>NC_059509.1:5000000-10000000 GCF_905147795.1 Pieris rapae | reverse complement strand
AATTTCTACTCGCAGTAAGTATTATCATGAGTTAATACGACATGTATCAACTGAATTTTAATTATTAAAATCTATTGAGAAATGGTTTTTTACTTCTAGATCTCTTTATAATATTTTTTTAAATCATGTCATAATAATAAAAATATATTTAAATACATTTTCTAGGTTTTGTTGCAAATCCTGCATCGAGTCTGGACAGGTGGACCCTATGAGAACTTTGAACCACCTTGAAGGTGAATATTGGAACTAGATTTTCTCGCATGTTGATGCAACATATTTGCAAGTCGTCTATACTCCTAATAACTTCACTTGGCTTCAAATACTTATTGGTTATGCGTTATAATAAAATCTATGAATAATTTAATGTAATGTTTTTTTATTTAAAATATGGAAGAGTTGTTTTAAATTACTAAAAATACTTAGATCTGAACTAAGTTAAGATAGAAATCTTTATATAATAAGTGAGCACCAAACGATCCTCCCTACGCCAGCTAATAGAAGGACACAAAAATGTTAATAAAATTGTTAATCAATGCCAGTATAAGTTATCATAAAAATATACATAGAATAATTTTACAATAACCTTGATAGAATTGTGCATATAATGTCGTCTAATATTATTTCCCTTGAAGTTTTCGACTTATTCCTGCAGCTGAGTTTCATCATAGGCAGTCGAGACAGAATACAAAATACCACCTATCTATATCGAAATATTTTTCAGTCATTTGGGTATCAATATTGTAGAAATTGTCTTTATCGAAAACCTTGGTTCGCTATATCCAAACTATTACTCATTGACCAAATTAACATAACAATTTAAATTTAAATTGAAAAATTATTCTTATTTTACGTTAATAGCATTTTTGATTACAACGTTATACATAGATTAAACTTTAAAAAAATACAGCAAATTATATATGATTACAAACATCTTCATTCCTTCTCGTTGGCAAGACAGGCTATTTTAGGACTATGCGGGTTACTGATTCCTCGAAGGCATGCCCGTCTTGCTATTAAAGAGATGTTTATTTAGCAGACAGTAGCCCGTAGTTGTCCCTATCATTATTGAGATTTATTACATTGAGGCTTAGAAGTCGCTTTGCCATTTGCGGGTTAACTGCTGGCAGTGGGATTTGGACTATCTGTGAGCCGCGTTTTATATATATGATCAAGTAGAAGGGCAAGAAAGTATTCCCGATCCTTTCTTTGCAAGCTCGGCAACAGAATTTTTGAGAGATCTAATGGGGGATAACCCTGTTTGTCAGGGTTATTGCCTCAGTTCATTGTGACACAAATATTAGTTCGTCACAACATTAAATAAAATAGTTAAATACAATATTATATATTGGCAAGCTTAGCCCAAACATCAGAAACAATAATATAAAAAAAAATTGTCTTTTTAAAACAATTAATAGAGGTTCATGTTCCTCTAAGGAAGGAGCATGAAGAAGCTGCTAGGAAGAGTCCTGCACCGGACGCCCTACGTCGGTAGAGACAGAACATATGATTAAAAAAGTTGAAAATATTGGTGGATGGTATTGTGTTTGTTTGTTATATAGCAGAATTTGTAGATCCGATGTTTTTGCAAGTCTTAAATAGGTGCCAGTAGTCTATACTCCTACAAATTCACTTAACTATAAATACTTATGCGTTATTATAAAATCGATTATTGGTTTAAATTTATTTAATTAATTGGAATAGCGCAGAGTTGTTTGAAATAACTAAGTAATTATACTGAAAACTGAGGTAAGTTTACCGAATCGTTTATATATCGGTGAGCATCCCACGGTGCCTCCATACGTCAGCTCAGAGAAAGACACAAAAATGTTAATAAAATTGTGAATCAATACCAGTATAAGGTATAATAAAAAATATACATAGAATAATTTCAAAAATAAACTAGATGAATTAGCAAAAGAAAACTACTTCCAGTACGGTGATATAAGAGAATAACAATACACTATAATATAACTAGTTAACACATATTAGCATTTTATAATTACATTTGAATCATACAGAAACGATAATACGCGTCAATTTGACAAAAACACATGTTCAGTTCTATTTAAGTTGTGTCTCTTGTAGTTAGTTACATCATTTGTTTAAATATATTTTACAGTGAGGTAATACAAGAGAGTGTATTATGAAAGGGACTATAATATCAGGGTAAGACGAAACTTTTGTTTTTCAAACTTAATCTACTTAAATCCATTTTAACTTTTTTATATATTTGATTGTTATTTTAGGATAGTGTTCTTCATAGCCATCATTATAGACAACTCTGAGGCTCAAGAAACAGGTAATGAATATTATATTTTTCGTTTCATCGTGTAACATGCATACAATGGCAGGACTTTTATCTAAAAATGTCTGTAATACAAATACAAAGTATTAGATGATGTTAACGCTTAAATAGTCGGGAATTAATTAGATTTTCATGGACACCGCATCATTGATAGGCTCACAGCCACAGCCTGAATATGCCCTTTTTCATATTAAAGACGTCATGGTGTTTTAAGCTATCTTTTATTTTAACTGTACGTCCCCCACTGGATTTATTACTTGGATGAAGTTTGTTAAATTAATAATAACAATTTAAAATTGTCAGCTAAATCCTGATGTAGGGGATTGTACCAAATCGCTCAATGGTACGCTCAATAATGAATTGTTTTTCCAATAGATCTATGCAAGCAGGAACCAGACACAGGTGTTTGTAAAGGCAGATTTGTCAAGTGGTACTACAGTGAACAGGAAGATATGTGTAGACAGTTTCGTTACGGAGGATGTCGTGGAAACGATAATAGGTATGTAGTTTGTTCAACAGACTTTCAAACACATACATTCTATGTATTCTTCAGCGACACGGTTTGTAATGACGACTTAAAATAATCTTCATAAAGCACAATATTTGATTTGGAGCAATAAGAGATGTATTCTTATTGCTCGAAACGACAGCCATTTGAGCTACCTTCGGGATTAGAATAAAAACAATGTATTTGATTGTGATTACAACAGACCAGACAAATCATCACGTATTATATATATATATATACGTATTTCTAACTAAATTGTACGTATACGTACAATTTAGTTAGAAATAACCTTCGATCAAGATCAAACGAGACGCGCTGTCGTTTCATCCTAAGTTCAAATTCAACACAACATATTATTTACATACAATTATTGTATAAGTTTTGTTTTAGGTTCCCTTCTCAAGCGGAATGTGAGAACCGTTGCCGTGTGGTCAAAGATTCAGCCACTACAGAACCCTCACCTCTTAATACTCCTTCATCAACTGTGAGTCTCTGATATTGAATAATTAGCTTTTTGAGTTTATTTCATGAATTTCGACTCGTTTCTATTAATAAGTTTTAGATTGTATATTTCGTTCACTTTTCTTCTACCTATCGTGTTTTGTTTATTGATTTTATGCGTGGCAATTTATTCTAGGGTGAGTGTCGTACTCCCGTTTCTATTCAGCCGTGTGGTCCAAACGTGACCACGTATTATTTCGACTCCAGAACAGAGGCCTGTGTTGTTGGTGATTTTGGAGCTTGCGGATATGCGAACAGCTACCGCTCAGAAGAGGAATGTGAAAGGCGATGCGGTGCATTCAAAGGACTTGGAGGTTACCCATAATTTAATGCCGATACAATGAAGTCAATGTAAGTGATGCCCTACATTTGTATTACTGTTAATAAAAATTCAGCAAAGAAATATATTTAATTTACGAGCGCGAAGTACCTACACTGGTTGGATCTAGACTAATGACCATGAAACATATTACAAACAAAGCAAACGGTTATGACTATTACACACAAGTACAATATTATTTATGAGTGATGTCACTATGTTACCTCCCTTTACAAAAAAAAATTATACAGAAAAAAATATGAATTTTACCTAATGACGGGTTAACCTGAACTAAACTGCTGTTTTTGCCGACATCGAAGTGAGGTTTGATACCTCAGCCACTGCATGACTCTCCTGTGACAGAAGTGTTGTAATGCGTAGTAAAAAACCAGTATAAAAAGTGTGGCTACTACCAACAAAAAGATATCCATTTTCTGCTCTAGAGCATCGTTGATGCAACTTGTCCTTGGGCGATCGCGACGTTCTTCGTTTCGCTCTTGCAGTTCCAGTTCCCCATCTTATCTTGATTTATTAATTAATGCTTCGCTTTAAACTAAGTTACAGCTGTAATTTCACAGGAAGTATTATTGAATGACTAAAAGATAATGAACACAAAATAATATGATAAACTATGTTTATATACTAAGTTTGCCTTGCCTAATTTTGTGAAATTAACAATTACTAGTTATTAAATATTGTTCATTATTTTGAACTAGGCAAGTGTACTAAAAGGCAAAGTTGGATTTTAGTGTTCTAGGAATACAATAACAAAGTAACAACAAATATTCCATTACTTTACCTATGTAATTTCAGATACCGAAATTTAATGGTTTTATAAATAATTGGTTGGTTAGAGTTTAGGGACACTTTTACCAGTCTTATTCATAGTAATAATGAAATTGATGACATAAATAAATTTCATAATTTGAGGTCATCGTTGGACGGGTCAGCTGCTGTTGTTAATGAAAAATTCGATCGACGAAATAAACGACGAATGATTCGATCGAAATTTAATAAAAATTGTATAATTATAATACAGCGTGAAAGTTACTTTCTCACCGGTTTGATAACAAGCGTTTATTAATACATCATGTTACTGCTTTATTTAATATTGAATCGGTTAATTGGGAAACGGCGTCTTCTTTAAAGACTTTTATGGACCAGATAAATAATAATTTTAGAGGATTGGATTCACTGAGCGAGCCTACGAAGCACTGGGACACTACTCATTCACATAATGACTCATAAGTTAGATAGTAAAACTTATCGTGAATTGGAAGTGTATAACTAATACGGCCTGTATCAACTCAATTTTAATTATTAAAATCCATTGAGAAATTATTTTTTACGGCTAGATCTTGTTATAATAATTTTTAAATCGGTAGGTTAGACTTAAGCCTGCTTACCAACAGCCTGCATAAATTGCATGTGACATCAAGTCATAATAATAAAAATATATTCAAATACATTTTCTAGGTTTTGTTGCAAATCCTGCGTCGAGTCAGGACAGCTGGATGAGAATGAGAACTTTGAACCATCTTGAAGATGAATATTGGAACTAGATTGGCACTTTTCTCGCCTGTAAATGCCACATATTTGAAAGTCGTCTATACTCCTAATAACTTCACTTAGCTTCAAATACTTATTGCTTTTGCGTTAATAATAAAATCTATGAACAATTTAATTTAATTGGAATATGGCAGAGTTGTTTAAAATTACTAATAATACTTAAGTCAGCGCCTAACGATGCCTCCCTCCCTCCCTCAGCAGAAAGACACAAAAAATTTAGTAATATTGTGAATTATTATTTACCAAATTACCAGTATCAGTTATCATAAAAAATAAACATAGAATGATTTAATACAATAAAATAGATGAATTGACAATAAAACTACTTCTAGCATTGTGATATATGAAAATAATTATGCATTATAATATTGCTAGTTCCCACTGGGGAAAACGCTTTTTGACAAATATAATTAGCATTTTAATATTACATTTGATATTAATCAAACGGAAGAGATAATACGCGTAAATTTGACTAAAACACAATCTTCAGTTCAATTTAATTTTGTCTCTTGTATCACACGGTTGCACTGTTTGTTTAAATATATTTAAATCACGTCGTGGTAAATACATCAGAGTATATCATGAAAGGGATTGTACCGAGGTAAGACAAACCTATTGTTTATAACTTATTCTCTTAAAATTCATTTTATGTTTTATGTATGTTTGATTGGTATTTTAGATTAGTGTTCTTCATAGTCATCATTATTGACAACTCTGATACTGGGGAAACAGGTAAATAATAATATATTGTGTAACATGCATACAATGGCAGGACTTTTATCTAACACATGTTTGTAATACAAGTACGCCTTTGGTATTTCATAACGCTTAAATAATCGTAAATAATTAGATTTTGAAATAATATACGACCTTTTTTATGGTCAAATCTTGAACCGAAATAAGTATAGTTTATGATTGGGAAAAACCCAAATTTGTTTAATCGTTTTACAGATTCCGTAGTTGATGATAAGGCTAAAATTCACTTTGAGGGACTACGAGATAATATAATAATATGCTCTACTGAAGCTGCAGTAGAGACACACACACTGGTATGATTTTGTAATCAATAATACAAGGTTAAAAATATTGTAAAACGTTTTCAAGTTTCGGCACTGCAGCTTAGTATTTTTTTCTAACACTACACGAAAGCATCAAAATACTTTAGTCAAGTAGTTTTTTTTTTTGTTAGTTTGAATTACATGGTAAAATTTTAATATTTTAGATAGACCCTTATGCTTTTGAGCTTTCTATTGAAACAACGACGGAGGATAATAGTGATGAATCCACTTCTACAACAATGGCGGATATTGATGACACAGGTAAAGCACGCATGCATTTATATAAGAATACTCATAATATTGTTTCAACTAGAGTATACTGAGCTGTTATTTTTCATATTAGTCAAACTACAATATGCCATTGGAATAGACTTATGATCCCAGAACATCTGCTTAACATAAATGAATTTTACTAGAATTTTTGTATTAGACCCACAAGTGAGTGTTAAGTTCTGCGAGGCAACATCTTACGGATGCTGTCCAGATGGTGAGACTCCAGCACACGGACCTCAGAATAAAGGTTGTTGTTTACAAACCGCATTCGGCTGCTGTCCCGACAATTATAAACCCGCTGAAGGACCGCACTTTGAAGGTACTCCTTGAATATTAATTATATTTTATTATTAACTATTAAAAAAAATAGTTTCATTTGTTAATTATAATTTTTGTAACATTTTATTTTTAGGCTGTGGCTGTAAGTTTGCCCACTTTGGATGTTGCCCAGATAAGGTAACAATTGCTCGTGGAGGAAACAACGAAGGATGTGGATGTCAGTACACTCAGTACGATTGCTGTCCCGACAGGTCAGTCAATTTTATTATTTTATTTTACTATTATAATATGTAATATTTTCAAACATATTATTTTATAGACATACTCCAGCCAGAGGGCCATACTTTGAAGGTTGTGGTTGCCACACGTATCAGTTCGGCTGTTGTCCTGATGGTATTACCGCTTCCACTGGACCAAACTTGCAAGGTTGTTTGTGCCAGCTGTCTAAATATGGTTGCTGTGGAGATGACGTCACAGAGGCTAAGGGACCAAATAAAGAGGGATGTGATTGCTCTAGTAGCAAATACGGATGCTGCCCTGATGGTATTACTGAGGCTAGAAACGACACATTTCAAAATTATAAAGACATACCAAACATAAATGAAGGTAAACTATATTTTTAACACATTAGAATGATCGTCATTATTTTATACTTTCAATTATATATCGTGATCACATAGGCGTTGAACAAAAGGAATCTTTTCCTTTTCCTGGTAATTCTTTAAGATTTATAAAGGGAGAGAAACAGGAGGCTCACCTGATATTAAATGATACCGCCGTCCATAGACACTGATATTGTCAGAGGGTTCGCAAGTGCGTTGCCGGACATTTGAACACTGGTATGCTCTTTTCTTGAAAGACTATGCTTAAAAGGATTCTCGCTTTCGACGCAAGGACGCTGTACAAGAGCGTTTAAACCAACAAGGCTTGGACTTGCCACCGATCGACACTGCAGAGAATGGAATAAAAAGTTCCATATCCTGCCGGACCATCTTGGCGACGGATTTCCTTCTGTTTAACAAAAGCCAAGCTTTTATGAGTGTTATAGTGTTGGAATTTTTTTTTTTTAATTTCAAAGTTAAATGTAACCTATCGGTGGAGCGTGGTCCGTGTGCTGGTAAGTTTCTCCGCTGGGGCTACGATCCTAACTTGCGCCGCTGCTCTCAGTTCATTTGGGGAGGCTGTGGGGGTAATACCAACAGATTCAACTCCGAAGCCGCATGCATGCAGCGGTGTGACCCTCCAGGCGCCCTGCAAGGTGACAATTTGAAATTAGATCTTGTTTAATACTACACTTTTTTAGACTAATAATAATTATTATTACACAGCGAAATGCATTCTTCCACAAGAGGCAGGCAACTGCACTGAAAAGTGGCCGGTCTGGTCTTTCAGCCAGACTGAGAATCGTTGTGTGCCTTTCTATTACAAGGGCTGTGGAGGCAACGATAATCAATTTTACAGTGAAAAAGAGTGCGCCAGCGCATGTGCAAGACGTAAGCATTCTGCTACTTGTAAGAGTATAAAATATTAATAACTATTAATCCTTCTCATAAAGTTTAGCAGTAGGATTATAGTTTATTCATATAGGGCAATAGATTGTCGAAACTATTTTCACCCTGCAGAAGCGGGCTATTCGTGCAATCTATTATAAATTAATTAATTATTATTAATTATAAATGTTAGGAATCTCTGGGAGATACAATCAAGGAAATTACTATATTAACATTTCCTGATATTTTCATAAATAATATATGATATTATTTATGAAAATATTATGCATATTAATATACATTTAAGGAATATATTAAAGAAAAGCTGTGTAAAAAGGCTGACTAAAAGTTAACAATTATCTAGTTGATAAAAGGGTTTGGGATACATATTTGTTTAAAATAAGTGTTGTTTGCCATAGTCATTTTGTAAGATGATTTGCTATTTTAAAAGAGTACCAACGGTAAGTTTTTTACGTCCGGTTTTTCTCTTTGCCTTCGCCCTCTGTCTTCTTTGCCTACGAGTAGGGATGTCTACCGATTCAAATTTAATGGCTTGGAATAATAAGTGTATCTGTATCTTTAATTCCACAGTAAAAATATTTTATATTTCATTTCAGCTGAAAATAATATCCTCAAGTTCTGTCAATTAAATTGAATAAAGATTGATTAATACTTTACCGAATTTTCAGAGAGGGAAGACGTATGCACTCTTCCTCTTCTATATGAAAATTGTAATGACTGTAACCCGCGATGGTATTATGACATGACGTCGAGAAGGTATTCCAAAAATTATAATTTATTCTCCAAATTCTAAGCAAAAACCTCACATTGTTTAAGAAGAATTAAAAGAATTACTTATGGTATTATACAAAACAATTTATAGGTGTAAAATGTTTTTCGGATATAGTAAAAATGCAAACAATTTCGACAATATAGAAACGTGCATGAATCAATGTGACGAAAAAATCGAGTTTGAAATTGTGCGTCCCGAGATAGAAAAGCCCGGTTAGTATTGCTTTTTTTAACATTTTTTCCTAAGCCGTAGTTAGCCTTGGTTCAGCTGAAAATTAACTAGTTTTTAATTAAATAGAAATCATGTGACTTGTATTTATTTACAAATTTATGAAATGCACTGACATACTTTGTACATAGTGATCTGTTACCTGGAACTAAATCGTGGACCCTGCTCTGATACCATAAATCGATGGGGTTATGATAATCAGAGAGATGCCTGTGTTCAGTTCCAATATGGGGGATGTGGGGGCAACAGGAATAACTTCCCATCAAAGGAGATTTGCCATCGCCAATGCATGTTGGAAGGTAAGATAAAAGAAGCCTTCGTTATAAAAAAATTCTAACGAAAAAAATTTAAGCGAGAAATTTAACTATTATCCTATAATTATTAGGTAACTAATTAAATTTATCGTGGGAAGAATTCATTTTATGCATGCCTATTACAATTCAATAAGAAGATATAAAGCATATTTTTTTATTTTTTATTGTTGTCTTCTTTAGATATATGCAATCTACCTATAATCAAAACTTCGTGTAATAGTAGTGGCACTGAGTGGTTTTATGATGCAGCTACTGACTCCTGCATCCTTTTTGGTGAAAATATTTGTGGAAACAACGAAAATAGGTAAGTTTATACATCATATTGCTTAAATTGTATTTCAGCTCTATATCTTATAATTGTAAAGGTGTATATTTTTGTATGTATCACAGAAAACAACAAAAAACGCATTCATTTGGATGAAGATAATAACTGGGATACCACATATTCTTAATTCAGCATATATTACACTTTTTGTGAAGCATAAAGTAACGATAATTTATCATTATTACGTGTATTGTTGTTGTAGAATATACTTTCTCTTTAGTTACGTAAATTTTTTAGTTCTTCTATTTTTTTGACACGTTTTCGTCAATTTAATTTTGACTAATAAACATTTCGAAATGTTTAGTAGCCGAAATTAAAAATGGATTTAGACTCGTCGGATCATTAAAATTATTTTTTGAGTTGTTGAGTTGTGAGTGACATGTCATTGGACTGTCAATAAGGAAAATTTTTTGTTTATGCTTTTTATTTATGTAATGCATTGTACTATGATTCTTGAAGATGCGATGAAGATCCTGGCACCTCGAAGTATTCGTTTAACAACTGGAAATGTTTGTTTTAGTTTCAAAACATTGCTGGATTGCGAACATCGGTGCAAAATCGGACCATTTCTGGCACTTGATTACGAAGTCGAATTTCCGGTAATAATAATTGAGATTTTTTTAATATTTCAAGTTATCGTCGATTAGTAGTAAAATGTTTATTTAAAGACAAAACCATACAACGTTCCATCGTGATTATTCAACAGTATATCTTGTGAAATAATCGCTATACATTTAGATTCCATTTGACAAATCACAATTAAACGAAATTCGCTTAAATCTTGTTTTTCGTTTTTAGTCCAGTCATTACGTCGGAAAAATCTGGTTAAAAAAGAAAATGAACCGAGAAAGACAAATTTTGGATATTACGTCGAGGTGATATTTTTTGAGGTCGTAATTTTTCTCGAAAATAAATAATAAAAAAAACGAATTTGTAGGTCTAAACACGCTCTATAGTTTTGTTTGAGATATTTTTCGATATCTTTGACGAGAAAAAAGGAAATAGCGGATAACAATTATTTTTCCCCAAATTTGTGTTTTTTTTATCGATATTTCGATAACGATGATCGATACGTGAATAATGTATAGAACCTTAATTGTAGATCGTGCAAAGAGCAACAAAAAAGTATTCGTCAATAAAGTTTCTATCTCAACGGGAAACCAAGTTATTATGAAAAAACTGAATTTAAGTCTTTTTTCAAGGTGGCGGAAATTGGACAATTTGAACTTAAGCTTTTCTAGCCGCCCCCACGTAATATCCAAAATTTGGATTTCTCGGTTCATTTTCTTTTCCAAATGTATATAATGACTGGAGTATTTAAATTCTCACGTTTTCCAGTATTTGTCAGATATATGTGACGTAATGTATTATTAAACGAATTAGTATCACAATTTCAACATTGTAATTGTATCTAAAGACTTATCCCGTAAGTAACTCTGTTATCCAGTCATTTGTTTAAATAATTAGTTGCAATATGCTTTATTTATTAGCGTTTTATTGCGAGTATTTGTGAGATATCCTCCAGTCTAGAGGAGTGTAAGAAACCTGGCACAGTTTGGTACTTCAATGTGACTAGTGGGACTTGTGTTTCCTTTGAAAATGCAGACTCCGGACGTTCATGTAGGATCACAGCTACGTTTCCTTCTGAAGAAGGTTGTCAGAGAGAATGTGGATTTTACCAAGATATAAGTAAGCATAATTTCTTCGTAATTCGTGCTTAGGTAGTATTTTTTCGTGTTTACCATTCAATGGAGTATTTACTTTTTGAATGGAACAATTACTTAACACAAACCTTTACGAAATTGTTTTGTTGCGGTTAAAGGATGCTACATAAACTTTGTATGTTCGTTAAGTAATAATATCTTGGTTATTATTATACATATAACGTTTTCCTTAACATGTTTGCCACCAAATTTGTTATGACTAAACTAACCATGTTCAGCTGTGTCCTCGCGAGAAAGGTATACTATAGGTCTTGGTGAATGTATATTACTTAAACTAAAGTTGTGTTACAGATGTTTGCAGCTATCCAAAGGACTCGGGGCCCTGTCATGAGGCTGTACAAAAAGTATACTATAATTCAGAAAAGGATCGCTGCGAATACTTTATTTATGGTGGATGCCGCGGCAGTCCCAATCGCTTCTCTAGTATTGCCGAGTGTCAATATATGTGTACACCACATGCTAGTTAGTATTACATTACATCTAAAAGAATGTCAAATTAAAATGTCAACATATAAAATGATAGATTTTTCATACAACATAAATATCGTATAAACTTAATTAGTCAACAGACGTATTTGGCAAATATTGTTTACACACTGATATAGTTAAACTGTTATATACCTATTGATTTCGTTTTTAAATGTCAATATTGGTTGAACAATTGTTAGTCTTAGGTACTATGAGATGATATCATTTATAAATAAAATAATTAAAAATGGTTAATTAATTCTCAGATCCTTGTCAGCAAAATCCTGATGTAGGGGATTGCACAGAACAAATCACTCAATGGTACTATGACGAAATTGAAGATAAATGTTTTAAGTTTTTTTACACTGGATGCAATGGAAATAGTAACAGGTATTTATTTATGTCTGTAGAAAAATCAGTAAGGAAGGTAAATAATGTATATACCTATATCCACTGCTTTTTTTAAAAAGCTTACTGAAGCTCCTAATTCGTATCGAAATATTTATGTAGCGGGGAATTAACGTCAAGTCAAATAAACTAAACTTTAGTGTAGTCATATGTTTTTCTAGGTTCCAAACACAAGAAGAATGTGAAAAAAAGTGCCTTCATAACGAATCACGCTCTTTTTTTATGAAGTATTGAACTTGCCAGCACTAGCAATGATAAAAAATATCCGGCGTATTGTTATTGTCTATTAAAAATATTGTCTGATCTAATATACTCATAAAACCTAGGATTTTTTAAACAAAGCTTGTTTTCACGATTAAGCAATATTTCCTATGTAAATGTTTTTTATTATAATAATAATTAAGTATAAATAAAACGAATTATGCAGTAACATAAATTTTATTTACATCCCGAATTTCACAGTCAATATAACAGGGTTGAAATGATCTGGCAGAAACGTACACATACAAAACTATGGAAGCCGGCGAATTTCATCAGTTAGTGTCTGCCACCTCCTTCTCCTTCAGATATTTTCCGAGTTACATATGTACGAGTCAAAAAATTTTAAAAGTATTATTGTCACGAAATAAACTTCACAGCTAAATCCGAAAATAATTTCACTGTCTTATTTTCCAAAGCTTAATTCGGTGCCCAATTTTTACAGTACCATAATCTTAATACAAAAGAACGCAAAGTTTTTATATACATAAATTATAATTTAACATGTCTATATAATACATAGTTATTTCGGAGCCGTCCTGCGCGGGGCCTGACGTCGCTCTGATGGATATGTACACGCGACACGGGGTATTGAAAAATAAACTCTAAATATATGAAGCAATAATTCAAATTCGCTAAACAATCACACTGCTGTGTACACATCGCGCGCTATACAATATTTGAGTATGATGCGGTCGTACGCCATAAAATAACTTATCGGGTGATAAACCCTATAATATCACAATACATGTTAAACTAAACCGAGCACTAAACGCTAAGTTAAGTCGCCTAAATAAAAACATACTATAAACGAAACTGTTACAAATAAAATATACTTTACCAAAACGCGCAAATCACGACCAGATAATAAGCGTCGAAAATTTGCGAATAATAAATATACGGAAACATTTCAGCTATTTTATATTAAAGACGTAACGACATCGAACTAAATGCATTTTATGGTCTGCGTTGACATAGAACAACTGGATTTTATCTAACCTCCACGATAACCTATTAATTATATGTTTACACAATTGTGCAGTCGCATTTCATATATTAGTATAAAAATCAAAATTAACCAAAGTGTAAAAAATCAGTTTACATAGAAATTGGTTCGAGTAAGAAATAAACCGCTAGACAGCAACACAAATCACGAATCTCAAGATTTGACTGCACACTGAAATTGGTAACTTTATACGTCAATGCAAGATATTTGTACGTCTACGTTTACGTACGTGTCCAGCGTACGGCACGTGAACAATGATTAAATTAGCTCAAGTGTGAATACTGCAACACAAGTAATAAAGTTTATGTACAACAGTCTTCTGGTGTGCTCGTCGTACACAAGCAGCAAGAAGGCGCTCGGGCAAATGATGCTCAGCAGCCATCCGTCACTCTTCACTCGAGGATCTGAAAGGGGAGAATGTAATGAAGGTTCGAATAAAGGGAAGCAGACATACAACACTGATGAGAAATAATGTTTAAAGAAGAATAAATATTTTATTTACATGAGAAACTTAATATTAATATGTATATATTATATACGAGCGAGATACACGTCGCCATTAGCCGTAACAATTTTAGTCAGCTATGTTCAGAAATATGTGTGAAGAACCTAATAATACTTAACTCATCCATCAAAAAAAAAACAATGAGAGTAATCTAGTCTTTTATTTTTATATTAAATGGGCCATTTTAAGAGGAAATAGACCTATCTAACAACAATAAACTACAAAATACACGCTTCGGATGTGACTGCTAAAATGTTAATTTCAAAGTTTTTCATAGAATTGTAATAGGTAGAAAAATTAAACTTGAAGTTTTAGAGAAACAGAATGAAAAACTACTATAGTTTTGTGTCTTCAAACCTAAAATAGCTGCGATGAGACTAGCCGAGTTCCATGTTAAACGACTAAGCCACGGAGGCGAAATTTTACAGAAGACATTACTTTATGAAAAATTTCATATGTTTTTAGGTTTCTTTCAAATTAAAAAAAAACATATTCAAATGAATGATGTAGTCAATTCACCTGCGCGACGATTTTCTCCATGTCCTGATCGATATCGGCGGGCGGGGGCTGTGCAGGCGCAGGCGGCGGCGCCGGGGCAGCCGGCAGCTGGAAGGGCTCATCCAGCTCCTCCAACCCCGGAGGCACTGGGAGGCGCGCCAACTCCTCTTGCAGCTTTACATAGTGGCGCTGGGAACCAAAATAATAACGATCACATTAATTGCTAAAATAAGTTGTAAACAAAACAAACTTGTTGTTAAATAATTGAGTTTTATAAATATCGGCATTTCGTAATATGCATTACAGTAACTTACGCCGACGTTAATAGATTTAATGTTTAATGTTTAAAGAACTTTATTTCTCATTACAAAACAGAAATATTTTATTTACATGAGAAACTTAATATTAATATGTATATATTATATACGAGCGAGATACACGTCGCCATTAGCCGTAACAATTTTAGTCAGCTATGTTCAGAAATATGTGTGAAGAACCTTAACTTGTAATAGATTTAATTAACCACATTATTCAACATCTAATAAATATTATATTTATCTATATCATCCCCAAGGTAAAGGCAGTCACGGCGGATCTCCACTACTACGACATGCCACTCTCCCTTTATCAACTTTACCAACTTTACACAAGCGGTGGTATCTTTCACCCTATGAACAACTGTACATTGATAACGAAACGAAACGATTAAAAGGCGTTTCGTTTCGCGATTTGAACGGCCCTAAGAAGAGACACTCACGGGCAACAAAAACCAGGTGAACTGAGACTCCAGGTTATATGGGACGTCAATATTCGTTAAATAAATGTCATTACTTGCTTGAAATAATTTAGAATAATTAAAACCGTTAAGATGAAGATGAGACAAAGATGCAAAAAACGAAGAAGGTATCAAATAGAAAATTTTGCTTTGTAACATTATTGTTTAGATTATAAGCTCATACAAAACACAAAGCTACTTTGAATCAAATATTAAATAAAAAAAAAACAAACAATGCCAGTAATCGAAGCCCAAACAGTGTACCTTTAGGGCCATGAGGTTAAGGTGTATGGTCCGCTGGGTCCGTTCATCACCCGTCTGTCCCTCCAGTTCTGTAATCCAGTTAGCTACTGTCTGCATTATCTCGTTTCTCTTTATCCAAAAGTGCGTCTGTATCACCTGTAAGTCACATGAATATATAATAAGGCTGAAATACATGAAACCGATTCAATATTAATTTCTACAGAATAAAAAACTAAGGAATTGGAATTTTATGATAAAATTGTTAATTTCTTATGCGCATTGTATCGACTAAGGTGCTTTATCACCCCACTTTCCCCCCCACCTCTTGCCAGCAAAAGTAACCAAAGCTCTCAAAAAATTGATTTTATTTTAGTACCATATTAAGTCTTTGAAGGAAACCTGGGTAATGAATTTAGCATTCAAGCACATATAAGATAGACAAACAAATTTAGTTTTTGAATTCCTACATACAATACTGTTAAGGCATCTTGACTAAGCCTTCAGTGCTCGTGCTCGTTACGTACCTCCTTGAAGCAGGGTTCCGGCGACCTTAGATGGTCCAACATGGCCCAGCGCACACAGGCCTGATAGATGTTCGAGTTGTACTCCAAGGAAGCGCTGTTACCGACCCGTGTCCCCCTACTGCGCTCGTAGCCTGGCTCGTTGAAGTACGGCTCCGGTACGAGGATCAACGACTGGATCGACACTAGCACCTGCGCATACGTCGTGGTTGCATTATGGCGCCGAACGATATTAATACTTTTTATTTAATCTTAGTTTCGCATTTCTTTTATTAGGGATTTTAAAAGAAATCGCTGGTTCAAAATAGGTTCGTTTTCACCCATTAAAAACTGTGTAAATTAATATATTTAAAGAAAAACACTTTTTAACGGATTATAGTTATGTATTATTGTATTTAAACTTATATTAGTCGATACCAACTCCGGGGAAATAAATACAGATAACACAACATTTTCTGCACCTGTAATACTTTTTGACATTTAACACCTTTGTCTTCAGTCACCGTGACCACGCACGCTGTAAAGCACGCGAAACGTCGGTTTAAATTTAAAATTATGTACAAATAATTATAAGTTTAAATACAATAATACATAACTATAATCCGTTAAAAAGTGTTTTTCTTTAAATGTGTAAAAGTTATGTTAACAAAAGACAATACTAAATTAATATATATCAAAATAATATTAAAAATGTAACCTGTAGGAAGCTAGACGTATGTGAGTTCCACTTCTCCTCGGGCCGGCCGTGCCAGGTGTTGAGAACGGAGAGACACACCTTTCCGTCGTTATAAAGGTTAGGGTTGAAACGCACTGAGTGACGACCTGTTGTCTCCAGGTTGATGAGCATCGGCACCGCGGGGTACTCGGCCGGGAAATATACGTCCAGTACGAAGCATCCATTGGCGTAAGGCGTGTCGGATGGACCCGTTATTAAAACCTGTTGGAAAAATATTTTAATTAATAAACTTTATAACTAATGAATTTTTAAAAGAATCCTGTTTTTTAAATATTCCAATAATTAGTCCCGTATGACATTCGAGGTTGATTTAAAATGCTGGAGTCGGGTGGAGATGTCAGGTAGGCTTCAAAAAAGTTTCGATGGTAATTTTCTATCTATGTTAATCATTACTGCATCGTGAGGAAACTGGCTAAATTTGGCCCCAAAAAATCGACAACCACATAAGGGTAAACCTTTTTTAAAACAATGATCAAGAAACAAAAAGACTTTTTTTTATTTTTATACATTCTGGAAAAGCCTTAAACTCGCCTTCATAACGTCTAGACGGTCGGTGTCGGTTCGAACGAAGACAGAGGAAGAGTAGGAGAGCGGCAGACTGGTAGCAAGGGTGGCGGCCTCTTGCGCCAGGCGCTTCATCCTTGCGGGGTGAGTGCGTTCTCCCGCTGCACGCACTGTGCCTTCGAAGTGATACGGCACCGTGAAGCGGAATCCGCCCTCCGCTTCCTCGGCTATCATTTCAAATGTTTCTGCAACATTAATTAATATTTGAACTAAACTTTATTATTAGGCCTCAGACTCTGCTGAAAATGAACAAACTTTTTTTTAAACCTGAGTATTATGAAACGGTATAGTAAAATTCATCTTTGCAGTAGTGTATCAAAATAAAAAGGTATAGTGTGTGGAAAAAGGTTATTTTATAATTTTATATTATTACGAACCAAACTGCATTGTGCGCATAAGCTCTATGTATCTGGCCTCTCGGCTGGCACCACGCACTGATCGGGCCACGCCTACACTTTCTGTCTCACTCTCCGATCGACACATTAGGGCCGATGTTGCCTGAAAACAAAGTACAGCTCTGGTATAATCTCTTGGAAAGATGTTTTCCTATGAAAAAAACATAGGGTTGCCTATGTTTATCTGAACCTGTCTGAAAAATTAAGTTCACATATCTATTTTTCTCGAGATAAAAAAACTTCAGTGTTTCAATCTGTAACAATATATTGTTATAAGATAGGCGTAGGATTATTATTCTCTATGCCAGGGTATTTGACATATCTTCAAGACAAAATACTACGAAACCATTTTTTTATTTTTATCAACGTTATGACTTCAAATAATTTACATTACAGAAGTGTATTAGGGAATCAGGATAAAAAATTGTAGTTTTAAACATTCAATAGAAGTAGTTTTTTTGAAGTTATCAACTTCTTATAGAGGGTAAATATCATAATTACGTAACGAGTTACGGCGCCAGCGCAAGAATAATTTCGGACAGAACCTTCCCCTCTCTCCACTCAGCATGTAGTGTACGTTAGAATTCGAATGAAATAGCATACTAATGTACACACACACACACAAAACCTTGTTTACATAAGTAAAAGCTATAATCAGAAGAAGTAAGCATGATTGGTGTGGAAAAAACATATACAAATTGATTTAAGATCAAAACAAATCTCGAAACTTTAAAATAATTTTTTGTTGTTTTATTAAATAATATATATATAAAGTTGTTCAACTTGGATTTTTTTGTAAGTTACCACTTCCGTTGAATGTTCAGAGGCGCACACTTTATTTTCTATTTTATGTCGTTAAAACATCGAGCGAACATAGTTCAGTTAAGTATTCTCACCTGTATATCCGCTATAAGCGATGCGAGACCTTCATCTTCCTCCGACAGTTCAGAATTACTCGAAGTACTAAATCTTTGGCTATACGTCATTTTCCCGAATATATTCTTCTTACTCATTCTGCAAAATAAATATAAATATGGGAGAGCTGGTGATAAATGTAAACTGTGGGTCCAGTTAAGTAATTAAACAAACAAAGGAATCACTGAAGTTGGCTATATCTAATAAATCTGAAGCATCGTTCCTACAGCAGGGGGGATCGAGTTGTTTTAAAAGAAAAATGAATAAAGTTTAGTTGTAACCAAGACTGTTTTATTAAACTTTTTGACCTATGACTGATTGAGACGCAATGGTCTACGCGATACATTTTCTAACATTTATTAGTTAAATATCAATGTCTTGAATTTGTTAAAAGTTACCTAAGTTTAGTAGCGTACGAATTGGTGGTGCGACTCATGCTATGCAGTAACGCAGGCAGGGGGCGCAACGCACGCGCTAACCGCCGACATCGCAGCGACGCGAGCGCACGCGCCACTCGGAGCACGCACACGTACAGCGGGATGTGTCGAGACATATCCAGTACTGTACAAATGACAAATATTTTTATTTTCAAAAGCATGTTAAATATGAAAAATTCATCTCTATGTTCTTTACTTGTCTATGGTAAATTGTTTTAAAATTTCATGCTATCGCCGAAACCGAAAAGTATGATTGGGAATAATCTATTTTTATCAAAAAATGTTAAAATAAAAATCAAATGAGGTAATTAAACATCTTATCCAGATTCGCCAGTCTAAAAAAAAGTGCGTTTAAAGTAATATAACTAACCTGAATCATTCCTAAGATAAGAGCAAATAGCGGGTAAAAGTGAGCTATTGGCGACGAGGTCAATGAACTCTGCAGGAAGGTGTTGTGTGTCGCCCTCCTCTGTCTCCTCCATATCTTGAGCCTCTTGCGAGCCTTCTTCTGGCGGCCATTTTTCGCCAGGGTTCATATACGACGATAACACCTTCAAATAATGTACGTTGTCTCAAAACTTAACTCGTTAAATTTAAATAAATAAATATATGACCAAATTATTATCATTATATTACTCCTTAGTTATAAACACTTATTGCACTTTTCACTAAAGTAATTGTCTCATTCTATCAAATTTTGTTTACGATGTGATGAAATGAGGCAAGCGAGTGGGACGATTAGACATCTGCAATATATATATTCTATGCAGAATTACCTGGAGAAGTACAGTAACGTGTTCCTCTTCAATTCGTTGTCTAACAAGAGCCTGTTCCACGTCCCATGTCTGCTGCGTAGAACCCGTCCCAAAACCGGTTCCTTTGGCCCAGTACAATTGTGATTTGTCTTCTTTGCCCGTGCCGTTTGAAGATGCGTTCTACGATTTTCAATATTCACATATTAGATTTTTCTTCAATAAAATTTCATAGAAATTGATCTTAAACCAGTACCGTAACCTAAGCAGTACATTCACAACGCGAAATAGACCAAACAGGAATCAATAAGACTTTTGAGCCCGCCCTTTACGACACCAAGGCTCTAAGTATTTAAAAAGCAACGTAAAGATACCGAAAATCAATATTATCCACTGACCATAGTAGATGCTGGCTTATGGTGTGTGAAGACAGCCAGACAGGCAAGGACAAGTCGAACTGCGCCCAGATGCAACAGAGAATCCCGGAGCGCGCGACCATCCGTCCCTCGGCCACTGCTTTCCAGCAGACGAGCCACTACGCGGAAGGGCAGCGTGCCCAGGGACCAGGTGACACCGCTACTGTTACTGCCGCTGACTACAATGCTCCCTGAAATATGTCACTTAGTCTTAGTTATTAGGACAACATGAAAAAAAATAAAGTGCGGGGACCTGGGTATCCCGCAAGCTGTATGAAGGTAGCATCCAGAATACATGCTCCCTTCCCCGGTAAAGTTAAATCCGCTGGTTGGGCTATCGCGTTTCAATACAGTTAAAGGAATCCATAAATTGATTAGACTAAGACTAGCATTTACTACAAACACTAGTGAGTCCAACTCTAAGCAGTGGAGTAATTGTAATAAGAAAATGCCATTTAATGAAGTGCGCACGCAAAAGCGGTCACTACCTGTCTGTGCTTCATTACAAACTAATTCAGTGTCCAGAGATCAAATAAAAAATATATAGTAGATGTACTACTGAACATAGAATAAATGTAGCAATACAAAAGATCTTTTCTTCAACGTCAAGGAAATTAAAACTCACGTCCGTCCTCATCGTGTGCAACACCCAACAACAGCCGCAACAAATGCACGGCTTTAGATCCCTCTTCAAGCAATGCATGGGCGTATCCTCTGAGCTTGAGGAGCAAAGCGAGCGCTACTAATGCATGCGACGGGACACCGGCGCATGCGCTGCTTTCTTCTGACGAACTGGTATTGGCGCTTACCGCCACGTTGCCTGCCGATGTCACACCTATTTCCATCACCTCCTGGAACGAGAGCTAATTTTCAACTTCGTGATCTTTCGATTATGTCGGCCAAAACTCTTTGTACCACTATAGGTAGGTTGTTTCAATAATTCGGCTCGAAGGACCAAACCAAATATCGCGAGTGCGATTAAGGTTCTATTGATTAACAACTTTTAGTAAGTGTATGTGAAATCTTTTTATTTATTTCGTCATTCTACAGCTGGCAAAAAATTTATAAAATAACAAACAATTACACTAAGAATATAGCCAGACATGAATTACATAATATTTACCTACAAAAAGGTTCAAAAATTTCCAAAAACAATTAAAAATATTTAATGCATTTAACTAAGTGGTACCTAATTTGGCTGTGTTGTGCGAGGGTAAGTACATGAAGGTGTGAATGTAAAGTATGCTCATGATGCAGGTGATTTAGCACTATGGATATTCTTAAATATCCTTTTAAGCATATTCCGCGATAGCTTAAACAAATCAAGGCTTACATATTTTTGTTGTCATAATTTATTGTTGTATATGGCAGGCAAGTATGAAACAATCCACCCAGTGATTCACTATTAAATCTATACACGAGAATGTATCACCTCATAGGCATCATCTAGCTTGACCCAGTCGAGGTCGAGGGAATGATGTTGCCGGGCCGGGGCCGGCAAAGGCGCCGCATGTGGCCTCGGCAGGCGGGCGGCCACCAACGCCAGACCACCGCAGGCGCCAAACTCACGCAGGACAGCACCGCCACTGAGGCGAGAGCTGTCACAATCCGAACTGCTTGATCCTCCCCCTTCCCACATTGGGCCTGATGACGCCTCTGTAATAGTACAAACTTTTAATACGAGAGGTCTACTTAATACAAAATAAACTATATAAATTCAGTTAAAAAGTACAGATTTGCACCTAACATAAATTAGCTTTCAAAAACCTGTTGGAAAGACAGACGGAGATACATAAATTAAGATAGATGCACACTTCAAACATGTAACACTTTCTATAAGTATCTTTTCTATAAGTCTATATAGACATACACTACTTAGATCTTTTTTCTTTACGGTGTATAAATTATAAATTATAGGTTTTAGCACTCTAACGCCCCTGTGCTACGTCACCGATCACGCCAGACCGATGTGAGACACAGTATGCGTTTTGTGCCGCTCTAAAGCGTATTGGCACCTATATTACGTCATCATGTATTATCGTTACGGAATTTCCTGATTAGGTCTCCGCACTCAAAGCCCGCAAAAAAGTCTATGCAAAACTTATAAACTGTAAAAACTAACCACCAGTGGTATTAAGATGAAGAGTGAGTGTCAGATGCGGCCCAAACTCATGCGGCACTGCGGTACAAAGCTGCGCAAGAGTAGTGTTTCCTGGAATAAAACCTTCTATTCCGTTTGCTTGTACGCGGATCGACGACTCTAACAATTCTGAAACAAAATTACAATAATAAGGTACATGTTTTTTTTTTTTTTTGTAAGAGTGGTGACAAAGTAGTAAAAAAATAATCTCACCATCCATAACAGCGAGCGGGTTATTGCCGTCAGCATTGGGTTTGCTTTGGCGCTTTTTGCTGCTCTGCTGCTTGAGGGTGGTGTTCTTTACGTCTTTGACCCGTTTGTCCTTGGACGCGCTGGCGGCAGCGAGGGACAGTTCCCATGCCTCCGCAACGGTCATGATCGCAGGGTCTGATGCACTTCGCAGTACTGACGCGTTTGAAGAGCTAGGTGCGCTGTGAGAACTTATCTTGTTGCCTTCTTCCATTACCGGCACTGAACGGAGGAAAAATCAATTTAAGATGTATGACGATGAACGAAACTCGCAAATAAAAATTAAACTTTGTAGTTTGACTATAATATAAATACATATTATAGTGAAACTATAATATTTTATACATATAAATTGTTTTTGTATCAAATTTTCAAAATTTTTCAAAATTCAACAAGTGTTTGGTATCAAAATTATCCTATACTAGAAAAAAATTCAAAAATTGTTTACTAACTAGGTGGGCGATGTTCGGCTAGCAGCGTCCTCACAGTAGTGTGCAGAGGCAGCGAGAGTATAGCATGCGCTCGCGCCGCTGGATGGCAGGGGGCTGGAGGCGAGGGCACTGCTGAAGGTGTAGAGGGCAGGGCGGAGCCTCCCGCCCACCGAAGCGCTACCGTCGCACGCTCACCCGACAGGACCAGCCTCAAGATCAGCGACCGAGTGAAGCCGGATATACCTTCTGGACCTGACACAAAATTAGAAGTTATAATTATTCTGTAATCTCTGAAGAATCTTTCTTTTTGTCATTTCTCAAAGACTACTTTTAAAAGAAAGGTACTGTATTATTTACTCCATTGCATTGATTGATTGTACATATTGTGTTAGTCTGCACACTTTGTACAATATATTGGACTTTAAATATTATATTTGCATAATGTGGCTAATACTCACCGGTACAATGCATAGAGTCAAGAATGTTATGTAGCGTTGAAGCGAAGAGCTTCTGATTGTGCGAATGGCAGACGGTCAACTCGGAGAACAGACGGATCGTATCCTCTTCCAACTTTGCATATTTGCTCATCTCACGCCAGGAACTGGTTACATAAGAATTTAATTTATAAAAGATATAACTTTCCCAAATGTTTACTTTTATCATTTACTGAGAAAAATTATACCTTTCAGCTGGTCTGGGATGGCATAGAAGTTTCAGCAATGGCTTCCAGAAGCCTGAACCGGCGACACCTAGCCAGTCTTTAAACCTTCGCTCGGCGCACATAAGACGCGCCCATTCAACTATGTCACACACGGTGTCCATAGACGCCATATCTGTAATTTATATTCTATTATTTTCACATACACCAACTCCTGTCCTTAATAACAGCCAGTAATTGTTATTTTATTAGTTTATGATCTAATAGAAAATATACTTAATGCATCTTACCGCCTTCCAATTCTCGAGCGCTGATATCAATCATGTCAATGTCGCCCGATACATTACTCTGAGAGATAATTTGGTCCAATTTTGCTTCACAAAAATCTGTAAACAAAACAATTAAATAGATTCTCTTATCATTTGCCGAAGGAGAAATACATGGTCATTTTTTAATTCCTTTTTCAAATTCCTTGCTAATATTAAATATTATAACGAATTTATTAAGTACTTTACGTATACACCGATGTGTTACGTATACTCTCAAGTCCTCCTGCTAGAGACCTTAAGATAAATGTTTGACTTCCTGTTTATAAGCTTATTTAGGCTGGATAATTAAAAAAAAAAGGAATTTGATTTAAACCAACTCACCGGCGACAGCGTGCATGAGCGTGTTTGGTAGCGGTGAGTGCAGCAAAGTGAGCGTACAAGCTGGGGACATTGCAGCGGCGGCGATGCTCGTGAGCTGTCGTCTTCGTAGGCGCCGAGCAGCAGCAGCGGCAGGCCAACTGCCTCCCACCCATATTCCACTCTCGCCTGACACTGACGCTTGCATTGGACGACGGACTTTTGTGTCGTCTGTTTGCGCTTCCATGCTAAAACATTACGATATCGCGGATTTAAATACGCACTTGAAAAATATATATACTTTTTTTAAATGTTTTATTAACAATATTGTAAGAGCAGATTACAGGTCGCCTTTACTTTATAAAATACAATGGAATTGCAGCAACAATTCCATTTGCTTTCAAGAAGAATTCAAGGTTTTGAAGGCATCACTGATAACATATCGTGTATAGTAATGATTTAATTAGAAACCTCTCATCCGTATCCATCGGTATTTCCATTCGTTCGAGAAGCATCTTGAAAAGGTCCGGTCGGATGAAGCACATGGAACACATAACCGCGTCCAACGACTTCTTTAGTAGACTTGCCTCGCTCACGTCCTTTACCCAAGTACAGATCAGCTCGAACACGTCGTCCGTAATCAGTTCTTCTATGTCATCTAGCAAGTTATCTTCTTTCGTGCTCCATAGAACCTGTTCCACAAAATTTAAATTCTTGGAATAGAAAAAAATGAGTTCACATCATTAACTTCATGGAACACTTTCCCAATGCATATCAGCGTTACTAGTTTTTTTTTTATTTCGCCAAAATAAAACCCCTCTTAAATAGAACTGAATGTATGTTTCATAGACTAACTAACCGCAGCAAGGGTATGTAATATAGCAGCAGATGGAGCAGCTCGCGTACGCAGGGCCTTCTCAGCGACTCGCGGTAACCAGCGCATGAAGGCATGAAGCGTACCCGGCGCACAAGTCCTGCATAGCGCCTGAATTACGCCACACACGCTACTCATGCTGCCCGAGTTGCTCGTTCTGCTGGTGCCGGTACGTGTTGGTTGGAATGCTGTTAAGAGGTTTTAAAAAATTTAGAATATCATATATCGCAATAATTTAGTATATCGTATATAATCATCGGATAACATACACGGAAACAGATCCAACCATTTTTTTCTATTTCACTTACCATGTGCGTGCGCATGCGCATCCAAATTTAGCAAGTGTTCCATCAGCGGCTCCCTTAGCACTGGTTGAGCGCGGGCAGCGGCTAACAACGCTTGATGGGCGTGGTTAGCTTGAGGTCCGCCCGCTAACAGTACACCGCACAACGCTCGTACTGCGTTAGCAATGTCAATACTAGCCGAGGCACGTCCGCGGACGCAAGCACATATCACACTCGCCCAGTTATTTCTGTTTAAAAATATGAAAAATTAGATATACACAGCATTATTATTTAGTCTTAAGCATAAAATTATTAGCTCAACAATAGTGGTAAAGTAATAGAAGTTACTTACCCAGAAGTATCACTTGTATAAGTGGTATTGTTCAAGTCGGACGAAGGGGGAAGGGTGGGTATTGGCGGTTGTGGGGCGAACGCTGGGGCAGCGAGAAGACGCAACTGCAGTAATCCCATGTTGGAGCAGTCTCGAGGGCGATAGAGACGTAGCTGTACGGTGGTACATACTACTGGTCGAGCTATCGCCAGTCGGATAAATGTCATGCCAGCGGTACTTTGCGGTGGCCCAAGTGGCGCTAACGTGCCACCACACCCGGCCTCGACTCCAACAGCGCCGGGACAAGCTACAGAAGAAATTAAGAGTAGTTAATTAGGTTTAATATTTTCAAGGTGAACTAACTAAAATAATATATTTATTTTAGTTCTTGCTGTATACTCCTTAGTTTATTATCAAAAATGTAGGGCAGGTAATAAAATCGCGACTTAGTCACAAGCTTTACTTAGTCTTAGCTGTTGTGGTCTCTGGCAGAATGACAAGCGCTGCTATGTGCTCCTCAGCATAACGCTAGCCAGAGCCAGTTACAACCACAACACACACGCATTGCATTACACACTTAAAAGGTACCTTGTTCTTTAAAAGTTAAAAAAAATTGTTACTTTTCATTATTATTATTTTGTGTGTTTCTGCGAATGTGTTTCGTTAGTAATAAATGTTGTCTATGGCTGTCTCAGTATGACTCCCGAATCTCAAATACCTACCAGATTAAGAGAGAACTGTAGTACTAAATTACTAAGGCTGGTGAATCTACTAACTCAGCAAACGTATCTCAGTTACTTTTACTTTCCTTGCCATACTGAAAAAAACCATATTTTAAAAAAATTCTAAAATAATACTTACTGGCCAGACTGGTGAGGTGAGGTTGCAGTTGTACCTCGTGGAGTCGTACAGCATAAGGCAGATGCAGAGACAGGGCGATGGAAGCATCATCAGCACTGAAGAAATGGTACGACCAAGTAGCGGCGCGTACGCGTCTCGCCGCACAGGCGCCACCACCACTACGCGTGCTCTCGCCACTCGTGCCCAATAACACGTCTGCCGCTTGCGCAGTTGGATTGCCACATGTGACTGTACCTGAGACACGACAATGTGACACGTTTAATAACGAATATTAAATAAATAAAATTGCCACATGTGACTGTACCTGAGACACGACAGTGTGACACGTTTAATAACGAATATTTAATAAATAAAATTGCCACATGTGACTGTACCCGAGACACGAGAGTGTGACACGTTTAATAACGAATATTTAATAAATAAAATTGCCACATGTGACTGTACCTGAGACACGAGAGTGTGACACGTTTAATAACGAATATTTAATAAATAAAATTGCCACATGTGACTGTACCTGAGACACGAGAGTGTGACACGTTTAATAACGAATATTTAATAAATAAAATTGCCACATGTGACTGTACCTGAGACACGACAGTGTGACACGTTTAATAACGAATATTTAATGAATAAAATTGCCACATGTGACTGTACCTGAGACACGACAATGTGACACGTTTAATAACGAATATTTAATGAATAAAATTGCCACATGTGACTGTACCTGAGACACGACAATGTGACACGTTTAATAACGAATATTTAATAAATAAAATTGCCACATGTGACTGTACCTGAGACACGAGAGTGTGACACGTTTAATAACGAATATTTAATGAAAAAAACGATATCCAAAATGGTACACAAAACTTACAGAATGGGGCAATATTGATGAGACCGTCGGTCGCCTCCACCGCTGGTGGATGGATTTTCTTGCTGCTGGAAGCAGGCGTCGAGAGGTTCATCAGCTGCGGTGGAAGCTTCAGGTGGTTCATCAGGGATGACACCAGACCCTGGCTACTACTCGGCCCGGCCTGTCGAAGATGGCGTGGTTTTTTATTGATATCAACATTTCGTGGTAACTTAACTAATTCAAATAATCAAAAAAAAGAAAACTAATGATTTTTGGAAATCCAGTCAGGATTATTAACTATTATATCTTAATTGAGTCGAGTGAGAGAGAGAATGAGAGTGAATTGGCCACCATACCTGATGGCAAATATTAAGTTTCCTGACAGCAAGTTCCATGCCTCCTGCATCAATAAATGCTGCTAACAACTCTGGTTTGTCAAGTAGTCGCTGGAGTAATTGCTGCATTGCTTGCGACAAGTGTACAACTTCATCTTTATCTGTAAGGAAATATTATTTCTCATTTAATTTAAATATATAAACATAAATTATAAAGATGATTGTGTGTGTATATATATATAAAGATTTGAGAGATAATCAAAACATATTCAGGCAAGAAAAACTTATTAAAAAGGAACAAGAAAATCTATATAATGATATTTTCATAAAAGTATATAATATAAAATAATAATATGTGTTACATATTATGAAGAACTTACTTAAGTATTCGATAAGAGATGGCAGCATTAAAGATGGGTTGGCGGCGACGCTTGGAATATGCGCCACAAGCCAAAATATCTCTTCCTTCAGCGAGCACTGATCTGAAGAGGTCTCCACGTTCCCGCCTTAAAAAAACGTTTCATATTGTATCTCGTAATTCCTTTGTATTTTCATATTAAATAATTCAAATTCAACTTGAATGTATCAAATATTTTATTTAATTAAATAAATTAAATTAAAGTATCAAATATTTATTTAAATAAATAAATAAATGGCGCTGGTATTGGCTACCATTTACATTATAATTTAATAACATCAATGTCAAATTAGTTCAAAACCGCTTTGGTTTTATTTATAGATTTAAAAATTAAATTAATTAATTTTAAATTTCGACATTTACAAAACAATATATTAAAATCCAACTTACTCGAATTCAACACCATTGTTGTCATGCCATCACACATTGACAGAGTCCTGTAGAATTTCTCCATGATCGCGGGATGTTGTAAAACTACAGACACAAAATATATCATTTCAGAGTATAATAAAATTATTTTTATTCTGTTATAGAAATCAGTTCATAAAATTATTGAATGCTACTGATAGATTCACTCAAAAAAGAGATATATATTATTATATATCTCTCTCTTGAGTTCTTCTAGCATAGATAAATGCTACTGTACATCTTATGGCTACAGGTTATATTAGATGTTTAAGCTCCCAATTCAGAGAAAATCAATCCAAATGCTGCAATTCAAATAAAATGAATGTTTTAAAATTCTTCTCCAATTAAAAAAATCTAAGAAGTCTTTCGAATTAACTTAAAGATGAAACTCTGTCGAAAGACAGATCAAACTAATGATTGGTTTTTACAATGTAATTTATTAGAAATGGATTGAGGTAGTAATAAAAGGATTGACATTAGGTAAAAAACTGTGGAGATTATTTTCTTCCAATATTAAAATTTAATGGAAGCACCATTTTACCTGTGTCAGCGAGACAAGGCGATTTCGGTACTTGTTTCCTCTCGTCCTCTACGTTGGTGCCTTCTTGACTGCTCTGTTGCTGTTGCTGTTGTTGCTTACTCTCATCTGTTTGACACTCTTCACCTCCAGACGCGCTGCCACCACTACTTTCGGGACTTGCGGGCTAAGATACATGTATGTGATTAAATTTAAAAGTAAAATGCCACTTGAAACTTCGGTGGAGTTTTGACCGAACCATCTAAGGCCGTTTATTTACGAAACAACTAATTTCACAATAAAATTTTTTGTTAAGTTCACTTTATTTACACATAATTTAACCTTTTTGATAATGCTCAACAGTTATATTTTTAATTTAAATATAATTGCACCATACCGCACTCACTAACAATTTACATACCAAAATTGAACTGAAAAGAAAATGTTGCAGCTCAAATATAGTTTATTTAAATTTAAAATCTAATTAAATTTCAATGTCATCTCATGGTTAATCTAGCAGAGGTCAGATTTTTCGTTCTGTAAAATTATGGCATTTCAAAGTGTTGTTACTAAAAATATCTCTACCGAAAAAGGGACAATTTTGCCCAATTTTAGGTCAATAAAAAATAAAACCAACAAAAAGGTAAATCTAAATATTTACTTATTCAAAAAACCTAACACAAACCTAACAAAAACAACAAATATTTAAACTAAAATTAATTCGATATACTATCCGTGATTTAACCGTTAAATTAAATTAAATATTTTATTCTTTAGCTGGCATCACTGCCTACTAATTCAGGTTTCGTAAAAGTATATTGATACGATGGATGCATTCACTAACAAATCAAATGCATGTAAAGACGAAAATCTAAATCTGTAGACTGGTATTAAAATCGAAAAATGCGCCCGGCCAAAAACATTTGTAACCTCTGACATGTCAAAAAATTATTCTCCGGAATAGAGAAAAGAGTATAGAGTTATTTCAACACCCACCTGATCTTGCCTGTCAGTTCTCGTGGACGGTAAAGGAAGTGCCAGCAGCTTGCGGCAGTAGAGCAGCAGTGACGCGAGCACTGCTCGCCGATGAGGCGGCTTGCGGGTTGCGCCTGCGCCGGCCAACACGTCCGCCAACAACCCGCTACAGCCCGTGCTGCGGCCCTCGTTCCAACCCTCCGAGCGCCATCCGCCCCCCCACCAAACCCAACCACTGCACTGATTCGCTGAAAATATATTACGTGTTACGATTCTATGTTCACAATATAAAAGGATAATAATTGGGAACAACGAATTGACAGCCGTTTCTTAGAAGACTAGAATCTAAGACTCTCATCAATACAGCAGTTTAATAATTATGTTAATAAAAAAAAAGTTTCTTTATTTGACCCAAAAACAAATACTACATTACATATATTACAACATTCATTTTGGTCAACCTTATATATAATATACATCTATGAGCACTAGCGTTTAAGCTAGGCCTAATATATCATAATTTGCAGCCACACATTGTAAATGTAACGGAAATTGTTTATGACATCATCTGTAACAATTTGACAATTTGTATTATTATAGAAGGTATTTTTCACATCAATATTTTTAAAAATAGGCGTGTTTAACGGTGGATGAACATTAGAACCGTGGTATATGTTTACAACAAATTATATTGCAAAACTAAATCACCCTAACTCGCCAGAAAAAAATAATTAAAATCTTAAAATCTCATCTTAAAGTAGGCATAAATAAATAAGGCAACTTTACCTATAGCCTCAATTAGAGGTAGGGCGTGCTGTGTGTGTTTAGCCGAAAGTGACGGCAGCAGGGAATGAGCAGCGCGAAGTAACGCAGCGTGGAGATCTAAAGCGTGATGGGCCAGTGCCCCCGGAGTCTGACTGAGGGCGCACAAGACCCGTAAAGAACATAAAGCCCCTTCGCCCCCACGGGGCATGACCACGCGGGAAATCACCGCTTGTAAGGCCCCCGCGGCACCTGCTCCCGCGCAAGATGTACTGCCACCCTGTATATGTTAATAACAAATTACCAAAAAATCCATTTTACTTATATAGAAAAGATATTTTACTTATATATAAATAAACAATACTTACCAAGTATGGTTCTGATGACACGACGGCTCCATCGCTTGCGATGTCTATGGAGACAAACTTAACGAGCGCCGGAACAAAGTATTCGCAGTCAAGGATCACGCGACCAATTGTTTGCGTATTGCCTTCCGTCTATAAAATAAAAGAGCAAATTAATATGTCATAAATTTTATCTGAGATACGTATAGAAAAAAACTCACTTGTAGCGGGAAACTTGCAACCCAAGCCAAAGCCTGCATGGACAGCACCCAACAACGCAGGGATATATTATTCAATCTAAAAAAAATCAGTATCATTAACCCGTGCATATTCAACCTAAGGACATTTTATAAACATTTCAACATATTTTGGATACGTACTCTGTAAGCGACTCAAGCAATGCAACAACTGTGTCAGAGGCGAAACGTATACGTGGCGCGTCGGCAGGAACCGGCAGTGCGGCCAAACTCCACCCACTACTGCAGTTATTGCCCCAAGAAGACCCGTTTAGAGTTAACCACAGCGATACCACGTTTTCCATAAACGTACAATCCACCTAAAACCAAAACATTTCGGTTAAATGTCGTGAGGGATTAATAGTGTAACTCTATTAATTGAGATTGAATGAGCTTAAAACTGGCATATGGTCCTTCGATCCGGAGTTACGACTAGCCTACATTTATATCAATATAATGGCGCACACATTGTCATAATTACAGAGACACTAAAGTGTAAAACATTCAACTCGCTACAATCTTACCCAAAAATCAATACGAATTCCATCATACCTGATTTTTAAACTCCAAGGCGAGGTGCCTGAACACGTCATATAAGGTATGTGCGAGGGGTGGATTGTGTCTAGCCGGTGGCGACGATGGCGAAGACGGTGACGCCGGTGATTGAGGTGAAACGGGCCCAGGGGAAAGAGGTGAAGCCCGATGTGGTGGTGCGCGTAAAGCCGCCGGAAGTGCCAGCGCAGTCGCCGCTAACACGCGCCGTGCCGTCACTTCCGCTGCCGCTGCTGGTCCACTTTCTAGTCGCGCGTCCACGCATGACGATAGGGTGCTGCAGATTTTTTTTATACAATGGAATAATAACAATATAACTGGTAGAGAGAAGCACTCAACTATATATTTTATTACTCATACTCAACTGAAATTTTAATCATGAATTGATCTTATAATAAAACACAGTTTCACCTTGTATTAAGATCTGTTGACTCCTTATACTTCTTCGCTTTCTTCAAAACATCTATGAAGTGCTGCTCTAATTTCTCTTCAGACTCAGAGTCATCAGATTCAATGAGCTGTGTCAGTTGATAGTCAATGTAATTCAGTTCTGAAAAATAATTTGTTACTCATAAGAAAGCTACATAAAATGAAATACTAAATTTACTGTCAATTTTAATTGCAAAAAACAAAAATAAACCTTAAGGTTATTGATATTATTGTAATAAATTTATATGAAATAATAATTCTTGACTATTTGTTTTAATGAATATCTACCTTTTTTAGGTGCTTTGCCGAAGTTAGGATCCACAGGAAGCTTTGTTTTGATGCGCGATGAACTGGGGCCATGCCATTCCTCAGACGAAGTTGTGGTCACCGGTGGTTCTCCACATTCAAATTCCACTAGATCCTATAGAACACATAATATATTTGAAGAAAAATCATACCTTGCTGTTTCTTGTTTCATATTTTACTTATTTGTCTTTGCTGCCTTTGAGATAAAATTAGTTGTTGTGTATGATTTGATGTGAACTAAATAAGTCTGTATAAAATAATATTTAGGTGTTTTAACAAAGAAACAAAAAAATTCAACACACCTAAGACCTGTTATATTGATTTAATTTTAATGGGCTTTAAAAAATACGTTCGTTACATGTTGTATATAAAATTAAAGCCCTTAACATGATTTTAAACAATTGAGGTAATGAGTTTGGAATACACTTACCTGTAGCAAGGCCGTGAGTGCGTGCCTGGGCCAGGGCGGCAAAGTGACAGCTCGTCGTGCCAAAGCTAACACTCCCCCCGCTTCCCCCCACCCGCACCATCCGCATCCGCCACACAGAGCGCACACTCGTCCGACCACCTAGCATCATGTATCCGTTATGTCACAGTTACTTGTGTACATATCTCAACACTTATGTAGAGATAGTATGACATATATGTTTAGACAAAGGTAATACTTTATGCTTTAATCATTTGTAACATAAATTTAAATGTAATGAAATAAATTCTGGCGCGGAACTCGTTATAATCTTACTATAGGTTCAAAATTTAATTTGATTTTCTAGTTATAGATTAGTTAACCTATTTGATAGAGACCATTGTATTTTAGTTCCATAATAGTATAAATTTTTTACTCGAATACCAACACAATTTATTTAATGAAATAAAAACTATATCTGTAAAGTAAAAATTATCCTTTTATAAATGTTAAATACCTTAGCACATAGAAGCAGGTGATCCGATGCGTGAATCGAGTCAATAGTGAGTATGTGTGTCAGCAATGCCTGCGCCAACGCAGACGCTAATGTCGGGCTCAGGATCCTAGGCTCCTCAGAGGGTCTCTGAGCGCTGCTACTGGCTCCGTTAGCACTGTTAGACCGTTTACCCATAAGCGCCATGTGAGCCTTCAGGGTAAGACGTGCCCGCTATAAAACGTCAGTTTATCTTTAACAATGTTTTCCTTCGCGTACGAGCGAGCGTTAGATGCGTAGAAAGTTTTAATTACAATAGTACGTATAAATTAAAAACGTTTGTTCTTTCGTGCAAGTTCGTCTTATTGTTTATACAGGCCATTTTTTTATTGACTATGTTGGTCGTAGAGCGCAGAATTGACCTCTCCCCCCCCTAACATTCTCCACCGCGATCGCGTGTGAAAACGTGTCCCTAAATCCAATTAGCATTGCTATAAAGCACTGTACATAGTAATTTGGAAAAAACGTACTTGCTGCTGCTCGATGGCGACTTGTATCCCGCGACGGGCAGCCTCCATCTCCTGCATCTGATTGATCAGCCTCTTGTGCAGCTTACGGCGATGCAGCTTGCATTCGCCCGAGCGCTGCACCGGAGTGCTGGACCTGGCTCCCGACCCGTTTCCAGCGCACCCACCGCCCACGCGACCACCCGTCACCCAGTCCCATCTGATATTCACATTAGTTTAGAACCAGTCACTCAGTTATTCTTTCTAACAGACTTCAAAAAAGGTAGGTTGGAACCTGCTTTTCTAGTCAGTTAAAAATAAATTACGATTATAATTCCATTATATTTAACACCCACGCATCCCTATTAGTTTGATGTAAATAAATACCTATTGTGAGAACCAGTGTTACTGTTCGCAATTGCAGCATCCAAAAGATGCGCAAGCGCAGACAGTAGAGCGGCGAGAAGAGCGGGAGGAGCGGGCCCTGACCGTAACAAGTCGAGCGTACGCGACGCCAACGCTTGCGTAACGCCACCGTCTCCGCATTGCGCGTACATACTCTTGCGAGACATGTACATGATTGATACTAGGCATCTGAAAGTATTTTCAACATTCAAAAATTCAATTATTTTAAAGTAATTAAAAATAATACGTCTAAGCCAAGGTAAATTTATCTTTATATCAGTATAATTGCTCTCTTTTCTCTAACTTACTCTTTTGTCACACGTTTACATTTTTAATCAACACGCTGGTTTCGGTCAGACGGATAGTTAAACGTTTTCGACGCTGCTTTATTGAAATCAAAATGCTAGCGATTTCATTAGATGTCAATCTTTAAATAACTGTCTAGATATTCAATTAACTATCTGATTTAACTACTTTACCTACTGCGAAATATAGGCTGTGATATAAAAAGACAGACAGACTTTCTTATTTATTTTTATAGTTATTTTCAAGGTCAAACGATAAGTTCGTGTCGTTATTAAATGCAATATTTTTTGGTACTAAATATACAATAATAAATCTATTGACTCCATCTATTTTTAATCTATTGATCTACCTGTCCAAAGGTAACGGTGGTGCGTCGTGCTCATCAAAGGCCGCCGTCAGCCTGTCCGCGAGTAGTGGACCCCACCAGTGAGCACCGCCGCAGAGACGCGCCAAGAGTGTCGCAACTGCAGCCCCACTGCGGCCGCCCCATTCCCACGAGAGAGGGATCACACCACGGCACCATTCCGGAGTCACTTCTTCGAATTGCTAAAAATTTTTTTTTAAATTCAATCATACTTTTTATATCACACTTCTAACTATGCATATATCAAAAATAAATCAGTAACGCTACAAGTTATTTATATCTGCATGATCATTAGTTAAGTTAATAGGCAAGTTGATAGAGCCAGTAGGCCAACACACATGCATATATAAATATAGTTTAGTCTTAATATGTTAAGAATGTTTTTACCTAAATTGTAGAATAAATTTACTACTACCTATAATACGAATGAAATAAACAAAACAGAAACTTAGTTAAAAGCGAAATTATTTCAAAAAAAAAACCCGAAGAAAAGATGCCTGCGGAAACAGAACCGGCGTGGGGATTAGGCGAGCTAATTTAATTATCTCAGCTCATTTCATTTAATTATATACAGTCAAAACCCGTTACGACATTGTTTAGAGCATACGGGTTATATTGACCAAACTCAAAGATTTCAGATGAATTCTATTGTATTAGGTACTTAATAACAACGTCATCAGCTGTTACTATCGGTTTTTACGACCAAATATGATTAGTCCCTTCAATGTCGTTATAACAGATTTCGACAGTATTTTTATTTCAATAAGAATCAAAATCACTATACTATCACGTGATAGCACTACTCAATTCTATTATCTTTTCTGAAATACTACAAGCTTTAAAGTTGGAACCATACCACATCACTCATATGGAACAAGAAGTACAGCAACAAATCCACAACACTCTCCGTAATAACTCTCAGTTTGTCCGTGGAAGCCCGATCCAGGAGAACTTCAGTCAACACTTGACCCGTGTCTACAGCATCCAAAACCGCCTCACTACAATCTGGAGTGTTTAGCAATCTCTTCAATATGTTGGTGCAGTTATGCAATTGTTGTTGTAGTTCTATACACTCTTGGTAGGCAAGAACCACTTTAACATCGGTCTCTGATTGGTTGAGATATGCCATCATGTGTGCTGCGTTTCCGTTGTACAACTCTAAGTATGGATTAAGCAGGTCTATCAATTTTCCAGATGCCAGTCTGAAATAATAAATTAATTTATAATACAAATAGCATCATATTATTGTTTTTAATTTTGTTATTTGATATTTAATAGAAAGTTATTTGATATTTAATTTTTGTTTTGAAAAATACAATATAAATCAAATATAATTATGTGGTATTACATCATGCCCGATTAACTGAGGACAAAGTAAATCTTGAGAGTAATAATATAATAAATTAAAATGTGACATTATATGGACAACAAAAAAGAAGTTACCAAATTTGGAATAGAAATTTCATAAACAAAGTACTCACTCAAAAGAGACAAGGGTTAATAATGATGTGGCACAACAATTTATAAGTTTCTTTTTGCTAACGAATATATGACCTTATATATTACAGTTTCATTTTTGGATCATAATAACTTTTCTATTAGTGCTATGCAAGAATAGAATATAAGAAAATAAATAACAAAAAATAATCCAATATAGGTGGAACAAATAGGTGACACATGTTGGGGTTTGAGACATGGCGGTTTCAAGATATAGAATGATACCTGAATCTACAGCTTAGATCCTCATGCAGAGCGTTGAGCGCGTTGGTAGAGGCCTTGAGGTTTGACACCTCTGCTATCTCGCCATAGAACCATCCCAGCGGTATCCTGCACTTCATAGCAGACATGCCATATCGTCCAATCGTAGTTATCTATAAACAAATCATTAAACATTATTCCAATACAATGTTCCTGAATAAATCTAAATATACAATTTGGTTTATTATATGGTGATTGTCTTACTTTAAAAATAAGTCTTTTCATAATTTACCTTCATATATCTACACGTCAAAGGCGGTTGAATATCAGAAAGTACAAGGTGTTTTGTAGCGATATCAGTTGCGAAAGCAAGCTTCACACTGTCTGTCTCTTCACCGACCGTCCAGGTATCAATACCTAAAGTCACCAGGTCAGAACAAGACGGAATGATCTGGAAAAAAGGTTTAAATTGTTTTATGTTATTCTTGCAAACGTTTATAAACGTTACTAGAAAATTACAAAATACAAGTTGCTATGACGGTTCCGCACGTGTACTGAACAACTAGTTTTAATACAGTTGCGAAAAAATTAAGCAATTTAACAAAACTATTTGCTTTTTTGTCTCTTCTCTCCACGCAATAAATTCGTCGTACGTAGATATGTAGCGACTTTTTTACGTTTCATGTATAGTATTCTTTGAAGCATTCAGTGCAAATTATACTGATTTCGAGTGGTGTTAATAAAATATCGTCGAAATTACTTATTAAGTGCAACAAACAACTCAACTTGCATGAACATTTTTGGAAAATGGCGCCAACCGTAAAAGAGTTCTTTGTTTTATTAATACGTTACATCTTTGTTATAGTATAAAATTTAATTAAGAAAATACTCACAATATCAGTTAGTCGTACTGTGTATCCAAAGTCAAGGACAATATAACGCCTTGCACCTGAGTGCATCCTCTCTACTATGAGCGTTTGCTGCGGTGGTCGCGTCACCAGCGCCGCCCACGGTATACCACATTGGTCTTGATCCTACAAAATATATGTTTGAAATATATAAACCACTTTGAAGAATACTTACATTTTGTTGGAAATGTTTAAGAAATAGTGTATGCTCCAATTGTTCATTCCGTAGAATTCTGACATTTCATAATGTCACCCATTTGAGTGCAATACAAAATAAAATGCTACGTATTTTTATATTTTACCTACAAAAAGGTAAATCTAAATATTTACTTACTCAAGTGACCTAATCTAAAAATACAAAATATTTCAATATCACGAACAATACATCAAATAAAATTTAATTACTTAATTTCATTATTTTTTTTGCCACCTCTGACAAGTTAAAATTTATATGTCAGAATTCTACGGAATTAAAAATAGCAGTACATATAATACTTTCCAATAAAAATTTAAAAGGTTGTCATGAAAAATTTCAGTCTAGTTACATTAATTATGTAAAATTAAAAGCATTCAATGTATATTTCTTTTTAGACGTTCATAAGTGTACATTATGTTACCTAAATGAATAAATGATTTTTGAATTGAATTGAATTGATTGTGAATTACGGCCACAGTAACATCATATGTAAGGTAATGTTTAAATTACACTTTATAATTCATAGTCTCTCTTTAGCGTCTTACAACAAAGGATCCTGGAGTTCTTTGAACGTATAGCAGGCAGATGTCCCGTTAACTTGCAGAAGCTTAGGGTGACCAGTATAGTGGAAGGCATAAAGCCCGAGGCCGATCCTACTAGCTGGATCTTCCAAGGTCCTTGCAGACCTTATTACACTTGCTGAAGACAGAGTCCCCTCCAAGGAGGAAGAGACCCATGATCTACAGTATTGAAAAAAAGAAAGACTTCAAATACAAAATTAATACCTTTAGTAATTTATCTTCAGTCACATCAGGCCTGTCTTGAGGATCACAGTCCATCATGGAACCATCAGCACCGCCAGAGTTTTCGTCCTTTGAAGATTGTTTTGCATGTCCCTCCTTTACCACTGTCCATAACTGAAGTAACAATACAATAAGTCTTATTTTAAAATAGTGATTTTACCTCAAAATTATATTCATACTTTTGATAGTCAACTAAATATTAATAATTTATTCAAATGTAAAAAATCTCAGTAATACCAACAATTCTAACAATGTTGTCTTCAAACTAATTTATAAGGTTTTTAATTAAATCAGAACAAAAATCTTAATCATTAATATTTAAAAATGTCGGAATAAGCTCTTACTTGGTTCGAATCAGCGGTATGGGCGCTGACGACCGGTGGCGGATGATTAGTCGGTGCTGTGTCCAGCTTGGTACCGTCAGAGGCCACGTGGCAACTCACGTGCAAGGGCAATGATTCCCCCACCACCGTCAAAGCCGCAAGCCCACCCTCCATTTCGCACCAGTTGTGCGTCTGGCTATTGTTAGTTGTTGCCTTTGTTTCGCCTGTGCGTATCGAAATTGTAACATGTTATAATATTTATTGTGGTATAGTAGTAGTAATATTTCACAGTATTAAAGTAGTAGAGCTGTGTTTTATTTGCTGAGGCAACACTATTAAATGAGCTGATGAGCATTAAAATGACACAATGTTACTTACAAAAGCGATTAAGGAGTTTAAATTAAAATAATTAATTTAAGCTCTGTTTGTTTAAAAAAAAGAAAAGTGATCTTATCAAACATTTTACGCGTATGATATGGCATAGTATAAACGTAAATAAATTACACTGTATGTAAATTATGTACGTGACTTCAGATATACGTGATACAACATACCGGTGTCAAGGGACATGTTGAGCAAATCACGAAGCTGCGACTCCTGTTTAGGCGCGGGCGGAGCGTTCACGTCGCCCGTTAGCACGCTCGCGTACGTCACGGGAAGAGATGAACTGCGGCCCAACTCCGGGATTTCCACAGAGAATATACTACGCTCGAGCGCCAAGCCGTATAGGCCGAACCTGAGAAATCATTAATATTCTACCGTTATATCACTGAGACTATTCAACTCCTTGACACCACGGGCCTAGTGAGAAGATTGAAAAGGACAAACCATTTGAACTATTGAATTATTGCTAGTGTACGTTACTAATATGCGCTAAACAGTGAGTAAAGAGTCCTTTAATAGAGACTAAATACAGACAGACTAAGCAAAGACACTTCCTTATGATAAAAGTCCTTTTTTAGTAAATTAGGTTAGACAAATGACTTATTAGTCTTAAGTTAGGCTAGATCTTAATGTTCCATGATGTCTTAGTGAAGACACGTATAAAAAAATATCACTGTTTATCAGTTACTAACGGTAAAATTACTAATAATTTGCTGCTCCTGTGCTATAAACATATATCAAGTGTTTTCATTTCGAATACTTATTATAACGGAATTCACATTGTAAACATACCTAGCTCGTAGCAATTGATGATAGGGATTGCTCCGTTCCCGCAGACTTCGTGCCGCTTTCTCTAGTAAGGCGAGGCATCGGGCGACCAACTCGGGCGCAGAGGTCCGGCAGGTGGCGTACTGGGCCAGCGCCATCAACCACTTCACGGCACCCGGCGACTCACACGCACCCAGGAGAGGTATACAAGCAATCACACTGCTCGTTAAACTATTTTCAAATGTACACTTCCACGGCCGAGGGAGCTGTTTCACACCACTGAAAATTATTCATATAATAAGTATACATGATATGCAAAAAAAAATATTATTACAAGAATACGTACTCGCTGCACGTCAGCATAATCTTCGCACACTTTTTGGCAATACTTCTATTTGCACATAAAATACATTTCTTTAAGAGTGCGTCTGTGTGCTTTTCAATTACAGAAATACATTCCAACTGCTGCATCTCAACAGGACTGGGCAAGTCCTTGTCTTTACTTTTTTCGTTTTTCGCCAAACGCATCCTCTGCAGCCTAATTGATATTACCCAACTCAATATATCAAGCGCGACCTTGCGTTTCTTCGATGAGACTTTACTGACCGCAATTTCACAAAGAGTATTCAAAAAGCTATTTGATTCTAACATCGCAATACGTTGCTGTCTCTCTAGCGGTACTTCGGTGTGCGGAGTGGAGCGAACCGTTATTGAAATCTGATGTAGCCAGTCGCAGCCAATAAAGCTAGATTTCTTTGCACCGCTGCTGCTTTCACCAGATTTAATTGGACCCTTATTAATTTCTTTAGCTGGATCAAACAACGTTTTTATATGTATCAAAAATGTTCTACCCCTAGCGCGATAAAGCCTTGGACTCGTGAGAATTAGGGTGCCAGACTGCTGGCTCATATCTAGGCCTGAAGACAGCAACAGCGGCCCAGCTAATATCTCAGCATTATGCGCTTGTAAATACTCCTCACTGTTGACGGGATTTTCTAAGTTAGACACGTCTGCATCTATCACTGAGAAGTGCAATGGCGAATCAGAACGCTGGCCAAAACTGGCATCCTTGTTATATCCAATACCATGTAAATTTTGTTTTAGTAGTGTCACTTGTATTATGGGCAAATTTACAGTATTGGCCGAATGTAATGTAAAACCGAATTCAATGTGCGCTAATGAGACATTATACGGTAGAGTCAGTTCAAGAACGTGTTCATCCCACGTCGATGACGTATTCTGAAGTCTCCATGATCTATTATTTTGATGGTCTGATCGAGACCTTTGTGCAGGTGACAATTCACACCAAAAACCAGGTACAACTGCACTGTATGGAACTGTGGGATTAGGGCAATATGAGCCTGTGAGAGACAACAATGCATCTAATTCAGCATCGTCGAAATCTGTCTTATTAGCCAAAATAACCGGTGGTGGTACAGGTCCATCGGTGTCATCTCTAGGGGCTCGTTGCAACATTTCAAAGTCTATGTTAGCAAAATCATCTTCATTTGATTCACCTGACACATCTTTCTCGCCATTGTTAAGAGCATAAAAATAGATCATGCCGTGTTTAGTTGATACACTCAAACGTTCAACCGAAGCACAGTAGGCGACAGAAATAAATTGTCCCTTGGGGACTTGTTTCTCTGAGAGTAAACTAAAATCTGGAAGTGAGTATAATCTCAAATGACCGTCAACACTAACTGAAGCTATTGAATATTGGTCATTTTTATCTACAGGTAATAAACACAAATCTACAGGACTTTCACTGTATGGGAGTTCTTTGTAAGTCACTGGATTATCTTCTAGAGTATATGTAGAAGTTTTATTGTTTATTTTATAATATATGAAATATGCTTTTGGGTTTTTATTTACAATCTTATCATGTTGATCTGAGACTTCGTCTACATCCATTTTTATATCACCATCTACATCAATTTCTTCTTCAGCTTTAAATTTATCAGGCTCAATAGAAGACACCACAACTAGCAAGTGCTGCTTGTCTTCAGATGGTAGGAGGTGGGTGACTTTTGCATCATCTTGGATATTTAAAGTAGCAGGTAGACCAAGACATTGAATAGCAATTCCTTGGGATACAGCTTCTTCTGCAGGAAGATCACTATCAAATCCATCAGTAGGGTTTATATTTAGAACTGTTTGAGTACCAGCCTTGCTTTTAGTAGCCATAGATTGTAATTTAATTTTTTCAGAAGGCTCAATTCCTTCATACCACTTCAAATCTGATATCTGAAGAGGTCCTTGTCCAGTTATTGTGAGGAAATCCGTAATGGAGTCCCCTTGCACTGCATCAGTCTGATCTACAACTTTGGTTCCAACAGACTCCAAATTGCCACTCTTCCAACTTTTTAGTTGTGTAAACTTCCCAACATAGTCCAACATGCTTTGTTCTGCTTCTGGCAGCTCAGGTAGCAAAGCTGTAGGAGGTGGTGGTGGTAATACCTTCAAATGTTTTGTAAATATTATCTTTTTCGTTTCCCAAGGTTTGCAATCTTCCTTGCTGGATGATGCTTCTATGTTAAAAACATTACTAATCTGTTCTTCTATATTTGTGCAGTGAGGAAGCTCTGTGTCATCATCAGAATATTGGAAGAAAATGTCGTCATATATGTTTGTGTCATCAGTCCGTTGAAGTGGACACACTTTTTTACTGCCACCCGGTTTGGAGTTGCCACTGCTGTTAGATGTGTGAATAACTGTTGTCATTGAACTTGCAGAACAATGGTGTATGTCATATGTTAGTAAGAATAACATTTTATTTGTACATGTTAAGTTGTTTTTAGCTTCATTTTGGTCATTCATGGCTTGAATATTTTCTTTTGACTTTTCAGGGTCACCTGAATGAAAGAGGGCTTTACTAGAATCCTCTTTGATAGGTTGAGGGGTTGGTATGGAAGCAGTTCTTGTTACAATGACGGCACATACAAGGGCAGGTTTAACATTGCTATCATTTGTTTCCTTTTCTACATTTTCTGTGTTTTGTGCCTGAGGATATGTCTCTTGCTGGGAAGCCAAACCAATAAAAGTCATGGCAGTAAGTTCAATTCCATAGGTTGCTATAAAAAAAAGTAAAATTAGGATCTTAGATTTATAGGATTTATATATTAATTACAAACTAATAATACTTACACGAGTCTTTTTCTAGGCTGGCTGACCAGACCTTATTGCTATCATTAGTAAGAATACCACTAAATATTGAATCATATGGTGATAAGTTAAACACTTTTCTCAACTTCAGACCACAATCAAATTTCCAGATGCTTCCTTTTCCATCTGATGTGCCAGTGGCTATTAGGTCTCCTGTATTACCCTTTGACACAACTTTGACATTGGGACAGGGTACTGCACAAGCTGTAGCATTTGTGACCTACCAAAAAAAAATTAAAAATTAATAATTTGTAAAAATAAAAATGACATATATCTACTAATAAAAGTTAAAAATACGTAATTATAATTTACATATAACCAGACTGTATTACTCAATAACATTTTTATTGAAAATTAACTAACAAGAAAGCACTTACTGATATAGGCACATTGTGTGTGTACTCCCCACGTACAAAGGGACAGTTGGGTGAATGACGCTCATGCTCTACCCAAGGCTCATCTGATTTCTCCCAACACACTAGACAAACCATACACGTGAAACACATTGCACGGTCATCACCACTTGGGGAAGGTTGGTGGTAGAAACCTGCTTGAGCCATACGTGCTGGTAACGCCCATCTGAATAAAACTTTTTATTAAGGCTGCTGAACCTCTTAGTCTTGCATAATGAATTAGTAAGTATTTATATAATACATAATGTGAAAAGATGTAAAGAAATATATTTTAAGAACATGTGCTGTGTTAGTTTAGTATTAATAGTATTACTAACTTCAGTGCTTATTACAATAAGATTTATAAATTAATAACAAGAATAATAAAATATTATAAATTAATAACAATATTTAAAAAATTCAATTGACTCCTTTTAAAATAATGCATAATGTATTTAAGAACAAAAACCTACTTGTAATCCATATGGGGCCATCTTTTGAATGTTTCTTTTCTCTCAGCTTCAGAATACATCAGAGCCCTAGATTCCTCATCTCGATTGCAGGGCATAAGCTCGTTGGCCCTCTGTCCCACTGCAGAGGCAATGGCCAAAGCTGGTATCCGTCTATTTTGTCCTTTCAACTCATGAACAATGCCAACCATAACCAGTCTCAGGGTTGATTGTGGAAGTGTAATGGTTACTGTACTCCACTAAAATTTTTAAAAATTTCAATTAAATATATCACTAATTCAAATTAAGTAAAAATTATTTTATTATATTAAACAAACCTTTTGAGCTTTCACACCTTTCCTTACAGGTTCGGAGTCAATTGCACTCTTTAGTTCATTGATAAAATCCTGAAGTCCTTCTATAGACTGAGCATCAAGGCTTTGCACACATTGGTACAGTAGCACGGCCTATCAATCAAACAGAAAATTTAATTCTGTTCATTTAGTTTAATATAACAATATTTTAAAATAATAATTTACCATATAAAATACTTATGATTTTCAAAAAAATGTGTGTTATCGAAAATAAACATAAGTAATTAATATTCAAAACAAAGATTCTTATCAAACAAATTAGCTTTAAAGTAAAAAAAACAAAAGAAACAGGGTCAAAATAATATCACACAATAATTATTTGTAATGATGCATTTGTGTGATGGTACTCTTCAATATCTATTGTTTACCAAATTCAGAATTGTAAGAATTGATGTTTGACATTTTCATTCAAAGTTCATACAACTTTGAATTCCATTCCTAATAAGAAATTCCTTCATATCAATCTTAAAAGTTTTAAGTTAAATCTTTGGTAAAAGGTAATTGCCATAATAACAAATATAATTTTTTCACCTCTGACAGAACTAGCTCAATTCTTATAGGAGTATCTGCCTGCGACATGGACAGAGGACGCTGAAGGGCAGTGTGCAGCAACAGAACTCCATTGTAGTCTGTTCGGGCGCCAACTCCGCTCTTATCCCACACGAATACCCTATCTGCGCCAGCCGCGTACTCAACACCCAAAGTTCCATCATCATCTATAAATTAGTTAAACGTAACCTGCCGGTTCTTGGAAGATACTATATACCATTTCACAAAATTGTTTACTGAGAAATGTCAAAGAATTTCGATGTAGGACATGAACTACTGATATATCCAGATCAACGAGACACTTTCTAGTAATTACTATGTAACTTTATAGATAATTCAATTGGCCAGAAAGCTAAGTTTATGTTTTACGTACCCGCAGAAAGGCATGAAGACTGAAGAATTACACCAGAGTTCACATCCAAAACGTGTACACCACCAACATCAGTTTTCACCAAAATTATATTTAAGTTGCTATGATACGTAAGTGAAGTAACAGGAAAATTCATACGAATATAGCCATCTTCTCGTAATATCAAAGAATCATCGCCCATCGTGGCTGTGAATACATCTGTCTATTCTACGTAAACGCCATTTGTAATTGTGATTTTTTTTACGTCAAATATTTTAACATCTTTGTGGCCAGTCAAAAAAAATAGCATAGACCATATATGAGCATAGACAATAATATGTGAAATATGTTGCAGGTTCAAAATACAAAATAATAAGATAGGGAAACAGCTATCTTTCTCTATAGTCGGTAGCTCATGTCTGAGTGTCGAGTTCGGCCGAGGAAACATATGAATCAAACTATCTGTATCCACCGCTTGCTGTCTAGTATTTTTGAGGACGAGGGAGACAGGCGAGTCCAAGTAATTTTGGCTGCCAGAGTTGCGTCTAAGTATAAAAATGAAAGAAACATGGAAATATGATTTTATATATTGTATTGAAATTCGTTAAACGAAACGTACATTCTATACTTTTCTGCGAATATGCAGCTCGCAAACTGTTTGCGAGCTGCGCGCGTGCAATCACGGCAATGGTTTGGTGCACCTCTTTAGCGCAACTCAATTCTGGCGCTTACAGTTCCTTTTGCTGGTGCGGGCGGAAGGAAGACGTGAACCGCTAGCGCGCCGCCCGCACCCTTACACACAATTTAAAAAAAGACTTAGATGCAACTCCGGCAACGAAAATCACTTGGAGGTGTTGCAATCAAGGTCCCCCGAGACATCTACATAATCAGTATCATCAAATTCGTGTATTTGATTTCAAAATCCATCTCGGTCCCGTAGCGCTGGAGCTGTCAAAAATCCCTATTTATGTAACATCCAAAAAATCTAATCTCATTTATTATACCACTTAATTAATTTGTCGTAAAGGAAACTTAATTACAGAAAAAAATTCGGTTAGGTTAGGTTAGTGAGTATTTTTTTCGGATTTTTTTATAACTGCTTACTGAGGGGTGATAACTATACCCCTTCTCCCTTGCTGTCAAAGTTTTCCTCAAACCAGTGGCCGGGCGACTCACCTCGGGTGTGTGTTGGGCTTACATTTTTCATTTCTTGTTTAATGTTTAAATAGATTGATCTCTGCTCAAAGCTACATTTACCTAGATTTTATTTTATTGAAAACCGATGTAAAGGCCTGTATTCACCTTTAGAAAGTAACTTCTAACTTACAATACCGCCTTAATAATTATTACTTACTTTAGATTTCATGAAGTTAACATTAATACATATTTTTTAGCAAGTACAGAAATGTTTTATTGCTTGCCATTACGAAAGAAGAATGGAAGTTTTAAACATTAGGCCAACTCTCTCTAGCGCCAATATCGCCACATAGCATGTTAAAGCACTTTCTGTTATCTCTTCGAATTTCGATCATACTAATTTTGATTGGTACATATTTATAGACTAGCGACCCGCCTCGGCTTCGCACGGGTGCAATGCTGATACTAAATACAGTACAGAAAATCTATGAACGTTGTATTTAAAAATGTGGGTTATCCATAAAAGATAGACAAATACCATCACGGACTTTTCTGTAGACCTTTTCAATGTGTACAATACTTACAATACAGTACATTATTTTGATAAAACTCGTAGGGTTCAGCCTGCGTTTTCAATGTAAGCGGAAAAAATGTAATTATTTACGACATCACATTAGAAACCTCAAAAATAACAGTACTTCTCCACTATTTAATGGATGTTATTATACATATAAACCTTTCTCTTGAATCACTCTATCTATTAAAAACCGCATCAAAATCCGTTGCGTAGTTTCAAAGATTTAAGCATACAAAGGGACATAGGGACAGAGAAAGGGACTTTGTTTTATACCATAGTATAAAACAAAGTCGCTGTCACTACATATATAATTGACAGACAGAAAGCAATATATCCTTGTTCCGTGGTTTTCTTTCTTGTTGGTTATCAGTATCGCCGCTACAATGAACGCGATGAGTAAGTTTTAGTAACCAACTGGTGCCATAAATTTCATAGGTATAAATATAGGATTTTTAATGTCATAATTATTCATTTGTTTTATTTGTTCATTACCAATTTTTTAATAATACAATTGGAATATCTATTATAATATATTATAATTGGAATGTGATCTCTTCCAGGCGAACACTGCCTTATTATTTTTGTATACAGTAAAGTAACTGGACATAATATCGGAAGTAAGGCATGTAAACCGCCAAACTAGAGTGGATCCTTGATCAGTTTAACAGCTGATTAGCCGGCCCGAAGGTCTGTGGCTTACGCCGAGAGGTTGCTGTATGTATTCAGCGACAAGAAATACTTTGTTAGCGGGATTCAGGGTATAGATAGCATTTCGCTGTCGTGTTCTTCGGAACTTTGTTCCAGTAACTCCGAGACTAGTTTCTCCGAGAACTTACTTTTCCTTAATTATTATACGGCTGAACTAAAAGGAATATGATCTGAAAGTTTCACCTGTATGTGGGTCAGACAAAATTTTTAATTTATGAATATTTAGTTAAAAGAAATCAATTTATCTACAGGAAAAGATTGTTTTTGTATCATATAAATAGTGTCTGGTAAGTGTCAGTTTGACAAAGAGGAAGCGAGACAATAGATGCTACCCTTAAAACGTAAAAGTGTGTTAAGTGAAATATTTATAGCTAAAAGTATTTATTATCCAAAAATATCTTAATAAGTTTACAATATTTTAACATTATATCTAAAATGGACGGATATAAATATTGAGTATATAAGACCAATAATAATTATACCAATAATTAAATTGATTAGAACTCCCAAGATTCGAGCCACCTCAAACTGTTCATAGTCGAGTTTTGGTCTTGAGCTGGTCCAGTCATTCCATATGCAAGTGGTGAAAAGAGATGAAAACTATATACTATTGTCGCCATTAACACACCAAGCAAAGAGTGATATACTGTGCGACCCAACTCGGTGCTGAGATAGCTTTGTATACTACGCAGTAGGTATTCTGTCAGGATACCTGAATAGAATTAAAACTTATTATTTTAGTATTTATAATACAATTGAATAAATTTATGAAAATATTAAAAGCTGTATGTGAAACAATACATCAAAATCAAATTAAATGATTCGAAAGTGAATTGTATTTTATTTTAACAAAAAACTAAACTTATTTTAAAAATTCTCTTAAGAGTTCATCAGAGTTATGAAATTTACATAAAAAATAATTTTTTTACAACTTCATTAAAGGTTTTAAATGTCATTGAGCATTAGCTATTTAATTTGAAAGCTTACCAGTGAGCATTGAACTGAAAATGAGTGCTGGAAAATAGTGATGGAAGTAAAGCACTCGGCCCATGGCCCAAAACGGTACGTAGTGTAACGCCCAGCCAACAAAACTCCAACCAGCGCCATTTAAAAGTTTCCGAGTTTCACTAGCTGTAATAAAATAATTTAGGTATTTATTTACCGCATTACCTTTACCAGCAAAGACTACCCATCAAGATCCCAAGAAAAATATGTTTTATCCAGTCAGTCTATATTTAGTAACTAGCATGGGTGAAGACCTCTATTGAAAATTTAAAAGTTGTATTTTAATTAAATATTTTTGTTATAAAAACTATAGAAGAGTCAGTAAAAATTTCTACCTCTAATGTAAGAAATTTTATAATAAAGATCAGAGCAGCTAGAGTCTCATTTCTTTAAACACACTTAAATAGCATTAAAGATTATGGACCCTAGAAATGGATGATATAATTCATATCCCTAACATAAAAAATATGGAGTATTAACAATATTCTGAACCTACATAGTAATAATTATTATTACAAATAGACAAAAAAAACTAAGATAAATTTAAAAAAAAAGAGTATGTGTACTTATGTACACGCGTTAGAAGTTATACTTCTTTGGCGTATGGGAAAAAATAACTGAAATGCAGTACTGATTCGTCAATCAATACTATATCTATTTATCGTTATAAATATTAGAATTAAAAGATTTTATTTAAATAAATAAATTATTAGTAAATGCTATCACCGTCGCATATGAAATTTATTTAAAAACACCAAAATACTTTTTTTATTCACACTGTTTAATTGTACTGTTACGAAACACGTGTTCTAAATATAAAAATACTAGAATATACAACTTGAACATAGTTATCGATTTTCATGCCACCTAGACCTAATTTTACAATGAAGCATTCAGATGTCCGTGTTCGCGCGCATCGTACAAAATTTACTCTCATCATTTTTTCTCCATCGCGCCAAAAGAAGTATAACTTCAAAAAATTGGCTCTAAGACAGTGCACTTTTTTTAATTTTCTCGCTGTATGCGATACTTTTTCGTTGAGTAAGAAAATAACCAGCTCTGGCATCGTTGGGTTCAGCGCCTGTGCCTTTGAACCCCACGGCCTAAGAGTACTCCAAAGAGTATCTGCAAGTAAAATAATTAATGCTTACCCGGTAGAGGACTTCCGAAAGCCATAGCTCGTTTCTCCTTTATTGAATTAACAATATAGATGACGAAGAATACCAAGAGGAAAGCTAAGTTGGCCCACCATATAACTGGATTGCCGAGTAGATAAATACGATGAGAGCTTCCTGAGAAGTACTGACCCTATAATCAAAAGTACATTTGTACGAAAGAGAAATATGTTTACCCTGGGTACAGTTCCACAACGGCAATTTGAGCAAGAGTTATCAAATTTTAACGCAATGACTTATACAGGGTGTCCCAAAAGTCGACGTCGACGAGTACATTTTTTTTTCAGGACAATCAGTTGAACTAGTGCGAAAAATTAATTTTGAAAACTTGGTACGGTATAAAATGACATTTTCCTACAAGTTGGAGTGATCGGCACAGAGTTTAGGATCATTGGTTACATAAAGCACTATTCGGGATGACGTAAGAGAAAAAATTTTGGCAAAAAGTAAATATTTGTAACAACAGGAATGAAAAAACTGTCACATGGTGTACATTTTTTGGAATAAAAGGAAAATTTCCATAACTTCAAAAATACATGACTTAATTTCTTTTTGAATCTTTCTGTTAACTGGTGTGGTATTACCTATGAGAAAATTTTGACTTGACGTCGACTTTTGGGACAACCTGTATATAAGTCTCACTGAATGCCCTAGGCAACATTGTTTTTTCGTTGTTATAATTTCCTAATTCGTAAAAACTACATAATCCTAATGAGTTCTTTTTTTATTAAAACAATTTCGTCTGTTGACAAATTGTGTTTACGCTGCTATAAAACTAGACAGATAACTAATTACATAAAGAAATCAGTGGCACTACAACCTCTTTAGGTCTTAGCCTCAGATTTCTGAATGAAATTCATGATCAATTTTTAAATCTAATAGGCAAGGTGATCAGCCTCCAGTGCCTGACACGACGTCGACATTTTGGGTCTAAGACATGTCGGTTTCCTCACGATGTTTTCCTTCACCGTTCGAGCAAATGATAAATGCGCACATAGAAAGAAAGTTCATGGGTGCAAAGCCGGGGATCGAACCAACGACCTCAGGTATGTGAGTCGCACGCTGGAGCCACTAGTTTGTGAGCCATTAGTTATTTAAGAGCAGTGTTGGCCCTGCTCTTAGATAACTAATTAAAATGGTGCAATTTAAATGATTATTTTCTTTTTAGCAGGATACTTTTTTATTGGCTTTCTTTTGTAAAGTGCCGAAATTATATTTTATTATTCAAATTATGATTACCTACCCTGTAATTAATGGGCCATTGCCACGGCTGTGAGGTGACCTCTCCTTCCTTAGGTTTGAGGCCTGCATTTCCTTGCAACATCACCGCGTGTGATTCTATTAAACGCTCGAAGAAACCCGATGCGTATGATTCGAAACTCATCTTCGGTACTGAAATATAAAATATATTTTTTAAAATAATAAATGGTGCATTATACATTCTATTGATATTATTATCAGCGATCGTCATAAGCAAAAGTCTGTAAATAATTCAAGTATTCAGTAAAGAAGTTATTTACAAGGTAGAATATTATTTTGAGTATCATTCGAACATAAGCAACATCGAGCCACTTCTATGGGTGAAGTCTGAAGGCGGTTTCAGTCTAGGATATTTTTGTGCGTGGGTAAACTGGCATATTTCGGCGTATTCACCGAACCGGTAGTGGCGTCGTGTAAACAACATGAATTCTGACAAAGAAACAATGCTATTTGCTTATACGAACATAGAAGCGCGTCAACGCTTGTACGAGTTGAGCGTTTGCCAAAAGGCGCCCCTTTACCTACCGCTTTCAAGGACGAGCTTACCGCCCTGAATAGCTTCAACACATAATAAATCAGAACCCGCTTAACTTTATACGAGAATAAATCGACTTTACTAACAAATGTCCAAAACCTGTGAAACGTACGTACATTGTACGTGGCCTTGTTTACAGGAAAATATACGAAGTAAATTTATATCGGAGAAAAGGATTATGCAAGTTAATATAATTCTCATTTGATACAGGTAGTTATTAACAAAAATTACTCTCGAATGTTTTATGTAAGTGATTATATTCGAAATATAATTACGTAACAGTGTTGTCGACTTTCTATGACAACGAATTATAAACAATAAAAAAATATTTATTCAATAATTTCAACTTTAATACTTACGTCCATCGAATAAGTTATCTTCAACATTCCAGAGTGCGTTGAGATCTCTTAAGTTAGGATTGCAGGCCACCTCCTGTTGCTCGAACCCCCATTTTGGAAGCTGTTTGCCCGTAGTAGTCAGAACACAGGACTAATAAAAGAATTGACAAAAAAAAATCAATCATGTAGTATTTCTTATAAAACAATAATAACTTGTATTAAATACTTCAAGTATTGTAAAGAAGGGGTAATTTTTAGAAAAACATACACTGTAACTTTATAGAACGACTATAGTCATATGGAAAGCGTACGTACCTGAAGATAGTGAACCAAAATGAATTTGCTTCGCACTGTCTGAACTTCATCGCCGTCTTTACCATTCGAGACCACGATCTTCCAAACATCATTAGCATCACCTACACCATCCTACGGTAAATCGATTGAAAATTAAAAGTGTGATCGCATAAATGTTAATATGAAAGATGTTGCTTGGAGAGGCAGATACGCTCAGCTATTGCTTCATCACCAAATGGCGATGATGAGTCTTCGGTTTGCAGCACCTAGGCACAATATGAGCGCATAAATAAGAAGAGGGAAGAAAGAACAGAACAAGTGAAATGGCGCTTCTTAAAATCAACACACGATAGAGTTTCAAATATTCATTATTATAGTAATTATTATTAAGAGAGAGTCATGATATATTACCCTGATTGATATTTACATTTACATCATTTTTTATTACTAAAACGCTCAAGGGGCCGTTTAAGTATTAGGTAAGCACTATAGGGGAGCCTTTGATTTCCTTATTTGGTAATTACGTCTTTTTTTATAGAACAGGGGGCAAACGGGCAGGAGGCTCAACTGATGTTAAGTGATATCGCCGCCCATGGACACTCTCGTTGCGTCATAGGTAACTATTTACGAAAAGCACTATCGAGGATTCCTACAAAAAATTAATACGTTTACGTACGTAGGAATGTGTCAGAGAAAATGCTATAAAATAAAAATGAGTGGAGCGACAAAAGCAATCTGCGGCCCACATACGGTTGAAGCGCTATTGGATTAATATTTCTTAACAAATAATGTATAGAATGGATATCGTATTATCTTTTTTCATAGCTCTTTCTTTACGTGTAAATACGAGACGATTACAGGCAAAAAAACGTTCACAATACGGATACGTATTACGTATAACTTATGGAATACGAAAAACATGGCACAAAATTAATCCTTATTATATTCGCCCGTACTTACCTCACCATATCCAGTAACTTGCATGAACTTGGGTGTCTGTGGGGCGCGTTCTCTATGCGAGTGGAGGTTTCGTCCGGTGGCCGCGTGCGTCAAACGAATAAGGTCACCGCTACGGACCGTAACGATTCCAGACACTTCTTCCCTATCAAAGGGTTTTATTACCCACTTGTTGTTGTCATCTTTGTGTGTATAGGTCGTTATCTGGAATACATGATTGGTTAAAGATGTACTAGAAATTTATTTCTTTACGATAATTATCCTGACCAAGCAATAAAAGGTTACATTGAATGTTAAGATTTATAGATATTTTATTTATTTATATATTGCATACCAAAATAATTTTTGGTATGACAATATAAATCTTAATTAAAAACAAACTAAGCGTAAATGCCAAATGATATGATAATCGTAGCCCATAGAAACTAAATTCTCTTGATTTAAGTTGTCGCCTGAAATTTCCGGTGACCCCCGAGCTGGTGCTTTCCTTGTTCAACGAAAAGTATCGCAATACAGCGAGTTGCTGCCAGCATTAAAGGTACACTGCCACAGGGTCTAAACTTTTTAAATTTGATTTCTATTTATACTTTTTAAATTAATATTAACTACTATATAGGTTAAGAATATTGAAAATACAGTGTATTTAATTATATATATTGAAACATATATGTTAGCGAAAAAATGCAACCATTCTTCACCTGTTGCTGTCTCGCTCCCACGCTCTGTGGGTATAGATGATGGTGAGAGTGCAAATAGCCTCCGCCTGTCCGATGATTCTTCAAAGTCAATATGGCTCCGTAGGCCAGCACACGCGGTGCGCTCGCGTTATGTAAGCTATTGCCTTGAAGACGAGCTTGGAATCCGGATGAATAAAATCCATCTCCATTACCACTAGTGAAAGAAGGAGAAATATTTGCCTGAATCCTTCTTTATAATTTGCAATGGAAAACAAAAAGTATGCCTGATCAGTATTGGTCAAGGAACACAAGTTCTCAAGTCAATTTTACAACAAATATGAGATCAACCCGTTGTTATGTACCATAAACAATTATTTCAAATTGCTTCAAACAATGTAGGCAAGCAGTGATTACTAAATTAAAACAAAATGAGAAAAGTATTTTTTTAAACCTAAAATAAAATTACTGTATTTTTGTAAATACTTTAAAACAACAGTACCTTTTGTTGAGAACTGTGAGATGTATCCAAAAGAAGAACACATACAAGACAATTGGCCAGATAATCAGTGTTATGCTTCTTCCAATCAGATGTTTGATGGTTAAACTCTGAAAAAATTGATCATGTATTTCACTACTTATACAATTATTCAATAGCCACCTACAAATTATATTTTTTTAATACTTACAACTGGTTTAGACAAATCACCAAGTACATTCCATAGGTCAGCTATAGTTCTGAAACCTACAAAGAGCACAATAAAAAGACCCACAAATTTGACGGACATTGTGCAGGCTAGTGATGCTCCTAGGAAAATCTGCCATGACAACATTCTTATAGAGAAGGGAGATAAACCCTCCTCTGATAATGAGCGGACCTAGAAAACAATAATATAAAAATTGATAAAATTTTAATGAACTCATTTAAAATTTTATTGAAAATCTTACCTTAAATACACCATACAACGAGCAGCTCATAAAAAATAATAGAATTGGGTCTAGTAGAATATAGCGGTTAAGAGTTAAAAATCCTATATCTGAAAGAAAGGTAATTTTTAATAAATCTTAATTTGAAAGAAAATAATTTCTAATGAAAAAATATTCTTTAGAGAGATTTAAAATAAAATGCCAATTTTCTGCTGCATGATATTATAATTAAAAAAAATAATTATTTCAAGTACTATGCACACTTTTATAGATTGCATATGTCTTCAATTTTATCATGTGAAAATGAGGGAAATCCCCATATAAGTCTGTAAGTTACTTAACTTATAATCCATACATAGAATTATTATATAACATTAATACATACAACAGATTCAGACGCAAAAATAGAGACAGGAAAAATTATTTTTTAAAACTTTTACATCTTACCAAAAAGCAAAAGCATGGTCCCAATAACACTGGAATCAATGGATCTTGTCATCTCCCACAATGTTAAAAAAGTTAGAGGTATTATAAGAGCACCCAGTGTAGTACAAAACTAAAAAAAATAATTTCAGTACCTTCAAAGCACATATGTGGTTATAATAGATTTCTGTCTTTAACTTATATTAAACAAATATAAACTTACAACTCTCATTCCTTCATACTTAGCACCATCATATTTGTCTCCTGGTTTCTCAAAAGGAAACTTGGCATCATATCCTGTTAGCTTACCAGATACTGCAATGAGCATCTGAAATTTTTATTTTTATTAACAATAATGTCAAGTAGCATATCATATAAAATATATATCGAAGTATTTCATTCTGACTCAACATTAATATGTTTTTACATAACTATAGTGATAATACAGAGCTATATATGCTTGGAAATATTGTTTGATTATTTTTTAGATCATCATTACTTTACTTTTTACAGTACCCATATACTATGAGAGCTTCATCTGTGCTCTATTTAAAAATAGGTTACTTATTTTAATAGAAACTGCTTTATCACATAAGCAGTCAAGTAGCTTAAGTCATGTTCAATTTGCTAAGTCTCTCAATAAACTATAGTAGCTTTTTTACTCACTTTTCCCAGTGGTGGATGTACATCAAAAAAGAAAGTTCTGTTGATATACCAACTAGCCATTTTACCAAAATGTGTTTCATCCCAACTAAAGAATAAGACATACAATTAATTAATTTTAACTATACATATAATTTTTATTAATGTAGTTGTATTGTTTAGACTTTAGGGGTTTAACTATTTAAAAGTTTAGTCTTACCAGACATGGTCAGGTTCCAAAACTTTGTAGAAACGTGTCAAGAAAGTTACACCACAAATGAGCCCAAAAGCCACCCACCATCTGAAAATAGCTTTATATTACTTGTTTAGTTTATATAATAAACAGTTAACGGTATGATAGAAGACTCCAAACATGATACATACATTTTAATATTTGAGCAGTTTTGGCTAGGTTTTTTCATATTTGCTGCTCTTAAGATTAGTGTGGAGTACTTAAAATATGTATATTTAGAAACTTTCACCTTGTTTTGATATAAGTGTAAAACTAATCTATATTTTAAAAATGATATATTATGCGTTACATGTTATATGTAAAATTTCAAAATTGTAACAAAGTAAGTACCATAAAATCTTATATATAAAATATATATGTATAAACTTTAAGGTGGAATACAATAGGAATTTTAATAGTACTTATGGTTTGATATGGTGTTTTACATAAATATTTTCAAAATTTGAGGAGTGATGACGTCGACATGACGATTGACGACACGGATAACCCATTTGACGATAGACATCCTATTGATCCGTCAAAATGGCAGCTGATAGCTGACAACTGACTATTTGAACATCTTTGGAATCGGTAAATGTCATTGATTATTTTTGTAATCAAATATCAAAACACATTAAAAGTTCGTTGTAGTATGGTTTTGGATTTATATATATTTATATATTGTACAAATAAATTGTTAGTTGATTCACTACATCGTAGTTCTTCGGTAGTGCTTAGACTTACCGCAATGATCTAATACATATTAAACGGCTTACGTCATGTCGAAGTTAATTGCGTTTTTATTTATTCAATGCATAATATCAGTTATTGCATTGTCTGAGTTTAGTAAAGAGAAGAAAGAAAAAATTATTCATGATTTCATTGAGTACCTGAACAATCTTCCAAATCATCCATATGTCTATGATGAAGGTGTATTAGAGAAAGCAGTGAAAATTGTAAGTTTTTATTATTTTTAAGAAAATATTTAATTTACTGTCATTTTTATTTCTGTACAACATTGCACTACTATTACTTATCAGTATCACAGTTTTACTTGTTAGAAATCAACTTACAAAACAGTTAAACATTAAGTTGTTTTAGTTATTTATTTAAGTAGGTATCAAAAAGTTATAAGTAACAGGCCACATTAAACACATTTTTATAACATTTATATAACATACATATTACATATTTTTAAATAGAAATTATTATTAAGTATTTTATTAACTGTTAAACCTAACAAAAACATTTCTTTTTTATTTTGAACTTAATATTTCTATAGGATCCTGATGATGATATTATTCACATAGAAGCTGTGCTCAGAGGTGGCGATGAAGACATTCAGTCTGATAAAAAAAGTGTCATGTGTACAGCAGACATTAGAGATTTTCCAGAAGGGAGCATTTCAATTGAGAATCAGCCAGTATGCCAGGAAGTAGAAGATGTTATTACTCAAAATACATACAATCCAGATTTAGATGAAATAACCAAGCAGCCACCAATTATACTGGATAATGAAGAAAAAACTGAAGGGGTTTGTATAAATAATGATATAAAGATGTGATAGGAGGTTTTTAATAATAATAAAATCAAATATTAAATATTAATTTATAGATACTACAAATTTATGGATACTACAAAATGTGTAGTTGAAATTAATGTACATATTTATATTTATAAAACATGTTATAAAAAATATTTTTTTACCAGGATATTAGTTACAAAACTAGCTGCAGCTACTCTTATAAATAACAATCATCATTAATGTTATTCAGCCACTTGTGGGCCTTAGCTTCCTCAAGTACACTTAGCCATCGCAATCTACCAATTGTAAACCCCCTATTATTTCAATGTCCTTGACAACTCCATCCCACCAATGCAGCCTCAATCTACGGGGATTTTTCTTGCCACTGGACTGTGAGTTCAGTAGGAACCTTGGGGTTCTGTCGTTTGCCATTAGGTGCACATGTCCCAGCCACTTTAGCCTTACATTTTTCGTCTAGGATGTTATAAAGTTATTCATTAGCGAATCTTTAGTAGCGAATACGCCAAACACCGTCGTTGAAAACAGGACCAAAGATTCTTCTTCGATGAACTGTTTTGTGATAAGGAGAGAAATCTAGTCTTTCTCGCTTAATGGCCAGGTTTCACAAGCACTGGTCGCAGGAGAGTTTTATACAGCTTGGGTATTACTTCTGAAAAGTCGCGATCGGGAATATCTGCAAAGGCCAAAGTAGCAGCGATTTGCCATTATAATGCGTCTACTGATATCTTGGCTGGGATTATTATCACTGGTCACCGTCGAGCCCAAGTAAACAAACTCGTCTCGTTGTTCAAAGCTTACGTCTTTAATAAATAAGTACCTGGATGTCCGAGCCTCGCTCGGTATTTTTTTTTTATAAATTGTGTCTTTTGAAAATCATATTTAAATACGAATTACATCCTAATAAAATGATGAAATATGAATAATATTTTTCGATCTTACAAAAAAAAATGTTTATGTTTAAGTTGATTAAACACGAATAAAATAACATTTTTTAGAAATGATTCCTAGCTAGATCGATTTATCGCCCCCGAAACCCCCTGTATACTAAATTTCATGAAAATCGTTGGAGCCGAGTCCGAGATTCCAATTATATAATTATATATTAACTGTAACAACTTGAATCACAGTACATGATTTGAAATTTTCTCCTCTCACGGATAAATATCCTGGCGATATTTCAGACGGAAATTCATGAAAATTATTCATTTCTTCTGTTCATGCGACAGTTTCACGCTGCCTCTCCGATATATGTAAACCCCGTTGTATAAGCCGATCCGATTGAAAATCCAAAACCATAGTCTCATTTCTTCAACATAGCGCTTTCGGTTTACGGCTAGCGGTTGCGTCAAACAATTGAGTTAATGTTTTGGCCAAATTAAAAATTGGAACGCCTTAACACCTCCCATCACCGCCCTTGCTGGTTAAAGTTTGGCGGGCTGTGGGCTTTTTGGTGGTATGAATGTTAGAGATAGAGCAATGTGCAGCTTCGCCGAATAGATGATGTTTCAAAATTTCACTGCGAAGGGTCCACAAACTTTGGACTAAAACCAACCTCACCCATTTTGTCATCCATTTTTGACCAAAAACCAAAAATTTGAAACAGCTAGATGGAACCGTTTCTGTGGGCTGATAGAAATTATTTCGAACCTTCAGACCCTGGTCTGGCTAGATTTATTCTCTACTAGATTGTAAAGTATACGAAAACGTAAATTCACGTAACGTCAATTCAGCTATACAAATAGTATAATTAGTTTTGTATTCATATTGTATGAATTTTAATAATGTGATTTCCAATTCCTATATGAGTATTCCTCGGTAGTAAAATAAAATAACTCTCTCTAATCTGTATTGTTTAAGTATTACTCAATTTTTTATTGGACTTGCGTATAACCAAAAACAATATTATTTAAATAATCTTAAATAGCTTTACAAAATTGGTAGAAATTTTTATTGCTGTATTGTTCATATAAATCACCTCATTGTTTGTAATTATCAATTCGGAATGGTACATATTTTGCATACCATGCAAATAACAACAATTGTATGCATAATTAGTGCCATGACATTTCTTGATATATGTTTGCATTCTTTACAAACATGATTCAGTTTTTACAGTTTTAACATAGGTGTCTTTTTACATAACATATTAGGTACCGACATATTGATATTTTAGTTTCTGTACACAAGATTATATTATTATGAACGTATTATAAATACTTGAGAATTTTTGAAGATGTTAAAAATATTATTAATAATATTGCAATTCTGGCAATTGCCACATATTTTCCCATTTCACATATTTAAATTCAATAATTTTAATAAAAGTAAGTAAAAAAAAGAGTCCTTTAAAATAAACTTGGATTTTTGTAGAATTGGTGAATAGATAACTGAAAAAAACTGACTAACAGGGATTCTTTCTAGTCCTAATGTAATTTATAGTATATGTATATATATATACATATATCAACAGTAGCTAGTACATTTATATACCTACTACTTTAGTATTTACTATAGTAAATTATATTTTATGGTTATTAAGAAACAACCTTCAAATCATGCAATATTTTACATTTATATAATTATTTTCCGTAACTATGATTCAGCTGTAGGAAGATACTAAAGCAACACGTGACTGACACGTATTAACAGCAACAACTATATTATACGATTTGTATATTATTAATAATTATTTTATTAACTAGAAAATACATACTTCAAATTTACTATCTTCATATGTATTATCAGTTTTGATTAATTCTTATTAGGGAATACATACATTTTTTTTTAAATAATTTCGTAAGTGGATAGTGTAGATATAGCTGCATTGTTGCATGTAAGCCGCGTAATTATATTGCTACTGATATTATATGAAATAAAATGACTTAGCTTAACGAAGATTTAATTCCTATTATAATTTTTATTATTTAGGTTATATCTGGTGAAGAATTTATAGCTGTTCCAAGACGACACGATGTACCATGCACTGGCTGCGCCGACCACGTCAATCCTGAAGCCGCTGGAGTACAAGAACTTGCTGAACTTGCAATAAAACATCTGGATAAACATGATCCTGGCTCAAAACATATATTAGAAACTATTGTTGATATAGAGAGACAAGTTCAGGTGATAAAACCCTTATCTACCAGGCATTTTTGATTACGGTGGCCACTTTGTTGATTTATTCAATTAACTATTTACAGAAGAGTTAGAATGTAAAACTAGCTTAAAATTATTTCTCGATCTTAACTATTTTATCACGATATAGTATGAATAATTAGGGTACTTATTGTTCACAGGTAGTAAGTGGTATTAAATATACCCTGATTTTGAAGATTAATTTTGATAAATGTCCAGTGCCAGAAGGAGAACCGTGTTATGAAAACAGAGCTTGTAAAATAACTATACTTGAAAAAACCTGGATTAAATATACTGATGGAACAAAATATAGAGCAATTACTGCTAATAATTGTACAGAACATTGGTTATTTGGTGATGACGGCGAAGTTGTTACAGATACCAACGGTACAACAAAGTTAAAATTAAAATTAAAAATTAAAGTCATTAATGGCAATCATAAAGCAACTACAGATAAATTCAATGATGTTCCTTTTTTGCAAGAGGAAGTTATAAATGCTCAACATGATCTGAAATTGGAAACACAGTTACCTCGAGACAAAATTCTTAGTGAGAATGAAGTTAAAAACATAGAGGAACAAATTATTCCTCACCATAGAGTTGAAACTCTTAAAAACGTTATTCACACACATACAAACTATTATGAAACTGATGACTCAAAACCAGCTATTTCTTCTAGCCTTACAAAAGAAAAAAATAACGAAAATCCATACAATACTGCAAATCCGTCACCGAGTGTAGATAAAACATCGTATTTGTCTGAGGAAAAAAAACAAGCAATCGATGATTTATTTAAAATTTTGAATTCGGCTGGTTTTAATTCTCCAGATGATACTCCTCGCATTAAAAGAAGTTACGATAGTGATTTAAAGATGTTGGCTGTTATTGAAAAATTGTATAAGTTGAAAAAGAATATAAAAAATGCTGACTTAATATACTCTTTAGCTCAAAATATGGTTGATTATTTGAACGAAATGGATATTGAAACAAAGAATAGAAAATTAAAAGAAGTTGTTACAGCCGAGGAAGAAATCGTAAATTATCAACATTTCTACTATATACAAGCTCGGGTTGTTATACCGTGTAACGAAATAGAGTGCGAAAATCTTGATGGTATAAGTAAAATATGTAATGGAATTATTGAATTAACTCAGACAGAATCTACCCAAATTCTAACGACTTTTTGTTATGATGATCAAAAATTGACTTCTAATGTTGGTAAAATATTTCAAGTACCTTTAGACGATATTTTATTAACACACATGATAAACAAAGCAATTAAACAGGTAGAAAGTGATCCTACAAATCAGAATGCGATTTTAGTAAAACGGGTCTTAGATGCAACTACTAGGAAAGAGGCTGGTATTATTACAAAAATTTTAGTTGAAATCGTATTCACTAACTGCAATAAATCAGTGTCTTTTAAAAGAAGACATAATTGCACCATTATCGAAGACAAGGGTTCAAAAATTTGTGAAATTAATATTATTGAACGACATTGGATAAAAGAGACAAAAATTTTACATTCATGTGAAAATAGAGGGATTGAAGAAACGTTTACTAATATAAACAATCAAGAATATAAGAACCTTCAAGATTCAACAGTTACCGGTATGCTAAACCAAGCCTTAAAATTCTTAGAAATAAATTCGAACCGTAACAACAAACAAAGAATTGTTGATATTAATAACATTACAACAAAATTATTTGCCGGACTTCTGACAAAAATAAACTTTACGGTTGGCTATACGGAATGTAAAGAAAATTTAAAAAATTACATAGACATTGAATCGTGCAAATTATTACATAATGAACCTATTCGAAGATGCCAACTGGTGGTTTGGGATAGACCCTGGTTAGAAGATGGAAGACAATTTAATGTTACTTGTGATAACGACGATAACCTAGCAAACCTAGCAAGAAAAAAAAGATCTTCACACTTTGTTGGTGGCCCGTCAGAAAAAAACCCAGACGATCCAAAGTATGTGCTATTAGCTGAGGAATCATTAGCACAATTTTTAATTAATACTGGAAATAATAAAACACATAATGTTTTACGGGTTGATCACGTGACGGTGCAAGTGGTTTCTGGAACTGTTACAACTATACAATTTAGCGTATTTCCTACGGAAAGCCCTAAAACAGTAATTCATTGTAGTTCACGAATTTGGGAAAAGTTTTGGATGAATTTTAAAGAAATAACTAATATCACTTGTTATAACAAGGAGTCACCAAAAGAAAAAAGATATGTCCCAGGAGGAGAATCCGATAAAGATCCAAATGATCCTCGTTTTCTGACATTAGCAAGAGAATCATTAAATAAATACGTCCAAAGTTCAGGTTCTAGTAAACACCACAAGCTGTTAAATATTAAGAAAGTTACAACACAAGTGGTTGCCGGAAGCATTACTAGAATTGATTTTGAAGCAGCTCCTACGAACTGCGAATTACAAGCTGTGGCCGAAGAGAGCTCTTCCGATTGCAAAGTTGACGGTGATGTCATTAGTTGTCACGCTGAAATTTTGGAGCAACCTTGGCTCAATAATAGAGATGTTAAAATAGATTGCAATATAAAAGAAGCATCTAGGAAAAAAAGAGAGACCTTGTTGGGAGGACAATCCGAAAAAGATCCTAATGATCCTCGTTTTTTGACGTTAGCAAGAGAATCATTAAATAAATACGTCCAAAGTTCAGGTTCAACTAAACACCACACTCTGTTGAATATTAAGAAAGTTACAACACAAGTGGTTGCCGGAAGTATTACTAGAATTGATTTTGAAGCTGCTCCTACGAACTGCGAATTACAAGCTGTGGCCGAAGAGAGCTCTTCAGATTGCAAAGTTGACGGTGATGTCATTAGTTGTCACGCTGAAATTTTGGAGCAACCTTGGCTCAATAATAGAGATGTTAAAATAGATTGCAATATAAAAGAAGCATCTAGGAAAAAAAGAGAGACCTTATTGGGAGGACAATCCGAAAAAGATCCTAATGATCCTCGTTTTCTGACGTTAGCAAGAGAATCATTAAATAAATACGTCCAAAGTTCAGGTTCAACTAAACACCACACTCTGTTGAATATTAAGAAAGTTACAACACAAGTGGTTGCCGGAAGTATTACTAGAATTGATTTTGAAGCTGCTCCTACGAACTGCGAATTACAAGCTGTGGCCGAAGAGAGCTCTTCAGATTGCAAAGTTGACGGTGATGTCATTAGTTGTCACGCTGAAATTTTGGAGCAACCTTGGCTCAATAATAGAGATGTTAAAATAGATTGCAATATAAAAGAAGCATCTAGGAAAAAAAGAGAGACCTTATTGGGAGGACAATCCGAAAAAGATCCTAATGATCCTCGTTTTCTGACGTTAGCAAGAGAATCATTAAATAAATACGTCCAAAGTTCAGGTTCAACTAAACACCACACTCTGTTGAATATTAAGAAAGTTACAACACAAGTGGTTGCCGGAAGTATTACTAGAATTGATTTTGAAGCTGCTCCTACGAACTGCGAATTACAAGCTGTGGCCGAAGAGAGCTCTTCAGATTGCAAAGTTGACGGTGATGTCATTAGTTGTCACGCTGAAATTTTGGAGCAACCTTGGCTCAATAATAGAGATGTTAAAATAGATTGCAATATAAAAGAAGCATCTAGGAAAAAAAGAGAGACCTTGTTGGGAGGACAATCCGAAAAAGATCCTAATGATCCTCGTTTTTTGACGTTAGCAAGAGAATCATTAAATAAATACGTCCAAAGTTCAGGTTCAACTAAACACCACACTCTGTTGAATATTAAGAAAGTTACAACACAAGTGGTTGCCGGAAGCATTACTAGAATTGATTTTGAAGCAGCTCCTACGAACTGCGAATTACAAGCTGTGGCCGAAGAGAGCTCTTCCGATTGCAAAGTTGACGGTGATGTCATTAGTTGTCACGCTGAAATTTTGGAGCAACCTTGGCTCAATAATAGAGATGTTAAAATAGATTGCAATATAAAAGAAGCATCTAGGAAAAAAAGAGAGACCTTGTTGGGAGGACAATCCGAAAAAGATCCTAATGATCCTCGTTTTCTGACGTTAGCAAGAGAATCATTAAATAAATACGTCCAAAGTTCAGGTTCAACTAAACACCACACTTTGTTGAATATTAAGAAAGTTACAACACAAGTGGTTGCCGGAAGTATTACTAGAATTGATTTTGAAGCTGCTCCTACGAACTGCGAATTACAAGCTGTGGCCGAAGAGAGCTCTTCAGATTGCAAAGTTGACGGTGATGTCATTAGTTGTCACGCTGAAATTTTGGAGCAACCTTGGCTCAATAATAGAGATGTTAAAATAGATTGCAATATAAAAGAATCGTCAAGGAAAAAAAGGGATACTTTAGTGGGAGGAGAATCCGAGGAAGATCCAAACTTCTTTCAGTCTTCTCAAGATTTTTTAAGTTTAAATAAACTTGAACAGACTAGAACGAAAAGATATGCAGGTGAAGATTACGTCGATGATGATACTAAATTCTACTTCGCTTCTCGTGCTGTTCAATATCTTAATGACAATTCTAATACTAACAATTTACAAAAGCTTATAACAATCCACGCATTTCAAAGTAAAACAGTTATGTATGAGAATATAATTAGAATGTACATTGAAACTGCACACACATACTGTTTACGGCATCAAGATGAAGCTGATCTAGCTGATTGTGAAGAGTTATCGGGTATGTTTCATAAAATTTGTTTTGTTAAGATACTTTCGTCGCCAGATGATGAGTTAATTGTACACAGCATTAATGTTATATGTAATGATGAGAAAAGTTTTCCCACGGTAACGGGTATATCAATAAAGGATCTTATTGTAGCTTCTATTACGGAATTAGAAGCTTCACCTAAAATTAAAAATAAGATTGTACCCCACGGAGAACCTCATTTCGTACCGCGTTTGGATTCTCAAGTTCCAATCAAGTTGAGTTTCCTTATAGCATTCACTAATTGTAGCAAAGATGTAGAATTCGACATATTTAGCCTTCAAATGATAAATGACTTGCAGACGCCTTGTACTGTCGATTCGATGAGACCATCTAAATCATGTACATCTTACATTTGGACAACAGCAAAGACGAACAAAATTAAAAGACTAAAAGTTAAATGTTCACTTCCACATATGATGCGAAAGAGAAGATCTATATCTCTGCACGTTTCGAACGCAACATCAGATGAGGTTACTATACATAATTTAGTCGAAGAATCTATAGAAAAACTGGAAATGATGTCACAGCATAAATACAAACAGAGACTCTTACAAATAAATGATTATTCAACTAAAATAACTAGTGGTCGTGTTACAACCATTAACTTTGAAGTCGGCTATACGTCTTGTCTAAAATATGAAGCGATTGACAATATTACAAATTGCCAGTTTTTAGAACATTTACCAAGAAGACGTTGTATGTCGACTGTTTGGCAGCGTTTGTGGTTAGATAATGGTAACAATATTGAAGTAAATTGTCAAGATGATGAAACACCTTTAGAAGCCCATGTAGAATTCGAAAATCCCGAACAAGCTATGCAGATGGCGAAAGAGGCACTGAAACACATCGAGGCAAAATATCCGCACCCCCGCCGACAGAAAGTTGTAAGAATATTTTCGTTAGAAAAGCAAACTATAGCTGGCATACATTATCGCATGAAAATTGAAATAGGAAATACAGATTGCCTAGCATTAAGCTTGAATGATACATGCAATTTAGTTAGTAATATGGGCGATAACAGATTTTGTAGAGTCAACGTTTGGATACGCCCCTGGACGGATCATCCGCCCAACTATCGTGTGTCCTGTGACTATGAGGAAGGTGTTAACACCGAGATTTACGTGCACTTGCAAGCCGAACAATTATTTTTCGACTTTATAACTACTTACAGACCTGATTATATTAACGACCATACTGAAATGGCGAAACGATTTGACATATTTAAGAACAACGTTAAAAGAATTCATGAACTGAACGTGAATGAGAGGGGAACAGCTCGTTACGCAGTTACGAGATTCACCGATTTGTCTTATGAAGAGTTTAGCAACAAGTACTTAGGATTAAAGCCAGGTTTAAGAGATCAAAATCAAATACCTTTGAGGATGGCGGAAATTCCGGATGTGAAAATACCAGATAAATTTGATTGGAGAACGTATGGTGCTGTAACAGAAGTGAAGAATCAAGGTTCATGTGGCAGTTGCTGGGCCTTCAGTGTTACTGGTAATTGTTTCTATTTTTATTTACATTACCATTACAGTTGGCTTCGTCGGTCCTGTGATAATTATACCATATACAACAATAACACCGACAGGTATACATTCAATTGAAATATATACGTATACTAGCGGATCCGACAGACGTTGTCCTGTCTACACGTCTTTATTTTAACAATTTCAATTTTTAATAAGCCATTTTGATGAAAATTATTATTCAAATGTTATGACAATATCTAACGATCCAGCACATGGTCACACACGATATAACACAATGATAACTAAACTTTTTTTAAATTTCGGGACAGACTAAAATTAAAATTCGAATATTATTTAAAATTTAACACGGCGATGGTAGCGCCGTCTGTCGGATCCAATGTAAAACATTCCAAAATCAACAACAACTTATAAATTGAAAATTAATTAAAAAAACATTGCCCAGCAGACAAAATTGCGAATCTAAACCATTCCCAGATCCCCTTGAACACACACAAAAAATTTCGTCTAAATCGGTCCAGTCGTTTAGGAGGAGTTCAGTCACATACACACGCACACAAGAAATATATATATTAAGATATACGTTAGTATATATTTTGTGTTTGTAGGGATTTGTTTCATAACTATAAAACAAGACTGTTTCCCAGAAAACCTTCCTGTTAGAATGTACGTGGACGTTATAATAAAATTACTATTTAATGAAAACAATTTATTCTGAGACTAAACAAGTGCAATATTTTGTATAAAATTTTGTAGTAATAATAAAAGGGCCTCTCGTAATAAAATAAGGAAGTAAAAATCGGTTCCAACAGTCCAAATTAATTTTTATTTTTTTATAATGGCGGTTTAAATGCACAAATGCAGGCCCCGACCGTATGCAGTCGCTATCGCGGGGACTGTGGAGATGGTTAACTTTTATCCCTCTGCTAATCAGAGGGGAGAAACCTGGCCCACTTAAAATTCCTCCTGAACCCTCCATATCGCCTGCAGTGCCAGCCACATCCATTCTGAATGAATGTCGTCTGGCACCAACAGTCCAACACTTTTTTTTTTTAACCTGGGGAAACCCGATTACGGGCGCCCGCGCCTGGGCAAGTTGTTAAGTGGCGCGGGGAGTGTGGGGGTCAAGGCCGTAAAATACGATGACCCCATACCCACTAAAACCACCAGGGCCCACTGTTCGCTATGAGACGAGGGCAGGTAACAGCTAGGCCTTTTCACCGCGCCCCGTCTAGCGACTGCCGCTTTCGCGACTCTCTCTGTTTACTTAACATATTAAAATTTAAATAATTACACACCACACTAGTAATTAGTCCCTTTGTTTTTTTTTATTATTATTTTTTTTTTTCCTCCTCCCTTTTTCTCCTTTTGTATTTTTTTTCCATTTATATATAATTTTTTTATTTTTTTTTACATTCTCGCGAACCGCATAACCACGCCACAGAATCTTGTTAGAACGGTCCACTTGTCCAAGTCGTCCACCGCCTTCTTTATAACTTCAGGCAAGCCCAGGTCCGTCCCAAAGGCCGAACAGTCCAACACTAACCTAACCTAACCCAACCAAAAATTCATAGTATATAATGACGTCTTAGACCATTTTATGTCTATGTAGGCAACGTCGAGGGACAGTGGAAGATTAAAACGGGTGAACTTGTATCTCTCTCCGAACAAGAGTTGGTGGATTGTGACAAACTTGACGAGGGCTGCAACGGCGGTCTTCCCGATAATGCTTATAGGTAAAATTATTTATTTAATATTTATGAATAAAATAAAATACAATCAAAACCATTTACGACATCGTTTAGAACATACCGGTTATATTGACCAAAATCAAAGGTCCCGGCTGAAGTCTATTAGGTACTTAATAACAACGTCATCGGCTATTATGATTATCGGTTTTTACGACTAAATATGAGGTAGGTAGCCCCTTCGATGTCGTTATTTGTGGGCGAGTATTTAGACCATAGGTTTGTCAACACCAATTCTAGAAACGTAATAATTTATTATTATCTTATTATATGACATTATGAAAATTTATATGACATTTGCATGCCTATTTATATATGGCTGATTGTGTGTATTTTTAGAATTATCTAATTGTACCACTATCTTAGCAAATATACGAAACGAAATTATTTCTTTTCAAATAACAATAACTTTCTTTTAACTGCATGCAAAACCATTAAAAGTATAAATATTTTAAAAATAACGGCCGCTACCTTTGTTTTGAGTTTATTAACTAAAATTTAAGTTTATTATATAAAATAAATCCAATAATCCATTATAGTCTATTGGAAATTTTCACTGTTTTACAAACAATATTACTTCAAATCCTTTTAATAGTGGTAATACCACGCAGTACTTTATTAGCATTAGTTTGCATTTTGTACTCTATCAAGTGACAAATGCATGAGTTTATATAAACATTTTATATAATATGCATAAGAAACATTACATTTTTGCCTTTACAATTTATTTACGCAATTATATATATTATTATATATATGTATAGTCCAATTAACTGAAGGAAAAAAAATATAACTTTTTTTAAAACTTTACATTTAATCTTCTATTAATAATACCAATCTTAATTATTTAAGAAACTAATCAAAATGTTACGGTGTGTTTGAATTTTTATGCTTCTTATGTGTTTGAAGGTTTATGGTTTCTTAATCATTATTTTATTAGCATGCAAGGAATATTTTTAATATTCCTTATCTGATACATAAAATACAAATATAACCCTGTTGCCTTGCAATTAAATATAATAATGACATTTTAATTTATAAACTTTTATGACCTTAAATTGCTTGTAGAAGCTTTTGTTTGTGCAAAAAAACTGTTGAGAATATTCATAAAAATATCGTATTATCTCTATTTATAACCTTAAGATTGTGCTTATCGCAAAATAAGTTCACGAAAACTTTCATATTATATATTGTTTTCATATTTGGGTCACGGCAACTGCGATCTTACAAACAAATTGATTTATTCGCCTTTAGGGTTACACAAAATGACATCGAAGTAATATAAAGAGACGTATTATGAATTAAGTTTTGCCGATATATTTGGAATCTTTCATTAAAAATCACAATCTAATAATCAATACTAAACTAGATTTAAAAAAAATATTATAATTGACTAAAATCAGCGTTATTTCTTCGATTAATTTTTTTAATCGTAAAACAGTTACTCGGATAGAACTATTCCTCGTGCTCATATTACTTGTATATTTTCTTTTTCAGGGCAATTGAACAATTGGGTGGCTTAGAACCTGAAACCGATTATCCATACGAAGGAGTCGACGATAAATGTGTATACAACAAGACGTTGTCAAGGGTTCACATAAGTGGAGCACTTAATATCTCGTCGAATGAGACTGATATGGCCAAATGGCTCACTCAAAATGGCCCTATATCGATTGGTAAGGAAAAGTTTTATTAAATTATTGAATGATATATCCGCAGCGCAGCGCAGTTTATTTTAAAAATATTCTTTTTGAAGATTGGATCTCCTCAAATTAATATGAATATTGTAAAATTAAATTTGTCGATTATGAAATGATAATTAAAAAGTATATTTAATAGGAGTATACGTAATAGAAAGAGAGATTAGCGGTAAGTATTATATCCGCTGTTAGATGCGTTTTTGATGTGTCATACTTAGCGCTAAGTCTCTAAATCTAAACCCTTAGTTAAGAGCAATTAGGATTCGATTTCATAATTTTTATTCAAATTTAGCACATTTCAACGAAACATTTTTACGGAACACATACGGTAGGGAACTTTGTTGGTAATCAAAAGAAAAATGTTACTTATGATTACATTATATCATGGACCCGATAACAAATTAAGGAATCGGAAAGCTACTCTGAATTTTTATGTACAGTTGTGAAAATACTTGTAGTAAATATTTCTACACCTCGAGATTACTAAGAATATCTAACCCTACTAATCGACTATCGTCAAATTACCCTAAGAGCACATGTTCAATTAGAGTAATTTGAACCCAATTCTCTCACAACGGTGAACGGGCTAACTACAGGAAAGCGTCCCTTAGGTAATGGATAAAGAGGTTGGACGCGTCTTAGTATCTTTTAGCTTATATGCGGACTGATTTAATCACGTATTTTGATCTAAATTTAACCTCTTATATATAATACTTAAATAACTATTTTAATTATTATTATATATAATGTGTGTCTTAGTACGTGGAAGAAGATTTCATTATTATGAGGAGGGGGTAAAATAAAACTTCTCGCTCAATTAAGTTTTTTTTTTTAATTATCTACATATATGGGTTTGTCGTTAATAAAGTATAGCTGCTTAAATTGTTTACACTGTATTGAAAAGAAAATTTTGTGTTTTAGACCGTGAAAGAAAATTTTGTTATTATGAAAAGGAGGTAAAAATAAAACTTCTCACTTAATTATTAATAAAAGTGTTTGATTATCTACTTATGTGGTTTTGGCATTAATAAAGTACTGCTACTTTAATTATTGTTTACTATTATGAACTGTTTTATCATATTTATGTTTTATCGTATTTCCTGCTTACGAATACCAAACCACAGAGGCGTATAATAAAATATAATATTGTTTTCCAAATTTAAATTAGCTAAAATAAAAAATCTAAATCGTATATATGCTTTTACAGGTTAATTTACATTGAAAGTGCTTCATCCAATACAACCTGTTAAAGGAGATCCTATTTACTAGGCACTGAGTCAAGTTTAAAAAAAAAAAATCAGAGCCAATTACACGCTATAATGAGCTTTGCTTGCTTTATTAAACCAGTTGACTAACAAATCTAAATTTCGCCACAATCAATCAATTTTTTTTTATAAATGAATAATAGATCACGCGGAAAAAATCTGATAAATAATTTATATAATGTAGGTATCAATGCGAACGCGATGCAGTTCTACGTGGGTGGCGTTTCTCATCCGTGGCGTATGTTGTGCAGCCCTACTAACTTAGATCACGGAGTCCTCATCGTGGGATATGGTGTCAAAGGTAACAAATGTATCATATTATTTATTACCAAAAAAAAAATACATCTTGTGGATTCAAATGTTGTTGACAACAAAAAAAAACTATGTTTTTTTGTTACTCATATGACATTATTCTTTATTTCTGATTTATAGAAATATATATAACATGTACGTATATGTAAATAAGTTGTAATGCTAATGTAATGTTAGCTGCAATTTTACCCGCACTATTTATAAATTCCAGACTACCCTCTCTTCCACAAGCATCTGCCTTATTGGATAGTGAAGAACTCTTGGGGTGCGTTGTGGGGCGAACAGGGCTATTATCGAGTTTACAGAGGAGACGGAACCTGTGGTGTTAATTTAATGGCTAGTAGTGCTATAGTTTAAAAAAATGACTAACATATGTAAAATAAGTTAACCTTATAGTTAAAAAGATAAAAAAGAAAAAAAAGTTTTTTTGCTATTTTTTTTGTTTTATAAAGAGATTCTAACAAAAATACTCTCGATGTTAACGAAATTTTTTACTTTTTTTATGTTAAGTGATAATATTTAGTCTGTCATAATAACTTTTTATTAATCTTACGACCTAAATGTGCCTTAAGTTTTTTAAGTACTAGAATTATATAATACGCTCTACTTACAAACCCAATTAATAAGTGATAACTTGGTGACTTATGACCTTGTATTTAAGTCGATATAATGTATAGAAAAAAAATTGTACCTACAAGATCATACATCTCATCTTATAATAAAACTAGTGTTGTGTAGTGAAAGTTATGTTTTTTTACTAATCTTTAATAATATAATGTGCTACTTAAAATAATTACTATAAGAAAAACTTAGATCTGACTTTTGGAGACTTTAATATACGTGTTACGAAATATATCTTTTGTTTCATTTTCCTTTAATTCATTTCCTTTAAAAAATTGACAAAGGTACCGTCACTAAAAAACTAGCTTACATTTGTGTGTGACTCGCCATTACATATACAATTATAAAATTGAAGACTTCGTAAAAATTGTGTTAATAAATAATAAAATTTTTCGAAACCAAGCATTTACACCCTAGGTGTTTCAAGAAATACCATTATTCTCAGGTACATAACCTAATAAATAGATAGACGAACATGATTTTGTGCATTAATTGTTGCTATTCGATATGAGGTATTAATAAAAGGTATGGTATATTGATTATTTATCTATTTAATGTAATTTTGATAAAGCTTTCTCTCAATTATTCGAAGTTAGTTTAAAGAACCTTGCCCTTGACTCACGATAAGGACTAGCTAACGGTCAAGTAGGGTGCTTACGTGCTTCAGTGGGTAATCTATATCGGCATTGTCATATTATTAAGTATAATATCAGAACTTGCATTCCTTTAGAGTATCGCTCAAGAAATAATTGTTGACTTTGTAGCGAGTTATTTATTTTATTTCACATGAGTAATGATGACATCAGAATCAGACCTTGTAAAATTATCTGGATTCCTTATAAATGAAAAGCAATGCCTAATTACATTTTTTGTATATGTAAGTTGTGTTCAATAAAGTGTTATTAAGTTAAACAACAATCATTTATATTTATCTTTTATAATTGACCTGTTCATTTATTATCACTTCTGAATAAACAAACAAAACATTTACTCCACCAGGACAGATAAAATAAATTATAGGAATCATAAATAATATATCTTAATATATATATTTCTTGTGTGCGTGTGTATGTGACTGAACTCCTCCTAAACGACTGGACCGATTTTGACGAAATTTTTTGTGTGTGTTCAAGGGGATCTGGGAATGGTTTAGATTCACAATTTTGTCCGCTGGACAATTTATTAGTAGTTGTTGATTTTGGAATGTTTTACATTGGATCCGACAGACGGCGCTACCATCGCAGTGTCAAATTTTAAATAATATTCGAATTTTAGTCTGTCCCGACAGTTAGCGCTGCGATCAAATTAAAAAAAAGTTTTGTTATCATTGTGTTATTGTAGACCATGGGCTGGATCGTTAGATATTGTCATAACATTTGAATTATAATTTTCATCAAAATGGTCCAGAATGTTTTAGCTTATTAAAAAAAGTTTGAAATTTTCAAATTAAAGACGTGTAGACAGGACAACGTCTGTCAGGTCCGCTAGTTTATATATAAATTCGAGAACAATGTTGTGCATAGGGAATGCGATCTTGAGGGATTAAGAATTACAATCTCGCGAGATCTCGGGTAGATTTCGTTAACAATACTTCAAATCGAACAACTTAAACGCGTTGAAAATGGGTAAGATATTTTTAAGAGGTTAATTATGAGACGACATTATTATAAAGAAAAATATTTATTATTATTTATTTCCTATTTATTTATAAAAAAACACAAAATATGCGTATTATGCGTTTTAATAGAACTTTTAATATATTCAATATCTTTTTTCTATGGTTAGTGACGTTTTTTCTATTCTTATCTTGTTGCGCCCAAAAAGTATAACTTCTAACGCGTAAGAACACGCATGTTTTTTAATGAGTGCATCTTATGTAACTCACAGAAATACCTGAATTACTTCTAGCTGCTTTCAGAGTCTCTTCTATTAAAGAATCGCCTCTCAAAAAAACGTTTAATATTTTACACGTTATTTTAAATTCATCTTAGTCTTCTGTTCTGGTGTTAATCTTATTACTAGCAGTGGTAGTACCCTTTAAAAGGTTATCTGACTATTCTGTACGGAATTTTGTCACGAAGTCGTTTTACACCCAATCCCAATAACCTATTTCAATCCATTTTTGACCATCTGAGATAGACATCTTAATCCCAACATTGAGAATAGTGTGCTAATATTCAATCGAGGAATTGTAATAGCCATCTGTTAGCTATCCATGGTAGGTCGGATTGGTGTATTTGGATAACCCTTTGTATGAAAATGACAGTTTAACTGTGCCAATCTCAGTGCCAATCTATCTTACAGCAGTTTTTATAATAATTAAAAATCTATTTAGTATGTTTTAAACATAGACATGTACAATTTAATATTTTTTAATTACTTTATTTGGCTTATATTGATTACCAAATATGAGTGTAAAGAGCAATGAGATTGCATTCTATCCGTCCCCAAAAATGGATTGTCTTCTATCTTAGATTGTTTTGAATCTGAGATTGTGGATTAATTATTCGGTTCGGGCGTTAATCGTCGCCGTCTTTATTATAACAGGGATTTTCAAATATTATTTATTTCCGGTTGCATATGAGTATATATATAATACTTTAGTTCGTAGAAGAGATTTACTTTTCTTATACTAGTCCCACTTAAATCAGTTTAATATCATTTACGTCATTTGATTTTACGCGGGATTTTGCTCGAACTTTTACACATTTATTTCTACAAAATACCGATCCCGTGCCATTTATTCGTGAACAACTAGAAAATTGTTTGTTTTTTAATACTAAACAAAATGATCGTAAATTAGATATTCAACTTTTGGTAACAAGATGAACATTTAAAAACAATACAGAATGAAATAAATTGTTAAGATAAACTCGAAAGTATTACATTACAGAATTCGTTTCGAGTGTTTTCGGCTTAACATCCGTTATGTGCGCTCTACACTCGCCCGCGAATCGCGGCCCTGAATCAATCAATACAAAAGTTTTGTTTAAAATAACAATAACTTTATGTTAAGTTTACAATGAAACGTAGTTAACTGTATCGAAGACCATATTATTTCGAATACAAAGTTTTGTTTTATTTATTTAGTTTATACGTAATCTTAAATATAAAAGAAGATAGTGTGGTGGAAAACAAACTATTACAGAATTAACTTATATACTAAGGCCAGTGATATTATATACATTTTATTATTTTAAACAATTAGAAACATAATTAAATATTTGTGTTACCATTGCGTTAAGTAAATAACAGGAATACGATATATATACTAATATTATAAAGAGAATACATTTGTGTTTTTCTATGTACTCGTATGTTTGTTGGACTAGCATAAAATATATTACAGTTTCAAAAAATGTAGGAGTCCCTAAAGGTAATTGCAATAATACCTAGGTAACAATGAAAATGTTTGGAAAATGAAAAACGGCTGCATGTAGAAAGTTGCCTATACTTTTATTGTTTTTCGAAGTAATCTCCATTCCTTTCTACACATCTTCGCATTCGATGGAACCACTCAGAAAAGCAGTGGGACCAGTCTTCCTTCCTTCAGGGATCTCTGCTATGGCATTTTCTTACGCATTCACCGCATCTTAGGGGCTCGTAAAGCGAATATTTTGAATTATTTGTCTTTAGTTCTTGGGAATCAATGAATATCGCAGGGCGCCAGATCACGACTATATGTCGGATCACTCATTATCTCGACACCTGCCATAGTCAAATAGTAATTGTTGAGTAAGCCCACAACGAAAGTCATAACAAATCATCGACCGAAATTTTTCTCGCTTAAGGTTAATTTTCAGGTGTAACAAGCGTTTAAGATTTGCAGCCATATTACAAAAACAAATGACAAATAAATGCAATATGCTACATTAGGGTAACCAAAGAGTCCTTAAATTAAAATTTAAAAAAAAAAAATATTTAGCAATGTTCCTCACTGGCCTGTTCTAAACAATTCCTGTGTTACCCACGTATAACCCAAGGTGTAAAACAATTATCCTTAAAAAATCTATCATCACGTGCGTTGTAAAAGTAATTGTTGATAGTTTAAAAAAATGTTGCACAGTATTATAGAACGTATCAAAATATTGTTTTAACCATTGGCAATAGCATTTATTTTGCTGCAACAAAAAAATTACGTCAAACGGGAATAGGGAAGTTCTAAGAATATGAACTTCTACAAATCTCTAATGCTATAGAATAATGTTTTCCATTTTTATTTCTATTTTTAACAATTTATAATAATCTAGCTAAACATGAATTGATTAAAAGAATTCACTCACTTAAAATCAAGAATTGTTCAATACCTATGGGGTATTTTTAAAATTACATATATCGGACATTCTACATAAATTATGTTACGAATTTAAACAAAATTTGTTAATAAAACTTTTATAATAACAATTCTCCGACTTAACTAAGTGTAAACTTTACACTACCACGAGATCCGTATCTACGCGAGTGAAACCGTGGGGAAGTGCTTGTAATGAAATAAGGAGAACGGTTGTACGTGGGAGTTAACTCAATAAAGATGGTTCGCGTAACTCAATAGTATGCCTACTGAGACGATAGATGTTTGTACTGAAACTATTGTATAGTTTCAAATAGGCTCTCCAGACACGAACAGTGTAACTCGATGTACCTATATGTTAGTTATAGTTCGGTTTTTTTATGTGTCTTAAACTGAAAATACAGTTGATGTCAGTAGATATCGTTACATGTATATTGTTAGGACATTCTTTGGAACTGGAATATAAAAACTATGCATCACCCAAGTTATCGTTTATATTGAGATCCTGATAGAATTTTATTCTGCAAATAAAAATTAGTTTTTTGTTCAAATTCGGAAGAATTTTAATTGAAGGTAAAAACAGAATAAAGTAGTGGTTATATCTATCAGCTGAGAGAAAATTCTTCAGATTTATGAAGCCTTAACGTAGGTATTGTCAACTCGAGGTCGTGAAACTGGGCCGTCGAATGTTCTCACGGAATGGGGTTACGGATGCATACATAAATTGTATGGAAAATCATGTTAGTCATGACATGAGTTCACATCCGATTTTCATTAATTATACTGTATTTAAATCCTAGAACCCTGTTCAAAATCACACAAATATTCTGTTTTGCCGCCTGTTGTCTTAAATATTGCAAAATTAAAATATATTTGCGTCCAAATAATGGACAAGTAAATTTTAAAATTAAAACTATTCTACGTTCACATCATTATATAAAAATAAATTGATTAGGATTTTATATTTTATAACTGCTAAGCGTGTAGAACCATATGTAAGTCGTAGATTAAATTTAAGCTAATAATTTTACAACCTCGAACATTTGATCAAGATTGAAGCATGACTTTTTGGAGAAAAATAATGGTTTAAATAATACACGCATAACTTATAAAGATACATATATACATACAAGTATATTATAAAGGTTTTATCGTTACCCACCTTGTAAAAACTGCTCATATTAAGGATTATCCCCTGTAATTAGAACCAAAATATTATTATTATTGTAAAAATTTAACTAGAGAACTCATTTGTCTGTCTCTACGACAGCGTTAATAAAGTTTGACGAAAAGGGACCAAAGGATATATTTAATTATTTCATAAGAAGAATTCGAAGCCTAACATGCATAATAATTATAACATCTGTCCTTCTCTTAATTCAATTAGGCTAATTTACACCCAACACTTGATTACTATATACATACATATGTATATAGTTCAAACGCAATAATCGGTTGAGTAATCCCGTTAACCCTGTCGCTAAGAGCTATTTGATTAACACTCGAGCGACCATTCGATCCATTTCATTGGAATATTTACTTACTTTTAAATTTCTAAATGCACCGTGTGTGTTAAAATTCATTGGAAGATTATGTACATTGAATAGAATAACGTAACGTACACAACTGGACATGATGCAATAAAACTCAGACTTGTTTATTCTCACTATTCACTCATTTTTTCACTATTAAGTATTGTCTATGCGTAGTAGATTAGCGCGATTTTCAGTGAAGAGTATACAAGGAAACTGTACCTTTGATTTTTAATATTAAGCCTGGGCTAGGTTAAGGATTAAAAATCAGCGGCGGCTCATTAGTACGGTAGGTCCAGGCAATGATTAAGTGAAAAAAATATTAAGAGGACAGCTTATAATACCACTTGTGTTATTTTTATTGCCACTGTTTATATGCTAATAAATGCCTTGTTTAATGTTAGAAAAAAATTAATTAAAAGTATAGACTATTCAGTGGAAATTCATATTATATAAAGCTATGATTATTTTCTTTGACAAGTTATCCGGCATTAGAGAGTTCCAATCTCACGCTCCGCTTAAACCTTTCTGACCGGAAAAGCGCTTTGCCGACGCTATCTCCAACTTTCAGACGCAGTTTCTTATATTTAACTTCTGTTTTTTAAAGGAGAATAATACAAAAAGATTTTTTTCTTGAAAGATGTTTCTTTCATTAAAAAAAATATTTATAATTTACTTTAACTGTAATAAGTACCTTTTAATTAATCATCATAATGATTAACTCATTTAAGTACTCTTTGGATTATCTACCGAACATGAAACGTAGAAAGGTGTGGTTGGGGATAGACAAGGTGGCGACTGTATAATGTAGTAGGTCCCGCTAAAGTTATACAACTCAGAAAAATACTTAAGACGAAGTAAAATGCAGTATAAATTCACTTCACAAAGTGATTTCAACTACTCTCTGGTGCGTATATCTTGTCAACCTACACTTAATTTGAATATAAAATAGAATTAGTCCCAGATTTGATCGAATCTGTTGACAATTATCTAGTATCTGCATTTGACCAAGCCATATATGTTAGTATGGTAAGTCAAAGTTGTCAAAACATTTGAAAATTATTGAAAAGTCCAACAAAATATTTTTTCTAATAAATATCTAAGCCAAATTATGAATAACTTAAAAACCAAACCACCGTTTCCTGAAGAACTTTATCCAACCAAAGATTTCAAAGTTACCGATAGTCACAATGTCCCTCGAGAGGTGTTCAGAAATAATACCACGGCAGTCGAAGTTATTGTGAAACAAGTTGGAAACAAAAATAAAATCAATCCTCTTGTAAATAAAAATACTAACGACGAACACAATTTGTATGCTGATATAGAGATATTACAAAACGAAGTTATTAAAGTTAAAAGGCACCTTGAAGAGACGAAAAAATGCTTTCAAATTGTCTTATACGAATTTAAAAAACAATTAGAGGCAGCGAATCAAAAAGATCTAAGAAGACAAACTAAGAACGTGCTTATGCAATTAGAGAAAGAAAAACTAAAGACCTTATTGGATTCAAAGTCAAACTTAGTCGTGAAACTGAAGAAAGAACTACTTAGTATGAGACGTTTATTAAAATTTGTTATAAAAGGAATCCAATATACACCCGAGATCGATAGTGACTGTGATTACGGTGAATTTGAAAAAGAGCTAAAAAGGTGTGCTTCTTTAAAGAACACTAGAGCCTTCGATCTAGATTGTTTAACATTTGATAGCTTACTTTAATGTATACATTAACGACTTTGTTTTTAATGAGTTTCGTTTTTACATTAAACGTTTATAAAACAAAAACACTTAAACAGTTGGCCACCGTACCTACCTTCAATTTGCAAAAAATCGGTGCAATCAAGTTGAAGGAAATCAATCCTGAAGTGCAAGCAACTACCCGGGCCGTGCATATGAGCCGGTAACCGGGTCGCGACCGGGTCACCCGGTTGAAGCAAACGGTACCCGGGTTACCCGTCGGGAATGGCTCAGCCTTTGCTGGATCATTAAACTTATTTACAAGTAGGGGTTATCTTACCTCTCCGTACTTTATTTTCAATAGAATACAAAATCAATCCCTTTCAATAACTTCGATGTGTTTTAAGTTAGAAGTTAGTAGAACCAAAAAAACCCACAATTCAATTAGTAATGATATGGAATTAATATTAAATATTTTAGTAGTTGTAAAATGTAATTAACCGCTATGTATGAGCTTGGCAAAACTCGGTAAAAGCCTACTAATCGAGTGCAGCAAATACGTTCGCCTAAGTGTTGCATATTTAATAACCGAGGAGCAGTTTATTACGTATCCTGAACATTCGTTCGGGTATCGGATTTTCAGCAATAGGCTCGCTGCTCAGCACTCGCGAGAACGCCGGCTCTGGCAGTCGCTTTCCAATCCCCGTGGCGTTTACACGTCAATTCAAACCTTTCTTTTTTTCACACATGTGACTTTGACTTGTGTTGTGACTGTTAATTAACAGTAACTTATATAGGGTTTTAGTGATACACTATGTGCTTCAATAAAGAAGCAAGAATCTAGATCAAACGCAGGTTTGTAAGATAGATAGAAGATAGTTTGAAAGAAATTGGCTATTGCATTATTATATTTAAATTTAAATTTTACTCTTCCTGATTAATAGAAGACCTTAACCTAAATATTCCTTTTCTTTGAAGGACCTTATTTGCATTAAATATATATAAAAAATTATTCTGTAATTTGTAAACAAAATCTTAATAACAATATATCGTACCCTTTCGTATTATCTTCCATTATTTTTTATTTTTAACGCATTATTTCTTTATTATTTCAAACTCGTATTTATCTATTCGTTTATTATGAAAATTAAGATATTTCATGAAAAACATTCAAAAATTATTAGTAATAAAAATGTGTGTGGAGTTTATAGTTTTTCATTTTTTACACACTTTCGCGTTAAATTCCTAGATCTTTGTTTAAGGCTAAATATTTTATCAATCAATTAAGAAATACATGAAGAACGAGTACCGAAATATCATAAGTTTTAAGCTAAAAGGACTTTAAACTGGTTCACGAGTATAAAACATTTTTTTTAACTTAAGTTTGCATATCACAGGACCAAGAAAGCTGTGAATGTATTTACAGTTGTTTTCAGTTTTCATTTATTCTAGTAGCTCTAGCTACTGAAATCTTTCCGTCCATACTTCAAAACGGATTTGACGTGTCGCAATTAACTTCATTAATTAATCCTTGAAATACGATTTAAATTAAGGTTTTGGGATATGGTCCATATTCACACTAGTCTTGTTTGTAATTTTAAGTTTAATAGCCTAGGCGTGACAGTAGGTACTTTAAGCATAGAGCAAACTTTACCTAAAGAGAACTTTATTTTGTTAAAAATTATATTTAAACAATTTAAAAAATACATACTTGTACAATACTTTAACGGAGCTAGTAGTAGTAGTAGACATTAGCAAGTTGTTAAGGCATCTATGGACTCAAAAAACCTCATCATTTTTATAAACATGGTGAAACCAATAATTGGACAACTATTTCTATAAGGCTTTAAAAAAATCCTTATAAAAATAATAAAAAGTAACGTGTAGTACATTAAATATCAACCGTACTTTACTACTTTAATTATGTAAACTATCTATAATCTATCTTTAATAGTACCTATAAGCAACTGAAAAAAAACTGAGCATTTCTTAAGGTAGTTTCTGCCGTACACCACTATGTGGAACCAGCTGCCCACTTTCCGTCAATAAAAGAGGGTACCAATTCTTAAAAGGCTGGCTGCGCGTTTGCGAACTTCTGGCAGTGCGAGTGTCCATAGGCGGCCGGTATCACTTGACATCAATGAGCCTCCTGCCCTTTCGTCTCCTGTAACTTACAAAAAATCTATAAAATATTTAAATAGACGCAACAAAATCTACTAAGTTATCGCATACATCGCTAACATAAATTACCAATTTTTTGGGCTTTTGTATTAAACACTTTCCTTTATTCTTTTAAAATGCACAGCCAATACAGTACATAAAAGCAATGTCTGAAACAGTTTGCATACATTTATTCTCATTGAATTTTTAAGTGAGTCCGAACAATTTTGTAGCACGCAATTTGCTATTTCAGTTGCCTGCGGGAAAATGGCTGAGCCGACGCTGACATAATGTTATGTAGGAATTGCTTTTATTCAAAATTTTACATAACTAACTAAACTAAAAATTTAATTTAATTGAACGATGACAAATATCGCAGTATAATGGATTATATTAGATCTTATCTTACGTACTAGCTTGAAGTTAAATATAAATAGGTAATATTTTTTTCAGAGAGTTCCTTCATCAAGAGGCTTCATCATGTTTTCCTTGTGCCGCCGTTACAAAGATGAAAACGGTAAGTACCTACGTTCTTTTGCGTAAATTCCTATCTAATTTAATATATGTAGGTATACGAGTATAAGTTACAACTTATTTACCAATTATTAATGATTGTTGCATATAGACTGACTCATATTGCATCAATTTATTTGATAAGTCAATTATTTATTGACAAATTGGTGAGCAGCCTTCTGTGTCTAACACTTGTCGTCATTCTTAGGAGACAAGCCGGTTGATTAACGATGGTTGCGTTTATCAAAGCAGCTCGTCGATGGTGGAAATCGAGGCCCCAGTACATAATGTTATCGCAGGGGGAAAGCCTAACAAAAAACTATATTTTAATGTTTTAAAAATAATATATATATCCAACTGTAACAATGAATAATATAAAACTAAAAATACTGGTTAGTAATAAGTAAGTGTTAAATGCAATCGAATCGCGCAGTGTCGTCTATGTGACTAAGTGCTAATTACTTGCTCTATTAATGTTTGTTTTGTTTGCATTCGTATACATATATATGTACGAATGCACAAGTAAATAATGGTAGCCACCACGTGGTTACATAGCACAGAAAGGTTTAGCTAAGTTGCGGTTAAGGCCCAAGCCACCAGATGTTGGACCACCAAATCATACTTAACCAAATATGCATATTAATGAAGACCTATTTTTAAGTTTGTTTTATGGGTATTGTGTTATTGTAGATCAAAATACGTGGGTAACACGGAAAATGTTTAGAACTGGCCAGTTAGCAACATTGCTAATGAAAACTTTTTTGGATTTTAATTTTAGAACTCTTTAGTAACCTTATGCATTATATTGCATTCTTTTGTCATTTGTTTTTGTGAATTGAAAACAAATCTTAAACTCTTGTTACACGTGAAATTGAACCTAACGTCTGTTATCGCTAAATATTAGATAAGTTCAACGGCGGTGACTCAAGTGCTGTATTTGACATCGTCACAGGTGATGGAAGCTGGATATATGTAGCTCAGTGAGTGTTTCCTATCGAGGATACCAACTAAGGTAAAGAAAGGAAGTAATCAAAAGATAAAATTCGAGGTATTCGCTCGATCGCTATACGAGCCCTGAAGATGCTGTAAAAGCATACGAAAATGCCATAGAAGAGACTCTTAAGGAAGAATGGGCCCTCTGCTATTCTCAGTGGTTAAATCGAATGCGACGATGTGTGCAGAGGTACGGAGATTACTTCGAACACACAATAAAAGGACTGGCAACGTTCTACATTAACCCGTTTTTCACTACTATATTATTTTTATTAAACAAAAGCTAAAAGCTAAAGCTAAAGTTACCAAGGTTACAAATAATACACCTAAATTTCATTTATTTATTGTTTTATTTCTTTACAGCATAAATGCAAAACAATAATTATAGACTCAACTTAATAGCTCGTTATCTTAAACTATTCCTTTTTTTCCTTAAGAAATTAAAAACTACTTACATTAATTCTCTGTCTTTCCAAATCTTCTTGCGCGTAATCTCTAACTGCTGGCGGAAGACAGTTAGTAAGCTCCACTTCGACAGCAGCCAATGCTTTCAGGATCTGATAGTGTAGTCCATATAATCTAAGTAATTCGGCACCTGCTCGGATTACAGTTTTCCTTTTTTATTATTGGGTTATAGATTTGCTTCTACGATTCTTATGAGTCCCTTGTCACCCGAGTCTAGTGATTTATTAATAAAGCGTGACATTCAACCGACTCATAAAGTTCTTTTTCAATGTACAAGCCATTGTTCTTGACCTCTGCGGCCTTGATGTGACGGAGTGTGCGCTGATGTTTAACCGTGAGCCATAAGAGAGCTCTCTGAAGTTGTAGCCTAGAAAATATCCATTTAAAGATAATTTGTTGAACAATACCAATGGGGACTGTGAACATGTTTTTATTCAAAGCAATTACAAACAAAAGAAACCAGTTAAGCGACGCTTATTAGGGGCATGATAAATAATCAAGAAATAATAAACGTCAAATTATTGTAATGGTGTAAAAAAAGATGCAATAATTAAGGACGGAGGAAAAAAATTAAGGACGGAGGCTTGACAATGATTAACGAAAACGGAAACGTGAGATCTTAATGGGTTCTTAACTTGTAAAAGGTAACAAACACGTGCTACGTAGACCTAACATAATATTATTCTTGAAAAAATCCTACTTCTTAAAACGAGCATAACCATGAACTACTGAACAATATATTCGTTGTTACAATTAAACAGTTGAATTGATTATTGAATTAAATACGTTACATATTATAAACTTAGTTTATGTATACGTCAAAATGAAAAGTCATTTTGGTAGGGACTTTTGTTTAGATGATTTTAAAGTGTTGATAAATGGGAGTCAGAATGTTCTGTGTTGTGTCCTCGAATTTAATTTCCGCGCGGTTCGTTAAGCTTCAACATTCATCAGTACATTTTGTCCTGTTATTTTGTTTATGTCGAAACGGTTTTATATAAACTAATATTATTAAAATATAATTCCCCTACGGGATTCAGACTTATGTTGTTTCACTCAATAATTTATCTCTACTTGACTTTGCGTTATGTGGTTGCAATCAATTACCTAAATACAAAAAATATAATGAAATAGTGAATTCAAAGAATAAAAATCCCAGAGTCGTACTGTATTATTAGCAATAAGTTTAATAACATGAGTTGACCCAATTTCATCAAAAGAGAACCTATTTAAATTGTAACAAAGAAACATTTTTCTAAGCTATATATAATAAATGACACAAAATTACAAGGAGCTTTCTTGTTAGAGACATCTTTTATAATTATATTCATTACCTACTTTCTTATGAAATACGGCTATACAATCGATGTAATAATTTTTTTGACATTAATTATAATTGTAACACATACACAAATGATACGAGATAAGTATTATTAAGTTTAATAAATTTAAAAGTAGATTGCAATAACATTTGGTTTACTAGGTCATACTCGTAGCAATAAGGCAGTTGGCATATACTTCGTAATCTATATTTATTTAAGTAAACTGTTACTGTAAGTGAACTTAACCATAATATTTATGTCAAAAGTTCAGTAGAAAAGTCTATGAACGCCGTTCTCAGAATCAATCTCACTGGTGGAATAACTGCTGTCATATCTATCTTTTTCAGAAATATTAAATTTTCAGATATGACTAAATATCACATATTCGTTTGAATGATTTTAAGATAATTGACTTGCTTGGTCACTTAACTACAATCTAGGTCCTACCATTGTATTAGCCTTTACAACTTATGTGCGGCACGACTAGGAAACACAAGGTTTTATCTTACAAAATCACTCAAAATCATCTCATCTTGAGTCTGCGGTACCAAAAGCTTTTAGCATTTATAATGTATCATTGTATATGTACTGACCTGTGTCTATTTCGAAATATTATTTGAGAGTGAAAGGCTATAAGTTGACATACATATTTGTATATTGTGTGTGAACATTTTATGTTTTGTCTGTACGTGTAGTATTACTATACATATACTGATGATATTGATCATAGAAACAAGTGACTTTTATTCTCATTCATTTATGGGGACATGTATACAGATATATAACAAAATTCCAGATCATGTAACCAAACTTCCGCTACATAAGTTTAAACAAGGAAACCCTGTTTAAAAAAATACTCAGTTTAAGAATACATAGACGATAACAATGTGTGGGCACTAATGCCACTATGAGATAGTGAGATGGCGTAAATTGACATGCATAAGTGTACAAACATTGAACATGCACTGTAAATAAATCATAGCATTGATAATGTCATCGGTGCTATTTATCTCGCCTGATTATTTTTTCATATACAACATATCTAAGTTTTTTCTAATAGTAAATACAAAGTATAATTCGGTACTTACTTTGCGACGGAAAGTTGTTTACACAGCTGCTGAGTGGCAAATGATAGGAGACTCAAGGCGTCACAAGAACCCGGGGCGGTGGCCATTCATAAAAGTTATCGATCGATAAAACATGTCTCCAAACTTCCATCTCTGACAGTCTCACTTTACATTCTGTCCATTGCTACTTTTACCCAGTCCTCTGTGAATGGCGCTTACCGCAGATCGCAATGAATACCAAAGTTTCATAAAGTAATTCCCAAGCACATTTCCAATACTTTGAATCAGGATTGGACATACAAAAGATTAGGGAAACCTCTGAATTTCTTTTGTTGCTCATATTGTAAAAGGAGCTTGTTAATTTAATTTGCTCGGAAAATGCTACGATAATTTGTGAGGTTTATACGTTGTTATTTAATGGGATTCAATTTTATAATGAAACTAGTGACCCGCCCCAGTTTCGCACGGGTGCAATGCTGATGAAAAGCAGGTTTTTATTATGTATTGTTATTTACGTCGCTGGAAAGCTCCGATAATATACCCGTTCGAGCGCTGCTAAATAAGCTGTAATGGGCTGTTTAGATCTATATTAAATGAACAATGTATTCAAGGTATTAATTGGTTAAGGATTAATGCTGTATTGGTTAAAATCGCTTCGAAAATTAGCCATTATTTGTCGTAAAAAGTAAATGACAAAAAAAAGTTATTGTGGGTTATCCATAAGAGATAGACATATATAAATATATATAATATAAATATACCATCACGGACTTTTCTGTAGACCTTTTTAATGTGTACAATACTCAGCCTGCGTTTGCAATGTAAGCGGAAAAAATGTAATTATTTACGACATCACATTAGAAACCTCAAAAATAACAGTACTTCTCCAATATTTAATGGATTTTATTATACATATAAACCTTCCTCTTGAATCACTCTATCTATTAAAATAAACTGCATCAAAATCCGTTGCGTAGTTTCAAAGATTTAAGCATACAAAGGGACATAGGGACAGAGAAATCGACTTTGTTTTATACTGTGTAGTGATTAATTATATATTCATTTTAAAACGCCATAAGACATAATTAATTTCATCTTTTATTCGCCAAAATTTGACAAAACTTACCTACCTACACCTACATTATTTACAACATTTTCTGTTTATATACTTAAAGTATTTATAATAATTATAAAATAAAAAAGATCTTCATAATAATTTTACGATATACAGCGATGCCAATTTCAATAAAAAATTCGTTTATAAAAGTATTACTTTAAATAAGCATGTATTTATCATTGGGTTATCTTGATTTTTTCACGGCCTAGATAAAGAGACAGAGAAGGGACTCGCTTGTATAATGCAAGCGTATGATTTTCAAGGTCATTTTCAATACGAGACTGAATAAAATAAATAAATGTAACTAGAAATTCTAGATTTTGCACAGCTTTTTATATCGAGTGAATAGGTTAAATAATATTAAAACCTTTATTTATTTTAACTGTTTAATATAAGAGTTAATAAAGAATTTGAATTAGGTGCAGCTGAAGAGGTACACATACTTAACAGTTATATAAAATTTAAACGTTGATCTAATACAATTTAAATTTGGTAGCTTAGATCAAATCAGTCTCTTTTGAAACAAAAGTATTGGGTTGTATCACTTCATCAATACTTACTTAATTAAGACTTAATAAAAATACTAGGTGTGTTATTCTCCGTTATTGGCTTGTTAATTTTATAAGCAAACATTAGCGCCGGTGTAATGTAACTCGCAATATTAATATTTAGCTTGTGTACAACGCAATCTCAGGTTAGTGAAATCAGATAAAAAATAGTATATAAATTTTGTACAAAATATTATATTTAAGTTGTACAGGGTTCGCCAGTTGAGATAAGAATACAAAAATATCCTATGAATAAAATAATAATTTTATTAAGTTAATAGAAAGTAATTTACTAATTGTTTTGAAGGAATTGTTCAATTGTATTTTTCTAAACAATATGTCGTGTATGTTAGTTATACCGTTTCCTTGATAAACTAAAACCATTAGCAAAATTTGAATTACATCTGATAAGCTCATTGGTCACAATAATATCGTGTTCATTTTTTTTTTGTTCAACATATTGTGTGTAGTAGGTAGGTAGTAGGATTTGACCATTTTACAAGTAAAATTAACACTACAATAAAATACAAAATTTATCTCAATTTCTTTGTATCACAAAATACGGTTTAAGTTAATTATATTTTCCTTACGAATAATATTTTCCATACGATAATATCCTTAATACACCTATACAGCACTATAAAAAAATTCATAACGTATTTTCAATGTTATCAATGTCTAGGGCTCTTGGCGACATGACGCGTTCATAATCTTGTTATAACGACTGTTTTGTCCAAGTTTCAGTCACAAACAGACGAGTAAACAAAACAATATTCATGTTAGAAACGACCCATAAATTCGTCTCTTATTCGTTAGCAGAGGAATAATAGCATTTATTTTATTAACTTTAATAAAAAGAAATTACGCAATAGTGAATTTTATTAAATTTATCGCTTATGTATATTTTTGAAAGCATAACAACATTTACACAAATTTACAGATGTATGAAATAATTGATGTAAAGATGTGTGCGACGTTCGCAAATACCTAAACATATTTATTAAAATTTTCAGTGAACATTTTTAACAAACAGAAAGGTTTTTTTTTTTGGGAGCTGCGAACCCACCCCTGACTTTTACTTATCAGAGACCTTGTTTTGCTATTATTATTTCTTTTTTTTAAATTGAACGATTAGAATTTAATGATTTCTTATGTTATTTAGTTTGTCTTCATTATGTTTAATATTTTATCATTTAATATATTATGATCAATTATAAAGTAAATGGTTTTTAAAAATGGTATGACTGGGTCTGGAAAAATCGTTAGGTCGCCTTGTATTTAATTCGATCTTAAAGAAATTGTTAAGATAAAATAATACTATTAGGAGTACAAATAAGTTTCCGCCGTTTTTTATCAAAAATTAAATAATTATTATAAAAGAACGGTAATATAAATTTATTGAAAATATTGCCCATCACTTGCAGCCACTTCTTCCCATCTCTCAGGCAGCATTCGAATCCCACGTCTGAAAAACTCCTTGTCTTTTGACGCTATCCACGAATCAACCCAATTATTGGTATCCTCATAAGATGTAAACCGCTGCGCCGTCAGAGCATGAGCCATGGACCGGAACAGGTGATAATCGGACGGTGCAATGTCTGGTGAATACAGCGGGTGAAGAACCAACTTCCTAATCAAGTGTTTCCAAATACTTTTTCACGGGAGCCGCAACATGTGGACGAGCATTGTTATGCAGAAGAATATTTTTTTCGTGGCGAGAATAGTATTGAGGGCGTTTCTCCTTCAGAGTTCGGCTCAATCTCATCAATTGTGTTCGATAGAGGGCTCCAGTAATTGTTTCGATCATTCCAATGATTTTAAACAATGTGAGACTGCTAGCTGAGAGACATCTAACGTAAGAGCAAGTTCTTTTTGTGTTTGAGATGAATCTTCCTCCAATAATTTCTCCAATTCTGCATCCTCGTAAATTTTTGGCCTTCCACTGCGATCTTTGTCTTATACGTCGAAATATCTGTTTTTAAACTTTTGAAACCACTCTCGACATATTCTCTTACTCAAAGGACCCTCACCATGTGCTTCTACGAGCAATTTATGCGCCTCAGCAGCAGATTTCTTTGTATTAAAAAAGCAAACTAATATTTCCCGCAAATGACGCTTATTTGGCTGAAATTTAGACATTTTCAACTAATAAAAATTATATTTTACCAACATAAAATCAATGATATTAATAGGTTATGTTGTTCTTGAATGTACAAACTATTTTTTAGCCGCTTATCATCCGTGAAAGCTCACCGAAACTGCGTGCCGCGCCATTTACAATAAAACGGCGGAAACTTATTTGTACTCCTTTATAACTTGGTGGGATTAGGTACGTAAAGATCTTTTCATTTGTTAAGAAATATTTCGCCATATATTCATTTATGGCTACTCCATAAGGGGGCCGATCACTACGTAACCAGTTCCGAGAGCGACCGCGGGGAAGGACCAAATCTTGACGCAAAAAATTAGCTTGTGGCCAAATATATCCATTTAGAACGTCTTAAAATTATTTTTCTTGAGTGTGTACTGTGTACTTTGAAGTTGAATTAAGGATATTAATTGAGCACAGGTAATATCATTATTTTCATAATTCATCACGTATATGAATAGTTCTGTTTATACACTAACTACATAAATACTCTTACATTTAACTGACACAAGGCCACAACTGTATGTTTTGGATATAAGATTTTTCTCCAAATTGTATTTATTTATTTATTTACACTTCGTTATATATATAAAAAAATAACATAATATATAAAAATTGTAAAGGACAGTGACCTTATCGCTAACAGACGATCTCTTCCAGGTAACTCTTGTGAGGAAACAACCGAATAGAGACATATAGTGGGTAAAGTCAAGAAGCGCATAACCAATTCATATAAAATGACTATTGAATCGCCCACCTTAATTTTAAATATTTCAAAAAATAAAAAAACTTATCTCACACATTCACGGTCTTTTCTTCTTGTTTATTGCGGCGTACCCTAAGTTACACATGCGTAACTGGAACAAGATATTAATAACTATATGTACAGTTAGTTAGTTTATTAATACATTTTTATTTAAAAAAGGTATCTTATGATAGGTTGATTATCCAATAGCTGAATAATTAATATTAAATCATTAAATTTATTTCTGTCAATATAAAAAATATGCTTATTCGTAAATACGCTGTAAGCAAATACGATCCAATGCCATTTAAATAAAGCTATATAATTAGGCTACTTGTAAGGATTCTAAAATTCAAAAGGGCTGTAAAGCTATAATAGTGGATGTCTGCAGGATCGATCCGCAACGGGTGTGTTGAAGCACCCTTATCGAAAATCTCTTTAGAATACTAATGTAAGTCTATCATTTTCTCTCGGTTGTGAAGTGTGAGGGATAAAGGATATAGTTTCATAGTCGTTATTACACGAGGATTGGGAACCGTAGCATTTTATATACATGTTTTGATATTGTCTTAAGATTTTGACCAGCTTTTATATAAACGTAGACGATTGAACCCTTCCCAAGAGACAACGATATAAATACATCTGCACGTCAATTGTTCAGAGACTCATGGGCCGGGTTCAAGGGCACAGGCCCTAATTAAAGATATTCTAGATATTACCGGCGACCCCAGACCTGGTGCTTTCCTCGATCAACGAAGAAGTATCGAATACAGCGAGGGAATGCTACTGGCGAAGGTGTGCACAGGGACAAAATTATTAAATATGTTCTTATTTATGAATTTTTACTAAGTTTCTTGCCCGTCATTCGCAGAACCAGGCCTCCAGGTAGTTTTTGTGAAGGTGAGGCGTATTCTTGCTCTTTCGGGAATTTTGTTAACAATCTTGACATTCATAAGCATGCCCTAAGACGCATCTAAACTGAAAAAACGTATTTTGATTTTTATTTCTTAGTATTACTATGTAGGATAAAATTGTATATATCGTATATTTAATTTATATGTTTAGATTTCAATTTAGGATATTTAAAATGATTAATTGTAGCCTATGAAAAAACAACAGCAACTTGGATTTGGTTTCACTAAAAATATCAAACAATGCCGGTACGTACAGAATGACCCACAGCAAACATTTATATAAAACTATTTCGTAACCTCGACCAACAAATTAATTGGGATGCAGTGGAATGGGGTCAAGCTCTAACAAACGATCATTGCTTTTATTTTTCTCATATTTTATCTTTATAATACTGTGTAGATGTTTCATTTATTTCAATCTGCAACTCTGAATTCTTTTGCCAATGTAAGATATGAAGTGACTGAATAGAGAACTCATTATAACGATTTTATATTTCACGAGAAATGACATCTTGATAACTTAAAGAGGTTGGAATCTTTCGATCTGGCGCTGCTATATTTCCTTCTGAGTCAATAGATATTAGCATAAAAGTAATAACGGGCCTGTCTCAGCGACTGAGGAGACACCTGCCTTGCAGTTTAAAAAATATGAAGCTCTAGACATTTAATGCCTTTATAGTTATGGACTTGAATTATATTCTAATGTTAATATTTTTTCAATGAAATCGAGTGATTACTTATAAAGATAACTCATAATTGAGTTAAGAATCGGGTTAGAATACATCTGAATAGATGTTTTTATACAATTTCGAAGTTTCGAAGAATTTATTACAACAACAAAATTTTCCTTCTAACCGTAATTTTGTGTATCACGCTCTTAATGAGGTTTAAGTTTCTATTTAGTTTAAGTTTTTTTATTTGGTTTTTAACGTTGCTTGTTTCATTTGTTCCTGAAATATCATATTTTCTTTCTATATTAGATTACAGTATTTATTAGTTAATCAATAAATGTGCTATAGTTAGCTTAATATACTTTACGTTACTATACGTACTATACGTTAACTTATATATATATATATATATAAGCTGTAATTTACTCTTTCTTTAATTTAAACTAAGTATAATTATAAAACAGCAATATCTCCTAAGCGTATTGAACAACGTAATTATAAACTATAAAATCAGAAGAATGACTACAAAAAAATAAATAAGTTACGTATCAAAATTATGTTATAATTCGCCTTTTACAAATTAACAAGCCCCTAGAAATCTCGTTAGCGAGAATGTAATTGATATTTAAACGGGTTCGCGATTCGCGTTGCGTATTTTTTTACAAGTATCTAAGCAATTACTACTCTAAACAAATGATTAACAAATAGTCGAATGCGGTATTTAAATCATTACCTGGGGGTTTAATCCATTAATATGTAATTTAATGTCCATAATATTTGGAATGCTTTTACACAAAATTCTGAGATATTTTACCTCTTATTTTGTCAAAGAAGTGTAGTATTATAATATGATATAGATTATTTATATTGCACTCGTTTGTGGCATTTCTTTGTACAGTTTTTAGTTTTAATGTTGAGTAATTGTATATTGCTACATTTATATACCTTTCTTCACTCTGGTTAAAATGTATTATTTTTAAACCTACGAATGACAATTAGGTTGGACTTTCGTATATACGGACAATTCATACTTCAGTTTCGAAGGTCCTTAAGTCGAATCACTAACTGTTAACAAAAAAATATCGATACAGCAATAATAAAATCCTAAAAACCGCACGAAAATTTTGAAATGGAAATGGACTGGTCACATAATAAGGGTTATAGATAAGTGGAACAAAGGGTTCATATATTGGTACCCAAGAAATAAGAGAAGAAAACGAGATAGACAGTTTCGAAGGTGGGAGGACGAAATAAAATCTGTAACTGTGAAAATATGGACAAGGAACGCTCAGAACAGAGCTGAGTGGAAAGAAATGGAGGAAGCCTTTGCCAAAGTTGGGCAAACAAAGTGTCAGAGTCAGAGTCACTAGTTCAAGAAGAAGTTTATATAAAATTATGTCTGAATTAAGGCTTACATTTTTATTATAAAAAAATATTGAGTAGTATAATGTTCACAGATATGCTAATGCCTCACTGGATCGTAAAAGATTGTACTTGGAATCACATCGTGAAGTCTAGTCTTCTACTTCATTGAACGCAATGCTTTGTTATGCATCAATATACCCGGCAGCAAATTGAATTACGACGTTGTTTTGTAGCAATATTTTTTTCTGATACATTGAATTTAAAGTAATAAGTCTAATTATAAGTGTCTCCCTTTTTTGCCAAATAATATGAAAAACTTTCGCAATAATAGCTGGTAAAAATTGTAATAAATCTCAGGATATTTTAGTATTCGTGAATAACAAACATAAAGTACTATTTATTTATAGTCATTATTCCAGTCAACGATACATAGTATAATTGACCATCTATGTGAGAGGCCACAATAGGACTATTAGAATTATAATTATTAATGGTGTCGTTCATAATAATAAAAATATTTTTTACGGATACCTAATGTGTCTGGTTTGTTTCAGAACATGGCGGAACACAAATCAAAGGAGGATACATGCTACGATATAAACGTAAGTAAGCTTAATTTGCGCGTTAAGCGTAATTGTGATTTTTTTTTAATTTAAAACATAGAAACCAATAATTTTAATTCAAAATATAAGTCTAAATATCTGAAACGTCTACGTCCGCTACGCTGTAGCTCGTCGTAGACGTATTAGATCAGGGAACTATTTCATTGGTTTTAATAAGACCTTATTTTTCGAAATCCAGAAGAAATACTCTGTTGTGTTGAGGAAGCTGTCAGCATATTTTTCAACCAAAAAAAACATTAAGTGCTCTGCTAACTACACCTATGCTATGGAAACACAAAATCAAGAAGTGCATGACCGTACTAAACTACTACTACTACTACTACTAAACTTCAGAATTTATAATTGTATTGTTAGTATGTACGAACTGAGTTTGGTAAAAATATACAAAATATGTTTTTGAAATAAGACTTTTGGTAAATAATGATATTATAATTTGTATTAGATACCAAGGCCTCGTATTGCTAGTCCAGCCTTTTTAAAATAGTGTATTGTTCATAGAGAGACTCCCGTCATCGTGAGTGCAAGGTTTCTGTTTCCTTTTATTTTTATATTCATAACAATCATTTAAAATGTTGTTATTAGAACTCTTCCAAATAGCCCTCAAAGTATTCAAGCAGCGTTGACATTAACCTTATCACGCTTACAGATAGAGATCAAAAAACCTACTCAAGTTCTGTTGAAGATGTGATCGAAAGCGACTTGACTCGCACTTGGGCGAAAGTTGCGATTAAGTGGCATTCAAGTTCAGAATATTTATTAACGATATTAATTTAAGTCACGATTCAAAACAAGAATTTTTATTGAAAGTTAAATAATCTGTTTTAATATAGATTAATACTCATAGAATTGATATAATGCTCCTCCAGTTAAACAGATCTCGTTTTACACTATACTATGTTACTTACAATATGTCCCCAACATGCCTTATTAAAAAAAATCGGAACAAGCCGAGCGGTATCTAAATTATACTAACGAGCCCATCAAGGCACGAATTGGATACTTGCAATCCCCACGTGCAAGCTCAACAATCAATATTTGACACAGTAGTTTATTTACGTTGCAAAATGGTAGAGAATCAATCGTAGAAATTTACTAAAATTCTGTGTTCCGGATGTCTGATAGTACTTACAGATCACGATTAAAGCGTCGTCAATACCGCTCAATTAACGGTTTCTTTTAATCTTTGTCAAAATACTCGTGAACGGGTGGTGAGTGGTCGTACTTGAATTCGTGTATGAGGTGATATTAGTTATTTTTACTATGTATTTGCGTGTTGTTCCCACGAGAATGTAAGAGGACAAATCTTTGTTTTAAATTTATTTGATTATTATTGATAACGATGTCACGTGGAACATACTGTAATGGTTCCAGCTCCTAACAAACGTTGATTAAAAGAAAAAAACTGGGCGATTAAAAAGAGTGACAGGGAGTTTATAGCCAGTTCCTCTCTTCCGTTCTACGTCCTTGATTTGAAAACAGAAGCATTCAATGTATATTTCTTTTTTGACGTTTATAAGTGTACATACCTACATGAATAAATGATTTTTGTTTTGTTTTGAAATAGAAAATCGATGCTTTATGATTAATTGCTACATATTTTATCTATTAGTATTTAAATGCACTTTTAATCACTACAACTAACAGCTAAATTGGGCTCGTTTTCGGTTTTTAGTATTTTTGTTAATATAATGTATTTGTATGGGTGTGTTGAACCAAATAGTCTCTTAACCTTTCAGTGCCTTTGAACCACAGCTGTGCACTGATAGACTTTGTTTTCTATGTGCATAATTAACAAGCGCTCGTACACAGAAGCAAAACATTTAACGACTTTGTCAGGCTCAGATGCCTGACAAAGTCGTATCATCACTGCGATATACAACTGAATGTTAATTAAATAATGAATTTATATATTTTTCTAACTGGAAATACTATTTTAACGCGTTAATATGCAATTGCTGTTCATAAATTCGTTAATCGAAGTCATCTACTGTGTTTTATCAGTTATGTCAATTTCAATGGTGTTTGGTATAATTTCATAGTTACGCAAATAAATGCAAGTAAGCATGCTCTATGAACCGACTAATTGAACATTGCGGTATCAGACTCATTCTATACGTAGTTTCGAGTCGGTTTCATTACGAACGTGATTTAATTGGAATAATAATGTAACAATAGCTGTGTAATTATTACTGAACCAATAGTAAAAGCTATAAGCTTAACGTCATTGTAGTATCGATGTTGTTAGAATATGTATAATTAATTTTTTTAAATATCTCGCAGTCTCAACTCCAAAAGGGAACAAAACCAAAATTTGAGGAAATCTCTTTTTTCTCTGCCGACCGGCTTTGCCAGCATTTTTTCTGCTTGTCCGAGGGCGGTGAGACGAGACTAACCTATCCACACAAGAACCATTCCAAAAGCAAAGCAACAAAGCCTGTTATATTCAAAGGATTGCAACGAATCAGAGACATCCTACAGCCGCTTGCCATCGTTCTTAGCTGCATATTGGCTTCTACAACGATGGAACATTGACGGAGGCAAGAAAGTTAGGATGGAGCAGATCGTTGGCGTGGCGACTAAAACGACCTGAACATTTTTGACAATGAAGCCGACTTATTATTTTTGGAGCAATTAAACATTTACCTTAGCACCCATCGTATAGATATTACGAACAATTAGGAGAATTTTGAAAATTGTATGTCCAAAAGTCTAAACAAAGATCTTTATATCCTAAACATCCTGCTGAATCTGTATTTCCTAATTAAAAATATGTATTTCCTTTATATAAACTGCTTTATGTACCTATTGTTTTATGAGTTTTATTATTTAGTCAGCTACGGGTTTTATATTATGATTATACATTTATAAACTCATATTCACGGCCTGTTAGATTGAATATACCTTTAATAGTATAATTCATTACAAGTGCGGAAAGCCTGTCATTGCAAAGAGTTCCGACAAATGTCTTTTTTTTTGGTTGACAGTCGGAACAAGTTGCAATGACGGTTCCGCGCGTGTACTGAACAACTATTTTGAATACAGTTGCGAAAAAAATTAAGCAATTTATTAAAACTATTTCCTTTTTCATATCGTACGAATTTGAATTTGTGAATTTGTCGTACGTGTATATGTAGCGACTTTTTCACTTTTCCGGTAAAATGTTCAACGAAGCATTTTATGCAATTATATTGAGTTCGGGTTCTCACTCATTTTGTGCCACAAACAATTCAAGTCGCAAGAAAATTTTTGTAAAATGGCGCCAACCGTAAAAGAATGTAAGCAGAGATTTTTTTTTTGTTATCTTCACCCATTCCCAGAATGGATAGACAAAGATACAATTTTTTTATTGATATGAAATGAAATTTTTATGAGATGAAAAGAAACCTAACCTAACTCAATGAATCCCATCATTTAATCTAATATGGAAACAAATTAGTAGCTTCTTTTTAGAAATATTTCCATTAATCATAAAAACTTCTATGAATTATTTTTAGTAAAAACTTCATGGTTGGTTTTTTCTTTTTAATAGACATCGGTTTGACAGTTGGGAAGGAGAATGCACGAGTGCGGAAAAGGATCCCAAACATCCCGAACGCTATATATCGCTGCAATACGTTACTTTTTGATATTATTTCTTCCTTTTTAATATTATTTCTTGTTTTTTAGGAAAGTACTTATGGAACACGTGGTCCGAAGAATGGGTGGTGCTATATGATGATTCAACTATGGCTTGGTTTAAGGTATGTACCCAAAACGTTTCAATAATGATGGAAAATGTTTATGAATATGTTATTATTAGTAAAGATAATTCGTTTACTTCATTTAAGAAAGTATAAATAGAATCTTCCTAAAGCCGTACGTAAGTATCACTCCAGTACATTTTTCTATCAATGGAGGTAATTAGAAAACATCGTTATTTAAAAATGAAAAAAAGTAAATAATCTCAAAGTCAAGAGCAGTAAGTGTAGAAACTTTTTAATTAAGTTGAACAAATTAAAAAATTAAATGCAACGCAGATTAAAATAAGAAACTGATATATACCAGCAATGACAGGTTCAATATAGCGTCTAATCAGATGCGTAATTGAATTCAAAGCGAACATTAATCACGCCCTTGTCACTATACTTCCGACATCTTGCTTCTGACGTTTCATTTAGCGTATCTCAGGAAGCTTAGATAAAAATAGTCGTCATAACCATAACCATTTTATTGACTTAAAAAAAATAAGCTAGAATACGCGTGATTGTTGTGACCTTGAGCTCATACGTTCGACCTACACCGTCTATGAAGAAAAGGGATCTGCGATTATTTCCCTCTTTGCTAAGTGACTTTTAGCCAATTTTTATATGCCATTTTATTGTAAAAGTACAAAGTATATTCTCATTTGTAATAAAGCCCAGAGAAAAATGTGAAATTAAAACCCAGCAATTAAGAGAACAATATGAATAAATATCAGAAACTAATCAAAAGCTTTCCCAACTTGTTTTGTACTACAATAAAACAAGCAAACGATATTGAGTTTTATACACATAAACGGAGCGTCTACATTCTTTCGACATAACTCCTTCTATTGGTAACTTTAATCAATATTTTAGGATAATTCACGTAATTGATTCGTGTATAAATTATTCGCTTAGGTTACCTGCGCAATCTGTTCTGAATGTAATTTTGTTGTGTTAAGCTTTGACTGTCAAGAAGTGCTGCGTAGATTTTTACGATTTCAAAGGATTCAATTACTAACATCCGGTGACCCCATTTAGTATTACCTCGTTTTAAAATTAAAATAATTATAGTAACTGTTTGTAAGCATAACGTCGTAGGTAGTTTAAGAAGTCCAACAATTAATCGGTTTCCATGTAATACATTAAAATATATATTATGTTCATCTATTATAATGAAATGGGCTTACAGAATAAAATAAATATAATTATGAGAAATTCGGTTTTCGTATGTTTCACGGCTAATAAAATGTTTCTCGTACTACATAACAATAACACGACCCCCAAGTTATGATTGGTTTCCATCTTGATTTCCTACACAATACGTTTGGTTCAGAAGATTTTGCTTATTAATAAATTGGCGATACTTTTTGCTTCATTAAGTTTTTCTTATTCGTGAAAAAGTAATTACAAAAATCGATAACCCATTTTCTTTTCCATAAATAATTAAATTATATTCGTTATTCAGAGTTATACACTTAGTGCTTTCTAAAAAACCCCAACGGAGTGTGTATTTATTCCCTACTTAAGAGTCCACCAGCATCGTAGTATATTTTAAGGGAAAAGGGTGGATTAGAGAAAAAAATATATGTTAAGTTTAATAGTAGTTAAAGAGATCTTAAATGTTTAGTGAGAAATTGACTTAACTGGATTATTGCGTACAACAACTTAGCCAGTTTATAAGTTAACTGTCGTAATAGTACTCAGACACTTTCCCATTATATTTGACTTGTGCAAAAAAAAGGTGGTTGTTATTAGACTATGTTGCAAAATTAGCCGACTTTTCTTGGATATGGAGCTTTAAAAATGGGACAAACAATAGCGGTAATAAATCGTCTGCGATCGCTTCATCAATTATATCGAACGACACTCTATCGGGGTTTTATACCAAATGTGTCACCATTTGATCGAGGAAGGGGTTCCGAAGCATAAATCACTACCCTATCGCCATCCTTTTCATCCACCAGTTTTTCTATTTATTATCTTAACACTTTTCACGTTTTTGCCTGTAGTAAACCTGCTACAGAATCGATATTAATTGTTTACCGAACCGTATTCTATTTGAGATGTATTAAAATATTATATTTTTAAAATACCGGTCGCTTACTGTAAATACCAATTGCGAATTACATTTTTCAAAGTAAAATTATGTAAATTTTTAAAGTTTTTGAAGTTATACTTTTGGTGCGATGGAGAAAAATTGTGAGAGTGAATTTTTACGATGCGCGCGCACACCGACACCTGAATTCTACATCGTTAAGTTAGTTTTAGGTGGCATGAAAATCGATAACTTTCATCAAGTTGTATATTCTAGTATTTTTAATATTTAGAACACGTGTTTCGTAACAGTACAATTAAACAGTGTAAATAAATAAATGTTATTTTAGTGTTTTTATTAAATGAATTTCATATACGACGGTGATAATATATGTACTAATAATTTATTTTTATATTCTTATTATAACATATAATTTAATTATTTAAATAAAATAATTCAGATTTATTTTAATATTTATCGTTAATCACTACTGCATTTTAGTTTTTTTTTCATACGGCAAAGAAGTATATCTTCTAACGCGTGTACAAAAGTACACACACTCTTTTTGCAATATTTAAAGCAAAACTATTGTATTTTTTATTACACTGTACACACTACCACGTTGTCTATGAATAACATAGGTCCGTCTGAAAATGAAATCAAAAAGAAAACTCCAAATTCCTAAACAACAATATATTAATAGAAAAATAAAAACTGACTTTTCATATTACTCCTTGTATAACAAATGGTTCTTGTTAAGAGATAATAAAATGTTATAAGTTTTTAACTAGTCGCTTCGGAGCCATCCAAGATGGCTGAACGTTATAAATTGTAATCATTATAATGAAAAAACTCGCTGCTGCTGACAAGGGACGGATGGTTGCGGAATAATAAAGGATGTTGGAATATGCATGAAACGTTGTTTTATTCATTATGCGTATAATACACTCAATTAATATTTGGATATTATTTGTATATTGGAATGAAAATATATTATAGTGAAAGGTGTATATGTCTAAGTGTAGTGTGAAAATATTTATATACAAGCATAAATTACTAAGGGCCTGTTTCACAATGTATGGAAAGTACCAAATAGCTATGCAACACAAATTATTCGAAAGGTAAAAGTTCCAAATAAGATACTTCGCGTTTCATGACGAATAGCGCTATCTGACAGTCGTGAAACGCAAAAATACTGTTTATCCTACCAATAAGTAATAAATAGCTTATTTGGAACTTATCCGGACATTGTGAAACAGACCCTAAATTTATTTGTATTGAGATAGCACAGTTTACCATATCAATAATATTTTTTTACATGTTGAAAGAATAAACGTACCAATTAGTACAAATATTAATTGTTTTTCTTCGGATTCTATGGATCCAAATTTAACTAGAACATTCAACTAGAGTAAAGTCTACGAGATGAAAGTTCTCACATAGAGGCTCTTCAAGGATCTTGACTTGGTCGAACTGCAATACTCGACAACTTATAAACTTCGATAAAGAATCGATTTCTATCAAAAAATGGAGTAAGAAAGTAGCTATTTGTTGTTGTTCAACAAAAGTTAAGAGATTTATTGGGGAAATATTTATTCGTATTTTTTAGTAAGAATAAGTTTGGATTGTAGCCACCATCAGTAATAATAATAATTCATTTTACATACTCTATCAATAGAATGTAAAATATCGATGCTTTTTTTAATTTGAAAGGTTAAGATGACTTAGATATACATACGTACATAAGTAAGTACTTTTTTATTATGTTTAGTTTTGGTTCACTTTTACTATTTAACAAATTTATGTGAATGAAATATCTATAAAAAAACATTGAAAAATAAAATAATAGACGTCGATGAAATCATCGTTAGTTGTTATTTAAGTTAATCAACGAATAATTTAATTGCACTAAAAATACAAATAAATCTGGTAAATCACAGTAACTTTCCCATTGTTTCGCGCATTATTCCGTTCTTTATACAAATTATCATTGTAACAAGAAATAAAAAACAAAAAAATCTATTTCATTGGGTTCTTCTATAAATTTACTAATGAAATACGTTTTATACAACTAATCACACAAATATATCTGACAACTCCTCTTTTCAGGATGCATCAGGAAAGTGCATGGCAACACAAAAGCACCTTGTAAAGGAATGTCCGGAAATGCTGGCAATTGCAACATGGACAGGTCAAGTGCCGCAAAGACCACCGCTGCCTCCTGGAGCAAAATTATCACAGCTCATGGCTTTGGGGTCTCGAAAAGACCCCGGCCGGGTTGTTTGGATGCTTGCTAAGTCGGATGCCGAAATGAGGTAGGCAAAGAGGTTTTATTACTTTATTTTCAGTATAAATTTCGAAATTTAAAAAATAATGTGTACTTAAGTAGTATAATCGGATACACACTTCTTACGCAATATACAAATAAAACGAACTAAATACTATTCACAATAATTTATGTATAGTTATATAACACAAAAATTCACTGACTTATTTTCACAGTTAATTTCGTTGAAAGGCCGGGAACCTTTTCGAACGAAAGAACGAAACGAAAGTGTATGTTTCAGAGCTTAGAGAAAATAAAAATTCAATTTACTTAATTGACTGAATGATACGTTGATACAATAATTTATTTTGACGTTGAAAAACACGACTTTCAATTAAAAAGAGAGGCTCTATTAAAACACTATTGATTATTGCTTTTTGATATCCAAGTTGTTTTATTTGAAAATGAGATACTTTTTCTATGACATATCATCTCGAATCGACCTAGTCATAGTCCTAGCCTTCCTTACATGAATTACCAGTGTAATTTAGTTTTTCTTATTGTAATCTCTACTCTCACATGATTTCTTCTTCATGACCACAACAGAATGAACGGTACTCATCCAGAGCATAATATGTTCAGTAGTGGGCTGATCAGTGTAAAGACAAAAGCGTGTTTATACTTATTAGCTCGTCAAAGCGCGAGGTCGCGCTGGAGCGTTTTTAAAAAGAATAAATTTTATTTCAATTAATATTTTATTGTACCGATTACAATGGCAATTTGCTTAAGACTAACTTAAAATCTATTATTCGAGACTGGGAGCTAGACAGTCCGTCAGCATTATTTGTTGGAATGCACATGAGAATACGCGCGGGTGTTTCTCTTTAGAGATTAGGAAATATGTCTTGTGACTGTGTAACTAGCTAGCTATGCGAATTATCATTAAATATGTAATTATAAAAAATATTTTGCTTTTGATTCATCTCCTTTTGAATTTATATTATTGTTTGTATATCCAGTTCACCGTAATTGTCGTAAATTTTATATCATTAGATTGAAAATTAAAATGTACCTAGTTAGTTTTATTTCATGTGATGTGTTGTGCTGTACGTTAGGAATATCTCGCTACCGGTATAGTATACATAATTACAAATAAATACTGAGTGTTTTCTAAGCATTTATAATTACAATTTATTTCATATTAAATAACGTCTGTGAGAGAAAAGCGACGCAATACCGTAATTAAAGCAATTTCTATGTGATAGTTTGAAAGTGACATCAAAAAGTTCGCCCGGCTTGGGAATACAGGGACACTGATTGGATAATGTTGAGTTACACAGACCTGTATTACGATATGCATAATACTCATAGATGAATTCTAACATAATATAGATTCTGTTAAGTATTCACGGCATCTATGAAAACCATATATACAATTTTACTATTAAATATACTCATACTCAAGTCAACAATACAATACCTACTAATAACTGACATGTAACTTGATCCATTGCCTTTAAATGTATTGAGTTTTAAACGACAAAATTAGACGAAAAAGTAATTAATAAAGCTAGTTTCAAAAGTAAGTTACGAGTAACAAGTCGGCGCTTGGTTAGTGGTCGATAGTACCGGTGACCCCAGAAATTTTCTCGCTCTATGAAAAGCATCGCAATACAGCGAGAAAATTGTGCCAGTATTAAATGTACACAGCCACAGGGACCAATCTATCTGTTTTTTATTTTATATCTATCCATTTTAATTTGTTTCATTACCAGGTTAAGAATATTGAAAATACTCTAGCTGATATTCTTAGTTATTTCAAAACAATTTAATTGAGTGGCCATTATATGAACTCCATTTCATGATGGCCAGGCCAGATCTACTTATGTGCATTGATAAAAACATTTATAGATGTACCTACTGTATCTGTAAGTCCATGATGTGGAGTGTAAATACATATATCGATCAATAGTGAAACCGTTACAGAAGTTGTGGGCAAATGAATTGTGGAATATGTGAGGAGGCTGGTGAAAAATGCATTTGGCAGCACTATATTCTTGCCAGAACCTATCTATATTTATCATACAAATATTTACTGTTCTAAATATACAATGTTTACTTCTCTTTTCACAGTAATTAAATAATAACAGTTCAAAGTGAATACGATATCTAATACTGCGTGAATTAATATATGTTTGACGCTGAATTAATAAGTAATACATTAATAAAATGAAAATGTTGAAATCAACGCTCTAGTTTTAATATTAATGAAACGAATTATATATTGAAAATGTACAATTAGTTTATTTCGAGTAATACTACAAAATTTGTGTGTCAAAATAACAAAAAATTTTTTTTAATAAATATAAGTATTTCCCAACCAATTCGACTTAGGGTCCTTCAAGAAAAGAGTTTACCAATTCTTAAAAGGCCGGCAACGCACTCACGAGCCCTCTGGCATTGAGAGTCTCCATGGGCGACGGTATCACTTAACATCAGGTGAGCCTTCTGGCCGTTTGCCCCCTGTTCTATAAAAAAATTGTATTTGTGACTGAGGCATAAGGCTTGACTATAAAGTTACGTAAAATGACGAAGTCTATAAGCTTGGTTTTGTTAAATGTGTCAGCGAACATTTTCAAGATGTCAACTGTATCAAAGTACTATACTTTACATATGTTGGAAATGTTCTTGAATATAGTTGCAATGTTTGGTCAAAAAAATTCAAAAGATCCAAAACTTAATATACAATTGTTCTCCTTTAATACTTATTTTAGATCTTATGTTAACGTGCGTAAAGATTTTAAAATTGACACTTTGAACTCTCGACGAAAACAATAAGATAAAATACTACTATGTAGATCTCAACTTGTTTAAGCCACCACGAAATATGCTTAGAAGGAACACTATAAGGTATTAGTTTGCGTTATGGCGCTTCTAAACGGGCCATGTTTTTCTGCAATTGATGGCTGCACTATTGGCAATTAATTGTCCGGCCATCACAAAAATGTTTTAATGCAGATGATGGCCGAGCAATCTATGGCCGGGCCATGTGTTGCAATATGTCAGCAATAGTATGGCCCATGATGCAGACTCCTAAACGGGCCACACATACCGGCAACAATGGCTGATGAGATCACACTTGTCGCAGCAGCTTATATTAATTTTAAAAGAACAGAAAAAGAAGAGATTGAGGATTCGACCTTATTTAAATAGGCGTGAAACTGTAGACAATTTGAGTCTAGCAGTAATAAGCCTTGATAATAAATTATTCAAGAACTTGGCTAGAATTTCAAAAGGCGACTTTGACTTTCTCTTAAACAAAATTGGACCAAAAATAAAAAGAAATGATACAAACATGAGAACAGCAATACCTGTTTCATCGCCATCACGAGTTTTGCGATAACTCTACGGTTTTTGGCAACATGAGATTCATTTAAAAGTTTTATGTACCTGTTCCGTGTTAGATGTTAGATTTCAAGTAGAGTGTTAGATTTCAACTTTTATACAAGAGGTGTGTACAGCTATTATAGAAGGATTAAAATAATACATCAAGGTAAGTTAACATAGGTTTATTAAATATGTTACGCATAGGTAGTAACTATTATGTACTTTTTAAATTTAATAATAATAGGTATCTAGTAGCAGCATATTCGTTTTTATTTTCGCCAGCATCGCGTATAATATTTTGAGCCTTTTAGTACGTGGTTTTGGAGTAGTATCGACGGCTTCCAAAGTGTCGGTTGTTTCTGATTCTACGACTTCACGTGGGTCAGCACTGATGTCAGTATGTAGTTTCAGTCGCCTGTGAATGCATAAAATTTTTAGTATATCTTTAAGCCTTTCAGATGCCGTCAGGAGTAACAGAATGGAAACAAGTTGCAAAAGATTTCGAGGGAAGAAGTTCAATTTATCAATCGATATGATACATACGTAATACAGAGATATGTACATTTATAATGACTAAAATATTTTATTAAAGATACTTACGTTAGAAGTTTTCATTTTCACTATGTAATCCTATATTCGTGGTATTTTGAGTAAAGAGAAACGATATCGCATCTTAAGCAAACCACTTTACTGTTTTACCGCCAGCACTACCACTTTTCTTCTTTTTCTCCTCATTATTTGCGTAAGTTCTTAGGCTTCTGAATTTTTTGTAAGCCTCGTTACTTGTTATGCCAAACTTTTCAGCGATTTCATTCCAGGCATCTTTTTTAGAATTTCTATCTTTGTATGAGCCGGTTTTTATATCCCACAACTCGGGGTGCAAATGTATTTCTTCAATAAAATCAGTAATTGTCTTGTTAGACCAGTAACCATTTTTACGTAGTTGTCAAAATGCAGCTGATCGCAAAACACAGAATATAGCAACAGGCACACTTCACTCATAGCAAACTTCATGTCGCGTAGAAAAGGATACACTATGCCATAACAAAGAGAGTGACTGAAACAACAATAGAACTGGCTGTGCAATATTGCAGTTGAATTCGATAGCCTAGCGATCGTTCGGCAACCCATCGGGGCCATATCGGCCATAAGTGGCTACACAAAACATGTTTGGCTATATGGCCGGGACATTACTGCAACATTGCATAGTGTGGCTGACATTGTTTGCAATGTTGCCGGGCCATGTGTTGCAGCCATCAATTGCAGCAAAACATGGCCCGTTTAGAAGCGCCATTACCGTAATAACTTGCAACATGAGCACACCCCAGCCACACCCACCCTCAGATTCACACCCTCACACAACACACCCGAATACTTAGTTCATTCAGTTTAATACATTTTATTTATGTTTTTGTTTCTAAGTTTCGTAAATGTTTGAACCTTTTTGTATTTACAGTCGACTCTCGATTGTTTGAAACTCTTGAGTTTCAAAACGACGAGGGACAAATTTAAAACTACCATGAATTCATAATAACAAGGGTTTAAATAACCATGGAGGGGAGGGGATTCAAGTAAATAATATTTTGAGAAAAATTCGTGTGTGAGTGATTAATTAAGCTATTGCAAAGATTTTATTGCGGGCTTTGAGCGCGACGATGAGTGATGACGTAGGTGCGCCCAATACGCGTTGGACTGGACCAGAACGCATACTGCGTTTAACATCGGTCTTTCACAAATTTTTATTTAGAAAAGATTATCGTGTCGATTATATCTTTGTTTGAGTGAGCGACTACATTCTATCATTGTCCAAAGAATGGTCGATAGTGGTAAGAGCTGCTGGTTACCGAAGGTTCTTGGACCGAAAAAAAACTAATACGGACTGTACCTATTATGTATTCCATGCTTGACTGTATCTTTAGTATAATTTGATTTTTGCTATATAGAATTTAATTAAGCTTTTGATTAAAAAAATCAACATTATAAACCAACGATTTTGTCGTCCGACATTCTTTTAAACCACTCCACTTGTGGAAATGAGATTAGTACCACAACAAAATACTAAAGCGAATTGCATTTTTCAATGAATCAAGAGGATTTCAATAGTTCAATAGGTATATAAGAAGACACTCTGAGCGTAGCTTAAAGTCCTTCCGGTATTTCTGCGGGTTAGATAAGAGTCACTTATGAAAAAAATGAATCTTTACGAGTGAGCACAGTTTGCAGAGAGTTTACTCACTCAGGTGCCAACCAGTGTTGAGTCTGAGAAGGCATTTTCACGAGATTGTGAATTATACGATCTCGGCTCGAGATTGCATTCCCTAGTGCGGGTTGAGTTAAGTTCGGTAATCTTAAGCAATATGAGGGTCGAAACATCGTATTAAGTCTATTTATATAAATGGAAAAATACAGATTCTTTCTTGATTCAGACGAGGCACTGGTGGCGTTTACCCCTTTGATCGAGACAACCAATTTTGCGTTTCTTTATGGACTTATGATTTATGGATCGTATAGGTAGGTAATCTAGCCTTCTGTGCCTCGATACACCTTCCACATTTGTTTCTTAACGCTTATCCTACGATACTTAGATGAGGAAGTGTTATTTGCGCACATCAAACCATTGATGCACAAAGCCCGGACGTACGAACACAAGATTTTCAACAAGTTTCGACTTCAGCATTGCCATGTCACTCTACTATATTCAAATAAAAGCGTAAATTGCTATACTTATCAATTTTTATTTACTTTAACGCTATACAGAGAATGGATGGCTGCAATATCAAAGACCGTATGTATTATTAATATTTATGTAGAAATCTGATTTATTATTAGAAGTCGAGAATAAAAACAAAAAATGAAAGCTTTAGAGTGATTAGAATTTGGCAATGAGTCTATTTCAAAATGTAATATAATATTTGTAATAACCTTACCTTACCACAAAGTTACTCAATCTGAATTGAGTGTCATTCTCACTTTTTGTCAGACCGCAGTTTTACTAAAAGTTTAGACTGTGTCAGCCAATCTTACTCTAGGATATAAGAGTCCTAGGATTCGATGATGTATTAAGAGAATAAAGTAGCGTGGGACTCGCAATCAGATTTGAGACAAATTTGAAGATAATTAATAAAGTTAAATTGATTTGACTTACAGTTGCCTCCTCCGCCTCACATCGAGCTGGTGATGTCCATGCCGTACCTGCGTACTGCCTTTAAGAGGCCGACTGTTCGAGTGAGGCGTAAGTTAATTCAGTGCATTATTAGAAAGTACATAGCATGGAATATCCATACATATAATTTTTTTAGTAGGAAGATTTTAGTTATCTTATAATAATGGCGTATGTTCGGACTGTTAATACTAAATGGGCATTGCTAATTGCATACAAAATAAATTGTATTTTAAAACTAGTTTTAAAAGTTATATGCTGAAAATACGTGAATATTGTCATCGTTAAAAGGGTTATTGCTTCTGTATTACAAAAGCTAATGTCACTTCCAAGTATAACGAATATGTAATAAGTTTGAAATTTACGCATATTTTTATTTTAAATCACGTAATTACACTACGTGGATTTACACTAGTTGCTACAACATAACATGAAAAAATTCTGGCAAAATTCTTGTTTATTCTACGTATATACAGCTTTTATCAAAGCCAACAAATTGGTGTAATACTAAAAAGGGACTTTGAATTTAACCGCTATGAATGGCTCTATCAGTTAGCGACCTCTTTCTATTCATTCAGATATCGATTGCAGTAATTTATGAATAGTCAAAAGCTAACTAACAATTTAACTAATTAGTAGTTTGGTATCTTGTAAGAGCATAATTCTCCCTTAAAGTAATCTCTATAAACGTTTTTTGACGCTAAAGTTGAAACTGTTATTATTATTTTGTTTATTAAGTAGATACTGTGTGATTCAACATGAAAAATGATTCCAATAAAACTACTTTTTAAGCACATATATCCGTATTTGCGTATTGACGCAAAATTGTCAAATAACTAACTAACTCTGCATGTATATAGTAAATCCCAACTAAGTTTTAAACAGTATTTCACGGCAACATAACGATCCTTCAAAAGCTAGGAAATACGATTTCAGAGTTAACTTGTAGCCATCTGAAACGCGAGTGATATGTCGTTTTAATTTGAGCTTCTCACGTTCTAGAGATCTATTAACGTCCTCGGTTACTTTCGAAACTCAATAAGTACTTCGACATCATTTATACCCGTAAAATAATATTTAAACGTAGGTGTAACTGCACTGTTAAAGTGCATTTTTTACGGACGACACATGTCATCCATTGGTGACTGTCTAGACAGAGACAACTGACAGACAGATGAAGATCATTTTACCTATTTACGAGAAAGATACTAGGTTATCTTATCAATTAAATTGTATATAAACTGTTATAAAGAGCAATCAAACTTAAAGTTAAAAAATCAGCTGGGGTCCATGTCAAACTTCTAGTATTAACATGGCAGTTATCTTTAAAATCATGCATTGTAATTGTACCTACTTAAAGAGAGCCGTATCAGTACATATCATACGACGCGTATAAACGTGCACTGTAAATTAAATGTCTTTGATCAGTTCAAATAATCGATTTTCGATATACTGTTTATTTTAATGTAAAATTTCAGATTTGAAATGAAAAAAGACATTTGCAGATATTAGATATTTGAGAATTTGAATGAATGAAGAAGAATGAGAGAATGTTTATAATGTCTACGTTTGGGTACGTACGTTCGAATATAAATCAATTTAAACTTTAGTGGTTTACGAAAATTTGAACATAATTACATCCGCTCAGTCATTCATTTCGCTAAAAAATGGTGGTATTGCTATCAAAAATCCAAAGATGCTTTAAAAATGTAGTAGGAACCCTTAAAATTCGTCATTATATGATTTAATTTTGTGAAAATACTACTACTTATAGCACTTAATCATTTAATTTAATTCATATACAAATAGCTATTCATTCCACACACAGAACTTGGTTAGAGGACGCATTATGTATGAAATAGCTTTTCGACAAAATCCCTCTATAAATTCTAATCAAACATAGAGTTCTTGATAAATTTTAAGTGAATGACCTCCTTCAAAGTATGTCTGAAGATGAAAATCGAATTTATACCAGTTGATTCAGTGTAGCATTAGTATAAAGATAAGAATATAATTAAGGGCTAAAAGGTTTTGTGTATTGACCGTCCGCGTCGTCATGTTAAAAAATCCCCAAAGCGCAAATTGTAAATATTTTCTGTTTGTGACGGGTGACGATCCGGCTAAATGGATTATCCTTCGATACGTGGAAATGTCTATGGCAATTCTATATATAATACAAAAGTCCATTAAATCTCTGGGTTTTTTTAAGCCTGGACGTTGATCCGTTTATTTCCTCTAAACTTAATTTGATTCGGGCGAATCCGAAACAAAACTTTTAATGCATATAGCATGTCATGAGTCGCTCGTAAAAGGTCGCATTAATCGCTTTTCTCTGTACTAAGCGCGGCTCAACTAATCAAAAATAAAATGGGAACGAATTGGATCTAACATCATAAGTGGATGCCGTCTCTTCAATAAAACCAATTGGGAAGGATTAGTAGCACGTATCACATAAAACAAAAAATTAATCAGTATTGTAATTTAATTTTGCACTCTACATTCAGACTTTAAATTAATCAGTTATAGTTGAACGTCTACTAAGATGGACTATATGGTCCGAGATCCCACTGCAGGATTGGTGCGTTCATCGAGTTTTTGTTTAAAACCAAATTTTTATGTTTATTTATTTTTTTTATTTTTTATTGGACCACAAAATTAGGACAAACACATGTCAACATCAACTTACATTCGAAATATAAAAAAATGCGGTGCCGTCCCTAGGACATGTGGACACGACCAGCGAAATTAAGTGAATACAATAAAGTGTCAAAACAAAAAAACAAACAAAAATCTAAAAATAATAGCTATAAAGAATGAAAACACTATAAACAAGAAACGAAATTATTTATAATTAGGAGAATATATATTTACTAGGTTGCCTATCAAAATTTGGCCGCCAATATTTTTAATTAAATTATTTTGAATTAATTTTTGGTAAAAGATTACGTTCATTTAATTTTTAAATAAAATAACGTCTACATCACAGTAATTAATATGAAGATTCTAAAAAATCACGGTTGCCGTTGCGCACATGGCCGCACCTCTTTGCAGCCAAGTGTAAACAGGTATGATTTCGATATATTTATACGTTTGAAGCTATTTTTTTCTATTAATTTTCATATAAGATTGCCTAATTAAATCTGGCCGCAAATAAGGGTTGCTGGCGGTTAAAGATGATAAATATTTGTGGTAGAGTGAAAGAGAGTTAGCGCGTAACGTCATTTGTCAGACAAGGACAGCGGTTGCCGACTCTGCGACGCTTTTAAGCCATTGCGCATGCGTCGATATATTATTTTTGTTACCTTAAAAGTTTTATTTTACTTAGTTTTCTTGCCTTTTAATTACTTCCTTTCAGATTATTAAATATACACTTACATTCACAATCTAATCAATATATAGTTTACTTTTCAACGAATATGTATACCTATCTAATAGATTTTAAATTCGTTACATAATTTACGTACAATGTCCGGCATTAGTAAATTGAAAACGTTTTAAATACCTGTACAGGTAAACATTTTTGATTTTAAATAGGTAATGAAAGAATTTTTTTAATCAATCCAGGAATTTTTAAATTGATTAAATTTTAATTTTTAAAAATAAAAGCTAAAATTTCTTTTATTTTTTTAAATTTATATTGTTGTAATAATTTGGCGTAGTTTTGTTTTGTGGCCGTAAAATAATTTCATGTTTTGGAGTTCCGAAATATTTTCTGATGTTTTGTGTGGAAACATTACAAACATACATACAAAAACAATAAATTTTTCCCCTTTATTATATTGGCATAGATTTATAATAGTAGTTTGGATAAATGTGTAAGTTTTTGATTTGATTGGAGATATGATAAAATTAAATATGTTTTTGCCGCTCTCTAAAACGATATAAAATAAACACAAAGATCCTAACTACCAATTTTCTATAAAGATTAAAATTATACTCCAATCCCCTTCTACTGTACAGAAGTATGAGTTAGTCGAAAGGCAATATTATCTTCTATGAAATAAGCACTTCTATCTAGATACAAAAAAACTTCTCTGGCGTTTAGTCAAACGTTTAACACAAACATATCCTGCTCAGTAATGCGCTGTTAGTGGATCAGTTGTTCCTTTGTCGGGTTACATTATCGGGCCTAGCTCAGAGGCCTGTTTCATTCGCTAACAATATAATCTCATTTACGTCTTTATATAAAAGACGTACTTTAATACTAACATAATGGATGACGTGGGAATAATAAAGGTATTTCATCATAAAGGCTTTTTCGTTTTGCTCTTAATAGAAGTTAGAAACTTTATGTAATTCAATATAGTATAAAATTACTTTGCGCTCTTTAAATATATTTTGTATAATTCACACGTAAATTTACATAACCTAAACTAAAATGTAAGCGCCTTTATAACTTACAGGAGCAATTCTGTCTTGCAACAAAATTGCTTTACGGTGGTACTCACAGAAGATTGTTTATGTAATTGCCAATAAAAATTATCAATTAAACACATTAAAAGTGTCTGTTTATAGACTGGAAATAGTTAAATTTTGTAAATGTCATACCCTATCTTTACCATGTCTTTCGGACTAAATTAAATTGTGTTTCAGCCACACCGGATTTGTACAGTCGTAATGGTCGCAATGCTTGTGGCGCCCTCGACGGTCGTGGACTAGTTGCGGTCATCAAGCGACAGGTGCCATTAGCTGGGCAGTTGAATCACGAGCTCGCCTGGGGCCAGGGTTGGGGCTGGGTCACTTTACCCAACGGAGTCTGGAGTGGACGTAAGTAACACATATTATTTTTTATCTGCAGCTGAATTTCACTATCGGACGTCAAGGCAAAATACAAAATACCATACGTATCACCTCGACGTCCGTCGTTCCACAACGCGCACCACCACTATGTGGAACCAGCTGCCCACTGTAGTATTTCCGAACCAATTCGACTTACGGTCCTTCAGGAGCATACCAATTCTTGAAATGCCGGCAACGTACGTGGGAGACTTTCGGCAATGTGAGTGTTTATGGGCGGTGGTATCACTTAGCATCAGGTTATCACGTTTGGTTCCTGTTACATTTACAAAAAAAGATATTGCATTAAAATATGTCACATACAACGACACATAATGCAATAAACTTCATTTAGTTAACCATCTTCATGTGACTTACCATCATCGCAGCAAGAAGCACTTCATATTATATGAAACTGGTGGACTGCTAAGAAAAGACATCCAGACGGTGTGCTTGTTTCACATTGTAGTGTTCTGTTTAAGGATGTAGTGACTTTACTTACTAAAATTGCAGGATTAACTTGGTCCCAGGACGGTGAGGACTTTGCTCTTCACGCGATGCCTATTATGCACCACTCCAACGTCTCAGAAGCTTGCTCCATGCTGGACGGAGTCACAGCTTACGAAGCCTCCGCGTATGATCAAGCTCTTGCTGAATACGATGATGCTGCTACTGTCTCTGATGATTGGGATTTTAGCGTTGATTGCGGAGATTTTATGATGTAAAGGAAATATTCATTATTTAGGTTCGCACGAAGCCTTTTTTCAGTCTTGATTGGGGAAACCATTTAAAGAGTGACAAGTTTAGCCTTAACTGAAAGTGGAATGTATAAAGATTATTTTTTATTTAACCGAAAAATTCGTTGTTATTATTATGCCGTAAAACTATTGATTTTGTGAAGTTAGATAAGATTTTATTATGTTCGACTTAAGGCAAACAAAAAAACGTTAAATATTTTTCATAATTGACACACGATTAGTTTAAAATAAATTTTTTCAGTAATTGCTCAATGTGCTGGTCACAAAACATGAAACTGATGTGCCAATTATTAAAGGAAATCTATGGTGAAATTGTGGAAGCGTCTTATGACTTTTATACCTTATAGGGTAATAAACACGAGAGAATATTAATGACACAATATCGATTGATTTTTCAGTACTATGTAGTTGCATGCTCTATAGTTACGGTGTCATAGATATGTGTTTAGATTGGTAGTTTACTATACTCTACAGCCTACAAAGGCACCTAGAATAGAATAAAACTCCGAGCACTATAGTCTCCTGTTTAAGCATATTTTATACCATTTATAATGCCATATGTTTTTAAATAACTTCCTTTTTATACAATTTATAATGTGTAACTATTATTTGGTGTTCAGCAAATTTCTCAAAACTTTTTGGAGTTTTTATAAGCCACGTAACCAGGGTAAGCAATCTTATAATCCCGATGAATTTAAATATTCAAAATATAACAAAAGATAACTTGCATTGTCTCTGTATTTTTTTATTTTTATAGAATAGACTTGCTTAATCCCCGTAAACACCAATTTAAACTATAGTAAAAAAATATATTTTAGATGTAAGTGAAAATCGGTGTTAGGATGTAGTATATAATATGTGGTCGGTAGTTATTTATGAACCCCTTAATCCAAATGAGGTCTTAAAAAAATTATACAAAATCGTGACCTAAAATACCGGATGATAAACCTAGTTCGGTTTAGGCCTTAAAATTAGGACCAACAAATACCCGGAAGTATTAGGCCTCTATCCAATTTTACGAAAGGTGTGTAGTTAGTATTATTGAAAGGAATATATAATAATTAGTGGCTAAAATGTTCCGACCTACCCAAAGACTGCCTTACGTATGTTACCTGTATCCTGCGTGCGTGTTAAGGTGTGGCACCTGCGTATATCCTCCTCCTACTCCTGCGAATTCTTATATTGCAGAATCAATCAAAATAAAAAAAAACTGGCCTGACATACAACTAGTAATTGTGTAATTCGTTTAAGCAATTTTTATCCTTTAATTTTGTTTATAATTAGAAAAATTCGTTTTTGTCAACCATATTAATAAATGAAAAAATATATAATTTATAATTCTGCAATGTAATTTTAAGTAAATGTTGTAGACAATATGTAATTGTTTTTCAAATTTTAATAATGCTAATCTGTGTATTGAACCAAATGGTGTTGAAAAAATATTATGTGTTTTCAAATGTATTACATAAACTGTCTTTTCGCACAATTCGCTTGGTCATCAATTTACTTACAAGTATATTAGAACAAACTGTTACAAGTATGAAATATGTATATATTTTTTTTAAACAAGACGTTGGTGTCGTCATATACTAATTGTAATGATATTTTTATACGATAGCTTGCATTATTTTTAATTGAAAATCTATATTTTGTGTAACGTATCAAGAACAATATAAAACAATTATGTTTGTTATAATATCAGAATATTTATTACTATGTTATTAAATAACGAAGATATTTTTATCTTATTAAATTGAACCAAATCCATACATCGATCGTTCGTAGATATAAGATCTATATGTCACAACCAACTTAATTAGCAGTACAATTAACAGCCTAGCCATTTAACTACTGGCCTGAAAGATGTCCCGCCAGTTAATCAAACAGCTAGGCAAGTCAAAAGACTTGGATCGATGATGCTTCATTACTAATTGTCTAGCCTGTTAATTGTTAATTTAAAATTTAATTTCACTTTTTGCCACTCTTAAACTCGAAATTAAACTCTTCAAACTGTCAATATGGCCCCGACAAACCACAACTTTGATGATGTAAGGCTGAATATGTTTCAGGCCGCTAGTTAAACGGCGCCATTTAGTTAAAAGGCCAGGCTGTAAATTGAACCAATATTTAAACTAGTTGGCTGAGATATATACACAATGCGACTATATTTTGACAAATTAATGGCGGGACGATGAATTGACAAAAGTAATATTCAATAGATATAAAAAATGGTGTCTTTTGTTGTTGATTTGTTGACGCACATTTTATTTTACTATAAACAACCAATTGGCTATTAATTGTTTTGTTGCATTAAATATACATATATACAATGTTTTTTTAATGGCGGTCTTTCTTTCTGGATTTCATTGTCGTTGTTTTAATTGGAAATATAGTCGCATTCGTATGTGGTCTAATGAAAATCGCGTAGGTAGCTGTGCGTAGCAGATGTGTTGCGTGTTCCAAACGGCGCTAGTGACGTTCACATATTGAATGTTTATATGTATCTTTTTTATAAAATAAAGGCCTTTGTGGTAAATATTTATTTATACAATTTTCCCGTCCGTTATACCTTTCCTCTCTGTGGTTATTTAATTAAAGTCTAATAGTTAAGCGTGCTATTCTCAAGCCTCGATTGATGGTGAACTCGACTAGAAATTTTAAAATTATTCGAAACTAGTGACCCGCCCCAGCTTCGGGTGCAATGCTGATGAAAAGCAGGTTTTTATTATGTATTATTATTTCCGTCGCTGGAAAGCTCCGATAATATTATACGTGTTCGATCGCTGTTAAATAAGCTGTAATGGGCTGTATAGATGTATATTAAATGAACAATGTATTCAAGGTATTTAATTGGTTAAGGATTAATTGGTTAAAATCGCTTCGAAAATTAGCCATTATATTATTTGTCGTAAGAAGTAAATGACAAAAAAAAGTTATTGTGGGTTATCCATAAGAGATAGACATATACCATCACGGACTTTTCTGTAGACCTTTTCAATGTGTACAATACTTAGTGCATTTTGATAAAACTCGTAGGGTTCAGCCTGCGTTTGCAATGTAAGCGGAAAAAATGTAATTATTTACGACATCACATTAGAAACCTCAAAAATAACAGTACATATAAACCTTCCTCTTGAATCACTCTATCTATTAAAAAACCGCATTAAAATCCGTTGCGTAGTTTCAAAGATTTAAGCATACAAAGGGACATAGGGACAGAGAAAGCGACTTTGTTTTATACCTACTATGTAGTGAAGAGAAAAATAATTTAAATGACCCGAAGAACTACTAAGACGGAACTTTATACTGTCCATGTACAAGTAGCGCCATCTTGTGCACCGGCCGTGCACTGCTTAGCACAGAGGTCTGAGTACTGTGTCGTTTGAGTTATCGTTTGGTAGTTGATATCGTGCAAGAGTCGCTTGGCTACGAGCGACTGCTTGCAATTAGCAATATTAAGCTTGTTTAATCGGTGTGACTGATCGTTTACGGTCGCGTTTTATATTAAAAAAGTTTGTACCACATTTAATTTCTATCGTCTGTAAACAAGTCAATTTTGAAATGTCTAGTCAAAATTTGTAAACAAATATTTATTTGAATAAATCGCGTGTTTTCTTTATGGAATATTATAATTAAAGTTTTTTCAACATTTACCAGGCTTTTGTTAGTGTTTACAATTACCAGAAATACAGAACATGGAGAAGTCTGGAGGCTCACGTTTGTTGCAAATGCAGGTATGTTATAATTTCTAAGAGCTAAAATTTTGTATATATTGGAAATAGGATTAAAACGGTAGTAAAATTACCTGCTTTTTATAAATTAAATTTTTAAAGTGATATTTTTTTGTCGATTGATAGAGAGTGGTAATTTTATTTTGATTCCTAACTATATATTTAGATGAATTTACTGATACAATTATTAAAAGCCATTTACACTATTAATAAAAACATTAACAATTAGTATCTGTATTTACTAATATTTATTCTCGTAATTGACCTTACAGGTCTTTTCTGCCATTTCTAATTTGGCATATTTTTAGGTTACAAATTTATTCTCATTAATATTTTCTATATCTTTTCATTAGGTCAGTCTAGATTATCTGCCTTAGTGTTATGTCTAAGCAAAAAACAAATGACTCACTAACGGTTATTTTTTTTAAACAGAGTTCGTTAGTTTGACGCAAACTTACATCTGGCTTTATTGTACATCAGAGTTTTATCCCAAGTGCGAGAGAAATAGAAATATGAAGCATTTTGCGAACCTTGACCTCGGTCATTTTGTTCATTCGGTTGTTCAATGGAATCGTAAATAAGACCAAGATACCATTAAATATAAAGTTCATTATTACTTGATAAGTATTAATTCTATCCTGTTACAGATTTCATGTATTATTATTATTATAATGAATCTAATATTTATAAAAACTGTGAAAATCCCTTTTTTTGATGTTCACAATTATTAAAACTTCACAAAATAAATAAGAAGTCCAAACGTGGACATTTGTAAGTTAAAAGGAACTCTGCAATGCAACTAAGACGGAAAGGCAATGACCGTATGTTACTGTACAATCTCGACGAAAAGCAATTTAATGCTGATAGCGCACTTGCAACTTTAGTGTAGGTATGCAACCTTTTGGCCACAGATTTGGGTTATTGGGTATTATGTAAGCAAAGAAAAACTTAATTTTGTATATATTTTTTGAACAGATATATATATGTTATTTTTACTTCAACTTACAAGTTTAATATTTACATAAAGATCAACATTCCTTGGAGTTCGAACGTACATACAGTCCCCCTTTATTTTTGTCTGCATGGACCAATAACATATATTTCGTAATATTGCTATGTTTTGACGTAACCAAAGAATATTTTAGAGTCGTTCAATAATGTATTTCATTAGTCAATGTTTCAAGTACTTTACAGTAGTTGTATTCGAAACTTGAAATTGTGTAAATTATAAAATTTGCGTTTATATTCAAACAACGCTTATCAAAAAGCGCGCTGGAGATTCCCCTTCGTTGTTGACATCCTTAGGTGCCGCATTGCACAATTCGGATCGTCTTTTCTTGTAAAAACAGCAAAAACGAGGAACTCCTTGCCATCTTCTCTAGACAGTTTAATATGAGTTCATTTAAGTGTCTGTTAAGTAAGTGGTTCCTGGACAGGCCCTCCAATAGGCGGCATCTCACTCGTGGGATTGTGGTCATACGTCTATTCAGTTCTGTATAGTAAACATAACACGTGAATGAGGTTTTCTTTAGATATTTGCGAAAATCAAAGACAAAAATCGTATGTTACACAAAATGACATGAAATGAAATTTACTATTGACTATTATAGGACGAGTTGTCGTGTCATGCTGCCCCATTTCAACTGGATCGATACCTTCAGTGTTAGTGTTTTATTCAAATATTGTAATTCAGGTCACTAATGAAAAATATCCTATTGATTCCAATACTTTACCTTCGGATGCGAAAGTTTTTTACCTGTGCTTGTGCCCACGTATTTATTAGATTATAAGATTTTTGATCATTGGCATTTAATGAAGTCAACTTATAGCTTTAATATTAAATATTATTTCTTATTCGTTTTCAATAGAAACATAACCCACAAATGTAATTAAAAGCATTTAGTTTTATTTGGAAATTGGACGTACAAATAAACATTGAGGCTTGGAGGTTAATAATAAAAAGTAACTCGGGTAATTTAATGTTCAAATTACAATGAAGCCAAAATATGCGTACTCACACCAACGTCAGGTTCATGGGTAGTTAGTCACAGTTTACAGTTAAGTGTAATATAATTATATCTATTCTCTACAAAAGTAGCGTTTAATATATTTCAGAAGCAATGGCAGTGCTGGAATGGATAAATACAGCTCGAAATCTACATGGACATTCTAAGGAGAACATTCGTTATAACCAATGACCATGAATTTGAATTGAACGATAAATATGACAAACACTATGTTTGCTGTTTAGGACTAGACAAATCACTAATACCGAGATTTAACGCTCGACGATCCTTTGAATAGTATTCGTACTATAACTAATGCCCTCACTGGCAGATGAGTTATGATTTTGATTTGACAAATCAATCTATTAATTAAAAATATAATTGAATTCAACTCTGGCATTTTTAACGTACTTAATTCAACGTTAAATTTCAGGCCAATCCCTAAATTAAGGTAAACTTGATAATTTATAACTTTAGGTTACTTAATCGCTGACTGGGCTTATGAGGTGCGGCATGTGTGGTAACGTTGACACAAAAATATGACTTGTGTAAATGACCTCATTCGTGAAGCTAATAATGCACGCCAAGCTGATATGGCTTTTTTATTATTTTAAAGAGATTGCTTGATAAATTTAGCAATGCAAAAATAAGTGTCGTAGACGTGGAGAAAAGTTACAGCGACCCCATTTGGTCCGCAAATACAGTTCAAAGAGGAACTCTATTTTAGTCCTTATGTGTGAATTTTAAATTTTCACACTTGCATCAGAATTTATCTACAAACTTAGAACTCCTACAGGGAAGTTATACATGTCTTTGTATACTAAATATATTATTATTATTATGTACTCATGTAGTCCGTAGGTGTATTTGTTACAGCGATGTGGTTTTCAAGATATCCAAAAATTGCAACTACAACCCACACTTGTCACATATTTGGTTAAATCGCAAAACAAGTCCTCGTATATAAAAAGTTAGACAAAGGTCGCGGCAACAGCTTAACAACAAAATAGATGCGCATTTTTACTGATAACATAAATATCACAGCAAAGTATTGTTTATTTTATCAGCATTTTATGGAAAGATAAGTACATTAATTATACCCAAAGATACCAAGTAGCACTTAGCTCTGACTAATGGAGGAATGCGAAATGTAATGCACTTGAATCAATAATGAAGCGAAAGCTATAGAGCCGTATTTAACAGAATTTGATCCTTAGACGTATGGATCGTTGACATTTTCTTGAACCACGAATGTCTAAAGACTTTTCAATAATAAATTAGCGATGTGACGGTTATGTATTACTAAATTTACGTTGGACTTATGATGGAGTAATTATTTTATATTATCGTTTACGCGCGTTTTCGTTGATTTTTGATTGGGTCTAAACATAAATCGACTCTTACGATGCTCTTTGGGATATTATCTTTAATTGTACCATATATATTAATAAATCACATATTAGTGAAATAAAAAATGTACACAGATCTTGTCTTATGATTGCCCTAGTCTAGAACACAGCTGTGTTACGCGTGATACAATTTACTACATAATAAGACTAATTATTTAAATATTCTAAGCATTTGAAATATGTGTTACAATATACTTGATTATTTCTCTCAGACATAAGCTTGAAGCGAAATTTATTTGCCCCATTTTAAGAATAAGATATATTGTTTGATATTTCTTAAAATGAACCTTCAGTTGAAGATCGTTAATGAAATGTAGGATTACAGATGTATAGGTCTATAATTTAATAATTAAGAAATATACCGCTTAACATAACAAACTAGCTTTTGTATTCCTATATTATATGATCCTGTCCTCGCCATTCCTTTAACCATGCTTTTCATTTACAGATAGAAAGAACTAAGCGATTGGTAAGATATCTTTAATGTTTTACCAAAAATATTTATAAACCTATAGGTGATATAGGTTTATAAACCGCTTGGCTCCATCCTAACCTAACAAATTAAATCAATAGCAATCTGCTCCAAAACTGTTCCAATAGCATATCAATTAGGTAAATGAATTTTCTGAAGGTATCGTCAGAGATGAACATCAGTTATTTAGCCAATTCGAATTAATAAATAGTATTGTATTAAACACGTAATATTTCTTATGATTAGGAAGTTATTATTAATTAAGATGTTCATTATAAAAAGCAAATTTCTGGGTGAAACAATATTTTTCTTATGTAATAATATATAGCAAACTTAATATTTATAATACTATTTTAAATAATATATGTCCCTACCTGATGAGAACAAAAATATATCCAATATCCATATATTTCAACTAGTCATAATTGTGATTAAATATGCATATGAACGTGGATGATTTCCGGGCGAGTAAGACGCATCTATACTTACAAATAATAATCTTATGTTCTTGGATCCCCATTATTTTTATTTCTAACATAATTCTTAAAAGTTTAAGTAAAGAAGCCCTAATTAAAGTGCTTTCCTGGCTCAACGAATAAATATCGCAATACAGCGAGGAAAGCTGTGCTGTCAGCGTTAAAGGTACACTGTCACAGGAACTTTTTAAATTTGTCGCAATTTTATTTTTAATTATTTTTATTACTTGGTAGGTTGAGAAAGTTGTAAGTACAGTATATTTGTTTGTTATTTTTAGTTACGTGAATACATAAAATTTCTAAAAATAAGTAATCTAGGCTGTGATACCAGCAAATAAAAGTCACTAAGCGTAAAGTGTAACTTAATAGAAACGGACGAGTGTGGTCGCATTACAGCACCTCTTTGTTGTTTATGTTTTAAAAAGTTGTATAATTTCTTTGTTCTCAAGGTCCAAGGTCAGACTTCTCTCATTATTAAGTATAATATGCTTTGAATAAGTAAGATCCAAGTAATATGTACGTCGGTAAATTATAAAGATAGAAACGAGAACAAATTGAAAGTATTTTACAAGTTTCCATATTCGACAAGCAAGCTGTACTTTGAGTGCAATGCAAATACAAATTTGGTGCAGGTTTACGATCAAATCAACGAAAGTGCTTACGTCACTTCGTCACACTAGGAAGTAATCAGTCAACTGGGTTGTACGTTTATAGATATGTATTTGGCTTAAAGACGAGCCAATAGAGCATCTAAGACTATTTATTTAGAGCTCATCTCTCAGAAGACGTGCCAAAGGCCAAGTCATTCGAAAGTTAGAAAGTAAGGATGCACCGTTGAAATTGCGAAATGAAAACGCAAATTAGAATTTAACTTTATGAATATACAATAGAAGAAGTTGTAAAAAATATTTTTACATTTTACATACTCGTACAAATATTAAGTTTTCTGCAGCTGTTGAAGATTATCATGTTTTTGTATTTATCTAAAAATCGCATGTCTTATGTAAATGACATGTATGAAAATATTGTTTAAATTAAACTTGCTGTAATAAGCGGCTTTTGATAAAAACTCTACAACAATTATTATTGTCGTTTTGGGTAGTGCACTTTGAAGTTTGAGTTACCGCTGCGGGATTTTTTTTAAATTTACAAATTATTTTAATATGTAATATTGTTTTGTTGGGATATTAAATCACCTGACTACGGATAACTCTTTGCCTATTAGCATACTAACGCGATGACTTACACTTAGCAAAAACTATATAACGAAGAGATTAGTTGTATTTGATCTAATTCTTTATAGCAAAATATTATTAAGATTGTTCATGAACTTGATACATCAATTTGTGTTACGCAGTCTCTGCAAATACTCTAACCGAATGTCAGAACAAGAAAAGGAAATGTTTATATCGAAAAAAGATCACGTTTCAATTCGTTTGATAAAACTGTATCTTTCTCTGAATATAACTGCAAACTTGTAAAGTAAAAACATTTTCCAATAACAGGGTCAAGTTAACTGTTCATTGAGAGGTCATGGCTTATTCATGGTGGGAACATGACATTGGTTTCCACGTGTTCTGTTGCATAGGAACAAAAGGCAAACAAAAACTTAAAACGAGCTTAACGTTCGCGGCATTCGTGACTCCACTCCGTGACACTTGACTTACTCTGTATTTTGTAAAATATACTGTGTTCCAAAGCTTTTAAGATTGTAGGAAAAGCTTTTAGAAAAATGACCTAAAAAGTAGTTTGCTAATCAGCTGTCTAAACTGACAAGTTATGAACAAGCACTCTAGTTTATTAGATCATGTGAATTGGTGGGATCCAGGTAGCTGGAGTCTAGGTGCTGATAAAACATTTTCATCTGTGAATTTAGAAACCAGTGATTCTTTCGAAATAAGAAATGGCTGGCTTACCTTACCAGAACCGAAGGTGAGATGGTGATCATTTATTCTTTTGAATATTTAATTAATATATGCTAAGACGGTTTTAAGCTAAAACACTTGAATATTTTAAATCAACAATTATTTTCCAGCCTAGAAACGCTTTCATGCTACGAAGCAAGCCACAAAGTTATGTCATTAAATAATGCATAAGTACAAACTGTTGAGAAAATATTGAAATGTTGTATGGTTTAATATCCAATGTTGTAATGGTCCTTTTTATATTAATAGGTTTTAACTTACCTGCATTTATATACAACGGACGTGTTATATACTAGGAAACATTCGTCATTGGCCTTGACTTAAAAGGAACAATGGTATATTTCATGGAAAGTTTATTTATACATCACACATTGTTAGATTTACAACGTAAGTACTTAAGACGAGTATTCTAAATACGTTATGTAATATTAATGTAAAAGAAAACAAATTGAAATCCATTCTTTTCGTTTTTCACCAAGGTATCTTGGTTACTTGTTACGATCTTTTAAATCCAGTTTTATATACTTCTCCAGCTCCCCTTGATATTTTTAAAATTAAAATCGCATTCAAAACTTAATTATACTTCACAACCAAGCAATGCAAAGTTAGTCAGCGCCTGTAGGCGAGTGTTACATCACATCTCAAGTTTAACATACGGCCTCGTGACTCACTGAGTGAATACAAAACTACTTGCGAATTGTGAACAATGTTTTTAAACTTTGCTTTATATAGGCCAAATCAAATGTTCAAACGATTCTGCTATATTTTCCTGCTCGAAACAGGAAGTTCCATTAAATATTTGAGGATAATAAAATATATATAATACCTATATTTTAAATCAATGACACTGCGTGTTGTATTGTTCAATTAATGTTCATCAAGACATTCCAAGATTAAACCCTACCTATTTTAAATGACAGGGAAACTGCGCCTTCTTAAAATCTCATTTCTAAAAACCGGAACAGATATTCTCAATGCAGTTATCAAATAGCGATTGTCTATCTAGTGAAACCAGTTTCTATATGCAGAGAGATCAATGACAGATGACTCATTGATTACGAACTTGCCGTAAATGGTATGTTTACGAGACTGCCTTGACGTACATACGTGTACGTACGGTAATTACGACATCTGTAGCATAAACAAATTAAAAGTTATATGTCATATTTGATTTATCTCATGTGTGAACACACCATTACAACTAAAAAGTATTTTCATTTAACTTAACGTTTCCTTTTTCATGTCTGGGATCGACTGTCGTTTAGCTAGCATACGAGTAAAAATAATTTACTAGCTGCCCATGTGAACTTCGTTTCGCCTTAATACGCCTTTTACTTCGCCCACCTTTGGGTACATATGTAAACAGTTCGCGTAATCTTAATAAAACCTTAAGAACCAAAAAAAAATAAAAACCAATTGTATTTTTTTATCTCTAAACACATTTCTCAGAAAAAAACGCAGCCGTCTTCGAGTTTCGCGCTAAGCGATATATTTGCGATCAGTTTTTTTATTTTTTTATTTAAACAGATCATTTATGGAAGTACATTTATTATACAATTAATTAAGGAATACATTATAAACATTACAAACATACGACAATGTTTAAGTTTACTCACTGATAATTGGAAAGGTTGGAAAATTACAATTTTCTTATAGATTAAGATTTTTACGTATGAAATTGTATAATGCTCATTACAGTTAGTAGTTAGTTTTGATAGTTATAATTAACGGTTATTATTACGGTTAGGCTTTCCAATAGGTAATGCTATTCTGGGATTTTTTTTAATCAAATGCTTATATTCTCCTGATATGTATTGTGATATGGTTTAAATATTTCTGCGTTTGTTTTGTTCGAGGCATTCCTTGAGCCTTACAATACAACGTAAAACAAATTCACTTAAAATATACGTTATACTTTTATTTGAAATGGCTCTCATACTTATCTAATGTTATAAATTATAAAATTTAAATAGAATATATAATTATAAAATTGTAATAATTAAATTCAAATTAAAACAAGTGACGATATATAATGGATATATTTATTGAAATTTAAACGAGAAATTTTTATTTGTTGCTGCCCGATTTCGGCACGTGAAGATATTGCCAAGGTGGATTAACTGGGATTCATATCACATACTTTTCACTTAATGGTTTCTATCAGTACTATCATTTATGTCACTTCTTTGTATGTATTTTTTGGTTTAAGAAGCTTCTGATTATTGCTGGTTACAAATTAACAATTCTTAACTATCAAGACGCTTAAACTAGTTATACGCAATTTAATCCACGTAGTGTCGTGATAGTTAATGGGATAAAAGTCACCGTTTCTATCATAGCCCCTAAGCAGGTATATTTAACGTGTCAAGAATTAAATCCAATAAATTATATGTAATGCGGACTATGACCGTAGAGTCGTGTCGTTAGCGCCGTTAATTATCCATAGAACCTGCAGGCCTATTCACACGACCATAGCCGAGCCGATGATGAAACCAACTTATCAGTATTTTGTTGACAAAAAATATTCTACTTATAGCAAACTTTAACTTCACTAGTGGTAAACACTGTTTTTTTGGAACAGGACTCTATGGATTTGTTTGCTCGTTTTTTAATCATTAGAATAGTGACGTGATTTATTCAGATTCAACATTTACAAAATATTGTGGAGTACAGACCAACGTATTGAAGCAAGTTTTGATTGAGAAATACGTCTATATATACCAATACCTTGTACAATATTAGAATCGTGTTATGATATATCATCATATAGAATAGTAGCCTTAGGGTGTCCGGCATTGGTACGGATGATTTGATAAGGAGAAAACCGGCAATAATATTTGCAAAAAAAATGTGTTTGACGGTATTATATATTGCCTATTATATTTCATATAATTAGATTATGTTTTGAATCTAAGATATTCTAAGGCCAATCGAAACTAAAACCTGTTCAATAAATAATTAAACTAATCGAAAACAATGAACGCGGGCGGTAGACAGGTTGTCATGCGCAGCGATGCGTAGGAGTCGACCTCTATTGCAAATCTCGATCGCTACCTAAAAGGCTAGCTCAGGCTTCCTTTTCCGTATTTTTATAAAATAAGAAAGGTCACATTTGCATAAAATGTTCATCGTTCAGAAATATTTTTTCTCATGAAAATGATTTAAGTTCGTTGAACAAAGTAAAAATCTTTTCAGGCACGTTTTCAACAAAAGCAGCTACAAGAAAAGGAGATGAAAATAGCATCGTTATACGAGGCTCAGCAAGCAAAAGCGTTGGATAGAGTGCGTCATTCACCGAGCAATGGAACCGCCCCCTCCACTAATCCACCTCCAACACATCCACCCGGAAAGGTACTATTGGCATTCTCAATCTGTTCCAGTTTTCCGGAATGAACACTTTTTAGGTTTTCCTGTGCATTTTTCTCTTATTTTATATATTAGATTATCTTTATCCTAGCCTATATTGTATACTAATAAAAAACCTACCTGTATTACAATCCATTTATGGTCATGCATAAAAAAATTACGAGTTATTCTTTTAATTTTCACCAGGTTCGTCAAATGTTCGAAGAACGCAGAACCAAAGCAGGTATCGACAAGAGTTATCCTCTTCAACCGATCCACAATACAGAAAGGGCACAGCCAAGAAAAGCTATACCCAATGGCTATACGAAGATCGCCAACACGACATCCAAGCTCGCATTGGAAAAGAAAACATCAGTGCGAACACACGGCACATTCAGTTCCCATAGCGTCAAAAAACAGATTACCCAGGTACGGATTCTCACTTAAAATATTATTTTTCTGTAATGTGTGTTCCAATTTTTTCAGTATCAATGTCTCAAAGCCGTTCAAGCAACTCGTAAAATGTATTATGAACATGTTGTTATTGAAGTCGTTCTAACTACTGCTTCTTTAGATGTAACCGAAGATTTCCGCTGACAATGTAGTCAACCTTGCGAGGGCCTATTGTGATGTGTTACTAGTTTAACCACAAGTTTATCCGATGCGAACAGAACTGCGGTTTACCGCTTTATACTTATGACACCCAAGGAAATCATCACTGGTGTTAATTACAAAGGAATAAAAAGAAGTTTTGGTGTTTTATATACACAGCCCTATATTAGATTTGCTTCATATTTTTATCTCCCCCTCTGTATAGTTTGTTAAAGGAAAAATAAACTTCTGTTGTTATATTTGATAAGCTTTTGTAGTCAGCCTGACTCGTCTTCGAAAGGCTGAAATTTTTCTTTAAATATTTTGCATAAATGAAAAACAATGACTTATTGACTTTTTTTGATTTTAAACAAAAATACGTACCAGCGTATGGGTAGGCAGCCCTTGTCCTCCTCCCATCGAGATTGAGTTCCATCATGAATTACAATTTTATTCTCATGTAATTCTTCTATGTAATATAAATTAAGAATTGTGGGATATCGTAAGTAGGAAATGTATTCATTTTTTAATTTTTTATCGTTATTAAATATATTTCAGGTTCAAAATGTCAATAACAATATTAATGTTAATGGCTCTGGTGATCTCAACCACAATCATGAAGTCGATCTCAATACTGTTATAAAATTGGTAAGCTTCGATAGATTTTTCTATTGTTAACATATTAAAGGCGGTAGTTCTTTCATTACACTAAACTGTATATTTAGTTAGGCCGTTGTGTTATACCACTTTGTTTTTAATAATAAAATATAATTCATGACAAGAATCGGTAATAATTAATAAATATTTCAATAGAAAAAACATAACGGCGAAGATCCGATTACAAGTGATGAGATAGATGGTGTAAAAACAGAGAACAATAATAAGCACGACCTACTGGAAAATGAGACATTTCCCCATGCGCTTGCGCCGGAAACTCCCCGTTCTGACGACGTGGACACAAGGAAGATTGCCAAAAAGTATGGGTAACTGTATACACTTGCCATAAAATCCTATAATAAAACTTAACAAATTGGATTGGTTATAATTACTAATGTAAAATTTCTAATTTTGATTACATATGTACTAACTGTATTTTTTACGTCCAATAGGACTCCAGCTCAAACCTTAATAAAAGCAAACAAAGTCGTGCCTAAAACTAGTAATATCCCGCCAAAGAGAACAACAAATGAAAATGTGGTAAGAAAATTTGTCATATGAATTATACCTTTTTGAATTAAATGTCAAATTTATTTAAACGTATTTGACGTTCCTATATATGACGTACAAATTTGTAAATAATGCCAAATTCTTGTAAATACTAGGGAAATAATTATTTTTAAGTGTATAAATTAATGGCGTGATTTCAGCAGTCGACAGAAAGCAAGCCCCGAGGGGTCATGCAGAGAGCAAATCCCGTAAGTAAATTAATATTATACATACTTAGTTGCCTATTAAATTCCCTATAAAAATATTCATCATCATCATCCTTTTTATGTGATCTGTTTCTGGACGTACGCCTCATCCGTTTTCGTATCTCTCTGTATCCACCAAGCTTTTTGAAGATGTCGTCAGGCCACCTAGTTGATGGGCGGCCGCGCAGTTTTTGGGGTTAAAGTTTTATTCTGCCAATGTCTCAAAGAATACTGCAGGTCCATCGGTTCTTGTCCATGCACGCTATATGGCCTGCCCATCGCTACTTTTCACGAATGGCCTCATTTGGTACCCAATCGCGAAGGGAGATAACAAGCATTGCATATTCGCCGTGGGTTGTGTGAGCGTAATAATTTCGGCTCCGTAGACAGGCAGGATTCATTTACTGAAAACTGTTCTTTTAGTAGCACTAGAGAGGGGTCCCCCTATAAGGGATCATGGGATCACCATTCTCTCCAAACGTTGCCTAAGTCTGCGAAATACGTATACATATACATATTTATAATTTGTCCAAGCACTTAATAAATTATATCAATGTTGCTTATCTGTCAAATTTATTTTGTAACATTGTTTTATTTATTTCAGGTGCCAAAAAGAACTACAGCGGTAAATATCTTTAATTCACATATATAATGTATTCAATAATGCCAGACACCCAACCCAACTCTTAAACCTAAATTAGCTTCACAGTTTATGTTTTGAAGAAATTGTAATAAATAAGTTAAATGTAAACATTCCTAAAATATATTGCTTTTGTTGCTGTTTACCACAGAGTCCACCAGCATCTAGTGGCGTGAGGAAGCCCAGAGCAAGCGTAACGTCAGCGAGTAAGAGTGGGCCGGCCGGGTCGGGAGCGGAGGGGGACGCGTGTGCGGTGTGCGGGCGACACTTTGCGCCTGACCGCCTCGCTCGCCATCAAGACATTTGCCGGAAGACTCACACCAAGAAGCGCAAACCATTTGACGTGCTTAAACATCGCCTTGCGGTACATGTTATTTAAACAAGAGTTTTTAAATACGCTCCCTTGAGATACAGGCACCGTAAATCACGGATTGGTAAAGAAAGTTACTGCAATATCTTTGAAATATGTACTTGAAAAGTTTTGGTAGGTATACAGTGACTTCTAGATATTTCGACTATTTCTTTGAAAAAAACATAAAACGTTTACTAAATTAATTGAGACGCTGCAGAAATTCGGTGTTATAAATATATCTTTATAGATATATTTATAACACCAAAATTATTTTTGGAAAAAAATTATATCAATCTCGATTAACTTTTATATTTATAAAGCTCACAAATAAATTAATTATATTTATGCATTACGAGCCAGGATATTTTATTAAGAAAAGCACTGTCTACGTATTGAACAAATACTTTCATAACCAATAGGTTTTTTCAGTTCTCGAAAAACCCATAATACATTTTAAGACTTTTTAAGTCTCGACACGTTGGATACAGACATTAAAACTATTTTATTTCAGGGCACAGAAGCTGAGCCCTTCATAGGAAAGCTCCGCAAAGGTACAACCAGCTCAACGAAAGTAAGCAAATCTTTAAACGGCAATTGGCGCCAGAAACACGAAGAGTTCATCCAAGCAATACGGGCAGCAAAACAAGTTCAGGCGCATCTAAGCGCTGGCGGTGAGTTTCATACTATGATTGATGTTTCTTAAAGTTTGATGTTAGCCTCTACCCGTGTTAAAATAGAAAACATTTTTTTATTGATCATTTATGCACGGCGTTATCGAAACTGTATAAACTGCACCGATGCAAACAAATGTTGAATGTTCATATATTTTTGTATTGCCATTTTAAGCTAGGCACGGTTGCTGAAACGTTATCGAAATATAGCAGTTGGTGCGTTTCACACCGGACATAACTTATCTGTGGCCATAGGTCAGAATATGATAAATGCAATTTCATTACTTTACAGGACAAGCAATAACATTATTAAGAAATCTTAAAGGCACTATTAAAATATGAATCACTCGATATATTAATAAGTCATACTGAGCAGAATGTACCTATCATTGTCAGATCTATGACCACAGATATATATTCCTGTTACAGGAAAACTTAGCGACCTGCCGCCTCCGCCTCCATCAGAAAACCCGGACTACGTCCAGTGCCCTCACTGCAACCGTCGTTTTAACCAAGGAGCCGCCGAACGACACATTCCCAAATGCGCCAACTTCCAATTTAACAAATCCAAACCGGCCGCCCGGCGTAGGTAACCTACTCGTTAATTTCAGATTTAATTCGACTAAATTTTATGTAAGCTTATTGTGATATATCTAATACAAAATTAGCAGTTGAAAAATTTGTCCTACATTATTGGTTAAAGCTTACAATAGTTAATCAAATAATATATCTAATCGGCTCGTGATCAAATTATAATTTCAGCGAAAAAACTATGTATTTTTTTATAGATCGTATACAGTATTTTAGAGTAGATTTACATGTATAAAGTAGTAGACTTAACCAAAATTTTAATTAATTACTGGTCATGTTAAAAAATCCTTATGACTTTTTCCTATTCATAGAATTAATAATCCAAATATTGTTTACTTTTATATTATTTTACTTAGTGAAGTCATTTTACGATATAATAAGTCCAAATGCGAATTGACGGGAGCAAGCACACGATTTCGATAGTATGTACGTCTTGTTGGGAAGATCTATTTCTGCGGCTCATTTTGGCTTATTTTTTATATTGCTCACTGCGTTTAATTATTACTTTAGTGTTTGTTTTATCATGCAGGTTGTGCCGGTTTTCATATGAATTTTGATACTTAAACAATTGAAATACTAATTCACACAGTATACATACACATAGACTGTAGACGACCTTGTCATTTGCTTTAAAAATTTTGATGTACTTGTTTTTTTAAATATTCAAATAACTGTGAAAGAACTTGATAAAAATTGACGGTATATTAATCCTTAAAATGAAACCTAATTAAAATTGGATAATAAAAAATAATAATAGTGCCACCGACTTATCTGACTGACATGAATTTTAAACTGCGCAATATAACCAATCTCAAAATTAGAAAGGTTTACAATTCGATGTTTTTTTTCATCTAGTTCCAGTTATAAATAAGATAAGATTGTGAAATTGCAAGTCTTAACAACATTAATTGTACAAAACGCTTATAATGTTAACTATGCCATTTTGGAAATATAGTTTATAATTACAACTGGTATTTTAATTTAAATATACTCAAAGGTAAAAGGTTAAGGTAATCCCCGCACTACACATCTGTTGTTTCATCTTTAGTAATCCAATAGCTTATCATTAAATTATGTTCAATTTTTTTTCTTTCATGTTATGCAACAAAGTATTAATAAATAAAAAATGTTATAACGCTTTATATGTTTACACGAAATAACTCAAAAACTACTTAAGCCATTTAAATAATTCACATTAGACGGCTACATTTATTTCCAAAAAAAAAATTAAAATGTGCATGTTTATGAAAATAAATACAATTTCATGCTCAATCATTTATTACATATATTAATGCAGACACTTTAAAATGCAAATAAATTTTCCATATGAGGAGTTAAGCAAGTCATAACAACTGTTTGATATAATTAATTTTCTACGCTGGTCCTCGGCACGAAGGACAGAATGAGGGTAGACCTGGCAGGGACGACTATATCCTCTAACCTCACCTCAGAGTGGCTTGTGTAACTGAAAATATATTAATTTTTTATTTGGTGTAAATAATTACTTTACTCGCTTTGTATGACACATCGGCTTAGAACTAACTAAATTTAATGGAAGCATATGTTACTTAGTAGGTTCAGAGGCAAATAGCCAATCTATGTAAACCTAACTTTTCCAAAATTATTATTAATACGTACTTTGTGGCGAACCGGGTACTCTCAGTGAGATGGTGCACGGTGAGTGTAAGTGGCAGCACTGGCAGAGATAGCGCGCTAAGATCAGCACGAGCCAAATCGCCAGGGTTGTATAGAGATACATAGCCCGTGTGTCCAATCTTCCACCTGAATATAAAATTATTTAAATAAAGGAGAAAGCATAAGAAAATAATCGTAGTACAATAGTGGCTTTGTCATTTAGTGTTAAAATGTTCAATAGGCAAATAACAAAAATTCCGCAGGCTTGTAAATGCGTATGTATGCTTAGAATTGATCATATTATTTATAATGAAAGTTTACAAAACAAAAATTAAAACACTAAACTGTTTTATGGTCTGATTTGTGATTTTAAAACGCTTACACAGTGGTACCTCTACATACGAGTTTAATTCGTTCCGTTACATTGGTCGTATCTCAAAGTAATTTTCCCTGTTGAATTCAATTGAAATGCCATTAATGATTTCCAGTGCCCAAAACACCGCCTCAGTTGATTTAATGAAGTGTTTATGAATAACAAAGTTTTCACGCTTTAATTCGATAGATATCATCTTCTTCGGACCCATGGTTATGAAAAAAAATAAATGCGATAATGTTTTGTAAATGGACAAATTATAAAACGCGAACTATTCCAATTTGCTTGCAAAAACGAGGGAAAAAGCAAACAGACCAGGGTGGAAGAAGCTGTTACAGTAGTGCGATTACTCTTGCTCTGATCTCAAAGCAAAATAGCGCTCGCTCGGAGACTCGTAGCTTACTCGTAAATAGAAGTACCACTGGGTTTGATGTGAAATATCCAACTTATACCTGGTGCAAGCCAGCATGGTGCCGGTAGAGTTGACTGTAGGCGTAGCGCTAATGTTGAACATTCCATGCTCTACGCTAGCATCACTGCGGAGAAGTGATAGCGATGACAACAGTGATATCTGAAATGTAGCAAAAAATTATTTGTAAACGTCGTTCGTTCGTATTGGTCCATATAAAATATTTTTTACTTTTCTTGTTAGTTTCGTAATATCAAAAAAAAATCGAAAAAATTGCCCAGAATTATCAATTGCATTAAATTTTCATTCAGTTCATTTTATATATTTTTATAATAAAGATAAAACAAATTAAGTGTGAGAAGGCGTAAATATAGTAATATTCAGATTCCTACCGATGACGTGTCGTTATCCGTTGTCTGAAGTTGATCCATTGTTAAGACAGGCGCAGCTGGCATCAACATACTGAATGCAGCCAACTCTACGTTCGGCTCAGGTGAGTTCAACTGAAAGTTAATGAAGTGCATGAATAAACAAGAAATACATTCGAGAATCGTGACAGGACAGTAACAGTTTTGTATAGAAAGACGTAAATATTAATAATAGTTTTCGTTAACAGTATTATAAATATAAAAAAATAAAATAGCCTTTATTACTGATTAACCTGATACAAATATACATTAGATTTATTTCAATTTTCGGTATCAGTTTGCCTTTTGGCATAGGCCTCCCCTAGGCTTTCCCATCCTTGAAGAATTTAGGTTTATTTGACAATATGAAATCAATCTCATTTTTCACGTTCCCGTCTGGAGAAATCCAGGTCCATTTTTTATTTTTGTTTTTCTTATATAAACTATTTAATATCCTAAGGTTATGTGCCTGTGCCAGGTGTATTAGTCTTTGTCCGTTATCATTTCTTTTTCCTGTGCTGAATTGGCCTAGTATGTTATTTTCGTTTGTTAATCTTTTACCAATCTGGCCATTGAAATCTCCCATCAGTATGATTGCCTTGTGTGCATCTGCCAGTCCTGTCCAGGTCTTCGTAGAAATTATCCTTTATGTCTTTTGGTGTCAGCTCTGTCGGTGCATATACTTGAATTATTGACACAGTTGCATACCCAGGCAAGTTGATATTTAGTTGTGCAATTCGTTCTGATATTCCAATGAAGGACTGTATGTATTGACTGTAGCATTTTTTAATAAGGAAACCGACACCGTGTAGGCCTGGTGTGGTTCCTATATGGTATAATATGTAATTTTCATGTTGTTCAATCTTTTCTCCCATTCAATGGGAGAATGGGAGAAAAAGATTAACAGTATTACTATGACGAAACTATCGTAATATTAGTGCTACTTTCTTTTCGATATATGAATAATATGTCGGAGGTAACAGTACGAAAGCTAATAGACAAACCAAATGACGTCATTGCTTCATCTACAAATTAGGTACCAAAGCATTCCCAACCAACATCGCACGTCTCTGTTGACTATTTTGCGGACAACTGAAAATTGTTATTGTACGGTATCTTATGGTAAACTAAATGCTATGCGCCCACACAAAATATTTTTCATATAAAAAACGACAAGTCACTTGATATAAAATGAAGTTATTTATAATATAGTAAAGGTTAGTTAAAACAATGTTACCTGTACTAGAGGCCACCTAGCGACTCGTTGCTCTAAAGCGAGTACGGCAGCGTGTGCGTCGCTAGCGGGCAACGGGGCAGTGGACGCCGGGCGTAGAGACGTCGTGTTGCGTTCCAATAGGAACCATTCGGGCTGATCTTGCTCGGCTATCGTGAACACCGACTCGCCTGTAAACATAAATTATATTGAGATATTTATCTCTCAGTAATATATTTATTCGTGACAACGGTGGAAGTGATGTGCTTTTAGTGGAAATAGAAACATCCTCCAAGTTCCTCATCTTATAATTACCTTAATAAACTAATAATATAATTCATTTATTTTCATACATTTGACGATATAAATGGGCTTACCTATAAGTGGATAACCCAGATAACCCAGACGTAAATAAGCTATATATTTATAATAAAATAAACTCTTTACTAAACTGAATGACCGGGAATCGGGTTCCTTCATCAATAACATACTAAATGTATGTGTACCTTAGATGAAATTAATATGATGATGAATAACATCACTAAACATTTATTATTTAATCAGCTTATCACTGCACAATTGCACTATACAATTATTAACACTGGACATATTTAATTCCTATAATAAACTATCACAAATTTCACTGATCAAACCGCTTTGAACACACACACATCATACACTTTGTGTAATATTATTGTTAAGTCTGTAAACAAAAATTATCCTGTATTCTGTTTGGTAAACTTTAAACTAGTCTAAAACCATTACCAATATATATAATATAATTGTATAAATTAATGTACAAACCAGCTGATGGAACAACATAAGATGCGTCCACTAAATGCGACCAATGAGAGAAAAGCTCGTCAAGTGCGGGTTGATCTGCAGTGTACTTGTGTTGGTAGTACGAGTACTGAGTGAAGTCAGCCTCGTGGTCAATGCCACGCCCAGCTCGAGGCTCCTCGATAGCCTTTTCTATGTTTGTGTTGTTTACTACCAGAGTACGGGCCTTTTGCAGCCTAAAAATTTTTTTGGAGATTTTAAACTATTGACAAACTGTACGATATATGTAGGATATACGAGATTTAAGCACTATCCAATATAACAGATTTGAAATAAAAAATGTATGCTGTTGGTCTGAGGTCTAAAACCGTAATGGTTTTTTTATCCTTTTAAGGAAAAATTGTTGTGTATAATATATTTCTCAAATATTCTAATTTCAAAGTGTTATTACATATAATTTCATTACAAATATTATCTTTAAAAAATTCACATGATATTACTCAAATAATTCCCTCACCTTATACCATCAGCACCAGCCTTCATCCATATCTTAAGGACTGCGTCAAACTGTTTCACAACAGCCGGGTTATGGAAGTTCAGATCTGCTTGATCAGCACCATATTGGTGAAGATAGAACTCCTCACGAACTGGGCTCAAACTCCATGCAGGCTCATTCAGAGTGGAAACCTAAGACATATTTTTAATACTTTAGTTGTGTAAAACTGAATCATTGCTTAACTTGCAGAAATCTTTCTCAGGGAGCTGGCATATTGTCCCAAAATCGAAAATATATATTTTAGTATAGTAGTAGTAGATTTAAATATCATTTATTTAAAGAAAAAGAACCCAGAAAACATTAATATTATTAAGATCTGAGGCAAAGACCAAGGGTTGCTATCACATACTACGTGTTCAATATCTTTCAACTTAATAATACACTTTTATTATTTAGAGATGAAATTAAATTGTATCTTGAAAATGAACTAACACCTCTTATATAATAAATTCCCTATTAGCTATTATCACTTTAAATGCTAAGAGAAGGTAATATGTTGCAAAATTTAATTTCTATAAACTTACCCAATTGTTAGGAGGTTTCGCCGTATTATTGTTTGGGTCAAACTCGGTGCTCGCGCGCCACGTGAAGTAGTCGTTGTACTCGGCAGAACGATTCTGGCTCAAAAGGAACCACTTGTGCGATGTTGACACGAAGTTTGCCGTCAGATCAACAATTACCCTGTAAAGATTATTAAAGATTAAACAGTGTGTTTAAAAAAGGCTAATTAGGATATAGCAACCTATTTTGCTTGCAGTTAGGAGATTTTTGGTGATTCACAATAGACTTTTGGCCATTATCTATATTTTCCTCTGTTAATGTTTAAATTAGTTTTGTTCCTAAGTCCTTGGACGGACACACTGAAAATTCGCTGTTGGTCTCTCTTTGAACTCGTAAACTGAGGTAGCAGCTGTGCGCCATACTTAATACATAACTCAATAATTAGGCGAGCGCTATTTGTGACCTCTGTGCCAAGAACTTTTAAAGCCTGACCATTGGTGGAATTACATCTATCCCAACTCTTTCTAGCGTTAAATTGATTGAGAGATGAACAATAAATTATAGTTAATTCGAATTATAATCTATGTACACTATTGGTTGCAAGTTCGTTTTAAAATTTGAACAATAACAGAAGCGATTTCATATAATATTACTGAAGTAACTAAACAGAAAACTTACTTAATACCAGCTGCCTTGGCCTTAGTGACGAATTCCTTGAACTGTTTAAGACATGGGACATTTTCATCTTCTAGAACAGAGTAGGTATCCTTGCATGATGGAGCAAACACTGCAGCTACCTTGGCGTTGGTGAGTAACGGCAGGTCAATGGCACTGTAGTCTTCAACGCTTGATGCATCAACCAAGGGTCCTCTCTCAAACCTATGGGATACATTAAAAAAAAATATTTTGTTTATGATAACCTCATACTTACAGTACACATTTATTATAATATAATTTAATCAAAAATATTCTATTTTTACGCAATTATACTATTATTCAATTAAACGAATGAAGGGAATGTTCAAATCCTATAGTCTAGTAGAAGTGGTATGTGGCGTTTTAATGTGATTTTAAATATCTAAGTTACTTAATTAGTTACATTTATTGATTAACTATGTTATAATGAACAACTCTACATACACTAACTATGTATTTTATCAATGGTTGTTGTACACTGTATAAAAGTGTTCAAACTCACCAAAAGAAAAGTTCTTGCCAATTATAGAAACATCGAATTCTTCATAGTTAAGGGATCTATCAAAAGTTAATTGGTTTTATGAAAATCTCTGTTAGAAATCTTATTTCTGTACGTCATACTATAAGGTACAATGCCAATATTCTTGCAATAATTATTAAATAATACTGTATCATTATCGTAAGACTTATCACAGTACTTAAAACATATGTTTTTGCTTTGGTATATACTGACCATTTCTTGGGGGCTGGTGGAGCACACTTGGGCGCCTGTATGATGATTATGATGGCTCCTGCCAGCATACAGAGCCACATTGCCCAGAACAGCACAAACATGAACCAGCGCAATCGCACCCACATTGGATCATCCGCGTATTTCATGAGCTCCTCTTTGGTGAGACCCATGAATTGCTGAAAAATAATTGTATTTCCAGTTTTTTACTATCGAAAATGACAATGAAGTACGAACAAATTTATAGGACGCATGACTACAGTGAGGGCAATAAAGGCATTGTAATCTTGTGATTAAGTATTAAAGATTTCAATATTGTAATAAAATTTATGATATTTTAATATCATAATCTACTAATACACATACTTTTCTACTAGAAGCAATAATTGTTGAATTGTAGAATATTTAACATTTTTATATTAGCTTAATTTAAGTTTGTATTATTAAAAATAATTACCAATCTTTTGATTACATGTAAAAATGTCAGTGCTTGACAAAATCGGCAGATGTGACATCTAGTCCTTCTAAAGCCAAACACTTATCTGGTCCGCTGATTTATAGAATAAATACAAATAGTCCTTTTCAGACTAAAAAAAATAGTGAAAGCCACAAATAACAGACATAAATTGCAATAAACACTAAGTGGTACATACCCGCTTATTAGCATCGAGTTCGATCTTAGCATCGCCATTCCTATGATCTTCTACCACATATTTAGCGTCAGCCATATCTACTCTAGTGACAATCTTGGCTTCGTCTTCCTTCGAAAGCAACTTTTCCTCAGCCCCGTCGCCTGAACCTTTCTCCTTCTTGAGACTCGACTTAGATGTACGAAAGTCTGTAATTGTATAAAAGGACTTAATGAACACATTTGGGAACAACACATGACTTCCCGTTTGTGCAACAAGTCTGTACACATTGTTACACTTGTCACAAGTAAGATTACTTCAAGGATTTTTTTTTATATGGTATTTTTCAATAGCTGATTGTTTTCCTTCATAGCGTTACAGATTTGTATCAGTACATGCACCTTTATCAAAATCCAGTTGTTTAAAAAATCTTATTAGTAATATTTTTACATTAGACATAGGAAGGCATTGCTTCGATATTTTGTTTTTGTTTAGTAAATCGATTTGGGATTTGTAGTACAAGTTTCAAATTAATCAGTAATTACAACAATCAAAAATACAGTACATACAATTTCCATAACCTACGTAGTAATAATAATAAAAAAAATAAAACTTTTGTCCCTGTAGCAGTGTACCTTTATCGCTGGCAGCATTTCCTCACTGTATTACGATTAAAGTAACTGATTATGAAGCAAGTAATTTACTTCAATTACTTATTGAAGTAAATTTCTTTCTATAAATAAAGGAAAACGTTATAAGCCGAATGTTTAACATACCATATATAATACAATATATTATATTATATGTTAAACATTCTTCTCATTCAGTCAACGCTGTTTGCTTGTCGTGATGCCATTTAATTTAGTTTGAACCATTGAAAACTGTTCTAGGCCGTTATAATCTAATGTAAATGTCAATAACTTCTTTAATAATTCTCTATATTATACAACTATCATACTACTTACAAGGAACTATTTTACAGGGGAGCCAATGACAATAAATTTAAAACATTTAGAATTCAATTTAAAGAAGGACAAAAACATTTATACTTACTTAATTTTTCAAGTTCATTCAGAAAATCAATGATAATTATAAACTGAAAAAGGTATACTCGACGAAACTATATATAAAGCAAATTCACTTTGACGCCAGAAATTTAACCCTTTCTTTACTCTTAAGAGTATGTGAGGAGATCAAATTAAACTGACCTTGTTCCAATTGAACCCTATAATATAATGGAGGCCTGGTTCTAGAGCAGTCACAATAAGCGTCCGAACTTGAAGCGGTTTAACGGAAAACTGCCATTGACGGATCACGGAATTCAGAACTGCCCATGTTTCAGGGCTGTCACGACGGGTACCAGGTTTCTTTCGAAAATAATAAATATTACTTCGAAACTTATTTTAGTTCGAATGTATATTTCTACTAACTATTTAAAAGATATCCTGAAGTAAATATTACATGTTTGTATAGTATTTAAAATAAAACCTGTATAAAACCGGTTTAATATTTATTCGACAAACCAAATAATTTGTGTTTTGATCCCTAAGGGTGACTCCCGTGTATCAAAAACATAAGGGGAAATCTAAATATGTACTAGAAGTTTTTGAAGTGTTTAACTTAAGTTTCAGAGTCCTGTCCATAAAATATATGACACACCCCAATTGCTGGTATGTTAAATTACCATGTAATAATGATTAAAAATAGATATCAAACGTTATATGATAAAATATATATACACTAATAAAATTTGATAATTTTTTTGCTAGTATTTAGTGGCTATGTATATATATTTATGGTTATGGAGATAATTTTTTGAAATAAAACTCATTTACCTGCCAGCCCTAAATTAGGCTTAAAAATAAGTATATAATGACTAGCACGGTTGTACACAAAAAAATCTGGCTTAATGACCGCTCGGAAGCACACAGATTGTCTAACGACATCGAAGAATGCTAACTACAAATAATACAAAACTTCATACCCAAAATAAATTTGAACACATAAAAAAATGTGTTTATTAATTTTAGGTACATATGCATTACAATATGTAAGATTCGGAAACCCTTTTATATAAAAAAAATACCTGTGTCAGGGTTTCCAGCTCTTCCGTAACAAACTTAATTATAAATTCCTTAGAATATAAAACATATCAATTATATATACAAAGAATCATCGAATACATTTATTTTCTCGATATTATAGGATCAAAAATACCAATAAAGAAATATTGCAATTGAAAAATTGCAGAAATAAACCCTGGATATATCCTTATATATTATATATAAGAAAGCAATCTTTAAGGCATATATTTCAAAACATAATCGCCACGTTCCATATTAAACTATATTTCCGCAAGAGATAGGATCATAGTTAATTAGGCGTCCTCAGAACAGATTTTTTTTTAGTCGAGGTTTTACCTAACAAAGCTCACGTGGTCTTGAGAGGAGTATCTTAGTGCTAATATTTAATACTATGGTATAAGTATTTTACTAATTTAAATATGCTAAGATGAGGCAACCCTGAGACAAGTAGTCTCGATGCAATTTAAATTGACACAGAAATTATCAGTTAACGTACCACTATTAGTGCAGTTTGTGTTTGTGCAGTGCACTCACATTTCACAACTTTCTATAATAATATGTTTCTATGCTGGTGTATACTGAAGAAGTTAAAACATTACTCAAGCCGCACCAATCCAACGTTATTTCAAAGCGGTATAAATAATATTGTAATTCCAAGAATACTAACTATAAGGTTGGCTAAAAAATCGCGGTTTGTTTCATGTTCCTCACATCAACACTAACTATGCAATAAACTCAGTTTCGTATCGCGCAGCCCAGACACACAACGCCCACTATTTTAGCCTCGACTTGTTTAGGCTATCGCGGAATGTGGTTAAAAAGTGTATTAAGAATATCCATAGCGCAAAATCACCAGCATCATGAACACACACCATAACTTACATACCCTCACTTTTACACCATCATACAACACAGCCAAATTAGGTACCACTTAGTTAAATGTATTGAATACTTTTTGTTTATTTGTTCCCTTTTGTAATCTTTGAACCTTTTTGTAATAAAAAGGTATGATGTATTACATCTCTGGCTAGAGATGGAATACATCATATAGCCAGAGATGGAACAAATTTTGTTTGTTATTATATATATATGTATATAAACTACTACAAGCAGGAAATTACTAAAAAATTTAACAATTTTACATAATACTACGTATATGTTTACTAATGAAATCTCTTTAAATTTGTTAAAAACTAGTCTGTCCGACGTGGCACTTCTTTTTTTCCATAAAAATGTAATTCCACATTAATGTTTATTTAAAAGTAAGTTATGCAAATATTTTTTTACTTACTACGTAAAAAATTTTTTTTTCACACTAGACATTCAAATTATGACTGTTTTTGAACTAATGACAATGACGTGTTTCCGAATAAAGGAATTTAGCACTGCAGCAACCTAAAAACGATATAGATAGCGATATTTATATATTGTAATGTTCACTTTTACAACAAAGAGATAAAAAAACAATACAACAGCCAAAATTAACACAAATTAATAAAGGACTTGACGTATGTGATCCGATATAATTACATTGTTTGAAAATGTAAATGTGTAAACATATGGATATTGAAATACCCGTCTTAACGTTGCCAAGTACACAATCATTTAATGAGTTCTGATATTAAATATTGCGTCGTTCTGCAAAGGCGTAAAGAAACACTTTAGATAGAGTATTGAAACAATATTTGTTTAATCTAAAATCTAAAGATGTATTTATGAAATTCAAAACTATTAAATAACTAAGAAACTTAAACTATAACTTTCATAAAAACTAAAGTAATCTAATTGGAAGGATTTACAAGGTCTTTTTCTGCCAAATTACGTTAATCTGTGGTAAGAGAGAATTATTAAAAGGAGGAATTTTAGGAGTAATGGAATGCTTTTGTAATTGACATGCGTCTTCGACCCAATAGTGAAATTTCACCTCTCGCCATGTCAGCCAAATCAGTCGGAGCCATTATTAGACAACACGAATTACAAATGCAAAGTAGTAATTACTAGGTTTGCAAATAAAGAGTTTTTATTAAGACAAACCAAAAATTATCTCAATTGTATAAAAAAGAAGTTTCAGTCAACTTGTAAGCCCACAAGTGCTTGGACGGGTTCTGTGCAAATTCGAGGAAGGCTCAGGAATGCTGATTTCTTTACGTGTTTTTATGGAGCCCTGCGGGGCGGCAACAATGCTGTTTAAAGAACTCACAAACTGCATTTCAACGATAAATAAAATTTGCAGACAGTACAGAATTGGTTTTTTTGTCTACTCAGTAGCAGTAATACGTCATATCAATTATACTTGATTTGCACTTTTGTCGTTTACATTTAAGTTTCTTTGTTACAAGTAACGCTTAAATATATGTAATTATATGTAACATAGTTAAATTTTCTCTTTATTTTATTAAATAATTTTTATCCAAGCAAGTTTTCATTCAAATCCAGTATAAAAATCCTACAATACAAATTTGAAGTCGAATTAAACACTTAGTTTTTACTTGAATCATTATTTCAGTTCTTCTCGTTTTAACGCGACTCGTTATGTTTTAGTTGGAATCTTATTGAATAATAAATAACATAAATTGTCGACATTTTTATTTAATCCACGTTAATAATAAATTAAAATGATAAATTTCTTCAGTATTAGAGAAAACAAATTTTAAAAAAACTCATTCGACTTGGAGATAACTCAAACGTCTAGTATAGGTCACTAAAATTTAATCTTGTCAAGTGGAATATTAGACTTCGTGATGAACATCTACGATCCTATAATAGCTTGAGTACCGTTAGAACTTCGAGGACCGAACCTGCACAATGCACTAACTTCACTGTACTATCCTACTTCTACATCGATTTAGTATTTTTAGCAGAAAAAAGCCGTCATTCTATCTCTCTCAATAATATTTACAATGTATATAAAATTATTCGCTATGAGCAAATACATATATATAGAAATCATAAATTTTTGTTAATTCAATATCAAAAAATTATTGCCGTAGCAATTAATAAAAACAGAGCATTTTGAGATGTAAAATATTTAATTATATTAGAGGTGTAAAGTCACGTCTTATTCTCAATCATTTTAGAATTTGAAAACGCATCTGTAAAATCAAAAATCGAGATATTGTAAATCTTAAAATAATAAAGTCATTGTACTTACAAATTAGTCTACAGAGGTTCACGAGACGTCAGTTCAATAAGAAATTAACACGCGAAATACGCGAGGGCACTTGTACTCTTTCACTGGCCTTTCATAAAGTTAGAACAGTACCTACAGTATTTCTATAATTTACGCCTCTCATTCCCGAAGCACAGATTAACAGAATAATTTTTTAATAAGCTAATGAAATCATAAAAAAATCATTTTACATATATATGTGTATAATCATATATAGTGAATGTTGACTACTACATCTCCAAAGTGTTATTCTTTTTCCACATTAAAACAGATTGTGAAGAACGTAATACTTAGTTTTTGTCTGATACCATATGTATATATCCGGTCTATGTCCAGTTAATTTAGATATAAAAATAGTGGTCAAGTAACCAAAATTCCCGGTAAGCTAAATATTGGTGAAGAGCTGGGATTAACAGTCAAATAAAGTTTAAAAAAATTATATTATTAATTTATTCTTTCCTTCTACCATTTCATGAATCCAGAGCCAAGAACTGACAAAATGAAGCAGAAGGATAATAATATATAAATAAATAAATCAGTGGCACTAAAACCTCTTTAGGTCTTGTCCTCAGATTTCTGAAGCTGTTTCATGATCAATTTTGAAATGTAATGCAAGTAGGTGATCAGCCTCTAGTGTCTGACACACGTCGTCGACTTTGTGGGTTGGGTCTAAGACATGTCGGTGTAATCACGGTGTTTTCCTTCACCGTCCGAGCAAATGTTAAATGCGCACATAGAAAGTCCATTTTTGCAAAGCCGGGGATCTAACCGACGACCTCAGGCATGAGAGTCGCATGCTGGAGCCAGTAGGCAACCATTGCTCAATATATATTAATTTATTATGATTTAATAGGGTTTTTATGTATGTGTTGTTCCTAAACAATTAACAGACTCTATTTTAGGAAGCAATATTATTTCAGAATTAAAAGTTTTATATACAAAATAATATTTTTATTTTATTAGATTTTTTATACATAAACCAACTATTAATTAAATTTCATTACATTATATTTTCATAGTCACTTTATACAATCTTAATCATTATATTAATTCTTTATTGATTTTGGTTTAACTTTTCCAAAAACTCTTCGAACAATCTATTTCGTTCCTTTTGTATACTGTTTGATTCCTCCACAATATTAATTAACCTATCTAACTTTTGTTCAACAGTCCGTTGTCTATCTCTCAATTCTAGAGTTACTTTTCTAAACTCTGCATTTCTTTTTCTTAATAATTTACGTTTTACTTCATCATTAGTTACAGAAGGTTCACCATTTTCTAGATCGTCATATTTATTTGTTGAACCAATATTTCTAAGAACTTTAACAAGTCTCTCGCTTGTCCCATCTCTAAGTTTTTGTTGTATTTCAGGTTGATATTCTCCATCAATATTATAAATTTCTTCAAATAAGTCAAAGTATGGCCATTTAAAAGCCGTCATTCCATTTTTATTCCTTTTTCGCAATAGTCTTACATATGTCTGTTTCAAATTTCTAAACTTCTTATCACAACTGTCTGCAGCTTTGCCCACCGCATTACCAATTTCAATCCACACATTCTTTTTTCTTATCTTGGGGTTCCTAAATCTTTCTATATTTTGCAAATATAGGGTTAACATCCCAACAATGCTCTCTCTATCCCAGTGATCATCTGGATCATCTGGAGTCTCCATTACATCCGAATCATTAAGCTGCATTAATGTGCTCTCAAACTGAACATACTCAATGAATACAAGTGAAAATAAAATCTTTAACCACAAAAATTTTTCAAAAATGTTCAGCGTGTCTCAGCATCAATTGAATCAATTTATAGGTATATAGTATTTAATTCTTCAAGTCCTGAAATACTAATAAGGACTTCTTGAAATTACACTGTCGTCATTGCCCAGATTGCACGTTTTCTCTGCACACATTAATTATTAGTATCCTGAATTATATTTTATTAAATATAAAAACTAAAGGTTGAAAGAAATACGTTTGCGTAAATGAAAATAAAACTCAAAAGCGATGCAAACAACGTAAGCGTTGCATCATTCAGCGGTGTATCGACAAAATGGCGCTGCGTGTGGCGTAGCTTATCCAATGAAAGCGCTTTATAATCCGACAAAATAGAAAGTGTGGTTTCAGTAACCATTTAAACAAATATAGAGCGATTATTAAGAACTATGTGTTTTCTTTATTATGCAAATAGCAGACATTTACTAATAAATCATACAAGTCTTTAAAGAAATAATTATTATTAAGTAAGTTATTCGCTTTTCTACGAAATAGCAAACTACTTCCATTACTCGCAATGTTTTCAAGGTTGTTCATGAACGTCAACACCAGCTGATAATACATACTTATAATTACCTAACGGATGTGCTTATTACTAATTTCTTCGGACTTTCTTCGTAGTAAAATATAACCTAATAACTAATTAAAGATTATAAGGGATAAAGTCCAACCAAAGAGCAAAATTGTGGAACCTGTATGGCGATCAAGGCCAATAAATACCACGCCCAATCGATTAACTACGGGATAGTTTGTTTAAAATATTACATTTCATTGAAAGAATAATAACGAATGCTCACCTTCATCATTTTCGGAAATAGGCTTGTAAAATGCAACATGATCGTCTTCTTTCACCTGAGCTCCGTCGATGTTGAGATGATTTTTCCTGGACTCCGACATATTTATGCCGCGAAACTCCAATTTTAAAACTTAAACTGCACAAATAGCAATAAATGTTTTATATGAATCAGTTAAAATATTGACATTTATATTCCTTATCCTTTTAATTCAAATATCAAACAGGCCACACGGTAGTTAGCAGTTGGCACATAATATGATAATAAGTTGATTTCAGATTTACTTGTTAGTTGTTAGCTAAGCGAAAGCAGACTAGTTCGACTTCGAAGTTCGAACTTCAAAAATAAATCGAATACCCAACTCCGATTTGCTCCTAGTCTCCTCTACCACTCTGTGTCTGTGAAATAAGAATTCATGAATGAAGTTATGGTCGATTGTGTCACAATTAAAACTCGGAAACACGATCCGGAAACTGTAGTCTGTACCATGAATTGCAATTCAGAAAGAATATTCGGCTTTCCTTTTCATATGTTTGTGTATATTTTCTCACGTCTAGTTTCTCTTCCTTTTTCTTGAAACTGGTTTAAAGTTAAAAGTTTGTATGGGCTTTATTCAGTAATATGATGGCACAGATCAGAAAAAAAATGTGTAGGTATCAAGTTTTTAAAACACTGCATGTATATTATTAATTTGCCTTGAGGTCTTCTGTGCCAATAAACAAATATTAATTAAGTCTTGCGATAGGTAATGTAATCCGCCTTGATGTGTGAAAATGAATCCGTCGCTCAATGAGCCATGAGGTCCCGACGCGCCGTAGCGATCCGAGGTATGTATGTGTCGTTCGCGATTGAACGACTCAAAAGAACCAGATCTTCAAATCCTCGCTAACGAATGTGTCACTTCGTTGAAAATGATTGAGGCATGAGGTCGCGGCGCGTAGTAGCGATCCGAGGAAATGTGAGCTATGAGAGAAAAGATGAACGAACGAACCAAGCGCGAGCCGACGATGCCGTATTTCAAATTTATGCCTAAGACAATCGAATTCGAATATGATTGGAGCTAGAATCTATTTTATTCTTTCAGTTTGATTCTACTTCAGTTTTATAAGCTATTTTATGTAATTAATTACGAAAGTTTATCTTTTTTTAAGTAATTACAGAGCTATTGATTTATCAATAAAATGATTTAAATAATTTATATTTGTTTGTTTGCTTTGAAATTGGATCAATCGTTTGATTGCACGGGTCGAACGAACCAGATCTTTTTGTCAATGGCAGTATTGATTTAGATCTTTCAGATCGAGCGAACGACACGCATAGTTTGATTTCATCGGAGACTGGTTTTAATCGAACTATACATTATAATATACCTATTTGTATTGAGAAATAAAATGATTATTAACGTGTTAAAGTTTGTGTCTTTACGACAAAGCAGGGTTCTTGAAATTATTATTACATTTTGTAGGAGTTGGCGTCACTGAGTATGGGCCCCAGCGGTCCAGCCCCTATTAGGCAGTTATGATTCATGTCTATTGCCCTATTATTTATTAAACCAAGATATTTTAAAATTAGAATTAATTTTATTATGATTTCTCCATCTCAAATTAATTTATACCTCCAACGACAATATAGTCAGGGATTTAGCCAAACAAAATATTATATTATAAAAAACATCACAATTGAATGTTCCTTTAATTGCCAATGAAGAGGGAACTGAATGAATATAAAACACTTTGATCTGTGATTGAAAAAGAAACAAGATATTAAATCAGAACTACGAATTACGAAATAGTTCTAAAACGAAATAGTTCTAGAAGACGAAATAGTTCTTTTATCTGTATGTATTTTTAGACTAATTATGTAATTTTTAAAGGGGTTTAATATTTATTTTTTTATTTTCCAATTTAACTATTATATACTTTTTTATTGTGGCTAGTGCATTTGTTGTAATATTTTCTTACGTAGCGAAGTATGTATTAATAACCACTTGACTTGTGGTTGATAACTTTTGAAATGGGTACCAATCCCCCCTTACCACCACCACTTCCAGCTGATAATGCCATCACTCCTCTAAAATTATACCAAACACAAAATTCACTGAGTGATTATACGTGTCCATGGACTACTGAGCTGGAGTTACGAGAAGCTTGTGCAAAAAATAACATTTGTCTTTACAAAGCTCCTCATCAGTTAAAATATAAAAACTTTGAATCTATTATACAAGTGGGCCCAACTTGTGGCATAGTAGCATTATCAATGCTTTTAAATGGAGAGGTTAGCCCTAATGAGTTACTGAAAATAGCAATAGCAGAAGGTTACAGCAATAATGGTGAGATGTTCAGTTGTCAGAATATGGTACAACTTGTTGAAAAAGTATTTAATCTGGTTAAAAAAAATAATGCAAGTTTCCAATTGAGACGTGGACTTTATAGCAAAGAAATAATACTTGAATTGTTAAATGGTGCTACTTTGTTAGTTGCGTATCCTTTTACAACTCATTAATTTTATAAACCCCAGTGAATTCTTTTGTAAACTATTTCTGATTTACCTAAATTTTATATCAAATGTATGATTGTATGATGATGTATGATGCTTCTGTTCTTTACAATTAGTTTTATGTGTATGTATATATAAATATAATATATTTTTTGTATGTATATTTGTAGGACTCGAGGGTAATTTGGCATCATCTGCCAATTTTAACCAGTCATTTACATAAGATATAGTATATTGAATGTTATTCTATAACTTCCTCTAATTTCGTTATGACCCCCAGAGTCAAATTACTTAATAATTCTATTGCTACATCATATTTGTAATTGGTGCAGTGAGTAAACTGGGCAAAGCTTCCTCATCAAAATTTTACGAAAAGACTTAAAACTTACTAAAAATCTAATGTAGTTAATAATTGTTTATACAAACTAACAAAATATTTGATATGTTTGTTTATGAGTAAGGGTTCAGGATTAATCATTTTAAGAATTTATGTACTAGACTAATGAAGTATATAATTATTATTTATTACTTAACATAGATATGTGATATTGTATTTGTCTATAATACTTAACCGGTATTCAGATACGATGCAGATTGCAATCACTCACCCTGCCTCCGAAATGGACACACTGCACATTGGGCCATTGTGTGTGGAATTTTAATAATTGATGACCCTAATGGAAATTATTTGTCTGATCCTAACAATATTTACATATGTTGTAGGCATGGAAAGTCAAAATATCTTGCTATGTGGCGGTTAGCAGATTTAGACAGTAGTAATAAAAATTTAAATGATATTAATCCTAAGAAAAAAGAAGATGGTTTGTTATATATTTTACCTGAAGGTGGCATTGGTGGAAAAAATGGCTTAAAAGACCAGTTTGTTATGTTTAAAGGTCTTTGACAAAGTTGATTATTTTTATATATTTATTAAATAATTTTTAAATTGTTATTTATTTTTAATTTTTGTGACTAACTTTTAATAAATCAATGTGTTTATGAAATGTTTAAACAAAAAAATTTATAGGTTTTCAATTTTGTTTTGATACCATAACACAATTAGATTATAGTCATCATTAATAATTTGAGATTAAAATAAAACAAGTACAAAGATTTTAATGCAAAATGTTTATTTGTACAATAAATACAAATCATACTTGCAAAGTATAGTTGAATAAAATCTCATGACTTCACTTAATTCATTACAATTATATTGAAAGGTAAATTGAGTCATTTAAATTTTAACAGGGAAAGGATTTGCACCATAAACAATTAAAAGAACTCCATTATTAATAACTTAATAGAACACAGAAACATAAAATATATTTTTTTGTACTAATTAAATCAACTTAAACTTCATAACTATGATTACAGTTTTGCTATGTACTGCTTGCAAAACAATATGTGATGTATTGTAAAGATTACAAATATATTAGTGTGAATAATAATGAATATAGACTTATATTAGGAAATGACAAACTTTGCATTTAGGCATGTTACAATGCTGAATTAAGAAATTTATAACGCCAAGTTAGTCATAATGAGATCATAATAACAAAATACTTCAAAACTAATTGTTTATTTTCGACTCTAGTTGTGCAACACACCTTTCATTTATCACCAGAACTGAATTAGTTAACGAGTTATGACAGCACTATCCAGTAATCTTATTGTTTGCGCACAAGGTTAGTGCATTTATATATTATAGAACGGAGCTTGAAAGTTTTTTTTTAAATATATTTTAAGCACTGGTTTTGTAACACATGCTGTCAACAAGAGCCGAGTTAAACTTTTCTTAGAGATAAAGGTTAAATAATTACAGATCATACTAGGCTAGGCCTCTAGACGTTATCATCACTTGAGCTTCTATTGCCACAGGCAAATAACACAAAACCACTCCTGGCAGCCTTTCATAATATCTAGATTTGGTTCAGCTGTGTAAAAAGGTAATTATTGACTGTATGGCCTATAATTTATAAATTAACATATTGAGATCCTTAAAAGATCCAAAAAATACTATATAAATGTACTTAGTTTTTATACCAACATATAATTTTTTTTAATGTATGTCAATGTAAAACAATGTCTTAAATTGGTATTGCTGTTAAGTTTGTTTTAACGGTAAAAAAGGATCTAACTTTTTACACAACCGTACTCAGTCATTAGCTAACCACATTGCCTGAAATGTAATTTACAATACATACATTTGTAATTTCTAATCTAACACTGATATATGTTTTATTTTTAACACTTTATTAAAACAAACCTTAACTAGTATAACTTGATATATTTTGTGCTATATGTCACTATATATAAGACTATGAAAAAAAATGGTCACATCAGCTTTACATTCAGAAATGAAATAGGCAATGGTTTTAATTGCCTTTTATATTAAATTATATTATATATCAAATTTTGATAATATTTTGTTGAATTGTTAGATGGATTTAAAAATTCAATTGATAGAGATGTTTACTATCAATTATTAACAAATGTGTAATAACCAAACTTTATATTTTAATTTGTTCAAAAATATATTCCTGAGCTGATATCGTTTTGGGACAATCTTATTTTTTTAATTGCGGGTAAAATCCGACTAGACTTTGTATTAAGCACAAATATGGCTAACTACGTTTTAGACGCCAAGAAAATGTGTTTGTTACAACACCGAATATGGCGTAAGGAATTGATAATAAATAAGAGATATGAAAATATAAAGATGCAAACATTATTTAACTAAAACAGGCAATATTAAAATTTGGCACGCCGGATCTTAGAACAATGATGTTTCAAATCGAACAGCACCAAATATAATGTTGAAGTGAGTGTATAAAATCAAAATGTTACCAAGCTACGCTATATCATAATATACGCTCGAATACGTTCACACAGCCACATACTAAAAATACACATAGAACTAACGAATATTATCATCGAGAAAAAGGACATCTCTTAAAGAACGCAGCAATAGAAATCTATCTTTCTAAGCTGGCTCGGAGTAATTCGTTACGAAAGTACAATTTGGTTATCAATGTAATACTGACATTCAGTCGTTTTATTAAAAAGGAAGTTTTATTAAAAAGGACAATATAGAAGTACAGCTAGCAGCGATCTTCGCGGTGGCTGTGGCTTAAGCGACCGACACGACACCGGTTCCAATACTTCAATTAGGAAGCAAATATAGACAACGGCCACGTAATTAAATGCTAACTACACCTACATATTAACTGCATAAGATTGCTGCACTTTGTAACCACTGTCTATCCAAAAAAATCACAGATTCAAAATAACCGCGCTCCGACGAACCTGATATGCGCTCAAACTCGAAATTCGATTTCACTTATATACCAAAGTGCTACAATCGTGCGCTTTTCATTCTGGCAACTCTGAAACGTGTAGAACGCTCATAAAATTGTAACTTTTAAAACATTAGGCTGTCTCTGTTTTCAGATATTGAGAGTAAACAGCATAGCTACTTCTCCGTCAATGATTATAAAAACAAAGGCATTTTCCAAGTTTTAGTATAGAGAGAAATGAAGACCAGGATAAAGCGCACGCTTGTAGGTGTTTATATCCTATTTTACTTGGAAATGTCACGAACCATTATTGAATTATTGAGTACACAGAACTAACTAACATCTATATGACTATGCATTGAGCTGTAATTATGCAACTTGAAATACGTTTAACATCGATTATAAAATTTTATACAATTTATATTAAACACGCACTATAATCTAAAAACGCAATTTTTATCTGCTTTTAACGTTGCGTATAAAATTAGCAAATTTTATTCTAATGCTGCCAGTAATAAAAATTTGATCGTAATTCAAATTACACAACACAAGCACATAAATGGCAGCTTTATATCTAAGTAACGCTATAACATATAAGACGAGGGAGGAACTAGTTTAGACAATTAGATTTTTACTATATCATTGAATGGATCATGGCATCAGTATACCTATTTCATTAAGAGATGACGAAACCGCTTATAATTATTGATTATTATTGTATTTGTCTCATAAAGCCACGTATTATTGTAAATGAATTCTTCCCTCTAAACATGCAGAACATTAATAATTTTGCACAATCCATGCATCCTGGAAACATCTGGAATATACAAGATACCGCTACCGGTCCGAGCTTGAAGCACTAAGCTTTATAAGCGCCAAACTAATACAATCGTATCAGCCCGACAATGGATGGTAAAGATCTTAGTAGCCAATTATACCACTGCGATAGAATACATACAGGCTTCTAACTTTTGTATAGTCAAGTTTTATCTAATCATCAAGCCAGATATTACATTTTACAATACATAAATACGTCTATGACGTCTAGTATAAACATCGCTATGACTATGATGTCTATATAGGAAAGTATTTCAACCTCACGGGTTTATGGAATCAATTCTGTCTGCTATATCCTGAGACCATTACGAGGGCCTAAGTCTCCTGAGGGGCGAGGGGAGCGAGCGTGGGGAGCGGGCCGCTGCAAGTCGCAACCGGGAACGACTTCACGTGAGTCTGCCATTGGGTCGATAATTGGAAGAACTTCACACCGTTCCATTCTGTGCCGTCAATGTAAACTGAAAAAGAAAAATATAACACATAATAATTTCTTATGACAAAATATAATTTCAGTGGAAGAAACTAACTTAACTTATAATCATTTGAACACTTTAAAAACCTATTAAACTAAAAGTAAAAGCCGCTGCTTCTTTCTTTATTCATTCATATACGACCTTTAACAGTCATACAGTACAATACTATATCGTAATTATATTTTTTTTAGGTAAGCACGTATTAACGCTACCTCAGCTAGATGTAATATGATTTCTCGTGAAAAAACATTTCTAAACCATTCTCGACGCTCGATACGATTTATAATTTAAATTTGTAGCTATTGTAGTGTCAATATATATTTTTGCTTTATATATGTCCTTATAGCCCCGACAATCATTAAAAGAATATTGGTTTACTACGCCATTAGTTCCGTCATCAAATTTCCTAAATTAATGCAGCTTTCGAATTAACACTACCACAGTTAAAATATTCATGAAGAACAATATAAAAAAACAATGTAAATTTACATTTAAAAAACATTTTAAAACGATAGCTGCAAGTAATAAGTATTTTGAATCATGATAATAAAAGTTTCGCCTCAATCAGTAGTTGGCAATCGGAGCACCTACGTACACTATTTTAAACGCAATCATGCTAAATGACTGAAATTAATAATAATTTATTAAATATTAATAAGTACCTTTGAGCGGCGTATGCGAGCCTTTAGCGGAACAAATCAGTCTGGCGACGCCTTCAACGTTATGCGCGCGGCCTGCCTCACTTTCTCCACTCTTTTCTTTCTTCTTGCCAAGACGCATTACTGGAATAGCAGTGATTTATTCTAAATGTAAGCGAGACTCGGTTTCATCAAAGATTCAATTAATTATACAATTCAATTAATTAATTATTAATACTTCAATTAATTTCGCCTTCCTTAGCGAAGCTATCCAAAGTCGCCAAATTCAATGTTGAAACGTCAATCAGAATTATTAAGTTTTCAACAGCAATTTTTTTTATTAGTAAGCTATGATCCCCTTGTAGCCCCTTAATGTGTCTGGCTGTCACTTTTCACCGTGAGATATAAATAAAATCTGTTTGTTTCCCTTATAACCTTGTCCTGTCAAACGATATTAATCAACATTCTGTATTATTTTTCTTATAGAAGTTGTTGATATAAAGACTTCATGACCGAGGCCTAAATGATACGTACTTTTCTGTTTCTTTTCCTTTGTGAGGTAGGTGATGGCTAGATGATGGTTGTGTCTTGTGACAAGAAGCGCTCGGAAGGCTGCCTTCACCGTCACCTTACCCCCACCGCTCGTCTCGCTACCCTCTGCGCTTTTACCCCCGGTTCCACCCACCTACATTATTACTAAACGTATTACTTTATTGAATTTGTTTATTATTACAACAATACACTGTTTTTGTGACTCTCTGTGTCATTTGTAGTTTTTCTCTTTAATTTTTGGAGTGTTTTTTGGTTTAATTGAGCCGTCTGGAATCGCCTCTTTATGCCACTCAATGTTGAGTCGATGAGGTTAGAACTACAGCCGCGTCAATGTTTAAACTTCTTGGATATGTGTGAATAGAAATTCAAAAGTATCGTACAAAACAATACAATAATATCGGTAATTTCGCCAAAAACTTCACGGTTTTTGTCTTGATAATGACAAATGTGATACTAAAACCCGTGTAGCCTAAAATCAGTTAAAAAATATTTATGTGCGATGTGACAGTAGCATAAATGGCTTTAAATCTTGCTATTAATCAAGACTTAGGCACCTAGTTCAATCATAAATATATTTGTAGATCCCAGTTATCAATAATACTATTGTGCTTACCAGCCAATAGTCCAGTTGCAACTCAAGCGGGTCATGTGCAGGTGGCAGAGGATCAGGCGCAGGCGTTGCAGGGGGCGAAGGGCGAGCGGGAGGGGAACCCTCTTCTCCCTCTAACGATGTGCCGCACGCCTCTGACCAACCTACACGGACTTCCTGAGGAGGAAATATTATTTGAGTACGAGTTTAAAAACAGATTATTGATTTCAGTTTTTGTGTTTACAATACAATTATTGCCATGGCATTGCCATCTAAAAAAATATTAAGTATATTTCAAACATTGAAATAGAGTATTAAACCTCACCGCTATGAAAGGAACAAACGTCTGACTAGAGTCTTCATCGCCAGATTTGTCTCTGTACGCGATCATTGCTTCACCAATTGGGATGTTATTCACTGGGCCGATGCTATTCAAATACCTGAAACAGGGAATAGTACTGAAAATCGGTAATATATTTTTGTAGAGTTCAGCAAAGACAAAACTTTCGCGTGGTCTTTGATTGTGAAATGAAAGGGTGTTTTTTGTTTTTGGATCGACGGTAAAGATGGCTTGTTTAATGTTTATTTTTAGACCGTGTATTAGTGATAAAATAATTTAAATTAAGATAAAAAATATCATACCTAGCGATTCTGGAAGACATTTCTGCGATATCCGGCATGTGTGCGTCCGGCGCACGATCGCAAAGCCCCGCCCACGTTTCGTTCGCGAATAATGCCGCATACGCCGGGTCTGCAGCTGACAGGTAGCGAGCCACCGTGCATTGACCTAAAAAAATATTTTAGCGCGCTCAAGTTTCTGTAAAGGGCATCTTCGGTTCTTAAATAACAAAAGGGGCTACTCTACCTATGTGATTATAATCTATCATATTTGGTGACCGGCCTATCTTTGTTGACAATAAGATTTCACGGATCCTATGCATATATATGCAGTCTCGCCCAATTTTTCCTTGTTACAAAATACTCGTCGTGATTTTTACTATACAGTTTATGTCTATGTATATGTATCTGTTCCGTTCGTGAATCGATAGCTGTCGCACTAAATTTTTATTATAAACTGATTCACACAGCCTCTTTTGCCATTTTTTACACTTTAGTATCAAATTTATTACTAGGTGAGCGACTAACTTAAGGCCTAATAAAATATTACTCAAACCGTTGCTTAAATGAATGAAAGATATGAAAAAAAAAGAGATACGAAAATTGTTACAGCAGTTAATTTGTATAAAAAAATACCACCTTAGGACGTTATTCGTTTATCATATGAAGAATACATTAGAACTAACCGACAGGTATAACGTAGTATCTTAGGGGCGGGGCGTCATGCGGTCGCCTTGCGGCGAGTTCCGCGTGCGCTCGTAACGCACCCGCTGCCGCCGCTTCTCCACCACACACGCAGATACGCAACGCACGACGACTGCCCCTTTTAGATTTTTCATACCGTTATATAGGGATCACACAAAGAAATAATTTCGTACAAAACCGATTTCTAAATCAACCAAACGCAAAGAATTTCAAACCACAATTATACTACAGATATAGCCGAAGATGAAATACATAATATAATACTAAAATGTTAATAGTATCTTGTTTCGTCAACACATGACGCAAGAGATAATTCTGTATCATTCAACAAAACTTTGGTAAACAATATTACGTATTGTTTTAATACATTTTTATAAGAATGAAATAATATGACAAAATTCGTTCAGTTTCTTTATAGACATATAACTAGAATCTTACTGTTTAGTAGCTCTAGCAAGCACTGCCTGTAATAGAGGCCTTGCATCGGGTACAACTCCCGGAGGGGCCACAACAGTAGGTATAGCAAGGGCCTGCAAACAACGAGCAAGAGACCCATGGGCCACCGCTACACACTCTGGTAAAGGTCCCTCTTCACCTAACACTCGGTTTACTTGCTCGGCCATTGTACGACGAGGCTATATAAAAAATGACAAATATTTTACAAAAATAAAATATTGATCTTATCAAATACAAAACAGTGTGACTTTGTTTACTAAAACAATCACGCCTTCAAAGATTACGCTAAATCATTAAATTAAGATAATATTTAAAGATTACCTCTGGTGCCGTAGGACTCAAGGCAGGCAAATCGTGCGCAGACAACGGTCGTTCAGTGCCAATAACGAGAGAATTTTTCTTCCTGGCTCCTGAGGCCGGAGTTAAGTTCCCACCGCTAGTAGCACTACGAAATAGGCGTGAACGCTTGTCCTCCTAGAAACGAATATATAAGAAAAGATTATGTAAGTTTGAAAGCAATAATGAACAACGTCAAACAACAGAACGCTGTCCCTCGCTGGACACGATATCTGGAAAGCACTCGAAACGTCGTTTTATGACAAAAATATTATATATACTCATTCAAAATATCTGGTTTTATAATAATTAAATTAAATTTAATTATGAAGTACGCGCGTCAACGTTTAATGGTCTACCTTAATCTCATTTGGCGGCGAGCTGGACACTGATGCGCCTGAGACTGGTGCATCGAGAGTAGCATCTCCATCGCTATTACCCTCACTGCCACGCTCGTCCCCGGCGGAGCTACGAACTGCTTCCGATTCTAGATCACAAACAAAATGAATATTAAATCTAAAAAGAATTCATTATTTTAAAGATATTTGAAAGAGAAGAAAGTGCGAAGAGAGAAAGAATATAATAAAAATCTATGTTATTTAATAACTAAATAAATATAATAGAAACAAACACGACGTGAAACGTCTCGCTGACTACTACTTCTCCAAAGCACTCGAAACTGTAATCGTAGTATTGGCGTAAACTTAAGATTTCAATTATACATTTATTTATTTATTTTCACATTAAGGTACAGAAACAGAAAACAGACTGACTACATACATAAAAATTATTACATACTAAACAACATTTAAAAATCTGACTTCCAGTTATATCTGTACACAGCATTTACACTAAATATCAACTAAACAACATACACATATCAAACCGAATGACAAAAAAATAAAAAATAAAGGAAAAAATATATATATACATACACACACACACATGTATATACATATACATTAATCAATTAAATTAGTAATTAAGGTTACAAGTATTTACTATGAACTATCTTTTTAAATTTACAAATATTATTGTGAAAAATATCAACCTCAGCACACACAGCATTATAATATTTGCACATTCTTACGAGCGGAGCATTCTGGGAAACATTGTTATCAGTCATAGGTATAACAAATAATTCCTGGATGCGCACAGAACGCGTCGGCACCTTGATCTCCAGCCTCTCCAAAAGGCAGGTGTCAGATGAGCCATTTGCTATTTTATGCAAAGTGCATAGGTCGCTCACCCACCTCCTCCTTTCAAGACTAACCATTTGAAAGTGGGCAAGACGCTGGTCATATTGGTTTATTTTTCGCCTAAGACCATACTTATAGCACAATGCTCTGACAAACCGCCTTTGTATAGCCTCCAATCTATCTATATGAGTTTGGTATATCGGGGTCCATACCGCCGAACAATACTCAACTATGGTTCTCACGAGAGAGCTGTATAAGATAATCAAGGAGTCGGCTCGCCTGAATGGTTTAGCAGTTCTAAGGATAAACGATAGCATCCGGTTAGCTCTACTACATATATCATTGTAATGAGGTCTAAAAGACATAGCAGAGTCAAATAGCACTCCCAAGTCACGAATCACCTCAACTCTATCAACTAGAATACCCTTAACATTATATTTATACTGGATAGGGTTCCTACTTTTTGTAAACGTTATAACTCGGCACTTCTCAATATTCAGAACCATAAAGTTTTCATCGCACCAAGCAGAGATAGTATTAATATCCAATTGTAAGGTCTCACAATCTCTTTCATCGGATATACGTCTGAAGACTTTAATGTCATCTGCATATGCCAAACATTCACTGCTTATTTTGCTAAGCAAGTCATTCACAAATAACAAAAAGAGTAAAGGACCCAGCTTCGATCCCTGGGGCACGCCCGATGTTGCTAAAAAAGGCACAGATTCGTAACCACTCAGAGCAACCAGTTGGGTACGGTTCAAAAGGTAAGAACTTAACCATCTATATAAGTTCCCATGAATCCCCACATGCTGAGCCTTCACAAGCAATGCAAAATGGTCCACTCTATCAAAAGCTTTTGAAAAATCGGTATATATAGCGTCCACCTGCTTTTTATCATTAAATGATGAACATAAATAAGTAGAATAGCATAAAAGATTAGAGTTGGTTGACCTTCCAGTAACAAATCCATGCTGTCGTGGGCTCAATATATGTTTGAGATGGTTATACATATGGGTATAGATGAAACCCTCGAATATCTTAGCAAATAAGTCTAGAATACAGATAGGTCTATAATTCAAAACATCACCTTTGTCTCCAGATTTATACACTGGTGTAACTTTGGCTATCTTCCATAGGCTAGGAAATACTCCCTCGTGCAAAGATTTCTCAAATATAATCAATAACGGTGTAACAAGAGCAGTAGCGCAAAAACGAACAAAAATTGGTGGAATCCCGTCAAAGCCAGCACCCTTAGAGAGATCGACACTTTGTAACTTTTTTAACAATTCCTCTCTAGTTATCTGTAAATTACCAATAGAGAAGTTTGATGACGGAAAGCTAGGAAAGTAATTATTTGTGGTATTAGAAGAGTAAATTGATGAGAAATGACTAGCAAACAGGTTTACAATATCTTCACCCGTAGTACCAACTTTGTCTTGATAACACATTCGACCAGGAATATTATTGGTGATACGTTTAGATTTTGTGTAGCGCCAAAAAGCTTTTATGTTGAGTTTAACATCCTCTTCAATTCGTTCTATATATGTTCTGAAGCACCTCTTAATAACTTCTTTAGTTCTAGTTCTGAGCATAGAGAACTCGTCATAGTCCCTTGGGTTACCAAATCGCTTATATCTAATATGAGCTTTGTTTTTAGATGTAAGCAATTTAATTAAATTTTTGGAATACCATTGCGGATATTTATTGTTTGGACCATTAGACTTAGGAGTATATTTTTCTATGATTGAATGTATATTGTTGTAAAATAACAGAACAAATTCGTCACATCCCATATTAAATGAATATTCAGCCCAATCAATTTTCAATATATCCTTTCTGCAGCTTTCATAGTCAGTCACATCACTGCATAGTATAAAACAAAGTCGCTTTCTCTGTCCCTATGTCCCTTTGTATGCTTATATCTTTGACGGTAATAACAATACATAATAAAAACCTGCTTTTCATCAGCATTGCACCCGTGCGAAGCTGGGGCGGGTCACTAGTATTAATATACGCAGTTATTCTAATTTGTATAAAATCGTCAGATTTTTATTACAATACAAAATTATGGGGATAACATCAACTTCAGTTACATTAAGAAGTGTTTGAAATAAAAAGTCCTGTCCGACATTTGATCATCAATGCTTGATAAAAAAAAGTATTATTAACTGACGGTTACATTAACAATATGGCCTTTGATCCAATATAACAGATGGTTAATTAACAATTCAAATATTTTACCGATGGAAAGACACTTGACCGGAATATTAATAGTATTCATTACTCTTTTCTTTGTAGACGAAACTTGTGAAATATTAAATTTAAATTTTGCAATTAATTAAAACTAGATTTATTTGGAGATGGAAATTCAGTAACAGTACTGCGACCTTATTGAAAGCTACAGAACAAAACAAAGTGTGAAAGGGTGACATTTGTAAGATTCTTTAACAACATAATGAGCTGCTAAATGAAATGAATAGTTATTTTTTTGTAACAAGCAATTAAAAATTGTTGCATAGAAATAAAAATACCTGTGAATGAGAGTGTGGGCTGATGTCGGTTCCGCGGCCGCAACTCAGCAGCGGACGCGAGGCTCGCGTGTCGTGTCACTGCGCATGCGATTTCGCTTACGATGGGAATGTAAGTGGCGGGCACCAAATGTACGTATGAATGCGTGCACGTATACGTACACTTCACGCAAAGAAGCCTTTCGAGTAGCACGTAGTTTTAAATATAAGTGGGTGTTTACATAAATGGATTATATGGATATTTTTCCATATAATTGCTCTGGAATCTGATATAAGCATCAGTGGAGATGAATTATTAACTCGGTTCGTAGTACTTGAACGGCCCCATACGTATGAAATGAAGTATTCACATGTACAATTGGTTATATGTGCAAATGTATATAGGTGCTTCAACAAAAATGAATTGTTACCGCCACTCCAAACCCAGAACATGCACTAAACAGAGCGTTACAACATAAAATTAGGCAATAAAAAATTTCACCTACATAAAACTAACTATCACAATAAGAATACAATACAAATTTTAAAACACACAATTTTAATTTCTGATGAATTTATTTACTAAGTAGACTTTTTACATAGTTTTCATAGGTAAAACTCAAATCGCTTGAATTTGTCGGATAATATAATACAATTATACCGAACAATATAATATACAGACTTCATAAAACAATACATTGCAAAGAAACTTTGAAGCAATTAAATATCAAACTATGCCACTCTTTATAATTAAAATCAAATGGCACGAGGTACATAAACGATTGATTTCTTCAGCACTTACCATTGGAATGTCTATGATGGTCTTGATTAGCCAGACTCCTCGAGCTGCTGAAGAACGGTCTAAGCGAGGGTTTAGGCGTGGAACCGATGCTGATGGTGTCCATCTGATCTGGACCTGAATCGTCACCCTCGCCACATGATAGAGAATCCAAATCCTGAATAGACCACTTTATAGTTAATGATCGCACCAAGGATGGGATTTTGCCTAAATATCTCGTTCGAATACAAAAAAAACACTTGCACTACAACCATTCAGGTCTGAGCTCATTTCTGTATCTGTTTCGTGACCATTTGTTTTTCTAATAGACAGGTTGGTGATCAGCCAGACCTTCTCTGCCTGACACATTCAGTCGACTTTTTGGGTCTAAGACGTATCTGTTTCTTCGATGCTCTGCTTCACGAGCAAGTGGTAATTTCACACAGACCGAGAGTCTATTGATGCACAGCCTGGCTTTGGCCAAAACTAAGCCAACACTGCTTGTTCGCGCACGTGTGTAAATTATGATGATAGAAAAACTCTATTGTAATGTAAAACGTTCAAGCAAATTAATCACTACATATATTTACAAGTTAATTTAGTAATATAATCTCTGATATGTATAAGTTAAAGTTAGTGATAGTGAACATATTTCTAATGATTTAAATTTAAATATTTTAAATTTAACTACTGTCATATACACATCTTTGTTTAATTATTGGCTGAATAATGAAGTATACAGCACCCGTAGTAACGTCAAAGAAGTGCCCTTTTTACTACACATTATAGACAAAGTTTTTCAGGATGCAACAAAAATTATTACAAATGTATCCTGAGCAAGTCTGTTTCGTTATCTCCGATTTACCTGAAATAGTTCATCTATGTCCCGTTGCGCGTTGTGGTTGTCTCGCACCGCCCCACGCTCTCCCAATTCTTCGGGAACGCGGAACCGGCGCAGAAGTGCTGCGAATTTCTGCTTCAGATTCCTTTGCTGCAAATTATAAGCTCTATTACCTTTCTAATCAAAGCACATTTCACAATGATTTATCACCACCAACATGAAGGATACTACAATATTCCGAAACATATGTAAATAGACACACAATTAGCATTATAAGTTAGTAATACCACACGAAATGTTTAATTAAAAGTAAAAACTTAATACCTCCATACCAGTAACCGGGAGAACGTACAATAGCGTACATAATCCTTATTGTTTAACTGTAGGCGTATCTAATCACGATGCCACTGTTACTGATAGTGAGTTACATCATTTTCATTTAGTGAAGCGAAGGTTATGTCAAGGCGAGATGAAAGACAACGCAATATCACGTACAGAGTTAGAATTTCGTGTAATTAAAAAAAAACAAAAAGAACAGAAGCATGTTATAGATAAAGAAAATATCTAGTTCTACAGCAAAACTACTACTAAAGACGCAGGCAATAGACTGTGACAATAAAGTTGATTATCCCGTGCCGGCTCACCGCGAGCTTGCCGCGGCTGCCTTTGCGCTTGCTTGGGGCGTGTTCGAGTTCACTATCGCTGTCCCTCTCATGCGCCTTAGAGTTGATATAGCTCTGTCTTTCTCTGTCCATGTACCCCAGCTGCGTGCAAGCAATTTAATTTCGCCTGGTTTACAATTGTAATTGTACCTCCTTCCTCAGTTTATAGCTTGTACCAAATTTAACTTAACGAATGAGTATGGAAACGATTTAAATTAAATATGGTTCACTACACTAATTAAATCTCGCATCTAAATGCGAGAGGTCAGATTCAAAGGTTCTAATGCGTTGGTTACTTACAAAATCTCGTTTCACAATATTGGTACTTCCTCCTTAATTATAAACCAGGTTTTGCAAAAGCGAGAATATAATAATTACAATTGATTTAATAACTATGCTAAAAGTATAAATATTATAGAATAAAATTCTAAACTCAATTTATTAAAAACAAATAATAATGTCAATATCTAGGCTTAAATACAATAATCATACGGCAAAGCTAAAGCTTTATGCATGCATAAGTAATTTGATATTCCTCTATAGTTCTTTATATTATATTTCATTTAATATAAGGCTATATAAATTCTATAAGCGCTATTTATCCTAAGTCTTTATTATGTTAAGAGTTTAATGAAGTAATAGCTTGCAAAAAAAATATGTAGGTAAACCGGTTAAAATTTTTGTTAATTTTACCTTGGTGTAACTAAAATCGGCCTTGTTGAACTCGATCTGCCTGTGCGGTCGCCTCCGGGCAGGTGCACCATATGTCATCTCATCAGCCTCTTCCACCGAACTGAACTCGCCTTCCTCCTCTTCATCAGAGTAGCCTCTTTCTGAAATTAGGTGATAATGTTTTAATAGGTTTATTGTATGCTAATTTTTAACAGAGCTCCACTTACTACCTTTAGTAGGCACAAGTAAAAATCCATAATTTTAAACATTAATCTTTATACGTTAGCCACAAACACATACAAACAATACACAAAACGAGCAGAAACTTTGCCTGAAGACCGGTAAATTATATTTTTACACAGACTTTTTTTATTGAAATATATTATTAAATTAAGAATTGTGTAATTTAAGAATTATAATGAATACTTAAAAATATTGGCGTTTGTTCATGTTTTTTTGTTGTACATGTTTCCAAACATGGTATGTTATAGGGACTGTGACGCCATCTTGCCTACCCTTTGGCGGGCGGGAAATTTATGAGTATGTATTTAATACCAAATACTTAACAAAATTAAAAATATAAATATGTATAGGTTTGTTACTATAGTCAGTTATAAATAATCTAGTTACGATGTCGGTAGAGAATAGTATTGGTTGTGTTAAGTTATAGTTATATGTGCACAAGAACTAAGAAGAAGTTAAAGATATTATAAAGATTCGGATTAATCGGACGAAGAAGTCTACTTATATACCTAGTCTTGCCATAAATACTGAAACAAAGAAAAATATTTTTTTTTTGTTGCAAATAACATTTATTACTTTTACAGTGTGTTAGTTTAATACATAAATAAAAAACAATTTATAATATAAAAAGCTTATTCGAAGTGGTCTCCATTGGGTGCGATACAGTCCTTAAAACGTTGAGGCCAGTTATCGATAGAAGCACGCACTCATGGGAAAAATCTTCACTGCCAATCGTAAGGATTGTCTTAGGGCTTCCAAATTATAATGCCGTTTAGAGCAAGCCATACTCTCTAAAACTGACCATAAATCATAATCTAGCGGATTAAGATCGGGACTAGACGACGGCAAGTCTTCAGCGCTGATGAAGTCCGAAACGTTCATTTTCAACCAAGACTGCGTAGACCGAGCTTTATGACCCGTTGCCGAGTCTTGTTGGAAGGACCATTCTTTGTTATTGAAAATGGTGTTGTTAAATGGCTTCACTACCTTCTCAAGGATGGTATCTTGATACACTTGTGTCGAAGTTTTGATACCTTTTTCACAAAAGTATGACTCAGTCACTCCTTCATAGCTAATACCCCACTAAACCATCACTGAAGTCGGATAGTTCCCACGTTGCACACTGGCGACTTATTGGGAAGCTTCCTTAGAGCTTTGAGCACAAATACAGTCATTTTGTTTGTTAAAATGTTGCTCGATTGTAAAAAAATCTCATCCGTAAACAAAATTTTTCTGTGACCACTCTTTGCGTACCGCTTCAGTAAATTTTTCGATTTATCACCCTATTCTTTTTTAAATTATCATTTAAGAAATGACCAGAACGTCTCTTATAGGCTACAAGTCCTAAGTCATCTTTTAAAAAACGCAACATGGTTCTAGGTGCTATCTTTGTCTCCCGAGATAAAATCTTTTGCTTTCGGACAGGATTTCTTCGAATTCTTTCCCTTACTGCTTTGACCACCTTTTTCTTAAGAAGACTACGTGGAAGGCCAGATATTTTTCTGTCACAAATAGAGAAGATCTCATTGTACCTATTAATAGCCCAGTACTCAAATATTTTACAAATACCAAGCGTATGGAGAGTTTTAAAATGTGCATTTAGCTTTATACCTACTTTGGTAATGCAATCACAGCGATTCGGTTCTCTTCATCACCCCACTGCATTTTAATATAGCAAAATATTATATAAAGTATTGGCGCCAAAATGAGAAAACTTAATGGACAATCATATAAAAATAACAGATTCAAAATTAAAATGTAATATTTTGTTTATTTTTAATTGTATCAGTATTTATGGCCAGACTAAGTACATGTCCCTACAGTACACCATACAACAACTGAATGAACGGTATTAAGAGATGATGACAGTTTAAATTACCGGTAATAAGTAAAGTGTTGTTGTTCTTAGTGTCATGGTCGACGGGCGTAGAAGCCAAACCAGTGATGGTCAGTCTTGCCACTGGTTGTCCAGCTGGCGCACCGACTTTACCTCCCACACTGGTTAATTCCAGCTCCATGTCCATAGAACGTTGAAGCACCTGTCAACGTAAATTAAAAGTCTTATAACAAAAGTCTATAATTATTTGAAATATCATATTCCTAACAACTTGTTAGAAGTAAGCAAGAATAAATTCCGCGGAAGAATGTAATATATTTTTAGTTCTAACAACTTTCAATTGGATGATTCACTAATCGCCCAAACTATCTTGGTTACGAGGTTGGATTTATTAAACGGAATTCCTTGCTCTAACGTACACGTTTAAAAACATGGTATAAGCGATCTAATATAAGCATATTGAGTCTATATACTTACATCCAGTTTAGATTTATTTTTATATAGAGAAAAAATTATATTACTATAATTATAATATTATATTAACGTTGCATGATTAACAACTTCAGAACGTCAAAAAAAATTTAATATTCTAAATTAATATTTCATGTTTTTCCAATAGCTATGAACGTGTCTTTTTTTTTTCACCATGCTCCTCATGACATCGAAGCATTAAATCAAAATAGAGTACCTGATCCATCCTAATAACACCTTCAGCGAGCGTTTTGTAGCCCAGTATCGTGCGATTTTTGTACTTCTTGCGACGCTGTAACATAATTTGCAACCTGGAACAAATAATTACATTTTTAAAAGTCTTTCCACTCTGTTTAAAAATCAGCCGAATCATCAATAATCAGATTAAACTATATATACTATATACAGATAATTACAAGTTGTATAGGGAGGCGGTAAGAATATAATACTAAAAATAAAACGATTGCGAGTTTGATTAGTTGAGGTAATTAATATGAAATCCCGGAAAAACATCTGTAGTCGCGACGCCATATCGTCTTTTGTTATAACCCAGTGAAAGTTAATTATTTTTTATACAATAATTTCAACTACGTTCATTGAATAAAAATCCCTTATAATAGCTATATACAGTGTTAATCACCAAAACATAGATGGCTCAAGGCAGACATTCGACTCGGGTTGCATTACTTTAAATTTTACGACGCGCCCAGCGGCAATAAAACATAATATCAAATGGAAGTCGGGAACGACAGGACGCTCATTACTAGGCTCGGTTACTGCAGATGGAAAATATTACTCAAATTTAATGTCTCTTCTAAGTACGAACCTGACAGGTTAGTCGATAAATATGTTAGTAAAAAATATATATTATCGTCACCTGTTTATGATAACAGAAACCCTCTTTTTTGTTGTCGTATTTACTATTTTATTGTTAATTTTTCCTATTTTTTCGTAGAAATATTTATTTTTTAATCACTTAGTTAAATTACCGCAATTAATTAATTACCTCATACTATAATTATTATAAAAACAGCTTACATTCGGCTAGATCAGTATTCGGAATAGAGGATCCGTAATTATTGTATTTCCAAGCCTCATCACGCTCATTTCTGAACGGAAACTTAGAACAGAGTCTAATTTCCTGAACAGTTTAAACCAGAAATCTGATTGGCAGTCAGATTTTGGTCAATATCAAAATGTATTCCTCAATCCGTACGTCATTTAATTTATAATTGTTTAGTCAAGCCACATTTCATATATCTAATTGAAATATGGGGTACGGCATGTAAAAACATAATTTCTAACTTACAAACACTACAAAATAAATTAATAAAATCATTATTTAGATACAATTTTTTAACACCGACTAATAAAATCTACCAAGAAACCAAAATTATGACAATTAAACAACTGTATGTATATAGCACCTGTATTTTGATAAAAAAAATTTTAAATAACTCTATCCATAGTTGCTTGTCGTTTAAAAAAATCAAACACACAACGACACGCAATACTCGTCGAGCGAGTTTGCTTATCTTACCGAAGCCGCGTACAAATTATTTGAAGAAATCTATTAGGTATGAGGGTGTGCAATTATTTAACCAATTACCATCTCAAATTCGCAATATTGGAGTGTTTGACAAATTCAAAAAGGCATTAAAGATGCATGTTAGAATGAAAATAGCTGACTAAAATTGTTACGGCTAATGGCGACGTGTATCTCGCTCGTATATAATATATACATATTAATATTAAGTTTCTCATGTAAATAAAATATTTCTGTTTTTGTAATGAGAAATAAAGTTCTTTAAACATTACAGTTAGTATTAATTATAAGAACGAATAGGAGAAAAAAAAATTGGAATCTAATCATGCATTGACAACTGTACTAGAACCTTCCAAGGAATATTTAAATGAAATATCTAACCCAAATGATTTGTATGTCTGACAATATGCTACCGGGTGTATTATTTCGGATGTCGTAAAACGGTTAAAAAATTGCGTTCCAGTTCAAATTGCCATTGAAAAATCACGAAACCCATTATTACGAAATATATTTTCAAAGAGATGAGCCATTGACGCAGCAGTTGAGAAGATATGTGCGGCATACAAATATAAACCAAAACTATTTAAAGGTAATATCAATAAACATAAAAGAGCAGTGCGGCCATAAAGCCAAGTTCAAACTAAAAGGGGTCACGTTGGAAGGCCAATTTCACGGTTAAACCAGTCACTAATATTCTGTGAAGAAATATATAAAGGGAACTGAATATCCTGTTTACATGTACTATTTAGTAAACTCACTATTAGTTTTTAAAAGCAGAGAATTTCTAGATTAATATAGGAAGTTTACATTGTATTGTACGGCGTTTCGCAACTATGTAGGTTTAAAAAAATCATCGGCGCTACAATCTTGTAGGTTTGAGATTTCTGTATGTAAATCGTGATCATTTGTTTCTTCTAATAGGCAAATAGTCGTAGTTAGTATTGGATGTTGGCTATTAATATATCCTATTTGGCTTACCAAACTTATTCTTAATAATTCCGATACTTAAATAATGATGTAAGAAAGTTCAAGTAAAATGATTTCAAGAAACCATACAAAACTCAATAGATATCTTTGTTCTTAATATTTTATTTGTTCGATCAAAATTTTCAACGATTCTACTGACACGATGACTCAATAAGTTTATATCCCACGATTATAAGTTGATTTTAAATACACTTTATTTTCATGCGTACTTAAATAACAGACTTGTAGGAATGACACTAAAATATAATCGTAAAACATCATAAAAAATTATGTTCTCAAAGTAATTGAAAAATTCATTATCGTTATCGTCCATCTTATTGAGCTCTAGAAAAATATTTCAGAAATTCTTATCTACTTGTACAGAGTACAAACCTGTTGCCATCACGTTTTACAAAATGCGGGTACTGCAGGGAGAAGCAAAGATCCAGCTCGACATCCATTGGAGGTACGATAATATCGTTAGAACGAAGTGTGCGCTTGCTGCTGTGCATTCGAGCCGCCAGGGTTACAGCGCCCGCGCTGCCAGCCGCAGCCCCGCCGCCTGCTTCGCCTAGTGCGCCGCATACTCTAAGGCGAGTTACGCGTAGGGTGCACAGTCTGAAATTAAAATTTATCTGTCATTTTAGGTACACATATAACTTTAGTAAATAATGTTATTTTGGGTAATTAGATGACACAAACTCCTATTAGAATATGTACTCAATAAAATAATAAAATACCTCTATTTTATTCTGATTATGACATACTTAATGCTAAAGTCGTAATTTCTTTTAAAAAATATAGAGAATTTCTTTTAAAAGACAGATACATCTTTCGTAAATATTTTTAGTCTACGGCCAAATCAAAAATACTATAATTGAAATTGTACACAAAAAAGTCGAAAATATCGAGGCACGCAAGTCGCAAACATTGTCTCTCAAGTAAGCAATGCTAGCGACTAATCAAACAGTCTGTTTGTGAAGTAAGCATTGGCTCACGCTCAGTGATGTACGAACACCAATGAGCCGAATCCAATAACGATTCAATCCAGAACATCAATACATTTGCATATTTCCGGTACGGTAAACGTTTTAGTTTAGCCCAAAAAATCTTTTAAAAACAAAATGATTTTTTTTTATACATTTCCGAAATTCTAAGGAGTTCGTTGAAGTGAATACCGGCAAAAGAGCAGTGCGTACAGTCTCACGACGATAATAAAAGTTCGCTGCACCGGAAAATTATACAACATGTCATTCTCTCATTGTTGAGACGTGTGCCACTCGTAGGTATATCAGTGTTGTTGCCTAGTTATTTATTGCATCAAACTCAAGTAATAAAATAGTGTCAGTTATGCATTCGTAATAATATTCAATACTCTTTTGAAGAATTTTTAATAAAGATTATTTAATTTTTAATACATAAAACAAAAACATTTTTATATAATAAAAAATATTGAGATAAAAATCGTTACTGACAGATGCAAAGTAAAAAGATAAAAAACATTTTTGCAAATGCCGTTGCATTTGCAACATTTCTCGGCGAAGTGTCCCCGGGGTGATGAGAATGCAAATCATTGAAACATATAATCTCGGCCTTTATTGAATTTGTAGTGGTAATTCTGGAGGTAACAAAACTCAATTTTCTTAAAGTAATACTCAATTATCTCCTTAGATAGATACCTCCTACATGAAAAAAAGCCCATTGCAGCAATAAAACAAATAAACATGTGTTATCAATTATCTATGAGAATTACTTACCGCAAATGTAGTTTCAAGAGACAAGAGTATATCACGTTAGGCTAATCATTCATGCGGTGACCTAGTAATTATCGGATATTCATGCTACAAAGGGACCTCTGATTACGTTATAGACTCTGTACTTACAGCTTATATAATAGGCTGTTTCTACACCCAAGGTCTAGTAAGAATTTAGGATTAATTAATTTATTTATTAAGTTTACATCATACATTGTAATAAATCTACGGCATATTTTACAAAACATTGTTAGGATGATGTTTATATAACTTTTCATTAGCAAAATTGAATTAATTTCATGAATTGTTCTACGCTATACCTAAGCCGGGAACAAAAACTACGTTCGTAAGGCTGGATATCAATTTTTCTAAATATGGAATAGTGCAACATACAGCACCGTGAAATTTGTACTAGAGCAATATTTATAGTACATATCATTGTTCTATTACTTTGTTCTATTATAGGCATTTTTTCTGTTTTTTTAGCCTATGTTCATTAGTGATAGCGTAGGACTACAAAGGTGAAAGAATTTTTCAATTCGCACCGCAGTGCCGGTGACGTTTATAACTCCAAAAGTAAAATCAAACGTCATCATTCTGTAAAAACATTATCGTAAAATATCAAATGGAAAAGTAAGCTGCAAAAAGCTTCAACTAGGTACAAGTTAGAAAGTGCAATGGTCTAGACACTTTCTACTTGAAAGTATACTTACCAGTATAGAAAATCTCCAATAAACACAGTTATAATTGCTATTAAATTTACTAAACTATCATAAAACTTCCAGTAGAATTTTTCTACCAAGTAATTTTAAGTTTGCATAATTAGACAAACAATTTGACATATTAATAAATGTGAAACTAACAGTATTTGTCAGAGTTTGTAGGGCACTAGGGCAAAAATAAAACCGAAAATGTCAGCTAAAGTCCATAAGCCTCAAGGGGCACTCAACCCTTCACCCTTCAACTTCTCACATCTGGCCATATACGACCACTTGAATATCTCTCGGTTTAAGTCTCTAAAGTCGTTTAAGTTGATAAACGTTCGAAAATTATTAAGTGTTAAAATTTAACATTCTTATCTACATGTGAGCAAGCAAGGATTCACAATTGACTCGGTGGACATTTTCAGCAACTCCGTTCGCCGAATTGCTTTGGAAACCACGCTGTGTTAATGATTTGCTAATAATAATGTATAAATCCATGCATTTTCTTCAATACACAGAGTCCTCTCGTGAGTTGTGCTGCGATATTGCGGGCTACTTGTTTATGAGAAACTTGCATGGATGTGGCTAGCGCTGCAGCTTCTCAAGGAAGTACTTCCGTAAGGTAATGTTGCTATTTGTCTCTCACCCAAATAGTGATACTAAAGTAACGACAATTTTGTTTTGAGTACGCAAGTGTACGCCTGACAAATAAAAAAATCCGTTTATTTAAACACGCTCTGGAAAGTTCAACGCTCTATCCGGTTATCAATTTCAATTCATCAATTCAAATTTAATTTATCAAAACGTTTTTCTTTGGTGTTACGCAATACGGATTTAACTACAGCATGGTTCTCAATCTTCTCAATCTCTAATCAATCGCATTTAGGAGGTACAACAAAGACAAAACGATTGCGCATTTTTTTGGATTATGATTGGTCAACGCTCTAATCCAATAGCAGATACACTACACTGTACGCCTGATAGAATCGATGCAGAATATTTTTTTGTTGCCTTGCTTACTTAGATTAGGGTAATTCCGTATTATTATTAATTCATTTGCAATCAGAAGTCGATTACGGAGCTACAGAAAAATTAGCATTTGTGGTAGTTGGACAGTCTTCGGAGCCATTTTCATATAATGCACTCTTAATCTTACCTAAATTTTATTCACCACACGGTAAAATAATGCAACAATAGAAATAAGTTATTTTTTATTGTAAATGATAAACATAAAATAGTTGACGTAATCACAGTTGTGAATAGGATTTTGGAAATGTGTGAAAAAATTTACCTAAAATATCGTACACATAAAAGCCCCCACATCACATCTTATTCCAGCACAGGTGTCACCGCGATTATAAACAAAATTACTGAAATTGTCGTCTCTACCGACTATATATTTTTAATAACCACGCATTAAGTGTCGTGAAGAGCGGCTATTTTTTATTTAAGTAATTGTAATTAAAAAATAATTGATCGCCTAAGGTGTGTATAAAACATACAATACAGATATGATATGTAGGCAGATAGTAATCTATTTTGGATTTACGCAAATAAATAAAATCTTTTCATATAGATGTTAATATTTTTTTAATTTTTTTACTGTACTTACTTTTAGAATTTATGGTTAGCAACTCGAGTCGAAGATATAATAAATTTGAGTTTTTGGTATGCGTAAAATTATAATAAAACAAAAAATTACCTGACATGAGCCGTCACCCGTTTATTATTCTTGTCGCGAACTCATCATCATGCGACACCGTGTCCCCGTCTACAGAAATTTTGTTTAATAATCCCTCTTACGCATTATCGATTTTAAAAGAATCATTTAAATCTCACACTGAATAACATAAATTTTAGTTATTATTTTTATCACATAACATTTTTTTTAAGGTTATTAAATACTCTAGACACGAGCAATCCAAGTCTGATACGAAATATCTTCAATCTTTTTATCTATTCAAATTAAAATACGAATAAGCAATTGTAATCTTTGTCAATAGTGGTTTCCTGGAATCTCTTCCAATCCGCTCAAAAATCAAAATACCGCCAGTTGCCCTCCTTTTTATTTAATTATTTCAATTGTTCTATATTTATGTATGTATATTTGGAACATAGTGTAAATAAATAAATAAATATAAAACTTAATAATGTATTTATCCCGTCAGAAAGACGACGTTAAAAACGCTTCTGTTAGACGATTAGAAAATCTCTATAATAAACATAATTAGCATACATTGGTTATGTAATTTTGTATTGGTGTGAGGATAAAAGAGAATTAATCCTGTTGTATGATAATCCAATATCGTCGCCAATCCCGCAGGCTGTGCGCTCAGACAGGACTTAATTATATTGCTTGACATTTTGCGACTAAGTGATTCTGTTAGGCTTTTTATCAGATTGTACTGAAGCCTAAAGGGCAGAAATATATATTAACCTACATGTAAATGTATAACTTTTTGGCGATTATTTTAATATTGGTTAATGTTACCAAATCCTAGTATAAAAACTTAGTGTATTTACATTTAATTTATGCAGTTATTAGATTAATAATCTTAATATATAACATTGTATTTATACTGATTTCCATTTTACAAAGATCCTTTCTGTTGTTTTGTTATCAATTTAAACGTAAATCTTTCAAAAAACGATAATTTCGTGTTGGTTACTTTGTAAATAACAGTCGGGTCAGTTTTGACCAGACTGTTATTTAATAAACTCCATATTTCTCAGAGATTATAATGGTGATTAATTTTTGCAATTCTTGCAATTCTTGGCAAGCTTAGCAAGCAAGGATACATTAATTTCGAAGCTACATGGAAGACATCTCATTAAACAATAAAACTGTAACTGAAAGAGGAATGACAAAAAGTTTGTAACGGCAAATAACAGCTTTTTTGCGTAAATCTCTCGGCAAGTAATCAGGCTAACTAACAAGCGCTACGTCATCAAAAAAAACCCAGTTGCTAGTGTTCTACGACGTAGCACACGTATTTTTATATGCTAACGCACCCACGAGTCTTTTTAAACGTTTATATACATTCGTCTCTCGAGTAATTGGAATAAATGTCAGTATGGGGTTGTTGACCCTTTTAATTTTTTAGAATTAGATTTTAATTTGAATTTATTCGTTTATATTATTTTAGAAATCACGTTAAACAAGTTTATTTGTATTTTTTATTCAATGTTAATTTAAAACAGCGTGTGGAGTCATAAAATTATTGTATGTTAGGAAATAAATGTATAAATATTCACACGAAATCGGTAAAATCTCATCACGAAAATCAGTTGAATTGTCATGACATATAAAACCGTTTAAAAGTAAAATTTTCTGAAAATACTGCCTGTCACAAAGCTCATTGTCATACGTTAACGCCCGCAGGCTGTCAAAAACACGGATTTCGGCATTGAAAATACTTTGTAATAAAAATGATTTTAGCTTCACATTCGTGGAAGGTTTATTTAAGGTAAAGATTTATCACAAATTATGGAAATTTCATCTGTTCAGACGGTAGGTTCTTAACAGCCTACTAAAATAAAGAAATAATTTCATATTCACTGTTTAAGTAAAAATTATTTAACATCCTGAACATGATCGACCGAAACTTGGACTTGCTACCACCTGCAACTATCCTCAGCTTGTCTCAGGGCATAAGGGATGTCAAAGACCCATAATTATTTTAAGTAATTTGGTCAGACCAACGGGTTAAACGTACAAGATCATAATTATTAATTTCAGGTATCAGGTGTCTCTACAAACAGGGTTTAGATGGTATAGCGATAAATGTGGCAAACCCGAAAAGCCTGTCGCTGCCCCAAAGAAAAAAAAAGTTTACGTAAATCCACACGCGGGCCGATCGTATAAAGTGGGAGAAGTGAGGCGATACTCGCCATTTCATTATCCCGAACAGGTAATTAGAACTTGGCTTGATAGGTATTGTGAGAAATTTGGTAATTGCAACTCTAAAGTTATTCAAATTAAAAATATATACCACAAAAAGTAACTACGGAGAAATAATGTTATATACATTTTTAAAAGACGGGTGTCTTTCGCCCAAAATTTGCTTACAAACTTAAAAAAGTTGTTAATAATCTCTGTATTTTTATTTACAAATGCTATCTATATGCGATAATGATAAGGTTACAATATATATAAAACTAGTGACTCGTCCCAGCTTCGCACGGGTGCAATGCTGATGAAAAGCAGGTTTTTATTATGTATTGTTATTTCCGTCTTTCGAAAGCTCCGATAATATACGCGTTCGATCGCTGCTAAAGAAGCTGTAATATGGCTGTGGCTGTATAGATCTATATTAAATGAACAAGGTATTTAATTGGTTAAGGATTCATGCTGTATTAGTTAAAATCGCTTCGAAAATTAGCCATCATTTGTCGTAAAAAGTAAATGACAAAAAAAGTTATTGTGGGTTATCCATAAGAGATAGACATATACCATCATGGACTTTTCTGTAGACCTTTTTAATGTGTACAATACTTAGTACATTATTTTGATAAAACTCGTAGGGTTCAGCCCGCGTTTGCAATGTAATTATTTACGACATAACATTAGAAACCTCAAAAATAACAATACTTCTCCACCATTTAATGGATGTTATTATACATATAAACCTTCCTTGAATCACTCTATCTATTAAAAAAACCGCATCAAAATCCGTTGCGTAGTTTCAAAGATTTAAAGATACAAAGGGACATAGGGACAGAGAAAGCGACTTTGTTTTATACTATGTAGTGATATACCACTTCGTCTACACAATTACAGACTTGATGCAATCCCATTACTAAAGAGTATTGGACTTGGTACTGGATGGGAGAGTCCGAGAGACCTTATTGTAATTAGGTCTTACAGGTTCTAGAGACAAAATTATGCGGTTTTGTCTACTTAGGATTACAGTTTAGAACTAGGTATTATGCTAATGGACTTGAGTTTTATTTATACATGGGAACAAATTTAGTAAAATAGTAGTACATATTTCATTCCATAAATTTTATTTAAAAATATATCTTATAACAATCATACTTAATACATAAAAACTATTATTAATTATAATCAATTTAATTTATAACCTTTTGTATCAGAAAATCAATGAGATAATCACCGATAAAATTTATATCCAATCCAAAATTCACGCAGCGTTTTTATCATTCATAAAAATATTCAAACTTTATATGAAAAAATATGTAAATAGCTTTCGTGAGGCTTCACAAATTAGTTTAGCTTAACTTTTAAAAACGAATGTCGATCATATTTTAATAGCAATTTATTTTATACGAAAATGTTTTACTGAAATATTCAATTAAAACGTTTTATCGTACTCTTAAAGCGTAATGGGAAACAGGGAAGACCATTAAAAAGATGGGAAAATGATATTAAAACAATAGGACATAATTGGTGTGTAGACGAAAAACAATGAATGCCTCCCGGTTTCTGTTTCTGGTAGAAATGCGGTTCATAACAGCGTAATAGTTAATTTTAATGAAGAATAAATATTCACACGACTAGAGAATTTATAACTACAGACTTATACGTAACGCTTCCTAAGTATAATTAATTTTGATGTGATCTATAAACTGCATGAAATATAAGGCTAACATAATACCTATTTTAGGTTTAAAGACTTTATTTTACCAAAAAAGGCAAAAATTTCAATTACATGAGAACAATACTTCAGGTAAACATAATATTGTAGTCGTTCTCAAATAATCAAAAAACGTACATGCAACAAACATAAAAGTAAAGGTAACCAAAGACACACGAATAGAAACCAATTATAAGAAAAATGAAAATAAGTATAAATTTGTTTGACATATACCCAGCCTCGATTTGAATGCATTGAAAGAAGTCATATTTTTTATTTTTGTGTAGTTTTATTATACAGCTGTGCGCCTTCGTAAGTAAACATATTTTTTCCGTACTTCGTGCGTATATTAGGTAGTGCAAGGTAGCTCGTTCGACGCATACTTCTATTTTATATAATATATGCGTATATTTTTACTATTTTTCTTTCAGTCAAAAGTAGAATGGGTGGTGGCTCGTTTGGACGACATTTTAAACTGGAGCAGGAAAGGCTCTCTTTGGCCTTTGACATTTGGCTTAGCATGTTGCGCGTTGGAAATGATGCACTATGCGGGCCCTAGGTAATGTTCTTATAACTAACACAATCCATGAAAGAGCTTTAAAATTCCAGGTGAGAGATATAACCTTTGGACACCCCTAGAATTAGCCCCACAATCGATACGAGACGATTCGATTGAAACGAAATCCGTGTTGTCACGCGACGACGCACCCTCCCTTCCTATATCGAATTATGTATCATATTATGAAAACAACAACCGTACTTTTTGCAATGAATCACCATACAAAAGAATATTTATCCTTTCATTATTTCCGTTCCATTAATTTGTTTTAAAATATTTTAACAATTTCGATGGTAGTGAAGAAGAAGTTAAGAATATCAAACATGATTTAAGGAAGCAAAAATCAATTACGATTTTTGTGTTTTTAAAAATAAACCACCTTGAAACAATCTGACCTCTAACCTTTACTTAACTTTCGAACCTCAGTTATTCTTTAATACATTTTTGAGCAATTGATTTGTTTAGGTACGACATGGATCGCTATGGTATGGTTTTCCGTGGCACACCCCGTCAGACAGACGTCATTATCGTAGCTGGTACTGTCACCAACAAAATGGCACCTATCCTGCGAAAGACATATGACATGATGCCGGAGCCACGCTTCGTCGTATCCATGGGTAGCTGTGCAATCGGTGGTGGATATTATCACTATACGTACTCTACGGTGCGCGGTTGTAATCGAATAATACCAGTAAGAAACACTTTCTCTTATTTTAAAAGTTTGTTTTACACGCACGTGCCGTAAATAACATTTTCCGAAAATCTGAATATGATATATAAAACAGCAAGTCTACGTTCAAGCGAGAGATAATTATATTTAAATCCATTTATAAATATCTCTAATTGCGTCTAGAAGATCTGTTACTGTCGACGAACAATACAAATCCGAGTATAGGAAGTAGGCTCGGATTTTTAATTAATTACAAGAGCGACGCTCAACGTTTGCAATTTGTTCCAAGTAAGGTTTAGTACAATTCACTCGGCTATTAATTGTATTTTTTCTTTCCATCCGAGAATCCTCTACTTACTCGCCGTATTAGAACTACCCGCCATAATAATTAAAACTTTTAGATATCAATTCTGTGCTGTAAAGAAATGATATTCATTATTTAAATTGATAAGGCGAATTAACTGTACGTTTTATTATTATACGTATTTGTTTGATTTAAGGTCGACATATACGTTCCTGGGTGTCCTCCGACAGCAGAAGCTTTGCTGTATGGCATGTTGTTATTAGCAAAAAAAGTCAAACGCATGCGCATCTGTCAAACTTGGTACAGACATTAACACATTGTAGATTTAATAAATTTTCTTTAAACTTTACATTTAATGAATCTCAATTACACAATTCCCATACGTAAAAATAATTTCCATTTGTAATAAGAACGCCCGAATAAAGCTAAGAAATGCTGTATTGGAAAAGTAATATTCTGGAAAATATATTCGTATTGAAAGAGCAGACAATAAAATATTGTGTATCTGACGTTATTTGTGAATATCATAATGGCTTCAATTGAAAAATATGAGATTGTGACATCCTTTGCAATCGACTACATTTTTTTAACAAGTACGCCGGTTCTATTGGAACAAGTGTATAAAAAGGAAGGGAAAAAACTACTACAATCTCTTTATATTGTTATTTCTAACTCTGGTGTTATTGCTAGTAAATTTCAAGCGTAGCAGTTTCTGTTTAAAACCTAAACTAATTCATATAAGAACAAAAAATTATTTGAAATTTATATCGTCTTAAAACATACGACAAAGTCCATAAATAAATTCATGTGGTCTACCGTCTGCATTCGATTCTAACTTCGTGTTAAATCTAGAGCTTTCCATTGTACGGAATAAGTTGCAAGTTTCAATAGTTCTAGTCGTAGGTTCTAGTGCTCGTTTGAATTTCAATAGCTACCTATATAATAGACAGGATATCAGTTCGTGATTCTTGCATTAAGCGAAGGCACATATTTGATTCTAGGATAGTGCAGCACAAATGAGACATATTTTTTGTATAAGAAATAGAATATTGATTATAAGTGTTAAAAAATTAATTTGTAGCATGATGTTATAGTGTTGTTGTATCTCTATCCTTTCGATAACTTACCTCAAAATATAAAATAAAAATTTCGAACATTAGTTTCTAAGGTTATCACGTGTAGGCAAACGCTTTAATATATATATAGTATGTTAGTAACACTAACTTGAGAACAGCTGAACCGATTTGGCTGAAAATTGGTAAGGTAAGGTAGCTTAGAACCTGGAGACAGACTTTTAACAAAACGCAACTGACAGCTAAATGTAATTTATCTATGATTAAGTATGAAAGAAAATTTGACTAAAGGGAGATTTGAAGTTGATCGTTTGCTGTGTATATATTTCGATTTTCTGTTAGCTTATAGATACTATCATTAACAATGCCAAGACATAGGCGATCGAATCTTCCCCGACACAGCTGTAATGCAATAAATGAATGGACCGATTTTAATGAGTGAAATGTTGTATTTATCATGTGTGTAAAACATTAACTTTTGACACAAATATATGTAGATGATGCGCAGTGCACCGGGGGTCATCTAGTTAATATATAATTATAGTAAAATATAATTATAATGTACAGTATTAATCACACTGCTGCTATACAAATATTAAATATTCCACATATAAAATTTGTTTCAGTTTCAACAATTTATACCGGTGAATTTTAACAGCTCATTCCTTTTGAATAATTCAGATATATTCATAATGGAATATATAACTGAATAATACGAAATATTCAAGCAATGACATTGATAATATTTTGATGTATGGAACATTACGGTCTTTCATAATGTTCTATATTCTATATTGTTTAAAGGCGTCTAAGTAAACTGAGCTGTCTGTATTAAAGTAATTTTATATAGATATTTGTATATAAATCAGAAAAACTGTTATTAACAATATTTAATTTTTGTATTTAATAAAGGCAGTAAATAATTGTAGTGGGTTCGATTCTCGGGGTAACAATAATTAGGGCTCTTAAGTTCACCAACATATATATTTCAACTAGCAGACTCGGCCAAGCCTAACTGAGGCTAAGGTTTTTGTTATATTACCTAGTAGTAAAGTATTTATTTTTTTATTATTTAGTAGTATTATGTGAAAGGTAGATAGGTTATGTGAAACGTTGGTACTTTAAACACAACGCCATCTGTCAGAATTGTATAAAATAATAAATCAATATTTGCAATAAAATAATATACATAGAGATGTAAGCTATCCTATCTTTTAAGTTAGATTAAACTACACACGGCGTGCAAATTTGATTAATATCGGTTCGGTAATTGAGGAGTCCCTACCGGACAAACAACGTGACACATAATTTATATATATTAAGATAGATTATTCTTAAAAATAGAAACAGAAAGACTACACAGAATTTTCAGAATTTCATTAAATTTCAATGATATTTGCAATTATTTTCCCATTTTCACGAACATACCTTCGTATGTGCACGTGAAGCGAAGAAACGCAAAAGTGTATGTATAACATCAGCTACCGTACAGAGCATCATCAATACAATTTCAAATATACCGTAACAAATTTCTGAAACGACGGAATAGCACACATAGGAAACGAGAGCAGAACGTCACATGCATGGGCATTTGAAACATTCAACATTGTACACAAGATCTGGGTCACAAATACAATGCTAAATACGCCCAGCTTCTCGGGTGCTGCCTTTTAAAAGAGTATTAAGAACCAAGTAAATGCTATGTGATTGCTTCGGTTTCTCTGCGCAATTTTTTCAACATCATACCTGGAACAAAAAGAAATGTTTTTTACTTTATGCTATCAATGCTGGTTTTTTATCAATTGGTAGATTACAATAAAAAATATCCAGAAATGTATGTTTCGGTGGGAATGAAATTGGTCGCTATTTTTCCGTGCACCGAAGCGTCGACATTCTTTACAATAATATTATAATAATTGTAACTTTACAATTATGTTTTAATGATGCCTGTCTCAAGTGTCGAGGTACGAGTGTATTTAAATTCGACTTTATTTTTGTACATGATGAGAAAAGAAGATAATTTTGAAACTTTTATTAATCAGTTTTTCATTATGTCATTTTTTTAACTAGCGACCCGCCCCGGCTTCGCACGGGTGCAATGCTGATGAAAAGCACGTTTTTATTAAGTATTATTATTTTCCACACTAGAGAGCTCCGAAAATAAACGCGTCCGATCGCTGCTAAATTCAAAAGTGGCGTGTGGACGCCAATTTCATCCATTGTGTTATGGTAGGGAGCTCCAGGTCATCATGGGAGGTGTAGATCGACGTTTCGTAGGTCATGCAGGCCTTATACAATATGTGATAGTGCATGCATGTGTCTATGGGACATGTGACTCCTTTCCTTTAGGAGGACATGGAGGCGAGAGAGGGCAAAAGCGATATTCTTGCGAACGGCGGCTATATGCTTACGAAAAGACATGCCGCTGTCGAGTGTGACTCCTAAATATTTGACGGATTGACGGTGAAATTTATCCCGAGTATTATTTTTAATTTTTTATTATTAATATTAGCCATTATTAAATATGTAGGTATACATTTTAATAATATTACATTACTTACTTCATTTTAAAAATGCATTTTCATTCGTAACAGATTTTATGGCTAAATAAATAACTAAAACAAGTCAGTCACAATCTTAAAAAAACTAACCCACGGAATTTATTGCGGTTTCAGTACACTTCTTTTGAAGAGGTAAAGATTTCGGTTGAAAAATTAATATCTTAGGTTTAGAGAGACTCATTTTAAAACGAGAAACATCCGTATTGTTATATATTTATCAGGTTCCAACAGGATTCTTTTTCACTCTAAAAACAATAATCTTCATATATTCTCAATTCATTAATAGGCTAGAGCAGATGAGAACGCAGCTTGAGACAAAACTGTGAATCATTAATCACTGATTTTTCCAGCTGTCCACGACTCAGCTGTCCTCTTTTACTATGTATATTAACATGCCTATAAGGCCATTTTTCCATATCCAACGTATGCAAGTAATGCAGGATTAGTGAAATACAGTACAAATAAAATAATTAAAAAAAGGTGGTCAACTGGCGGCCTTATCGCTTTTGAGCGATCTCTTCCACTTTGTCAAAAATATAGATAATGCAGGCCCAAAAAGTGCAAAACTACATAAGGCATATAGTTATATAGACAAATCTGCAAACGAAAGAGACAATAAAAAAAAGACCAATTAAAAAGAAAGAATGCACATGAATCGAGATAATTTTAGATCAGCACTCTCTGCATTATAGAATTCGCCATTAGAGTTATAAGATAGGATTTCAAGGATATAGTTTTCGGAAGACCTATATATATACATAGGGGCTATACTCATTGGCTCCCAAAAATTTGAAATCGGTTTTGAGCTAGGAAAGAGTTAGGATTTAACAATAAGTACCTATATAAGAGATGGACAACGTAATCATCTTGTAGGTGACGAATGAGTAAACAGCCCAGCTGCTTAGGTATATAACAACGCATGTTGTGACACACGTCTGATTTTTCAATATTCATTTACGGGAAAAGCCCCTGATGACAACTGGACCCATATTATGTCCAGTATGGACAGTTTGTCAGATTCCTTATGTTGTTTTCCTTCACGAGTAAGAGGAGTTCAGATATCTCTATCTTTCCCAATAGCCAGTCTTTTACTACTTTTTCAGTCATCAGCCCACCTTCTTTTTGACTTTCCCACTCTTCTTTTCCTCTTGTCTTAAATAGCCATCTAATCCAATACTGTGATTATTCCTAGACCTTTACTTGACATAATTCAAAAACCACAACCGTTTATGCTCAGAGTTGGACCCTCAACCTCAAAATTTAATTACAAGTTGCTGGAAATGTTTCCATTAATATCCTACAAAATGTGCAGGAACTTAGTTAATCTCTTGACATTATGGCCTGAATTTGTGGAGTGAATTGACCTAGTATTCAACAAATCAGTAGTCCAGTTTTTTAGATTTTATCGTTTTAAAAATATTAATGACCAGTTCAGTTGATTGAAAACACATATGTATCTTTAATAAACTATTCACAAATTACTAACGAAAAATTAAATCAAAAAAGTTGCAAACTCATCTCATTACAGTAATAAAAAAATTGTTGTCGTTTAATATTAGGCTCTCAATTAATTACGCCTAACTCCGATGCCAGAAATCAATTTAAGTTGAATTTAGAAAAGTTATATTATATCGAACTTTGCAGAATTTTATTTTGAACATGTCCATAAACATGGCAAAACAAATTTTCTATAATTTTTATCAATCAAGCCAATAAAATTTAAAACTTCCTTTAACACTTTAAAAAGACAGTGTCCCAAACGATTAATTCAAAACAAAAAAAGACCACTGTAGCAATAAAATCAAAACTCGCCCGTTCCATGGGAAGTTAATTAATTTTATCACGTGCTCCGCCACCAAACTGACATCGTTATCGGAAATTAATTAATTCAAAAATGCATCGAGCAATTACGTACTTTAGTGATAATAGTTTTCTTCATGGCGACTTTTAATTTATAGACAAAATTAATGTTGGTTACAGTACTAAAAATCAGAACATTTTTAATAACTATGTAATAAAAGGTATAAAGGGCATAAATAAACGGTGTACAAAAAATACCATCAATAAAACTTTATTTCATCTAAAACGCAATATTCTTTGTATGCCGCAAACTACAGAGCATGTACTTAAGTTCCTTAATACTTCGGAATGAGAAAAGCTCTATTCAGACGCGTTTTAATAGAGCACTTGGGGGTTCTTGGGCTGCTTATAAATTTCCAGTTGTAAGCAACTACGCCTCATTCTTGTGCACTGGAATATTTTTTTAATATCCCATACCGTTGTTTATAAAACGATTCAGAGCTACGCATTTTATAATTATATTTAACAAAAATAGAAATCGTGGGAAAGAATGAATTATTTGTTATTTTAGATAAAATACCGAATCTATTCGATTATCGACGGAGAAAGTAGAAACACCAACGAGGAACATAATTTAGACATACATCATTTGAAACGACATTGATCTGACTCCTGCTATTTTTTTTTAAGAAAAAATACTTATAACACTATATTATAGACCAGTGTCGATAATTTTTGAAACCAAAAAAAATTACAGTAGGATGAAACCGATTAGAAATGCAGGGGAATATGATCAAAATGAAAGGAAAAATAAATTACGGTCGATCCGAGTTCGGGAAGTGGGAGGGGGGTGACTTTTAAGGGGGAAAAATTGTTTATCTTGATTTCCGGCGAAACTGCCAGTCCTATGGAAAAAAGTTAAATGGCAAAGTTGTAGGTCATAAAAGGATCTACAACTTTGGTATTTACAATTTTTTCACATAACCTCAAAATTTAGGTGAAAAATTCAAAAAACCAAGTTTTTGGTTTTATATTTATAACTTTTTTAAAAAGTTTTTTTTTTCTACGAAATTTGGTGAAAACTTACCTTATTATGTCCCAAATATACTGTAATTTATTTGATTAAAAATATTTATTTTTTCGCCTCATTTTAACTTAATATCAAAAAAGCACCCTAATTTTCAATCGAAAATTCTGACGTCAAAATTTCAGCTGTTTTCAAAAAGTTTGGGGGCTTTTTGTTCGTTGAAATATCTACTTTCTGATGGTGTAAAAAAAAATATACATTACTTTAGGAAATATTATTAGAAAATGCAAAAAATTTAAAAAACCTCAATTTCGAAAATTTTCTTTTAATTATGTACAATTTTGAGGTATTTATTAAAATTTACACTTTAATTACTCAAAAAACGTAAGATTTCATGTTTCATTGATAAACGAAAAAATTGCAAATTAAAATATACTTCTATAATTAACAAACAAATAAGTTAATAAAGTTAATATTTAATAAGACATCTACAATATTTTGAAAAAGTTGTAGAATCTTCTGTAAATAATATTTGTAGATGCCTATTTATTGCTGTTTTAAGATGATTTATATACCTGAGTGACCTTCGGTGAATTTTAGCCCAGTGTAAGTTATTTCATTGAGAAGTGGGGCTGGACCTAGGAGGGTCTGGGCCTTACTGCTACCTGCTATTTCGTAGCAGCTGTAAAAACCGTTAGCCAGTATTCGAGATACAGAGTAGTGTACAACATCGTTTTTAAAAATACACCTGCAGGCTGAGTTACTCTAAGTGATTTGTGAGAAATTTACTTTATTCAAAGAAAAATTCAAAATTCACCGAAGGTCACTCAGGTATATAAATTATCTTAAAACAGCAATAAATAGGCATCTACAAATATTATTTACAGAAGATTCTACAACTTTTTCAAAATATTGTAGATGTCTTATTAAATATTAACTTTATTAACTTATTTGTTTGTTAATTATAGAAGTATATTTTAATTTGCAATTTTTTCGTTTATCAATGAAGCATGAAATCTTACGTTTTTTGAGTAATTAAAGTGTAAATTTTAATAAATACCTCAAAATTGTACATAATTAAAAGAAAATTTTCGAATTTGAGGTTTTTTCAATTTTTTGCATTTTCTAATAATATTTCCTATAGTAATGTATATTTTTTTTACACCATCAGAAAGTAGATATTTCAACGAACAAAAAGCCCCCAAACTTTTTGAAAAAAGCTGAAATTTTGACGTCAGAATTTTCGATTGAAAATTAGGGTGCTTTTTTGATATTAAGTTAAAATGAGGCAAAAAAATAAATATTTTTAATCAAATAAATTACTGTATATTTGGGACATAATAAGGTAAGTTTTCACCAAATTTCGTAGAAAAAAAAAACTTTAAAAAAAAGATATAAATAAAAAACCAAAAACTTGGTTTTTTTAATTTTTCACCTAAATTTTGAGGTTATGTGAAAAACTTGTAAATACCAAAGTTGTAGATCTTTTTATGACCTACAACTTTGCCATAGAACTTTTTTCCATAGGACTGGTAGTTTCGCCGGAAATCAAGATAAACAATTTTTCCCCCTTAAAAGTCACCCCCCTTCCACTTCCCGAACTCGGATCGACCGTAATTTATTTTTCCTTTCATTTTCATCATATTCCCCTGCATTTCTAATGGGTTTCATCCTACTGTAATTTTTTTTCATTTTTTACTATTTTTGAAGGCTTCGGCACTGGTCTATTAGCTTAACACATCGCTATATTAGCATAGCTTCTATTTGGCAACATTTTTTTTTAATTTAGATTTAGTCTTATTTTTTTATGAAACATAAGGGAAACGGGCAGGATTAGCTCAACTGACGTTTAAGTGATACCGCCGCTCATGGTCACTAACATTGCTAGAAACCTCGCAAGTCCGTTACCAGCCCTTAGTCGTATTGGTTCGAAAATACTTCAGTGGGCAGCTGAACTGCTGTCTTCAGTGGAACGACGGACGTCGTGGTGATACGGTAAAACATTGAATATGGTCAAGCGGAAGGAACTGGTACTGGGGGACTCACGCCCAGAGGTGAGAACAGTCCAGTCAATTCGAGGCCGAATTTGCACTTTGTAGAGATGCAAGCGGTAGCCCGAAGTGAAGTACCGACCAAGTTTAGGCAAGCAGGGCTAATTAAAAGCTTTTCCAAATGACCGACAAACTGAACGTCATTCGATATGTCAAAGGCCAGTACTCCGATGCTAGCTGAAGTAACGGCAAACGGTGTTTACCCAGTACCCCAGTCCGAAACTCTAAGTGAGTCTTAATTGTAAATTTTGTATATTGTGTATGTCCCCATGCGCTATTGCGTACTTTCGTCCATGGTTACAGAAGCTAAGAGAATACATCGTTTTAGGAGATACGAACTTTAATACAGACATCGTAATTCTAAAATTGATTTTCTATATACCTGTCGCCAAGTCAAGAACCTCTGTTATTTAATTTAATTGTAAACACCCGATAAATTACGAGATCACGTTCACGTTACGGGACACGAGATGAGAGCATGCAAAAATGTAACGCGAATTTTGGACGGAACCCAACAAACTGTCACTAAAGTCAACGGGTGTTAGGGAACGTGTACAAAGGCTATATAGCAAATATCTATATTATAAGAATGGGAAAACTAGGGTGTAAACGAAATCTTTCTCCCGCGGTTATAACGTAAACTTAACTGATAGATTCATTGCCAGTATAGATCACACAGATACACAACAGAAAAAATAATCAACATGGCAAAAAATAAACATGCTATTACATAAAAAGCAGTATAAACTGCAGCGTCAGCATGCGACTCTCATCTCTGAAGTTTGGTGCAGCACCAATAGACTTTATAGGCACTTTGAGTACTCATTCGAACGGTGACGGAAAAAAAACGTGAGAAAACCGACCTTGAACCCAAAAGTCAATGGCATGTACAAAAAGTTCATTAATTGTCTATTAGAAAAAAACAATGGATCACGAAACAAAAACATAACTTCAAGGCACAGAACTTTAAGCTATTTTCTTATTTATAAATGTACTTCGTAATCCTACGGCTAACAAACTATTTATATAAATATATATAAAAACGAACAAGTACACAAGTAATATAGCCAAAGATGAAATACATCATACTTACAAAAACATTGAAACATTTAGTAATTGCCTAACAAGCTTGTTAATTATATATTGTTAAAATTATAAATGATTTAAAGTACATATTTTGATGATTTTAACGAACAAAGAAGTGCTTTCATTAAAATCGTACGTAAAAATAAAATCCGTCTCAATCTAATCATGCTACATACAAGTTGGCAACGTTATCAGGCGACTAATCAAAACTTTCCTGCCAAATGACCGCAACTATAATCTACAATGAATAAAGACTATATTACATAAACAACATTTTCAGACTGATTACATCCGGAGTAAAAAAACAGATTGTTGGCTAGTAACTGATGTACTTACCTATAGATAACTTTTAGTTAACGTCAAATTATGCCTGATCTAATGAATTGCGGGGTAGCATATGTCTGGATTTTAATACATCTGTACGGTTCCTGGGTCATCGGGGTGCTTTAAATAATGGAGGATTCTAGTTTTACTCAGTAATTATAGCTATGTAACGTATGAATACAATGTAACAGTTGAAAACAGTACCCACATCTGGCTGGCAAGACAGTATTGACTTGGCGTAACTCCGACGATTTAGGAAACCGCCACGTTTATAAAACTAAGAAAGCCTAAGTGACCTAAATGTATATATATAGCCTTGGCTTGTACAACATCCACATACATATACAATACATTATACCGATTGTCTATTTCTCATTACAGACTAAACCCAATTTACAATTTATATTATTATATCGCGTTTTTAAATGCAAGTCTGATAACTATAATCCGATTACGTCTTATATAACATCAATATGCATATCCATTGATACGTGCAATAATGTAAGGCAGGAGAAAGTAAACGCCAGCAGTCAAGATATATTACTGTTTGATTGCGACACAATGCGTCGCACAACGCATAAAAAATATTACATTGAGACCGAGAATACGGAAAGTATATTTTTATCCACACAAAAGCACTTTATGTAAAAATGAGGCCAGCAATAAATTGCAGTATTTAAACTTTCCGGATATAAAACGGATCTCATTATATATCACACATTAAGTTACGTTTGTTTAACACCAAACAGAACCCGGTTAATATTAAAATTTACACTAAACGGTACTAATATTCGAAATGAACACAATTTTACAGCACGCCCTCCTTTGCGAATTATTTCGCCTTGATATGGCTTTCTAACTTAGCCCTTTTGCTTAATTTTTCCCTTCGGTAGTGTATAAGGAATAAATTAAAAAAAAATACTGAAATTGGTCCCGCCGTTTGCGTGTTTTGAGCTTAGAAAAATTACAGAAAGCAGAGTATCAATATTTACTACAGACAAGTGCACACAATTAAATATGTATACGACAAGATCTACCTAAACAAATTTGTAATAAAAATACACCCAAGTATAAATATAAAATATGTCTCAAATTCTCACACCGAAGTTCGCTACTTGCTGATTCTACAGAGCCTGTGTGTTTTGTAACCAAACCGTCAAATGTATCAAATTACTCCAATTATTTGTCGAGTTTTGAGTCGGAGCGACAATTGTTTAGCAAACAATGAGAACTAATTTCCGCTGTCATTACAACGGCCTCTGTTCTGATGTTAAACGCAAAACAAACGGCACATTTGTGGTTTCCAGTTTTTCATTATAGCAAATAATTGCGAAGCTATCTAACCTTTTTATTCATAAATTATTATCATTAGCACAGATCCCATATGCATGAACCCTGAAGGCACTTAGCTTAATTTCATATATAGTAGTATAAATGTGTAAAGAATAGTAATTTATTAATGTGAAATGGCTAATATTATTCCTATATTATCCATTTCACAGATTACGCCCTCCATCGCCCGAACCCAATAAGAATTCCACTATCTCAGATTGTTTTCAATCGATATCCTATCTGCATCCCAATAACCAAACCCTACAAAGACAATCCAGTATTGGCAACGGATAGAATGCAATCTCTTCGCTCTTAACACTAATATTTGATAATCAATATATAAATTAAACAGTACAAATAAATTCTATATTTAAAACATATCAAATAGCTTTTTAATTATTTTAAAAACTGGTGTAAGTGAAAATCTTAAGAAAGGATGTTGGCACAGTTGAAATGTCATTTTCTGAAAAAGGTCTACCCACATACACCGATCCGACCTACCATGGATAGCTTGTATCGACAGATAGCCTTTACAATCCGTAGATTGGTTATTGACACACTTTTATCAATATTTCGATTAAGATGTCTATTTAATATGGTCAAAAATGGATTGACATAGGGGTTATTGGGTGTGGGTGAATGACGACAAATAAGTAACCGCAGTTCACAATGAAAGCCGTGTATTTTATAATTCATTGCAGTTTTTAAAGAACCACTTACTATAGAATAAGGCGAAGTACATATATACTCTTTATAATCGCTGTAATATTAGTGACTAGGTGAAAGAAAATGGAAGAGCTATTCAATAGATATCGCGAGCACAACTTACACGTCAAGTGCCGAACAGGAATGTTAGGAAACCCATTATATCCCATATTACGTCATAAAAAATCAAAATATAATCCATACAATCATTCATATCTATAAACGGTCACGATGCTGTCCGGCGCGTGTGCTTAACATCCTTCATCTGTCAAAGATTTCCTTAAACGGCGTCTGCCCGCGTTGAATTGATCAAATATGATTGGAACTACGCATTACCGTATACGTAGCTTGCATACATAATGTGGCTGCTTGTTTACATTTGATAACTACTTTGCAGAAGCTGAGATCAAACGTTTATTGTTTAATGATCCAGCTTTATTGTACTTGGTATCCTATTGTTTGGTAATTAATGTGAATATTACAAACGAGGAACATTACTAGAACTTATCGTCACTAATTATGTACCAACTAAGATAACATTTAGCAGTAATAAATAAAATAATTAAAAAAAACTATAAATTAATTGAAGACCAATCAATTGTTGCAGTTCTAATTCTAGCATAACTCTCGAAAAATGAAAGTAGACAAACAACGCGAAATAATAAAAATAAAAGACTTACTTTCCGAGTTTCAGCTTTTTTAAACTATCATTCAAGTTATATTGTACTGTTCGCCTTTAGCTTTGGGTTTGATTTGAGGTCACAACAGTGCTAAATATATTTTCTATCTTGAACGAATATAGGTTCAATTTGTGAATAAGTGAAATAACGTGTAGCAAATACGCATAAATATTTAACACATCACGCACGGCTCTCTTTCCGCACAGACTTCGCACTATACAATTTTCCAAACGAGGTTAGAAATTATGTGCAATTCCTTTACGCTCGATGTTCAAAGGCAACGGCAGATAAGTCCCCGATCTATATGGTATGACGTTATGATTCAAGTTCTCAAAGAGCTTGTACAAAGCGGCAAGGCAATAGAGACATCTATTCATTGCTCTATACAAAGTAATGTTATAAACTATGTATTTAAAAATATATATAATAGAAGAGCTACGGGTAAAATGATATCGATACGATAGCATTACGATTACGCCAAGTTAATACTAATCTACTAACGAGAAAGAATCTTTTTTTTAACTAGATAATGTCTAATAGCATAGCTTACTTTCCTTGCATTCTTTTTGCTTTTTTCTTTAAGCCGTATAACATATCCTATATCTGCAGAACTAGTCGTGGATTCGGAATATCATTCTTATATCTTAATATATATATTTCTTGTGTGCGTGTGTATGTGACTGAACTCCTCCTAAACGACTGGACCGATTTAGACGAAATTTTTTGTGTCAAGGGGATCTGGGAATGGTTTAGATTCACAATTTTGTCCGCTGGACAATGTTTTTTTAATTAATTTTCAATTTATTAGTTGTTGTTGATTTTGGAATGTTTTACATTGGATCCGACAGACGGCGCTACCATCGCAGTGTCAAATTTTAAATAATATTCGAATTTTAATTTTAGTCTGTCCCGAAATTTAAAAAAAGTTTTGTTATCATTGTGTTATATCGTGTGTGACCATGTGCTGGATCGTTAGATATTGTCATAACATTTGAATAATAATTTTCATCAAAATGGCTTATTAAAAATTGAAATTTTGAAATTAAAGACGTGTAGACAGGACGTCTGTCGGATCCGCTAGTGTATTATAAATATGTTATGTATTATTCTTATGTAAATGATTCTATGAGAGTAAAACAAATTTCGATGTTATTTCTATTGGAGATTCGTTTCATATATCCTAATCGTTGGAAAACCGCCAGCTTCCACTTGACCGACACAAGAACTGCCACCATGACATTTTCTTTTAAGATTTGTTGATTTTCTTGAATAACGAAACTATAAGTATCTTTTTTTCTTCTTTTTCCTAAAATGATTGACGCCTGTGGTGCAGGATCTTATTTCATTAAAATTATTAAGATACTTAACTAGATTTCAGGTTTAATCTCTGCAGGTATTTTAATAAATGTTTTGACTGATTTTGGAGCCTTTCGCTATCTTTCTATTAGTAATATTGACCAATTAGTGTCTCGACGCCTCTGCGTTCCTATACGTTTACATTAGTATACGTCAGAAGGTAAACAAACACGAGTGGTGGCAATTATTTCAGAGCTACTTTAACAGACTACTAAAATACTTAGTTTTTTAGCCTCAAAAAGACGTTAAGTGCATTTTGATTACATGTATATTTCATGTAAGTTTCACCGGCCTTAATCTGTAAGACTTAAAAACAAATAATTTTAACAGTGGACAAAAGAAGACATTTAACTGAATGAATTCAAACTTGGTAAATCTAGAAAAATAACTTACTTATTTCTAACAAGTAATTCATTGCAATCTAATTTTACCGCAAACAAAAAGTAGGCTATTGATCGCTAATATGACACGCCAAACCTACTCTAGTTTCGATGTTTACGGTGTCAGCTAACCCATTAGTTCCACAGAAACCTACTTAACCTAAAATTTGTTCTTGTGACAAAGTTAAAATTATGAAAACATCTGTTACTTGAAAAAGCGTATACTATATATGTTAATATACTATATAGTATTCACTGATTAGTCACATTTGTCGCCCACTAAGCAAAGTGGGTGGGAAGAGTCAAATTTCTAAATAAGATAATATCCAGTATTACACAGTACGCATTAATGTTCCGGATGTAAAAACACCGTTTTTAGATTTAACAGGTCAATCTGTTTACAAAGGGCATACTGTGAAATGTTCGGTATTATTTCCTTGTTGGTCGGATAGCTTGGGAGTTGTCTATCGACACCTTTTAGAGGATAATTGTATTTCTAGGATATATCGGTAGAATAATACAAACACATAATGAATTATGCATTTAGGGTTGTAAACTTTTGGGTCCAGTTTGTCTTTTTAGGTCTTTTAGTTGGCGATAGTAATATTTATACTTAAATTTATAAAAATAAATGGGGACTTGAAGCGCATTTGCTATGTAGGCAATTATTATCAATTAAAATATTATTTTTTATTAAGTAGTACATTATACTAATAATAATTAAAACTATTTATGCATCCTTCGCACAAAAGGTATATGGAACTCGACCCTAGGGAATACAATCCCGAGATTGCTAATTCAAGATCTCATGGGATTGTGAATAACAATCTCGTGAGATCTCGGTATTTCGAGATGTCGAGTAGTTTTCAAAAACTAATTGTTTAAATCGAACAAAACACAATGATAACACGATGAAAACCGCTAAGTTTTACAAGGCGGCTAATTAATTTAATGAGAAAATAATAATTTAAAGAAAAATATCTGAGGTGAATATGAGATCATATTCATGTTCTATTCCTATTATTAACAAATTATTTATAGTTAATCGCGTAACATATTCGTAACTTGAATACATAGTTATTTCCAGAATTCTTTCTAAGCAGCATCTCTCTCTTTTTTATGGGCAGCATCTTATGTCAGTCGCTCTCTCAGACTGAACAAGCGCGAGGAAGCTATTATAAGAAAATTGTAAAAAGCTACCCCTTGTTCCAACACACTCTAATAGATTTATCTCTTTAATATGAGTGGCTCTAATCTATCTTCACGCAGAAACAGGTGAAGGGCTTTTACCTTTTCTCACCTAGTTCCCCCTTAAGGAGTCGTTTTGTTTTTCTTAGCAGTATGTTAATTCAACACTAAAATAATGTAAAAAGGCAAATCTTACTTTTCAGTTGCGATGTTAATCTCATTACGAGCAGTTTAAAAGGGTACCTCATAATCATTTGATTGTGTTCTTTTTTTTTTCGTACGATATATTTTCCTAGAACGGAAAATTTCGTCGCCTTACAAATGTCCCGAGTCAGCTTTATAATTACTCATAAACGCTGCTTTATTCGACGCCCAGAGATACGCTTGTTCATAGAGGAGATTAACTTTTCGAAATCTCGTCATGCTTCAGGGTCGATCTCAAAAAATGGCACGTGATCGACATTGCATTCCCTACTCGACTCACTCCAGTCTAGTGCTCCCAGTCTAGGTCTACACCTACTAAAACCGCCTTGACTTCTCATGTATTAATTAGATTTTTCTAGGTTGATATATTATTTCTCATAATATTTGTTAAACTGCTGACGCGTTTATAATAATGAAATATTCATGAGCCCTTTAAGGTTCTACGTGCGTGACTCTAATTACATTAACGCTTCATCAGATTAGACCTTCGCCATTCTCCTTTAAGATCTTTACACGGTAATATATTCTATATTTAATAGACTTTGAACAAAGGTTTTTGGAACAGTGTCTAAGTTACATTTTAATGCCTTTATCTACAAAACGTTTCGTAGAACATTTATTTTATTCAAGGCGTTTCTAAATTACGTGTAAAAAGGATGAGTACTATGCACAGACCCTCAAATCTCAATTCATAAATACACAGAAAAAATTACACATCAAATTGACAACCAGAATTGGAAATGTTCCGTTTACAAAAAATATAAATACCACACCTTTAAACATTGAATAAAAGTTTAAACTACGCGTAATAATATGTACATGTATGTATAATGTACTTAGTCTGGCCATAAATACTGATACAACTAAAAATAAACAAAATATTACATTTGAATTTGGAATGTGTCATTTTTATATGATTGTCCAGTAAGTTTTCTCATTTTGGCGCCAATACTTTGTATAATATATTGCGATATTAAAATGCAGTGGGGTGATGAAGAGAACCAAATCGCTGTGATTGCATTACACAAAGTAGGTATGGAGCCAAATGCAATTTTTAAAACTCTCCATACGCTTGGTATAAGAAAAATATTTGTGTACCGGGCTATTAATAGGTACAATGAGACCTCCTCTGTTTTTGACAGAAAAATATCTGGCCGTCCACGTAGTGTTCGGACGAAAAAGATGGTCAAAGCAGTAAGGGAAAAAATTCGAAGAAATCCTGTCCGAAAGCAAAAGATTTTATATCGGGAGATGAAGATAGCACCTAGAACCATGTCGCGTATTTTAAAAGATGAATTAGACTTTCAGCCTATAAGAGACGTACTGGTAATTTTTTAACTTATAATTTAAAAAAGATTAGGGTGATAAAATCGAAAAAGCTTCTGAAGCGGTACGCAAAGATAGGTCACAGAAAAATTTTGTTTACGGATGAGAATTTTTTTACAATCAAGCAACATTTTAACAAACAAAATCACCGTATTTATTCTCAAAGCTCTAAGGAATCTTCCCAATTAGTAGACAGAGTGTAACGTGGGCACTATCCGACTTCAGTGATGGTTTGTTGGGGTATTAGCTATGAAGGAGAGACTGAGCCATTCTTTTGTGAAAAGGTAGCAAAACTTCGGCACAAGTATATCAAGATACCATCCTTGAGAAGGTAGTGAAGCCCCTTAATCACACCATTTTCAATAACAAAGAATGTTCCTTCCATCAAGACTCGGCACCGGGTCATAAAGCTCGGCCTACGCAGTCTTGGTTGGAAATGAACGTTTCGGACTTCATCAGCGCTGAAGACTTGCCGTCGTCTAGTCCCGATATTAATCCGCTAGATTATAATTTATGGTCAGTTTTAGAGAGTATGGTTTGCTCTAAACGGCATAATAATTTGGAGGCCCTAAGACAATCCGTACGATTGGCAGTGAAGAATTTTCCCATGGAAAGAGTGCGTGCTTCTATTGATAACTGGCCTCAACGTTTTAAGGACTGTATCGCAGCCAATGGAGACCACTTCGAATAAGCTTTTTATATTATAAATTGTTTTTTATTTATGTATTAAACTAATACACTGTAAAAGTAATAAATGTTATTTGCAACAGAAAAAAAAATATTTTTCTTTGTTTCAGTATTTATGGCAAGACTAGGTATATACATATATGATTGACCTTGTTCACGGACGACCGAGCGTAAAGGAAAAATTATTATGTAACAATATACAGCTAATGCCTTGAAAAAAGGATCATATTTTAAATAAACAATAGAGCCTAGTACGAATTCTACTTAACATTTAGGTATCAAGTCTCATTATTTACATTGTTTTAGTTTTTAAGGTATTTTGCAAATACATATTAGTTCTCTAGTATTTATACCTTCGTGGCTAAAATCTATAAAATATTCGATTTTTAACCTTGGCGTACAAGTCTTTAGTAAGAATTTCTGGATAAATAGTTATTGCTATGGTATCGAAATTTCATCACAGGTTTAACACCACGAATTATATCGCTATTTAATATATCTTAGATGTTCATGTGCCTATAATAATGTAATAATATATGTATTAAAAATGATTTACCATTTTCTTAACAAGCCTGACGATTCATATCATAATATATACTTTATATCGTTAACAACATTACCAAGTTTATGACCCGTTAAAAAGTGTTGTAGCGATATATTAATGCAGCGCTTAAATGTTATAAAACTTTTTTTTTATATAATAGGTGGGCAAACGAGCCCGAAAAGGCAGACCAGCAGGCTCAGGCGCAGGTCCAGTCCATAGACACCCATTTTTAGTGGGTGCGTTTCCGGCCTTTAAGGGAAGAGTACGCTTGAATTTTGAATTGTTAAAGGTCGTAATCTCTCAAGGAAGACCCCCGCCGATAGTCGATTCCACAGTTCGCAAAAGAAAATGCCTTGTGAAACGGACTGTGAAGATATCCAGCCATCAAGGTGATGTTGGTGAAATTAAGTATTCAAACCTAAATTCTATTATCGTATATAAACCATTTAAAATACTATTAAAATTAAAATAATGTAAATAAGATTGCTGTACAAATTATTAAAGCGCAGGGTGACATATAATATGTCTTCTATCTAGTGGCGTAGCAAAGTGGAGGCGGCGGGGGCGGTTGGCACCGGGTGTCACTTTTATTGGGGTGACACCCACCCGGTCTCTTAAGTTTGAAAACAATTTACAAACAAACAAAATCACTAACATGAAATTTTCTTTATCTCGGATTCCTCCACTAGCACTAGCTGAGCTCTATGTAGAATTCGAGGATTATCGCAAAAGAGCCTGATGCTGTCGTGGGGGATTCCCCGTTCCATACTCGGGATCTTTTAATAAATGATCCATGTCCTTTATCATATAAAATTTATTGCTTTTTACTTTCGATGGGGTGGCACCACCAACTTCCGCACCGGGTGCAACCCAAAGTAGCTACGCCACTGCTTCTACCTTGGAATACCCACAACACAGGAAAGTCAGGAATGAATTTAATTTATGAAACCGACTCACATCACATAGGGTTTCTATTTAATAACATAAATCTCTTAATTTGCTAATTTAATTGTACTTAAATATATTTTCAATGCTCGTGAGAATTCTCTGTTATACATTCATGTGTATTTAAGGGTAAAGATGCCTAAAAGTAATTGCCTAATATGTAATAATATAAATAGTCTTCTAGTACCGTTATGTTCATTTCCTAACGAGAGTTAGAAAATGCGCAATTCTTACTTTTAACAAAATTAAATTATTCTTGCGAGTTCCCCTCTTTCACAGCTATATTTAAGATACTTAATATCAGCTGCCACTTCACTTGCCAAAAGGCATCACGCTTCATGATAAATATATTACTTACAAGAAATTAAAACAGACATTAACATATTAAGAAATCATTTTTAACTATTATTAGTTTTGGACATTATTATTAAATCATAATGTTTATTCAACAACCACTAGTCACTAGTTATTTTATAACAAGCTTCGTATACGTTCTTAAAGTAAATGACATTGAAAATAGTTAAGTCTGCTTTGCTATGTGCAACGCGACTTATCAAATATATGGTTCCTTTAAAATGCAACTGATTTATGATGAGGTGGGTCGGGAAAATTAACATCGTGAAAGCACGCAAATGTCTCGAGTCAGCCTTCAACTATAATTAATACCTACTAATCGTCTTAAATTAGCTACGACGCTGTATTCTGACTTAATAGAATTTCAGACCGCTACTAATATAATTTGTAGTGTAACTTTAAAATTGTGTTCAGATTTCAAACACATAAATTTTTTTTTTCAGTAATTACATTTTAAGGCGGCATTAAAAAACATAAAAATGAATATCAATGTTTCTTATTTATTTTGTATTATATAGACCATTTATTATATGGGTTTAAAAAGATGGCTATTCAATTATTTTGTCTAACTTTATTTTCGCAGCCGGGACACAAAAAAATTTGTTCAATTTTGTATAAAAAGTATATTTATTCAGTGTTTACTACTAATTTATGTGCCGAGGACGAAATTAGAATATTTTATAAATTTTCGACATGCAACGACCATATACCATTTGAGAATAAATACTTGCAATTAACTTAATAACTAAAACAATGTAAAATAATGAGTATGCTGAATTGGAAATAATTCAGTTCAGCGTGCGAATCTCATCTTTAGGTGGTAGGTCTGAAACCCGGCTGCAAACAAATTAACTTTCTATATATGCGCGTATTTAACGCGAGGAAACCGGCATGCCTACGACCAAAACGTCAATGCCGTATGCGAGTCACAGAAGGCTGATCACCTGACTTCGAAAAAAAACAATGATCACGAATAAGATACAGAAATCTGCGACCCAGGCCTAAAATGTTATAGCGCCACTGGCATTTGTTTTCTATCAATGTATTTACCGCATTGTCAAAGTATTGAAATCAATTAATAAATATTAAACTAACTATTGTGCCATTACTATCCGCCAATCATTTATCCAGTGATTGGAAATAATCCAACATTTTCTATTATACAAGTTTTTTATTTTATACCTTTGGTTATTCAACTTAAAATCACAATTTCATATCTATTTTGTATCACTTATAAAGCGATACTTACGTTCATGTTGAATAAATACTATTTTTTAGGCTCTCAATATGGGCAATATCAAATGGCGGGATATGACACAGAAATGGGAACGCTGGAAGATTCTCATATCGGAGGGAAAGACAATTTTTAGACGCGCGCTTTTTGATCTGCGTTATGCTTTAAAACACATACATTTTCCAAACATATATATTGATCCGTGACTCATATATTTTTTTTATATATTCTGATACAAAATATACGTAGCAGACAAGGAAAATACCATTAGGCTGTGGTAGGCTGTGGCAGTACGATTATCAGAATTTAAGCCACAAACGAGACGAGATCCGGAATGTATAGTAACGCTAATGGCGCATCGTCTTGTCATACAGATATCTTATCATCAGTGTCATTTTGAGTTCTTCTCTTAAGATGATAAGATGTAGGCGTGCGAAAATAAAATCTAATAATAGAATATATATTACAATTACAATCTGTATACTGATGTCGACAATTAATACACAATTCACAATATGTTTCGTGTACAAACAATTCAAAGCAAATACATTCCTATAATTCGTTTAGGTAATTCTAACTACATATTTACATTTCATTCAATATACATGTACCTTAAGATATATTCTAGGCGGCAATGTTAATAGTAATAGTTTTTTTTACAGAATACGTATTCTAAATATTCAAACGTTGATAGAAGTAAATTTCTATTTATCTACTATAACAAAAAAATCATTAAGCAGAGTTTATCATAAAAACTTTAGGTTTTAGGTCTCACTGTGTATGCTGTGTAGAACTCTATAAGCCAGCATGCGTCGTACGCGTACCGAGGTATGATTAATGCATATTTATTGCATGAGACATCCGAGTACCGTGAATCATATTAACTGCAATAGAAGCTATAGTACAGAAACTGCACTTAGTTTGTCATGTAAAAGCACTCCGTAAATAATTTATATAGTTTAAATGAGACAAAAATATGTGTAATAGTGAAAGTACAAATGACAGAGGGTATTACGGTTCTAGTAGACTGTCATTATACATGGCTTATAATTTCAGGTATCAGGCACTGTACTTATTAACAGTTCTATTCCAACAATACTGTAAGAATACACGGAAATAAAATTCAATAAAAACATTTTTAGTTTCGTTCTATAAATATGAGGGTGACATTCACTATCAGTAGTAGCAATATATGCCGACAACATATTACTTAAAATCCATAACTGAACCTTGCTCCTATGGTTAAATTCAAAGAGGAATTTGGAGTACACAGAAAGACTAACAAACAACAAAAATGTTTAATAAATTTTCTTTAACATTGACACTAACTACTGTTAGGTCTTATCTATGAATTGAGGTTTTGTCGTACTGTGAAAAAGCTTGAAAGGTACCTCACGAATTGAGTGAAACAAATCGACAAACGCGCGTCGACTGCGGCGTTACATTACTTAACCGGCGTAATAGTATAGGAAAATAATGGAATGTGATGAAAAGTGGATCCTGTACGATAATCGGAAGCTCTCATCGCAATAACTGAACCCAGCCGAACCAGCCAAATCATGTTCAAAGCGATAATTTACTCCGAAAACTTGTGAGCGTTTGTTGGACTGGGTGGTATATAACTTTCTTAAATTTGGCCAGACGATTACGGCAGATGTCTATTGTCAGCAACTGCGAACCCAACATGGTGGTCAAAAACTAGCTGCTGCAAACACCCAAGGCTGGTCAATGGCTCAAACCCTGCTTCACGACAACGCTATACCACACACTGCAAAACAGACCACTATCGCATTAGAGGAGCTTCAATTGGAATGTTAAAAAAAATCTAATTTAAGTTCCTCCGTAAGTATAGCATAAACATTTAAATCTCAAAAAATATGAGCTGTTTCTCGGGTAATGTTAATTTAATTTCTACGTAACCGTAGGGACGCCACCCCTATAAATTTTAGTAATTAAACCCCCGTTACTGACGGGCAATAAATCAAGATGATCCAAGTTGTACTTTGCTATCGGCCATATATCAATCACATCGGACCGACAGCACAATCGAACCGTTTGCAAGCAACGATTGACAATCAACACAGCCATCTCTAGAAAAGTGTTGAATACAAAGCAAATATTTTTTATTTATTATTAATAAAAACGAAAACATTTAATAATACATAATAACAGCCTGCCAGCCTAATTACATAATAACATTAAGTGTTTTGTATTTGAATTAGTTCGTTCCGACATTGAAATTCACAGTTATTCAAATCTGATAATTAATTAAATTATTGAGCTACTTCAATGTCGTGCCATTATCGTTAAGAAAACATAAAAATATAAAAACCACAATAGTATAGCAAACTAAGTATCATCTTAAACATCTTTTGAAAATAAACTTATGTATATTTATACATTTGAACTGCATGCGTCACTATTGCTGCCTACAAGCAGCCACTTGTTTACCTTGTCCACGATTAAATTAGTAGATATCGAAGAAGCCTTAACATAAAGGTGCAATAACCTCATGAGGTGAGCTACATAATGCTTCGTTTTAAACGCTAAGCTTGGCTTAAAAGATTTATCAATTAGCGCGTCTTAGTGCATTAAACTCCTAGGGGACGTAGGAATCACTTGTCGACTACTACGCTTGCCGTCGGCTACAAATTGTATTAAAAGGTAACGTGGATTAAAAATTGTTTATAATTTTGTTACTTTTTAAGTTTTCGGATAACCTTCAATAATGTAATACAAACCTAATTATATTTAAGATTTACTCTCATATATATATATATAAAAAGAAAGTCTCTATATACCAATGTAGATAGAGACACAAATATTTACTTTATTAATTACGTTTACATACGATCAACCCTCCCTTTCCAGCATGACGAAGCAATCAAAGAAAATATATAAGTAGAAAATATTGAAACATTCGTTTTCACATCAGTGAAACTTCGTGTCTGAATATTCTCGATAAACTGACCGCATATCAAACATTGCATGTACAGCAAAAACATGCAAACTCATATATCTATATAGCATCCGATATGTCGACAAGTGTTTAATTCTAATCTAAAATCAGTTTAATCTTAATATAAGTGAATAGACGTTGTAATCTAATGGAATCATGTTATGGACAGGAAATCTATAACCCTAACTTTTTGGCTTTTGAAATAATTTTACTCTACTTAGTTTTATGTAACAGCGGCAAACGGGCAGGAGGTTCATCTGATGTTAAATGATACCGCCGTCAGCCGTGTAATAACACTCACATTGCCAGAGTGCTCGCACGTGCGTTGCCGGTTACATAATCAGTATCATCAAATTCGTGTATATGATTTCTAAGTCCAACCCTAGTCTTTTTTGGTTCTCAGTCTCACAAATAGCGATAATCCTTAAAATTTATTTCCTCTCAATGCTGTAACGGTTATTCGTTAGCGCCTTTTGGTGCGACCTGATTAATTTCCTCGAACGTTAACCTCTGTGTCAAGGATTCGATGATTCAAAACTGGCACATGCGGTAAATGACCCGTCTAACGGTAACCTCGTATAGATTATTTTGACATATCAAGGCAAACTTGGTAAACATTAGCGTAGCTTTTCTATAAGTCGAGTTGGCAGATTTAAAAATCAGCCAGGGCAACCTTTGACATGTTGAGGGCCAAATACGTTCGCGGGCCGCATTATATTTTTTGCGATACAAAAATAAAAATAAATAAGACATGAAATAATACGACAATAAATATTAATTCACTGAAAAACAACCATCTAATGGATAACTGTAATACCGAACAAGCCTGCTTGTCTGCTTCTCAGTGCTCACGTCTAATGCTATGGAAAATGATTTAAAACCTAATTATTTTTTTCAAAATCAATTTTCTTTTTATCAACAAAATACCACAAACTTCTAACATACACTCCTTGATAAATTCTCCTTCGGCAGATCGTTTTACTTTTGCTAATTGAGCTATGTACAAAACTAGCCTTCACAATATTATCAGGTTGTGTTCTTTGTATACGAAACGTAGATGTTTTTCCAAAAAATATAATCAATATTTTATCTTTTTGTCCTGATTGAAAATTAAACGGGCTTTATTATTATTTAATTAAAATAAATATTTAATGCTAGGCGTAATTGTTTGTTGATTATAAGTTGGAAAAATACATTTTCTTTTACAATAAGTGCCTACCTAGAGAAGGCATGACCATTTCGGCCGACTGTAAGAAATGGTAGGGCTAGTCGGTCAACAACCTCTATAATCGAAAGTAACGTCCGTCATTGTCGATGATGGAAGCGGAAACAAAACCAATTGCAAATAACTTTACTCTTTTGTCGAAGTATTTTATTCGGTTACAAAAACGCTCTCTTCAAAGCCTCGCAAAATCTCTAACTGGCGAGGTACATTTTATGTTAAACATATATTCAGTTTTAAATATATATACACTTCGTAATATAAACTTTTTCAACTTGCTCTAAATAAAAATGCTTTTTAGTACATTTAAAACTGTTCCTTGAAAAGGAAAATTTAATTTAAAAATGTCAAAGTAATTAGTACTCTGAAAAGAAAAAACATTAAGAGAATAAAATCTCGCTAAAAGGACTTTAAAGAAATATTGCAATCCTTAGTTAACTAGTAAAGTTAAATCTTAATTACATACAGACCTTGGTAAATTCTGTAGGTATAACGAGAAAAGTTTCCTAAACTCCCACTAATGACACAAGAGTAGTACGTTTATAAAGCAATTTAATCGTAAAATTATTGTAGCATAATAATATTTGCTGCTGTGAAAACGGTCCCTTGTTAATGTTAGGGACAAATAAATTGCTTAATTGTTAATCTGAAACCACATACGCTTATTAAACAAGTAGTTTTAGTCCACATTTCAAACGCATTACAATTCAACGAATTTAATCGGATTGTTCACAACGGCTGTCTGTAACAATGAATTTTTCGTGTACTTTAACAGAAAGGGTCTTATTATAAATCTATATTTATAACTTTATTGCAATGTTCTATAATTCTTACAAATTTTATCCAATCTAATCTTTTAATCAGCTATTAAGTGTTATGACGGGGCTCAATATATACTTAACAATTAACAGGCCATGATCCTAATAATATTCGATGCTTCAAACAATAGGTGATTTGTATACCTTTTCGATGCACATGTCTCACATGGCATACAATGTTGCCAATTTTGGCTTGAAAAAAAACTTTATACGTGACACCAAGATTTAATTTGTTGGAAAAATTATTTCAACTATGTTCACGCCACACGGGCACTTGGATGGAAAATATGTCTGTGGGAATAATCAATAAATTCGTTTAAAAATGTTGAACGGATTTGTATTAAACATAAAAATACGGTAAAATATGTAAAAGACTATACTTATAACTAGATCATCACACAACATGAGAAACTTAGAAACTGCATTAGCTAATGTATATTATAAATACGTTTTAACTAGCCTTAAATAACATAAGAGCCAAATGAGTCAAAGTTTGATAAATAAATATTATACACCAGATGACCCGGTTAACTTCGTATCACATATATTTGTTTCAAAACTTTTTTTTTTAAACAGACCAAAGAGATCTGTCCTCGCAAAACAGTATGAAACAAATTCTAGATTATGAAATTACAGAGACCCATCTGGTAGACTCAAATGTCATGTACTAAATTGATTACATTGTGCACCAATATGCGTCGTGAAATTAAATAGGTAATAAATTTTTAAATTGTTTTTTATGAATATGTATTTAAAAGGGCTGCATAAGGGCCGTAGAAGATTATTTTTTTATTATGAGAAGCATAATAGGAAAAAAATGAAATATAAGCGAAATCTAAAATATGGTCTGATTTCGTATTGCATTCTTTGAGTCCTAATAAAAGGTGTCGAAACGATAAATTAGCTCACTGAAAAACAGCCTTATAATGGATAACTGTAATACCAAACAAGTCTGCTTCTATGAAAGTGCTATCTGTTAATGTTATCTTTATCAGACGTTTTGGAAAAACCTAATCTTAATATCATCGACTTGTTGCACATCAACATAAAATAGTACATTTAATACAGTTGCTCAAAAAGTGGCATATTGCAGGGACGTATAGCGTTCGGAAAGAGGGCTATTACACACTCGTGCTTTTTCTTTACCGCTAGTACGTTATCATTCTATTAAAAAGAAAAAACCAACCACAAAGGTTTTACTAAAAAAAATCATAGAAGTTTTTATGATTCACGCAAATATTTTAAAAAGAAGCTACTAATTTGTTTCAATATCAGATTTAATGATTGGGTTTAATGAGTTAGATTTGGTTTCTTTTCATTTCATATCAATAAAAATATTCTACTGAAGACTTGGCTGTATGGGCGAAGTTCCTAGACATTGTTTTGACAGTTGGGAATGATAACGCACTAGCGGTAGAGAAAAAGCACGAGTGTGTAATAGCCCTCTTTCCGCACGCTATAAGTCCCTGCAATATGCCACTTTTTGAGCAACTGTATTAAAAACATTATTACGGTCTTAGCCAAGTACATACATTCCATTAATGGCGCGCTTTAGCTGCTTCCCTCTGCCGCATTTTCAAATATGTAGTCTATCGATAGAGTAATATCTCTCGGACGCAGAGTAATTAGTGCCAGCTTGGACTATGTCGGTATAGCAATTTCAGGCGTTTTAGTAGTTTTCCTATCTGTCAATCTTATCTTAGACAATAAATAGTGAAGAAGAAGCGAAGGTGGCATCTCGTCACGCAACATTCACTTATTCGAGACGGTCTGCTATTTGATTACGTGCGTAATGCGTATTAATTTAATCAACACTATTAAGCGAGTATCTATAGAAATACTACATTTATCAGGAAATAACACGATTATACAAAATAATATTATGGCTTAATATTTACTTCAACAACGTATTTTTTAAGAAACTTGCCATAAATTGTTATTTATGTTTTTTTACAGATCATGTATTAACATAAAAAGGCAGGTAATAACTTTGAACTATTTTTGTTAAAATCCAGCGGAATATTGCAATTTTCAACATCGTCCATAGATAATATAAAATCGTTATTAATTCGTGTTAAAATCTGTTTTCTCAAATATGTCAATAAAACCAAAGCCTAATTTGAATGTAATCACAATCATATAATTTTGCAGACACATTACAAGAGAATTTGTACACATTAATAAAAACAGAACAAAGGTATATCTCGTACAAAAAGAATAAACGTCATTAAATGGCGTCGTAAATGGTCAGTTAAGGTAAAGCGCAACTACATAAACCTCGTATTACTAGAAACCAGTTGGCAGTCGAGCCATTCTCACGACACGGCAATAATTGACGGGAAGACATGCAATTATAATATGATATGTTAAAAACCTTCTTCGAGGATATAGTAGCTAAAACCGTGTTATCTATTCGGAAAGATTGGCTTTTAGATTTTTTATTATTATTCTTTTTTCGATGTTGGTTTTATATTTTTGATTTTATAATAAATTTACTTATGCACTTAACTCTTTGTTTAGTTGTTTTTCATTACTAGGGTTGGTACCTCCTCAATAATTTATGTCATCTGAATGTATATGAATCAAATACGTAATGCACTAAAGTTTAATTAAATTAAATTTTCCTAAACGAATTTATTAAATAATTCTATAGCCCAGGATAGCGGTTGTTTGGTGTATAATTCTAACAGAGATGCCGATAGCGATGGTTGATGATTTACAAAAATTCAATAAAGTTAGTTAAATTATAAGTTACAGATAAATATATTTTTGACTTTGTAAATTAAATTATTTCAAATCGTTGTAAATGACATCTGCACACACAAAAAATCGTAAGTGACTAACGGCATACTTAAAATACGTCACTTAACAAAATCAAGATAAGAGCGTGCGGCAGACAGCGGAAGGAACGTGGGTGGAACGAAATTGTACAAGAAAGCCGAGCCAGATTTCAAATTGCTTTTCTATAGTAGTTTTTTGACTCAATATGTTTAAAAACAATGACGTTACTGTCAACTGCCATTGTCATTATGTCACAGAGCTCATAAACAACTTCATAGTCAAAACTCAACAGTTTTTATTATTCATCTCGGAGCAATGGTGTTACTGGTGTTGCTATTATAATACTAGTATCTTGATAGTATTGCTCCGAGACAAATAATAAAAATGATTACAAGAAAAATATATGTTCAGTAGAATAAGTGACAATTTATAACAAGATACTAAAATAGATACTAAAGATTGTAATTAAAATATAATCTGTGGCCGGTCATCATAGACGATAGAAAGCGCTGATTGGCCGTGCAAATTGCTGATTACACTGTTTGAATACATCCAATGGTCTGTGAGAAAACAAGAGAACTTTCTCTATAATGCTCAACTTACCAAGCTTAGAAATGTTGATTTGACTAAATTAGGTTTTGCTTCGGATAAACTGCTGATCTCATTATTGGCAAAGAAAAGAAGAAATCTTATTGCTAAGTACAATCCCGAGTTGGAAGATTATTTTTAGTCTTGAATATCATTTCTAATACATCATACATACTTATTAGTCAATTAATCTTACCTACCTAACCTTACTACCTACCTACCTACCTAATGCAAGGTATTTGTATTTTTAGAAAACCTATATTTATTTTATGTGTTAAGCTTTATTTAATTTACACTCATATACGCCAATGAAGTATAACTCTGTAATTAAAAAAAGGGAGACAAAACACAGTACACACGGCATATTGCCTAAAATGTCTTATTTACTTGATTTATTCTTATCAAAAACAACTGTTAAATAAACTTATTTCGTAAAGCGAAACCTAACTATTTCACGACAGTTAATCTAAGTTCTCAGCTACTGTGTAAGTAGAACAATATGACCGCTGTCACCATGCACCAGCGCTGGAGAAAGCAGTGAAACTCAGGATATCTAATGGTTATTGGCTAGCGTCATATCCTCATGCTGAATTATGAATAATATAGTAGAAAGTGATTGTTGTTCAAATACATCCTTAAAAAATATTTATTTTAATTTGAAAACAGACTCAATAGCCTAAACCCTTTTATTCATAAAAACTCTTTATTATTATCAAATTATGTTTACATAAGTATCCCCAAGCATGCGCTTGGTGTGAACCCGCAAAAAAAGCGTAAGCATGGCTGTCCAAAACAAACATACAATTAAATATGTATTGCCTGGCGACGTATAGTTGCAGATGAGACAAAAAGAGCCGAAATGACTTGTAGTGAGAATTCGAAGTTCAAGATGGCACGCGATTGAGGCTCACAGTTTACGCCCCTTTAAAGTAAGCGAGTTTACATAGTTGTATAGTGTAAATTATCACTCTTGAGCTTTGTTAAAAACACTTCTAAAGTGAGCTAAGTATTAAAACATTCATGGTTACTTCAATTATACGGAAACGAAATTGCAAAAACAAAGCCCCATTATAATGTCACAGCGTATGTATCACAAAGGCGATAACGTTTTTGCGTTTTATCTTGTTTCGGTGAAGTACAGTACAAAAAATATAATTACAATTTACGTTTATAAAGTTGATAGTACCACTCAAAATATATATTATGCTGGAATATGAAGGAAATATTCCATCGTCAGTGTTGGCCTAGTAGCTTCAGCATGCGACTCTCGTCCCTGAGGTCGTAGGTTCGATCCCTAGTTTTGCACCAATGGACTTTCTTTCTATGTGCACATTCAACAACGCTCGAACTATAAAGGAAATCATTGTCAGAAAACCGACTTGCTTTAGACCCAAAAAGTCGATGCCGTGTATCAGACATGCCTACTTGCCCATTAGATTGACTAACGATCATGAAATATACAGATCTGAGGCTGAACCTAAAAAAATTGCTCGACTGATTTATTTCTTTTATTTATATGAAGGGAATATTTTTTGGACGTGCGCGACGCTTTGTTTTTAAACGGTTTTATTTAGCTTACCCCGTTTGTTTTATTATTTCTTGGGTCAAATTTAGTAATTCAAATTTCACCCTCTTCCTGTCAACCGATTAATCTGAAATTTTGTATACACTTTGGATTTTGGTGACAATACAATTATGTTTATTCATTATCATTATAAATTCAAGATGGCAGCCGCTACAAAATGGCGGATAATTTATGTTTTATTAATCCCATCAATATGGGTATCAAATGAAAGGGCTCATCAAGCAGAATACAATATACTATAAATAACAGGCAAGAAACCTTGCAATAATGAAGCACTAAATGAATAAAACAGAATGCGAAATAAAAACTAAAAACTAGAAAATAAAAATAGGTAAAAAAACTTTTTAAGTTAAACGGTTTTATGTTAAACATACATTGCAATGTTTAAGATAAATGTACTAAAAATCAAAAAATAATTAAAAAATCCTGCATTTAATAGCACATTGTTCTTGAATCGCCTGCTTTTAAACAATACTAAATCTATTTTCAATGCAACCTTATGACCGACAGACAGTATCGACATAAATTAGTTTGCTTATTATAATGCCAAGTGTAGTAACCATTAACATATTTAACCATCTAATTTTCCAACAATTTTCACACCTGTATTGTTTTTATCAAGTCAATATTATCAAAAACACGACGGACGTGATCTGAATAAAAAGGCGTCGACGCCATTACCATTTTCTTACTTTCTCATATTTCAATATTACTAAATGGATTTCATATATTTATTTTATTCTTCAATGGTTTCTGACATAAACAATAAAAAACGAGTACAGTAACAGTTATTATAAAATAAGTTAAAAAGAAAACCTTACAAAACAATACTGGTTTAGGTTACGCTAATACGTATATATTCTATTTCACCATTCCTCCTACTGATAGGGGACAAGTCTTTGCTTGAAATGTACTTTATTATTATTAATTACTTAAGATGACATGTGGAATATGGTGTAATAGCTACAGCTCCTTACAAACGTTGAGTAAAACAAATGTTTCCCTTAAACATTTAGACGGATAAAAACGTATATTTATTACATTAGAAACTGTCCGTATTAGTGGGAAATGTTAAAAAAGTTTCGAAAAGAAAATCATACTCATACGTTTGTTTTTCTTTAATTAAAAAAAGCATATTCTTTAAAACATAAACTCTTTTAATGGTAAAAGTAGCTGGACTTGCGGTGTAGGAACTGCATACATCTAAACAATTAGTAATCCGTAGCTACGCTAACATCAACTGTTTACATTACTGCATTTCCGGGCAATGGACTGGGCCTTTGTGGCTACACTATTACAGAATTAGATACATACGTGAGTCAATTTCCCAGGTCAATGATCCACATACGCGAAAAGTTTTATTAAATGAATTTTTTTTTTTTATAATCTATTACTGGGGGCTTAGCCAAGTCTTTATGTAGTGAGTCGAATACTATTTTTTTCTTAAAATGACATTTTGTGCCGACACATTTTCATATAAATTAATTCTTCGACTTTCTACATACAGCACTGTTATGCCATCTTGACTATGCGCCCTGGCAGCAGGAACCTAACTTAAAATCACAAAAATAACACAAAGCTTTTGTATGCTTTTGTTTCTTAGGTTGAAAAAGTACATATATTCATCCTCAGAAGTCTATTCAGTATAATTGTTATGTACAGGGACGCATGACAACACTCTTTCTCAACATTCCTACGCCACTATAGATCCCTTCCCGGGTCTATTGTCGAGAACAAAACAGATTTCGGATGTGTCAGTTATATGAAATTGCCACAAATTGGTGCTGCGAGTCAGGGGACCAGTAATGACGTCATACAACAATAATTGTATGTATAGTTCTACACAAGTAGTGTAGTTTCGTGAACTCTGTTGGGTGTTATATTTTTGTATAACATTATGATATGCCATAAACTTAATATATAACTCTGAAGCTCATTTGAGATAGCTAAATGATAAATTTTACCTCAATCTTATTGGAACATAAAAACACTTTGGGCAATAGAATGACATTACAATAGAAACATAAAATCATATATCTGTAGTACATGCTTTTCCAATCCACATCTGTGGAAGTAATGCTATTTGCTAAGCCATAAAAAGTAATTAAGATTGCATTTTAAATAATAATCATCATTATTATCAATTTAAAAATGTAATATAAATAACGATGAACATATATTTAAATCGGTAGATATTCAATTTAACAGCAACCTAGAATTGACTAAATATAGTAGAAACTCGAGAAGTTATGGCAATTCAATAACTTTTCACAACTTGCCTTGTTAATATAAAACTCTAGAATTCATCCGTCAAAAGATGAACTGGATGGATGAACATAAAATGGAGTTGTAGAACAGATATCGATTAACCCCCTGACTTGCTATACTCAATCGAGCAACAATTTGCACGATAGCTCACGACATCGCATTCATACTCACATCTAGACCAGATCAGTAGTAAGTGTGCGTGTGATGGAGGCTTATTCAACTGTGTAAACTACCATTGATACAATTTTCCCGATCAAAGGGTTCCTTTAACTGAGATGATGTGATTCTTTTCACAGCGAAATCACCAGAAATAAACGTATTCCTACACGTCAATAGTGCCGACACAGTTCGAATGCTAATATTTTTAACCTATTTAGTTTTAAAAAAGTAATAACGATTACTACATTATGTAAACTGATATCCCATCATTATACTTATTATAATAAACGATCGAACATAGGGGAAAGAACATCGCACAACGTGGATTACGTGTAAAAAAACACAATGAGTCAAGCTCTTCTAATACAGTTGCAATTTTCTTAGCGCTATTTACGAAATGACTAAGACTAGCGACAAGTATGAAGTACAAAACTTAATGTATTTATTTGTGGTTTTAAATTAAACACAATCAATCGTTTAAAATATTATATTAATGACAATTTAAAATTGTATATGAAGTATTTGTATGCTCTCTCTTTAAGCAATATGTGATTTAATAAATAGCTTAGTCTGTTCAAATCAATAGTAATTATCACTTCATAATAAACCAACCTACCCAGCCTAACCAGCTTCACTAGATAAAAAGAAAACGGTGTCAAATTCAAACAACAAATTAAAAAGTATCGTTTGATTTGTCTCTCAAACAACATTTAATTCAAGTGTTTCACACAGCTGTTGGGATAATCTGTACAATTAATTATCAGTTACATGAACCATCGTTTCCAGTCACGCATTGTATAAGAGATGGCGGTCATAGACCTTGACAACGTAGAAATATAACGGCAATACTATAAACCGACGTTTAATTTCACTGATCCACTCCGTAACAAGACTAATAATACTCGAGCGTTTACAATTTAGTAGTGCTGTATGTACGTTCTATAGAACTTCCGGCTTCTTATATCTAACCAGGTAAACAAGCCAAACTATAATAAATGTTTACTACTGCTGAATTTACCGTGTCCTCCCAATTCCATTATAATCCAATTCCATAACGAAAACATTATTAATATTATTACCCGAAAGTTCAAATTATCAGTATAATTTGTATTATAACATATTTAGGTAAATATGTATAATATGTATATGTACAGTAATAGTATTCTGACTGAATTTAATGCATATTTTAGATTATTAATGAATTTTAAATATGCTACCAAAATTAAACTTAATATCTAATATGTAAGTATATAAAATTCTCGTGTCACGGTGTTTGTAATTATCTCCTCCGAAATGGCTGGAGCGATTTTGTGAAATTTTGTATGCATATCGTTTTGGTCTGCGAATCGGCCATTTTCATCCCCCTAAATGCTAAGTGTGGTCTATCCCCTAAATTTTTTTATGATACAGCATACAAAATATATCTACAACCTTTCATTCCACCCCTCTGCGATAAATGCCTATTTTTTATTTGTTAATACAAAACTTATGACTTGAATTCTGAGGTTTATATAGACAAAATATAAACAGAAAAACCTAAAAAAATCATTTCAACCGAACAGTATTTGGAGTAGCATAGTATAATGTTACATGTTGGCATGTACTAAAAAGTGGACAAAATAAAGATATTGCTTAAGGAGAAACAAAATTCGCGGCTGCAGTAGTATTATATATATTCAATATCGTATGTACATATTAAGCAAACAATTACTGACAAAGCAAGGGTCCACCAGAGGCAGGGTCAACAAGCTGATAAGCTAACAATGGCACTCGATAAGCACCTCACGTGCTCCCAACATAAAACAACAAACTCAGCTCAGCAGTTTTTATAATATTGCTATTAAATCGATCACCATTTATAGTTAATTTACAAAAACAAAGTACTCTTAAACAAAACATGCGCAGCCTTGCTTACGTTCTTAGGAGTTAATAGTTATTTCAGAAGAACCCTGACCTCAATACTTTATGCACTTCTGCAGTTTTGTTTAACAGCCAGCTACAGATTTAGTTATGAATCCCAACATAAACTACGCTTTATTTTTTATTTCTAACATGACGAGGAATCGAACAAACGGCGCAGTTGCTATTAAATTATATTGAATATTTAAAGTAAGACCTAAGAGGGAAACCTTTAAAATAACGAATTTTTAATTACCACTTTAAGAATTATTCCTTAATTCAATTAACTTGCCTCTCCTAACATAAACCACATAATATACTATAACAAAAACAATATTACGTGACGTTATACTTAACCCTAATCATTATGATAAGGCTTCTATTAGGAAATACATAATGGTAATCGGTGTCATAGGTTTGAATGCTACAAATAGTAATTTAAGCTTAATGTTATAATTTTCTTATAGTATTTAATTCGTGATGCAGTAAAATCATCATCATTGTAAACAACACAGTGTTCTCGTTATTCCATTACAATATATTCTGGGTTATAGCCTTAAAATATTTATCCAATTAACAGACTATTCAAAGAGGATTACAAGTACATAATTAAGATTCCAATGATGTTATAAATATAATAATATATATACATATATTATTATATTTTTATATATATATTTATTTTATATATATATATTTTTTTTTAAATTTATATAATTTGTTTGCTTTGTTATAAATATATATATTTATAACAAAGCAAACAAATTCACAAACCCTGCTCATTGATATCATACATATTTATATGACTCACGCATTTAACTCGCGTGAGGTAGTAGGCTTAATATATTACCGAATTAACTTATGTCTATCTGTGTTAGTTAATTCTTTATGTGTCACCATGAATATTTTGATTTCTGTTTCAAAAATTTTGCAATGTTGCATGGAATCAGTTTCAGTGACTCAAAACAATTTTAATTTAAATTGACCATATCAAATTTAATCTTAATAATTATACAATCAATACAACAATACACTTAGGACTATATTGCTACAAAAAAGGAATAATTAATATTGTATTTAATAGAAATCTGATTTTCATATCATTAAACATTTTCCTTTCCATTTCATTTGCCTTATGATCCAGACTAACTTAGATAAGTATTGTTGTCTTATTGAGACAAGTACCCTGTTATATATTGTAGTCATACTCATAATGCACAAATGAAGAAATAAGATTATGCTATTTTAAATAGTAATTATATTTATTTTATATACTTAATATTTTATCAGCTATTAGTACCTTGGTCGTAAATAATATAATATAATGATCAGGTAATAAAAAATATATCTTCTTATATTATTTTCCACTATTTTAATCTTTTTAACAATCAAAAACTTATGGTCTGGTCTTATTGGCTTATATGAAAAATTTAAAGGGCATATACAATTAGAAGAAAACTTTACTAAAAATTAAAAAAAAAATTATGTTACATTTCAGAGCTTTTAATAATTATGTAATTCATCAGCTATTATTTAGCTACACTATATAAATACTATAGTTATTCATGAATGTTTGATAAGATATTGTTTCTCACCACTATACTATCAGACTACAAAAATAAAATAATTTATTTAATTTTTATAGGTATCTTCTTTTAATAAACATGGTTAAAGCTTAATTTATTTCATATTATTTTTTTCCGAAAATATATAAAATTAGTATAAATTACACAAATAATGATATTTAAGAATTTACACTGCTGACTTTTGTGTAGAGCAGCCACCAAAATTAAAAGAATAATAATTACCTTGGAATACAATTGGAAGGAGTTCTATCCACTTCCCATGCTGCAAACAGCTTCATAGGAACAGGTTTCGACGAATTATTCATCTTTTCAGATTTGTTCTTTTCTGTCATTTTTTCAATAAGTACACAACGGGCTTCAACTTTCACAACACTCCACTTAAATGTCAGGAACTTGCATCGTTACTTTATCACTTAATGCTACACTGTATCCATGTTTAGTGTAGCAATAATAGTTACCAGTTTTAAATATTTGATATCTTCTTAATATTTACATTACGGTTTAATATAAACAATATTTCTCACATATGCTATCAATTGAGAAACACCATGTTATACTCATTCTTATAGACGTAAACCGTACCGTACACTGAGAAGTATGAATTGTGATCACGGTTGTCGGCTCTCGGCGATCGCCAGACGCCAAGCGTTCGATAGCGTAAGAATTGACAATTGATTCTTGAAACTTGACAGAAGAGTTTTTTTAATGAATGTATTACATGAATATGGATACAAGTTCTTCAGTCAGAGTAAGGGTTTATATCTATGATGATTTCAAAGATTAGAAAACTCTTGTATCATAGATAATAAAGTAGACCTTTAGCGACCGGTGTAGCCCACTAAACCCATAGATAATATTTCTATAATTAATGAAGAAAGGATAGAAATGGAGAATTTAAGATGTTCTAATGATAATTCCATAAAACGTAAGACTTTATACCATTAAGGCTCCATACTATAACCCTTCTCATTCCTCGTCTATATAAATGAAACCTACCATTTCTAATAAAGGAACTGCACGAGATAGTACTGTTTGCTGGTGACACTTCGCTTTATTTAAAGTGAAACGATTACGTGTATTAAACCAGTGTAGTTGACCGGTAAAATACAAATAATCTTAAGATAAACGAAAATAATATAAAATTTATTAAATCGGCAACTACAAATATAAAAAGTAGTGTTGCTTGAATAATAGAAGATCAAGAAATAGATTTGTTGTTTATTTCGAATATGTATTTGCGTGTTGTTCCCACGAGAATGTAAGTGCGTGCTCCTAATTCCCTATGCCTACTGGCGATAGAGACTGTCGACTATACTTGAATTCCGTGACATTACTGAATATACTCGATAAAATTACGCAAAAATACACGTCGAACTGTAAAACTCCTTCGAATCGACATATACATCGAAAACATCGAACACATTTTAGATCATACTTTTATAATACATGTAACAGACTTTGAAGTGTAAAATTTTTGAATATCATGGAATTGGTATTGTTTTTGGCCATTTAAAATTTATGATACATATAAAAACTCATGGTCAAACATGACTTCAAAACATATGCTTAGTTTTTTTTATAGAACAGGGGGCAAACGGGCAGGAGGCTCGCCTGATGTTAAACGAGTGATACCGTCGCCCATGGACACTCAATGCCAAAGGGCTCACGAGTGCGTTGCCGGCCTTCTATGTATTGGCAACTCTTTCCTTGAAGGCCCCTGCAAAAATTCTTTTGAAAAACCCTCAGTTGTCAATATATTATATTTGTAAATATTATTAATTTTAAGTCTCTACGTTTATTTGTAATCATAATATTAAAAATGAAACATCTATTTAAATTTATAAAAAAAATTTACTATTAAAAGTAAAACAAGGATATGTATATTTAAAAACAAAACTTACAAAAGCTTACAAGCTTCCAACACCATAAATAAAAAAAAGTCACTAAATCAAATTTTAGAATTGTTTCCTTTTTATGGTTTTTGCTCATACATACACTTTTCAAACCTTATTATCCATTAGGACACATCATCAGTTGTTAAGTTTTATTTTGGCTATATTATGGTCAATAACAAATCTATGAAATGATAGACCAATCAATCTCTAAGTCTTATGTATAAATATTAATATGAGGCATGCCTTTTAAGTTCTGTCGTTTCCATATATCTCGGCAATTTGGAACTGTTATCTATTGGAATGTGTTTAAATATTGAATCTCAAAACAGTTGAAAGTATTAGGATTAATGCTATTGTTTAGTCACAGCGTCGATTGGAATGTGTCAGGTTACGTACGAAAATGAATCTTTCTCAGGAAAATGTCCGTGCAATTAGTAATCTTGCACAACTTTAGAAGACGCCTGACACGTCTTCAGTGTTTTAAAGAGTTAACATCTGTGTTCAGTGATAAAGCCCCATGTCTGTCTAACGCTGGTATTTAGAATTACAGAGTGGACATACTAGTGTTAGTGTCAAATCTCGGGAAGGACGGCTAAAATCCGCCTTCACTGGAGATAACATCATTGCTGTGAGACAACTAATTCTCGAAGACTGTCATATGACGTATCGAGAGATATAAGCACTATTAGGCATCTCAAGGACAAACATTCAGAAGATATTGCACGAAGCGCTTGGTGTGAGAAAGCTAGTTTGCGGTTGGACACCGCATCTGCTTTCCGACAATTACAAGGAGACCTCTGTTAGATGGTGTAAGAGAACTCTGCAAAACTACGAACCTGATTCCAAACAACAATCTACAATGTGGGTCTTTCCAGATGAGCCAAAGCCGACTAAAAATGTTCGTTCTCGAAGCACTTCAAAGAAGCCACGTTAGTTGGAAAACCGGCCATGTTGTGACTATTGCACTCGAAGATCGTAGAACGGTTAACGCAGAGTGGTATACATGTATACATTTTACAAGTCGCCGAATTTCGAAAATCTAACTCAAAGAGACGCATCATCTTGCACCACGACAACGTAAACTCACACAGCGCTCGTCAAACGATTGACGTCAAAGTATTTGAAGCAGGGAAAAGTAGAAATTCTTTACCATTAAAATAAATCATTAGGGCTAAGGTCAGGACTGTATGGAGTAGCCGCTTTCAAGTTGGCCACTTTGAACACCCCACTTTAAAGTGGAATAAATATTATAATAACTGTTTTAAGCGAAAAGAAAATTGTATTAAGCTACGCGGTGAATACTTTGAAAGACAATAAAAAGTACTCTGAGGTTCTAGTTGTATTTTTTTATTCAAACGACAAAACTTAAAAGGCATCCGTCATGTACACAATATGACTAGATGTATGACAAGTGATTCAAATAATACGGTCATCTCATTATTATGGCACGTACAATAAATAAATTCCATGATTTAATAGATACATCACTACCTGCAATGCTAACAACTGCAACTCCAAGAACATAATAACTAATGTCTATCAATAAGAAATGGAATGTTAACATAAAATGTGAACTATCTGTTTTTATTATTTAGCAGCTTCTGGAGGGCAGTCCGGCTGAGCTGAAGGGTGGGCGGCGCGAAAAGCCGGATGATTCTCCAATTCTCGATCGATACGTAAAATAATTGGGAATGGACGAAGGTCTACATGAAATCTGAAAATTCGAAATATGCAGCATATACAAAATTTTCTTATATAAATTTGTAAGTTATTTGAGAAGGAAATTCATTGGGAAATAACACTGTGATGATTTAAGCACAGTATTACCAATTTGATATTGCAAGTTCTCATTAAAATACAACAGGGCATGCACATCTCTATGCAATAAATAGTAGGGTTGTAATAATTTTTGCTTTGTTTTTATACTTAAAAATAAAAATACCATTAAATGTACCTTCTAGCGTTAAAAACCTGAGGTATCAGACAGCAATCTGCCAAGCTAATCTCATCTCCAACACAGTATTTTCCAGCAACAGAAGATAAAATTTTTTCAACAGCTCGAAATCCCCTTGTTATCCAGTGCTGCGCCCATTCCTTTTTTTTCTCTTCACCAACATGGATAAGAACTATTAAATTCTGTAGCGGTTGAATTCCAGATGATATTACCTAAAATTAAAAATATTTTTTTATTTTTTATAATCTTGTTTTATTAATATATATCGAGTTTTAGATTATAGGCTAGGCTCTATGTCAGTTACTGAAAACAAGGTTAAAATTTATTCAGTATTTTTATATAGATCTATATTAAATCAACAATGTATTTAAGATAATTAATAAGATAAGGATTAATGCTGTATAGGATAAAATCGCTTCGAAAATTAGCCATTATTTGTCGTAAAAAGTAAATGACAAGAAATGTTATTTTAGGATATCCATAAAAGATAGATACTATATACTATCACGAAGTTTTCGGTAGACAATCAATGTGTACAATATTACTATTAGAACTTTATTTTAATAAATGTCGTAGAAACCCTACCTATGTTTGCAATGTAAGCGAAAAAAAAAAAAATTTATATCACTTTAGAAATTCTATTAAAAAAACCTCATCAAAATCTGTTGCGAAGTTTTTAAAGATTTATTCATACCTCAGGATGTAGGCACAGAGAAAGCGACTTTATTTTATACTACTCATATATTAATGTATTTAGTAGCTAGTGGGTACTGTTTGAGGTAAGTTAAGCCATGCAAATAAGCATCATTCATTCATCAGTAATCTTATCAATGCTTTAGGAAAGAAGAAAGGACAAAAAGCAAAAATAAACATTAATTTTATATTTACAGCTATTATTACCTCACAAATCTCTCTAACTTTAGCTCTCTTATAACAGTCCTGCGGCATTAGTGATCTTTGAGGTCTGGTTTCCTCCAAATAATGCATAACACTAAGAGACTCTATTAATGTATGCCCATCTGTAATATTTATAAAATTATACACAACTTCTAGACATAAATAGTGTTATGGGGGAAATGAAGTTCAGGTCAAAACCAACTTCTTCCCAAATCCTGTAACTGACAATTTTCATTAACAGAAGAGCTAAGCTACTCTGTACCAATCGAGCAATTAAGTTTTAAGTGATATACATTATTATACTACCACTGTTACACAAATAGTTTATTTACTATCAGATATTTTTAGTGAATATATTAAATACATACAACAAAAATCAAATATTGTTTTAAATATTTATAACATGTTAACAGCATGGTACCTATAACAAGGGAAGGAACTTGTTCCATTGGATTCACCTCTCGATATTCATTGCAGTGTTGTTCTCCACCACCTTTTATCAAACTAACTGCTTTTATGTCATAAGGTATTTCTTTCAGATTTAATGCAATACGAACACGCCAAGAGCATGAGCTACGCCAGTATGAATACAGCACTGGCTGAAAAATGTTAAAATAATAATTTTAGAAGCAATTCAACTAATTGGCATAGATTCTATATAGCTAGTAAGTATATAAATATATAATATTCACTAGATATACCTTTTCAGAATTTTGTCCCTCCATTTTATAACCCACAATTACAATGAGACAAGGAATATTGTAAAGGAAAATGTTTAAGCAAATAAGAGGTAGTTTTGATTTCAAGGTTTACCAGTATTTAAATAAGATGTTTTTAATTAGAATAAATAAATAGCCGGTTTTGATAATTTGACATACCTTAGCCATGGCGGAAATAATGTCGTATTTGGGATAGTAATTAATTTTGGCGGAGTTATAGTCCCGTTATTAAATGAATGTTACAAAATAACATTCAAATGTAATTTCGCTTCATCAGTTTTTCTATATTGAGTCTATACGTGTTTATTTCAGCATATAATGATTAAAAATCTATTCGGTTAGTAATCGTTTACAAATTTCAATATGTCATGAATTCCCTATATGATTTGTTTATTTAATAGTAAGTATTATAAATATAAAAAGTAAACGGTATACATTTTTGGCTCATTATCGGCTAATGCAATCACTGATCACAGAATAGAAATTACTAATTATAAACATTCTGCACATTGCACAGACATTCAATTCAAATATTACAGATACAATATAGAGATGAGAGAACCCAAAAGGCAAAAAAACACTACAAGAACAAGAGTCAAGATTGCGCAATGAAGCAATCTATTATGAAATAGACAGTAGACTTTTTATGTCTATGTAATTATTACAGAAAATGCAAGGTGGAATTACAGATATAACATAGAATATCTAACAGTATTTTTACAGTTTGTCTTATATTAGAGATATTGATGAAACAAAGTATGGATGTTATTATCAAATCAGAGTATCTATTAATATCTAAAGAAAAACGTCCATCCTTCCAGTTATAAATAAAATTATATAATATTTATGAAATATGTTTATTGTTATTGAAATTACAAAAGTTGAAGAAAAACATATCGATACTTTTCGTGTTTTCCCTTTAATCGATTCTGTAGCTGACTCAGGAATTAGCCAGCTTTGGAAAGAAACCTTCGGCTGTTGCTTTGCAATACAAATACTAACCTAACACTTTTCATAAAAGAAATGGATCTTGTTTTAAATCCAGTACAGGGCGTTTTAGTAAAATTGTAATTCCGTCGACATATTCGTGACGTTATCAAAAATAGTTTAACTTGATAGTCAAAGCAAATGATTATCACACTTGATAGTTAAATCAGATACAACTTGAACCTGGCACACAAAATGGCGCCCAAAAAAATTCGATACGTTATGACTTTCGATATTACAACATCGATGTATCGATAATATAACACGAACTACGAAGTCCCGCGAATATAGCACATTGTCATTTTTATTACTGGAGCCGAGCGACAAAGTTCTCATATATATAATATAGGATTGAGAAAAGAGATTTCAGAAAGAATATATGAAAGTTTTTATACTGCAATTTGCTGTACCGAATATAGATTTTTTTAAATAATTCAATTTTATTAATCAAAATATGGGAAAAGATAGAAAGAAAGGCCTGAAGGGCAATGTATTTAAAGTGGCCGGTGCTAAAAGTTTAAAAAAAACTAAAGCTAAAGCTGTTAATCTCGGATTAAAAAATGTATAAATTAACCTTGACTATTTTTGTGTTTATAATGTACTGATATTAGATGGGGTTCCCTAAACTTGTAACCTGAATTTTCAGATGAAACAAAAAGTAGCAGACATGGACAAACAATTTCTTGACATTAAAAGTAGTACAAAGATTAGTCAAGTTAAAAAGAAGCCTGAAATAAAAGGACCTGATAAGAAACTAGAAAAGAATGTTACACAGGAAGATGTTGCATCTACCACAGCAAAAGTGGTAAAAATGGATTTATAAAATATAGGTAGGTAAATTATATATTGTATAGCGGTTATCATCCCAGGAACAGTTAAAATATAGTTTATATCTAATTTTGCATGTGTACAAATCAATATACCACATGCTCTAATAAATTTTAAATTATGTATTTTGTTTTATTACTTTGAAGCTTGGCACATAATATTATGTACAGTGTAAAATCCATGTAACATCCCTGGCTTAACAATCTCCCTAAACCATTAAAATCAATTGGCTTTGGTTGGTTTAGCTTGTCTTCCATAAAACCATACTCTCTAAACAGCTTTACACCCACTTTCAATAACAACAAGAATTGAGTAATGAACTGTTAAATTGTTAAAATTATTTAAAACTGTGCTGCTTTTTAATAGATGAGTCTGATCCTCTGCTGAGCATTAAAGAAGCTCATGTAGCAGCTAAATTATTGGAAAAATACTTTATCACCAAAATGACTCAATATCATAGCTATATATAAAAAAAAATACTGGTGCAACGAAAGAAATCGGACAAAAGTAACAGACTATGCAATAACATACAAATAAGATTCTTTTTTATGTACATAACATAACACCAGTCTCAAATAAACTTATTCTTTTTCTGATTTTATTCTCTTCATTTAACAACAACTCTCAACACAATAAAATGCACAGTCCCTTTAGTGTCTTAATATAGAGTTTACATTATAATTACTTTTAATAGAATGTTTTTTAAATATATAGTTCTTTATTTTTCTCAATGATTATCTCTGTGAATATCTGAAGTGAATATGGCTTTTGTGATTTACTGCACCATTTCACTCTATTAGAAATGTTGTATTTACTTAAATAGAGAATCAGTTATTCTATTTAATTAATTCAAAATAATTAACTTTTTATCACTTTTCCATCCATTCATTCACTTTTAATACATCCACCAATCCATGATTGCTTAGGACAACTGAAAATTAAATTCCTTTAATATTACCACTCTTTTGAGTACCCTCCAAATTCCTAACAAGTGAACAATTTTTTATAAGTCTTAATTATATTTTCTAGTTTGATATTAATAAAAAAGATGTTTACTAGCTTTCACATTGAAATAACTTATTTTTATCCAATAAATATTTTTATTTTAAAATATTAAGTTTTATGAATAGGCATTGCAATATGATATTTTGTATAATATATTTTGTGTTTTTTATATTCTTCACATAAGTTCACTTTACAGGATTGTGGATAGTAAGACTTAAATCTGATGAAATTAAATACAAGGAAAACAGCAGGATTGTATAACATTAGTTAATTCTAATTAACAACTGCATAACAGTAGCATAAATAAATAGATATTTTTATTAATATGTCTTTTATTGTTAACATTAACAAAATACATATATTCTTACAAAATATTTTTGTTAACAAACCCTTGCAGTGGTACCAAACAACTCTCAATTAACTGCATAATTGTATTATGCATATGAAAGTGATAGAATAAAGAACAATACCACTACGTCACTAATATATCATTCATGTGTAAATAATACATAGTAGAAACTTAATGTCAATAAGAAGAAAATGCACAACAATCACTAGTTAATATATATAAATCTATTCTTCGTCTGTCACATCTGGTTCAGCTTTTTCATCTTCACTCACTTCAGCGACCTCTGTGTCTTCAGCTACTAGATCTTCTGGTGATATTTCAGGACTTAATGGTTCTTCAACAATGGGTTGACTCTGTTCTGCTGGGATGTCACTGCAATTCATATATAAGTTTGAAAAATATTATCTTCCTTAATAAGAGGCTCTCCTATAAGGTTGTGGCGGCACTGGTTATTAGATTATTTAAATTGGTTTGATTGCGTTATGATAAAATAAATTCTATTTATCGAAAGTATATAGAAGTACCTGTTAATAGAGAATCATTTTTGAGTGTGGACAAAGTCCTGTGATATGTAATTGCAGTAATGACAATTTTAAAATTGATCTTATTACCTATAAAGCAATAACAACCTGTACCTAACAAGCAAAACCTATTTCCATAGATGCACTGCAAACATACAAAAAACTAATTTTTAAGAAACGAAAATGAAATATAGAAAAATACCTTGATTCTTCTATAATATCAGCCGCGGAGCCACTTCGTGATAATTCTTCTATCCGTGCCGCTGCTAATTCAGATTCTTGTCTTGCGATTTCAGCTAACTCAGCCGCCTATAATGTGAGGAGAAAGCTGTACATAGTGAAATACTTTCCCATTTAAATAGATCGACAAAATATACTAACATTGCAAATTGCAATATCAAAGCCAGTTCAGGCTACAAATCTCGAAATCATATTTAAAATTATTCGATTCATTAGCTTTGTACGAGCCGTATATGTCTACTCGCTTAGGTTTCTTAAGAAGTACAGGCTTTAATAACCAAATGATTAGAAAAGCCTTAGAAACGGACGTACTTATATTATACTCGTAATTATATTTGTCGCGGCACACCGAACTTTATCAGAACATCATTTATAAATTCCATACCTGACGCGCAAGTTCAGCCTCTTTCTCTTCTTCGGCCTGTCGCTCGAGTTCGGTCAGTCTAGTAAGCTCTTCCTGCCTTCTTTGTTCAGCTTGTTTCTCTTCTTCGGCTAGTCTCGCCTCTTCTGCTAATTTGGCCTCTTCTGCTAATCTCGCTTCTTCTGCTAATCTCGCTTCTTCAGCTAACCTTGCCTCCTCTGCTAATCTTGCTTCTTCGGCTAACCTTGCCTCCTCTGCTAATCTTGCTTCTTCGGCTAACCTTGCCTCCTCTGCTAATCTTGCTTCTTCAGCCAACCTGGCTTCTTCTGCTTTGCGTACTTCTTCAGCCAGTCTGGCTTCTTCGGCTAAACGAGCCTCCTCGGCTTTACGCGCCTCTTCAGCTACACGAGCTTCATCAGCTTTCTTTACCTCTTCTGCTTTCCTTAATGCCTCTTCAGCTTCTCTCGCCTCTTCTTCTGCCTTACGCTTGGCCTCTTCAACTTTACGTGCTTCTTCTTCTGCTTTCTTTTTTTCAGCAGCCTCACGTTCTGCCTGCTTAAATAAAAAAATATATATAAGTACACACTTACTTAATGTCTTATATTATCCATTAGACAGCGCATTGTGTAGGTCATTAGGTACGGTGAGACAAGTTAAAATGTAACCAGCAAGACAACTAGATATTTTTTTGCAAATAACGTCATACCTGAGCTTTTCTTTCAGCCTCGCGCTTAGCTTCTTCCTTAAGAGCCCTGTAAATAAAATATAGGTACCTATAATAATTGTACCGTAATTCAGACTTTCTTTTATTTATTTCAATTCTGTAATAAAATTTATCAAGCAGTTACTAGACGTTATCGATAGATTCTTTGTTAAAGATATACAATACTTACTTTTCTTCAGCGGCACGAGCCTCTTCCTGTCGCTTCCTTTTAATCTCAGCTAGGTCCACCGCAGGCGCTAGAACCGGCTCCGCTGTAGTGGCACGGAATCTTTCAGCACGTTCAGCTTTAGCAGCTTTCAGCTCAAGCGCCGGGTCTTCCATAACTTGTGGCGCCTGGAACTTGCGGCTCGGCCTCCACGGAAGGAGTTTAACTGCACGGCGGCAAAATGCATAGTCACGATGACCATTAGCAAAATAAATAATTACTAGCCGTCTAAAGGCTTGTCATTTCACACCAATGGCCAATGTCGGGATTAAAAGCGATTTAACGATACAGTGCCTGAAATAACAGCTAATGATTGCATGTTGCATTGCGTGGAACGGAGCCCAAAAGCTCATGGACGAGCATACTTACTGTTTTAAAAATCAGTGATCTAAAGCCATTGCAAGCGTGGTTGGGCCAAATTATGTTGTGCTTGTGTATGAAATGGATTCAATATACAAATCTTAAATTTACATTAGGCAAGAAATGGCACTTGTACAGACATCGGAAAAATGTCTTGAAAATTGCTATGGCAATACGTTTGCAAATTACCTGTACAATTTGAATAAATGAAAAAATATACCATTACCATAAAAATATGTAAGTACATGCAGGTAATTAGTAGAGGAAGCAAAGCATTAAGAAGCTCGGAGAACGTAAGCTCGGGGCGGGTAGTCTAGCATGCAAACTAATTGAAACAACTAAGGTAATGCATTACAATTTATTTTGGTATCCGTATCAATTCTGTTATTTGAAAACTATACGTTTTCGAGCATTCACGTGGAGTTTGGAACGTTTACAGTTTTAAAACTTGAATTATAAAAATATTATATTAACAAAAAATATATACTGAATTTAATAGAATCTCTAAAAATATACGATTTCTGTGTTAGTCGGAAGATGTTATACCGAGATCAAAGAGCGCGATAAGGGCACGACGCGGGGGCAAGGAAACGCGTAACTTGCGCCCGCGACGCGCTTCGCCAAGAGCTGTCCGACCTACGCACACTGCGCCGCTGAAGTTTGTTCCGGCGCGTCTTTCGCTGTAAGAGACACTCAGTTTTAAACACAAGATTTATTTCCTTTATTAAGCAGCTCATTTACACCGACTTTCTGTCGTCGGATTTCAGTTTTAGCTAAAGATTCAGATAGTTAAACGCTTAAGAGATAACCTCGTAACATACAATTATAATAGAAAAAAATATCTACTCTAAACTATTTTATACATATCTTTACCATTCAATTCGATGTAATGATGATGAAGCTATGATAATTTTGTCCCAAACGACTTAAAAGTGAAAAATGACAGGGTAAGGGCCAAAACTTGGAATTATGTTGCCCAAACATAGTTACATATTTACAAAACGTATATATACTTTTCGTGTATAATATTATATTTAGGTTTTATAATTATCAAATAGTTTATCCGTAGTCACTACACTGATTGTAGTATCATTATATTAAAAGTTACGAGATCGCTTTTGCGTTTATTATTTAAAAGATTATGCAGAGGAAAAGCGAGCGCTAGTAGTGCGATTTCTACGAGGTACCTGTGGCATTCTCGACGGCCAAACCGGCAGCCGCGAGTCTGTTCTTCGCATAAAAAGATAGAAGGTTCACATCATCCCTGATGCTCAGTTCCTTGTAGAGAGGTCTGCGGTTGGAGAAGGCCTTATTGCCGGAGTAGTGCACGCACGCGAGGTTGCCGCGTCCTGGCGAGCACACCTCTGTTACCACAGGGACACACTGGGACTTGCTGTTAGTCAGACCCGAATAAGGCCCATTCAATAACGGTTTAAATAATATATAATATATATCAAGAGGGATAACTCTGACAGTAAATCAAACCATACACATAAACTGGTTATACGGAAGAAAGTTTTTATATTCCTAGGCGGAAACTAGATCAATCATACCTGTGAACTTCTTTGCAGGCTCGTTGTAGAAAGAGATGTTGTGTATGTTGTCAGAGACGTTCCTAAGTGGTAAAAGCAATTTGGCGACATATGCGTCATTGCTGAATCTGTATGGCACCGGTTCGCCGTAAGAGTACCTAAAATATTTTGAGATCTTTCTACATTAATTTTGTCTAAAAGAGTTTTTCAACTACCCTTGTCATGGATGTTTTTAATGTAACTGCGATTTCAAATGATCCCGTCTAACCGCAAGGTCGGTGTTAAAGTCGAATATTAAAATTATAGTCAAATTTACGACATGAGTAAGTCTTGTTCCAAACAGCGGATATCTAATGAAAATAAACCATAAAACAAAATAAGAACGTTAGCCGGTAAACATTGGCTGGCATTTAACTGATCTATAATTATATTGGAGCGTGTGAGTACGAACACGTCACGCCTATACATTTGGCTGTGTAATCTACACCCACTCTGGAAACGTCCAGATAAACGTATATAGTCATGACGGAAAATTGTTTCTTTCAACACAATTCTTTGTTTACAATGCATCGATGCACTGCCAAAAGATCGCCGATGAATATCAATGTCAATGTTGAAGCGTCTAATAGTTGCATCAATGGACGGTTTATTTTGGTCCTATTACATCAGTATACGCCAAGAAAAACTTGACCTGTCACTGTTTAGTTGTCCATCATGTTATATTTTTAACCTCTGCATGTGGCATCGATTACGATATCGTAACATTGGCAATTTTGCCTTTACTAACATGCTTAATCATATTTTATCTCTGTATTTAATAGTTCCAAAAGACAAAGGACAAAAACTTACGAGTAGATAGTGTCCAAAGGAGCGATAGCTTTAGCCCTAGGCACAACAGAACGTGCCCTATGTAAAAGGGAAGCTGTATCTGCTCTAATCCGACGAGTCTCGTCTTCAAATGCCTGCATAAAGTAATAAAATACGTATACATAAGCCCGTAAGGTTTGTAGGGTAAGTATGTTTAATAAACCCTAGTCAAATAGTCAATGACATCTTACATGCATCACTGCAGTCTCGTCAGTTTTACTTTTAGGGAAATAACTCCTTTTTCTTTAAGTGAGTATGTTCTCTTACTTTGTCAAAATGTATAATTATTTTCGTACAACCTTGGCCCTTTTCTAAACCTCTGGCAAGTATTCAGAATCATAAAAATATTACTAATGCAGTCTAAATTGGTCAACCGAGTGTGAAATTTCAACATATTTATCTATCATATATGTAGACTCGTTTAAGTACGGATAGATATTTAATAAATGCGTAGCAATAATTATGTTTTCTGATTCAGTCCACCTAAGTTTAGACCATATATTACACATGTTCCTCCCTTGTAGTTGTTTTATTTTCGTAATTTTAGTAACACCAATACTAAGCTAAAGAACAATATAAAATAAATATTTAATTATTTTGCTTAAGGCAATACAAGTTTGATTTAAATTTTAAACCTACTTAGGAATTATGTATTTTCACAATAGAATTCTGACGGAAACCTCTTTAATTTAATTCATAACATAGCGCTGTAACACACTCAGGTATAGCATTACCTTAGTAGATTCTGACCGATAGAAGTCGTCAACTGCAGACACAGCAAGTGCGGGGCGTCGGCGGTAAGCAATTCGGTCGAGCTCGCGAAGAATTACAGAAGGACGAACCCGGACGCGCACAATATGGTGAGGCGCTTCAGGGTACGTGGCGAGCCGAGTGACGGTGCGAGATGTTGGTCGGTAAATTAGCTCTGCCTGAAATGTACAATATAATCACTTTACATCCTGAAGTTTAATTAACTTTAGTAAATTAATATTGGTAAGCATGGAAGCAGCTAAATTGACTCACTGAAAAAAAAAATGTAAAATTTTTCTACTAAACCGGCAGAAGTGATATTTGCAAGAAAATTAATGAAAGCTTTTTATGTGTTAATATTATTACTAGTTTATTATTAAGTATCATGAGAGAATGCAAGTTTTTGTTAAGAATCTATAACATTTTAAAAATTAGTAGATTTTGTTAGATTTCATTGCATATCGTTATGATATCGAAAATGGTTAGAAACTGTTAGGTAGATATTAAAAAGTAACACGTTAATATTTGTTTACTTTACCCTTTAAATATTTGTTTACTTTAATTCTACTTCAAATACAATGACTACGTAATTTGCTAGATGAATATGAATATAGGTACCTAGGTAGATTAATCATAGAAAATTTTTTTACAACATTTCTTATGAAATCTTTTAGTTGTATTTATAATAATTTCATGTGCACTGTTTACTTTTTGTTTTTTTTTTATGTTATCTGTAAGAGTTTAGTTTATTTTTATTTCTTTTTGTTTCTGTTAAGTTTGTTTTTTTTCCCCTACTTTATTATTTATAATAATATTTTTGCACTTCTGGCCTACCTTATGTAATATACTCACAGTGGATTTTTCCTTTACTCACAGTGGTTGTCTGGAAGAAATCGCTCTAAAGCGATAAGGCCGCCAGTTGCTTTTCATTAATTTATGTTTAATACATTCTTTTTTTTACCTTTATGTAATGCAACGAAGTGTTAATAAATAAATAAATAAATAAATAAATAAATAATTCTTAGTTATTTCGTCGTCTTGTAATTCTACGAGTACCTAGTGCGTAGCTCACATACACAATCCGTTTTTAAATATAGAACAAACGCGAAAGTTTTATAATAAATTCCTAATGACTTCAAAACACTTTGTTGGTAGGTCATCCCGAACTATGACTAACGTTTAGAAATGTATGACTTGGATGTTAGACATTATGTACTTACTTATATCGAAGGACGAATATTAATTAGAGGAAAGATTTGTAACGAATTATCTTAAAAACTATCGGACCTAAAAATGTTTATATTGTCACCATTAGAACTTTACATTATCTTTAAGTAACATAGCTTATATTTGATTATTTCAAAAATATTTAAAAAATATTGATGCGAGAAGCTTACGATTAAATCAGTTTTCGACTTTTCTGTAGGCAGATGAATAAATTTCCAGTAGATGGAAATGCACGTGTCCTTGACATTCTTAGGTATATTGTTTTGATAGAGAATTAGATTTTAACGAAAATATTAAATGACATTGATACATTAATAAGTTGTTGAATAATGTTTGTTTACATAAATATCCTACCATAAAACATCGTGTTATTCAAATATAACTGTACAAAAGTAAATTGTTTAGTTTTCGTAATACGCAGCCATTTCGACTGGCCTTTGGGAAGCAGCCAATTTTTCGTGCAATCACAAACGCCGTTTCTATGAAAAGATATTATTTCTGTTGTTAGTATGTTTCGTTCACTTTTTTCGTTGACTTTAGTTCGATATTAAAATACTGGTTTATAAAATCCTAATCGTTTTTATATCTTCCTATGGTGATGGTAGACAATAGACATTATCAGATATTTATTTCCTTTAGAGTTACAGGAATTATGTAGATATGTACTTACTTTTTTATTACAAAAATTTAAGAAATGCATCAAAATCTATAAGTTTTCTACCTTTTTTACCTGATTAAGATAAATAAAGAGTAGTGTAGGCTGAGCAGGCTAAAGGTAAGGCGGCAGATTTTCGGGGCGACATTTGGGAACCCAATTTTTTTGCTACTTCATAGAAGTAAAAAAATCTGCATGACGATTTTTTTATGTTTTATAGTTAGAACAAAATTATTAATTATGTGACGTGCAATTTCAACGAAGTTTTTATATTGTAGAGGCAAGGGCTAACTTCAGAACGTATACCTTGATAATTTGTAAATGAACGCTACTTTAAATAAATGAATCTTAGAAGCCGAAGAGCATTCATTATAGCATATTATATAAATTTATCAAATTGTCCAATATAAATAAGCAACAATTCGTTTTCGATATGTGTATATGATACTTATATACACAATAAGTATTTATACTTTATTATTATTACAGGCTTATGGATATTACATTTTAAGGTGATATAACTTGGAACCTGTTCCCAGAAGGGGCAGGTAGATACCGTAGATGATTTCTATGACTTAAGTTAGGTGCCTGCTATACTTGCCTTGTGTATCCCAGTTAGTCCAAAGTTTTATTATTATATTCTGATCTATAAAAGCGAGCGATTCTTATAAATGAATTTGCATATGCCAATGCTTGTCTATCGCTGTGCTGAGTAAAGCTAATATGAGTGAGGAGCACCGTGCAATAAAACTGTTGAAGCCTACGAATTTTTCTTAATGTTGCATTGTTTATGGTATGAGATATGATTCGTCAGCCAAAGGAACAAAATGCGTGTGATTAATAACGCATATTTACAGCTGTAAACTCACCTGAGACAGCTTTGGTATATATGTGACGTAAGGTATATTGTAAGCCGGAAGAAGAGAAGATAGGTAGTACGCCGACGTCAGCGGCTGCAGCAATATGATAAATAGGAGTCTTGATAAATATTTTAAACCTTTATCGCATTTCGTGGATTTATAAATAAACTTTTTTATTAAAAAAAAATAATTACACTTATGTACTTGGCGTTATGTAGAGTAATACCTCAAGCTAAATTATAACCTAATACTTATTTTGCTCTGAGATTAAAGAATGAAGTTTATCTAAAGAGCTGTAGTTAAATAATTACAATAATATTGTATTAACGGCTACTTAGTTCGCCGGTCCATCCTACTCTCTACTTTAATCATTCTTTCAAAGAAAGTTAATCTTTAAAGCACCGAGGCGGTTTTTATGGCAGTATTAAACACAACAAAAATGTTAGCTTGATGTCGAGATCATTATCGACATTATTTTGTGTGAGTGTATAGAAATAAGTTTTCATAATGACATAAACAAGAAATATAAAATCACAAGCTTTTATTAAAAATTCAGTCTAAATTATAAAATAATAAATAAACAGTATTATAATTTTAACACCAAAAAGCTTAAACGAGATTCACGTCTACTTATAAAAAAGGAAAGTAGAGCGATCACATTGCGTTAGCGAATACTGATTAACTTGGAAAGGCGGTTAGGGGTGAGGGGATCGGGGAAAAAGAAGGTCGGGAGCCGGGGCGCTAGACGCGATAAGAGTAGTGCCGGTAGTTGGTGCCGTAGGGCAGACGGCCGCTGGTCGTGGACGAGTAGGAGTAGCCGCTGGGGCCGCCCAAGCTGCTTGACCGCTCGCTCGTGTACGAGTAGCCGCCGGGGCCGGAACCGGCGCGCCGCTCCACGGTGCTGCTGTAGGAGCTGCGTTGCGGCAGTCCGCTACCCGTCGACCGCTCAGCCGTAGTCGAGTATGAGTACGAGTACTGTTCCTCGGCGCGTCGACCTGTCGACAGTGGCTCGCGGTCCACCACCACGTAGTGCCGCGGCGTCTGCAACAACCGCGCCCTTAGACCTCGCCCCACTCACCGTCCGCTCGCCCGAGCACCTGCCCGACCCCCTAGCGAAAAGCAAAAGCGACACACGAAACGACCGCGACCGGCTCAGTAAGTGGCATAGTTGCTGTAGAAGACGTGTCGATGCGGCGTGTGCTGCGGGTGGCCGTGCGCTTGCGCCAGCAACACGTCCATGTGGTCGCGCGGCGTGCCCAACGGGTCGGCTTCGTACGCGCGCTCGCGCTGGCCAACTGCGGCGAGGACCCGCGCACGCGTCTGATCGCGAGGCGAAACGTAGGGCGCTAGGGGCGCAAGCTTCGACTCGGGCTTGGGCAGTATGTTCTGCCTCACGGTCGGATCGAGCACAGAGACGCGCGCGCCAGGTCTCGCCTTGCGACCAAAGGCGGTGACAGGGTCCGGGACGAGACTCGGCCGCGGGACGAACGGCACCTTCTCCCAGTCGCCCGCCCGCTGCAAGCGTATAATTCGCCGTTATTCGGGCGGGCGTCTCCAGCCGTGGCTATATTTGGCTCGCCCGGTAGCTCCGCTTTCAAATACTTCATTTCTTGATTTGACCCATTTGCGGATCGCTACCGCGATATCCTATCAATCTGTGCACTACTCTACATGTTGACACGATCAAATAGCTACTTAATAAGCAATGTTTACAAGCTATCGAAATATGATGCAAAACTACAGAGGACAATAATAAGAAAAAAAACGCGAAAAGATTGAAGGAAACGAGGGTCGATTTGGTGCGAGGGCGTCCGGCTCCCGGGAAGAGAATGGAGCGAGGTTCACGCTCAAGAGGTGTTAGAAGGCATGGCACTTACCGTCACGCTGTAATTCGACCGGTAAGGCCGGCGGGTCGTGTAGAAGTCACTTTCGTAAACCATGGTTGCTGTTCAGGATCGTTCGTCTGTATCTCGCGGCGGTTAGTCCTCGACTGGCGCGGAGAACGCTCATCCCGTAACCGCGCGGACGCCGACCTTATTTTTAGATCACTGTCATTGCAATTTTCACGTCACATCTCCTAAGCATTTTGAATTTTCAAAACAATCCGGTGTGATGTCACAAATGGGTTAAGGATAATATTTGATGAGGAATGCGACGTATCATGGCCCATGGGCGTGTTCAAATTTCTTATAATAGAAACAACGACTCACCTCAAGTATTATATCTTAAATTAACTTTTTAGTGTTGTAGTGACATAAAACTGGATAAATTAGTATATATAGTATATCAAGTCACATTCTCATGATGTTCCTTTGTTAAACATTAATTGGACGTAGTTATACAAAAATGTTCCAATCCACAACTAGTTGAAACCAATATAATTACATTTTTGTGTTTTGACTCGGCATTTTTTTGTTTGAACTAGGATAATTCAATACTGTAGGTTTTATTCAAGTATTTCAATAATACTGTTCTATCATAATAGTATTTTTTAGAAATTGCTTTTTGAAATAAAGGTATTTTGGAAAAATCGTTTTGGAACGTTTTGGAAAAAATATTTTTTGTATGAAGGAGCACTCAGTATATTTTGTAAAAACGTTCCACATTTTTTAATTTTAAATAAATACTACTTGTTATTATATAAGAAGGATTTATTGTGAAAAACTTAAGTCTAACAAGAAATCGGTTAAAATAAAAAATCTAAATCATCAACTTTTGCAATTAACGAAGCTTTAGCAATGAAATGAAACAAAAATATTTTTGAAAATAACTATTTATAAAAAAGTTAGTTAAAAAAAGCTGATGATTTATTCATCAATTATCTCGAAGTCAGGCTCCCCGCCAAACCCATCCAAATCATCGATAAACTCATGCGAACTTTTTAAATTTTTATAAAACTGGACACAGTCCTCGGGTATAAACATGTACATTGATTCTAAATCGGCCAACTTTAGCTGGTGCGATCGGTTTTCCGTTAGGCCACAAAAGACTTAAATCATCTTTCTTTATTTCTCTGTTCTTTTTGTCAATAAGCAACCAGCCTTAAACTCTTCCTCAAACGAAGTTCTCATAAATATTGAATATAATTTATGTTTTTCTATTTTTATTTCTTTGGCATTTAGCCAGCTTACTTTACTTTTGTCGCTAATTTTTTTTCTGTTGATTATATTTTTTTCAATCTTTTCAGTCCCATAAAAATCTGCTTTCTCCATTCTTTGTACTTGCAACGGCTTCTTTTTTTTAGCATTTTTAAAAAATCTATATACTCCTCGGCTGTATATATACGATGGTGATGTTTTAAAGCAGTTTCAATTTTAGAGAAGTCCGTATCGTCAGGTAAAAAAGTATGCTCAGATTCAAAAAAGCGAAATGTAATGCTTTCTAATGTTGGGTGACAACTTAAGACAGTTTTTAGTAAGAGAACTATTTTAATGTTCCTGTTTTGCCCTCCACAGCAATCGCTCCATAGTATAAGATTCTTAACAGACGGCTGTATTTTTGTTTTAATATATTTAACTAAACATGATCCTAACTCCTGCGCTTCTCTACCCGCTTCACCTTCGACCCAAACATAGCAGTGTCTACGTCATCAGATGCAGAGTGGATACCACTATTGTAAAGCCACAGCTGCCTTTTATAAAAGGCAACATTTGTTGGTATCCGCGGTAGTGGCAATGTCTTTTCCAAGTCAAAGGTTAAACACTCAACATCCGGTATGTTTCTTGCGTCTATAAAATCCTGATTCATCTAATTTCTTAACATTTCTGCTCTTTCTAAATGTTTTAGCTTTTCAGTTTTAGCATCTTCTTGTTCCTGTTCAGTTTTGGCATTACAGATTTGATTCAATAGTTGGTCACACTTATTGCAAGTATCTTTTTTAAATTTTTTACATTTTAAATTAAAATCAGCATAGAAAATCTTTTTCAATGTCGAAAAGAAGGCCCATTTGCGATCGATACCATATATTTCTGCGTGTTCTTTTGTATATATATCATAAATTTTATTTATTGTCATACCGTAAATATAAAGTCCAACTGTTATTATTTCTTCGTTAATGTGACTCGTATTTCGGAAGATTATGAATAATATCAACAATGAATTTATGATCCTCATCTGTCAACTTATTTATGTCACCTCTATGTATTCCCCTACCATCTGCAATAGGTTCACCACTTCTACGTTTTTTTAATGACACTGTGACTTTTTGAGTCGTTATTTTAAAAGTTTTTAAAAACATATCCCGACATACCTGTACGTCTTTGATCTTATTTTCTTCCATTTTTATTACGATGATAAATCCCCAAAACGGTAACTCAAAGTAATTAACGAAGCACGAACACAAAATATTCCTTATTGATATTTTTATATTAATAATAAGACACGAACGACGAATCATATTTTGTTCAATGTAAAGCCTGACAATGACCGGCAAATTGTAAAAAACGTACGAAAATTTGAATTTCGTCTACCGTGGAACATCCAATGAAACATTATTTAATTTTAACGAAACAATGTTTTATTTTTCGTATTTTTAAAACGATATTATAACATTGGAACATTAATTTTGTAATTATTTTTCATTCTTAAAAAAGATTTAAAAGCATAGAAACATTATGTTTTAAGAAAAATATACCTATATTTTATATTTTTTTATAAGGTTCCTAAAGTATTGGAACAGTGTTCTCAAGAATAAGCATTATTTCTAAATATTGTGTAAACGTTCCAAAAGAATTGGAACATTATTTTCAAGAAAAATGAATATTTTGTAATTTTGATAAAATGTTCCAAACCTATTGAAACATTATTTTAAAGAAAAGAGACCATTTTATAGTTTTGTCAAAACATTCCAAAAGTATTGGAACATTATTTTCAAGAAAAGAGACCATTTTATGATTTTGTCAAAACATTCCAAAAGTATTGAAACATTGTTTTACCGGTGAAATAAAATAATATTGTTTATTAAAATGTTTCTCGCGGATTAATACATTTTTTATGACTTGCATATTGCATGAATCTGACAAAGTGTGGGTTGGAACATAATGTCAAAATAAAATACCTAAAACTGTCACTTGAAGCCTGAAACAGATTAATGAAACAAGTAGTAGATGTAAAAATACGCAGATATGTATATTTAACTCATTTTAGCATAACATGTGGATTGGAACATTTTTGTATAACTACGTCCAATTACCTACTCTAAGTTTAGTGACAACAGACAATAACTTATAAGTACGTAAGTATTATTGATGCCTTAGCTTTAACGGACATTTTGGTAAAAACTAAAGCTAAAATAGTATTTCTACAAATTGAATAGTACCATCACATAGATTTAAAATGAACGGTTAACCAACCACAATCCCCATGTAGCAATAATGGGTCACCAGTGTACAGCTTTTCTATTAAAACTAGAGCAATCATTCCCCGAGTTAGATTATTTGGTTCTAATTAACACTTGCTACGCTGCAGTACGGTGCGGGAAAACACGAAGGGGTAAAATAGCGAGCATATTTTCCAGCGAGAGTCTTAATACCTTGTGCAAAGTTGACTACTATACAAAACATTGCATTTGAAATATTAAATGTGTCAGTATTACAAAACGATCAATTTTTTTTAATAATTATTATATTAAGCTAAGCTATTACTGCAACTCCTATACCCGAATAGCGGCCTGGAACGTCTTTGAAAAAACTCAGCAATTTTTGTACGTTCCTTTAGTAACTTTTATCCTGATGGGGTTAAATCACGATCAAATCAAAAAGTGATTAATCAACTTAAATTATTTATTTCTCTTTTTACAAAAAGATATCAGGAATTTACAATAATATTTCATTTAACCACTTTCAATAGCAATATAAATCACAGGTTTCAATGCCATTCAAATAGAGCATACAAATATTTTGTAAATTAAACACCGGATCCAGACCCACTGCTTTATTGACTCACCAGTGTTCCATACAATAAATCATAACAATTATTGAGACAAACAAAACAACATGCCGAACTTAAATACGTCAAACGGTCTGGCGATTCCGTAGTGTTCCGGACTCAGTCTGCCTTCGGGGCTTCCAATAAATATCAAATATGTACACGAGCCCACTCGCGACACAACCTCCCTTAAATATAACTTTTTTTTTATTTATAATTTATTTCGTTATGTCCTATCTATATGTGTGGGCGCCGAGAGAAACCAAAACATTTAATGGCGCTTTATCATTTATCAATCAACTCTGCCCATAAACAATCGATTCTAGTTTGCGCACTGTCACCCGCTATCATGTCATCCGGATGTCAGAACACAAACATTACACTGGACCAAACCTGGCTAGATACAGATACTATTCTGTAAATTTATTTGTAGTGTGGTAAGGCATAGGAAGGCTGAGATTATCTCAATAGATCTCGGTTATGGTACGATAAAACGAGGTTGATCTCAACAGTCATTAGCGAATCGACACGCTTAAAGGTAGAACAGTGATTGGCTAACAATGTTGATTGGAATGTTTAGAAGAACAACACAGACAGAAATAAACAGGCAACTTAATGTTCAACAAATATAATGGTAGAAACTTGTCTTAAAGTAGTAACTTTACTTAATATAATTTGGTCTGTGTTGGAGAACGTCGTTTTATAAGTACCATAAGAATCTGAGCGTTAGTACCGTTATTAGAGCACCGTTGACAAAACGCGAGGTTTTAACGGTAGCTATATTTAAAATGTGTAAAATTGAAACTCGATTTTAATACATGTCTGACAAAACAAAGCAAAATAAAATTTATAGAATGTGTATATATTAAAAAAGATTTATAGTTTGCTATATGCCCCGCAAAAAACTGCAGAAAGAGGGAATTCAGTAACGAATCAATAGTATTAAAGACCCATTCTATAAGACGAGATAATTTATCGCAGTGAAGGCAAATAAATGGACAGAACATAAATTGCTTACAACATCAAAGATGTGTTGTCGGAAGGACAAAACAAAAGCATAGAATCAAGAAACGGGGTTTGAGTATGGTTGTGTGATGCAGTATTACACAAACAAAATTTTTAGTATAAACCAATTTGACAACACATTTGAACATCATGTTCATGCGATGCATCTGATGTCAGTAGTAAAAAACATATTGTAAACCTAACTTAAATGTATTTTTTTATTGTATGTATATAAAAGGTCCGCCTGGCGCAGGTTGACACCACATCCCTTGATGAGGTTTATAGGATAAAATAAATCCTAAATCAATCTAAACATAAGTGGGCTTGCGACGACTGTGAAGTCCTAACAGGATCCCTAACGAGATGACTACCATTGTCGAAAACCGTCAGACATCTCGAAAATATTAGTCATAATCTAATCAGACGCGCTGTGTTGAAGTCGAGTTAGAACAGTCTTCCCGTAACCTCAAAAGGCCAGGCCGTGTCTATGGGATGTCGTCAACTCGGGCCGTACGGGCTTAGGCGGGTGTGTGTGCGCTCGGTATTGTCCAGTGTAAGGTATGCGTGTGCTTGTGACGGCTACTGGGAGGGGTACTGAGCCGAGGGCATGGCTGACGCGTACATGACGGGCTGGGCCGATCCGCCCCACGACCCGCCTGTTGCTCCTGCGCCGCCCGGCATGCTCATGCGATATCCAGCTGGAATTATATTATTACGCTTGAATGATTCTATACATGTTTATAGGCTACTACAAGATACACATTATACTAACTAGACATATAGGTTTTCAAGAGGGACATCTCGACTTTCTTGAGATACTGCGATCGTATCCGAGCTGCCTACCAATGAATTTTTTATCTAGGTGCTAATAGAGAAAAATGTCATCATGTGTTAAACAGCTAACTAAGCCTTGAGCAAGTCCAAGGGTAAAATTTAGTTGAGGCTTAGCACTAAGTATCACTACTGTAAGTACCTCATCTGTGGATTCAACATGCCAAATATATTAATTTCAATACATCTATTAAATCCAAAGTCAACAGTGTATATCAAGCACAGAAGGCTGATCACTAGAAAGGCTGAGATTATCTCAATAGATCTCGACTAGCCTATAAAGAAGAAATATCAAGCAAAATGCAGAAATCTTAGGCATTGTCACTGTAATCATTAGTCAATAGCAAGATTATGTTATGTTTGTATGGAATAATAAAAAAAACCCATAGACGCCATAAATAATTTGATCTTAGTAATGCAACAAATACAGTTACTGTACCTTTAATGCTAATAGAGCATAGCATTCTTATAAAGATTTAGCATTACAACAGTTACAGAAATAAAGCAATACTGAAAGTTTTTTGGAAAATTTCAAATGTTTAATCTTTTATATATTATATAAAATTCTAGTCACTTTTCAAATTTCTTTGAAACGTCTTTACCGATTTCTATAAAATATTTTATGTAGATTAGGTCTGAGTCTTAAAAAAAACCAGTGGTGCCACAATCTTTTAGATCTGATGGCCTCTGCAGTTTGTATACTTCGTGATCGTTGTTTTTTAAATGCCGTAAACGATTTTGTAGGTTTAATAATGACGGTTTCCTTTCGATGTTTTAAAAGCGCACATACACTAAAAATTCATTGATGCACAGCCAGCCATCGAACCAGTTATCTAAGAGAAGATATTCGCACCTTCGTTGCTTTTCTGTTTCGACGTCTGAGAATTGCCTTTAGTTTTTACTCCCTTTAGTGATAAGAGAAAACCCTTCAAATTTATGTATTATTTTTAACACAAAATCAATATTTTGATATGTGATTAGGTGAAAATTTATTATTCATTATAGCATTGTAAGAACTGTAATAATACATTTTTTCCAGATCAGCTAGTATAGATGTAATAATCAAATCCAATATAATTCAACAACATATTATATATAATTTCTAGATTAATTGCAACAATTTGAAAGATAATAACGATGGATATTCAATTGATAATTTTTGATAAGGTGTAGGATGCACTATATAAATTCAGTGATTCCAAAAAAAAATCATTCATTGCTTTTGAATAATTGAGATATATTTCTATTCAAAGCAACATTTTTTACATAAGCAAATGATCAATGACTACCTATAGATGTTCTATTTTAAATTCTTACCAGCTGCTGCGGCTTGCGGATTGTTGTATGCTGCATATTGCTGATAATATCCAGGCGCCATATAGCCTTGTATTGCAGGGTAACCCTGTAAAGTTATTAAAAAAGTAAATTAAGTGACATAAAGTATAAACTCATGTATGAAACATATATTTTAAAATTTGATCTAAAACCCATAGAAATCAAAGCTCGCAAATCCAATTAAAAGTAAAAAAAAAAACAAATTCTTCATCTATAGCTATTACTATGTGCACTAGTAAAAAATCCCACCAATGTCCGCACTTAGACGCTCATTAGATACATTGTGCGTAAATCTAACCATTATCACAAATATGTATTAATTATGATGCATGAATATCATTAGTAACAATGGGTCAATAGAATGTAGACTGTACATCACAATATCTTTAAGTCATTTAGGTGCGTAAAATGAGTAAATTAGTTCAAATACATATTTTTTCATGAATTAATGACTCGTGGTAAATGTCAAACTAAAAAACAAATAACCCTTTATTTGTATTTTAAGGGTAATTGGGGTGAAAAAAATATTAAAGTTTTAGTTTTATAAAAAAAATTTTTTGTGTATAATAATTATACATGCAAAGCTAGCATTATAATAGACTTGTTGTTGATTGTTATTGAATGTTATTTTCTTTAATTCAGGAATAAACATAATAAAATATTATATTGTAATAGAAGAGAATCAACTAAGTAGTAATAAATAAGTAATATATATTCTTATATATGAGTAAAAGGTATTTTAAAACCAATTTGTTGCTTTGTCTTATGTTGCAAGCAGTTATTTTAGAAAGCTTATTTTAAAAAAAATTTAATATATGCCAGAAAAAAATATTGTATTGTGTACAAGCTCTATTTTAATGAAATTATGAACAAACATTGTATTCCAAAATTTTTCTTTATAAACATTGTGTTTAATACTTCATTATATATATATTATATTTAGAAGGTTAAGCACCTTACCATGTTATTTGAAAAAAAGTCCACCAGAAGTGTCAGATCCACGTATATTGCGGCCACATGTCATTTTATTGTAATCCAACTATGGCATGATACACACTAATACTAAATATATTTATATTTTTATATGAAATAATTTACAGGTAATTGGTTCCTTTACTCATATATTATTTCCTATACCTTTATAAATCTTTTTATTTTAGTCATATATAGATTTTGTTAGATAATAATTCTTTAGGATTAAACAAAACATATTAATATTTACAAAATATTTTTTAACCATTTTGTTAAGCAGAGTTTATTTACCTGAGCATACCAGTATCCCATGCCTTGTTGATATGGATATGGGTATTGTGATTGTGCTCCCATTGCTGGTGGTGCAGTTGGTGGATTGCTTGTACTCTGAAAAAGTAATGAAAGCTATCCATAATTCAAATAAACAAGAAATATTAAGCAGTTATATTTGTTTTATATACCTGACTTTCATTGCCTCCATTTTCTTTCCCCCAGAAGCATTTTACGGTATGTCCACTAATTTCTGTGTTATGTATTGCTTCTATAGCATGAGCCGCTGCTTCTTTAGTAGTAAATCTAATAAACGCATAACCTTTATCCCGGAACACTCTAATATCTTGTATTGGACCAAATTGTAAAAATGTGTTTTGCATTAAATCTTCAGTAATTATGTTACTAGTAAAGCCTCCACAATACACTGTGGTGTTTGTTGGTGAGCTTTGGTTGTAAACCTCGTCAAAAGTAGGTTGTTTTGCCCTCTTGCTAGTAGGAGCTCCTTCATTTGTACCCTTAGCTGGTGGCTTGCGCGTCGACCAATTAGTACGTATAGAACGCGATCCCAACCACTGACCATTCATAGCCTGTATCGCAGATTCAGCGTCTGCTTTTTTTACAAATGATACGAACGCATAACCTTTCGATTTAAGTGTTTGTGGGTCGCGCACTATTCGACAATTCGAAATTTCACCGAATGGTGCAAAAGCGTCTCGAAGAATATGTGTCTCTATCTCTGGCGACAGGTCACCAACGAATATATGGTGATGGTTACTCGTATCTGTCTTGGGTTGATTGCCCGGACTTGTAGCCCAGTTAACCTTCATTTCCTTGTCAAGAAACACTCGCTTGTTCATGGCGGCCAGAGCTGTAGCAGCCGCCGAATGATTCGTAAACTCAAGGAACGCATAAGGATCGTTACCTGGTTCCCGAATTATTTTGCAACCTTTTACCTCGCCTATTTGTCCAAATAATGCGCATAAGAATTCCTCTGTCACACTTGCGTCTAAATTACCGACGTAGAGAGTTTTCGGGTGGCTTTCGTCGCCCATATTAGCTTATCGTAATCTATCGGATACTTTATTACGACTATTACACACTAATATTTAAATATATGCTACACAACGTGTTATTTCATCACATAAAATATTTGATGACGGATAAAGAAAGAAAAATGTCGCAAACAGTGCCTATAACTTCTTGAAAGACGTTGCTGTTGACTCGTGAAACGTTCACTTTCGGAAACAAACGCATCTATAGTCGAATTTCCGGTAGAATTTATTCAAAAACTTAGAGGGAAAATAATGATTAATGAATTTAAGGTAGTAATTGCTTTTTTTTAATTCTGTTTTTTATTGAATATAACTTCTACTTGCTTCTAGAATAAATTTATGTCTATTTTCAGAGAATAATACTATTTAAAAACATTTGTAATAAACTACATCAAACCACAGACAACGTCTCTTTTTTTAGACCGGAAGTGTGTGTCTCAATTATTTTTCTACGAAGGATTATAGATCTCATACAATAACCATTCATCCATAGGCCATATCAAAATACAGCCATGAAAAAATGTATTTAAATTACGTTTAATGAAACTACTATATTTTAACTATAATTCTTTCGGTGTAACAAATTTATAAAGGTATACATAATAATAAATATAAACCTTTATTCTTCCATATCCTATTTACATAAATATAATAAAATAGATATAAATACAATTTTAACTAAGATGCGGCCCCTCTTCGGGAAAAGGCCTCCTCCAACTTTTTCCACCCTAATTTATTTTGTGCCATCGTCATGCAATTTCTTCCAGCTACCCTCTCGATCTCGTCAGCCCACCGCGTATATTATGGTCTTCCTCTCCTTCGCTTGGTATTATAGCGAGGTGTCCATTCTATTTGCTCTCTGGCCTGTGAGCAGGTGTCCTATCCATCTCCATTTAAGCCTTTTGGCTCTGGTCAATGCATTTTCCCAGTTGGTGATCTTTCGGAGATCTACAGCTCTTTTCCTATGGTTTCGTGTGTAACCTAGTATGCTCCTTTCCATACTTCTTCTCTGGCAAGTGACAAACTTTTGACTTTCTTAGTGGTTTCACAGCCGTACGTTAGGAAAGGTAAGATGCAGGAGTTGGAGATGCTTCTTTTGATGCTTACTCTTTATTCTTTAAGATGTGTTTTAATGACCAGAATCTTTTCTAGGCATTTGAGGTTCTTCTCTTTATTTCCTGCTGGGCTGGTTCTGTCATGGAGATGAGTTGTCCCAAATATACGTAGGTTGTCACATATTCTACGTTTTCGTTCTCTAGGATAATAGTACTTTTATGGTGTTCTCATTGTTATGGCTTTTGTTTCTGATTTGTTTATTGTTAAACCCACTTCTTTGCTTTTTGTTGCCAGTTCTTCGATCATGGTTTGTAGTGTTCCCGGCCCCCGGGTTATAAGTTACAAGCTTAGGCGAAAGAAAAACTAATGTAAACTATTTTTTTTAATTCAGTTTAGTAGATCCAGATTACATTATAAATTTATAACCCTTCCAACATCACAAACTTTCCCTCTTTATTTCCAGCGAGAAAGCAATATAAATTGTATGTATTTACAAATATATTATTACTTACATTAAGTACTAGGTACGAATATAGTTGTAATAATCTGATAAGACTCCTTTCTTTTCATATATTTTTAATTAATTGACTATTATACTTTAGGCAGAGAATCACTGTTCATTTTGTTTTGGGTGACAAGCCTACCTTTGATGTTCTTAGAATTTAAATGAATTAAATTCTATATTTATTTTGGGGGGTGGGATATTGGGGGGTTAGGGGCTAGGCTATCAGGCGCGCACCGAAAGCTACGTCACGTCATACACGTCCACGCCACGCCATCTCTGTACTATCGCAGTGGTACAAAGATGGGCCAACACTAGTTCTACGTTGTGGGCCATCTCCCTACGAAGGCGAGATACCCCAGGAGGGTACCCGTGGAGACGGAGATTCCATCTCTGCACCTTCCTCAGGCTGTCCCACATATTCTGGGGGTGACAAACTTTTGCTAAGCAAAGATACACACACAGAAGAAACCTGTAAGAGGTGGGAACCAAGGATCCTTACTAGTTAACGCTACTGGTCCTAATGTGAAGAATAAAAAGCTAGTTCAGCAAGCCTTTCATCCTAGCTTGTTTCTGCTTCGACCAAGAAGCTCATCTCTAAGTTTAGTAGTAGATGTTAACATCGAAAGTCCGACAGCTCTATTAAATAGAGTGCAGACAAATTCTAAAGACATTTACATAGACAAACAGAATCATCCTAACTAGCAGAAGCACCAACACTAGGGAACGTCAAAAGGAAAAAAGTTACCTCACCATCTTCAGACAGGATACCAGTTTCTAATCAATTCAGCAGATCAGGGAGCAAATAATAGTGTATAACAAACAAACAGATATCCAAACCTCCCTATAATACTATATCTTATATGGTATTGAAGACGTAGCCAAACTTACCGAACTCCTGGAATGTTCGGTAAACAAAACTAACATTGTCTAGAAAATAATCAACCAAATTGCACCAACGTGGAGGTTTACAAAAATATAATGGACCTTTTGGAAGACACAGGAAACAATAGTGATAGGAGAAAAAATAAATGCAAAGTATGGGCCTGAAAATAAACCTACATCTACATTTTTTGCAACCCTAGAACAAAGTCCGAGCAACAAAGAGATAAAAGGTAGAAAGTACATAAGAAGTTGTTGGATTCTAAAAAAATGAAGGGCATGACAATTGTATGGCAAAAACTTCATACCTTGCAAATTTTTTAAATATGCCACTAATAATATTAACTCTAAGCCTGTTAATTTAATTCTGATTATTTATATTAGCATGGCATGAGACACTAATTTTGGAAGCACTTTAAATTAATTTTGTGAGATTTGTTTGTTTGTTTAGATAGCAGTGCAGTTCTACCGGCATTTATTAATTCTATTCATTAGATGGTAACATAACTGTATAAAATCTAAAGCTTTTCTCAATAATTGCAGCTACTATATACACAAAAAAATTGTTTTCCATGGATTATAATATATATAATAACTACAATATTAAATATATATATATATATAAAACCATTAAACACATTTTTATAGTATAATATTTATTTTTATCTTAAAGTTATAAAGAGTATTCTACAACCCTGTTTGATTAATTAATCCCAAATTTCAACATCAGGAGGATTTTGTTGTATTTCTTTTTGTAATGGTTGCTTCAAGACAGGATGATAAAATAATTGTTTTCCCATTTGAGATCCTAATTTACATACTTTCATATGCTCAGCAAGATCGTTTCGAGGCATCCTGTGACTATGGTCAAAGGGACAAAAAACCCAGTCTGATTTGAAATCTGGGCACTTTGTTAGGTGCCTTTGAATTCTTGATCGAGGAACACGGTGGTAAGTGTTATAGGGGCAAGAGATAAAAGGATCGTCCATGATACTAAAACAATACGATTTAATTAATAACTTGGTAACTCAAGTAGATAGCCTTTTAAAAGTTATCCAATTTGCACTTGTAAAATTATTAATGACTGAACTTACTTTACTAATAAAAAATTATACCTTTATACTTTCAGAAACGTTTGAAAAAGGGAAATAGTGTTATTTTTCCCCTTTCTTGGCCTGCACGGAAAAATAGTGTTAAGATTCTATAATAGTGATAATTTTCTCTGTTTCCTTCGGAATAAAATTTAAATTATAATCAGTATTCAGTGTTGCCAAATGGTATTGGCGAGATACCCTTATACTAATTTGTTTTCTCCCGAGAAATCCCCTTGGATACCCTCACCCATGGACAAAGTTCCCATCTGGGTCACTATGAGAACACTATAAGCCAATGCGACACTTTGTATAGAATATTTTTAGTATAAATAAACAAAAACCTTAAAATACTAAAAATTAAAATTCTTGTGTATTACTGAATTTTAACATAATTATACAACTTGTATTTTATTAAAATAACATATTTCTTTATCAGCTCTAACGAATATACAATAAGTAAGGTTTACACACGGATTCTTTCGATCTGTTCGTGCTTCAATTTAGTTCCAAAATCAGGAACATGCTCGGCCTCGTTTTTGAAATATCGCCTTAAAACCCCTAAATATTATTTCCCCCTATTCCGCCCCTCACTAGGTTAAGAAACCCCTAAATCTAGGGGATAATTTCCTGATATTGCAGCACTGAATTTATAATTTTCCAAATACATTCCACAGATTAGAAGTTTGTATTTGTACAAGTTACAGCCGACACACGTCACATACATCTAAATATATGATAGCTATTAGCTACTAGATTATGATGTTTAGGGTCAGTGAGATTTTTTAGAGGACTAAGCGCTAACACAATAAAACACACTGTACTTTTCTCCCTATATTTAATAACTGTATAGTAAATGTATAGGTACTGTGTGGATATGTAATTTTAAGTCTCCTCGATCTTTTGTTTAGCTTGAGGTATAGTCTTTAAGGCAACAGGTAACTCAAGAGTAAACGTTACGCGTTTATAATGGATATTACTCACATTATTTCAGTTAATGTGATTTAAATTAGTTATTTAATGTTTAATACAAAACTGTCGTTAATTAGATCATCCGGATCCGTTAGTACGTGTCGGGGTCTCCGACAAGACTTTTTTGTCGGGAAGGGGTACACTGAGAAGCTGGTTTTCAACTGACTTTATAACTGCACAGCACTTTATAACAGCTTCTAACTACCATGAAATTAGGGGTTCCTACGTTAAGATAAGCCATCTTCGCTTAAATAAGGGTTCGTCAATCTTAATAACACTTATGTATTTGGACATTATCGGAAACGATAATGTTAAAATACAGTTTATGAGTGTGGTAAAAACTAAAGTGCTCATATTTGATTGTTTACGCTTGTTACATATCCATTTCACTCCCTTTGCACCGCATAAGCAATAGACGCAAAGCTATTATGAAACGAAGCGGACAACCGATTATACCAACAGCTTTTCACCGGTCATTTCTCAACTATAAGTCTATAAAACTAACTACTAAACTATAAATAAGTATTTAATACACGCCCATTATATTTTATGGTAATATTATCTAACGCCAAGCAACTAGAGTATTATTAGATACAATTCTACATCACTATAGGCTTTTTCTGTGGGCATTACAAGGTAGTTTTTTATTCTGCTACGAATGCAATTTTTTTTTGTAGGCGTTTCCAGTGTTCTATTTCTTTGGACTTTGAGAAAAACCACTGTTTTGATACCTACCTCTTTCGGTTTTTTGAAGTCGAAAAAGAAGTAAAAAGTTAGATTCTTGCTGCCCTATATCGGTATGTCCTACCGTATTAAAATTGTCTATGTTTATTGTTTTCCTATCCTGCACAACAGCTACTTTATACTACTTGAATGTATCTTTATTCATATTTCATATTACCTCGCAATCAGAGTGTACAATAAAAAATATCGACTGAAAGTATGTACTGGTATATTATGAAGTTGGTTCTAGGGGAAATATGTTTTAAGAGTTGGCATCACCTATCGGTCTCGGTATCGGTATCGGTCTAGATACCAGGCCATAAACTTAAAAAAAAAAACTACAGAATACAGTATATTGACATATTTATGACAAAAATTCAACTTAAAATTTTATAAAATATTAAATTAGTGTCGGTAATAATTTATTATAATCATCGGTATAACGTTGTTTAACAATGCATTTAATAGTTTTAATATAGATTTTAGGCATGTTGGCTAAATAAGTACAAATAATTTATTATATTAGGTATGTTTTTTTCCTTTGGTTGAGGTTATTGATACTGTTGGAGTACACGTATACATTATTTATTTGTGGAATTTTAGGAGTTGAAAGAAATGATGTGAAATAGTTTTTGGAAAGAAAGAATAAGTTACAATGCTGCCCTTGACGCAAAAGGATACGAGAATATCGAGAGGGCCAATCACCGGAATCCGGGAAAAGATTAGTAACTGGTTTAGACTAATTTTATCTGATCAAAATTCCCGAAATTTATTTCTCTTCTTAATTTTAAACTTATCCTTTGCTTTTGTTGAGCTGTTTTATGGTGTGTGGACAAACAGCTTGGGTGAGTTTTTATAATATTGTTAAAATCTGTTTAACAAAATTACTTCAAAGTTTTTTATTGTCCAATTTATTTTTGTAGGTTTAATATCAGATGCATTTCATATGTTCTTTGACTGTACTGGATTAGTTGCTGGCTTGGCAGCATCACTAATATCTAAATGGCGAGCAAATGAACGATTTTCATATGGATATGCAAGAGCAGAAGTTCTTGCTGGCTTTGTAAATGGACTATTCCTGTTGTTTATTGCATTCTTTATTATGAGTGAGGCTGTTGAAAGAGCAATTGAACCACCAGAGGTATGTGAGAACACCAAAATAGTCAATTTTAGTAATAATCACTATCTTTTCAAATTATCTTACTCTATACTAAAAACTTCTAAAAAAACATTCTGTTCAGTCAGACTGATAGTGGATATTTTTATTTTAGGATAGCATAAATATAATACTAAATAATTAATTCTATTCATAGTCACACAGATAGATTAAAATTAGAGTAAATATAGAACAATTCTAATAATAATTACAATTTGTTTTTTTTTACTTAATGATACTAAAGTAAATTTCTAAATATACTGCAATATAATATAGAACTTAAAATACAACATAATATATAAATAATTGTAAATATTAATGGAATATTTTCCTAGGGTCATCTATTTACTGAAGTTCTCTAAAAAACATATTAATTTTATTGCATTGTATATTTGCAATATTGTTCTTTTGTGTGAAATGTTATTCAAGATACAAATCTCTGGCCAAAGTTATAATTTGTGTTAAATTTTCAAAATTTTATTTAGGTGTCAATAATTTGATTTTTTTAAACATTTATTTAGATTTAAATTATTTACCTATGATTTGATTCTTGTGTAGATTATTAATAAATAACATCATATTTTAAAAATATATTATAACAAAAAAATAATAATATACAATTGATATAAAAGACACTTCACAGCAATTTTAACTTTCTTTTATAAACATACCATATATTAATTATATGTGGCTTAATTAATTACATCAAAGATTTTACGTTAGCCCAAAATGGGAAAGTTATATCTTCATAAAAAAAATTTATAGATATAATATCTAGATAATAGATCTTTTAAAACAACATTTCTTTAGTATAGAAAATTATTGTATTGATAGGTTTTTCTTCATATAAAAAGTTATTGTCTAAACTAAAATAAAAACATAGTCATTTTTAGTCAGAATTCAAGTTTAAAATATCCCATGTGGTTAAAAGTGTAAGTAATTGGCTCTATAGTGTATGTAAGATTAGATCCATTCACCAAATTGTTTTATGAGCATATTAAAGTGATAGATATAAAGAGTGGCATATTAAAATATTGAATGTAGTCACAGTTACTTTTTAAAATCCTGAAAACTCCTGTGAAGGGTCTTTACATGTAATCAACAAGTATTGACCATTTAAAAACATCGAAAACTGGGTTTCTCATAACTTAATAAATCCATTTCATGAAGTTTGATAGCTACTACGTAAAAATGCTTTCGAAAAGGTTTGTAGGCAACAGGTTTTTTGCTTGATTGCAGAATATAATGAAACCATGTCATTTCTTGAATAATAATATTATTAAAACTGCTCAAGTTGCTTACATATGCTACAAAAAAGTATTTGAAAGCACGTACAAAATCTATATTTTTAGTGCAACGTTTTTGTAGCATATATAAAAAAATTGTATATAATTTTTGCGATTGCAAAGGCCTTAATTTTCGCGTGATTTCCCACCCCACCATAAAAGCAAAAAAAGCCTTAAAAGAAAGAATATGGACTTGTCCCGCAATTTGGGTTGCGTAATTATATACCCCACGGGAATATGTGTATGTTATTTAATAAATAACATACACATATTCCCTAAAGTCCTTATACGTTACTGCGAGGGAAAAATCTGATAACTCGATAGTTCAAAGAAATTATAGGTGTGATTTTATTATTTTTTACACAATACAAATTAATTGTATACTTCAGAGGCTATCACATGATGAAAATCATTTTATCAAAAAATATTCAAGCGCCGTCTCCCATGAATTATTTTGCAGAACAGGCTAGCTATTTTTTGTCCATGGAAACTAAATTAACATTTTTTTATTTTCCGCTTAAGATGCGTGGTTGGTTACCTAAAATCGGTTTACTATCGAAGCATTAGTGCTTTACCTTCGTGAAATACATTTCACACGAATAAAGCGGAATTCAGGTAAAGAAATACTTAACTTTAGTTTTAAGTATTTATTTTAATTTCAGGTCAAACATGAAAGATTACTGTTAGTATCAATTCTTGGATTCATGGTAAATATGGTCGGTATTTATGCTTTCCATCACGGCCATGGACATGGCCATGGCGGTCACGGTCACTCACACGGTGGTCATGGTCATTCGCACAACCATGGCCACTCTCATGATGATACTGAAGCGCCAACCGGTGCGGGATCAGCCATCATGCGTGGAGTATTTCTCCACGTCCTTGCGGATACGCTGGGATCAGTGGGAGTGATTATTTCAGCGATTTTAATGCGTATGTTTGGTTGGATGCGTGCTGATCCAATATGCTCGATGGCTATAGCCTTGTTAATTGCCGCGAGTGTGATACCGTTAGTAAGAGATTCAGCGGGAGTGTTGATGCAACGGACGCCTTTATCGATTGAGCGGTCGTTACCTAATTTGTTTACGCGTGTTGTTGGCTTAGCCGGTGTGCATGCAGTTCAAGAACCTCATTTTTGGACTCTCTGTAGTGACGTTCACGTGGGTGCTATAAAATTAGAAGTCGCCCGAGAGGTAGACCCGCGATACATCACTGATCAAGCTGCCAGAATTTTCAGAGAGGCTGGTGTGAAACATTTAACAATACAATTGGATTATTCTCCGCTATGATGTGTACTCTGGTACTATTTCGTTGTTATGTACTTTAGATAGTGTTTATAATTGTGCCCTAAAATCGGATTATTTGTACATACAGATAGAAAGCTAATTGTTGCTACCATTTTTATAATTGTTCAACCAGAAGCAGATGTCTGTAGGTTTAGTGATTTGCTCAGTCCATCAAAATATTTAAAATGTTTTTGTATTTAAGCTTAAGTAGTAATGAGATTGAATAATATTTAGTTACCATGAAAAAATTAAACCGTTTCCCATTGTAAGGATTATTTCTCGTTACTTGATACATACTTTAAATTTTGTCTTATTGACAAGCACAAATAGCAAAAATAGAACTATTTATTATGAACCGTTAACTACAATTGATTGAACGAAACGTAAAACGATTTCATTACTTTTTATCTACAAAAACAATTTTTTCATAAAATTATTTTTTTTATTATTAGAGGCGCCAAACACGAGCAGCTAGATCTAGCAGATCTTTTCTAAAAATGTATTACCAAGTTTTATTGATGCCATAATGAAACGATTATCTATATTGTAAAATTTTCAAGTATAGTTGAAAATTTTACAATTGATATCCGCACTCATAAAAAAGGGCTAATTTATTAAAATTTTGTTTTAAAAATATATAAACATTCCATTACTATTAAATAATTTCAAAAATAGTAAAGTTAATCTTGAAAATGTCGGCCATTTCACGATAATTTCAAAATTGTTGCTTTTGTTCTTTTTGTTAAGCAGATCTTAACAAAAAGAAGTTATAGGAATAACTCTGCCAATTGTTACTACTTTTCATTACTGAGTTGTCTAATAAGATCGAGATACACCATATATAATTCTACAATAACCTGACGTTTTTATCTTTGTTCACATTCGGTAATTATTTATAGCAGAAATATTTTTTTAAGTTTATCAATAACTTTGTTACATATAATGTATGTTTTGTTGTTGTAATTAATTGTGTCACAAAATTGTATGTCTAATATTTGTAAATGAGAACATAGTAATTTTTATTTTTTCTACTTACTGATCTAATTTTCCTACCAATTTGATTCGTTATTCGTTTATTAATTGTTACAATTATCATTGTGCATAGCAATCAAATTATGACATGTTTAAGAAAAATAGTGTCAACAATAAAATCAATTATATTCTGTGAGCGTTTTATTTACGCAGTTGGGTGTACAGGTAATGTTATTGCAATTATTTTAGATTACTTTCAGATATTCGTAACATTGAGCCTAGATTATTAAAACTAAATTACAAAATTAACACTAGTGGCGAGATGCAATTGACAATTTTGTAAATGATAATAATCATGTACATTAATGTTCGTGTTATATTTATGTATAGGGTTATGGTCATAAATGTCAACTTCAGTTAAACAGTTTTGATAAAATGTAATAATTAAAACTCTGTAGTATACCAAATACATTTATGCATAAACAAATCTTTCATATACATACAACAAAACATTAAATAATAAATCTGTTTAATAGGTGCGATCACACAATCTTAAAAAAAAAATATTTTGAAAATTTATTAATGCACAAAAAATGTAGGTATTTTGTTCTTTAATCCTTCATCAAGATTTTGAAAGTGTTGTATTAAAAATATGAGGTTGACTTGTCAGAAATAAGCATTTATAACCGCAAGTTATTATAATATAAAAAGTTATGTTTTCTGGTTAAATCTATGAATAAGGAATAAGACTGTGTGATGACCCTCTCTGAAAATGTATTTTGCTATTCAATAAGTTTCTTGGCCTTAAAATAGCGGCGAAGGTAAAGCACCTGCCACGTGGCTAGCCCCAACAAACACACCATTGAAAACAAACTGAAGAATAACACTCTATTGTTTGTTGATTCTGAAAGATAAAAAAAAATTATTAAGGTAATTTAACCTTCACATGAAAAGCATAAAATGTAATGTTTTTTTTCGTATTTTAAGTTAAATTTTACAGTTTAAACTCTACGTAACGTCTAACGATTAAATTAAGAATTCCGCAAAGCGCCGAAATTACTCAAGCTTTGGTTGGTTTAGCTTGTCTTTCATACAATAATACATACATAGCATTACACCTACTCACGATAATGACAGAATAAGTTTGTAAAATTAGTTAAAAATGCGTAGCTGTATTTGTTTTCTTGCCGCTTTATTATCCAAGCTCGCAATCAGCTAGACTGTCGGCATAATGCAAAAAGTATGAATTTTCTAAGAAATTCGTTCTTTTGTTTACAAATTCGGAGGATTTTGATTGAAGAGAGGATCAAGAACAAGGATATGAAGAAGATGAGACGGATAGACGTTCATAGGTGTACATTATGTTACCTACATGAATAAATGATTTAAAAAGAAAAGAAAAAAGATTTGAGCCTCCTCCTCTGATCATTAAAGAAACTCTGGTAGCATTTAAATTATTAGAAAAATACTTCCTCTATTACCAAGATGCCTCAATATTGCAAGATATGAATAAAAGATGTAAAAAAAATTCAACAAAATTACTGGTGCAGCAAAAGATGTCAGACAAAATTAACAGACTATATGCAATAGCAATCATATAATATGAATAATCAATCTTTTTTATGTACATAACTACTAAAACTAGTCTGAAATAAACTTTTTCTAATTCTGATATTTCTTCTCTCCAATTAACAACAAGTCTCTACAATTTCATAAAATGCAGTCCCTTCAGTGTCATTATATAGAGTTAATATTTATACAGTATGGTTTATTTTGAGGGATTTCTAGATAAGGTTATTTTAATGATAAATCATCATGTTCATATTTCAACAATAAGATTTACATTAAAATTGGAGATTGAAAATTAAAATTGGTATTAAAATATACTTAACCATTAGTATCCCTCATCTCTTCTTCTCTTTTTCTCATAAGTGTAAAATCTTGCACAATAGCCTCTGACAAATCTTCTAGTCTCTTTAGTTCTAGTTCCATTGGCTTTAACTTTGCTGCTTCACCAATCTGTTAAAGATTTGATTAAACAGTTTATATTTGTGAAGTTTTTTGCAGTTTTAATAAATTTTTATATAAATATATACACATTGAATGGTGTATGGTTAAGTTCTATTTGAATTAGTAAATGTTAGTAATCCAAGAAACAAATGGGTAAAAAATATTATTTACTCTCATCAATTAAAAGGACCATGCCAATATTTTTTTCTATGATGGACATACACACAAACACTCAATATAACTTATTACCCATGTATTCTAGTAGATTGAAGATTGTGAAGAGCAGCAACATAATAAAAAAATAAACATTATAGTGAAGCAACAACTTAGAATTAATTAAAAAGTAAACAAATTATTTCTTCATAAAAATATAGACATTATTAATAAAAACATGGTATTACTTATTCAAACAACGTTGGTTTGAGCAGCACAATACATTAAATTTCAACAACAATTTTATTTGTGTTTTTAAGATAGCTGGAGTGGAATCTGCTGCAAATACTTATTTAGTAGTAAAAAAGTTATTTTCATAGGCTGACATATTTTCTTTATACTTATAGTAGGTATACTTATAGTTATAGTTACTTTTACAACAGCTAGTCTTATAATGTTTTTCGTGAACAAAGATCCCAATGGCAACTCTTGATGTTAAATCATATAATAGAGGTTACTTTTATATTTCCCAACACTAAGGGTCTGGTTTCACAATGTCCGGATAAGTTCCAAATAAGCTATTTATTACTAATTGGTAGGATAAACAATATTGTGGAATTTTTACCTTCCGAATAATTTATGTGTTGCATAGCTATTTGGTACTTTATCCATACATTGTGAAACAGACCTTAAGTCTGATAATATAAATTCACAGAAAATGTATTTAATGGTTAGAATAACAGTTCAATTGTTTATTTTGTCTATGCTTGGTCATTTAATAATGATCAACAAAATGTAACTTACCCCTTCATAATTTTTAGCTTCAATTCCAACTTTTATATCTAAGTGTACATCTTGAGCTACTCCACGACGTTCTAAAGTATGAACAATATTAAAAATGTTATATATTGCTCTAGATTTCCATGATACACATGCTTCATAGTTAGATCATATTATTTTTACTAAATGTTCATTTGAATGTAATGTAAAATATACGTATTTGCCAAATTAAATTAAACTAAATGAATAGAAACTAACAGACATATTCAAAAATGAGATATTACCTGGTTGCATTTTAGATATAAAACAGACTTCAAATGTGTCATATGTTTCTGTTACAAATGTAAATTTGCCCTTGCTGATGTTGTCTTTTTGAGCTAAGATATGTCCCTTAGAATCCCGGACCTATAAGATGAAATTAAAAGTTAAAAAGATATGATAGTGCAGTACAGCTTCCATACTCAGAGTTTACATGAAGCTTGTATATATCTCAACCATTCAATTTTTAATGAGTTAACCTCATGCGTAATAGAAAGTAATTTTTCTTGCTTACAATGTAATCAACCCGCTGTCCAGTAATCTCTGTGATTTCATACTCGCCGGCGACTAACACGTTAGCTTGTAATTCCTCTTTCAAACATTTTTGGGTATTTGGTGCTAAACTCCACATAATAGCATCACAGCTACACCAAAAAATACTAAATAGAATCGTGAGATAATGTACCTCCATTGTGGTTAAAAATTTTCGATATTTTGTTGAGTTGCAATTACATCTCAATTCGTTACGAAGAGAAAATAAACATTTTATGTACGTATTCGTTTCGAAAAGACATTGATGAGTTGGCCCAACCTTTTCAAAACGTCAATTTTTTTTAATTATTAATGTCGTAGATTTAGGATTGACACTTTATACAAGGCTTTTTGGCACATCTTCATTTCATATCACTTTTACATCTGTATCACTATTAATCTGTATTTATAAATCAATTGTTTGGCTTTAATCGTAGATAGAGTATAGAACTAGATAACCTTCTAAAATAACAATAATAACTAAAGAGAGAAGACATTAACGTGAAATACTTAAGTGCAAGTGAAACACAGTATCAGCTTTTCTGTCTCTATATGCGTATCGGGTTTTATTTATTTACCACCGAGCCCTTGGTCGGCTTGGTGGTTCCAAACATATTTTTCAGTGCAAACCGACTAAATTGCGAATCATGTTACCAACGTCAGGTAGTTACCACACTTCGTGTCCTTTGTAAATAGTTGGATTATAATATTATTATCTAAATGTATTAATCTTTTCTTTAAATAAAGTATATTTTAATGATACATTTAATTTAAAAGTAATATAAATCTTTCATTTTGCAGAAACTAAAACAACGACAACAAGGTGGAGTCTCTGACTGGGGCAGACTAAACCTAGTCCAATTTAACCCCAAAAACACACAAGTTTGCGCGTTTTCCGCTAAAAAAACACCCTTCGCTACTCCTCTTTTCGAAAACACTCTCCTTAAAGCCACAGCCAGCATTGGAATACTTGGCGTCGACATATCGACGTTCAGTTTCGCGGTCACTTGGAGGGAAAGGCTAAATTAGCCTGCAAAAAGCTTGGTGTGCTCAGCAAGGCGAGACGGTACTTCACTCCGGGCCACCGCTTGCAACTATATAAAGCGCAAATTCGGCCCCACATGGAGTACTGTTCCCACCTTTGGGCGGGAGCTCCCCAGTACCAGCTCCTTCCACTTGACCGTATTCAACGAAGAGCGGTTCGAATCGTTGACGACCAAACTCTCTCCGAGCGGCTGTTCTATAAAAAAAAACAACGAAAGTTTGAAATTCGATAAAATGGAAAAGCGATAGTAAAAAGAGACTGAGACTGCCTCCTATCTCATTTTCTCCCACGTTAAATCTTATGAATTTACGTTTCTGTCTCGTTTTACTGTCGCTTTTTCCGTTGTATCCGGTTTGAAATCACAACGATTTTAAAAAAGTTTCAATTCAAAAATTCTAAAGTGCAATGGTACATTAATACCCGTGATAAAATATAGATAAACATGGATTTCTGGCTGTGTCGCCAACAAACTGTTTTTTTTTTAATTTATTTACTAAGCGATACAAAGTCCTTTGGCACAAGTTTGTCTTGTAAGTATTGCCATTGCAAAGCATTTATTTTAACTATTATTTAATAAATGGTAGAGTAATGTATCCCTATGGAACACCTACGTCTACGTGGAAATAAGAAAAGAGAAGAAATTATATTTTGTACTAACGTTGTTTTTTGTGATTGTTAAAATAATTTTGATATTAATTTAAAAGGTAATTTGCTTCGATTTTTTAAAACATTAATAAGAAAGATAATCCTATCGCCTGTCACAGTCTGACACTACAAAGATTTACATTATCGTTTTAATTTCTGGAAAGTTTAATAGTCTGTGCTTTTGTCCAATGTCTTAATTATCGAAATATAACCCAAAACTTAAATTCAACTCTAAATTGTAATCGTATTTTTCATAACTTATATAAATACACAGTTTCTACGTGGTTTAAGTGAATAAAATAGTAATTTATTGGAGATCAACTAATTTATATTATTAGATTAGCACAACCTATCTCAACACATCTGACATACTTTGCTTACATTTAGTCATATTATAAATAATTATCGTTATAACGCTGTTGTTGCAATATCTTTATAAATAGTTCTTATATGAGTTATTCTATTTGATTCGCTCTATTTGAAGTAACTGTAAGTATAAGCCGTATTTATGTGTATATAGCTGTACACTTACTACATGTTTACATAACAATACAATATGCACAACATTGCTTAATAGTTTAAGACTGTAGATTGCCTTCTTATACCATATTAAACACACATTGAAGCTGAAAGAATGTATGGAATATTCAAGCATTTCATAGGAAGTTCTTCTTCAGAATCATATTGATTTCTCTATAAAATAGTCTATTAAAATAGTCCTTGAATGCACTTATTTGCATAGTTTAACTAATAATTCTAGTTAGAAATACCACACTTCAGTGACTTAGTAAAAATTATATTTCATGGATCAAACTTATTTAATATTAAGTTCATATTTTAAGGAATTTATTATTAAATCTGTTATGGAAGAGCTGGGAAGTCTGAAACAGGTAATTTTTAACTTAAAAGGATTCCCAAATCTTAAAATTAATAAACACATTCTTATTTTTATATTTGAATATTGATATTTATTAGTGTTTAAACTATATTTTAAGGTACCAACAGAAAAATAAAATTATTTAATATTTATTATTTAATTGAAATTTCAGGTATTTTGGCTATAAGCCATGATGATAAATTTCTGGATGCATCAATGTCATATGAAGTTATTGGAAGTTTGAGGTAAGATTTGAATACAGATTTGACAGTTGTATATGATAATAGGTTTTTAGTAATAGTTTTTATTTTTATTTGTCAATAAAATGAATTTCATTATTTATTAAAAAAAATGCTTTCTAAAAGTAACGTAATACTGCCAAGCTGATGAGAGTTAGCTTTTATGTAAGGGCTGTAAAATTAATGTATCCGTGGCATATTGATGTATCATATGAAAAGTGACAAATACCTAGTATAAAAAGTAATTTTCAAAATACATAAATGTTTGACATATTGTATGATGTACAAATCTACTGTACAATGGTACAGTAAGTAATAATGTAAAATGTACATTATTATCAAACTATCCTCATATGTATGATAACTACTGTTTGGACTCTGAAATGAAATGCTTAGTCTATCTATTTCCTTAGCTTCTTCACTATTGTTATTATTATTTTAAGTATGTGTTTTAGATCTCTAAATAACTTATGTTGTTACCAATTGAATACGTAGTTGGAAAATATTCTTAATTGTCAATGTTGTGTTATTGTTTTAGGGGCTCCACTTTATCATAGTGTGTAGGCATCTGTAAATCAAGCTCGCAAATGCTTTACACAACTTATTACCTGAACTGATAGGCAAATTTAAAAATAATACTCTGTTCCACAAACAACTGACACCACAGGGTCCTATTGAGAGAATTGTTTATGTTTTACTTACTTTCTAGCATTGAAAGTTGAGTATACATAGGCAAATATAAAAAAAAATAGTGCTCATGCTTTGAATAGGTAAATTATTTAAAAACATGAAATCTAATAAATTTTTCACAGTATCTTCTTTATTCTCTTTCAATACACAACATAAACTAATTTATGAACTGAACAACAAATTAACTAACATTAATTGTTTAAAAGTTGCATACCAGTTTATCATAAGCATAATGATGAAGAATGAATTGAATTGCATGATGATTTTTTCCAGCATATTAAATGTTGGCAACTTTGAATAAATATGACGTTGTTAGCATAAAGTCCAAATAAAATTGATAACTTTTAAGTACTTACTTATGATAGAACTTCCTATTATAGGAAAACATTCATAGATGCATTTTACTGGGATCATTATTAATGAGCTTAGTAAAATGTAATAAAAAGATCAGTCCTGGGGAGCATTGTTACTCCAGGTGAATGCACCATTCAGCATCTTTAAATTGCCTTACCTGGTCGGCCAAAATTACGTTTGACAAGAAGCTAGGCTTGTGGCTTCCTTCAATTTCTGTTCAGACATCAGAGTCTTAGATCCTGTCATCCAAGCCGCACCTCAATATCCCTGTTGCTTTCTCTGTTCCGAGTTCCCATCTTCCGGATTGGTGAGTCTCTAACTTTCAATAACTTTTTGTGTGAGACTGCTTACTTATACCCGCGAATTATAAAGATAAAAGAAAAAGATTATTTACATTATTAGCACTATAAAATTAAACCAAAAAAACCTTATTGCGAATTGTATTGATCAATAGCCTTCTGTGCCTCATCGCGGAAGTAATGGCAGACAAGAGTGTTCTCTAATGTGTTATATAAGATAAGAACTATTCATTTATATTTCCTCATGAGAAAAAACAAACTATAAATAATAATCGGACGCCATTCAGCGCATGCAAATGTGACAATGTTAATTTCGACGATGTAAATAAGCGCGCCTTCAGTGATGTAATATTATACAATGAAAATGAGAGTTGCACTGCGCCGCGAAAATATTCTTTATGCTGCACTTCGTATTCGGTTCCATTCAGCTGCGGTGGCCGTGACAGTGCGCGACGGGCGCGGGGCGGGCTACGGCAAAACTGGGTCGCTCGCGATGTGTTGACAAGTTCAAGGCCACGCCGGGGGAGGGGGCTTCCGATCGTCCATAGATGGCGTTGTATGATTCGAAAAATTTTGCGAGCGGGGTAGAGGTGGGGTGCAGGGGACAGACAGCGGGAACGAATTTTCGGTGCAACATACGACAACGCTGCACTCGCGTGTCGAACGTCGCGACGCTTAGTTGTTAGCTAGACGTTTCAGATCTAGACTTACACTCAACCGATCCGGGGTTAGTAAGCCGACATGGACTGGATGGAAATGGATGATGTGGTGCGTAAAAGTTTAATTTTTATAGGCATATTTATACGGATAAAGCTTGCTCTATTTTAAATCAGCCAGACTTGACCTTACTTAACAAAAATCTTATAACATATATTTTTCAAAATCTTGCAATTTTTAAATTATTTTGGTTTTTAAAATTAATTTTTATAAATGGTGAGCTAATAAATGTATGTATTTAGACCGATATATATTTATAGACCGGTCTAATTCTTATCATGTGACCTCGATATTAGCACATTAATTTTCAAGACTTTACTTAGGTAGGTACTTTATTTTTCATAATGGGTATAAATGGGTAGGTTGTCTCTTAAGCTTTCTTTAGATTACGATTGAAAAATTACGTATTGAGCTACTACTATGTAACAGACATAAAGCATTCATTTAGTACTCGCAAGTGGTTAACAATCGTCCGATTGAGTTGTCAAAAATTACCTTCAAATCCTGTTTTCTATTCTTATACACGGGTCGGTGCGGAAGTTCTTTCGAGGGACCTATTCTTTGCATATCCGATGCGGCGTGTAATAAGTAATTTAAGACAGAAATCATAATTTGCAATGGCAAAAGAATATACAGAATAATATTAAAATACAGGATCAATGTTTAAAAGGCATAACGCGTTCCCGACCTACCTCAACGCTTCGCGATCGATCCGCCCGCCGTTACTTCGTCTAGCAAAGCCTAATGGTCGGACCGTTTTACAGTACATTACACGGAAAACCGTCGGTATCTGTTTGGCCTTCCTATTAAATGACGTCATGCTAGACGACTATAACACATCCACGTAAATTATATTTTTGTTTCTAGTTCCCCACATTTATATTTGAAATTGATATGCGAACCTCAGCATGAAAATACTACGTAAATTATTATTTTTTATGCTTGTTCGTAATGGAGTAATATTTTAAGGTAATATTATTCGTGAAATGTAATCTTTCGCTCATTTATATGTTGTCTACCCTATGATAGAAAGGGATACATTAGTATTTGTAAAAACAGCATAATTTCCATTTAGATAATTAATAAAGCGCTCCGACTGCTTTTTGAAAGCGGCCCTATTTAATAATATAATATGCAATATTTTTTAAATTGTTATGTTATTAACTACCTGCTAGCCATTGAAATATTTCACTATGATGGTATAAAAAACAATAAAGTATAGTGTAAAGTAAGTTTTCTTTCATATCTAATCTGATTTGTAGCTGCATTTTATGATAGTGAATTTTGCTAACCTTGACTGCCTTGTACAATCTTAAAAAAAAATATGTAAATTTTAGCGTTATGTAATATCCTAACTAATCGCAAAGCGCTGACTTAATAATATACCTATGTCGAAACACAGACATATTTGACCTAGGAACATAAAAATATCATATATATATGTATGATTTAATTTAAATGTTTGTTTGACGACATTTTAAAAACTCTATTTACATCTATCGTTATTAATATGTTTATGGCAATAGATATCTTTGTCACGATTTAGTGTGGTATACACTACGCAGACAACATACAACGTTCAGTACCTATATGAACAAGCCTCCAGGTTTCTAGTTCTGAGTATCGAAGGCCAGACGACATTCGACTAAATACAAAAAACAGTCTAGCCTTACATTGTTTGGTTCGGGAATTGAGACGAAAGCAGCGCGACCTCTTTTGTTTAATATAGGTTTAATAGGGGTACTTAATTGATTTTAATTCTCGATCTTGAAAAATAAGTCTACCAAAATTTAATGGGGAAAACCAAAACTATTATTTTTATTTTTGCTAAAGAAAATGAATTGGAGTAAGCAAGCAGTTATCTTCAACATAGATATTAAAAGGGTCACGAGATTATATAACTTTGGTCATGGTCTTAAAGATATAAACAGTTATTTAAATGTAACACTTCCGCACAAATACATTTATTACATCAAGGACCTAATTGTGATGCTTTTTCTCCTAAATTTAAAATATAATTTTAAAGGTCTATCGTTTAATAATGAAAAACAGTACATTTTTAATTATAGTCTTCCTAAAAAGTCCTCATTACATACTCAGTGAAATAAAATATGATGGCTGGAATGCTATCGGTGATTGAATAATGTCTGCGAAATCATATTATAATTGAGACTTAAAATATAAGTAAAAAGAGGGGAGTCGGAGCGGGAAATTTGGCAGTTGGCCTTGACAGTGAACTGGCGGCGCACACTAACGAGACCTTTTGTGTATTACTGACCCACACATGTTAGACGTCGTTGTTCCACGAACGGCTTCTCCCACACAACGATATTCCTTTAGGGATGTGGCATTACGATATACCAAGACTAGAATGTCGACATTTATGTAACATTGACACTATACATTATTTACCGATGATATAGGTATTTTTTCCATGTTTAAAAAAATATCAGTTTAGAATTACATATATACTTATATATAATATAAACTTCATATAGAACTACATATGTATATGAAGATTATATTAGTTCAAATGATTAAATATACATTTTGATCTATAAAAGGTGTTTTAGGATCATTTCTATTACGCAGTAATTCTGCACCATTGATCACAGATATATACTTATGCCATTTATTTTCTATTGAAAGGATATATAATAGAAAAATTTGAATCTAGTAATAGTAATCTGCCAACCCTATGTCCAAAACGCGAGGTTATCGTCTGTTCGCCGCCTCGTGGCCGCGTGCCTGCCCTAACACAACGTACACATAGGCAGCCTAGGCTTCGTCGATAACTAAATATTCGTTTTCAAGGTTCTTTGCTGTATGTGTTCAAGGCGTCGGCGCTCAACACAAAGGTAAACTGTTCTCTTTTTATGCTCCGGTTTCGATTAAAATACCTATACACATAGTTCTTACATTATATTTCAAGAATACGCTGGTGATTGCATTTTATGTAATTCAATGTCCAAAGTTTTTGGTAAATGTAATTTATACAGCTTGCGAATTTTGGATATTTTTGCTAGATTTGTATCGTACAATGATTATTAAATTTTAAGGTAATTTTAATCTTGGTAAAATAAGATGCAATTAAATTACTCATCGATTGTTACTTAAATACCTATCTTCTTACGTTTCCTTGGTTTTAGTTTGTTTAAAGTACAAGTAATAATTTTATATATAGTAATTAAATAGACACCAATAATAGTCCTTGCTCCTGACTTTGTATTAATTTAATATATTCTATTAAATAGTTACGTATTAACGTATTTTATCATAATAAGTTTTTTATTTCAAATAAATAAAGATAGAATTCATATTTAGTTCCCTAATGCTACGAAGGTAAATAGCACGGACCAATCGTAGGCTCCGAATATTGCGCTCGGCGTCGGAAAATATGTCCGTGTACAGTCATTCGTTGTTGCACTTCGAAGGGATATTTATAAATTGTTAATTCGTTCGTTGAAAGGACCAATCTGAAAGGCGGTGAGCACGTGTTATTTGTTGGGCGGCGCGTGAGCTGGTGGGGTGAGGCGTGACTTGCGTATACGCAGTGCGTACGCGGTGCGTAACTGTCGCTATGTTTGTTTACATCGTGCTTTTAGTACAACCAGTATGTTGATTGGAAATATCGAGTAAAACGGCCAAGGTACCAAATTAGTTTAAAAGGAATGCAGTGTTGTTAGAAAATGTGCAATACACGGATGATAAATGTGAGTCGGAACCTAAAATAATTCAACGTCTCTAAATAAAACGATTGCTAATATTATTTTGAATTTGGGATAATAATTTAAATTCCACGAGTCGCAAAAACTATACGTATGATTAATTATAATACCTGTTCATTGTTAATTAGATTTGCAGGTTGAAAGGTTGTCTCTAAGGTTATTTGAATTCGGTTATTTACTTTACATAAATAAAATGAATACAAATTTTAATTTTAAAATAACGACTTATTTAAAGAGAACATTTCTATAAATACATGTTTGCATGACTTACCTACATCCTAACAGTAAATACATTATTCTATATAATATAAGTAACAACATTATAGGTCAACAAATATGCAGTAGGTACAATTTCCGTTAAGCGAAGTGAGTTATTGTCTCCGAAGCGACAAGCGCTTGCATACCTACTTGCTGTAACACTTTCATTGACCCTTCAGTTACGCAATGGTACTACGTAATCATTTTACCGTATTAACTGTAAACCCACGTGGATTTTCTTATATTGTCGCATTTTGTTATGTTGTTGATTGTCAATTATATTTGTTATTTAACAATGTAGGTTCTATGATACCCACGCTCATATTATACCCATCCTACAATTCTGCTGTAAATTCAAATTTGGCACACAAATATTTTTTCTAGGGCCTGTTGAACAAAATTAGTTTTGGGATAGAAAGAAGGCGTAGTTTTCCGCGGCGCAGGCCTTGGTATAGGTCGGGTGCGATGTCATTAACCGCGCAATGTCACCCGGCGATCCGCTCTACTCCTCACCCCCCAGTTCGCGTCTGCGTGATTCAACCGAAAATTTGGAACAATACGTCTATAGAGCGGCGTTCGATTTAAGACTTTGTTTTGGCTTCTATAGATTTTTCGTAAAAAATCATGTTAAGTTTATGTTATTATTCTATTTAATACTAGGTAGTACTCCTCCAAATTTTCTCTTTCTTTTATTTAGTAGTTTACCTGTTGAAATTATTCGACACCATACTAAGAAACAATTTTAGCATGACTTTCGTGCTTCACGCACGTTTTTGAGAAATGTAGTTAAGTGGACAATTTGGAAGAGATTGACGTAGGTCCTAGTATAGTTACTAAGTTTGGTGTTTTGGTGTGTCCGCGTGGTGATATTGGGCGATGTCGGTCGTTGACACCGCGCTATCTGAATTATTTAGCCCCGACTCAATGTCGGCACAATGTCGAATCGCTAGAGTTCACAGACCGGTGCGGGCCTTACCGACCGACTTGATCTAGCTCAATTTTATCGCTCACTACTCAGGATTTTTGTCATAGATAATTACAGATAAGATTATATCGTGGAAGATTATTTGACTCTGTAAAATATTAATGAATAGAGGACAAACTGGCTGGAAAATTTTTTGGCACATCATCTCCACCTGACACAGTATTATAATTTAATTTGGAACCTGTTTTTCTTTTAATTTGTTTATTTGGATTCTTTAAATGTGTAACTAACAAGTCTAGTCGGCTCTTCTTGGCAGAACCTACTATCGATGGCAACTAAACAATTTACAACTCAAAATTGCTTTGCAAAAAGTTTTTGAATATAAGCACATGTAAGTTTGGACTGCGTACTTTTATTTTTCGCTATTTCTGAAAAGTTACGTCATGTTAATTATAACCCAAATTTTAAAATGTGTAAATTTTTCTGTTATCCACATTTCGACATGTGATCATAGTCGTAGCGCAACATACCAAAACGTATCTAAATCACCTTCTCGCTTTAAGCACATCGCATCTTCTTACGTTATCTAGACATGAACTTATATAAGGCCTTTTTGAAATTATTTAAAGGTCAAAAATGATTATTTACCGTTAGCAAATATCCCGCAGTCGGTTTGTGGGCTGCGACCATTCTGCGACAGTGGGTCGGCTTGGCGGCGCACGGAAACCACACCACGGTCAAGGCCGCCGTCTAGACACCCCCTTCTACCCTCCGCTCCTTCGCCGCCTTCGCACCCCACCCTTAGCCGAATCTCCCCTTTATTTTTATATCGCCAGCCCTCGGCGTCGAATTTTGCCTGGGTTTCGGTTTGTAGGTTTATAGACCTGACCTACACATATTGAATGCTTGGTTATCTAACGCCAATTAGCTAGGCGCGAATTACTGAGAACGTCAGCTTATAGTGTTAATATAAAAAAAATCGCTCACGTTCAAATATTCTCTTTAGTCTAGACTTCAGTATGGCCTTCAGGTAGACATTGATATATTATTATGCAGACCTATAATTAAGTTCACTTTTGGAGGTTAGGTCTGACAATTTGATGGCTGATGTAGTGGTACAAGTTTGAAGTTTTAGTGTTTTATTACTCATCATCTCAATAAAGAAACTTGCTTTTGTGTTAAAAATATCTAGTAGGTACAGTAGATGTGGGTCGTAATTAATGTATGAACAAGAATAACATTCTTCCTGAGAACGCAGTTTCTGTGATTTGGCTCTGGTAATTGTTTTGTTTGTGTCACTAGCTTTTTTTATTTTGAATGAAAATTCGAATGTTGAATATTTTCACTACTTTTCAAATTAGTCAAACATCGTCAATAGGTATTACTATTTTTAGGCACGTCTGAAGTATTTGTTATTTACAACCTAGGTGCTAATAGAATTTTCTATCTCTCAGTCTATCCTAAATCCATAATAGCCGTACGTGGTCAGATCACTGATTTGACTGTTACCAATAGAGATCGAATGTGCAACTTGTTGCTAAGAAATTATAGTTGCGAACCGATTGAACGTAGAGAACAGCCGGCTGTCTGTGAATAGCTAATGAACTGACCTTGGTCAATACCGGGACCACACGCAAATGTGCCGGTTTTAAATTTTTTGCTTAAATAACGTGCCAATCAAACGCAATCGTTGCACTAGTTTCGAGAATAGCTTAGGTGGAATAGTGTCTGTTTTAAAATGTAATTTGAGTAGTTTTAAAATTGGGTCAATAGTTTCTGATGTATTTGTAATAAAGCTGCCATTCAAATTGATTATCCAATTTTTAAGCGTAAAAAATTATCTGTCTGCCATTTGTTTTAAAGTGTAAATGAGGTATAACCTATAGAAGTATTAAATATTTTTCTGGTAAATTTCGTCGAAACACCAATTAAATTATTAATACGAAGTTAGTTTTGTCCCAGGATTTTATGCTCCTCTTAAAAGAATTTACATTCTGTGGCAGACTTTGAACGACCTGGATGTTTTTTAGGCCCGTCCATCCGAGTATAGTAAGGATATTTTAAGACTTAAGGAACTCAAGAAGATTCTTTGTTGTACTTTCGACTGCATAATGTTGTTATAGAAAAGTAATATTATCGGTACATGTTGAGTCTCGTTATTATTTATAAAGGAGAATTTAGTTAAATAAAAATTAGTCTACTATTAAATAACACAAAAAGAATTACTGTATAGATGCGAGACGAGAAATTTGATTTGTAAACAGTATAAAATCTTATATATTTTGCAATAACAACCACAAAAGGTCTGTCTAAATCAATTTGTCAAAAGTTGCAGCGTAGCAAATTACAGCATACAAAAAGTATAACCTGTCGGTTCCGTAATTAGCAATTATGTTCCCAGAATATAACTTTAATATTTATAAAGGTGTTTTGATTTCTTTTTCAAAGTTTGGGCTTCATGTAATATACTTACAAGTCCATAAGGACGTATGTCAATATTCACTATATTATTTTAAGTCTTCGTATGCAATGGCTCTCAGATCTCGTTAGCAAACAAGGCAAAATGGCTACCAGACTGTAACTGTATGCTAATTTTTTGCCTACATTTTGCCTCATTACTATCAAGAAAGAAATACGATAAGGCATGGAAAAATACAGCGAGCACGTTGAAAATGTCACATAATCATAATGTTGAGGTAGGTTTAGGATTGTTATAAATATGCTGATATTTTTCTATCAATCTTTGTATTTACGTCATATTTCTTTTGATAAAACAAAGATTAAAGCAAAGTATTATTAGAATGACTTTATTTTGCGTTACCATGGTATTTATAGCATACTAGCTACATTATGCTTGTTATGTTGATGTTTTATAACACAAAGTAAACATAGCATCTTTATCTGGTTATGGAGTTGTTAATAAGAGACTACGAATATGTATGAATATGTTGTATTTATTATCGAAATGTACGTGGCCCTGGACTGATAAGTGTTTTAGTTGTTCACTGGTATTTGGCTGGCAAAAAGTAGCCCAGGCGGGTGGCCTTGAATATAATCGCGTAAGCATGCGATTTTCGGCGTTGTGGCACGAATAGATATTCATAATAACAACTGCGCCAGTTCATCGACCGTGCGCCCGTGGAGTCACCTTCGATACGCGTAGATAAATGGCAATTCGGCTGCGTCCTCCAAACCGCTATCTGCTTGCGGCCTCACTTTCGGATGTTAGGGTAGGCGTAGCACGTTGTCACGGTAATCGGGCGACTTGTTAAGGTAGTCCTAACGTGTTACGTTGCATCAATCTAATTTACGTAACACTATATTGTCCTGACTTATTTGTTACTTTCAAATTACAAGTACATATTTAAAATCTTTTACTCATTAATAACTAAATAACTAATAAATATTTAAAACATTTATCTAAAAATTTCCGTAATATTCAACGTGTAATTACAGTAACAAAGGAGGCGATGTGATACATTATGGTGATACAAACTAACACATCTTCCTTTCTTACAAGTAGAAAGTTGTAGGCAATGTCGTTGTATTTTGAACATAGAGAATATCTGAATAGGTGAAAATAATGTAAAGGGTTCATTCCAGCGTAAATATCTTATTAGTAATATCGTAATACCTTTTATCAGGCTGTGCTTCTTTTGCCTACAGTCAGATTTCAATGTTAGCTATTTTTTATCTTATTGGTTGCGTCACGAAAATTTTTATCACCCGGCAAAGTCATTAGGCCGATGAACTTGCATCCTTGGCTTGTCCAAGATAATAATTTTATTTTTGACTTTCGATATAAAAACATATTACATAGTTGAGTATTGCAAAATGCAGCCTTCATTTTATGTTTTCATAATGTATTTTTAGATTTTAAAAGATTAACTTTTTTACTGTTTTTAAACGCGGTGATCACTGACGTGCTGTTAAATGTATAAGTATATTTACAAAGTTAATTTTCTGAGTGTTGGACATGTGTAAATTAGCTTATTGGTAGCATTTATTATCGAGGGCAAAAGTTATCGGAACGAGCGAATTATATTCTAAACATATTTAAATTATATATTTACGAAATATTTTGTAATTAAAATATATAGGTTAGTTACTATTGTGTATTTTAATACGGGCTGGTTTTAGTCATAAGGTACCTAAGAAATAACTTTCCTAGTTTCCTAAATGTCGCAGTCGTTATCAGTCAAGTTTCTTTTTAAATCTCGAAGAAACATTGACATAGTTAGAATGTGTAACCCGTTTGATACATAATTATAATACTGACACCGATTATTATCTTTATTTTTTTAAAACATAATTAAGATTAAGATGTGAAATTTCAGGTGCAGATGATGTCTGCGGTAAGCGGTCAAGAAGCAATAATCCGCCGTGTGAAGCAAGAAGTGGAGCCCCCGCCGCACTATTCCCCGCCTGACCAATTGAGGCAGATGCCGCTGATGCAGCCCTGTGATGTAAGTTGCGATGTAGTAATGATATTATAAAATGTACTATGTAACCACATCTGTGGTACGTACCACATTAATACACATTTGTGACTTATTGCTTTATTATTTCTAAATATGCAAATAAATGTCAGTTATCTGTGCTTTAGCTATTAGCACTTGGTCTTAAACCTCTAATGTGTTGATGCTAGGCATCAATGGGTTAAAGTATGTTTTTGGAGTAAGTACCTATTTTTTTAATTCGGGTACTCTCTGGTTGTTGAGAACTCGACGCTTGTGCAATGGTTTAAAAGCGTGGGACAGGCGGCATTCGCTATCCACGTCTGACAAATGATGTTATGCGTTAAATCTCATTCCCTCTACCTTAAATATTTACCATCGTTAACAGCAGGCAACCCTTATTTGCGGCCATATACGATAATTAATGGAAAAAAATAGCTTCAATTTGATATATAGTTAAAAAAAATTACGTTATGAACGAATAAATGTATCGAAATCATACTTGTTTACGCCTGGCTGCGAATAAGTTCGGCAATATACATAAAATCCTAATGTAAAGTTCCGTCATTTAGATATTATTTTATTTAAATAACAAGTGAACGAAATGTTTTCCCAAAAATCAATTTAAAATAATTTCCGTAAAAATTGTAGCGGCCAAATTTTGATAGGCAACTTGGTAGATATACATTCTTCTAATTATAAATATACTCCTAATTTTTAGCAAATAACGGATGAGCGCACTAATCCTGCATCCGGATTTTAGACCATTCATTATATTTGACGCTTAACGTTCGGTTATGAATAAGTAGGTTAGATGGCAAATATATTAAGTAAATTTATAACTACGCAACGGTTTTATTGATAAGAAAAGTATCGTTTAATCCATCTAGCCTGAAGTTTCTAATATACAAAATATAATTTTACTTATTTCCTTGAAAATTGCGTTATGTAGATTACATTGTATCTTTTATATTCTGCTCCTCTGCAGAAAAGGGGGATAAGACGAAATAAAATGTCTTTAATTGTTAACAAAAGAAATGTTAACCATTCTATTACTAGATATGGGTTGTACGTAATCTTGTTTAACAATAGATATACACACATAGACATCTCAGTAATGTATACCTTCACAGCTGGACTTAGAGCCAAAAGAGGAGTTAAAGTTCTGCGTATCTCCCGGTTCTGGAAGTTTAGTCGGAAACACCAGCCCTGAGCAGCAGCATTGCTCATCGACAACTGCTGCAGCTTCCAGCGGAGCAAGGGATGATGATGCACCACGTAGAGTCTGTCTGGTCTGCGGGGACGTTGCATCGGGTTTTCACTATGGCGTCGCCAGCTGCGAAGCGTGCAAAGCCTTTTTCAAAAGGACTATTCAGGTTCGTATGAATATTTTTATTAGATTTAGTATCGACTCTTAGCCAGGTGGTGTTTTTTTAAAGGCTTGGAGATTTACAATCTGAATCATATTTAATAACAACGCTTCCACGATTTTAAACGGTTGTCAATATTTGAATTACGATTAATAATTTGCGGTCACAATAATTTTTTTTCCTTACTTCTCCAAACAACTTGTATCTAGTAAAAATACAACAGACATTTTTACATACGACGCTGCCGTTTTGAGTTACGCTTTTGTGCGAGAAAGGAAATGTCGTAATAGTAGAAGACAAAATACCCTGGCCCATATCACCTACCCTGTCCTATAGACCTTGTGACCCTGCCATTCGATTTGTCTTCGTGACCGAAATTGGTTATGTAATTCGAGTTTGCGCCGGTGCCGATCATGTAGGCACCGTATTAAGGGAGCGTTTAAGAATTACGTCATACAATTTTTGGAGAATCCTCCCTCTCCCCATGTCACGCGCCGTAACGTTTCTGTACCCAATAGTATAACGTTTCGTTACCACCCAGTGACTCATTAAGCTCCAGAAGTGCATTTTATTCTGAAGAGATTTTATTTGATAAGAACGTACATCATAAATATATATTCCATATAAAAAGTAGTCGTCATACATTCAACACAAATTGATTGACTAGCTTGTTATGACAGGTTATCTTGTTGCCGGTTCTCTTTCCGTGCAGACTCAAACTTAATATTATATTATGGCACTTCAAATTATTCTGTAATAATTCTGTCTAATATATAAATAACACTAATGTACGTTTGATCTAAAACTATTGTCCGTTGCAAAGTATACTGTAATTCAAACAATAAAGCTATAAGATCTAAGTCGGATATTAAAATATGCGTGTATCAACTTTTACTTGTCTGAATTACTTCAAAAGCGTGCTTTTATCGATAAATCAATCTAAAGCTTGAAATTTTCGACATTATAGGGAAATATAGAATACACATGTCCGGCGGCGAACGAGTGCGAAATAAACAAACGCAGACGGAAGGCGTGTCAAGCGTGCCGGTTCCGCAAATGTCTGCGCACGGGCATGTTACGGGAGGGCGTCAGGTTGGATCGAGTTCGCGGAGGGAGGCAGAAGTACCGGCGTGGACCTGACCAGCCTACTCCAAATCAACCCAGGCCACAACTTGATGATATCAAGGTATTATAAATTGTTTAGTTTCCTACATTGTTTATCTATAATATAATATTTCTTGCCTGAGACAAAATATCTTAATAGCGGCATTAAAAACGTGCAATGTAGCACTATATATTTTAAAGCTACAAAAGTTAATTTGTTTTTTTAGGTATTAGAAGCGCTCATATCATACGAGCCGGAGTTGTATGCATCGGCGCCGCAATCCGCGGCCGTGACGGATCCAGCAGCGCGATCGTTGGCTGTGCTTGCAGACTTGTACGACAGAGAATTAGTAGGCGTCATCGGCTGGGCCAAACAAATACCCGGATTCACTGAACTTACCCTCAATGATCAGGTACACTCGTCTATTCATTATTAGTTTTAAGATTAAGAGATAGATTAAGTGAAGCTCATCAATTATTCCAGCTCGTATTGAGTGGGCATCTACTTCATCAACTCATCATAGTTTAGTTATAATAATTGTTAGTATATAAATAATTTAGTTATAAAAAAATATTGCAGACAAGATTAGACCAACAATTTTGTCAGTAAAAAGAAAACTGTCAGTAAATGGAAATACGGAAAAATTAAATTGTTTTTTACTATAAATAATATACAGTACATGAATAAAATAAATTTAAAATAAACAAATTCCGTTTGTACGAAGTAACATAATAATTGTTGTAAATGATCTGATCTAAGTAAAGCAATAGACTTAGCAAGGGTTTTTTTTATTATTTATTTGTATTTTCGAATATTCTACCTCTTCCGTTATATTTTACAGATGCGGCTGCTACAAAGCACGTGGGCGGAGATGCTCAGTTTAATGTTGGCATATAGGTCTATGTCGAGTGGGAGCGCCTTGCGTCTGCGTTTTGCTAACGATTTCACGCTCGATGAGCAACAGGCGAGGGAAATTGGTGCACACGATCTCTTCTTACAGGTATTTTAATTTCAGTACATTATAATGGATACCAAATAATTTTTTGAATTCTATTTTATCAAGTTTGTAATTTTAGATGGTTCTGTGGCAACAATTTAATAACTATTTTGCACCATTGTCAAAATCACAAATTTCGATTTATATTTTGTGTATTTCATATTGTTTACGAAACTTTTTGTGATTCTATTTTTCACTGAGATCACTTTCATAGGTATACTAATATGCTGTATTGAAACACCTATTATAATAAAATATGAATTTATTTTTCAGATATCGGGCGTAGTGCGTCGCCTAGAGCGTGCGTCTGCGCAGCGTGAGGAGTGTTACTTGCTAAAGGCGTTAGCTTTGGCCAACAGCGAGGCGCGTCTCGACGAACACGCGGCTTTGCGTCGCTTCCGAGATTCCATACTTGCCGCCCTCAACGATGCCGTCTCGGCCCTCAGGTGAATGTTTTTTCTTTACAATTAATATACAATAATTTTATCAATTTGCTTGTATACAAAAAACACGCTTAATTATTTCATACCTTAGTTGATTTTCTTACAAAATCCCGTTTCTAAATGTGAATTGTAAAATACTGAAACGTTAACCAACATAAACAGTAAATTAAAAAACTACTTTTATGTGCATTTGTCACGCTCATAAACGAGACTGCTATGGTTACATTTATAAACACCACAGCGGTTTTCTAATGTAACATATTATGGTTTTATTATAATATTCTGTAAAATAAAGAAATTAATAAAACAACTCGTGTTGCTTTCCTTCCATGGGAAGTTCCGAACCGTCCAATCAAACGTAGTCTTGTGCTACGCCGTTCAGGCCCGCATTGCTGTGTTGAATCAGACAGAACATTTAGTTTTATATGTTGGATGTGAATTTACCAAGTACCGATTATAAGAAAACCTAACAAAATTATTTATATTTTTGTATGTAGAATAATTATATTTGATAAATTAAATATCAATTTCTAGGCCCTGCGATGCAAACGGCGCCTTACAGCAGTTATTGCTCGTGCTCCCAGCCTTACGTCTCGCAGACGTAGCGGTTAGACGCTTTTGGACGGCCGTACATCGCGATCGACGCACGCCTATGAACAAACTCTTCATTGAAATGCTCGAGGCGTGCCTGCGGTAGGTTGGATTTAGAAAATCTTGGTGGTGCAGGCTCACTTTCCAGTTTTAAACAGGTAGTGGATGGTAGGAATAGAGGATTGCGAGGTTGTCGAAACAGTGCGGGGCTTGCCAGTCAAGCGAAGACACGTAACATTGTATGGGGCTGTATTTTACCGATAGATTTTCTTATGAAGCAAAATTTATTTTAATGATCTCAAGCTTATCGTGTCTCGATGGCGTTACATTTATCACATTGTGTATTACGATCATTTAAGCCATACAATGAGTCGTGTCGAGTTTTTTTTAAGAATTTCTGTATATAATGTCTGGTTTGTGGAGACGCGATGTGTAGCATTTAACGCTTTGTATCATAATCCGAGAACAATGTTAAACTTGTAATGTAATATTCAACTTTAGTGTGATGTGCGAATTGGGAATGAGAATAAATACCAGATGAGAGAGTTTTAGTATCACTTCAAATGTTGTATATGTCGCATAAAGTAGTTAAATCTGTGAGCTAATTGAATGTCTAAACATTTAATTAAAAATCGATATTCAATTGAGTAGCTATAGTTTCGTCAGACAAGTGATTGAACAAAACGTTTATCGAGTTTCCTAAAGGTTTCTAGGCAACAAGACTAACCAATACAAAACACGTAATATCCAAGCTCTCAGAGTCGACGTGTCTACCATTTCACCAAAGACCAGAATTTGAAACAAAAAACCCCCATCCCATAACAAACGTCTGTCAAAAGAAAGATTAAAGTTGTTGTCGTGTCCGCCATCTTGTACATTACATTATTAATCAAAACGCTGGCTATTATATATTTAATTACTTTACTGCAACATTTATATTATGTCCGTTTGTCCGATCATAATGAAACCTTTGGTTTAGCTTACGTTTAACTTTCACTCTTGGTATATTATGGCTGTGAAAGGATCGTCAGAAACAATAAAGTTCAACATAAGTTGATAATATCGCGTCCCCACACCGTAAATGTACAAAATGAACGAATGTAGTACAAAACTTGTTACTATTTTTGTATAATATTAAAATATACGTAGTTTTTTAGTATTGTGCGAGGTTGAGATTAATGGTCGAGTATAAGAATCAGTGTTGTTAGTTTTAATTGTTATTTTTTTTCTGTAATTGTTTCCTTTTCATATTGCAGATGGTTGGTTTTATAAGTTTACGCCTGTTTCTTTCCTTATAGACGTACGTTAAGGAACTTCGTGTTAAATTTAAAGAGCATTTACCTTTAGTACTAGACTTCTTTGCTCGACCAATGTGAAATACAATTCTCTGACTTATCAGTCTGATTTCAATGTTTGCATAGATTATATCACCAAGTGATCACTGATTTATTGTCTATACGCCACCCTTTAGACTGCTCTGAAAACTCACCTAGTCCAGAAAAATATTGATACGTTGTATTCAGACATTTGCTGTTATAAATTTTGATTAAAATTTATACAGTTACAATTTTATTTATGAATGAAGGGAATAATAAACGTAGTAACAAATATTTTGCTTAGTCGTGCTCGTTTTTTATATAAATATCTTATGTCCCGTGAAAGTTTCCAGAGTAGTCTTCTTATATATATTTTATACACTTATTGTTAAAGATTTATTTAATAAAGTACCTATTTATACAGCTGTTCCACATATATTTCCCCATGTACATGCCATAATAAATTTTTATATAACTCTTAATATCTATAAACGTTAAATGTACATATGAATGTTATATTAACAGTGGAACAGTATTATTATATAAAATACCTCAGCTATCTGTTACCATAGACAAATGTCAGGACCATAGAAGTTTACCGCGAATCGACGAAATGGGATCTGAGTTTCGCTTTATTTAGTTAAGGGTTATTTTCTTGAGAAAAGTTGGTTAATTGTGTCTTTTTATAATGCATACTTTTATGTGTACTATGTGTAAAGGGACAATATAAGAAATGTTGCTACTTACAAATCAATAACCAACTCACAGTAACATTTATCAAATAGTTCCGCCATTAGGGCGATTTGAAAACTTTAATTTCTCCTTTTAGGATGTGGATTATTTGTGAAATAATTTTAAGTCTTTATTAATAATCAGGCAGATATAAGATGCTGTGTTATTCAATACAAAATCTAATGCACCTCTATTGTTTCTGGTATTATTTAATTTAATACAGCCGTTAAAACAAAGTTTTTCGGTTTGAATTCCCAGTGTCTTTTAGTTAATTGCCTAGTTAAGAATGATGTATTACATGTTGGAGCGATGTAGGCGGGTGTGATATTTGTACAAATAATGAGTTGTGCCAGAGTAGATTAATTTCACTGTACGTTAAAAATTACTTTTAAAGAGTCGTTTAAACGATGCAATATTTCAGAATGAATTTACAATTATTATTATTTCGGGTCTGAAAAATTATGTGGAATAAATTATTAATTCACTCTGATGTTTTTATTTAAATAAAATAAAATATACTTAACTTTTTTTTATTGACAACTTAAACGTTAAACAATGGCGAACTGGTCATAGAGCAGCTCCCTTACTTTGTAATATTCTTCCGATAAAACTCCTTCCAATGCAATTCGACCGTTCTCCATCTAGAACAAGAATTGTTTTGACTACGATGGTAAATGTCTATATTTGTTGGCCAAAACATTGGTCTTGGCGTCACATTTTTGTTAATTTCTTGATATTTTTAATGAGCAAGTAGACATTCATTACTTGACTTATTCATTTATTGACATGTCAATATGTAGGACAACATATTCTGGGGCTGCCTCACGACGTTGAAACGCAAAATAACATGTAGCCTAATAAATTTATGAACGTCACCAGAAAAGATGTTAAATTTATTCTAGTTTTACATTTACTGCCAGTTCGCAAGTCAAGAGCATAGTGCGGGCAAGACACCCTCCGCCACTCTTTTTTAATCGACAAGTTTTTAATCATACAAATTGTTTGAGAGGGACAGCAGCCATACATATATATTGAACTGGAGCAAAGCAATCCTAAGGATTGGGATAATTTAAATAATCGCCAAATTTATACAGCGTACATGATTAACTCACGTTTAACGACAGTTTTGAATTAACTAAATGATAATTAGTATTGTCTTTTACTAACATAACTTTTACACATTTAAAGAAAACACTTTTTACGGATTATAGTTATGTATTATTGTATTTAAACTTATAATTTTGTTGTATTTAAACTTATAGTGTTTTCCTTCACCATACGAAAAATATTATAATATTCAGTAAATGCGCAAAAAATAAAAAACAATCATTACAGAAGACGGTCTCAGGGCTGAGAGTGGAAAGCCCAAACCACTAGACTAGGCCATTGAGTCTTTGCTGTTTTGGTCTTACATACAGAACCACAAAAACATATACAATAAAATCCAAAACTCTTTTTAATTAAGTCTATACATTATATGTAGGAGAAAAAAATTTGAACCTACCCTCCGAATAGCGATAGTTCCATTACAGCATTCCAGCGCTCCTGCGTTAAATTCAGCGTTAAGACCATGCTTGGCGAGAGCGCTTCTCAGCTCGGAAAGCTTCAAAGAGTTGATGAATGCCGCCGCGTGACCCAGCGTGTTGCCCTCACAGGCCTCTAGTGCTATCATGTCATCAAGAACTGATTCTTCTGAGGAAATGAAAATTTGGAAGAACCCCATTTTTTATTTAATATATATAATCTTTTTGAGAACTGCCCTTGATAGATAACAAAGTTATTAAAGAATAAAAAAAGACATTAAAAGCATTATGCATTTACTATTTTAATGCTTTTATGTAGTATAAAATAATATAATATATTAATTACTTCAGAGTAGGTTATATTATATACCCAGCAATTAAAAGCATACATACAAACAAAGACAACACTTAAAAGATATTTAAAGACGATGAGAGGAAAATACCAACATTGAAAAAGTGAGATTTCATCACATTTTCATGTATAGGCTTAAGCTTTGGCGCCAGGACGAGGTCACATAGTCGTGGTCAAGTCAAGGACTTATACGTTTGTCGTCATACAAAGTTATTATATTATAATAATTAAATATTGAATATATGTAGGTACATTAAATCTGGTTGGTGACAAAATATTGAAATAAAATCATTATGTTCAATAAGTGGTCCCCCTAAGTCCTGGAATCCCCTCCCTGGATCCGCCGTTGCTTGTACGGTTGGGTTATCGGAGCGCTTTAAATAATAGAGGATTTTATTTTTACTCTATATTAATCACTCGCAATGATTGCAATGTAACAGTGAGAGTTCCTACGTCTGGCTCTCGGGGCGTAACTCCGACAATTTAACATCGCCACGCTTATAAACTAAGAAAGCTTGAGTGAGCAAAACAGCCTTGGCTCGTACGGTATGTGGCAATAAAATGTGTAAAGACCAGAATTATCAAATAATCTTTATTTTTTTATATTATATAACGAGAAGGAGGCTCATCTGATATGAAGTGAACACACATTTCCAGAAGTGGGCAAGTGCCATCCCGGCCTTTAAAGAATTGAAGAAAAATAAAGAATTTTTGAAGAGGAATTGGTTCGAAAATACTTCAGAGAAATTATTCATTCACTAATATATTTTACTCTTAATTGTTACTGTTAATATTAAACTTGTTGTGTTTTTGGAATTCGAGATAACGTAAGATTATTAATAAATTTATTTTAGAACACACGTAATTGAACAATTGTAACATTCATTAGAAATAGTGAGTGATGGGGGTTTTGGATATGATTTAGACAAATAAAATTTACAGACCGCAGACACCGCGCACAAAACAGCCATCACCCACGCCATCACCACCGGCTGCGGCAATTATTGTCTTCGCGAATACATATAAACACGTTTCACATAAGAATGGTGTACCCTTTGCCTTCTAAATAGAAGAGAAATTAAAAAAAAGAACGGTTAGATTCTTTCGTGGTACGTATTGTGTTGAATTAGCTCATACGATTAGTAAAAACACATACCACTATTAGGCTCCCTAGCGCGAGGTTCGGCGACAGTAGCTGTCAGCCAGGCCAGCTCCGCATCTCCAGCTGTGCGCCAAGACATACCGCACATCAGACTGTCTGTCAGTTTCACCTGTATGTAGATATTAGTTATTATAAGGGACACTAACAATATACAGTAATCCCCCGAGGTCTACCCCGTTATAGATATTCGTGTTGTAAGTGCATTGAAATAAATTTTTTAATACAGTTGCTCAAAAAGTGGCATATTGCAGGGAGGTATAGCGTTCGGAAAGTGGGCTATTACACACTCGTGCTTTTTCTTTGCCATTCCCGCACTCGTGCGTTTTCTTTGCCAACTGTCAAAACAATGTGTATTAAAAAGAAAAAACCAACCACGAAGGTTTTATTAAAAAGATTCATAGAAGTTTTTATGATATATGATTTCTAAATATTATAATAGGTAATTGGATTCAATAAGTTCGGTTAGGTTTCTTTTCATTTCATATCAATTAAAAAAATATTAAAAAGAAAAAACTAACCATGAAGTTTTTACTAAAAAAAATCACAGAAGTTTTATGATTCATGCAAATATTTTAAAATGCAGATTTAATGATTGGACTCAATGAGTTAGATTTGGTTTTCTTTCAATAAAAATAGTCTACTGAAGAATTGGCTGTATGGGCCAAGTTCCCTTTGCCTAACCAGAATGGGTGAAGAAAAGAAAAAAACAAGCTTTGCTCATATTCTTTGCGGTTGGCGCCATTTTCTAAAAATGTTCTTTCGAGTTGAGTTATTTGTTGCACAAAATGAGTAATTTCGACGATATTTTATTTGAATGAATACCACCCGAACGCAGTATAATTGCATAAAATGCTTCGGAGAACAATTTACCGGAAACATATAAGTCGCTACATATCTACGTGCAACGAATTTATTCCGTAGAGAGAATAGAAAAAAAGCAAATAGTTTAATTAAATTGCTTAATTTTTTCGCAACTGTATTAAAAATAGTCGTTCAGTACACGTGCGGTACCGTCATTGCAACTTGTTCCGACTGTCAACCCTCACCTTCGGCTGCGCCTCGGCTCGGGTAGACATTCGTCGGAACTCGTTGCAATGACAGGCTTTCCGCACTTGTAATGAAATATACTATTAAATTTGTAAGAAATTAAAAGCAAAGATTTGGCCTCTATCAGCAGGAGTCATGGACGAGGAGGAGCATGCACTTACATTCTAATGGGTACAACGCGCAACTACATAGTGGAAACAACTAAAACATATATAGGTGACTGAAATCGGGTTAAAGGGGAATTACTGTACATAGAGAAAATATGTTACTAAAACACACGATATATACACATTATTAAATCAGAGAAAAACTAATTATAATATTCTAGAAATTGGCGCCTGGTAGATATTACTGGTGAGCTCAGAGCAGATGCTACCCTCGCTCAACGAATAAGTATCGCAATACAGCGAGGAAATGCTGCCTGCGTTAAACATACAACTTATTAAATTTGTTTTAATTTTCTTTTTATTAATTTTAAAAATTATAAATACTGTATATTTCATTGTTATGATTACTAATAAACGTTAACAAAATTATTTTTTAAAGTGCAATTGGCCACAGCTTATTTTACTATATTGATCAATATCAAAGCTTAAAGCTACATTGTGAATTGAATATGGTTTGAGGTAACTTTTTATTACGATAACATGGTAACCATGACTACAAGCACGGTAGGGCCTGTGCGGTAAGAGTAACGGTATGGTGAATTAAAAATAACGAATAAATTTAATTCTCTTTTCCTACGCGTTGCGTTGTATTTTAATATTAAGTATTATGTTTCGTTGCTGACCACGACGCTCAGAAATGAGCTGCCGACTAAAGAGAGAGAGAGAGAGATTAAGACTAATATCAAGCTATAATGACGTAACAATGTTGCCAACATAACTAAGCACTGCTGTTACCTCAAATACCTCGACGGTATTTTGCCGAGCAGACTCTATAAGCTATGCATGTACATATAAAATTGATTTAAGTATGAAGTAGATAAAATAACCGCATTTTTAAATACGTAAAATGTTTTGTTTAAGAAATAAAATAAGTACTGGCGCACGCACTCTGGCGAGGTTCCTCGTAAACACGCACATATTCGAGCGAAACAAACAAGAACAGTTTTTTTGTTTACGCACGAGTGTCGATAAAAAGATTGATTGATTGATCTAAAAAACCTAAATAAAAAAAGGTAAATATAAGAATTGAAACATAATAAATAATATGTATATGCAACAAAAGTCAGTATAAAGATCTAGCTTCTCTGGTTTACCATCGTCTTTAGTAAAACGATTTCTACAACTTTTTAATTAGAAACTCCATAAGTAGCAATTACATCAAAATTAAATAATGATGACAGAAGAATAGAATAACTAAAATAATATCGTACCTGGTAAATATGCGATTCAGTGGTGGCATCCACTACGTCGCCCTTTCCAGGGGTGTATATCTTTTCTATACCTTCATTCTCACAATGTTTTCTGTAATTAACAATATTATTTAATTATTGTTTTCTGTTAGCACGACACCTTTAACTTAAACGGATATAATCACGAATTTATATAATTAAATTATTTTGAATTATGAATAAAAGAGAATTTTAGATAAAATGTTATTTAAAAATATTAAATATATTTAATATTCAATAGTTCTTGCCTTTTGTGCTTGCACCTTGCCCAAATGACGGCCACTAAACCCCTGCTAATAACGATGGATTGACGATATTTCTCTAATATATAAATACCTGAGCGTGTTAACAGCATTAGTTCCAGCCCGCAACGCCACTATAGCCCTGGGCTTTGCATGTGCCACCACTCGAAGTAGGGACTCACCGTCGCACCTCCCTTCCAACTCTATGTATTGAATACTAGCTTTAATCGCTATCTGTCGCACCGAGGCCATACATTTGCTCGGTATTTCTATTATTTCCTCTGAAAACAAACATAAATTTTATAATATATTTTATAATAGAGATAGCTATATCATTCCTTTTTACAACGAATTACCTGCATTTTTTAAGTCGGTTAAAAAAGAATATACCTTCAGGCTCAGGTTTCTGCGGTGGGGCGGGAGGTACGTCTCGTATTTCCCCTTCAGCATCAACTATTTCTGCTAATCTGTAGTCTTCAGGCTGTAATATTAACAATTTATTAGAAGGCGTTCGCGTGACACTTCAATAGAATATTATTAAACGCAACAACAAAATAATGCTTCCCTTATTGCTTTTGCAAACTAAGTTGTTTTATTTGGCTTAAGACAAAAGCAAATCAATTCTTAAAAGAGCGGCAACGCACTCGCGAGCCCTCAGGTAATGAGTGTCCTTGATTGGCTGCATCACTTAACTTCAAATAAGCTTTCTGCATGTTTGCTCACATTCATTAAAAAATACAATTAATGACATATCACGTAGCAAATAATAATTAAATTAGAAATAATTACTCGAATAATTTCGCCATAGTCATCCGCCCTGGTGCGGTCCTCGTGACAGGGGTACATGGCGTGGTGTTTTTTGTTGGACTTGAAGCAGCCGCCGGCCCTATACTCGGCGCGGACCGGGATGTCATGGCGCCCCGTCACCACCCACATCTCCAATTCACCATCCGACTCTGAATCTGATGATAGGCCGTCCACTTCTTCTCTGAAAAAATCGTAAAAGTTAAATAGTCCAACGTTAATCAGTCCACGTTTGGCTTCTTCATGACATACATAATTATGGTGATCCCGTGTAATCGACACGTTTTTGGGGTTTTCCATATCTCATATACATATATCTTACAAAATAAATTGTATATATAAATATTAATCAGCCGGCTCGTAATTGCTTGCGTGACCCGATCATACCTTTTTGCAAGTTAATCAATCTAATTGTCTATAATCACGGGTAAATTTTAGCTGACGATGTTACCTTGGTCAGACTGAAAACGTTTAGAAAATGAAAGCCAGGTTAATGTAGAAAGGTGTCAATCCTTTTATTGCATTTCGATGTAATCTCCGTTCCTCTCCACACATCGTCGCATTCGATGGAACCACTGAAAAATGCAGTGGGCCCATTCTTCTTATGCGGTCTCTTCTATCTTTACCTTACTACTACTGACTACTTTCTTTCTTTACCTTAGTTGGCCGATCCTCGAAAGGAAACACTCACTGAGCTATATATATGCAGCTTCCATCACCTGTGACGATGTCAAATACAGCACTTGAGTTACCGCCATTGAACTTATCTAACATTTGGCGACAGTCCATGCGAAGTTGTTTCTGGTCGTCGGATAAAGTATGGGAAATCCATCGGGTACAAAGCTTTCTGACGCCTAATTGTTCGTGTAGTATTATTTGAACTTGACTCATACCAATGCCTAAGCTTGCCCGTATCTGCTGATAGGTCACTCTCTGACCTTCCTCTATCATGCGACGCACAGCACTGAAGATAACATCAGTAGTCGCTGTTAAAGTACGTCCCTCACGCAGATCATCATTGAGATTGCTACGTCCACGCTTAAACTCATTTAACCAATTGTAAATAGTGGCACGAGATGGGACTTCGTTAAGAAATGCTAATCGCTGCCTATCATAGCTTTGTTGTTGAGTAAGCCCAAAACCAAAATCATAATAAATCATTGACAGAAAAATTTATCGCGTTAGGTTCATTTTCACGTGTATATTTGCCGCCAATTCTCCTAAATTAGGTTACCAAAAGTTCTTTAATTATAATTCAAAAAAAGTTTTCATTAGCAATGTTTTTAACTGGCCAGTTCTATACATTTTCAGTGTTACCCACATATGAAATGACCAATCAATGAAAACTCAATATTTAAAAATAAAAATTGTGCATGGAAATGGCCACGAAATGATAAGAGTGTCAAAGGACGTTGTATCTGGCTATTAAATAAATATTTAAAAAAAGTCATGATACGAACCATGATCAACAACCAGGAAAGATTAGGTACATAATGGAGTGCTTAGACGGATGCAAAATAACCGACTTTCGAGCGATCGTGATAATTTCAGCATAATGAACAATTATCCAAATATTATAAACGAATTATTTAAAAAAATGTAAATGAAAGGTTTTAAGTTTAAACAAATATATTACACATTTAATTAAAACTTCTTTAACTAATGCGAAATTCTTACATAATTTACAGCAATTGTGGCCTGTGTGAGAGAAATGTTAACAAATAATCCTAAAATATCAATGTTAAATAAAAATGTCTATTTATCAATTCAATTTCAAAATTATCTATTTATCGTCAATCCCTCTAAGTTACCTTTCTTAAACAAGATACAGAAGCGATACGGCATATCTCGTGCATTTCACGCAAAAGGATATAGAATTTAGTTGTCTATGGAGAAGACGCGCAAGGTCGACTTGTTGATACTAGGTTAATCACTCGATGTTTGATTTTAATTAAACCATAAAACACTTTCATAAGTACTTCACTAACTTCACAGGATCCTTGACTTTAGTCCGTTGCTGTTGCATAAACTCTTCTAGTTCTGCTCCCTCTAGCCGTACTCGACGGCGTACTGTCATCTCTATGGTACGGTCGCCGCCCTTGTCTATGAGGTCTCGGGCAAGCGTACCTGGTGATGTTCTGAAATTTAATAGCACATCTTATATATTTCTCGGCCCAAAGGACTATCTGCACATTCATTTTATGAAAATGATCACTTGAAACTATGTTTCATTCAAATAATCATTTAACGATCGTATGATATAACTTGATATAACTTCCACTAAGTTGTTGAAATAGTAAATCTCACAACTGCAGATGCCAACAGGCCCGGCTGAACCATGAAAAATTCCGTTGTCTAAATAAAAGTTCTAGATAAATTGTATATTAGCTTACCTGGCCGTCAATACAATAGAATTTTGTGATTGTTGAGCCCATAAAATGAAGAGATCTCTGGCGAATCCTGATTCTAAGTCTGGGCAGGAAGCCAACACCACCTTAGGTCCAGGTGTCCTAGTAACCTCAGCCACAGAGTGACATAAATGCAGGTGTCGTAGAGCAAAAGGATTACTTCGGGCACCTTCAAAAGCACGAGTTAATTTGTCACTCATCCATTCTATCTGCAATAATATGTGTATTTTGTTACACTTAGAAACATACAATAAAAATGAAATTAAAGTAAGAAAAATTTTAAGGCTTTTGTAACACTTGCTGTTTCAAAAAATTGGAAGATATAGATTTTAATTTTCTCTTAAAAAGATAATAATTACATCACAAACACATAATTACACAAATCATGTTCTTAATTGAATCAAAGTAATATTATCTTTTATTAGTAAGCAGTTGAAAGAAGCATGCTCGGCATCAAGATGAAAGATAAAATTCGAAACACTGACATACGGCGTAAGACAAAACTAACCGACATACTGATCAGAATAGACCAACAAAAATGGAGGTGGACAGGACATTTGATGCGTTCTTCAAAGAACAAATGGAGCAACATTGTCACACACTGGTATCCACGTAACGGCAAAAGAAGTAGAGGACGTCAATACAGACGATGGGAAGACGAACTAAAACTGACAGCAGGTCCAAACTGGAGGAGAGTCACCTTGGACAGAACACAGTGGAAAGAATTGGAGGAGGCCTTTGCCGAAAGGCACACTGTTATTAGGGACATTCTATAATTTTAATGTACATATATATAGTAACTTTAACAGTAATAAAGGCTATTTTATTTTATTATTTTAATATTATATTATTTTTGTGTTACCTGCGACTTAGCAAACTCCACCACATTGTAACTGACATTTGACAAGAGTAACAGTGAATATGCCACAAGCCCTGAGTCTTTATTTCGCCAAAGCTGATCCAGCATGTGAGCTAACTCTAAGACTCGCCCTGCTGTGTCTGTGCAAACTAGCACAGATCCACCACCCCGTAAAGTTGTTAGTATTGTTGCTGGAACATAAATAACATATCATTAAACAATATATATAATAAAATAAGCATAATATTAACTTAATATAATATAAAAAATTTTTGGGAAGTACAGTCAAACAGATTTTGACTGTACATATCTGTGTTTTGCAATACACCACCATTTACCTGCTAAAGTTAACCAAGTTCTAAACCAATTCAACTTAATCCTTCAAGAAAAAAATGTATTAACTCAAAAATTATCTGTAAGACTACTTATTTATTAAATTTGTCTTTAGTTTCATTAAATATAGATTTTTATAAACAGAATAACTATTAATTTATAATATACAAACTCATAAGCTTTTCATCCCTCAACCTTCTCCTCTGCTGCACATAATCTGCATTCATAGCTCCCAATAGTAACAGTGATGGTCTCATAATCTTTTCAATTTCACACCCATTAAGATGCCTCTCCTTTTTATGGTTAAAGTCTGGTGCATAAACAATATCCTCTTCACCTGGGGCGGCTATACGCCATATTGTCCCACCAAGAAGATGTCCTGCTGGCAATGGTGTTATACGGAGTCCTAAACCTTTGCCTAAAATTCACAGAATTTAAGTCAGATATTTAAAGCCAAATGGCTAATGCCTAAATATAATTAAAAAATTGTAACTGGTTTGTTACTATAAGTTTCTATACTTGAAATGTATATATATATGCCTTTTCATACAAAGTTACCTTACCCTTCATATCAATACTCTGATTATATTTCAATTGGGTTATTCTATCAAATGCAGTATCAACATCATCTAAAGTAAACAGGTCAAAATCTGTCATATTTTTATGTGACTGATATAAATCATACATAAACATTTGGCCCATTTTGTAGACAGGTAATGTGGCATATATTGGACAATTAAGACCCAATTGTCCAACCGCATATGGAAGTGCTCCTAAGTGTAACGGGTCAGAATGAGATAAAAGTACTGCATCTATACTGTTTACATGCCTGAAAAAGTTTTAAAAGGTTATAGATATTAATAATAAAGCGAAACAAAGTACCTAATATCCACCTTTTAACATAACATACCTTTTTAATTCTTTAATAAGGTCTGTATCGAATTTCTCGTCCCAGCCACAATCTAAAAGGAATTTAAATTCATCTATTTGCAACACATAACAAGGCGGAGATTCGTCCCCAGCTCCAGAGAGGCAGTGTAATTTTATAATGGAGGTCATATTTGGATTTCATTTAAATCTTACACATATATTCTAAAGGTTTTATCTATAACTATTAAAAACACTATATACAGATCGATAAAACATTAATGCAATATTGGCAACTGCCGACAAAATAATCCGCGGTTAGAGACTACCGCTGACCGCAGTCTTCTACAGTGGACACTTGACAGTTAACAGTTGAACATGAAAATAACCAAAGACAAGTTAAAAAGACTACGACAAAACAAAAACGGCACGGCATATTATTTAGTTTTTTTTTTCAGGAAAAATCTTTCATATAATTTGCCAACACTCTGTTATTTTTTTTTAATTTGTTATATTTTTAATATGTAATATTTTTAACTAATAACAAGTATACTACATGTACAATAATAAAATATATAAAAGGGCGAAGTCGTAGTCCTTTCTTAGTGTTATATACTCTATAGTGTTACTATGAATAAGTACATGCGACTATCCAAATAACACTTGTATACACATTTATATATTATGTCGCAGCCAACAAGCTTAGTAAGCTGTTAAATTAACAGCCTAGACTTTTTACTAAACAGCGCTGTTTAGTAAAAAGAACTACCTATGACATGGCAAAAGTGCATAGAATACTTTGATTAATTAAATATATTATATTTAAAAATATTCGACTTTTTGTTCCTCCCATACAAAACGCCAATTTCATATGTAAGAACCTATGATTATAATGCACCTTTCATAGGGGTAACATGCATTCTTTCGTAAAAGTACGAGGAATTTGTAAATAACAAAAAAATACTGGTTTCCCATACAAACAAATTTATGTGAAATTAATCCTTAAATAAAACATAATTGGAAATTCATTCAAGTAACCCGACTGTCAATAACGGCAACTTCACGGACTAGCTGCTAGTAAGAGCCTTTTGACAACCTTTTAACCATGACGAAGCTGATTCATACTATGTCGCCATTAAACTAGATTTGAAGTTTTCACATGACCCGAGCGGTATTAAGATTTCATTAAATTTGTATGAAAATTCATACCGATGTTAGATATTAATATTTATGATTTACGAGTTATCAAGTATTTATTTTTGAATAATATATATATATATATATATATATATATATATACGAATACCTACTACTAATTCCATCATATTAATAAGTTAAACAATTTGGAAATTGTATTATGTATAACATGAAATTTTGAAAAACAACCAAGATTATTGAATATTGATAGCTCCTATCAAAATTATATAATATAAAACCTGAAAACGTAGTATGTAAATACTATAGTATATGATGTGTACGTAAAAAATTTTTTGAACTGAAACTTCTTCACACACGCTGGACTTGGCGAGTAAGCCAGAGACAGCAGCTCGCGCGCACATTTTCTTTCTCTCTTTCTCTCATAGCCACAAACTTCTTTTTGTTCGTTTTGTTCAATATGTACCAATTTACCAACTGCACCATTTGCCAATCCATCTTTTTCGAATATATATATTTATATATATATATATATATATCAGTCGTGTGGTCATAAACACACTCGTTTTTTTTAATTAAATAATTATAATATATACCTACTAAAAAAACAATAGCAGAGTGTGATTAATAAATTATTTAATAATTATTTTAAGACCGAAAAAAATAACGGTAATTCTGCTTGTGTTGTATGTAACACAGCCATGACAGATGGTTCTAAAAATATAACTTAATTTTAAATAATTCATCAATTAAGTATTACAGTAACTAAATGTAAATAACTCGTTGTTCAGCACGTGTATTTAAATAACTAAAGAATGTTTCGTGCTTTTTAATAAATGATAATAATATAAATATTAAATGAGTTAGAATAAAATTTAATTTTAAAATAACGTCGTATCTTAATTAACCTTATAAACACATCTTAGCAGATTTATCGTGTTTAAGTTGTTCGATATAACTGATTTTCAAAACTACCTGAGGTCTCGCGAGATTGTAATTCTTAATGCCAGAAATCCCAAATTAACGATCTAGACTTGAGATTGAATTCCCAAGGTGGGATGCTTAAAGAATGTAATATTATAAACTTATCGTAAGGTACGTTCTGTTTAAATAAAATTTGACCTGTCTTTAGAATAAAATACCATTTTGGAGGAAATAAAATAATTAAGCTTAGAGCTTAATTAATATTTTGTAAATCATTTAAGATCGACCCTTAAAAATTATCGACGAATCAATATTACTTATAATTCAAATTGTAGGTATATAAAAGTCGATTTATTACAACAATTTAATTACACACTAAACTTATAACTTTATTACATTTTAATCTTTCGATGTAAATACACCGTTTATAATTTTATTGTTAATTAGGTTTATTATCCATGAATGTAAACCGTTTTGCGTATTTATTAAATTTTCTTCATTCTCGCAATCTTGTCCTTTTTTTAAATTTGGTCTACTATCCATTCCTGAGTTACAGGCACGATGCATTGAACTTTCCCGTGAAAATAAATTCTCATTGCTCGTGTTTTTCAGGTGACTTACTGAGCCTTTATGAGATTCAAAAGAATCAGTCTTCGGCAGACTACTTAAATTCAATGTGTTATTGACTTGTGTATGTTGATTTGCCGTTTTATTATACAATGCATTATATTTCTCTTCAATGCGTTTATCTGAATAACAAAAGTGATATATAATTATTATTTATAATTATATCTAACATTTTTTAAGTTATAACAAACATTTAAAATTACAAAAAAATATGTTCTTTACATAATTATGTGTACCTAAAACTTGTAAATAAAAATTGTTAACTATAATAATAAGTGGCCATATAATGAATAAGAATTTATGGCGGAATTGGAAGTAGTTTAAGTATACTACTATTTTAATTTGATTCCAGATTCAACAGTTTCAGTGTTGCAACGTTATGAAAAGTACTAAATAGTGACGTTGCGAAATTATTCGATACGGAAATGGAATATCGCCGAAACAACTACTACTTTAATAGAAACTAATATCAGGAAATTGAATATTTCTGAGCGGATAATTTGGAAAACTAAAGCGAATAGATTCACTCAAAGTTTATAAAAAACTATGAACTATACTATAATAAAAAACAAAAATATTATTTTTTTATAAAATAAAGCAGCGATTAAATTAATTAATAATTATTTTGAATAAGTATGTATTTAAATAAAAATCAATAATTTAGTCTTTAATTTGCACACCAATATTATGATTACATAAACGTAAATCGCGATTGTTTATCAATTTTTGTGTACATCACTTCACTATTATATGTGGTGTCATTATTTTACAAAATTACAGTAGTTAATGTCAAATGTTGAATCGAAATATAAGTCGTGGTATAGTTATTTACGTGGAATTTACGCCATTTTCTGAGTATGAAAAAGAAACACATACATACGTACCATTAATTTTCTTCACGAAGAAGTTGAGAAATAAGACCGTGAAGTATACACTGACCGCCATAACAATGTACTCCCACCATTCCAATCGCAAGGTCTAGAGGATTTATTAATATTATACTAAAATATCAATTAACTTCAAATCTCATACGCAACAAAAATATTTAATTATTAGAAATGCTTCATCTTGAATTTAACATAAAACCGTTTATTTTTTATTTTCACAAATTTATTTGTTTGTAAGTTTCAACTTTTGAGGGTTAATTTAACCCTGGTTTTGCGTAGTCATATTACGTTAAAAATAAGCAGATATATTTTTTCTTAGGTAGTTTATATACATTTTTGGCATTTCAACACAATAATAACAATAACAATTCCATGTTTGGCACGTTTGTAATTTTTTTTTGTTTGGAAATGATTTCCACGTACTTTTAAATGTCTCTGCTGAATCCAATTTGTTTACCAAAAAAATATACTTTCCAACATATTCTAACTCGTCACATACGTATTTTTTTATAGAAGATCTTAAGTAGTAGCACATCCGGAACAACATAAAGACCTTTGCTTTGTGTACGATTTATTATTTTTGCTTGCTTTCAGCGTAGTTGTTTGTGGCATTTCCCGGCGAACTTAGTAGATTACTTTTTTTTCATATAATAAGAATATGGTGTATCTTTTAAAGTTTCTTTGTTTTAAGGATACTCATCTTGCTACCAAGTGTTGCAAATGTAAAAACTACATAAGTGGTGGTTGGTCAGCCATTTCCCCTATTCTTCTCATGGTTAGTCCTCACACTGGACCGAGACCTCACCTTACGTACGCGGCGCCCGCGTGGTATGCGCTTGCGGCCGAGACGCACCGACGTCGGTTGCGGGCCGTGCAGAGTACCACACTGCGGCGTATAGTCGACGCGCCGCGCTACGTAAGGAATTCCACCATTCAACGAGACCTCAAACAGGAGAGCCTGGATGACTTTATCAGCGCGCTGGCGAGACGCATGTTCGAGCGTGCGGACGCCTCCGGCTTCCAGCACCTCCAGAATCTCGCCCCGCTCCACACCAGGCCTCCCGACCACCGCCGATCCTTCCCGCGCGAGCTAGTGCGCGCGGAGGACTCCGATGACTGAAGAAGTCCCTACGCATTCTCCACCCCGCTGACACACAACAATATTGCAGCCAACACGCTACATAGCAACTAAAAGACCCAGGGCCGCTCCAGGCCCGCCACAACGACCACCCCGCCCTTGAGCGGGGCGCGAAACTGATACCCCCCGCAAGCCCACGGGCGTAACGGGGCTCCCACGGGTCCACCCACGGGTGCAGCGCGGAAGACAGCAATAGGTTGGCTTTCGTTATTAAAATACAATGTATGTGTAAAATAAATAATTTGGAGTTATATAAAATTCACATCAATATTAATGTTGATTTTTTGAAATATATCATAATTAATTGCACAGTAATTTCGTTTACATAAAGTTGCAGTTGTAAAACTTTAAGTTTAATGACAGTTAATTTGTAAAAAAAAGATTGCAGTTCACATTTAGCTCGGTTCAATATATATATACAATATTACGTGTGTGTTGTTATTATAATTAAATCGATAATTCTGGCGTATCGCCGACATAAATTCTTCTATCAGCACCCTCTATATCCACTTTTGGAAAACTGTATGCTCGGTACCCCAAGAAGTACAGCTACTTCCCAGTAGATGGCGTTAAAGCATGGTAGCTGCTAAGCAAGAAGCTAGTACGGTTACTCCCCACTCGGTGGCGTTGGTAGTTCTTGATTTATCTAGATTTTCATGGCATTTGGATTTTGGGCAATAATATTCGCCCAAGTTTATAGGTTCGCTTTCAAAGTGTTTCTTTGTTGTAAGATTTTAATTTATTTGTTGTCACTGTTAGTCCTTTGAGGTATAAAGTTTTTCATAAATGACAGTGATATCACAATTTAAGCAAGAAATCACTGTGTATGTGAATATTTTTCTCACTGTTTTTGCACTGCTTAGATAAATCGATAATTCTGGCGTATTGCCGACATATATTCTTGTATCAGTACCCTCTATATCCTCTTTAAAGAAACTGTGTGCTCGGTACTCCAAGAAGTACAGCTACTTCCCAGTAGATGGCGTTAAAGCATGGTAGCTACTAAGCAATAACTTAGTACGGTTACTTCCCGTTAGGTAGCATTAGTAGTCCTTGATTTTAATTTTTTAATTTATTTAATTCCACTACTTTATTCTATATTAACAGTACTTATTCGTTAGAACTCCAAAATAATATCCACACCAATTATCCCACATAAAAACATTAAAAAATTAAATTTATATGCCTAAATCTTATAACTAACAATATAGCAAGCAACTCTTGTGAACTCAGCCAGTGTACAAACAAATAGGTCTACCTCAATAGATTTTTTTTTGATTATCTGTATTGCTCGCGTGAGTGGCGCTTTGCTAACCAAGTTGGAATGTGCGCGCGGTACATGCAAAAGTTTAGACGTAAGCCTCAGGTTTCTACTTGGTACCCGTAGACCCAGTCTCTCCGGATTATGCACCCGACCCGTAAGTATCTTAAATAAATACACTGACACAGCTAGCTCTCTTCTGAGGCGTAGCTGGTCGTATCCCACCATACCCAGAATAAACAAGGTCGGGTACATAAGCGGGATACAAGGATACACTCCATACAGTATCTTGTAGAGGTAGCGAGTGAATTTATTTTGTACTCGCTCTAACATGAGACTGTATGACCTCATATGGGGCCCACACCATTGCGGTGCACTCCAAGCAACTTCTCACTAGCACGTTGTATAAGATTTTAATCGCACTGATGTTCTCGAAGCCACAAGCTGTTCGTAATACGAACCCCAGATTTCTGTAGACCTTTTTATATATCTCATCTACATGGTGCGCTAAACCAAGTTTCATATCAAAATAAACTCCCAGATCCTTGACCTCCGAGACTTTAGCCAACGTTTTAGTTATTTATCTAGATTTTGAGGACATTTGGATTTTGGGCAATAATAATCGCCAAAGTTTATAGGTTCGCTTTCAAAGTGTTTCACTACAATCATTATAATACAATTTCCAAATCAGATTTTCATTAATTTGTTGTCACTGTAAGTCCTTTGAGGTATAAAGTTTCTCAAAAACAACATTGATATCACAATTTAAACAACAAATCCCTGTGTATGTGAATATTTTTCTCACTGTTTTTGCACTGCTTAGATAGTTTTTTGTTTTTTTTTCACTTTGGCCGTACGTTTTGCACACTTTTTCACTTTATTAACGCTTATTTCTCAATAACTTCTTGTTTTTTATTATTAATTTGGCAATAACATCATCACAAGCCAATGTTGTGGCCCAGCGCCACCTACCAAGATAAAAAAGACCTACCTACTAAGACAAAAAATAAATAAATAGAAAACTGCCACATTCACCTATTACGAGTGTATATTGTTAGGAGTGTTAATTTAATAACAATTTAGAGTGCACAATAGTAATTTGCCTATGTACATCTGAAAATTATATTTATTAATCCTTGCAAAAAATCTAAACATTTTTGTCACAAATAAATTTACAAGTCGGGTCAGAGCTAACTATGGTTCTTATCATCAAAGATTAACAACGTTTTAAAATGTACTAACCATATTTCTTTTAGTACCTTATAATGTATTTCCGAGAAAACTATCCTATAATAAATAATTGCCTGTCAAAGATCTGAAAGAATCAAAAGTCAAGATGGAGTTGTTCTAAGGAGTTAGTACTTTTATATTTTTAAGATACATACAAGGTTATATAAGAATTTATGTAATACTAACTAAAACATATACTTTGCATAATATAGAGTATATTTATTATATTTTCTTGTATTTTCTTTTTATAAAATTGTTATTATTTAGATAAATAAGGTTAATTATTGTATTATTATAGGATTATATACTAAGTATATGAATTATAATGCATATATTTAATTAGGTAAGGTTAGGTTAGGAGTAGGAACAAGAGCTTCTAGTTTTCTACAACAGATCACTACTTAACGAATTACTACAAAACAATTACTACAAACAATTTAACATATATTTTTAAATACTGATGAAATATAAAAATAAAAGTGGTTGCCTGGAAGAAATCGCTCGAAAGCGATATAGCTGCCAGTTGCCTTCCTTTTCATTTAATTATGTTCAATTTTGATATTGTAATGTAACGAAGTGTTAATAAATAAGTATTATAAATAAAAATCCAAAAGCATATTAATATAGACAAAATGTTCGCTACAGCAAAAAGGATTTTAATTGCGTTCGAAAAAATTCCGATTCAACTCGTCACATGCGAAGTGTTTGTGGCAGCATTTTGTTCATTTCGTGATCGATTCTATTGTGAGTCAATGGTACGAAGATTGGTGCTATCAGCGAGAGCGGCTTTTGCTTTTACTAAAACTAAAAATAACTACCCACTGTATTCACTGGATAGATGGACTTTACGTTTTAAAAAGTACCTCAAATGTAACTTATATTCTAGCGTTTAAACTTTTTCCGTCTATTTGAGCATTTTTTTGTTATTCAAATTTAAACTAAATCATTTTGTTTGAAGGCTCCCAATGACATGTCCTTCGTTGTTCACAATCGTTTTCTATGCCCATTAACCTTAGACAACGTTCAGAAAATGTCAGTAAGTAAGACATAATCAAGAATCATAACCTTTTTGACCATAATTTTTTTATAGAACATGGGGCAAACGGGCAGGAGGCTTACTTGATGTTAAGTGATAGCCCATGGACTCTCGCAACTCAAAAGGGCTCGCGAGTGCATTGCCGACTTTTTAAGATTTGAAACCCTCTCTTACTTCAGTGAAGAGCTGGTTAATAAATAACTGCAAATATAATAAAAGTCACGAGAAACTTAAGGAAGTTAGGAAGAAAAAAAGAAGATGGGTTAAATGGAAAAGTATATAAAAATCAATTCAACTGCTACGTGTATCTAACAAGAAACGAGGTTAAAACAGATGGAAATATCAAAAAGACTTACTTATGTTCTACATTTATATGTAATGCTTTTTAAATAATCATTTAATTGTTCATTAATTCATTTAAAGTACTCTACACAGAAGAAACTCTTAGAACAAAAACTGTATAACGTATGATATTATCCAAATAATATGTACCACTTAAAATAAAATTCTACATGAAAAGGTAAACGAACAATTTGAAGCAAATTGATACAGAACACCAAGCGGTAATTTAATAACGATTTCGTACTACACATGTATAATTAAATGTTGCTTGTTATATATATATATCTTGTTAATATCGATGTCATTAGGTAGTATTCACTAATATTATATCTACTTAGGCAGTCATATAAAATTAATTCAAAATAAACAGACCGTAATGAAATCGTTATCGCAGAAATAAATACCTTTTGTTAGTCTTATTGCGAATATAATTACAACGTTTATGTTTATTTCGTTTTATGAGACCAATATGTACTATTCTTTACCGTAACTTGACTGTGGATATAGATAGCTTTTAGTGTAATGAAATGTATTCATTACAAAAGTTCACTCTCAGTATGATGAATTAATTAATGTTGAATTTAATAATTTTTAAAGTATCGTTCAGTTAATTAAATGACTTAATAACGGTTAAAAAAATTAATTATGATATATTTTTATTATACCGCTTGTGGTAAATTAACGCGAGTATCATATATTTTTTTATTTTCTTTCTTTTTGTGGAATAGGGTAGAGTTCAGAGTCAGATTTAGCGCTAAATATGATTCGTGTGTTTTATGGGGATAGATACAAGTAGGCGGGTCACCTAAAGTAAGGTGGTCACCGAAACACCAAGAGGTTTGTAAGTTGCCGGCTTTTAAGGTACGCCCTTCTTTTGAAGGACCCTTAATCGTAACAGTTCGGAAATGTGTACTTGGCAGCCCAGTTCCATATAGAAAGAAGTGATTAAAAGAGCGCTCAGTCGTGGAACGCCTGACGTCCGCTGATAACATTTACCCGCAGGTACGTTTTAACATACTTAGTGCTAAGTCTCTGAGTCGTACACATTTTTTTGATTAAAAACTATTAAACGACAAGAGCTGATGAGATTCTTAAAAACATTTTTTCCAGTAAAAACCTACAGTATTGTTTTGGAGGTATTGGGGCTATAAAATTAAAACAGGTTTCACGTAATTGTTTATAAAATAATTTGGCATTTTGCCATGCTATTAACTCAACGGGTTAGCTGTATGCAAATGCGGTGATGTAGGAATTAAGGTCCCATCAATGTGCTATTAATATTTTATGACATGGTAATTACCGCGTTTAGATGCGGAGTAGTTCAACTGTAACGGGAATATATCATTGGAATTAGTTGAAAATAGTTAATAATAATAACTAATTCACATGAATTACGTCGAAGTTCTGTTGTGAAATTTTATTCTGTTTAATTGATATTTAAACCTGCATGGGTTTTGTTATGCTTTAAAAAAACAAGGTGGAAGATCGTAAATGTTAAATAGAATTCAACCTTGTGGGACTTCAGATGTTAGCGATTGAATATTACAATTGAAAATAAAAATGACCATTTGACGAGTTTAGCCATGATTAAAAAAAAAATATATATTTATTAAAAATAGTAGGTAAATGAGGGTTTCAAAGATTTTGGGGACGGCAGATAAAAAATGATATCGAGGGATAAGTTTTTGACAAAATTTGAAAAGCAGCTCTTTATAAATATCCTTGTATAGCTTTTACTCTTTAATTAAGAACTAATCATGACATAGAGATTTGATAGAGAATACCGCGTAGTCAAGGCCTAAAACCTTTTTAATCAATTAAGAGGTGATGCGAGAGATTTTGGAGGAGGCCTGAGAAAACTTATATAGGTGGCATCATGTAAGAAGAGCGCTGGCGGTCAAGCTGCGCAGTAGATGATTTATCGATCTATTTGGTGGCATGAGGTGCGGCGCGCGGCGGGCGAGTGACGCGCCGCTTGCTTGCCGGTGCGCTATTGGTTCGTCAGTTAACCTTTGCTTCCCGCGCTGTGTTCACGTTACGTTTGTTCTCAAAGTACTACCGCACACAAAAGTTTTTAATTACGAAATGGTTTTTCACAGAAAAGTGAGAAAAATGATTTATGATGTATATTGTTCTATGTCCTCATCTGGATTTCACGTCACCCATGACGATTTAATGGAAGGAGTTTCACCTTTACTTTAATTTTTTTAAAGATTCTAGATTAAACATTTTAAACTGAATTCAACATGTTTTAGTTCTATTTTCTATTCCATATATTTATCAATGTACCTAGCATTAATCAATATACGAAACGGCGAGCAAAAAGATCGTTAAAAAATAAAACAATAGGCCCAGTATAGTACTTGCGTGCGCGAGTGTACCCGTGCGCAAAGTTACCCGCTCCACTTTCTTCCAGCGCTCTTTTTACGTGACGCGCACTATACACACTTCTACAAAATTTTAATATTATATTACAACATTTTCTAGTCGGTTAAAACTATTGTTTTCAGCAGTGTTGGTCTAGTGGCGACTCTCATACCTAAGGTCGTAGATTCGATCCCGGGCAGTGCACCAATGGACTTTCTTTCTATGTGCGCATTTAACATTTGAATGAAAACATCTTGAGAAAACCGGCATGTCTTCAAACAACGTAAGAAGGAGGTTATCAATTCTACGCGTAATTATATAGTGTCCACCTGAGCCACCTTTTTTATATTCTTGTGGACAAGTCAGTTCTGCCTTCTGTGCCTGACTTATGTCGGCCATTTTTGGGTCTAAGACATGCCGATTTCCTCAAGTTCACCTTCATCGTATGAGCAAAATATTTCTTAATTGCCCTCAATGTTCTTGAATTCGTGTATGCGGTGATATTAGTTGTTTCAACTATGTATTTGCGTGTTGTTCCCACGAGAATGTAAGTGCGTGCTCCTATTTCACCATGCCTCCTGCTGATCTTTGTTTTTAATTTATTATATAATTCTTTATTACTCAAGATGTCATACGAAACACGGTGTAAAGGTTGCAGCTCCTTACAAACGTTGTGTAAAAGAAAAAAACTTGGCCATTAAAAAGAATGACAGAGAGTTTATTGCCAGTCCTTCTCTTCCTTTCTACGCCTTTGATTTGAGCAGTAAATGTAAAATTTGAAGCATTCAATGTAAATATATTTCTTTATTGACGTTCATAAGTGTACATTATGTTACCTACACGAATAAATTATTTTTTAATGATTGATTGTTTCATCAACGGATAAATATCGCAAAACAGCGAGGAAATGGTGCCAGATTAAAAGGTATACTGCCACAGGGACCAAACATTTTAAAAGAATTTTAAATTTATTTTATTAGTAACGATATGACATATATTTATATATTAGTGTAAATATAATTTCTCACTAATAGTCGTTGTACTAGAAAGCGAATGGAGAAAGAAAGCCATAGGCAGAGGCAGTTGAATAAAGCTGAAGGAGGCCTTTACCCGTAAAGGGGTTCCGAGTAATGTTTGCTATTACATATATAGCTTTCTTGTCATTTTCAAGCATTGTTAAATATACAAAATTCATAGACTAAAATTAATAATAATTAGAATTCAATTTTATCAATTTTAGGCTTGTTTCAGATTAGGTCGTGAGTTTATATTTATCGTTCGGTCGTCAAATACAAATTACTTCGTCAGTGTTAATTAATTATGTATTTCATTGACAAAGCGAACAATTGATGAATTACTTTTGCTGTTGATAAATTACTCTTTTTCACTGCTTGTCATTTCAGTTGACTTAAAATCTTCTCAGCGTGTTATTTCAATTCCATCATTTGTCATCATTTAATTTTATTTGCCAATTTTTAAAGGTAAATTTTTAATAATATAACATAATGAAGATCATAAATAATCTATTAGGTTATAAAAAGAAGAATATTGATTTTATAAATATGCTAAATCAATTTTCTCTACATAATAACATATACGCACTGTTAGCTTTTTATAGAGAAACTTTGAATCAATATTCAAATGTAATTCAAAACCAAAACCTCTATAATTCCACCAATGCGGATTGCATTAGAATAACAGCTGTATTTCAATAGGATTTGTCTGCTAATTGCATTTCGTGGGCTTCTTATGCGGTTCACTGTTGCGTATTCGTTTGTTTCAAAAGATAAAGGTGTAAAGACCGCACAAACAATTAATTATACACGAACCGAAACGAACGTATCTCGACCAATCTCACCACTGACCAGCCCGGGATCCCAATGGCTGAGATCGAGAACTTATATATTTCTTTTGTCGTCGAAAGAACTTCGTTAGCGCGTTACAGGGCACGGCTTCGTAACTGTGATTATAAGTGTCGCTACAACTGGATCCCAATGGCTGAGATCCAGAACTTATATATTTCTTTTGTCGTCGAAAGAACTTCGTTAGCGCGTTACAGGGCACGGCTTCGTAACTGTGATTATAAGTGTCGCTACAACTGGATCCCAATGGCTGAGATCCAGAACTTATATATTTCTTTTGTCGTCGAAAGAACTTCGTTAGCGCGTTACAGGGCACGGCTTCGTAACTGTGATTATAAGTGTCGCTACAACTGGATCCCAATGGCTGAGATCCAGAACTTATATATTTCTTTTGTCGTCGAAAGAACTTCGTTAGCGCGTTACAGGGCACGGCTTCGTAACTGTGCTTATAAGTGTCGCTACAACTTTATAAAGTGTGTAACTGATTAAGCGTAAAGCCTTTCCGTTGAATTACAATTTTTGGTTGTAATAAAATCAACATAAAATAACTTCAGTAACATTAATGGGTACGTAACGTTTAAGAAATTCATGTCCGTATCCTCATCTTCAAGGAAGAATCCTTCAACATACAAAAAAAGTATGGTCTGAATTCGAACACACAACTAAAAAGTTGATACAGTAAATTTTTAAACATTAAAGTCAGTAATTTTTTTTGACATGAGATTCAATCTAAAAAAAAGCTTTAAAACTCAAGTATTTAAAATGTAAAGTAATCGGAGTCTTAACTCCAGATCCCAATAAATACAAGTTAATACCAACAAAAAATAACAATTTCCTTCGCAATTTTCTCTACAACAGCGAAACGCGAAACGCAATAAAGGTAATAAAAACTAAGGAATTGTTAAAAGGTACTCCATTAAATTGGCTTCTTTTACTGTGGGGATAAGAAGATGCAATTGTAAAATACATGTTAATTTAAATGTGTTTGATTTGGCTTCAGATGTAGCTTTATAAGGTTTCAGGAAATTAGTCTTAGAACATTTTATGTGCGCATAAGTACATATTACAAGAACATTTGTATGGGCTATCATCGCAGATTAAATTATGATAGCGGAAGATATTCATTGCGCTACTGGACACCACAGTATCATTTATACAAATATGATTTCTTAAATACATTATTATTTACCAGCTTGAACATAATTTTACATACTTTGTGTCCTATTTGTAAATACTCGTTGCACTACGTTGAGCGTAAGTATAATCATATTTATAAAATTTCAATGGAAACAAATTTCAACCGGCTATAGTATAGTTATTGCATTGTTCGCCCAACACGAATAAAACGATATGCAAATGGTTAGAGATTCAATTTCCGCTACCAGCAATGATTGGTAACGATTAGTTTCCGCGGATGTGCGTAAAGGGAATTGGAGGCTTTGCGTTAAAAACGATACAGGTATGTTATTTAAAAACGTTTCATAAAATTTGTCATTTAATTAGTATGATTTTTTAATGATATACATTGTATATTTAATTATATTAAGTAAATAACATAAAGTAAACTGCCATTGTATAAGGGTAAAGTAATGGTGAATTCAAGAATGTTAGTGTCATAATCATAAGAAAAACAGTAGTTTAAATGGTGTTTAGTTAAAAATTACGAATAGTTTCAGATTCCAAATGTTTAAGTATAAAAGTTTATAGAGAAAGCTAGCTGGTAGCGCTTAGGTGTGAGCTAGCGGATAGTGGAACGACCGTAGGATATTGCGTTATACTGCTTTATGCAGTCCCCGACCACACACCGGCAGCGTTAGAGAATGTAGTGGGGAGCCCTCAGGAAAGGCTCTTCCAGGATATACTACAAAGATACAGTGAAAACGTTGCGATATGGCAAGTCAATGCCGCCAGTAAATAAGCATGCCTTCAACTACGACCTGCGTAGGTGGTAGACTGAACGAGTGGGAGCTTGGTAAGCCTGTACGGTCGTCAGTCCTATTGTTGGCAATACCAGCAAATAGCGATGTGGAAGGCAACGGAAAACCACCACATTATTGCTTTTCCAGGATATCATTATGGCTGATACAAACTTAACAATGGCCCTTAGCAGGCAGGCCGTAAGTGGTCAGAGAGTGCGAAGTATCTCCGGGTCAGCCATGCAGATAGCAAAACTATGCTTCAGAAATAGAACAATCCATTGGGAGAGGATAATTATCCTATTTATCTCTTATGAATAAAGAGATTAGGTTTTAAATTAATGGACTTAAAGATTAAACTAAACATGGCGGAAAAAAAATATTGTTTAAAATGTTATAAGTATCAAGTGTAGTGAAGTTGTTAATACAATGACCATGCTTCTATATTAGATTAAACTAAAGTTGAGTTTGGATCAATTTCGTAGCCAAATCTGAATATTTTAAAAAATATGATATCTTTACATTTTCATTTAATGATTCTTATTTTTGTTTTATATATAAAATATGTTCTGTATTGATGTTTGAAATTACACGATTAACCCAAAAGCATTTATTAGCAGAAAAAACAAGAGAAAATTTTCTTAATCACTAAACGTCAAATCTCATTTGACTATTATTAATAAAAAGGTTGTTAAGTTACTACTACTTGTTGAATGAATATAACCAGATTTGAAGGTTTTACATTAAACAATTGATGTCATTGTTTGGGCAGCTTTTTTTCAATTCATGTAAAAGAAAAAACGTCCTTTATTTTTTTTCGAAGAACGGTTTATATAAATATCTTACCATCTGTAATTTGGAATATTAAAATCCGAGTTTGTAAGTATTGGTTCGTTTCTCGTAGTCTATCTACCCATTAGCTAATTAGCTTTGAATGTTTCAGGCTATAAAGTTATTAAAAATCAAAACAACAAACCACTTTTTTACATGATTTAATGCCTTTAAATCGTAACAAGCACTACTTAGATTTTTAAATTATTCAACTTTACAATTAATTTATAAAACTTTATATAAAATTTATATACATTCTCTAATAGCGAACTTGTAACTATATAGAGTCGGTAAATTGTTTTTCACATATTTGGGATACATAATAAGTACAAGTTATATTATGTTTTATTATTATATTTGCAATATTGTTATTGGACTTTCGAAATTCGAAATAACAAAATGTAAAGTGTTCCCATAATCGTGGTAGAGCGAGTTTTTAATTAAAAAGCTACCTCGAACAGATCATTAATCCAATGTTTTGAGCTGAGAAGGGCTCCGGACCTCGGGACAAAAGTATTAATTAATAAGAATCGCTCAAACGATTTATTTTATTTGCTATTCGCTTTGTACAGATTTGTTTGTATAATTGCTTCGTGTTGAAAGATAAAACAAATAGACGTGACAAATGCCCCTACAGTTCATGCTTTGTGTAACTATTTGTGTCTTGTTAATACAATTTTATTTTAACAAATTGTTTTTTCGAAAAACAAAATAAATGGCAATATAATGATCCCACTTCACTTGTTTTGCAAGTTTTTGCGAAGGCCACAATTTCACTTTATTGGAAACGTTACTATTTAATACATATTGCTAGCTTTCATCTACTACTTATTTATGGTCTGCCTGCCACTCATGATTTAGTCTGCGTAAAAAACACTGAGTTTGTACGTATATAGGTACAACTCATACGTATTCGAGTGAATATAATTAAAAAAATCCAAATATATTCCTTCCGCCATGATGAGGGGCACTTGCTTCCCGCAATTAGATACGGCTCGTTAGGTTGATATCAAGGACTAATGAGCCGCACATACAGATTACTACCATAGAACTGAAAAAAAAAACTCTTGTACATTATATTGTGTACGATATGTTAATTTAATTATGAGGTGATTTTTGTGGAGACAATTAACAAGTTTTGGCGATAGTGATTTATGCATATAGGTCGAAAAAGTTATAGGTTTTTTTAGTTTATTTTACAACGTTTTATTATATATTTTGGTAACAGAGACCTTATCACTGTTACTTTAAACTCAAGTTTTTTTTATGTAAATGTATTTAACCGCGAACGTATTCCGATTTAAAATTAAACGAGATTCCTCATATTTTTATATCCGGCAATATAAAAGTCACAGATTACGTAAAATAAAAAGTATAAACGTCAAACGACCTTAAAAGGTCGGAGCGAAATTGTAGTTGAATTTCGTTCGGATATATTTTCTGTAATGAGTTCTGTATTACGATTTTTGGGAAGTAATTGACTCGAATCGGTTGCGGCGCCCCGGTTTTTATTTTGTAGTCGTTGACTGAACGTGAAAGAGCTCTAATTATAGGGTGAAGTAAAATCAAATTTGAAGGCAACGCACAATAAATACTACTATTGTGTCCCTGCAATAATATTTTATTTAATGACCATTAATGCTCATTACACTAAAGCAGGTATTTCATGTAGACGCGTGTTCAATAAAAGTTTCAACTGCGCAGACCTTAGGCAAATGGTAAAGTTACCACAGATAACTTGAACTCGATACTGTAGCGAGTTCTAAAACGAGTTTAATTCGATTATACATTATAATGAACAACAATATCCATGCACCACTTTTTTCTAACACATTGCTGTGAGTAATTCAAATCAACCCGATTCGTTACATTAAACATCAGTATATTATATGACTTGTTTCGTATATGGTAATAAAATTATTCAACTGCATCTTATATATTACATTCCGACATAAGATATAAGGAAATTTAAATATAGTATATATCGAACGAATATATTAGGTATTGCAATAGAAAATAATAGCTTATTGATGCTTGAATATAAATAATACACGTAACGTAACCTATTGAAAGCCTATATATAAAACTTTAAATAACATTTCACTTATTTATTATATTAATAAGAATGTTCTAAAAAATAATTATACTAGAAATATAAAATTATCCCATATACTTTTTATTCAATCTTACGCAAATGCACTACACCCAAGTTTATCCTAATCAAACTAGTTAATTTCTACCTAGTTTACTAGTGTAAGCTATATATATATATTTTTTTAAAGAACAGGGGGCAAACGGGCAGCAGGCTCACCTGATGTTAAGTGATACCACCGCCCATGGACACTCTCAATGCCAGAGGGCTCGCGAGTCCGTTGCCGGCCTTTTAAGAATTGGTACGCTTTTTTCTTGAAGGAACCTAAGTCGAATTGGTATTGACATTGAAAAATAATGTCATCCTGGTTGTACACCTTGCCTGCCAATGGACTGTGACATGTTATTTAAATATAACTCTTCGCCTCTTTGCCAGTAAGCGAAAAGTTAATTAGACAGAGAAATGTTCTAACCTGATTTCTTGCTATTTTCCAAAACATCTTCAATATCATATTATTTTTGTATGCACTTCCATCAGTTAAAATTTAGAACAACCACGTAAACCGTGTTAGCAGTTGGTCAATTTTAAAGGGAAATCTGAACACTTTGACTGAACTGCCATTATACGTTATGAAGTAACCGCGTAAACTAGATTGCTTACTAGAAATTTAAAAAATATATATAAATGATAATAAATTATGCTTTTTACACACTTCCAAAAATAATACTATTATTATATTATATAAACTAAAATATAATAAATACAAATTTAAATCCAGTCTAATATAGATCTAATGACCATTATCTACTTTTTGAAGAATGTTTAAATCTAAAGCCTTAATGTTTTATCCATATTTATAAAATATATGGGATTTTATAACAATTAAAATTTAATATCAACTAAAGAATAGTTAAAGTTCTAAAATTTGATACATTTTATTTATATTGATAAAACGGAAACGGGTCTTCTGTAACAACAAAAATGTTCTATTTCAGGAAGCCTTATTCTTAGTATAATAAAAATAAGTTGTCTTACGTTAGTATATTTTCATTTAAAACAGAATTCAACTTTGCTCAAAAATGTCTTCCCCACTTGTAGGTAAATCATGAATCATCGAAGAAAGAGCAACTTTTAATTTTACGTATAAAATCGACTTCGACTGCTGACTTTAATCTAGATACATATTTATTTTAATTTAGAGATTTTAAGTGAGATGTCAGATGGAATTGTCACAATGTCTATATCAGTCTTACTAATAAACATAATAAGATAGTCTATAATTTATCACCGGATCATATAGTCTCGTTAGAGTGGTGCTTTTGTTGCGGTTATAGTTAATTAGTATACTAAATCGTAAAATGGCTAATAACATGAGAGCAGAATCCGCTGCGCGAGTTTGAAACGTGAGTTACAGAATTGCAAGGCCTAATTTTTAACCTAAATTACCATCGCAGAATCAAAAATATATCGCTTTAACTCGTCGTTTTCATTATAATTAGGGTCTGTTTCACAATGTATGGATAAATTACCAAATAGCTATCCAACACATAAATTATTCGGAAGATAAAAGTTCCGAATAAGAACACTTCGCGTTTCATGACGAATAGCGCTATCGGACAGACTTATGTTGGATTTATCCGGACATTGTGAAACAGACTCTTACTATACTATAAGTATTTCATCCATACAATGCATGTATGCTTAATTAACATATTTGTTGATACCGCATACCTTGACAATTGGTAACGTCATTTACTAGTTAGCTTTCATACGTTGGTTCGAGTACTTACAGGTTTCGTTAATGCTCATTTCTAATAGTGCTGTTTAGAATTTTTTGTTACTATTTATTTAGATTTTTTTTGTTACGATTTAAGTTTTTGCTAACCCCTAGGGCAATCAGAAGGTTACGTTAAAATACGTACAAAATATGGTTCTATTGATACGTGATTCAGAGAATAAATAATTCAAGCGCTCTGTAACGTAATTGAAATTATTTTATATTGAATATGCAAGTTACGCTGTTATACGAGATATAAAATAAATAATGATAATATAAAGAATAATACAAACTAAACAAACTGAACTAAAGATCTTTTGTCTATTGAAATATATATATTGAACAACTCCAAATAACATTATAATATACAGCCTCAAAACTTGGATGTTAGGAATTTGTTATAATGGTAATAAAAACATTCATATAGCTATAATATTGTATTACTATATGGACGATGACGGTTACGAAGCGGGTACGAAGGGTAAGTCAGTAATGACTTACTTTATAAAGACGTACGAAAGACGGACGTCTTTGTAAAGACTATTAAAATTTGTTCTATTGCTTACGATAACGATAGAGATCAAATGGCATTAATCGTTGTGTAGGTTTCTTGACTTTCAAATATTCTTATTAATATTTTGCTCATATAATAAGTTTAGTCTTTTTTTATGATATTGATTAATGTTTTTGAGAATCTGTATAGTATTTTTAAAATGATAAAAAGTACACTTTAACTTCATTTCGTATTTATTGTAATGATATTTAAAATCGCTGACTCGGTGAAGAAGTCGTTTCGTTTCTAGCAATTAGTGAGACTTAAAACCATTAGCGATGTTATAGCTTAGCTGTTTCGATTTTAGATTTCACTCACTGCTTTTTAAGCAATAAATAATTGTTATACGATAAATGGATTTCTGATATTAATATAAAAAAGGCTTATGTAATAACCTAATAAAAACGAAGTATTCAAAAGTTATTTTCATAAATAGAATAAATAATTGTTCTTATTTTAAATGCAGCTAATTTTGATATTCTAATAATTATGAAACCTGTCACCATTGAAAATATTATGAACAGAAACTAAAATTTGAAAAGAAATAGTTCAAGGTTATTCACTAATGATATTTTACAACTAAACGAAAAAGACCAGTGTTTAAAGCTAAGAGTTTAGTCTCATTAAGAATCTCTATGAATGCTCGAATTACTCTATTTTGCTAAAATGTGTTAAGAGTGCTTGCCTCGCTTGACACATTTTACCATTTTACATTCAACCATTCAGGGTCTATTTTTATTTCAAAATGGCTTCGTTTCGGTTTTAGCACTAAAATTGTCATGACCAGAAATATAGTAGAGATTTTAAATTTAAATGTAGTTAAATCAAATATAAAATGTTTTTCTCTATTTTCTCTTTGTCTTAAAAGAAAGATCCCCGCCTTAGGCCTTAATGGGTCTTGTTCTAGAAATGAAATCTCGCTGTTGGCCTTAAGAGTTGCAAAGCTCAGCAAGGGCGGTTTTGGCGAGCGTAGCTTGGCCGGAATATGCAATTTCCGCGACAAGCGCAAGGCCGTCTAGAGACTTTTACCTCGGACCCCTTTGAGACTTAGACCTCGGCTGGGGCCATCGCGGGGTGGTCATTCATCTTAAGGGCAGGATGGAAGCCCACTGGAGTGAGTGAAGTACGCAGTAAGGGACTCCGAAAGTTTTATAACCTTGTCTGATTTTGCTTTTCGGCGGTGGCCTTTAATCTGTCTACGGCAATTGGAGCATTTGAAACTGTTTATACGTTTCGGGGCCTCCTCCGGACCTATTTTGTCCGGAGGAAACTCAATATTTAATTGTTAGCGAATTTTAAAGTGTGTCGTTATCGCAGTCATGGTAGCCGATTGTACGTGTCGCTGCTGTTTTTCATTCTCAATTTTTGTTTCAATATTTTTCCAACTGCTTAAGTTAGATAATATGACCATAAGAGAGTAAAACGTAAGAAAAATTATGACACGTTTCGTTTGATTGTGACAGTGTGACAGCGATTTGACCATAACTTTATAAAATAATTAAAATGGTAGGGAATTATTTATCACAGACGTTTCAAACACTCAGAGTCAATGTAACCAGTCCTCGAAATGTCACCTAAGCAAAATATCAACATTTATTTTTAAAGAAGATCGTAGTCTTATCCAATACTGTTAGCAGATTTATCAAAAGTGTGTAGGAGTATAACGATGACGGTCAAACCCATTACTTCAGTACCAATGCGAAACGTTTTCCTCACTTCAAATAAGCGCTTACATTTTCCATATTCATGACAGATACGTACTATCATTAAATTGGAAGTAACGAGGCCCTACTAACACTTAGACTTTAAACATCTACACAGCTAATTATAGATGGTTACGTCTTCGTATCTGCATTAGGTGATTGATTTAACATACGGCCTCCTACCCTTATTATTCCTACCCCTTTTGTTCTCATAATTTCTGGTTTTCGGGTCATAATATGCTCGCGGAGGAAACACGCGAGTTATTGTCGTGAAATGGGTTTCACGTATAAGACTGACGAAGAGTCGCCGGGAAACAGTCGCTGTATTTTCAATAATACACGCATTGCATTAATAGTTAGAACTCTTCTATTACTACTATAGACCATCTTCCGTGTGTCAACCAACACTAAACGCCTCACATACATGCCACCCTCTTCTTTCAGTTATACCAAGCTAGACAATTATAAAAATTCCTTTGACATAACGCCATAGCCGCACATATTTACGCTTATAAATCTAAAACTTTGATAGGAGGGATTTGGTTGCTTCGCCTCACCAATAGATTTAATTATATTTCCACAGTTCAATAAAAATACCTCTTTTATTAGAGGGAGATCTTTTTATTTCTTGTTGTTATATGAATTAATAATATTTTATTACGCATGCTTAGTGAGGTAGTGGCGTATAACGTATTATCCGAAGTACAAATAGTACGCAGAAATCGGCCGATTGACATTACAAGCAACAGAAGTCTCATGCTAAATGAAGTATTTAGTTCTTACGTAAGTAATTAAGTGAATGAAAACAAAATCCTACGCATTCATGCGTATTCAAAATAAAGGCCAAATGCGGCCCTGTTTGGTTGACATATAGCGTACCAGAGTACCATACGTTTAGTTATGAGAGATCATTGACTTTGCTTTGTGACAAATATCTTGTATATTTCATAAAGGAATAGAGATCAAAGCGTGCTCTTTTATTCGCTTTGGCATACTTAGATACGATTTAGTTGTAAGTGGGTTTTTGTTCAAGGGGATTTTTGTATATTTCCTCTACGCCTTAATGATCTAAGCTAAATTATGTTGTGATAATTTATTCATCGAAAAATTTATATTTAATTTGTATTCATTAATACTATGTAAATACATTAAAGCTGTATCTCAGATGATATTTATAATTAAATTATGTTATAAGTATACGTTTTATAAAATATACATAATTGAATAAGAACCCACAATCATTATCAGCATGAAATTTCATTAACATTGTCGTGGCAAGTCAATATTTTTCTCAAATCTAATGTAGAGAAATACAAAATTGATATGAATCTTTATTATCATTAATACTTAATCTTTAATACGGGCATTAAATACACTTGTCACGTCGCCTGAACCAGATGGCATTAATATAAACTAAACAATTACGCTTTTTAACGAGTTATAAGGCGGCAAAGCCTTCCTTTGATGTAATTCCCTTTGTGTCAGTAATGGAGTCACGCGTCGGCTTAAATTTCTCGATTTTGACTCGACGCGAGGTATCGAGTTTTATCGGCTGTAGATAGAGGCACGTGTGTGCCTGTTCAAAATAAATACACAGATTATGTTTTTGTACAGCCGGCAATTCCGTCATACTATTTCCAAATTACAGCGCACTCTTATAAAGAGTATCACATTTTAGTACTCAAAGAAAAAATTATAATAGACGTAGATGCAACTAGATAGTGAATATTTGGAACTAACAGAACCGCAGTCGGATTTCGAATGTTCTACTCAAGCCAATGATTAGTCGTTAGTACGTCGTAATATAAAAGTTTAAAAGATTTTATAAACGATAAAATCCTTCCTTCGAGTTCTACAAATTGTGTTAGCAACTAAGACACGAGCGATTAAATCTTTCTGCGTAAATAACCAGTACTTGGTTTTAAACCTGATATAATTTATCACAGGCTGATACAGTGAAATACTGAGCATTGAGGATCGGATGGTAACGCCATAAATCCAGCTATGAGCAGAGGTCAGATGAGTTGACACGACAATTTTACCGGTTTGATTTATGCAACGGCTATTGGATTTTTTAGATCTCCATTTTGTTTTGATAGAATTAATATCATGTCATATTTATATTCCCAAATTTTTCGTACACCTATAACTATTTTTGTTAGTAAGATACCATAGATAGATTTTTTTTACCAGACAGATTTTGTTCAAACTGTAATCAAATAAAAATCCTTGCTGGTATCGACGTATTGAATCCAAGATTTTCTAGGCAATATGTCTATACAATTTTTTATAAAATCTTTACGGAGTTAGAACATTTAGCAAACCACGAGTTTAAATTTTCAAAGTCATCTGTCATGAGTATTATCGAAACAGATTTTTTCCATGCATCGCCTTAAGAGCGATAGGCCTTTCGAAAAGTTAATGTTATGACAACTTTATTATGCATAAATAAAATTTTGAAAAAGACACTATCGAGCACAAAAACACTAGATGTACATAAATCTGTCTTATATTCTAATTACATAACATATCTTACTATATACATAATAAGTTAATATCGTAACAACAATGTCTACATACAAAGGAAGTAAAGAAGCATACTAGACTTAGCTATCTAGAATTTTTAATTGATACGTGGAGAAATATGTACGGTGTCAATAAAAGCATTTATAAAAATATTTTAATGGTAATATGAGAGCGGAAAATATTTTCCCTTTTCCTTATAATCGACGTAAGGTGGAGTTCCTCTTTGATAAAGGAAAGATAAAATCTCCGCTGTGTACGCAATTTTTTTCCAGAAACAGTGGAAATTGTTGGGTTTCCTATTACGCAGTAATGACTTGCGTCTTATCGATATTATTTGTTAGATTTGGAGCTAACCAAATATTGTATTTGCTTGTATTTCTTTGTGTGTGTGTTTTTTTTAAACATGTTTATGCATAGAATAAATGACAAGATCAAATACATCGGTCTAAGAGGTCTGCATCAAGATCACTTGATAAAGACATATGATGAAGGAGGATTTAATACTAAAACAAAATAATAATTGTACAACGAAGCTCAAACGAAAAAAAATGCAATGTCTTTTATCTGTTTTCCTAAAATTAAAATTTGTTCATGTATTGTAACTGTAAATAATAAGTAAAATCATCGTGAAAACGAATAACAGTTTTGTAAAATGCAAATATATGACGCAGTTTCTATATTAACATTATTAAAAAATATAATTAAAAAAAATACGTTTATTTTAAAACATAAGATCATCAAGGTATTACTTATTCCACGTCATTCAATTTGAACCTGTTGGCATCCCTACTCATCGGCAAAGAAGACAGAGGGTACGTAGAAGGGTGCAGGTAGTGTAAAAACTCTCACTACTCTTTTAAAAAAGCAAATCATCAAACAATACTTATTTTTTAAACAAATATAGCAAATTAATTAGAATTAGCCTGCCCAGCACTAGTCCCAGGCCCTTTTATCAGCTAGATAATCGCTAACTTTATAGTAAGCTTTTTTACAGAGCTTTTCTTTAATACATTTCTTAAGTTTATTAAAAGGCAGAGATAAAAGAGTCTCTGGGATTTTATTAAAGAAGAGTATCCCTTATCTTAGCTTATCACTATTTCTGTATACATACATAATATTTTTATAAATATACTGCGAGTAAAGGTAAGTATATTAGTTTCCTTGAATTTATCTCTCAGAGATTCCCTTTTTTTTAAACATTTTAAATTAAAGGTTGCACAACTAGCCCTTTTCTGCAAGATGACAATAGATTCAACATCAGCAGCATGACCCCATAAGTCATTAAGCTGTGAAAGTAACTAAAATAACCAAGTCTAGCTGAATCGACATCAATTTGTGAGCGAATTTTTCTTACCGCGTAAGCTGCAGAACTAAGTCTCTTCGCCAATCCGTTGATATGAGGGGACCACTGAAGTTTTGAAACCATGGTGATCCCAAGAAATACCATCCGAATCCACCAGAATTCCACATTATAATCAAATAATTGGTCTAGTATCCATAACCCTTGCATTTTTTGCACAAAATTTAATGCATTTCGTTCTTTTTGCATTAAGTAGAAGGTTATTCATATTACACCAATGGACAATCGAAGAGAGAGCGTTGTTCGCTATTATAATACAGCAATCCCATCATACACAGGCTTTATAAGAACTTGGCCTACAATAGAGATATTGATTTGTAGAATATTAATGAGTGCTGGGTGATGATAGATCGTGTGTCAGACCCGTTACTGAATTAATCTTACATTAGACATTGCTTTGTATCGTGCATATTTGGTAATGTTTTCGGTTGTACGAACAAATGCTAAGAATCTTTATATTTTGTTAACGGCGCTGCGAATAATAAAGAATATTATTAAAAGTTTTCTAAACAAAAATTACATATGAAAACTTCAATAACTTATATGTTGTATGCCAAAATAATTAGATAATTACCTTAGACTTTGGCTGGCTCCGTAGTTATTAAATACATTATGCTTAATCAAATAAACTCTGAATAAAAACAAGCACACATATATGTAATTTTATTGGGTAGTAAATTCTACTGTATTGGGTAGAAAGTTTTAAATTCGGCCTTTTACAGTTCGGCTGGTAAAATTTCAGAAACATGTGATAGTAAATTGTCTCGTATTTACGTAGACACGTTTAAGCAGATAGTAAGGCTATCTGGCGGAAGGAGCTCAGTGTCGCATGCACAAAATTTACGATAAATCACCTGAGGAAGGAAAACATTGTGAGGCGTTTCGGAAATCTTTGCAATTTATCGCTGCAGTTTTGGTAACGTCTTAAAACGTGCTGCAAAGTGATAAGATTTGACTTAACGTAAGCCAGATCATACCGACTCCAAATATTGTCAATTGAATACAAAATTTTATTGATTTGCAGTTAAGACTTTTGGTAACTAAACAAAACTCATAATGTAGATTTTAACACCTATATTCAACTACAACATAACAAAGAGCATCAAATCAACACGTTGAAAACACGATATTAAATATTTTCAGTAATTAAGCTTTTAATTTCCCTAAGGTCAGATCCGGAGATATTAAGGTGAACACTGGTTTGTATTCGATATAATACACAGAGTATTCGCAACTAATATATTGCTTAATGTTTTGTATATTTTACTACATTCCTTATTTGATTTTTAATGAACTTATTTTCCTATATACAATAAATACTTATGAACAATTAAAATTATGCAATAAGTTAAGAGTGATTTTGAGTGACTGGAACAAAACATTTACCAATAAAATACAGAATGTCTTTTTGTTAGTGTGTATAGGATCGTAAAAATTAAAGTAATTTTATAAACACAAATATATTATTTACCGGATCAAAATAACTCATTTTCTGTTTAGAATCTTCCTCACTAAAATTTAATACTTATCGAAAATGAATTGCATATTAAATGTTGAAATTTTATTGGAGTAAATTTTCGGTACTGTTAAAACTAAAAATAAAAATAGTATTTTCTTTATTAACACTTCCCATTAGTGAATTTTTTTTAATATAACGGTTTTAAGGTTAAAGTTATTATGTGGTCTTATATATAGCGAATCCGATATCCCGGAATAACTCTCAAAACTTCCGAGTTCCGTAAATACGCCCTTTGTCAAGGATCTTCTGTTTCCGAAACTTATATTGATTTATTCCAAAACTCTGAATTGGAAGAGATAATATCAATAGTATTTTATATATAAAATAAACTTAATCTGGCAATCAAGAGGTTAAAGTTTCTACTACTATATATTATTATAGTTGTGTTTCTCCTGCAACTGCTTAATCATATCATAAATTCGCAAGGTCACAAATTTTTACAGATTTTTATGTTAAATGTAACTACCGGCCATAAATACAGCTGTTGCGGCCCATTCTGTTTAATGACCTACAAATCCTGTTATCTAGTATATTAGGAAGATTTATCGTTCAACCTCCTAATTATGTCTCGCGGGTAAAGCGTATAATACACATTAACCTCTGAAAACTTTTAAAATTTCGTGTTTACGCATAATTGCCATCCATTATTCGCTCGTAAATGCTCCACTTTAATTTATTATCATTACGAATGTACGTAGTCACTTATTGTTTATTTTTGTGCAGTATATGTTTTTTCTATCAAGTGTAAGCGTTGGCATATTCTCCTTGACATCACTAGAGTTATAAAGGTAATATGACTTACCAACCATGATAAATAATTATCGATTTTTTTTTATGATATTGCCTTAGAACACATTAGTGACTATCTTTACTCCATGTCTTATGAATGAAGACGGATGTCAATATTCTAAAAATCATGTTAGTTTGGTGGTGTAGCGCGACCTTCAACCATCAGGTCATGTCTTTCAATCCCTGTACACGCAACATCTGAGGACATGTTTCAGGCGCTAATTAGTTTGATATAATATAAGAATATGAACGAGACGGATATATAAACATAAGACCTTTTTTCAAGACTACTGAAAACACACACACAAAGTAATTAGCATAACAAAATGCTAACATACACGGCCCAGTAATTGCTCGAAGGAGCTGCACAAGACAGCCCCAGTTATTAATGACAAGCCTACCCTATTTACAAGTCATTAACCAGCTTCCAAGGAATGTTTGTAAGCAAATATTGCGCGGGAATATGATTTATCTATTGAGAGCTAGTTACAATTAGATTTGCTGCGCTGATTGTACAATAATATCACTTTGTTTTGACTTCGCTAGATTGTTGGTTTATAAAACAGGTTGTATTATTGAAGCGCTCGGGGTAAAATTGTTTTGCTACCATATAAGGCTTTAGTATCGCATAATTTTCATGATGTGCTTACTATTTTAATCTAAAACTTTATGGTTCTTCTATGCTAATAAAGAGATAGTAAAGTATTTTGGTTGAGATAAAAAGATTCAGCCTGCCTTGAATTGGCTTCGTTTTCATTCTTATTCTTCCCTCAACGGTTATGTTGTACTTGAACTTGATTTATAAATGTTTTTAATACAACTGAACTAAATAAAAAACATTATTGTCATTTCATAAAAGAGTTTATGGATTGTTATGTGCATGAGAACTATGGACAAAGAGACAGCTTCAGTACTAAATCTCTTAGGTACCCACACTCTCTACGTCTATTATAATTAGTAGAAATCTATTGGCCGGGCTTGAGTCAGCCGAGACCAATTTGTGGTTTGGGCCGGCCTTACTCTAATTTGATAGGCTTGTGAAGATTCATATCGGGTGGACTTGTCGACCTTAATTAGAAGAGAATAATAATTAATTAATTATTATATCCTATACGCACGTACAAAACAATAAACACAAAGTTTTAATTTAAATGAGATAATTAAATATTTATTGACCAATTTGAACTTTCTAATCAAGAGTCATAAGGCATGCATGGTATACTTTATTTGTCAACTTTTAGATTACAAAGACTAGTTGCTATTAATTGAACCACGTATCTTGCTAGCACCATCTTAATTTTCTCGAAATAACTAAATTTGTTCCTTACCAGTAACAAGGCCATATTTCACGGAGCTTTTAACAGAGTGTGAAATTAATTTTCTAGTATGGTAACACTTTGTTAGCAGGTGCATTGTTGGATGATTCTCTTCTTTAATAAGATTTTAAGCTTAAACGTAGTTCGTGTAATATGAGAGTACAATTTTTTAGATTAAAAAAAAAGCAAGCAATATAAATATCTTATAAAGTCTGTTTCTGGTTTCTTTGGCGGAAAGCAGCATATTAAAATAATAATCTCAATTTGTTGTGTTACATTAGCAAAGAATAAAATATAGTTAATGAAAACTACAATGTGTGTGGCGAGACTCTTGTGGTCGAAATAGGTTGACAACTTTTGTTTTATTCTAAGGATACATTAAAAATTATACTAATTAAACTTACACGTGTAAATTTTGGATATAACATACTTAGATGAAATGTATATCGTTTGTAAAGATTTCTTTGCTTTCTAAATAAGTCATAAAACAGTATCGGCTTGTCCGCTGACATCGTAAGATGCTCTTTTGTTACCCGAGTCTAAACGATTGATGTGCAGAATTACATTACATTAATGTCATATCATTAACAAATACAAGTCTGCATTTGCCGTGTATGATAAATACTTAAAACATTTTCCTATAAAGCAAAGCAAAAAAAAATAAGAAGACTATTGCAACATATTTAGGTTGTATTTTAGAGATCTCGCGCGGGGATGTCGTAAATTTCAGACAAACGATTATTTTCACGAAACTTAGGTAGTTTAAAGTTTGACAGGCATCGGTGCGTGAAGGGGTAAGAAATCTTTAGGTTCTTATTTCATGGCCACCCTCGTGTAGGGTTACATTTATATTATGACTGGGCTATTATATAACTCACTGTCTCTTAAGTATTTCAGTAAAATAGAAATATTATCAGTGTTTAATTCTTGATAGAAGCACTGTTGACCTAGGTTTCAGCGTTTGGCTCTCATCTCTGAGGCTGTAGGTTCAAACCCTCCGGGAGTTGACTTATAAGCTAATAAAATGGTCATCTATTCTGACAAAAGTGTCTTCTGTGCACGCAGTCACATCGATGAAGCTCGTGAACCTATTCCCGTTTCTTATGGTGTCAAAGGTAGAGACTTCACTATCGTTTAGGACATGCATGCCAAGTTGATTTAGTTTCGTTTCTACCTCCTCACCTGTTGGGTCTTTTTTTTTAGCTGCACCACCCGATATTTTTAGCGTTCGCGTCTCCTGCTATGATAATATTTTGCTGTAAGGTCTCATGTATTCGCATCAGATGACTCATGTATGGAGTGAGGTTATGGGGAACGGGTTTGAAGTAATACGACACCAGAATAATTTCCAAGTCACGCGTTCCAAGCCCGACCACCACGATATTGGGGGTCGTCAATTCAAGAAATTGAGTTATATCGATGCTGCTATCGAACACTACCTCCGCTTTAGTAGTCTCTACCACATCACGCAAGTATTGAAAAAGCCCACTTGTAGTTTTTTTACTTTTTTTAAATTATTGCTCTTGGATTAATACTTTTTCCGTTTTGCATCTATTAACAATTTATTTGTTGCCACCTTTTTCCTTTATTTGACATATAGAATAATATAATTTGACACACTAGATATTTATTATTTACGTTCAATGTCGTTTCAGCCTGTGCGAGAACTGTAACAATACGCAACCAATAATCAAGCCAATGCATCCCACTTATATCTAGCTGTTGGGCACTGAGCGTCGAACGCATTGTGGTCCCTTTTTTTATACATTTGCTATTTAATAATAAAAATAAAAATTATGGCTGGCCTTCTTTCCACAAAAGACCTAAATATCAAAGAAAACATCCACGATAATAAAAGCAAGGATAATTTTATATTTCTTAGAAAAGAAATAAGCCTTTGTTCTTGGAAGCACGCTCCGTTAACTTTTCCTTAGTGATAATGCTATTGTAAAGTATTTGTGTCATAGGCTTCACGTCTATATATTACGGTAATACATCTATTGTCAATACATACGAATAATCCTGATCTTTGATAATAAAATAAAGATATTTTTTAGTTTGGTATTTAAATTGAGTTTTTGTGTTTTTTGTAATATTGAAAAACCTGGGGTACGGTGCAGATCCTACACTGAATACCATATTATCTACGCATAGTTTGCCGCACAGTCCGTGCACTTGAGCTATACACGGACGCCAAGTGTATGTAGAAAGTCGTAAACTAAATTTGTATAAAATGACAGTACGTTTCGACAGTACCGCTATTTCGGTAGCCTAGACCCAAATCCATGAGACGGGATATGATAAGTGACGCCATGACAGGGCTACGAAAAGACACACTCTCACGCTTTTTGGTAGTCAACCTTATGTTTCTACAGTATAGAAAAAACAGTAATCTCTCATCATCTCAAAAGCGGCTCTATAATACGGAATCACTATCACCATTTTTAAAGGCTACCGTTTTAAACAGTATTATACTTAATTAATTTTATTGCCGGTTCATGTCGTCCGTTCTACGCCTTTGAATCGAGAACTGGCTGTAAATGTAAAATCGTATATGGATTTGCATTTAGCATAAACTGAAATAGTTACATTTAAACAAAGACAATTCGACCTAGTAGTAACACTAGTAAAAACTAGACTTTTTCGATGATATCAACTCAAAATTGTATTTTTGACACTGAAAATGTTCAAGTACAAACACCAAACCACAAACGCCTGTAATTTCATCAAAATCTAATTTCAGTGTTCATACTTGTCTGGGTTTTACATTGTTTTCTAATTCTTTGGATTTTATCAACTGCTTGTCAACCTTCCCTATTAATTTATTAATACATTGTATATATCCATTGCTTCTCTAAAGCGGTAACTAATACATATGTTGTTTCTTTTACTTTGCAGATTGTGATTGTTACTTATATCAGGATTTCTCCTAAAAATATCAAAGTATGAGTACTACTAATAATTGTATATAGCGATTATGTAGGTTACAAATTTTCTATTGATGTAGAGGTATAATCTTAACTTTCTTACAGAACATGCAACAAACCATAGTTAATTTCAACATGCAAATAAAATAAATATATTATGCCGTTTATAAAAGAGGCAAATTGAAAATTGTTCTGTGAAATTTAACCTGTATCATATTTATATTAGTGAGATATAACACAATACTATGACGGAATAAGGTGCTACGAACAGAAGCTGGAAGCTACACTGCATTAGCTACACTTATGAAAAAGCGGTAGTGTATGTAGAAATATTTTCGGCGGTGAGGCCGAAGGAAGGAATGTTTGAATTCTACTTCGGCAGTATCAAACAGGGGCGAATTAACGAATATGTTCTATATTAAAATGTAACAACGTCATTAGAACTGACTAGGGCGTGCCTAAGCAAATATTGGGGCAATCACGAGCAAGCACAACTCGTTAGCTCGGTTGTAAGATTGTATTTATTTTAATTAAAGGATAAGGGAGATGTGAGTTGATGAACTTTGTATTTTCATTCAGGAGTGAGGGTTAGTCGTTAATTCGCAATCTCTTTGTGCTTCGCCTCTTTCATGATCTTAAGTTACTGTAAAAACATATACAGTACTTTTTGTAATATTATATTACGTACGATTATTTTTTTTTCCAAGATACAAATATACAGTATATACAGCTTCATAGTAAAAATAATGAAATATATTAGAATTGTAAAAATTATATGAAAAATATTCATAGAAATACACCGCATAGTGTCTAAGAATTTAAAAGCAATACTTAATAATCTTAAAACCTATAACACAGTAACTAATAAATATTACTAAAAGAAGTTCCTTTAGGCAAGGTACCGTCGATACTGGCACCGATCCTCTTTGAATCGCAAGACTATTTCTTTGTTCGAGGTGGCTGCCAGCTCTTCTAAGGGTCTTCTCAGGTCTCCTATGATGCCAATTAACCTATTTGCTATTTCTTTTAAAACCGTATAGACCTAGGACCCCATGGACCATGGACCTCGAAACCAAATGGGACAATGCTTGTACATTTAGGTACAAGTAATGAAAATCAGGTGTGCAATTATAGAAATGGTTAGCACAACTGAAAAAATAGTAATTTGGACACAGGTATTTAGAATTTGAAAATTCAAGTTTTACTTAATATAACAGTTTATTGAAAAAAAGTAAAACGTCAATCGGTAAGTGCCAAAGATTAATTAAATTGTAAAAATTCAGAGAGTGAAAATTAAAACTTCCAATCTGTTTGAGAAATTCAACACTTGTAAGCGAAGTCATGATTACAAAGGCTGAAAGTCTGAAGTAACACCTTTCCTTTACGTCAACGACAATTGACTTTTAAATAGCACCGAAGAGTAATACTTCAATTAAAGACTTGTATTAAATAAAAATAAATTGTATTTATTTCCGATATTAACGTCTATAAGTTTGGTTTGCCAAAAATTAAGAGAATTATTGAATACTAATTCTGCTAATGCTCATGATATATGTCCTTTGCTATCGCGTTATCCTCTAAATTTCTTCAATTAAAAGTTACAGACAGTCCAATAGCGTTAGTACACAGACTTAAAAGCTGTTATTAGTGTTTGATGTCTAGATCTGAGCTACTATGGTTCTCGCGAAATGATCCTGATATATATATCTCTTTTTTATGAACAGTAACCGCTATGCCTATCAGTAAGCTGCAGAGGAGTGTCGAAATCTCCCCTTTCCTAAAGAAGGTCATTATTAGCAGACTTGTTCTAAATAGTTCACATTAAAAGCGTTCAGAATGTTAAACAAAAATGTTTTGTAATGACTGATGTTTTTGACGGACTTTTGATAGCCATGGGAAAACACATTGTGAAAAAAGAATAAATAAATTTCAGATTTTGTTTGTAACATCAAGCTAAAATTTAACAAATGTTCCATATGGAATCGTGAATAATTTGTTCGAATCGAAATTTCTTCTGTTTTTTATAGGTACAAGTTGAGTTTCCGTTCTATGAATAAACAATTATTTCATGGAAATTGCTATGTAAAATTAAATATATTTTGAAAAGCACAGATCAATGACAGTGGATGCATGTATCTAATATCTTCCTTACAATTTAACGGAATATTTACACACATCACAGTTCTCAATCTCTCTTAATATACCTTATTAGCAGGCCAGTTTAGTTAATCGTGGGTAACACTGGAAATATTTACAACTGGCTAGTTAGAAATATTGCTAACGAAAACTTTTTTTGAATTTCAATTTCAGAACTTTTTGGTAACCTAATGTAATATATTGCATTCCGTTTGTCATTTGTTCTTGTGAAGTGGCGGCAAATCTTTAAGTCTTATTACACGTGAAAATTAAATAAGGCGAGAAACAATTCATGATTTATTATGAATTTCGTTGTGTGCTTACTTAACAACAAAGCTATCTAACAAGGCTTCGATTATGTTTTCTGAATTAAGCCCCATCTCGCACCACAACCAACTATCAGCAGATACGGGCAAGCCCAGGCATTGGTATGAGTCAAGTTCAAAAATATTAACCAACGACCAGCAACACCTTCGCATGGACTGATGTCGCCAAATGTTAGATGAGTTTAACGGCGGTGACTCCAATGCTGTGTTTGACATTGTCATATATATAGCTACGAACCCGATACCAAAAGACAATCAGCTTAAAGCGTACGAAAATGCCGTTGAAGAGACCCTAATTAGACCTAAGGACAAATAGGCTTAATACTTTTCTCAGTGGCTCCATTAAATGCAATGATCTGTAGGGAGGAATGGAGATTCGAAATTCGAAAAACAATAAAAGCATTGGCAACTTTCTGCATTAATCTGTTTTTCTTTTTCTAAACATTTTCAGTTTTCTACATAGGTTCATAACATAACGCATATAATGTAACATCAATAAAACGATAGACTACCTAATATAATATCTACTTAGTTAATGTTTTAATAATATGTATTCGTGCCATATTTAGCTAAGTGTTGCCTTGCTTGTTTGCATTGACCGAACAGGTGTCTGCCGTTCAGTACAGTAATATTAAATAAATCTATGGTAATAATAAAAATTCTTCTCAGGCTTATGTTTCGTAAAAAGAGGATGTTCAATATATAAAAGGTCTAAGAGAGAGATATATGTTTTCAGCATAACTAAAGCTACCTATCTATTAAATACAAAACGAGCGAAGAAACAAATTTATATCAAAGATATTGTTATGCATTCTAGAGCAACTATGTCTACAGAGGCTATGAATCTTGTCACGAATTTTTATTGGATGATATAAAATAATTAGATATTTAAATGCAAGTAACTACGATAAAAAAGCAGAATTTACTTATAAATCGCTATATTTGGATATATTACAAAAAAAAATCCAATCACATAAGTCATTGATAACCTGTGTAGCTTTTCGTTGTAAAGTAAGAGTATTTGTTGAAATCCAAATGACGTTTATTTCAACGAATTTCTCTATTTAATTTGAAATTGCAAATAGTTTAAGATTTTATCTTCCATATTTACTGTTAATAGTTTTATGAAATATGAATACTCGAAATGACTCCATTATTATTTCACTGTACTTTTGAACTTATGTTTTCTAGAAAGCTTAGTTTTGTTATGAAATGCTCTTTTTAGTCATTGATAACACACACTTATATAATTTACATGATTTCGATTATAAAAATATGATAATGTTAACATACTGGTTCCCTTCTAACAACCATTTATAAAATTAATTACTTAATTATTAAATGAAATTGTATGGTAGGGTACGAAATTAAATAACTCAATGACACATAGTTTTCTAATATGTAATTTATACAAAAAAAATCAGTGGCGCTTTAACCTCTTTAGGTCTTGGCCTCAGATTTTTTAATCTGTTTCATGATCATTTTTTTAATCTAATAGGCAAGTAGGTGATCAGCCTCCAGTGCCTGACACAAGTCGTCGACTTTTTGGGTCTAAGACGTGTCGGTTTCCTCACAATGTGTTCCTTCACCGTTCGAGCATATGTTAAATCCGCACATAGAAAGAAAGTCCATAGGTGCACAGCCCGGGAACGAACCTCCGACCAGGTATGAGAGTTGCACGTGTAGTTTATACAACAACTGGGAAAACAAATAATAAAAATTTAATCTATTTCTTTAATTATTATAAACGTAACATTATAAATTTATATAAAAATTTGAAAGCGCGTCAATTTTGCGGCGAAAACATAGATATAAAAATTAAAAACCAATAACAAACCGAGAAACGGGGCCTGCAGAGCAGATATAAAATTAAAATATCCGGAAAGAATCAAACCGTTATCTGTAATAGAAATCTTGTAGATTTATCGGGCTTCGGGGGCTGTGGTTGTGGAATGAAATATAGACTGGACGCAAAACTGGCAAAGCATATTTTATTTTTTTTAATGACAGCGGTTGTATTGGCGGGCTTTACTGGATTCCATTTTCAATCTCCCTTTGGTGCACTTTTTCGTGTTCGTACTTTGTTATGAATGTATAATTAATTTTTGGCTATAAATTCTATTATTAAAATGATTTTAAACTACAAGGAAATAAAATGTTTAGGGTGGCTTGCTAAAGTTATACCTAGTTTGGTTTTAATACAATAATTAACTTTTAATTATATTAACGGATAAGCGCCACTTAAAGAGCAAAAAAATATCATTTCGAATACTAAACTATTCTTATTTAGTAGTGTTCAATTTACACAAATTAAGTTTAAATAAAATTTAAGCTTAATTTTTATTTATTATCTTTTACAAAAATTGTTTCATATAATATAACAATTTTCTTAAATTAAAATAGTAAAAGTACTTATCGATATTTATACTGCTTGCTTTTGTAACAAAAAAACTATATTTCTTCATTGTTTTCAATGTTGTCACTTTTTCCGCAGTTAATTAAATATGCATTGTACACAATATTATTAGCAAATAATGTTATTTTTCACATAAAAGCGTTTTACAACAACCCTTTAGCCTCTTGTTAAATAATCAAGTCACTCATACAATTTCATGCAGCAAGATTAAAAAACTACTAAAACAACAAAAAAATTCGTAGAACGTGATTAAATGTTCAGTTATTTTCTCAAATATTCCTGAAGAGGATCGCTCATAATGTGTTTTTTCAGCGCTAAGTGGCAGTTCTGTCTTAATGTTACCTGAATTAATTAGACGGTTAATTAAATTTCTTTTGCCGCCTGCATTCGCGAAAAACGTGTTTTTAATTATTTGAAAGTTGTTTAAATTAAATTATTAAATCATTTTCTGACTGGTTTCATTTAAATGTTTATCTTGAGACTTGGTGTCATGGCGTTTAATTTAACAAGTGTCAGGTAATATCTTCTTCATAACAGTTCTGAACACATAGGTGTAATGTTAACATATACATTAGATGTTTCAGCATGAACATAATATATCTAAAACATTATAAAATATCAGTTACATAATATATTATTTGCACTATTCTGTATGAAGGAATCACCTATAAATTATGTATATACTTATATATTATATATAATGCTATTAATTATTACATTTTTGACTATATAGATAACATTGGAACATTGACATAAGGGATATAATACAATCTCTTCACTCTTTACACTCATATTTGATAATTAATATAAACCAAATAAAGTAAATAAAACCGCACAAATAACATTAAAATAATTAAAAAGCTTAAAATTTAATTATTAAAAAATATTATTGAAAGGAGTTAAGATTATTAAGGTGTATGTCTTATATAGGTATAACACCTAGTGTGTGTGTAGAAATTGCCGAAAACAAAAATATCCAAGGTTGACGCACATTTGATTAAAAATTCTAATAAATTTTTGCCAAGCATTAGGGAAGGCATTAGGGAATTTAGGCCTATAAGAGTAACAGGACACAAAAGGGCGGTGCCCTGGGTGGCCCAACCGCGCCCTATGCTAATGTTTTTAACAATGTAAAAATTAAACCTATGAAACTATTGTTAGCATTAAGGTCAAACTCCTGGCCCATCATATACAATACGAGTAAAACTCCTTCAAGGATTTAATACTTAAAGACCAAATGTATTGCATGAATCAGATAAGTAAATAAAAAATTTTCAAAGCGATGTATCAAAGCAACACTAATGAAAATATTTTTTCCTCAAAAAGAAACAGGAAATAGAGAGAAAAAAGGTTAATCTCAAAAACTATGTAGCTAACTAAAGATTTTTCTTATTCTGAACATAAGCTAACATGCCTCGCTACCTAAAGGTATTTCTTGCTGGTTTACATAAGCAGTGGATATGTTTTCAACGGTTTTGCGCTGAGAAAATTCTGTCTGTGAACTAAGGCTATAAAGCAACGAAAAGTGAGGCTTTTTAATTCTTTTATACATTTTCAACCTTTGTGTTCGCTTGTGCTTAAGTAATATTTAGAGTTAGCTTTTCATATATTTTCTTATTACTGCTAGGCACCTTAAGAATGTCTAAAATCTTTTTAACCAAAATGATTCGTGTGTTTATATGATGCGAATTGTTGGGGCTTCTTCAAAATATATTAATTGCTTGTTAGGAAAAGTTATTTTTGTTTGAATAAATTATATACCCAGAAACTAGGCCAATTATAAATATTATACATTAATTACTTCAGTGTTTCGTATTGAAAATCTACAAACTATGCTTAAGTCAAAAAAGTCTCAGTAGTATAGAAGCAATTCAATACATATATCTGTTACATATAAAACCAAGATCAACCATCTTTCAAATAAAACTTACCAAATAAAATAAAAAAGAAAACAAATACGACCAAATAATGGAGTTAAACGACCTTCCATGTGAAGGGAAGCCTGTTAACTTGAGGTATGAAGACAGTATTATTGTGACTAGAATATTTATCCTGTAGTTATAAGAGCAACGCTCCTGTATTGACAATATAGATGTCACAGTACGTGATCTGTGTATGAAAAGGCATCTATTCAAATAACCGAAATGTATCTTTAAATTGTTTACGATTAAAATTAGTTACAGTTTCGCAACAAGTATACTCGTTTTATCTATTAGAAAACTCGACGTCAGATTGGTCTGAAGTTTTGTATTATACTAGGGAAATGGTTTTAATAAGCGATACGGCTCATCCATGCCATGCTCCCAGGAACGTACCCTATCCGGTGGAAGTAACAGCACCACCGCACAAGGAAGCGTCCTCCGTTGCGGCTAGGTTAACTGTGTCGGTTAAGCTAAAGAAAACCACCATACCAAGTCATAAACCAGAATTTCCTAAAAGAAAAAGGTTGTCTTATCCACCGTATCACGTTAAAATATTAGTTCAAAGAAAAAACAATTATTCGGAAATCTCAAATTTCGGTTTCATAGCAAAGTTTGAGATTTCCATTTCAACATTTACTTTATATTTAAGAGGTTCCGGAAATCATTTTTCTACTTCATTGAAGCCAATAATCGCTGAAGTTAAATTGACGACAAATTGCTAGTTACATTTAACGTTGACAATGCATTTGTACATTATAATTTTATTTGTGATACCTAAGTGTTTTCATGCAGCTGCCAACTGTAGGGTATATTTTTATTATTTACTCCTAGCTGACATACTTTTCGTTTTCATTAATATTTTTTTTAAACCAAGTGACCAAAACCTCATTTACACGGATTAGGTACTAGGAAGTAATTTTCTTCTAACGAATTAAGAAATAAAATATGGCTTGATATTTTAAATTGTTAGTTCCATATTATAAATGTAAAATAAACGAGGAACGCATTCCATTGCAAATGTTACAGATAAAAGAATTTCATAAATAAATTACACGCAATCAGCACTGATTACATTAAGTTTTAAACTGTTTTATTATAAAATATATTATAATAGTATCCATATTTAATCGTTATAATATAAATTGGAGAGACATATATTTAGTTTGTATACTAAGGGCCTGTTTCACAATGTATGGATAAAGTGCCAAATAGCTATGAAACACATAAATTATTCGAAAGATAAAAGCATTTCATGACGTATAGCGCTATCTGACAGTCGTAAAACGCAAAAATACTGTTTATCCTACAAATAAAACAAATAGCTTATTTGGAACTTATCTGGACATTGTGAAACAGGCCCTAAGTGTGTTTTGACATTTTTGCATCATATAAATGTAATGTTCACAACTGGACTCGTTACTGCCGAATAGCCGTCAAAAATTCCAAAAATATTATCCGTCAAAAGTACAAGGATAATTTTGGTAATGCCCTCATGAGCACTGCACATTCTGTAGAAACTGTTTATTCTGTGTTAAATTGCAGAATGTTTCGCGTTTTCACCTCCAACAGTTAATATAAGAGTACATGTATTTGTATAAAGTAGAACCGTTTTAATAAACTTACTCATTTCGAACAGTAGAGATAAAGTATTTTTTAGACAAAATAATAGGACCGAAATAAAACTATAGAAATAACGAAATTTAGATAATTTATAATTTAATTTAATAAAAAAATATATTTTGTTGGTTTTAATTAGTCGGTTAATCAAAAATATATTTAAAGAAGATGCTGAGAAATTTATTGCTCACAGTTTTGGTTCAACAAACAAATGAATAATGGCTTAATGGAGAAATATTTTGCCAATACTAATTACTAATATTTTTATTGTTTTAGAACTAATTTCCGTTCCTCTGTAGACATTTTCGTATTCGATAGAATCACTAAGAATTCTTACGGTTTCACCGCATCTTCAGGCTTCGTAAACCGAATACCTCGAAATTTATCTTTAGTTCTCGGGAATAGTTGTGGTGAGGGAGGATCCTGCTTCGAAGGCGCTGCTGTCAAACTTTTATTAAAGACAACAGGCAAACAGCGTTTGCTTTACCAGTCTGCAGTAACTGTCCTTTCATCTTCTAGCACAACTGTCGAAATCTGAATGAGGCAGTCATCTTTTTTACTTGACTTCATCCTTTCTTTACCTTAGTTGGTCGATCCTCGAGAGAACACTCGTTGATCTCGATGAGAGCAGAGCTTCGTATCAATATATCCAGCTTTCAAATCAAAGTCAAATACAGCATTTCAGTCACCGCCGTTGAACTTACCTAACATTTGGCGACACCAGTCCATGCGAAGGTAGACACACCTTGGCATGTTGGTCCATGATTGTCAATTAAAATATGGGAATCTATCTGGTACAAATCTTCCTGACACCTAAATGTTCTCGTAATATTTTTTGAACTTGACTCATACCAATGCCTAGGCTTGCCCGTATATGCTGATAGGTCACTCTCCTATCTTACTCTATCATGTGTCGCACAGCACTGATATTATGTTCAGTAGTCGCTGTCAAAGGACGTCCCTCGCGCGGATTATCATTGAGATTGCTACCACCACGCTTAAACTCATTAAACGTAAATAGTGGCACAAGATGGGACTTCGTTAAGAAATGCTAATCGCAGCCTATCATAGCTTTGTTGTTGAGTAAGCCCAAAACGAAAATCATAATAAATAATTGACTGAAAATGAACCTAAATTTTCACGTGTTACAAATAAATACAATATACTACATTAGGTTCTAAAATGGAAATTCAAAAAGTTTTCATTAGCAATGTATCTAACTGGCCAGTTCTAAACATTTTCAGTGTACCCACGTATTCTAGTAAAATACAAAATAATAAATAAATAATATATTTAAAATTGTACAGGATCGAAGTAACCATTTGCGACATGATGGTGGGCAGTGTTTTGAGATACCACCATGGCATCACCAACCTGTTGAGGTAGAGGAACATCTTAATAAGCTGAAAGATGTTTTAGGAAAAGGAACTGACCGACGGCAGTTCAGAAAATCGAGTTTAGTATTAGTGAACAAGTACGTCCTGCATTGTCAAAAAGGCGCAAAATATGTAGTATGGAACAGTTTGTCTATTAAAAATACTATATCTGTATTAAACGTCATGAAGTTGTGATTTTTCATTTACTTTTAGTTTATTACTTTAGTTTTATAATCTAATCAGTCGTTTTTCTAGAAGCATTTACGCAACTTTCCATTCAGTTATTAAAGTAATTGACTCTCAAATTTTAGACTGAAATTTCCGGAAATTGTTGAATCTTATATCTTATTTTTATTAGGACTGACAATGAAGTTTCTTTTAAGTAAAATAAAATATTGATTTACAATACCTATCATTATATATATTACTAGCGTACACCAAAAACGTTGTCTAAATAAAAAAATATGTGTGTGTACCAGAGTACACTGGTAAGAAGTGACTTCTTTATGACATATCATTTTCTACTATTTGCAACTTCACAACAACATCAACTTCACGAAAATGGGGTAGATAAGGCTTTAAGCCTTAAGAAAAACAATTTTTTCAGTCATATTTATTGATACTTGCTAATTTTAACAGATTTATATACATTCTTACAATCAAAAAGTGAGTATAACTCAAATAAATATTAAAATCATACTCATACGTGTTGAATTTATAAAACGAAATGTATCACTCTCACTTTTCTTGTAAATTCACTTAAATTTGAACAAGTCTTTTTATTTTATCACTTTCAAATTAATATACTTATTGTTATTCTTATTTCAAACCAAACTTCAAAACTAATATATTGTTGTTATTATTATCATATATTACATTATATGCTTTACGTCACTATACTAAACTTCGATAAAAAAGCAACATGGCGCGTAACTGGAAAACGTGACGTTTTCTTTCAAAATTTCTCCCATACGTCGATAAAGAAGTTTCACTTCAAAAAATAAAAGTCCCATGGTTAAACCATTTTTGAATCCATTTGAACATAAAAAAAATATCGCAATTGGTCCGTTTATGAGGAGTTACTAATTATAAATAGATGCATATAAGTTTATGTTTAAAGACTATGTATTTTTGTATTTCAGTGAAATAAACCGTTACATGTCTACGGTGATTGCACCATTTCTCGACACTTACCATCGAAATATCCAAAATTCTTACCAACAGTTGACACGTGAGATACTGAAACAAATAAAATACGAAGTTAATGCCGCCATAAGAGAGAAACAAAAGATTTATAAAGAATTGATTGAACTAGCGGACACATTGAAAGTTCCAGGTCTTACGATATTTATTATTCTAATTTCTCATTAAACGAAGCAGATACTACTCACGTTGTCAGAAACAAACAAACTCACTTTTCGAATCGTAGAGAATAGAGTTCAAATATTTTATGTTATTTGTATTATTTTGTTTCTTGGTGCAAGACTAACTGCGTAGATTATTTTTAATGGTACTGAAAGGACACTCAAAAATCAAATGAGCGTCAGTATGTGGAACATTTGATTTCATGTTCGTGTTTCGTTTACTTTGGGTATTATTGATATTCAGTTGATATCAAGTCAGTCAATAAATAAATATTTTTCTTTATTTTATAGTTTTACATTCGTCTGTATTTATGTATTCATTTATAGCCGCATCAACTAGATCACACTCAACAAATAATAGTAAAAAGGAAATAGGAAAATAATTTTAAAAGTACTGTATGTACCTTAATTGACAGAAATGTGTGATGAAGAACGCCGTGCCGCACGTACCCTGGCCAGTAAGCATGTGGCCCGCACCTTCCAATGCACAGAGGAAGCCAGGGATTCTATCACCAAAATGGGAAAATACGCTGAAGAAATGATCAATATCACTAAAAGCCACATGCAAGCGGCAGTCGCTGACGCAACCCAAAATTTGGATGAGACTATTCCAAAGTAAGCTACAATCAGCACACGTCAACACACAGTACTACAATAAGCTAAAGCAAATAAAATAATATTTCTTTACTATTTCTTAAACTTACTATAACTACAATTTTTTCTTTTAAAAATAATCCAACTAAACAAACTTGATCTTTTTTGTGTTTCTTTATACCGTCTTATTGTAAATGATATAACTTAAAAAGTGAGTTTTTTTAATCGAAATGGTATTGATATCTGTTTAGGAAGCAGCACAACACAAAAAGTAAATCTATTTTAAAAGCTTGTTTCTAAAACAATAGTAAAAATCTTAAAAGTTTTTTTTATTTCAAATGGAGAAGTAATGTCTTAATTTGTATGTACAGAGCAAATGTTACGACGTGCCTACGTCAAATATCACGGGTAGCTGCTTCTCTTGGCTACGAGTTGGATCTCAGTATTACAAACGCACGTAAACACCACACACAGTCCTGCACGAACCTAGCCAACTGCTGCGTCCAAGTGCGTATCAACACTGGCAAAGAAGTTAAAGCTCTGTCCGAATATCTGTATCAATGTGTTTATGCTTAAACCGACACGACTATACCATAGTTTTAATTTCTCTACTGTATTATGAAATTTTCAACTAACGTGATAGTATCTCATAGTTTATAACTCACATGAGTTGAGGTAAAATTAACCTCTATTCTGAGAAACTCGATACACGTTTACGCTAATAGCCTTATAGTGGCATCAAAAATATATGTAAAAAGTGTATAGGAATTTGGGGTTTATCTCGCGAATAGGCAATTTTTTTTAATGTAAAGGCAATAAAGTCGACGAAGCGAGACGAAAAATGAAATACTCAACAACAGTAGAGGGAATCTCGCTCATGTATCCAATGCAATTTATTTTGAGTATCCAAACGATTCATCTATTTATCCCTTCTTAGTTATCCTCGAGTAATAATTCGGTACTTACGCAATGTGTTAGAGGTTGGGCCTCCGAGTACCGAATAACCACACTAGGCATAGGAAACAGTACCTATTTATTTACACTAACCGAACTCATAAGAGTGACATTTGTTATTATTTTCTATTGAATTAGCGTTAAGCTGTAATCGTAGGAAATTACTTTCATATATTTTTAAAAAACTATTTTAGTGAGCTCTTAGGCCCAGTTTGCTCTTAGTTCTTGCGATCATAGTTACCAGCAATTGCAACAGAGAATTGTCACCAAATAGTAATTCTGTCGCCACAGCCAAATGGTGACAAAATCAAGAAAATGTAATACTATTTAAACCTTCGATCCCGTGTTTGTTTCACTGGTTTAAAGACAACGTTAGATTATCTAAAAGAGAGTTCGATTAAATTTACTTAATAATGTAAACATCAACTGATATAATAAAAACAGGTTGTGGTACTTAGTGATAGATGTTGTAGTATATCGGTCATCACTTATACCTACCCTTGTTACTGTCCCTTCTAATTATGGCCCATCCTGATTTGCGTTTATTCCAACTCGCCAGAGCGAAATCGAATTATTCAAATATTTAGACAACGAGAGACCGTTAATGAATTTAAATTAGTTTCTCAGTTCGCACAGTTATGGTATTTAATCAATGGCTTTAATTTGGTTCGAGGGGGCTTTGTACGAGCTGACGTCTCTTACAAACGGATATTTGTTCATTTAATTATTATAAAAAGGGTATTAATTTTGTTGACGTGTTATTTTGTAGTAACGTAAAATTGTGTGACCTTAAATAACGAAATTAATTGTCAGCACTATGCAGCTGATCCGCTGCCATTTATAAAGGTTTCATATTGTTATTTAATTAATAAGGAACAGTCTTGGGCTACTGCTCTGAGCGTCCGATTCTCATCCCTGAGTCTGTAGGTTCGAACACCAGCTAATCACCCTGATGCTCGTTTAACATGCCCTCGTACGGTAAACAAAAAACATCGGATGTGTCAGGCTGAGAAGACTGATCACCTATTAGAAAATAACCACGAGACATACAGAAATCGAGACTAAGTAAGAGTTGTAGTATTATAATTTTGTGCAATATTTATAGTAAAGGAATCATTTCAATAAGCCTGCTCTAGTAAATCATCGCTTACAAAAATATTGATTTACTTTATTTCATACCGATAATAATCGACTGATATCCTTCTCGAAATGTTTTAAAAACATAAACTTCAAATAAATAATTAACGTATAATACGATGATTTGTTAAAGACTTTTAATGTGGTCGTGAATTGATAATACAGCATTATTTTTGACACTGTCTAAAATTTAAATATTCGATACATTTTGAAATTATTTTTTTATTTTCGTAAAATTTTAAAGCAGAACAGGTATAGAATAAAATTCTGTACAGCTCTAGTCAACAATTCAACCAGGTTTTCAAAAACAAGACTTCATTGAGGCGTGAGTACAATATGACTGCAGTGTCGTAAAGCGCTTTCAGCGACCAACAGTATTATATATCGCGTGTAGCCACGCGCTGACGAAGCGCCGACTATGCTCGTTTGTTCTGTTTAATCGTTCGTGAGCTTTGGAGACGAATGAATCTTGCTTTAGAAACTGTTTCGGATAGGTCATTATTACAAAATAATGATCTATGAAAACTGCAAGCGAACTTAAAACATTTATCATTATATTCGAATATATCGTTAGTTTGCATATTTCACATATGTTTGGAATGGTTGTATCATTTAGTTTGTCTTTCAACGGTAGTTAAATAAAGTGTGTCTTTTCTTATTTGTGAAGTAACTAACCTTTGCAATTTTTAATGTTAATAATGTTTCGCCTAATAGGGGTTAAACAAGTTCTGAAGGACACTAAAGTCATTTTAAATATATTTTAAGTAACACAATACTCAAAAAATATTGAAACCGTATATATTTATTGTTTATTCTCAATAAAACACATACGTTATCCATCAAGGTGGTTCACATTTGGTGTACAGCTAAAGTAAAAAGCTGTTAATAGCGTTGTAAACACACAGTGTTATCAATTATTATAAAATCAAACCACAAAATCAAGAAAAGTTCCATTATTACAAAGCCAACGGAAAAGTAATTGACATAGTTAAACTCACTTCTCCAAATCAAGAAGTCGAGTTAGTTCACCGTCTACCGACTACTCTGTATTCAGCGGCGGCTCTTCGGTAAAAAACTTGTCGCCAAGCTTCGATATAATTAGACCAAGCCACCTTTTCAATTGGGATTCAATAGGGTGACAATACTCGATGGTTTTCAAGATCTAGTTACTGAAAAATTATATTTGAAATTTTATTTATTTTCTTTAAAATTTAACTACCAAGTAGTCAAGGAGATTCTTTGAAGATCAGAAGTGCTTCAATGACAAAGCTCTTTATGAAATGCCTCTAAGGATGACTTTTAATATTACGGAATTTTATTGATAGGGTAAATATAATCTCTGTTTCTGGTCAAAAATGAAGAACTCCTTAATAGTAGACTTAGCGTTTTTTATAGGCTACTATTTAGGAGTTCAACATATCGCGAGCGATCAGGCAGGTGCGGATAGGCAGCAGGGGGTGTCAAATCTCGCCTTTCCTAAAAATCGTCATTATTTGCTCAAGCTTAGTGCTTGGTGTCCCCCGACGGGCCCGGGCGACTTCTACTGTGGAAAAATCGTCATGATATTTATTGACGTGTTAGAGCCTGCATGCCGTGCTGTGCCTGAGCAACATGTAAGATGGAATGGAATGAATGGAAGATAAGAACTCATCCCGGGATACCTTCAACGTAGGGTTCGAGAGAGCGTCCATCCATAGTTGTTGAGCACAGCCACGTTCCGCCTCCCCATGGTCAGTCACTGCGTCACGCAGTACGCCACAGTGTTCCTACTCCTCGGACGCAAATAATGTTGTCATAGATAAGTTATCGATTTCTGAGTATTATTTTTTGTGAGTTACTTTATGTCTATTCTAGTCTATTCTTAGTTTCCGGTTAGATCCATATATAAATATGTCTAATTTTTAATATTACCTAAACATTATATTAGAATGTTCGTTCGTCCATTTAGTTCCAAACATTCCGAAGCGCTTCTTAAGTATTGGCGCGCGTTTCTAAAAATCTATCTTTAAACTAATTTAATTAACTCTATGAAGACTATATCTAAAACTAATTTTTAAGTATATATGTGTGTGGAAACTTTACATGAAAAGAAGTGTTGTTCTATCCTAATTATAAAATAAAACCATAAAAGGCTATTTTATTGAACTAGTTATGGCACAAAATTAAACTGAACCACTTTGGAATTCCCAGACAAACCCTTAAATAGTAACAGTTTGGAAATACATACTTGTATTAGCTAGGAATAGCTTCCATATAGCGGTAAGGCCGTTGTATGTCTACTATTCAAGTTAACATTGGGAAAATGCATTAGAGATGCCGAACAAGTCAAGTCAGAGATTTGGTTTTAGTAGTAACATGATGCCACAGGAACTTAGGAGTTTCTTTACTTGGGCTCAATGATGATTAAAAATTGATAAAGATCGAATATTCAATATGTACTTGAACGAGTAACATAGTATTATATTATTCAGTATGAATAAAGTACCTAGATAAAAATTTTGCACAAAAACAAAGTTTTGCTATAAATACGGCTAAAATCCAGTGGATTAAAAAGTTATCACTTTTAATACGCCACTGGCCTACATCGAATTCAGGTTATTGGTAGCGTCAAAATGAGATATGTATTTTTATAAATATATAATTAAAGAGCTTCAGGAAAATATAAAAGAAATAATACTGAGTGGAGATGTGAAAATATAAGCAACCACGAGCCAGTTTATTAAAAAAGTTTTTGTGCGTTCTCGATAATAAATATTTTGTTTACAGAGCAACTTTACCGATGTTTTGTCGGTAAGATATATGTCTTAAATTGTAATACTATATTGTTTTAGTATTAATAATAATAAGCCTTTATTTTCCCACATCCTATTTACATAGATTAAATAAAATAGATATAAATACAATTTTAACTAAGATTCCTGTCCAGGGGAAGGCCTCCTCAAACCTTTTCCACCCTAATTTATTTTGTGCCATCGTCATCTAATTTCTTCCAGATACACTCTCGATCCCGTCGTCCCATCGCTCTATTGGTCTTCCTTTGTTTCTAGTTCCTTTTGGACCAGTCCATTCGGTACTGCTTTAGACCATCTATCATCTGTATAACGCGCTACGTGGCCTGCACATCTCCATTTAAGTTTTACATATAAGTTTGGCATAGCTGTTTAAGTATTAAAAGATGTCAAAGGACATTCAGCCCACGTAGATATGCTACGTAAGTAATAAGCATTGAGCTTATACATTTTATAGTTTTCCCGCGTAAAGCTACTTAACAGCTAAAAGGAAAAAGCTTTAAATAAATGACTTAAAAAGCATCAAATTTTCTTCTGGACTCAAATAAAGTATTTTAAAGAAAATGATGTATGGCCCATGATGTGCATTTGATTTTCCTTTACTTTTTCCTGCAAGGAAGAATATATATGGATATTTGAAGGTGCGAAAAATGTACAACAATTTGGATTTTACTCCACCTAGCTGACAACTGTCTAGTTGTGTGTTCCCTCGTCCAAATAAAAAAGCGTCATTGTCATGTTATGTTAATTGACATAGCTTTTTCAAATATGTATGTATTAGGTAATTTAAGATTTTATGTAATAATATAATTAAATTTTGCTATAACTAATAGTTTATGGAATACAAATACTTTTTATGCTGTATTTAAAAAATATTCTAACATTTATATCCTTTATTTATATACAAAATTTCTTAACAAAAATTGATACCTAAATTTATAATAACTATAAATTGACAAAGAAATTGACTTGAACAACTAACTCTTCTCTAGAGTAACATTTTGGTATAAATAAATGTAATCGTCTAAATAACATTTATCTGGGTTTTAGTTAAATTATTCATATATTCAAAAAGTCAAACTAACATTGTTGCAACTTTTGTTAATATAAATCACTTTTTATGTGAATTTTGTATTAGGAGACTTTTCTGTCGGTCCGGTAAAAACTTAACAGTTTTGTAAGTTTCATATTAAATTAGTTATAAAAGTGCGATCGCTAAGTTTCTAGAGTTTGTTGAATAATTTCGTAAGACGAATAAAGATGCAAAGTGGTTCTTGAACGGTATACATTTCAAACATGCATTTTGTATGTTAAATTTATTGCATATTAGTTCAGAAGACAATATCTGAATTATAAATATTATTTAAGTCCCGATTAGAGCAGTGTTGGCCTAGGCTTCAGCGAGCGACTCTCATACTTGAGGTCGTCGACGACGTGTATCAGGCGCTGGAGGCTAATATCCTACTTGCCTATTAGATTTAAAAATGATCATGAAACAGATTCAGAAATCTGATGCCAATACCTTAATAGGTTGTAGCGCCACTGATTTTATTTAAGTCCCGATAATTTTTTAAACTTCTACTCATATTAACATTTTAAACTTAAATTCGAAATGGCGGAGGCAGCGGTGGGCAGTCAGTTTGTATCCACGTTCCAAGTATCCACTGTGCACCCAATCATTTTTCAGTTTTGTAACTCTCTATATTGATAGAGTATTATACACTAATTTATAGAATTGGGCCCAAATGCGCGTCAGAAACTATTTTGGGCATTCTCAACGCGTTGACAAATGGTTACTACAATGGACACTTTCTTTAGAAGATTTCATTTCTTTTTTTATAAAACAATAGTAATACGACCAACTTCCAGCCAAGGTTAATTGCCAGCAGGCAATTGAAAGCAGGCATTCATTTACCAGTTCCGTAGTAAATTTTTTTAAGCAGAAATATGTAACTTTTTTCATAGGGCGTCCTCAGTGCTCCGCTAAGGCACGAATCCGTATTGGCCTCTCGTGGTTTTCGGGACAAGATGCCACTAAATCCTAGCGATAGGTGTATTTCGTATCCAGAACACGTAGTTCTAGTCTATAAGACTTTGGGTTTGTTTAATTGGGCAAAATTTTTTATTACTGTCTAGGGCTATCAATATATTTTTTCTTAAAATAATTAATCGCATTATCACTATGCATTGAACACGCCTCGTATATTGGACATACAAACAGATGCGATGCAGGACTTCGTTTACAACTATATCGTGTTGATGTGTCAAATGCGTTGTCGATAAAGAGTTTCTCTTCTATGGAATGGGATTTATATAACATCTTGACATCATCTGAACAAAAACGGACTTTTGTGATTTTCTATTATAGCTAGAAGACAAATCAATTATCTGATATGAACGATTATTGATAGCCTTGTTTATTGACAATACCTGTGATATGATGTGATGTATATGTCACAGCCAATTATTGAACTATTATGATAATTTATTTGTATTATACACAAAGTATACGCATGTTGTTATTGATATTTTTTAAAGGAATCGTTGGAAAACACTGACATCAGGGGTCGTATATTAACGCTTACTTAGTTCCTCGCGATGTTTTTTTTCGCACTTTAACAAATGCTGCATTCATAAGCGTACAGCCTGAATTCGAAAAAGTTCCTGTCCATTAAGAGAGCACTGACATTAAAAATCGAACTAAAAATAGACGAAAAACTACTTGAACGAAAAACCAAAGAAAAATATCTCGGACTAACTTTGGACAGTAACCTAACCTGGAAGCCACACTTAGAAAAAATCAAACTTAAACTAATCCCACTCACAGGTGCACTACGAAATATAACAAATTGTCTCCCTCGAAAGGTGCGATATCTTCTTTATATATATAAAAGAAAGTCGTGTTAGTTACACCACTTATAACTCAAGAACGGAAGAACAGATTTGGGTGAAAATTGGAATGGAGGTAGCTTAGAGCCAGGAGACGGACATAGGATACTTTTTATCCCGTTCGACAGCGTTCCCGAAGGACTTGACATGAAACGTCAGTCACTATAAAACGTGGTATAACAAAAAAGAATAATAAAACGCAAATGATAGCTATGTAATTGACGTATAATGACAGCTGTGTAATGACGTATATATGACAATTTGATATTTGTAAGAAATCAATATTCAAAATATTTCTATTAAATAAATAATTAAATGTAATGATAGTGCCATTGCCCATTCGTATAAACAGTGAAGAGAACTATAAATCTCGATATGGTCGTATGTATACAGTTCGTCCAAAGAATGATGAATGTTTCTATTTGTTGTTGTTGTCGAAAGACGCATTTAATCGAGTATTGGAACGGGAACGTGAATATGATCACCAGGAATTAGATTTAGTAGTTCAAACGAATGTAACCCTGTTGAATTACCAACAAAAGGAAGTTTATGATACTTTAATGAAGGCAAACGATGATGAAAATGGTGGTTTATATTTCCTAGATGCCCTTGGTGGAACTGGCAAGACATTCCTCATGTCATTAGTTTTAGCAACTGTTCGGGCGAGATCCAACATAGCGGTTGCAGTTGCTTCTTCTGAAATAACAGCCACATTGTTAGAAGGATGCCGTACGGCTCATTCAGAATTAAAATTACCGTTAAATCTTCAAACTATTGAAGAACCAACGTGTAATATTGCAAAACACTCAGCAATGGCCAAAGTTTTAGCGGCATCGAAAATCATCATCTGGGACGAATGCACAATGGCGCATAAACGTGCATTAGAAGCACTTAACAAAACATTAACAGATTTACGCAATGACTCGAGATGTTTTGGAGGAGCAATGATTTTACTGTCTGGCGATTTCTGCTAAATACTGCCAGTAATTCCAAGATCTACGACTGCCGACGAAATAAACGCTTGCCTCAAATCGTCAAATCTATGGCGCTATGTGAAGAAACTGCAGCTGACAAGAAACATGAGAGTTACATTGCTTAATGATACATCTGCTGAAGATTTCTCGGAGCAATTGCTGACTATCGGTAATGGTGAGGAAGTTCTTATTCCGAGGATCCCGATGATCCCAACCGATATGCCGTTTGAATTTAAAAGACTTCAATTTCCGATACGTCTTGCATTTGCCATGACCATCAACAAATCACAAGGCCAATCCTTAAAAGTTTGTGGTTTAAATCTAGAACATTCATGTTTTTCCCATGGTCAATTATACGTGGCATGTTCACGGGTCGGAAGACCATCTGCGTTGTTTGTTAAGTGAAGAGTAACCTATGTACTAAAATACAGAAATAATAATGAATGATTAATGTAGGTATTTAATTTTTTTGTATTTTGTTCCAATAAAAAAAAACTGCTTATTTATTGCCATTAAGGCGGAACAAAGTTCGCCGGGTCAGCTTGTCTTATCTATAATTCTTTAGTAAAGCCTCATATCGACTACCTCATTGAGGTGTGGGGTACTGCAGTGAAGTCTTATCTAGATTCAATTCAAAGAGTTCAGAATAAATTAATAAAAAATGTATTTAACTATAAATTACGGACACCAACTAAAAAGATATACGAAGAAACAAAAATAATGAACATAAAACAAACGTACATATACTACACTTGTATTCTAATACGTAAAATATTAAATAAGGAAATTAATTCCAATATAACATTTGTAACAAAGCAACAGACACGAAAGATTAACTTAAGACGCGCTAGTTACTTGGTGACGCGCCCTCCTAGAACTAACTATGGAAAAAGAAATCTGGAGTTTGAGGGTGTTACAATTTATAATAAGTTACCATCGGTTATAAAAGGAGAACAAAGTTATGCCCGGTTCAAAAAGCTACTAAAAGCACACACAGTTAATACATACAAATAAGTGATTAAATATATGTATATATAAATAAAGCAATACACCCCATTTCGATTAGATTTACACCGCTAAAGTTTAAATATTAATTATTAATTACTTCTATTAGCCAAAAACAAATAAAACCCAATAGGTACATAAAATATTTTATGAACCCATATAAATCATATAAATGTATTTACCTAAAATATCTAAATAGAACAATAAACTAAAAATAAAATAGTCTTATTAAATATATATATAATATAATATAGTATAGCATAATATAATACATATAATATAATGTATAAATATGATATATAAATATATATAATATAATATAATAAATAATGTATAAATATAAAAAGTAATTAATATAAACCTGTTATATCAGGCTATGCCATCAATGCCACATCTAGTAATAAGTCCAATCCTAAACCTATGTTTTTGCTTGGTTGACCGTTTCGAGTCTGTTGTGTCTACCTGCATTTTTGTTACTGTATTTGTTTTTGAATTTTTGTATAGGTACCTTCTGTGCGTTCTGGTAATAATTATTTAGTCTCTTGTAATGTTTTTTTCTCAGTAAGCGAATTTTTTTAATTCCTATGAGAAATAAAGTTATTCTAACCGTAAAATTACAACAATAATTTATTTAAACATCCCGTGTCACTTTTGAATACTGAATCGCTTTTAAGTTACAAGATTTAATTAAAAAAATAATTTAGTTCTTTACTTCTTGCGTTATCGTTTCTGGAAAATTCACATTTTTAAATCATAATGAAAGCAACGCACTGATATGCTTTTGCTGCGGATTAAATATTCTATTTGACAGGAAAACTGTCGGGGGACGGAATAATTTACATTAGATTTCCCTTGGGCGGAAGCTGCTTTGTGTATCCCCTGCATTTAGCTATTTATAAGACGCTAGTGGCACGCTTTATTATATAGAATATCCCTTATTGGAAATATCATCTTTGATGTTTTAGCTTTATAGCTATTATCTGTCACTGTAGCTCGGTAGAGTCGATGATAACATAATTAAAATGAGCTTTCTATTAAGTATTTAGAAGTATGTCAAATAATTAATGCAAAAATCCTAATAAGTATTAAGAATAAGATTCTGATTAGTGAACCCCCAAAAATTTTAACAACACAATCACGCCTAATATTTGTACAAGCATCGACTTCAATGGGAAATATGTTCGTGATGGTAAAAGCTTTTTCGATTGACTTTCTGAAGTTTCATGCAAGGTAAACACATAAAAAAATAAAAACTGAATTAGATTGGGTGCAGTTCTCAGTCAGTTCACTCTCCAATTTTTCCATAATCTCTTTTCAAACTTCTCCAGTTTCCCGACATTTTCCGAGGGCACTTTGTAAGTAATTAAGCTCGATTTCAATTTACACAACTTGATCCGTAACCCGAACTTTTTACCTGCCCCTTCATACTACGAGTGTTTCTTTCCAACTTTACCAGCATATAATTCGAGATTTGCTTTTGGTTATTAAATAAAGTTTGAAACTAGACAAAAAGCGTCCGAAAAAGCTTATTTCGACATAGTACAAAATAATTAAATAACATTATATTTTGGGAGCTTTTATTTACTTTTACTAATTAGACTATACACAGTATTTTAGTAGTTTCCAGTAAGCGAAGTAAATAATGAAATTATACGCAAAACTTGCGCTGAGAACTATTATTTTTCAGGTATCGCATAGATGTTAATGCAGGCTTTGAGCGCGATGACCGAATCAAGAAATTCCGTAACGAAAATAAAAACTTAACACGTGATGACGTAATGTCGGTTGGGCCAATACGCGTTAGAGCGGGACAACGAATACTGCGTCTCGCTTCGGTAAAACAAAGCATTCTGCGTATTCACATCTATCTGACGAGATCGGGGACAGTCTGTACGCGTTAGAGTGAGGCAGACTATATAGGCTTGTTAAGTTAATAAGTGATCAAACTTCAGGTTTTATATGTTGTAATTAGCATTCTTAAGATATGCAAAATACTACATTAAATTTTATCAAAATCAGTCACCGACGAAATATACCAATACTAGACAGTTTAGGATTAGTTAGACGAACACATAATGTTTACAAGTATGCTACATCATGGTCGTTTTTACGAATCTGTGACCATTTTGGGTAAATTAATGATTAATTTAAAACTTTTAAAGGTTTTGAAAGCCATGCTTTATAAAACCATGTCGTGTTTAATAAAAAAAATTAAGTTTAAGTGTTAGTTTATAAAAGAAAATCTTTAAGCGCGAATATTTATATTCGATGAATCCTTCGCAGCACCACTATGCAAGTGTGCATGTGGATTACTACGTGGTTATTAAGAAAATAAAGCGTCCTTTCACAATACCTAGAATTGTTAAATTACGCTTGTATGTTGTAATCATGAGATGTAATACTCACTTTTTATTGAGACGTCGGTTTCAAATATTTTTTATTTATTTCAGAACAATTGACAATTCAGACACTTCAGTTAAAATGTATAAAGTATTTATTACAAGTACATTATGGATTTAGATATAAAAACCTAAGTTTATTATAATTCTATTCAATACAGAGCCGGCCAACATAATGTATATTTAGTTCAAAACGCACGATATTCGCTCGAGTGTGTTTGACATACCGAGTTGAGCCCCTGAAACTCATTCTGTGCAAAACTCGACAGAACCTCTTTAAAACTTTAGCCGTAGTATTAGTAGTGGTAGTACTGACTTGTACATTAAAAAATATTTACCAGTAACTATTAAAAAATAAATTAAAAAATACATGCATCGGCCAGAGTTTACAATTAGAGGAGAGTGGACAAAAATGTGTTAAAATACCACAACTGTTAAAATAATAAATAAAAACTTTTTGTGGTAATTATTAATAATCATATATTTGCATTTAAGTTTGTAATACGTTTAGGTTGTATTTATTAGTTTAAGAAATTATTATATTACATTGATTTGAAGCAATAAATCAAGAAATATTTTAAGAAACTAAATAACGATTTAGGTATCTATACATGGATTAGGTACTTGAATAATAATCGAAACATTATCAAATATTAACTTTAACTTACATTAGAATCTTTGCAAACTTTGGTTTAATATAGAAAGGTACATCCAGGTATTGACATCTGGCCTAGAATGTTGCATGTAGCATATTATAACTAAAGCACTTGCTCAACTGACAGTTATAACTTGTACGCGTGATCGGAAGTAGAAAGAGACAGCATTGTTTATTGCCAGTGTGAGTAAGAATTTGAATAATAGGGGTATTCCAAATTAGGGATACTATCCCATATTTGGTCACTCTCCTCTAATATTTTTTTTTCTTTTCAGTTTTTCCCCAAACACCTGAATATATATAAGGATGGCTATTAATTACTAAGTCCTATATAGTTTTCTTTAACTGATATTCGAGATGCTCTTTAGCTCAATTTCTAAAATTAATGAAAGGTGTCAAGAATCCAGCCAAGAAAGAGCCCGGGGATTACAGCAAGCCACATATTTGATTTACCCGCAAATATATTAAAAAAACCGTTTTGATTCTAAGATTTCTTTTAATAGTACTCCTAGATGGCTGATTTGATTGCTATACTTCGATCATATTGCATATCTGAAAGTTATTACCCCAAATTGGTCCAGAGAACCTTAAATTTCGAATTATAATGCCCAAGCTTATAATTAAATTAAATGTAAAAATGCAGCCATTTTTATTTAAACATACAGTTTCTTTGCAATGGATAAATATGTTCAATGTCCTGAACTATTAATTTCAACCGAACAAACGCTGTGGAAATGTACAAAGATGCTAAAATTTGGAAATTAAATTTTCAGCTACGTTTAGCTTCTAATGTTGATATTCACTATTCGCCCTTACTTGTAAGAATGTTGTAGACGGGCAATATAGCCCCAAACTATACGTATAATTTGATATCACAAAAACTTTTAAATTTTACTAAGTACTATTTCAAATCATAAAATAAGTATTATCATTGTTATACTGAAAGTGCTTACATTAACTTATTGTCGCTTGTTGCGGTCGTTAGCCGAAGTACGTATATAATTAAATATAAACATATACCAATATATGAAGCGATCACTTGATTCGATTTCACAGTAATTCTTAGACATTTAATGATTGCATTGTATTTATACTTCTCTTTAAAAAATACAATTTTCAGACGACTATAGTCACTCGTTTGTTTACAACATGTGACGTCCAGGCTGCAGCCACACAATTGCGACACACAATATGTCAACGTGACCGCAACATTCCCCTGAAATTAAGGAAATTAATGTTGCAATTTTCCACTTTGAAGCACGTTAGGTATTATATTAATGTGACACCGTTAGAAGGTCATATTTTGCTTTTTCCCATACGTTGTTAGCCAACTGGGAAATCACCTGTGTACTGCTTTTTAATATTTAATTTATGAAACTGGAATTGCGATTTTGTGAAGCGATTCTTTGCTTTTAGTATAATAGTTTTGTTTTGATTTATGGGATTGTACGAAATGAATTTATGCCAAATATATTTTATATGTTTAATATTATCATTATTTATTTAATATATAAACATTGTTTAAATTACTACTTAACTACTGAACGAGAGGCTCATGTAAAATGCCCATGGACACCATCAATGCCAGAGTGCTCACATGTGGACCCACATAGTGATGATGCGTGGCAAGAACCGCCTTAAATAAGGCACAGTTGTGTAACAACGGGTGTCGTGGTCATTGTAGTTACGGGTAGAATTTCGTATTCTACCTCAACGTCTCAAGATCAAATTCAGCTACATGTATTAATCTGAAGTACTCATCTAAACATTTTCGCTGGTAAATGCGAGAGGCTGTACAGAGAGATCCCATACACAATGCCAAACCGCTCAAAAAGTGTTGGAATATAATAGAATTTTAAACTAAGCTATACATTGAAATAATAATAAAAAAAGATGTAAAAATATTTTTACAGAATAGCAGAAGCATTATTGAGAATACGGCAAAATCAGTTACCTAAACCATATTAATAATTTTAACAATATAAAGATTTACCACAGATATATAAAACTCTAGCATAGTTATTTTAGAATGCCCACCTATTAGAACTTTGAATCTGACACACAACATTTTAAAATATTTTCCACACGACGAGGCCCTGTTACCAGAACAATGCTATTTTGCTCCAAACACGCCGCCTTGTCACGGTGTGCTCTATAATCCACATCTTTTCAGTATTTTATTTGCATTCTATAAACGAAGAGTTTATCAAATTATAACTAGAGGCATATTGTCAAGTTTATATTATTATTAGTATGTTTACACCTTATTTAATTAGCAATTTACACATTGCTTGTTAATCTTAATTAGTGAGGTGTCGAACCGTGGGTGGGTCGTCAAAATCTTAACAAACTTATATTTTCATGTTCAATTTATATTTATTGAATAAATTATACTAGTAGATTATGTCATATACCTAAGCCAGAGTTTACACAAATTGGGACCACAGTAGAGTATCCAATTTGACGTGAACCGGTTAACGTGCTCGAAGTAACGAGCGAACCCGCTGGAAGCGATGCTGCTGCCAAATGGGCTTCTCAAGTGTTTTAGATGTTTACAATATTTTCTAAACTAATTTTTACTATCTTTATAGTGTTGTTTACTTATACAGAATATATATAACATACATTTTAGCAATGTATACAGAAAACTTTTTTCTCAATGATTTCGCCATTAAAAACAACGTTCCTTTCATCGCTTTCGCGATTCCCAAGCCGAACCCAATTTAATTCATATGTATTTATTCTCTAGTGGGTTATGTGGATCGACCAAATGGTAAATCCTATCGCAAAATTCACTGTTAAAGCAATGAAATATGTCGCAGATTGTGTAAAACTTGTTAACATAAATGTTATCAAGCAGTTATTTAAGATAAGTGACACAAGTATCGCAATCTCTTTCAACTAAAAATCAAACAATACAAATTTAAATCCATTTATTTCATAATAAATAAATAAATTTCAAATAGGAGATCGAAGCAGACGCTAAATTCAGTGGAACTTTGTAAATTCATAGAAAGAAAACTGCTTATTTCAATCGCATGTCGAAACTTAGTCAGAGTTCTTTGTGTTTATATTCTATTCTACGTATGTGTAGGGTGGATTTCCTTGAATATTATTAGATTATTTTCATATTTTAAGAAGTTTTCATATTAAATTTTATATGACGTGAAATAAATATACAGTAAAGTAAATACACTAACACTATTCAAAGTTCCTTCATTCATCATAAACAATATGGTATTAAAAATACTATAAACTATCAAATCTAATCAAATTAAAGACATAACGGTTTTGAATTCAATTGACTTGATTGTTATTTAAATGTGATAAAAAAAATCAGTGACGCTACAACCTCTTTAGGTCTTTGCCTCAGATTTCTGAATCTGTTTCATGATCATATTTAAATCTAATCAAGCAAGTAGGTGGTAAGCAGCCTCCAGGGCCTGACACACGCCATCGACTTTAAGGGTCTAAGACATGTCGGTTTCCTGACGATGTTTTCCTTCACCGTTTGAGAAAATATTAAATGCGCACATAGAAAGAAAGTCCATTGGTGCACAGCCCGGTATCGAACCTTCGACCTCAGGTATGAGAGTCGCACGCTGAAGCCACTAGGCCAACACTGCTATATTAAAAGGTAATGACAATCGCAAATGACATTAACGCTGTTTCTCTGACATTATTAATAATGGCAGAGAAACAAGTTCCTATAACTAAAGACAATCAATCGGCCTGTTGATTTGTTCAATCTAGAAATATTGGCACGTCGAATAAATTACAAATATTAACGTAAGACTTTGAAGTTGGTAAGTTATGAGCTCTTGTGACATGACAATAGCAGCTGCCAACGCAATTTTTTCGACACATATACTGTAAAATACAGACAGACCGCTTGCCGTTAATAACATCGAATAATTAGACCGATCCTAATTTTTTAATAAACTTGTTTTGTGAGTAAAGTTCTCACAAAGTAAATAATTCATGTTCACCGCAGCACAAACTTTATCTACGATAGAAAATGTGCCTGCGGCCTGTCTTGTCAGCGGTCTGCGCTTTTGTTGTCAACGCTTGATATTTTAAACGGTTAAGCTATGTCTGCAAATAACATTGTTTACTGTTTTACTTAACCATAATTATATCTACGCTGTAAATTGGCGCAAAATACAAGGGTTGTTAGTATATTCTGTGAACCATTCAGACACATAGCTACGCCGTAGCTGCAATATTAAGTCAGGTGCAGACGTAGTATCACCGTGCCAAGAATTGTCAGTAAGTTTTCTAAGTACATCCAACCATTTTGTGTATGTTTCTTCCTTTTGATTTACAAACTAAGAAGTATACTATTTAGAATACCTTACGCAAATTGTTGAGCTGTTATAAAAATAAACCTAATAAATCACGTGTAAGTATTAGTTTGAAATTAGTTGGATCCATAGCAGTAACCGTTCGAAGTGAGCAGGTAAACGGCCATCATATTAAAGAAGGACCTTAAGGGATGACCTCCTTTATCATCACACAACAATGGGCTCGTGAAATGAAATACTGATTCTTAGATACCCGGACCGGGCTTACTCACTACGCATTTGTTCGGGACCGTTTACATATTTTATTCGGTCCAAGAGCTTTTTCAAAATAAAAATAAAAAAGAACGCCGCGGTAAAACATAGCGTTTTTGTCAACTTATGCAATTATAATTATTTATTTATTTTATAATTATGCAGTATTTTTATTCTTTGATATTAAATCAATCTACCAGACTAACACGTCTATATTCTAATCTTACTCTAACGCGTACCTCTGTATATCTCGTCAATAAACACTGTCGTCTGTCCGACTCTAACGCACCCGTGCTACGTCACCGTTCACCATGGACCGATGTGAGACGCAGTCTGCGTTGTGTCCCGCTCTAACTTATATTTCGTCATCCTGTGCTAAGTTTTTGTTTTCGTTACGGAATTTCTTAATTTGGTCGCCGCGCTAAAAGCCCGCGACTAAATATATCCAAATCAAAATGTAATTTAAAACAATAGCGCATTACTTTTGATTCTGGTCGATTAAACGGAAAGTTAAATCGTTTTGCGAATCAGTGATTGGACGTATAACATAACATTTTATGTTTCGTTGTATATTCTTATGATTTACTGTACTACATAACTACTTTTTGATGTAAAGTGCGTAAACTTGCTTAGGTAAAGTATTGTTTTCGGGAGAGTACCTGCGGGGCACGTAAAAATTAAATTGCCTTTTCGGACTGAATTTCCGATGGGTCTCTGTGGCGAATTGAATTTGGCGTATGTGTGATACGGAAATCATATTATTTTGCAGTTCTATCATACGAGTGCTTATATAGTAGACTCTAACATATAAGTATTATATAGTGGGTATATCTCATTTTTTGCTTTGTTGCGTTTTTTTTTTAAATTATTAGATAATGGATTTAGCATAGGTTAACACACCGCCAGTGTTTTGTTTAAGCAATAAATAAATAAAAAACAAAAGGGGTCTGTAAGACCAATACAATTATTAAGGTGTCTTATTATTTGGATTAGCTTTTTTATAATATAAGAATTTATTTATTTTATTTTTTAACACTTCGTTGCATTATCTAAAAGTATAAAAAAATATTAAACATAATTTAATGAAAAGCAACCGGTGGCCTTATCGCTTTCGAGTGATTTCTTCCAGACAACCACTTATTATTTACTGTCATGATTCTTTTTAATTTTATTGGTCAGGATATTTCTTTATTTACTTTATATATAAATAATCAGTCAGTCAGTTATTTACCCAACGACATATATATATATTTAAAAAAATCCGAGCAAATATTTTCAATACGGGATGTTGTTTATACCTATCACAATAATAAGGATTTATGGAAGAAGGAATGACGCAGGGTCAATGGTATGTGATTAATTATATACAGGGACCAATGCTTAGTCACCGTGAAAGGGTTAAAAGGGTATATGTATTACGTACGATTATGGTATAAAAATTACGAGTGCGAGAAAATAAATCTTATTGGAACACTATCCTGTTCACGCAGTCTCATTACTCTTTCATGGTTATATTTTATCGTAAAAAATTTAATCTTGAATCAGCTCAATTGGTTATATATAAACCGAAAGGCTGTTTTATTACATGTTTATTTACATTTATTCCATAGCTTTAGTTTACAGTATCATAAATCATTGGACGATTAAAAAAAAATCAATTTCTTTTTTTCTCTCTTTATTTTACAAAATAATATAGTATGTCACAATAAAATAATTACATTAGAACCCGCTTTTTAGGAGCGCGACAAATGCATGTAAAAGTAGCTAAATACATATATTTTTTAAATCGTCCAATTATGTACGATAAAAGATAATAATGAAAAAGTAATGAGACTGCGTGATCAGGATAGTGTTTCAATAATATCATTCTCAGGCTCCCGTCATTTTTATATCATAATCGTACGCATTACATATTGTGACTACGTTACATTTGCTACTGTAATTCACTTAACCCCAAGGTCAATGTTATAAATACGACGTCTTTAAAGAAATATGCTATTTTAGAAGCTCGAAAAAAACGAAAAAGGCATGCTCGCAAAAGTTTAACGTTACAACAAACTTCATTCTATGAAATGATATTTAGCTGTTTTACCCACTAACAATAAGTTTACCTTCTGTAACGGCTAATTTAGCATATTAAGGTTCAGAACTCCGAGCACCCGCCTTCAGTCGCTAGAGACACGAGAAAGACCGGATGTCATTAACTTAGTATATTGCTACTCTATAAAGGTAATATCTGACGAATAGATTATACTGTATTAAACACACATAGACTTCTTTGGGTTTTGGTCTTGTTTTAAATTTACTTTAATGATTTGGTTAAAGATGACTTTGAATATAGTAAAGTTTTTATTCCATATTCCAATTCAATTGTTATGTGAGCAAAATCCACTAAAACTATTTGTATTTTCCAAAACAACCCAAGGCGAAGAGTTTTTATTTATTATGTCTGGATATAGGGGATATAACAAGTATACGAATCTTCTTTTTTTTACACGTTAAATGTTTTAACAGTTCTATAGTTCATACAAAATAACAATAAACAATGGACAGTTAACCAACAAATTTCTTTCGCAGTAAATAAACGAGGAAATAATAATGAAGAAATAATTAAATCAATATATCTTAAATCTTTAAGCGCAGAATGAATTATGCAGTAGCTACTTTATTATTTCATAACTATTTATATATTATTTTAGTCATGTAATGTCCAACAATTAAGTTAGCATGTTGGCAAGTTGATAAGTATATTTTACACAGTGATCCATAGTCTAGCAAGTAGATGTCTTGTAACTCTAGGGTTCTTTCTAACACAATACAATCCTACATGCGATAAACAAAATCTTAAAAAAAGCAATTTAAGTTAAATTTGGTACTGTTTATTTAAATTATCTCTATAACTACTGTATAATTTTATTTTGTATAACCGTCGTAGCTAGCGGCAAATATTAGCGTCCCGCAGTCTGATTAACTCACTTCGATGATTTAAAGCGAAGTTGATTTCTAAAACACTGTTTTCAAACAGAATACTTTATCCCTCGAGAAAATGAAAGTTACGATGTAAAGTTACTAGAGTGAAAGTTTTTGATACTCATTGTAGTGTAAATTTCATTATGTTTAGATTTAATTTTATTCCAAAAAAATTCCTTTCTCGGTGGTTTGACTAAGTAAGAAGAAAGCTTAAATATTGAAACATTGTAACAGTCTTTCATTTGTTTCAATATAAATAGAAAGCAAGATTTTGTCACCTAGAATAGTAATACATAATAATAAATTCTATGTACATAAAAATAAATTACTGTCTGATCTAGGTGGCTTTATATCATTAAAAATCTAATCTGAACAACTTGACTTTGATCTAACAGAAGTGTCTCTTTGTGTAATTTGAGATGGAACATTTTTACAAAATATAATTGGATAATCATGTGGTCTTTACTTGTTTATACCGGCTACGTTCAAGGCTAATTGAGCTCGATATTCATAGGGTTTTATACATATTTGTGTTTTATTTACGCGAATTTATTTCATTATCATATAACTTACCGAGAGATTTTTAACAAAAGTGATCAATGAGAGACTGGGTGCGTTTTACCTATATTTATCTTAATTTCCACGTTAAACCATATTTGAGTTATGTATTAGAACATAATTGCATTAATTTTAATAGACAATGGAGTGATTCCGATTCGTTGCACGAACATTGTCGAACGATAGTAAGCTTCTCGTGCTTTTGAATACATATATATAGTTACACTGTCACATAACAGGACAATAATTAGTATAATAATACTTAAATTCAAGCATAAAAGCATCAAGAGTAAACATAACATACGAACTATGGATTTAAAGATGATCTGTGAAAAATAAATCTTGCCATTTTAAATTTAATCGATACAAGCGTATTCACCGCTCGATAACGCAGCCTGTTAAAGACTGGTATAGTAAGGCCGATAAACAAGTAGACAGATCATAATAATTACCGACCCTTACACAAAGTTTACAAAAGGTAAAATTGATGAAAAACATATTTATGGATTAATCCAAAACTGCTACGTATAAAATAATAAACTTTCAAAAAACCAATTAGGATTTTTTAAATCTTGCGATTGATAGCACAAAAATTCAAAGCAGCATCTACCTTTATTTACAGATCACGTATTATGCACCTTGATTTGAAAGAACACCTGTTAGTAGTATCGTCGATTTCAGCAAGGCATTTGATATGCGTAGACATAAAAAATATTGAATAGCTTAGAAAATTCCATAGTACAGGGTAGTTTGCTTAAGTGGTGTGAGAATTATTTACAACATATATCACACCACGTAAGAGTGTATAATAAAACTATTCCGGAAGATATATAATGTAACGTAATGTAAATGTCAAAACGTTGAGTTCATGATTGGTCCAACGAAAAAATGGATAATGGATGGATGCTGCTTGTTTGAATTTTTTTATTTATAGAACAGGCAAACGGACAGGAGGCTCACCTGATGTTAAGTGATACCGCCGCCCATGGACACTCTCGATGCTATAGGGCTCGCGAGTGCGTTGCCGGCCTTTTAAGAATTTGTACGCTCTTTTCTTGAAGGATCCTAAGTTCTGCAGCTGGTTCCACGAGGTGGTGGTGCGTGGCTTAAACTGCCTTGAAAAACGCGCAGTTGAACCTACCTTGGTGATCGATGATAATCAATAAATGGTGCTAGTGCAAGTTGTAGGAAAGACGAAACTAGCTAATGCTATGACTTGAATATTAAATGATTCTCAACTTTGACGCTGACTTCGTAATTTACAGTTCGACAGTTCGTAGTTATAGGAGTATAGGAGCTGTTTACTTTTCAATAATAAAGATAATTTGGACGTTGAATGGAAAACACGTGTAGTGTGATTTAATAAATTAATAATAAAACGTAAACCTGCATGTCCGTTTTACCCGATACCCGTCCTCACTTATAAGTTCAAAGTCATGCCAGATTGTTCACTGTGTACAGCTTACAAGCAACCCAAGTTGTCTTCGACTGCATGATTGCGGCACTGGTCATACTGTTGTAAAATAAAAAGCATTTTTATAACGCGGTAAAAGGACTTTGGAATTCAAATGTATATGGTATCCCGCACATATTTGTATGCTATATATAAAACTGAAATACTTTGTTCTATGGTCATTAGTTTCGGCAGCGTACCGTACGTAATTTTATTCGTATTTTTTCACACGTTTTATTACATTATCGTAGTTAGTATCAATACATTTAAAAAAAATCTATAAACTGTGTTCATCAGCGATACTGTTAAATTTTAATTGTGAACGAAAAAAATCAAGGATTTCACGTCAAATTGATACTTTTTCCTTATAATAATTTTGTAAATCATATAAATGTAACTTTTAAAGCAACAACTCTTCGTAATAAAGTCCAACAAATTTAAGTTGACACTCAGCATTATCAGATGAATATTTGAAGCAAACTGATCCAAATCGTTTGTGTTCCCGAATTTTCGGGAATTTGACTACTAATTACTCTGCTTTGTTACTATTGTTGGAATTCAGTATTTTTATAGACATTTTTAATAATATGCAGCGTTGAATTTAGTTTACAAGCTGAAAAAAGGCTAGTTCAACTTTGATATTATAGCTAGTTAAAAATACTGCACGCATTTTGGTTCTCAAAATATATTCGTAAATTTCGTGTTGATACTAAATTCCCTTAAGTTTATTTACCGTTTTGTAAATTTTGAATAAATAAAACAGCAGTACAATCGATCACGATCTTCTATAAGCCTGTTTGGAAAGACCAACGTTCAATAAAATATATTTTTATGAAGTAAACACAATTATTAGAAAAAAATATTGTTTACTTTATGTTTTCCATTTCTATGAAAATAATTATATGAGCAAGTGAATGTTTTATTACAAATATCAACAAAGATATGTTTTTATTGAATATAATGACCGCTACATTTACCGTATATGTTGCTGGATACTTGTTTATAATCAAATAACTGCACATTTAGTACATGATTGTTACAGAATACAATTTATTTGATGCTTTTTAAAGTATGAAATTTAAAAAGGTTCTATTGAACATCGAGCCTAACGTAGTGCCGTAGCCAAGAGAAATGTATGACAGCAAAAAAGCCGGCTGCAATACGTCGATAACGATGAATTCTCACTCGGAATTCCTGAAATATTCTCAGTAATAACCGTTCCCATTCACTATATGCGATGCTGCAATATTTCGATCACTAAATAATATTTCTTCTAACTTTTCGGTAGATTTTTACATCGTTAACAAAGTGTTTGTGATATATTATCTTAATATATATATTTCTTGTGTGCGTGTGTATGTGACTGAACTCCTCCTAAACGACTGGACCGATTTAGACGAAATTTTTTGTGTGTGTTCAAGGGGATCTGGGAATGGTTTAGATTCACAATTTTGTCCGCTGGACAATGTTTTTTTAATTAATTTTCAATTTATTAGTTGTTGTTGATTTTGGAATGTTTTACATTGGATCCGACAGACGGCGCTACCATCGCAGTGTCAAATTTTAAATAATATTCGAATTTTAATTTTAGTCTGTCCCGAAATTTAAAAAAAGTTTTGTTATCATTGTGTTACATCGTGTGTGACCATGTGCTGGATCGTTAGATATTGTTATAACATTTGAATAATAATTTTCATCAAAATGGCTTATTAAAAATTGAAATTAAAGACGTGTAGACAGGACAACGTCTATCGGATCCGCTAGTATATATTTATAATAATTTTAAACGAAAATGCATTTATTGAAAACCGGCACCTTTTTTATATCGTGTAATGTATACAAGTAAATATTCGTTTGCTATTTACTATTGTATGAATTTTACCACTAACCTTAAACCATTATTTATTATTTATTTATCTAGATGGACATCTCTGAGGGCATCGAATTAAGAAAAATTTCAATAAATTGCTAGTTTCTAAAAAAAAATCAGCATAGAGTGGAATTAATAATATTATCGTATAGGTAAAAAAACAATATATATATATATACTGCTGTTATAAATTGTTGCGCGGTTCTTAGAACAAAGCATGAAAGTATAAATTGCATCATAAAACTTAGCTAAGCTTCAATGAAACTCGTTGAATAGATACAAGAAAAACAGCGTGGGTCTCAACACTTTACAAGAATCACGCAATATGTTAGAGCAGGAACAAGAAGGAGTTTTCTCCTTTGCTCTAAGTTATAGGAAGCGAGATATTCACCTTTATAGGTAAAAAATCTCTTACCTATAATACCCTAATAGGGTGCCTATAATACCCTTATATAGTTATCGTTGGGGCCAAAGTAAACCGACTCATCTATCTGTCTGTGATTTGGCTTAAAAGCTTTAAGCACAATCATTACAATAGTAAAAAAAGACACTCCATCCGCCTGATTTGGTCTAAGTTCAATGACATAGCCGATATGTCCATGACTTTTTCCCTATCGCAGACAGTCAGTGACTGCCGTCAGACTGAAAGCTCAAAATATTGGCCAGACCTTGGCGCAGTATTTATTTTATTTAAATTCTACGAATTAATCATACCTACTCATATTATCCTGAACAATAATTTAAATCTGTTGGTTTTGGCAAGTGCGTTTTTTTTGTTGTTTATGGCAGAAAATACGTACATAATAATGTCATATCGCTTTCGCTCTCATTTTGGAGTAAAATTCAAGTGTAAGATTTTGTCGAGCTCTTGGAAAGGAAGTTTTTGCAAATGGCGGTTGGGTATATCGCTTTCCCATGCAGATAAGGATTTGAGAAGGAAAGAACCCAAAAGCCTCTATTAGATTGCACTAACCGATAATATTCGCGTTTGATAGATTTTGTCTGAAAATCTTTATTTTGATTTCAATCTACCTTTTTCCTACAAAAGTATCTCGGAAGCTTTTGTTCCTTTTTTTAAGTAAATATAATACTGAAATAATAGCCAAAGTTTTTCTTAATTGTGTCTTCGCTGAGACATAATTAAATATTACAATCTACGCTACCTTAAATTGAAATCTGATGTTATATAATAATCAAGATCTTTGAGTTATTTAAAAATATGTTGAATACCTACTATATCAATTTTTAATGTGCACGTTCTTCTACGTTTATTCGTTTTGTGTGTGTATGTACATTAAAATGTATCGAACATAAGCTATTGTAACCGAAATGTCTTTCACTGCATCTATTCGAATAACTAATTTATAGCTTCTCCTTTTTACCCATATTACATAGTTGTGTTTAAAATATCTTAGAATAAAAAAAACAATAAATGCGCTCAGTTTAACATTACCTGTCAATTAGTAACAAAGTTAGGAAAAGGTCTCGTCAACATTTTTATAAAACTTTCTGGGCCATTTTATTACATGTAAGCAATGTAAGCCTCTGAGACAGGCCACTCGAATTTCGATAGTGGATATGGATTTGAGCTAATACTCAATGATTGCTATTACGCCTAATTCCTACTGTCCTATAGATATTATCGAGGAATTAGACATAAGTAAAACAAACGCGATACGGCAGTGTTTTTATAGAATACGAGTATTTTAAGTGCAGAAACAAAATCTGTCATAACAATCAAATCAAATGTTTTTATTGTATGCAATATGCCATACGGGTAACATCTTAGTAGGTGACATAATATAGTCCAACAATTAGACGTGACAATTAAAAGAACGTGGTAACAATTATTGATATTAAAAAGTGCCGTTTTAAAAGCAATGTTTATAACACAGTACTGAAAATATAAAGAAATAACCATGTCTGAAATTGGAAACGTCACAAGTTCGGCCGCCGCTGGGGACATCAGCCGATTGATTGATGTAATACAATCGGGAACGTTTATTGATTCTGTCACTCTGACAGATGACTATGAGCACTTAATCGCACGTCTATGTTTTGTTTTAATTTTCACAACTTGAATAGTTGTCAAATTGTGTAATAAAGGATAGAAGTAAATTACTTCACCGAATCGTTTTTAAATCAATACCTCCAGATTCGAAAGTCTAAATAATTTTACGTTTAAAATAACAAGTTTTCGTACATCACATAACTAAATGAAATATGTATATGAGAACCTACTACAACCGCTACCAGGTTATATAATTGAAGCAACCCTGTAATAAGTGTAAAAATTCCCAAGAATAATTCAAGGCGGGCATAAAAGATTAAGAGTAGCTGGCGTGACTCCAAGCGAGCCTGGTGGCTTGTGGCAATTCGGTGCAATAAGATGTTATCGGGTAGGGTGCGCTTTTACATAATGCATTCGTGCTGCCCACGATAGGGCACTGTGAAATATGTGCTGATGTGATGTTACTCCAGTAAGTTGTGCTATATTAATATACATGTGATGCTTTTAACAACGGTAATGGACGGTCTTTAATGACTAAATTGTTTTACATGAAAATCAGCGAAGATGAAGGTCGGGTTAGACAATATCAATACAAGTCATGAATATTCACGACTTTTCCGAGATTTCCACTTACGAGTTTTTGGGTCTCAACATCTCTAATGCCGTGAGACAAGCTGAGGATAGAGCGGTGTAGAGGCAGCAACTCGACGTATCGGTTTTTAAGACAGGCACTACCTTCAATAAATGAAGGTAAATGTATAATTAGAAGCATTCAATGTAAATTTCTTGGCCTTTCATAATTGTACATTGTATTACCTACATTAATAAATGATTTTTGATTTTGCTTCAGTAATTAAGAATACGAAGTAGAAAAGAAGTGTAACATTAAAACGATAAATGGTTTTTGTACTTTACAAATATAAAAAATAAAATAAATCAGTGGCACTACAACCTCTTTAGGTCTTGGCCACAGATTTCACTTTACAAATATATAAATGTTTATATATATTAAAGTAAGATATCTTATATGTTATGCCAACAAAACAAAATAAAAAAAAAACATTTATTTATGTGCACATCGATTTAAGTCCAAAGTTACTAACGGTTCCTAAATTAAGGGCGTACTGCAACCGAAAAAGTGTAACAATTAAATAACAAATCTAAGCACATCGTGGTGAGAACATAACTATAATGAGCACAATAGCATATTATAAAATTTTATCTTTAAAAATGGTTTTATTTTTTAAATGTTTATATAAATAGCTTAATAAAAAACTTAGCATGTAGTGGACTGTTGTCCTTGGCTCGTTGTGTACACGGTAAGTAGATTTCATATCAAGATCTTAGGCCTCATGTAAGAAACTGCTGAATATCCAACGAGCTTGTGATTTATTCAAATATGCTTTCATTTTAATTTGTAAGACTTGTGTTCAATTTGACATTGAGAGTGGTGCAACTATATTTTGGGTTAAATCAAATTGGGTCGCCGTTCTTTCGCTAATCTGATCTGAGTTTTAAAAATTGTGACAATCTTGTTTAGCCTGCTGTTACATGTCTGGGCATTGGCGACTTAAAATCGTCATTCGCGAAACCGTCGTATCAATACGTAAAATAAACAAAAATATACTAACCGAACATATTCTTGAACGCGTGTTTTATTAAAGAAAAAAAAAGCTTTCCCAAACCAATTACTACGTACAGAGTACACTTCATGCGCATATGTGATACTCAATAAACGAATATATTTAGTTTAAATGTATATCAGCATTATAATATACAAGATTTATGGGATATCTTTGTCTTTGTTTTGTTAGAAACTGTCCATTTGTACTGTACTATACTTGACAAAACTGTCGAATGCTTTGTGCTTAGTGTAGAGACTGCAAATACCTATGTTTAAAGCATAGATTAGTAACATAATTGAACTGTAGGATGACATGCATCCTAATAAACAAGCCTGCTTCTATCCTAATTAATACAACGTATCAGAGTTCATTACACAGGGCAAAATTATTACAATAATTAAGAAGATATATTTTTTATGATTTACAAAATCAGTAAAACAGTTACATTATTTAATTTAAATGAAGGGTTGACTTAATGAGATTTCGGAATTATTTACCCGATAATATCCTATTAATTAAATTTACATAAACAACCATCCTGTGTGAGGTTATATATGTTACGTTCAAGCAGCTTGGGATTAGTTACGTGAAGCTTTGTCGCTTGATCGAATTTGTAATCTTCAACCTCTCAATCAAAATTTAATATAGATATGCATCTCCCAAAATAATCTTGTGTTACATGGTATTTTCCCAATACTGAGTAAATTAGTTATTGTCAGGATTGTAAGTAGCTTAATAAGTCCGAGGTGCAGAATTTATTAAACATACATATATTTTTTATATATACACAGTATATAAAAAAATTGCTTACCTCCCGTAACCATTTGCGATATGCGAACATATAGATTATAGGTTTTTATTTGATTTCAATTATAATTGTAGACAATTTGCTCTTATTCTTTATATACGGTTAAATATAATAATAATTTACCTCTTAAAGATAAACGTTTTTAAGAACACACTTTCATTCTCTTTAAAGACTTAAATGTGCATTAAAAACTTGTATTGTATTCACAACGATCGCATCAAAATTTAATTTCAACGAAATAAAGTTCTGAAATAAGCACTCAACGTCTGAAGTCGTTTGCCAAATTCGCAAAAGCAATCTTCGTAAGAATAAAGATCAAACAATAAACATCTTGCAGCGTTTCCGAACGAATCTGTATGAAATAATGATATTGCGCTTGGCAACCCTAGTCCAAGACTTGAATAAAAACGTATGCCAAGAGGACTTTCAGCGCTATGGAGCGATTATCGTAACGCGAGGGTTATCAACCTTATTAAATAACACTAATCCAATTATGTATGTAGGCTTGTACTTCACCCTTGCGATAGGGTTACTATATATTAGATAGCTGGCATAATTATAAATTTACAAGATTTTTACCTCTTTAAGAGTGTGAAGCATATTAACGTAATCGCGTCATAATACGGATTATAAAACAAAAAAACACATCATCATCATCATAAAATTTAAGAGCTGGTCTCTTATCTGAGGAATAATCGCCACTCAGTGCGGTTCTGCGTCAGTGTCTTCAACTCCTGGTACGTCACGACCTCAGCTTTTTCTTGCTAATCTTGGTCTTCCTCGTCCTCTCCTGCCTTCTATCTTCCCCTCCAAGATTGGCCTAAAGAAGTTGTCGTGTCGCACCAGGTGTCCAACCATCTTCCCTCTTCGGTTTTTAATGGTACTCAGCAGGTTTCGAAAAAAAAACACAATTACAGAATTTTTTAAAAGCGTAGAGATCTTTACAGTTGATTTACATTTTTATAAATGTATTTGAACAAACTTACATTTTTATATTACACATACATATTTATATGATCGCTAAAGATTCATTTTCCAAATAGCAACAACTTAGTTAAGATGCCGTTATGAATTCTGCATCGACTTGGAAAAATTATGAACTAAGAAACAATCAAACAAGGAGGTTGTTTATTTCAAACTCACTCAATTTATTTAAAGTTAATTTGTTCAATACACGTAAATTCCACGCGGTTCGCAAATTAATTTGTGTCTCTACATAAAAACGTAATATTATGTACATTACTAACGGCTGGGGCATCCATTTTCGTTTCCATTTGAATACCAAATTCATGAATTCTGTTTCTTCGTTGCTCGAAAGATCTTACAATCAGTATTTTCTTTGAATTTGAGAAAATTGTATCATAATCACTATGTATTTAAAATTGAACATTTTGAGTTCACGTTAGCATTGTAAGCCTAGATTTAATGTTAATGCGATTTTCGACATTATTGTGTTCAAACCCGGCTTTCATAACCGAGAATTATAAAACGTCCAACAAAAGATAATTAAATGCACATTTTTTTTACCAAAGGAGTCACTAATCACAAAATTCGACAAATAAATACGTCAAATTTATTCGATATCATGAATGTGGTTAGGGTCGAATATTATACAAACTCCACAGCGATTCTTCTATAAAAATATTGAAGCTCCTAGTTTAGTATACTGTCTGTTTCAGATAAGCTCTAACGGCTCTAACGGCTCTAACTCGGTTAATTATATAACTCATAAGAACCTAATTGGTCACAGTTAATAGAGATATTGCCAAGCTGAGCTATTGAGCTGTTGCCCATTAGGCCTGTACGACTTTGTGTTACTCGATCCAACCTTCCATATTAAGACTCAGATTACCAATAGTGAGAACCAAACCGAACGTGGCTTAAAAGTACTATACAATTTATATTGCAAGATTTAAATGGAAAAACCAAGAAAACTCTACTAAAGCTCGTACACATTACACGCCACGGATCGGGCGAACTATTCTCATTAGATCTTACTTCGTACTTGAAATGCACCGCACTCGCCGTATTATTTTCAAAGTAAATAACGCTAATGTACAGAAGGGATTACACGATATTCAGAAGTTTTTAGAATTTTTAATGTTCAAGTGAATGAGCTGACAGTTTGAATTCAAAAGAAAATATTTGATGCTCTGAATTTTTATTAGCAAAAGTTTTATTAAAAGGTACTGATCCTAATGTGATCATATGTGTGAAAGGAAAGTAATACAGTATTTTTCATTAGTTCATTATTTCATTTATTACGTTTTATTTGTCTCGTGTTAATTTTTAATACAACATACAAGCATACAAGTATTAGTGAAATAAAAAAAACAACATTTCATTTCAATAATGTTTTTATTTCTGCAAATCCTAAAATAAAGCCCTATGTCCAATTTTTGTTTTTTTATATACGTATTGCTAATTGAAAATATACTATATGTTGCAGTTCCGATTCCGAAATGAATCGTGACTACATTCGTTTGTGAGACAGTCACAAATAACGCCCGTGAGATCTTCAGATACCTTTCCACCTAATCCTGCACAAATGAGGTCTCAGATATCAGCTAGCAGTATCTTATAATATAATACGAAACAAATGTTACAACAAAGCTGAACAAAGTTCTGACGTCGAGACATCGCAATCACTTCCAATCAAGCTACCAACCGCGAATGGGTGAACTATTTTACATTAGCCGATATTTTGTTCTATTTTATCGCTTGCGTACTCCATACAAAGAAAAAAAATAATTGCAGCTTGTAAAAATTCTTGAATGGTTGGAATGGAGAATGTTGATTATAATGAATTCATGTCTACTTTATAAGCTACTCTTAAGTTATGAATATCGAGGCTATTCAACTCTTTCACACCAGGTCTAGTGAGAAGACTGAAAAGGACAACCATTTGAACTAGTGAATTAGTGTTAGTGTTTTTTTTTATATAGAACAGGGGGCAAACAGCCAGGAGGCTCACCTGATGTTAAGTAATAATAAGTGCTAAAGAGTGAGTGAAGAAATAGAAAACCAGAAGAGAGTGCCCCTAAGTAGTTATTGGACACTTCCTAATTGAAAAAAATCCTTATTAGTAAATTAGGTTAGACTTAAATTACTTATTAGTCTTAACTTAGGCTAGATCGTAATGTTCCACGATGTCTAATTGTAGACATGTATAAAAAAAACATTTAAATTAAAGCACATTATTTTAAGTTTAGATAAATTTAAAAAGTAAATTTTATATTCGTGCTCATCTCTGGATAATACTTTATTGTATCCCTTACAATAATTTTTTACTTATTTTTTATTTTTTATTATTTTTTAACTTAGTATCTTAAACAATAAATTATGCAGTAAACGAACTACATGTGCACATAAATAGACACCAGGTGTATTACAAAACCGAGAACTACCGGCAATTAGGCGTTGAAACTCAATTACACCAACACCTTTGAAGTTAACGCCTCGTCTTATTCAGCCTAAACTTTTGTAAGTGATTTTAATATAAGTAGTTTGAATTTCATTGTTGATAAATTTAAAATAAATGTTATTAAGTTGTTCACTTATGATGTTCAGGAGTTATAAAATTGTGTAAATGTCGCAGCTAACTAGCTTTCAGCTAATTGTAACACAAAAAAATCGACAAAATCGACACCAATAGTAAAAAGACTGAAAAGGACAAAACCATTTGAACTAGTGGATTAGAGATAGTGTTTGTGTAAAGTGCTGCATAGTAAATGAAAAATAGAACACAAGAACAGAGTGTCTTCCCTTTAATAGAGACTGTAAGGAGTGTTATTTATTTATTTAATTATAATTAATCTAACAGCTTACTTAATACATATTATTATACAAAATACTAATACAATACAGAAAGCCAAAATAGATTAATACAAATTATGTATAAAAAAAACAGAAAAGAAAGCAAGCGCATTGAAAGACAAAGATACATTAAAAAAAAAACAAAAGAATAAAATTCAAAAAACTGAAATTTGACATTTAAAAGCAATAAATAATACTAAGAATTTAAAACTGCTACTTAAAAACAAATCAGAGTCTTCCCGCTTCTCCAAGTACTTCTTGACATCTCTCTTTTTGTGGTGGAAAATATCAATTATGTGTAACCTAAAAACTTATATATATCAAATATTTATAAGTTTTTAGGTTACACATAAATTTCTTTTTAGTCTTATTTTAGGTTAGATTGTAGTGTGCCACGATGAGTTAAAAGGTCTACGCTGCTACACTGTTTTAAAACGGATATGTAGTCGAAGTCATTATTTCTTTATTGCAAAATAGAATATAAGTAACAATTGTATTACTATATATAAACTTAATTTTTTTGTGACATCTTTATGATATTTTTACGCGCGCAGTAGATTCTAAACCAGAGTTCCCCAAACTTTCTTGTGTCGTCGACCCCTTGCCATGATTTTCCGTGTTGGGTAGACTTACCTGATATTGATGAGTTTAGTGTTAAAGACTTAAAGTGAAAACCCAAGTTAATTTATACATTTATAATTTATTAATTGATTTTTTTTACAAGTTCAAAATGTATTGCGACCACAAAGCGAATAAAAAACATCCTACAACTTATAAATATATATAATATTTTTTTACTTCATAGGTACTTTTGTAAATAATGTATATGTTTTTATATTATAAGATAAGTATGATGTAAGTACATAAAGTAATTAATAAGCAAATATTAAAAGATAAAAGTAAACTATCAGTGTGTGTGTTGAGATCCACGATCCCCCCCTTGCAGGTCATAGGTCTTGCAGTGTCATAGACCCCTAGGGGTCGATATAGACCACTTTGGGAATCACTGTTCTATACAAATAAATCTTCTTTATTTAGCATCCCATCTAGCGTTGTTAGAAAGTACAAGAATTTCAATTGAAGTTTGACAACGATGGGAAATAAAACACAAATGATTCACGGCTACAGCTGTGGCAGTGGCATTCATCTCTGTTATATATTATTATTGTTTCAAGACGTCAAAGTTTCGCATACAGAGAGCCTCATTTCTTAGTTTCAACACAAACTATTATGGAGAATTTTTAAGTTAAAGGCTAAAAGCGAGGTGAGATCTTTAAAACATCACATCGAATTGTTAAGGAGAATTTCGAAATTGTTAAAAAAATATGATATTCAATACATAAAGTATTGTCTCATTCTATCACAGTTACCTGGACACCTAACGTATCTAAATTGAGCGCGTTCTCATTTTTTAAGGCGCACCACTACTTTATGGCTATGGCATGGCTATTAAGCTGCCCTGCCAAATAAATCCGGAAGTGACATCTCTAGTCTTAACGAAAATAGCTTGGTCCACATATAAAGGTAGACCACTTGCAGAGAGATCCGTCAGAGACTCTTAAAAAAGAATTCATACATCTAATCGCGCTACAATAACGTACCGGACCGGCCGGATCCGACCATGTGATCCTTAGGGTGCAGAGTATTAATATTACACGCGATATCTATGAATTTATAATCGCCTGTTCTTGCTTTTGTACCATTATATATACGAAGGAGCAAGATGTATTATTATTAAAACTTAAGAAAAGGATTTTGCACTGCTATTTTATGTTTTAATTTAAACCAATGAAGTCTTATTTGGCCTTTAAATTTTGTATTTTGATAAATAATTTAATTCAGTTAATTAAATTATAAGCGGAGTTAAAACATTTTCTTGAATATAATTAAAATATTGAAATAATAAAAACATCATGATATAGTGACCACGAGGATTTCATTACTTTAAACGCAAAAAACTTTTAATTTTCCGTTCTGAGTACTGAACACTAATTAAGGCGCTATCGTAGAATCATTTATGACGCTCTTTCAAAAATATTCAACCTTCCTTTGATGCAAAACCAAAATTAATATGACATTTTCGAAAACTCAAAAATTAGGATATGAAAATCTCATAATATGAATCGCAGTTTTTAGTTTTTCGATTTTGCTACAAATGGATTTTTATTAGCTAAGGGAAAATTTGTTTTATTGAAATATAAACGCTAGCGTTTTTTCATGCGTGCTTAATAATTGGAATTTGACGTTGTACAAGTTGAAATATTGTTGGTTTGTATTCAATAAAACTATTTGTAAAGTCCAAATAGAGTGTAACAATTAATCCGCTGATATTTCCTCTGTTGAGCTTTACAACAGCGACACTACATTATTTTTTAGGGTAAAACTCGTCAACAATTGTTGCAATCAAGCTTCAAGCCGCGTTTGATGGCAACGTCAGCGTAAAATATTTTGAACAAGACTTCATTAGACTGACGTTTGCAAAGAAACGAACTGTTCGAAATTGAAATAGTTCAGCGTTCGCTTCAAGAATCCATTTGTTACAAAGAGTACATGGATTTCATATGTATATTCATCTACAAGTTATTTTATCGATAAATGTGAGCAAAACATGTAAAGATTTAGTATGTCAGTTATATTTAACATTATTTTCCTTATAAATCGTAGTAAGCGAGTATCTAATTCTGCCTTGAACTTCCAACTCTCGCGTATAAATCAGTTCAAGAACTTTTGAATTATATAGTACTCGTATGAATTAGAGACAATATCACTCGCATTTCAATTTCCATGCTTTGTTACTGGAAATGTGTTTCATCTTCGGCCGTCATAGCAGAAAACAAAATCCCTCAATTTTGTATTTTCGGCATCCGTCGTTACACAATTCAGCGTTGTTAAAGGTAGTTTTTGCCGCGAGTTTCCGCTTTGTGAAACTAGCTGACCATTGAAGTACTTTCAAATCAATTCGACTTAGGTATTTCATATAAAGAATGTACTAATTCTTCAAAGACCGGAACAAAGTTTTGCCTTCTAACAACGTCAGTGTCCATGGGCGGCGGTATAACATCAGGTGAGCCTCCTATCTACCGTTTGCTCTACCTGTTTGTTATACAAATAAAAAAAAATAGTCAAAGATGAAAAATACAGCAATCAAGTACTTCGTCGTTTATGTATGTAAGATTATTACTGCATATGTTTTGTAATTTTATTGAACATACACTTCTTTCACTGGGACATTTACGGTTATTAAAATCGAAATGGGATTCGTAATGTTTAAAAATACTTTTTCGTGCTGTGACATTTAACATGCGTAGGTCCTCGCGACATTAAGCTGACAGGTTTATCACCTGCACAATTTATAAACAGATGTTAAAAAATCCGTCAGAGTATGAAAATATTAAGATTAGTATGCGTAGGCACGAGTTCAAACACATTATACATTACGTCAGCCAACACGGCTTACTGAAAGATATGGTGTGATCTGTCACTTTACCAACGCAGTTACTTTCATAATACGATGTATATTTTTTTTAATCTAATCGATTCCTCCCCGGTACCTAGCGTTTCAGCCGAGGAGCTACCAGTAGACTTTCCATTTGGGAAGAGTCCTTATTTATTTAAAATATATTAATTACCTCATATTCTAATACAGTGTACATGAAAATATTATTATTTAAAGATTTATAATTTCTTAAATTTCGATTTGAGCATCAAGTTCGAAATCCAAGTAGCATGATCCGATCTTAAGCCCGGGAATGCTGGGGTCCCACAAGCCTCTGTATATCCTCGACTCTGTTCCTTATGTATGACATTGCAAATTACCAACCTTCATTGCTATGAAAGTACTAGGGTTCAAATATACACTGGCCGTGCATTTCCCGGGCAGCTGTCTCTCGGCCTGATTGCCTCGTAAGATAGTAAAATAATTATCTTCACTTCTTTACATTTGCTTTTATATTTTTATATCCTGGGGGTTATAGGAAATTTATAAATATTATGAACGAATGCGAATTGAAGCCATGATAATGACCGATCAACTCTTGCTTATCGAATGATTGCCAAGTCTGTTAGGATATTGGCAATTTCTTGCAATGCAGTAGCGGTATTAGAATAATGTGGTGCAAAGCTGACAAAATCTCAAATATTCACACGTGTATTGCATGCAGTGCCACGGAGCTCGGAGTACATTGCACTATAATTTTGTGCAGCGACATTTAAATCCTAGAAGGTTTTAAGTGAATAAATATAAAAAGCAATGTCAATAAAATTAGAGTCATTTGCTTTTAGTACATTTTGGGACATATGGCAATATCTGAATAATATAGGTACTTATGAAGGTCAAAAAATATTAAATGGTTGGAATATACATCTAGTTCCAGTTCTTAAATCAACACCGGCGAGAATTGTCAATAAACTAGATCGTAATATAAATCGCTAACGCGTTTTTGTTTCAAAAGACGTTTTGAAGTAGCTAGTCTATCATCGTGCTCCAGTAATGTGATGTCATCTATTGTTACCTTTTAGCAGAACTATTAATTTGATATTAATTGATAGTCAAAATGTAACTTAACGGAAATTCCCTGAGACCTCTAGTTCCACTAGGAAGCCTCAGGGCTTCAGGGCTTCTTACAGCATAGAAGTGGAGGATAGTGAACCAGAAGGAACCCTGGCCCCATATTTATTAATAATGTATCGTAATGTAACGTTATAAGGAACCATAGCTACTTTTATTCACATCATATCTGTTATCTATATATCCGTGATCAGATGCCACAGGCTGGCAGTACGCCAGAGGCTTAAACCCTATCTCACGCTGGTTCGCTATCCAGTGATAACATAGGCACAAATTAACCAAATTACTGCAACTTACCGACCCACCCCTATAAGGGGGCACCACAATTCTAAGCAACTCTTGTCAACTTTCCAACTGGGATCATTAATTTGAAAAAAATCGATTCTGAAGTTCCAATTAATCGTCCAAAGGTCTACCTTTTCGTTTAATGTCGCAGAATAAAATCATGTGATTTGACATTTACTTAGTACATATTGTTGTGTTTGAATTCTTGGCAAAAAATATACGTACAACGCATAAAAGATTTTCCTTATTGTATTGGGTTAGAAGACACGAGAAAATTACAATAGAAAGGGTCCATATAAAATGGATGGGACTAATTTATTCAATAATCATAATAACATTGCTATTGAAATAAAGATAAGAAAGTATTAAATACATTCCTATATTTGAAAGAAAACGTAGGAATTATAATCCCATCCACCTCATAACTAACTTATAGCCAGTTAACAGTTTTTAAATAAGAAAATAATTTAAAAGAAATAATCAGACAAAAATACTGGTTTTCTTAAATTATTTATTTTATTTTAAATGACAAATGAATTTAAATGACAAACACGTCAAATTATAAAGTAGGAGGTGATGTAATGTTTTTAAAATTATAGTTAGCCAAACAAAGTGAGACATTGTATAGGATTTTACAAATATAAAATATATATATAAAGACAATACTCAATAAACAATAATCAATTTTCTAATGCATTGACTGTAAAAATATAAATTAAAGAAATACGGCATATTTTATACATTTTCGTATCATTACAGCTAATTACCAATATTTTTAATGAACCTACACGTTATAAAAAAATGTTTATACAATACGGATTTTGGCACAAAAAATACTTTTGATCATATCCTATTCGCAGTCAGCGATCTGTTATCAGGCGCTGGTTTGATGCCAGATATGAACTTGAACGGATCAGAGATTTTAATCACTTACTGTTGCCAACACAACAATCTTGAAAATTGGAAGATTTTATTGAAATTTACGTGAAATATCTTCTAGCGTGTGAAATGCGTTAACTATATTCTGACAACGGTAAAAATTATTTGTTTCCTTGTAGGAAATTTGTAAATATTAGTCTACTACTAAGTCGACTGAAGTTTGCATTTAAAGTATACGATCGTATGCAATGTGCAATGTCTTATCGATGATCATCATCGGCTTTGATCTTGGTTATTTAGTTATTATAGATAGTTTATATTAACATCCGATCCATAAATAAAATATGAGTTTTTGTAATTTACCTTATAAACCTAGTATTTTAAGAAATCAAGTAGCAAATTATAAGTAAAACAGTGAATCTTAACTAGATCTAATATATTAAATGTTCTATCTTCAATATCGCAAGCAGTTAAAAGCCATCGACTGAAAACTTCGCTTTGAAAATTAATAAAGCTTTATTACCTCGAAAGTTAGAGAAGTATTAAAATTAAATCCACTCGAACAATGATTTCAATTTTTTTTCTTTTACTTGGGAGACAGATTTTTGTGCGATGAATTTCTGTTCCAATAGTTAAAAACAAATACTTTACGATTTAATATAAGAAGACTTTCTTTACGGTACAATATATAAAAACAATAACATTAAATATAACGTAATGTGAATATTAGTAAATACACGATAACAGTGTTAAGATTTTAAATATTAAGTAAAAATTAAAGTATTTAAAATGTACTGATATTTGTGCGGTGCAATTTTCAAAGGTAAAATTCGTAAACATTCTCCTTTGTTGCAAGAACAAAGCTTGATGCTTTGGGTTTTACTAAGGTTAAAAATAATACGTTTACATAATACGTTTATATTAATTTAGTAATATATTTTAGTAGGTTACGTTATTATTAGATATTTGGACATAATTACTTAACGTGTGCTTTTTTATATATAAATTTCAACTAATTCAAATTCGCAGTAGTATAAACTACCGTCACCTCAACACTTTATTATTTGGGTGTGGTGCGATGCCACAAATGATTCTTCACATATTTCCAAAAGCAGAATTTTCAAGTATTTTATATGTAATGAAAATTCTGTGAAAAGCCGTGAAAGTGTAGTGTATATAGATTTGGGCTGTGCCTGAAATTTATAAAACTTTATTTTGTCAAATACAATTATGCCAAAAATAATTCAATTAATTTAATTTAATTAATACTCTACATAACAAAATTATTATTGAATAAAATATGTATGTTACAAAGATACATGTTATTATTAAATGTCAGTCGGATAAGTAATGCTATTTATAAATGTAATGTAGGTTAGAATTAAACCTATTCTAATGTCAAACTAAAATTAAATTGATAATGATTGTAAAATTATTACAACAATTAAAAAATAAAAATATATACATATATATGTATTAGATTTTTGTAGTATTGTGATATTTATCATATGTAACTTTCTTGCCATTCTATAACCTTTTGACTTGGCAAATGAACAAGGGCGGTCACTTTATACTAGAAAATAAAAGAAAATACACGAATAAGCCAACTCGAGTTTCAATCGTGGCGCCGGCGATAAATCTCTTAACTTATTTAGTACGCCCCAGACGGGGAACTTGTCAAAATTAACGCATAAATCACGAAAATACTTCTGGAAATCAAAAAAATACGGCTAGCTTTTGTAAAAGTGTTTTCTTTGTATCATAACTAGAGGTGATTATTTCTCTTGCGCTTTTAATTTGAGTGGGGCTTTAAAGTTTATTTGCATCTATCTAATGAAAAGTGGCCACCACTGCCTTGCGATTCTGTTACTCATACTTTAAACTCTTTTTCATGAAACAAAAGTATGTAAACAAAAAAAAATATACAATATGTATAGATGGCGAAGACATTTTAGGGACGAAACGACGAATTAGTTTCACAGTGTTTAGTATCGCTTTTTTTAAATACTCGAGTAAATAATTTTATGGTATTTCGATTAGGAGTTATTAAAGCAGTGTTGGACTAGTGGCTTCACCGTGCGACTCTCATACCGGAGGTCGTAGATTCGATACCAGGCTGTCCACAATGGAGTTTCTTTCTATGTGCGCATTTAACATTTGCTCGAACGGTGAAGGAAAACATCGTGAGGAAACCGACATGTCTTAGACCCAAAAAGTCGACGACGTGTGTCAGGCACTAGAGGCTTATCATGGAACAGATTCAGAAATCTGAGGCCAAGATCTAAAGAGGTTGTTGTAGCGCCACTGATATAATTTATTTTTTTATTTCGATTAGGATAAACTTAAATTGAGTTTAAAAAAAATACTGGGATGGGATACCTTTGTCTTTGTTAGTAAAATATTTTTAAAAACATAATCTTTTATGGCAACATGTCTAAGTAATATCGCACACACTATTTGATTTAGTACCATGAATAAAAAAAAACTTTATTAAACCAATATTTAGACCTATATCCATTTTCAACATTTAAAACAATGTTTGACCACTTGAAATGGATTGTATTTGAGCTTATATATTTAAGCTTAGATACTTATATGATTATTGTAAATGCATTTTGAACAATTAAATTAAATATTACTTGATCGATTTACTGAAGAATGATAATAATGAAGTAATACTTTTTTACTTGCCGACTTTGAAGAATCCTCGAAATATATGTTTAATTTCAATTTTTTTTACCACCCATTTTATTATTCTTAAGATTGTTGTTTTGATATTAGATATGATCTTAAATTTGCCATCAAACAAACAAATATTGTTATCTTCTTTTCTGGAAACTGCTGCTTATTATAAATGTAATTAATAAGATTATCTTAATACATTTTTTACTATGTTAGTTATTATATTTTTAAAAGTATTTTAATAGAATTTACTTAGTAGAACTGAAGTATTTCCGAACCAATTCGACTACGGGTCCTTCCAAAAAAGAGCGACCACCAATATTAAAAGGCCAGCAACGCACTTGCGAGCCCTTTGGCATTGAGAGTGTCCATGGGCGGCTGTATCACTTAACATCAGATGAGCCGTCTGCCGGTTTGACCCCAGTTATATAAAAAAAAGTATAAATTTAAAAAAAATTTTTATGTGTACTCATACTTACACAAACAAATAAACACTAGTTTGCAGGTGGGATGTCTTTGATCTCTTGGAGGATGGGATCGGCTTTGGTATTGGAGCATCCCTTGTGTGGAAGCCCCGTCTCACCTATATGGTGAAACCGAACTACGATGCAATGAACTTTTGGAGTACATACTCCGGAGGCCCGTGAGATTTAATGCCTTCCTGGATATTTTCTCAGGACAGGGTGGTGAAAGCGTCGGGGACGTCTAACGATGCCCATAGATCGATCGCCTTTTGGCGTGTTTATGCAGGTATGTCAGGGCCTACAGTTTCTACCTTACTTGAAAATACGACCGGTAATGATCCGATCGAGCTTCATTTAGCAGTATTATTGGGCGATACGCTGAGGATGGTGCAAAGCTATCTCGAGAGTCTTCCATGACGATTGGAAGTAGACTTTTCTCAATCATTCTATGAGGAGACAATGAAATCACACGTCAAGATCGAGACCAGCGCCGAGGAGAGGACTAGAGTACAAAGTTCACGCCGCCAGGCCCCGGCGCGGTTATTTGGGAACATACGGTCTATTGTAGTTTCTAATTCCGAGAACGATACTTCAGGGATGATCGATGCTCATCACTTTACAAGCACAGAAGCTGGCGCGGTCGCAAAAGCCGGCAAGCAACAAACAACAATAATATTTTTGTTGTTCATTATTAGTCTTTCTTTCAAATTTGAATTTATTACCCTTGGAGTACTCTTGGACAGCTGGTACCTGATAGATGGTGACCGCATTTCTGACCCCTACACCTTCCTTGTTCAACGAATAAAAATCGCCAAGAACCAAACTTTATAAATTTTTATTAATTTTATATCTCTCTGTTTTAAATATTTATATTCGTATTATATTGGTAAAACATTAAAAATACTCTATATTTGTGCGTTATATTAAATAAATGAATAAATAAAATAAGATCGACCTTGGGCTAAAACTCAATTTCTATGCCTTCTTACCATTTTTTTTACACTTTTTTGCACACTTTGTAAAGGCTTCTATTACCTACCACCAGGGTAGGTAATAGAAGAACTATTAGGTATCAAACAATAAACGAAGTGAGTGCACGACGACCACCATCCGAGCAATTTCCTGTCTAGTCTTGCTACTTTAAGATCTTCCTTCCACGTTGTGGTGTAAAAGGTAAACTGATAACTGGTTATATTAATTTGGCTTCGTTATACTACTGTCTATATTAAATTTATGCTTAACATTTATTAGTAATCATAGCAATCATACATACAATTTCAGAACCTACATAGTAATAATTAAAATGTAATAGAAAAGAAAATGAATTGCTTAGACTATTATGGAAATACACTCATTTACTCATTAGGTGAGCCATTTGCTGGTCTAGTAGTAGGTATGAGAAAAACAAAAGACGTCAAGCGAAAGTACGAATCGCATTAGTCTTTGACTGGACTAGTCATATATAGATTTTTTCAGAGAAAAAGGCCAGAAATATTCCATACGTATTACGTATACGAGTCTCCAAAGATATTAAATATCATCGACCTTAACAAGAAAAAAAATGTATATCCAATAATTTTAAGAAAATCTTGCTAGGCCATAAACGGCTTTGGGTAAGTCATTTGCACTCAACTAACTGCACTGCAATTTAACCTATTGATTCGGCCACCCTTAAGTCTGGTTTGCTTAGCTTCAGAGCTTCTGTGTTTACCAGTTAAACACAAACTTATCGTTTGTGATATGTTTTGATTGAGTAGGTAGACAATAAATATACTATGTTTTACTCTATATCTCGCTGAGTGGCTTAAGCGTTCGATTATTATCCCTGAGTTGTTGGTTTGATCCCCAGCTGTGCACCAATAGACAATAAACATTAGCTGAAACGGCGAAGGAAACCATTGTGAGGAAGCCGACATGTGTTAGACGCAAAAAGTCGATGGCGTGACTCAGGCACCTGACCAGGCTGATCACATGGTTTGGTTATAAAACTGATTCAGAAATCTGAGAAACTTAGAAAGGTTGTATCCACTGATTATTTTGTATTGTGTAAAATACCTTGTTTGGGTTTTAGTGTGTTTACGGTACATACATAACTCATCACGCATGCTAAGAATGGGTGTAGTGTCGCATTTGCCACCTAACTCAATTTGCGTGAGATATGCTCCTACTCAAATATTCAGGGACTGACATGTGTTAGGAAAACATACGGTTAGGAATGATGTAATAACATTACGTCTAGAAAAAACCTCGGAGTAAACTGTACTTTATACAATTGTATGGTAAGCTTTTGGCACTTTCCTACTCTTTAAAAAAAGCTTTATTGATTTGCTACTACAACTGTTACAATATACATACAATATGATCTCCTACTACAATAAACATTATAAGAACTAGCTTTGAAGTCAGTAATTTACAGTGTAGAACAGTATTTTTAGTGCTTTCTTTCTTACGGCAATTCTATTTTGGTAAGAGGGTCTTCAAACATTTACTGAGAAATTAAATTTCATTTTCTTATTATGTCTAGCTACATTTTTGTTGCTGTTTTGTTTTGTAATGTTATAAACGTACCTACATCTGTGCGCTCTAATAATTATTAATCATAGTTTATATTGTTTCTCAGTAAGCAATTCTTATGAGAAATAAAGTTATTCTAGTCTTAACCTTATATATTTTGAAAAATTACATACTGTTTATTAACAATTTAATTCTAATTTCTTCCTAAAACCTATCATTTAAAATTGTTAAGTGTGTAAAAATTTTCAATGTTGAATAGCATGGGGGGAGGTTTCATTTGAATTTACAAAAGACTAAGACATGCCACAAAATGCAACCACAAAGTAATCACTGGCCTAGAATGAATGTCATCCAAAAAGAAGTATACCCCTTTTAAAGGCCGTTCTTCGTTCTTTAAAGTAGAATGTAAGTAAAAATCTAACCCCTTATATTCCACAGCATATTTCAGTAGTTATTTACTAGTCAAGTAGAGCATGCAGATCACAAGCCAACGTCACATTTGCCGAAAGCCCCAAGGTACGTAAATACCTAATCAAAAGGACTAGTCTAGCGTTATTTATTCATAATTGACCTTCCCAAGATATCCCAAATACATGAATAGCCAAAATGGCAAATGCTAAGTGCCTTATAATACCTATTTTTTTCATTTCCTTAAAAAAACACAATTTCAAGTAAATTTACTTCAAATGATAGTAACATGGTCTTGCATACAGATTATGCACTAAATATTTTGCTACCATAAATCGGCTCTTATTACATTTCGGTTTGATATTTTTAATTAAATTGTACAATTATTTATTTAATATTTAAACAAACAGCTCACAACCAACTCTTCCTTAAAATCATCAAAAATATTTCATAATACGTTATTTAACATTTCGTAATATAAAAAATAGACCCCATATTTATTGATGTCAATCAATACACAAATTTGTTTTAGAACCATGAACCAATTACTTTAAACTTTATCGCCTAAACTAATAATAACTTACTGTACCCTCTTTATTATTAACAATAGTAAGCAAACTAAGCTAACTTAATAAACGATAATTTTGAAATAAAACGAAATACTACTTTGCGTTCAGCTAGTAATATTACATTTCAAATTTATAATATAGAACCGGGCCGCAAAAGTCGTTATATTTTTTTTTATAATGCATGGGTGTAATATGAATTTTTTATTAATAAGAGGGGTACCAAAAAATCAATTCGGAATAAAATTAGTCGATAAATTAAACAGCATAGTAAATGCACCCACTAGACGACAATCAGAAATGGTAACATCGCGCATAGACGGACGAGATACCTACGGGATATAAATATTTTCTCTAAGTTTGTTAGTGTTTAAATCATAACATATTTAGAATGAATTAGGTTATGAATGTATTTTCTAGTTATCATTATGGTCTGAACTAGTCGTATGAATACTTACGTATGATTACGTATACGCTCTCTAATATGATGATATGAATATTAAGACAGTATACAGCGCCGATTTTGTATGGACATCCCCTCTATTGGCAAACGCCAAAATTAGAAACCTAATTCCGAAGGCGATACTTTACGGATGGTTTCGTTATGTTTGATACTTATCCCTTGCAGATCAGGGAGTAAGCAATAAGCAGGGATGGCTCCATATTAACAGTCAGTGGTGAGACCAGGAGCATAGGTACAGGTTAATTGTTTGCCCAGTTTTTTTTAGACGATACCGGTTATTTCGGGCCTCGATCCCCGTCAGGCCGTCCTGATTTTTCATTCGCTCGCACGCCTGTAGCCTTTTTGCTACTAACAAAGTGGGTTGTCGGTCATATACCTGACACTTCAACTGACTGCTTGATAGCAGCCGTATGTTCGTATATACTTAGTAATATAAATGGACTTCAAACTTCACTTCGTCTGTCAAAGACCAGAAAAGATAAGGGCGGCCGCGTGCTGTTAGAATTACAAAGGTTATTAATGCTGTTAAAGCCAGAATTCGTCGAAACCCTTCCGGTTCCGGACTTTAAAAGAACTGAAGACTGGCCATCATCAAGCCCAGCAGACCTCAACCTTTTAGACTTCAAATTATGGTCTGCTCTAAACGACACGGCGACATTGAGTATCTGAAAAATATTTGTAGCAACCACTGGCGAAATTCCCTTGGAAACAGTGCGTTAATACATAAATGCGTGGCCAAACACGTCGGAATAATAAATACGTAGGAATATTTTTAATAATATTACAGTACTTCATTAAACAAAACGCATTTGCATTTGTAACAGGACTTATGGCTGTCGGCATAGAGAATATAACCACTAGAGAGCGTATAGGCCGATTTCTTCTAAGCACACGACTCACTACTGCGGGCCGGGGGACGAAGGAGAATGCGCGACTGCAATTGGCCAGTTCAAGGTCAAGTTGCGTAGTATTGCCTATCGCTAGGGCTGCTCTACTTCATTAAGGGAAAATAGGCGATATCGATAAAAATTGATTACCTTTATCAACCAAATTTAAATAAAAATACTCAATCAAAATCATAGAAATAATATTTAATCATAATCAATCAATTACAAAATAAAAAAACAAGTAACTATTCTGTTGTTATTGATTTTTAAAATGAATTAATTTGGTGTATGTTTTTCGAATTAAAGTTTTAGGATCCCTGTTGTTCTTTGTAAAAAAAGATAAACGAGCGTCTACATATTTCTGAATTATGCATCTAGCTAATTCAATTAAATGATTTGTTGATTCTATTTCAAATTGATGAAAATTAATATCCGGGAATAAATTATACCCAATCAGAGATTTCAAAACCGATCTTATAAAAAAATCGGTATTATATTTCGAAGACAGCACTTTCGAACCACTCTCGTTGATCGCCCTCTTAATATAAATTTCACAACGACGACAAATTTCTATTACTGTGATTGATCCATACAATAACTTATTTTTAGTGTCCTTTTGAAATTGTAACGCGTTTTGATTTGGTACACCAATCAGCGCCCCAATGCAAGTTTGGCATTTTATTTGCTTTATCAGAGCATGGACAACGTAGCCGGCCATATATTCAACTACTTTTTCACCGAATTCAGAATTAGGCAACAATATTTCAAGGCTTGAAAAATCTAAGCTCTCAGTCTCAAGATCTATGTTTTGGTCTTTGTACCTTGTAGTAATATTAATGCGGTTAATTGCAGAAGTGCATTGCAAAATTGACATTTGACCAATAGCGCTGCAGTTGCCACTACCACTATTTTTTATTTGCGCATAGGTCAGGAGCTTCTTGTATATGCTTTCAAATACCCTAGCACTAGGATTGTTGTTTGATCCACCATGGCACCTTATACTTCCAAACAAGTGTTCCAAGTGGTCCTGGCTTATTTTATGTAGAGGAAGATATTTTAAGGTGCACTCTGAGTTCAGGATCAAGTCTTGGATGAGAGCAATGGCACTTTCTATACACACACAAAATCCTATGAATCCGGTATATCGAGGTGATTTAACGAGTTGAACTTCCTGTTTTAGTTTTCGTATAATTATGTCTGCGGTCATATTAAGTATAGCATCTCTGGCTGTCTTTAATTTAAATATAACATTCTCAGCGTTTTCTGAATTGACTGCTCGTTTTAAATCATATCCATGGGTGTGCGAGTCCAGAATATCAAAAAGGTCATTCATCATGTCCAGAAACTGTGTTGTGGGTGTGACTTCTTGAAAGTCATATAAATTAAGCTTATCTTTACAAAATTTGAGTGCATCTGTACACTCTTACTAAAAATTTGGGTTGCTAAGCTTACCTTCATAATTTTAGTTTTAAAAAATATATGAGCAGCCCGTAGTCGATTGCCTAGATGAAATTTTTCCGCTGTTTGTAGGTTATGTAATTTAACGAGATATTCCCACGATATAATTTTGCCTTGTTCGTCCTTCAAATTCCTATAAAACTCAAATGCATTTCGTACTAACTTGATCATATGTGCCGGATCTAAAAACACCGCTATGTTTGAAGCATTGCAAGGATTTTTAAAAGTGGACTTTATTTGATTAACTTCAAACGAACAGCCTAACTTTTTAGCCATAGTAATATTTGCTGGGCAGCCGTCAAATGTAATGGCTTTGACGTTTACACCAGCCTCTTCTACCAAATGAATCGCCTCTGTTAGAAGAGCGGCTTTTTGTTCTGCATTAATTCCATTTATTAAAAAATATCCTATTGGAATTTTCCAAGATGCATTTATTGGCACCAGCAAGAAAACAAGGGCTTCTTTAGCTTCGTCTTGACAATCCGTTTGTAAACTAGCGCCAAAACTCACGTGGCCATAGTACCTTCTGCCTTGAGGATGATATTCAACACCGCTTCTGATTGCCATTTCATCGAATATGATAGTGGCGAAAATTTTGTTCTTGGATTCTCTGGCTTTCATTTTGATAGTATCTATTGCCTCCTTTGTAAATCCGGGTTTACCGTCAATGGATTGATACCAACTTCTCAGAGTACTTGTAGCAGGTAAACATGTGCTGAAACTTTGTCTAACGAAATTATACGCTTTCGGAGAATAAAAATGCAATGTTAAGGAAAATGCTCGTAATTCCGGTGAGTATTTAATTTTGGGTATATGTCCTGTTTTTGATTTTAATATTTGGCGTTTAACAATTTCTTGGTTTTGTACACCTATGCGACTTAAAATGTCTTCATTTTCTTGAGTAATATAAGATTTTTTAGTCAAAATATTCAAAATTTCTTTTAGATTCGCATTCTTTTTTTGCCAATAATCTGTTTTTATCTTGAAGCCTCTTAACCTCTTTCTTTTTTTTACTAAGAGAATATATAAGATGGTCTATGTGTCGTTTCATTTTGCGTTTACGTGGAGTCAGGTCTACAATCACTGGGTCTATTTCTTTGTTACTTTTTGTTGAGCTCTGCAAAATAATAATATATAAGAAAAGAAAGAGGTAATGAGAAAAATTTATATTGAATTTTGCAGAAGTATTTTGTTAAGAAGAATGTAAAAATGAAGCTTACAGAAATTTCATGCAAAGGAGTCTGGTCTTCAGTTGATGTATTAGCTTCAACATGCACTTGTTTATTCGATAATGAACTCTGTAATTAAAAATGTCGGGTATTAATAAACTCAATTACATAAAAAATTTACCCATGGACTTATCGTCGAAACAATTTAACTTACGGCGGCGATATTGTGATGCGAAGGCACAGGTACATTAGCATTAGAGTCAGTTATACTATTTGGTGAAGCCTGTAAAGAAATAATGTTTTTTATATACATGATTTCACTTTTCCCAACCAACATTATATCAATAAAAACAAAACATACCAAAATAGGCAAAAACATCGTTGGTATCGCTGAACTAAACAGACGGCGGCGTTGTTTTAAATATTCAAAACAATCGGGAGTGAAGTGCCTTGAACATACAGCGCTGTACTTTGTTGGAAACCAATTCTCCCTATTAACTTTCTCTATCCACTTTTCTTTTAGTTCCGGTATCTTCGGAAATCTAAAATTAAAACATATGCCAAACACACAGATGAAAAAACCTTTTTAACATCAAAGACCACCGTACCGCCCTCAAAAACTACAAAGTGAACAATAATTACACAAAATGCACGCCATTGTATGTGTATAAGAATATGCGAACATTAGATTGTACCACCAAATCATTATTGTATCTTTTTCTTGCAAATAAATATTATTATTATAAAAAAAATAACAACTAATGGAATATTATATATAATTATCAAAAATAGTCGGTAAAAAGTAGATCTCCTATCTATGATCTCTATTTTTATCATAGTATGTAAATTGTTTTTTTATTATTATTTTCGATATCGACTTTTAGCTATTAAAGGTAACAGCACTAATTTTTACGATATTAATGCGATATACGTACAAAGGGAAAGAAAGGGATAGACGCATTAGAATTGTCTAATAAAAGAACGAGACTTTTCCAAAAGACATCAACGCGCGACGCATCTCGTTTACCCAGCCACCATTTTAAACAGACCCCTGCGGTGGCTCATAATCATATTAAATAAAATAAAAAAATCGTGCTATTTACTTACCGATGAAAAGTTATGCCATCCTTTTTGTAACTAGATGTCTTGGAATGTTTCCCACACCATTTCACCGCGCATGAAGGCATTTTGATGCGTTATAATTATTGCATAAAAAGTTTAAAAACTAAAATTTATCGTGCACACAGGTCAAACGCCTGGACACAACTAAAATGGTTACTTGTACCGCAGCCTACACATAGGCGACAAAATACTAATAGTTTTCGAGCGTCGGGGAACCGTATGCGCAGTCAAGTGGTTATATAGTCTTTGGCTGTCGGCGACGCCAAGGAGTTTAGTGCATTGTTTAAAACTTGTTGTATTAGGATTACCTACCATAACAAATGTTTGTAATTTATGAGTTATTATTAAATACAATCTTCCGTCATTAAAATAAAATCCACTTTTGGAAAATATAACTTTTAGTTATAATTAAGAAGAAGAGTTCATATATCTTGTTAGCCTATTTTATTCTTTTTACTCAAGATATAAAAATATAAAACATGGTGTAATGGTTGCAGCTCCTTACAAACGTTGTGTAAAAAAAAAACTTGGCAATTAAAAAGAGTGTCGGAGAGTTTAGTGCCAGTTCTTTTCTTCCGTTCTACACCCTGGATTTGAGAACTGGCAGTAAATGTAAAATTAGAAGCATTCAATGTAATATATTTCTTTTTTGACGTTCATACGTGTACATTGTGTTACCTATACGAAAAATTTATTTTTGATTTTTTAGCAAACATGGTATGGTATGGTTGGTTGGTGGACTCATTTTCCGCATTAAGACAAAAAAAAATTACAAGTGTTTCTACCCTTAGGTACTGAAGCTACTACCACTATTACATCACTAATTATTTTTTTACATATCACAAACTTATTCATAAGACTTGGGATTTGGATGGGACTTAGGATTAATACGGCGCATATGAAATCTGCACCTGTGCATGAACGAATTACATAACCAATTTTGGTCACGGCGACAAATCGACTGAGGGTTCAAAAGGTAAGTAGGGTAAGACAGAAAACGTCGATCGAACCGCGTGGCATCTTATTTTTAACATACCCACTACGTTATTTATTTTCTCACACACTTCACACAAAATTGCAAGATCGTATTGCCGTTTTTAAGTGTGTGAGATGAGAACTATCCATAGCATTTTTACTGCATACAAGTTGTTGTTCATAGTAAACATGAATTAAAATTATTATGACCGAAGGCTTCACATTCAGTTAAAATAATCCCATAGAACGTAATGAGCTTCATTTATCCGTAAAAAGAGATAACCTATGTTTCAGATTGTATAAAAGAAATGTCTTATTAATTATGATCCTAATCTGTGGGCTTGATTTGCTCCAGTTCAAACAATTTGTATTAAAAACTTGGCGATTGAAAAGAGTAGCGGAAAGTTTCTTGTCAGTTCTTCTTGTCCCTCTACGCCCTTGACTTGCGAACTGGTAGAAAATGTAAATTTACAATTAATTTAATTTTTTTGACGTTCATAAATGTACTTGTTTACCTATACGAATAAATATATTTTTGATTTGATGTGATATTGTAATTTTCTCAACTTCAATATTAATTAATACTTTCAATCACTCAACCTAAGTAAATAATATTAAAATATATTAATCAATCATTAATTAAGTCAAGAGTGTTTATTTAGTCTTGTATTTCCAAGGGTGCGTCCACAGCTCGCGAGCCGTTATTTAGCTGCGCGCGCGCAATTCGCTCGCAAACTAAGCGCGCTACGCGATTTTTTTGCCGTGTGTTGCGTTTGCCGTCATTGCCAGCACGCGGGCAGCTCGCAAACAGCTTGCGAGCTGAACATTCGCTAGATGTGGACGCACCTTTAAGAAATAAACCAGCAATAACTTATAAAGTCTACAAAATGACAGCCAACATACCTAGAAGACCACAATACATAATAATAATTAACCTCGAAAATAAACCTATCTTTTGAGCATTGTCTAGATTCTTATGAAAAAGATAACAAGTATAACATAAAGAGAAATTCGTTATTTAATAATTTTAAAAACGTATACAATTGTATTGTTGAACAGGGCAGATTGTGAAAAATAATTCCACAACGTCTAATTAAAAGTCATATACATATTTCATTATTACTAAGTATCCTCATGTTATTAATGAGAAAGCGATATATTCTTTATTTTTGTGGTGCAGTATAATGCTATGGGTATGAACTATATTGTAAGAGATTGTTATAGACGATAGTCTAGGCCCTAAATCAACTCAATAGATGTTCTAGTTAATCTTAACTCAGGTGCTGTATCTAAACCGTACATCAATACATAAATGGTAAAGTTAATATAAATAGGACTATAAATTGTAATTGTAATAGTTATCTCCTAAAATAAAAAAGGGATCATCCTACTAACTATGAGCAGTGTGTGCTGTATAGAATGCCGTGCTTGATATCTTTCTCGTCTATGGATAATTGTTTTATATATTGAAACTATCTGAAGTTCAACTTCTAATTTTAAAAAAAAACTTTCAGTGGAAATGACTAAAACACTGTTTTTGTTCCTTATATATTATAATACAATAAATAAAAAGTCACTTTCTGAAACGTTATTTATTCATGCTATTTCATAAATAGTAGCAGTGAGTGAGTTGTTTGTTGAAAAAAAATAAAAAAAAGTGTGAGATATATTATATCCCTGGACACGATGGCAGTTACACGATGGGGTGTACAGTAAAAATAAAAAAAACCGTTATTTATTTTTACAATTTACGAGAAGAAAGTAAACTTACTCAAAAGAGAAGCATGATCTCGAAAGAAATATCTTAAGAAACACGGTAGGTATTATAATTACTGAAGACTCTTATTGAAATAACTAATTTGTAACAATGCTTTATTCCAATTGAAGTTTCTACTGTAAGGTCTGCTTAATACAACGTACAGTGCAAGTTAATTTGCAGTTAATTTATAAAGTTATACTGTACTAGTATTCATTACGGCTATGTTACTTAACGATAATGAAGGAACGAACATTTTTAATTTTCTCTTAAAGAAACTTCTGTGATATTGCGTGCCAAATGAAATAAGTTCATTCTCAGATGCCCCTTGTTTCGTATTTATAACTTTTAAATTTATAGCAATGAAACAAATGTTTGTAATGTTCATTATTAAGGAGATTCTTTGACGGATATTGTCTGCTTGGAAAACTATATTTATTCTTATTCTTAATTCATCCAACTGTTGTTTCGGAAACGTTAAGATTTTCAGACATTTTAATGTCACTCAGTCTTAGACAACCTTTCATAAGAACGATTATAATGCAGGAACGGTGGAAACTACTGTAATTTAGTTTTACGATAGGTACGTTGAGGGTAATGGGTAGTGTTTTAACCCAGTTAAACGTGCCATTATGTTATATATCTTCTACTAAGTCAAATAGTCACAGTCAAAAATCATTTATTCATATAGGTAACATAATTTAAAAAATAAAAATAAAATAAAATACGTTTATTTTGGAACATAAGATCATCTTATCCACGGTCTGGTATCACTTATTCCACGTCAATCAATTCGAACCTGTAGGCATCCCTACTCATCGGCAAAGAAGACAGTGGGGGTAAGCCGAGAGAAAACGCCGGCGTAAAAAACTCTCGGTACTCTTTTAAAAAAACAAATCATCAAACAATATTTAAAACCAATATATTAAATTAATTAGAAGTAGCCTGCCCAGCACTGTACACTTATGAACGTAAATACGTCCATCACTTGAACTAACTTTCTCTCGAATTGATTTTAGACTGTGATCGAAAAAGATAATATACAGATACACGATTAATAGCTATATTTAGACAAAACCTTTGCTCAATGAGGCGATTCTAGGACAATACTCTGTCATTGTCTGAGTGCGAGCGAAACTATACATTTATCTTTGTGTTACGCTTCACTGCTCCGTTAACTATTGGTTTGCTATATTATATTATCTACTTGACATGGATATTAATTATTTCATATATTTAATAATCTTTTAACTGTTATTTCGAGATCCATTAAAGTAGTCCACAGTATTATAGTATGTACCTACCGACATATTATTATTTTTTGAAATTGTAACTAATTTTAAATAATTATACGCATATACAAAAGTTATTAAATATAATTTTTTTGTACTATGAATATGCGCCTTGTCCTTTTACATACACGTTTGTTTATATGGCCTTCTAATAGGCGTTTGGTAAAGTATCATTCCAGAATGATTCCTGTATTTTAATGAAAGTGTAATAAGGGCTTTGGGCTAAGCTAAATCAATTTATAGACAAGTAAGAATACGTTTATTAGTTGAGATTAGCGTAAACTTACACGTACTAAACAAAGTTGTCTTAGGATTAGTAACACTCATTATTGTATATCTTTTTCCATCGCACAATGTGCAAATTTGTTCCTTGAGATTGATTATATAAATAACTACACAAATGCGCTTAGCAATAATAATTTACGAGTGTGAACAGAATACAGAAAAATCTCAAATAATACACATTACAGATACAAGAAGCCAACAAAGAACAATTAGTCTGTATGTGAGCTTGGGTGTTTACTTCCGGCGAAAGATACCCGGATATCCGGGCTTCTCAGTCTATAACAGAGCAGGACAAACAACTTGTTTTCTTTATAAAAGACTAGGGATTTTATAAGATAATATTTAAAATAGTATTTGACAATAGAAATTCAGTTTTAACAAATTATGCATAAAGTGATAAACAATTATACTATACTACGCAATAATAAAAAAGATGTAAAAAAAGAAGCTGGATTGTTTATACTTTATTTTATTTATTAACCTAATAAGAATCCTAGTTTACGTAAGTATCGTTTACTCTTACAAAAATGTTATTGAAACACATGTTTTATATAAGCGTGGTCAGCGTTTAAAATTAAAAATTAAAATTAAGTAAAAAATGTTATAACCACAAACTTGAATTGTGTCTGCGAACCAGCCCAGAGCACTCATGAATACAACAAACCAACCGCAAATCTATTACAAGAGAATATCACAATATATTCATTATTCATGTATGCTAAGGGTTGGATATTGGAAGATACAATATTGGTTAACAGATTATGTGCAATCTGAACAATGCATTTTTGTGTGTACATGTGTGATTTTATGAACATTCTTTGCAGTTAAAATAATAACATACACCATTGTCTTTTATCATTGGTGAATGTTGTATGTTCTTACAACAAACTTAACAATCCCATCTCTGTCAAACGTTATGACATTCATAAGCATACTCTAAGACGCATCTAAATTGAATGAATGAATTTTGATTTGATTTGAGATGACATTGTTATATTCTCTGAATTCCCTAGACAACTAGAAAGCATGCGACAAGAACTAGCGGCGGAGTGTGCTAAAGCAGGACTATCACTGAATATCTCAAGGACTGAAGTGATGACAGTTCAATAGTATATTAGTAGCCAATAAACGTGAACGAAGATGAAGAAGAATATGTAAATGACTATGCATAATTAGGATAATGACGAATGCGTGTGCAAATAACTGGACCAGACTTACAAATACTTGGAAAAGATACTGGTCACTGTCAGAAATATATGTACAATTTGTGTCTAGTATACTGTGCCATAATAATAGGAAATCCCTCTGTATAATAAATCTAAATTTAGTACAATATTAATTTTGATGATTAAGTTAGTAAAAAATTATTTTTATTCATAAATTCTTAGAATTTTTCTTCTTTGACATGTTTTCTCTTTGACTTCGATTCTTTAATAAAAACTTCTTATGTTTATACAGTGAAAGCTTTTTGCTCTCCTGAAAAGTCAGATTTTGGATGACACGACAAATTAACGCAGAGGTCGATACCGATTTGCTACCAGAAACATTTAGTATATTATCAAACATAGGAACTGTTGTAAAGGAAAGCTGTGATATTGTTATTTAACATTGACACAGCTTTCTAAACGGGTACGATTCATCCAGACTATGTGCATACTATCTTCATTTAACTTCGGACTGATATTATTCGCCTAACATTTATTAAAAACTATAACTATTAAAACTTTCCTTCCTAACTGAACTTTTAAACTTGTACAAACGGTTTTGAATCGTTAATCCTTCATCACCGGTTCTTACTAAGCCGGTCTAAATGAATTTAAAAATATAATATTACAAGTAAAATAATAATTAAATTGTGTAAATAAACGTGTTAATTATTTCCATGTATAGATTAGATAATATAGATAGATTGATATAAGAATTAGATACTATTCCGAGGAAATAATGACAGATTACATACATTTCCATTTTTACATCTACAATCTACATCTATAGATATAAAAGATAATATGGATAACAAGAAGATAAGGAAAATTGTTTATTCGTGAATATGTAAATATGAGCACTTACCGTGAAGGAATGTATTTGCTAGATGAACTTAGAACCTGTTGTAAGTAAAAAAACATTTTAAAACTCGATTTTACTTAAGTTAACTATATTTTTTCCAACTTGTTGAAATTTTACTGCAAAGGGGTTTGTAATTACAGTTTCATTGAAAACAGATTAGTATTATATTTATTTTATCGGGTTCTCGGGAGGATGATATTTAAAGTAATGAATGCCCAAGCAGCCTTTAAAGTAGAGGTAAAAATTACTGTTGAGGAAACTGAAAGGATTAGTTTTTAATACTTTAAGCTATTATTATCGATGAGTTAAACAACAACAAAACAAAGTTGTTCAAACCGAAATTGGATAAATATTGCTTACCCTTTTTATCTAATATATAAAATTCTCGTGTCACGGTGTTTGTATTTAACTCCCCGTGAAATTTGTGTGCCAACATCTATTTTTCATTACCCTAAATGTTTTGATATGGTACCAATAATACAAACTTTTATTTTTTATGATACAGCATATAAAAATATATAAAACCGTAAATTTTATGCAATCTACCCCTATTTATTCTCTCTGAGGTCTCTGGGGTAGCATATCAAAATGTTCCACGTTGGTAAGTACTAAAAAGGTAGGATATGTAAAATCACATTAAAGACAAATTAAATTCGCGGGGGCTGCTAGTTATTATATACATTTCTATTATTTATTAGCATATGGGAAACACTGCTAATGCAAACAATAATGAATTTCAGTCCATTCGTTAATTAATATCGTTGATGAATATCGTTAAACAAGATAAAAGATTCATTGATAAAATTGTAAAGGACTTAATTTAAAATTTACATCATCTGGTCTTTTGTTTTAGCAATTTCTGATTCCAATTAATTTTTCAATATATGATAATGAATAATTTCGTTTATTGTTGGATCCCAGTTCTATATTAATTTCAAGCAGCTTTTAAGGCATAGTTTTTATTTGCGGCTTCCAGGTCATAAGAAAATTAGCTTTCGCTTCGACACCTAATCATAGTAATTCAAATTAATTGTCAATAACAGATTAAAGGTTAAAAAACGATGAATTTGATGTTTGTTACGTTCTTTCGGGGATTATTTTTAACTTTAAATATCAATATATGGTGATTATGTTTTTAGTTGTCATTCATAAATTTAAGACGTGTTTCTCTTATTGATCCGCCGGTACTAGCAAAACTAAACCTTAACCAAAACGACCAAAACAAAATTGGGAAGTACGTGTGGAGTACAATAAATAATTGATTTATATAATGCAATACAGAAGGTGTGCTTTAAAACAGAATAATTTGAATAAACTTGGCCTTAACAGTTGAGCTAACATTAAAGGAATCGACGGAACACGTCGAACACTAAATGGCCAGTCATTAGCCGCCGTGAGAGATTGCTCTAATAATGCTGGAATTTTTCACACTAAGATTGCACCAGTTTTTAGTGCTCACCCAGAGTAATATTGAGGATATTAATCTTTGGCTTCAAAGAACTGAGAGCTGTTTCAAATCGATAAATAAGGTAATGTTTTATTTTTTAAAGGTGCCATTGTTTATAACTCGTTTAACTTTACTTGATTAAATTTTCGATAAAACGATACAACGGGCTGAAATTACAGTTTAGAAAAATATTTATGCTATATCTTATAAGATCAAATTGGTATAGTGTTAAATTACTAATTTACTAATTCTATGACATTTCTTTTAGATAAAAACCAAATTAGATATAAGCTCGTCAAATGAAAATATCTATAAAAAATAAATCAAAATTCTTTATTTGTTTAGCAATATGTACAATAGGATTCAGATTGAGGCCTCCCTAGTAAGTCAGAGACCTGTGACAGGGAAAAAAGTTTCGCTTTTCGCTACAAAAGTAAATAAAATTCTGGATTGTTTTAATTTAGGGTACGGGTTCAAATGATGTCTGAGTAGAAATGACTAAACATATTATGAAAGAGCGTTTTGTTAAGAAAATATGTATTTAAAATTTCAAACAAAGTTGGGGCATTATAATAATTTCCTTTTTTCAGAATAACTTGCTTTAAAATTAAAGCTTCGCCGTCCTAATTATGTCCAACTGATTTTGATTAGCAGGATTACATTTTTAAAAGGGAAATATTTTCTCCGAGTTGAGTAATGTTTCAACAAAGGCCGTCTGCTTATTATAAAGTCAAATGATAAACGTATAATAATAATAACGTATAGTAATAAGTATGTTTTAGTAATTTTAGAACAGGGCCTTTCTTAAATATCGCCAACAACTTGAATATCCAGATTTTAGATAGAATAAATTTCCTGAAGTGAAATAACTTAACTCCAGATAATCTTTACAATTCTTCCCTACCAAAATAGGATAATTTTACATTAATCACAATATTACCTATATACCACTATTATATCTACTACTATATAACTAACTTGATATTTAGACGCAAGGGACAGTTCTCGAGGCAGTCTCGTTCCATCCTAACTTCAGCTATCATTTCTATCTGTCGTCGAGTTGTTGGGATTTATGTTTTTTTATTTTCCTTATAGGTTGCTTCTTTTTACATTGTACATTGCCATGCCCTGGCGACGTTCCAACATCTGTTAATTAAATTTGCAAGGTCAGGAGATTCGATGATCTTGTTGTAGATACCGGTTGACATCTTTTTATGCAGCCTAGGTGTAGTTTTCTGAACCTCCGTAAGCCTGATCTCGGGAACTCGTGGTATAAAAACTTTATCAGAAGTGAAAATCCATATCGCAACTGAGACTTACAAAGAATGACTGATGTTGAGTGAGACTTACTATAATTCCACATACTTTGGATAGTAGCAATTTTATTTGGTTTATGGAGCGCAATTCCGTGATGTTTGCCTGTGTAGACTTTCATGTCGTTGTGTTTGCAGTCCATACATATATAAATGGTGTCTATCTTACGCATCACAAAAGGTATTTTGGTAACCAACACAGTTCATGTCCTAAGCCGGCAAACAAATAGATTGAAAATATTATTTTAATATTCCAGATGTTTGTGGATTTTTTTATTATATGGCCTATTTAGCATAAGAAAGTACACTAACTGGGCATTTTGCTAGCAAGTGCCGATAAATAAGTGGATTGCGTGGGTTAGTGCCAGTTTAAATTAGGTTAATGTTAGTTGAGCATTAATTCAACCCCACGCCGGTAGCGAATCGTATGTTATAACATTGAGGAATGAAATAAAAAAAATGGACATGCAGTTTTAGTTAATCTTAAAAATAATGCTAAATATTATTTCTACATTTAAAACTTTTTCACATATTTTTTCAGTTTCAGGTTTCAACGATTATATATGTTGCACCACGTTCTTTAGTTGTTGAATAAAAATAGAAGGTAATTGAAAATATAAACTTAAGCCAAGTTAAAGTCGTGAACAATATTCAAAGCAGCTGCAGGCGTATAGGAAAATAGAATAAAACGATGACTGAAAAAGGATAGTATGGTTGCAGAAAGCAAGGAAATAGAACATTCTTAAAAATAGTGGGAATTACTTATATAAAAATATATAAACATCATTTGACTCATTATATAAATTAAATACTATTTTTATTTGATGTTACCATCAGTATACTTAAGGAGGTTTAGTTAGTATCGATTGTAAATGGTCATATATTCAACAACTTTCGATATCCTATATGTGTATATAATATAAAATGTGACACTGTTAGTCATGGTAGTATTACATACAAATTATACAAATTACTCAAGTAGGTATTTTGTAAAAATGCCACTCCAACACAGAATAGATTTCGCACATCAGTAACAAGATTCAGTAGCATAAGAATTATTGAATTATTTATCATAAGTCGAATTGTAAAATTTAAAATATTACAGTAATGTGTCACGAAAATTGTTTCCTGTTTGCTGTTACAAACTGACCCCAGAAGGCGAGCTTTTAGTATATTAACATTTTACGGACTATTATCAAGATTAACTATAGCTGATTCTTTAAATTGTCAAAAAGTGTTTTATTGTTTACCGTTGTCCTTTTTAAACAATACGATGCTGTTCCATATAATTTCTATCTTAACTCATTTATATATGTAGAATTTGCTTTCTTTAGTTATGCTATATTAATGCATACCGGTTTCATAATAGACCAAAATAATCTAGCATGTAATTCGACGTGCAAATCCAAGGCTAGCAATGGTAGTTAATTTTTAAGTTGTTTTTGTAAACAATATTTTTGCCTAGTTGTGTTGGCTTGTCAAAGGCCGCATCACATAAACATTTATCGCTCGTGAGAATTAAGTACGGGAGACGGATATCTTTAGTTGCACATAGGCTGAATTCACAAGAATTGCTTTATTTATAATTAGTTATAAATAGGTTTAGGTTTTAAGTTTATACTTGTTATGTTTATATTATGTTTTTATTTATTTGAGTTTTCTATTGTATAATGTTACTGTAAAAAAGGAAATTAAAGTAAGCGTAACAAGTTATGTTTGTAAAACTTAATTAAATTTAAACATGTAAGAAGTAAAGAAATAGAATGAATTTCTTCCGAAACGATTCGAAACTACTCAACTGAATTTATGTTGTTTATAGTGGCTATGATTTCATTTCATCAACGACTTTAGAATAATTTTATTCGTAGTTTTGATTATTTTGAAATTAGAATGTAATTTAGAATCTAATTATTTAGAATGTAATTTAACATAGAAATTGTAGATTCAAAAGATAGAAAAATGCGGTAACTGCAAGGCGCCGTATGAAACATAATTTCAACCCTTACTCTCCCATAACTATTGTTATGTTCCAAACTCTGTCCAAACTGAGTAGGTTTCTTTTTCTACAATAATGTATATTTAAAAAAAGACTATTGAGTCTTAAACGATGGTCACCCTATCAAAGCTACAAGATCAGGGGGTATCGGCGAACTAATCTAGTACACCTGCTACAAGAAAAATGTTGCCTTTACACGCCACTACCCGAGCATTTATAAGCTCTAAAAAAACAGATTAAAAGAGGACTTCATTCTATATATAAATAAGCGATGTAAAATTTATCTGCTTTCCTTCTTTGACCAAAAAAGATGCGTTTAAATATTTGTTTATACCGTGGTAGCAGTTTTTAAAGTTAGCTGAGTTATTGTTTAGTAATATATCTTAGTATAATATATTAGTAATAATAAAAACTCGATTAATTAAAACACGAAAATAAAAAACATTAAATTAATTTATATACGTGGGTAACACTGAAAATTTTTAGAACTGGCCAGTTAGAAACATTGCAAATGGAAATTAATTTCAGTTTAAGAACTCTTCGGTACCTATTGTAGCATATTGCATTCATTAGTCATTTGTTTTTGTGAATTGGCGGCAAATCTAAAACACATGAAATAGAACCTAACGTGAGAAAATTTTCGGTCAATGATTTATAATCACTGTCGTTGTGGGCTTAAGCACGAACCTAATTATTAATCCACAATCTCAGATTGAAAGCAATCTGAGATCAGACCGTGACATTCGATCGATCTCCTATCTGCATCCCATTAACCAAACCCTACAAACTGAATGCATTTTTGATGACGGATAGAATGAAATATATTCGCTCTTTACACTCATATTTGATAATCAATATAAAGTAAATAAAACCGTACAAATAATATTTAAATACACGTCTATGTTTCAAACATATCAAGTAGCTTTTTAATTATTAAAATTGTAATTTTGAAATTTGGTAAGTAAAATCTTAAGATATGATATTGGCACAGTTCAACTGTCATTATTATACAAAGGTCTATCTACATACACCGATCCAACCTACCATGGATAGCTTGTATCGACAGATGACAATCCGTAGATTGGTTATTGGCACACTTTTATTAATATTAGGTTTATGACGTCTATCTCAGATGGTCAAAAATGGATTGAGATGGATTATTGGGTTTGGGCGTTACTCAACAACAAAGCTATGATAGGCTGCGATTAGCACTTCTTAATGAAGCCCCATCTTGTGTAACTATTATTAATATGAAGCGTGGACGTATTGTATTGGTATGAGTCAAGTTCAAAAGTAAAAAAAATATTACAGGAACATAATTATTTATTCCCAAGAACTTAAGATAAAATTCGAGGAATTCGCTATACAAGCTCTGAAGATGCAGTGAAAGCGTACGAAAATGCCAAAATTCACTGTACAACATATTCCATTATATGTGAGATGTAATATGAATTTGATTTCAAGTAAATTGCAGTCATTTATTTACTCTGTGCTGTACACATTCTATTTTTGAAAGTATTTAATTATTCAAATTCCTCTATGAGATGATTAAAATGGTAGCTCAAAGGACCTGCAGAAGCTCAAAGTGACCATACTATTATAATCTTCAATGAAAAGCACGGAATATGTAAATTTCACGGCATAATTACCACCAAACTGAGGAAGATCCCACTGATTTAGAATACGGAGTTAAGAAATTATACTTTCAAATTTTGTCCCAATCGATCGGGCCGGTCTTTGTTGATTTTAATTTAGGAAAGGGTTATATCTAAAGTAAAACTTTCTTTAGCGTCAATTTTTTTGGTGAGGCACATTAACTGTAATAAATGTTAACTGTTTAAGTCTTAATTATTTAAATTCTATACACTTCGTTAGTAAATGTTAAAATGTGTATCGCATTTGAATTCGCGGAACGCCCATTTTAAACACACATTCCCTGAGTTTCAAAGAATTAATAACTAGTATTAACTAAGAAGGAACCTACAAATTATGCCTTTGACAAGAACTAGCTTGTTACAATTGAAAGCACACAGTCTAAACATCGTTTGAAGGCAATAAATTGTTAGCGTTCTATTGCTGGCTCCATAACAATTTATGCTTCGACTCCAGGTCCGAATTGGAGATGTATTATATCCGATCTTTGTCCGGACATGTTCATTTGCTGTTAGATTTATTTGTAGACTGAGCGGAAGATGCTTCTTTGGACGCCTTAGGCTGAATATACACGTTTAAGTAAAATATACAAAAATAAAAACCACCCTGCAACAATGGGTGTCCTTTTTGGGCGACTTAATTGGACGGCCTAAAGCAAATGCTTAGTGCAAGACAAAATTGTTCGATCCGATCGGTTGCTAAGTGTGCACTCACTGAGTGTGCGACGTTTTATTCAAATTTTCTCGTTTTTTCAGTCACACATACATACAGATACACGCATATGTATATATACAGAGAAAAATTTATTAAAGACGAGGTATATATATATATATATATATATCGTCGTTATGTTTGTGACATTGTGTATGAATAAATGATATTTTGATTTGAATAGAATATGAACAACTTTTTATTTAAATGCAGGTAGTGTCTACGTTTCCTTAGTTTTATCACTGACATCCGAAACGCCCTCAACGTGTCAAGTTATTGCTGGTGGAAGGACAATATGAAATATGTTAAAAATAAATATATTTTCTTTTTTATAAATTTTTAATGTTGTAAAATAAGTATTTTGAAAAACAACTTTGATTATAATATTTATTTGATTAATTAGCATTTGTTAGTGCCACTAGTTCAAACATCAAAGCAGAGATCGAAAGTTTGAATATCGGCCGTGTGACAGCGAATTCTCCTTCCTATGTATGTGCTCAATTTACAGTCAATGAAACACATGCAGAAATGACATGTCACAAACCGGAACCACCAATCGGAACACCGGTTGTAGGGAATGTCACAAATTATTATAAATAATTGACATATCTACCTATACGACAAAATATCATTAAATTTTCTAAACGTAATTCATTAAGAATAACTCATTAGTAGTAATTCTTTTTACGAAGTATTGAAGTAGATTAAGGTACCTTAATGTTAATTAAAGAACACATACGACATTCTTTTGAAATTTAAAAAGTACGGTAAAATTAAAGTCTCTCGCATAAAGGCATGTCTGAATAGCGTCCTGAAAAGCGGCGCACGTCTGAGGCAGCCTTTGTGTTCTTTAATGATTTTTTAGAGATCCGCCTGGGAGTAGTATAAATAAATTGATACCCGAACGTATAAACGCGCGTAAATGTCTAAAAATTCTTGAAAAAAAAAATGTTTCATTCACATGTTTGTTTGATATACTTTGAACTCAAAACCATCATACATTTTGAGGATACCTTGCTTTATTTATACTCGTTAATGTTAAGTATACATAATATTTCTCCGTAAAAGAATCGTATTTCTAATAAAGACAATGTTTAAACATCTTCGTGTATGACAAGCTTTAATGATGGAGATAAGAAATTTAAGAGCTATCAAAAGTTGTCCTCGAAGGCATTAGAAGTGCTGCCGAGTCTTATTTTGTGTCATACCTCACCATTGATACTTTCTTAAGACGGTATACCACACATATACTTTGTGCTAGTTATGATACAATTTCTTGTTAAAAACACGGATATAAGACAATATAGAAGATAGTATAGAATAGTGTTTTGTCACAGAATCTAAGTTCTATTAAAGAACAACCTAAGAATTATCTTGACAATTGTGCTTTAGTATCGATTTATATTGTATTTGATTATAATATCATTAATTTATAATTAAATCCAATCCAAATATCCCATGTTGTCAAAGAAGAGGAAAAAATGAGTAAGCTAGATAATATGTTAATTGACAATATCACAGACACATTAATAATAAATGTTACAGAAAGTGACAGTGATAGCGTATCGATGACAGCGAAGATTGATAAAATTATACATCTATTTGTTTTTATTTCTGACGTCTCATGTCTCATTCTTCATGATTACTAATAATACACAATTATTTCTTGGAAGAAACCTCCTCCTTCCTGAAAGAAACTAGCGTTTAAGGTACAGGCTAGGCCTAGTTTAAACGCTAGTGCTTATAGATGTATATTATGTATAAGGTTGACCACAATGAATGTTGTAATATGTGGAATGTTGTATTTGATTTGGGTCAAAATAAAGAAAATTTTATTTTTTTATTATTTATTATTTAAGAAAACTCTCAAATCATTAATAAAATTAATTGTCAAATGAACTGTAACTAAATTATCCGTTCAGAAATATTTAATTTCCTGATATACTTAGTTTCTATTAAAGTAGTAGTTATTTAGATAAACTACTATAAACCAGAGAATCGATCCGGAAATGAGTAGTTATTTATTAAACAAATAAAAACTTTATTTATGACTGAAATAGCTTGTGACAAAATTCATCCATTTCTAGTCCTCACTCAGGAGGCCCTGTGTTGGGTAACTAAATAATAATAATATTCCGTGGTATATATGTTTAAAACAGTTAAAAAACAGTGGTTTTAGTCAAACTCAAAATATCTTTATTCATATAGGTAAAGAAGTACACCTATGAACGTGAAAAAAAAAAATTAATTGTTCATTTTATATTTACTACCAGTTTGCAAGTCAAGGGCGTAGAACGGCCAGAATAACTAGCAAGAAACCTTCCGCCACTCTTTTAAATCGCTAAGTTTTGAGTCATACAAATTGTTTCAGTTAATCAAACACAATTCTTATAAGACACGAGAGAATGCGTATGAATGGGTGTGAGTACGTATGTATTTGAGTGTGGCTGACGGTTAATATAAGCGTGCGCTGTGTCTGTGTCAGTTTTTGTATTCTCAGAGTCATGCCAAGGTATGTAGTAAGACCTCTGTAGATTAGAAATTCAGATAGCATGACTTTTATGGGATTTGTGAGTCTGGATCTGGATAGTTTGACTATCAAAAAATTCATTCAGATTAAAAAATTGTTATAAAGTAAGGGGCTTCTAAATCATTGGCCAAATTGGTCTTTCGTTTAAGAATACTAAACGGCTGTGCTTCAATGTGTCCAGATTTGTTAGTCCATGGACTTTGCAATTACTTCAACAGATCGTTAATATACATAGCTTTCTTACTGAATAAGTTTTAGTTTCTAGGTGGAGTTTGACCGAAGTGTATCTAAACAGATGCGATTGGCAACTTTGATAATTTCTCTTTGTGTACGTTCCTACAGTTTAGTGCAAAATTCATTTATATCTTTTTTTGAAATTATTTTGAAATATTTATAAATGATTAAACCTGTAACTAATACGGATTACAGTAAACATCGACCAGCAGATTGAAAAATCAGTGGAATTTTTTTATCAATTCAATTTATTACCGTAGTAAATTTGAATAGAACTAAAAAACTGTATATTGGAGAATACACCCTGTTGTACTGTGTTTCAGTTGAAAATAACTTGCAACGGGTCGTTATTTAAGAACCAAGATACATTCGATACAAATATCCTTTCAAAACCCGAGTATAACCTTTCGCTTTACAACCGACCGTTTTAAATTAATGGTCGAATAAATCAACCTCTTCTAATCCCTTACTATGATCACGAAAATGCTTTGGGGTAATACATTGCATACATTTACAAGCTACCTATTTAATATTAGAGGCTTTAAATCAAACTTATTAAAAACTATTAAACACATACTATTTCTTCTGTTACTAATTTTAATTGCTCCAGGTGAAAATGGACTATATTAAACAGTTTGTTTATTGAACAAAATAACATCAAATGATTTCTCTAAATACACCAAGTATTGTTTTTTACATAAATGTTTATGTTTCATGTAATAAACCTTAAATTCGAGAACAACTAGTATAAGCTAAGTCCAGATATCAAACAAACCAATCCAATGGTAACCATAGAAATCTTTGTCTTACATTCGAATGCGGCCGGCGTGCGATGAACATTATTTGAGTTGTAAATAAGATTAATTAGTAGCCCGTAGCCATTTTGATATGGCCATTACATGGGAAGGGTACGGTTGATTTAATTTGCCAGCACCCATTGTTTCGTTTGATAATTAGCTTTATAGTATTAAATTGTTATCTTGGTCATTGTTAGAATATTGTTCAGAATATTTTATATATTATTTGAGCAGTGTTTGTCTAGTGGCTTCAGCGTGCGACTCTCATCCTTAGGTCGTAGGTTCGATTCCCGGCTGCGCACCAATGTAGTTTCACTTTCTATGTGCGTATTTAACATTTGCTGGAACGGTGACGGAAATATTTACCTTCACCTTTTCGTGCGGAAACCGACATGTCTTAGACCCAAAAAGTCGACGGCGTGCGTCAGGCAGTGGAGGCTGATCACCTACTTGCCTATTAGATTTAAAAATGATCATGAAACAGATTCAGAAATCTAAGGCCAAGACCTAAAGAGGTTGTGGCGCCACTGATTTTTTTTATTATATATTATTTAGTATATGTGTACAAAACATATTGAGATGTACATCAATGACACTTATAAAAGAACTATCATAATATATAGGTATTATAGTTTACTAAAACGAAAATCAGCTTTTAAAAACATAGTTGACGTCGAATAATTTATACGAACGCGTATCAAATAGCGCGGCAGTTATTAATTTTATAAATACTTTTGTAAGACCACAATTATCATGTTAACTTTATTGAAATAATATTTTGCTAGGACAATAGATATAATGATATTTTGTAGAAACCGATGCTTTTAAAACCTAGCTTCACGTCATGGATGTGTGATATCAACGTTTTTATTCACATATTAACAATTCGTTAATATTATGAATTAAGTTTTTCATTGGTTCTATATTACTTTTTATGTAAGCGAACATGCAGCCATGCAGATGGAACCGGCTGCAGGCACGAAAAAACATGACGCATGCGGCGTTACCTCGCTTTGAGGCGTTCCATTTAAGGGTTGAAGTGCAAGCGAAAGCGCGGAACGACCGACAAAAAAGCACAATCTATTGACCTCCTTCTTTATATCCATACAGAATATCTATCAAAAAAATAAAATTAAAATTTTCTTTTAAATAAAATGTAACCATCAGTATTTTTTATGACATTGTCACGTTGAACTATTGTCAGTAAACCAACTTTACAGACAACCGATTTTTTGCATTAAAAGAAATGATCTTATTACAGCTTAGCCGCATCTATCGTGCTATACAAGGCTACTCAGAGCAACTTAAACAGATTCTTACTGCTTATACTGTTCTCAAACTTGAGTGTAAATTTAATCCTACGCCACATTTACTTTACGAAGTGCACATTCCACTTTTGAGCTCGGGGTATTATAGACTAATTTCAGCTGGTACATGAAACACAGTTTTAATTAAGAAACACATTCAGACTGGCCAATTTCACTTTAATATTTACAGTATTAATTGTATATACGAATGATTTCTAGCCATATGATAAATAAATAAAAATATCGATCGAAAGTATTGGGCATACACATTTCTTGTCGGCTTCGGTATGTTTTGAAAGTTTACCTTTTGTATCAAACAATCGCAGTTTCATCGAAAATGGAACCCGTCCTATGTCTCAGACATGGGTATAACCAGATTATATGCACTTTGCGATAGAGGTTATGAATATTTTTAAATACCAAAAAAACTAGCAATATTTTTTTTTATAGAACAGGGGGCAAACGGGCAGGAGGCTCACCTGATGTTAAGTGATACCGCCGCCAATGGACACTCTCAATGCCAGAGGGCTCGCGAGTGTGTTGCCGGCCTTTTAAGAATTGGTACGCTCTTTTCTTGAAGGACACTAAGTCGAATTGGTTCGGAAGTACTCATACTCACATCAATCAGTATTAATATCGCTTTAATACTGATTCTTATTAGTAAGTGTGAATAAAACTAACAAGAACCTATTTGGGGTATGGATGTATAGATTTCAATATTCTGTGTATTCGCCACCTGATTGTCTTTGCTCCAGAGCTGTGTGGCTTAGCCGGTATATGCTATCGAAAACCTATTCAGTTCGGTGGTGTTGATGTTACATCTCATGTAATCTCGTCTGCGGGTGTTCGCTTCATTTCGTGTTTATTATCGTATGGAAAGCTTTTGAAATATAATTTGGTTATATCTTCTCGTACATTATGTGATTTATATTGTTAGTAGAACCAGACACTAAATTATATATTAAGGTATAAATATAATATAATTGATTATAAAAAATACATTTATTATTTAATAGATACTGTTCGGGCAAATTATGTTTTGTTAAATAGTAATAGTCTGTTACAAAATAAAACATAGTAACATGTAACGAAAGCATATAAAATAACTTAGAATACAAAATATGTTACAGAAGCAAATAATGTTCCTTGTGACAGACTAAGAATAAAAAATACATAATATCCTTTTATTTCGATCTCTGGCTCTCAGCTGCGTAAAAGAGTTTTATCTTAGTGACCCATGCCAAATGGTATGATATCATTTTTATTTATCTTAACATGTGATATCATTCTAATCTTTTTACATTCATCGATCTCCCACTGCAATTTTACGTACATTATAGAGATACAATAAAACTTAGCACCTAATCTTTATTTCCAAAAGCTGTTAAAGGAGGTAGATTATTATTTATTGTACGTATCGTGCATTTTCTTACAACTCCGTTTGTGAACCGTTATTACAGGATGAAATAAACGTGCCGGTAAAAAATCCCAGTAGTTGATGCCTATGTATTTAAATAATGTTTAAGTAATTATATAAGAAATATTAAACACACAAAATTTTTATAATTTCTATCACCAATACTTAAATCCAACCCAGCCAGCTACTTACCTTTTCGCTGCAAATACCTGTGGGTATCACTATTCTACTCGTGACAAACTACGTAAGACATTTAATAAAAGCAACTTTGAGAAATATCCACTGACGTGCAAGCCCTTTGTTATCCGGACCATTTGTAGATGCAATATCTCTTTTAAAATTGAGTTACATTTCATTTAAGATGAAAAGGTATGGCTGGGAAAACGCCATGTCACCTTTTCCCGGAGTTGGAAGAGAACGTCGCTTATTATAAATGTATTACAAATTAATAACACAAAATAATTCAGTACGTACTATATTAAAACTGGATATAAAATACTCAATTAAAAAATATTACAAACAGGATTAAAATGTAAAAATACAGTACGAATACGAAATTTACGATACCAAAGACTCCGAAATGCAGATTTAGGAAATGATCCAAACATGACTAGTTCACTATGTTTCTTTTCGATGAAAATAATATATGCTTTAGAGCGGTAATAACAAATGTAGACAGAAAAAAACTATAACTTAAATGAAATATGTACAATGACCGATTTAGAGGCCTCGGGGCTACAAAAGATTGGATGCATATTGGCGCCAAATTATATTCCAATGAATATGGACAATCTTTTTCAGTGGAGTTTTCCTATCAATATTGTATTGTAAAATCTGTGATGAATGGAATGAATGTTGTGAAAACAAAAATACTTTAGGGTAATTCATTTTAAGCTATTATAAATTACATATGGAAAATTGATAGAACAATAATATAAAGTCGATACACAAGGAGAAGAGACACGAGCAATCGGATACCCAACCTCTGAGGTTGCGGGTATATTATGCGAGTATATTACCCTACATAGGCACCTATATAAATTGATATTGATGGTTAATTTCTATTACACTATTCTGTTAAATGATAATTAATTAATATAAATTAATTCCATAAAAACGTTATTATATTACAGTAGAGTGACAATTAAGAATGCAAATTATTAAAAAGATTTTAGCACTAAGATTAAGGTATTAATAATTGAATAAAATATCGCGCAAGTCTGGTTTATAACACTGCAATGAGCGGATACAATCCAGACAGACAGCCAGATGTATAAATAAAGTTACAAAATATTATATTCATTGTGAGTTTTCTGTGCCAAGGCTTATTATATATTATTATCCTACAGAGGCATGTTTTTTAGTATGGATAGTAATATATGTATGTGATTTGTTAAAGCTTATGAGATGCCACGGTATGAATAATGTTTTATGAGTCGATGATGAAGAATTTTGCTATAGAGTTAATTAGAATTTCTGTTTAAACTATCTCTAAATAGATTTAGTAGGTTGCTAATGAAAACTTTTTTTGAATTTCAATTTTAGAACTCTTTGGTAACCTAATGTAATATTGCATTCATTTGTCATTTGTTTTTGTGAATTGGCTGTAAATCTAAAACTCTTGATACACGTGAAAATAATCCTAACGCGAGAAAATTTTCGGTCTTTGATTTATTTTGACTTCTGCTGTGGGCTTACTCAACAACAAAGGTACGATATGCTGCGATTAATATTCCTAATGAACTTCCATCTTGTGCCACTATTTACAATTGGTTTAACAAGCTTAAGCTTGGACGTAGCAATCTCAATGATGTTCCGCGTGAGGGACGTCCTTGCGTCTAGCGACTATTGAAGATAACATCAGTGGTGTATGTCGCATGATACAGGAAGATAAGAGAGTGTTCTATCATACCTATGCCATACATCAGACCTATCCCATACGAGCAAGCGTAGGCATCGGTATGAGTCAAGTTCAAAAAATATTACAGGAACATTTAGGCGTCAGGAAGCTTGTACCAGATGGATTCCCCATACTTTAACGGACGATCAGAAACACTTTCGCATGGACTGGTGCAGCCAAATGTTAGATAACTTCAACAGCAGTGACTCAAATGCTGAAAAAAAATTGACACCGACACAGCTGATGAAAGCTAGGAACCCGAAACCAAAAGACAATCAGCTCAGTGGGTTTCCTTTTAAGGATCGGTAAACTAAGGTAAAAAAAGGAAGAAGTAAAAAAAAAAGATGATTGCTTCATTGTTTGGTCGAAACCGTAACGTATTTTACGACAGTTGTGCTAGAAGATGGACGGACTGTTACTGAAGACGACGACACCAGACTTCACCACGACCATGTTTCAGTGAACTCCGCTAAGCGGACTGTTGAATATTTGACTACTGCAGGTATCGATATAATAAGTCATTCGCCATACAGTCCTGATCTGGCACCCTGCGACTTTCATTTAGTCCCAAGAACTAAAGATACAATTTGAGTTATTCGCCTTACGAGCCTGAAGATGCGGTGAAAGCGTATGTAAATGCCCCTAAAGGCCTACTGCTTTTCTCAGTGGTTCCATCGAATGCGACGTGTTAAATACCACTTACACATATATAAAATTACTTTTGTGAGCTATTGGTGTATTGTCCACACTTGAAGGATCGTCATGCTCTCTTAAATGTGAATTTGCCGCTTATGGCGGCGTCCATGTGTCGGGTTGTCTCTCTCCCTAAAATATGGCGAGGAGGCCGATGGCAGGCCATGCATCATACTCGTGAACGGGTGCTACTTGTGTTGAGTGGTCGTACTTGAATTCGTGGATGGGGTGTTATTAGTTGTTTCTACTACGTAATTTCGTGTTGTTCCCACGGGTGCGTGCGTGTTGCACCATGACTACTGCTGATAGAGGACAAATCTTTGTTTTTAATTTATTTTATTATTCTTTATTACTCAAGACCTCACATGGAACATGGTGTAATGGTTGTAGCTCCTTACAAACGTTGGCTATAACAAAAAACATGGCGAATAAAAAGAGTGGCGGAGAGTTTATTGCCAGTTCTTCTCTTCCAAATGTAAAATTTGAAGCATTTCACTTTTTTGCTTTTTTGACGTTCATAAGTATACATTAGGTTACCTGAATGAATAAATTATTGCTCCTTGAGCTAGTAAAATTTGAAAAGACCATGAAGGTCAATGTTCAAGTGAAATCTAAATAAGTACCTTTTCGAGTACTCTTGCCAGTAGTATTAAAATCCATAATCGTGTTGTCGTCATACTTGTCAACATAATTGAGTGGCATTCTGATCATTTGCCATATTAAAGATTGTTATAAGTTAAAAGGAAATATACTTAGAAAGAGGAAAAACTTAAACTTTTCGTTTAAAGGATAAATCACCTTACAGACAATGTATGTGAGGATCCAAATTTTGTTTTGGTACTAAAGAGGAAACTTGCCTTGTTATTTATAAAAATCTTTCTCCAATTATTAAAATAATTTAACCTAGTTCACGTTAAAGAAACCTCTGTTTCTAAAGTAATTATATTTTCCATAGTTGGTACTCTAAAAGTCAGTTTACTCGAATATCATTGTTACTGATACTATACGAAAAAGTCTCGTGTGATTAACAAAAGATTAACTTATTAGCAATTTACATTTTAAACCTAGATTATGCGATGAATATACTTACGGACCAGAGACAATGGCACACGAAGGTAATATATGCAAATTGGAGGCGCTCAATTCTACGTTAAGTTACACCCTTTTGTGACGCTCGTACGTTGTACAATTACATTTTCTAGTAGCTTAACAGTAGATTATTCTACAAAAGCTATGAAATTCTGACGTTCTTCGGAAATTGTGTTATTTGTTTAAAAATAGAAAAAAATAAGTACTATAATTAAATAATTACTTCTAACAACCTAGGAAAACCACATCACTTAGAAAGAAATGTAAAAATATAAGGTTATAGTATAATACAATTAATTTATCAAAGTATGCTACGCAAAATATGTATCTATGCATGATAGTTCATTGATCCCTTTACTTAAAAACCAGGGGTATTCGCAATGATATTGAACACATTCATTATAATTTATGTATTTAGTGAACAGATAACATTGATATTGCCAATATTTACAATAAAGGAAAATAGTAACAAACTCAAATATTTAAAAAAATAACTACAATAAAAAGTAAGTTTGAACTATGTATAAACTATTTAATAAGTTTAGTGGGTTTAGACTTCTAATAATATCGACACATATAACTCCAGTTCAACAACTATATATAGGAAGACATCACAGACAGAGAGTGAATGAGTTTACAATACTAACAACTAATTAAAAATTAACTGTAACTTTCCAGTTGGCAATTATTGATACACATGTTTATTACACTGACATTAACGTGTTGAGAACTGATCCCAATGTGATTTATGTTCATGAATTGTTTTATTCTTCCCTGCTTTTTGTTGATTAAATACTTTTGTTTATGTATTTTGCATATTGATAATATGTATGGTCATAACAAGCCATTGGAAATAAAAATAATAACAGTATTTATTTAGTTAGAATAACGCCATAAAGATTGAAAATGTCTACAGCCAATGTTCAATTGGACACATTTCCGTCTTCTGGAGCCTAGTTGGTCACACATTATACTAGTGAAAGTCACCACTTGTTTTAAAATCATTTAAAACAAATGGTGAAATGACAAGTAATATATGTAGGCCACCTTATGTGTAGCGTTCATGTTACATCTCTGCGTATAATCTAGTCGGCGGGCTTTCGCTTCATTTCAAGTTTATTATCCTATAGAAAGACTTTGAAATATGATGTCTTCACATTAATTAGATCATTTTAATTTGAGATTGCTTTAAATGCAAAGTTATGTATATATTTAGTAGAACAATAGAATAAATGACACCACATTAACTATTAATTCAGATGTTATTATGTACTATAAAAATACATTTTATTTTAATAGATTCTATTCTATTTATGCCTGGTTATGGCCATTTATGTTTCGTAGCAAAAAAGAACATGGCAATATATTATGAATGCATATAAAATAACTTACATAATAAGCCACGAAGAACTCAATTACGGTTTTAACGTCAACAACGGACTACGAATAAAAGGATATACATAATATCCTTTTATTTCGATCTCTGGCTCTCAGCTCCGTGTAAAAGGTTTATCTTACTGACCCATGCCATATGGTATGATACCGTTTTTATTTATCGAAAAACATTTATTTATTTCCTAATTTCCTATTTTTACAGTAACTTTATACTAATACAATAGAAAACTAAACTAAAAACATAATGTAAACATTACAAGTAAAAACTTACAACCTAAACCATTTTATAACTTATTAAAAATACTGAAATTCTTGTGAATTCAGCCAATGTGCAACTAAATATATTCCGTCTCACAAGCAATAATATTTAGGGTGCGCACGACACGCGTAAATGGTGTTTCTCTGAGTAAGTTCGTACGCGCCCGATGCACTGCCAACAATTGCGACCGCTTACTACGACGAGTCTGGTTTTGGGCACACCCAGCTCCAGTCTCTCCAACATTTCCGCATTATACAATTTACCTCTAAGGACCTTAATATAATGTGATAGTAAGATCCCTCCTTACATGTGACGCTATTCAAATTTTTATTTTTATGGATATCGCATCCCACAGGTGGTGCAAAATTTTGAACCTAAGCACTGTTAAAATATTTTTATTTGTTCCTTTGAAAACATTGAGAGAGGAAGTAGATTACAATTTATTTGTATTTTTTGTGTATTTTGTAACAACTCTGTGACCGTTATTAATGTATGAACACAACGTGCCGACAATGATTCTTATACCTATGTATTTAAATAAAATCATATATCTATAAATATAATCAATACTAAGTATTATTATTCAAATGAGAAACATGAATATTTTACTTATTATTTATCACGATTACTTTAATCGAACCCAGCCCTGCATGACAAGTACCTGAAGAGATCACTAATATGCTCGTGTTAAACTACGTATGACATTTAACAAAAGCAACTCTAAGAAATCCCATGACATCCAAATCCTTTGTTATATGGACCATACAAATGCAATATCTCTTTTTAAATTGAGTTACAATTCATTTAAGTTCAAAAGGTATGGCTGGGAATACGATTAACCATCGCACCTTTTTCAGTTGAAAATGAAAATTTCGCTAATATTAAATATATGTCAGGGAATACTACGATTATCAGGAAATGTTCCGATCGAGTAAAATGACCGTTGGTTATTATTGTTGCTTTGATTTTAAAATGATAATTGAATGTATAATAAATTTATGTATTTCAGAAATACATACAGGCTAAAATATAATAAAGTACATAAAAATTAAACACATAATATACACAATATCGCTACTGCGAACATAAAAAAGAAAGTCGATTAATAGATATGATTTTATTAAATTTAATTGTATCATCAATTAGAATCTTTACTTAACGAATACGAGTAGGAATATTGTTACGACCAATCGAGTGAGGTCGAGGCGCCATGTTGACTAGAAAATGCGTTGAGGGAATGCAAGGTAGTTCTGATTGAGTATTGAGTGGAGCATTGTGGTTATGAGAAGCTGGGCCGAATTGGGTGCTATGTGATTTGTGATTGAGTGGATTGTGATTATCGATTAGGATGCGCAGAGTCACTTATCCTTGAGGTCGTAGGTTTCTAACTTCCTTTCTATGCGCGCATTTAACTCTAGTTCGAATGGATGTTTTCCTCCAAAACATTTTTAAATATAAAATAACTGGCCCCATTTATGCAAAAAATCTTTTAATGAGAACATAGATAGATAAAGATTTTGAGTTTTGGGTTTAATTTATATAAAATTGATAACCTTTTTAGTATATTTGTGTTCAAATAGATTTAGTAAGAAGGCACAGAAGCATCTTTCTGTCGGGTATGACTTGTGTGTATATTATGTCAAAATTAGTAATTTCAGGAGATAATATAGAGAAGTTCTTTGTGCATTAAAATATACTTAAAAGGAAAATCGTTATTTTAATTTACGGCATTCAAAAAAAAACTTGGTACAGTCATGGTTTAATCGCTTGTTGATGGGCAAGCGGAAAGGAGACGCAGTACCATTGTGGTTAGTCGTTTAGAATGTGATAAACGAGCGTGTATGTATGTATGAATGTATGTATGTATGTAGGGACTCCGTTTCCGCACTTAGACTCTCAATAGATCCGTTGTGCGTGAAGTCCTGGCTAACTAAGACAATGGCCCGTGATTGTACTTAACATTGTTCTGAGATTAGTTATGTTTAGGTTTAGTAGTTGCTTTGTCATTTTTGGGTTAGCTACTGGCGTAACCATTTTGGATTGCCTACAGTCCGCACTTCGTGACCAACGTTGTTGCTGGAGTTCCTCTGATCTCTGTGGAATCCATGCACGCACCTGCGAGAAGGGCAAGGTTAGGAGGGGTTACGGGCCAGCAGGCAACATATCCGAGCCTCTCCTCGTCCGTCCGTCTATGTCCTCTAATCCACTGTAGGGTAACCCTGTTTGTCAGCGTTATTGCCTTCAGTGCATTGTGACATTTGAGTACCAGTTTATTGTTTGTCGTTTTGTTTGTTAGCGCCATCAGCACAGACGCGTTGTCGGATACAAACTTAATACAAAAGTTGTTAACTCTTAGCCACTGCACGACTCTGGCCTGGATAAACGAGCGTAATATACACGCGTACCAAATCGTAGTCCGCGTGACATTGTTTATATCGACTTAATATGAAATAAATAAAATATGTATTTCATTATTTTATTTTAATATGTGCGTACGCTTAACAACATACGAATATGCTTTATAACGTGAAGCAAATTAAAAACGTACACAAATCAAGGTTTTCAGAGAGAAGAAAGCTCAACTCAGATAATTTAAACAAACTGAAACTTAAATAACAGTATTTTATAAAGAATGTACATACATTGTCCATCAATCATACTTATAAACATTTTGATGTAAGAAACAAGAGCAATATTAAATAAGAAACAATTTTTATCAGTTTTTGTCTTGAAAATTAAATCTCTTTAGTCTTTTGGAATGTAGTTAATACATTGGTGATGTGTTTCTAATAGATCACTTGTTACGCAATGAGCAATCAAACACATAGTGGAACTTATAGGATATTTATATTATATTCTATTCTATAAAGTATAGACTACAAGTTGGTCTGAAAATCGTGAATATAAATAGTTACCAACTCAAATACATTTGAAGCTGCTTCAAGAACCTTCCTGAACTGTAAACCGATTCCTTCTATTACGGATTCAAAGTCGCCCAGAATTACCTCCAGATTTTCCTACTCGCAATATTCCCTCGTAAATTCACTGAGAATATTCGCTCCTTGGAGATTTGGAGAAGATCCGGCCATTGCTAGAGTACGCTACGAAAATTTGGCAAAAATTGCACGTATAAAAGTCATAATATTCTGATATAAAGATTACGTGAAATAAATAAACATATAACGAAAATTTTGAGAGGTTTATGTTCCATCTTATTATAATTTATATTATCTCACGTGGAAGGCACTGCCTGTTCGTTTTTCTAAGTAATAATAGTTATCATTACACCCGATGCCGCAAATAAAAAACTTCTGCCTTGAACAGTGATATATCCTCCAATACGACTTAAACCGGATAAGTTTAAGGAATGTGGAACAAAAAACGATTATCTCGGCTTAAATGTGGGTTTGCGGCTGGGATATATCGGTAAATGCCAGCATTGCCCAGTGAATGCTTGAAAGGATTACATGAGTTTTAGTTCCTACCTTTTAAGCGCTCGATTCCGAATATTCTCATCCACGTTGGGTGTTATCTTTAACAAGATTATACATATAAGCTTTATATGTTATTGTAACCACACTACTCGAAAAGGATCATAACTTTAGCGGTTTATGGAGAAATAATGTTATATATAGGATTTTCACAATAAAAGGAAATTTAAATAGATAATTATTGAACTTTTCTGTTGTTGCTTACCTACTAAGTATTAAATAATACTTGTGATAAACCATAATTGGTCTCATTGGTTAGTAATAATAATATACCAATATCATAATATGGCAATGTATAAATAAAAACATACAAATTAATATTTTGGAATATTTTATTTTCATTTCACATTTTATCAGAAACATTTTTGACATTCAAACTATTTACACATTGTTAACAAAACGCTTAGGCTTATAGAAAAAACATTTAAATACTAGTGACCTTTTCACAATATCCAACAATATAACACTGAAAGTACAATAAAAAACTATTGGTCATTGTGAAAGAGGTTAGAAATTAGATATTTAATATCTATAAATACAAAATCAATATAAAATATGTTCACATAATTCAGATTCTAAATTTTAATAGCTACAACCTCAAATGGCTGTATAATGGCAAGTTAGTTTTATAGAGAAAAGTTTTAATTTCCAATTGGCGGATGTAATCAGACTAGTAAGTAGACTGAAATCAACTAGTGATCAGAATTACCTTAAATTCATCCCTAAAACACTGAAACTCCTTCTTATTCTTACACAAATTCTCTGGTAAATTTAAAACATGAGGCTTGAGTAATGTAAAATAAGGTTGGTGAGTTTCGTTTGCTCTAACGAATCTAGTTTGGACTAGACTATAACTCGTGATAATTACTTCGTTTTATTTGCAGTTTTATATTCTCACCTAACGTAAGAATTCGTATTATAATGACAATCTTCATAACTTTTCAAGCACAATGGGACATTTAAACAAACAACTTTATATCTAATTAAACTCTCTGGATTAAAGTTAAGTTAAGAGGTTAAGTGAAATAACCATTTCGCAATGGTCTGGACGTAGCTTTATATAAAAAAAACAAAACAGAAAAAAATATATTTAAAGTATAATTCATCTAATTAACACTATAAATATAATAAATAATTATTATTTAATTATTTTTTTAAAAACGTTTATACCATAACATGGTTGGTATTTTATTTAATTACGTAGATTAACTAATTATACAAAATTTGTATTACATAACGTTGTATAAACAAATTCTTCCATAACGGACAAATTGATATCATTAAATATATTTAATTTCTACAAATACCACAATTAACAACCTGTACCTAGCGTTTTTAAGCCTATACCTAAGCGAAATACATGTCGACGTTTTTATGTGGAATTTTATTCTAAATATTCGTAGCACAAATGCCGCATCTCCCTAACTTGTCGCTATTTCAATCACTATGGAAATTGCAGTTAAACAACGGCGAAGGACTACAGGACACAGTTTGAAGCCAGCGATGTACCATCTAGCTATAAGTTTATCATTAATTAGGTTAATCCCATTTTTATTTCGATTATCAAAAGATTTCTTTTATTGTGGGCTAGAATAGTTTATTCCTTAGGATGTTTCAATGTCTAACGCCCCAAGGATAAACAGATTTCAAAGTTTAGTTTGAGGTTCTTTACGTAATATGCAAGGTTCACAAAGGTTGTTCCCAACTTTATAAAAACACCGACATACATGAGTGACTCATATTTTACTTTTTTGACAATACTATAGAATTTTATGAATTTTTTTATATTTTTTTGTTTGATTTAGCACTTTAATTCCAAGTTCTGTCTGTAGATTTTTAACCTTTCAATACTCGGTAGTTTCTTTCTAATAAATAGGCTCACGTTGCCAAAAATAGGCAAATATGCGTCAGTGGGGCGTTATGGAAAAACCGTGTTTTTTTTATATTCGTCCTAATTGCTGCTACCTAACATTTTTATGTCTATAGTTGTATTTTGAAGAATATAAAATATATATTAATTGTGGTATTTTAGAATACATTCGATAATAATTACCTTATTATCACATTTGATAACCTATGGTTATAATTATATTGTTCTGTACATCACTATATTATAAAGCAAAAGTAAAGTTTTAATTAAATACGACTTATTTACTAATAATGTCAGGGATAGATTGAGCACAAGTAATACGCGGCTGAGATCAGAGTTCATCTATTGTTACATGCATTTATTAAATATAATCCTCCGGTCGGAGCTTTTCTCGCGTGTAAGACTTTTGGCTTCAATAATATTCCTTATATTTCAGTTAATTTACATAAAATCATAACCAAATTATAACCGTTCGCAAGATCATCACTTTCGAATAATAAAAACCGTACAAACATAATAAGTTCGACATTTTTGTGCTTGTCGTTGACCCGGTGAAGGATAACGTCATGTAACACATAAGGCTTGAGTTATACACATGAGGCGTGTGTATCATGTTAATAACTCACTAATAGAAAACATGTATGCAAGTGTCTGAACTCGAACAAAAGTGTTAGTACAGCCAAAAGTCGGTACTTATACTTAGTCACACTCAATGTATCCACAGCTGAATTAACAAATACAATAATTTCGGTATGTCATTATACTTTAAAAATTCACAACCGTTTTAATTAAAAAAATAAACGAAAATTACGTATAAGAATTTAAATGCTAGCTAGAACTATATTTACATTAACATTTACAAATGAGTTAAATTTTTAGTTGATCCTAACTATTTGGTTAGTTTAAGTAGAAATTCAGTTTCGGTTTTATTTAATTAAAAATGTTTCCATCCGCCTATAACTTTTGCTTCGTATCAGTAGGAGTTAGGCCAGAGTAAAGGAATGTACTGTAGCACAGTATTTTATACGAATTCATAAAATGGTATTTTTATTTCAAATTGAATTTTATTCTTTATTTGAATTTTGTTTTAATAGATCAAAGAGATCGGACCTTAAACTATAAAACACAAATTCTAAAACATCCAGTGGCCATTGCAATTGACAAAATACATCAAATACTTCCCAGATAGGAATTTTACAATAAAACCTTATTGGATTCAATTCAGTTATCGTTTTTAGTTCTTTTCTTCACTTATTGTTTATAAACTTCTCTGAACTTCTTCAAATTTTTCAAGATCATCTTTAGCGAAATCGGTCCAGTTATTCTCGAGTTTAAGCGAGATAAATGAACAGAAATTGATTTATATATTTATAGAATTTAAATACACCATCACATCTTATCAATATAAATAAACATGAGTTTAAAGAACTAAAGAGAAAAAAACTATGTGTTCTTGCTATTTTGGGTTTGATATCCTAAATATCCTATTATAATTGAATTTGTGTACCTACATGCCTTCACTCTGGCATGGCAGTCTTTGGTTTATAAACCTTCAAGATTTTTTTACAAAAACATTTAACATCCATCGTAAAATCGAAAATCGATACATTTTAAAACCGTAGTCCATATTTACATCTACAGTTGTGTGATCTGTCAGAGAGGTGTATCGCGAGGGAGATGTCTCGGTAACGCGGTTGGAGCGGTCACGGGTCTTGGTAATGTGCGTAGATGCTGTAATGGTATACATCGTTCGGCCGGAGCAATACTCGTTAAACCTGTACTAGACCCGCGCGGCAATGTACAGGATCCACTGCCGAAGGCTGCTGGTGGAGGAATACCTTGTTGTGTCTGTAATAATAGATCACACAACATGCTATCATTTATTACAATTCTCTTAAAAACTGCAATTAAAGCTCGAGACGTTTACATATAAAAAAATTATAAGGACCAAAATTAAAATGCTTTTCTCCAGATATTGAGATCATATGTCATGGCTGACTCAGTATCGACTCACTCAGCTGGGGCTCATGTAATTAACATCTAATCAACACTTTCGTATTTAATCATTAATTAAGAGTTAACACTTAACAGTTTGTTAATCCAATGAATAAATTTCTGAAATTAAATCTTTCACTATCCTTAAATCAAGCTTATATCACAGTTTAATTTGTAAAGGCACAACTGGATACGCGTATCTTACCCCATTATCAAACATGGTCTGATGGGGCGGCGGAGCAGTTCTAAGCGCACAGTAAGCTGGTATACTTCCGCGTACTCCAGCCACACTACCCCTTGGCATCCTAGATCCCGGTGGCGGTGATATGGTTGACACGTGCTGCGTTCTGTAGTAATCTACCTGCTTGAAAGAGATATTTAAACTTAGACAATCTTGATCGTTGCTATACTCATTATAACTGTATATCTAATATATATATAATATAGATAATGTTCTGATAGAGTCAATTGACCGTTGTATTTTGTTCCTACTTTTGCTCATCAATTAGTTTTTGTTTGTATTACTTTTAAAATTCATTATTTAATTTGATTTGATTGGTTTTGTTATTGTTAAATTGTTTCCTAGTTTAAAACAATAAGTTCACGCACACAGTTCGTACAAGTTCGGCTGCGGTCGAGGCGCCATCTTGATTCCTCGACCAATCAGGGCCGGAGTCCCTCAAGGCTCGGTCCTTTCGCCCTTTCTCTTCACGCTGTATACCGGCGACATCCCTAGGGCTCCGAATGTAGAGCTAACCCTCTATGCCGATGACACCGCTCTCTATACCACTCACAAAGACGAACGACAAAGAGGTGCCATCGTGGACAGACTCCAGACCGCAACCACGTCTCTAGGTGAATGGTTTTGGAAATGGGGCTTCCAATTAAATCCCGAGAAAAGCGTCGCAGTTCTCTTTGCCAGGGGTAACCCCAGTGCTAAAGCTAATACTAGGGAAAAAATTCACCTCTATACGGACAAGTCATTCCCTGGCAAAAGAAATCGTGTATGTATATCATTTCAAAGACCAACACACCACTTTGGTCAGGTTGTATGTAGACATAGTCAGGTCTATGTCGAAATTTTGAATTAATACGGCTCTAATATATATTTTAACAAATTTCTAATAAAACCAATGTACATCTTTTGTATAAGAAAGAGAAATGTTGTTCAAACATTTAGTCTTATCGCTTAAGATCTTTATATTCCTAGAGTAAAATTCAGTTTATTTAAATGTAGTTTATTTTGTTTGGTAGTGTCAGCCATGTGTCAGTCAATAAAATGTATTGAAATCTAAATTTAGAGTTTTAGGATCAATAAAATAAAATACCAAACTGGTCCTATCAAAATATCTCCTATGAAATTATTTGAGTGTCAGTTTTTTGATACATTATAAAAACCTTTACACATTTTTAAACAATGTACCAATTGTAATGCTTATTATTTGCTATATAACATGTAATGCTCACTTGCAAATGATCCATATCCGATGGTATTATATCTGGGTTTCTATCATCGCTCTCACTATCATCTTTTTCTCTCAACTTGTCAGGAGAACCAGGTAGAGAAGAAGGTAGTGGTCCGGGCCTGGGCTTTCTTTTAAAGCATTTCTGCTTCAGGCCAATTAGGAACAGAACAAGGATCACCATAATAACACCACCACCACCAACTGCTGCAGACATTGCTCCGGACATGTGAAATGCTGTTCGCGGCAAGTCTAGAAGAAATGCACATTTTACTACAATTATTACACAATGTAACGATTAACATAAATATGAACAAAAATTTACTAAAGTCATTATGAAACAACTAATATTGACTCAACTTTTGCTTGTGTATAAGGTTATAAATAAAAAGAAAAAGAAAACGTGTGTATACTTATGTACACGCGTTAGAAGATGTACTTCTTTGGCCTAACAAGAAAAAAAATATTTTCAAAAATTTTATCTTACGCCTCATTGTACGTTTGTTGAAAAAATTAAAATGTTGACTATTCTAACTTCATGGTGTCGGTTTTTGTGACGGTGTGCGCGCGCATCGTAAAAATTTAGTCTCACCATTTTTTCTCTAACGCGCCAAAAGAATTATAACTTAAAAAAAGGTATATAATGAGAGAAAACATATCCCACCCAAACTTTTATCATGTACATGATGCTTTTCCGGTGGCCTAAGAGTAGTTGCTCGCAAGAGATAAGGCTCGCCTCGTCCCTTGCTGTTGTACGGAATGACTGCGGCTCCATATGTTTGTCCTGGTGATAAGCCAATGGCTGTGAACCGTGGCACTGCGCTTGAAACGTTGACTACCAACTCCTGTGAAATAATATAAGATATACATATCTTAAGGTACGGTATACCGTCTATACTGTTTAATTGTAATTTTCAGTTAAATTTCTGTTTTTTATCAAAAAAAATTAGACATTCATTCAAAATCAGTGTCAGCCATTATGCCAGAACAAGAGTAAGTTATACCTGAGTGACTAATTCTTTGACTTCTAGAAAAAATGATTGTGGTATTCCTCCATTAAAGCCTTCAAAGCACCGTACTCCAAATGAAGTTAGTGATGCATTGACCACTGAACAGTTGTGGACTTGATCCGGACGACCTGTAATAAAATATTAAGTGTATTTATTTTAATATCGTCTGTGCAAAATTACATAAACTTAAATTGGTCTTACGCATGTTTCGCTCGTGACAAATCAAATCAAATCAAAAATAATTTTTTCATGTAGGTAACATAATGTACACTTATGAACGTCAAAAGAGAAATATACATTGAATGTTTCTAATTTTACATTTACTTTCACTTCTCAAATCAAAGGCGTAGAACGGAAGAGAAAAACTGGCAATAAACTCTTCGCAACTCTTTTTAATCGCCAAGTTTTTTTTCTTGTATACAACGTTTGTAAGGAGCTGCAACGATTACACCATGACATCTTGAGTAATAAAGAATAATAAAACAAATTCAAAACAATGAGTTGTCTATCAGGAGGAGGCATGGTTAAATAGATGCACGCACTTACATTCTCGTGGGAACAACACGCAAAAATGACGTCGGGAGGTGCATATAATATATCCAGATATATAGACATTAATATTTAAAGTCCACAATTATTAAACTGCAACTGGTAACGGCGGTATGGTAATGGCGATATGTTTAATTGGTTTTTACTTATAACTTACGAGGAATGATTAATCTTTTCTTTAAATTACCAAGATTTATACATCAAAATAAAATACGAGGAAAATCTACGCGATGAGAAACATTACATCTGTTTATTTTATTAAGCCTCTCGTTAACGGGGTATAATGAGCTACAATTATCTGACGAACACAAACAATTAACTCAGCATACCAGCGGCAATGATGTGATACACGCACGGCACCCTCTGTTTGCCGATTCTATTATGGGCCCAGCACAATAGGGTTCCATAATCCATTTCAGTACGCGGTGTATACGTGACTGTAGAAGCAGTTCCTGTTCTCGATATGTAAGTGTCGCTAACTTCGTTGCTATTTGCTGTGTTGTTGAATGTCCATCGGAACTGTAAAAATATATTTGTCATAATATTTCTAAAAATTAGATAAGGTTCAGGTGCAGTGCCAATTTTTCTATGTTTTCGAAATATACCTAACCTGATTTAGGTTTTCAAGTGGAAGAAAGGATGGCCATATTTTATTGTGTTTTGTACACACATCAAGTCTTACTGATCCTTATCTACAATCCCAGTATACAGTTATGAAACTTAGCAAAAAATGCAAACAAATAAATTTGTCGACATGCTATATTGTGTAGTTCCTCAGAAACTCTTTAATTATTTACCAACTTTTGCAGTTAATATTGTTATCTTTATAATATAACATTTAGGGTCTGTTTCACAATTTATGGATAAAGTACCAAATAGCTATGCAAAACAAATTATTCGGAAGATAAAAGTCCGAATAAGAAACTTCGCGTTTCATGACCAATAGCGCTATCTGACAGTGGTGAAACGCAACAATAGTGTTTATCCTACCAATAAGTAATAATTAGCTTATTTGGAACGTATCCGGACATTGTGCAACGGACCCTAGAGTAAAATTTTAATTTAACGAGCACTTTAGGATGACCATGAAAGTATTTTTATATCCCAGGAATCCTTTATGGAATACTATACAAAAATTAGATACATAAATGTAATGTATTCTCGAAAACATTGAAATACACATGGTGATTATATACTAATTATGATTGAAAACAGGGCAATAATAAATGAGATTCGCATCGTCTTACATTTACCGAACACTGAACAGAGGTTTCAGAGTAATTGGCAACTTACAGTAACTTCAGGCGGGTTGGAGTCTACGTGACATGTGATATGAGCCCTCTCTTGTTTTGCCACCCCGTGTACTCTCTGTTGGGAACTTCGGCAGGTTGGAGCATCTGCATTAAGAATATATAGTTTGTATGCCGCTATCAGTACTAGGATAAAGTCTTTCGATATTGTGACCAGGTTCCACATACAAATTAAATTAAAATTACTTAGTGAAACTGATATTTCTTAACTTGATTCCCAGTCTTTTTTAAAGTGACTGCTGAAAGCCATGCAAAACGTCTGTGAATATATAATGTAGTAAATGTACATTTAAATACCTATATATATATATATATATATATAGAAGTATGCTTTTAAAGTAAGTAAGTAAAGTAAATTACGTTCATTTTCAAGAAGTCATATTATTATCCTTTTGTTCCAACTTAACTAATGTTTACAGTTTAGTAAACTACATCACTGATTCATGTGTATATCTGTGTATAAACATAGCCAGACAGATTTGTATCTGGCATGATTACTTTAGTTAACGGTTGCGTCATTCGATTTTCATTCATACCCGTGGAATGAACTGATTACATAGATAAAGGAGTTTTAGTACATTATACAAATAATTGAAAAAAATTGTTATGTCTAAATTATCACATCTCTGAAACTAAAATGTTATCTGCAACTAAACAATTTAAAGCAATTAATGTACTCATTCTTTTAAATTAATAAAAAGCTTTTTATTATATTTCTGCAACCATAAACGTTCCTTTAAATAGTTTACATTATAATTCCAAGCACATTAAGACACAGTACTTACATAATACATCTAAAGACAGAGGTCTGCTTTCGCCATCTCCCTCGGCGTTAAAGCCGACACAGGTGTAGTTACCCGCTGTATTGCGACCAACTCCTTGCAGAACTAGCGACTGATTGCTTATGATGATACCCTGACCCACGTTGTGACTTAATGACTTGCCCTGTTGAGAAATGGCATTGCAATTACTTGGCTCAAATGACAATTACTTCGAGAAGCAAAAAATTTGCGTTTTTTAAATTTATATATAATACATATGTATATTTTTTAATTCGTCTTACATATGCTAGCACTTCAATAAGCACATGTTGGATTAACAGACAGTACATATAGTTACCTTGCTGTGCCTACATACTTAATTTTATTTAATAAACAATCAAAGCAAACGTTTAAAGTTTGATTGTTAATCGGTATACTGTTTACAGTTATGATACTAAGGGTCTGTTTCACAATGTATGGATAAAGTACTAAATAGCTATGCAACACATAAATTATTTGGAAGAAAAAAAGTTCCGAATAAGAAACTTTGCGGTTCATGATGAATAGCGCTATCTGACAGTCGTGAAACGCAACAAATACTAGTTCATCCTACCAATAAGTAATAAATAGCTTATTTGGAACTTATACGGACATTGTAAAACAGGCTAATTGTAACATTGTAAGTTGATGTAATGATTGTAATGAATATATGTACTAAACGTAAGTCAACGTTTTTTGTGTTATTTCAAATGATGTTTTTCTATTTACTCATTTTAATAAAAATTAATCTCCAATCCAATATAAATTAATCTCTCCTTTCAGTAATACTATATCAACTGTGCCTCTTCAGGAATCAGTGTTAAATCGTTAGTGGTTTTGCCTATGCCTAACTTAAATTTTGAAACAATTTTAATTTTTTAACTGCTAACTGGGCTTAAAGAGAGAATGATAGCATAGCAAATAATTTATTAATACAATTTATATACTACTAACAAAATAATATGGGGCTTAGGGCAATGTTGACATAATGAAAACGATCTTAATTTGAAATCAAAAACAAAATCAATATTTATAAAGCTAATCTAAGCCTGAAGTTATTTTATTTAATTCAGGCTAATTTTGAAGATGTTTGATGAATTTATCCGTATTTTGGATCTAACTTTTGTTGATAACAAATTAATAATATAATTAAAAGCTAAAACTTCAAGTATTTTAAATAACAATTATACTTTTAAGGTTAGACTTTGTTTGTTTGAACTCGGTTATCTCAGGAACTCAAACAATTAAAACATTTATTAAGTGGAATAAACGATCAAAGAAGGCTTTCTAATATAACATGTAATTACATAAGCCAACGCCGGTGTTATTATAAAACTAAGTACTAGTTATATTATTCTTACTAACTAACGTTTAAGAAAAACTTACATTGTGACGCCATTCCACTTTGTATATATAAGGATGAGCGTTGATAATACAGTCAAAGTACACATCTGTCCCTTCGCGAATATTTCTTGGGTCCAAATTGGTTCCTAATCGAACAACTGTTTCTGGTACATCTGTGAACAAGTAGAATAATACTACAATTTACCAAAGTACCATTGGGAAGTAAATATAAAACCAAATACGAGGGGATAGAGCATTCCGTTTGTTTGTGAATCAATGGTATATCCTGAGTATATAATGTGATAATGTTATGTATGGTAATTATATGCTCAGGATAAACCATATATAATAATCTCTTGTCCTGGAATTGTTTAAAAATTGTAATCAAACGATTTAATTCGTCACCTTAAATTGTACACTCTTACTCTATACCAGATCCCTAAGTAGATTATTATTGGTAAATAAAGTTTATTTACTTAGAACTTAAATACAATTAAATAGTTTAAAATGTTTGAGTATAATAGACAGTAAAATTTAGTATAAGTACATTTGTCTTACATTGGATATCTAAAATCCAGTCGTCCTCTAGTGGTGCCACTAAAGGCATCTGCGGGTTGGTCGCTCGACATGCCAACTTTGCTCCAGCATCGGCCTTGGTAAGTTGCAATGAAACGGTGGACGTTGTCGTATTTCCGTCTGTAGACAACTAAATACGGGAAACTAAGTTTAGTGATGAAAATAAAAAAAACAATGTAGTTAACTTTTTGTATAATTCTGTAACAGAAATTGTATGTTGTTTTCAAAGGCAATTTGGGCATTTAGTAAGTAAGTAATTTGCTTTTTTTAATAAAAAAAAATAAAATACGTTTATTTTGGAACATAAGATCATCTAGGTATCACTTATTCCACGTCAATCAATTCGAACCTGTAGGCATCCCTACTCATCGGCAAAGAAGACAGAGGGTGTAGGCAGAGAGAAAAAGCCAGCGTAAAAAAACTCTCGGTACTCTTTTAAAAAAGCAAATGATCAAACAATACTTAAAACAAATATATAAAATTAATTAGAAGGAGCCTGCCCAGCACTAGTCCCAGGCCCTTTTATCAACTAGATAATCGCTCACTTTATAGTAAGCCTTTTTACATAGCTTTTCTTTAATACATTTCTTCAATTTATTAAAAGGCAGAGATAAAAGAGCCTCTGGGATTTTTTTAAAGAAGAGTATCCCTTTTCCCAAAAAAGAATTACTAACTTTACATAGTCTAGTACGGGGAAATTGCAGCCTGCGTTTGTTCCGAGTATTAACATTGTGCGTATGTTCTAATCTAGTCTAGTAATAAGTCTCTAAAACTACAAATACACAGATTTTGAACGATAGATATATTTTATGATTATGATAGCAATCGTTAGATTTTAATTAATACACTACAATGATGGCGAAATTTCTACTTTGATCTTACATAATATGTATTGTAATATTAATTTCACGTTTGATAATATCATGATATTATAATTACAAGAATTTAATTAAGTATCATTGAAACGTAATTGGTAACTCAAGTCAACGGGTAACAAATAACGTGATGAACAATATGATAGATAACTTGTCACAAGTACTAAAATAATAAAAAATCCCATTGCGAAGTTTAGGCGCCGACTGTGGTAAACATGACGAGGACAACTTAAAGTAAGATAGAGATACTACGAAAGAGGTAAAAATGCAACGCTTCATGCTTCACAGACTGTGCCGAACCCGGGTTAACTCGCAACGTGATGGTGATGTGGTGGGATTGGAAGTAACATACCATTATACCAGGCAGGGGCATTGGCTCTGAACCCTACTTCGAACAACTGATGAGAATAAAGCAAGAAGTTCAGAGAAAGCGGCCAGAATTAATCAACAGAAGGGGTGTAATGTTTCATCATAATAAAGCTAGACCTCATACATCTTTAGTCACTCAGCAAAAATTAAGAGAGCTTAGCTGGAAGGTGTTTATGCATCCGCAGTATAGACCTGACATTGAACCTTCAGATTTTCACCTGTTCCGGTCTCTTCTGAATTCTTCAGGCAGAGGCAGGTTTACATCAACAAATGTAAATAAATTATATTAAACAAAGTGAATTAAAAAAAAATGCTAAACAATTTTTTCCCCAACCTATTATACATATATGTGTATAGTTCATATCGAGCTGATTCGATAATTATGTGTCAAAACATCTTGCGTCTCTTTACAGTATTAATTATGCAGGAAGCATTTACCAATTGTGATATATAGCAATTACTGTCATAGTAATTAAATAGGATTATAAATATATCCATGTATACACTAAATAATTACAATTATTATATATCATACGTAAGTTTAATCAAAGTATAAAGAATAAACTTTTCAATGTTTTTTATTAAAAAGTTTTACTCAAAAGCAATATCTCTGAGGCCAATTTTGGTAAAAATTTACGGATCAGTTATCTTTATTATTATAAGGAACAACATCACTAAAAGAACGGCACGTAGAAGTAATAAATGCAGATTGAATGGGACATTTTGCGCTTCGGGCTTGCTCCGAACGAACGCAAGGGACCTCTCAGACTTTCTGACTTTATCTACATACTACCTAGCAAAACAGTCTTTTAACACTAATATGTTTTTATAATAGGCTACTTTCACGGCGTAGCCATTAGAATATTCTTCCCTGACTATAGCAATCTGTTCATACTTTCATTTGAGAATTTTTTTATGCATTTCAATAGCTAGTTGAATCTAATATTGTTAAAACCACCTCTTATGGGAAAAATTGGTTTTAAAGTTTATTGTAATAACTTACAGTTTCCTTGGCGTTGTTGATGCGTTGTCCATTCTTCCACCAGGTGATGGATGCCGGTGGTCGTGATCCCGCACTTTGGCAAAGGAGGTCATATCTTCGTATTGCGGAAAGAGGCTGGTTGGATCCCAGGATGTGTACTGTTAGAGGTGGAACTGTGGGCATTTTGTATAATTATGTTCATGCTAACTTCTGAATTATTTTTACATCCAGTTTACTTGATAGAGACCATTTCATAGTTAGGATTAAATTTACGAGTTATCATTAAATTTTGTTATGATATTTTTTTATAATCCATACTCTTTAGTAAATGTACAAAATAATACTTATGAACGTATTTATATTGCAAAGTTGATATCACTTTGAGAAGAGAAAAAGTAACATAACATCCGTAGAAATAATTGTAATATGCTAAGCAAAATATAGAAGCAAGGTTTCGCACTCGGAAATGTAGCTAAGAGCCAAACATTTTAACCCAGCATTTAGGTCAAAATTGTCGAAAGATTTTAAAGAAGTGAGCCAGTGCTGTTGGCACATAGTTAAGACTGAAGAGATGCGAGAATTCTCTTTTAAAGACATACTTTGACGTTGCGTAAACATAAGTTGATGATTTGTTTTACCACAAAATGTTATAATGATAAAGAACATCTAGTGACATTTAGTTGATACGAAAAATAAATGCCTTTTTTTGTAAATTTTTTGTTATATAAGCAAATTTTAAGTAAACTCTCAATTGAGGTAACGACATTGTAAATGTATGTTAGTATGTTAGGGCATTATTTTTACATTCAGGTAGGTCTTCTACACTAATATAATTGGAGTATCTTCTAGAATTTGAATTCCTGTGCACTCATAGAAATGTCGAATAAGCATAATTAATATCTAATAAATTACGTATAAGGCTTACAATTCATATCCAATGTAAGAGTTGTCTCAATGGGATGTGACCGTAGATGGTTCGACGCCCGACAAGTGAATGCTGCTCTTACATCTGTTCGGGTAAGTGGGCCAACTCTCATCACTCCTCGTACCGCTCCTCCCTTGAGTACGGTCACTGGAGTGTCGGTTTCAATTTCGTCTCTAAACCATTTCACCCATGGGCGCGGACGACCTAAATCAACAAAAAGGTAATTTGTCCTTATCTAATAAATGTACTTCTCTTGATATTATTATATTATATTAATTATATTAATCTAATTCTTACTTCAGTACATTCTTGTGTCTCGTTTAATATGGGCATCATCCATGGGATCCATTTTTTTTATGTTGAGAGATATTTTTTATAGTAATATGCTTTAGATGTGGATGCGTTGATATTTTTGCAATTATCTATTTATTGCTAACGTTCGTCTGATGCTAGCCTTCCACTGCGAGCGGAACCACTTACGCAGAGGAAGGCGGGCATTAGGCCTATTTCACGTGAGCGGAAAAGTTATTTTAAAAAAATCTATCATTTTCTAACTGCTTCTAGCCACCTTACCTTTTATCTCTTAATGACACCTCGTCTTCAATAAGTAATCACTATGTTTAAATATTCAACTTAAGCCGTGGTCATAGTTTTTAAAAGATGAAACACATCCTGGAATGCCTACTTAATTGTTAAATCAAATTACAAAACTGCTTAAAATGTTGATTAGATTTAAATATTTACCTCCAGAGACGTCGCACTTAAGCGTGAAGGAGTCACCTTCAACGTAAGGACCAACTATTGCTTGTTTTACGTCACCTCTATCGTCCGTAATGACCATTTTACTAGGTGGCACTAAAAAAAATATATAGACTTTTTAGTAGTAGTTATGGACACTATTAACTACTGCTAGATACTAGAATGCTGTATGATGTATGGGTAGTTTTTTTATTAAGTAAAAACAAAAATGTTAATTCTTTATCTGCCTTATAAATATAATAAAATGTAGTTAAGATCACAAACAACAGTGAAGTTGTTCATACAATTAGCTAATGATTAATACTGATTGTTGGAATAATTGTGTAAAGTAAAAAATTCTAAAAAGCAATTTTACTTGCTATCTAAAAAGAGTATCTTAAGTGTCCTACTTTGTGTGTAGTTAATACACGAAACTTATTCTCTTGGGAACCCTTACATTAGCGTGGCGTATGGAACCCTCATAAATATTGATTCCAAGCGGTACAGCCGAAGATTGCTTCCGGTCATAATTTGACAGATTTTTAACAGTTTATAGCATCCGACGCACGATAAGGGATTCTATATAAAGCTACGTTAATAACCATTTTTTATATTAAATTGCGATTGTGTTTAGTAATGCTCTCCTATTGGCAAATACATTACTTGTATATACATTAAATATATATACTTTTTAGACACTGCAAAATACTGCCAATAACAGAATAAGTAAAAAATGTCTTCTAGTCGAGCATTTTTTTCGAGATGACATAAAAAAACGTGTGGAGCATGACGTACAGACTCGAGTGGTAACGCAAGTTCGGCTCTGTACATCAAGAGCGTACAACGTATATGGGGAGATAATATTGCGGTATTTGCTACCGCGGCTAATAAATAGTCTACCCAAACAAATAACAAATAGCTTAACACTATCTAATATAAATTATAAACTAAAAAACTTCTTTTACATGCAGTTGTCGCGCTCCTAAACAAGACTGCTATGGTTACATTAATAAAAACCAAAGCGGTTTTCTAATGTTACATATTGTAATAATATAAATATTTTTTTTTCGTTATTTTACAAAATAACGAAAAAAAATATTTAATTAAAAAATTTGGTCTATAATTAATACAGTTAGAAAAACTGTTATTATTTATATTTGTATTTGATGTTAATGTTGATTTTTGGCATCTCACTTCTAAAGTAAGTTCATTAGACTGGGTTTTATGGTACTTTCAAGGAGAAAAAAAAGTTTTATTATACTTTTATTTAAATATACATGTAAATAGTATGGTTAAATCCTATTATGATGTAATTATTTCTGTCTACATAGAACAGTAATTTATATCTGAAAGTTAGGTTTTTGGCGCCACTCCAAGTGTCTCAAAGATTAAGATGATGCAAAAAACGTTAGTCTCTTCCCATAGTTTTGTCACAAACAATGATAATATAACAAACCGATTTATTATATCAAGATTTTATTTTTATTTAGTCAACTATTATTTTTCATGAAAAGTTTATAAAATGTTAGGACAATTTACCGATACAGGAATAGTTAAAATCTAAAAAATATATGCTGAAATTTATTTAGTGATTTTGCGAATACATATGTACCTTGATTAATTTATGGGTATTTCATATATCGAACATAACCAGCACAAGGTTGTGCCTTCAAATTACGGTCTCCCGTTGGGTTTAGAAGAAACCAGACTACTTTAAATCAAATTCACGTCGAATTTTGTTAGGTAGATAACTTCTAAAGGAAACTTAAAAGAAAAATGATCTATAAAAATAATAAATCTTCTTGAAAAAGGGAAAAATACAGTTTGGCAGAAGGGAAGTTTACTATTAGAATAAATGAAATAAGGTCTCATAGTTATATAATTGATTATAAATATTCAATATTTTAATGGATTTTAATATTAGCTGTTATACTGCGTGTTATTCTTTCTGTGTGAAGCATATTTTCCTAATATGCTAATTAAAATGTACACATACATAGTTGCTTCTAAAAAGTTACAAGACGTGCAAACTACCTCTCAATATAATAGAACCGGCGCCTATAAATAAAAAAATAAAAAAGGAAATCAAATTCATGTTAGTTACACTTAGAAATAATTTTTGTCGTATTTTTAATATTTGTCAAAGCTAAGCGCAAAACTAAACCTAAAGTGAAGACGTAATAACTAAAATTTTTCTGAAATTGGTCGTTATTTGCATAAGGTTCACATACGAGTCATATATTTCAGGGAAATGCAATTTTATATCTATGCACGAGATAAATTGCACTATACTACTGAATACTTGAATTATTAAAGTAACTGAACACTTATAAATGTTTTTCTTGGTGAATAGCAGCTAAGTTCCTTAAGTATTCTTTCCTCTTTTCTACACATTATATAGACAAAATATTTTTCATTTAAATAAAATATTACTACGCTTTCTGAGAATTTCAACGAAAAAGCAGCAAACAATGTTCATCATCACACACAGCTCTATATTTAATTTTGACTTAAATCGTATTTGATACAGGTATTGGTTCAATTTGTGACATGTATTTTGTAAAATAAATTGGTTTTTCTTTTTAAAAAAGTGTCCTTGCTGAATATGTTTTACTTGATACACATTTATTTATACAGAATAAAAAAGTATAACTAATGATACTAAAACAACAAAGCTACTAAAAGAAAACATTACATTTACATTAGTATTTTCGTCTCTTAATATTTATTATCTTATGTCTTAACAGCTTCATATAACACCTCGCTAACCGCTAACCTTTTAATAAAACAAAATATTTAACTTAAGCTATAAATTAATGTCTAATGATTACATCTGTAGTTGAATATTTTATTAATAAGTATTTTAAAACGTACTGGGGTGACTTTCCAAGCCGTAATGTTAAACTTAATTATTGATAGAGCGTGTTGGTAAAGTTTGTATGTATTTATTTAAAATTCGTTGATGAAAATCAGACGAAAAAGCACTACTTACCAATTACAGTTAGATTAACTCGAGAGTTTCTTGTTTGAGCCTGTTTGAAATCAACCCTACAGCGGTAGATGCCTTGGTCTGAAGATTTCACTCGGTCTACTCCAAGTTCTGCTGGTCGTCTCTCTGGCAGGAAATACGCTCTTGACGCAAAGACGCTTTCATCAGACCACCGTTCAGCTACACCAAAATCTTTTTCCCTGGCGTCCACGCTGATACAAGAGTTAGTGTTATAACATATTGTAGTCAAAATCCTAAACTTAAACATAACTCTTAAAATTTTAGACGTCATTTTTAAGTTCATAAAATTACCTTCTAAATGTTTAATAAAAAACCCTTTATTTGTTTTTGTGATATTCATGTATTTCTATATGTGATACTTATAATATCCCATATATAAATACATGATTATCCTAGGTAAATAATTTATATTGACAGGTATTGCATAACAGACACAGTGTACAAAATCGGTTAATATGTAACTACTTTTTCCCGCATAATATGGGAAAAAATTCTTTTTATAATAATAATATCAGCTTAGATTTTTAGTATTACATAAATGTAGTTTTACCTGTATATTGGCGTGCCCAAGTCCTCTCTATACCATAGCACCAAAAGTACAGCATCCTCTTCATCTTGTGTAGCAATGTCACAGGGTAGGTATACTGGCTCGCCAGCTATCGCCACCACTTGCGTCATGGGAACTAAAAGGATATAAAAACAATTTTCAATAAATTTTAAAGCTTTCGTTGCTAAGTGGTTTGGTTCGGTCATAGCACCAATTACAAGTCTGGGAACCAAAATTAAAGTAGCCATGGTTCGAAAGGAAATATCACGGAAATACTTAACTTAATATAGCCATCCCAATGATTAATTCAGTAATGATATTTAATGTTACACATTCATATACATATAAACGTTAATTATGCGAATTGAATAGTTATTGCCGATTATTTAAAGGACAGTCCTAAATTCATTTAAAAAATTTTTAAGCTTGCCTCTAACATTCCTAAAACAACATTGTTCTTAGAGAAATTTTATCGTATTTGCTATTCTGAGCTGCAATGAAAATATTAGCTCATGGAAAAGCAAACACGGATAAAATAGCCGGATATACCGAACCTGTCCGGTTCCTGAGCCCCGGGTTTGAGACAATACCCCAGGTAAGCTGTTTATTCTAGACCAATTGGCACCGGTTCGTATTTCAACGGAGTTAATGCTAAATAATTTTATATAATATTTCTTATACAAAATTGTATTAATTAAGTAAGTTAATACACAGTATAGATATAGCCCATGTAACGTCCCTATATTACGAAGTCGCTAAAGTGTCGAAATCGATAAGCTTTAATTTAGTGTGTCTTCTAAAATCGTATAAAAACGACAAAAATAATGTAATAAAGTACTTTTTCAGGTAAAATTGGTAAAAACTTATTTTATCGCTTTATGATATAAGCCCGCAAGAAACTGAGGATCAAGAAAAAGGATATGAAGATGATGAGACGGATAAGCTTGATCCTACGCGCAGCATTAAATAAGTCATAGATGTTACCAACATGCCTCAATATCGCAAGATATGATTAAAATTATTTTTTATAAGTAAAAATAATACAAGAAACTGTTAATATAAATTACTTGTGCAGAAAAATACGTCAAAATTAACAGACATACATAAATACTAGCAATAGTCTGAAATAAACTTTTTCTAATTCCGATTTTTCTCCTGTCCATTTAACAACAAACTTTAATAACGCCATAAAATGCACAGTCCCTTCAGTGTTGTTATATACTGACACTGAAGTTCTATTTCAGTCTTGAATTCTATTAATCATGATAAGTGCAAAGACCTACCCCTATTAATATGGGTTAAAGAAATAACATGAAAAGGCTCATTACCATAACAAATTAACTGTAGCTCTCGATATTAAAGTGGTAGGAAATACTATTAATTTCCGAATGTCGAGTGCAATGTCTGTAAACGAGGAAATTCTAGTTTATTTTGTGAGTTCGGGGTTTGCTAGGTCGCTTTGGTAGGATATATGATTAGAAATGGCAGAGGTTGAAATTGTTACATAACTTTGATATTTCAAAGCAAATGCACATTAAATATTAAGGGCCTGTTTCACAATGTCCGGAAAAGTTCCAAATAAGCTATTTATTAGTTATTCGTAGGATAAATAGTATTGTTGCGTTTCACGACTGTCAGATAGCGCTATACGTCATGAAATTCGAAGTATCTTATTATATACCTTATATATAGAATATCTTATATTTGACACTTTATCCATACATTGTGAAACAGTCCTTTAGTATTATATATGTATGCAAATATTAATAGTTGTGGTCTGCAGTGTGTCAGTGTTGTCGACAAGTTAGATCATCAAGGTTTTTCATGCCAAAAAAGTACAAGCCACTTCTCGAGAAATACCGCGCTTAACGATATCATACGCTGGTCCTCGCCACCGCCATCGGGCTAAGTCCACTTGGACCGATTGGTATTGAAATAGACGATGGCAAGAGATCGGACGGTATAAGTTTGATTCCATGGAAGATAGGCCGGTTGCTGGTATGGGACGCAACCTTTTCAGACACGCAGGCCCCTTCCCATCTGCATGGAACCAACAACAGGGCTGGTGTGGATTAGAAGCGGCTGAAAAACCTACAGCATGCAAATACAGGGGTCTAAGCTCCGAATATGATTTTGTCCTATTGAGACCCTGTCCTGTGGAGACTCTTGACCCATCTGCTACTAAACTACCTACGATAGATAGGGATTAAATATTATGACACTATCTGATCAATATATTCTTAGAGCCTTATTGCATGCACAAAAAATATAAAATATTTTAAAATAAATGGTGACTTTCACCAGTATAATACTCAAAACGGAACTAATTTAACCAGGCCCCAAAAAAAAAACCACTCCATTTATGGAAATTGTATTCGTTTTTACAAGTAAAATTTGTCGTTGAATAAAGCTTTTTATAAATTTATATTAAAATGATTCTAATCCTTTGGGTTGATTTGCTTCAGTTCCACAATTGTATGACTAAAAACTTAACGATTAAAAATAGTGGCAGAGAGATTTTTGACAATTCTTGTTGCTCGCTCTACGCCTTGCGAACTTGTAGTAAATGTAAGATGTAAATTTAGAATTAATTGAATTTATTTTCGGATGTTCATAACTGTACGTGTTTATCTATATGAATAAAGTTATCTTGAGTTTGATTTTGATACGTTTCGTTTATTAAAAAAAAGAGAATCGTATTTATTAGGTTGTATTGCTTATATAATATGTAGGTGAAGGAGCAAGGCAAAGGGCGCATGAATTTAGTTTCTGGATGTGATTTAAAAATTGGTTGGACGGTGGAGTTTCTCGGATATATAAAAAACGGGACAATACGAAAACCTTTTCCTTGTTCTTTAAAAATTAAATTATTAATATCAAGCCTTTTTTTACATATTGATATATTTTTTTACAAAGCGTTATGCGACAGATTTTGCTATCTAAAGTTTTAATATGTAACTACTAAACGAATACATCAATAAATCTTGACTCTATGATGGTAAAGGTCCGGTGGCATATATTCGGACATATATACTTATCAAAACAATATGTTCTTCCACAAACAATTTTTGCATTAAATAAACACATGTATTTCCAACAGATGTGAAACGCACGCGCGATGTATTGTATTAGACGAGTGTTACAACAATATATTCTGTCTTATAATTTAGTTTTAAAGAATAAATTAGGTAGATATCCATATTTTATTGTTTAGAAATGTTAGCTTTCACGACACGTATATCATAATTGAGGGAAATGCCTTTCATCATGCATTTTGTCGACTTTACAAATATAAATAAACGCTATTACTATATTTTATTTATTAGAAAAATAGTAATTTATAGTCGATTATTATTGGTTAAACTGTCAATTCCAAATGTACTGTTATCTGTTATTGCTAATTTTAATTAAAGACACTGCAAGAATGATTATGGTTAACATGTACTTAATCGTTCTTAATTAATATTAATTAATCGTATTAGGATAATTCCGATAGCAAATATATCTGATATTGTATATCTTTCCAAAGATTGTGTCAGCTATAAATGTCTGTTCACAGAACGGACAGGCACAGTGGCCGTCACGATGAAAACCCTCGTTGTTCTCGTAAGTTTTTTGAGCGTAGCTTGTGCTGAGTTTCCAGCTGAAATAACCACCGCCTACCACTACCACGAGAACATTGGTATACACGAGGCAATAAGGATAAAACAGGCTGAATCTGCTCTCGACTTCGATGGTTCCAGAATTGTTGGTGGAGTTCCTTCAAACTTGGGAGACAACCCCCACTTGGTAAGCGAATGACTTTATTACAATTTATTTACTTTATCTCCTAATATTTACATTGATATCGTTATTAACAGGGTGGTCTTGTCATTTCACTAGCCAATGGCTGGTCGTCGGTATGTGGGTCATCTCTCCTGTCCCACACTAAGGCAGTAACTGCAGCGCACTGCTGGTTCGATGGAAGTAACCGGGCTGTTCAATTCACTATTGTCTTAGGGTCACCTCGTTTGTTCTCTGGCGGTGTCCGCGTCAGTACTACCAATGTTGTAATGCATCCGCAATGGAATCCAAGAACCGTTAGGAATGATGTTGCAGTAATTACTTTGAGCCATGTCAACTACAACAGTAAGTAAACTTAGTTTTACTGTTAGGCACTATTTATAAAGTATAGAATGTCGTACAAGTTAAATCTCATTACTATTTATGAAATTTAATTTAAGTACTCATTTTTTTAATTCATCTATTTATATAAAAACGTATTATATATATTGTTTTGTGAACGCTTATAAAACTTAAAAATGTTCTGCACCGATTGAGCTGAAATTTTAGCATGATAAAATTTCAGCTTCGCAACAAGGCTTGTTTTTAAAAAAAAATACATCAGTCACATATCCGCGACCGTGAAAAACAGTTTTATTAACGATCAGCTATGTACCAGTGGCCGCGCCATTTGCCGGAAGCGAGGAAAACACTCGCTGACAAACGCATTGGAAAGGGCGCAATCACATGAGAAACAATATTCGTTCCCAAATATATTGTTTATTTACAAAAAAAAATCATCAAATCAAAAATAATGTATTCATGTAGGTAACATGATGTACACTTATGAACGTCAAAAATGAAATATTCATTGAATGCTTCTAATTTTAAAGAGAAGAACTGGCAATAAACTCTCCGCCACTTTTTTAAATCGGCAATTATTTTTTTAAATTCTAATTATCATACAATCTCAATTAAATATACACTTAAATTAGGAACTTTTATGTAATCGTGTCACAATGTGCCACAGCGTAGCGTGGCAGGGTACAACTAGTGTATTATAAAAATACGGCCAATACTATGTTGGTTTTTATTTCCGTGAATATTCCAGATTATATTAGTAACATTGCTTTGGCTTCTGGTGGCAATCAATACGTTGACCAATGGGCCGAAGCTGCTGGATACGGTGTAACTTCTGACTGTAAGTACAATTTTCTGGGGCACAGATAATTTATTTCTTAAATAATTACATTCCCTCAGTGAAAATTTTAGAATAGGTTATTTATATACATCGTGTTATGAATGTATGCTAAAATAAACTATATAAAGTAAAAATATATGTTGCCTAGAATATGAACAATATTTTTTACAAAAGTGCAGGTAGGTCGCATTGATGTCGCAACAGGCATTGTGTGGCTTATAATAATAATTTCTTAGATGCTCGTTCACAGGTGTAAATAAATGCTAGAATGACTTTTTGATGATTTGTATATAAATATTTATTCTATTAATAATTACGGCGCACATGTATTTATAATTTATAAATACTTGTGCGTTATGTTATTAAGATTTCCGTAATTAGACCTTGGGTGAATTAAACATAATTGATCAGTATTTCTTAATAAATATGTTCTATCTCATTTTTGTATACAGGATTTGTATAAATTATTATTATTATATTAATATCCTGAGACTTTTAAAAACTTGCTTCATAATTAGGGTGTTGACTCCAGTTTCAATGGCTTTTTCAGCACAACAAGGAATCTCACAGAACGCTATCCAAAGCAAAGTGAGCCTACGTGTTATCACTAATAATGTCTGCAGAAGGACCTTCCCACGAAATGTGTTTGACTCCACCATTTGTGTCGAAACCTCCGGTGGTAGAAGCACCTGCGGTGGTGACTCTGGTGGCCCGTTGGCCATTGGAAGTGGCAACTCAAGATTTTTGGTTAGTTCATACTAAATGCAATACTGCATCAACTGTACTGTTTCAACGAAATACTTTCAGTAGTTCACTTTTGTTTCAAAAAATTCAACGTTTGAAATAAGAACACCGTTGTTAATGAAATCACAGTTTCAAAAAAAGAGTGTGTGTACTTATGTACAAACGTTAGAAGTACTTACTTAGTATACTTCTTTGGCGTATGGAAAAAAATAACTAAAATGCAGTAGTGATCAACGATAAATATCAAAATTATTTAAAAAGATTTTATTTAAATAAATAAATAATTAGTAAATACTATCACCGTTGTATATAAAATTGATTTAAAAACACCAAAATAATATTCATTTATTCACACTGTTTAATTGTACTGTTAGGAAACAGGTGTTCTACATATAAAAATACTAGAATATCCATCTTGAAGATGATAATAATATTGATGCTAAAAGTAAATAAGAAAAAATTTGTGATTTTTTAAAAGCTTTAATAATTACTTTCTAGATCGGTATCACATCATTCGGTCATCGCGACGGATGCCAGGTTGGTCACCCCGCAGCCTTCGCCCGTGTTACGTCATTCTACTCTTGGATCCGCGGCCGCATGTAATTTTACGCAAAAAAATTGGCTGTAATAAAATTGTTTAAGGTTTATCTTTTAATATTTTAACCAGATCTACAAAACAATAGACGACCGACACGATGATTCCCTAAAACATAGACTACATAATAATTTAAATAGTGGCTTTTTAAATATTATATAAATATTAATGTGTACTATAAAATTAATTGTTAATGAACTCTTAATCATTTATAATTTCTCTTAATCAGCTTTATCTGATTAAATTTTTTCGAAACAAGATATATAATAAAACATAGTGAAGCGACATGCTAGCCGTTGCTTTGAGATTCACCTGATGTTAAGTGATACCGCCGATGTACTCTCGATGCTAGAGGGCTCGCGAGTACGTTGCCGGCCATTTAAGAATTTGTCCGCTCTTTTCTTCAAGGACCCTAAGTCGAATTGGTTCGGAAATACTTCCACATACCTTGTGGAACCAGCTGCCACTGAATTCTTAAAATCAATTAATTACTGTCGAATTTAGGTATATATTTAACCGTTTTTCTTGCAAAGTAATGTTAAAAAATGAATGCATTAAGATTGAGATTTTATGCTGTTGGAAAATATAAATTTCATGTATTATTATATAGTAGTAATGTATATGTATAGTATATAGTAATAATTACTAGTAACAGTTATCGCACAGCTTTAATATAAAAATTAAATAAATCAGAGTTTTTTTCAAAGAATATCGTTGTTACTGAGACTTTTAAAATGGTTTAAGTTGGAATATTTGGAATAATCCTAAAACTGATTAAAAGCCATGCATGTAAACCAATGTAGTACAAAGTCTCAGCGTGCAGCACCCGTAAACATTTTCGAGCAAGTATGAGCGGCGACGAGTCGAGTGGAAATATTGTGTAGCCCAGTACTACTGTTCATCAAATCAAATCAAATCAAAATATCTTTATTCATTTAGGTAAACATGTACACTTATGAACGTCAAGAAAAACAAATTAAATTAATCGTAAATTTACATTTACCACCATCACATTCATTTACCATCTTATTCTCTATGTCGGTATAAGCCTTTACAACTTTGCATTATGTCAGTTAGTCGTCATAAAAACGTTATCGATTCTCAAGCCGTTACTTTAGACTATAAGTTAGGTTTTATGGTTTATAGTTATACATATTTTGTAATTCTTTTAAAAAGAAAAAAAATCATTTCCATTGATTTTCGTGATAGTACCATAAACAGGGCTGGCTATCAATAATCATTACTTACATTTGGCATAGAGTTGCTGATTAAAACTATCGTAAATTATTGGAAACGTGAATCAATTTTTTTATTATTATTTCAGTTTTCATATTATCGTAACGGCAAAGTCCTACTGTTTACAACCGTTAAGATTTGTGGGTAGTTCGAGTTGCCAATGTTATTAGATCTACAAATTAACAGATTTGATGTCTGTAGTACCTGGAACTTCAGTCATTATAATTAATATCAGAGCAATGGTGTTACTGTCAGCTGCTATTGTCATTATAATTTAATAAATATCAAAGTCAAATTAGTTGAAAACCGTAATTACTAATATATAATGTGTAAAGTAAGTCATAATGATAAACGTTTCAACTTTAAATAAATAAATATTAAACCAATATTCCTATCGATCATTGTACGGTTCCTGGGTCATCGGTTGCTTAAAATAATAGAAGATTATTGGCTCGCGTATAACAATAGAATATGAGCGCAATAATAGAATGTTAATTGCTGTGCAATTTAACAGTCGAGGAGAGTACCTACGTCTGGCAATGCTCTCGGGGTGTAACTCCCATGATTAAGTTAATTGCATGGTAACGGATGAAGAGAGAGCCTGCGTCCAGCTATACACTCGGGACGTGACATCAACGACTTATGAAATCGTCATGCTTATAAGTGATCAAAATTCACAGCCAGGAAACGTACATTAAAAGGAAGTCATAACGTTTGTGAATGAGCGAAATGTACGAACTTTGGCACGTACATACATAGGGAATAATCACGCTTATACTAAGAAAGCCTGACTGAACAAAATGTACGCCTTGACTAGTACAATCATTGTCAGTTCCTGTGACCCTTCTTTCTCCAGGCGTAATACTTGAATTATATAGATGCTGCCCCTGTTCCTCGTTCCTTTCACTACCTACTCTGTCGTGTTTGGATTGGTCCAGGAAATATACGGGCTAAAAGAGGGAAATAGTTAAACAATAGGAAGAAATACCCAATCACCTTGAATCCTTATTACATAGTTATAAAGTCTACCTATGTTTTACATATTATATTCAGGTATCGGACCCACTTCGATTAATTTAGCGATTTGACGTATGTATTTAATATCAGTTTAAGCAGTACGATTAAAACATTATTTTTATGATTATGATACGATTAAGGAAGATATAGAATAGATAGTAATTAATATGTTGTAGCATTACTTCATAGTTGGTGTTTTTGCAAAATATCTTGAATAAAATTAACCCCGATATTTTAAACTGTAAAACTTAAGTTGGATTGAGGACCGATATAGAATACGCAATTAATTACATGATTAAATTAAATTAATTTCTTGCTCTTAATTTATTTCTGTGTAGTTCGAAGTAAATTGGTAAACAACAGAAAAATTAAAATACATATTTATGAAACATTAATGCCTATCTTAGTATTCATAGCATTTGTATATCTTTGATTGAATAAAATTGTGTGGAATTCAATACTTTTTATAACTATTTTTTACTTAATTATTATGTTTTTTTTTCATTGCAACATTGGTTATATGTTTTAATATTGTTTTAAAACTATCCTTTTACATTACATTTATTTTTATTTTTATATCAATATATTTCCAATTACCATGAAAATCGTATAAAAAAACAACTTTATCTACTAAAATAAAACAGAATTAAACTTATCTTTATAAATCGGTGATTATATTCGGAAATATACCAACAGTAGTAGGTCGATGCTCATTTCATAGGAGTGATTATATAATTAAAATGTATGTTTTAATCAACAGTTAGATCGGCGGAAAGCTTAAATCAATTGCTTTTCTTGGCTTATACTAACCGTTTTATTGAAATTACATCATTATAAAACTGTCATGAAACATTGGTATTCCTGAATCAATAAGGACTAACCAGCTCTCTATTTCGTTGGGTCACGCATTGTAGGTAGCACGGCACTCCTATTCTGGGAAACACTGAATATTAATCAATTGATTGGTAATTTTCTGCATGTCTTTAGTACCAGCCATAAATTCTGTTACAGATGAAAATTCTTTTTTTTTTATTAAGTAATGTAATATTATTAACATTTATACCCACATATTTATTAAAGTAATAGTAAAAATAAAAAATATTTATACTATGCAACAGGTTCTTTAGAAGTGTGAGCGAACACATACATTATATATATACACTAGCGACCCGCCCCGGCTTCGCACGGGTGCAACGCTAATACTAAATACACTACAGAAAATCTGTGAACGTTGTATATAAAAATGTGGGTTATCCATAAGAGATAGACACATACATACCATCATGGACTTTTCTGTAGACCTTTTCAATATGTACAATACTTAGTGCATTATTTTGATAAAACTCGTAGGGTTCAGCCTGCGTTTGCAATGTAGGCGGAAAAAATGTAATTATTTACGACATCACATTAGAAACCTCAAAAATAACAGTACTTCTCCACTATTTAATGGATGTTATTATGCATATAAACCTTCCTCTTGAATCACTCTATCTGTTAAAAAAACCGCATCAAAATCCGTTGCGTAGTTTCAAAGATTTAAGCATACAAAGGGACATAGGGACAGAGAAAGCGACTTTGTTTTATAATATGTAGTGATTTAACTTATTGTTATTAAGTCGTGAATTTTTTTTAATCATATCAACGACAGAAGGCATTTTGATCGATCCACTTTAATTTTTAAGATTTACGGCATGTCCTAAAATACTTAACAGAGTCCATTCCTGAAATATAATGAAGACGAAAAAATATGTAAATGGCTCAAAATCGAAAGAAGTTTTTAAATTATTAATTATTAAATTGGAACACGTATCCAATTACAAAATTTATATATATACTAGCTGACCCGGCAAACGTTGCTTTGCCATGTTTTTGTGCCAAAAAATTAAAGTTTATAATTAACAAAAAAAACATAAGGGATGATTGTAGAGGGGTGAAAATTTAGGGTTGCATGTATTTTTGTATGGTGTATCGTAAAAAATAAAAACGAAAAATTTTGTCTTAAAGATAAATAAAAAAATTAAGGGGTGGACCACCCTTAAAATTTAGGGGGATGAAAAATAGATGTTGTTCGATTCTCAGACCTACCCAATACGCACACAAAATTTCATGAGCCGAGCCGTTTCGGAGGAGTTCGGTTACTAACCCCGTGACACAAGAATTTTATATATTAAAGTATATAATTGAAAATTATATATTATATATATATAGTATTATAGTTGAAAATAAAATAAAAGTTTTTACACTTGTCGTTTATTGTTTTGTAACACTAATTATATAGTAATACTAATAATTAGTTTTATTGATATAATAATTATATGCATTTTCCGGGTGATCTTATAGTTCTCCTGACCGACGGATAAACGTCTGCATGATGTTCTTTTCTTGTTCACACTAAAGTTGTGACAGCGGCTTACTACTCTACAGATGGCACATTCGAAGCTCGTCAATTTACTCTGGTTCTTGCGTCTACACGGCTTTTTCTTCGGGTGTAAGGATTGCTACAGCGACAAGCACAACATATGATAATAAATAGATATACAATCGTCACGATGCACTATGGACCATATCAATGATAACAGTAATGACTATTTGTTTGTTGATTCTTAACCAGTATTTTGAATAAGCTTTCTTAGCAAAAATTATTAAGTTACAAAAATAAAACTTATTAATATAAAAATAAACCTACAAACATAATATAAAAAAGCAAAAATATATAACACCTAACCTTTTTATAACTAATTATATATATACAATTCCTGTGAAGTCAGCCAGTGTGGAATATATCCGTCTCACACGCAACAATATTTAAACTTTTCATCCTAACCTAATCAGATACCCTGGATAAACTGGTAGACTTTAGGTTTAGATAGAAGTATATTAAAAAGGCGAGTTACGCAGGGGCACAGGTCCAATAAAAATTATATTTCGTTAAATAATAAGATCTTTGATAAACATGTTTCATTATTATTTACCCATCTACTAAATTTTAATCAAAGGCGTTAGATATTAATAATAATTTTTATCTATAAACTAAGATACCTACTTCACATATCAACGGTAAATATTTTTTTCCAATAGATAACACACATGTGAAAATACTAATAAATATATATTTATCAAATAAATAATAATATCGAATTATAATATAAGGCACTGTACACTACGGCTTTAGTTAGTTGCGCTGAAAATGAAATCATTGTTAGTTCTCGCTGGCCTTTTTGCTCTGGCATACGGTGGACCGGCAGCTCGAACCACTGCCGAAAACTACCATGCTATTATTGGTATCCAAGAAGCTCTAAGAATTAAGCATATTGAGGAAGCTTTAGATTTCGATGGTTCCAGGATTATTGGAGGGAGTGATTCAAGATTAGGAGAAAACCCGCACTTGGTAATTATCTTTCAAGAATTTATGTGTTTCACGTTATTACAAAGATTCTTTAAGATTTGTTTTGTAGGGTGGACTTATCATTGCCTTGACCAGTGGACGGAGTTCAGTATGCGGATCATCGCTCCTAACGAACACTAAGGCTGTCACTGCAGCTCACTGCTGGTGGGATGGAAACAACCAAGCCCGTCGCTTCACACTTGTCTTTGGTTCAGTGCGTTTATTCTCTGGTGGTGTTCGAGTTACCACTGCTAACGTTGTTATGCATCCGCAGTGGAACCCGCGTACAGCGAGCAGCGATGTTGCCGTCATTACAATGAACTACATTAATTACAATAGTGAGTTAATTTTATAAAGTTTTAGTCTTTGATGTAGAAGTTAATATTGAAATTTGTAATTTAAACGTCACGTTATATGGCGATATATGTACGTTTAGATTTAATATGATTGGTTAACAAATTATCTACTTCAACTTAATACGCGTTGTTGTACTTCCAATCCATTTGTCAATAATGTCAGCCATATTTTGATTTTTAAAGTAAAAAATTAACCAAGTTGTGTTAAAACTTTGTTTAAATGTAGCTTCAAAGAGCTAGCGGAAGAGAGGCTGGTATATTGACAGTATATATTAATATGGGTTTAATCTGGTTATTTCTTTAGACTACATACTTTTATTTTTAAAAGAAACGTTAACATTTCAGACAATATTCGCCCCATCTCAATGGCTACTGGCAACAATAACTTCGTTGGAACCTTTGCAGTCGCTGCAGGCTATGGTGTCACCTCCGACTGTTAGTAAACTTTTATTTTTATTAAAACATACTATCGTAGAAATATTTAAGTAATAAAAGTCATATATATCTTACTATAAAAGCAAACAATTAAAGTATAAGAGGCAGTCTAAGTCATATAAAGAAAAAAAAGTTAAATGTTTTTATACTTAAACTACCTGCGAGTATTTTAAAAAATACTTATAAATATTATAATTGCCAGTTGCTGTATTTTATAATACATATTACAAAGAAATGAGAATACACGTTTTTTATATGTGTAGCCACATTATATCATGCTATTTTTTCAATCAAGCCATTTTTCGGAAAAACATATATAACCATAAAACGGTCTTTCTAGCTCAAAATGGCATTTCCACCAACACGGTTCAGAAAAAAGTTAATCTCAGAGTGATTTCAAACGATGAGTGTCGACGATCGTACGCATTCATCGAAGACTCTATTCTCTGTGTTAATACCGAAGGAGGAACAGTTAGTACCTGCGGCGGAGATTCTGGTGGTCCTCTTACAGTGGGCAGTAGTTTGGTGAGATGGCATTACTTATTTTTATGTGTTTTATATTCAAAGAAAAGAGAGAGAGAGAAGTATAACCGATGTCAGATAGTAATGAGAATAAAGTTTTTTCTCTATTATTTATTTATCAGCTAAAAAGGTTAAATATTTTAAAGTAACACCCATTTGTCTACACATGTATTTACACTGTGTCATATGTTTAATATTTTTACAGTTACCATTATTATTTTTGTTTAAATTAATTTTATCACGTTTTTTCAGATTGGTATTACATCTTTCGGTCATGTAGCCGGCTGTGAAAGTGGATACCCCGCTGCATTTTCAAGAGTCACTTCTTTCCAATCGTGGATTTCAAGCCGTCTGTAAAATGAGATCATAAAACCTAGTGTTATTATTTCATTACCATTATATGCTATAAAAAAACCCGAGTTTATTCATTTCTCACGGGCTTTTCATAGTCTCACTCACCCCTAATAAAAACATAATTATACAATTTTGGCATTACTCCTTGTTCAAAAAATAAATATATTTTTTCATTTTCTAAATTTTAATTCGGCCGATCATTACATTTAATTCTTACGTTTTTGTTACTATGGTCTTGCCAGTTACGGACTTGCGTGTAAATTCTTTTTTTCACTAAATTCATTAATAACGAGGTTTATTTTAATACTATAAAATTCTTCAAATAGAGTTGCAATTACATTTGCAAAAATGTTTAAACCCCATTAATCATGTGTTATTGAAATGTAGAGGACATACTTAAGCGGACTCACATAGTTATGCAAACTGCGAGCCGACAATATATGTATTCTGCGAAAGAACACAATATTTGGTTCCTCAATTTATAATTAAAATATAACGTAAGGTGTGTGATCGTTATCTATTGATTTGTTTTCTAAATTAAACACCTGGTCGTCTACATGAAAAATTATATTCGCTTAAAAACACGCGTCTTTGATCGCGCAGAATTTATTTTTCGGCGCATTGTAAATAATCACGAATGATAATTAAAATTAACCATTATGTATTAGAAAATTAAAATAATAAATCATGCAGGAAGGATGCCGAACGATGCGAAACCAGCTATATTTGTGTTTTCAGTCGAAATTGCTCACTATTAACATTGCTAAAACTTCGTACTTAATTTTTAAACCTAAAAATTTTAAAATTCCACCTTATTTGCCTATAACAGTAAATAATGTACATCTAATTGAAAAGAAAAGTGAAAATTATCTTATATTATACATTAGTAATACAATGACAATAACTTAACATGGACAACGCATATACATAATTTAATAACTAAATTAGTTACCTTAGACGCATAGTTCGAAGCCTTCCTCGTATTCTTGATTATAGTTATCTGGCAAAATCACACCTTCTTTACGTTATTGAAATTTGGGGAATCTCAAAGTTCAATAAGGTAACATATCACACCTTCAAATTGCTTTTCCACTACCCATACTTAACTTCTACACAAAAACTTTACAGAGAAACAAAAATTATGAATATTAAACAATTATTTCAATAAACAACAAAAAATTTAATGATTATATACACACTAACATTACTTTCACTAAAATAAATCAAATTCAATATATAATTTACGACGCCCTCATAATTTAATTCTACCTAAGTATAGAACCAATTACGGCAAAAAAACATTGAGCGTTGGGGGAGTGCAACGGTATAATAGACTCCTACGAAATATAAAAAGTGCAGGCAGCCACTTTTTATATTTAAATGTATAAAAACACAAAAACTAAGTGAAATTATTAGTGACCCTTAATTATACAATATATAAGTTAAAATTATACAATTACAAACTAAAAAATATCTAATAACTAGCCTTAAAATTTAATTATTAAAAAATATTATTAAAAGGAGTCCCTTTAGGCAAGGTTCCGAAGATACTAGCAGCGTTCCCCCTTTGAATTGCTAGACTAATTCTTTGTGCGAGGTAGCTGCCAGCTCTTCGTTCTCCTGTGATGTCGACTAACCTTTTTGATAATTCCCTAAAAAGCTTTAATGCGCTAGGACCCCACGGACCAAGGGTCTCGACACCGAATGGGACAAAATCATATTCAGAGCCTAGACCCCTGTATTTGCAGACTTTAGCTTTTTCAGCCGCATCACAAGCCGCACCAGCTCTCTTGTTAGTTCCATGAAGATTGGAAGGGGCCAGTGTGTCTGAACAGGTGGCATCCCATACCAAAACCCGACCCATCTTCCATGGAATCAAACTCATACCGTCCGGTCTCTTGCCATCGTCTCTAGCAATTCCAGTCGGCTCAAGTAGATTAGGCACGTTGACGGTGGCAAGGGACCGATGTATGATATCGTTGAGTGCAGCATGTCTCGAGAAGCGGCCAGCACTTTTTTGACATGATAGTCCGTGATGTCCTAGTTTGTCGACATCACTGCCACAGGGACAAGTATGAGGAGCGCAGACCGGTACCCCAAGCCGCAGACAGGTTGCGATTCGGAGCGTGTCAGGTTCAAGAAATGTTCCTGTATTTGACGAAGGGTAAGCGTGAAGCCAATAGCCGGCCTCATGCGTACCCACGGCCAAAAGCCTGGCACGTGCTGAACCTGTACTACGGCTCAAAAGATTGTCATAAGTCATTTTACTGTCTATATCGTCCCAGCTCCTCTGTGAATTTAGAGAAAATGGAAAATTTTGACCTGGGCATGCAATTAAGAAAGCGTTTCTAGCTTCTTCCAAGCCAGCAATCTCAAAGTTTGAAGGGGATGCCCTTAAAATTTGACTTATGAGATTTGCTGAACTATGGACAGAAGATAGGAAGGCTGGTAAAGCGACACTGGAAATTTTGCGAATCCCCAAACCACCATAACGGATTGGTAATGATGCTTGGGTCCACGATTGCTCGTTCAGCTGTATATTAAGAAGCGATTCTAAGCTAATTTTGATTACCTCGTCTACTTGTGTCAAAAGATCTGGGTGATTCCAAAAGGAGCAGCAACGGAGCACATATGTAAATTTTGGGACAAAAAGACAGTTTTTTAAGATGCAAAGTGCATAATGCGGACTAATTTCAAGGAGACGATCAGCAGAATTTTTAAACTTATTAATAGAATTATTAATATATTCAAAAATAGATTCATCAAAAATTGGAGAACCTAAAAGGTAAAGGGAATTACTATTAACTATTAACCAAATACCAAACGTTGAAATTTGAATTTAAATTTTTGATTATTTTATTTATTGCCAAACTAAAAATTGCAGGCCCAAGGGGATCACCCTGTTGACAACCTACTTCTGAGGACAGTTCATTTGTACGATATAACAATTTTGTTGGATCAGCGTAACTGAGAAGAAGATAATTATATATTTCAGGTATATGTTGTTTTACTTCCGTCAACAGGGTATCCCTATTAACTGAATTAAAAGCATTTTTTACATCAATTGACGGCTGCCTCACACCCTCCTTTTACACCGAAACCTAACTGTACGGGTTCAAATTCTGAATTTAATTTTGGTAAAATATGTCGAACAGCAATTTTTGAAGCCAGACGTCTTAGTGTTGAACCAACAGCAATTGGTCTCACGCCTCCATCCTTTTTTGTCAGGGCAATGAGGTTCGCGCCGAAAAGAATGGGAACAATTTCTGCATTGATTTTACCTGAATACATAAAATTGATTAATTTTGTTAACGAATTTACTAGTTGCTCGCCTGCATCACCCACAGAATGCGATGTTAAGTCTTTTAAATGTTGGGGTGTTATCCCATCCAATCCTGATGCCGAACCAGGTTTAAATGATAAAATGGCATAATTAACATCTTTATTTTGAATGTGTAGGCATGCTTGACCTGCTGTTGGTGGGTCGAGAAAATATGGGTTTATTGGAGCTGAGGGATGTTTTGTCCGTAAAGCCTGGAGGGTGTCAGGGGTGTCTGGTGATAGCACGTCGTTGGAGAACAAAAGGCGAGCGGCACCTTTAAGATCTCCGTCACAAATTTTGTTTTCTATAAGTTTGTTGCGATTACGAGGGGCATCATGCTTGATTAAAGGTGCAAGAGAAGGCAAGGAGCTTACATCACAGTTATTTTTAATTTTTTGTGTCAATGATAAATTCTGTTCAACAGTTTTTATTGTATGTAGTGTGCTGTATGTAAATAAAAATAGGTTCTGCCAGTCTTGAGTACAATTGTTGATGTAACATTTCTTGATTAATTTTGTCAAATGTGTGGCAACAGTTATTCGTGCTCCTCGAGGGATTCTTTTAACTATTGGTATACTATTTTTTAAATGGCTAAGATATGTATGAAAAGGACTTGGATCGTTGGCTACATAAGTGGGCGCACTCGCAATAATGGGATAGGTTTTAGAGATTGAACAGGTTTGACTAAGGCATTTCTTGTGTGTTTTGGTAATGTGAATGTTGAGGCCTTTTAATGATTTAAATGACATTGCACTGTGTACATGTATGGGTTGCGTTCGACGTGCCATCATATGAAAGGGTCACGGTCTGCATTCAAAAAATAAATAACTTAAATCTAAATTTAAAACACTAAAGGAACTTAAAATAAACACTCAAAAAATATAAAACTCAAAGTCAATATCACTGCTTATTATGGTAACTTGCAAGAAAGGCAGCCTTAGCAAACACGATGTCAACAGCGAAGAGCCAGAGCAAAAACATATGCATAATGCGGAAGCGAATGCGGAAGCACAAACACAAACAAAAGCAAAAACACAGAGAAAAAAGGATAGTTCGCTATTAAAATTTTTCAATTTTTTCCACTCACATTTTTCCCCACCTCAAAATTTTACTTGTTTAAAATTTTTGTTTATTTCATTGGATAAACTTTCCAATATGACCCGTCGATTTGAATGCTCAAATTTTTTTTGTAGATAGTACTCACCATAAGAAAGCGTTTTGTAAAGTATTAAGTTGCGGAAACTTACGGTTCATGAGATATATTTATTTATACTTTCCATACAAATGGACAAATATCATTCCATAACACGCCATAACACAATGAATTTGACAAATAACTGATGTCAAACATCAACCATTTCACGTATCGATTAGTGAAGGGTTTTAAAAATTTGACGTATCGATACTACTAAACTTTCCAATATGGACCATAGATTATTTGTAACTTATGATCAAATTAATTATTTGTAATCAAAAAACTTAATTATTATCTAGTTCGGTTAGGTTAGGTTAGTATATGAATATTTTTTTTAATAACATTTTATTTAATAACCTAAAAGTACCCAACACCGAATCAAAGCACCCCACTATCCACGTGGTCTTGTCTGTCCTACCCCTAGAGTGTATATAAATAATCGGAGCCGTTCAAAACCCGAATTATTATCTAGTTCGGTTAGGTTAGGTTAGTATATGAATATTTTTTTTAATAACATTTTATTTAATAACCTAAAAGTACCCAACACCGAATCAAAGCACCCCACTATCCACGTGGTCTTGTCTGTCCTACCCCTAGAGTGTATATAAATAATCGGAGCCGTTCAAAACCCGAATTATTATCTAGTTCGGTTAGGTTAGGTTAGTATATGAATATTTTTTTTAAAAACATTTTATTTAATAACCTAAAAGTACCCAACACCGAATCAAAGCACCCCACTATCCACGTGGTCTTGTCTGTCCTACCCCTAGAGTGTATATAAATAATCGGAGCCGTTCAAAACCCGAATTATTATCTAGTTCGGTTAGGTTAGGTTAGTATATGAATATTTTTTTTTAATAACATTTTATTTAATAACCTAAAAGTACCCAACACCGAATCAGAGCACCCCACTATCCACGTGGTCTTGTCTGTACTACCCCTAGAGCGTATATAAATAATCGGAGCCGTTCAAAAACCGAATTATTATCTAGTTCGGTTAGGTTAGGTTAGTATATGAATTTTTTTTTAATAACATTTTATTTAATAACCTAAAAGTACCGAACACCGAATCAGAGCACCCCACTATCCACGTGGTCTTGTCTGTCCTACCCCTAGAGTGTATATAAATAATCGGAGCCGTTCAAAAACCGAATTATTATCTAGTTCGGTTAGGTTAGGTTAGTATATGAATATTTTTTTTTAATAACATTTTATTTAATAACCTAAAAGTACCCAACACCGAATCAGAGCACCCCACTATCCACGTGGTCTTGTCTGCCCTACCCCTAGAGTGTATATAAATAATCGGAGGCGCGGAGGAAGAGCAGCCCCCACCCGCCGTAACAAAGCACAGGCATGAAATGCCTGTGCTTTGGTACGCAAGGGTGGAGGGGCTGCGTTTTCCGTAGCGCCGGAGCCGTTCATAAACCGAATGATTATCTAGTTCGGTTAGGTTAGGTTAGTATATGAATTTCTTTTTTCTAAGAACTGTTTCTGAAATCATCAATAAACATATAAAAAACTAATATTTATATCATATAAAAACTAATATTTATCATATTAAAACTAATATTTATATTATATTTGAATAAAATTCAAGTTTTTATTCTAAAAAAACTATCGACAAATTAAAAAAACGATTTTGATGCAAAATGTCACGTCTCTAATAACTAATGGAATCTGTATGGCTAAAGTCCTTTGCCTTTCCCATTAGGGATAAATTGAAAATAAAAAAAATAAGCAATGGAAAATGTACGATTTATTTACGAATTTCTATACATTATACAGGTTTAAATAATCTTTATTAATATTTAGACGGAACTCCGGCAGAAAAAATAACTTGGAGGTGTTCCATTAAAGGTAAAGAGACACTAACATAATCAGTATTATCAAATTCAGGGACACATTTCTAAATTGTTACCATTCTAGCCTTAAAATTTTAAACATGAATATCTCCGTAACTATGGGTTTCCGCAGGTTGGGAATGACACAGGGGGTATTTCTCCATCCCCTCTTCCATCTCCCATCAAAAAAACCTCAAAAATCGACGGGTCATATTGGAAAGTTTAACCATTTCATTTTCAGGCATTATATTTCAATCGTTTATTGATTGTACAATTTTATTTCATTAAAATATATTTTAAATTCTCAAAAATATTATTTTTGATGTTGTCACTTTGACAACTTTTTTTTTTTTTTTTTAAATTAATATATAGCAATATTTAAATTAATATTAAAATACCATCTATTGAGTGATCCCAGTCTACGGAAATGAAAGTTCACCCAAGTTCTACCAAGTTTTTTTTTTTCAAATTGTAACTTTAAACCTAATCATAGCGCGCGATCATACGCGCCATTTTTGGTCGCGTATTTTTGAGCGAATATTCTTGTTGACGATCAAAAGACCACATTATGGGATTTTTATATATATGAAGAAAGTATAATTATTTGGGTGTTTTTAATTCGTTTCATAAGTACTTTATCATGCTTGATAGTTGTTTAAGTATTTTGTTTCAAACAGATTACTGTGATAGTGGGATTTTACCGATTACACTGGCTGCTATTATCTTTAATTTAGTAGACTGACTTGTGTCGATATTTCCTACAACTATTTAGATATTGATCACATCCCTATGTGATCAATATCCCCTATGAACAGCACGATTTGGATCATTGCGTGTTGTGTGGTTCTTCTTGCACGGGCACAAATATAAGAGGTGCATTTTAGAAAGGCGTATATCTCCAATAGGCCCATCACATTTACCAGGTGGAATTGCAGTATATCATAATTACCTAATAGAACACCTTTATCACGGCCCTTGGTTCGGAAATTCTTGTTCAAATCAAATCGATAAAGCTATTATTTCTCTTACTAATTTTTAAGTTCTACCTTATAATATTATTAATATCCTATAAAAGATTTGTTGCTAAATAAAGCATAGTATACACCTTAAATTGTACCAGATACAAATCTGGCTATAGCATTTTTTTAATGTAACAGGCCCTCCTGTTATATTGGTATGGTAGGAATCTCACCTAATGTTAAGTGATAATGCCACCTATGGACCCTCACATTACCAGGAGATTCGCTATTGCATTGCCGTCTTTTTAAAAAACTGTACTGAATAACTCTAGATATTATGTAAGTAGAAAATTACTCGTCGAAAATATACCTTACTACTAAAAAACCGTACTTCGAATTGAACACAACACAATGAAACATACAATTTTATTACAAATTATAGTTGACCTGCAGATTTTTGATCGAAATAACTGCGTTCAATTTTAAAAGAACATATCCTTATATTATTGTAACAGTTACGATGTTAGCCAGGTTCCAATTCCAGTTCCACATAGACTTGACATGACAATGTATTCTTCCGTCAAAAGCGAGTTTACCATTTTTAAGATGTAGTTATGGTGTGAAATCTAGGAGCCTTATTATTCTTGAGGTTACATATAGCTGCTGTGTTTGACCAAGGTATGTGTACGTGGTAGGTCGTCTGCCTAACATATATAAAGTGCCTGATCTTTAAAGTGTCCTTGCCACCATTTTGCGATGACTTCGTCTTCTGTTAATAGGGTTCCTTCATGTTACGACAGACATTTGTTATTAATTTTTATATAGCTATTTGGTAAAATTATTTGGGATTTCCTAATTAATATATCATGTTTGATAATTGTCTATTAATAAGATTCGAAAAAGATTATTCTGATAAGGGGGATTTTCAGAAAAAAATACGAATGAACTAAAGTTATAGACGAATACCAACAGTTATATGATCCTATAGAAGTATTCTGGAGTTTCACCCGTTCGGTGCAGACATCCCTGATCGCGAAAAAGCACCGTTTAGATCGTTGCTCCTTCAATCTGTTCAACATGGACTCTTTAGCACTGCGAATAAATATGTCTCTTAGACAGGCGCAGTCTCCATTAGTGCTTATCTCATTTACCGGGTGAGATTGTGGAACATCATACTTATACATAACATGATACTATAAAATTTCAAAAATAATGGAAACTTATAATCGACCAGCTACTGAGGTATCTGATTAACGATTATTAGTACAATTTTGGTCGTGATCGTTCGGCTGGTGACCTTTTGTGGTATACATGAAGGGCAGAGACAATTGAGTTATGCATCCGCAATGGAACCCAATTATCTTACTATGGTACTCATTATGAGGGATGTGAGGAATCATCAATGAAGCGGAAAGATTTTAACTTTGTTTAGCCGTAACAATTCAGATTTTTCTTAAAAATATTAAGTGTCAATTGACGTTTATTTAAGATTTTATTTCCTTTTTTAGTCTATTAATGTTTTGTTTATCATTGGAATCTGTTTTGTCATTTGAATGTAATCTGTTTTGACTTAATCTTTGTATATTGATAGAGAATATTCGAGATATTTAGTTAGCTACGTTTTGTAGGTACACGATATAGTATTTTTTTCAGGAACGCCAAATCAATTATTAGAAATGATAGAAGACCTAAATACGGCCAGCAAAAAAATAGGACTACAAATAGTACCTATTTGAAAAACTAGCAACAAATAACTTTACATTTACCTTATTATGCTTAACAGAACAGCAATCGAGTATGTACACGGCTACACTTGGAAATCAAGTTTCATTTAAGAAACAAAGGAACGACAAAGAACTGCATAGCCAGATCGCCACAACTTGGAAGAAGTTTTGGAGCTTGAAAGAAATCCTCAAAGATAAACTCCCACTTAAACTAAAGAAAAAGAAAATTTGTGCTTTCTGCTTTGTCTTACATATGGAGCACAAATATGAATTTTCCTAAAAAGAAAATAATAAAACACTACATACAATGATTATCAATATGATTTTTTATAATTAAGATAATACATTTTTAATTAATCAATTTTTATATAATGTGTCTCATTAGTATATCTTATCTTTATTTTAAGTCAGGAGCGAGATTAAAAAAGGAGTATATAATAATGCATTTCCAATTATTCTACACTATAAGTCAACATGAAGTCATTTATTGCTCTCGCTTTTCTTGTGGCTACGGCCTGTGGTAACCCAGTAGCTGAAACTACTGCGTTTAATTACCATGAAAACATTGGTATCAAAGAAGCAATTAGAATTAAACAACTTGAAGAAGCAATTGACTTCGATGGATCTAGAATTATTGGTGGTTCCGTTTCATCCTTGACACAAACACCACATTTGGTAAGTTCATATTGAAATCTTATCTATAGATGTTTAAATTAGTTTAGTATGAAAAATGTTTAAATATTCTTTTAGGGTGGTCTTTCGATTGTTCTGACTAGTGGCTGGACCTCTGTATGTGGATCCTCACTGCTTTCCAACACCAAAGCCGTCACCGCAGCTCACTGTTGGTCAGATGGCAGAAACCAAGCTCGTCAATTCACAGTTGTTTTGGGATCCCTCAGATTATTCTCAGGTGGTACTCGTGTTACCACAAGTAATGTTGTTATGCATCCACAATGGAACCCGAACACTGCTGCTAATGACGTTGCCGTTATCACAATGAACCGTGTCAACTTCAATAGTAAGTTAATACAAAAATATTCTTTAAAAAAACCTTATTTAATATTTCCTATATCTTCTTTGCATTTCTTTTAATCTATAGACGGTAACTATTTAGTCAACATTGCTTATTAATATCAGGGCCGACTAAGTACCGACGGCATAAATTATAATTTTTATATGCCTATAATAATAACAGTACTCGCTGGTCGTTTCTAAGCCACACTTCTAATTTGACTTGTTTTTTTGAAGATAATATCCAACCCATTGCTTTGGCATCTGGCAGTAACGAATACGTTGGTACGTGGGCTACCGCTGCAGGTTATGGCGCTACTTCTGATTGTAAGTATTTGGTTCTGATCTACTGTATATCATAAAAACAATCAGTCAGTTTTTATATTGAATGTTTTATAAATTTTTTAACATACATATCTTGTAATTACAGCTCAAAGTGGCATACCAAATAACACTGCTAGAAGACACGTAAGCCTCAGAGTTATATCTAACGCTGAATGCCGCAGAACGTTTTCCTTTATCGCTTCCTCTGTGATTTGTGTAGAAACTCAAGGTGGTAGAGCCAGTACCTGTGGTGGTGATTCTGGTGGCCCTCTCGATATTGGCAGTGGAAGTTCTAGGACATTGGTAAGATAAAACATAATTTTTATTCGGACATGTTTGCTTGTTTTACGTATTAAATATGGGCATAATGTACCAACGTTCCGTTCAAAATTGAGATTCCATTATTTTCAATTGAATATTCATTATTTATTCGTCAGTATTAAATATATTTATTTTTCTTAATTGTTTAGATCGGTATTACATCTTTTGGACATATTTCCGGATGCACACGTGGACACCCAGCAGGTTTTGCTAGAGTTACTTCTTTCCGCTCTTGGATCAGCAGTCGCCTTTAAGCACTTCAAGCTATTAATGTGATGTTCATGTTATAACATTTTAAATATAATCTTGAAATAAATTATTTGTTATTATATCACAGACCTTCCTAAGATTTATCAAGTTGTACAATATTGCAAGTATGTACCATGTGACGTGTCATGAAGGAAAAGAAGAAATAATTAGTAGTAAATACTTACACTTCCATTTCTAAGAAAACAAGGCTCATATGGAATTGAAAACCTCGTAACAGATATTTGAGAAAAAAAGTAACTGACATAACTGTTTAACGCTCAAAATGAATTGCCTGGAGTAAGACATGTATCATCAAATATCCCGAGCCATTCACTTTAAGAAAAAAAAATCTACATTGATTTTACAGAAACAATTTAAACAAATTACAGTAGGGCTTCAGGGCAAAAGTAGAAAACTGATGAATTAATAACGAATCAGTCTCGATACTGGAGACAGAAATAACAATTTCATCACTCTTTGTAATTTGTTTGCCCCCTGTTGTATAAAAAAAAGTTATCTGAAAATAATCAACAGGTATTTTAAAAAGAGACGAGAAGAGGTATCATTTCGTGGATTTACATTTTTTTTAGGTAAACAATTACAGTTACAATTATGCGCCGAATACTGTAAACTTCGGCTTAATAAACACAAGAATTATAAGACTATAAATAACGCAAACCTTTGCAAAAAAAGATAACTTCCTACGTAATATTCATTCGTTATAATATATAGAAATTTTGTATAAAAGAGATCTTCCCAAATAAATTTTAAGTTACAAAATGCGTATGTGGTATAAACCACATTAAAAGTTTGTAATAATTTTGTTAGTTTAACGTTTTACTTAAAGTTTGGTGGACCATCCACCTCCACCTTCATATTAGATAGTAGACGCGTTCTACGTTTAGATGAGTACATACCCAATGAGCATGGGTTCGAGCATCAAAAACAGAATTAATACTCTTTACAAACGTAAAGAGTTGTTGGACCGTACAGACTTCCAAACCTTAGACCTCTTCAACACTGAACTCAAATTTAGGAATGAAATCAAATATTTAGGTGTAATTTTTTACACTAAACTGGTCTGGAACAAATACGTAGAACACAAGGTAAATAAAGCAATGATCGCCTTCTAGCAATGCAAAAAGATGCTAGGCGTGAAATGGGGCCTATCGCCTAACATAACTATATGCATATACACGGCCATAATGGTGACTCGTGTGGACCTGGATTCGCCAGATATCGGCTGAACTCCAGCATCAATGATGGTCGCGAAGTGCGGACTTCAAACACTCCAAAGAAGCCTGTGGAAGTGCCCAGGAAACTTCTGGGCTTCTGGAAGGAGCTAGGCTAGCAAAATTGGCCAGAACTTTATGCACAACGGACCAGTTATGAGTCTAAGTGTGGAAAATGATTCCACCAACCATAACCAATTCCATACCAACAGCGTCACATATTTTCTACTGACATACTCTTTACACAAAGACAGCGACGTTGAATAATACAAGTCGTCCTATACACACATATCTGTAATGGGATTACACGCGACATGTTGACTCTCTAGACTAAATAAATGAAAGTACCTTCACTAGTATGACGGATAATCTCAAGTTGTTTCAGACGTATGAATTTGTTATAATTTAATTGGAATTGTATAGCTGGCTCGCAGTGAAATGTGAATTATATATAGAGTGTAAAATTTAAGGACCTAGCAATCCTACGGATCCCAAAGCCCTACTGACGTACATAAACAAATAAACAGTTAATATGTAAATAAGTACGGGACGCCTGTACCAAGACACCAAATGTAAAAGACAGAGCCCTACGGGTAGGATCAACCTCAAGTGATCCTAAGTTTAATATAATTTGTACATTGTACTATATATATAGGAAAACAATCGAGGTATTAAGCACATAGTTTAACGAGCTTCTCAAGATCAATATTGCATCTCAGCGCATACAACGCTGTAATTTCGTGTTCTCAGAGCTTAATTTAGTGCTGATAGGAGTATTAGTTGATTACTTGTTGTGCCTAATAGTTTCTATTTAGTAACATCAAGTTAAAAATTAAACAATTCATATAATCTATCTGTAGGAAAATAAATTGTTAGATTAAAGGAATCTTGTTTCAATATACTAAGAGAAGCATGGCGTAATAGTTCCTTACTTAATTTTCTTGGACACTAAAACTCAGTGATTATAAAAAGTGGGGCAGAATTTCAGCGAGGTATTCTCTCCTGCTCTATTTCCTTTATTTAGGAAATAGTAGTACATATACAATGGTAGTTGTATAATTAGAAACACTGCCAGTGGTTCCTGACATCATGTAAGAAACTTTACCGTATTCGTTATTATTTTTAAAATTAAACAATAAATATGATAACAATATGCAACGGTTTATCATTTATTAGAAAAAAGAATATTAATGCCCTTTTAAAAATGCAGTTTCAATATTACATTTACGTACAAACATTTAAATTAGTTTTAAGGTATGAACAAATCAGAAACAACAAAAAAGTATTAAAACAATATTTATTTATTCCTCAATAACAAAAATTACCGAGGTTTTTTAATTAGGCGTATAAGCGGCCAGTAACAAAAAATAATCTCTTACACGTGTAAGACTCATTTTGTAATTAAAGGTAAGATTTTATATAATATTTTATCCATTAAAGAGGTTTTTGTTTTGGCTATATATTATTGCATGATTAATAATAATTGAAGTTTTACTTTCTCTATTAGTAAGAAGTGTTTCAAATTATATGACCACCACTGTAATGTAAATTTAGGTGATATTTTTTTCAAAATTGAACATCATAAGTGATTTTATGTCTAATTAACACCTACAAACTATATGGCACTAACTACAATAGCCTAATAAGCTACGACATCTTACTTTCAATTGTCTTTTCTCGATATCAGCCTGGTCAACCTTTTAGACTACTGAACCAGTACATCTTTTAGTTCTTTCAGTTCTATACAACATCTTCCGTTTTTGTAAGACCATTTTTTTAATTTTCTTTTTGTTTATTGGAGTCTAAGTTGTAGTTTAAAATAGCAACCATTGTTATGACTTAGCGAATTATTCATGTTCTCAGACATCAAGACCTTTTTTGAGTATGTGCCTATATATATCGAACTATAAAAATCGTCATGAAAAACTGTTTGTTTTGTCAGTCACGAACGAAACTATATAGAATAATCAAATTAAACAGTAGTTTTTTTTTCTATGTTAGCCTACGAACTTTTCAGGCCACTTAATAACAAGTAAACATTAGGTACACACACACACAAATCTTAATGTTAAAATCTTACTACTTTTAGAAGCGGGCTCGAACAGACACGTTTATGATAAATGATGACACTTTGATCTTCGACAATACCCAGGAGCCACTTTATCACTTTCATCATATTACCTCCGTTACGAGAGATTTTATTAAAAAGATGAATGTTTGATATAAATCTATTATTCTTACATTTTTTCCGTAGTAGTGACTGGTATACCTACTTAATTTTACATGCTAATGCAATGATACTGAAATAACAAAAAAGGTTTTCAACATTATTACACAAATAAAATAATGGTGTAATGTTCTCAAAAAAGGGTCAATTCTATTGAGTTAATTTTGAATTTCTATTATTTATTTTTGTTAAAACTGTCACTGAAGTCACTGTCTACAGAAGATCTTTATTAGATATACAAAAAATCTTCAAACATGGCTTTTTCAGCGATTAAATTAATTTTACACAAAGGCATGATGGCATTCGTAATACAATACTAATCTGTTATCTTCTGTGGTGCAGCACTACTCTGTTATATTTACGACTTTACTGACAATATTGTTAGAGCCCATATCGGGATTATCCCGGTACGGCACAAGAACAATGGGTGTGAATATGCCGCAAAAGATAGATTTCTAGTCTAAGAGCTAATATTTCTAGTGTCATATGCACAGTATTTACTTAATGGGCTATTCTTCCAAAAAATTAAAGAAGAATTTCTAGAAGACAAATTAATGGCTATGATATTTTTTATTATCATAAATGGGTCATCCTATCTTTGAATTCAGTATATGTATTATATAATTTTACAAATACATACATTAATAATTTATGATAATATTATTAATAATTTATTTAAAATCATTTTTAAATATTTGTATACATTTTTCTAAGATAAAAAAATCTTTGTTTCATTTCCTTTGACTGTTCAAAACAAGAAAGCGTTTAGATATGACCTTAAACTACATTTGAACATAACAAAGAGAAAGTAGCAATTGAGCTTTGGTAGAACGCTTGTGAAGGAATCGTTCTACTTCACCAGCTCTTACACTAATAGCCCCGGTATTTGTATGTATGTTTCTGCACGCTCCCGTCGCGCCAATTGACCCAGAAATATAAGCCGTACTTAGAAAATGGGACGGGATCTTTTGTAGCTGAAATTTTAAGGTTTTTCGCTTTGCAATAAGGCATTAGATGTTTATATTCTACTAAGGATGAAATGTTAAAATACATATTTGCAGCCTATCAGCCAAACGGTTTTTAAACGTATTTATATTATATATTTTGGTCCTTAACAAGGAGTTTATGAATATTATTATATTTCACTAGCAGACTCGGCCAGGCGTTGCTCTGGCTAAGGTTTTTGTTATATTAAATAGTAGTAAATTATTCAAGGGAAACGGTAGGAGAACATGGTTGGTAGCTTATGTGAAACGTTGGTACTTTTAACACAGCGCCATCTGTTTGAATTGTATGAAATATAAATAAATATTTTCAACAAAATAATATTGCGGGTATAAATTAAGATGTAAGCTATCCCATCTTTTAAGTTAGATCAGAAGATGTGCAAATTTGATTGATATCGGTTCGGTAGTTTAGGAGTCCATCGCGGATGAACAGCGTGACACGTGATTTATATAAATATATTAAGATGGTAAATACAGACTCATAATGTTTATTAAACTGTACAGTTACTGCGTGTTTAAGCTTAACGAAAGAAAGTTTCTTTATTTTGAAGTGACACGGCACCTATATATATTTGGCACTTAATTTCTATTATTTATCTAATAAATAATAGAAATTAAGTGCCAAATATAGGAATATAAAAACATTTTTTACATTGAAACAAAGTTTTATGCGTCCACTAAAATATAGAAATATTTTAGTGGACGCGACAAAACATGTAGAAACAACACCATATAATATGGGTTCTGGCGTTACGAGACTTTCTGAAGTGCCCTCAGTATTCACTCTAGGTACTCTACCTAATGGTGAATGTTCAAAAGATCCGCCGTGTAAGTGTGTTAGCCATTCGGTTCGTTCTTGCAATCCTGGGTACAACAAGACGCAAAAAACATTATCAGTGATTATTGCTCAGGAAATCACTAAGATCTATACTTTAAATGTGTTCATTAATACAAGTCGGGCGCAAATTATATTTTTTATTTCTTTTCTTTTATATTTATATTTGATTGTTTGTTTGTGTAACTCTCTTACTATCAGAATCCTTTATGTTTCCTTATGGACATAGGTTCTATTTTTTTTTTAAGTTAAGAGTGTCTTACAAGTTAAAACTCAAACTGTGAAAGAGTGCCAATAGAGCTAAATGAAGTAGTACAAGTAAGTATATATATTTATATATATAAATACTTACTTGTACAAGTAAGTAGGTAAGATTATATTATGATTTATTTTCAGAAATTCTAATCAGATGACTTACAATATGATAGTATCTTATTCCCCTTATAATAATATTAAATTGAATTAAATAAGAAAAGTAATTAAAACATGTGGACGCAGAGCCTTGCATCTATTTCTATTGTATTCAGTCATTGTCTTCGCTCTAAAAAACACTATAGTGTATTGTTTATATGCTTGTTATTACTTGTAACTTTTGCATTATTTATCTAAGCATAAACTTGTGTACTCTGAAACGTGGTTCATTATATGATTCCTTTCGCGTTTTACTTGTTTTCAATTACTTAGTAAATTAATTAGTTGGAATATAGATATAAGCAGGTAACTCGCGCAACGTTTCCAATTACATATTTCAAGTATACATTCTGGGTCTTGTCCGTCACAGTCTGAGGTGATTTCTTATGTTGAGTATGTCGTCTATTTTTGGACTAAAAAGATACTGGTTTCTTCACAATATATCTTCTCCGTAAATGGTCAGGCTCAATAGAGCTAAAAAATCACGTGAATGATTATAGCATATAAAGAAAAATGGTCAAAATATATTTATTAAGAACCGATCCGTCTTCATACAACATACAAGTAACAAGTGATCTCTTTCTTATCTTTCTAGGCAACTTTCAAATACGTATAAATTAACTAAGAGCTTTCATAAGAGCTGATTTATTTTCCGTTTGGGTAACCAATCTTTAAAATACATGTTCACCTCAATAATATTCAAATGCAAGTGAAACGCCACTCCGCCCAAAGAATTTATACAAAAATAACATAAGATTGAACATTATCTGGAGCCATATACATTCCTAAGTATCTGATGTTATAAGCTTTCTGATTTATTGCACAAGTATATGAAACCTCCACAATGTTTTTACCCGCTCAAAGTACATTTTCTGTCACGGTTGCTGCTGAATGTTTTATGATAAAGAATACCTATGGTGGAAGTTAGATTGTCGTTTTTTCTTCATATCTTATATATTGGATGACATTATTTAATGTTTAATCAAATGCAATGAAGAATCCTAGGATCTTATGACAATTTATATTACTTTACATTCATAATGTCTTTTTTATTTATATATTTATTAACAATTCGTTTAATTAATATAAGGGCCACTAATTTATCGCTTTCGAGCGATCTCGAAAATAAAACAAAATTTAGATAATTTTTTTTCAGTCTCAAGTCAGCACGAAAGTTAAGGATACGATGTGGCCAGGTATCGTTTGAATAGTAGAAATTTAAAAGAAGATAGATACGGGGTTAAGAGAATGGGGACGGGAAGTAAATCATAGCTTATCAGCATATACATTAACAGAATCGCTAAGAAAGGAAGAGTTATGACATGGGATTTCAAGGATGTAGTTTTTGAAAGAGTGTGCTATAGCTATGGGCTCCCAAAATTTGAAAACGTTTTTGAGATTGAAAGGGGTTTTATTAGGGTTGAACACTATGAAATATACGAGAACTTGAGCACGACGTTGCTGACCAGCCTAGGCGTTCCATGAGCACGGATGACTATATATGGTCGTACTTTCATAGACCGAATATAAAACGGATATAGAAATGTTGAAGACGATCCAGTTTATTAAACAATTGCCCGTTTCAACCGGTCGCGGTAGAGCAAGAATTGGCGTAGTCAAGTGATAGCAGGAGGAGAGATTCTACCGGTGAGGTTGTAGTGATAAAAGAAAGAAAATTACTAAGACGTCGAAGGATACTGAAGGCACCATACAATTTGCGGCTAAGGTCTTTTACATGCTGCTCCGAGCAATCATCTAGTAACACCCCTATTTTTTTACTGTAAGGCTAATATAATTGATCGTCGGTATGTGCCGGAGGTATCCTAGCCCAAGCAATTCTCGTCAATCATTATAACTTTACTCTTCTTAGGATTCATAAGTAGACTAGAATGTTTACTCCAATCAACGATCCTAGCCACCTCATAGATTGTAGATATCATGGTTTGCTGGAAATCATTTTGACATGATTAAACATGAGTTTGAAGATATAAATATATCTAATCCATATGTTAATGAAATTAGTTGAAAGACAAAAAGTTAAGGAGGTAATATAAATAGCAAAGAGGGTACAGTACCTTACGGAACACCAGATTCAATCAAACTCCATTGAGAGATGCAATCGCTTGTCTTAATGCACTGAAGGCGCCCTTTAAGGTAGCTAAAGAACCAGTTAAAAGCATCAAAAGAAATATTAAATGACCTTAGTAAATCCATTCTAATTTCGAAGTAAATTGCATTGAGAACGTTTCTGTAATCTAGCAGTGTGAGAATTGTGAGTTGTTCATTGTCCATTCCTGTCCAAGCACTATACAATACGGGGTATCTCCGGGGCACAGTCAATCATTAATAAAAAAGGTATGTATACAGTTTACTAGTGCTAAATTAAACTGTTTGTGATTTTGTTCATTTTTAAATTAGGCTTGGTGGAAAAAAACCACTTCTGAAACGTAATAGGGTGTAAAGTGAGGTGAGGGTGTAAAGTATCACGTCTCAAGTGGCGAAGGTCTATCGAGACATGTCACTATTATGTTCTTCATAGACATGTTATTTGAGGGCGACGTTACAAAAATAATATGTTTCATGTATGTTTTAATGTGTAGTATGAGCCTATCTATGCGTATTAAAACTCGCTCATATGATGAAAGAAAACAACGTGTGGAAACCGGTCTGAGGCGAACTAAAAGTCAACAGGAAGTGGTGTCCGGAACAATAGGGTGATTCTTATGAAAAAAACTAACGCGAGACAGATAAATTTTCAGACCATATACTAAGGGTGAACAGAAGCTAACGCACAAACCCAACAAAGTATCACAATCCATTTTTGACCGTCTGAAATAGACCTCTGAAACCAAATGTTGTAAAAGGTGTGCCAATAAATAATAAGATTGTATTAGCTATATGTTGCTACAAGCTATCCATGTTAGGTCGGATAGGTATCGGTGGATAGACCTTTGAATGAAAATGACAGTTCAACTGTGCTGTCTTAATTTTTTTTAATGTCTCCGAAAATGCATTGTCTTCGGGTTTGGTTATTGGGATGCAGACAGGAGATCGATCGACTGTCAAGGTCTGACAATCCACAATCTCAGATTGATTTCTGTACATTATTGGGTTCCGGCGTAAATAAACATGTTTTCAAGTCAAATAAAGTCGTAATTTATGATTAACACATAGGGAAAAATTAATTAGAATAAATTCTTCCCGTTATTAACAATGTACACTTAATTTTCTTAAGGCAAATATAATTAAGGTACCTATCTTGAAATTAATAACAAAAAGGTTCGAAGTTTTAAGACGTTCGGCCGATATCAATTAATTTGATAAATTATTATTATTCGTTTATTAATAGTCAGTAATCTCTTATTCAAAATAGATTACTGACAATAATAACAATAATTGATCAAATTAAATTTGTCAAAACTATTTTTTGTCGCATATTTATTTAAAAAATAATAATTTAATTATTTTAATGTTATGTGGAAAATGAACATTTTTTGAAGTTTCTTAAATGTTACTATGCAAATAGATTATATGAAAATTACCTATAAAACTACCTAATTAAATGCATTACAATTTAAAATACGCCAAAGTATGTATTTGATTTAATTGAATATTTTCATAAATAAGAGACAGTATGTTAGAAGGTTTTTATTTATTTAGCTTTAGTTAACGTCTTGTTTAAAAACATGTTTGATAAGTTTCGTTAAAATGTATTAAACATATCAACATGATGTTGCCTCCTCCAGGAGTAGAAGATGAATTCAATCATTATCCGTGCCTATTTTTGTACTTACTCATCCGAATATTTTCAATTATCTTTCCACATTCCACGGACAATGATCGCAGTACCCGGATTTTATTGTCCTCGGATAAACTGGCATTGCTATTATGACTCTTTGTGTTACAGTTTTTTCGATAAAATGCTTTTATTATAAATTATAATAGGGAAATATGTATTTTTTGTAATAAGCATTTATTATGGAAAAACTTCAAAAAGAAATATTATATTTGGATTAAATATCATCTTAGATTCTCAGAACTACAACTCAGATTGATACAGTTTGTTAAACTGTATGAACAGCCAAAAAATTCAATATCATTGAAAAATATTATAAGACACGTATTTTATTTCGGATTAAATGCACAACATTTCCCCTTTAAATTACCATCAAGATATGTAAGAAAACGAATCCTTAGTTGGGGGATCCAATATCCAAGAATTCGCGTTAACTCATTGGTTTCTGTAGTATTGAGGCAAGCTACAATATAATATTTTCTATTCCATTTGTATAGAAGAGAATTTCTCAACAAATTAATAATTAATAAAAGCGAAAAATTTAAATTAAATTTGTAATAAAACATTGGAATATCTTTAATTTTTATATTCGACGCTAAAGAATATACTTTTGTGATTATATAAGTAGTTTGTGAGTTCTCGATCGTTTTTAATTTTTTAAATAACAAAATTTCATCGTTTCAAATTTACAAAGAATCGGACTAAAAACTTTTAACTTTTAAATTCCATTTTCAAACTTTCGAAAACTTTAAGCCCGGTAAAACTAAAAGGTCCAAACATTGTTTGTTTCAGATAAAGTTTTTACGCACTATTCGAATATCCTAGCGCAATTTAATCACATTTCCTGTTTGCCATAGCCAAATAAGTTGTTTTGCGGAATTCGTGATCTATCTACGAACTATTATAATAAATCGTTAAAGTATAATTTATAAATAATTACTGGAATATAAACACGTGTTTATGAATAATAAACAATTTCGCAAATGTACTTGTATTTTATTAAAATGTTATTGTGCTTAAATAAGCAGAATTATTGCCACTGTATAAACCTTTGAACATTCAACTTGAATACAATTTGCCAAAAACAGTCGTATGTAAGCGATGAGTGAATATGTATGAGCACGGTTGGAGCTACTCAAAGTGATAACAAACGTACTGTTGCATTGGCATTATGAAGATTTGAAACAAGAGTTTCCTAAGGTAGAGTTATCCGTATCAGGTGGACGTCCTTCGTTCACCATTGTGTAAAACCAGTTCGCACCTACTGAAGTATGTCCGAACCAATTCGAATTAAGGCAAGACGCCACTGTACATACTCTATAATATATTTAATAACATGAGCATGAGCTGTTAAAGCATATGTATAATCAATAATGTATATATTATATACATTATTTAAGCCATCTGAAATAATGTCAACTGCTGTCAGGTAGCAGGTGTGTCCTGGGATTATAATTGACAAACAGTATAACACGGAGTAACACAACAAATAGCTGGGGCGTGACAGACAAAAAATTAAATGAATAAATAATATGAATACTACTACTACTAAAAAATATTATCAAATCTCCGACTCATACGGGATGTGTATATTCTACAGTTTATATGTTTACCAATTATTCATTATGTTAACCAATTAAAAAGCCAGTATTTTGGTATTTCATTCTTAAGCGGTAAACAACTTTCTATGTTTGACACACAACATCAATTTTTCAAGTCATGCCGGTTTCGTATGAATGTTTTTCTTCAGCGGGTTGCTAAACAGCACATAAAACGAAAAATTTATACACAGCCGTGATTTGACTAGACCTTAAGTTTTAGAGGTTCTCTTAGTAAATAAATAATGTACCTACTACCGCAGGAAAATATTGATGCGTTCCCATGTTGAATATTTTTTATTGGATTAACAGCATTCCGATATCAGATACGAATGACAGTAAAATGTATTTAAGTGACACGTCCTCTGTGGGTTTTGGGTTTCACATTTTAATACAACGGCTGAATATGATAACAATGACAAACCGATTAAAGTAAAAGGTATTTGTTTGTGATAACTGTGCTTAATAATATTATTTTAGACTGTGTTACCATATACATATTTTAACTTTCGTTAGCAAAAAGTTTTATACGCAATATTTATCGATATAATGTTTCGTTTTTTGTTAATAAAATTATGTATTTCAATTATATTGAAAGACTCTATTGTCTTCAATATTTTAGCAAAATTATATATATATAATTATATTAAATACTATTTTTATTTAGAATTATACGAATGCTCACAGAAAATTATTTATTTTTCAGGAAACAAACATATTATTATATATTATTATTATTATTATTATATAGTGATACTTTAATAGTATCAGAAAGAAGAAAGAACAAATATAAAGTACGGAGGATACGGTTTTCCAGAAATATTATATACGAACATGACAGGAAAGACAAGTACCTATTTAGAAAATCACACAAAAGAAGACGACGAATGGCGTATATACAGATAATAAATTACTTGAAACTCATAAAATATAATTGCACCGTTTTAATAATAGTTAAAACCTGCTTAATTTTTTCAACTTTCTTATTTAATAAACTATTTCTATGAATGATGTATGTAATGTGCTTCGAAAGTTCTTCAGAAAATCCTTTGGCGTTGCGTAGAGATGTGGGGTCACTCTGCATCTTCTACCGCATTTACCATGGAGAGTGTTCAGAGGAGTTGCTCGGATTAATGCCTGCAGCTGAGTTTCATCATCGGACGTCGAGGCAGAATACGAAATTCCACCCGTATCAAATTGACGTCCGCCGACGCCGACGTTCCAGAACTGCGCGTTTTTCAAGGCAGTTTTTGCCGCGCACCACCATCTTGTGGAACCAGCTGCCCACTAAAGTATTTCCAAACCAATTCTACTTAGGGTCCTTCACGAAAAGAGCCTACAAATTCTTAAAAGGCCGGCAACGCACTCGCGAGTCCTCTAGCATCGAAAGTGTCCATGGGCGGCGGGTATCACTTAACATCAGGTGAGCCTCCTGCCCGTTTGCCCCCTGTTCTATAAAAAAAAGAAGCCACCACAGCGAAACGAAAGCTTTGCTTTACACATTAGTCTCGTGATTTTGTGTGCTCATTCATTTACGAAAACCCTGTCCTCCACCTGCATTTTACGATCAAAAGACATTGAATTAGAAACTTCGCTATGATTCCCCACAGTCCAATTTATGGATAAACTTTGTATTTGTGACCCCCTTTATATACCCACTTTCAAACCGTTGCTATGGCAACCACGTCCTTTATTGCGATTGAACCGTTCTGATCAGGAATTTTATGCGAAACGAGAGAGTATTTACAAAAGCATTCTTTGTATTTCTTCATAACGAGAATAGATCTATTAGATAGAAAAGTGTTTTTAATTACTTAAGTTTTACGCAGTTCGAAACAAATTTATAATATACATAATATACGGTCCAGCGTTGCTGTGGCTAAGGTTTTGTTTTATATTACATACATACATACAAACGTTGGTACTTTCAACACAGCGCCATCTGTTAGAATTGTGTCAAATAATAAACAAATAATATTCAATAAAATAAAATTTCGACTATAATTTAAGATCTAAGCTATCTCTTAAGTTGGACCAGAGTGCTCACTGTGTGCCAATTTAATTTAAAATCGGTTAAGTAGTTTAGGAGTCCATCGCGGACAAACATTGTGACAGGAGATAATATATATTAAGATTATATATGCTGGCGTTACTTTCAGCCAAAGATTAAAATTATTGATTTATAAAATACCAGTGTTTTATTTGATTTGCTAAAATTGCTAAATCTATATGTTAAACACTATTCAATTTAATTATTAAAAATAATTTCTTATCTTTTTAAACATTTGAAACTTATTAAAACGAAATCATTTGACACTCACTTTCATTGACTTTTTTTCGAATCTAGGTTTTTAAACTTTCAGTTTTACACAAAAGTTTTCTTAAGCTACTCGTATAATTTTTATCGGGACATATTAATTATTTGAAACGATTATGCTTTTCAAATTGTAATCTTTATAAATTCTAACATTAATTAAAAAAAAACAGTTCTTTCCACATAAAGAGTTATAACATTTTATTCAGTCCGCGTCTCTGAATCGAGTTTCTTGAAAGGCGACAGGAAAGGAAAAACTAACAAAAATATTTTCATTCCATTTACAGAGTTAAAGGTAGCTTGAAAAATAGGCTAGCTTTATGTGGCACGTGCTTTTTGTTCAAATGTGAATGCAAGAGAATATATACTAAAATAGTTTGTTAATAGTACATTTATCAGAGAGAAGATATGATATTTGCTTGAGAAGATGAAATACCATCATAATTGAATGATTTCGCTTAACCCTTATTTATATAAAAAAGCAACATACAAAAATTGCGTTTTTTAGGGAAAATGATTTAATTTTATACATCAACATTACATTCAAATCATTTACAACTTGGCCTCAGATTTCTGAATCTGTTTCATGATCAATTTTTGAATCTAATAGGCAAGTAGGTGATCAGGCTCCAGTGTCTGACACCCGTCGTCGACTTTTTGGGTCTAAGACCTGTCGGTTTCCTCACGATGTTTTCCTTCACCGTTCGAGCAAATGTTAAATGCGCACGTAAAAAGAAAGTTCATTGCTGCACAGCCGGGGATCGAACCTACAACCTCAGGTATGAGAGTCGCACGCTGGAGCCACTAGGCTAAATTTATTCTCACTATCAGCTATAATATAATCTTAGTGTTTAATTCATGTTATATAAGTTTAAAATATAACTGGATTCTATACAGTGCTATATATTTTATTACATTCTCAGGCATATACCAGCACCAAAGTTGATCGAGGCTATTTAATACACACACACAGTTAGTCTGAATTCTGGTGTATAAACTCTATATTCATTATATTAATGTTAAGTAGTTTAAAATCAATATTGGCCAAATGGCCCTCAAAAATTATTAAAACGAATAATTGAATATATAAAGTTCAAAAGTCAAGTCATAATTTGTAATTGTGTTCGAGTTTCCGTAAAGAAAGGGTACTTTAAACTTGCTAAATATGTAGGTCTATTTACAGGGTGCGACACCTGATACACTGTATAGGTCTCTATTATTTGCAATATTCTTTGATTTTTTTCATAAACTTGAAAAACTTTTTTGGGGTTTACGGGGCAAACACAAAGGATGCATAAATTATTACTATGTAATCAGTAGCTACTTCCTTATAAATATTCAACGTTGATTTACCCAGTTAATTAAGGCATCACTGAGAAATATTTAGTCGCCTTTGATTAAGCTGCGAATAGTGTGACGGGATTTTGGATTAATTTTAATTTATGATTTGTTTGGATACTCAGAGTCAAGTATAAATTTACCTGAGAATGAGTTAATTAGTACCTCAGCATCGTACAGTGGAATTTTGTTTCACATACTCAATTAAAATATTTTACTTTGTCATTTTTAATGAGAAGAAATGTTATTTTTAATTTTTTTTTTACAGAACAGGGGCAAACTGGCAGGAGGCTCACCTAATGTTAAGTGATACCACCGCCCATGGACACTCTCAATGCCAGAGGGCTCGCGAGTGCGTTGACGGCCTTTTAAGAATTGGTACACTCTTTTCTTGAAGAACCCTAATTTATTTTCTATAAAGTATTTAGTAATTGTTTATCTGCTTCCAATGTAATATATTTCTAGACTTAAACTATAAATAATAAAATTTCATAAACAATAAAAAGTGGTATTTAAAACATAAATTAAATTTACCTTGCGTCTTAATTTTCATAATATCGTAATATATCAAATCACCTTAATCGAATTACTACTACATCATAAAAAGAAAAATTATGTTTGAATTAATGTAAGACAAGTAAGATTTTACTTTCTTCTTGTGCAAATAACACATACTCGTATGGAAACGGGTATACTAAGTAAAAGTGTTTCTAAATGCTGAAAAGCACTACCAGCGAGAGGTTATGAAAATAATATTCATGGTTTCTATTAGAGAAAGTTTATTTAGGATACAAAAATATTCAGTTTGTGTTATATAATATTGATGAGTAAAAATAGTAGTTTAGATATATTACTAGTAGCTATATGATGTTTTTAATTGACATAGAGATGCTTCTGGCCTTTGATGTTAGTAGTGAGAATTGCCAAGTGGATACGGACCTCGTGCCAAAGTAATGTTATTACAATTTTACTGTGCAGTTAGCAAGTGAATTCGCTTGCTGTAGAACATAATCGATTGAGTTATTTTAACACCTTCGATGAAAACGTCTACGTAAAATTGCTACAAACAAATATACATATTGTCAGACAAACATGTTATAAACCTGCCTAATAATATACATATATGTATATAGATAATTAAATTATATTAATATACAATAACAAACTAAAAATATATCTAATAACTAACCTTAAAATTTAATTATTAAAAAATATTATTAAAAGGAGTCCCTTTAAGCAAGATACTAGCAGCGTTCCCCCTTTGAATAGCTAGACTAATTCTAATTCTATTCTGCCTAATTGTTTATGGAAATTTGAATATTTTTTACTTTTCTTCTTTGTCATAATATATGTTGTGTCTATTGGTATATTCCATTTATAAATATTCTACTAAGCTAAATGCTCGAAATTCACAGGGTATGAAATTCTCTAGGCAAAATAATGACTGGAATGTGAACATGCACGTTTTCCCCATATCAGATGCGGAGTGAAGCGTATACATACGTCAGGATCAAAAACACCTAACATATAACGTAACGTATGTACACTTACATAGTGACGGACGACTGCGCCATTTCGAACAGCTGACGATCGAATAACGGTTACGATTATTATTTAAATCGATATCCGATCCGCGCGTTATCCGCAGTGTTAGCTGAGCGAACGATTAATTTGGTACGGTTTTTAGGTTCGATATTTTTTTGTTCATTGCCTAGTATTGCTAATATTGTTATGATAAGTTTATTGTTTTTTTTTCATAGAACAGATACAAAAGAGGCAGAATACCGCTAAGCATATGCGCATGAACATTCTCAACGCCAGAGATGACGTCCGAAGATGAAACTCAGCTGCAGGTATTACTCCGAATAACTGCTCTGAATACTATCCGTGGTAAATGCGGAAGGAAATGCAAAGAGATCCCACATTCATCAAACCATTTCGAAAGTGACTAGTCGTTGACGATTCGAACCATGAAAAGAGCAGTAGCGACAAAAGGTTCTTTAGTGGAAAACGCGCAAACTTTTGTCTTCTTGATTTAGTCGACCCCCTTCCGAACCTCCATCCTCCCCTGGATCTATGGGGAAAAAATCACTACAGCACACGCACAACAATGATCAACATGGCGATGGAGTACCAGCCTCTACTAGTCATGTCATGTGATAGGATCGTTAATCAACCTGGATTCGCCAAAGATCTGCAGAACTCCAACATTCATAGTGATGGACGCGAATTCTGACTGCATACAGCCTAAAATCTCTCCCAGCAGTTAAGCCGCAACTGACAAAGCTCTTCTAAATTTAAATAGAATTAATCTGAAAACAGTTATAGGGACAATAACGGGCCATTGTATCCTTCATAAACAACTTTTGGTCCAAGGTGCGACAGACAGCCCGATGTGTAGAGGCTGTTTCAGCGCAGAGGAATAAGTCACCCACGTAGTCCTGGATTGCGAGACTGTATTCGTGGCTAAGTAACGTGCAGAAGTCGTCGGAACAATGAGGTCACTCTGTGTACCTAAGGAAGTACCCAGGAGGCTTCGATGCTTCTGGAAGGAGTTACACTGGCTAAGTTAGCCAGGACTTTACGCAAACGGGACTATTGAAAATTTAAGTGCGGAAACTTAGTCCCCAAACCAATAAAAAATAACCAATGACTATTTAAGGCGTTATTTAACCGGGTTGGGGCGATCGTTTTTCTTAGGGTTCGCATATTGAATACACACACACTAATACAAGATTCATTATTTAATAAGACAAAATATAAATCAATGGGAAATTCAGGGGAATGCCTTATTTCATTGATAATATTTTTCATAAGAAAGTGACTTAACCTTTACATGTTTTCTTCTACTAAATGAAAGTTGTCAATAAAAAAATATAATTGGTGCTACAAATTAAATATAAGATTCAAAGTATTCAAACCGTACAAAAAGTATTTTAGTATTTTAATTTTTTTATAATATTCTATCACACCCTGGTACTTTTAGTTAACAGTTTACAACATCAATCAAAAGTTTTATTGAAAATAAATAAAAATCTGCGCATTTAACAATATTACGTTCCATTAAAAATAATTACCACGACGCCAGACGGCGAAATAATGTAAAAATACAGAACATTTTTATCACACTAAACAGACGTGCAACGAGGAACAATTTTTTAACGAAGAACGAATTATTTCTAGCGATATATTCATTTTCAATATTTTATTATTTTATAACTTACACTATCTAATATTAATTAGTATTACATAAAATTCATATACGGATTCTTCATTTGCGATGGTCATATTTTTAATGAGCTAAAATGATGCATACTTGTGTAATTGTTGAATGTCAATCCAATGTTATTAGACATCTCTATAAATCCAATATGGCGGACTAGTTATTTAGATTATTTAAGTTTATAGAGCTATGATTTTGTGTCGTTAACTAACGGCAATCATTTTACGGTTGTAGCTTACTACAACCGTAAAATGATTGCCGATAGTGCGATCGTATGCAAACATTGTTACTCAGTATTCACTCACTCGTCGTGCACTGGTGAATGATGGACAATTTGGACATACCATTATTAGTATTTTTTGAAGATGAAAAGTCATTAAAAGACGTAAAAAAAGCATTAGGAGAGTGTCATGTTCAAAAACCCGTATGCCATGTTCAGTATCACACTGCGGGTTTTCAAATTTCAAATTTTAGTACGTCAGCATGATTCATAATTTTTAACAAAATCAATTAATTGTTCATCATTGTATTAATTTTATTTGCGCAATGGACGCGAAAAACGATGAACTACCGCTTTGACGGCCGTCATGCAAATGACAGCATCGCTATTTGACGTTCGGGTGACCCTCAACGTTCTCAAGGAAACCTACTCAGATGTTATTCGTAGACAACGTATGGGTGACGTCACCCATCGCTACATTACGTTAAATAACAGCTCCTCTAGATGATGAGCAAGGTCAAAATCCTGTGTCGATAAAGTGGATTATTTTGAAGATGTTAAAGAAATGGCGGATTTTTTTATAATTCGACATCTTCACGAAAAAAATGTAATTAAGATATTATAATTCAATACATTTATCTCAACCATCGAATAATTCCATCAGTAAAATTTAGTTAAAAATTGAAAATAAAAGTTCAAATATATTTCATTAATTACTATGCGAGGGCTTTTTTGCTGACTACTTTTGCTAAATTGGTTTTCAATAAAATCTAATAAATAGAACAACTTAAAACTAATTTAAAAATTTAGGTTCCTGTGGTTCCTATCGTTCCTTCGCCGCTAATAGCATTTCCTCAATGTATTGCTATACTATTTTTAAAAAATTTTATAAATTTTTTGAAAATTAAATATAAACTCTAAAGATTAATCAAATTGTGAAAGTATTTCATCTTCTGCTTATCATATAGTCACCACTAGTGTCATAAAATTTAATGTATTCGACAAACTAAATAAACTTTGTGGATTAAACACGTCCTTTTATATAGTTAAACAGTTAAGTATTTAAAAAAATACAAAATTAAAAAAATCTGACCTGTATATTCTATTTTCTTTTTTAGAATAATGGGAAATTAAAAGGACTTTATTATTATTGTAATTACGCGGGTAACACTGAAAGTGTTTAGAAATGACCAGTTAGAAACATTGCTAATGAAATTTTTAATTAGTAGCGCGCTACGCCGAAGCAAATTTCCGTGCTTTAGGATCCATTCATAAATATACAAATAAATGGAAGTAATTTTCTCTCAGCTTACACTTCCTGCACTAAATTATGTACTTTGCGCTGCATTTAACCAGTTTGTCTCCCCAGTGACTTCAATGTGTGTAACTTATTTATACACTACAATTGTGGATGGAAATATTTCAAAACACGATGTAGTTCTACAGTGCTTTTATATGTATAAAATCTCCTAACCCACAAGTGCAGCATATTTTATTTTCTTATTTAAGACATGACAGTTTCTTTAATATGTCATTTATCTTGCACACAAAGAGGAAACAAATGTGGTACGGGTTCTAATCTAACACACAATCCCCGTGACTTGACGTTTGAGTGTTAACACTCAAAACTCAACAACAGGAAAAAAATTCTTCAAATATCCTTTGAAACACTTTTTAATTAAATAAATTGATCTTCATGAAACTCTTTTAACTTAACTAAAATATAAAACTAAAGTTTTATATTTTAACACTCGACAGTTTTCGTATAATATCTTAAACACAGTATTTAAATTATATATTAAAATATAATACTTAAAACAGTAAGACAAAACCAATCTTTATGCATTAATTTTCGCTACTTTACAAGTAGGTAGTTTGGTTTATCTTCAGGTTCAGATTTGGTGCGCATAAATTTACATCTCCGACGTGCAACTGATTTAATCATGTCTTAAAGTTTGTGTATTTTAATTTATATTTCTCGCTTCGCTGAACAACTTCCGTTATTTAATATATAATTTAGCGTTTGAGCGATGAAATGTTTAATGTTATAACACTTGTTTTATTTACGAGTTTCACTAAGTATTAAATTATTATGAATTAAAAAAATCGCTTGTGAGTCGTCTAATGAGTCTTCATATCGCAATTGCCATAGGCAGTGTATCTAAAAAAACAGTTACAGGTAAACTGCAAATAAACGGACATCAAGTAGTGTATTTGTGTACGTTACTTTCGAAGAATCTGCAATCACCTCAAGAAGCTTCTGCAAGTTATGGTATCTACCAAACCAATAGAACCGTGGGTCGCGTTCGGGTTGGGTTTTAGAAGCTGGAACAGTTCCAACAAAAATCAATTAAATTCTCTAAACTTTCAGTATCGCTCGCCTCTGCAGATTAAAACCAAACAAATATCACGAGAGACTGCTTTGAGCAATAGCTGGATCTCTTCATCTAAAAACTTAGATACTGGTTAATATGGTATATTACATTAACAATAAAATATAGATTAAGAGATTGAAGATGCTGGGACAGAGCGACTTATATGTAACTTCTTCACAAATTCACACATTAGTATCTAATAAGAGATGAGTTTGTTATTTCATATCACGTTGATTGTAAATGAGTAGATAGAAATTCAGTCTAAATGAACCTGCAAAAAGTAGGTTGATCATAGTACAAATATTTGTGTAGTATTACAAGCAGTAATTTATTAATGCGCTAGATATTTAAGCATTAAACACTATTTATAATATAAGTTATATATTGATCATCTTACTGCATCTTACAGCACTGTTTCTTGCTGGCTGAACACTGTCTCAAGTGTAACAGTGTACAACAAGCCAGTAACTGTGTATATTTAACAAAGGATTTTCAATTAAACCAACCTAGAAAAAACATACACAGAGAATCAGTAAAAAACCCGCAGAACCACCCGAGGCGTTTCATTTTGTTTGTGTTAGGATGGTTTAATTGAACGATTCTGCTACCGACCAACATGTTTTGATATTTTGGATTTGATATTTTATATTGATTCTCATAAATATTCCAGTTTCGTTTATTTATAAGAACATTTCCAACTCAGTTTATATGATTTTTGTATTTTAATGCTATGTTACGTTCTTCTATTTCTTACTATCAGTAAGTATACTTTAGAATCTTACATCATTTCACCTAGGCATTTATACTATAGTCATTGCTGGAAGAGATCGCTTGAAAGCAATGACTTGTTTTGACAAAAACATATTTGTGAGATAGAAAAAGTCCCTGGACACGATGGCAGGGGATTACAGTAAATAATAGTTTAAGAAAAGCATTAAGTAGCCCACGTTTACTTTTTATTATATCTATTTTTATTCCGCAACGAAGTATTAATAAATAAACGTATACATGTAGACAATTGTAAAAGAAAATACTTTCAGTTTGCCATATTATTATTAATCTTTGCTTGTGAGGCTTCTTGTTAATGACAAGATTTCTTTTTACTGCTCAAGTTGATTATTTTTTATTTATGTAATCGTTTGATACTAACTGGAAATGTCAGAGGATCAGTACTAGGAAAACGAACTTTGACCTTTAACCCTCCAATCTTAGCTATCAACACCACTGAACTCTATTCAGGATCGAACTCTGCCAAATTACCCTTTGTTCTTTAGAGGGCAAATTGTAATTATACCAATTTAATATAATATATAGAATATATTATTTATTTTTTTATTTTCTTGTGATGCGGCTGAAAAAGCTAAAGTCTGCAAATACAGGGGTCTAGGCTCTGAATATGATTTTGTCCCATTCGGTGTCGAGACCCTTGGTCCGTGGGGTCCTAGCGCATTAAAGCTTTTTAGGGAATTATCAAAAAGGTTAGTCGACATCACAGGAGAACGAAGAGCTGGCAGCTACCTCGCACAAAGAATTAATTAATTAATTAGAATTATTAATTAATTATTTTACTAGCTATTCAAAGAGGGAACGCTGCTAGTATCTTCGGAACCTTGCCTAAAGGGACTTCTTTTAATAATATTTTTTAATAATTAAATTTTAAGGTTAGTTATTAGATATATTTTTAGTTTTTAATTGTATATTAATATAATTAAATGTATTTTTTATTATAAAATACAAAATTACAATTTCGATTTAAATTCCCATAAGTTTTAAGTTTATTCGTCAAATATATAGAATATTTCAAACAATTAATATTTGTAACTTATTGATACATTATAGGAGTTTAAATAATAATTTTTATTTGTAGTGTATTATGTAACAGAATATAATTTAGATACCTAATATGACATTAATTTATGCTATATTACCTTTGATTATATAGGCATGGTGTACAAATATTAAGTTTATTGTTTGTCTGCAATTGCAGAAAATTTAAAAAAATGTGTATCAAAATTTATCCTCGGCGTAGCATATTAAACAGACTAGCTTCAATTTATAAAATGCCTTTAGTATCCCCGTAATAGGAGTCTTAGTATTATTCTTTATGAACACTCATACCTCGCTGGTACACCATTCTTTCTTCTTTAGGGAGCCTTCATGGTCTCCGCCGTGTGGTTATGGTTAACATCATGTCATGAATGTACTTGTTTACCTAGTCCTAGATGAATAAAGATATTTTGTTTGTTTGTTTGTTATGTAGATTTTCGTCCTTGTTTTTAATTTAATATTTCCTCACAGTGGTTGCCTGAAAAAGATTAGTAGAAAGCTGTTCTGTTTAAGCAAAATCTATTTACCAGAAGCTTAAGTTTTAGGATTTTATTTCCATGAATTTCTCTTAAGGAAACTTTATAGAGAGGTTGAGTAAAGTTTCAGCGATAGTTTAATTTGACCCCATAAAAGAATTTAAAGTTTACACATTAAAAGTTAGATAGGATTCGGAAGCATAAGGTCTCTTATATTTGATTAAATAGCGCACTTTGTTAAATATAATATTAAATTCATTATAAAATATGAATAAAGTATGATTCGAGTTTTTGAATGTTCTAAATCACAAAATGATTATCCTTTAAATAGTATTTAGTGTTCATAAAAATAAGATACAATAGATTAATAATTATACAATTTCGCAACAAACAATTATTTGTAGCCTATAATATAAGATTTAGAATCAAGAGTGATAACAAATTGTATTTTTTATGTTTAATGAAGTCAAGTGATATTGTTACAAACGCCTTTGGTGTAAATACATTTTGGAGAAAAGGCTTTCCACAGTCAAATAAAGTCACGGACGTTCAGATATTTATTATGAATACTAGCGGATCCGACAGACGTTGTCCTGTCTACACGTCTTTAATTTCAAAATTTCAATTTTTAATAAGCCATTTTGATAAAAATTATTATTCAAATGTTATGACAATATCTAACGATCCAGCACATGGTCACACACGATATAACACAATGATAACAAAACTTTTTTTAAATTTCGGGACAGACTAAAATTAAAATTCGAATATTATTTAAAATTTGACACTGCGATGGTAGCGCTGTCTGTCGGATCCAACGTAAAACATTCCAAAATCAACAACAACTAAGAAATTGAAAATTAATTAAAAAAACATTGTCCAGCGGATGAAATTGTGAATCTAAACCATTCCCAGATCCCCTTGAACACACACAAAAAATTTCGTCTAAATCGGTCCAGTCGTTTAGGAGGAGTTCAGTCACATACACACGCACACAAGAAATATATTTATTAAGATTAAGCGAATGAAGAAAACTAATAATACATTCTACACTTATCCAATAATTATATTACTGGAATAATTTTGAAATAATGATACTGATATCAACAACTCTATACACTAGCTTAACAATAGGCATGAAAACCTTTATCAAAAATATTTTTGTAATTGTTGTGTAGAACTCACGCAATGGTAATCAGTATTATTGGAATATAGTTGAATTCGATCATTTATTTTCTCATTTTCTCTTTCATTAAAAGTCCCTATGTAATTGATTTATTATCTATTTTTATTATATTTTACGAAATACACATAATTACGAAATTATTACAAAATTTCCAGAGCGTCTTAAACAAAACATTATAAATGCATCATAATTACTTAAACGATATTGGTAATATTTATAACTTTTTTTTATCACTACAAATGATATATCTACACATAAAGCAATTGCTTACTCATCTACTTGACTTTTTCTTCTCATGCACTTGCATATAGTGTCGAATATTGTATGTTCAAATTAAATTATAAATTGGTCTGCATCCTGTTTATGTATATTAGCGAAAAACAATTGAAAAGGGAAGCTTGTTTTTATTAACGTTACGCATTTTCCTTTAAACATGGTATTTCCATCCACGAGGCGTTCCTTTTGAGGAAAATTTCGATGGATATGGTAATTTATACATAATGCATAAGAGTGATATACAAATACATATTATAAATGTATTGACTTAATAAACAAAACTAAATGAAAATATATACAATTTACATACTCCTTAGAATCTTACTACAGTCTCTCTACAGAAATTTATGATCGATTATGCACCTTTGTTTTCATATAAAAGATAACTTTATCTCATACTGCGTTTACTTAAGAAAACTTCTCCAACGAAATTTTGTTGCAGTATTCATTTAAATGTTTAGCCTATAATCTCAGTACAGTTTTTTCATTCGTAATGTTAATGCATCAGATCACAGTCCATGTTTTTCAGTCATACGCCATTTTTCTCAATACAGGATGAAAAATGGTGATATCACACTTTTATTAGGGTTTATGACTGCTTTTTAATCTCCGACGTAAATGGGTGTAAAGTAGGATGTCATATGTTTGACGTCTATGTGTTTCTGTCAGTCAAAGAGAGATACAGCGTTTAAGTCAATGGACCGATTAGCATACGATTTTTTTTAAGGTAGCTGGCGAAATCGAAGTTTTTGTTAGTTACAATTGATGAAAATCTCTTCTGGTGTTTCTAGGCCTCAGATTTCTGTATCGGCTTCATGATCTTTTTGCAATCAAATAGGCAAGTAGTTGATCAGCTTTCTGTGCGTGACAGACACTGTTGCCTTTTTGGATCTAAGGCAAGACGCTTTTCTCACGATATTTTTCTTCGCCGTTCGAACGAATTTTAAATGCGTACATAGAAAGAAAGTTCATTGGCACTAAGTCGGACATTGAACCTACGACCACAGGGATGAGAGTCACTCACTGAATCCACTTGGCCAACATTGCTCATGTTTTGGGTATGATTCGATAGGTATGGTTCGATATAATATTCAACGTAAAAGTTGTTTATTATAGTATTAGCGGCAAGTCTCATTGTTTTCACCTCGCCTGCTTTTCAAAAAAGCAGATCAATTTACAGTTAAACATTACTTGCTCATCGATTCGAGAACATACATAATTCATGTCAACCTTTCACAAATAAATGTTTGAAATATAACTTATATAAATCACTTTACATTCCGATTTTTGCGCAAGTCTTTTTTTTAGCATTTTAACACAAGTGTTTTACAAAACACGACCCCTTATGATAGCATAATTCGTTCCCGACACAGAAAGCTTTCAGCCAAACTCGTTTTGATACTTGATAAGCTCTCCAGGCAGCTAATGAAAACCATTACATTCGACTTAGCCCCGTTTCTCCTAACTCATTTCTTTCTCCATAACGACCCATATTATGCCGACTCTTTGTTTTGAATTACGCCCGGGTAATTTGTTATTTTTCCGGCTAAATTGTTGCTCGTCGTTTATTTCTATGTTAAATTACGATCTTGTATAATGTAAGCGCTGATTATAATTGTAATTTGCATTAACTATTTAACTTAGATTGTAACAAATGTCAGCTGGAGCTTGTAGATCTACTAGTTGTGAAGAATATTTTAGTACTATACATTTCTAATCCAACGTAAATCTTCATTAAAAAAAACGGTTGTCTGTAAAGTTGGTTTACTGACGATAGTTGAACGTGACAACGTCATAAGAAAATACTGTTCAAGGGTTGCATATTACAAAATAATATTTTAATGTTATTTGTTTGAGAGATATTTTGTACATGGTAATCACAATTGAATTGATCAAGTGACATTTATTTTTAACGAACGATTGTTTCTCTTTGTCGCTCGTTCCGTAGTCTCGCTAGCACTTCAAGCCTTATATGGAACGCTTCCGAGCGAGGTAATGCCGCATGCGGCAAGACTGAAGTAACGCCGCATACGTTGTCACGTCAATAAATTGTTTTAATAGAAGCCGTATGTTAAATTTGTCATCTGATTTGTGACTATCGAGAATTATGTAAAAAAGTGTCATGACCACATTTCTCCACCACTATTTATATTACAAATATGTTCAAAACCACTATATAATACAAAACAGCAAAATCTATATTATGTTCCAGATAGGAAAATATTACGCGTATATTTCAATATGGTATAGGAAAGAGAATCATAAGATTATTTTAATAAAATTAACACAAACGAACGCAGAGAGAGTCGTTAGCGTAGAGAAATTATTTGCACGTTGTTTTTTTTAATCTTGGGTTTTATGCATTATTTTTACATGTGAAATTGTGAGAATAATTCAAAAGCTTAAAAATGATTATTGTTAAAATTAACTAACACTGAAAATGTTTATTGTTTTTTTCGTTCGTTCCTACACATCGTCGCATCCGATGGAATCACTGAGAAAAGCAGTGGTCCCATTCTTCTTCTTCTTTATTCCTTCTATGGCGTTTTGGTACGCTCTCACTGCAATTTCAAGGCTTGAAAAGCGAACACCAGAATTTTATCTTTTATTCTTGGGAATATATGAAAGTCGCAGGGCTCCAAGTTGGGACTGTTTGGATGTCTCATTATCTCGACAACACCCTTATTCAACAGTCCGTTTTGCGCTGAAGCAATTTCGTGGTGAAGGAGGATCCTGCTTCGAGTCGTCAGTAAAAGTATAGGGAATTCATGTAGTACAAAACTTCCTTACGTCTAAATGTTCATGCAATATTTTTTGAACTTGACTCTTACCAATGCCTAGGCTTGCACGTATTTGCTCGTATTATGCGTCACACAGCACTAATGTTATCTTCAGTTATCCCTGGTAAAGGACGTCCGCCATGCCGATCGTTGTTGAGATTGCTACGTCCATGCCTAAACTCGTTAAACCTAACCTAACCTAAATTGTAAACAGTGGCACCAGATGGGGCTTGATTAAGAAGCTTTGCTTTGATGTTGAGTAAGCCCACAACGAAAGTCATAATAAATCATTGACCGAAAATTTTTTCGCGTTTGGTTCATTCACGTGTAACAAGAGTTTTAGATTTGCCGCTAATTCACAAAAACGAATGACAAATGAATGCAATATACTACATTAGGTTGCCAAGAGTTCTTAAATTGAAATAAAAAAAAGTGTTAATTAGCAATGTTTTTAATGGCTAGTTCTAAACATTTTCAGTGTTAGCCACGTAATGGTAGTAAATCAGTTTATATACATTAAGTTATTTGTTCGTTAATTTTAGTGAGTATTACATCCCTTTAGTCAACCATGTCATATAATTTATCAAGGTGTAAGCGCCTTATGGTTAGGCCAGGACCATAGCAATAAGCTAAGCTAATTTTTACGAAATATTATTTTTATGTTATAGCAATAGCGATTAAATGTTTGTTAGAATCCAATTAAGCAGGCAACTACAAGTATGTTACAAGTCTCTAATCCGTCGTGGCACTTTCGCCAAATAAATATTTTCACAAAAAAGTCTACCGTGCATTCTAAAATGTCAATGTCAGATTAGATTAGTTAAGACAGATTTTTTTAACAAAACATGCACAATTTTTTTAAAGTAATACCAAATTATATTATTTTTTACTTAATCATATCCTAAAACATTAAAATATTTTAAAATAAAATTAAGTTATTTTTTAAAATAAAACCGCTTCTGCTTTCACCCCGCTCGTGCAAGCAGCGCGTCCAAAGTCTTACGTCTTACGGTTATTACGTAGGGCCCGTTTAATTTCCGGCTTCGTCTTACAAGGTCGCCACTTAATCTGCAGATCCTAAGAAATTCTATTGCTACGTTTATTTCATGAAGATTATTTAAATTTGCAATAGAAAGCTAAAATGTTGGGCGTAATATACTATGCTAGTTGTTGATTTTCCTCCGAAACGGCTTTCCCGATTCTCATAAAATGTTGTGTGCATATTGGGTTAGTCTGAGAATTGGACATCATTTATTTTTCACCCCCTAAATGTTAAGGGTAATTCACCCCTAAATATTTTTTTTTAATTTTAGATAAAAAAATGTTTTTATTTTTTTTATGATACAACATTAAAAAATACATTTAAATAAATTTTCAACCCTCTGCGACTTACCTTAATTTTTATTTGTTAATTAAAAACTTATGACTTGAACTCTGAGGTTTATATATAGAAAACGTCACAGGAAAACCGAACAATCTCTGCATAGCAAAATGTTACATGTTGATATACGTACTAAAAATGTAGGCTGATTAAATCACATCAAGGAGAAACGAAGTTCGCAGGGGCTAGTCTTAATATATGAAACAAAGTCGTGATAATTACACCACTTATAACTCAAGATCGACTGGATCGTTGTTGGAATCGGATATGTCATCGAATAACAATAAATAAATTAATAAATTTTACTAATGCAAACAGCATGTGGTGCCATCTGTTGACAAAACTACACATCAGTTTACATCGAATCGAGTGCAAGAAATTCCAATGTTGAGATAAATGACGACAAACATAGCCAAGCTTAGTTTTTGATTGTAGACATGACGTGTTCATAAAAAAATGTTGTATTCTTTAACATACAATATCGCAATATTGGCGGTAGAGAGAAGAGGCTTAATCTGTAAAATTGGTAAACTGTAAACTGGCTGGTACTCTTTTACAATGGCGGGCAATAAAATATTTCTGGATTTGCAAATATAGTTGTATTAATGTTATCCATCTTCATCAAACAGCATAGTTATAGCACCTTGCAGTTTAAGACTTAATGACTTATTGCCATTCTTGTCGAGCATTTGGTGTTTTACAAACAAGTTTGCAGCTGCAGTGAATATTGAAAAGATGTCCATCTATTAAATTGATGATATACAAAAAAGTACGTAAATAAATCATCATAGAAACTCCATTGCAATTTGAATGAATGTCCTTAATTTAAAATAAATACGAGTATTCGTGAATATATTGCAACGTAGTTCTGCTAAGAACATTGGAGTATATTAAATGGATAAAACATAACTAAAATACATAAAAAAACTTGGTATACCTTTAATGATTCGGTGAATGAGGAAAGCCACTTGTACTATCTATCAGACGTCAACTTAAATCTTTTAAGTACCTGCGCACTTAAACCCAGAAGCCTAAGAGTCTCTACTCCAAAGAAAACAACGTCAAAGTTGACTAATAAATAACAAAATAAAATAATGTAACAGATTCAGGAAAGTGTTTTTCGTAGGGAAGTGGCATAAGTAAATTTACTATTCTGTGTTTTCATTACAAAACGTAATTAAATAGCGAAATACAATATCTAGCAGGTCATCAAAAACGAGGGCACCCAGATCGCATATTCATCAAGCTATTATTATTGCTGACTGTTCTCAGTGAAATATTCAGCAGCTGAGATGTCACTGATATTGATGTTACTGTCTATTGTCTGTTCTATGCGTGCTTGTTCTATGTTATTCTCTGCAGATATATTGTACTAAAAAAACACCGTTTGTATTCTACGATTTTAATAGTAGGTGCTAGGTTAAAAATAATTAATAAATTGGCTGTAATGCACAGCCAATTTATTGATGTTTAGTTTCACTAGTTCGTATAACTTCGGTGTGAGTGCCCGTTAAATCTACACACAGACTTGTTAACAATGAACATTAATGATTGTAAATGTTGTATGTTTAAATTATCAAGTGATATATTTCGGGTTTTGACTTACTTGTGTACAGAATATACATGCATACATGTACCGCATGAAAGTAATTAGTCATACGTATATATATATATACGCTTCTTAACGAATAAACTAAACTTGGAGGGTAACTAATAGAATGACAAGTCTTACAAAAATGTTTTATAAATTGCAGTCTTTCAGTTATATAGCTTACGTGACTTTTTGTATAATATAGTTATATATTATTATATATTGCTATCTTTTTATAATTCCCAGCAAAATATACTATCCACAACTAAAATGTGGTTTAGAAGAATTCTCTCACGAAAACTTATTTAAAATATGCTGATCGCAATATATTTGTGAAATTGGATGCAAATCGTATGAAATGAAAATATACTTTGTAAAAGCATTTATGCAAATGTTCATAATATTGGTTCAAGCTTTGCATGTAAATTGAAATAAAGTTATTTTGAACCACTATTTTACAATGATATAAATCAATTTCATTTTACTACGAGTCTTTTGTGAACTTTTTGACGTTTCTCAATAAATATAAAAATAATTTCAAGTTTTAATATTACCCTGGGCTCCATTACATAACCTCGGAGTTGACAAATCGGACGCTTAATTAGGTTAGCAATTTCGCTCTATCGTTAGTCCTCAGCGTCTCTGAATGTCATGTTGTATAAAGATACTGAGTTAGTAGGAACCACGAATATAACCTTTGTTTTCCTATATTAAGAAGTATACCCACGCAACAGAAAAAATAAACAAACGTTCAAATTATTGGAATATTTATACTAGCAATTTGTGTAAGACATAAAATGTTATGACAATACAAATTTTCTTACGTGACAAATTCCGAAGAGGCCGTGCTAAACGGATCTTTGGATAAGCATGGATTAACCTGCTCAAGCTAATCGCGTAGTTATACATTTACTATGTTATACATATTTGTCCTGTGTGTGTTAAGTTTGCGATACTAATACGATTTTTTAAATTTTCAACATTTCTGAACGTATTCAAATTTTAAAAATCGAATGTTAACACATAATATATGCTTATATGAAAATGAAATGGGGTTCGTACGGTTACTTATATTATTGAGTAACTGTACAAAACATTGGAATTTTGACGTAAACAATAGCAAAAGAAAAGAAAATCCAATACAAAATGTCATGTCATGGCTTTCGGAACTTTTAATGTTCATCTCATCGGTAGAGGGGCTCTCCCCTCAAATTAAAGAATTTACCGAGTCAAGGATTCATCGTATCCCAATACCTTTATTAAAATAAAGGTTTGAATGGACACGATATATTCACATTGAGAGTGTCCATGGGCGGCGGTATCACTACACATCAGGTGAGCCTCCTGCCCGTTTGCCCCCTGTTCTATAAAAAAAAATTGTAAAATATTGACGTATGTATTATTAACCAATATATTATATATGGCAGTTTAATTTTGACAACCAATATATACGTCATATATTGGTTGTCAAAAGTGTCAAAAAATCTCCTCATCATTTAAATTAAAATACACTTTACCTTATTAATATGTTACCAAAATACAATGTTACCTTGAGATTCGTTCATTATACTTTCATAAGGCATAAAATGTCACGCCCTGAGAACTTGGGCCATAAATTATTTAGAGCATACCTAATTAAATACACATTTGCATTGTATTGTATTTTTCGGAAGGCATAAATAAAAATGTTTTAATTTTAACGTATCGTAAATAATTCATGGTGGCAATAATTCAACTGTCTGCGGGTCGCATTGTTTTTCGAATATTTCAGTAAAGTTCACAACTGCTGCTAGGGTAATTATTAAATTATATTCTTTTTCATACAGTCTCAGTTTCAGTTTTGCATGTGCTTTAAAACATTATATTGATTACGTGTTTTTATATATTCAAACTAATCTTTGCACAGTTAGCTAAGTCTGGTTAAAGTGTAAATCAAATTGTTCACGGTTGTGTGTTTCAGTGATTAGGGAGTGTTATTGAATAGGATTCGTCTTTTAAAATCGCGCATATTTGAAATTCGAAAATGTTTACTTAGTTTCACTCAGAATGTATACACATACTATTGCTACTTATACCTATATATATTATAAACTATACTTCTACTTATTATTCCAAATTATACAGTATTCTTTGTACAAACTGGGGTGTAATTGCTTTTCAAAATCATGTTCTATATAATATAGAATAGAAATAAGATTCATTTTTGCTAAAAAATTAAATCAGTGTTTGGATTCTGTTTCTATCAAGCGAAGTTATTTATGTATTCATCATTCAAATGTATACCTAACCTACTCAACTCCACCTTATATTTTTGCCTACTTCAAGAAATGATGACGCAAAATGGAAAGAAACAATGTACTTTTTTGGGGTTTCAGACCGGTCCATAATATTAATTTTTATTTATAAGCAACGAGCCTAAGAAACAGGTACGTCGCCGGCCCTACCCACACACATGGACTTATAAATAAATGACCCTTAACATCTTTTGTATGTAATAACTGTGTTTTTCTTTTATCTACGTTAAATATAAACCGGTGTTATCGGAAATTTGGTTCAATGGAATATCCCCATCAAATATCAAAGAAATTATCACCTCATTGACTGGATAAAATATTTTATTTAATTTAATCTTTTTATACTTAAATTTTTTAATTATAAAAAGATTTAATTCTTTTTATTAATATTTAAACTTAAATGGTTATTACTAATTCGATAGAATGACAAATACCCACACCGATGATCTTACATTAGAAACATTGAAAAATATATTTTTGTACCTAAATGGTAAGGTGGTTGTCTGGAAGAAATCGCTCTAAAGCGATAAGGCCGCCAGTTGCTTGCAACAAAGTGTTAATAAATAAATAAATAAAATAAATGTTATAACCAAGTTGGAGGCTGCGCGGTCATCCGAAAGTTGAGACTTTCACCTCAGGTTTTTGCTTGGCGGGTACCCAGTCTCTCTATTATATCCAGAGATATCATTCAAAGTTATGTAAATGATATACAAAAAATGCCCCAATCTTCTAGTCTAATCTCTCATTTAGCTCATCACGTTTTTAATATTTTAAAGGGTCCAGGCATGGGCGTATTCATATATCATTGAATATACTCCTTCCTAACAGTAAAATGCATCCGTCAGGATCCTAATCTTTCGACCAAGTCTTCAGTCTTGTCCCCCTCCCCGTTACCTAAGGAGAAGCGACCACTAATGATTTTTTTTTAATAATTTTTGCCCCAGAATCGTAACAACTTGACCGCACAGTTGTCCATCAAGCCAAGACTTTAGCGAATGCCTTGTGGCAGGACTGCCAAAATGATTAAAGTAAACACGGCAAATGAAGCGAACATCAACTGCGTATTTGACCTAATAAACTTCATTGATTTTGCTTTTTATTGATGGTTATATCTGAAATAGTGGAAGAGCGTGGCATGTAATAGCCCTGTAACATTATGTTTAAATAATTGTATTTCTCGTTACAAATATGTATTTTATTCACGTGAGAAACTTAATATGTATATACGAGCGAGATACACTTCGCCCCTAGCCGTCCCAATTTTAGTGTACTATGTTCAATCTACATGCATCTTTAATGCCTTTTTGATGGTAATTGATTAAATAATTGCACACCCTCATACCTAAAAGACATCTTCAAATAATTTGTACGCGGCTTCGACAGGATAAGTAAAATCGCTCGACGACTATTGCGTGTAGTTTTGTATCTGATTTTTTTAATGATAAGCTACTATGAAAAGAGTTAGTTATTTTTTTAATTGAGATACAGGTACTATAAATAAGTATATGTGGTAAATTTTATCAGTCTGTGTTAAAATATTGTATGAAAATAATGAGGTTAATAATATATTTTGTGGTGTTTGTAAGTTAGAAATTTTGTTTATGCATTACGAATTGCGGAATATATTTTGATATTGACCAAAATCTGCCTAAAAGTATTATTTGGGTTATTACGTGTGTATGAATATTCCACTTTAAATATGTATCTTTTCTAAGACCCAGATATTTCTCCCATTTTTGTTAGTGATTTAAACATCTTGAACATTAAAGATTCTGAATATCATTAATTATAACTTATAACGTTTATAAAGATAATTAATAGGTTTCCTAGAACAACGTCGTTGGCAGCATTCTCATACATATATATCTTATGTAAATACATATAATATTCGTTTACTCGTTACATGCTTCAACTAAGCCTCAAGTAATCCTATATTTAACGTGAAAATAATCTTAAGTCTAAATAAAACGGTGTGTGTTGCGGCGATAGCAAAGTGTGAGCACTGCGCAACTCGTAATTTTGCCCTCTATGTTGTAATACTTGTGTAAATCTTGTCTCGCAAAATTCAGTTGGCAGTTTTTCTGAACCAGATGATTTATTTACTTACTGATATTTACTAATGATGCTAGGTCACAAATTATAAAAAAGCCAACCTTAAATCTTACAATCCATCCAAACACCCATTACAGCCTCATACATTTTATACTGGATGATGATTTTTGAAATAATGAAGTGAAAATTTCACCTACTGGTCGATATTATAATATATATGGTTGCAGTAACCAAATTTCCAAGTCATGGTTGTTAATTTCCAATATTTTGGGGCGTCTAATGTTATGTAACGTTGGAGCCTACCATTAATCTTGAGAGACTAGCGCGCTCTTGCCAGATTTATTAGACTAACTATAACAGGAAAAATTCTTAGTAATACCTTGTCCAGTGTTTTTCTTGGTGTAACAAAATATAATATATAATATAGTAAATAAACTATAAATGCTTTCCTCGTTGCTAAGGGCGTGAAAGCTCTGAGTTCGTGCGTTCATATCCTGGCTGTGCATAAATTGGTTGCTGATCAAATTTTACATAAGTTTTGTTGTATAATATGCAAAATGCATTATTTTATGTTTATCTAACACATTGTTTTATTGTTCTTTTTATTAAAATATTCTACGGTTTCGATATTTGTAAATATGTGATGAACTGAAAATGATACTAAAAATACAACATATACAATAGCTGGTCTATTATTCTAGAGGTACAGGTACAACAGGTCTATAGTAATTTTATTCTGGGAGTACATTGTCTTCACGTATTATAATTATTTAACTAATTTATACAAATATTGTAAATTCTATTTTGAAAATGTAAGTGTGGAGTTTCTTGCCCATACTTCTCCACATGAAACTACCTTTTGGAAGGGGCAATCAGAATCATCTTTATTTTTAATTTAACGTTCAAAAGTGCCATTTTAGGTATAGTTTTATATAATTGGAATAAATGATTTGATTTGATTTCAATGTGCGCAATAAACACTACGTACGATAAGGGAAAAAGCGAGGAAGTCCACTAGTCTTCAGGTCCAAAATCGACGACGACGTGTCCTTAATCTACAGGCTATGTCCAAGAGACGGCTGTCCAAGGCTATATCTAAAGGTTATAGAGGAACATAGCATTTGGTTTTTATTATTAAAAAAAAATGTGTACAGTAAAGTAGTTCTAAAAATCTTATTCTCATCATTGTACCAACCTATTTTATTATTACATAGAATACTCATAAATGTATGTCATTCTTGTATGTTTAACAAATTAAACATTTTTTAAACTACGAACCGAAATAAAGCAAACAATTCGATAGATGAACTATTTTTATTGCGTCATTTATTTTTCCGGGTGATGTAATTACAGTCACGGAAGGAGAAAAGAGATTTAATTAGGCTATAACCTGATATTTATGGTATAAAAATGATATTTAACGAATAGTCATTAAATTACGATTACGATCTCCAAATAGAAGCATAGGTCTGTAGTTTCGGATTATATTTATTTTTTAGCTAAAACCGTTTGGCTTTATAACAAAATGTAATATGTACCCAGTAATTATATTATAGACATTCTAATGATCATTGGCGTTTTTATATAATTATTTTCAGTACTTTCTTGCTTATTACACTTACTTATCGGAAATTTTGTAAATTAATAATTATGATAAACAAACAAACAAAAATCATTTATTCATATAGGTAACATAATGTACACTTATGAACGTCAAAAAAAAGAAATATTCATGAAATGATTCTAATTTTACATTTACTGCCAGTTCTCAAATCAAGGGCGTAGAAAGGAAAAGAAGAACTGGCAATAAACTCTCCGCCACTCTTTTTGATCGCCAAGTTTTTTTTTTGCATAATGTTTGTAAGCAGCTGCAACCATACCATGTTCTATATGACATCTTGAGTAATAAAGTGTCACCTTGATTGATAAGTGCTGATATATTTAAGATAATTAATAAATAAGAAAGGGGCGCTTCAACCCTAAATGAGTCCTGTCATGCATCCGTTTCTCTGATCAATAAAGCAAAGTAACAGTAAGATATATCAGCCAGTCAGTTTTCGTGAGATAACGTCCATGCCTCGGGTTGTCCCTCGCCCTGCACTATGTGCGAAGAGGACAATATCTGGGACGTACGTCATGATACTTGTGCGGTGTACTAGAGTATTTGATGACTATGTGAAAATTCGACCAGGCGAAAACGTGTATAGTACACATTTTAACCTTGATCGACTTCGATTTGTGTTGTTGTATACTGTCGCTGTAGGCTAGATCTTGGCAATTGAAAAGAGTATCGGATAGTTTCTTCTTTTCACTCACATTACGCCCCTATTTGGGTACTAATAGTAAATCTAAATATTGATATTTTTTACTTTCATAACTGTACATAGTTACTAATATGACTTTAATAAAATTTAATTTTGATATGTCATTGTAATATATAGTTAAAAATATTACAATTACAAATTATCAAAATTTTTAGTTAGTTCGGGATGTAAAAAGTATCATTCCTTGAAAGATAATTGCCCAATCAGAGTCATGGTGAGTAATATTTGTAGGTGCCAAAAAAAACTTACAAGATATTACCTTCATAAAAACATTCAAAATATTATGTGATTAAAGCTTACCCTAGCGAAGATTTAAAAATTCGCCTTACCTGAAACATAAACATTATTTATTTAGAGAACAAATATTTAGTTCAATATTTTTTAATGTATTTACGTAACCAATCATTTTATATATCAACGTCTTCTTCTTAAGCTTAATATTCATATCTTTTTTTTGTTCTTTCACGTTAAAATAAATAAAATTTTCACGACAATCAGTACCAAGTACCAGCTCCTTCCAATTGACCGTATTCAATGTTTTATTCTTATTAACAAGCCTCTTGACCATTATTATATTTTTAAGGATTTTTTTGTATGGAACTGCAAACGCAAAAAGGCAAACGGGCATTAGGCTCATCTGATGTTAAGTGATACTGCCGCCCATGGACACTCTCAATGCCAGAGGTCTCGAGAGTGAGACCTCTTAAGAACTGGTACGCTCTTTCCTAAAGGACTCTAAGTCGAATTGGTATTGGTAGTTGGTAAATGTAAAATATATGTGCCATAGATTATTTGGCTATGAATATTTTTCGAAAAATTGTCATATTTGGTTTACATTACCCATCACCCATACTATGTTCTGTTACCCGTTAAATGTAAAAAAATCGTAATTAATTTTATAGTCACTTCCTATGTTCCAAAGTTATAAGGTATATATTTTAAAATGTTTTCCTATAAAACAATATAAACTGTCTAATCTAGTTAAGTTACGTACTCGAATTAAATGGCACATGGTGTTAGTAGTGCGTCCGGAAATTGACTGAACGACTTTGTACGAGCCGGACGTAGGAGATATTAAGCTTAAATTTTCTGCTACAATTTTGTATTTGGTATTTAGAGAGATTTACTGGCTGGACTTATGTGAGATTGTAACTCGATCGATGTTAAAATGAGCATATGGGTCACTATATACACAAAGAGCCATTTATAATGATTATTCATAGGCCTCATAAGAGTTTTTGGTGGTAATGAACACATCGGGTATAAAGATTGATAAATATTCACCCAGACCATATAGTTTACCGAAAATCACACACAGTAAAATTACACTGTGATATGGAGACGATCTCGTAGATATGACAATTAATATAATGATAAAAAATAATTTTACACGACTAACGGTACGGAACGGTCAGGGTAGATAGCAATTTGTTGAAACTATAAACAAGTCTTTAAAGTTCCTTTCAGACATATTTCCTTTCATTAAAATATGTGCTTTAATTTCATGAATTGCGTTAGAGATATTTTGTTATATAATGAGTTTCATTACTTATGTATATGTATTCGAATAGCGTATAGCAGTTTATCAGAATATAGAAAATCATGAAAATATGCCTCTACAGATGATTTTTTCTTTTCTTTTTTTTCTTTTTTATTTTCTTTTTTTTTGTCATTCAGTTTGATATGTGTATGTTGTTTAGTTGATATTTAGTGTAAATGCTGTGTACAGATGTAATTGGAAATCAGATTTTCAAGTGTTGTTTAGTGTGTAATAATTGTATGTATGTAATTATAATAAGTTTTCTGTTTTTGTACCTAAATGTAAAAATAAAAATAAATAATAACGCAGGTTTTAATATGATTAGTATATTAACATTTCATTTTTTAAAAATAAGGCTGCTGCATTCGAAATATAATTCATTTTATATTTTATAATTGGATAACCTAAATTAGTTATTTAATATTGGTACTTACATTTTTATCCTAATTTATAAAAACAATTATGTTTCAGTTTTAATTGCACATTTTAAAGTAAAGTACTCATTTGCCTTTTTCAATTAAATCTGTATTGCTATTTTTAACTAAAGGAATTTATCTGCAAGTATGATTTTTTACAAGAAGGTTAGTTTACAAACCCACGATGGGTGAAATGTTTCATGATATATAAAATAAAATGCATACAATATTTGACAGTTATATGTATTATTTATAGACATCCCCATAAATAATACATATCATCTCATAATATAAGAGAAAATACGCATACGCATATATAGTATATATTATTTTAATCTACTTATTTATATACTAGTTTAAGAATATTAACTTAGTAAAGGAAATTTTTGTTTTTTGTTTTTGTTAGTTTTTTTTTTGTATTACTCCGTTTCTTAATCATAAATCATATTTATATAAATTCAATAATTTGCTGTTTTAAGTATCTTTAGTACTTAAAACTTTTTAGATTAATAATAGTACAAACTTTCTTCTGGCAAACCTTGCCGTATTTATTTCAGATAATACGGTATCACGAGCTAGTTATAAAATTAATATTTATCTTTCGATCAAAGCTCTATTTCATCTTTACACAGCTACGCTGAATTAACACACAGCGCAATAGAAACCATTAAACAAACTGTAATGGAACAGTTTTACTTTAAATTTAAATAATTTCCTGTGATGTGGGCTAGTGAAAATATAATATAATGTATTCTCAAAAGATTAATATTAAGAAACCCTCAATTTATCATAATATATATATAATTTTAAAATTTATGAAACGTTTGATATTCAAAAAAGTATTTTTCGGATTTGTCCATTTTACTTATTACACTTAATCTCCACTTATGAAAAACCGTATTTTTACTTATTACTTTCAACACAAATCCACATTTTATTAACGTGCATGTCCTTTTTAATATAAAATATCTTTCGAGAGATGCCATTTCATGCATAAGACATTCGTTTAACGATTCAAACGATACGGTCCTCACTATACTGTCATGCTGTAAGTCTTTGCCACCATAGACATGTGGTGATGATGTATTTGATATAATGCACATATATTTTATACATATATTATTAAGTCTGTTATAAGTTGTTTTTTACCTTATATTTCTTATTTTCATAATAATTAATATTCGCAAAGTAATATAATATTAAATATTTGGTACAAATACCAAATGTACTTGTTGCATTATAATGTACTCAACATACAATATTTGAAGAAATACATTGGAAATTTAAAGAAATATGTTTGTTCGAGATTTTAGCAGATTCTTCCAAAATTTCGTATTGTATTTATTTTCAACAACAACTTACATCTCAAATACAATTCAAAACTATAGATTGAATACAAATCAGTACTAAATGTGAATATTGACTTTTTCTTATCAGGACGCCATCCTATAATTTTAGTTTAGACAGTATAAACATAATTGTACAGGTTTCAATGTGTATTGCTAAGAAAATTCTGTTATTTTCGCGCTGATAACACTTGATGTTTATTTTAAACTATTATATCGGTAATAAATAATAGAAAAATATAACAGAATAAATTAAATATGAAAACTATGAATAACATAATAAAGCATCTACACTGCATTCATTGGAAAGCTGTTTTTATAAACGTTAAGACTAGGTCACCGTATTCTTAAAGAAAACCCTGCTCCACTGACCTGTGGTCTTATATGTACATTATTTACGATTTGGTCAAAACATCTTTTGTTTTATATGATTAAAATAATAAGCTATAAGAATATTTTGTACAGATAAGGTATAATATAATCTGGTTTTGTTTTACATTTGTAAAAATGTTTGTGTGCTTCTATCACATTACTCTGAAACTGAAAGTCATATCAGGATGATCTGATAGAATTTCAAGAACTTACGGGTGCGTCCACATCTGGCGAATATGCCGCGAATGTGCAGTTCGCTAGCCGTTTGCATGCTGCACGCGTGCATTTTTGTTCGTGCGATGATCCTGCAACCCCAGCGCGCATTTCGCTCGCAAACTAAGCGCCGAACGCGCACTCAGAAAAAAACATTATAACGCGCAAGTGTTCTTTTATACCTTAAAAGGTATTCAGGTATATTACAAGGAAAGAGGCAACTCATTTTTTGGAAATATAGGTCGTTGAAAGGATTTGTTGTATTATTCACCAATAACCGTCTTTTAGTTAGACAAATCACAAAATCAAAATACATTTTATTCATGTTGGTTACTAAATGTACACCTATAAGTGCCAGTAAAAAATAATGTTTCTAAATTTACACTTCTCAAACCAGGGGTGTCTGAATAGGAAGCACTGGCAATAAAATATTGTTTTTTTTACAATATGTTCTATAAATGCTCCATTATATCAAAACCCTCGTCACATGTTAAAGCAGTTAATTGTTATATTTATTTATTTATTGGGAAACCAAACAGATACATCCCTATAATAAAAACAAAGTCAAAAATAAAACACAATACAAACACATTGGATGCATCCACAACAGGTTACACTTATACAACCATAAAAATAATACATGACAACAACACACATAATTAGACAGAGACTTAAGAGACTGACATTAAGAGCTGCTTTATTCTATTCTTAAACAAAGCAGTAGTGGAGTGCGAAAAAGGGTCAATGTTTTTAATTGAATCTAGAGAAGAACACATCCTGTGAAGAGGCTCGCGGAACCCAATGTTGGTTCTGGGAGTCTGAAAATTGAATTGAAACAAATAAGAAATAAAATAAAATGGACCTTGCTTTTCGTCTTTAGTTTTAGATATTACTGTCAGGAAAAAGATTTAATCACCTATCAAAACATAAAGGTAATAATGAAAAGCTACACTAAATCATTCCTCACATACACCCGCGTCGATAGGATCATAAACAACCAGTAAAAAGGATGAAAGCTTTTATCGACACATTGTAAAGAATCTTTTATGCGTTTTCACTTTGCAACAATCTGCCGTTTTCTTTGAAAATGCTTTCAGGTCTTGTTTAAAATAAAATGACATATATCATCGAGTTGTGATTCTCTGATTGATTTTAAACTCGTAAAGTTGTGTCTTCTTAGGGTTAAATTGGGAAAAACACCACGAAGCTAAGTTTCTTCCGGTACTGTTCGACAACTGCGTGAAAAACTGAGAAATAGCTGTTAGTAAAAAGAGTATCCTCAGTGCTGTCGTCTGTAAAGCAATGAACGATTATTTGCGTACACGGAGTTGAAGTCGGAACATGCCACATAATTATCGGTGACAACCTTCATACTCCAATTGGGCGGGAAGCTTCGAGAAAAGCGTCTTATGCTATACCTTTTTTAAAGGTAAGGAAATGTTACGCGTGTCCTTGCTGCACTTTGCTGAACCAGAATTATGTTGGACTCAAACATCCATACGTAAGGTATTCAAGAAGATCACCAGCTAAGTCAATGAGTGTGAAAGTAATGTTTTTTACTTGAGACAAACTTAAACTGAAATGTAAAACCATTCAAAACTTTATTTCAATCAATCAATCAATTTTCAAATTAATGTACACTTAATAAAATATTTACGATTAACTTATGAAATATTGGACAAGATAGAATAGTTACAAACTTATACTCATGCTCAAACCCAAAATATCTTTATTTTGTTGTTTTAGTTTAATATCCTTATCTATTATTACGATGCTCCTTGTGATGCTCGATGGTCCTTGACCTAGAAACTAAGTATAATTTATGGCGGGTTATGGGTGCAAAGGGCCTTATGTTGGCTTTGGGATTTTCTCTTGAGACCTGAACTCAACTTGATTCTGTATCAACCCTAAATCTTAGTTAGGGTTAATACAGAGTCTAATATTATATGTGTAATATTGTTCGTGCTATGTTAGACAAATATTTAAATATGGTATATAAACAACTTAATATGTAATTTTAAATGTTATTAAAATGGTTACAATTTTAATTAAAAAAACAGGTCCAACAAAAAAAAATTGTCTATGTTTCGTGTAGGCAAAATTAATTTTTTGGTATTAAGAGCAGGGAATATCTTTGTTTGAAGACCAAAGCTCAGCTCACTCATAGGTAAAATATAACTCGATAGAGGCCAACAAGCCATAAAAATATTTTATGATTAAACTCCATTTACATTCATTAACTGTCAACTAACGAAAGAAGTTAGTTATTTTAATAATATACTGTTAGGAGACTAACGTCATCTTGGACCAGAAACATATGTAAGGCGCAGCAAAACCGGCGCTGTCGACTCACTTTTATTCCAAATTTCGTGCGGAACGGACGTATTACTACCCTACGCTCAGTAAATTTTAAAAGCGTAAAGTACCTGAACGTTCTATTTCTCTCTTTATTCTCGAATAGTGTTTGGTATAGACCAATGGCAATGATTTCAGTTGAACATGAAATTTCATTTAATATTTCTCTTTCAGCAATATGAAAGCTGAGCAGTACTTACACTTTCATGAGATTATTTTTCTATAACCTTGTGTCGTATCGAAGTTTACCACTTAACGGCTTACCTAACTTACAGCCATATTCTTAGTCTGCTATTTTTATTTCTATATAATAGAGGGGCAAACGAGCCGGCGGACGCCCAAAAAGGGCATCATTATAGCTTATAGACACCCATTTTCAGTAGGTGCGTCACTGGCCTTTGAGGGAGGAGTACGCTCGAATTTTGAATAGACCCCCACCGGGAGTCGATTCCACAGTTCGCTAGTTCGCAAAAGAACATGCCTTGTAAAACGGACTGTGGTAGATTTACACACTACACATTGTTATTATTTTTGTTAAGATTTTAACTTAAGAAACTACGATACTACTATGCACATTGCACTATTATAGGGTTTTAAGTCAGAACTCGAAAGTAGTGTTCGCAAATATCTTCACACATTTCTTATTACCTACATAATATGTATAAAATATAATCAAATTCTTTAGAACCTTTAAGTCTGAAGTCTGCATAGACAACTCAAAGAATAAAAATACATATATTCATATTCATCACATACATATAATACGTACATACTCCGATTGATTTGATTTGCAACACAACCGGAATAAGATGAAAGCAGTGACAGAGTTTCCGGTTTTCGTTCTAATCCGAGACACGAGAGCGTTCAAATACCATCTACTTGAAGTACAGGTAAAATTTTTCAATAAGTAAAATTTCTTTGAAAAAACACAATAGTGTTTTTAATACGTCAAATATTCTCTTAAGGGCCTGTTTCACAATGTATGGATATAGTGCCAAATAGCTATGCAACACATAAATTATTCGAAAGATAAAAGTTCCAAATAAGATACTTCGCATTTCATGACGTACTGCGCTATCTGACAGTCGTGAAACGCAGAAATACTATTTATCCTACCAATAAGTAATAGCTTATTTGGAACTTATCCGGACATTGTGAAACAGGCCCTTAGTCTCGTAAGAATATCTTATATATAAAATTCTCGTGTCGCGGTGTTTGTGGTTAAACTCCTCCGAAACGGCTCTCCCGATTCTCATGAAATTTTGTGTGCATATTGGGTAGGTCTGAGAATCGGAGAACATCTATTTTTCATCCTCCTAAATGTTAAGGGTAATCCACTCTTAATTTTTTTTTGTTTTTTTAATTTTAGGTAAATATTTTTTTTTTATGATACAACATGGGTTAATACATATAGCCCTGCATTTTCAATCCTTTACAATTTACCCATATTTTTTATTTCATTATAAAAAAACTTATGTTGTGAACTCTGAGGTTTATACAGAGAAAAATTTACAAAAAATCCTAAAAAGATTTCATTCCGGAAAACCGAACCGTCTCTGGGATAGCATAGCAAAATGTTCCATGTTGGTATGTACTAAACATGTAGGCTCAGTTAAATCTAATTAAGAAGAAACGAAGTTCGCGGGGGCAGCTAGTTTAAATATAGAATTTGAACAATATTGTTTAAATCTGTCCTAAAAGAAATAATAATTCATTCATTATAGATAGCTTCACGATGACTTGCAATCTAGTAAATTTTATTTAATTAATTAATTAATAGAGGACCGCCAGTGCTTGACGACGGATCTAAAATTCATGAAAATATAAGCAAGAAATTGATTTAATTTTATAAATATTTTTATTGGATGGTAGGTAATTGAGTCTAGTTCGATCTGAAAAATAACGAAATGAAATTTTATGCAATAATTTTAACTGTCAGAACAATTAGTAAAATTTATTTAATCAAACGATTAGTAAATTGTAATGTTTGTATTAACATTTAAATAGTCTGCCTGCCTTTAGCTTTTTAATATTTTTCTTGCTATGGTCAACGAACTCTCACTTTTTTTATAGAACAGAAGGTAAATGGGCAGGAGGCTCACCTAATGTTAAGTGATTCCGCCACCCATGGACATTCACAATACCAGAGGGCTCGCGACTGCGTTGCCGGCCTTTTAAGGATTGTGAACAACTTACAACTTATACGTCTTGTAAGTTGTTCCTGTAGTAGTTAGTGCAATAATTAAGAGAAATAAGAGGCAATAATAACAATATTTCACACTACATTACAGTATATATAAGTTACTTAAAATTCAGTTAAGGCAAACAGCGACAAAAATTGATAAATAACAAGTAAAGGCTATTTGATCTGAACCCTTGCAAGTTTTGGATGTGCCCGAACAAATATACTACATTCATTATTCCTCTTTCAGAAAACGTAATTCCAAGTTGGATGTTCAAAGTTGTACGCTCATTTTCCGAATAGGGTCTCAAGAGACTCAATGTACTCAATGTACTGCTTCAGTGCGTTTAAATTTTTCAAGTAGATTTAAACACGTTTTAAATCGACGACTATGTCATGGAGTACATAGTTTCTATGAAAATAGGTATTATGATTGTTACTTGCATATTTTTATAAAATAGGGTGCGACTGACAGATTAGGTGGGTGTGTTGATGATGTGTGATCCTGATGGTATGTGCTCGCCATTATATTGCGCACACAGTTCGTGCCTTTTAAGAATTGATACGCTGTTATTGAAATATCCGAATTCCAGATTCATAAATACTTCTAATCATAAAAATAACTAAAGCAATTAATTATTCACTCATTCAAAGTAAAGCCTTCCGTTTTAATTATCTGTTGTGTCAATGTAATTTAAAATTAATGTAGCTTCAATCCGGAAAAAGATTTTTTTTAATGTGTAAAAGCTATGTTAATAAAAGACAGTAATAAAAAATAATGTATTCATCTGTAACTACAAAAAACATGGCTTTAATACGTTAATTCCGTGCACACCTAAAACCACTCGCACTGAATTCACTATTCTGTTTTATATCATGTCATTGGTAACCTTAATAAAATGCATGTAACTTAAATGCCCAAATGTATTTTTTTATCTTTGGAGGTCACATGCTAAGCTATGCATTGTCAACCTAGTGCTAACAGGCGACTTAGAGTCATGCGACCTTGACGTAGTTGGTGTCTCCTTCAATGAGAAATTCGAACTCACTCTTGTTGAAGCCCACATAACTTACACCCAATAACATATCTGTTATATGTATCTGTAAATACTAATCAAATACTACTATTACAAATAGTTTTGGATAATCAATAATCAAATCTGACCCTAACTTGTAATACTATATATATATGAAAAAAATATTATTTCACTCCAAAATTTTTAACTGTTTCTTGTTCACTGTGAGGGAAATAAGTAATAAGATTTTAATTAAAGTTAGCAGTTTTATACTGGAAAAGTTCTTAAAGAAAATTGCACTTTGTTGCAAGTTGCTCCATAAAAATTGGTACTCTCGAATCTTTCAAAACGCTTGCAAAATAAATACTATAAAAATGAGCTTTTAGAAATTGCTTTAACCGTTCTTTATAATAGATATAACTTTAATTCTAAGGTATTCAGCTTCTTTGTAAAATTTTGACTAGTATTTTTATTTTGACTAGTATTAAAAAAATGAGCAGATTCGTGAATATAATAAATAACTTGATACTGATTTACATTAAATTATCTAAACGAGTTTTATTTTACCTCTAAAAAACTTCGCATTTAGAAAAATATGGTATAGGTATTAGGTATAACCCTTTAACATTTTTTTTATCTTTAACGTCTTGCAATGTATGTGATGGAAAACTACTTGTAGTCTTCGCTATTCTACAAACTTAATATATTTACCTATCAATTACTTTATATTAAAGTTCAGATATGAATCTGAACTTTAACCACACCACGAGTAAACTATTAATACTTTTCTTCATGATGTATACAAATAAAAACAGAACTTCATTATGAAATTTATAATGACAATACGTTCTTGAACTGCTGATTAATTTATTAATTTTAAAAAGACGAGACGATCTGAGTCTCATTAAAATGGCTGAAATCTATTTATTAGAAGTCGACTTATCAATAATTGCTCTTTAAATTAAAGCTCTTCAAGTGCTTCCATTTTCAAAGTACTTTACTCTTAATCCATATAAACTGAATAGATACGAAACAGATTAATTAAGAACAAAGAAGGTGTCGACTTCAAACGGTTAGATTATATTACAATTATAATGAATCATTGTTTGCCTGTATTGATAGTATAGATTTGAAGGGAATTTCGGTTAATAATTAATAAATGTAGTTCACGTCTAGATAGGTTCGTTGTATTAAAGGGTCACGGGATAGCAGTAACGAGCAAGTATATTTTTAAAACAATTGAAAAGTCATCAAAAAAACTTTAAATCAAAAATTATGTATATTTTTATAACTTACTCTATTAGAATTTAGTGTCTAAAGAAAATAGGGATCTATAACTGATAACCAGATACAACAATTTAGATCCTAGACTAACATAAGTTCCGGAAATGTCTGGCAAGCTTATATGGGAGAAAATTTCAACTATTTTGCGGGGCGCAAAATTGTTTGGGCACTTTACTAAGTGTAGCGAAGAGTGAACGAAGTTTCGAGTTGGCAGGGGCCGCATGACCTCCACAAAATTTCAGACGTGACAAATATGGGGTCGGTTTGGAAGTTTTAAATCCACAAAACAAAGTTAAGTACTTGATGCATTCGTGTTAATATTTTTTTATTTGTGATATTTACAACAAACTTTCTTAATTAAAGTAAAAAAACAAATAGATTCCTCAATTAGGTTTTAATTAATCAAACAAATACAAATAGTTCCCTATATATGTATGTCTAATAATAGATAATAAGAAATCTTTAAAGTGGAACCAAATTGCCAGAGCCCACAATATTTAATTGTCTTAACATTTGGGTTTAATAAAAAATACGTTTCTATAACTATAGCAATAAAATCGTCAACAAGAAGTCAATAAATTTCCCTCTCCGACATCATATTTAACAGCTTTTAAATGCTTATCTTAAGTACCTACGGTGAATGAGAAAATGTATGGAACGATATTTTTCAAGCAAACACAGACCTTGTGTGAGAAAAAGCTATTTCAAAAGGGAGAGATATTGTGACTGTTTTTGGAGTAACGATCAATATGGTTGTCATTGACAATGGCTCTGTGGATGTCTTGAATTACCTTGCCAAAGATATTATATTGAGAAAATGTGTCTATTGCTAACTTTTACATTTATATTTTAATATTATTATTTGACATTTATAAAACCACAATTATTAACCTACAACCACTTTAAGCAGTACTTATTTTTTTTTAAAAACGTAAAGGCTATGCAGAATTCTACTCTTTTTGTTTATTTTCTATTTTGTAGACTAACAAGTGTTTTAATTCTAGTAGAAAACAATATTCCAACAGCGATTGGTAAATATGATGTTGGAATCCGTCTTTATTTATGGCTATTTGTATCTTTATTTAATGTCAAATGTCAATTGTCATGCTTGATTCGGTAGAATGCATATAAATTTCCATGCTAATATAAAAATTACAAATATTAAAAAAAATTAAATTCTTTAAAAAATAAAATAAGAAGGTCTTATATGCTTTCTTTTAAATACTTGCTTAAATATAAAAAAAAATATTCAGGAGTTTATTTCTTTAGCTTTAATGTTTTTAATAATTAACGCAAACAACTTTAACGTACATTAAATTAATTTATAGAAAATAAACAAATAGTCAAGTAGTTTAATTCGATAGAAATATTGTAATTCAGTTGTATGTCCTCCCACAGATAATTAACAGGGATCGTTTTATACGTCCGAACTAAAACGACTTGAGAGATAGTGTGAAAGTTTCCTTGTAAATTCGGGGAAGTGTCAAAGTTGGAAAAGAATAAAGTTAAGAGTATCGTGGGTAGTGGCAGATGTGTGCATATATCCAAGACTATGGGCTATAAATTTTTAATGTTCGTATAAAGCGTTACGTAGTCTACTTTTGAAGTTGCCTTTTCAAATGTCTCCATTCATTATGATTGTGAACGCTTTGGTTGACATGGTTTTATTTATGTATACAAAGCAACAGTATTTATAGTATATCTCGTCTCCTCCTATAAACCTACTTGTAACAATTTTTTAATTATACAGCCAATGTTTTTAATTTATAATAAATATTATTGTTATGTTTATTGAATATATAATTAATCCCCAGTTTTTATTGATTCTACTGATATCTTACTTATTCAATAATTCCTGAAAAAGCCGGAAACACTCATTAAAAAGTTCAAGTAAAACTGTAATCAGTGAAGCAAAAATTATATAGATTTAAGCCCGGAGTTACAGGGTTAATCTGTCAGTGAAATATGGCCACCCTTAACAAAAAAGTAAAAAACCTTCGATTGAATGTGCCTGTATGAAAGTTAGCACGCTAACAAATTAGGTTCTAAGTAAGTCATGCTCTAGTGTCTTGAGCAGTTAACTACGCAAATAATCATAAATTCTTGTATATGAATAAAATATAACTATATACGTAGCCATCATATGAATAGCACCACTATTGCAAGTGGCTTAAGTGTGAGCCTCTGAATGCTGAGGTTTATTCTTTTATTCCCAGCTATGTACAAATACATTTTTTGCCCAATTACTCTCAGCTCATTAAGGTGGAGAAACTTGAAGAATTTAAATAAACGTAAAAATATGCACCTATTTTAAAATCCGCACATAACAATCACACACACATTATATATGTAGGTAATGTATTACCTAAATAAATAATAGTAGTTTCACAACAATAAACTAACTTGAATATTTTATTATTTAGTCTAAAACACAATCCAAATACAGGCAATCTATGAGATATGTTTCACTGTCATTGATAAACATATCAGTGCTGAAATTTCGCAAGAAATACCTTCGTGTAGTGAAACAGCATTTATAACTACCGAGGCTTATCTTCCCACAAAAAGCATTGATAATGCCCGTATAATTTAAAGATTTAATATTACGTAGTCTATACAATTGTATTAACTTAAATAACCATGTTTTGTATAATTACGTACTGGTAATAACTGTGCTTATATTTTCATTCATTCAATTCAATATTTCAGTCTTCTAAAGTTTTGCATTTATTTCTGTATCTATTTTTGTTGATCATTTGTGTTTTTTCTAATAGGCAAGGCTGATGCCTTCTGAGCCTAACACACGCCATCGACGTTCTATTAAATATATAATTATTAAAGTTTGTGTTATTATAAATAATGACAAATTACACATTAAAAATATAACTTTTTCTAGAAATAAAGATATTTGAAACTTTTCGTTGGTCTCAGGAAATCCGCTTAGCATACTAAAAGGTTAGCGATGTCGCTCTGTTGAGCAAGTAAAAAGAGGTGAGAGTGTTTACGTGAATAGTATTTCTTTTGCTGCGTATTGAGGTAGATTTCAAGCTCCAGGTGAATTGAAAAACACACCTCTGTTAGAAAATCAGTAGCGTATAATGAACTGTGTTTGAATTATTTATATCCGTCGACGTTTTGAAGACTTTGGAATGACGGCTGGATGGAAACCACACAGGCTTGTGTAATTTACGAAAAATATAAAACTCACATAAAATTAATACCATTTTTAGATAAATTGTCAGTTGGTACCTGATTAACTGATGTGGAACGTGTGTTAAAAAATATGATTGAAAATTTAATTAATCTCTGCTGATTTTTATGTTAATGTATACAAATTATCACCTTTGTTGAACCGCAAATACGGTAGTGGTAAATACATTTTTTATACACAGGGCACAGACAGGTTTTTGAACCTGCAAATATTAACAGACAATGAGAATCTCAGTACAAATTACTGTTCGCTAACTTCTCTGTAATGTCCAATAAACAAGGCTTTTTTCGACACTCAGATCTTTATCTATTAGTTAAGACATATATAATAAGACCCATTTAGTTATATGGAAGAAGAGAGAGAAAATGTTTTGCGGAATATATATATAATGTATTAGGAAAGTTATATAAAGTAATAAGCATCAATTTACTACACCTTATCGAAGAAAATCAGAGACATAATTTAAATATGTTAACAACTTTATAAATGTTATTTACGGCAAATCTAAGGAAGATGCCTTAAATTTTGGTTCAGCATTATCTATTTGAAGTTAATTTCTGGTAGATTTATTATACAGTTTGTTCAGTGTTGTACCACTCCTAGCCATACATTGGACAACAATAAGGACATATTCAACCGTCTCTTTAGCTTTATACTAGCAAGGCTGTATTTTGTTAAACTTTTAATCAGTAATATAGATGATGAAAGAAACGATGAAAATCTACCAGGTCCTATCAACATCTGTGTTACCTGTACCGTTAGATTTCCCCCTTTAATACTGAATAGGCTGCACCGCCTTTTCGAAAGAAAAACTTAATTATTGCAGTTGTTTGGTCTGCTTTTGTTTGTGTCTGCTTTTTCATTCGCTTTTAAGGTATAAAATATAATTATTGAGCAGTGTGGGCCTAGTGGCTCCAGCATGCGACTCGCATACCTGAGGTCGTAGCTTCGATCCCCGGCTGTGCACCAATGGACTTTCTTTCTATGTGCGCATTTAATATTTGCTCGAACGGTGAAGGAAAATATCGTGAGGAAACCGACATTTCTTAGACCCAAAAAGACGACGTATGTCAGGCACTGGATGCTGATCACCTACTTGCCTATTACAAATTTATCATGAAACAGATTCAGAAATCTGAGGCCAAGACCTAAAGAGGTTATAGTGCCACTGACTTCTTTCTTTCTTTATTCTATTATTTGGCTGTTATTAAAATGCGCTTTTTTATATTCTTGCGATCTTCAACCACATGAGGTTTGAATGAGCGTTCACTTGAAACTAATGATCAAATAGTACATATCTGAATAATTATGTTCAATACCTAATTTGACAATTAATCTAACCTTAAAATACTTGCTTGAATTGTATAACTATTGATGATTGTAAAATAAATAATAAGTAAAATACCAAAAGTTTCCTGATAAATTCATACTGATCAACGTATAAGGTGATAAGTCTTATAATTATTTATTTTAAGTAATAATTAAATAATTATTTAATTCCAACGTTTCTACGTAATACGCAACAATTCCAAAATGAGTTCTTTAAAAGAAAAACAAATTTTATATGGTTTTATATGATATCGTAAAATAGGTACACCGTAAACTGGCCATTTCGTTCCACAGCACATTCAGTAAGGTTTTGGATATATTTTCAAAGGCCTAGCGTACTTTTTTTCGTTTTTACGATCGAAAATTGGAAGTGGTTGTCTTCTTTATTAGAATACACGGCGCGGCGGGCCGAGTTTTATGACTTGCTACCCGAAGTCAGAATGGACGTGAGCTTTGGCAATTCGATTTTGGGTAACCTTATTAGACTGGGCTCAGAGTAATGACATTTTGTGAACGTGTTATGTTGTCTTGAGGATTAAATTCAAATCAAGTAAATATTCAGAATCTTTTACAATCTTTTAGAATCTTTTTACTACTCCTATGGTGTGCCTTGAGTAATCTTAGAGAGTACCTAAATAAAAATATAGTAGTCAAAATAGTGTTGATAAGATTTATCTATAAAATGTACTGTGAATGCTCTGCTCAAACGGCTAGCTCAAAAATTCTATTGTACTATATCACGTAACAAAAATACTGTGTAGTGGTAAATGATTACTAACGATTTAGATTTCAAACTAAAACTGTCTAAGAAAAATAAAAAGGAAATAAATCACGAATGTAACAAATTTATCCGGACCCATACGTCCAAGTTTCAAAAGAAAACTGCTCGTATGAACTTGCAACTTTGAACTTACATAGCAAATACGTTTCGACCAAGAGCACCAATTGAAACTCTGTCTGCTTCAGGCTGGATTTATTACAACATTCCTGGCATACACCAACTTTGAATACTTAACTTTTGACTATGATAATATAACGGTTATATTCCAATAATATATAGATAACAAAAATAAATTATCGATTATTCTATTTTATATTAAGTTATTTATTTTATTAGTTAAGTATTTATTATATTAAGTTAGCTCAAAGTTTAACTCAAAATTTACTATGGAAGGTCATAGTAAGGAGATCACGTTCTCAAATACATCTTCTAGTTTCTGGACACAGCGAAAAAAGAAACTATGACTAAATTTAAAAATTAATCCGGTTTTCACATAGAAGGGCCATTCATAGTGTTAACTTAAAAGTTAATTAAAAAATACATATGTCTCAACGTAATAGACTTGCGGGGTAACATCGGCTATTCAATTTTTATGCGCCCAACGCATTTAGTGTTTTTTGTTTGTAATAATTAACACTGTACCAACTTTTTTGCGCCAGTCTTAGTTGACGCTCACATTAAGTTATAAACGTTATAATTTAGAGAGATATCGCCGAAACTCCGGTCAAAACTTCGGACACATACTTAAGAAGTTGTTAGGCTAAGTAATGGTTCAACTAAATTGGCTTAGCAAGTATTTTGAACACTAATCTACTTGCTCAGCATACAACGTTTTCCTAATAACAAGATTCTCCGTTCTCAGCTTACAAAGGCATGCCAGTGGCTCATACAGCTTTGAGCTATTGTTGTACTTTTAGTCTTATAAAAAGCATTACCTATTAATTTTTTACGTGAATTGACATTGAATACATCTGTTAGCTCGTGGGTACGCACGTGAGAACAATTACAAAATATAATATTAATTTTGACTGAATTAAGTTTCTTTATATGTATTTTGTTTATAGTAATTAGTAAAATTTTAGTAGGATGTGCTTTGTCATTCGATGTATATAGTCATTATTTTTAAAACTTCATAACATGATGATAGGCCTAAATTAATTATCGTAATAAATATTATTGGTATTTAACAGAGTTGTACTTGTTCCGTCTTCCCTAGACAATGGGTTCAGGCATCTCTTGGACAGGCGTGCTCGTAGGTGACATCCCACTTAATATCAGGTAAACCTCAGTCCAGTTCTCTACAAAAAATAAATAGCGGGAATAGGAGTGCAAGATATACTAAAAGCATTTATTTGGTACGTCAGTTAAATATTATAAGCATAAAACCAACATTTAAATATCTCTTTAATATTTGAAAATATTATACATTATGGTGTTATATTATTGCATACATTATAATAAAATATTGAGGATCGTAAGCGAATGTTAGGGAGACGACCTGGCTGCCTGCCACACTGCGCGCTACTCTGCCTTACGTGGCAAGAATCCATTATAACCGATTTGTGTCGTTAAATAGTTATATTTACCAATAATTGTACAAGTATTACTTACTACGCGGGTTTTTTATTTATACATCATAACACAATTGTACTATGAAAATCTGTCATTGTTAGATCATAGTCATGCACATACGGCTTATGAGAACACGTTGTAGTCGCTATTGTTACTACAAGATAACGTTTGCCACGTAAGCCTTATATATAGCCTTTCTGTCTGTCCTATATTGATGATATTGTAACTTCAAGAATTTATACTTCATATAGGATTCAAAACAAGTTCAATAAATGTCCAAAAATATAAAATAAAATACATAAATTTATTGAACATTTAATAGTTTTTCTCTTTTATTTGGTTGAATAGAAATAAATAGTGCATAGTATTATTATTGGTAAAAGTTAGAGAAGTGGTTTTACAAACACAACACCTCTCGACATTTTACTGAAGCGAAAATAAATTGTGTTATATTGAGTTTTCATACTTATACATAAATAAATAATTCACACTAGCACAATAGCACTGGTTCTCACACGTTCTCAGAAACGTTATATTTTTTTATAGTCTATATAATATGGGCTTGCTAAGCTGATAAAATGCATGCTACCGGTAAGCTTAATAAGTTTTGAGTAGACTGAGGTTTTAAATTACCGCCTAAAATAGGAAAAAACATAATGATATTCGCAGAAGTAATTAGCATTATGAAGTGATATGATTGATGTCCTTTTTTTACATACTAATGTCCAAATAAGGCTTTTTTTTTTGTAATAAAAAGCCGAATAGGCAGGCTCATCTGAAATTTTAGCTATAGGCTAATGGACGGCCGTAAGTTATACGGCCGTCCATGGACACTTTGTTAGGTGTTATTACAGTGTGTTATCGTGTTAGGTACTAACATAAAACTACTCTAAGATTCATTAGTTAGTACCCATTTAGAAGACGCGGCGTGTATCCTGGTGTATTTAGAATTCTTTCACATTTAGAAAGCTGCACATATCAGCAATATCGCCAATAATATGGCTCTGTACATCATAATAAAAACACTGTCATCGCGTGCGCTGTGAAAACCTATTGTTGATAGAACATAAAATAGTTTTTATTTTTAAGAGTGTGGGTCATTGCAAAGAGTCCATGCCGAGGCGCAGCCGTAGGGTTGACAGTCGGAACAAGTTGCAATGATGGTTTCGCACGTGTACTGAAGAACTATTAATACAGTTACGAAAAAATTCAGACAATTAAAAAAGCACCCAACTAACTTATAATTAATTTCTTATAAAAAAATAGGCAAAGGGCTTTAGGATGACTTTACGTATCGTATAGCATTTAGTAAAGGCTGTTTTACTTAAGCTGTAGCTTCTGCTTTTTATCCAGCCATATTAAGCCAAGATATCTTACACATCTTCGCTAAAGGGGCAGAATACATTGGTCCAACTTTACAGATGGGCAGACTCCTCTTCTAAAGGTCACGTGTACTGACTTCGCACTAGCTTTTAATTTCCATTATTGCAGCCATTCGTAGAAGAAAATTTAGTAAAATAATTAACTTTTATGGTAGCAAAAATATACCAATTATCCGACTTAGTAGACATATCACTACGACTAGATCTCTTTCTACGCGTTTGAAACTAAAAAAGTTAAAAACAAAATAGTTACTTGTTCATATATTAAGCCCTTGGAATCGAGTTGGTTTATTTTTGTAAATAAAAAATAGTAATTTTAAATAAACGGATGGATCCGATGTTCATTCAGAGTTTACTTTAAGATGTGTGAATCTTGCGAAAATTAAAGACAATTTTAGCTAGAGATGAATGAGATGGAAGATATTGAGGTATTTGCAATGGTGCATGACCTAAGAGTGCTGAGTGTACGTTAAAAGCTATACAGGGTGTCCCACGGCGATGCCACACGGAGGGAAAGTACCTTAAATATTAATGATAGGATATTTTACTGAAAGAAGACATCGTTTAATTTTTCATAATAAGTAGAACTGCATTCACGGATTTTTTTAAAAATCGCCTACCTCAACCGGGAATCGAACCCGCCAAATGTGACAGTAAATTTACATGTATTTTATAATAGCGTTTGAAAGGGCTACTAATAAGCATTATTTTTTCCTTCATAACCTAGCATATTAAATGAAACTAAAAACATAAAATTTTACATTTTATTAAAAAAAAAATATCAAATGCTCAAAATGTGATCCGTTGTTGTTGTCTGTTGTATACAAATTCTCACTATTTTAATAATTTCTCTTGAGATTTTAAGAAATGAGATTAATAATCTTCCTGATGCAGATCGACGAAATCTCATATTCCAGCAAGATGGGGCTCCGGCTCATTACAGTAGGAGAACAGCCGAGTTTCTTAATGAACATTTTCCTTCCTGGATCGGCACTTTTGGACAAATTAGATGGCCATCGAGATCCCCAGATCTAACACCACTTGATTTTTTTTATGGGGTTATGTAAAAGATTTAGTTTACAGGAACCGGTACAACAGTGTGCAGGAGTTACAAAATGAACTTAGATGTATTATTTTAAACATCCACCATGCAAAAATAAGTAAATCGACAGGGAGAGAAATTATTAAAAGAGTGAGAATTTGTATACAACAGACAAAGGAAAAAATAATGCTTATGAGTAGCCCTTTCAAACGCTATTATAAAATACATGAAATTTTACTGTCACATTTGGCGGGTTCGATTCCCGGTTGAGGTAGGCGATTTTCAAAAAATCCGTGAATGCAGTTCTACTTATTATTAAAAATTAAACGATGTCTTCTTTCAGTAAAATATCCTATCATTAACATTTAAGGTACTTTCCCTCCGTGTGGCATCGCCGTGGGACGCCCTGTATAGTGTAGGCTTCGCGGCGATGGCTGCGGCATCTTTGCGACTTCAAGTTTGCAGGTGAATTTATGAAAACAATATTATGTTTTTAATTAAATTTCTACCCGTTACGAACGAATAATCTGCATTGTTAAACTTTGCGATGACTTTTATTTGCATTAAAGCTGATTACGGAAGAGAAATGGGTCGCCTGCTTTTGGTTGAAGTAGCATGTTATTATAGCTTTTTAATTAATGCTACTTTTTGTTGAAGCTTTCAGTAAGCATTTCCAAACCAACGAGAATGTTTCATTTGTTATAATATTTTAATTACTTTGCATAGGTATAATTATCTTTTATTGTTAACAAATCCGTTGTTTTAAGTATGTCATGTGATTGAGTCAGTCTTGAATTCACTGTAAATGTATTAAAACATTCAAATCTTCAGACCGAGAACTTGCCAGATTTTTCCTCTGCCCGTTTTTGAAGTATGCCGGCAATGAGTACTAAAATAAACTTTCTCTAGCCACATGCTTTGGCATCTTCACACTCGCTTCACCGTGCGACTCTTGTCCCTGAGGTTCGATCCTCGAGTGCAACCAATGGACTTTCTTTCTATGTGCGCATTTGCACATTGGGTCTAGCGGTAAAGGAATACATAACGAGGAAACGGGCTTGTCTTAGACCTAAAAAGTCCACGGCGTGAGTCAATCACAAGAGGATGATCCTACTTGATTTTAGATGGATTATTTGTCCTTAAACACATACAGAAATCGAGACCTAAAAAGGCTGTAAAACCACTGATTTTTAAAATTACTTAAGGTGCGATAAAATATATAGGTATATCCTATAAATCGTCCTTCGTTACTTATATGACGATACATGAACCATATAATATATACAAATGGTAATAAACTAACAAGCCGTCCGTATTAGCGGTTAGTATATTATCATTAACATCCTGGGAATAGTACATTGACCTGCGAAATTCGCAATTGATTGCTATAATAAGATAATTCCAAATTAAATCATTACGCCCCAAGAGAACTCAGGTTATCCTTGGCTACTTTTCTTGTGGTTAATATTAGACGATATGAGTAGTATATAGTTGGCTTGGTTACCTTAGACATATAAATAATACGTTACAAAAAAAGTAAATTTGGAAAGTCAGTTTACTGTTTTATGTAATAGTCTGATAGTTGTACGTAACAACGCCATAAGAAAATACTGATGGAATAGTTGCATTTTTCAAAAAATTAAATTTTTATTTTATTTGTTTGATAGATATTTTATATGGATATAGAGAAAAAGGTAAGTAAAAATCATAATTGAATTGATTAAGTTACGTTTATTTGTACCGAGTTCGGCTGCTCCGTAGGACAGAGACAGATGTCGAACGCGGAAGCCGATTGTACCTCTTTGTCCCTCGTTACGCACTCTCGCTTGCACTTCAAGCCCTTAATGGAAAGCCTCGGAGCGAGGTAACGCCGCATGCGTCATGTTTTTTCGTGCGTGCAGTCGGCTCCATCGAATTATAAGATGTTGTCACGTCAAAAACGTCAGAACACCACCCTCTCGACAGTCGACAGTTACCTGGTTAGTTACTAGCGATTTTACAGATAGCTGTTGAATCAGTAAATCACGTTGATAGAATGGAGCAGGGTAAATAGGACATCGAAATCTACAGAATTAAAAACATTAAGTCAAGGAACGTAAGTATTGTGAGTTTTGTATTTTTCACTGTAATAGTTAGTTAGTTAGTATAATAGCCGAACTGTGCACAAGGTGAAAACTTAAATTATTAAAGTTGTGTTTGTTGTGAAAGATACTTAATTGCTGATGAATGATTTGTTTAAGAATCTTATTAAGGAAAGGTAGGATGGTTATAGTAGTATAGTAATGATGAAGTGCGTTATACAAGTTTTGTTTCGTTGTTAGGGTGTTGAAATAAAGAGATTGTATAAAAGTACTCGAATACAATGCAATAATAATTCTCGTACGAGATTTGAAATTAGGCAATAAATTCTCGTTTCTCATTTATGCGACCCGCGTCACCAATAGGGAAACTCACGTACTAACCACTGTTTAAGATGACAAAAATACGTCAAGTTGTGGCGTAATACGTAAAATTGTTTTTTGTATTGCTTGATTTTTTTATTTTGCAGTCGATAGGTACACAAGTTTATTTTGCTTTGAATGAACTAAAATTTATGTTCCTATATATTTTACTTGCAATTTCCCAAGTTGTCATTTAGCCTCGATAAATCCAAACAAACAGTTTTTTTAATACAAATCTATAGTTAATTAGATTAGTCAGTCTAGAAATGATATACTTTTTTAAGAAATTAGCATAGCGAGAGGAATTAAGGAAAAAGGGGCGCAAAATTTAGAAAAATGAGTAAATTACAAATGTTATAATGAAGCTGACGTATTTGAGTTTGACAGTTGTATTTCAATTATAAGATACGGAATGCAATAAACTCAAATCTATAATTTCATTCAGTATGTTATAATTTTTGAATTCGAAAAGAAATATACCAAAATACAACTAATGTCATACATTAGTTGTATTTTGGTATATTTTTTCTTTTATTAACATAACTTTTATACATTTAAAGAAAAACACTTTTTTACGGATTAAAATTATGAATTATTGTATTTAAAACGTGAATCTTTTGCTCTTAGGATTTCAATTCTTTATAACGACAAAATAATTATTAAAAGGAGTCAATAAGAACCTTGGTAATTATATGAAGGGCATGCTCCACCATAGTTAATACAGATACAAACATAGTATAGATAGATTAGTGCTTTACTTTTACACTGCGAAAAGGAGAATATACTGAACATAAACCTATGTTTTATAAAATACATGAAAGTCTTTCGGTCAGATACTCTGTAACAGTGTAATAACATTTCTTTTATAATATTTTTTTTTTTGTTATTTGCCTCACTCTTCCAACTTCCCGGTAATTTGTTATATATTTTCATGTCGGGTGCAAAATCCGGATATAATGGAGAGACTGGGTCTACGGGTACCAAGTAGAAACCTGAGGCTTACGTCTAAACTTTTGGATGTACCGCGCGCACATTCAAACTTGGTTAGCAAAGCGCCACTCACGCGAGCAATACAGATAATCAACAAAATTTCTATTGAGGTAGACCTATTTGTTTGTCCACTGGCTGAGTTCACAAGAGTTGCTTGCTATATTATTAGTTATAAGATTTAGGCGTATAAGTTTATTTTTTAATGTTTTTATGTAGGATAATTGGTGTGGGAATTATTTTGGAGTTCTATAGAATTAGTAGTTACGTAGTAAGTAGAACTGTTAAGACAGAAAAATGTAGTGGAATAAATAAATAAATATAAATATTTTTTTATCGAGGAGGTCAATACTACTTTTCTACTTCTACCTCATAAATAACGTTACTTTATTAACTCTTTGTAGGATACACAGGTTACATTCCACTGACATTATTTCACAATAGAGACATTTTAACACGTGAGTATTACGTAATTTTTTTTTTGGCTATCTATGAACTTATGCAAAATATTTGTGTATAAGAACTAACCAGATGACAATCAATTAATGTCAATATCTAATTAGCAGCATTTGATCGTATTGCGCTCCATTCCAGTCACGTTTATGTGTAGCGTCTGTAATGAACCTTTTGAATCTCTGTAGTAGCTGATTATTTTAATTTACTTGATTTAGCATAACAATACTGACAATATACAAACTAATAGTAAAATGGATAACGCTTCCATAAAGTTAAAAAAGTTTAAATATTGTTAGTAAGTACGTAACCGTTCTAGGTTCCAACTATTTTTTAATCAATAAAACAATCCCAAACAATAAACATAATAAAATAGCCAGCAATATTAAAAAGAAACGAAGTTTAATAAATTCAATTCATAAATATACAGATCACGTGTCTGTAATAAAACCGTTATAACAACTCCAGCGTAAAAATTTGAAAAACACGACTTTATAAATTCAGAACTTGGAGGCGTTAACTGTTGCCAAGAAATTCTTACCGACCAATCGGATCCGGTTCCAAATTCAAAATCCGGTAGAAAGATAGACGGAAACGCGCTTGCGGGCCAAATATGGTATCAAACTGATTTGGACTTTCCGATTCCAAAATTTATTCATTGCGTGTGTAGAAAAACTTATGTTTTGAAACATCTTAATATATATATTTCTTGTGTGCGTGTGTATGTGACTGAACTCCTCCTAAACGACTGGACCGATTTAGACGAAATTTTTTGAGTGTGTTCAAGGGGGAATGGTTTAGATTCACAATTTTGTCCGCTGGATAATGTTTTTTTAATTAATTTTCAATTTATTAGTTGTTGTTGATTTTGGAATGTTTTACATTGGATCCGACAGACGGCGCTACCATCGCAGTGTCAAATTTTAAATAATATTCGAATTTTAATTTTAGTCTGTCCCGAAATTTAAAAAAAGTTTTGTTATCATTGTGTTATATCGTGTGTCATCATGTGCTGGATCGTTAGATATTGTCATAACATTTGAATAATAATTTTCATCAAAATGTCTTATTAAAAATTGAAATTTTGAAATGATTTGGGATGATGAGATGTTTGAAAGACGTGTAGACAGGACAACGTCTGTCGGATCCGCTAGTATCTATATACATTTCATTAATTTATATTTATTAATAACTCTTAACCCATTTGATATTTTTTCTCAATTGGTCTAGGTCAAAGCGTTGAGTTGGTTCTATTGCCTCAATGAATCTCTCTTACCCTAGAAACGGAGAACAGTAGATTGGATAAATGTTATGAAAATAAACATAATTTCTATGGCAATAATTGTTTTTCTTTTAACACCGCAGAAAAAAAATGTAATAAGAGCCTTCCCTGTTTATGAATGTGAAGTAAATCTGAAAAGTTTCTTGTAACATTCCGAATTTTGATTACGGGACTTAGGAGAAATATATTATAAGCATTGCTTGAAAAAGAAAAACAATAATAAATCACCAAAAGAAAGTTAAGAAAATTAAGAGGAAGGAAATGAATATATAAGAAATAAAAGCGAATTCCTCAAGTCGAAACATCAATTTTAATTAGAACTCAGATGGATTAAGTTGATAAAATTATGGACATATTTGAAGCTTTCTTTCGAAATAAAACGTTTGAAGTCTTCATGTTTATATGAAATGTTTTTAATTAGATGGAAGTGTAATATAAATATTTGGAATCGATTGTAATTATTTACAATCTTTACAATTATTTACTTTACAGAAAGAATACTAAAATTTGTAGTAATTTTCTAAACATGTAGCAGTGTTAATAGCTTCTGCATACGACTTCCACTCTTCTTTTCAATATGCATTTGACACTCGTTCGTACAATGAAAAAAGAATTCGTAAGAATTCCGACATGCCTTGCACCCAAAAAAAATCAGCACAGAAAGACATACAGCAACTTGCGTATGAAAAATCAGGGAACATAGATGTGTAGTAAATAATATGGTAAAGTTTGGCACTGTAAACTACGTATATACAATCTAGATCATGATGTAATTAGTACTCTCTCGAGTTATGTCAGTCACAAGATTTGTGTCAACAGCTAATCACTCATGTTCTTCTGCCATATTATGGTGCGAGAAAACTAGAAAGGTCATAATTATTATACTTGACTCTGAAGGAACGATGTAATAATGTGTTTATTCTCTTTAGAACTAGTTCTGCAAAAATAAAAATTTCATATTTGGGCTTATTTACCAATGCTTTTTATTAAAAAAAACCGCAAACAAAACAATAGTCCTAAAGATTTAGATTAACGTATTGAAAATGACACTGAACAGAATCGCACTCCCCGTGGAGCAGTCAAAAAAAAGGAAAAGTTTTTCCCATCCATCACGGTTTCAAAGCTTTTGTAGGCACAACGAGCGATTTTAATAGGGCTTGCACGAATGACAGAGATTCATCGGCCCCGTTGGGAAGTGCGATGATAATAAATTTAGAAGCCAATAAATCCAATTCTTTTGTTTTTGAATTTGTTGCCCTGTTTTTTTTTTTGGTATTAACACCTTCACGGGTAATTTCCTTCCGAACCCAAAGTATCGATAGTATACCTCAGTTTCGATAAGTATTCGTACTTAGTATATTGAACCCTGATCGAAGCAATTTTTCTTTTTTCAAATGGGGTCGTTTTGTCATCAATCAATACAATAATCAAGCATTTCGGCATAGTAGAAACCTGTGATCGTTTCGCCCTTCTGCAGGTAGTGGATTTAGATCACTAAACCTTTTGAGCCCCAAAAGACAGTAGTCATCACCTTTCCAACCGATGAGACAGACTTCTAGCCGGCATACTTCTACTCTTCATAGCATACGTGAAATCCGCTGGTTCGACTGATCCTTGGTCTCTGGTGTGTACCATTGTATCGCCTTCTTCGGATTGCGCTTAAACGTCGTCAAAAACTGCTCTGAAATGATCATGACCCACGCGCTGTGTTGAGAAGCCTACCGTCTCATGTATCCCACGCGCCTTCAATAATTACTTCTCTAATACGACATCTTCGATTTTGTCACGTTATCGTCTGTGGTAGACGTTTTCGTATCACCTCATGAGCCATCATCAAAAACCAATGTGCGACCACGTTGTCACGTGTTAAACTAATTTTTGCGGGTCACCATCGAAGGAGAAGAGTCAGCGAACAGTGTATCCAAGCGCCCTTTGATTTCGCTGCGCGATTTTCTTCAAAATACAAAAACCTAATCGCCGACCGATCTTGCTCATTTTCCATTTTCCTTAAATCCGTGGACACGCTCGCTGCCACAACCTGGTTAAAACAAAATTACGCGTCCCATTCGGGTCAAACTTTTACAGCAGCTATGTACGAGAATATTCTAAGCAAGATATATTGTATAGCAACACTATTGCTCTTGCAATAGTGGTGCTATCGGGCGGTGAGCCTTAGTACTTACTAGACCGCCATATTTATGTTTAAATTGAATACTATAGCTTGTACACAGCGTTAGTTCCCTCCTCTTTGCACGACCCTCATTAAGTAAGTAAGTAACCCGTAAAGTTAGTCTTTATGTTACACTCCCAAGAGATCATGTTACATACAAAGTAAAATACATAAATCTGTTTGAATACAGCTTGTTTTATTTGCTGGTTTTATCTGTATTTTTTTAATTTAATATATTCTGGTTAGTAATTTGCTAAATATAAATATATTGCATAGAATGCAAGGAATAAATTTTGTACATGGACACTTTTAAAGATACATCTGTACATCTCAAATAACCGCTTGTCAGCTCAGCGAGACATTCAGACTTGAGTCGCTCCATTCGAGAGATGTAGGGCTAACACAAACACTATCATGCATACTGGAAAATTATGAACAATTTTATCACCCTGCATATACATACATCATTGTATTCTAGAAGTTTAATAGTGATTTCAATGCTTATTAAATATCAGGGCAAATTCTAATCGTAAACTAAGTACAGTTTCTTTAAATATATTTTTTTATTATACAATTAAAATAAATGTTTGACTCTCTATATAGATATTATGACTTAGCCCCTTAGTCTTCTACACTTAGTAGATAGCCAGCCCTAGCACCTAGTAATGCTAGGCGAGAGCGTTGTACCGATACACAGTTGATTGAAAAGCGCCTCGTCACTCAGGATGTGGTGACGCTAAAAGCAATTCTAATTTCGAATTCGAGATGTAGAGTGGAATTATTTACGTTATTTGTTCTGAACTTGAACTGAAGCAAATTCTGTACGTTCCATTTAAAAATTTGCAAGTCATTACTTGGCTTAGTACAAATTACGATTCTATGTCCATCTCTAGTCTATACGATTGGCTTCCGTCTTCCGATCGGATTATCGTCTTTTAAAACTCTTCTATATAAACATTTCCAAACCTTATCATATGATGATCAATCGTGACCTGTATAATTCTTGTATTTCTTCTTCTTTTGTATTACATCGGTATTTGCTATTCTTGAATCTTTAGGATTAGCTTTTTTAGTTTTAGTTAGTTATTAATATTGTTTTTTTTTTATTTTCTCTAGATTAAGGTTCTATAGATTAATATAAATATTTTTTTATATAACTTCTGGTTATGCACTTTTTGCACTCATCATTTTTATTAATTGTTTTCTTTTTTTTTACTAGGGTTGCCTGGAAGAGATCGCTTGTTAACATTAAGGCCGCCCGTTGTATCCCTTGTAATTTTTGTGTATTGTGTTATTTGTGTTTCTTTCTAGCAACGAAGTGTGAATAAATAAATAAAATAAATCTTATGTATATCTTCTGATTGCCTATCTATCAAATTACTAATATTTATTTTACAATCGTATGTTACAGTATATTAAAACGAATTTTTATATTTTTTTTTAAGAAGACATATTTTGTAAAAAATAAATCTTGTAATTCACACATTCTTGTATTTCACATCGTGATTCGACCGTGATCTTGCCAATATAATTCCGTACAAATAAAGAATCCTCGACACCTTTGATAGCCTTTGAGATATAGCTACTAATATGTAATAGTAGATTCTAATATCGAAACTAAACGGCTGATGCCAACAAACTAACTTATGCCGTCTTTACCTTCAATATTTTATCTGCAGTTCATGCTTTTGTTAATATTCAGATCGTGCTTTCTAGTAATTGTTCAGGTGGTCGCTTGCTGCTTTTAGTTGATCTAGTAACTCCTTGTCTTTAACCTCTCCCTCCATTACATATATACTTAATATATTTAAAATATCAATGTGAAAAACATGTAAATAGCGAAAATATTTTTTAAAAATAGCAATGAACTTAGTACATAATTTTAATTAAGCCTTCAGCAGTCCGGCGTGTTATTGGCCTACCCTTTCCCGGTTCCATTCATCTCGGGCACACGTCGGTAACCCTTCGGAATTAATTACATTGCAAGCAAAAATGGCGGCGGGAAAATTAATTGCGTAATTTCAACGATTCTAGAGTAAGTGCCTTATAAATTGAATGTTTTAATAATAGGCTTCAAATAGTACTTATAAGTTCATCTTGCTTGTATAAGACGTCACAGACTCACATAATTAATTGATCTATTTTTATCACATAAGGCTGAAATTTTGATTTCTTAGATTAAATTTGACAGTTACGTAATGTTTGTTTTATTCATACTGTCTATAAATTGATATATTCCAATGAAAACATTTGCTAACTATTATTAACTAAACTAGATAATATTTTCTTGTTAATTTAGTCTTCAGGAAAAAATCGAAGTTTAGTTTGTACATGCTTTCTTTAATTTAGTATTTGTATTCGAGCAAAACCCCATCGACGCGGTCACTATTAAAACATTGAGTTTTTTTATAAAACTTTAACATACATATTTACTTTTTAGTTAAGTTAATGTATTTGCACAAATGACACTTAAGGAAAACATTCAATGCGGTGTACTTCAATAAATAAATCATAACCTTCTAAAAGATATGTAAAAACTTATCTCGTAAAAATGTTCTATAATATATATGTAATCTGTACAATATCGTATTTGTAATTGTTTGTTTTATTCATACTGTCTATAAATTGATATATTCCAATGAAAACATTTGCTAACTATTATTAACTAAACTAGATAATATTTTCTTGTTAATTTAGTCTTCAGGAAAAAATCGAAGTTTAGTTTGTACATGCTTTCTTTAATTTAGTATTTGTATTCGAGCAAAACCCCATCGACGCGGTCACTATTAAAACATTGAGTTTTTTTATAAAACTTTAACATACATATTTACTTTTTAGTTAAGTTAATGTATTTGCACAAATGACACTTAAGGAAAACATTCAATGCGGTGTACTTCAATAAATAAATCATAACCTTCTAAAAGATATGTAAAAACTTATCTCGTAATAAAGTTTGAAATCAGGCATATATACCGAGTATTTGCGGCAAAGCACTTAACTAGGATCGACAATTAAAAATGTTTCGAGTTAAGATATATGGTATTCGCTCGGGAAGTGTCAAGTAAAGAGATAGTAGTCGTCAAGTGAAAACTTTACTCATAAACATGTCGTCCGATACAAAGTAGGGCAAACTTCCGCAACTCACACCGTACTTTCTTAGAAATACAGTTACGAATAAATGATTATTTTGGTGATGTACATAGAGCAGTAAAGCTTTTAAAACGAGTCGACACTACCTAATTACTTAAAGTGTGTTTAATAATTATCTTTGCAGTTGAGAATAGTATTAGTTACCGATTCCCTAAAAGATTTTTCACACTTAACAATCACTACAAGATTTTACGTTATGGTATTTTTCTTTTCATTTAAAGGATATCCGTGGCAATATGCATATTAACGTAAGCATACAAGAAAAATCTAAACAATTACAATACTAATTTTTCCATACAAACAAATTGAGGTAAAATGATTTAACAAATATAATACCTTTGCAAAATCATTCATATTAGACATCGGAGAAAAATGCTAGTCCGGTAGGATTAAAAAAAATGAGTTCACTTGTGTAGAAATAATAAGAAATGGAGATTAATAGGATACGATTGTTTACTTTTAATATATTTGTTAAATCATGTTCAGAAGGTCGTAATATTTCCTACGATAAATTTATCTTTGTAATAAATAAATATGTTAATATTGGATTAAATTGGGTTAATTCACGTTATCAAACTTAATGTAAAAACCTTTTGTCATAATATAGCATCACACAGCACAGATGTTATCTTCAGTAGTCGCTGTTAAAGGAGGCAGGGAGTGAGGGACGCCTCACCCAAATCATCATTGATATTGCTACGTCCACAATTAACACCTTAAACCAATTGTAAATAGTGGCACGAGATGCTTTGTTATTGAGTAAGCAATCATAATAAATCTGAGCGAAAATCTGACCGAGTTTTAAATTTGCCGCCAATTCACATAAAAAAATTACAAATGCCTAGAATATACTACATTAGGTTATCAATGAGTTCTGAAATTGAAATTAAAAAAAAATTTCATTAGCAATGTCTCTAACTGGCCAGTTCTAAACATTTTCAGTATCATCCACGCATATATAACCTATCACAACAAATGAGTCGATCTACTCTATGTTCAATGTACGACGATTATTTTGTGTATGGAAGTTATAATTTTATGGCGTACGGTTCTTAAGTACGTCGTACGGCTCTCTCTCTTCTTCTACTATTATCACATACGTTATTAATACTTATTGGGTTTTTTATGGAACACTGCTTCTTTTTCGTAAGACTAAAGATTTAATAGGCGCGCATTAGGCACCTGTGTATGGACAAATTATATAATTAATTTCGTCTATAGCGATAAATCGACTCAGAGGTCAAAAGGTAAGTAGAAATAATCTTTTGCCTACAAGTAGAAATATGTTAGGGTACAAATGTACGATCTTATAAATGCAACCCTAATTTATCGTACCCTAAACACATGTTTTTATAGAACAGGGGGCAAACGGGCAGGAGGCTCATCTGTGTGCTCAATGTTAAGTAATACCGCCGCCCATGGACACTCTCGCGAAGGACACTGGAGGGCTCGCGAGTGCATTTCCGGCCTATTAAGAATTAGTACGCTCTTACACTGAACACAATCAGTTTTGTTATTACACACATGAAAAATCAACTTGTAATAGAAGAGATTAGATAACATACTATTGTGTAGTATGTGCCGATGTTTACAAGATTAAACAAGAAAGTTATCTGATTAGTTGTCGAGAGCATTTGAGGAAGTAGAAGTACTTGTACAATAGTTGCGAGTATAGTTCAACTCTATATGTTATTTGATTTCTTAAGGAAAATAAATAATCTTTTCAAGTTTCATTTCCTTTGACTTAAAATGAAAAAATATTTTTAAGTCCAAGGCTTTATCGTTTCGTGGTTTATATTATGCAACACAGATAAATACATTTTGATTTTAATAGTAGCAAAAGCTAGACGTTGCCCATTGGCAATCCAAAATTAGTACCTTTTTCAAAATCACTGCTGGGTTACATATAAAAAAACACAATATGTTAGGCTTCTATTGAGATACACTAACAATTGGAATTAATGCTTTTTCAGGTACATTTAAAATAAAATTGATTAAAACCATAGTTTCTTTCCAAGGCAATTGCATACTTTTTTATAACAAAATCCTTTATGAGATACAAATGTTGTCAATAAATTAAATCGTACCTACATTAAAGTAAAACTGCTTGCTAAGGCCTATTATAATAGGCAATCGTCGACATCTACGACTTTTTTAAATGTAAAGTGGGAACAAATCGTGATTCATGTCGTATTAAGTTATTTCAGTATAAGTAGTATTATTACTATTTTCTTGTGTAGCAAGGTCCAAATTTCAAGGATCGTCATGCTCACCTAAATGTTGAACGCACCTTGTGACGGCGTCCATGCGTCGGGTTGTCTCTCTCCCTAAAATATGGCGAGGGGGCCGATGACTGGCCATGCGTTATACTCGTGAACGGGTGCTACTTGTGGTGACTGGTCGTACTTAAATTCGTGTATGCGGTGATATTAGTTGTTTCTACTACGTGTTTGCGTATTGTTCCCACGAGTATGTAAGTGCGTGCTCCTATTTCACCATGCTCCTGCTGGTAGAGGACATACCTTTGTTTTATTTATTATATGGAACCTGGTGTAATGGCTGCAGCTTACAAACGTTGTGTAAAATTAAAAACATGGCGATTAAAAAGAGTGGCGGAGAGTTTATTGCCAGTTCTTCTCTTCCGTTCTACGACCTTCATTTGAGAACTGGTAGTAAATTCTTTCTAAAAAAATCTGGTTATGCACTTCTTGCACTCATCATTTTTACTTTTCTTTTCTTTTCTTACTAGGGTTGCCTGGAAGAGATTGCTTGTTAGCGATAAGGCCGCCCGTTGCATCCCTTGTAATTTGAAGTGTAAATAAAAAAATAAATGTAAAATTATAATCATTTAATATATATTTCTTATTTTGACGTTCAAAAGCGTACATTAAGTTACCTACATGAATAAATGATTTTTAAAAAAGTTAACATTTAATATAGTGAAAAATTATAAGTCAAAGCTTTAGAGGTTGAATAATTAAATTTTTGACAAAATACATTAATTAATAATTTGCTTGAAATTTAATAAAACAAATGCTAACAAGATTCGATTCAAAATAACGTTATAAACACTCACTCGCACTTGGTCACTCTATTAATCCGTTTTAAAAAGAAATAATAAAGTCGCGCTACCACCTCTTTAGGCTTAGGCCTCAGATTTCTGAATCTGTTACATGATCATTTTTCAGTCTATAAGCAATTAGGTGACCAGCCTCCTGTGTCATGAAAACATGAAATTTAATAGTTTCAATAAAAATTTAAAATCTTTTTCTGTACTAGTACAAATATACGATTACTAGTATTTCTGTAATATATTCGTATAGCTGATTTATTATTGAATTTAAATTTTTAATATTTTAGTTTTCGTATATAATACAATACGGTGTAAATTCGGTCATTGTAAGCAGATGTAAGATCATTACAGTGACAAAGGCTTACCTTAACACGTCAAGTGGAACTCGTGAATAAATAAATTATCAAGTTCCTCTGACGTAAACTGAAAATGGTCTGAGTTAAGAAATTACATCTACCAAAGCAGCCTCTAACTTTATACATTTGGAGTAAGGGTTTTGTTCTTACGTCAAATGTTAGTACGAGGAAAATGTTTGGAAAACATTTAGATTGCGGAGTAAAGAAGTAAATCTGTAATACTATTTTAAAAATGCTATTGATTTATATATTTTTTTTTATATACTCGTTTGGTGCAGAGCCAGGGATTGAATCGATACGAATCGTTCGCTGATACTACTAAACCAACCATCCTTTATCGAAAAAGGTTATAGATAATATAAATTCGCGGCTCTATGAAAGCAAAGCGTTGGACAGCTATTGTTATAGGTGAACAATATATTCCGGAATTGATCTTTTTTATCTATTTCTATGAAAGTATTAACATTTATCGGAAAATCCAGGTAGAGCTACTGATTATTAAAACAATTCTAGTTTAATAATACAATTTCAGTTTCTATAAGACCATTTAAAAACTATATAAACAATTGAGCATTCAAACTCATACAATAAAGACAAATTGGCTATCGTCTTAACAACGAAACTTGTGCATCCAGACTTGAGCATGCGAGTTTCCTTGCCCCTAGGGACTTCTACAATACTCTTATTCTCTTCAGAAACTTCCTCGTTTGAATTGTGAATATACTCGGCTTATTATTCTTAGTCTATATTATAACTCCATTGATATTAGTTTTTGCTTGCTGGTAATAAAAAAAACAAAAATTGTAGTTAAATATAGTTTGCTAAATAGCTATAGAAGATATATAGAAGAAACGTATTTGCATGAGTTAAGGAGAAATCAATTTATTCTAAAATTATTACGAGCTGCCCTCTAGAAGGCAGTCGCAAATAGCCCGTAAATCAGGTATAACAATGATTTATTCCTCTCAAAGTCTTCGGTAATATCTCTAGCATTCGAATAGGAGAAGAAAATATCAACGTTTTAAATTTAAAACAGTGTTTTGAACTAAGAGCATATTTTATAGTATTGAGTAACTAAGCTTAAATCTAAAATAAAGTAATTAACATAACATAATAATATAGTAATGTTAATATTAATTTACTATTTTTACAATAAACCGCTTATAAACTTTTTTGTTCCATCGTCCAGTAGATGTTAATTAGTTCTTAAAAAAAACTTTAAAAATCTACACTAATACATTTGAGTGATATTCTCTTTTAAACGGAATTCCTATTACATAAATAACGCAGTTTTCTTTAAAAATGTTAAAGAAATGCAAATTTCACCTTACTACAATAACCAGTGACCATTTTAGAATATTCCTCTTGTGTATAAATAAAAAATGTCACGAGAGCTTTTCTGCATTCAAAATGAATCTCGAGAATATCTTAGCGATCATAAAGGTTAAGAAAATAGAAAAAGGAGTCTAAAAATAAAACTTTTATAGCTGAAAGAACTCTTATGTGTAAATGGTTGATCAGTTTGATGTGTATATAAAGTATACATACTTGAAAGGTAATATTTAATCAAATTTCTTTGAAATTTTTGTTTTATATGCATTTAGTTATCTATCCCTCATGCACGCCGTAGGTTTTTGGTGTCTTATACATAATCGTGTGTTGCTCATTGAAGAAAATCATATATATTCAAAAACAAACACCTATAGGAGTTTTAATCACCGTTAATTTTTTACTCTGAATTGGGATATGTAACAAAATCTTGTGTTAAGTATATACACATTTGGATTAATCGTTGTAATAACTCAAGATGGTTTACGCTTAACCTAAATTATACCAATTAGGTATTTGCAATACAAAACCTAAATAAGCATTACAAGAAACAAATGCGTTCTTATCCTAACCACTAATGGCTACGATTTTGTAAAGAAAGATCGATTACTTTACTTTTCTCCAATTCCCTCTTTTATTGTTACCTAAATACCACATTGATGGATAATATAATAAACTCATATTATATTTAATACGATTTCGAATAGAAAAATAAATAATTTGTTAAAAACTAACTGCATTTTAGGAATCCGACAACAAAACAAAATGTACGTACTTACTTAAGCTTAAGTATGTGTTTCTTTACATTTATGTAAGCTTTTAGCAAACCATTACATACCCAACAGTAATAATTCCCATGTGACAACTAGAGAAAAAAAGCAATGTGAGATTTTTTAAAAGAAATTCTTTTAAAAAGTTTTAAAGTAACATGACGCTGTCAAGGCGAGCGCATTTAAGTGAAGCGCTTAACTTTGCTCTGGCACGGCTTAGTGCAAACTTATGCTCTAAGAATCTCTCTATGACTTTCTAAGTACTTTGTTCTCCATCCCAACTAATTAAAATACATTAAAAAAACTTAAGACGACAATATTTTATGTCTATATAACTGTACCCAAATCAATTCTTTGTCGGTCATTTGGATAACCGCGCATTCGCCCGTTTTGCTTTATGTGGTGCGCAACACAGTTTAATAATTTGTGTTGTACCAATATATAAAGCACAAATTATTAGACTATAAGATATATTTATAAATCTTAATATATATAAACCTTCTGACACCATGTTGGTCCGCGATGGACTCCTAAACTACTTAACCGATTTTAAATTAAATTGGCACACCGTGAGCAGGCTGGTCCAACTTAAGGGATAGGATAGCTTAGATCTTTAATTGTAGCCGCAATTTTATTTTTTTGCAAATTATTTGTGTATTTTTAATTGACTGTCACAATGATCTATTAACTCCAAAAGATCCTAACAGATGTCGATACTGTTTGACAGGATTGAGTATGTTATCAATAGACGGCACTGCTTGGTAAACCGATAAACGTGTCATATAAGCTACAATTCAATATCATGATTACCACGTGTTAGAGGCTAAAGTATAATGTTTTTTTGTGAAACGAAGGAGAAACGAAGTTCGAGGGGGCATCTAGTATATATATTGTGTTCATCAGCCGATTGAAGCAGACAGTGACTTATTGAAAGAATATATATAAAAGGACGTCATCCTCCAGTAACTTTGGCTCATTAGTAACTTTTTATTGCAGAAATAAATTGTGAGCAGCTCAGTGAACTTTGATTGGACGCGTAACTACAACGTCATAGCGGTCCTGAGTCTCTAACAGACACACTGAATTCGCATTGTTTTGTAAGTAAGCGAATTGTGGAACTTATGATACCGTTTGGAAAATAGTTATTCTTACATGTCCTGAGCTGACCATCCTTCCTCCACCCTTTAAATATGAAATAGGCGCCATTCCATACGTTTTTAGGTGGCTGATGGCACAGGTCTTTCTATCAGACATACCGAAACAAGTATGATCTCATTTCTGCTAAAGAATCTCCGGAATGTTTTGCCTAGATTGCTTGCTCCACAGGAAATAAACATATTATAGGTATAGTATTTGTATACATACGTATGCATTCCAAACTTGGTAAGGCGACGACAAGAATTATGCATTCACCTAATTCCCCTAGCTTTTTTAAGGCATATGCTGACAGATAGGGTTATTACAGAAGAAAAACTGAATACTTATAGACATAATCAGGACAGAACAGGTCATTTAGGACACAATTAATTTTCTAGGTGTCAATCAACTGGTTGAAAAATACTGAGTGTATATGAGTTTTAATTAATACGGAATTCCCGAAAAAAGGAATGAGAGTATTATGGACACGGTTTTTAATTTGTTAAATGTGCTTTCAAATAGTTAACAAATGATATGAAAAAATTTAAAGTTTGTCTCCTAATACCGTAATTAATCAGTGACATTTATATTAATATTATATTCATAATCTATTTCGGATTTTATTAATTAATGTGTTGGTTTTTTTTGCTATTGTTTTATCAGAATGTTAATCAAGTCAAGAGCAAACACCAGTTTTACATTTCAATGTTTTAAATAGCAATTTATATATAATATGCTTAACTGACACTAACCTTGATTCTTCAGAGAAAATATTTAGTTCTCTACCTGAACCTTGAGTTACTAGAACTAAATGTCTGCTATACTTTTGCAAGGAATGGAAAGTAAATATTTTTAAATATATATATTATACTACTGTTTAATTACTAACATAAAAGTAAATTATAACGTTTACATTTTTATTTATTTAATTTTTGTATACTCAACCACTACTTTAACTACTAACCGCGACTATTTTCAATTCTAAATCTCTTAATAACATTAAAAGGCTATCGGAAAATCCCAGTCTTAAGTCTTATTTTCAAACGTTACACCGAGAAAATTTATATCTTTCGATGCAAAAAGCAAGCGCTCCCTTGAGCGTCATGTCACTGATGAGCGTTTGACTCTGTTTTACATTTTTGTGTTCATCTGGATAAGAAGCTGTACAGATAGTCCGCAGACAACTATAAAATATATGACGCTATATACGTTGATTGAGGGTCAAAAATAACATGATATTTTCGTAAAAGTGAAAGCTCCGGAAACAGTGACGTGTGGCGTGTGTTGTGGTCAGTGACTTTAGGATGGATGGGATGTTAGGTCATCACACGCTTACCGGCCTTGCGCTGAAAGTTAAACTGCTTTAACGCAGGTCCGAGAAACTCGCTGGCCCATACCGCAAGAGAGAGGGGAAGGTCGATCTTCTGGGATGTTTCTTTGCATTGAATGTGACCTTGAATTACCATGACATGAATGCTAAAGTCCCACAAGGCGGTGTCCTATCTCTAACCCGGCAGTCTCTCTTGCTTATTGATGATATGTTGAAAGTGCAACATTTATTACGAATGATAGCACTGGGGATACACTGGCCGTGCTACCTGCACAGGGTCACACTCTACTCTCGGTCTCTCTTCAGAGACACTCTCCTTAAAGCATCACACAGCCAACATAGTAATACTGGGCGTTGACATATCAAATGACGTTCAGCGTTAAATTAGCCTCTAAGAAGCTTGGTATGATCAGCAATCCGAGACAGTACTTCACTCCGGGCCACCGCTTGCACCTGTGTAAAGCGCAAATTCGGCACCACACTGTACTAGTACTGTTCTGACCTGAGGACTGGAGCTCCCTTTTTATAAGAGTTAAGTTTTAGTTTGAGGCACATTAGTCTTTAAATCATTCGACTGCAATAGGTTTCAACAATAGTGTACAGTAAATCGATCGTTGTACAATTACAGCTAGAATTGTTTATTTTAGTTACCTTCACAGCTTAATGACTGGCTTATTATTATGTGGTCATGCTGCTGATGTCAAATCTATTTTCATCCTGCAGAAGAGGGCTATTTGTGCAATCTATAATTTTAAATGTTGGAAATCTCTGAGAGATAAATTCAAGGAAACAAATATACTTCCCTCGCAATATATTTATGAATATATTATGTATGTATACAAAATCAGTAATAAGTTTACTAGAATATTTTGAACCATTGTATTAATTGATTTGTTTTATATTTATTAACACCTAATAGTGGCAATGATAGTTATATTGGTATCATGCAAAATAAAATCTGTTTAGTTACAAACAGTACGGAATTTATTTTAAAATACCAGTGAATCTATATTTTCTTTATTAAAAGCGGTTTCCATAATGTTCCTTACTATACTTGTATAAAAACAAACTTAGATAAAATTTGAGATGACTTTGAGTTCTATCTCAAGGAGGAGAGATGGGGAGAGGAATTTACATTCTATTTACGGTTTTTAATAACAGTAAACCATTGAAAATATCGTAAAGGAATCGATACATTTATTCTTATTTATTCAAAAAAGCGATGGAACGTTGTATGATCAGGAAAACAAGAAGAGACAAAATAAAGAGTACAGCATTAAGGAAAATAACTAAGGTAACTGTTACAATAACAATCAAGAAACTAAAGTGGAAATGGGTGGGATACATCGCAAGAGGTACAGAACTTAACTGGTGCCCAAGGTACAGCAAACGCAAAAGAGGGAGACAACTGAGAAGGTGGATTGACCACATTAAAGAAACGGCAGGTGGTACATGGCAGAGAGTGGCACAGTGCAGAGAGGAATGGCGGGATTTGGAGGAGGCCTTTGCCAAAAATGGGCACACAGATGCACCAGAATTGAATTAAAATGGAAATTTGTTTAAATGTACATAAAATATATGATGTAAAATGTATCTGAATAAAGACTATTATTATTATTATTCTATTCAAAGAAACACTTATTTCCCAACTGCACCAGTAAACGCCGAATAAAGCGCCGTCTTCGTTATACGAATATGACAATCTAGGACTAGTGCTCTGCAAGTATCTAATATTGTGGGAATCAAGTCGTATATGTTGCGCTTTGTTCCATTTGCATTGTAAATCTTGTCTTTATCTAAGAGGTTTGAATGTGTGTGAACTACGACTGGAATTTATATAGAATTTCTAAAGTAAGTCACGATCAGAAACGATTCAGAAAAGGATTTTACGGAAAATAAACATAATTTTAATAATAAATGGAATTAAAAATATAGAATTAAGAAGCGTATGTTCTGTGTCAATGATTTATACTGCACTAATATTTACTTAGGCAATGGGTCGTGTGTAAGTGTAATAAACATTTTTTATTCAATTGTACTTACGTCCAGAGACAAAAGAAACCGATTTAATAGTGTACAGACAACAGACATAGTTTTTCTGAATAAGACAGTGGGTGGAGTTTTTCGTCTAAATTTACTAATGGCTTTGTTCAATAAATATAAGTCAGAGAAATCTACATAAATATTATATTTTCTTATTTATAGTTCGATATAAGTATATAAAGACTTACCATTCTTTGCCGCCATGGCAATAGTAGCCCACAAGATCACAGCAGTTGCGATCAGGCGACACAACGCCAGCATGGTGAACACTAACACATCACATCACACTGTAACACTAATCCTTTGACTTCACTAGCACATCACGTAAACGTTAGCACAACACTAGCGTCCTTGGCATGGTAAGCAATACAGTGAAATATATTTCAAGTATTTATGAACACCACGTTTTAAAACATCTTAGTCGATTTGCAAAACCAACTGGATACCTGAAACAATAAAATAATTGGTTTATGAATTGGTAAATAGAAAAGAAGTGAGATTCAATAATTATACTCAGGTCTGGTATATAGACTCATGATGCAATTTTTGTTCATTTAAGCAATTTAGGGAAGAATGCTATAGGCAGTATCCAAATAGCCACATCACGCTACTACCAAGCAGAGTATGAATAAAATTGTTGCAGAACGAGTAATATTTTTCGTAAATATGTAATACCTACGTAACACACGAGAAGTTAAGAAGTACGAAAATTGCCAATACTTTGATGGTTTTTCGAAGTAATCTCCGTTCCTCTCTACACATCGTGGCATTCCATGGAACCACTCATGGTAAAGGAGGATCCTGCTTCGAGGGCACTGCTGTCGATTTTTTTCCAATACAACAGTAACGGCTCTTCCATCTTCTACCACAACTGTCGCGAAATGACCTTTCCAACGAAATGATTAAAAAGAGTGGCGGAGAGTTTATTGCCAGTTCTTCTCTTCCGTTCTACGCCCTTGATTTGAGAACTGACAGTAAATGTAAAATTAGAATCATTTAATGAATATTTCTTTTTTTTGACATTCATAAGTGTACAATATGTTACCTATATGAATTAATGATTTTCGTTTGTTTGAATAAGGCAATAATATTTTTTCCTTGACTTCTGCCTTTACCTTAAAACTTTACCTGAAATACCCACTGAGCTGATTGACTTTTGGTTTCGGGTTCGCAGCAATATATTTAGCTTTCATCACCTGTGACGATGTCAAAAACTGCATTTGAGTCACCGCCGTTGGACTTATCTACCAATTGGCAACAGTCTATGCGAAGGTGTTTCTGGCCTTCGATTAAGTAAGTATCGGGAATCCATCTTATACAAAGCTTCCTGATGCCTAAATGTGTCTGTAATATTTTTTTCACTTAACTCATGCCAATGCATAGGCTTTGCTAATATATCACCTATCACATATATCTGTTAATATATCACTCTCTTATGTTACTCTGCCATGCGTCGCACTGATGTTATCTTCAGTAGTCGCTCTTAAAATATGTCCACGCTTAAACTCGTTAAACCAATTGCAAACAGTGGCACGAGATGGGTCTTCGTTAATAATCTTAGTTTGTTGTTGAGTAAGCCCACAACGAAAGTAGTAATAAATGATTGACCGAAAATTTCCCCGCGTTAGGTTCATTTTCACGTGTAACAAGAGTTTTAGATTTGCCGCCGATTCACAAAAACAAATGCTACATTAGGTTACCAAAGAGTTCTAAAACTGAAATTCATCGTCATTAGTAATGTTTCTAACTGGCCAGTTCTAAACGTTTCAGACCCACGTAATTTAATAAACTTCACATACCTGTAAATTGAAGAAAATTTAGCATAATAGTTCAGAAACCTCCTATAATACTTAATATTTAAAACTGATAATTTCCTTCAATGAAATTAGTTTAAAAATGTTATGAAACTGTAGCGAAAATTGTGATATTCACAAAATTTGTACTATCATTTAGAGTTGCAATCCTCTAACCACATTTCAACTGACGAGAACACAGGGTTCGTTCATTGTTCTGCATTTCTAGTTTTACGTAGGCAGAACAAATTCTGTACGAAAAGTTTATATAACTTTTCCTACAGAATTTGTTATATCAGTCATATCAGTTGGCCATTTTTTGTTCTAATCAAATTAAAATTAGAAAATGTGTAAGCTTTATGACGCAATTCTGCAATGTTGTTGTGTGTGTAAGAAATAAGAGTAATTTAGATAAAAAAGTGAGTAAATACGTATTATGGAAATCATTTGCCATAAGGAAAGAATATCAAAATTTAATACAAAATAGTCTACATTTTCAATATATTCTAATACAATACAGAACTGCATTTTTATCATTAATAAAAGTATTTCAGAAAAATTCTTACCTATTCTAAATAATGTTATCAACGTTTATGTCTATATTTGCCGTTCGCATTCTTACTCCTCAGAGTAAGGAATAGTCGACCCTGTGGAATGCCATAGGGCAAGGATACAAAATAATAAGGACCTTTATATTTATTTTTGCATATATTCGGCAGCTAGCACAGCTTGGAGTTACGTCATTCTAGTCTTGTCGTAATATTTAAAATATAATTCATAAGACGCTTGATTTAACATCCAATTAAACGCCAAAGTGACGCCAAGATTCGAAGGCGATTTCGTAAAAATTTTATGCTACGTAGACGAAATTCATCATAAGAAAGATTCAAATCTCACTTCGCATGAAAATTATTCTTCTTTTCCTCAATTACATTACATTTGAGACGTAATTGTGTTATCTTCATTTCATTTACTTTCTTTAATAATTAATTTACGTGATATCTCTTTGATAAACGCTAGCTGTTGTTTTCATATTCATCTTACGTTTTGTTCTCGTTATATTTATTTATATGTAAGACTGAAATATTTGGGCCTTAAGCTGATCACCTACTTATCTGAAAACTTCCTATCTGTGTATATATCACAAGAGAGTTTAAAAAAACTGCTACCAACCCCCTACCTTAACCTAGATATAGATATGTACAAGGTATATACATGTGTATATATAAGTATATGCATAATATTCCAAAGTATAAAAAAATGATATTTTATTTATTACTTTGAAGAAATTAACGAAAGTTGGAAACTTTATATATAAGACCGAATGAAACGATTGGGAGCAACAATGATCCAATATTCCCAACTAACGAGCCTTGAACGTACAATTTTCTAACCCGGTAATCGCTTAGATGGTGACAATTCTTAGGTTTCTCTCTAATTCGAAGTCTCTTCTAAATTCGAACAATTTGTCATTTTATGTCGCATTGTGTCCCAAGTGTATTATGTAAGAATAACTGAATTTGTACATTTTTAAACGGCAGAAATTAAATGATGTTTACCGCCAATTTAATTTAATTAAATAAAAAACAGTGGTTGTCTGGAATAAATCGCTCGAAAGCGATAAGACCGCCAGTTGCTTTTCATTAAATTATGTTTTTTTTTTTTCTTTTATGTAATGCAACGAAGTGTTAATAAATAAAATAAATGAGAAAAACGCCATCTCGAGTGATTTTTGAAATTATACTTGCTTGAAAGGGAAAAATGATGAGAGTAAATTTTTAGGACGCGCGCGCACGTCACATTTTTTTTAATTGTGTTGTTTTTCTACAAACGTAGAATAAAATTTTTGAAAAGATTTTTATCTTGTTACGCCAAAGAAGTAAATTTTTTTACGCGTGTACATAAGTACACAAAGTTTTTTTGCCAGCTATGATTGCCATGTTATTGTTATATATAAAAACTAGCGGATCCGACAGACGTTGTCCTGTCAACACGTCTTTAATTTCAAAATTTCAATTTTTAATAAGCCATTTTGATGAAAATTATTATACAAATGTTATGACAATATCTAACGATCCAGCACATGGTCACACACGATATAACACAATGATAACAAAACTTTTTTTAAATTTCGGGACAGACTAAAATTAAAATTCGAATATTATTTAAAATTTGACACTGCGATGGTAGCGCCGTCTGTCGGATCCAATGTAAAACATTCCAAAATCAATCAATCAACAACTAATAAATTGAAAATTAATTAAAAAAACATTGTCCAGCGGACAAAATTGTGAATCTAAACCATTCCCAGATCCCCTTGAACACACACAAAAAAATTCGTCTAAATCGGTCCAGTCGTTTAGGTGGAGTTCAGTCACATACACACGCACACAAGAAATATATATATTAAGATATTGTTTTAAAGTTTATCTTTATTTATTTTAAATTTTTTTCCACATGTTATACAAATAACAATTTTTATCAATTAAGCAAAGTTGTTATTTGAAATTTATATATATACACATGTTGGCTAATACTCAAAACAATATGCTAAGTAAGTCTTTCTTATCTTAAAATTCAAAAAACGGAGTTCGAATTATTAATTAGCTAAATGCGTCCTTGTTAATTGCGTTCTCGAGTCGCCAGGCTTCAGTAGTTCAGGGCTTATTGAATAAATTGTGTGGCGTTCTAAAAAACTATTTTATTTAAAGCCTTGTAAGCACCGTACGGAGCTAAACTTATTTCGAAAATAGGTGAATTTCGATAATAAATTACTGTGGACGGACACTTTTCATGAAAGATGTCAATTCAAGTGGACATTACAAATAATAATCTATATTTATATTAGCAGACTCGGCCAAGCGTTACTGTGGCTAAGGTTTTTGTTATATGCCATAGTAGTTAACTATTTAAGGGAGACGATAGGAGAACTTATGAGACAGCTTATGTGAAACGTTGGTACTTTCAATACAGCGCCATCTGTTAGAATTAATGATGATAATGAAGAATCAAATAATAAACAAATATTTGCAATAAAATAATATTGCTGGTATAAATTAAGAAGTAAGCTATACATCAATCAAACTGCACACGGTGTACAAATTCCATTGATATCGGTTCGGTAGTTTAGGAGTCCATAGCGCAGAAACAACGTGAGACGTAATTTATATATATATGTATTAAGATAGGAGTACTGTAATATACTTATGGTAGTCTTTCAATTTTATGTTTTATGATTTATCGTATTAAATGGAAAACGTTGTCTTCAAACTAATTAATCGCATTCTTAAGAAACAAGCCAACGACAACGTATTTATGATTGAATATAAAGCTTGTAAAAATCGCTGTCAATCTGTTGGTTGGTTTCAAAGTCATTCGTTTGAGTCTCTAATGAATACCTCCCTTTTTCCATCATCCCATTTATTTAGAATCCAAAATCCGATTTCTATACTAAGCCAACCAAAATTTCATCAAATAACATTTAGTGAATTCAGTATCTTGTAACTTTTATTTTATATTTAATTAAAATTTATGTATTCATTTAAAAAATAAAGTTTGTGATTTCTATCTAATGAGTAGGAATGAAAGAGGTCAAGTGTTCTCATTTCAAAAATCACATTTGTTCATTACTCTTTCATTTTACGAAGTTCTTTCAATTTACTTCACATAATTTCAATGTAAAAACGTACGTCATGACACAGCGTATCATACTGCAAAATTGTTTCAAATGACAATCATATCCATTTACCCGTTGGTCACAGAAAAAAAGATAACATGGCTAAATGATTAAAGGAAAAATCTTGTATATAAAATTCTCGTGTCGCGATGTTTGTGGTTAATTAAACTCCTCCGAAACGGCTTAACCGATTCTCATGAAATTTTCAGTGCATATTGGGTATGTCTGAGAATCGGCCAACATCTATTTTTCATCCCCTAAATATTTAGGGTGGTCCACCCCTAAATATATATTTTTTTAATTTTTAGATAAATTTTGATTTTTTTATTAACTTTATCAACAGCATCAAAAAAATACATATAACCCTAAATTTTCAACCCTCTACGATCAACCCCCTATTTTTTATTATAAATGATATACATGGCAAAAAGACGTTTGTCAGGTCAGCTGGTATTTATATTATGTAAGTACTGCTTAAACTTATCCAGTTTACATGTAATTATATATGCTACTAATAAAATAAACACTTACTAGTAAGGACTAATAAATACTTTTTAAAGTTTACTTTATTATAATAAAAAAAACATTTAAGCCCAATTAATAAAATGACATTAACTAAAAAAATGCCGATCATTCAAAAGAAATTTAAAAAAGACTATGGAATGTTTTTGCAAGATAATTTAAATTAAAATAAATAAAACGTTTTAAATTTCGGTAAATTAATCGTATGTATAAATAGTGTAAATAAAATTTACTGCCTATTCATCAGAATTTGTCTCTAACTTCTCGCAAAATATTAAACGGGTGTAAATTGTGAAATGTGGTATCATACGTTTACTCGTATAAAAATTAAAAACTCAATAAAAATATATTGTATTTCTTTTCTTATTACCTTTTTTAAAAGAAGAACTAACTATGATATTATCAAATAAGTATTTAATTCGCGGTAGTACAACAGACATTAAATAATTTCGGAAGCAAAAATGCTAGTTGACACTTCTTAATACATACTGCGATTTATAGTGAATCTATAAAAACATCCATTTTTAATTTAAATTATAATTCTGCCTTTTTTGATGTCAACGTAAAATTCATGGAACATTCAATTGTATGACGTTTAATATATAACATTTAACCTATTAAATTTAAAACGTTGAAACCCGGCCGGTTTATTAAATTACTTGGGCAAAGTTAAATCAATTATGTGAACACGATTCTAAAGATATAACGTTATGCGATATTTAATGTTATTTCCAATGAAAATTTCTTTGCTCTTGGCTTGAGTTCAAATTGGCTACCGATCTATTTTGTATTAATTGTTATTCTACGTGTTTGAACTGAAATCGAGTAAACTATTCATATTAAAATATCGAGTATTAAAATTTGATTTTGTTAATTCATATTTTAACTAAAGATTGGACATATGTACAACTATTGTTTTTTTTTTATTTTTTTAAATAGTTAATTTTCTTTGTTCAAGTGTAATTCGGTAATTTGGGTTCTAATTCGAGTAAGCCAATAGAGTAAGTAATTCTATATATTTTATTGATAGATTTTTACACTTGCACTTATATTATATATTTTATGGGCGGCTCGTTACACATTTGGCAATATTAATAAATTCTGTGAAATTATGTTTTTTATATTTTTGCCAGTACAGTTAATAGAACGAAAGAGAAAAGAAGAAGAACGAGGGTAAAAGTAATTCTTCAGCAATAAATTGGATAATACAATACTCAGAGCGAACAGAAACACCCGGTCTGTATGCAACACAACACGCGCTCAAAGGCTGCTAAATTGGAAACGTAGCTACGACACGCAGGCGTATTTGTACCATGCCAGAGGTGACAAGTTACAAGGAAACAGCGGATTTTTTGTTCGTTCTTAAAACACTAAAAATATTGACGAATATAATTAGTTAATAAGAATTTTAATTGTAAACTTTCTTATGTGAATATTATTTAAATTTATAAATAAATCAGTGGCGCTATAACCTCTTTAGGTCTTGGCCTCAGATTTCTGAATCTGTTTCATGATCATTATTTAAATCAATTAGGCAAGTGCAAGCAAGGTGATCAGCCTCCAGTGCCTGACACACGTCGTCGACTTTTTGGGTGTAAGACATGTCGGTTTCCTCACGATGTTTTCCTTCACCGTTCGAGCAAATGTTGGTGCATTGGTGCACAGCCGGGGAAATAACCTTCGAACTCAGGTATGAGAGTCGCACGCCAACACTGCTCTTATTTAATTTACTCATTGCTTATCTATTAAAAAAGGACATAATGATAATTCCTGAAACGAATATGATAATAAAAATGGGAATTGAAAGGTAAGATGAGTTTGATTGTATGATAAAAAGCAATCCACTTCTTCCAGACGCTGTGTTGTTTAAAACAATGCAGCTTATAAAAAAGCATAATGTTCATTATTTTAATTCAAAACGCAAAACGAATAGATTTTTATCACTTATATTTAAAATAATAATATAAAAATAAATTTTCATACATTATAACTGAAGTGGTTATAGATTTCTTTTGTCAAATATAAGGTCCTGAAAAGTTAACAAAGTGTTCCAATTATTGGTTTGCAATAATAGCAATCTAACATTCGAAAAAGAAATACTAAATGTATTTTTCATTTGTACCTTACCCTGTTATTTTTAACGATTATAATTGCGCTATGTTCACAATAAATTTTATTTCTCCTGATAATGATTTATTAATATTATTATATCTCTTATGGCCCAAACCGTATCACAACATCTCCCGCAGTTGCTTTCAAATTGCCAACCGTGAGAATTGAAAAATGTCCCTCTATTGTCTTTCTTACCGAAACTGAAACAAAACTTCACGTTTCAATTACACCTGGTAAGAAAGTGTTTCATATACATCTATATATCTGTACATCTGAAGGCATAGAATTCGTCTTGAAAATAGGTTTTATTTACCTTTTATTAAACTTTGTTTATTCAATACGTATATAGGAATTATTATTTTTGTCAAGTCTTTCTGTTATTATAAGACCTGTAGATATAATAAAAATTATATCATAAAAAGATACTCCTTGTCTAGTTTTGTTAAATATATACCAACAATTTTAAATATGTTTTGTATTCAAGTGTTTTTATAAAGTTGACTCGTCGAATTTATCTTTTTCGCTATGAACGCGTAAACTCGAGTTTTAATTAGGTAAAATTCAACTGCTGGAGAATGTACAGAGTGAAGTATTTATGGGTCGGAACTCACAACGCGAACAACGTCAATGTTGCGATCGATCAATAATCTGGAGATCGATTCGTGCGATTTCACGGGTAGTCAGATATTTTGAGAGGAACGCCTTGTGGCAAATTCCAAGCGAAAACTTTCGATGTACGTCAAACTGAGCGCCAGTGCATCCCCTGGACTTTACAGATTCTGTCCGTCGGTGTCTTAGGTAAACTAAAAGACGGACTCCATTATTTTAGAGAGCATAAAGGAGATTAATGGCTATAGAGCAGTAGTTGGACGGCCAGAGCGTCAGAGATTGAAGATGACTTAACGCCCCAACCCAATCTCTAACAATCTCAGATTGAAAACAAACTAACATCAGACCGTGACAGTTAAGCGATCCCTTATCTGCATATCAATAGCCAAACCCTATGAAGACAATCCATTTTCGGCGACGGATAGAAAGCAAACTCTTCGCTCTTTATACTCATATTTGATGATCAATATAAACCAAATAAAATAAATAAAACCGAATAAATAACATTAAAATATACATGTCTATGTTTAAAACATATCATCTATAAAACTGGTCTAAGTTAAAATCTTAAGATAGGATATTGGCATAGTTGAACTGTCATTTTTTTACAACGGTCTATCCACATACACCAATCCGACCTACCATGGGTAGCTGGTATCTACAGATGGCTACGGTACAATCCGTCGATTGGTTATTGGCTTATTCTTATAAATAGGTATTTGGATTAAGATATCTATCTCAGATGGTCGAAAATGAATTAAGATAGATTATTGGGTTTGGGCGTATGGCGATCTTCCAAGCGTTTTAAGCAACAGGCAAGCCTTGTACAGGCTAGCCAAGGGACCATCAAGGGACCATAAGCGTGTACTTATAGGGAGGCGTGCTTGTCTCTCCTTGCAAATTTAAGATAGGACTAGACATCAAACGAGTCCCCTTTACTTGTCATAAGAAAGTAAAAGTTTCTTGGATACCACTTTTATATCATTTTAAAATAAAATATATCTTAAGAAAGTTAAGTCAACCAAATATTACATCTTTTTTTTAAATATAATGCTCCTATTCCGCATTTTTATAAATTTTTGAGAAATTCAGCAATAATTATATTACCGAATTGAATTGCTTGCTTGTGTCAGCTTCAAAGGGCTAACCATTTATTCAATATTTTTTTTACTAATTAGCTAGCTATCATCCCTAAGTAACTTCTATTAATCAGGGATGATAGATCAAATTATTAATTTTTTTGATTTTTTTTTGAATACCGTACAGTACTTGATTCGTTCACACCAAAAATAATTCACATATATGTTTAATTTATATACAGTAAGTTTATTTACATATTCTTGTAAATAAATGTAGGTATATTCCCTTACACATAAATATATTGTGGTTTGAATTTATATAAAACCTCTATGTAGATTCATCTTGTGTGAACCCAAGCAATCTCTGTGATTACAGAGTTACTACCGGCTTGAAAAAAAACCTGAGTAATGAGCTCTTACGGTTCTTGCATTATTTCAATCTTTCAAAGTAATATTTATAAGTAGTTATTATTTGCAGCCACCGGGTCTATTCAGATATTATATTTTATATAGATTGTTCTTAATGCTTTTAAAGAACATATTATGATAGCAGATTAGCTTGTTTTAAAATCATATCGAGAAAGGTCAAAGATTTTATACCAGTAAGGTCTACAGATGATAACAGTACATTCCGAAAGAGTAGGCCGTGATAATTTGTTCGTTTCCCAATTAAGCTATAGAGAAATAGATTCAGATCTACTTAAAGAACGTCCATCTATAATACACTTAAAATTATAGTTTCTTCAAGAAAAGTGTTCGAAACAAGTCATTTGAGTTGTTAAGATATTGAGAAATAAGAGAAAATGTCCAAATTTTGATGGATTATAATTTCAGCAATGCTAACCATACGTCATATATTTCGTATTTAAAAAAAAGCAAATTTGGGCATAAACAAACTTATAAACATCTCTCTTATTGTAACGTTGACAATAAAGGAGTTCGATTTCTTATTTTATATGAAACTTTGTTAAATAATTTCGTAAACTAAATTGTTTATTTTAAAGAACCCGTTAATGGAAACTTAAAGCTATGCGTCTTTCTTAAAAGTTTTTATTTGTTGTAATTCAACTTTAACTATTACTTTATCGCTTTGTTTATAATATGTTTTTTAATGGAATCACGTTATCACAGCTCAGCTCGGGCGGTTTTTCCGCGACTACAGCAAAGGCCTCGAACCTCGGTTGTGGTCGTCGCGGGGTGGTCAATCGTCAGAACAATAGGACGGAAGCTCACTAGAGTGAGCGAAGTACGCAGTAAGGGTCCTCGCCTTTCCTGTCGAAGGGTTTTTACCCTAATCTGTTTACTTATGCCTAAATAATATTGACCGCGCGGGTTTTAATTTGTCAACTTTGTTTATAAGATAAAATAGCCTCTCTTATACTGTCCGCATACCCAAATATAAATGTACCCTATATAAATGTTTATTAATAATATAGAGAATTTTATTTAACATTTTGAAAACTGGTGTCAGTTAAAATCTTACGATAGGATTTTAACAAAATCAACCCTTTCATTTAAAATTTAGATATAAGAATGTTTTCTGAAAAGGGGATAAGCCTTAAATAAAAAATACCAATTGGGACTTCAAAAAATTACTAATAATTTCCACAGAAAACATAGACTAAAAAGAATGAGTCGAGTTGAAATCGATTTTGAAGTATACCAATTCGTATGTGCTCATGTCGCCAATAACCAATTCTGAATCGAGCTATCGCACAGAAAACTGACATTTCTTTACGGAAAACTCATCTTTAAGACTGAAGACATAGGTATGATTATACAATATCGCATGTTTATGACAATTACTAAGTAACATTCGAATTGCAAAGAGACGTATAATCGAGTCACTTCGCATTTGTACTGATTTCGATTATAACCAGTGAAGCTAGTTATAAGATGATTACTGATAAATTTTACATGTTGGGTCCAATGATTGCTAATTTTTTTTTATCTTCACCAATATCATTAACAGGTAAATTTTGTGAGACGAGAAAGCCATGTTATATGCAAGGCTGTATCCAAAAATAAGAATAAATAACATAAAAAAAGTTTTATATATAAAATTCATTCAATAATTCTGATTCTCTTGTAATTTACTAGGATCTACACCAATATCTTGATTGATAGATGAGGAAGGTTTAGATATAGCTTCTCAAAAATTACTTAAAAATACGCTTTTTTGTCAATATTAGTGTTTTTAAGGAAACATAAATACATGGTTGGCGAGATCCCATTACCAAATCAAAACCAAACTAAACTTAATTAGATAAAAATAAAAAAAACAAAGAACAAAGGAACTAATTATTTGGCAGATAGTTATTTTGTGAACGTCAAACAATTTAAGTTATATTTTATTGTACAATTTTATAGTGGTACATCCATTAAGTCTAAGCCATAGATAGAAATCTCCACAAAACGAATACAGAAGAGACTATTTAGACATCTCTTTTTTATAGATAAGAAGGTGACCAGCCTATGCCTGACACACGCCGACGATGTTTATTTATTTGGTGAGAATTTTTGCATTCATCGTATAAGTTAGTGTTAATTGCGCGCATAGGAAGAAAATTCTTTGGAAACTGCCGTGATTAGAAGGCACGTTCACAGGGTTGAAATGCGTACGTTGAAGCCACGATGGAAGACTTGAAATCTACTGTCACTATTACTATTCATCATGTGTTTGTGAAATGACGCGAGAAACACCAACAAATTCAGAAACTCATCACGTATTCAGAGACAAGCCAGGATTGAAGTTAAGAACAGCGAAAATTCTGTGGTCAGAGCATTTCGCGGTACATTACACAATCGATTGCCGCCTCGCTTGGATCCCTAATTTATGGGGCCTGTTAAATATAGATTCCTCTGTTAACTTCTCAAAGCTCAAACTGATTTCGGAAAATTATTTTTAGCACTTTATGTGACTTTAAAAACTCGGAAGAAGTAGGTTCTTTCTTTATTATTCCTGTTTATAGCCCACGACGCTAAATGAGGATGAGCGTCATAGAGACCTCTTGGGTTGCGAAGCTTAGATAATTATAAGAAAAAAAACCTTTACGGGAGCTACGGACTTTAAGAAATGTCAAAAAAGGTGTGCCATGGACATACTCGAGCGCGTCAGATATATATAATGTTTAAAGAACTTTATTTCTCATTACAAAAACAGAAATATTTTATTTACATGAGAAACTTAATATTAATATGTATATATTATATACGAGCGAGATACACGTCGCCATTAGCCGTAACAATTTTAGTCAGCTATGTTCATTCTAACATGCATCTTTAATGCCTTTTTGAATTTGTCAAACACTCCAATATTGCGAATTTGAGATGGTAATTGGTTAAATAATTGCACACCCTCATACCTAATAGATTTCTTCAAATAATTTGTACGCGGCTTCGGTAAGATAAGCAAACTCGCTCGACGAGTATTGCGTGTCGTTGTGTGTTTGATTTTTTTAAACGACAAGCAACTATGGATAGAGTTATTTAAATTTTTTTTATCAAAATACAGGTGCTATATACATACAGTTGTTTAATTGTCATAATTTTGGTTTCTTGGTAGATTTTATTAGTCGGTGTTAAAAAATTGTATCTAAATAATGATTTTATTAATTTATTTTGTAGTGTTTGTAAGTTAGAAATTATGTTTTTACATGCCGTACCCCATATTTCAATTAGATATATGAAATGTGGCTTGACTAAACAATTATAAATTAAATGACGTACGGATGGAGGAATACATTTTGATATTGACCAAAATCTGCCTATAAGTGATTTTAGTTTGGTAATTATGTGTGATATATGAAAGTTCCACTTTAAATATGTATCTATTCTAAGACCCAGATATTTTTCCCATTTTTTGTTAGTGATTTCAACGTCTTGAACTTTTAACGGTTGAAACATAGGAATGATTTTATTTTTTGCTCTGAATATTACATAAGATGTTTTTGAGATATTTATGGTTAGCAGATTTTGTTGAAACCAAGAATATAGAGAATTTAGGTCTGACTGAGCTCGAGCAACCATAGTCTGGATATTTATACCGAAATAAAATAAGCAGGTGTCATCAGCGTAGAGAGTGATTTGGCCATGTAAACCGAGCTCGTGAATGTTATTAATATATATTAAAAATAACAGTGGAGCTAGTATAGACCCTTGTGGGACGCCGCATGTTACTGGTATTTCTGAGCTTTGAGCATTACCTATTTTGACTATCTGGGTTCTGTTTGATAGATAAGATTTGAATAATTTTATCGCACAACCTTTTATTCCTATACGATCTAATTTTTTAAGCAATAGATTGGCTTACGGTATCAAACGCTTTTTTCAAATCTATAAAGACACCCAGCGCCATTTTTTTAGAGTCAATGTTTTCCTTTATATGACTGATAAGATCGACTGTGGCTGATAAAGTGCTGCTTTTTGATCTAAAACCATATTGGCGTTTAAAAATAAAATTGTTAGTTTGCAAGTAAGTATCAAGTCTTGAATAAATAATTTTTTCTAATATTTTTGAAATTGAAGGTAGAATGGATATTGGTCTGTAATTGCCGGGGTCAGTTTTACTGCCTGATTTATAAATAGGAGTAACTTTGGCTTTCTTTAGAGAATCCGGAAATTCACCTTTATGCAGCAGCTTATTAAAGCAGACCGAGAGATATTCAGAGAGATCATTGATAATGCATTTTATGGTTTTAGTATTGATTCCATCTATTCCAGTACTGCAATTTGTGTCTAGTGTTTTTATTATATTTGTTATTTCAAGTGTTGTGCATGGACTGAAGTTAGATAATTCAGCATTAAGACTTTGAGGAAGTGCTAATGTAAAATTAGTGTGAAATTGTGTTGGTATTTCATTAGCTAGTTTCAGCCCTATGGTAGAAAAGTATGTATTAAAAGCTGCACAAATATCGGTTGTTTGAGTTAACTCTTTGGTGTCTATTATAAGTTTTGCATATAGCATCCATGTCCTACGTATTTTTAATAATGTACGTATGTTAATCTGATTGTTTGCGTGGTAGGGGGTATGCAAGGGTTGAAAATCAAAAAAAATATTCGAGCGCGTCAGACTTTCTACTGGGGTGTTAAGTGAATATTTTTATTTATGTGTTTTCATTTAGGTAGGTAGGTAGGTAATTTCTATTTATGAACGGAAACGGTAATTTACATTTTAAACATTTCAGTATTTATATCTGAGAATTATACCGCCACTTAACAATAATATATCAGTTACAGTACGCCAATCAAAAGCCCTTTAACTTTATTGGCATTCAGTTAAACAAACGTTTACTGGGGAGTGTGATCAAATTTATAACCAGACTGCTAATTAAATTTGATTTATTTAATAAAATGCTAATGCTAAATGAATAATCCAGTTAAGTTGTATTATACAGTGTGCTTTGTACACAATAGTTAAAGTATAATTTAATAATAATACATTCATTTTAGATGTAATGTCATATTACATCTAGTGTAATAATACCGAGTTCTTAAAGTATCGAGACATTTGTACGAAACTCGGTCCACGAAACCCCAAGCATTCTCCTCCAGCACCACATTTCTAGAGCGTCTGTTTTCTGCCTTTCCAAATCTCGCAAAGTCTACGTTTCAGCTGCGTACGGTAATATGGGGAATATAAGTGTCTTCACGAGCCTTGTCTTCGTGGCTTTTGTTATATTCCTGTTTCTCCATATCTTTTGCATCTTCTCCATCGCCGTTCTTGCGGTCCCCATACATCGTTTGACCTCATTGATGCAGCCGACATTGCTTGAAATCTGAACCCCAAGATTACGATTGGACCACGTTGCATTTCGCGATTTGAGTCAGTTGAGGCGAATTATTTCCGTCTCGGTCAACAATCATCACCTAGGTTTTGCTGTGATTTATCTTGAGGCCTAACTCATGGCTCGCTTACTTTTATGTACGTATATATATAAAAGATAAAAAAAACTTTTGATACTCGTGTTTGCATTTTCACGAAAATCGATAATCCTCTTGGAAAGCAATCTATTACAACGTCCATTGCTCAATTGGTACCTTTTCCAATTCAGTGAAAATGTTTCAAGCTATCTGGGATAATGGAATGCACATTTATTATTAATCTAAATATTAAATACAGATTTTTAATAAAATTTATCTCTGTTACTTTTGTAAATAGTTCAAATTTGATATTTTAGTAAAGTTTATTTTAATAGATAGTATTATGATAAATTGCTCATATTTAGTTATTGAGTTTTGATTATGTAAACAATTAATTTTCATTATGATTACTTTTATTGTTCCAATTATGATTCGATCTAACTTATTATTTATTTACAAGTGATAAATCATAGAAATTAAAATATCTATCTATCTTTGGTACTTTATTGCTTTACTTATTACTAATTTCCATGTTCAGAGTCTGTGGACGAACACTTGATATTGAAAAATCTTTACATGTCATCTTCCGATATCAAACAACGAAGCTGTCTTCAATAGATTTTAAATAAAATGCACATTAATATATTCACTAACCATCTCAGTTACTAATTGATATTCTTTTTCAGTGTAAATATATATATACTATACATACATGAATAGTATATATATTTACACGTACACACATCCCCCTTATTAGGCTTTAAGGTTCTAAGTCGAATCTATTTAATAGCTCTATTGTAGATATTCAAGTTGTGTTCCAACTCAATCACTATCTGTGGGCAGAAGTTGGCCAGCTGAAGTCAACAGCTGTTAGGGAGTTACGCTGAATGGCCCCAACTTATATTTAGTTCAATTAGCAACTCTAATTGTATGCGCTTGTTAAGCTATTTTAGCTGCAATTATCTTATAATTAACTATGCTGTATCCTCCAACTAAGATACAAATCTAAGGAAAATCGCAAGCTATTACAGTGAGAACTTACTGCTATGTACTCACCGTGTCTGATTTTGGGAAGACAGAGGGATGAATTTAAGATACTTTTATTTTCAAATAGTCTTATAATCTGTTTAAGTTTAAGGACTAAGGTTGTATGTTAGTTCGTTTAAGTAATATAGTTTGTGATTCCTTAATCACATAGAATATTTGCAGACCACAATACCTTCACTCTTATTATTTATATCGTGTATTCTATATATTGGAAGTATTATTCATATTATAGTCATTTTTGTTGACTGGGAATGGTTATGGACACGCACTGTGTATATTTTTCAAACACTTCTGAACTCTTGCAAATATGCGAAAGACTTGGTCTTGCTTAAATGTTTAAGTATCAATACATTGATTACGATTCTTTGTCTGTGGCTATACGCTCTGCGTAGAGCTAAAAAATAACAATGTATACCTAATAACTTAAGCGTGCATAAATTTCAAACTGAAGTCATTATGTAATTATGGAAAGAACTCACTGCAGTAATTAAATAATATTTTAGAAGAAGCATTAAGGTACTTGGTACTTTACAATAAATACAGTGTTTATGTTCCAGAGATCGTAAAACAAAACTGCGCTAAAAACATTAACACCTGAGTGATCTTTGTTGTACCTTCTGACATTAATCAAATAACAATTAAAACAATAATAAATTTTTTTCTACGGCGTTGTGGCCTTTAATAAAATTTAAAATATTTTTATCTCAGTTGTATTTTGCTTCTTTACATCGTAAACACTTCGAGAAAATTAAAAAAGGCGTACAAAAAATTTCAATCTAGTCTTAATATAAATAAATATCAAAAAAGTTTCAAATAACCTAAATTGAGCATTTCTCTTCAATGCATATTAGTAAAAATGTGAAACTCTTTCTCAAGATTTAAATTGAATAGAGCTATACTTTTATCAACGCACTTGTAGTTTTTGTGGTGCGATGGGGTAAATATATCGACCGATATAAAAATCATAAATAAAAATCCTTACTCCATCAATAATACTTAATCGATGAAGGCTTAATGTATTTTTAATTTTCAACACTGGCAACACAGAGAGACAACAAAGTTATCCTTAAAGTTGATAGATTACCATAAATATCAACGCAAGCTTTGTAATAATTATTTTTTTTACTGTGCAGTATATACATTAATTAAAGAGAATTGTTGAATAGAATACGACGTCTTCTCTCATGCAAACAAAATTATAATAATTAATTTGGTGTGCATAAAGCGTGTAGTACAATTATTATCCGTCCATATTTGCATTGTATTGTTTTGTATATTTATATGATTTTTAATATTTGAATCATACAGAATAGCTTGAGTTTTACATTTGTTAGTATTCTTAAGCAACCATTTGAGTATTAAAGTACTCTAATAAAAATAGTTTATAGATTTAAAATAAAAATTCTATAAACTGACCTGAAATTTCCTTTAAAGCGAATGGCGTGAAACTCTAACGCCATATTCGAAATATGTTACTTAAATGTATTTTTTATTGAATATGTCAAAGGGCGATTCATTAGTACCAGAGTTTGCCTAATTACCTAACACTTGAATGACTTCCTAATTACAAATTGAACATTATTCAAACATTAGATAATACATGTATTACGTGAGTATAGTATATGTATATATGTATTATGATGATTATTATTCTATTACATGAAAAATGTAGCGAGCCAAGCCAAATAAAGTGGATAAAGTTATCGAATTTAATACGTTAGAAAACAGTAATTCACACACGACAACATCTGTTTCAGACAATGAGAAATTTTCAAATATACCGATGCATTGCTATTGCGGACGAAGTTTGAGCTAATTTCAAGTGATTTATGGCCTAGGTACTAACGCCAATTTACACTTAATACATAAAGAATAATGATTAATAATTGAAGCTATTTATAACAGTTAGATTAGGTTTTGTTGTATGTTGTTGATAGCGTGATTGGGTTTTGGTAAAACTATCATGTCAACATTAGTGAATCGATTCAAATTTGTTAATTAATATATTATCAATTTTAAATATATAAAATTCATGCTTATCACATATATTTTTTTCAATTATATTACATTCATGTTACACTATTAGAATTAAATACTTTCATTCAAATGACTAATCAAGCTATTGAAGATTGAGAACTTAAAGAACAGAAGATAAATCATTGAATAAAATTGCGTAATACAATGTTGTAACAAACAAGCAAGTACGTACCTCAAACAAAATCATGGCCAGTTCAAAATACATTAAAACGAACATAACAAGATCTAATGAGAATGAGAGACTGTTGAGATGCTTAATCTATACATGGATGAGAAATGAAATGTGATTCCTTAGTGAAATGTGAATTTCCAGATAAAATAAAAATAATACATAAAACATATTGTGTAGATTTATCAGTCTGGTTTGGCTAAAAGAAACTGCTTTAAAAATCATGTTTTTTTAATTACTTTTCTATTATTTGTACCGTATATAGTGTTAGATATTTATTCACGTTGAATTAAAAGTATTCCAATTTATTAGTTGTCACGAACAAATCAAGAAAATATAAAAGTAATCATATCAATAATGATGGAGTTTAAATATAACTAAATACAATTATTGTTAAACAGTAAATAAACAACAGCTATAAATCAACACAGCAATTAAATCGTTTTAATTTACACAGGATTGCATATAAATGAAAACATGTGTGTTATCAGTGCGCTCTGAAATGATTTATATATTGATTTATATAACTGGCATTATGGTAATAATAGGTAGAGCAAACGTTTTTTAGTATTTCGTAAGAAAATTCACATCATTTTTAATATGGTTTATTTACATTTAACTAAAATATGTAGGGTACCTACATTTTATAAGATAACTTTTTGCCATCTTGTAGGTAGGGGCGCCCCATTGCTATAGAAATTTTGGGGCTTCTGATCAAATTACCGTGACAATTCGTTTTGGCAGTCATCTCCTAATGTTAACCTGACACTGCCTAAAGAATTCCGAAAAAACCGAAACAAATAGATATCTGAAAGTGCAAGGACTATACGGCAGATGCATTATATCTCCCAGCCAAGCTCTCTTAATTTTTGTTGAGTGGCTAAAAATGTATGAGGTCTAAGGTTATCAAGATAAAAAACTGATTTCTCTAATCTTCGATGTCGTAATAAAGAATCTAAATGAGTACACGGTTTCTTTCGGCGAGCTCGTGAGGTACCCAAATATCGAGCTTTTTTTGTGTACCCACTTTTTTTAAATGCGCCAAAACTGTTTTGTGCTCAATTCCCAAGTTTTTCGGCTACAAATTTTTTCATGCCATCAATTTCACCTGCAATAGATTGAAAACGCTTAAACCAAAATTTTGCTGCTCTCACAGACACTTTTAGGTCCACAAGCATTGCTAATTTTTTTGCGGCTTCCGTTGTATTTATATTTTTTGTAACAAACATTTAAAATGTATTGATTTTTTTCATTAGATTCACTTATCTTGACGGTACGAAAAACAATTAAAAATCTCACATTTTCCTTATTTAAATTTGGAATTATCTTCTTTAAAATCTAAACTTTTATTGATACAAAAACCAGCCAGTTACAAATAGTATCAGCCAAAGAGATTTGATTACAAGTACTTATATATCCGAATATTTAAATGAATGCTGCAAGCTGTATAGCTATAACTACAGATTGTTGATCTTAGATTGGATATTCACTCAAATTCTGATATTCACGTTTCAAATGCTTGCTGAACTTAACTAGCAGATTTTAGTCAGAATTCTAATCTTAGCCTGTTTACATTTGAAGAATACATTTATTTCATTGCATAGTAAGAAACAATTACCTAATACGTTGGTAACACTAAAAATATTTAGAACTGGCCAGTTAGAAACATTGCTAATTAAACTTTTTTTTATATTCAGTTTTAGAAGTCTTTCGTAACCTAATGTAGTGGTTCCATCGCAACGATGTGCAGAGTTGAACGGAGATTACTTTGAAAAAACAAGTAGGTATTGGCAACTTTTTCCGTTCAGCCGTTTTTCATTTTCTACCGTCTTACCAACAGTGTTACCTAGGTTATAAGTAACCATCCACGCTGTTAAAGAAGTCATACCATTTAGTTTCAGATGCTTGTCTTCGTTGTTAATACTTTTGTGACTTTCCTAAAACAAATCAAATTTTGGCCTGTTATAAAATAAAGAAAGTAATTAAATAAAAAAAATGTTGTTTTACATTATTCGTCTAACGCGCTAACATGTGCCTGGGGGCTTAGTGAAGATGCCTTAACATTAGTGTATACATATGATAACTACGTATTTAGTAACAATCATACGATTCTGCGACATATTGCCGTAGATTCCTATCGGATTAGAAAACGCTCACGTATCACGATAGCAAGCAGGCAGACAATACGAGCAACCATCTACAGATCTATTAAAACTTTAAAAAAATATATGAATACAATTAGAATAAAAAAGTAAAAAAATCTATGAATATGAAAAAGCGTTTACTACTGGAATTGGGTTCTGAAGGAGTTCTGAAGATTGCAGGCTCGTTCAGCGCTACGATCTTGAAGCAAGCTATATCCTTGATAACATGGAATTTTATTCGTATATATACAATTATATAGTAATCGTAATTTACATATCAAAAAAAGTTCTGTTGTTACATAAAAATATATTTATCTAAAAAATACAAACACGTGATTATTACATATGACACGTAAAATCTCTTTATATATAAGTATCAATAAAACCTAGAATTTTTCAATTTCAATGCTATATGCAAAATTGTTATTCGCAGTACAAGTTTTCAACGCTTCGAATTTAGATTTTTCCATGACATAAGCCACGGGCCGCGATGCAATAGATTATAACGTATTGGGAATTGCTAGGCGTCGCCCGACGTGATCTGAGTTTTGCGTTATCGAGTTTACTCGTTCATAGTCGCTTATAGAATCGTATTATTCTAATAAAATAAAATCATAAGGCTTAGTCATTGGTTAAGGCAGAACTTTTAATATAGCTTTGGATCTTCAAAATTGATAAAACTGCCACAAACAATCAATCTAAAGTTCGTGATGTGATAAAATATAAATACCATAAAAGAAGCAATATAATTCACAATACGGAAGGATGAAGCCATCCAATTTACCGATAAAAAAAACAATGAAACTGCCGAAAAAAAATCATTTATCTTCCGTCGAACCCTTTTCGAAATAACGACGTAACCAAATTAATGGTTAATTTATTACGATCAATAATTCCCTCCTCGTCAAATAAAAATGATTTACAATGTGTCCACACGTGTGATAAATGAGAACATTCCCAAAACTTGCTTACGACGACATGACAACAGTTTTTGTCTAGTGTTACTGTTCTATTTGTCATTCCACTTTTTCGTTTCTTAGGAAATTATAATTAGTATAGGAATCTTAACTCAAAATTTGCGTAGGCCAGTATTTTATTAAGCCCGAACCCATATTGAATCCACAATCTCAGATAAAAAACAATCTGAGATTGTGGACTGACAGACCATGACAGTCGATCGATCTTCTATCTGCATCCCAATAACGAATCCACACGACAATCCATTTTTGGTGACGGATATAATGCATCTCTTCGCTCTTTACACTCATAATCAATATAAACGAAATAAAGTAAATAAAACCGTACAAATAATATTAAAATATAGATGTCTATGTTCAAAACATATCAGCCTTTTAGCCTTTAATTATTTTAAAAACTGGTGTCAGTTAAAATCTGAAGTTATGATATTGGCACACTATTATCAATATTTGGATTAAGATGTCTATCTCAGATGGTCAACAATGGATTGAGATAGGTTATTGGGTTTGGGCGTTAATGGTGGTGAAGAATAACTAGGGCGACGTCTCGATCTAGAGACGTTAAAAAATACTCAAATGAACTCGGCTGCAACCCGAAATAATGACCAAGGCGGATAGTTTTCAGTTCCGAAATTTGAAAATTATATAAAATACTAGCTGCCCCCGTGAACTTCGTTTCTCCTTCATGAGGTTTTACTACCTGTTCAGTACATACCAACATGGAACATTTTGCTATGCTATCCCAGAGACTGTTCAGAATGAAATCGTTTTAGGTTATTCTGCGAATTTTTCTCTGTATAAGTCTCAGAGTTCACAACATTAGTTTTTAATAATGAAATAAAAAATAGGGGTTGATTTTAAAGGATTGAAAATTCAGGGTTATATGTATTTACTAATGCTGTATCATAATTTTTTTATTTCTAACATTGAAAAAAACAGATTTTAGGGGTGGATTACCCTTAACATTTAGGGGGATGAAAAATTGATGTTGTCCGATTCTTAGACCTACCCAATTTTCTGGGTAGGTCAATTAACACAAAATTTCATGAGAATCGGGAAAGCCGTTTCGGAGGAGTTTAACCACAAACACCGCGACACGAGAATTTTATATATAACACAGATATAGATCTTCACATAAAATAACTAGTTACAAAAGTTTGTTACTAAAAATAAAATAAGAATATAAAAACTAGTTTCTGAATTTGGTAAACTGTAATTTAAATTCTGAAATTTTGTAATGGAATTATAATTTTATTACAAAATTTCGTAATTGCTAATAAATCAAACAGTTATTCGAGTTTTATGTTTTATTCGATTATTTAACAATACTTTAAATATATTTTGAAGTCTTTCGTAGACTTATAAGCTCTTTCAGTTTTTCATTGACCCAAAGTACTATCTAATAAAGAATAAATTATCTCATGTTCTTTAAATGATAAATCATATGTACTTAATATTAAATGAGCTCTTCTTCTATTCGGACTGGCTTACATAATGGTTTGATAAAAATAAAAATCATAGGAGACAGTGGTGGTTGGTTGGTGGTGGATCTGTAGTAGCGTGAAGTGGTGTAATTTGATTGACTGATTAAAATACGGGGGGAAAAGGGCAGCAATCGCAGCCCATAGACACCCATTTTTAGTGGGTGCGTTGCCGGCCTTTAAGAGAGGAGTACGCTTGAATTTTGAATATTTGGAGGTCGTATCTCTTAGGGAAGACTCCCACCGGGAGTCCACCAGAGATTCCACAGTTCGCTAGTGAGACTTACATTAATGTTAAGGCATATTCACTAAGCCCCCAGCGCGTTAGACGAATAATAAGCAACACTAGTTTATTTAATTACTCTCTCTTATGTCAGGCGACGACGAACGATGACGATTAAAGAAGATAAGCATCTGAAACTAAATGGTATGACTTCTTTAACAGCGTGGATGGTGGTCTAATTATACTAACTGACAAAATTGTCTCGAGTTAAGTTCGGCGGCGGTTCTTGAATCTTGTTAAATTTTATGTTAAATGGAAATCTTTGATTGAAGCTGGGTGTCAACTGGCTTTAATTGTTTAAAGTGACTAGACTCACAAAAAAGTAACTTGACTTATTCAAGGGGTCAAAGTCTAAGTAACCCTTTAAATAGAATACAATTGTAGTCGACATTATCAGAAATGATAATGTTATATGTATTACAATTCATGAGTGTGGAAAAAACAAAAGGGCACATTTATGTATAATTTAACATTTTAAATTTTTTGGCAAATTATTTAATAATATATATGTCACTATACTAAACTAATGCCAGGTTATATAACTCTCGTTAAACGAATATTTCATGAAAACCTACCTTAATTACTCTATATATATATATATATATATATATATACATTTTTTATGTATAGCAATTTCAAAATAAACGTTAAACTAACCAACCAATTTTTTTTACATCGGGGTATACATGACATTTCCATACAAAGTACTAAAAAATAAATCTCAATAAAACTAAATGACATTCTATCGAAAAAAATACGCAATATAACACGGAAATTAACCGAAAGCTCGCTTTCGAGCTGGGGTGGGAAAGCTGGGGGATGCTCGATTTTGGAGTGAGGTCAACAGTAGGTTCCAACTTGGACGTGCATCAAGACCCTTTTCTTTCTATATGCATATTTGATATACGGTAATGAATAATCTTGAGAGGAAACAAGCATTTTATAAGACCTGAAAATTGGTGTGTTTTAGGCTGACCACATACCTCATTGTGTTAAGATACATCCAAAATAAAAAAAAATAAAAATATATGAGAGACTGGGTACCAAGTAGAAACCTGAGGCTTATATCTAAACTTTTGGATGTACCGTGCGCACATTCCAACTTGGTTAGCAAAGCGCCACTCACGCGAGCAATACAAATAATTAACGAAATTTGTATTGAGGTAGACCTATTTGTTTGTACACTGGCTGAGTTCACAAGACTTGATAAGTGTAATTTTTATTGTTTTTTATGTAGGATAATAATTGGTGTGGGTATTCTTTTGGCGTTCTGTCGAATTAGTAGTAACTGTTAAGGCAGAAAATGTAGTAATGTGTAAATGTGTACACATATAAATAAAAAATCGCCGAGAATGGAAGAAAATGAATTATTGATTATATTTTCCGGTTGTTATTAAATCAATCTGTATATTTGCTTGTATAGTTAAGTAACAAACTTTCTATTTATTCGTGTGTCTATCGCGCGCACCACAGAAAGTGTCATAAGGTCTAAAAAAATATGTTTAGACATCATATTTTTTCAGATTTTATAGAATACCTAGTATTTTAAAAGATATTATAATAATAGTACAGGTTACAAAACCTATCATATTAGTTGTTCCTCAACTTGTGCCACATTTATTAAAGCCTAGAACTGTATTTTCTAGATAAATTGTTTTATTAATAGATTCCAATAATTAAATTATTCTGCATGTCTTGAAATTATTCCGATTATAATCGTTATTTTTTTTTTGCTGGCAACACCATGACTCTCTTACCGACCAACAAAAGATTATCACAGTTACACACTTCGTTTCATAAAAATCCAAACTCCTAAAATTCACTACCGTCAAAGTATTAATTTTTCATCGCTCAAATATTATCTTCATTTAATAATTTCACCAATTAACACAGAATTCTCTTTCCTTTCCTGAAGAAAGCTTTTCTGGTAATAAAAACGAATGAACCCTCACGCGTTGGATAGAGGGTTTACTTAACGCGCGACGGGTTTTGAATCTTTAGCATTAATTATAATTTTTAATTTACGTTACGACAATAAATTATGTATTTTACGTATTTACGTTTTATCTGAATATGATTTTGTTCCATTCGGTGTCGAGACCTTTGGTCCGTGGGGTCCTAGCGCGTTAAGGCTTTTTAGGGAATTATCAAAAAGGTTAGTCGACATCACAGGAGAACGAAGAGCTGGCAGCTACCTCGCACAAAGAATAAGTCTAGCTATACAAAGGGGGAACGCTGCTAGTATCTTCGGAACCTTGCCTAAAGGGACTCCTTTTAATAATATTTTTTAATAATTAAATTTTAAGGTTAGTTATTAGGTATATTTTTATGTATTATGTTATTTGTTTTGAATAAAATTAATTTTTTTACGTTAGGTTTGGTATATCAAATATAATATAAATAAATTGGGGCCACACCAAATTCTATATAATTTTATAAGGTAAAGCTTACAATTACCATATTTTCCAAGTTACTAAAAATACATGTCTTACGTTTTGTGCGTGATATAAAAGCTTTCCTCCATAATTGGAATATTTTGTAGATTACTTATTTCCTGGCTCATTACCTCACTCACTTTATATTATGCGATTTTTTTTTTCTATGTGCGTGTTGCACATACACAAAAAATTTGAAAGATTAGATTGTAGTCTTGTTAACGTAGTATTTAAAAGTAAGAACTTTTTAATTTACTTTTCTGTCGGCTTATTATATTGAATTAAAGTCGACAATCGCTTCGAAATAATACGTAAAGTCAAATACAGACAAAGGCGGCTCAAAGTTAATGTCCCTCGCATAAATTCTGGTCCTACAGTAAAATATGTATGAAAAATTTACGATCACATATGCGAGAATTGTTCGCCCTCAATACTTTATACAAAATACATATGTACATCAGAACACCGTTAGTTCATTGGTTTTGAATACGGCGTTCGATTCGAGACCTGACTACGCAATCAGTCTGTGTAGGATTAAGCTATACACCATTACGCATATTTTATATAACAATAGTCTATCTATTCTATTCTATTATTATTAAACAATATTATAAAATAACCTAAATGTATCTTAGATTTTTACCATTAGGTTTTATTTTATGGCCGGGCCTAATTAAACAATGACTTTTTGTGTGAATTCCAAATAATCCTAATATAGACAAAAAAATTCTCGTATAATACCCATAGGCACGAGTAATACTTCGTGGCAGGTGTTTTAAATATAATTTAATGGAATTACCATTAAATGTACTGATGTCTTTGTTACACTGTTAAATTAATTTGATCCAGCTCAGTCTATGTTTATAAACGTTGCAGTTAATCCAAACACTCGAGGGAAGTCACCATAGACGATAAACATCTCACGATATTACCATTATAGATGTATGAGCGATAAATTCATAGATTTATAGAGATTGCACGGACATTGTCTGTGGTTACGGGCCTCGAATAAATCGCACCCAATGAGAGTGTACGATCGATCTAATGGATTTATTCGACTGACTACAACCCTTGGCCTATGCGGGCTCATTTTATTATCACCGACCTAGATCAATAAATCTAGGAAGATTCCTATTTACCTTTTTATGAAGGCTTTGTTAGTTAGCGCTTTGTAATCTTGATTCTAATAAAACACATCAGGAATTCTCAGGAAAGTTGAGGACCTTTTAATAGGGTATATCAAATAATTGGCACAAGAAATTTATTGCAGCGAAGCGCGAAATTATATACATACTACGTTGGTAACACTGGAAATGTTTAGAACTGGCCAGTTAGAAACATTACCAATGAATTGCGGCAAATCTAAAACTCTTGTTACACGTGAAAATGAACCTAGAGGAAAATAAGAGAGTGACCTAGTTATATAAATTCAAGGGTGGTGACTCAAATGTTGTATTTGACATTTATATAAATTCAAGGGTGGTGACTCAAATGTTGTATTTGACATCGTCACAGATGATGGAAGATGGATATATTGCTACGAATCCGAAACCAAAAGACAATCAGCTCAGAGGGTTTTTCCTTTCAAGGATCAGCCAACTTATGTAAAGAAAGGAATCTCAAATCAATTATTCTTTGGTGGGGAGGGTCATTTCGCGATAGTTATGCTATAATATGGAAGGACAGTTACTGCAGACTGATATGTCAATCACTGTTTGCATGTTGTCTTGAAAAAAATTCGTCAGCAGCGTCCTCGAAGCAGGATCCCCTTCACCACGATAATGCTTCAGCGGACTCCGCTAAACAGACTGTTGAATATTTGACTATAGCAGGTGTCGAGTCATCCTCCATACAGACCCACCCTGCGACTTTCATTTACTCCCAAGAACTAAATATACAATTTGCTATACGAGCCTTGAAGATGCAGCGAAAGCGTTTGAAAATGCCTGAAAAGAGGAAGGAATAATGGGCCTACTGCTTTTCTTAGTGGTTCCATCGAATGTGCCGATGTGTAGAGAGGAACGGAAAACAATTGAATGACAACAAAAGAATTGGCAACTTTCTACGTTTCTCTCGTTTTTCATTTTCTAAACATTTTCAGTGTTACATAGGTACGTCATATTTAAAGCTACAACGTAATGAAATTAAATCATCTCGTAGCCGTTATTACAAAAGTTTTAAAGATTTAAGGAAAATGTTTTTGAGTAAATCCAAGTCTTGGCAAAAGCTTCGAAAGCAAAAACTTGTTCATGTTTGTTTGTTTTCACGCGAACACTCTCATTGAGTTTTAAGAGACTTTATTTGGTTTAAATGTATATTTATGTTACTTTCAAATTTAATATATAAGTTCAGAATATATAGCTTAGATTGTTTTTGTTCGTAACTTCATAATATATACTAATAAGCCCATACGAACCATATCAATAAAATCGCACTATAATATTTCAGATTTTGTACAAAAGAACGTAGTTTTTCTCTGTTGTCTCTATATATTTTGAAGTATATTTCTCTTTTAAATAGTTTTAATTATAATAGACGATTGTTTTAAAACTTTTTATAGAAGCTGCAAAGGAAATAACAACCACAGTAATATTAATTATAATTTCCAATATTGTACCTCTTTCAATATGTAATAAGCAGCATGGTTTAATGTAACCGTATACGCCTGAGGACATCCAATTAACGTATGTTATGCATCTATTTCACACTAAACACTAATTACTAGTAATTTATTATTAGATTACTGGTTTATCGTTTTAATAACAACTGTAGATCTAAAACCACATTTGTGTAAAGTGAACATTCTCAAATTTAGATATTCAAGTGGACAATGTTGTAACTTATGAAGTTTTCTTTATTATAAACTTAAAATCAGGTGAGCCTCCTGCCCGTTGGCCCCCTGTCCTATTAAAAAAAAAACAAAATTAGCTAGTACTATGTGTAAATAAGTAAGTGACATTTAAATAAGTAACGTAAAGGACTAAACGATTAATCAATAGCATGCAAACTTGAAAATTTTGTTACTCAATAACATATCACATGTGAAAAATGTACTTCCAATATTTTTTAATGAACGTTTCGGTATAAAAATTCAGCAATATCTCACTGAATCCCTCGAAAACTATCTAAAATGCTTGAAACAAAACACGATTTATTGTTTAAAATCCATATCAAAAATTCAAATTGAAATAGTGTTTTCAATTGAAATCTGCTACTGTATACTTAACTCAAATACACTGAATAAAATGTACTTTTAAATGTTTTGTGCCTAAATGTTTAAATCGAACGTTTAGGCACAAAACAACATTTCCAAGTTTTTATTAGCTATGACTTTATTAGTTATGACTATGACTTTATGTCCTATAACCCCTATATTGGGCACAGGGCGTCCACTATATTGCGTTCGGTCTTGCGACTCGTATTACACCTCTCTGAAAGTCTTTGCCTCATCTGCAACTGTACTCCGCCAAATTTGCATGGGACGTTGTTTGTTTAAAGAGATTGAGTGGGATTCCTTCGCAGTGTCTATCCATTTCTATGCTTCTATATAAAATATTTTAAGTGATACCTTGTGTTGTTTTCTGCATATACTAAAGATCTAGCTAATGACGTCTAGTATGTTACATACTAGACGTTTTTGACTTGCAAGACATTTGGTGGTCTTGACTCCACTGAGAGCGTCATTTATGTTCTTGACAGGCCCTATAATGAATCAAAAAAATCCATCCTATTAGTATACCATGCCACTGTGGGATAAAATTTCGTTTAATTAACGTACTATTGCTATTACGAGCGTTGCACTCGATAATACTGTTGATAAAATTGTGTTGGTTTGGAAACAAAACCGGCGAACATTCGCTAATGAAGCTTAAGTAATCGTATGTTACTGTGTTGACCACTAGTAATGTCAACGCGTAACCCATTTAGTGCTACGAAATCAATTAACATTTCGACTCGAGTTACAAGACACAGTAAGATATAGTTTCCCAGCAATAAACCTAGACACAATTCAGACGGAGAAATTAAGCATACTTAAATCATATACTAGAATTAAGAAGATTTCCATCAAGTTACGCCGGGAGCAAAGCTCGTAAATATAATATATTTTACTGTTAATATGTTAAATGAATGTAATATCGTGGTATATATTTTTTTTGTATTTTACATTTTTAAATTAGGCACAATAAACCTGCCATTTTAACGGGCCATTTAAACTATAAGTACCTGGATGGCCGAGCTTTGCTCGGTATTTTTATTTTTTTAAATTGTGTTTTTTGGCATTTATATTTAAGTACGAATTACATACTAATAAAATTATGAAATATGAACAATATAGAATATATCCTATGCTGGAATAGCTTAGTGTTGTTGTCTCGTTAAAACAATTTTTAAAAAATAGTATTATTATTCGCCGATAGATGTCAGGAAGATTCATTTTTCAGTTTAAATTGGGACTACTCAAACACCACCTTTTTGTTATTTTCTATCATTTATTCCTACCTTGATCGATTTATCGCCCCCGAAACCCCCCGTATACTAAATTTCATGAAAATCGTTGGAGCCGATCCCGAGATTCCAATTATCGTAGAATTGCTCGTTTAAAGATATAAGATAATATGAGCCCTTTGCAGAAGGTTAGTCCTAGCTGTGTGCACATGAAGTAACGGCGGAGGATGTCGGTTTCTAACGTACCTTTGAAGCTAAGTTGCTGAGGTACTGCCAAAATTATTGCCCTTGCCATGTAACCACTTTATTAAGTACATCACAAGCAGGAATTCTCGGCGTACTCTTAGCTCGTTGTAGCCTACAGAACCAAGACTAAATAATGTTTGATATATGATATTTGTACCAACGACCAACGCTGGTACATTTAGGAATAGGTATTTTTGGTTGTATACATCTATCCTTTCGTATTTCTGTGATTGAACGACGATAGTTATTTGTGGAAAACCAAACCCACAAAAGCGACTAAATCAAATTGCCACCGAATTCGCGTCTCTCTACGTAGATTTACTTTTAGTTCGATTTTTACGGTATTCCTATATATACATTATATTTAAGCACTTGTAAATTAAAAAAAAAATTGTCCTGTAAACGCTTTGCTTTGTGGTATTTTTATTGTTATGTCAAAAACATATTCTTACTCTATTCTTTTGTTTTTTTACTAAGGAGGTAAAAATGCAAGAATGCAGACACTCTAGTGAAGGTATACGGGTTTCGAATAGCAGAGTCAGGATTTCACGGTGCCATCTATGGTATAAGAATTGCAGCTTCCAGACTTATGCCCCAAATGCTCTATTGAAATGTTATATCTACCTTATACCAACTAGCCACAAAACTGCTACACCAACGAAGTATCAAGATAAACTATTCAAAATATACCCTCGATTGCCTTAATGCAAGTCGATATCAAATCGAACTCTTACCTCAACATGTTATTAAATAGTGTTCAGCTAAAATGGGGTCCGTAATTAAAAAACTATCAGGAAATAAAAATTCCTTTGACATTGTCGAGCTTATTTCACCGCGACATTGTCTGCGTATACAATACTCTCAAGGTTTATTAAAAGTATTCATCTTTATTCACCGCTGTAGGTGAGCTCTGCCTACCATAAAATTACTTTGTATTTAACAACAGAAGTAATAGGAACTCTAAAAAACAATACGTTATACATAGACTTGCTTCATAAAAAAATAGTTTTCCATATGATACTTCTGGAAAATTGTGTTTGTGGATGTATTTAACACATAATGTTTTCGGTATTTAGGTAGTCTTGCAGCGATTTTAGCTGGCCTTACTAAATTACTATTTAGTACATATATGAATAACACTAGCTCTTAACCAAAAGTAAATATACCAAATTCCTTGGATTCATTATCAATTCAATATTGTTAGAAACTGTTAGGAACTTACAAGTTTAATTAACACTGCCGAACATTTGTCTCCGCAGATAGGCTCATTCTAACTCGAAATTAAACACGCTCGCATCACATATTACAACACTTTACGAAATAATGTATGCGAAACGAAAACGTGCAAGGTATTGTTAACTTAGTGGCGGTAGTTTAAGCGGTAAATAAACTTATCAACGAATTTACACAAAAATATGAAATAAACAATTTAAACAACGCACAAAATAATCCTTATATTTTTTTCACTTTATTGACTTTATCGGGATCATTAGCCTTAAAAAAATGGAATACAATAACAAAAGTTGAAAAGGTTGTGAAAGGATTTATGTTTCCTATAAAGATTGTAAGTAAGAGAACTATATTCAACGTATAGATATGTGTACTATACTCATATAATAGAATTAGCTAAAGCATGTGAATTGACTTTGGAATAATAAGTGAATAGGATAAAACATTAAAATACTATTGTATGAATTTGACAAATGATGGAAATACGTATTTTTAGTTCAACGTCACAAACTTTTGATCAGTAATCATCACTTTCCTGGCCACAAAACGCGTTACTACTCCCACCACATAAGCTATAAATTGCTTTTAAACGTACAAACACATTTGGGTCTGAACTGGTGCGAAAATTTATTACTTAGGCTTGCATTTTATTTGTTCTGTTAAATTAAGCAGTTGACGAGTAAATTTACCACTTGTTCAAATAAAATGGCAAGTTCCGTATGAATGTTATTGTAATTGTTCACAATTAAGCTTTAAGCATTAAAATTTAAATTAATGCACAAAAAGATGCACCCTTGTAAGGTTTTTATTATCTGTACGGTTAAAGTCATTATCGTTGATTCAACATCACCGATTTTCCGGAAATAATTGAAAAATAATAATAATAATAGTCTCTATAGTCTAAATATAGCTTTTAATCTTCATACGTGGACGTATTAAGATTTAAAAAAAAAGATCACGGGACATTCTGGGATCCTTTCAATCAAAATATTATTCATGTTCAATATAATCAGGGAATTCTTATCTTACATATTAAGGACATTCTTTTTGACGTCGGCTACAAATATTAGTGCTCAGTATTATAAAAAATAGAAACGGTCAACAAAACATGAGAAATCTCCTTTCACTATAATTGACCCCACTTAACACTTAGTGGGAAAACGGCACTTTGGTCAGGCATTACCTTATACTAGCAATCACGTAAAGTAACTTTCGTACAGGGTCAAACTCTATTATTTTTAACCTACTTTATTCTAAATAAATGTTACCTATATTTTAATTAAAATTATGAAAAAATATTTCAGTATGATAAAAGTTTCATTTGGATTCATTTAATTATAAAAGTGGCGACTGACTTCTTAAACATTTAGTGTTTAAGAAGTCAGTCGAAATTTTATTCATTCAAAATAGCTGGAGCTGTGCCCTAAAACAGCTTCACAAAATAAATTAAAAAATTTCCTAGCCCCGTTTACATCACCTCTATTTAATCACACAGAAATTACTAAGTTCCCGTTTAACTTTTACAGAGGTTACATATAAGTTATTTGTGAAATTTTGTGTGACTTTTTTAAATACGTACCTTTTAGTGCAATAAACTAATTGAAAATATGTAACAAACAGCAAATATAACCCTACTTCTTCCGCGTGTAAAACTTATTCGTGACCTACAATTATTGTCATTCTCATGTCATCTTCCTTTTTACGCGTACTAATAATATGATTTGATGGTACTTAGGCCATAAAATATTAGTTTAGTCTCTGCTTAATAATAGCACCAGATGGCATTTTAAACAAATTGCATTCAAAAATGTGTTCTAAAATTGAAATTCAAAAAAGTTATCATTAGCTATGTTTCTAACTGGCCAGTTCTAAACACTGTCAGTGTTACCCACATACATCTTGTATTCTCTTTATCTATATTTCTCTCTCTTGCAAATAATAGGCTTTGTTTTACATTTTGTGAAGTTTGACGCGTAAACGAAAAATGTAACGGTATTTTTTTTTCCTACGCCGATAAAAATTATGATTCTGAATTTCAGCCAAGCTAAATAAAGTCGTTTTGTGTGGAAATTATCTAAGCAACAATATAATTTATTGTTATGAAAAAGAAGCGTTAATTTAAATTTGCTCGAATCGAATCCTTTAGTAAATTTTTTTTGGCATTAATTTTATATTTTTACTATGTACGTACGTATTTACACCGGCATATTTATAATCTGATACAAGCGTGTCAGCGCATAACCGTCAGTCAGTCCGAAACAATCCAATATACTTTTAAATGAGTTAGTTTTGGTGACGTCAGATTAGTGCACCCAGCACTATTCTGCCTGTTCTAATTACTCACTACTCTGTTTGGCTGAAAGCTACTGGAATATTGTAGTAATAACATTCACCTTTTATTAAACTGTATGAAAATATTTTTATACACAATTTTCAAGCTTCGAAAAATTTAGACGCAAACTCAAAAAAGAAAACCAGTGATTCAACAGTTAAGCTTTCAAGTTGCCTTCACTTAATCTATATAGAACTGATTGGAGTTGGAGGACACTTCGCTTCTAAGCCTGTAAAAAGAAAGTTCGTTGTCGAATCGTTGTCTCGCTCATAACTGCAGCGTCTCCTACAGGGTGGAGCATTTATGATGGCGCCCTAACGTAAAATTTCATCCAACTAGTTTAACCCTGGGGGTAATTATCACGCGAACATTTAGCTTGAACACAAGCATATGCATGTTGTGATTAACCATATTTAAATCACGAATTTTATTTTATTTATGTTAGTCGCGTGTCACCTGTTTAGTTTAATTGATTAATTCGTAGCGCTACTTATGTTAGACGATAAATAATTAACAGCAATTAACAACTAAAATTCTTCTTTAAATTCTTTTAGAGTTTTATTAGACGTCGGCACTTTTTAGATTTACATGACAACGAGTTTGCTCATTAATAAAATTTAAACGTTTCAAGTTCTATCTACATTATAAGTATCTTGATTTGCTCTTGATGTAAGGAGCTTAACGAATTTTTTTTTTACTTACTTTTATATCGTACTTAAACTTAGGAACTGAGGTTTGAGCGTCTAATAGATCCATTTTGCTCGAGGAGTTTATTATGAGTTTTTTTTTTTTTTAAGATTATAGTTTAAATCTTCTTATATATAAAATTCTCGTGTCGCGGTGTTTGTGGTTAAACTCCTCCGAAACGGCTTGACCGATCCTCATGAAAATTTGTATGCATATTGGGTATGTCTGAGAATCGGACAACATCTATTTTTCATCCTCCTAAATGTTAAGGGTAGTCAACCCCTAAATATTTTATTTTTATTTTTAAATTAATTTTTAATTTTTTTATCAACTGTATCTACAGCATTAAAAAATACATACAACCTTAAATGTTCAACCCTCTACGATCAACCCCTATTTTTTTATTATAAATGATATACATGCCAAAACGACGTTTGATCTATATAAATTATAATACAAACCAAATTCACAAAGTCTGACCAGTATAATTAAAACCAAAACGAGTTTAAATATTTTAGAAGCAAACGACTATTGTGTAATTGGAATACCTGGAAATTGTATAATCTCTTTTCAGTCATACAGTAGATGCAAAAAAATTGTGCTCAATGGAATTCAACTTCTAATGGTATCTTGTTTTTATCTAAAATGACAAAATAATTACAAATGTCAAATATGATTTAGGTCCCAAACAATTCGGTAGTATACTTAAAATTGCTATTTTCTCATGCTAACGAGAATATTTTAGTTTCTCTTACTACTATTTCTTTGTTTGTACCATTCTGTGTATGTAACAGTGTATTTTAAAGACATACTATTGTGTGTCTATGCGTTTTATAGTAGTGTATAAATATTTTTCTAACGAATGTTGTTTACAATTAAATCAATAATCACATCTACCTCTTCTCTCAAACACTCTACGTTGGTATTCATTATTTTTAATTTAATTGTTTATTTTGGAAAACAAGGTTCCATAACAATGTTAGTAATTACAACTTAATAACTTAAATCTAAGTGTTAGTAGGTTTACATTATATTCATACCGGAATCATTCCGCATGAATTCATTATGAATGAAATTTGTAAAATCAATTATTATTAAGGAAAATCTTAGGACGTTGAATGCATAACGATCACTTATATCATAACAAATACTTGTGATAATATGATTATTTTGTGAGACTTCGCGATAATGTATCAACGTCATTGCCGTCTTCCCGCTTCCCTGTCGCCTCGGACCTTATACCTCCCTAACCAACATGAAGAAAACATATGACGATCAAATAATAAGATTTTTCACACTGCTTTTGACCATCATTGTTAAGAGATATAACAAAATATTATATTTCCATTACGCGGTATCCCAGCTCAAAACGAGGCACTCTGGTAATCAAAGAACCTGTGTGCTACACTCAGCAATAACCTTTCATCAAAGAATCGATACCACTGCTAATTCAGTTTTTTTTAATATCGTATTTAGAATTTTATCATTAATAATTCATTTCGAGCAGGTTTGAAGTAATCACTGGAAAGCAACGCAAGGTCAAGGAAAATGTATTTATTCATAATAAAATTATAAAAGCAATTACAATAAGCCACTGAAATAAGCCCTCACTTTATCTCATATTATAAAAAGATATGAATTTGCTTTGTCTGAATATATTTAATGTAAAAAATCAAGTGCAAAATATTGTCACTGAAAATGTGCACAATGTACATAAAACTGAAATACTGCTCTTTAAAAAATATAAACGTAGGTCGAAGCCCTATGCAATTGACACACAAACGAAAGGCTTTGCAAGCGGTCCATATAGGCATTAAAATTCGTTCTTCAACTAAGAGGCCTGTTGAAACTGTTCAGAACTGAACCCCGCGGATACACATTTATACATAAAAAAATATTACCTTTTATGCACATAAGCACTTACACAAATCACTCACTTACTCATATTTTGTTATTTATCCTATAGGTAAGACACTACACAGATAATACGCTACGTAGCGCTCCTACGAGATACGAGCTACGACTGCCGTTCGCGTAGACCCCCCCCCCCCTCGCCCTGGTACGGCGACTGACGAGCAAACATTGGGATTTTTCTTTAGTTTTAACAAAATATACAATATAATACAGTTAACACGCATTCTTAAAAACCTACTCTATTGACTTGACTTCGTTGGTGTATTTCCAACGTGAATCGAACAAAACGATCAATAATTTTTAAGCTTATATGTTTTATTTTTTCAAACATAAACACTATAATATATATAATTTATTGCATATAATTTCCTTTTAGTGTTGTACCTTTTAGTATACGAAATTATTAACTCCGAAACGCCTTGTGCTAGCCTATACATGGCATTTAAACATTATTTCTGGATGTACCTATGATCGTTGCTTATAATTTAAGGAAATTAAATGACATTTTAATGACGGGATTCGGGACTAAAGAATTATTTAAAAAAAATTATTCTTAAATCTAAATATTGTATCTTAAGGTAAAACATTTAACATGTGAAAGAAACACTATTGAACTGCCATCGTGATATCTTATAGGATTTTATTTAACTTCAGTTGAAATGCAGCGAGCTTTAAAAATCACGAACCGCAAGAGATTTCACATTACCTGACTTATTACGTTGATTGAAATCTATTCTTTGGGAATGTTTGACCATTTTTATTGATATAAGAAGCGTACAGAACTTTCTCATTATTTATGATATAAATAAAATTGTTATAATAAAGTTGAATTTTTTAAATATTATAATATACTTGCAAACAAAACATTAAAGTTTATGGATCACAACACCGAAGAATCGAAATATTAAACACGTTAGATAAGTATATGCTAGGTTTATAGACAATAAAGTTCATCCGTTTGTGGCGCGTAAAAATCGTTCATGTATTAACAAAAAATCATTATGTAAACATTGGCTTATTGATAAACGGCTTTCAAGAGTCATAGTATTGTCCTTTTCTACCACAAACTTCTCACGGTTCGAGCACCCTTTCATGAGGTTTAAGTTACATAAGAACTTTAACATTTACATGTATCTTTATAATTTAATTTTATTTAAAAAAGAATCAAAATGAAATCAAACAAAAATTGTTTTTTTAATAGATATTAAAAATTCTATTCAAAACTGAATCTTTCTAATGCATTTAACCGCTTTGTAGAGACAAAGTAAATATTTCCATCAAAATAGTTAAAAAGAAAATAATTAAATAATAGAAAAATTCTTTTTCTAAATAGTGAAAGATTGTAACCGGTACAATCTTTCACTATTATTTGTTGAAATACCTCGAAAAATAACATTGTTATAAACGTGTTTAAATACAACAACCCTCGTTAATTTCAATAAAACATCTATCCATTGTCTGTATTGTGTTAGATAATGTATTTTATTTTATATATTACATATTTTAGGACACAAAAACAAAATTCAGACATAAGTTAATAAAAAAATATACAGTAACTCGTTTCCTCCTGTACCTTACACCATTGTCAAAGGCGATGTAGAACGCACGCGCGGTTCCCATTACGCCTGAAGCAAAAACATCTGACTTGCGTATTACGATTTTTTCTGTACTTAATTACGGCAAAACTTTCTCCTCAGAATAACTAACGTGTCTATAAGTAGTCCTTAGTAGGTCCTTAGAGACGGAGTTGGCGCAGTTCTGAAATCAATTTCGTTTTTCTTTTCTTTTCTTGTTTGGTCATTGCTCATTCCAAGATAGAAAAACCGTGCAAATAAAATGTATGTTATTGAAAGTAGGTAATATTTTTAATGGCTATTTTAATATTATATTAGATGTACTTAATTGTTTATGTATAATATATATTCTACAACTAAGATAATATTCATATATCGAAATACACAAACTTTACGAATTTCAACCGCTATAATATCTAGTGGTAAAGTGTGCGTTTATTAAATCAGAGGTCATACGTTCACACATTATTCGTGAGTTAAATGGAGTAAAGGAAGCTGAATCGCTTTAGACGTATTAATTAGGCTTGAAAAGCAGTTTGCCTGCTTGTCTACAGGAAAATAGTTATCATAAAATGTATCACAATTTTATATATATTAGGTATATACCTCGTTTTATATTAAATGACTAAATTAAAACAAAATTTCAAAAACAATAAACCAAAATTTTAAATTCATTAAATATTATTGTTTCAACGAGTTACACTACAACTTTGCCAAAATGGCACAATTCACTTAAGAAGGGTTGGCAAATTATAATGTAAACACGAATCTGGGTCCTAGTGTCATAATATAATTATAACTAACACATTTGAGGCGCTTTACAAATACTTGAATGGATTACTGGACTTCCTTCTTCGTGATTGGCGTCTACGGCCAGGTTTCGGCGCTTTTGATATCCACCGGATAACAAAAGACATTGGCAGGTCACCTGATATATTTCCTTTCTAGGTCTAGGATGCTCAGTATAGCTTCTCCTCTAATAAACAATTAGATAGCTGAATTAACTAGACAGAAATATCATAAGACATAAACAAACATGTTACTACAATGTTTGAGCAAAGAAATTGACAAGACTATCAAAGACCACTATTAGTGTACTGAGTTACGGACATTATAAGTTATTCTTATAGAATTTATTGTTTGTATTTAATATAACACAATACTAAATGACGAAAAAATTTTAATGAAACCCTCAACAGGGCGTCACTTACATGGGTATTTCAATTGCGAGTACAAAACAATGCAAATTAATTGTTTTAATACAAAGTATGGAATCTGCCTACGACCGCAACAAGCGATGAAATTAAATCTGATCTGAATGGTGTGAGAGTTAGTGAGTGGTAAGATGTTTATTTTATTACAAATATATTTGCATTCTCTACTACTACGTAATAGTGTTAAATATATAAATAATAATATGTATTAAGATTGTTATCTCCTCCGCTGATCATATTTTTATCAGCAAACTGGGTAAACAATGTTGCGATTAATGTTTAATTTGCTCTCTGAATATTGTTGGACGGGCTTCACTCCAAAGCCTAATTATCTTCAATTAATAGGTTCATATTACGTTTTCATAACTAACTTAATCGTCTTTGATCTTTGTAAAATATATTAAGTATGTTATAATTACGGTAAATTTATTAATATTAATTATATTATATTACCTGCAAAAGCAAAAGCAATTTTAGCCTGAAACATGTTTTCATAATATTTTTATATTCTGCGACGGGTCAATTAAGTAAGGTTGGCTGAGGAACATAACAGGGCAATCTGATTTCTTTATGATCTTAATTAAGTAAAAAATAACATATTTAAAAAAATACTTCAGTCATTTCAAAAGTAATCTTTTAAGTATTTAACAGATTTTATACTCATTAATACGCACTATGCTTATTTTCATAATGGTATTAAAATGCAGGTTTGTACAAGAAAATTTTCTTTTCAAACTAGACTTAATTTTTAAATAAAGTTTAATACATTTCTATCGCGATTGACTAGTATAACATTTTAAAACAACATGAGTTAGTTTAAAATAGTTCAGTTATCCGGATATCCGGTTATGACAGGTCTAATCTGGGCAGTGGGAGCAGCGCGTTTGATCCGGGTATCGGTCAGCCTGACTGGACATTCATCACGAGTATTTGTTGACAGTTGCAGTATCATTTTAGTTATTTTTTAAGTGTAAATTATAAAGGAATCATTGTAAAAAATTATTGCAATTACATATGCAAAGTATAGTGGTAACAACGTTATAATATTTTTGGATGATGGAGAGTTATCAAAAGACGAAAAGAAGCGTTCGGACAAGAGTGTCATGTTCAAAGACCGTGATACTGAGGGTGCATTTCAAATGTCTGCATGATTCATGATTTTCATTAAAATTGTTTGTTTCGCGACAGCATCGCTATTTGACGTTACGGTGACACTAGATGTTCTCTAGAAAACCTAGTCAAATCGTGACGGTATTTAAAATATTTTATAAAAATGAAGCTTTCTTAGTGAATAAAAAAATACAAGTGATATTTTAAACGGTAGTAGACTTCTATTTTAACGGTGCTCGATCTTAGACTGAACTTAACAGCATTACAGCTAAAAATCCTTACATAATAAAATAACATAAGTAAGCATTCGTTGTAGTATTTGTATTAACGCTTATGGTGCGTACTGATTATATGCGTGTCACTGTAACTACCTACTCAGACAACGTATGGGTGACGTCACCCAACGCTACATTACAACCCTATCTTCTGTCAACCATAGCTTAACATCAGGCAAGTCTAGGGCCGTTTGACGCTGTAACATGTAAAAAAATATATTTAAAAAATGCATTGTTTTGGGCAAATCCTGAAAAAATTACTTGCATAGTCATAAAGTGTAACTTTTTAAATCTTATATAAACTGTCATATGAATAAAACTACATTTACAAGTTTTATGTTAATTATTATAGACGACGATTCTCTTTTTAGAGAATACATTGTAAGGTCATACAAAATAACCAAAGGAAAATGTGACGCGCAAAAGAAACAGTTAATTAAAATACGATGATAAAATACGAAAAATACTTTACTGACGACGTGTTCTAATCTCGAATATACATATTCTCCCTTAAATATTTCCATAGGTAAACCTAGAACACAGTTATAAATCAACACCACGAAGGAAGGCCAAGCAAACTAAACGAAGGAAGGTACGAAAAGAATCTTATAAACATCAAACAGAACTGTATAAATCCTGTTTCCACCCAACAATAATATTTCGTGTTACTCTCAAGATTGCCTTTAATTAAAAAATATGTAGTTTATTCAGGATAAACTTGACTAATTGGACAAACAGTCCGACGGTCACTAATTGCATTGCGAACTTTTGTAAATAAACAAGTAAAAAAACTTTGAGAAAAGAACAAATCTGGTACAGGAGTCACAATTTATGTGGCTTTTTCAACCTTTTTTAGATGAATATAGCGTAGGAGATGAATTGATTTTTGTATATAAAGGTGTGCATTTTATCCAAAGAGATTAGAATGCATGCAACAGACAGTAAGTTCTTACATGAAATATTTTTTCTAACATTTTGATTTATTTTCTTTTTATTTTTGATTAATTGCTAAATCGATTGCGCTTTTTAAGGTTGTATAAATCATACGGCACATAAATGTATACAGGTTTATACACATATAAACTATATTAACTAGGCTAACTGTTTCTCTCTTAAGTTCTATGCGTTTTTATAAGTGTCTTAGCGAGCTTCACACCATAACACCGTGTGTACGGTCGACTAATTTATATTATCATATTTTCAGGAAACATTATAGTTCACAACTGCATTCCGTGAGCCTGAGGAAGTTACCTATTCTAAAAGTAACGTAGCCCGACAGAACGGATCTTAGGACAAGGTGTCCATTAGTAAAAAAACTTTAACTCTAGGACTACTCTAAGGGATTGGAGTCGGTTAAATATTCAAAGAAATCCAAGTTTTAGGGTTACATTGTTTGTGCCCATTTCGTAAACTCACTCTCTGATGAATATATATTCATCAGAACATTTCCTACACATATATATACTAATGTATATATATGTGTAGGAAATGTTCTGATCGATTTAATTGACCTTGATGTTCATTGTTGATTAGGTTAATAATTGAGATTCCTTCTATTTCTTTTATGAATATTAATTTCTTGAATGTTAGTATTTAATTGTTTTATAATTAATGTTTTTTATATACATTCAACAATACTTTGTAAATTTAGAAAATTGTTAATTTTCTTAATCTACAAAGTAATAATAAATGAATTAAAAATGTATTAAAAGGAAAATCAAAACAAATTAAAATAGTTTGTTCCCTGTGGCAGAGTTCCTTTAACGCTGGCAACATTTCCTCCAATGCAATACTTATTCGTTGGGCCAGAAAAATAACAGCTCTGGGGTCACCGGTACTATCTACTAGGAGCCAACTTAAATCTTTAATAAGCGCCTGTGCACTTTAAACCCATGGCCCAAGACTCTGCTCCAAAGGCATCAAAATCAGTTTGTTTAGGAAACGTAGGGTATTGATTATTCAGTAGAGCAGTGAGGTGATGAGAGGTTGGACCGAGTTAGGTCTTGTGATTTGTAGACTAGTTGATTGTAAGAAGTTGTTTGTGTAGAAATGAGATCGGTCCCTTGAATTGAAGCTTAAACTGTTATATGTTTAAATAATGTGCGATAATCACAATCTCTTCGTTCATATACTTAGTCGACAAAAGGTTCTTTTGATTGAGATCGTAAAATTAATTTCTTATGTAACACTCCGAAAGACTATCTACTTACTTTCTGCTGTTCTTACATCCTTTTTTCAGTGCTCATGATTGTTTTTTTGGTAAGGCTTACATTTGTTTACAGGTATACATTTTACGAATGTTTTTATTCAAAAGGATCATATTTTTCATATTCACACATTACATATAAACTACAACTTAAAATGTTAATCGTATATATTAAAATAACAGCTTTTCGTTCGTAACATCCAAACTACGGATATTAACTAACTGTTTTAGCCTATCGAATTGATATGCAATTTTTTTTCAACCAAACTTCAAATATGATTAACAATTAATACTAAGTAATGACACCAACGAAATTCTAAGTACATTAAGATATCTGTTGAAACACGAGTACATTTAGCACTAACATTAGGCTACCCAGAATTAAAACAATTTAATATTAATCTTAGAAGTCAGCGGCACAGCTCGCGTCTTAAGTGGGGGATCAAAACTTGCACACTGTGTCTGAATTAATTAATTTCAACAATTTACTTACCAGTCTCTTTTTGATGGTCAAAGATCAACTTAATGATGTATTTAAAATTTAAGGTCACATTTTTGATACATTAATTAAAATTGTATCTCGAAAATGGTTTCATTTTAGATCCAAGTGTTTTAGGATCACTAACAAAATAAACTTAAACGGCTTTATCGGGCACTTCCTTTTTTCGTCCCTACTATAAAAATGCGTATTCCCAAAATGCTAAATGAGAATTTTTAATATTGCTAACCAATGAAAAATTCAGTTGCCAAAATTGCAAACCTACAAATAATCTATACTTAAATTGAGTTGCAATCATATAATAGAAATCAAATATATAAAGCTCATAATAAACTCTAATAGTAAAACCTGACCAACCGCAATTCCAACCTCCAATCGTTCCATAAAATGTTTCCTCTCAGAGTCAATAGCGGTTACGGCACAAACTAAAGACGTTATAAGCTGAGTGTAATAGAATGTGCGATAAAATGTCCACATTATTCTTTAAGCAGCGCAGTAAGTGCTCAGCATTCACTATTCAGCAAATAAAAGAGCCGTTCCCTTGGATCTGACCGGATAATGGAAAAACAGAGGACGCTCGACTCGCTACAGGAAATGTAGAGCTCGGAAATTTTTTAAAGTTTCAAGTCAATTATTTCAAGGAGGAGAAAACTATTAATTAAATAAACTACAATTAAGGTATGATTTGCGTAAAAGTGAGTGACAAGTGATTTAAAGAAAACTTGTATGAGTTATATAATAGCAAATTTATTATTATGCTTTGCACGGAAGTAGATAAGAGCGGTAAAACGGATGCAAGGAATTAATGTCAAAGCCTAGCAAAGCAGATTCAATAGAAAACAGAATTGGAAATTGTGGAATAACAACAACATTTTAAACAATTCTGTTTTCTCTTCTAACGGTAAACAGAGCCAATAAACAGATATAAGAAATAGGAATCACTGAGAAAAAAATTGTTTATTTTTCTTATGAATAATAAATATTTATGAAAACAAAGTTCACGGACAATAACTTCGTGAAAGGTTCTCAGTTTAAGTAGTCTCTGAGTGGAGTGTTCCTCCAAGATAAATGCGGTTAGACGAACAAATAAAGAGTATAATATTTATAAAATAGTTATCAACTACTTAGCCAGTCGAGCAGTTATTTGCTTACAAACAAATGTATTGGCTTCCATTTCCACGTTTTCGAAGAATTTCTGGAGAATATTTGGCTTCTTATTATTTAGTTACTGTGTGATCTCGACTAGAGATTATTTAAAATCCGAATCGTAGGACATCCAAACTTCCACCTCTTCCTGCAATAAAGCGACCATTGTAAGAACAGAAATGAGTTTTCAAAAATACATTTACCAACCATTTTAAGTTAAAAAAAAATATTTTGAGTCACAAAATATTTTTAACAAACATTTCACTATAATTACTGTTTCAACAACCGATTCAACAATACCTACCCAGCTTAGAATATCTAAATATGGAAAATCTGTGACGAAACTAGTATTAACTAAATCACTTCTTGGTATAAGCAAAAAGGTATGCTAAGTTTCGGGTCTAACAAGTTCTGTAAATAGCACATTGGTATCTAACCACAGGTCGAACGAACGATCTCTCTCTTTGTTCTGTTCTGTCTACTTTTACTATTTTTCTTCGACGTACACGGTAGGCGCACACAGATTTCATTTAATATAATATCTTTTTAGATGCGTTAAGTCAAGTTACCGTGGAAGAAATGGTTATGTGGCTATTTCTTTCGTTACAATCCTATTACAACCATATTCGATTCCGCTAACCATACAATGCTGAACACATCCATAATTATCTAATTCTAAATAATGGGGCCTGTGTGACATCTAATTAATATCACATTCAAATGGGATAATGCGCGGTCATCGAATGCTACGAACTTATATTACGATTTGTAAATTTAATGCTAATAACCTGATCTATTGCAATATCATGTCATGTATATTAATAAAGCATTATTAATTATGCTTATTTTGCTAAGACATTCATATAAACATATTATTTTTCTATTTATAGTTGGCGTTTTTCAAATATGAATTTTCGGTTATGGAACTGACACCCAGTCTAATGTTAAATAACTGTTTCCGTGCGTTCAATAAGTGCGTATAAGCATTTTGTACTAGTCGTTTAGACTGAGTTACTAAAACGCTACATATTTATTAAGTTTCTGGAATGGAGCCTATCGCTCGTAATAAAGAACAGTAAAAGATCAAGCGAACCGCAAATTAGACCTGCTCCAACCCATTCTTAGATTGCATTGTTCACTTTATTTTGAGATATTTTCTATAGTTAATGCTCGCTGTCGGTATTGTTGGAATGAACTAATTATTTCCTTTATTTGTTGCATTTGTGCTAGAGTTGCCTCAAAGAATAGAAGATACCTACTAAAAGTCTCAGTCAAGTTTATTTTTCCTTAAATGACTTCAGGGAATAAGATTGTAATTGTATAAGAGGAAATAAACATTTATGTGTGTATATAGAAATAATTACATTGTAAATATTGCACTGTTTATTTAATAAATAATAATCTAGTGGTGCTAGAATCTTATTTGACCGTTTTATATTCATAGACAAGTTGGTGATCGGCCATTAGTCTGACATGTCGTTTTTTTTATTTTAGGCATGCCGGTATCTACATGATGTTTTCCATAACGTATGAGTACCTATGTACACAGAAATTCCATATGTGTACAGACGAAGAACCTACGACCTCAGAGATAAGAGTCGCACGCGTTTAGCCCAAAATTGCTTTATATAAAGAACATTAAAACAATAACTTTTAGATAAAGACTGTTCTTTATCTAAAAGTTATTACATGGTTGTATGTGTATGGAGTACATGGTTGTGTATTTTTTCAATTAAAAAACACGTATTCATGTTTGAAGTAAATATAAATAGATTTACTTTTACCATTATTTCATAATATTTATTTTATATTTATTTAATTATAAGTAATTCTAAAAGCTTACTTAATACATATTATTATACAAAATACTAAAACAATACACAAAGCCAAAAAAGATTACACAGATTAACAAATCTATATATATAAAAGAAAGTCGTGTTAGTTACACCACTTATAACTCAAGAACGGAAGAACAGATTTCGGTGAAAATTGGAATGGAGGTAGCTTAGAGCCAGGAGACGGACATAGGATACTTTTTATCCCGTTCAACAGCGTTCCCGTGGGACTTGACATGAAACGTCAGTCACTATAAAACGTGGTATAACAAAAAAGAATAATAAAACGCAAATGATAGCTATGTTATTGACGTATAATGACAGCTATGTAATGACGTATATATGACAATTTGATATTTGTAAGAAATCAATATTCAAAATATTTCTATTAAATAAATAATTAAATGTAATGATAGTGCCATTGCCCATTCGTATAAACAGTGAAGAGAACTATAAAACTCGATATGGTCGTATGTATACAGTTCATCCAAAGAATGATGAATGTTTCTATTTGTTGTTGTTGTCGAAAGACGCATTTAATCGAGTATTGGAACGGGAACGTGAATATGATCACCAGGAATTAGATTTAGTAGTTCAAACGAATGTAACCCTGTTGAAATACCAACAAAAGGAAGTTTATGTTACTTTAATGAAGGCAAACGATGATGAAAATGGTGGTTTATATTTCCTAGATGCCCTTGGTGGAACTGGCAAGACATTCCTCATGTCATTATTTACGATACGATAATGATAGGAAATCTCAAAGGTGAGGAAGTTCTTATTCTGAGGATCCCGATGATCCCAACCGATATGCCGTTTGAATTTAAAAGACTTCAATTTCCGATACGTCTTGCATTTGCCATGACCATCAACAAATCACAAGGCCAATCCTTAAAAGTTTGTGGTTTAAATATAGAACATTCATGTTTTTCCCATGGTCAATTATACGTGGCATGTTCACGGGTCGGAAGACCATCAGCGTTGTTTGTTTTTGCGCCTGATAATAAAACAAAAAATTTCGTGTATCACAAGGTACTTAAGTGAAGAGCAACTTATGTACTAAAATACAGAAATAATAATGAATGATTAATGTAGGTATTTAATTTTTTTGTATTTTTTCCAATAAAAAAAACAAACTGCTAATTTATTGCCATTAAGGCGGAACAAAGTTCGCCGGGTCAGCTTGTTATATATAAAAAAAAATATTTGAATTATTTATATCACACGGTTAAGTTATTTACATTTTTAATTGAATAAGGAAAAACAATGAGTTTCTACTCAGTAATTTTTAACAAAACCCAATCGAGTTCTAAACTGGCAAATAATTTGCCGAGTCGGCAGTTATCGGTAGATCGAGATTACGCAGCCAATTTGCTGAACATTTTATTATTTATTTTGCTTGCTTAGGTCTCCCCATTTCTGTCTATACCGGTTTTTCCTAATTACTCGTTCCTTTGTACATTTTTGCAAAAATCTTATGTTTTCATAAATAAAGTTTATTTTAATTTATAATAAATTTCGCCACACTATCTTATTAACCTTTGTTTGGTCAAGATTTTCTCATCTGTCTCTTTTAACTGGGTAATGATTATAAGCTCAGCTTGACAGAAATAGTGTTATATGAATAAGTCTATTGAAGAATTATGTTTATACAAATCTGTTATATGATTAACATGCCACCGTTTATTATGCTTTGCTTTCGCTAATGAATGCGTATGTTATAGATGTGTCGAAAGCTTTACGTCTGAAAGTGAAGCCGCTGGAGGCATCTTTAGCGAATGGTTCGAGACAGAAGCATTAAAGAAGCACCGGTCTTTAGTCCGAATTCTTTAACTTAAACTTAGCTACAGATATTCGCCTGACAGCTAGGCAAAATTGCCAAGACACAAATATGCAATGGATATAGTTTAATAAACTCAAGAAATTGTATTATGTTGATTGACATTTTATTTATTTGATCGACTAATAATTGATCGACACTGTATACTTAAAGATAAACTTGTATAAGTGTTTTACAGCGTTCACAAATTATATATTATAACATAAATGGTGCAAATTATTTCAAAACACTACGATCATTCATGACAATCAGGCGTTACTAAAAAACCTATATACATCTCATATATATCATTTATATAGTATATTAATAATCAGTGGCACTACAACCTCTTTAGGTCTTGGCCTCAGATAGCTGAATCTGTTTCATAATCAATTTTTAAATCTAATAGGCAAGTAGGTGATCAGCCTTCAGTGCCTGATGACTTTTGGGTCTAAGACATGTCGTTTCCTCAGGATGATCTTCACCGTTCGAGCAAATGTTAAATGCGCACATAGAAAGAAAATCTATTGGTACACAGCCGGGGATCGAACCTACGACCTTAGTATGAGAGTCGCACGCTGGAGCCACTAGGCCAACACTGCTCAGTAGAAATAATAATAAACTCGTAATAATAAGCCTGCTTGCATTCCTAAATAATCTATAACAAAAAAAGACACGCCGTAAGTTATGTTATGTTACATTAGTTTAGTTTTTTTTTAATTTTTACTCTACTCCTATTAGTTTTTCCGACACCCATTATCAGTGTTACCTAGTTTCCTTAATAAGACTTACAGGCAAACGACCATCAGTTTTTAAAGGATCATTTTCAAAAAATGATCCTTTAAAAATTAGTTACTAGATAAATTAGAATACTATTTAAATTCAGTTACTTACAGGGCTATTAATTTACTTTCTAGATATAAAATTAATTTACAGCAGTTTTGTATTTCTTAAAATACGTTTCTTGCATTTTCCCCTTGTTTGGTATTTTATTTCATTAAGACTTAAATAAAGATAAAACCGCCTGTGGCACGTGAGACTAATTAATTAAAATGTAATATTGTGTTAATATGCAATGGAAACGTATTAAAAACTATTTGTACTGGAAACATGGGAGATGTTACACATTGCTTTTTATACACGATCTTTACGAATATAGGTAATATATATTTGCATATGTCTACATATGAAACGTAATAATTACGAGCGAATAAACTGCGGTTAAACTTGTAAAACTGATAGTTAAGTGAAACCACAGAATCCTGATAAATACTGAAAATGTAAAATTTATTTAGAAGGGTGATAGAAAGGTTTTATGGTTTTGTGTCTATAATATATTTTCCATTGAACGCCTTTTTCAGATTATTAATACACATGCCATCATGATCTTGTAAAAAACCAAGTCTCGCAACGGAGTTCTATCGTAAAAAGATGTGAGATCCATGTAATACCAAGACGTTTAATTTATTCAATTCCTACTCAAGGGACCGTCTGTGTTAAGAGATTGCGTAATCAGCTAACCTCAAAAACTATTGGGTAAATATTATAATCGGTGTCAATCCGAAAATCTTAAAGCCAAATATAAGTCGACTTTGTCGCAGGCAGTCGCCCCAAGCTACGTTAAATGAAAAAATAACACAATAAATATTTCTGCTATTTCCTATTCTGTTTAGCTTGGGGACAACACGACATCAACACAAAACTTGTTCGCTTTTTCGGCTTTTATTTTTTCTATGACTGGCTTTATGAAGAGAAGTCAATTTTTTAAATTATTTTTCTTACTCACTTTAATGTAATAGGAATTAAATATATTATATTATATTTTTTATGATAGAGTTTTACAATATAATACAAATAATTTATAAAAATATCTCTATAGAGATATGAGAAAAATGGCAAACAACTTGCACGATTTTTTACGAAAATGATACCTTGATTTTTTATAATATACTGAATTATTTAGGTATATATGAAGTCATGGCTTATAAAATTGGCGTATTGTATTTTTTTCAATTGAATATATTAAATTAATTAATGTATGTAGTGATGTACCATTGCTATCTATGCACTTTTGCCATGTCATAGGTGCCATGGATCTTTTTACTAAAAAAACCATTCGGAAACAATAAAATATTTGAAGGCGATATCGATTGCGATATCTGAGTTGATTTATTTACCTTGTAAGAAGTTAACTATCTTTTGAAAAATAGTCCATAATCTTTTGGCCAGATTAGTTGGTAAAATAACAGAGTAAATTTTCGCTTGGGGCACGAATTGGCTGCTTTGCCTTGCTGCAACCATTGCGAAGACCGCTTTCGAATATCGTAAGGGATTTAGACAAGATGCCTTAATCTTCTTCTTGCATGTCTTTGCTTTGTATATATAGAAATTAGAAAACTAAATTAGTATGAAAATTTCACGTCGACAGTCGGTAGCCTATGTACAAAAGGCGTGAGTCGGGACACAATGCTCTGGTAGTGCTACGAAAAGACCCCTGTTCTATAAAAAAAAAAGCGTTTTTCCGCCATATTTTTGGGAGATCTCAAAAGCTCCTGTTTTACATAATTTGGACCCGCCAACTTTAATGGCTGAAATTTATTTTTATGTTATTAAATATTTCTGTTTTGAACGTTGTCGAAAAATTATAACGATCGAAGCTTGAGTTAATATTTTTTAACTCAAAAATGTTAGTTTTTACTTAATAAAGTCAAAGTCTTTAACATAACTTTTACACATTTCAAGAAAAAGCTTTTATTAACGGATTGAAGATATGTAGATATTATTATAAACTTAAAACTTGTAACGATAATTATCTTACGTAATTTTAAAATTTTCTCGACGTTTTAAGCAGCCTGGTATTGTAAATTTAAAATAATATTGTGATGTTTTAAATTTTATTAGGTTCATAAATGTTATTTATATTAATCCTGAAACTAAATAAGGTGCTACGGATAGCTCGGAGCTACGCTATCGACGTTGCGGTAGTGTAGTACCATATAATATTATCTTGGCTGCAACCGAAGCGTTTTTGAAAATACAATTACGCAAAAGCGTATGTAGAAAACTTTTCGGTTGTAACACGGTTTGACCCCCAGGATACACGTTTCATGACCGGTAATTCGATTAAAAATGCCTTCTTTATTGTGCCATTTGAGTAATGTATTGAAGCAGTCGACGCGAGTTTGTCGATTTGCTTCATTCAATTCGTGAGATTACTTTTCAAGATTTTTTATCCACCCCAATTAACTTACAATATACCTAATACAGTTTTGTAACTAACACAGCCTGAACCTAACGTATTTGCAATGAAACCGCTTTCACAATAGGAATCCTTCGTTATCATCTTTGGTGTCCGGCCCTCCACGGAGCTTGTTCTGCAGGTCGAAATTTCCAGAACTAAAACGGTGGGATAAAAATTGCAATGTGTTTTTTTGCGACACCGCCGCCGATACTTCGAACAGCTGTTGCAGCACTGATGTCACGGTGGAACTAGCATACCTTAATAACGCGATATATCATGTTTCCCACTTTATAAATAGAGCAAAAAAATATATAATTTCTAATTCCTAACCAAAGAGGAGATATTTGTAGTCAAAGTGACCGTACGATAAAACTCCAATCTATATATATAAAAGAAAGTCGTGTTAGTTACACCACTTATAACTCAAGAACGAAAGAACAGATTTGAGTGAAAATTGGTATGGAGGTAGCTTAGAGCCAGGAGACGGACATAGGATACTTTTTATCCCGTTCGACAGCGTTCCTGTGGGACTTGACATGAAACGTCAGTCACTATAAAAAGTGGTATAACAAATAAGAATCAGACTTGGAATAATAAAACGCAAATGATAGCTATGTAATTGACGTATAATGACAGCTATGTAATGACGTATATATGACAATTTGATATTTGTAAGAAATCAATATTCAAAATATTTCTATTAAATAAATACGTTTAATTATTTTTACAATTTACAATTTAATTATAATGATAGTGCTATTGCCCATTCGTATAAACAGTGAAGAGAACTATAAAACTCGGTATTGTCGTATGTATACAGTTCATCCAAAGAATGATGAATGTTTCTATTTGTTGTTGTTGTCGAATGACGCATTTAATCGAGTATTGGAACGGGAACGTGAATATGATCACCAGGAATTAGATTTAGTAGTTCAAACGAATGTACCCCTGTTGAAATACCAACAAAAGGAAGTTTATGATACTTTAATGAAGGCAAACGATGATGAAAATGGTGGTTTATATTTCCTAGATGCCCTTGGTGGAACTGGCAAGACATTCCTCATGTCATTAGTTTTAGCAACTGTTCGGGCGAGATCCAACATAGCGGTTGCAGTTGCTTCTTCTGAAATAGCAGCCACATTGTTAGAAAGATGCCGTACGGCTCATTCAGAATTAAAATTACCGTTAAATCTTCAAACTATTGGAGAACCAACGTGTAATATTGCAAAACACTCAGCAATGGCCAAAGTTTTAGCGGCATCGAAAATCATCATCTGGGACGAATGCACAATGGCGCATAAACGTGCATTGGAAGCACTTAACCGAACATTAAAAGATTTACGCAATGAATCGAGATGTTTTGGAGGAGCAATGATTTTACTGTCTGGCGATTTCCGCCAAATACTGCCAGTAATTCCAAGATCTACGGCTGTCGACGAAATAAACGCTTGCCTCAAATCGTCAAATCTATGGCGCTATGTGACGAAACTGCAGCTGACAACAAACATGAGAGTTACATTGCTTACTGATAAAAAAGAAGAAAAAGAATAAAGATGTAGATGACCTGAACTACATAATGGTATGCGTTTGGTGGTTAGAAAATTGAAGAACAATGTAATTTACGCTACGATAATGATAGGAAAATTCAAAGGTGAGGAAGTTCTTATTCCGAGGATCCCGATGATCCCAACCGATATGCCGTTTGAATTTAAAAGACTTCAATTTCCGATACGTCTTGCATTTGCCATGACCATCAACAAATCACAAGGCCAATCCTTAAAAGTTTGTGGTTTAAATCTAGAACATTCATGTTTTTCCCATGGTCAATTATACGTGGCATGTTCACGGGTCGGAAGACCATCAGCGTTGTTTGTTTTTGCGCCTGATAATAAAACAAAAAATGAAAAAATGTGTATCACAAGGTACTTAAGGGAAGAGCAACCTATGTACTAAAATACAGAAATAATAATGAATGATTAATGTAGGTATTTAATTTTTTTGTATTTTTTCCAATAAAAAAACCCAAACTGCTTATTTATTGCCATTAAGGCGGAACAAAGTTCGCCAGGTCAGCTAGTTTTATATATAAGCACCTTATATTAAAATAGCATTCAACTTTAATAATGCAAAATAAACATACAAAGGAATCTTTCACCGATTAGCACTTTACAAAATCACGAAACGCGGTACTCTTGAAACATTTCTCTGCATTTGTAGTATTATCAGGGAGTACTATCGTGCAATAAATCACAGCGCACTGGATCTCAAGTCAGTGAACGTTAAATTATTTTTGTTTTATCATTCACTATCCGGTTTGATAGTTGGAAAGGATATGTTTTGCTGGATATCTGCATTTATATAAACCATTTATATTAAACCCACTAATCCTTAGTAATTTGTCTAATCTAATTTACTAATAAGGATTTTTATTTTACTTTTAGTTTAAGGGCATTAAAAATTATAATATTAATAAACCAACTAACCTGTAAATTGACACTCAATTAACCGGATAAAATAAATACTTCAAACAATTAAAACTCGCACTACGTTCTAGAGTCACAACTCTACAACGAGAATATATTCTCTCCAACCCTTGCTCCTACTGTATTCAATAACACAATATGAAATAAATGACTAGTTCACCACCGTAAAATAAAAATATATAATGTATATATATACTACCTAATGGTGAAATTAACAAATGCAATTGAAATTTGCATAATTTAAAATTTTCATAAATATAGGAAACCACACTCGATTCAATCAATTACCTTTCTTATTTTTCTTTTTATAACATTTTCAGATTAAGAAACGATATAAACTCAATTGTATACGACTATTACGGAGTACGATTGATTTTTAAATACAAAAAATAAACGCATTTAACATTTAAAGTTCAATTTAGTTTTAACGGATGGAGAAAAAGACTGCGCCCACTTCTGTTGATTCGCGCCAGCTAAACAATACAATTATTGTTTATTGATCCGAAGCATTACGCTTTCTGATCTTAGTAAGCACGATATTAGTACACATAAAACATTATTAGCCCAACTGCAATCATACACAATACAGCTTCAGACATCAAAACAATTAAATTAATTAATAAAGCAATATTACAGAACTAGGTTTATTCTTATTTCTGGTTCGCTTGAGTATGTGAAAATTGTAATATTAAACGTATTTATAAAGCATTATTTGTTAGCATACCACATGATCTGGACTAGATTCCTAAGGCAATCGATTTACATCTAAGCGTGAAAAGAAATCGACGAAGTAAAAGTTATTTTTTGCTCAAAATACAAATTGTTGTAGTGTGGTTCTTTAGAAAACATTGGAAGACATTTTTCTTTTAAACGAATGTATTCAGTGTTCATACTTTTACATCAGAATACTTTTCCTGATTTCATTGGTCAAGGAAAATCATCATTATTGATCCTCAATCTATGACTTTATACGAAGAAGGAGCTTCACGCATTGCGACTGAGCCATGCATGCTATACGAGAAAGGAGGGGTGTAGACTTATGAAAAAAAATCTCCTCATTTTAAGTGAAAACATCCAATGTAAGAATAAATATAGAGCCCATTACTTTTCCGGATTCGAAGCACACATACATCCCAATACCTATCTTTACTTATTAGTTTTCTTCATAATAGCATTTTTAATCATTTTTATTTATAACGTATATATATTTTTTTAAATCGAATCTTCAAGTTAAAAGGCAATACAATTTCAATTCTATTAGAAATATAAAATTTAATCTTCATGTCTTCGTTACCTACCATTTGATCTCCTAATGTTGGTTTTGATTCAATTACAATATTAATGAGTGCAACTTAAAAATATTAATATAATTTAAAACGGTTAATTAGAATATTTATGTAAACAAAATTTTCTGGAATCGTTTACGTACTTACTTAAAATAAAATTAAAACTTGACTTTAATTAAATATGTTAATTCTATTCTATTGTATAATATATTAATAATAATATTTTACTTATTTTATTTATGTGAAAATTCCTCATATAGTAAATGATAAGTTTTTTGCCTCTCTTACAGTGGCCATAAATTCAGAGCAATCACCCTTTTTGTCAAGTGGACATGTTTCGGTTTAGGCCTGGACTGATTTATCCTCACACGCCGAAACGATCGGTTATCCTTCCATATTTTATTTTTACGAAAATCCACAATCTATATGAAATTGTATAGACGTTGACCGTTGATTTATTCTTTATACTGTAGTTCTAATATAAGTATTAACATAAGCCATAAGTCAAAAATCAATTCATCGAACGTAAGGCAATTTCTTTCCTAACATCATTAAGATAACTATGTCGGAGATACTCCAAAGCGCTCAAAATACATCAAACATATTTGTACAACAGACTCACAAACATTTATATTTCGAAATTTCTTACAAGCCTGCGTTCATAGGGCAATGAAAACTACGAACGCGATATGAAATTCTTGCTAAATTATATATACATGCTAGGAATTTCCCTTTGATGAGGTTTCTGTCAACTTTGATATAGTCATACCAATTTATACTAATATTAATAAAATAATGAGCGTTCAAACTGGCGGTGAAGGAGGCTTACCTGAGCTGGCCTAGTTAACGCTGGTTCGACTGATCCGCTGCAACTGAAAGTCAACAATTGAGGGAAGGTGACACAGGGAAAGGAACCCTGGAATGTTCTCGTTTCAGAGGCCAAGGCACTTTTTAGGTCGCAGAACCAGAGGAGTGAGTGACGTGACATCTTTTTAACTGGCCTCTAATTATTTCAAGACTAGTTTTTTTTATTTTTGATGTGGTAAATTTGTATTTTGTGCGATTACTTATGAATGTAATAGTACAAAACCTTTTAAAATAAAAGTAAAATACTTAAAGTTTTAATCTTAAATTTTATTAGCTGATTTTTTTATAAGTTTACTTTTATAGGACTAGACGACGTTTTTTTTATTGTTATACAATGGTAATATAACGATCTCATATGACGAACAAAATTCAGTGAAGAAATATTTTGGCTTTGGTCTAAAAATTTTCTTTACATGTGGATTTCTTTATATAAATGGAAATTTAAATGACTGCGTTAGTAATTTTATTCATAAATCTACCCTTTTCTCTCAGAATTGTTAAAGAGTCATGTGATGTAGCGCAGATGTAAGGCGTCGTAATAAAACGTCAGTCGCACGTGGAACTTTCATCTTGTGTAATTACTGAGGCGTAGTACCGTCTACCGTGCACTAAGCATCTTTCAGTGTGCACATTACCAATGTTTAACAGCGATTGTCATTTTGGGTATTTTTCAGTGATGTATTTAGTAAAAGTTTACTGTCAACCCAGTTGAAAACTGTTAATAACTTGCAAGAAAAATTAAATTTTCTCGTTATTGCTTATATTTTCATAACATGTTATAAACAAATGAGCTGAAATTGAATTGAATGTCGGTAGAAATATTTGAATAATATGTCATTACGCGTTTTTGATGTATGAAGTAAATGTATCGTATGAAATTTCATTGTTCATACCTAAATTTATAAATGTGATGAATGCTCACTATTCGATTCTCGGTGTATAATATAAAACGCCTGCTTTGTTACAACAATCTTAATATATATATTTCTTGTGTGCGTGTGTATGTGACTGAACTCCTCCTAAACGACTGGACCGATTCAGACGAAACTTTTTGTGTGTGTTCAAGGGGATCTGGGAATGGTTTAGATTCACAATTTTGTCCGCTGGACAATGTTTTTTTAATTAATTTTCAATTTATTAGTTATTGTTGATTTTGGAATGTTTTACATTGGATCCGACAGACGGCGCTACCATCGCAGTGTCAAATTTTAAATAATATTCGAATTTTAATTTTAGTCTGTCCCGAAATTTAAAAAAAGTTTTGTTATCATTGTGTTATATCGTGTGTGACCATGTGCTGGATCGTTAGATATTGTCATAACATTTGAATAATAATTTTCATCAAAATGGCTTATTAAAAATTGAAATTTTGAAATTAAAGACGTGTAGACAGGACAACGTCTGTCGGATCCGCTAGTAATTATATATATTTCCAACACTTTTTATCCTTAAACAACCACACAGCTTACAATTTAACGTCCGTCACTTATTTTAGATCGTATCAAGACGACTCGTCATTCTGTTTGTAACTGTGGGTATCGAATCAATCAACTTACTTACATCGAGTAAAACATATTAAACAAATACAACTATCAAATAATCTATACTGTAATTTATAAATATTAATTATTAGCATAATACAATTGTAAAATAATAACATATTATCATAAATTCGTTACATCGTGAATCAAGTACAATCATTAAATAAAGTAGCTTGTAAATTGAATATTATTTAAAAAATAAACGTGTTTTAAAATAATAAATTTGTAAAATAATAATAATTAATCTTAAATTCATTACATAAATATGAAGTATACCTTAATATTTACTAAAACTGCAAACATAATTGAATAAACATAAAGAGCATTATCCTTACTAATTTCCGCAATAATGCGGATACCATTATTAAAATAGTATATTAATCACATTACAGAATTGACATAAACTAAATGTAGCCCTAATAATGAAGTAAACAGATTATTTCTTCAATAATTACGTCGGAGAAAGTAAAAAAATATGATTATTTTTCAGTTCAAAACTCTTCATTATTAGGGACTACGGAACTGAAATATCATCCAAGTGTAGAACTTGTTTATTTTTTTTTTCAAATTGTAACGTTAGCATATAAGTGTTGTCATGTAAGTGTCTAATGAATATTATGAGAATAAATGTCTTTAAACCTAACCTGAAATCGAAAATCAATATTTGGGTTTTCCTAAATTATATTAAATTTATTACAATACAAAGTCAAGTCCTCAATCTGTAACATAGATGTTCAGACTACTATTAACATGAACGCTAACATAGTCAATGGAAAACGTAGAGTTATATGTATGTAATGAACATTGACAAATAAACTAAATATTTTATGGCTGACAAGAATAAGCCAACGACATCTTACTGTAAACATATATTGAAAAGGAAATTGTCCTAAACGTGCAATATTACTGACAATTCTAAATTTCTACTGAAACTTAATATATGTGTACGTGGTTCAATGCTTGCAGTAATTATTGTGAGATTGATGCGCACAGAGACACTTTGATTACAGGCTTTCCGCTACATCTGCGTTCTTGATCAAAACTTTGCCCTTTTTAAGCAAAAATATTATTTTTAGTAATATCGATAGCCTTTTTCACTTGCTAAATAAAATTAATGGCTGCTTGTTTAACTTTTTACTGTAGATACTTGCCTGGTCAAATTACGCAATCTAAGACTAAGAAATTTTTTTTGTAAAATATTAAATTGCTCTAAGTTTTAGTATAAATGGTAGTCATCAATTATGCTAAAAACTTATATAACTTAGTACATAAACTAGGTAGATTATACAAGTTTTCTCAAGTAAGTGATGCTTTGTATTTTAATGACTAAGATAATTAAAAAGTATTCTTATTAAGAAAAGTTCAATCACTACAACTACCGTAAAATAAACTCTACTTACATTTACTCAAGAAATTTTATTAATTTACTCTCCCAGGGAATAGAATATTGCCATATTTCTATTCATAGAATTCGTATTCCTTCAGTAAAATATTCAAACCTCGACAATTCGGTGGACAGACACCACAATATTTATATTCCGTGAAAATTATATAATAATAAGAACATATTTAGTTCCTTCTTAAGTCGGGCAAGTGAGACTTTCATATAATCATAGAATTTCATTCATAAATCTAAATAAAAGTAATAAACCACTTAAAACTAATCATATACATGTAAACTTTCGTGACAGTCACAGTTGTATTTCAGGATTCCCATAATGTCACTGAGCCAAAAACATTTTCGTTAAACAACGACGCATACAGAACTATTAACATAAGTAAAGAGCAATAAAGTTCGTACGCAATGCATATAATAATTGTAAATTCTCTGTTTGTCAGGTAACTGCTACGATGCATTGTCTCACAGAGTATAAAATAAAACACATCTGGCTAAAAAAGTTTCATTATAACTTTTTAACTAAATCGTTTTCTTTAAAAAAACAGCATTCTGTTTTGTACAAGTATATGATATTCAGCATCAATCCTGAATTACAATTCGCTCTTATTCGGATATAATAAAATAATAATTAAAAATATGACATTTCTTTCAAATGAAACTCTTCAATTTACCGATGAAGGGGTCTTAGTCAGAAACGAGACTGCACTGCGTAATTAATACGTTTGATTACGACATACGAGAAAATGTTAGTGCGAAATCTCTTTTCTGTATCTTATCCTATTCTTTTGCATTAAGTTTATATTATCAATTTATATATTTGTATTTACATTTAGAACAAATAGCAACACATATAACAACTAGTAAAAGTTCGTTGCTCTACGCGGTTCAATTGAAGGTAGCACAATATATTTAAGTGCACTTTTATACTCCATGCTATGTTATGAATTTTTCATTTAACAAACAGAACCGCATGCTCTCGCGGTAATGCAACGCCGTTTGGACATACACTAAATTTTAATCCCTGTCTTAACGCCTCATTTGGTACACAGTTATAAATTCAGTGACTTCACAGTATCAAATTTAACAATAGTATACATTTTCATGTGGAATTCTGATAAATATTAAATATATTGTATGTTCTGTTTTGTTGTTTTTTTTTTAATAGTGAACACAATCTTGAAAGGTTTTCAAAAAAGTAAAAATGGGTATGACGCAATTATATATTCTCATAAAAAGTCGTATACTACGGTAACTAGTCCGTCATCATTTTATGGCATTGTTTCAATAATCTTGGTCCAGTGAATATAGAGGTGTTCCATCAATTCGAAGCCAGCTTGAATGGCAGCCTTTGCAAACTTCGGACTAGTACATAGGGCGTTGTCATGAGAAAACCGAACCACTTTTACGAGTTTATCATGCTGTTGCTTGCGTCCTACGTACAAAGTCCATAATAGGTATTGTATTATCACCACTCCTTGTTTGTCCCAGAAAAAACAGCCTTACCGTCTTACCGGTGCATGGTATTCCTTAATTTTTGTTCGGTGATCACGGTCTGACCCTAAGATGTTTTTTTCGTTTCCGGGTCACAATTTATTAGCGTTCTGACGTCTTATATATTGAGGAACCCGGCAATAATCTTATATTAAAAACCCAAACAGCGAAATTCTAGTATATTATTTGTACGCGCGTCACCTAGCATTCTGGGCGCACTGCCACTTCTTTCAAAACCAAATGGTTGCGTAAAATGATATAAACAGTGCAGAAACCTTTATTTCTTATACTATATCACGTAGTAACACGACAATTTGTGTAATTTATTTAATCATATGTTCAATCACTAGTGATGTGGGGCTTCCCGCACGGGGCACGGTCCTCGCCTACACTCAGCATACCAGCGTACAGTAGAATATGGAGCAGAATGAACCCGTATTTTAATATCTAATACCTGGGCTATGCCTGCTAGTATTTATTGTATTTTTTACATCAATATAGCGTTAACACTTTTTAAGAACTCCACTGTAAAAAAGAAACATAATATAACACTGCTGAAATAATTATCTGACCAAAAGGTATAACTAAATAATGCTGTACCAACCGCAGAAACAGCAATAAGCATAACCCTGCCGCCGAGACGAAGCGCTCGTTTGTGGTGATGAAGTTTTTAATTGTTCTTTCCTCTGTTTTTGTCGATTCGCATGTTCCAGCCTCAGTTGCGCATTATTGAAGCGAGAACATATTGCGGATGTGTCAATATTGTTTATACCCAGAATTTTACAGCCTACCAATATTTAAATATGTAGTATATTTTGCAACCTTATTCAAAAGAGAATAATTGTTATTCGTACTTGGCACCTTAAACATTGCTACCTGTGTGTTTAAAGTTACATTTACCGTGTTTTACTACTACTATTACTATAAGTAGATACTATTGAAATATTCCTAATTGTATTTCATTATATTACTCCTAAAATCATTAAAAATAAGTGCTCAGGTATTACTTTTAAAAATGTTTTCTTTAGTACTAAGCTAGAAGATCATCAAAATCATCTTCCGCAGTAGAATATTTTACTTCTGTTTTATAATTAGATAAATCTGCATCAAACCTATGTTGAGACACTGTCAGTTATTGTTAAAAGTTTTGCCTACAAAAATATAATACTATCTTAAAGCTAGCTTTGATACCTAAATAAATAAAACAATAAAACCGATTCATATGATAAGCAATTTCATCGATATTTGATGATAATTAATCTTCAATGAACGATGATATAAATTTAATTTAGTGTATGAACTAATTTAGTGTATCTATTAACCCGAGACATCCAGTCACCCTATTTGTCCTTTCAATACAATAATAATAATCATACCGATGAACGAATTAGGTATACTCTGAAATCACTTGTACTTTAATTTTATAACTATACAATTTCAAGCAAATTATATGTTTTTCTTATTTTCACTGCATGTGTGTCGTAAATGCCTATCGCATTTAAAGTAGTATTCTGTACCAATCTACAACGGCGATAAATATTAGCATTTATGAATAAAAAATAATAACAAAACTCATAATTAAAAATCTGTGTTGACACCAGAAAGCACTGAAATAAAACAAACTTTAATGATTTTATAATAAGGTCACTTTTAATTACCCAGCCCTCTTAATATCCAGCCATCCCTAATAGGGGCCCATAAAAATGTCTGCGGCTTGTATTTATGCGAGTCCTCTGCCTGTTCTTGTCGAATCTAACGGGCTTTGTTCACATAAGTAAGACAGGGTTAGAATACAGGTGTTAAAGATTTAGCTCTTTATTTTCTGTTTTGATGATCTCCTTGAGTGTCCAATCTCTTTTCCATCTATTTGCTATTCTTCTTTTGATCTATTTGGTGGTTATATCAGTGGGACGGATAATTTGCCCCAGATATATGGGTATTGAATGGGTTTAACTTTGATAGGCCGACCCCTCACTTTCATTGTTTAAGTCTTGCATCGTTGTAAGTTGTAAGTTTGTGAGGGTTCTCTTTTAACAATACAATATCGTCTGCAAATCGGAGCTTATGTATCATGTAAATTTCTCCAATATATATTAAGTCAAAATTCATTCTATCCTATGTTTCCGAATATGTTTTCAAGCACATAAATTGTGCTTGAAATTATGAAGATATTGAAAATAGCTTGTGAGATAGTGGGGCCCCTCTTTCGATTTGAAATGTATAACCGGGTTTTTTAATTTAAACTCTTGCTTAGATGAGCCTCTTGCTCGTATGCCACCTCTTCTATAAAAAATATAGTAGAATAATATCAGCTTATAGGCTAAAACTAAATATTTTTACCTCGCTTAATAATTGTTATTTAACATTCTTATTTCCGATAATGTCATTTAGATCTACGAACTTCAATAAGTCAAGTTAGTTTTTGTTAATCCAGCATCCCAACCCCAATACTACTACTACTAATGTTAACTTATTTAATAGCTTTTGTTGTCACCCAGATTCATAGAAAGTGTTTAATTTATCTTAAGTGTTTAAATAACTGAACATAAAACCAAAACCCGCCGCCAAACTTAATTCCCGCCTTCCGATTAAATCATGATCTAAAGTCGAACATGCTAACGAATAAACCAATGCTTAAATGTAATAAAAAAACAAACATGTGTTTAAGTAAGGCATTTAAAACATGTCTGTTTCAATGTGTAAATGATTTGTAAACCAATTAAAGCCGGCTAGACCGCAGCGGGTGACAGAGGGCGCCTGATTCAATTACTCGCTATGTAAATGAACCCCCGACCTCGGATACGATAAGTATTCATGCCTAGCACAATTTTGCTAAAATACTATACAGTCTAAGTAAAAGCTCCATAGTTATATATAGCACATAATACGAAAATGTGATTTCTATGAGGTGGCTAATTAGTCAACTATCAAAGAAAACTTGAAATTGATTTTAGTCGGATTTACAAGTATATGACTTTCATAAATAACGTTTCCTGTAGCTTAAATAAATCAAATAATCTGAATAAGACTGTCAGCAATGAAGTACTATTTAGAGGGAGCGTATATACGAGTATCTTATCACCATAAACAAAAGCCCCTTTCATCTCCTCGGTTGATTAAAATTAAAAACCGTAAATCTCCGAGCCGCTTAATTAACTCTTGGTCGTATTTTTAACTTATTAAGAAGTCAATCTACGAAACTAAGCACGTTTCGTTTAATTATTAAAGCATGCCCCAGCAATGGTGTCGAGATTTGTTTCAGAATTAGATTTCCATGACGAAATTTAAGTGTTAATAATGTTGTTAATCTATTATTTGTTTCTTCTGTGCATAACCATTAGCCATCATTCAGGCTCATTACATCATTGACCGCCATTCCTATTCGTGCATTTCTAAATTTTAAGAGAAGAAATTACTTGAGAGAAATTGAAAACTTAAATAAAGTTTGACTGGAAATGGAACCTAATAAGATAGTCAATAATGTTGTAAATGGGATATCGAAACCTTACGAAAAAGAACCATCATTTATTTAAATCTAATGAATGAACAAATAAATATTCATTTATTCACACGTAAATATGTTTCCCGCCAAGCCATTAGCCGGGAACGAAAAAAACACGATAAAACGCAAATTACTAAAACCATTTTAGTAAAGCACGCGGCCATAAATCCAGGGAAAGTATTAAATATACGTTAAGTATAGCCCGCTTTCAAAACGCAATTTATAATATCGAATACATTAGCTGAGAAACGGGAATCAAGCAGGAATGTAGATTATAAAGGTTCCTCATTTGCTTTGATGTTTAATTTTAATGAAACGCAATGGAAAATCTGATGTTTTATTTTTCTACATTTTTAATCCAAATTCAAAATCATTTATTTATTAAGTTAACACAAAGTACAATTATGAACGTCAAAAATACATACTGAATGCTAAATGCTTCTTATTTTACATTTACTGCATCTACAAAGCAGATTGATAAAAAGGTTACCTATAATTTTCTTATCAATTTTCATTCAGGAAGGGAAATTTTTTATTCTTTAAAATTCTAGGTACAAGAAACTTTTCAAATCTAAATCAATCGCTAAGTCATCAACAAGAACGACATTACATTGCATTAGAGACTTTCAATGCCCAAAACAAGCTTTTTGACACAAAAAAGACTTTCCTTTGACAAGAAACTCTGATTGTACTGAAAGAGGCCCATTCACTTCCACCCATTTATTATATCATGATATTACGTTTTTAATGGTTTCATATAGGAGTAACAGCAGTTTAGCTGACCTTTAGTCATCGCCATGACTCTTTAGAATTATCTTCGACTGTATCAATGGATTATTTTTATCTACCCCACTCATAAACGGACGCTTAACGAATACTTATGTTTAATATTTATAAAATTTTAGTCAATAATATTTTATTTTATTTTCGTAACAAACATTGTTCCTTATTCCATTGTGTAAATTTATGAACATGTAAAATCAAATCAGTCAATATTTACATAATCCTCAACTGAAGAGCATAGAACAAACGAACAGAACTGACTATAAAGACAACGCCAGTTTTACTAGCCAATTTTTTACTAAGCAATATGCTTCTAAGTAGGTGCAACCATTCAAAATAGCAATTGTAGGGTATTTGATTATTTAATATTGATATTATTAATGGAGCATTTCCTGCTTAAAACGATTCTTAACGAATTTCAGATCTAAGTAAACATTTAGTTTGTTTTGTGATATATCTTAAATCGGGAGTTGAATAATAAATGTTATTATAACTCGGGAATCAGAAGTTTCATAAATCGTAGTTGTACGAATCGACAGTTAAGTGAAAGGGGCGCTTTGACCTTTGGATATTGAGCTTTTGTCGACTATGTGAGATTATTAAATTGAAACCCCGTTGAAACAGCGAATGTGTAGAAATCTATTTAAGTTGTAATTGTTCCGTTTATTGGTCGAACGTTGATGGTCGAAGGGCGATGGTCAAACACTATAAAGCTAAGCAAGCTTATGACTAACGTCCGGCACGGCTGCTTAAATTTATATAAAATGTATACAAATAATAACTTAGAACTAAGCCTTAACTACACGCTGATAAAAGGGACCGACCTGCCCTTCTGCTAACTGCGCAGCCGCCAAAATGATGCTACTTATATAGATCTGACTTTGACCATAAACCCCAAAATTAGATTACCCCAGTACCAGCTTCTTCCACTTGACCGTATTCAACGAAGAGCGGTTCGAATCGTTGACGACCAAAATCTCTCCAAGCGGCTTGATCCTTTGGCGTTGCGTAGAGATGTGGGGTCTCTCTGCATTTTCTACCGCATTTACCATAGAGAGTGTTCAGAGGAGTTGTTCGGATTAATACCTGCAGCTGAGTTTCATCATCGGACGTCGAGGCAGAATACGAAATTCCACCCGTATCACCTCGACGTCCGCCGTTCCACAACTGCGCGTTTTTCCAGGCAGTTTTTGCCGCGCACCACCACTCTGTGGAACCAGCTGCCAACTGAAGTATTTCCGAACCAATTCGACTTAGGGTCCTTCAAGAAAAGAGCGTACCAATTCTTAAAAGGCCGGCAACGCACTCGCGAGCCCTCTGGCATTGAGGGTGTCCATGGGCGGCGGTATCACTTAACATCAGGTGAGCCTCCTGCCCGTTTGCCCCCTGTTCTATAAAAAAAAAAAAAAAAAAATAGATAAAATCCTTTATGGCTTTTACTCATATGTTCCTTTGAATTCGTTTAAATTTTAATTCTAGTTAAATTATTGAAATTCATAATGTAAGTCATGAGAAACTAATCAAAAACAAAAGGTCAAAACAAACAACAAAGTGTTTAAAATACCATATGATAGAAGCGCACTCTACAGTATATAACATAGCTTTTCAGATTGTATTTCCGCATAATAATTATATCCTAACAGTTACTACTAATTGGATAGAACACACACATTATATCTAATAATATCGCAAGAGACTCTGGTGAACTCGGCCAGTGTACAAAGAAATATGTCTACCTTGATAGAAATTATATTTATTATATATAATTAAGATTTATTTATAAGTGGCGTTGCTCGCCAAGTGTGGAGTGTGCTCGCGGTACATCCAAAAGCTGAGACTTCCACCTCAGGATTTGGCTTGGAACCCGTAGACCCAGAGTCTCCATTATATCTCCGTAAGTATCCTAAATAAATTCCTCTGTAGCTATTATAATCCAAGAAAGGGTTATATCTTTAAACGAGCAATTCTTGTATATATATATGTAATTGGAATCTCGGAATCGGTTCCAACGATTTTAATTAAATTTAGTATACGGGGGGTTTCGGGGGCGATAAATCGATATAGCTAGGAATCATTTCTAGAAAATTTCATTTTATTCGTGTTCTATCACACTCATGATTTTTTTTCTATAATAAAAATAAATAAATAAAAAAATACCGAGCAAAGCTCGGTCATCCAGGTCCTGTAATTTATTGCAGATATAATTTTATTTACTTATTAATAGTTTCTAAGAAAACAATGGTTGATTTATGTCGTAAGACAATACGGTTAGAATGAGATGTTAATATAAAATTAATAAATAATATGATATATTATTATATTATATACATCGCAAACCTAATATACAGAATGTTGTACGTTAAAATTTTCAGTGTCAAAGCACTGAATTATTAACATGGTTAAATGGTTTTCTATATGTGAGTAAAGGCTGCAGTGAAACGAAACTAGTTCCATTTTCTCGGAAAATCTTGTTAATTACCTATACTTTAATCATTCAGCTTCCCAATCAATTTCATTACGTATTAGTCTTTTCATGAAGAATTAATACTTAATCGTATGTTGAATGAAAGCATTGAGAGGTTGGATATTCAGAAAGGAAGAAAGTGGCTATTTTAGTCGTGGAAAATTTATAGAAAATAATATGAAATAAATAAATAAATCTAATAAAATATTTTGGGTGTCGTAACTCTCAAACATTTAATATTAATTCCGTCGACACGGTAATATCGCAACTCGATAAACCAGTAATATCTAAAATCGATTCAATGCCAATAATAATAATCATTGTATCATAGGTAGAACTCATCCGCTATTACCTTATACACACAAGAGCACATCTCACACCCTTACCAAAACACAAAAAGTCGTATTTTCGTCGTTTTCTATTGCCGAACGAAACTTTTTACAAACGCTTGTACATTATCACCTGCACATAAAGACCACAATTGCCCATGCTGTTTTTTCAAAGTAATAACAGAAGCGCTCATAAAACCCCACATTTGCTGCCCAAATTCCGTCTGTATTGTAGTACCTAGTGTTAGGACTATTAAAAATTTTAGTAGCTATTCATCCGCGGTGGAGTTTGAACGCTTTTCGAGTCGTTAAGGTAATTGCTTTTGATTTAGTGCCATAATTTTGTGAAGTTAAAGTAGGTGGAGCATTCGTACAATGCATATTCATTTCCTTTTATGCAGTTTAATTCTAGCGGCGAGTTATTGCGGTATCTATATAGTACTTTGAGTCTTGGGTTAGATTGTATGAAAACGACTCCGTTATAATAATAATTTGAAATTAAACTGATTATTTTATTAGAATTTCTTAAGATTATTATTATGAACATTAAAACACTATAGGTAAGTACATGCTGCTAGATCGCCAAGTATTTTTATATATAAGCAATGTAAACAGTGAATTAAATTCGGAAAAGGTAGTAGTCAATTGTTAAATAATATTTCCAACTATCATTATGTAACTACTCCATAAGAGAAATTATTTAGAACGTATTTCTCCTTGTAAACGCACTTTAGACCAGGATCGATGATTTTAGGAAAAATAATTCACGGGCGATTTGGGGTCGGGATTTAACCAAATTTTGTGGAAAAATGTTTTTTGAAAAAAATAAAAAAAGCTTTTATTTTAAATTTTCACATAAAGTTTAGTGATGTTAAAATTTTTCCTTTCATTTTTATAATATTCTCTTCCTTTTCATCCTGAAAATGAAAAAAAAATGAAAATGAAAAATATTTTATTTCTTCAAAAACGGTACAAAAAACATTCCATGGTTGCGACCCTCAATTAAGTGTAAAAACACCTGTGTTAGAAGGCCACGCTCTTCCATAGCAAAAAGATTTTCGTACCATAGGTATATTTATAAGCAAACTTGTAAACAAGAATGTAGTTGTGATTTCTGTGATTCATGAAATGAAAGAAATGTGTGGTGAGTGTGTGTGTGTGTGTGTGTAGGTAACAGTGCGGTGCGTGCAGCTTTATCTAGGGTACATCAAAAGATCCTCAGTTTCAGCATAATCTAATGACTTTAACCATTCAGTCACCCTATGTTTAACTTCATGTTTATTTAGCATGTAGATACCAAGCCTTCCATTTACCACTTTATACAGATGCTCTGCTTGTATTTTATATTGACGCCCAGCAAAACTGCTCGAAAAACTGGTCAACATGACAACTGCATCTTTTCTTCTTTTCAAAAGATGGGCGGGAACAGGAATAATGGATCTATGTTTTCTGAGTGTTGCATGAAGAACATATAGTTTTCTAATCGACAACAGGTCACAATCTTTATACAATTTCTCAGTGGAGTACAATCTAGGTTTAAAGTAGGCATCCTACTTTGCTATTTAATTGAAGTGCTACTCTTTTAAAAATCATAAAACAATATGATTTTTAAAAGAGTAGCGAGAGTTTTTTACGCCAGCTTTTTCTCTCGGCCTATACCCTCCGTCTTCTTTGCCGATGAGTGAGGGACACCTATACGTTCAAATTTATTGACATGGAATAAGTGATCTTATGTTCCATAATAAACCTTTTTTATTTTTAATTATCTTAATTTACCATTATTTCTTTTAATTCTTTTTATTTTTACAGGCTTCTCTTTGTGGTCTACTTATGGAACTGATGGTTTTCAATTATGAACTCTTTGTGTTAAGTATGATAATATCTGAGTTGTAGTAATAAAAGAACGCAGCGCCTAACGACCAAGTATTAATCAGGTTGAGATTGATTACAGAAGAATTTATTGATATGAAGACGAGTCAACTACATTGTTTTTAGATTTTTCCATTAGTTAGAGAACTTTTCAGCAGGCTGAAATTTGTGACCGTTTCAGGAGAGGGTCAATCACATATTAGAAAATCGTAATTTACATAATATCACCCTAGTTTTCAGGAGGATATATTTTTCAGTCAGTTTCAGAACAAGTGTAGACGAATGGTACACTTTTACTTTACACTTATGAGACTCGTTTTCAGGCGTTTTCTAGGTGTTGGACAAGAACGGTATGATTCGCGAGAGAGAGGGAAGATCGGATCCTTCTCGAAGCTAGAACGAGCACTCTAGAACGCCGTACGACAAGGACGCAGTAGTGTGCGAAAGAGAAAGCCAGTACGCACGTTTTAGAATTGTGCGTTTGCCTAGAGAGTTCTCGAACATAGTTCAAGACTATTCCCAGGGATATGTAAGCAATCCAAAACGCGACCAATGGTTCAATTTCGAATGCAATTTCAAGTGATAAACACCGAAGAGATAAAGTACGAATAAAGTGAATACAAGTGATAAAGTACTGTGTCAAGTTAATTAAGTGATTAGTGACAGTATTTTGTGTATGTATATTTAGTGAATTTCTGTGCGTAATTTCCCTTTTTTAGCTTGAACAAATTCCTCGTATCATTCTTTAACATACAAAACGGCAATTTCATAAGTAAAGACTAAATAAATGCTCACGGATAATTAAATGTAAGGAAACCCGCCTTTCCTTAGATCCAAAAATCGAAGAATGTCACAAACGCAAAGCTGATTTTATACATAAAATAAAAAAATGAAATACACGCGGCCAAGAAATAGTTTGAGGGCCACTGAATTATTATTATTATTATTATATTAGCATAGATAATATGTAGAATCTCTACGAGCCATCCTGCTACACGCTACACATTCAACGTGTAGCAGAAGCTACGGTTAAAGCTTTCAATCAAAGAAACGTATCATAGATATATTTTATATACCTCTCTACTGTATCACATATTTATAATAAATGTAATACAGTAGAGCGGTTTCAAAACATTTTCAGGTGAAGCCTAGTTTTATATCGAAATACTTGAAAGTAGGGTAACCACGAATTAAGTAGCGCGGAAGTTGCGTCCTCATTAAAGAAATCCCAACAATATTGTGTAACACTGAGTATTGAATGACCGGCGCAAACGGAGGGCCCTCTATAATTTTCCTGTCTTGTTTTATCTAGAATGAACAATGGAACTCATTTTGGCACAATGAATTTAATTTCGGCCGCAATCCACCAAAATACAAGCCATTAAAACGTGCTTCGTTCGTGAGGGCTATTGTCAGGATAAACTACTATTTGTTAGTTGTAAGGTTGATGTTGAAGTACCTATAATGATTTAAGGGGAAAATGTAAGTTAATGTTGTCGTTCAGTAATGTCGGTATCTAGCATGTACTACAAACCAATATTTAGGAACATCAAAAAAATAAACTAAACTGATACAGGGTACATGAAAAACAAAAAGTAGAAATTGCACATGAATCATGATAATTTAATATGTTCCATAAAAAGTTATATTACGACGAAACGAAGTTCATGGGAGCAGCTAGTTATACATATAATCCTTGTTCGGGATAGAACTAATATTGTATCTGACACCTCCCTAGTCCGCCACATGTAACATTGTCTTCTAACCGCATACGTCGACTCGCTTTATCGTAGCTAAGTGATTGCATTGTAAGTCATACACAGTTTTATCAAATATATAGCCAATTTAAATAAACAAAGATTTGAAAGGTGTCAAAATATATTAAAACCAAGAGATATTTCTGCAACACGCCCAATATGCAACCTAATGAGCCTGTGACTGTAAAGCACTGCCTTTACCTTCTTCTTTTGGTTTTGCCTTTGCTTACACGAGTACTATACATCAAAATATTTTATCTTGTATAGGCTTTAAGGATCTAGACATAAGGAGCCTGTAAACCAGATTCTCAGTTTCAACATTAAACTATATAACACTCGCTCAAACAGACAGCAATGCTATTTGACTAATATTTTTTTATAACTTCGATTGCTTTAGTTGGTAGTGACTTGCTTCTGTTCCTGAAGAATGGAGTGACCTTGTCATGAGCGAGCCCAAACTCTGCGCGGAATTGCCTTCTTCTCAATAAAAAAAAGGAAAAAAGGGGTATGACGTCATCGTAGTGATTGTTGGCGTAAATAGTACGTGTCGCTACATCCTCATTGAACCTTATTAATGAGCCTTATAACTAAATTTCCATCGATATACTTACTCATTCGCTGCACGTATCAATTACTTGTCCGCAATAATCCAAATACATACGACTGAACAACGCAATGTCCACACAATAAATATATGACTGGATTTCTATATTTAATTATCCAGTAGCTTAAGTAAAGCTTAACCATCACTGACCTGCCTGAAGCTTTAGGCTGTCTATGTCTAAGGACAATTCGTTAATAATAAAAATTGCAAAAGTAAATTAACAGGTAAGAGGCCATTAAACAAATACTAGTGTATAATTTGTTGAATTTATACACTTGTACTTGAGTAGATTATGTATATAAAATGAAAAATGTATATAAAGTGGATTTGTTTGTAGAAAAACATACATTGCTCTGCGAAATGCAGCCACTCGCTGCCGCTGCCACTTTTTATATATTTTTTATATGATGGGGCCGACGTACAGGAAGACAGGCACACCAGATTTATACCATGGACAGTGGACACTCACTCTGTCAGAAGCGTTTTGGCCTTTTAATGGCATTATAATCTATGACTTTTGGGAAGTTAAAATATAAGAATAAATGTACACTCTTATACTCGTAGACAACTCTTATACCAGTTGTCTGGAAAAGATTTTGATATTTTTTAGTAATATCCTACGCTACTTTTTTTAAGGGTCGGAATACTAATAAACGTTCTCCCAAAAAATCCGTTAGTCAATGCCATTATCAAAATGACTGGAAGCTTCGTTGATATTTGTGGCATGTCAATTGTTTTTGTGGAAGGACGTGTCAAGAATTTCTATGGCGGCTAATAGAACTTTGTTGTCCGTCGCGTGATTTGCCGTTCAAAAAAGTTTTCTTATTTGTGTTGCTAATGTTTAAATAAGGTCCCTTTTGGAATTAGTGTTGGCTCATTAACAGTAATAGGTATAATAGCAAAATACAAAAATATAAAAAAGGTATATCTAGATTGATTTAGTTAATTACAAGTTTTTTTATATTAACATTACCAGTCTGATCCAGCGTAGTAACGCATATGTTAGGTACATCTGCGAATATTTAAATAATTTAAATGGAGTAATGTTCTTAACTTCGTGTGAGAGCTTCCGAGTAATAGCTCCTTCTACTTGACCGTATCAAATGAAGAGAGACATCGGCGACGACTAGTCACATTCCAAGCGTGTTGCGAAGATGTTGTGTCTCTCTGCATCTTTGACTGCATTTAGTATCGTGATTGTTCGGAAAAGTTGTTCGCTTTACCTATAATACTAATACCTGAGACAGAATATGAAATTTCACCCATATCACCTGGGCGTATGTTGTTTCACAACTGAGTTTTTATAAATACATTTTTTGCTTCACAACATTTTATGGAACTGTATTTTTAAACCAATTCGACTTAGGGTCCTTCAAGATAAGAACGTACTAATTTTAAAAAAGCCGGCAACCCACTTCCGAGCCTTATGTGCGGCAGTCCATGAGTTGTGTAAACACTTAACATCAGGTGAGCCTTCGGTCTATCGGCTACCTGTTCTATAATAGCAAGAAAAAATAAATAAATCATATTAATTATTTATCAAGTTTGATACAACGTCGGTAATAGTATTTATCAAGGAAACTCATCACGATTGTGTATAGTTCGTGTAGTATGCATACTTTAAATATTTTGCTATAGACTATTAAATAGTTTTTTGGAGATCTAGTAATGTTGATTAACAAAACGGTTATAATCCGATAATTTTGATTTTGACGTTTATCATTTACGAGCTCTCTGACGTATAAAGACATTGGCAGCCGATAGAGACGCCAAGATTCCGAAATATATATATACCATAATGTATAGTTCTGAGGCTGAAGTTAAGAGGGCGTTCTCCATTCCCTAGTATTTTATTATAAGTACTCTTTGTTAGCACAGATTGGGTGGGTACACATATTAAGATTGTGTTTGTCACATGTTTGTCATGGTTTTAGGTGTAACTTGACACTGTCAGTGCGCTTTTAATTGTGCTTATCATGAACAAAGTATTACTAACTCTCGATGGTTGCCGTAATAATAAGTACTATAATAAAATATTAAAATGTTGAAAATATAGTAAATAATCCTTCTAATCAGCATATATGGAATGGTGGGTCTATGGTCCATTGATAATAGCAGTTATAATGTTTCTGCTGGTCGGAACTGTATTTGAGAGGAGAATCGAAGCAGCAATACGGCGATTTAGTAAGTTTGTTATAAGATTTTGCAGTTTGTATCGGTAATTGCTTTTCTTTTGAAAAGTTAAATATAACATACGTACAACAAACCCGAGGAATGGAAACCATGTGCTACTAAAAAGCCTCTTAATAATAACATATAGGTAATAGACGCGGACGATACATCATACTTTTGGTTTATCAAAGATTTTCATATTGAAATTACGATATAAACATTAATTATAATATTTTAGTGGAAATCCAACACGAACAACTGAGTCAACGTGAGGCTGCTGTTACTACAGATTCAGATGGACGTGCTTCAGACTGTTTAAAGCCGAACCCATCAACTGCCATAGTTTCTACAAATTCTGTACAATCTCTTAGTAATGCCACCAAACCCACTCAATCCTTAACCGCATCACCCATTCACCCAATTATTAAATCTAGTAAATATTCAATGTCATTAAGAACCTCTTCCCAAAAAAATCTCACCTCTGAAAGAAGTGCTACCGTTATACTAAATAAATCTATGACTAAATTACACGCTTAAAAATACTTAATTTGAATTCAATTCTAGGTTTTTGATTCGCGAATTGTTTAATTTAAAAATTATTAATGCAGCTTAATATCAAATTAGAGATATATTAAAATACCCGATATTAATGCTGTTTTTAATTCATCCTTTTATTTAAGTAAATATCAATCTTATTAATAAATATCTATAGAAGGGATTTTTAACATACTTAGTTGCTAGTATTGAATCTTTTTGTTATTGACATTCATTGAAACAAGTTATGCCAATACGCTCCTGAATTTCTTCATAAAATATTAGTACTGTTATCGTTGTTTTGTTAATATACAGACTGTATCCGCGTACCATGGCTCAATTCGAATCTCGAAGTGGAGTTATAATTGTTACGGCTAATGTTCGAACAAAATTACAAGACGAAGTAAGCTTATGACTTACGTCTTTCCGGCACGGTTGCGTAAACCGTTCCATTAAAGAATACACATAATATGTTAAACTAAGGCCTAAACCTTTATGCTGGTAAAGGGACTCACCGGCCTTTCCGCTACCGCTACCGCTACCAGCTTTCTGAGCTTTATTTGGTGTCAACATGCTGCATGTATTACCCCTGCATATACTCTGCATATACTTGCATATACTCCCCTCAAGTAAAGTAAAATTATGTCGGTATTTACATATCTATATATATTTAATATTTTTTTCTTAATATAAATGTAGCTCTATATTTTAAATAATATCAACCTGAAAACATGGAATGTAACTGCAATCAAACCATACTGGAATCACGTTGTGATCTATGGGATATGCGTGTGTTACTTGTGTGTAATGTTTGTAACACCTTAACAACAATATCTGAACAGAATCACGACATATCGCCTTGATAAAATAGCCTGGAATAGCCTTCTTCCTAATAAAAGTAAATTCCCCACCTACATAAAAGTTTTTTCTGATCCCTACTCCCTACAAGATCAAATTTATTCCCCAGCTTAAAGCCAATGAAATCTTAAAAATAATAGCCCTAAAATTAAGCATGGCTAGAACATTAACTGATCAAATCTGACACATTTTATCTCACCCATAACAATTTCCAATACACATTGCCTTATATACACTCAAAAAAAATCTATCCGACTTAAAACTATGTAGTGATTCTCAAATTAAAAAAATAATAATCTAGATACCAACGGCAGTACAGGCATAGATGGAACCTCTTTTATCTTATGAATTTAAAAAACGTTTAATAATTAACAACCTATGTTTTACCAGTAATGTCCAAAATCCTTTAAAAGCATTTTACACAAACTTCATACCTAAAAATAAATAAATACAACCCTTTAAACCAGAATGGCGTCCTATTGAAGCAGAAGACAAGAAAAAATCCAAATCCAAGGACCAATCTCGAAAGTAACCTACTACTTCTCTTGCTGATACACTTCCTAGCTAGATGCTACCCAAAAACACTTTGAATGACAATAAATAATTCCTAGTAAAATTACATTTATGGAAGTATGGGATACACTTAAACAAATAATTAAAATCCTTTACATTGACACTAAATTAAAATATAAAGCAGTTACATAGCGTTCAACTTAGTTAAGATTTTTTTAATAACCAAATACACACAAGCATTCAACATAATTTCAAGCCCACACGTATACGGCATAACACTAATTGTATACATTTATCGTAGCGAGTCTTTACAACATTTGAAACTCGGAAGATAGTAAGCAGTGGAACCGTTCCGAATACGTCTGCGAAGTTAATTGTATATTGGCTTCGATGCGTACAGCGGTGGCATGAAATACTTTACGTATATATTATACGTTTTATATTTATATTTTTTTTTCTCATGTAAGTGGCATGTATATTTTTATGAGCTTAAACTTCTTTTAACATCATATGTACTATATATATAATTCAGACGTACACGCTTATCCTTCGCTCATAACGCATAATAACATATTTTTAAAATCGTGTATTATTTTATCGTGTTACACTTTGTCAAACTCATGAAGCCACAGTAGTATGAGTAAATCACTTCACTTTCCCGCCACCATTTCGGTCAATCCACTCCAATTTGCATGTTTTATTACTTGGGCTGAAACGTTTAATATACATGAATCACGAGATACACTTACTTACGGTCAAATAATAGAACTGCTGCCTTCATAATATAATAACTAGCACTCTTAAACAAACTTAATTCTTAATTCTTTAATATAATTACATTATTTAACTTTATTTAATTTTTATTTTTTTCAACCGTTATCAACACGCCTGAGTGCATGTGTGTGGGTGCAAATGTGTGAGTGAGCGAATGAGTAAAGTGTGTATTTACATGTTAGGTCTCAGAAACATCTCTAACACTGCATAGGGCGTGTTCATAAGCCAGTCCTTTAGTCGTGTTTTTAGGTTGCAGGCGGAGAGCGGGTAGATATTAAGCTATTTAATTTATTATAAATTTAGTCTGCTTGCATATTGCGTCTTGCGAAGTCAGTCCTTACGGTCTGACCAACGACAACTTCCCTATTTCTTTTTAAGACCAGACCCTACTATTAAACGGGAGCGCTCTGTGTGTTTTTAAAATTAGACTCAGGAGATACAGCTTTCTAACGGAAAGTAATTTGCCTTGATGATAAAGCTCTTCCGATGGGAATCTGTATGGCCAGAACAGCATCACAATTCCAAAAACCGTTCCAATTCCAAAAACTTTGTTTGATTGGCCGCTCCCCATATGTTTACTTATAATAAATATAAATTATTGCATTATTTTAATACGGACTGAACGAGTTTTGTGTAAATTCTTGTATTAGATACGATGTCATGTGTCGCAAAATTTTAAAGATGTATGTAAATTTCCGTAATCTACCAGTCATGGACTCTATATGGAGGTACCATGATAGTCGCTCGTCTATATAATTACCTAAGTATTTGGTAGGGATAACTTTTGAAATTGGAGGACAGTTACATCAGTAAAAAAGTAATACTATATGTCTTCAATTTTAATTGGTATAATTACTGCTGGATACATAACTGTATTTTTTAGAAGAGCTAATACTACTTGTTATATCTTATAAAGTATATCACAAAGAAGTTTTGATATTTTTAAAATACAAAAGTAGCACAAATATATACGTACAAATTAAACATAATAATTGTTCATTTCTATATATCTGAACTTAATCTCGGGATCAACAAGACGGGCTTGACTTATGACAAGGACGTATTATCCGGGTGACGGCCTGGTAACCGGGTACCAGGGTAACTTGCCCGGGTAATTTCCCAAGCGACCGCGTCCTTGCATGCCACTTTCGGTCTTACGTCAGCGTTGTACTAATGTTGCGCGGTTTCCTTTACAATTTAAATTTACCTGTGTGTATGTACAATGTGTAGACGTGTACTACCTCTGGGCTTCCTTACGTTTACTTTTGAGTTAATCTGTTTTCCTATGGGCTAAGAATGTGAATCGATGGTAAAGTGTTTTTGATTACATTCTCACTCCCGTGCATGATGATTGAAAAATTTCACAGAAGAGTTGTACAGGTCATGCAAATTACTATGGGCCAGCTTCACATTCTTCGTTGTGTCCTTCGAAGGCACACCACCTCTCCACATCGTCCCGATATACCCCAAAAAAGGAATCATGAACAACTTAATAATTAGCTACGTAAGTAGCATTTTTTCTTATTTTGTGATTACAGCAACAGTAATTATTGACACAGGGTTTTTACTAAAAATTCCGGACGATATTTTATCGTGTGTCGGCGCCTCTGTTCACACTAGTCGGCTGTTGGTCACGATCGCACTTGGTTGGTGCCAATCAACAATCAAAAAGAGGCTTCTGTACACGATGGACGTCGACGAAGCTTTTGTTGTGATGTATTATTTGTGGAGAAAACAAAAGGCAGCTAAAATTAGAAGATATTGGGTGCACCCAATTCAGAGGGAAAAATTTACTTTGGTAATATTTCATAACTTAATAACTGAACTAAGAAGAGGCGCCGTTAAGTTTTTCAATTATTTTAGGATGACAATAACTACATTCAACGACCTATTGTCTCGAATATCAGGGAGCAGAATCTATCAAAATACAAGTTAGAGAGACTGCATTTGCACTGAAGAATGGCTATCGATATTTCTAAGGTAAGATACCTAATTTTATTTAATGTGTTTATGAAGGAAAATATAAAATAATCAGCTATTAGTTCGTACTTATTTACTTTAAGAAATAACAGTATTAAAAACATGCTGACTAACTTTAAAAATTATCAAAATCTAATTGCGAAACTTGAGAAGTTGACGATTGGGACCAAGTTGAAGCAGGTGATGGCGATGGCTCGACTGAATGGGAGTGTGATTTGTTTGTGGATTATTTGCCCGACAGCTGACATAGTAGGAACGAGCTCTAACGAAACAGAAACATTTTTTTCCTTAATCCATCTGTTTCATACACACATTCATTTAGGTTTGTTTGTCTTTCACACCCACACAATCAATGTAAATGATCACTTATGTTTATTATATTTCACAATTTGCTTATTCAGTTTCTTTTCTTACTATTAATAGTTAAGTCGATCAAATAAATTATATAAAAATACAATATTGATTGTTTCGCAATACCTGTGAATCTAACATAATCTATATATTTATATGTTATTTAACTACATATGTAAGTAAGTAATGTTAAGTGAATGATATAATTATATTCAAAATCAAAACTTAAGTACATTAAAAACTATTTAACATTGAAACATGTTTATTAAAGAAGGGCGAAGCTTTCCGGTTACAGGTCTTTGGGTTACTAGGACAACCTCAATCTTATTTTTACTATGTTATATGTATAAAGGCTAAAAAAAAAGTTTTATGCTTATGGTACTTCTGGATTGTATAAATTATTTAAGGGCAACTCAATTAAATTAAAAATATATAACATTGTGAAATGCTGCGTGTGAGAGCTGCAAAAAAATTACAAAGACCTATCTGTCAGAGCTGAATAATAAATTCATGAATAAAGCTATAAAACTACTACAATAAAAAGAGCAATGGATACCAAACCCTCAAGATTTATCTGGTTAAGACAAAACTAAAAGACCAGAAATAATAATTAATTATTGCCACAGACTGATTTTTGCTGTGGTGCCCGTGGCACAGCAACTATTTACAGCTATTCTACATGAAATATTCTAAAATATAAATGGCGAGAAACTGACTCATTTGTATGTGCCAATACGGTAGTAGAATTACAATATAAAACGTTAAACTAATTGTCAATAGCGACACGAGATGGGGTTCCATTAAGAAACGCTAATCGCAGCCTGTAATAGCTTTTTTGTTGAGTAAGCCCATAACAAAATTCGTAATAAATCAATGACCGAAAATGTTATGAATGCCATATACTACATTAGTTACCAAAGAGTTTTAAAAATGACATTCAAAAAAGTTAGAATAGGTAGAACTGGCCAGTTAGAAATGTTGCTATTTTGCTAAGGAAATAGCAATGTTTCTAAACATTCCCAGGGTTACCGGAAGGCAAATAAGAAATGTTTTTTTTTTCGCAATGTATGCATTTGGAAATACTCAATAAAGTTTACAAAAAACCTCTCATATAATTTCGTCTTCTTACTCAAATCACGTACCATAATACGTGGGAATACCTTTCAAGCAACACCTACTGATTATCAAAACAAATAGCATTAATTTAATAGAGGAAGGATAATATGTGATTTATATTAATGTATTCATGGATTCATTTCTGTTGAGATGATTCCTGGAGAAGAATTCGTTTTAAGCATAAATCGTTTATAAGGTGTTGAAACATTAGGTCCTTTATTATGAAATTGACGTTTTGTGGTACTTTGACGTCTTTAGTTAGGAATCCCAAATTTAATTTTACAGTACGTGCATTTGTTTTTCATTTGAGTTAGAGCAAAAATATTATATGCAGCGTGTGTAAACCAAAGCCTAGTCTAATTAGGCTTTGCACTAATGATTTTTTAATGTATACCTAGTACTATAATTGGTTTTTCAAATATAAAAGCGATAATGGCATTGTGTAATGGACTTGCTAGGAGCCACTTGGAATGTATCTCTAAGATTTGGGCCCCACAAGAAAAAAAATCTGTAATGGTGGAGAATATTCAAAATAAATTTACGAGATACATTTACATGCGGTTGTATGGATTGTACACATTTTATCCTGTAATGTATTTAACTTTGTTTGTCTTGGGTATGGTAGGATATAAAAAGTTAGAGGTAAGGACCTTACTATCTCATTATTTATAAGGTCCTTAGAGGTATAGTATATAAAGAAGAAATGTTAGAGAGACTGGGGCTGCGTGTGCCAAATAACCACACTCGGCGTGTTAAGCGATCACAATTGCTGGCAGTGCCTCGGGCGCGTACAAACTTACTCAGAAAAGTACCATTTACGCGTGTCTTGCGCACCCTAAATATTGTTGCTTGTGAGACGGATATATTTAGTTGCACACTGGCTGAATTCACAAGAACTGCATTATTTATAATTAGTTGTAAAATGGTTTAGGTTTTCAGTTTTTAGTTGTTATGCTTGTATTATGTTTTAGCTTAGTTTTCTTTTGTATTAGTATTATGTTACTGTAAAAATAGAATATAAGGAAATAAATAAATACAATATAAGCTTAGACTAAACTAATATCTTGTAACACCGTATATTGAGACACTCGGGTACCTTGTAATTGATACATTATTAGCTTAATATGAGACATAAAATAGATCAAAACAAGACGAAATATCTTCAATATTATTAAAAGTCTTAAACATGGCACACCATATCACGCGAAAACAGGAAGTCATTACGTATCCCAAACAACTTTTATTGGAAACATGTTAAACGCGGCTGGAAAGCATTTGTATGGGGCTAACAAATACAATATGTAAATTTAATTTCAAACCACTTACACAGATGAAGCAACACAAATAAAGTCGTTTCCATCGATACAAAGAAAAGATATTTTTCCTTAGCCTTAAGTAGACAATTTCCTACGCCTTATGGGAATTTTGAGTTAATTGTGTGATTAATGTCACGTTTAGGTCTATTCAAGCAAGATATAGGTGAGGTAAAATAAAAATTGGAAAACTACATCATGAGTTACAATCTTATAGGTAAAATTATGCTAACCTAATTTTATCATGCAAGTTATTTAATTTGTATGAACTTAAAAGGTTATCTTTAGGTGCGTTTTTCCTGTCGTGTAAAGAAGTTGGATTGCCTCAGTATTCACATTACTTACGTAATTATAAGTTTACAATAATACACAACTTCAATCCGTTAAAAAAGTGATTTTCTTTAAAAGTGATACTTGATTTAATTTCTAACTGTTACTTTTCTTGGCTCGTGACCGCCATTTAATCCATGTAAATTGCTTGTTTGATTACCAATATTTTTAAAGTAAGATGACGCGTAGATGTAAAAACCATTACATGGTACCAAAAAAAAACATTACATGGTGTATTACAGAGTGCAGAAAAAATATCGAAATCAAAGCAAATTCTTTCACAATTTCATACTACAATAATATACAAAAAGTATTTTACTTCACGGATAAACGGACTTTTGTGCCAATCACATGTACACAAGATAATGAAAAAAGTTCTGACAGACGACCTCTATGCGGAAACCGCGTCATTAATGTTGTCAACAGCTCTGGGTTTAATCGGGAAATCATCCTAACTCTACTTTCACTCTCCGAAATAGAATTTCTAAATTGTATGTATGTTTAAATTTAGCTTTAAAAACTAATTTACACATTGCCTGAATTACAAGCTAAGGGTTGTAACAATATGTTTAATAATCACATTTCAAGTATTGTCTTCTTCTTCTTCAAGTGCTTCTCCATTACTGGAGGTTCGCCGTCAGTTTCCTGAAACCCGTCTCATCCTGCGCCAGAAGTAGCAATTCCGCATTTGCATTTGCAAGGATTGTCATGTTCACTTAAATTTCATTGCTTATGGCGGCGTCCATGCGTCGGGTTGTCCCTCTCCCTAAAATATGGCGAGGCGGCCGATGGCTGGCCATGCGGGATACTCGTAAACGGGTGCTACTTGTGGTGACTAGTCGTACTTGAATTCGTGTATGCGGTGATATTAGTTGTTTCTACTACGTATTTTCGTGTTGTTCCCACGAGTATATGCTCCTATTTCACCATGCTTCCTGCTGATAGAAGAACATGCACTAATTACGCGGAGAAATACACTTATAACTAGACTCCGTTAACTAACGCTCAGTTTGGGGGCAACGTGAATGGGCAAGTTCGATAATTAGAATCGATAAAAACTACGTTCTTTTACTCACTTAATATTATATCAAAAGATCTGAATATGTAACAGAGCCCTGCAGCTAGAGTGATAAATTAAAATAAATAAGAAATGAAAGATTATATAATTATTTGTTAAGTGTAACTCCTTTAGGCACATTAGGGTAAAATTTCTGCGAATGAGACGTCACGAAGATGTGCAACGTTTGTTAAGATTAAGGAGACAGCGATTAAATCCAATTAAGAGAGAGTGAGAAACGGAGATCGAGAAAAAATACACGCTAGTATATTAGAACTTTAGATGGAAATTCTGTCGTATAACGTTGCATGTGGAGTAAACGCAGATTTTTAATTTATTTATATTATCATTATCACGTATACAGTGTGAATATAGATATACAAATCGACGGTCCCTACGTACAAAGCCACATGTCAAAAATAGAGAGGAGAGTGTAATGAATGTTTAAATCTCTCCAAAAATTAATCTTTTCACTTTTAGACTATTTCCTTTCTGAAATGAATTCTAAGAAATTTGAAGATTCGATAGATGACAGTTGCTCAATTTTAAATTTGATTTAACTCTGTCGGTCAAGTCTAAGTTAACCGTTTATACTTTGGAGATATCAAAACAAGTGTTAGTAGTGTTTCATTAAATTTATTTCAAAACGTGTACTTATGTTACCTATTATAATGAAAGGTACGTAGATATCAGGGTTTACTAATACCACACACAGAAAACACGTCACATTTTCAACCCGCACTTTACACAGTACTTGTGTGTCACTTGTATTATCTATTTGACTTTTAAAGTGAAATGTGCGAAATGGCTCTTCCATTTCTTCCATCGCTCCGTGCTTATCGTACGGTGTTTATTTATTTAAGCCGCGCCAAAAAGGCCACACATAACAAACTGTTGAGAAATTGATGTTCCAAACATTGGTTATACATTCATTGGTCTTAAATTTTCATACTGGTTTCGAGAAGGTTTCGAACTTCCTTCTCTTATGTTTATCACTGTTTAAAGAACTTCATTTCTCATTACAAAAAAAATATTTCCGTCCTTGTCTGACACCTAGAACATCCCGTCTAGAATATTCCTTCACAGACGGGTATAACCAGTCTTGTAAACGCTCAAAAACTGATTTATTGAAAACTGTACCTCTCGACTACAGTTGCTGTGAAACGGCCTAAAAAATGTTTCAGCCTCCTGAAAACAAGCTAACTTCACGTAAATTCCTCGTTGTTCACGCAAATTCCATTTTGCTGGTATGTGATAGAGAGCCTCTTTTAAAACGCCTGCCATCATAAATTACGCCTGTAACTTGTAGAAAAATCAAGAAACATTTCAGGATAGACGACTTTTTAACAGTATAAAACTAGATTTGGGAATAAAACCTAGAAACAAACATAATTAAAACAAACAATAAGGAAGCGTACTATGATAAAAGGTTAAAGGAACGTTCTATTACCACACATTCATTCAAAACATCAATATTATGCGTAATGTTTTTTAACGCCATCTTGTGCACCACACAAGAAATTAAAATAATTTAAAAATCCATATCTGTCTCATACCTAATCTTATTTTAAAATTGTTATGTAGTGTGATATAAGGTTACCCATTACCTCTTGCTCAAACGTTCTTGATTACTTATTGGTGACCAATATTCAATGACAATATGAAAGACATCTTAGGTACTATATTTATAACCTTTTTATTAAAAAAAATTAAAGGTTTTCATCGAAAGTTGTGTGTTAAGTAATGTGTGTTTTAATATTTACTATCTAGCAGATTTATCGAGGGAGGCACATATCACAGTGGCACCAGAAGCTTTATCATTACATCGATGCGCAGGGGATCGTCAATATTAAAAAGAAGATTTAACCTTAAAGATATATTATTGAAAATAAATGAATCACGAAGTTTACAAATACATATGTGACTTGTGCAACAATTTTTAAACAAAATAAAAGGGCTTTCACGACGATTCATTTTTATAAATATCCAAATCTGACCTAAGATTTCAACGATATTCAATTTAAATTTCTACAATCTTTGTAAATAATGGTCTCCGTATATGTACTGTTTCGTAATAAGTGAAAGTGAATGCTGTGCGTCTTCCCAACGCAGAACCGTTCACGACACACGCCGAAATGGTAAGTTTTTTCATCTGTAATAGTTTTTATGTAATTAAATATAAAAATTCCAATAGATTATAAGATTTCAATAAAGATAGAATTCAAAGCTTGAATAATTTTTACTTCAATGAAAAAAACAGGGAAATTTAACTGCATTTAATTATTGTTCAGGTTTAGAAACACATTAACATTAAGTCTAGAATAATATAAAATAAAGTGTGTAAAAGTTAGTTCGATATTTTTCTGAGACAAATTGTTTGATACAATTTAGTTTAATGTTCCAAAACGCAAATCTATGTTAAATTTTTTTTAATGTTTCATGTTTTTTGGGCTCAGGTGGACGGGTGGCCTAGATTTGGATTAGTTTTTTTTTTTAGTATAACCCGTCTTCAGCGTGATAAGTAGTCGAGAGAGGAGTCAACCGCGTGTCAAAACGGAATGTTTGACGTACGAAAAAGTTTGTTTGCGCTAAGTCTCGATTCTTACCATAAAACCAAACATAAAACTGGAAATTAAGTTATCAACACTTATAAAAAACTACTTCCTTTTGTTCATCAAATGCAAGTATTTATGAAAAAAACATTCTTTCAGGGTGCATCCCAAAGTGAATTATCGGACGCCAACTTAAAAGGCGATTTGGTGACTCGAATCAAGTCCAAAGTTGAGAATGCAGACAAAGATAAAGCTAGGGAAGTCGGAGGCGTATTCTTATTCAATATTATCAAAGGCACGTCAGTTTATTCTTGGAGTAAGTACTTAAATTCATACATGAATATCTATCTATCTATATAAATATGTATATATAATTATCGTGTCACACTGTGAGTTCCCGTTCTCCTCCGAAACGGCTCGACATATTTTTATGAATTTTATTATGCATATTCAGTAGGTCTGAGAATCAGCTACAATCTACCTTTCGAACCCCTAAGCAATAAGGTGTGTCAGCCCAATATTTTTATATAATTTTATAATAAAATATTTTTGTTTTTATTATTGTGTGATACGTCATGCAAAAATCCAAACAACCCTTAATTTTCATTTTACACTTTTATTTGTTAATGACAAGCTTATGACATGAACTGTGAGATTCATATATACATAAATTCACAGAACAACCTAAAAAGTTTTCATTACGGCAAACCGAGCAGTCTCTGGGATAGCATAGCAAAATGTTGGTATGTACTAAAAAGGTAGGCTAGGCATTCAGGAAAAATGAAGTTCGCGGGGGCAGCTAGTATATGTATATAATATTTACTAATCTAATTTAAAATAAATTAAATATTTGAATATATCAGGAAAATAAATGTTTTTACAGCAATGGACCTAAACGAAGTGACGGTATACGAGGGCGAGCCTACTAAGGATCCCGACACAACATTTACCTTGAACGAACATTATTTCAAACAACTAGTTCAAGGTAAGGAAGATGCTAGGGTCATTATGCAGGCTGGAAGGTGCTCTGTGACCGGAGATATTATGAGAGCTATGAAGCTGGAGCCATATATTAAATTAAGTTATGGTCGTTAAGCTTCACAAAAGTACAAGCTTCAATGTTATTACGTATATGTACAGACAGCCTATAGTGACAGTTGGTAATAACAATTATGAACTTTTTTATTTAAGAATTAATATAATTTACCGCGTCTTTAGTAGACGGTACAGACGGAATATTCAGTTTGATATAACGCAAGCAACCACTTTTCTAACGATTATAAGAATAGTAAAGGTACATGTTTGGAATATACTTACAGACTTGTTTTTTATTATCGTGGTGGCATTTTATAACTATGAAAAACCTGATGCGTTGGCTTAATTAAAATAGTAGTAAGGTATATTTTTTAAATAAACATTTTGTATAAAACGATATTTGTGTTTTAACTTTTTCCTATATAATGTTGTTTTCCTAATAGATACTAGTAACAGTACAAAGCTAAGTAGGAATGATTTGTGTATTATATATTTTATTCTTAATTCATAACGGTTTTGTCGTTAAGCAAACCTAGCATAATAATTAAACGTCAATCAATCATCTTTTCTATATTTATAATTCCAAATGCGCATCCATCCAGTTTTGTACAGGACATTGAACTCGTTCTATCATTTATACCAACATTTGTAAATGTGAATACAATTCAGGAACACATGATATTGAGATTACTTCAGACGATCTCCACTTTTATAGTTTATAGTTTTAAATGTCCGCCTGAGAAACATCATTAATTATAAATTTCTTAGAAACTAAGTAAAGGTCAAGTACCTTGTACATATTGACCAGACCGCCTGTACATCATGTACCTATATGCTTAAGTCTTAATGGGGATTGTAATTTCTTTTGACGGTATATCTACACTAATATTATAAAGGAAAACTTTGTTTGTTTGTAATGAATAGGTTCATAAACTACTGGACCGATTTTAAAAATTAAAGGCTATATTTAATTTTAAACAAAAATAGGGTTCCGTAAGATATTAGGGTTTTTCGGACACAAGGTGTAAAAAATTAACCAAAAAATAAAAAAAGGGGGTAGCATAGCAAAATGTTCCATGTTGGCATGTACTAAAAAGGTAGGCTAGGCATTAAGGAGAAACGAAGTTCGCGGAAGCAGCTAGTATTCAATAAAGTTTTAAAGAATCAACAAGGACATACAATAGCGCAATTGCACAATGAGTTAAAATGAACATTAACTAATAATTTAAAGTGTATTGTTAATTTTCAATATATAAGTAGTAGTGATGTCTTATCTGAAGAATGTAGATTCTATGTATAAAACCGAGTGACTATATATCATATTAAAAAAGCAATAGCGTGAACACAGGCTTTTACGATCTGCGATCAACAGGTTTCATGTTACGGTACATCGGGTCAAGCACCGCAGGACCTTGACATTAGCCACTTAGACCAGGTGAAAATGTATAATATTTATAAGAATCCCTTTTAACCATTTCTTGGCGACTCCCCGCCGCTTTTTGGTGGGAAAATATGTCTCCTACACAAATAGATTCAGGACAAATACCTTTGTATCCAGCGGTCGATACAGCATTTTTGCGATTACCTTCCTAAATGTTATTCAATTATGGATTGGTATTCGTAATGTGAATTTTAAATTTGATATAGACTTATAACGGTTACTACAATTATACTATAGCGAAATATGTCTCCAAAATACTAAAACATAAAAAAGGTTATTTGGGAATTCACAGAAATATTTAAATAAATAATTGTTCTCAATATTATTAATTATAAATAATTGCAAGAGAACGGCTCTATTAGGATAACTCAGTACAGATGCATTAACCCTTGATCTATTAATACTGCACTTGAAGTACACTTAAGTACGTAAGTGATTTAGGTATGTATATAGATTTTAACGGACAATTCACAATTTTTACTTACGGCTCGGTTACTTAGTTTGTCAATACTGCGATATATGCCTTTAAAAAGTTATCCATACTCTCTACTATTGACAAAAAATCTATATGACAAATTTTTACTTATACCATGTCAGGTCTCAGGTCTCAAGCCATGCTAAAGTTGAGTACCTATTTAAAAAAAATGCCTACTTCTATAGTCAATACAGTTTCTTTTCAATAAACAAGTTGTGGCTACTATTTTACAAGTATACTTTTCTCATAACTGTACTGGTATAGCAAGTTCTAACGAAGTCTTAAGCAGCATTTTTCATTATTTACATTTGATTCTTATCCGTGAAACGGCTCAGACATTTGTTTAAATTTATTAAATTGTGAAAATGAATTGTCTAATTACGATTTTGACCATATGTACATTACTGACTGCTTGTAATGGTAAGTTTTCTTTAATCAATATTATGTAGTTCCTGCATTAAATATTGTTAAATTACTAATAATCAATCATAAAATTATATATTTATATTGGCATATTAGGTGCATTCTATATTAAACAGATATCTATTTATAATTTAAATAATCAGGAGATCGGCCCAGTAACTATGAAATTAGCAGAAACCAAATAGGCACAGGCAAAAATGGTAACTATTATAAAGTTTATTCAATTAATTATGATTAATAACCATTCTTTCATTATTATCATACAATTTTGGAATTGTGACATGGAATGGATGAAATCATAAACATTACATGCATTCATTAGCTATATATTTATTTATATACAAAGATGTCCATCGAGTTATTCTCGCATGCTCTACGCCCTAGACTTTCCAACTGGTAGTAAATATAAATTTAGAATCAATTTAATATACTTTTGTTAACGTTCATAAGTGTACTTGATTCACTATAGTTATTTTAGTTTGAGTCATTTAAATACTCCCCAAAATCTCAAATCAAAGTCTATTGATAAATATATTACCAACCTGGGTTTTAGGCATAATATATATGCATATTGAAAACGCCAAATAACAAATTTTTACTATGTGAACAATGCTCTCTCTTCGATTGTCCATTGGTTTAGTATGAATAACCTTCTGCAAAAAAAACAATATGCGTTAAATTTTGTGCAAAAAATGCAAGGGTTATGGATACTAGACCAATTATAAATAATGAGGAATTGAATCTGGATGTTACAACTGTATTTCTTGGAATCACCATGGATTTAAAACTTCAATGGTCCCCTCATATCAACGGATTGGCGAAGAGACTTAGTTCTGCAGCTTATGCGGTTAAAAAAATTCGCTCACTGATTGATGTCGGTACAGCTATTCTTGTTTATTTTAATTACTTTCACAGCTTAATGACTTATGGCTTATTATTATGGGGTCATGCTGCTGATGTCTAATCTTTTTTCATCCTGCAGAATAGAGCTATTCCTGCAATCTATAATTTCAAATGTAGGTATGTCTCTGAGATAAATTCAAGGAAATTAATATATCTCTTTTTCCTAATAATTTTAAGACATGTATTAAAAAAAGCTATGTAAAAAGGCCTTACTATAAAGTTAGCGATTATCAAGTTGATAAAAGGGCCTGGGAAAATAAGTGTTGTTTGGTGATTTGCTTTTTTAAAAGAGTTTCTTACGCCGGCTTTTTCTGTCGGCCTACCCCATCAAATCGGGCCTAACCATCATTATCATCGCTACTACCTCAGCGGGACTAACCATCATTACCATCGCTTACCCATCATCTCATTACCAGGTTTCGGAGTAAAAGACATATGGAACTATTTATTAGGCTATGGTCAATATGGGCAGTACCCCGGACAATATCCAATTGGACCGGGACAATACCCGGGTAACCAGTATCCAGGGCAATATCCGGGTAACCAATACCCAGGTCAATATCCTGGCAACTTCTACCCGGGTCTAGAAGGCCCGCCAGGTGCCCATCCTGGGTGCCCGCTATGTGACTCATCAGTCTACAGTTACTGCTCTCATAAACAAGCCCATGACTCTTGCTGTTGCGGAAATCAAGCATGTAAGTTTTTCAACGATACTCTTATCGCCTTTACCTTTACATGTACTTTGCAGAAGTACTTTGGTACCCATTTTATATTTAGGTCAAGTATTTAACTAGTACAATACTAGAGCAGTGGACTTATGTTTGTCTATGCTAATCAATAAAATATTTTATGACTCCCTAAGACCGTAAAGAGTATATGAGTAACTTTTGTAATATTTTAAGATCTACCATACTCCTGCCGTAAAACAAACTGCAATTTCTTCCACGCCAACTCTTGTGAAGAACACCATCTCATTACCAACTGCTGCTGTGTCGATCTTCAGAAAAGCGCTGGGGCATCGGTTGTTCCTGTGGCTGCTGTACCAGTTGTGGTTTAAGAAGAATCATATATCAAAGCAATTTGACTGAATATTTGGCTGTTCTCATAGACATCCTTATGCACATTTATAATTATTAATATATCTACCTATAATAGTAGCTATGTGTAAAAACTAAGATTAGGTAGATATATAATTAACCACTGATCAAATAGACATCAATGTTTCATAACCTTGCAGAAACAAGTAATAAATATAGAATTGTAAATTAACATAAACTTTGAAATAAATTAACTGTAATGAAAAGTTATTTACTTACTGAGTCAGTGTCTTGTACCTTTTTACCCGATTACTCATATGATTAGAATATGATATTTGTTAAAAGAAATGTTTTACTTATGAACATACTTGTATGGAAAAGTGTTGGAAGTAAAAAAATAAAACAAATATTTACCTCATATTATTTTACTCATCTTACCCATTCATTCTACACACTGAGTACAGATAAACATTCAGAACAATTAATAAAAATTACAAACAAAATATATAAGATTTTCTTCGAATTGTTAAGCTTGAATATCATTCCATTCTTCACTATTTTATTAAATCCTGCCTGTAAATAACTGCTGCACCCTTGCTACAATTTTAATATACATACAAATTTACTTGTATGTTGATCAAGACAATACTGAACAAAGGCTGTTTAACACTGCACTTCTCTTGCTTGCAATTTTAAACTCAAACTTAATGTTAAAGAAATTGTCATCACAGAAATTGTATTTTGAAATCTTAACATGAGAATATAAAACTAATACGACTTACAGCTACCTTAAATAAAGTGACATAACTAATTTTATACTTATGTTTGCTTCTCCATGCGAAAATATAAGTAAAGAGCAGATCAGATATATTATTAAAAAACTACAAACTGCTACTTTAGAAATAATTATCATTTACAAATAAAAATCTTGATAAAAGAATAAATGATTCCTCAGGCCATACTTAAAGCTGTTAAAAGTAACTAATAGTACGAAAAATTGCCAGAGTTAAAAAGAAACACTGACGATAATACGACGAAGTTGGGAAGTTGCAAAACATAAGTTAACAAAACGTAATGCCACAAGAAAACGAGTTGGTATCAACGCATCCTGTAGTGATTCTTTTCTTGCACCTGGCAGAGCTCGCCCTTGAATGAAATTTCGAGTTCAAAGTCGAGGTCTCGGTTGTTCCTCGCATTTTGGCGCATGCCAAAAGTGCCTACTATTTCTTCACCCTTCTTTACCTGAAATGCAAATTACATATCTATCTGTTGAGTTTATTTATACACATTATTAATAATAGCTTTTTCAAAGTGTTTATATATTTATTTAAGAATTTAATTTATTTAATCTAATTATTTGAAAAACATACAAAATTTTTGTGGCGAGCGTCAGCATTCATTACATTACTATTATAATACGTACTGAAAAACAAAATTAATTTTGCTTAATTTAATTAAGCAATTAATTTTGAAACTAAATACTTTCAATTAAACAAAGTAAAATATCTACATATAAGGCGTGATAATAGGTAATAATAGGACGTCGTGTCCTAGCGTCGAGCAAGCGGTCTCTAGAAGCCTACCTACCTAACCTACTTTAATTTTGAAGAAAAATTATAAATACTTTATATATATATACTTTCAGGGGTCTTTGCCTTGATATTTTAGGTTCGTTACTATAATTAGTAGTTATATTAATATATCCCTTTTAATTGAGAATTTAAAAGGCTGTATGGCGAATATACTGATTGGTTATTTAATAGTTGGATAAACCGTTATATATAATAGATTCTGCCAAAGCTTTATACATTTCATATTTTAAAATTGAAAAATTTCCTAGAATTTCTCTTAGTTTGACACAAACTATGTTGATGTGTGGTTTTCAACTTTGGCTATAATCTATAATTAAGCCGAGGTACTTGTCTTTATACTAACTTGATTGTATATCAGTAACATGTGGCTGTGCGCAATAGTTACAACTATAATAGAAACTTATAGTTTCTTACAAAACTAAATTAGCAAATAAACCTTAATAACCAAATGCAAAATAAGAGATGAAGAAATTAAGTAGAATGATACTCACAGTCATATATTCATCGAAGTAGAAAACGGTCTGTTTCCAATGTGTGTAGGGTGCCTCTGGGGCAGTGCTAAAGCCCAACCGTTTATGAGATTTTGTAAATTCCACATTGAAAAATGTCACCAAAGCTTGAATAAAATCATTGCGACGAACCTAAAAATCATACACCAGTATATAATTACCCAACAATTTCCATTACAACTCGAGGCATTCAGTTTGCTGAAGACACCACCAGCAAATTCTTTTAGACATACTAAGATATTTCAGTAGAATAGTGATAACTTGGCTTCCAAAAATATGAGAGATATAAATGTTTTCTACTATAATATTGAACTTAAAAAAAGAGAAAGTTAAACCAATCACTATAAAATATTGGCCACATTGATTGTATTATTTATTCCTCACCTGAAGATGGAACTTTGCTTCAAAGTTAAGATCTTCTTTCTTGACAACATATAGGTCTATCTCTTTCAACATACAAGAGTTTGTGACCACCTGGGAAAACAATGATTTCAAAATTAACTAGACATAATAATTATTCATAACCAGATAAAATTGCAAGCATTTATTGAATGTAGTATGCACTAAATAAATTAAAGAGCTTTGACATTATTATTTGACATATTACTTCTAAATATGTAAGTTGTTAATTGACAAACCTGTTTAGCATCAACAACATCAACAAGTGGTTCAGATATAGCCACCTTTCTTATAGAAGACATGTCAAAGCCATAGACATCATCCCACCAGTTAATTTTTTCATCTTTGTACTGACGGTCCTCAATACCACAAATAAATAATGTGCACCTATTAATGAATATTACAGTTGTAGTAAAGGCATTAGAAAGACACTTTATTAATTATTAGGTAAGCATATAGTAAAAATTTGGGGGATGCATAATAATGTCCTATTTTAAGGGGTAGAGTAAATGTTTTTATAATAATATTATTTATTTTAACTCTTTTTATAATAATATTATTTATTTGCTTCTATTTTAATTATTATTATAGGTACTTAAATAAAACCCACTTTGCTAATTTTAAAATAATGACAAAACTAAAAAACAAAGTACAGGCTATACATATCTGTCTTTTAAAATAAAATTTAGAATTTAAGAAGTAATTTCATAATTACCTGTCAGGAAAGAGCATACCATCCTCCCTTAGCCATTTGTCCCGAGCATAGAGAACTGTGTCCAGCATGCTCTCATAGAAGAGACAATAACCCATCCATTCCGAAATTATTATATCAACTTTCTCAACTGGAAGTTCTACTTCCTCTACCTAAAAAAAGGTGCATTAATTAAAATTCAAATTTATTAGCTAAATATGATCAATAGCATCAAAAGTATTGTGTCAATGTTTAAATATGAACTAATTTTTTACCTTTCCTTTAATAATTTCTATGACATCATCAAGCCTGTTAGCCTCAACAATTTTTCGGGCATAATCTACAATATTGGAGCATTCTATGGCAAACACTTTAGAAGCACCTGCTTTTGCTGCAAACATGGAGAGAATTCCCGTACCACATCCAATGTCAAGTACAGTCTATAACAAAAATATTTATACCTTATTAGAAGTTATATTAAGTTGTAATGTATTAGCTTAGGTAGTATGATAACTTGTAAAATCATGATATCAGTTTTATTGTTACCAATATCACAATAGTATTGAAACTTACTTTTCCTTTGAATAGGTGCCTATTATGGTACATAGCGTTTCGATAGGTAAGAGTCCGCACTTCATCCTTCAACATTTCCTCGTGTATACCAAAATGTGCGTACGAATCAAAATAGTAGTCCCTCGATGTCATCTCTTCGGCTGTAACATTTTTGTCCGGGCCTAAAAACCATAAATTTGATTAAAACTGAAAAACTAATTCAACAAAAGAACACGTTTTAGTGATTTCAATACCCGGCTTTTTGAATTTTTTAAGTAAAAACCTACCATTTTCTTGCACTGGGGTAGAGGCCGCAGATGCTCCTTCTTGTGCGACGTCCATGCTTTCCATTTTATCTTTTTTAAACAAAGATTCAACAAAAATTAAAAATTAAAGCGTACTTTATAACCTACACGCGGTTATGCCAATTCAATGTGTCACTTTTCTTATTTCAGCAAAATTCTATTGTTCAGAGTTTAACAGCAATACGGCTGTAACTAATATAATTGTATCACAATAGTTTACTAAATAATACTAAAATTCAGAAAGGAAGCCTCTCAGAAAAGAATAATTACTGAGCTCATTGAAATTAGCAAACTGCAAAATTGATTACTAAAATTTAAAATTGTTGAAGTTAGGCTTAGGAGGGACCAAGAGTATCAAAAACCACAGACCATGAAAGTCCGAATTTCAAAGGCTTGAGAAAGAAATACTATGTGATATTATGTCTAATACACAGAGGCAAGCCTAGTCTTATGTTAAATTTTAAGATCTCTAGACAGTTAATTAGGATAGACATGCTCATAATTAACAATCACAGAAAAATTACGATATTAGAATAATAATGTTTGATTAGATGAAGTAAGGTAAATATTATACTAAGACGTTTTACCTTACTTAATTATGTATTTAAGGTGTGATAAGATGACCTAAAAATCGTATTAAAACATAGCAACCTTAGTAACCTTTAATAAAACTTGATATTTATTGTTGAATTGAAGTGACGATTTTTTTTAAGTGCACTAATGCTATTTTTAGTTGTCAATAAATACGAACTATGTGCGCTGTAGCATGGTGCGGATGACAGTTGCCTGCATGACGATGATATCTGTCAGTACCACATGACTAGGGAATAGGGATGCGACGTTTAGAAATTCATTTTTATCGCTGACGATACTCGTAGCTTAAATCTAGTTCTCTTTAATGTTGTTATGAAAATTACCTTATAAAGACATTTTTTGTTTAATTGGTATTTATGAGGAGGCTCCGTAATGGCGGATGTACTAATGCATAGTTTCTAGGGATTAAACTTTTACCAACTAAATTTCAAATCTACTTATAATATTATGTGTGATAAATAGAGTTTAAATAAAATAAACGAGTTTTAAATAAAATTTGGAGGAGGCCTTTGCCAAAAAACGGCACACAGATATACTAGAAGAGGATTAAAATGGAAATTTGTTTAAATGTACATATATAATGTATCTGAATAAAGGCTATTATGTATTATTATTTATTATAAACGTGGGCCCCACGTTGGGAAACACGGTTGGCCTAAACGAAATAAAACATGTACTTTGTCCGCCATCAGCTTTTGTTATTTGTACAATGCATGTATTTACAATAACTCAGTCGGATATGAAGCTTAAGAGAATTGAGCGAAACGATTGTAAAAGTACAAATTGTGTCTATTTTCAAAATTATTGACTAACTGCATTACAAGGGCAAGCTTGTGATTGTATGTAGGTCACTAAATTACTCGAACACGCGAATATGTACCAAAATAGCACTATGCGATACACACGAGCAAGGTGTGACCAGACGCCATTCGACGATTGTAGGAAGAATTCAATGTCATTAACGTTTGTAATTTAATTAGACCGAGCGAACGTTTAGTAACAAAATCGATTACTATCAATTCACGTGGATATCTTATCTTAAAGTGTGGTGAGAACATTTAGATTAAAAACGATAGTGACCACTGACCACGAGGCACAATCCACACATATTGTGTCAAAGTAAAATTATCATTTATCAGAATAAATAGAAAACCAGCAGTCCTCGAAAAATTGCCGTGAGCGACGCACGCGTTTGCGCGCTATTCTAAGTGAAATATATATTCGTAATTTACGAGAGAAAAATATTGTGACCAGGTCACTAAGTAAGTATATATTAATATATTTTGGTGAAATAGTTTTCTTATAGTATAAAAAAAATCTAGATATAATATTTAGAAAATATTAGAATATTGCAATTTGCTTGCTATAAATAATCCGAAGCAAAATCGTCTACGAACTGTTACTACAAAAGCATTTTTTATTGATTTAATGTAATACTTTTCGTGTAAAATTAAATTATACATTTCAAATAAGACTAAGGGAAAGATTCCTGTCGTAGAAATAAAAGTTGCTTTGTCTACAGTACAATGTCCTCTTTCTAGAACCTAAAATTAAGTCTTACATGAGTAAACGTAATAACCTTCTGAATACCTTATAGATATATCTCATATACCTATACAATGTTTTAAGATGCTGTTGTTTGGCTGCTTAAAATAATTGGAAACCTCAAAAATGTTGAAGAGGTTCTTAGACTCTAAATAAAACTTTTTAATGCGAAATATTTTTGTAATTAATTCTTAATACTTTTTTATATTTTATAGAAGCCATCTGATCCATTGCAACTGTTTATACACACACATCTTGTAAAATTATTTACATAATTATTAATCACTATGACAATATCACTGTTATATTAGATAAAATACATTCGAAATCAATCACGAAAGAAGAAACGAGAGTAAATAAGAATGGTAATTTTGATAAAAATTATACACTATAACTTTTGAAATGCAATCTCGATGACCGGGAGATTTCAAGACTTTATAGTAATTTAACAGACGCCTTCTCAATATTATCAACCTTATCTAACATAGTAACATTTTATAGTATACATACTGCTATCAGTATCCACAATAAACCTGCAAATTAATTTTAATGACAGAGAATTAAATGATTTGCAACTTTAAAAATTGTGATAGCATCAATTACATATATAGTACATAGCATAGCTTATTTTTTGGTACAATATTGTTTGAGATGAAACTAACGGTCCACTATAGATTTTAAATAGCAAGGCATGTATCGTGATCTATTTCAGCAATAAAAATCTTTTTCTATAGAAGAAAGTATAACCAGATATAACCTAAAACAGTGTTATTACACATCATGTATCGAACGTGATTGTCCATGTATAATTTAAGCTTTTCCTTATCCTGTAGCTTAAAAAAATATATTTTTCCGGTGCAAATTTCACTCTTTTTAATTCAGTTTTACGTCAAAAGATTTAAGGGTAATGTTAACCATTAGGTTACACACTTGTACTTGTATTTACGTTTTTTGTTTATTTTTCTAAAGACAATATTTTTAGTTACCTAGCAACATGTTTTGACCTCGAGTACCTACATAATTTACAAGAATATCTAACTTAATCACGTACTTATCCAATGTTTTACTATTAGGTGTTTGTGTGACATAGCTAATAGATAGGTTTAAACAAACTAAACTGCGCATTATGTTTACGTAATTATTAATATTAATATGGTCAGCTTTTAAATTGACACTTCTTGAATTCCAAGTATTGCAATTGTATGCAGATAAACATCGGAATTTCTTATTGCAATTATTCGAATACGACTTTGAAGAACCGTGTCAATTTGTTCGTTTTGTCTTGTCAAATTTTAAGTTATTCCATTTGATACAGGTTTCATGGAGATGTCTGAAATGTTTTTTATGGAAAAACATATATAATAAGTTTATTTACTTACAATGCTTGCCGACTTATCAATAAATCTCCTTTTAAACTTATGGAACCTCCTAAAACATTAGGTTATTATCTAATGTGTTTAAATTGTGAATAGCAATCGTTTGGCAAGTGCAGATTGCACACGTCAAGCTAAGAGTTCGTCGCCCTTTTATTTGCTATTAAATCGATAAGTACATGTTAAAATGAATTTATCTTATCATATTGTTGAAGGGTTTACATGTACAATACATACACATACACATTGTCATCGCAAGGTGCATTCAGTAAGTTGTTGTGGGAATGAGCGACTTCTGTGCCTCTTTTATATCCGCAACTACTTTACAACCTATAAGTTCATCTAAATTAATATATATTTTATTACTGTTTGAGTTATTTCATCTAAAAAATAGTATTATTATATGTAATATTTATTGAAAATTTTATGGAATCTCTAATTACCGGTACATATTTAATTCAATAATATGTTCACACAAGAAAATCTTTTTGTCTGCTTAATAAGCTGTAAATAATGAAAGTATTAATAATTCTATTATATAAAAAATACAAAATATGCGCTGGCTAATGATACTACTTATCATAAATAATGCGTACTAGTGTTTGACAATTAACTTACGTTGCTGGTTTAAAGCGGCCTTGAACTAATACTCTCGTCTCATAATAATATATTTTACCATGATATACAGTACCAAAATTGACAGTATTATTCTGCGCTTCTTTAGGATGTTGCTACCATAAGAATAATTATGAATATTTACTATTTGAATAGTTGGTGGCTTTAATATGTTTTTAGAACTTACGAGAGCCTTACACATAAACAAAAACACAACACAAATCACATTTTCGACATAGATACTAAAGTTAAAACCAGCCGCGTACTACCGAAAATCATCGTCGGTAGTAGTGTCTAGTACTAGTAGACAGTAGAGTAGTGTCGTCAGTAGTATAACTAAAACTGAGGTTTTAGTAATAACAAAAAAACTATAGCCTATAAAGCAGATAGTGATTTATTGAGTGACGCTTGTTGCAAAGAGATAATCTTACCAAAATAGAAAAGAGCCAATGCGAGAAACGTCTATTATTTTTAGATTACAAATAGAGTATTAACTATAAACACAAAAACCAGTGGCGCTAACGTCCTTGGTCTAAACGTCAGACTTATACATCTATTTTTTAATAAGAAAGAACATAATCAGCCTGAAACATGCCGTCGACGTCTCGGGTCTAAGGGATCTCGGTTTCCTAGCGATGTTTTCATTCACCATACGAGTGTTCGAATGCGCACTCAGAAAGTCCGTTGGTGCACAGCCTGGGCTTGAATTTACGACTTCAGGAATGAGAGTCGCACGCTGAAGCCTCAAGGCCAACAGTACTTGTAAAAAATCAATTACTAAAATGTCATTTATTTTTTTAAATAAGTCAATTATTTTCAATGTTATTCTGTCTCCATATAATAGGATAGTTAATTATTCAGTGTTATCGTCGATAAGTGCACAGAAATAAAAAATAATATAAACCTACAATTTTAGTAAACTCGGAGCTTCGTTTTATTATAATCATGAAACTGATGAAAGGCTTGAAAACCTTTGAATAAGAAGACATACTAGGGCTTGACCAGATTTAATTTTAGTAAACTTTTTTTGCTATTGCCCAAGATATTGTTGAGTTTCATACAAAAACTTGTTGCTGAGCTGATATCGTTTATGCAAACGTAATACTTTTATTTGGCTATCCAACAACTGACCTCAATAAACTTGATGATCGTTTATTGGAGTACTTCCTACTTCCTGTTTAATTTTGAGTTTTACTTGCACGACGAAACGGACCAAGAATATGCGTTATTTCCCCATTCGTAACATACATTCCTATTTAATGACACATTTTATATAAAGTAAAGTTTTCAACCAGATGCGAAATGGCATAGACTAAGATCTTGGCTATGTTCCTTCTAAACTGTTAAAACCATTTGTAGGGACGACCCACTTAATTTATATTTTCAAATTATGGATTACACACACAGCCTACTCATTCCGTTATATTGAGATGTTTTTTAAGTTCGTTCACGCTATAATTTGATTATATTAATATAAATTGCTTCTATTAATTCTATAAAGTCACTCTCGGCAGCTTGCTCATTGATGTCTCATAAAGAACCAATTTAATATGACATGTAATACATTAGGTAGTGAAGAATGTAGTAGATACGAGTCGAAGTCTGAATTTTTCTGAACCGTTGCATCTCTACATAACGATAACGATTCACAAGGTTTAATTGATATCATGTACTTATTTCAGAGAGAAAATGGCCCAGGAAAATTGTTTGGAAAATAGTGATAAAGATGATAAAGAAGATCGCAATATGCATGGTAGTACAATAAAATTGAAACGGGAACTAGGATTATTCTCAGCTGTTAATTTAATACTTGGAGTAATGATAGGGTCTGGAATATTTGTCTCTCCGGCTCTTGCACTTAAATATTCTGGTTCTGTTGCTGTGTGTCTTATAATTTGGACACTATCTGGAGTTATATCATTATTAGGTGGGTGTAGGTAAGAAATTTCTTCCTTAATAATACATAATACGTATTAAGACTATAGCAATGAAATTATAACTTATTAATGAGTACTAACAAAATTAGAAATAACATGACATTTAATGTTAATAACAATATTCATTTAGGTACGTGGATTGTCAGATATTAGTAAATTTTAAAATACTCCATAGTTATTGAAAAATGACACAATATTTATTCAACAGGAGCCCTGTCATTTGCTGAACTTGGTACACTTCTTGGGCAATCTGGAGCGGAATATTCATACTTTCGGGAAGCTTTCGGCAAAATGCACAAATTTTGGGGTCCACTTCCTTCATTTATTTGTGCTTGGATTTATGTGATAATTTTGCGACCAGCTGAAGTAGCTATAATTGTAATGACCTTTGCGGAATATGCCATTCAACCTTTTACGACAGATTTGGATCTGCATTTTAAGTCGATTGCAATTAAACTTACATCTTTATCTGCACTATGTAAGTAATTATTTATCCTTTAATTTATAATTTTATTTTAAATATAACACGTGAGTGCTATTCCGCTAAAAAAGTATTACACACTGAAATATAAAAAGAAGATAATAATGAAAAAAAGATAAAAACGAAAGATAACGCAATTCAGCATTAACTTTATTTTAGAAATATTTACTTTAGTTATAATTGTGCTATTGGATTGATTTAGTTTTTGTGAATAACTTCTGCAAACACTCAAGAAAACGTTAACATTTCATGTTATGATTTAAATACGAACTCTTTTTAACCCTAGAAGAAAAGTAAAAGTATATACATATTTCTCTAGAGATAATTTACTGTTCCATTCTAAAAAAGAAGAAAAAGATACACATACAATACAGATTTATATAAGTGCATTATCAAATGTGGATTATACACATATTGGATAATTATAGGATCCGGGAGTCCTCAATTTTGAATAGACAAATTTTCGCCCAAAAGCCCCCGTTGGGTCACACTGAATTCGTTGTCCATAGATAATTTTAAAAAATTTACTTCACTATTTTTTTTACCTATAATGGGGGCTCTACACACTCGTTGCATTACTTACTTATTATCACTGCGGACCAAAGCAATCCAGGTCCTTGACTTGTATCTGACCCCGAGAGGCGGTTCTAGAGTTATCAGTCACTGTCGACGCCACGACGAATTCGTATAATACAACAGTGAACAGCCTGATATTGTCTCTGACTCTCTGATATGTTTAAGTGTCAGTTGTCAGTTGTCATAGTTGTTATCAAGCAAACTTAAATTCATAAACGAGAAATAACGGTTTAGCATTATTAAACAACCTTTCCTTTCTTCCATTAAAAAATAAAACACAAACACATTCTGAAGTTAACGATATAAAACAAATGGCATCCAACAAATTAACTAAAGAAAAATTAACCGAAGAATACAAAAGGGTGAGACAGCGTTGCATCGACACATGTAATACTATTGTTAATTTGAACTTAGACACCGCTAAAAACCAGGATAATAAATCAAACAAAACTATATTGTATGCTGAAGGTCTCCAAACGGAAATAGAGAACTCAAACACAACTATTGTTTCTGATAAGAACTGTCTTACTAGTCTATATTTATCCGAGATGAGAAAAAAAACTAACCATCTGGATGAGTTAATTGCTTTAACTAAAGGCTCTATCAGTGACACCGCCCATGAAGTGGAAAGGTATGTGCCAACTAGGTTTTATTTATTTTTATATAATAGACATAACATCTCATTAAACTTAAGTTTATACTAACTACATAAAATTACTTACTAAAATATTTTTTTATAGGTTAAAAACATTAATAATGCCTGCAAAGGCAGCTCTATCAAAACCACAAGAAGTATACAAAAATGTAACATCTGAGAATATTATGAAAACAAAAGAAACATTTCGTGAAATGAAGAATGAATTAATGAGTCTTATACGATCACTCTTTCCTGATTTGTGTGAAAAGATAGTAGTTACATTAGGCGTAAGTAGTAAATATTATTAAAATTGATTACTGTTTAAATTACCGTTAATAATCTGATATAATATAATATCAAGTATACTCTTTAATTTTCATCAAAAGCCTATATAAATTTGTAGCATCTTTTCAATGTGATTAATAGATCAAAGTATGGTTAAGGACAAATCAACATTTTAATTTATACCTAAAATTTTTTAGCAACTCATGGAAGAAAGATTGAATGAAGAATCAAGTGGATACATTGAAATCACAGATGAAAACTATGTGGTTATTGAAATTTTAAAAGATATCTCTATTGTTACTAAAAATCCCTATAATACAAATCAAGTAAAATTAGCTTACCAATGATATAAACGTTAGCATAAATTGTAAAAATAATTGTATAAAGTATAATATTATGTAATTTGTTTATTAAAAATATATTTAAAGTTATTTCTGTGTGTAATTGAATACTATTAACGTTTTACTATTAACTTGTTTTGTGGCGATTAAAAAGAGTGGTGGGGAGTTTATTGCCAGTTCTTCTGTTTTACACCCTTGATTTGAGAACAGCCAGTAAATGTAAAATTAGAAGCATTTAATTTTTTGTGGTTCATAAGTGTACATTGTTGTTACCTTTCTAAATAATTGATTTTGAATTTTTTAATAAGACTACTATAATTGTTTGTAGAGATTTTATTTAAAACACTCCTTCTATTGCTAGCCTAGACAATATCATTGTAGTCAATTTACTTATTATTTTATAATTACGTACAGTTTTTAATTTATCTGATGTGTTCCAATGTTCATACTTACTGGCCACCAAGATAGTTTAAAAATCATAATAAAATTTTGTTTCAGTTGTTATGACCTACATAAATATAACAAGTGTGAAATTATTTGTTAAAGTGCAAAATGTGTTTGGTATGTTCAAAATTTTTGCTTGCCTCATTGTTATTGGAGGAGGAATTTATGTAATTGCAACTGGTGAGTGTTGATTTTCATCATGTATTTACATACAAACATACAATTTTGTATGTAATATAAAACAACCTTTTTAATTAAGGCATTTACTCTCATTTATCATGTTTGTTTCAAAAAAGATTCTTAGGATTATCTGTGACACTATAGATTAAAGCAAAATCAAATTCTATCGTTTATTTTAAGGCAATAATGAATACCTTCAAAAAGGTTTTGAAGGTGATAAAATAACTGCAGGAGGTATTTCACTTGCTCTGTACTCAGGACTATGGGCCTATGACGGATGGAGTAGCGTCACCGTCGTTACTGAAGAAATTATTAATCCAGCTGTGTTAGTATTTGTTTTATTATATTCAAGATGAATTGGCCACCAGGTCATGTAATATTGCATTAACTTCATAAATTTGATATGACTGACGCAGTTTTCGTGAATAAGAGTATTAGTAATTGTAAAAGATACGAAGAAGATGTAAGTATATATATATATATATATATATACACATTACTATTATTACTATTTTTTAATTACAAATCATCACTGTTGCAAGTCTAGCAATTACACAGTTTGTATTTTTCATAGGAATGTCCCTCTCAGCATATCCATAGCAGTGCCTCTAATCACAGCTCTCTACGTATTTATGAACGTAGCCTACATGTCTGCTCTAAGCTTCAGTGAGATGACTTCAGTCCCGGCTGTGGCTGTCGCGTTTGGTGATAGAGTTCTCGGTGCCGGTAGCTTCTTAATACCTCTCGGTGTGGCCATCGCAACATTTGGCTGTGCTATGAGCGTGCAGTTTGGAGTCACGAGGTGAGCTTCTAAACTTTAAAGAACATTTGTTACAACTGCGTGTTCTGATGACATTGTAATACTTAGACCACTAGTTTATCTGTCATGTTAAAACAAGGGAGGTAAGTATGTGAATAAACCTTCATACTTTTGTTATTTATTTAATTATAAATAAGATTTCTCTCTTCTTCACTATCACTATCCACAGTAGATCAATATAATACGTAATTGTAATTATTACAGGGTGTGTTACACTGCAGCTCGAGGTGGCCATATGATTGAAGCATTTTCTTTTGTTAATATAAAAAGACTGACCCCAGCGCCAGCTGTAGCCTTACAAGTAAGTGTTATCGTATGAATTCCATAGGATCTTTAAAGATTCTCAAAAAATTTAAAGATATATGATATATTATCATTTAAAGTGACACTTCATTATTTTTAGCTTTCATAAAAAGAACTTATAGACTTTCAAGTGTCGATTTCGTTCAAGTCAAGTCCTAGTCAGTTACACTTGTTCATAAACATAACATGAGAAAAACAATGGCGAAATGGTTGTATATTTTATAGATTTATCCTAAGTTATTAATAAATTTTAGTTACACTCCTTTACACATTGACCAACTTAGCCACAGAAAAAGTTAACATTCAATCTTAAACGTAACAATGAAAATGATAAGCAAGTTAAAAACGAGTCAATGTAGAAAGTTGCCAATACTTTTATTGTATTTCAAGATTTTTCCATTTCTCTCTACACATCCTCGCATTCAATGGAACCACTGAGAAAAGTAGTAGGACCATTCTTGCTTAGGGGTCTCTTCTATGGCATTTTCGCACGCTTTAATCGCATCTTCAAGGCTCGTAGAGCGAATACATCGAATTTTATCTTTGTTTCTTGGGAATAAATGAAAGTCGCAGGGCGCCAGGTCAGGACTGTGTGGCGGGTGACTCATTATCTCGACACATGCGGACACACACGGAGTGCGCTGAAGCATTGTCGTGGTGAAGGAGCATCGTGCTTCGAGGGCGCTGCTGTCGTTTTTTTCCAAAACAACAGGCAAATAGCGATTGACATACCAGTCTGCAGAAACTGTCCTTCAATCTTCTAACACAACTGTCTCGTAATGACCTTTCCGACCAAAAATTAGGCAACCATCTTTTGTCATTGACTTCTTCCTTCCTATCTTTATCTTAGTTGGCCGATCCTCGAAAGGAAACACCCACTGAGCTGATTGGCTTTTTGTTTCGGGTTCGTAGCAATATATTCAGTTTTCATCACCTGTGAGGATGTCAAATACACCATTTGAGTCACCGCCGTTGAACTTATCTAATATTTAGCGATACCAGCCCATGCGAAGGTGTTTCTGGTCATCGGTTAAAGTCAGTCAGGAAATCCATCTGGTACAATGCTTCCTGATGCCTAAATGTTCGTGTAATATTTTTTGTACTTGACTCATACCAATGCCTAGGCTTGCCCGTATCTGCTAATTGGTCACGCTCTTATCTTCTTCTATCATGCGACGCACAGCACTGATATTATCTTTAGTAGTAGCTGTTAAAAGACGTACCTCACGCAGATCATCATTGAGATAGCTACTTCCACGCTTAAACTTGTTAAAGCAATTATTAATAGTGGCACGAGATAGGGCTTCATTAAAAATGCTAGTTCAGCCTATCATAACTTTGTTGTTGAGTAAGCCCACAACGACAGTCATAATAAATCCTTGACCGAAAATTTTGTCGCGTTAGGATTATTTTCAAGTGTAACAAGAGTTAGATTTGCCGCTATTTTAAAAAACAAATGAAAAATGATTGCATTATACTACATTAGGTTACCAAAGAGTTCTTTATAACTGGCCAGTTCTAAACATATTCAGTGTCACCCACGCAACCATAATACTTTATTAATATATGTATATTTTGTTTTAGGCATTTATCACCACAATATTCATTATAGTCGGCAACATTGCAACATTGATACAGTTCGCAAGTTGGTTCTTATGGTTTTTCTATGGACTGGCTATGGTCGCGTTGCTCGTCCTAAGGAAAACGCATGGAGATTTGCCGCGGCCATACAGAGTACCAACATTAGTTCCTTGTTTTGTATTATTAGTTGCAATATTCCTTTCGGTGTTGCCAATAGTGCACGACCCGTCAATTAAATACTTAATGGCCATAGCATTTATAGTCATAGGAATCGGAGTTTACACGTTATTTGTGTATTATAAAAAGACGCCTACAAAATTATTAAGTAAGTAAATATATAAAAAATTATCTTAGTATATATAGAAATCGTACATAAGAGCTTAGCTCAGACATTATTCCAAAATAGACAGTTGTTATATATAATACTGTTTCATCAATTCCATTAAAACTGCGAATTCATTAAAATAAGAGTATTTATTAGTCTTTATAAGTCCATTCCTGTAAGTATAAATTAAGTTCTCTTTTGAACAAAACTAGAGGTGTGTGACCAATGTTACAAACCAAAATCATATATTGGCTAAAATTGTGTTTTTATTTTTAGATAAATTTACATTCCTGGTACAAGTTCTATTTGAGAGTGTACCACCCAACATTCCTGCAAATTATGAAGACTGAAATTGTATACTATAAGTTGAATAATTTCACAGTATATTAAGTTACATATCTGGATTACCAGTAATTATCAGATACAAAATATTATATTTTTTTAATAAAGTATATTCAATTTTATTGTTTTATTTAATACTAGCTGCTTCCGCGAACTTCGTTTCTCCTTAATGCCTAGCCTACCTTTTTAGTACATGCCAACATGGAAAATTTTGCTATGCTACCCCCTTTTTTTATTTTTTGGTTGATTTTTTACACCTTGTGTCCGAAAAATCCTAATATCTTACGGAACCCTATTTTTGTTCAAAATTAAATATAGCCTATATTACTCGTGGATAATGTAGCTTTCGAATGGTGAAAGAATTTTTTAAATCGGTCCAGTAGTTTATAAGCCTATTCATTACAATCAAACAAACAAAGTTTTCCTCTTTATAATATTAGTGTAGATATTTAATATTACGACGTCGGCGCTAGCCCTGGCGCGGTGTTGGCAATTGGCACTAGGGTTGGCATTATGGTGTATGGTGTCCCAAGACTGACGACAGGACGTAGACCCTGTTTTTCGCCGGGCTTAGCTCTGGCCAAAAAAGTCTAGTGGGCATGAGACGTTAATTTCCATGCACGGCCTTACTTGGTAACTTAAATACTTGTTTGTATAACAACAATTTCATATTTATTAAATTTAGTTAATTACAACGTTGGTTTATTTACTTGTTAACTGTCTGAGAGTCGGACTGGAATGAGGATATCCCGGAATAGGCTATCAGACATGTTGCTTGAGCTAAGATCGCAGCCAGAATGATTCTGCTGTAGGATTGTCAAATACTTTTAGATAGCTAAGTGTACTAAGATAAATACCACGAGAGGAAACGCCGATCCCGCGGGGCAGGGACTCTCGCCCATAAATACTATGAAAACGCCGCCCTGGCCAGGCGGGAGATGTCTTTTAAGTGAATAAAGTCATTTTGTAGAAAAGGGGAGATTTTCAAAGGAAGGTGTCTCTCCTACCACGTGTGAATTACACACATATTTTTAGAAATTCTCTTATTTAAGCAGCTTCTGTAAAGTTGCATATAGTAGATCATTTTTCGAAAAATAAGGTCGTAAAAGAAGTTGCATTTCTTACGTATGTACACTAGTATACGCACATTTTTTTTATCTAGCGAAATTCCGTGATTGAGAGTGGGCAACATTGCTAATCTGTTATCTGTGGCGGCTGTCAACTGTCGGTCTATAAAAAAAGATTGGCACTTGGCAGTTCCCATTGTTGATTGTCATCGATGACCGGAGACCTATAATTATATAGTAAACTGACCGCCGTAATAACTAATATTGTTTGAAATTTAAATGTTCAAACAATACGAATAACGTAAAATAGGTAATAGTGATTCAGGAAATAATATAAAATGACTTATCATTATGTTGTTACGGCCCAGAAGCCTACGGCTGTTACAGCATGTATAACAGGTAAGGACAAAATCTTATTTATGTTGTGTATTGTGTTGAGGTTATGTATATTCAATGGAGGTGCCTTCCCAATATAGCTTAAGAAATAATTAGATATATAAAGTAAAGATACTCTAACAAAGACTTTATTAAGATTACTGAGCAACTAAGTGGTTACAATATAGTAAATTTTTCATAGCCTGATAGTTTCAATAAGCTATGAAATTCTAATAATATAAAAGTTGTTTTAGATTTTGATAATACCTACAAACGAACAACATATTTCGTCAAAAATTTCAAATATTTTCATCAGAGATTGTCGAAAAAATCCAGCTGTTTTGTATTTTTACATGAATTTCATTCATCATTAAGATTTTGATTTGAATCAATAATAATGTAATAGGTATAATTAATCTTAGGTAACCAGCATTCCCATTTATTTTATTAATTATGTTTTACATAAATGTAATATGTGGTTAAAGTTTACAATTCAATACCTCGATTTTGAGGTCGGGGGAGGGTAAACTTATCACCCCCAACCAATTTCAAGTACTAGAAACATTTATAACAGTAGAAAAATAAAAATAAACCAAAACATACATATAATACCTAACATTAACTGGGCCCATCGTCCTCAAAGTCATCCACATAAGCCGGTCGTTTACCAAGCAAAATTCACCAAGTTTAAAAAAAAACAAATAAAAGCACGCACATTGACGAGAAAACAACAGAAATGTAAAAAGTAACGGCTTTTTAACGAATAATCTGCACTGTAACACTAACACACTGTTCTGGCGGATTGTTTACAAATTTCTAATATTGCACAAAACATCGAAAAAAAAATTAATTAGCTTAAATTACAACTCAAGCAGCATAAATTACTCCAAATCTCACAGAGGTTTTCGAATCAAGGTCTCCCGAGACTCCTACATACTCAGTATAATCAAATTCAAGGTATTGAATATAAGATCCAACCCTAATATGTTATTGTTGTGAAAATAGAATGTTAATGTTGTTGTACAATATCTAGTTATACATTTTTTATATCAGGAAACTTTACTTCACCAACGGATCTGAACCTGCTTGTTGCAAAAGTGTCCCGCCTTGAAATGTATATAGTCACTCCAGAAGGGCTACATCCTATGAAAGAAGTTGGCCTGTATGGAAAAGTGGCAAAAATGAAGATGTTTAGACCCCCTGTATGTAAATCAATAATTAAAATTTTATTACATAAAAATAATATACATCATAAAAAAATATATATTATCTGAGCAAAAATTGCTATGTTATATTTGTTTAACTGAGATAACTCTTCCTTTTTTTTCATACCTTATTCTTGAAAAATTATTATTGATTCCCTGTGAATAAACCTGCTTTAGTAGATGTTGTGTGAGTGAGATCTTGATAGTAAAAATACATGGTTGAAATCATGTAACTCCTTAGTATATTTTTGAATATGGCAAGGAGTTAATAAGCTTTTGTGTCTGAGTCTACAAACTTCTTCTTTTATCTAATAACAATGTTTGAAGGGCTATATGTCATACTGTTTCTTATTGAAATAAGTTTTATGTTTTTGTCTTATCCACAGCATGAAAAGAAAGATCTTGTATTTATATTAACTGCTCGATACAATGCTATGATTTTGGAATGGAGAACAGGCCCCAATGGAGACTTAGAAGTGGTAACAAGAGCTCATGGTAATGTGGCTGACCGTATTGGTAAACCTTCAGAAAATGGAATCTTAGCTGTAATAGATCCACAAGCCCGAGTTATTGGTTTAAGACTTTATGATGGATTATTTAAATTAATTCCACTTGATAAAGATTCTACAGAATTAAAGGCTACAAGTTTAAGGTAATGTTATGACATTCCTATTTTTAGTTTAAGTGTGTTGAATATCATTACTATAAATAATTTTCTGGGTTGAGATGGTGCCTTATTTGTCTTCTTTCACTACAGTGTAAACAATTTGAAAGATAGAGTGACAATTTTATAACTAAAGTTATAAAAACTTTTATTAGACTAATCAGTTTTTATAAATAAGGGTATTGTAATATGATCCTTAACAAGAGTAAATCTGTAAAAGTATTATATTCTCTATTATTATATATTTATGGTCTATCTATATCAATGCTCTAAATATTTATTACTATTATAACTTGTTTTTGTACGATAATAAAAAACATTAATATTTTCAGATTGGAAGAATTGAATGTTTATGATCTTGAGTTTTTACATGGTTGTGCTAATCCAACACTTATATTAATTCACCAAGACCTAAATGGTAGACATATTAAGGTACTTCTTGAATTTATTACTTATGAATATTATTTTAATATGAGTTAGTGTCTTTTAAAACATTGTCCATGTTTGTTAAATTTTTATTTATAAAAAAAAATATTCCAGACTCGTGAAATAAATTTAAGAGATAAAGAATTTATAAAAGTCCCATGGAAACAGGATAATGTTGAAACAGAAGCCTCCATACTGATTCCAGTGCCAAGTCCTTTAGGTAATATTATCAACACTGCTATGCTGTTATGCCTATAACTTGCCTTGACTTTACTAAGGTTTCTAAGTTATTGAATTTGCTCTATAGCACGTTTAATCTTTTGCTATAATTCAAGGCCCAAAATATTGTATTTATTCCCTTTCATCTAAACTACGTTTTTAACTGAGGGTCATGTAACTATATTTTAATTATAAAAAAATAATGTTTACAAAATTTTACTTTGTTATAAAATTAAAGAAAAATCATGTTAAAACATGCTTTACAAAAAAAAATTTAGCAATTAAATTTAATTTTGATTAATTTATGTATTTCCACATCATTTTTTACCGTTACTACGAATGGTATGGAAACAATATACTCACACCAATCCTCCTACATAAAACAATTAAAATATGTATATACCTAAATCTTGTAACTAACTATATAGCAAGCAACTCTGTTGTACTCAGCCATTTAATTTTAATATGTGCATAAATTATGTGCATAGTATGTAAGTAAACTTAATCAATGTAACTTGTTCTGTTGTAAGAAATAAAAGGCTTTTTTTTTATGTGCATAAATTGCAATTTTAATTAATGTTTACAGGTGGAGCCATTGTTATTGGGCAAGAATCTATTGTTTACCATGATGGTCAGAGCTATGTAGCTGTTGCGCCACCACAAATAAAAGTAAAGAATGGAATACGTACATTTAAATACTCATATTTTATTTCTTTATAAAATAAAACTAGATCAGTCCAATTGTACCAAAAGATTTAGAGTTAAGACTACTATGTCCCGTATGTGATAATCTGATTACATTCACAGCACTAAATCTCAACACTGAATAGCCTACGATTGATTTAGTTTTTATGTATAAGTAGGTTTTGACTTATATTTAAACATATTGAATTAAACTTACAGATGACTCCAATAAACTGCTATAGTCCCGTGGGCCCCGCTGGGCTCCGTTATCTGTTGGGTGATATTGCAGGTCGGCTTTTCATGTTAGTCTTAGAAGTTCAAGATAGAGGGGACAACACACAGACTGTTAGAGATCTTAAGGTTGAATTGTTAGGTGAGGATCATTTAAAGATCTTTATTTATTTTTGTTTTAGTATTGTTATTTAAAAAATATTGTATAATTTTTCCTAAGGTGAAATCTCAATACCGGAATGTATGACATACCTCGACAACGGCGTGGTCTTCATTGGGTCTCGTCTCGGAGACTCTGCCCTTGTGCGACTCTCCGCCACCAAAGACGAGACCAATCAGTATGTCAAAGTGATGGAAACATTTACCAGTCTATCGCCTATTGTGGATATGTGTGTCGTGGACTTAGAACGACAGGGACAGAATCAGTTGATAACTTGCTCTGGTAAGGAATTGTTTAAAATGGAACAAACTTACCATATCTTTGTATGTATGTTATTTTTGTAGAACAATGTTAACGTATACGTAAACGTACGTTACGTACGTATTTAACACTCGCTCGTACGGCGTCGGAAAATATCGTGGTTTTCTGACATACCATAGACACAAAAGGTCGAATTTGTGTGTCATGCACGCTGATCACCTATCAGGATATGAGAAAAAATTTCTCGGAACAGAATTCTTAGGCCAAGACCGCCACTGTTTTTGTTACATTTACTAGAATTTTCCTTTTTCTGACAGATTATCGTTGCATTTAATAATTCTCTGGTGTTTTTGTTACTCTACACAATAGATTTTGGTTTTCCATTGCTTTAATAATCTGATAAAGACACATCATTCGAAAGATAAAAAATATATTTATCTTTTTCTTAACAATTATTATAATTATTATTTTTTGTCGCGTTTTAGGCGATAATTAACTGTTGTCACTGGCAAATTGTCCAGCGCTGTGGACCACGTCTACTCCACAGCATAATGCTGAGCCAGTTCCAGTTCCAACCACAGTACACATTACACACTCAAAATGTATGTTATTCCTAAAAAAAGAATGTTATTTTTTTAAGGAATAACTGTTATTATTTTTATTGTTTGTTTTATTGTGTGTGTGTTTCGTTAGGGATAAATGTTATGTCCAAAACGTTTAAGCTACATTACTCTGATAGATTAGTGTCTCTGCTATAATTCCTGTAATGAATAAATAATATAAAACCATTTTTCACAAACCAAAATTAAAATATAAACTTGCTCACAGGTGCTTTCAAAATGGGCTCATTGCGGGTTATCCGAAATGGAATTGGTATTCAGGAGCAAGCATCTATCGATCTCCTGGGAATAAAGGGAATGTGGGCTCTCACTCTGCAGCCAGGCGCATCCTATCACGACACATTAGTCCTGGCTTTCGTTGGACAGACCAGGTATTTTACATTTCTTGTTAACTGTTTCATTCTTATAGTTAGCATACTGCAATTAGGCCTGATTGATCTACAAATACAATTTTTTTAATGGGCATTAACAGGGCGGATCTACATTCGAAGTTTATATTGTTCTTTGTCGTGTGCATTCGATAACTAGACACAGACATCCGTAATTCTCGAAAGTGAAATTTCTTGATAGAAAAACATACTTGCGTTTTGATTAAATAGTTGAATTTATTTTTATTTATGTTTTCAGAGTACTTACATTAAATGGTGAAGAAGTGGAAGAAACTGAAATTAAAGGTTTTGTCTCGGATAGACAAACATTCTTTACAGGGAATGTGTGTCACAATCAACTGATACAGGTACACTTTGTTGAAATTCACTTACCATAGATAACATTTTTTTGTGAGAATATCTGTACTTTAAGTTTGGAAGTACTGTGTCTTAATTACACTTAAATTACCAATCCACCTCACAGTAAAATGGACTTTCATCATTTAAACTAAACTTATTATTTCTCTTTTCATCGCTATGATGTATGAATTTATGTTAAATTAATGTGTCAGAACGACGCGAAACAGTACTTTAGTGTAAACAGTGCAATTAGACTGATTTATTTTTAGAATATATATTTATTTGTTTTAAGGGGGCGTCCATAAATTACGTGAGGTGTTTAAGGGGGGGAGGGGGTCGAGTCAAATCTCATCTAATCTTACGTTGGAGAGAGGGGCGATCTCGGCAAATATCACGCAATTGCAGAAAATTAAAAAAAACACCTCACGTAATTTATGGACGCCCCCTAATGTATACTAATAAACAAAATGTTTAAGTAATCCATTAATTATGAGCACCATTTTTGTTGTATTAGTAATGTTTTTGTCATTACAAAAACTTAATACTTAAAATTGTGTCAGTCAGGTGACAGACGAAGGCGTACGCCTGATAGTGCATCGCGACGGGCAGTGGGTGCTGGGCGCATGCTGGCGCGCGGGAGGTGCTCGCTCCGTGTCCGTCGTGGCATGCTCGGAGACGCGTGTCGTGCCCGCCGTGGGGAACAGGATATTTCTGCTGGCCATCGAGGAAGGGCAACTTAACCTGATCTCGTAAGTGGCGCCGCCTTCTTTTTGTTGTTCCTTATGCCCCTAGGAGGGTTCTTTACTTGAAGAACCTCAAGTCGACTTGGTCTACTAACTACCTACTAACATTTGAATACAGTGTAAATTCTATATAACGACCCTGACGGGACTGTGAAGATTTTGAAGTTACATAAAGTTGTCGTTAAATGGAAACAAGAAAAATCTGTATTAGAAAAGACAAAAGTGTTAGAAATCAAACAAAACATAATTCTTATTAGACAGATTTTGCTGCACCGATTATGTTTTTTTACATATCTTGCGTTTTTGAGGTATCTTCGTGATAAAGCACGATCACGCTATCCCAATTTGTAAACAAAAGAACGGATAACTGAGAAAGGTACATATGATGCCGATTCTTCTTTTTTAAGTACCTGTCTATTACTGGAGGTCGGTAGAATATATTATATATATATATATATTAATAGACAGGTTGGTATGATGCTGATAGTCGAGTTAATTACAGGCTAGGGCAATAAAGCGGCAAAATAACATACACAGCTTCGCAGTTTTAACTAATTTCGGAAACTTAAAAAACACATTTTATTAGTAAATTTTTATTGAGGGTGGATGTAATGCTATGTAGACTGTATTATTGTATGGAAGTGAAGCTAAAGCAACCAAGTGGGTTTTTCGTTAAATCGACGGAAGTCGCATGGAATTTACACTGTATACATATTACATATCAAGGTAACTTTCTTACTGTTTGTTATTTGGTTAACATACTGTTTTAGAAAAGATTATTTTACATTATATCTATTTCTTTACTATGCACATTTACGGTTTTAGAGAAGTGTGTATGGAAGAGGAAGTGGCTTGTCTGGACTTGGGTCCCGGAGGTGATGAAGCCCTCTTGGGAGTGGGATTGTGGACAGACATCTCGGTCAGAATACTAAAACTACCTGACCTAACACCACTTCATACAGAGAAATTATCTGGAGGTTAGTATTTTCTTAATAACGTAATAACTGTGCTTTATTGCCATCTAAAATCGAATTATTGTAAGTACAATTAAATGTTTTCGCTATAAATTTTTTTATTATATTAACACAGAAATAATTCCCCGGTCGCTACTCATCTGCGTGCTGGAGGGTGTTTGCTATCTGCTTTGTGCGCTCGGAGATGGCTCAATGTTTTACTTTACTGTGGATCAACATACGGGTGCTCTCACTAACAGAAAGAAGGTCACATTGGGTACACAGCCGACTGTACTCCGCAGCTTCAGGTAATGCTTTTTTAAAAAAAAAAAAAAAAAAGGATTTCAAAATTTTCAAAAAATGATATCTATTTATTCAACAAGACATTTACAAAGTTTAAATGAGGGTAGGTTTTAAAATGTATACTGGATGGATGTATAGTAATGTAATGTACATGGTATTTTCAGGTCTTTATCAACAACAAACATATTTGCATGTTCCGATCGGCCAACCGTGATATTCTCGTCGAACCACAAGCTGGTCTTCTCTAACGTCAACCTCAAAGAAGTTACTCACATGTGCTCCTTGAATGCACAGGCTTATCCAGACAGGTAAATTTAATTTAATCTGATATAATGATGGTGATTTCGCTAGCATGGTCAAGCTTTGACATGGAAATTATTGTGGTGTCACCTATTTTCTGGAGGGTATTTCGGGTATTTATTTATCAGATAAAAAAGGATAAAATATAATTTCATTAACCTTCAAAGCACTAAAGACTGTCAAGAAATGTTGAGTTAATAGTTAAATATTCTCTTTATTCAGTTTTAATATATCCATACTTTATACCCTAGTTTTATTTAAATTTCTTTTAAAATTATTCAAATATTTTTTTAGCTTCGTTAATTAATATTTACAGTTTGGCGCTTGCGACAGACAGCACAGTGACAATTGGCACTATTGACGAAATTCAGAAGTTGCACATCCGCACTGTTCCGCTTAACGAATCGCCACGACGCATCGCTTATCAGGAGGCCACGAAGGTAGCAAAGTTCTTATTTTGCTTTCATATATTATCTAATTACTTAAAACACTGTTAGACATGCAGGGAATAAGGTCGCCCATTGGAGTATTTTATGTTTAATAAATAAATATAATACATCACAAAATGTTATATTAGAACCGCTGTGGTTTGTATAAATGTAACCATAGCCGTAGATGTGGTCTAAAAAAATGGTCGCCTAGAAGACAGTTATTTACTTTTTCTGTTATTGGCAGTATTTTGCAGTGTTAAAAAAATCCTCTTTCTTCATTTTTATATGAGTCGAGCTCAGTTCTGGATAATAAGGCTGGCCATTGGCGTATATTTTACTTTAAATAAAAAAAATATTTATAAAAGCCTAGGACTTCTTGAACTTTACCCCCTGTTGGTGTTTTTTTTTTCTATTGTGCCACATTAGGGTTACCTGGATAAAATCGTTTGTTAGCGTGAAGGCCGCACGTTGCCTCAACTTATGTGGCCTGCATATTTTTTTTAATGTTTATATTATGGTAACGAAGTGTGTAAATTAATAAATAAAAAAAATAGGCCGGAAAAACAGCCTTTGTAATGGTAATAAAAGGCAGTTACTGCATCCCATGTACACTCATTTTATTTCGCCTTAAAGGAAAACCCAAAGCTTTAAGGTCGTATTTCTCTGAAGTGACATCCATTCAATGTTTTAACTTATAATATAGATGAGATAATAAACAAGTTGTGCTAAATTTTCAGTCTTTCGGTATAATAACAATGCGTGTGGACAAAGTGGAGTGGTCGTCGGGGTCGGGCAGTACGGCGGTGTCCGTACGCGGCAGTGCGTCTACGTCCGCGGCCAACAGCAGCGGTGCACCTCTTGCACATCCTAAACATGCGCCTCTAACACAGCCCAAGCACATGCCCACGGCCGTTGATCTAGAGATATATAACCTGCTAATATTGGATCATCATACATTTGAAGGTACATATGTTTTTATTATTCAATATAACGGGCATCGTACCGTAAACAAATTCAATAACTCAACGGTGGACATTGATATGTTCGCTTGGAGTGTGGAGGCAGCAAGGAGAGCTCTGGTACAAAATTATTTTAACCAGGATGAATGAAATGTATTGACTTCATTTTCATTGTCAACAAATTAAATTCTGTTTTTCTGTTTATTGTTTTGTTTAACACTAAAATTTTTTGAAATGTTTAGGTACCTTCTTGTTATATATATTCATTTAAATTAAACTATTTGTGAAGATTTATAATTGGCCCATGTTGTTATGTATATATTCATCTATTTTTGTATTGTGCTGTGAATCTTCTTATGAATAAAAAAAAAAATAATAATAATGTATAGAATAAAAATTATATTTAACTAGCTGACCCGGCAGACTTCGTACTGCCTCATCGATAAATAAAAGACCTAATCTTTTGTATAAAATGATTTTAAAACAAACAAAATAATTATTAATGAAAAAGCATTTATTGAATAAAGCATGAAGTTTTATTATTATTTTCGATACATCATGTTGCTTACTTAGAAATCAGAGTTTTCCTGAAATACTGGCTATTTATAAGGTTTAAATTTGATATTCACAGACACACACTGTGAAAATACAGTCTGTTAATTAATTTAAAGCTTTCTCATAAACTATATTTTTTGTTTCGTTTTGTGGTGCGTAAATAAACAAAGAAGACGGTTTTCCGACGCGCGAACACGCGACGTATAATTGTCCATGCGCGAAACAGGGAAACTCCAAGTTGATTCCACAAACTTCTAAAGACTGTCCTTGCGATTTATTTATGGTCATCGCAAAGGCCAGACGTACTGGAAATTGTAAGAATGGTAAGTCCGTTGGAATCATCGGTATCCGCGGGATCAAGACATCCTCTCCTTTGTATTTTCCTTTTATGATTGTCGCCTCAATGACGTTATTCATCAGTCTTTTCACAGCCAGTCTTGTTCCATTGCATAGTCGAGGTTGATTAATGTTACGCAGCATGATGACAACTGATCCTACTTTTAACTGCAAATTGTGAGGTGGTAATCCAGGCAATTCCAGTGAATTTAAAAACTCAGTGGGATAGTTGATTACGTCATCCTGGTTCATTACGGTGTCGACTGATTTGAAGGAAACCAACTGTCCTGGAAGAAAATTCTGAATGGTCGCATTAAGATCCTCTACATCATTATTTTTCGCTGCTAATATTGCTCGTTCACCCAGCCAATTATGGTTATTGAACTTTTGCGCTATATCTGGGAAAACTCGCTGAATAAGCTCCACTTTTGAGTCTGTGATGTGACAGAAATCTGTAGGTAATGTGATGAATCCGGTCGAGGTGTCCACTGCAACTTTATTATTTCCAATGTCTAACAACTGCTTCGCAAACACATTAGCAGTTTCATCTTGTTGCAAAAATACTCGCATGTTAGTTGTTAAGTGGAGTGTCTTTACGTACTGCCACAAATTTGATGATTTTAGGCATGCATTTAGTTCATCATCAGTTGATCGGAGAATAACTGGAAGAGTCTGACGAAAATCACCTGACAACAGAATCATGGCCCCACCGAAAATATTTTGGTTGTCACGAAGATCTTTCAACGTTCTGTCCAGTGCCTCCAGCGACCTCTTATGGGCCATTGTGCATTCATCCCAAACAATTAATTTGCATACCTGTAGGATCTTGGCCATTGCGCTATTTTTGGCGATGTTGCAAATTGGTGTTTCGTCTTCTCCTCGGCATCGTAAATTGTAATTAATCAAAGTGAGAAAATTTCCCGCTCATTTAGCAGTAAAGTGTCACTATCACAAAAAAGAACACATTACTTGGAATGTCACTATCACAAAGGATCACCAAAGTAAAGAAAGTTCTCGCGCACGTAGCCACAAAGATAGATATAACGATAATATAATTTTTTCCGTGCTCTGAAATGCGACAGGATGGAATGACATATCAGTTGGTTGTCAAATCTAATGTCAAATACATATTGAGATTGCGTTCAGAATTTAACTTAAGATTTATAATTTAATTTGTCTTTATTATTATTGATTTATCTTTCGATTTCTATATAGTCTTATTAAAAAAATAATCGGACAGAGTAACAACTTAAGTTAGCTAAAATTGTGTTTATTTATGTACTATGTATTTTGAGACTATGCAATTTTGTCGCGTTCGCGATTCACTTTCACTTTTGTTGAGTTTCAGAACGCGATATTAGGTCCTCCAACGCGCACGCGAATTTGAACTTTATGCAGCGGTAATAAATTACAAATTGACTCTCCATTTTATTTAGAAAACGTTTGTATGGGAAATAGAAAAATGCTGTTTTGAGGATTTTCCCGGCAATTATTCGAATTTTTCTCACCTTTTAAACCTTCCCTAGACCTCCACGAATAATTCAATACCAAGATAAGATAAATCCGTTCAGCCGTTCTCGAGTTTTAGCGAGACTAACGAACAGCAATTGATTTTTATATATATAGATTATAACGGAATATGTCGTTGACAGATTCACTACAAATTAAAACAAAATAAACATGTGGCTACTCACACACCCAGACAGAAATGTGGTCTGTTATTTCATAGAAATATGTATGTAAATAATTTTTGTATTGCAGTGCTCCACGCACACCAACTAATGGCGAGTGAATTTGCCCTTTCACTGTTATCTTGCAAGTTGGGAGATGACCCCACACACTATTACGCCGTTGGTACTGCTATGCTAAACCCGGAGGAATCTGAACCGAAGCAGGTAATCTATATAGGTTCTGGAAATTATAATCTTATGATTCAGGTTATGTAAAAATGAACACTTTTGTCATGCGGGAGTCATAATTCACGCTAAATCCTGATTTTGAATATCCAAAGAAAAGTTATTTCTTAAAACCTCCTCAGTTTTATAAAAATATAAATGATATATAATGTATTACATCAATTTGTTACATGTGTTCTAGGGCAGGATAATATTGTTCCAATGGTCTGATGGGAAATTGACTCAAGTTGCGGAAAAAGAAATAAAGGGAGCCTGTTATACACTCGTACAGTTCAATGGGAAATTACTAGCTTCAATCAATAGCACTGTAAGTAGCCTTCGTTTAATCGGAATTATAATCATTTGCAATGCAATGCGACATCGAGTCTTTTAAAAAATCTTTGGAGCAAGCAGTAGTAAAATTTTGGAAACAGTGCGTAAATGTTATTTGTAAATCAGTTTGATTACAAATATGATTATGTACATGCATGTTGTTATGTATAAAAGAAATACTATGTAGTTTACTATTTTTATGTAAACATATATATGTCATATGTTGATTGCTCTTTGTTACCAGGTCAGGTTATTCGAATGGACATCGGAAAAAGAACTACGATTGGAGTGTAGCCACTTTAACAATATTGTAGCGCTATATCTTAAAGTAAAAGGTGACTTCATACTTGTAGGTGATCTTATGCGGTCTATGTCACTTCTGCAATATAAACAGGTATTTAAAATATTAATTTGTCTAAATGGTATAACTGATTATTCAATTTTACAGAAAAGCCTTTTGAGTAGTCATTCAAATATTTATTTGAAATCTTCGTATGTTATTGTTTTTCATCCAGTTACGAAATTTATACTCTTTGGCATTTGTAAAAGAGTATATATACAATGTTTTTAGATGGAAGGCAGTTTCGAAGAAATAGCACGCGATTACAGTCCTAATTGGATGACCGCCATTGAAATTTTAGACGATGACACATTTTTGGGAGCAGAAAATAGCTCAAATTTATTTGTGTGTCAAAAAGATAGGTAAGTAGAAGAAAACTAATCCTTCCTAAACCTCATCTTGTATTAAAAAATATTGTGGTTTTCAATCACGGGAAGTCTTAGTTGAAATACGATAAAGTCAAGTTAATTCTACTTTTGTTTATTTCTCCTTTGTCCTATAGCGCGGCTACAACGGATGAAGAGCGTCAGCAGATGAGCTACATGGGGCAGTTCCATCTGGGAGACATGGTGAATGTAATGCGATTGGGCTCTTTGGTTGGCCAACACGCTGACACCGCCGCACCTGTACATAACCCGGCAACCATCGCCACTGTTAACGGCGCCATATGTAAGACTGTTTACTATCAACCTAGATAGATGGCGCTATAATGTAGTAAATATAGCAGCAGTAGTATGAACTAACCAAATACAAATGAATAATTCTCCAGGTCTAGTCGTCCAACTATCACAGGAACTGTATGAATTCTTGCACCAACTAGAAGAGAAGCTTACGCATACGATCAAATCAGTGGGCAAGATTCCTCACACGTTTTGGCGATCGTTCAACACGGACATTAAGACTGAGCCCGCGGAAGGATTTATCGATGGAGATCTCATAGAGAGCTTCTTAGATCTCACTAGGGATATGCAACAGGAGACCATTCAGGGATTACAAGTAAGTGTATAATGCCATCGACCCTATACTCGTTAAATAGAGGCCAAAGACGTGCGCGTTTATTGTCTATGTCATTGTATTATTATTTTAAAAATAACTATTCCGCAGTTTTTCAGTATTTTTATAGTTTTTAATCCGCGCTTTATACTGTGGTACTGTAATGTATTTATTATCACAGTTCATTATCTGGTAGCAATATTATTTTATTTATCATATAGAGACAACATATCAAACAGATAAACATTCTTGTTAAAAACATAAAAAATGCTTGCAAATAATTACCATAAAATGCTTACTGATCTAGGCTACATATGCATTATTAGAAGAACAATACCTTACTAATACCTACATTCCTCAAATAATAAGAATTAGTAATTTCAGTTTTATCCAAGAGAATTTTGCAGCTTACCTTAGCCTCACAAACAGTTTTTATCGTCCGCTCTACGGCCTTGATTTGAGGACTGGCAGTAAATATAATTTGAAGCATTTAATATGTATTTCTTTATTGACATTCAAAACGCAATCAACACTGCATTGTATTATCTGTATGAATAAATCCTTTTGAATTTGTATTTGAAATTCATAATAGTTTTTACAAGTACCACCACCAAGTATATTTTTTTGTAATCTTTTGACACATACAAATGATTAATGATCTACACTCCATCAGAATATAGGAATAGGAATTTTAGGTGCCGTGTATATATGTACTTTAAAAACTGTGTTGTCTAGTTACATTACATTAATATTTTACAGATCGACGATGGCGGCATTATGCGTGAGGCGAAAGTGGATGACCTTATAAAAATTGTGGAAGATTTAACGCGAATACACTAGTAGTGTTTGGATTTATATTAGTAATATATATTTTAAGTTTCTTTCTTATTTTTATGATGTTGCAATAGTGATAATTTGATTAAGTTTTATTTCAATTTTTAAAATCTTTTTTGAACAATAGTAGTCTTTGAGATAATACTTAAATAAATTCAAGTAAAAAAATATTGTGTCTTGTTACTACCAGATGCTAGGAAGTTTATATTTGCTTTTATACATACTTTGAGCATTAATATTACCCAACAACAAAATGGCTGAATTAAACTTTTGGACCATTCCATCCTTTACATACATACAAATTTGTATAGTAGTTAGCAGATTACAGATAAATTAAGTGTTCCTCCATTGAGCTTATCACCTATTTTTGAATTATGCTATCTAACATTAGTCAAAGTACCATAGCTATCTATGCACTTTTGCCATCAATAATCCTTTAACAAAAAAAACATTCAACGGGAATCAATATGAACAATAAGGTCCGGGGAGTATTGGGAGGTAGGTGTCTAAGGTGTGGTCATTCCAAATGAAGCTCCTCTAATTAAGTAGCAATCCGTTGTGTAGTGTGTGATCTAGCGTTGTCGTGAAGCAGCAGTGGGCCAAAGCAATTGATCAGCCTTGGTTGTTTAGCAGTTAATAACGCGATATTTAATGTTTTCCATTTTATAAAAATAATGGAAAGTGAAATGAATGCTGGTTTTTGAAAAACAAATGCATGAGTAAATAACTGTAAAAAATTTGGAATTCCTAACCAGAGGAGATATTTGAGGTTAAAGTGGCCAGTAAGAGAAAATGCCAATTTCATATTTATCGACCTAATATCAAATTAACGTTTAATACCAGTATATGTATACTCTGTTGAAAATGCACATTTATAACCAACATGTGTATTACCTTAATAATAAAAAGCTACTGCTAGTTTTGTGCAATATTTATTTATTCATAGATTCTACAATTCAATCTTCTAACAAATTTTGCAATTTTCTTATAGTTTTTTGCAATCTGAACAATACAGGCCATAGCTCCTGTTAAAATAAAGCATTGATTATAAAACTGGAATGCAATAATACAAAAAAAATATGTATTATCAAAATGACTGACAACAATTATGATGATACAAAACAATGAACATGAACTAATATATATATTTATATTATAACTAGCGGATCCGACAGACGTTGTCCTGTCTACACGTCTTTAATTTCAAAATTTCAATTTTTAATAAGCCATTTTGATGAAAATTATTATTCAAATGTTATGACAATATCTAACGATCCAGCACATGGTCACACACGATATAACACAATGATAACAAAACTTTTTTTAAATTTCGGGACAGACTAAAATTAAAATTCGAATATTATTTAAAATTTGACACTGCGATGGTAGCGCCGTCTGTCGGATCCAATGTAAAACATTCCAAAATCAACAACAACTAATAAATTGAAAATTAATTAAAAAAACATTGTCCAGCGGACAAAATTGTGAATCTAAACCATTTCCAGATCCCCTTGAACACACACAAAAAATTTCGTCTAAATCGGTCCAGTCGTTTAGGAGGCGTTCAGTCACATACACACGCACACAAGAAATATATATATTAAGATATTATAACCTAATTTGAATGTAATACATGAATCAACCTTAAATATTGAACAGCCATAACTTTTTTTATCTAGTGGTTTGGTAATATCACAGATATAGTATTACTTCCTGTACTGATCAGCTTTGTAATGTAAGAACCACATCAGAGCAAATAGACAACTTGGAGGACTGCAAATGGGGCCTGGTGAAGTCACTATGGCCTCTATTTCTGGTATTGTTTTTTCCACAACTTCTATGATTTCATCATCAACACCACCTCCTGAAATTAGCATTTAAAACATAAGGTGGCTTCAAAGATGAAATGCAGTTTGCCTAAGCAGCTTTACTTAAAAACAAACTATGCCAGCAACCATATTCTAATTAAAAACATTAATTTCCCTAGTGATTGAAACCAGGACTAATTGAATAACTACAATTTCTGACTAACTAGGCAATATACTTTATTGAAAACTAAAATGTGCAATAATACATATAAAAAAACTTACAAAACTTCTTAAAAACAACAAAACCTTCTTCAAGAGATATATAACAGAACATATAACACACATTTATTGCACTCTACATTTTAAATGCTTAACAGTAATCAGTCTTGGACATATTGAAGCTAATACATAATATTTTAATCTCTACTACTTACCTTGTTCCGTTTTCATTTCATCGGTAACTTCACAATAAAAGAATGTTTGTAAGGCACCCTGGACACCAACTCCTGACCTGAATTATTGTGTTTATACATGAGAATTTCATAAATAAATTTTTTCACTTACAAAAGTAATAAAAATTAGATAGTATTTGTGCTCTAGAAAAACTATATATATATATATATAATACCTATATGATGTGATTCTTTGCAAATTTTTTAGAGAAACATTATAGCCACATTCTTCAAGAACTTCTTCCTGTGCTATCTCTTCTACGCTTTTATTCTTATCAATTATACCAGCACACATCTCTAGTGCTATTCCTAAAGAAGCTGGGTATTTATTAGTGTCTATTTGATCCGATTGTCTATCCTTTGGATGTACATTATTGTAATAAATTGCTGAAATGAGGGTTTTATCAAAGAATTAATATGAAAAGTTATATTAACTTTACAGCTAATGGAGAAAAAATGTGTTGAATTTGGAAACTAACAATAATCCTACAGATAAAATTGACAAAGTATATTCCTAAAAATTATTATTACTCACCAGGCCGAAATTGTTTAACAAAAATCATAACCTTTCTTGTAACATTAAATACAATAACAGCTACACTATCATGTACTTCAAGCAAGTCCCAATTTTTTTGCTTTCCATTTTGAGTATAATGTAACCGAAATGGCTTTACATACTGAGACTCTGGTAAAGGAGTTAGATATACGTCCTTTAAGTCTTCCATAATATAGAAATTGACAATATTATAAATTTTTATTGCGGTCCGATAATGAAAACTTTTCTTTTTCAGTGAAGTGAAGACTGAAGAATCTGCAATCTTCTGTGATCTGTCATTCTTATAAAGAGACCAGAGCATAGACTATTATTATCACAGAAAATTAATAGAAACGAATAGTAGGAAAAATAAAATATTTAAAAAAAAATTTCGTTATAATTATTTAAATGATTAAGTATATATACACACATAGGATATAAACATAGTATATATTCACATGGCTAGTCCATGTTAATGGTAAATTTTAGAAAATTAGTGAAAATATTAGATAAGTACAACTCGGCGGTGACATAAATGCTGTTTTGAAATCCTCACAGGTAATGAAAGCTAGACATATTGTAATGAACCCAAAACAAATAGACAAACAGCTCAGTGGGTGTTTCCCTTTCGAGGATCGGCCAACTAAGGTAAAAAAGGAAGAAGTCAATGAAAAAAGATGGTTGCCTCATTCTTTGGTCGGAAAGGTCATTTCGAGACAGTTGTCCTAGAAGATTGAAGGACAGTTACTGCCAGTTGTCTTGGAAAAAATCGACAGCAGCGCCCTCGAAGCAGGAACCTCATCACGACAATGCTTCAGCGCACTCCACAAAACGGACTGTTGAGTCATCCGCCATACAGTCCTGACCTGGCGCCCGTATATAAATTATAAATGAAAGTCGCACTTTCATTTATAATTTTCCTAAGAAGTAAAAATAAAATTCGAGGTATTCGCCTTACGAACCCTGACGATGCGGTGAAGCGTACGAAAATGCTATAGAAGAGATCCCTAAGGAAGAATGGCCCACTACTTTTCTCAGTGGTTCCATCGAATGCGATAATATGTATAGATGAACGGAGATTACTTCAAAAAACAATAAAAGTATTGGCAACTTTCTACAATAAACTGCAGCTTATTGAAATAGCAGATCTGGAACACGAGACACGAAAGCATATATTAGTCAAGACAACAGATGAGTAGATTTGCACCGAATTTTAAAGAATTATAAATAATAATAATCTAAATTTAAGTTTTTGGTTGTACTGTAGAACCAGTTAAAATTGCATGTGTGCAACGACAGCGCTATGTCGTCTGTGTTCTAAGAATAGCGCGGGCAAATTTTCCGTGTTGGAGTCCATCATATGTCTGCGTAGAAGAGAACTGGTAATAAAATGCGGCGGCTTCTAAACCGGTGGGCGGTGGCTGATGACACTGTTACAGATGTGGCGGTAGCCCGCAACAGCCACTAAAAGCTGCGGTCAGGGGCCAACGACCAACTCGCGCAGTGCCTTTAGTACAGGAGGTAAAGTAAAAAGGGTGTATCACATAAAATTTTAATTGAGATTGGCAATATATAACTATTGCCTACTAATAATAATAATCCTCATGGTATACATTATATATAATTTTATAAACAATACTAACTCTTTAAACAATACAACTCAGTGATGCCAACATAGGGATTTCTCCCTAAGTTTACGGAGAATAAAGGTGTCCTACGAGGTTTTTAGGAGGTACTTTATACACAAAATTGACTTCTTTTTCTTAAAGAACGCACGATTATATATTAATCCTAGAATGTCACAAAAAAACTGAACCAAATATATAAACTCCAAGCGTGGCTATAACTGAAATATCTAAAAGTTATAATACTACAAGGCCGAAAATTTTATACTTCTTAAAAGTATTTTTGATACACATCTCAAATTATCTCTTCTGTAGAAGTTGGCGTCAATTATTAAATTTTCATATTTTATATAAGCTATGGAATAGTTATTAGATCTGTGGATTCAATTCGTTTTTCCAAGTACTATATTTTTAACTTAAACTTACTAAGTTACGTAGATAGTGTATAGAACATAGTCTGTCTACGCTAAGTTACTAATAAATTCTGGTTTTAGCTGTAATAGCAAATAATAACTTTTAAATATTAAATTAATCAGTAAGTATATTTGTAGCTGCATACAACATGATTAAAGGTTAACAACGAATATGTCCAAAGCTGAGAAAGGACTGAAACCAGGTATTATCATCAAGCTCTCTTGTGAAACTGTTCAAAAGTTATCCGAAGATGACCAAAGTGTAAATGACAAGCAACAAATCTTAACATCAAACTTTGATGTTCAAAAAAAGACTGATGATGATGATCATAAAGAAATAAAAAAAAATCATAGACCACCGTTAATTGATAAAGAGGTTAAACAAAGTATCATTTTGGAACCGAATGTAAAGAACAATGAAGACATTAGCATTTCAAATGATAAACTAAAAAGTTTTGATTCTTGGGGTGAGTATGCTCCTTACATTACATATGAAGATGAAGAAGCATTTTATACAGATCCCAATACACACAAAAAATACAAATGGAATAAATCAAGTAATATATGGGATCCTCAAGCAGAAAATGAGGTGCCTGGCAGACAATATAGCTATGAAGATGATACCCATGTTTACACTGAGTCTGATGGATCAAAATTCTTCTGGGATGATGAAAAGAAAGCATGGATACCTAAAGTTGATGATAACTTTCTTGCTTTATATCAAATGTCTTATGGTTTTGTAGACAATGTTAAAACTAAAGAAGTTTCTGAAGATAAACCTAAAACTGAAAAAAAACAGGAGGCAAACTTAAAAAGGAAGAATGAACCACAATGGTTTGAACCATCTGATCAAAATAACACTAAAGTTTATGTCTCCAATTTACCATTAGATACTACAGAAGATGAATTTGTTGACCTAATGCAAAAATGTGGTCTTGTTGAACGAGATCCAGGAACACAGAAAATGAAAATTAAGCTCTATATGGACAAAGAACAAAACTGCTTCAAAGGGGATGCTCTTTGTACATACATAAAAATTGAATCTGTTAATTTAGCCTTGAGCTTACTTGATGGCTGTGATTTTAAAGGTAACAAAATAAAGGTTGAGAAAGCGCATTTTCAATTAAAAGGTGAATATAACCCAGCATTGAAACCTAAAAAGAAAAGGAAAAAAGAACTTGAGAAAATTAAGAAAATGCAACAAAAATTGTTTGACTGGAGGCCAGAAAAATTTGTAGGAGAACGCTCTAAGCATGAAAGAGTTGTGATTGTTAAGAATCTTTTTCATCCCTCTGACTTTGATAATGAAGTTCAGTTGATACTTGACTATCAACAGGACTTGCGGGAAGAGTGTGGCAAATGTGGTGATGTCAGAAAGGTTGTTATCTATGATCGACATCCTGAGGGAGTTGCTCAGATAACTATGAAGGAACCCGAACATGCAGATGCTGTTATACAACTAATTAATGGCAGATGGTTTGGCAAACGGCAAATAACTGCTGAGATATGGGATGGCAGAACTAAATACAAAATTGCTGAGACAGATGCAGATATAAGTAAAAGGATAGACAAGTGGGATAAATTCTTGGAGCAGGGAGAAAAGGATTGTAAAGATGTGGTTAAGAAAAGCCAAACTGAACCTTCATCGGAAGAAAGTTCTATAAAAGAGTAACTACTTATTACTTATAGAATATTTTTAATTAAACTATCTAAATGGAAATTAAGTTTTTATTTTTAATAAATATGAATATTCTTTGCTACCAAAGTTGTTAATAAATATAATTTATGTATACTTTATGTTGTATCTGGCATACTGAGTGTAAAATATATCTTACATTTATTTTCAGGTATTGACATTGCTTTGTTAGTAAATTTATTATATGCGTATAGGTATCACGCACAACGGACCAATTAAGAGTCTTATTGCGGAAATGGAGTCCCCCACATACATACATACATAGATGCGTATAGGTACCTATATATAATTTATTTATTAAATATTTAATTATAGTTTCTGGAATCAATTATGTTATTTGTGATGAATGTATCAATAGAACTCTTCAGTATAGTTCGAAGGTTTTTCAAATTGAAATAAGCCCTTTGGAGATGGCAGATCGTTAGGCGAGGCCTATGACGAGCAGGGTTCGTTCTGCGGCCTTTCTATATTTTACGCTTTTTAACTTTCTATTATAGTATAATATGCATTATTTACCACTAAGTGCACAACCGTGACAAAAACACACTGTGACCGATATCACAAAAACACCACAAAATAGCGTCCTTTCGCAGTCTTAAAACCGAGTGCGGAATTCCGACAGTAAGCCGGAGGAACTAAAGTATACACTATACAGAAAACAAGATAAAATACAAAATCAACTAGAGTTTTTTATTTATGAGATAGCTAACAACAAGAAAGAGTCATTTTAGCCGGTGAGAATTACCATTCAAATACCGGTAATAAAACATTATTTTTTTTGTTAAAATTTTAGAAAAAATCCTTGAGAAATATTTTGCAAAATTGAATAATTTAGTTAAATTAAGTTATTTATTGACTTAATCTGCCTTTAAATATGAGTAAAAGTAAATCAAAGTTAGACTTAGGTTTTGAACGTTTGAAATGGTAATCATATTTTTCACTAAAGCGGCATCTCTTGAGCACAGTAGAATCTACGAGATTGTCTATAAAGGGTGTTACCGTCAAACGAAAAATCACATTGTATTGTACTGTCCCCTCCTCTTTACGTGTTATATAGCTAGTACCATAGAAAAGTATAGCATACTTAGAAGTTAATATATTTAGGTGTATATGTGTAATGACAATACTTCAAAAATCTTTTCACCAGAGATAACTTCAAAAATAGTTCACCGAACTTATATATATATGTATATATATACCAAATTTATATATATATATAAATTATATTCGGTAGACATAGAGGTAGGAGATGTCAATCATGTCGTCTCTACGATGTATATAAGCTGATGATGATGTTAATTTATCCCTAATGCCAAAGGACTAGTCCATACAGCCAGTTTTTGCGTTTTAACTTTTAACGCTCATATAAGCACTTAGTACAGACCAAGTCAATTGTAATACGAAAGTAAAGCACATGATGTTAATTTCCATGTTTCTATTTCTAAAGTTCTATCATGATCTAATTTTCACAGTTTAATATAACAATTAACATTACGTGACATCTATGTATATAGGCATTTTTTTAATGCGGTTGTACAGCTTTAATGTAAAGTTTCAAGACCCAATCGACATTCATGATTGAGTATTGACACTTGACAGCTTGACAAGATGAAACTAGAACCACTAGAGACAAGAACTACTTTAATCTGATTCGAATTTTGTTTTATTAAATACAATAACAGGTTTATGAAGCTTATATTTAACCTTCCAATCCCAGGATATGCGTATAAGCAATGGATTTTGGGTATGAGCGATCAAATTCACTTGCTAGTTGAGGTGCTTATACACAGTCGAGCAAACCAGGCGGTCTCGATGAATAAAAACAGGATATGATAACATGGCCGTGCAATCTGACTCCGGCGGGAAGGACGATGTGAAGACACAGTTTGTAACGCGAGAAGGGACGTACCGGTTGATGACGCTTTCGGAGTATTCACGGCCTAACCGTGTGGGTTATACTAGTGGCTCTGGTTCCACACATGTTCGAGTCTCTTTGGTGACTTTGCCTCCAGGGACTGCTCCCGGCTCTGATGAACCTACCACAGAAGACAGAATTTGTTTTAACCACGGAAAAGAGTTGTATGTGTATGTATATAAAGGCATTAAAAAGGTATGAAAATAATATTTAGCTTTAAAATACCTTAGAGTAAATATAAAACATGCTAAGATGATCTGGTTTAAATGTAAGTCAGATCTGCTTGGTAAGTTATTGTATGGACATTAGTATTTTCACAACATAACATTTTTTTGAAATTTACAATTAATGTGCAAATTATAACTTCAGGCATATGTAGAAAACTACTTATAATTAACTAAAAACTTATCAATTTATTTAACTTATATAATTAGTATAAGGATTGTAGTAGTAACACATTATGTATTTCAAAGATTTTAGAATTTTGTATACTTTTATTAATATTAAATTCAAATTATACTTCTGTGAATATTAAGATATTTTTGTATGTAATGATAAAAATGCTAATGATAGTAATTAGAAAAGACATTGATTATATATTAAGCTTCATTTTTAATATATTCTGTGTGTAATTACTTTAACAAATATACAATAAATTTTTTATAAATAACTCTTAAATTGTTACTAATATATTTTGTCTAATAAATATAATGGTAAGACTGTTAACTACTACACAGTACTTAGTTACAATAAATTAGATTAAAATCTTTCATAATCTTATTTTCCTCTGAGATAACTTAAGCATACATAACACTGTTTCCTGCATTATGTAAAATGAACATTCAAAGAAATCATTTTATTAAGTATGAACATTTTACAATTAGATTATCCTAACAGATTTCTTGATTTCACATAATTTTGCAATCTTTTTATTGATTGCCTTATCCTAGGTGTAATGCTATAATATACTGCCACCTAACTTTTTTAATTAAGTAACTCATATTATTTTGATTTTTAGGCAGCAGACCTCACAAAACCAGTGGATAAAAAGATGTATAAGGGCACAAACCCAACCTGTCATGACTTCAACACGGTGACAATGACACCAGATAGTGTTTCATTAGTCATAGGCTTTTCTACTGGCCAATTACAATTAATAGATCCTATTAAAAAAGAATTAAGTAAACTTTATAATGAAGAGGTGAGTCAAAAGCTAGAATCAGTCAAAATGAGTTTAATTTATGATTCATGAGATAAGATAAAAAATATGGCTCTAATTTAAAGCAAAATATTAGCCAACAATAGGTAAATTTTAATAGAAATTTTTCATTTAATTAAAAAAAAATTTAAGTGCTACTTTTACTTAAAAATTAGTTGTTTTCTTGACATTTATGTGTATATACTAGATCGATTACCCAACATAAAAATTCCAGAGACTGATAGATAAGAGCCGAGTCACATGCATTAAGTGGGTGCCAGGCTCAAGTAACCTTTTCATAGCAGCGCATGCATCGGGCCAACTTTATGTGTACAATGAGGAGTTAACCTGTGGGACCACAACACCACAATATCAACTTTTCAAGCATGGTGATGGCTACTCAATACATACTTGTCGGACTAAAAGTACAAGAAACCCACTTTACAGGTAGTTGATACAGTTTCTGCATAAAATGCTATACTACTTTTTAATGGCAAAAAATGTCAAGATTTTAAGGTTGGTAACAGGAAAAATCTTAAGTTCATGTATTAATAACTATTCCAATGCTACCATGAAACTCAAAACCGATGTTAGTTAGAGTATGTTATGTTGCGTAGAGATGTGGGGTCTCTCTGCATCTTCTACCGCATTTACCATGGAGAGTGTTCAGAGGAGTTGTTCGGATTAATACCTGCAGCTGAGTTTCATCATCGAACGTCGAGGCAGAATACGAAATTCCACCCGTATCACCTCGACGTCCGCCGTTCCACAACTGCGCGTTTTTCCAGGCAGTTTTTGCCGCGCACCACCACTCTGTGGAACCAGCTGCCAACTGAAGTATTTCAGCAGCCGGCAACGCACTCGCGAGCCCTCTGTTATTGAGGGTGTCCATGGGCGGCGGTATCACTTAACATCAGGTGAGCCTCCTGCCCGTTTGCCCCCTGTTCTATAAAAAAAAAAAAAAAAGAGTAATAAAAACTACATATCTAGCCTCTGGCGAAAGAAAAAAAAAAGAGTAGAAATAATTTTCTAATGATATATAAATTTCCATTTTGTCCTAGTTTATAATTTATTAATGGTTAAATTTTAGGTGGGTGATAGGTGCGGAGAGCTGTATAAACGAGTTCGCGTTCTCTCCGTGCGGCACGAATCTGGCGGTTGTCTCTCAGGACGGCTTCCTGCGCTGCTTTCACTACGATACCATGGAACTAGTCGGGCGCGCTCGATCCTACTTTGGTGGCTTCCTCTGCGTCTGCTGGTCACCAGACGGGAAATACGTTGTAGTCGGTGGTGAAGACGACCTCGTTACCGTCTGGTCCTTTAGCGAAAGACGGGTCGTGGCTCGGGGTCAAGGGCATAGGTCATGGGTCTCGGTCGTCGCCTTCGACCCATACATAGTCAGCTTAGGGGAGCCAGACACCGAAGATACGCGTGAGGACAAAAGTGAAAGTGCACAGAGTTACAGGCTAGGCAGTGTTTCTCAAGACACACAGTTGTGCTTCTGGGACTTAACCGAAGACGTTCTCAAACCGGCCGTGCGAACGAGAGCATCTACCCACCTTTCCCCTAATAGCAACAATATATCCTCGAACGGTATCCCTGGAACAAAAGTACTGCAAAAATGTACTAAAAACAACAAAATCGGGCATAAACATGCGGAATTAGGTGGAAATAACGCCGCTGGCGAGCCTTCCGGCGCGAAGGCTAAATCGAAATCGAATAACATTTCCACTTTGAATATTAACGTCGGAAAGGCGAAAGAGGAAGCGTCCGGATCGTTGGGGGTTAATTTTACGCAACGACTAGCAGCCTTATCTTTCGGGGAACGTCGGTCAGATCACAGACGAAACTTCAGTTTGACAAAGAGTACAGATAAGTCATCGGCGGCAAATACGGTAGCGTTAAGGGGGAAGTCAGCGGGGGCGCAAACGAACGATAGTTGTGACCCCGTTAAGTTAATTGGGACTCCGTCGTGCCCCCGTTTCGACGAGTGTCCCGTGTTAGAGCCGCTTGTCTGTAAGAAGATTGCGCATGAGAGGCTAACGGCCTTATTGTTTCGGTCGGAGTACTTTATTACTGCGTGTGCAGACGGGTGCGTGAACACTTGGTCTCGGCCGTTGCGTTCTGCGCCCGGCCCCACCCGCCGGGACCGCGTGGATCTGACTGACTAGCCCGACCTTAATGAGTTGTACCGACAGTATTGCTCCATTCATTATGCCAGTTTTATAAATTTACTCTTCATAATCTTAAATATCCGACAATTTTGTTTTATATTAAGGAACTCTCTTAATTATTTGTTATAATGAATATATCTCGGAGTGGTAGTGTGCGGTACAACTAATAGGAGTAGATATATTCGATGTCTTGCTTCATTGCTACTTTTTAATTAGTCATTTCAGCGGAACACCTTAATAACTTGTTAAAGACTGTTTTTTTATAGTAAGGGGCCGTTCAAGTATTACGTAAGCCGATTTAATGCAATTTGTCACCCCCCCTGTCAGCAAAAGTAAGCAGAGCTCTCAAAAATAATAGTACATAAACCTATTAATTATTTAAAGGAATCCTCGATAGTGCGAAAATTTCAAGCATAGACAATGTGTGGGTAATATGTATAAGAAAGTAAATAATTAATCGCCGAATACGAACCCACTCCCCCTATAGCTTTCGTAATACTTGAATGGCCCTTATTACAGAATTATAAGAAATGTCATAATGTTAACTAAGAAATAGGAAAGTAGTGTAGGTAGTTTTTTAAAACGAGTCTTTTTTGAGAAAATATTTTATATGTTATTTGGAGCAAGATATTAAGTGATAAAAAGCGTGTTAGAAATTTGAGATTGTATAAACTTGTGTATAGTAACTATAAGCCACCGGCTCTTGTAAATATAGGATAGCGATCGCAATCCAAGATTGTCGGAGTCGCCACTATTTTGGCTGTTAATACTTTATCGATATATTAAAAGTATGTTTCATTACATATACTTAAATGTTTTCAAGGGTCAACAACGTAATGCGCTACTGGTGAGGGGCCGTTGAAATATTACGTAAGCACATTTACTGTTATTACCCCCTCATTTCTCATTTCATTTTCAAGCATGGGCAGTATGTGTAGTAAGTGTATGGAAGTAAATAATTACTGTTCACGCAATCACCAAACAAGAAAATCAAAGACATCGTTTGGTGCCTACGTCATACTTGAATGGCCCCTGACTTGCATTTTGTGGTTTACCCTTACCACTTGTATTGAAGAAAGAGAGAAAGAGGTAAACCTAGTTTGGTTGAGGAGATTAATTTTCTTGATTATTTTAAACTGGAACATGCTTTTAAAACACCATAGACTTGGAAGGGGCATTATTGTAACGATCCTTACATAATACCTAATTAGTTAGAAAAATTAGTTTATATAGAAATGCACCACCATATATATAACTCTTTGTGTTTATAGTTATAAAATTAATTTATTTAATAAATTATATTGTTGTATTATAATGCGGTTTCGAATTAATAATTTCGTATTGTGCAAAAGTGTGGCGAGGAAATAAGTTTTTGTAATTTGTAAAACAGGATTGGGCAAATAATATTCCTATGTCAATTCACAATTTAGAAACTTGTCGAAAAATATTACGAATATCGCTTTTGATATTGACGAAATTGTTTAAAAGTATGTACTTGATATTTCTTACACTTATTAAGATTAAGAAATTAGAAGAAAACAGCTCCGTTTTCACAAAAACTATTTTTTTCTACAACTGACTGTTTATACCTGCCAAGTTATGAAACTACTGCAACTGCTGCTGTTTAAAGAGAATGTGATATAAGTACTAGGCAATTTAGACTTGTATCATGATATGTCTTATTCTATTATTGATATCTTAAATTTCGGTAAATAAGCTATTAATTTGTCTTTATACTACACAATACTTTAAAGTGATGGGACATATTCATTCTTTTTTTAATAGTTTCTGTGCAAACAAATGTTCTGCAAGTATTTAACAGCCATAATCATTGTAATTTTCAGATTAACTTTTAGACCATAGACAATATTGCAATCATTTAATCCGTTAATTCTCGAGTAAAGATACCGCTACCTGCTAATTCATAACCGTGTCTATAAAAATAAATTAATGTATGGATTTAAACGCGCGCAGGTTGTTTTAATAGAGAAAGACCCAAAAATCCATTGTCTTGTTGCCATCTTATATGACGGTTCTCGTCTATAAGTGTAAGAATCAATTTTGCACATTCCTATTCCCGCCGATTACGATGGTGATGGCATGTAAGACATAAATGTTTCTATATAAAAATCAATGATATAGGAACTGATTAAGATTAATAAACTAGTGCACATAATAGCGCCATTTGTAATTTTATAACATTACAATTACATTTTGTTTTAGTAATAATGAATCTTTATAATTACTTCTCTGTTATACACAAAGAATATTGTTTAATTATTTGCGATTAAAGCATTTATTCAGTTTCTTGAATTTATATCAACTATAATGTATAATCTATGCAAACGAGCCTCCGGTCGAAGTTGTAATTAATTTTAAAAAAAAGAGTAAATTTAGAATGTACTTCTCATAGTTACAAAGTCGCGTTACTTAATCAAGAGTACTAAAAATCCTCATGAAGATTCTCATAAGTCATAATTAACACGCTAGTTATGTCTTACTAAATTTTCCGCTTTATGTGTATTATTTACTATTACTTCAGTGCTCTTACAAATATTCCTTCGTATTTTGTTGTATAAAAGTCAAAAGACCCTTTTTTTTAGTCTATTAGAAATCTAGTCCAAAATTGAATTAATGCTTTAAGAACAAAAACTTAACAAGTTAATTGTTTTATTATGTTGTATATAGTCAATCAGTAAATAAGTAATATTATTTACTTTAGCCGCATTTATATATTAGTGTATTTTGAGTCATGAGCAAAGGTTGTAGGGAAAATATTTCTGTGTTTATAAGGTAATTTCTCTACAGCTGAAGGATCTCTGATGAATGTTGGTTATGACATTACGCATCAACATTAAATTAATGGAAATTTATAAACTAGCATTGTATCTTCCACTAAGTTTATGGCTAAGAGGCATACGTTAACAAAAATAATAGTACCGTGTAACTAAACCTACATGCCCGTTTGCCCCCTGTTCTATAAAAAAAAAACAACATATTTTATTCCTTAAGTTTTTGTCAAGGAAGATGACAATACTATTTAATGTATATAAATTTGTTTCATGCTTGTTGTGATAACAATATTCACAAGATCCAAATATGAAGAGTCGATTGTTTTTTAAAACAAATGATTGTTATTTGTATGAGGCGTTGAAGGAGTTTGTTCACGCTTGACTTGTTAATTTATTGAAGTTTTTAAACTAGTGAGACACGAATTTTGAGCCTATCGAGTTTATCATAAAATAAATAGACGATTCTCTTTATTTATGACTTTTTACCTTTTACCTCGCCCCTTATTAGTATAGTTTGACGGACAGACGAGATATTTTAATTTTTTATTTTCTAGAAATTAGGTGATTGTTGAGGTAAAATTGGGGACAACAAAGATTAAGCTACATAGGCCAGTAACTACAAGAAATTGGCAAAACAGTCAAAACCGTTTAGAACACATATATATAACCGGTAAATTGACCAAAATCAAAGGTCCCAGCTGAATTCTATTGTATTTGGTTCTTAATAACAACGTCATCGGTTGCTACGACTATTGGTTTTTTACGAACAAATATGAGTAGTCCTTTCGTTGATAATAGATTTTGAGTGTATAGATAATAAAATGCCAAAACCAGGAAGATGCTCTCGTATTAAGATGAATGGGAAAGGTCAGTTTAAGAATTCAAAACAACCGCTTTAATCTAATACAATTTTAATAGAACTAACACTCGCTAAAATCCAGGATCCCAGTCGGTGGTGTGAGTGACGTCTACAAGTTTATAGCACACTACGATATCTCCGGGCTGGACGTCAAAGCTCGTATCTTCGAACCGGATCCCGCATTCGGTGTCGTTCTTTATGGATGTTACTTCATCCCTTAAATGCTTCATTGAGGCTAATTTACCTGCAAATATTTTTAGTTAGTATAAAGGTAACAGATCCATGCGAATGACGTCAATTATTTATATTTTTTTGATTAATAAGGAACTATATTTTATTTTAATAGGAAAAATGTTCACCGACATCAATCTGATATCAAATCACCTAAGAAATTTCAATAAGTTTCTTAAGACAAAATAAATTTATACTTAGAAATAAATTAATATTAGAAAGCTCAGATCAGATGAAATAAGGTTAAATTTTATGATTATTCGAGATTTTTTACGTCGGCTTTTACTCTCGGCCTACACCCTCTGTCTTCTTTGCCGATAAGTACTGATGCCTACAGGTTCAAATTAAATGACGTGGGATAAGTGAAATCTGTATATTAACAAACATATTTTTTCTGATTAATTTTTTATTCACCTTGCCCTTTGTTTTCATAAACTAATAAATCAATTTTTTTGTGAATAAAACATTGTTTACTCACCTTCAAACACGACTTGATCATTCCTTATAACTTTATACGAAGCCTGTCTCAAAAGCGTTCCTTTGGTACAGCGACATCCAGCCACCGGCACTTTCTTCTTGCCTTCCGAAACCAGAAACTGTTGTAAAACTTTTGCCTCACCTAAGAAATAAATATGTTTTATACTTTTTTGTTCAGACGAATTTCTAAAGGCGATTGAGAGACTTAGCGACGCTTTTAAGCATGTAGGGAAATATAGAATAAAAACATACCAAGAACCTCTTCCTGCTGTGTGGTGGGAATCTTCTGATTAATGAGCTGCTTCACCTCATCCACCAACTTGTAAATAACGTTGTGTCTTTTCACTTCTACATTGTTCTGCTTTGCTTCTACGGCAAGAGCGGGAGGTATATCCACGTTGAATGCAAATATGACTGCATTAAATGCTTCTGCTATCTAAAAATACCAAGCAATTTTATAATTTTCCGAATTATAAGTAATATCTATATTCCTCCAGCAGGAATATAATAATAAGGAGGACTTTCTTTACTATTAAGATTACTAATATTAATATAATTATGTAATTATATAATCAACTGTCACTGTAAACCAATGCGGTGTTGTCGAACAAACATTTAATGTTTTAATTTCAACATGTACCAGGGGGCTTGGTCAAGATGCGTTAACGACACTGTACGTAGAAAGTCAAAAAGTAAATTTCTATGAATATTTGTCTGAATTTTGACTAAGCCCCCAGAAGATAAATTTACAAGGTATACAACGGGCGGCCTGATCGCTACTAAGCTATCCCTTCCAGGCAACCCTAGAAAGAGAAAACCTAAAAAAAAAACGATGATCTTGCAGAACCAAAGTAATACAAAACAACATATTAATAACAAACTAAACTCTAAGAGGCTAAATCTATCTAAACTCTAATCTTAAGCGAATAGCGATGCAATACAAAAGAAAAGGAAACACAAGAATTACACAAGTCACGATTAATCAGGACAGGATAAGGTTAATAAATGTTTATACAGAAGAATTTTAAAAGATGATGAAGTAGCCGATGGTATGGATTGGGCATCCTGTTATAAGCCTAACACAACTTAATGGCAGAGATCCTAGATGAATTGGCGATATTCTTGACGCCTAACAGTTAAGTATTATAATTTCCTTTGTTTATACAATATACATTTGATAAACGAACGCATAAGTATTTAAGAACTAATATATACATTAATATTTATTAATTCCTGCCGTTGATCTTGATTTTTTTAAATCTTAAATACCGTACCTCAAGGTCATTGGGAGTCAACTGGCCGACCCCAAAGTGTACTAGATCGAGCCTCACAGTTTGATGGTCGTCGTAAGTCTCCAAAATGTTGAGTATTGCTTCAACTGAACCATCCACGTCACCTGCAAGAAAATAGTACATTGAGATCAACTTTATAATCGAATTTAAAGGGAGTGGTTATTTTCACACACTCATAAAGTGGTATTAACTGGAATTGCTTCAGTAACTTAGGGCCCTTACAATTTATACCCTTAGCGAAAATTAACCTATTTAAAACAGCTCTAATGCATGAAAATAATTAATTAACTTTATAGATTAATAAAGTTTTTTAATTTCCGTAGATTGAAGTGACAAAATGTCCGTCCCTATAGTGGTAGAAATAGAATGTTCCGTTGAAGTAGTTATCTCACTTATACCCCGAGTATGTATTTGTCAGCAAAAACGATTAAATAATCAACATTCAAAACCACTTTTTTATAGTATTCTCTTCTACTATTACTACTTCTCTACTTTTCATTTAAGAATCCTGTGTATTTATGTGTGAAGTACACTTTTTAAGTAAACAATTCCCCGGGAATGTGCGATTCCCACAACAGGCCAACCAAGACAATGTTCTTATTATTATTTTCTTGGTTAGTACATTGTGTTCGTCTTATATTTAGCCATACATATTTTAAATTTAAACATTATATTTTCTTCTAATTTGTGGGTTATCAACAGTGTTAAAGTAATAAATAAGCAAAATCTTAGTTATCATAAAAGAATAGAAGCGCGTTTTTATTTTTATATCATATTTTTTTTAATTTGGTCATATCATACCTGGATGTTTGAATAAACGTTAAAAAAACTTATCTAATAACGTCGTAGTAACTCATACCTTTAACAAGTACACTGAGGGTTGGATGGCCATCGTCTTGAATCATCTTGTCCCTTGGCCCAGTGGCGCGTACGCGGAACCGTCCCATCGCACGTCGTTTCATCAATTGTTCCCGGTACAAAGCATTATGTTCCGCCGCCTTAACCGTGATCACTTCGAGGTCAGATTGTTGTTTGTCTTTCATAAATTGGTTGTGACGCCAGCGCATTACTTCGTTGGCTCTTTTCTGTAAAATATTAAAAATTCTAATACAAAATATTGTCTTTTATTTAGTACATGTACATCCAAGGATGTACATGTAAAAGAATTAAGTGTGTAAAAATGTATATTAATTAATAAAGAAACAAAACTTTCTCTAAAAAAATATTTGATACTTATTATTCGTTCCCTAAGCGAAAATTAACCTCTCAAAAGTGCAAATATAACATAATGTATGGAGATAATTATTAACAAACTACATATCTTGATTAACAGACGTTTTTAATTGTCTGTTGAATGATCCTGTTAGTATCCTTTTTTGTAAATATTTCAATCTAACACTGTTTAATGGTGTGTTGTTTTATTCTATGTATATGTACTGTTTTGTATGTCATGTAAATATATATAATAACCGCAGTTAAGTAAGTAATGGTAGTAGCTAGCTTGTTGTTACATAAAAAAGGATTAATTCATAGTGTATTTTGGTATCTATGATTCACATCACGATGTAGTAAAGTTTACAAGTCCTTATTATTCTAAGGGCCTGTTTCACAATGTCCAGATAAGTTCCAAATAAGCTATTTGTTACTTATTTGTAGGATAAATAGTATTTTTGCGTTTCACGACTGTCAGATAGCGCTATACGTCATGAAATGTGAAGTATCTTATTTGGAACTTTTATCTTTCGAATAATTTATGTGTTGCATAGCTATTTGGCACTTTATCCATACATTGTGAAACAGGCCCTAAACGTCGTACGTCTAAAACACACCTCTGATGGTACTTCTAGTACGACATCGCCAGCAGCGGGCAGTTCCCTCCAGCCCAACACTACTACGGGAGTCGAGGGTGGAGCTTCAGTAACTGAACCACATTCGGCGTTTATAAGTAATCGGACCTAAAAGTTATTTATATATCAAGAATAATAATAATAATAATAGCCTTTATTTCCAAAAAACTTTACAATTTAGGGATGATAAAACGTCATTCAGGTAAGTTTTGGTTTGTCCACCGTTGGACATAGGCCTCCTCCTTCCGGTTCCACTCGCGTCTGTCGCGGGCCAGGCGCGGCATATTCATTTAATAATAATAATAATATCAAGAATAATATTTATTCACTCGCTTATCAAATATTAATAAGTTATATTACGTTTTAAATAAAATAATATTTCTATTTAAAAAATGTAATTTTGAAGTGATAAAATAAACTTACTTTCCCCCATCCAGTGCCAGCAACAACGATACACCCTTGACGCAGTGTACCTCGCTGAACTAATACTGTTGCTTGTTTTCTGAAATGAGAAGTGAAGTTTTTTTTAAAAGTATAACTTTAGTTTAAGAATTTTCTATCACATTCATTTCCACAATTACAATAAAGCGAGGCGAACAAAACAATGTTTATATAGGTAGGTTTTGGAAAGAATAAACAAAATTATATGTACACAAAGAGTCACAACAGTAAACATTGTTCTATTAGTTTAAGACATATTCTCGGACCTACAGAATTTGCATAACAGATATTTTTTAAATCGGTCAAGCCTACTTAAGAGTTTGGTTATGCATATGTGACACGATAACAATAATTATACATAAGTATCTTTATATATATATATATATAAGTCGGAGAAATAGCGCTGGTATCAGCTACCATTTTCAATATAATTTATAATATCAGTTTAATTAAAAATGTCAGTTCGTGACGACAAGGTTTCCTCTAGACATAGTTTTCGACTTTCTACTACTGTTAAGTCATCTTGACTAAGGCCCAATGTGCATTTTATTTACTATACAATATCAATAGATCTACAAATTCTATTTGATAAGTATACACTCTACAGTAATTTAATAGTCTTTATTATTTATGTTGTAGCAATGTTGTAAGTGTTATCTGCGATTGTCATTATGATTGAATAATATCCACGTCAAATTGGTTCAAAGTCGTTAACATGAATAGTTTATTCAAATATAGCTGCTGATAGCACAGTTATGTCGCTGAACTCCACTTTAACAGTTGGGCTGATTTCAATGATTTTTTAGTGTGCATTTGGTTGGCGCCCTGGGTGATTCAGATTCACTAATCACCCCGACAGATGGCGCTGCAGTCAGTGCTTGCCTACTTTGATTGATATCCTAATCGCTTGAAATGCAGGACAACGGCTGTCGGGTCGTATTTTGCAAAAATTATTATAATACAGTAGTAGGTTAAAATATAATCATACTCTGCTGGTATAATATGAATGTTGGTGGATACTGATGATATTTTAAAACAATTTTAGTTCAATATAATGTTATTAATTATTATACATAAAGATATATATAGATAATAGACTACTAAACATAAATATATCCAGTCTTTCAAAAATAAAAACTTACCCAACCTTCGCATCCACTTGGCTTTCTATCACCACCCCTTCCACATTTCCCTCGGGGTCAGCCTTAAGCTCCATCATCTGAGCTTGAACAATGAGAGCTTCAACCAGGGTGTCTAAATGTAGCTTTTTTAATGCTGATACAGCTATGGACTGTACGTCACCTCCTAATGCTTCACAAACAACACCATACTGAGCTAGGGATTTCATTGTGCGTTCCTATAAGTAAAGTAAGCTAAGTATATCGCAGTTGACTATGAAAAATATACAAATAAATGAAAAGAGCATACCTACAATGTCTACACCTGGCTTGTCCACTTTATTTATCGCCACCAAAATCGGAACTGAAAAAATAATCTTTTTTGGAATCACGAAAGCAATGTCTGAAACACTTCGATTTTTTTTATAGAACAAGGGCAAATGGGTAGATTCACGTGATGTTATGTGATACCACCGCCTATGGACACTCTCAATGCCAAAGAGGCTCGCAAGTGCGTTGCCACCCCTTTAAGAAATACTGTTTCTTGAAGTACTAAGTCGAATTGGTTCGAAATACTTCAGTGGGCAGCTGGTTCGACATAGGGTGGTGCGGGGCAAAAAAAAATTTAAAACCGTTCAGTTGTGAAACGACGGACATCCAGGTGATACGGATGGCATTTTGGTATTTTGCCTCGACTTCCGATAATGAAACTCAGCTGCCGGTATGAATCTGAACAACTCTGAACACTCTGGTTGATAACACATAAATAAATTAGTATACTGTTATGACACTATGAATCTACAGTAAAATATAGACAACGCAATTAAGTTTGAGAGAACAGCTCTCAGATTCTTTTGAGTATTGCTTCTAAATATATTTTTTTACGGAATAGGAGGCAAAAAGCAGGTGGGTAACTTAATGGTAATGTTTACCACCCGTGGACAGCTGCAACGTCAGGAGGTTTGTAATTGCGTCCCCGGCCTTTAAGGTAGTGGTACAAAAATTACTTAGTAATTTGCTTTAAAAAATGCACTATGCTATCATTGCTGGCTATTTGTACGAATTCATCTACACACTTAATGTTTTAACAACTATGTTACCATTAGCTTCTCTAGCCATCCGTATGGATTGGACAGTCTGTTCCATGACTCCGTCATCAGCTGCTACAACCAGTACTACAATGTCAGTGGCGTGTGCCCCGCGTGACCGCATCGCACTAAACGCCGCGTGACCAGGCGTGTCTAAGAACGTTACTTTATCGCCCGATTGTAGGTGTACTGAAATTATGGATATTAAATATCTATATTATAAGGTATAAACAGTTAAAGTGAAAATTTTAATACTCTTTTCTGTGACGAATGACAGGGATAGTTTTTCACGTGTTTTGATTATTACAAAGTCCCGGTTAGGCAAATCATATGGAATAAAACATTTGAAACAATATACATGTATACTAATTTCCTCACCTTCAAAGGCACCAATATGTTGAGTAATACCACCAAATTCAGTTTCAACCACAGACGTATTCCGCAATGCGTCTAACAGTGTTGTTTTGCCATGGTCAACGTGCCCCATAACACAGACAACAGGGGGGCGCCGTCGCAGGGCTTCTAAAGGAGCAGGAGGTGCTGGAACTGCGTCTTTATTCTAGGTAAGAATATTTATATAATTAAATTTTTTTGGCAGAATGCGTAAATTTGTAACATCGTTTAGTTCCAAAATAAAAGCATTAAACCTTAGAACTTTAGATTTTATTATACATATATATCCATCTAAAAAAAAACACACCTTACTGTTTGATTATTGATGAATATCTCACATTACATATAACTCTACAGCAAAACAATGGTCAAGTACAACAACTGCAGTTTACATTAGTAAAATATAATATATTGTTAAATAATATTTATGTTGAATCTAATTTCAATTATAATATTTATTACACACCTAAAACTTAACATACCTCCTCTTCTTCCAGTTCCTCCCTTGGCTTCGCAATAATTTTAAATCTACAACCAGATATTTTAACAATGTCTCTGATGATCTGAGGATTATGTATAACAGTATTTTTTTTATAAACAATATCAGAGTCCTTATCGGCAAATTCTAATGCTTTAAACACATGATCTGAAAATTTCAAATTTCCAATGTTAAGTATCTAAAGTAATATCATGATATTAACTTACCTAGATAAAAGTTTCAATAACTACTAAAACCCTGCAGAAATTATATATATTTTATTTGTAACCTTAATACTGACTTAGACATTTAATAATATTGAAATTTTAGTTTATTTAATCAGTTTTTGTTTATAATATAAAAAAGAGGAACCTGCTGTGGTGTAGCATACCTATATCTTTTCTTAACACATCAGCTATTTCTTGAACTGTCATATTTCTCCATATTCCAACAACTTCTGTCCCTGCTTTTGGTGCATATCTTATAACTCTTCTGCCTTGGTTCTCTATTGCCTGTGTTTATTATTAATGCTTGTATTTTATTTTTTAACTTGATAATAAATTGTTTGCTAAGCCCAAACACACACACATATGTGATTTTATTGTAATAATATATCTAATAATTATATTTTATTAGGGACCCAATACAGTTACAAATTGTGAAAAATATTAAATCAAAGTGAAAACATATATTTTACCCTTTCTTCAGGACTTTTCCGTTTTTTCTGACTTAACGCAGACAATGATAAAGCTCGTTCACTGTTTACAGTTTGTGGAGACTTATAAAAATTAGGAAGGTGTGAAAGTCCCTCCTTAGAACATTTTGCGGGTAACCTAAAAGCACTAATAATTCGTTTTTTAAGGTTGAAACAACAACAACAAAATAATAAACAGTATATTGCAAGAAATAATACACTTACAACTTTAAAAATGCCCTTCTATACATTTTATTTACAAGATTTAGACAGTAAAACAAATCATATGCCTTATGATCTTATAATAAGTATTCCACAATATTGTTCAACACATAACTCAACACAATTTCTACTTTCCATAATATTTGAATTATCATTAGTAATAATATATTGATTTTTACACAATTTTTAATATTTATTTGTTTTCTTCTCTCAAATCTCAATATATATATAGATTAGAGATACAAGGTATTATATTTAGGAATATTTAAATCATTTATTCGCCGGAATTTAACTTTTGATTAAATCAGTGTTGCCAGATGGTCTTGGCGACGTACCCCTAGACTAATTTAATTTCTCCCCTGAAATCCCCTAGGATGCCCTCACCAGTTGAGAAAGACTCTCCCCCCTTCCCCCAATCATCATTTTTGGACACATGTGGCCAGAATCTGAATCACCATGAAAACAACCTAAAAGCCAATGCGACACCTGGTATAGAATATTTTTAGTAAAAAAGAATGAACAAAAACCTTAAAATAGAAAAAAAATTACTTTCTGTATTTAAAATGTAAGTTGTCTATACTAATATTATAAAGAGGAAAGGTTTGATTTCTTGTTTGTTTGTTTGTTTGTATGAATTGAATAGGCTCCGAAACTACTTGGCAGATTTGAAAAATTCTTTCACTGTTGGAAAGCTACATCATTCCTGAGTGACATAGGCTATATTTCATTTTCAAAAAAAATAGGCATCCTTACTAAAATTACGATAACATTAACATTTGTTTATTATTTGATACAATTCTAACAGATGGCGCTGAGTTAAAGGTAGTTTCACATAAGTTCTCCTACGGTTTCCCTTGATTAATTTACTACTATGTAATATAACAAAAACCTTAGCCACAGCAACGCTTGGCCGAGTCTGCTAGTTCTTTATAAGCTCTAACGAATATGCAATTAGTGAGGTTAGACACACGGATCCTATTCTTACGATCTGTTCATACTTCTAAATAAAATAAAATACGTTTATTTTTGAGTACATATAAGATCATCAAGGTATCACTTATTCCACGTCATTAAATTTGAACCTGCAGGCATCCCTACTTATTGGCAAAGAAGACAGAGGGTGTAGGCCGAGAGAAAAAGTCGGCGTGAAAAACTCTCGGTACTCTTTTAAAAGAGCAAATCATCAAACAATACTTATTTTAAAACAAATATAGCAAATTAAAATTAACATGCCCAGCACTAGACCTAGGCCCTTTTATCAACTAGATAATCGCTAAATTTATAGTAAGGCCTTTTTACATAGCTTTTCTTTAATACTTTTCTTGAATTTATTAAAAGGCAGAGATAAAAGAGCCTCTGGGATTTTATTAATAAAGAAGAAAATTGCAGCCTGCGTTGGTTCGGAGGATTAACATTGTGCGTATGTTCTATTCTACTATACTTATCACTATTTTTGTATACATAATATTTTCGTAAATATATTGCGAGGGAAAGGTAAGTATATTAATTTCCTTGAATTTATATCTCAGAGATTCCCTACATTTTAAATTATAGATTGCACGAATAGCCCTCATCTGCAGGATGAAAATAGATTTGACATCAGCAGCATAACCCCATAATAATAAGCCATAAGTCATTAAGCTGTGAAAGTAACTAAATAAACAAGTCTAGCTGTATCGACATCAGTCAGTGAGAGAATATTTAACCGCGTAAGCTGCAGAACTAAGTCCCCAATCTGTTGATATGAGGGGGCCACCGCAGTTTTGAACCCATGGTGATTCCAAGAAATACAGTTGTATCATCCAGATTCAATTCCTCATTATTTATAATTTGAATTTTTTGCATTATTTAATTACTTTTTTTTGTATTAAGCAGAAGGTTATTTATACTAAACCAATGGACAATCGAAGAGAGAGCGTTGTTCACATCGTCAAAATTAATTATTTGTCGTTTGATTTTAAAAATTCAATTTAGTTAGAATATCAGGAACGTGAATACAATAGCAAAACAATATATATACGTAGCGTGTTTTTGAAATTTTCGCTAAAAACCCTAAATATTATTTTCCCCTATGCAGAATAGGGGGAAATAATACCTTAACTCGGTTGAGAAACCCCTAAATCGATCGGGGAAAATCTCCTGATCTGGCAACACTGGATTAAATGGAACGAAAGTTGTGAAGCGGAAAGTATGTCAATTGTCTGTACTGTACACAGTCATACAACAGATAAGGCATCAAGACTAATCATATAACTATCAACAAAAATTACACATCGAGCCTTTAATTTTTTTGTTATTGTGTAGTCGGTTAAAAATAATTCGTAGTAACAACTTATTTAATAATTATGATTGTTGTGCTGGATTAGAGAATTGGTCACTGTATAAAATGGCACTTCAAGAGATTTTTATCACAGATGACCATACCGCTGCATATATTATAATGCAACCACATTTGATGTCTATTAATTACAACGATTTATCGATTAGACTTAAACGCGGGACTCATTCACCTTTAGTTCTTGTTAGGTTATGTGAAATGAATTAATTTGCATAAAGCTAAATGTTACTATGGTATACTGTTAATTATTTTGAATGAAATGTTGAAGCAGTATTATAATGTATATCACTATTGATACAGTTATCGATTATATTAGTATATTAAGTATTTTGTCTTGTAGATTAAAAACTTGGTAGTACAGACCAAAAGCATGTTTTGTGCGCAACGGTCTCATGCGTTCACAAGAAATAAGCCTTTGTTATTTTTGTATTACTTCTATAATATAAAACAACACCCTACGATAAACCTCCAATAATTAGGAGTATCCGATAGGTTTGACTTATTGGTCTGCGGTTATTTTATAAAAAAAAATATAATAATATTAGCATGCTCTGTTGCCGATGCGATTGAAAAATGTTCCATAGACAATTGCTATTTATGTCCGCTACCGCTATTCATTCTATTGAGATACATTTTCGTTTTACGAAATACGAACTATTTAGTAAAGGATACGATTTGTCATCCAGTTCTTAGTTCTACAATTTTTGCATTTATACAATATACATTTGTGTATTGTGCAATAAATTCAGTGATCCTCATACGTACAAGCGATTCAAAAAGCTTTATTTAGATTTAAAATTTTTGATCATTTGACAGTCTGGTGAGGTTTCTTCTGTGAGACGAGATCATAGTCGTATCTTGCGTTCGGTGTTACTTTTATCCTATTACGCTATTGCTCGATCAGTTAATTTAAGTGCCTGATGGTGCAGAAAGTATGTGCGGTTAGTGAATCATTAAGGAGGGTAACAGAATGGGGGCTTTTTTAAACAAACCTGAGACTAAGAAATACAATGAGAACGGGGAAGGTAACGGTCTGCGCTATGGCGTGGCGTCAATGCAGGGCTGGCGCGTGGAGATGGAAGATGCTCACCACGCTCAACTAACACTGAATGGAACGTTGTCAGATTGGTCGTATTTCGCTGTGTTCGATGGCCACGCGGGTGCCCGAGTGTCCGCGCATTGTGCAGACAATCTTTTAGAATGTATCTTACAAACGGAGGAGTTTAGACGGGACGATATAGCGGAGGCCATACGCGCCGGGTTTCTTGATCTCGATAAAAAAATGAGAGAATTACCGGATCTGTCAAATGGAGTAGAGAAGTCTGGGTCGACAGCAGTCTGCGCGTTTGTATCGCCTAAACAGATTTATATAGCAAACTGTGGAGATTCCCGAGCTGTTTTAGCCCGAAATGGGGCACCAATATTTGCGACACGCGACCATAAACCTGAGTTACCATCGGAAAAATCGCGTATTGTTCAAGCAGGAGGTACAGTTATGATACAGAGAGTCAATGGGAGTCTAGCAGTGTCTCGTGCTTTGGGTGACTATGAATATAAGAAGGTGTTGGACCGTGGACCATGCGAGCAACTTGTCTCCCCTGAGCCTGAAGTATCATGTCATGAACGACTGGAGTCTGAAGACGAGTTCTTGGTGCTGGCCTGCGATGGAGTATGGGATGTCATGAGTAATGAAGCACTCTGTGCATATGTACATTCACTACTCCAATTAACAGATGACCTTGTTGCTATCACCAATCAAGTCATTGATACCTGTCTCTATAAGGTAAATACATCACACTGATATTTATTTCTAGTTTGTAAGTATAAGGCATGCTTATTTCCAATAATTAAATCACTTTGTGGTTTTATATACAACATAAGATTTGCATATAACATAAGATTGAGTTTCTATTTTTTTTTTCATTCAACAATTTTATTTAATTAAAGTATTAATCTTAATGTGCTAATGTAAGGATTCATTTGTTACACAAGCATACATACCAGTGAAGGTTAAACACACCCCAATTCATGTTCTTCATTCTACTGAAATTATTATTTGTAAACATTTTTGGTTTCAGTAGCATATGAAATAATTCATTTTTCTGCAATATAATTGGTAATTATATTCTAATGACAATTTAATATTCTTTATATCATATTGAAGTTTTATGCTGCTAAAATAATGAAGAACCCAACAAAGACTAATTTTTAAATAAGATGAAGTGTATAGTTATTATCTAAAATTGGTTAATAAATATGGTTAAAACTTTTAAGCCTTTATTTGGTTTGGTACATAGCAAGCTCCATTAAGTTAATTTAGAATGATGTAAGTGTGGTATTATTTTTAATTTTTTCATCATGATGAGATTAGTTGAAATTTACTACACAGTTTTCAATATAGGAAATATAACCTTTGATATATATATATTCTATAGGAGAATGCCAGGTTATATGCTGCTAAAAATAGTTATATCACATATTCTATATTATACAATAATGACAATAAAATTATAAAATATTCTACTTGACCTTTATCTAATTTCAGGGGAGCAAAGATAACATGAGCATTGTGCTGGTTGTGTTCCCTGCTGCACCAAAGCCAGATCCTGAAGCTCAGCGTGCTGACCGAGAACTTGATGAAACACTTCGACAAAGGCTCACAGGTTGTTATCACTCACTATTGCATGCGTGCCAAGCACCAAAAAAACGTACAGATGGACAAACAAATGAACAGAACAATGCTAGTAATCCTAATGCATGATAAAACTAGTCTTTCATTTGTGCAAATATTGTGTGCCATACACAAGTAGGGAACCTTATAGGAGTAATTTTGTAGCGTTTGTTGTGGAAAATATTTATTTTTTAGATGATTATTTCTTATCTGGATTGGCAGGTTATGGTCTATGCTATCTCAGGTAAAGCTATTTTTCAAAAAAAGAAAGTCCCTTCCAAAGTGAATCCATAAAAGTACCTCTAAATAAAGCCTTTGATATATGTGAGTTTGTCTAGCAGTCATTATAATTGGCAGCAGCAACTTTTTGTTGCTAATAGACTCCTTTTTATAACTTTTTAAATGTTTTTTTCAAAACATGTTTTAGTAGTGGTATATGAAGGTTTAAACTAAACTTTTTTTTAAGATGTTCTATTAAGTAGATAATTTGAACCTTGTACTTTTTTGTCCTAACATAGCAGCTAAACTAGCTTATTTTTAGAATAGAGAGACCAGAGACCTAAGCTGTACAGATTGGTATTACACTTACCTTCACTTACACTTATAAAGCAGGGATTAGTCTAGAAAATAACTAATATTAATCTTATAACATAAAACTCCCTTCACTGTGAGTTATGACCAAGAGTTATGTAATCAGTTCTTCCTTACTTTCTACCCAATATAAAACAGTAAGGCGGAAATTGATATTTACAAAAGCTTTACTAAAATTGTAAACTAATTAAACCATCAAACTTGTTTAAGACATTTCCAAAGTACATATATATTCAAATAGTCTAATTTATTTAGAATAAAGATTCTTAATTATTATATTTAGAAAAAGGGAAAGCTAATCTTTATTTTACTATCTTATACTTTCATCAGGTTTCTCCCTTTTCTGAAACTATTGCAAAAGTAACTTATTATGGTAGGGAAAATGTTAGTACAAAATATAAGTACCATTGATTGCATTTTAGATAGACATGTTTCATAATACATACATACTACATATTGTAGGACTATTTATTTTACAGAATCAATGAAACTGAATAGAACATAGAGAACTGTTTAGAGTACTCATATATATAGAATACATTTTAGAATTTAGAACATAAATAAGTTGATTATGAGTAGAACCAATTTTAGATTATACACAACACCATTTTACCATCTATTTATCTTATGTATCTGGCAAATAAGTGCTGTGTGTCAAAATTGCCTTAATATTTGATAAGTATATATTATTATATAAGGGTGATTTATATATAAAATCCTTATACTTAAAGTCCCATGATTAAAATATACAATTGCATACACAAGTGTAACATTTATTATAAAATATAATAAATGTTACACTTGTGTATGCAATGATTCAAGGGTATAATAATAATGTGTTCACTTTATTAAAGACCATTTCTGTCTATGATATTTCGATAACGCTGTGGCTTTGGAGATTAATCTATAATTATAAATTTTATCTGTGTAAGGATTATGCAATTGTAAAGGACTTTTTTTGTGCCATATATCTACCGGTTAACAAGAGTTTATATAAAGGTGCAATAAAAAAATTAGGTAGTTTAACTAGGCTTAATATATACCTACGTGTTTTATCCCGTAAATACGTAGTGTAGTCTCGTCAATTATTTAATCTAGATTCTAAACGATCCTTTTCTCTAAAATAGTTAATATTAGTTTATCCAACTCAAATTATACATAGTGAAAACTCGAAAAATACTAGGCATAACGCATCGGTTCTTAGCAGCGGTTCAATCTTATTTTCATACCACATCCGTTAAAAATACTAAGTTGCTTGCAGCTGTATGCTTTATAACCTACTTATTTACGCGTCAGAGCCGATTTACCATTATCTCATACTTAAATAAGATTATTCTGAGGTTTCATTCACGCCGTAATAAAAGTGCCAAATCATATTATAGCAGTGTATGCTGGTTTACATTGACATTGTCATGATATGACCTAATAAACTACCATTTTTCTACTATTGGGCCCATACACCGTCCCCACCGTTTTTTGGAGCTTAGGTAACATTTCGTTCGTAGGCGCTAATAGACATTTGGCGGATTCCTACATAGATGTTTATGATTAAACAAAGATTCGTTTTAATCAGAATTCGCTGATACGGAAATATGGGATTTTTGATGAATTACGCAGTTATATATATATGATTTTCTTTTGTTTTTCCCATTGTGTTGGCGTTAATAAATGATCGTATGTCTTGGCTTATTGTATAAACCTTGCACGATTCTTAAGCGTTTGATAAGTTTTCATTCGACATTTATTCAGAATATTTAGGAAGCACTTATTACATGCTTATTATTATATATTATTAAATTATATTATTATTTTATAATTATGCTCGAGTGTGTTATTGTTGTGTTTGTCATACTATACGGTAGATACTTAAACTAATTTGCAGATATATATATACTGTATATAAGGTACCAGCTATTAAACAATTCCACACAGCAAAAATCATTATTATAAATCTGATATAGTAGGTGTGAAAAAATGAATTAGAATTCACATAGTTACGGATAATTAATTGAATATAGTATATATTTTTTGAAAGCCTTTTTTTGTTTATCTTAAGTTGTTTTGATATTAATGATATTTTTATTTAGTATCTACAATATTTACGTTATGTTACCACATACATATACCAACGAATTATATTTTTGTTACCTGTTATGTTTTTACATAGATATATTTTATTGATTAGTATCTATTGTTTTTTTAAAACGTGTTGTAATTATGTTTACATTTTGACAATAGGAGAAAAAATTGCAATATTGCTTTATTCCCGTATAGGGACTGTACCGAAAACATATTTTTGTGGTTAATTTATCAATTAAATTTGATTAAAGTGATACTTGATTTTAATAAAGATTTAGAGAGCAGAAATAAATAAAAAACGAAATCTAAATGTTTTGATTGATATGGGAACATAGCAATTTGCTATTCAAAATAGTTATATAGGATCTTCTTAGTCAGTAAGTATTAACCTTATGCAATTAGAATCCGCAGACTAACGTATACATACATCATAAAAGACCATATTTTACAATAATAAACTACTTCTATATTAAAAAAAATTTGCTATTTCAATTTCTATATTGGAAAATTTTCATTTTATTCATCTAATTAAAGATTATCAATACCACTCAGATACGTTTAGATATTAAGTACAAACTAATGTATTCATTAAAAATATGATACGTATTGTTTTCTCGTAAACATTAATACTCTATTGAAAATTTTATGTACCCTTAATCCAATTAAATATTTGAAAATGAACGGATCGTTTCATTGCTTTGGTCCTTGCCCCCTTTTGTAAATTAATTTAAATTGGCGGGGAAATAACATCGGAGGGTTAAAGCAATGAACGTGTGGTGCTTCTCACGTATACCGATGTTCTGTACTCAAAACACGGTGCAGCCTAGTTGATTTGTGACGTATGGTCATTTATTTCCTAAGGCTTATCGATTGCACGTTTAACGATATATTGCAGATTATATGCGCACTAATGTTATGCATGTCGCTTTTTTTAAGATAACAAGTGTTCTAGAAATTTTCTGCAGTAAAATAAAAACAAATGAATTATTTAAAGAACCGCACAATACCGACTTCAAAGTTTTAATGAGTCTTGAAAACGTGAGTTGCGAATACACGTTTTTCTTCACCTTGAAATAATCTTTAGCTAGCGACTTAGGTTTAACCTTCAGTATGTACGATAAAAGTTATGTTTAATTTACTCGCAATGCTGCCAAAATAAACACGTAAATATTACAGACCTGGTTTTAATGTCGGATAAAGGCATAGTCTGGTGTGCACAATACATTTTGTTCGAAATAGTTTATTATTAATAGGAGAACCATAAAAATGAAACAAAATTTATGTACGCTATATGTCGTAATATCCATTAACATAGTATATTGCTTTGTACCGTGTGATACTGATGCACAATGATTAGACACTGTATAACGGCGTATGTTATTTTAACGCTCGTTTGCGTCGTCTCGTGTCTCGGGAGTGCAAAGAAATATTACCGAAGAACATAAAATAATGGCTTTCTTAAAATATTTTGTTGACACTAAAGCGTATTAGAGTTTTTGGAATGTAGGTTTTTTTATTTTTACTAATTAGCAGCCTTAGTACATCAGCTAAGGATATCGGCTTATTTTATTGATGAAAGTATCAGGTATATTTTATATTACAGACAAAACGTATTTTTTTTATAGAACAGTTAAAGATTTTGTATACCTTGAAGGGTGTAAGCGTACTTATAGTAGGCTCGTGGCTTTTAAGCCAGTTTAACTCGTAGCGTGTCTGGCGTAGTTCTTATATCCTTCTTTAGAAGGTACTAACACTGAGAAGTTATTTTAGTTTCAACATGTAGCGGCTAAACTTTACTTAGTGTATATTATTACGTACCTAAACCTTTTAATGTTATGTTACTTTTTCGATCCGATAGATGATTAAGAAAAAGTAAAGATTTTTTTAGTGCAAGTCAATGTTAAAAAATTACAAATCCTCGTATAATATTGCAGCGTTTATTCAAGCCAACGCCGGTGCAGATGACGAAGACGCCACCTCGCGTTTCTCACGAGTTCTTAAACAGTTGGTGGAGGAAAACATCCCAGGCCTACCACCAGGAGGCGGCCTAGCTGCTAAGTATGTTGAATTTTCCTTTTTATTTTATTTATGAAATTCTTTACCCTTCTTAAGCCTCTAATTCGTTTGAAATTGACGGAAATTAATTATATGATGTATAAATTAATTAATATGATATTGTTTCGATTCAGGTTCATTCCATCGTCAGGTTCATGTCATCATTATTCTGTTTTGTAGTGTTCACTTTACCGGCATAAATTAAAATAAGAAATAATTGCTAGACTTCAGTCAATAAAGTACTGCGAAATGTAGGCAATTTATATACGAAAGAAAAACTAAATGAATTCAGTCCTTGTTATCGTCTACATAAAAATTTCTTGTTTTTATAACATTAAATATTGTAATAATAATTTTTATTTTCAGGCAAGGATTACTGGACAAAATCTACAGAGAGTTCTACCCGGAGCACACTGACAGCTCGGAGACATTCGACTGCCAGACTGAGATCGCAGAATCTCTGGGTTCAAACTAGGCACCAAATTAGCAACCATTTATTTACATTTTATTTACCTGATTTATAACAATATACATTTGCTGGTCAAATTCAATAGCCTTTTCAAATATAAATTTTATACAATTAATTATTTACACTATAACTACTATATTATAAAAGTTCTAATCCTTTTAATTATTTAAAAACCTTAAAAATAAATTAAGTTTGGAGATGTAGGTATGTGGTTGCTCTTAGGGTCTAGTGTCTTCTTTACCCGCCAAGATGATATAGTTATGGCATTTGAAATTTGTGTGTTAATTATTGGTTAACTATGTCTATGCCAATTTATGCGTTCCAAATTTAAATTGGTAACATTTCTTACTGTACATAGAGTTAGACTCCTTTTATGAATGCGGGATTGCAGCAGCTCACCGATCGATACTTTTAAAATTCTTATCGATAGAAATCGTTTTTGTAACGATCGCGATGTCTATGGTACGTTAATATGTATGTTGTCTTTATACTCTTATCAATGATTTTCTATGCTGTGGTTGGTCATAGACAATTTTGCGTGCGCTCTTAATAATAAAACGACCCTCCACGGCAATATAAGCAAGAAATTACATGATTAATTTGTGTGGCACAAATTCCCAAAACAATATTCTATATTTTATGACAGCACACGAATTTTTTTTTGATTTGTTGGTTTTTGTTTTCGTTTCGTAGGTAGTTTTTTGTTAGTAATTTGACTTTCATAAATGTCATAATATTAGATGTAAAATAGAAACATAAATTATTAATCAATAAAACTATTTACATATACATACATATAATAGTTGTCAAATATTTTATGGTACCTATCAATTTACTGGTATTTTACAATTAAATGACTTGTCTAAGCCGATTTACTTAGTTTTTTAAACATCGAAATTAATAATTCAGTCTTTGTGTATCTACATTACAATGTCTAAACCATCGTAATATAATATAGAATTATTTAAATTACTGTTTTACTTATAAACTAACTTTTCGGCATGGTGTTTCAAAAAGGCAGGCGAATTTATGATACATGTATCTTTTTATCTGTAAATAAAATAACTGCATAGTCAAATCCAAATGTTTCGTATAGTTGTAATTTAGCTTAGTAAAACTCAGAATTGGAACACATAGTATTTTTATTTTTTTTAATAATCTTTGCTTTAATATCTCAGGTCATATTGTCTTAGTTTGATTTAAATTGATTTTGTACTTAGAGGTAACACTAAATACAACCATATCGAATGTGACTAAATTTTTCAATTAAAAATTTCACTCAAGCGAGATATTCTTGATTTCAAACCTTTACAAACCTGTAGATTACTCCCATAGTTATATTTCCTCTTGCGTGTAAATAAAAAAAATACTTTTGTACCTGCTCGAGTGGAATATTAGATTCTTAAATGTGAATTAGTGAAAAATGTATATTGTATAATGTACAGCTATCTATTCTTATTTCCCAAATTTAAATAGAATATTAGAAACTAAACTTAAATACTTTTTTCCGATTGGCATCGTGATATTGGACGTTTCGTTCACGTTTGAAGTAAGAATTGTTTGGGCTGTACCACCACTCACCATTTTAGATAATCATTGGTTTGTGTCCCGATATATGATTAATATCAATAACATTAGGTAGTGAACCTAATGTTATTGATACCTATGCTATGCGCATGTGGAAGACAGGCAGCGAAACGCGGGGTATTGGGCAGTGAGCTTTAATACTGAGAAATTTGAATAATTTAAAGCGAACATGTCAGGTAGATTTTTTCTTTTATTTTATGCTAATGTCGGTTGTAGTTGTCTCGTTGTTTTCTATTTTAATTTCGCTTTCGATCGAAAGTCGATGCGTGTGTCTCGTTATATCTTGTAGACGCTTGAACAATAAATAAATACCTGTACGTACCTTTGCCTGGCTTTTTATTTACATAGATAAAATGCTTATATAGTATAGGGCGAAACGAGCCTTCGGGACGCCCAAAAAGGGCAGTCATCGTTGAGGGAGGAGTATTCTCTTTAAACGACTCCCGGTCAATTCTAAAGCTCGCTAGTTCGCATCATGGAAGCTGATGCTAATTAATCTTTAAATCCTTACGGCTCGCACGGTTTTGAAACGAGGCAGAACAGATCAACCCAATGAACTCTTCAGAACACTCAATAGTACACTTTGTAGAATTCACAATGTCTGTCCGTAGAGAAAGAATGGAGCCGATCAGTAAAACGTTAGAGATTAGAAATTCGACAGCCCTTAGCTGTATTTGGTCAAAAGGAAGAAGTAATTGGGAGCACCAGGCCAGAAATGTGAGCGGTGATCTATATGAGATCGTACTTAATTTCAATTAGTTAATGAAATAAATACATATTTCGTTGAAAACATACGAAGGTTTTACATAACCGCGATAACTGAGTATGAAATGACAAAGAAAAAAATTAAATTATTAAAACAAAAGCATTTATTTGCTATAATTTTCTAATGATTTAATAAACTCCTGCGTAGCGACGTAAGTTTCGAAAGCAAACCATTCCTCGGAAGCATCTGACGCCTCGGGTTTGGAAGGTTTCACTTGCTTCTCTCTCCAGTTCTTTGCAAGCTCTCTTGCTTTCTGAAATGTGTTATATTTTTTTATTAATATAGAAATTGATAAGATGATAGGGCACGTCACATAAAATACCATAAAGTTATCGTAAAAGTGAGGATGACTAGTATCCTTATATTAAAAAAATTACATTGTGTTTAATAGATCAGTTAGTACTGATCTAAATCAGTACTAACTGATCTATTAAACACAATATACATAATTAAAAAAATATGGAATAATCATTTAGAGGATAAAATAATACTTTAAAAATAATTAAATTGCGTCACCTCTTCACGTTTTCTGAATATGAGCTCACGATATTCATGAGCTTTTTGTTTCTCCTTATCAATCTCAGTTATAGTGCGTCTATACCTGTTTCACATTAAATTATAATGTTTTTAAAAATAAACTAACTGACACTTCAGGAGCATCCATCACCGGTATGATTGATATTATATAATTTTGGTAAGTACCTATGTTTTTTTTTACTTACACACATTATCTTATTAAGGCATACTGCGCGTAAAGAACCCGAGGTCTTGACACGATTTCCAGCAAAATGTTTTATAAGATAATGCATAGTAATTGTCAATTGAAACTCACTTGTGGTAAAGTAGCTTATGTGCCAAGAAGTGAATAGGATTCTTTGGTTGTGCTTTTGCAACATCATATAATGCGTCTGGCAAAATGTGCCCAAAATTGTTCCATAGGTAATTAACAGTGTCTGTATCAAGTTTTTCTGCAGAAACCAGAATTACATTAGTCAAGCCAACAGTTTTTTTAAACGTGAAAGAATAATAAAACACGTCACCTTTTTTATCAACCGGTTTAGATTTCGGCAGTATTTCAAAGTCTAACGGATCTTTAACTTCCATTTTACACTCGTTGTTAGGTCGGTCTGAGTGACCGCAGTCCTTTGTAACTTTAACTCTAACATCGTTCTCTAACTTATAGAGACTACTACATGGTGCAACTTGGTATAATTTTTCGCCATTTATAATCGTGTAACGGCCATAAGAGTCATAAAAGTAAAGATCGTTTTCATTAGTTTGTAGCTAAAATTATCAACTGTTTAATTGCATTCGTAATTATTAAAAATTTAATTGTTTATTACCAAATATAACGCTTACGTCAACAAACTTTCCTTTACAGTCAACATGAAACATGTTCAGCCCGTAATCATAGAAGTAAACTTTATGTCCATAGTCGTCCACGTAATATGTACCGATTCGGTCACTATAGAATTTTCGGTCCGGGCCTACGAAGAACATATTTACATATACCATACAGTATATATTTTTTTTAAAATAAACAATAATTTATTTACGGAAAGTATGTGAACAGAATATGTGAATTAATATATCTAACACGGACCTTTCACGCTGAAGAATGTGAAAAGCGATTTGGCAGCATTGAGCCTCAATTTGTGAAGTCGCTCCAAGCGCTGCCGCTGACCCAACTCTAAATGATCTGAAGATTCATATGTTTTCTCTGGATTCTCTAAAACCCTATATTTTATATGAACATTAAGTTCCACTTTAGCTATCAATAACTTGCTAAAGTAGAACTCAACGTTGGATAGGTACCTTGAAAACGTATATCTCTATGAATTGTGTTTATACAATATATAATATATGATATTGTATTCATACATGTATTACATTACGCTTAAAAAGTTTGAATATTAGACTACAATTACATACAAGTACAAATTTTTGAACGTACTCTATGTAAGTAATTTCAGCAGCTGTCAAATTATCTCTCTCTGCATTTAACTTTTTTATTGTGTCGTAGATAACATAAAATTCTTTAACTTTTTCCCGCCAATAGGCCACTTCCTCTTTTAGCCGCTCTGTTGGAACATGCTTAGAGTCCTCAATTTTGTCTTTTATTATTGTTATACTTCGTTGAACCTTTAAATTACATATGTTAAAAATTTGTTGAGTTATTTATTTCAGCAATTATAATAATTAAATTTACAACGTGATGAACAACCGTTTCAAGTGTTCTATTGCCTGCAGCATTTTAATCCGTAAATTTTTTAATGCTTTTAGATTAACATTACTTCAAATTCTAAATACTCCTACAGAGCAGAGCAGCGTTGGCCTAGTGGTATCAGTGTACGTTATACGTTACGTTATACAGTGTTTTCTGAGGTCGTGGAAGGAGGTTTTAACCCCGGCTGCGTACTAAAGGACTTTCTGACCGTGTACGTATTTAAAACTGTGAAGGCAAAGATCATGTGGAAACTGCGTGCCTTAGACCCAAAAAGTCGAAGGGGTGTCGGGCACAGATAGCTCAATCTATATATATTATATATAAATCAAAAATCAAACGATCACATTACAGACATCTGGCCGAGACATAAAAGGTTGCACGCGCAAGCAAAGCGCAATTGTTTTTTTAATACTCGCGTTAATGAAATAGAACGTTTTTAAAGTTACCTCGGCGATTTCCAAAGATGAACGTATATCTTGCCTAAATATAGTCATGTGTTCTTTATTCTTGTCATAAAGTTGGTAAAGAAGACTGGTAAGGCTAGCATTGCATTCATCTTGAATATTACATAGGTTTGAGCTTACACGTTTGTTAATTTCTTCTAGACTGACTCGAATTCGTTCAATCTATCAGAAGTATAAATATATATAATATAAGTGATAATTTTCTCGTAAAATTTTATAATTTGATCGTTAACAGTTTAAAATAATAACTATACCTTAGCGTAGACTATGCATTGTGTATAATTAGTGAGTATCTAAGCTACATTACATTACACGGCTATTGAAAAAAATACTAACACATTTTAGTTTACACCAGTGACTTTATGGAACATTTACAGTTATGTGGAAATATCTCAGTAGTAAAGGATAATATTTAGTTGTCTTGACTGTAAATCTTTTTTTTTATAGAACAGGGAGGAAACGGGCTCACCACATGTTAAGTGATACTGCCGCCCGTGCTCACTCACCAGAGGGCTCGCGAGTGCGTCTACTATATATTGGTACGCTCTTTTCTTGAAGGACCCAAGTCGAATTGGTTCGGAAATACGTCAGTGAGCAGCTTGTTCCATATGGTGGTGGTGCGCGGCTAAAACTGCCTTGAAAAACGCTCAATTTCGTGTTCTTCCTGGACGTCTGATGTTGAAATTTAGCTGCAGTTATTCATCCTAACAACTCTCCATGTTAAATACGGTAGAAAATGCAGAGTGACCCTACATCTCTACGCAACGCAAACGATAAAGCCGCTGGAAAACGGAAAGGTCGTGGACGATTCGAACTGCTTTTCGTTGTGTACGATTCAATGGAAGGAGCTTGTACTAGGGAGCCGCCGCCCAGAGGTGAGAACAGAACTCCATGTGGGGCCAAATTTGCGCTTTATACAGTTTGCAAGCGGTGGCCCGGAGTGAAAGTACCGTCTTGCCTTGCTGAGCCCACCAAGCCTTTTGAAAGCTTATTCACTCTTCCCCTACAAATGACCGCGAAACTGAACGTCGTTCGATATGTCAACCCCAAGTATTCCGATGTTGGCTGTGGCTTTAGGAAGAGTGTCGAGTTCGAAAAGAGGAAATAAAAAACAACAACTGTTTTGTTTTTTTAGAGGAAAACGCGCAAGCTCTTATCTACATGGGATTATATTGGACTAGGTTTAGTCTACCCCAGGTCGAGACTCCACATTGTAGAGTTTCGAATTCAGACCCAAGTTTGTTCCGGTACTCATCGGCAACTGCCCGAGAAATACCTGCCCGGCCAGTGTAAAGAGTATCCCCAGCGCTGTCGTCCGCATAACAATAAATGTTTTAACTTGCAATATAACATTGATCGTATCCTTAGATGCACTGTAATGGGACTTGACAATGCAGATCATCAATCAGGAATAAGATATAAGCTCAGACTTCAGAAATAGTTAAGAATTGTTTATACCTTTTTTGTAACGAAATAACAGAATCGACCTTACGACATGCTAAATTAATAACTTCCTTAAAATTTGAACACCAACATCGACAAGTGCAACTGGGAAGTCAAGACGGTTAGAATAATCTAGTTCTAGGTATTGTAGTAGTTTTGTAAGGAACATAATTATGATGTAAATACTAATTTACCATGACTAAGCTATTTTAAATGACAGTACTAACGTTTTTAGCCAGTGCTAATGCAATATATTCGTATGTAAAGGCAAAAATGCTGTTTTTATTTTTTAGCGATAGTGAGAAGTGCTCCTTGACAAATTTTTCAACTCTTTCTTGCGTATCGAGGGATTGGAGTGTTTCTTTCAAATTCAACAATTTATCCATAGAAATATTATACATGCGTTCTAGTTCTTCATATGTTTGTTTTTCAATAGCTGATTCGATTGGTAGGAAGTTCCTAACGAAATCAACTTGCTTCGCTTGATGTAAGTGAATTGTAAGTTCCATTAAATGTAAAAGCTTTTCTTTGTTAATATTATAACAGAGTTTATCTACTACTCTGATAGACTCATCCATAACATCGATCCAATGGAAAGAATAACTATTAACAATTTTTTTCAAATCTCCATAATATGTATGGTAAGACCCATCCTTAAATTCAGTACAGCATATAAGTTTTACATAATGTTTTAGTTTTGGTACTATGTCTTCATGTAATATAAGATAAACACTTTCGAGAGTCCATCTCCTAATTTTTTGTAAATAATTCTTGTAAAAATTCATTTTTTCCTAAAGTGATCCCACAATTGGCAGAAAAAATCAAAAAGTCAATTTACATTGTAGTCTTTGATAGGATATGTCTTACCATGTATAATGTATAACATAAACGTTTTGGAGACGACTTAAAAATTAAAATGCTCTACTGCTGAAATCTGCTAAGACAGAGGAGAAAATGAATTAAGTGGGAAGAATACACAAGATGCCAGATGGACACTTAACGTCACTAATTAAAATCTGTTGCATCGCCAGTCTTGCTTTTATTTTTTTGGATTCTAAACAAAATTAAGTGCATTGTTACTATAAAATCAATTATATTAACAATGCACAATGCGATTTTATATTAACAATGAATAAAATATTCAATATACGATAATATAGTATACGGTCTGAACTGAAGTGGGCGTGAAAGGGAAGCGAGGATTTTGCCTACACAAATTTAGTCGAGGGTAGCTTCATTTCTTCAAAAAAAAAACAAATAACAATTGTTAAAGTATACAATTAGTATGTAGTAGATAAGTAATTAGTAATTTCGAAAGATGTCTAATTCTGCAGTCACCTGGAAGGAAAATCTGGGTGTTTTGGGGCTAAGCAGTGTTTCACTGAGGCACAACGTATGCAGCTCTACAAGGCTCAAGTACGGTCTCATATGGGATACTGCTTACATCTCTGGGCCGGTGCTCACAAATACCAGCTTCTTCCCTTTGATCAAATTCAGCGGAGGGCTTGTCGAATTATTAATGTCCAATGTCTTACTAGCTGATCAGGTTGATTCTCTCTCTCTACGCAGGGACATAGCGTCCCTTTGCTTTGTCTATAAACTGTACTACGGTGAGAATTGTTTGAGATAATCCCTCCTGCCTCGTTTGAGCATCGTACGAGCCGTGTGAATACTTAATTTCACCAACATCACCTTGATGACTGGAAATCTTCCACAATCCGTTTCACAAGGCATTTTCTTTTGCGAACTAGCGAACCATGGAATCAACTTCCGGCGGGGCTCTTCCATGAGACTTCCACTCCTCCCTTAAAGGGTAAAAAGTACTCTCCACTAAAAATGGGTATCTATGGGCTGCGACGATTGCCTTTTTGGGCGTCCCGCAGGCTCGTTTGCCCCCCTATTTTATATAAAAAAAATCTGTAGCCTTTTCCCCATAACTTAAGGAGGAATCCCGAGAAGGTTGCAAGAATTATTTTCTCTCAAACTTTGCACAATTCTCTAAAAATTTTATTAAGCCTAGACCCCAAGCAACAAACGACCACATATAAACTATGCGTGGCTGTAACTAAAATATTGGCCATTAAAAAAAACTATTGTTCTCCACGATCGTTATATCAGTATTTAGTCCAACTATGTGCATGTTTTTTAATTTTTCAAACCGAGACCACAACAAAAACTCTGATTTTAATCTATATTTAGGGAAATTTAATGTCTAGGGTAAAATTCTGTTGTAGTTGGCAATTGGCATGTAGACTGATGATATCAACTTTCAAACTCAAAAAATTATCAATAATATTCCATATTGATTACTTAATAATATTTTTATCTGATTAGACTTTAGAATATCAGAAATTTGAGAAATAATAACTATGGATTAATATTTCAAGTACATTGAATTGTTTTAATTAAATAAGTCTTACTAGAAATTATCGTCCACGGGCACTAAAGTAGAAAAAAACAAGTTTTATTTTTCCGGCTAAGAAATATAAGTCCAGGTAAATCTTATTTATTTTGATACATATTTTTGGTCACAAATATAGTTACGACTATAATGTAAAACATTACATAACTATTTTTCGTTAAATGTATTTAATCTAATAAACATGTTGTATAACCAATGCAGACAACATGCCTCTTTCAAGGTTTTTTAGTTTACATTCATGATTCAAAGTTATAAAGGTAATTTATTTTTGTAGTATGATTCTGAAAATGATGGAAATTTGTATGTAGTAATCATTACTTAATTTGACATTGTTCCTTATATATGTTATAGTAATAGATACTTTAAAAAAATATATTATATCTGTTAACAGGTGCTTTGTTAATCAGGATGCAGTAAGGTCATTCTTTTGTTTCAATTCTCCATTTTGGTACATTTTATAATGGCAAGATATTACGAAAACACAACTGTTTTCAACTTTAGTTGGGATCAAGTTGCACTAGGATATTGGAGGAGATATCCTAATCCACAAAGGTATATAATATATTTTGTGGATTGTGAACTATAATATGTTTAATGACAAATAGAAAGCAAGTTACTATTAAAGATATATATTTTCAGCACACATGTTCTATCTGAAGATACTTGGAGTAGATATGTTAAAGATGGATGTCTGTACACGAAAAGATTGTTAACTAAAACTAATAGAGTTCCAAAATGGGGAGAAAGGTAAGCTTAAATTTAAGAAAACATAATTTGCCATATGAATTTTTTGTTATAGTAATTATTGGTTTTGAGTAATAAAATCAAATTCTTACATTTAAATTTATGGTATCATAAGTCATGTAATATTATTCTCAGATTTTTATTACAAGTGATAAGTTGGCCTTATAAATAAATGTATCTAATATAAGAAATTTAGTATGCTCATTTTTCAATATATTATGAACATTTAATTTTAAGCAATATGTCCTGAAAGTAAGAGAGTAGTTAGCAATAATGCATAGTTCAATCTGCATAAACACTTAATTTAATCAATACTTTTTTAAGTCTAAGGTTTTATAAATAAATAAAAATATTACTGTTTTTACTATATAAATTTGATATTTGTTCATTCTTCTGTATGATTCTGTAAATGTCTTTGATATTGCTAAATTTTGTTTGTTAACAACTGTAAATTTACATTATTAATATAAAGTTTTCCACTTTTGACAGATGACAATATAAAAAATATTTACTTTTCAGATTTTTTAATGCAAAGTCTGTGAAAATTATTGAGGAAAGTATTGTAGATCCTGAAAAGAAAGTTCTCATCACATACACAAGAAATCTAGGCTATACCAAAGTTATGGTCAGTATAATATATAATACAGCACTCATGAAGTGACCTTACATGTTAACTTTTTATAACAATTTGTTAAATAAATACAATTATGAAGTTTAAGTACTTTAAAATTAAATTGGATACAGATAATATATGTTCTCCTTCCAGAGTGTGGTTGAACGGGTAGAATACAGGCCATCAGGTGCTGCTCAAACGGTGGCACTTAGGTCTGCATGGGTTGACTCACAAGTATTTGGGTTCTCTCGTGCTATACGGGCATTTGGAGTTGACCGTTTCCGCAAGAATGCATCACAGATGGTGAGTTGTAGATTTATGTCGATAGAATGGGCATGTTTGTTTTGCTGATTATTTATTCTGTCTTTTGTTGGTGAGACAGTGCAAAATCATGTTCTGTAAAGTAAAATTTGTCTAATAGTATGTAATTTTGACTGTTTTGTCTTTCTGTCAAATTGTATATAAACTGTGATGGATACTGGATATAATAGTGCAGTTAACTTTTTTAAAGATTGAATTGCACCTTGACTCTGTTATGGTATAACTACTGATTTATTATTTATGAATAAGGCAGTAGAATCTTTATAGCAAAATGAAGACTCCCATAATTAAGATAAATAGTAAAGAAGGGCTTATCAATATATATTATCAATTTACTTGCTACAGGTAGTTTTAGGAAATAAGTAAAGTTGATAGATCCATGTCAGTATCACTTAGTTTGTATCTATTAGCGAGTTGATATGCCTATGTCAAGAGAGTGTTGAATGCAGGATATTCTTTTTGTTTTTCCAGGTGAATGGTTTTAACTATGTACTAAGCAATATGTTTCCGCGTCAAGTACCACAACACACAGTGTCCCATACACTCAAAGAAATGCGTGATGCGGCAGCAGCAGCAACTGACCGAGCTAAGGCAAACGTCTTGTCCTCTGTTAACAGAACATAACAGGACTAATGCCGTGAGGCTATATTGGAGTACAAAGGACTTGATAAAAATTATTCATTTAGTATTATAAATCTATTTGTAATAAAATTATAATTTACTACAACATCAAATATAACACTGAAAAAATAATTCAAACTTAACTACATATATGATACTAATGCAGTCTAATCTTATTTAAAGAAATGTTCATATTCTCAAATTTAAAACATACATTGTTTATATGTTTAGTTTTCAGAAAAATGATTCCTTTTTTTCTCTTTAGGTCAATAAAGCATTAGCATCTAAAGATTTTTTGAAAACCATAATACTTATTATTTTTTACTAGCTCTGGTACCATCTGGTGGATAACCCTCACATCAACATTATAGTAGGCACTCTTTAAGTTCTCCAAAAAATGGGTTTTCTATAAATTTTGTATAATTTTAAATATTTGTAAAGTGAAGAGAGATAAGATAGTGTAGTTAGGATTTAACAATGTCAATCTGTCAGTCAACATATATGATAATTTATCCTAAATCTTCTGACATAAAATAGTTATAATGATTAGTAATAGATGTATTTGTCTAATCATGCTATTGCTGCCCTTAAACTATTTATATAAATATGTTTAAAAATGGAATATATTATTTAGCATAGGTATAGTAACAAAATGCTTGAAAATCAATGCTTTTAATGAAAGATAATAGATACTATGTATTAATATTTTCTTATAAAATTTTATTTTTCCTAATGGTTGGAAAAATAATTTGTAAATATAGCTGAAATTCCCACTGCCTCAAGCAACTGCTGTTTGTAAGTGTTGAATATATGTATTTCAACAACATTCCAATGGATTAGTGCTATTTTTAAAGGAAATATGTGAATGTAATGTTTAAAACAGATCTTATTTATTTAAATTTTGAATTCTATTTAATGCATTTAAATTGTTTAATATGTCATTAATTTGATATCATATTCACAATTAAAATAACTATAATGAATATAAAAGCATTGAATTTGAATAAGCAATAATTTTCCTGTAATGTAGTAGAAGTTATACAAATACCAAAACTCAACTGCTGCATCCTCAGTGATAACAGCATTTTTTTTTAAATTACTTGTTAGTATGAAATCAACAAAATATAATCAAATATATGAGATAAACACACAATTGTATTCTTATTTTTTTTACCATCCATTTACTCTTTGTTATGCTAATAATGAATGCAAAAGCACATTGTAATAATTTGCTTTGTTAAAGCATTTCCTGCTTTTTATTCTCATAGGATTATTATTCCTGCATAACATAGGCAAATTATGATGATTTATGGGTTAATTTCAACATGAACAACACATGCCATGGACAATTTTACAGCACAGTTGGGGTTTATGACTTGTGTATTTTTGTATATTATGCATGAGAAGTGTTCTTTTAGTACTACTAATGCTTCTACCATAATTGTAAATATTCAAACAAAACAATATAAATATAATACATCTTTACTACAACTATTCACAAATACAATTATTTTTTTACTTAATTTTGATTGCAGCTCGCAACCTAGCACTTCTACTTCTAGGATTTCGTAAAACTTCTTCTTCAGTTGGGATAACAACATGTTTATGCAATTGCTTCCATGGGGTATTCAAAAAATGATTGATTGTGTCTTGATCTTGTACTAACAAAGGGTTTAAGTATCTTAAAGGTACAGGGTTGGCTGTTTCATTCACAATATTGCCTGCTATATGACGTTTGACAATTGTATCCTCAAGAGAATGAAAACATATTGTGATTAATCTACCATTAAGTTTTAAATAGTATTTAGCTAAGACCATACCATAATTCAATTCATTAAGTTCATTGTTTACAAATATTCGAAGGGCTTGAAAAATTTTTGTAGCATTTGATTGTGGTCGTTGAAGCTTATCTAAACGAAATTCATTAGGGCAACAAGAATCAACTACATCTACTAACTCCTGAGTGGTATCAATGTTTTTGATCATATATCTTGCTTGAATAATTGTTTGTGCAATTTTTGCTGCTTTTTTTTCATCACCATAAACTTTAAAAATCTTGTATAGTTCATTTTCATTGGCTGTGGCTAACACTTCTCTTGCTGTGATTTGATTAGGATCCCTACCAGCATCCATTCTCATATCTAGCAGGCCATTTTTACTTATGGAAAAACCTCGGTCTCCATTATCTAATTGCATAGATGAACAACCAAAATCAAATAGTATTCCATCTACTGTTGACTGTTTAATGCCTTTTTTTTCTAATAAACTTGGTAATTCACTAAATCTCCCTAAAAGGGGCGTCACTCTATTTGGGAACTTTCCAGCTAGTTTAACTGCCTTTTCATAAGCGTTAGGATCTCTGTCTAATGTAATTAATTTACAATTAGAGGATTTCAGAATTTTTTTTGAATGTCCACCAGCCCCAAATGTCATATCTATAAAAATTTCATTATCACCAGGTTGAAGATATTTTAGAACTTCATCTAGCAAAACAGGTGTATGGTTTTTAAATGTCTTCACTTCTGAGGAGAATCGCCGATTGTGGATACCCGGCCGTTGAAATATATGTTTGAAAATCATTTTGAATCCTTTTGAAAGATTTTCCGAAAGAAACTTTTATTTTCTTCTTTTAAATAATCTAATACTTCATTAGAAAGAATTATATTGCACTCTTCGATACTTAGACCTGTCGCAGAACTTTGTCTTATTCTCTTGTATTTCTTTTTGTAGTAGTTGTCTGCTAATTTATTCAATGAATTGTACTGTTGATTGCAAAACTCTGAGTTAAGATCCTGTGAGTTGGACAATTCAAAGGCACTCTTTACTGTATCCCGAATCAGTTTACCGAGGTCCCTAAACAATAAAAAAATAATGTAATCTTTACTAAGAAGAACCATTTACAGAAATATAAGATTTAAATATGTAGTAATTTGTAAGTGACAAAACTAATTTTTTACCAGGAACTGATGGAATAGTCCATCTTTCAATAGGGATAATATTGTCAGCGACAATAGTTGATGAACTCATTATGAAAAGATATTCGTTAGTTTTTCTAAACACACAGCAGTTGCAGTCACTTCATAATGGCAAAATTGTGCAGTGATTGCAGTATACCTTTAAGACATCATCATCAATTTAAGATATCAAACGACTTTTTTACTCCATTGGACATTCATCCGATTCCTTTATAATAAATCTTTATAAAAATCTCTAGGAAAAGAATACTAACCTATCACCTTTGTTGCTGTCCACTGGCCACTTAGCTATTAACCTCGTAAATCTTTTATACTGCGTTGTCATTGCTATACGCCTAGCATCTTTTCCCTTTAATTAATAAATAATAATTAGTCAGAACTAATGTTTTCTTTTCTGTATTATATATATTTTTTAATTTATGTAACAGTGTTGCCAACGACACCGGAACTGAAATTGCAATTGTTAATTGTTTACAGCATGAGTAGGCCAGGCCAATGTAGCCGATTTTTAGGATCTGTTGCCTATAGTGGAGCCGAAATTTAAAATTAAAAATAACATTACTGCGTATATTTAATTTCAACTGTATTTATACTTTATACATAATTTCTACTTTAGGAAGATTCTGTTTCATCTGGGTGGACATTCATATGGGTTCGAATTCTAAGGATAGCATCATCAGCATGGGTAGTTGCATTCTGTTCCTTAATTTTATCTTCACCGTCCCCATCACGCTAAAAATTCTTTCTACACCGGCATTACTCAAAGGTAATAAAATATATCGTAAGGAAACTCTGCTAAGTCTAAATTTCCACCAGCATTCTTTATTTTCAATACTTACACCCAAAAATATACAGTATAATCGGCCTACCGATGAGCTCTAAGCTGTACTGACTATTTTCTTGATATGAATCGTACTTGATACACGCCAATGGTTCATAATTGCTTCCCGGTCAATGTTAGGATTAACTATCTGCCATGGTAATTCTTCAATAAAAGTGACAAAGCGAACGAAACGAATTACGAACGGTACAAAACATTTTCCCGAACTATTTAGTTAGTATAATATAAATAATCGCGGAAGTCACTAACAGTAGTAAAGGTATATACTACCTCCTAAATTTGGCTTCATAATAATACAATCTCAAATAATAGTAGAATAGAATATTTTCTTGGTATATCCTATTTACTAACTTGACGGTTGACAAATTACATATGAGAACTGACATCTGTCTGTACTCTGTTGTCATTTGCGAGTCTACATTCAATCACAATTTTTCGAAAAAAGAGCGGGAAACTTTGTTTATGGTAGACGTATTTTTCGTATATATATATATATATATATATATATATATATATAAATTTTCAAGAATTGCTTGTTTAAAGACAAAAGATATCGTACGATAAATAGGCCTAGCATATGAAAATCCTTCTTTGTAAAACTTGCCCATCAAATGTTATTACCACTGATTCCAAGTATTTCCAAGAAACTGAGTCATTGATTTTCACCTTGCGATTCAAACGTCTTATTCTAAGTATTTTTAGAAGTTCCTCTACACTCCAATATACAGGGACATCGCAAACAAATAGTATTAATTTTTATATTTGTCGAGTATTTCAAATTTTTCAAATTTTAACGTTTAGAATAAAAACCCCCAACCACTTTCACGCGCCGGAAACAGCCTAGCTGAACAATAGATAATAATTGTTTTTTTGACAGCTCCGGCGCTGCGGGAAATCAGCGGCTCCACACTTGCTTACCAAAGCACAGGCATTTTATTCAAGCTTCCGCAGTTTTGGCTTTTTGGTCGTCTCTGACTATTCTTGCATAATGCCTGTGCTTTGTTACAGCCGGTAGAAGGTTGCTCTTTATCCGCGCCTTCGATTTTTTTATATACACTCTAGCGGTAGAGCAGACAAGACCACGTGGATAGTGGGACGCTCTGATTCGGTTTTGTGTACTCTTTGAATATAACATTTTGGAAATAAAGTAAGTAAACACTTTTTTGTAGTAAGAATTAGCTAATGGGTGTAAATAAGTTAAGAGATAATATGTTGTATGAAGTGACGGCATGGCATTTTTTAATATTTTTACGTAAGTATACATTTTTTATGGAAACTTTTAAGTTGAAAACGTTCACAAAGTGGCTAGTCAATTTGTTGGTTTTATCTCGTTTTATAAGTGACCAGGGTAAATACTCAGTACAGGATAGAGACAAAATGCACAGGGGAGGATAGGTACTTTACTTGGACAGGGAAGAGAGACATATTAAAAACAGGGTTATTGTTCAGAATTAACTTTTATTTATTTATTGTTATTTTGTTTTTTTTAACTATTGGTTTTCATAGATTTTTCATACTAAAAAACAAGCGATTAATTAAAAAAACGATTTTTATGCAGAATGTCTCATCTCTAATAACGAATAGAAAAGTGGAAAATGGACGGTTTGTTTAAATATACATTACATAAATTTAAAAATAAATTAAATACTTAGACGCATCTCCTGCAGCGAAAATCACGTGGAGGTGTTCCAATCAAGGGACATCTACATATTCAGTATCATCAAATTCGTGTACAAGATTTCAAAGTCCAACCCCAATTCTTAAGAGAAAACAAGTTATTCTTAAACCTAAATTGAACACATCATAATAAGTGTTAATGGTAAAAACCGCGTGTTTAAAGAGAAGACTTTTTTACCCGATTAATATGTGTAAAAGTTATGTTAGTAAAATTCAATACTAATGGAATGTTATGAATATTATTACATATTATGAATTTGAAATACACGATAGGTTTTTCTTTACTAAAATACAATTTTATCTTGGGGGATAAACTAATATAAACTATCGGTTTTTTAAATCGCAGATAACTTAAACGTCCAGGAGAATAATGTTTAGGATTAGCTTAGCTTTGTGACCGCGGCCGGGAATCAACAACAGATTTTGTTGAAGATTCGTTTAACTGTACTGCACCACCATTATTAGATACCTAATCACATGTAATCACTGTTTCTATTCTCATGACTAGTTTGTTAGCTTATTCTTGACGATACCAACTTTTTCTTATACATCATAGGGCCAAAAAGGCAGGAGGGTCACCTGATGTCAAGTGTTACCGCCGCCTATGGACACATTTCCAGAGTCTGAGTTTAGATACGTCCATTCCTTCTAGCGTCTCGAGGTGACTCAGTCTAAAGGCACACAAAGAAATTCCACTTTGTACCCGGGTAAGATAGGTAGGAATATCAGCCGGGGAAAATATCCGAAAAACATTCGAGTCTCAGTCTAAAAGGAAAGGGCTCCGGGCATCTCACTGACAGCACAAAAGGCGTACAGTAAGGTGAATCTAATGTATCAAACGCAGGTTTTTGCAGTATCACAACTGTGATAGTGCCCATTTAACTGGGTACTGACAAAAGCCACCCCCACTAGGAGAGGGCTGACTAAATAATCGAGGTTATTTCACCAGCGGGCGATGAGGTCGTCACGTCCAGACGCAGACAAACTGGTCTTAATTTCTTGATATAATTACGGAAACTGACTTGGTTGTTATGTGATTCTAATATTGTATGTTTCTATAATGCATTTGTTGTATTATTCTGTAGGTAGATAAGGTTTCACACTTTTATATTTGTACTATCGTGCGTAGAACATACAAGTCATTTAAGATTCCTTTACGCTTTTGCCTTAATTCTGTTTGTGTCCCTAACACATTTTATAATAAAGTAACAAATAGATTTCGTGGCCGTGGCTATATTTTAATTAATATTCATAAAGGTGCAACAAATCCGTCAATATCCTAGGAGTATGATCATATTAAGTTTTCTATTTTGTGTCACTTCTAAAGCCATTCTGCGCCCATATGACACTGTAAACAAAAATAAAAAGGATAAGTAATGGAATGGACCTCTGGATTGCAATAACGTTGCATGAGTTTTTACAATAGCATGCGTTTTTGCAATCCGCATGATTTTGTGTCTAGACAACGCACTTTAAAGGGAAATAGATTATGGAGATTCAATCACTAGCTTCGTGATTGAATCTCCATAATCTATTTCCCTTGGCTTTCCCTAACAGATGGCTATTACAATCCGTCGATTGGTTACTGGCACACTTTGATTAATATTTGGATTAAGGTGTCTATCTCAGATGGCCATTAAAAATCAAAATTGGATTGAGATAGGTTATTGTGTTTGGGCGTTAGTAGATCCGCAATATCTGTTAATGCTTGGCAGGTAAAAATGGTTTTTTATTTCTATATTAAATAATAAAAAACCTTTAATGCTCTTTAATTTATATGCTAATTATAAAGTTTATATAAGTTTATATGAATATTGTAATACTTATATATATAAACATATAAACTTATATTTATATATTAGTATTACAATATTCAGCCCAAATCAGTACTTCATATCTATCGACAAACGTTTATTTATTAACAGCTTGTCCTTCGACAAATACCTGTTCTAAATTTTCCAATCTTGGCGTTCTCGAGTTACGATGCTGTTCCATTTTTAAGTTTGGTTTTTTCTCTGTCAGCCTGATAAGCCAAGCTACATATATCGTGTCTGTATGATTATGATTTACCGAAGTTTTTTTATTTTATTTTTTTTATTATAGAACCGGGCAAACGGGCAGGAGGCTCATCTGATGTTAAGTGATATCGCCGCCCATGGACACTCTCAATGCCAGAGGGCTCGCGAGTGCGTAGCCGACCTTTTAAGAATAAAAATGGGTGTCTATGGGCCGCGATGACTGCCTTTTTGGGCGTTCCGCAGGCTCGTTTGCTCGTTATATAAAAAAAATGGATTTTATAGCTTCAGGAATTTAATGGCGAAGTATCGCTTCCTTCTGTTTATATTTCCAGTTGGCCCCAAATAAATGACAGGTGTGAATGAAAAAACATTCCCTATGCACTTTCAAAGAGCATTGTTCACAAGAATCAACGTTTTCTTTCCCGATCACTCCTTTCAAGTATTTATAATAGTTCTATTTATCTTGCCGTATCGCTTAATTTATTTCCATTGCAGAAATGAATTTAACATATCGGAGCATATTATAACAAAAAAAGCAATGGATCGTGAACTAGGGGGAAATATTGCCATTGGCAAGATGACGCTAAGCTTCACAAAGTGTGAGCCTTTTGTCTGAATTAAGGTACGTTTAAGATGACTGTTTCTATATCTAAAATGCCTTTCTCAATAGTTAGAGTTGTAATATTTTAGCCATATTATAAAATATCTTAGACATTCGAGTGTGGCGAAATAAGGACAATTTTTTAAGTTTCCCATCTTCAGGAAAGTAATACTAAAATTTATCAACGTGAAATCATAGCAAACGTTGTATTGTCATAATGTGTGTTTTAAACGAACATTTTAATGTTAACGATAATTTTATAAAACATCAGTTTCTTCATTTTACATCAAGAAAAAACACAAACATTTCACTGAAAATAACTATATAAATGAATTTATAGTATGATTTTTTCAATCAACATCACGTCTGACTAATAAAGAAAATGTCTATGAAAACAGCACCTAGGGCCTGCGGCGCGCGCATTCCGCCGCCATTTCTGCCTGCAGTCCGTAACTGTGCGTCGGTCTCGCGCCATGCTTCCGACAACATAACAAAAATTACATAATTTGAACTCCTACATTCTTTTAATTTCAGAAATACCAGTGATTAGTGACTTGTGTGAAGTGTTTGTTTCGTTTTACGCGGTACAGTCGATGGAAAACGTAAGTATATTCTATCTATAGGTACCTATCCCGTAGCGTAGTGTATCGTATACCGTAGTCCTGTTTCAGAGTGCTACGTTCTCTGTCATTGTAAAAATTAAAAATGACGTTCCTATTTGGTAAGCTTTCATTGACGCCGTGTCAGGGACATGCGTTTTATTGATTTTGTCTTTAATTGCTCTGCTATTACTTAATTGGTTTAGCGTAGAATGTTACTTAATATAAAGGCGGGGTTATTTAAAGAAATTGAAGATATTGAAAATATGTAATATGGATACACGACAGAACCCTTGTGTGACCCTATTCTATTAATACCCTTCCAAATAAATACAAAACGATTGAAATTTTAAAACTGTAATTCGCAAAATGAAGATTAAATATCTTTATTTCGCAGAATATGATATCGTGTATATATATAAATATGTATATAAATAAATAGAATATTAATTTAAGCTGCCGATTTGAAAAACAGGTTTTGTTCATGTTCACATTGTAGTTAAATGTAGATAAAAAAAATAATTAATAGAATGTGATTTTAAGTATTCGCAATATGTTATATCGAATAAAATGTTCGTGTTCGTGTCGTCATTAAATGTTTCAATAATATTATCTTCACTATACATGTAAATAAAACAAAGAATATTTTAGTAACAAGATATATTCGATTTTAAGGTTACATATTAGCTTAATTTTTTTTTCAGAATAGAATAAAAATGTATTCTTCACCAGCTATTACAAAAATTACTTCACCATTCATAATATATACACACTCACTAACACATACTGTAAACATGGGTTCATTAATTTATTTAATAAAGTAAGCAATTACAGAATTTTCTTTGTACAGACAAGAGCCAGTTATAGCCTACAAATTAGCTTAGCTTAGGGGTTAATACTCTTGACTTCAGGGTTGAGAATGAAAGTGTAGACACTGGTCATGTGAAAACAATATATTAGTTTTATTTGTCCATGGGCGGCGGTATGCCTTAACAGCAGGTGAGCCTCCTGCCCGTTTGCCCCCGGTTCCATTAAAAAAAAAAATTGCTCTTGTGTGTTGTCACGTCTGATAACCATTGGCAACGTTTTCAAAACGGTTTTATCGCAGCGTAAAAACAATTCGGCCGATAGAGACGAAACAGAAGACAATAATAGTCCTTACTTTAGAAAGGTCTATACTTAATTATTATTATAAATTGTGCTTAACAAACAATATTTATGGAATAATATTTAGTTTAGTTGTCTACAGAATTTTAGAAGTTAAAACTTCTTTAGCGGCTTTGTACACTTTTTTTGGAATGGGTAAAAAATGTTATCTCTATCGAAAATTCGTAAAATGGATGGAGAATAAACGGCGTATTTAATGTAATATAAATTTTCATGTTTGTCTACGATATCTCAGTAAATAAATATTGTATATTATTATTGTATGGTAGAACACATAAATGATAGTACTGTTATACTGATAATTAAAATTGCTTTAATTAAGCTTAAATAAGTTTTTTTTTCAAAATTATTCCCTAACCATTCCAAAATATCAAAAATATACAACGTTAATATTCAAGTTTTCACTTCTGTGAGTGCAATCCGTCGGTTTTTTTATTTCTATTTATTGCTCATAGCTTAGCATACTTGTGAAGGGCTTGCAATCGAAACAATCCCGCAATTCTAAGGAATTGCGGAATGGTTGGACGCCGGGAGGTTAGGTTAAATGCTACAATTGAACATTCCTCCTAAAAATTCTCATTGAAATACATTTCATACTATTTGAGCCTTTAAAACAAATTAAATTTGATTAGGTCTAATTCTATGTATAGAAAGAAAAGGCCTATTATATACTATAATATAATATATTAGCCTTTTCTTAAAATGAATTTCTATAATTTTCCATTATCGTTATTAGTAAGTTTCTTTTATTTTGCTCTAAATTAGCGTGAAATATAATCTTTATTTAATATTAAATTGTTCAGATGGAATTTGGTTCTGTAATGTTTTTGAACGCAGTATTTTACAGTCTATGAGTTGAAGAGACTTCACGATAGGCATTTGCGCAGACAAACGGACGGACAAAGTTGTTGAATGGAGTAAATCGCATGGTCTCCAAAAAATCCTCCATTAGAAGTGCTTCATATATCGTGTGGATAAACTGGTCTGCTTTAATTACTAAAGATAGTACCGTAATTCCATTTTGCTCCACTCTTTGGGCATTACTTTGGACACAACCGTTGGCAGCGCCAAATCAACGAAGTTACCAGAAGGATTTTTTCTTCTTCTCACGCACTAAATAGATTACGCAATTTTACCTACCTTATACTAAAATTTATTTTGTTCGATTTTTTTATTTGATTTTTGAAATTTCTCGATTACGTTGATGTGTGTTCATTTTTCCACATTAAACTAAACTGTTATAAACTGGTAAACTAAACTGTTACCTCCTGCCCGTTTGCCCCCTGTTCTATAAAAAAAAAACTTATCGAGCTGCAGTTTAATTAGTACAAAATATTTGCATCAGATTCATATTTGGACATCGTAAATTTGGCAATGTTTCGGAGTTCCCGAGAAAGCTCAATTGGTTACCCTTTCGATTGCGCCACAAGATGTACATTTTATAACTTTCTTATAATGTTGCTTTCAATCCTACAACTCCTAGTTACTTTAAGCAAATTTGAATGTTTCTTTTTGGCGGTAGTTCCCCGTACTCATAAGGCAGAATCCTATCCTCGTTTACTGTGCAAAGTATCCTGCTGGAACTTCTTACATGTTATTTTATGCTCCTTTTGACCTTCTTGTACTTGCTCTCTGTAGGTGTTTTTTTTTGCCTGGAAGAAGTTGCTTGTTGGCGATAAGGCCTAATAACTTATGTAACATGCTTTTTTATATGTACGTAAGTATTTGTATAAGGTAATGAACTGTAAATAAATAAATAAAATGAAAAGAAATTGTACGCAAACAACAATTCTCGCTAAACGTCGGTTATTAGTTAATTTTAAAAACTTTTGTTATGCGCAATATTTTAACCACATTTATAATAAATTCAATTTCCCCAATATGGGTTTATAATAGTTTGTGAATAAAACTGGGTTACATTCCATAGTGGAATGCGAAGCCGCGAGTTCCAATCGCCCCGACTCTTCAGTTTGTGAACTGCGCTGGAAATTGCTTAAATGAAAGCAGCTTCACTAGGCTTATCCTCTGTCTATACGATATTGTTTTTTTCTAATCCAAGCGCATGTTTTTTAAACTAATCACTAAATTCATTAGATATATTGCACACTCTCTTTCTTCAGCAAACTCGAAAAACCATGTAAACCGTATTTCAAAATTAAATATATGTGATACGCAGTATGTGATTCACACATGGAATTGGCGTTTTGTAAAGGAGGAACAAACATATTTTTTGAATACAAAATATATCTTACTAATCAAAGTATTTACTATTCCTATCTATGCACTTTTGCCATCTTATAGGTAGTTCATAGATCCATTTATTTAAAAAAAACATTCCGACGGGAATTGCTAAATCTTTGAAGGCGGGTTCGACTGCTCCATCAGTGTTGAATGTTTCACCTTGCAAGTTATCCAAATTTCAGAAACAATGGTAATCTGTTGGAACAAGATCCAGGGAGTACGGTAGATGCCTTAGATATTCCAGTTGAAGCTCCTCTAATTTGGTAGCAGTTTGTGGTGCAATGTGTGGTCTAGCGTTATCGTGAAGCAGACGTAGCCTAAAGCGATGGACTAGACTTGGTTCTTTAGTAGCTAGCTTTTCCATCATGGTTTGCAGTTGCTGACAATAGACTGCTTTCATCGTCTGGCTTGATTTAAGAAAGTTATCAACAACGGTCTTATGATTTTTTTAACTTTTAAGTGTAGTAAATAAAACGTGAAATATTCCTTAAACTAAATAAATAAAAAGTATGAAGTCGAATGACTCGGATATTTTTTCGTTCCAATCTTTAAAAAAAGTAGATTGTTATCTAAATTGTAAGCAAGCTCTTCAACGTTTTCACAATTTCAATATTGTATTTTTCACTAAGTTTTTTGATACGAAGCCAAAGAGGTTGCCTAAGGTGTGACTAGGGCCTACTTCCGACGAAGGCACGTTTCTACGGGGTAAAGTAGACACTTCATAGGACTTTGTACTCTTATCATCGCCGAGTAGGAGGTTTTTTAAAGGATCACTATTAGGTTTATACTTGAGTTTTTCAGTATTCTGCTCTGAAACTTTAATGTTATCTATATTCAATAATTGCATGAAAATTATAGATGACATTGGGCTCTAACTGGTCATACCAGAGTGACAAAACATTTTATCGTCATTTAATTTAAAATATCATGCTTAGCTTTATATAACTAGACAGGCAGAAGAGAGAGACATTATCTTTGTAATACCTGTAAAGGTAAATTTAACTTTAAAAATTAATTTTTTAAACATTATTCAAATATAAACTAAGTTTTGCGATTATACATAACTACTTTAGTTTATAGTTTAATTAAAACGGCAAAAGGTGTATCTGGAAAATGCAAAAACTTTCGAAATATGTCACAGGGTGCTCTCAAAGTTCCCCCGAAGTTAGAGGTATGTATTTAAAAAAAATATAAAAAGAAATTTCAATGTCTGAAAGTTTTAATTTTTGTTTGAGTAAAGTCTGATTTTATAATAAAGCCCATCTTACGACGTATACTATCACATATATAACTCTAGGTGAAGTCTAATATGAAAAAGCACTATTAATGGTGTCACTATCTGATATATTTACAGAAATATACAAAGACAAAGGGTTATCAGTGGGTTTATTTAATAAGTCGAGATATATAGTATTAGAATATTACCTTATTATAAAATGTTCTAGAATGTAAGATGTTGAGCAGCTATGAGATTACATTACGTATGCAAGAGCGTTGTTTAGCCGATTTGCAGTGAATAATGGTCTGACGTGCCACATCGCTAGATTAATGGTAGCTATGTAAGTCCGTCATTCTATTACTATACGGATTTATCAGTTTGACTAGTTATGATAAAGTTTAAGTATACAAAATATTTATAACGTCCATAACGTTGAACAACAACTTATGCGATTTAAAATTGTTAGTTTCTCCATTGTTATAACTGTGTCTGATGTTTTATAGTTATTAATAAGGTTGTCAACGTGTACTCGAGTAACTTCACTTACAAATTTAGTAAATATTACAAGGCTTAGTTTATAAGTTCAAATTTTAGAAACTAGAGACTGAGATTTAAGTAAGTTAGTAATGTAAAACACAACTTATAAAACGTTATTTGAATCTCGAACATGTAGATTAATTAAAAACTTGTCAAATCCGGCGCGAGAGAGTTGGCGCGATCGCCTACTTGAAAAATGGACAAAAAGCATGAATCGGCGGGAGGTTGCCAAGTTGTGAAGCTTTTGAGAAACTACCTTCGTTAGTCTAAGTGATTAACTATGAATGAGCCCCGCAAGTGCAGCCTATTTCTGCATACCTTGCGTTACCAAATAATGACTTCTTTATAGGTTAAATTCCGTGTGAAAATGAAAGATAACATTCGTTTTTATTCAATTTCAATATTTTGTTTTATTTATAAATTGTAGAAGTCTGTTAAATTTTTAAGTCTTCAGTTTTTTAAAGCATTATAGGCTTAAAAACGTAAAAAGTAAGTTTTAAAAGATTTGAACACAATCTAAATGAAAATTAAGTACTTATGATTAAAGAAACCCATTACATGTCTTAAAGTTAAAGGTTTACGACCCAATATCTTTATGACAATAAATGTGTTGGTTGATCAAGATTGTAAGATAGTGTGTCTAACTTTGTTCACCTCGACTGTATTTTATCATAGGTGGAATATTTTGATCAGTTGATGATTCCAGTCAAACACTACAGTAAGAAGCGTTATCTCGGCCTAGTTTAGAGCTCTTTTGTTGTTTCGAGTGCCTTTTCTATGAACGTTTACTCCTTACAAATTTTCAGATGGACATTTCCATTCTTTGGATGAGTTTTTCGTTTCTACTCATACCACCGAATGTTTATTGTTTACGTTCAGATAATATTACTGTTACAAGAGTGCTTTTAAAAATTCTTATTTATTTATTTATGCAATTTAATAACTACTACATATAAGTTTTTGTTTGTCAGTTTTTAAACCTTTACATCAACCAAATTGGCAGAGTTATTCTAATTAACTTATGAAATAATAATTATGGAATTTCATGTACAGGTATCACTTATTCCACGTCATTAATTTGTATCGAAGATATCCTACCCTAATAATCAGCAAAGCAGACAGAGGGTGTAGACCGAGAGAAAAAGAGGGGACCACTGAAGTTTTGAATCCATAGTTACCCAATTAAGGTTTTGTGTTGGACACAATCAAATGATTTAGATAACTCTCCCCCCAAGCCTTAAATATATTATGTCAATTCAACTCGGGCATCGGCTGTCGAGCGAACCTAGCGTAAAAGCGAAGTGATTATTATGTAACAAATTGATAACGTTAAAATAGTTTTATCAAATATTTTAATATAAGTAGGTAGAACAGAAATTGGTCTAAAGTCACTGAAGTCGTACATACTACCTGCTTTAAATAATGGAATTACTTTATAATGTTTCATTACATAGAGTGACATTAAATAGAAGTTAACTTACTAATTTGTGATAAGTAAAATGTTTTTTTATTTCCAATAAACAACTGCGTTATATTTTTTCCGATAATGATCGTTGTCTTGCTTTAAATAATCGATGTTCTATTTAATACAAGTTTAGATCGAAAACCACAGCTATAAGAGATCAATAGCCTCAATAGATCAATAACCCTTTAAATCGTCGTATCGAAGTTGGATATTGGATAAAACGTTTTATTTTTACTCGTTTCTAAAAGCGCGAATTTGAACCCTGGGAACAGTTGAATTTCAGTGAATAGTTTTTTATCAACAGTTTTAAAATACTCTATTGTTATAAACAAATACGACATTGAATGCTTGTTGCAAAAATAGAGTTATTTTTTATCTGTTTCAGGTAATTAAGAAATGAAACGCAAACGGCCGCACTCATCAAGCGTCGTATGATAGCTGACGCACAGACATGTACCTCGCAATCAGAAAGATGCGTTATTTCCTCTTTTGTCTCCTGTCTCTATCCCTTCACATAAACTTCGCGTTCGTTCTGGACAAACAGAATCCATATTCGCAATTCAAAAAATGGAATGCCGCTCTGAATGGCACATTGGAGCTTGAATTTAAAACGGATCAACCTAACGGTCTACTATTGTATACAGATGACGGGGGCACATATGACTTTTTCGAATTGAAATTAGTGAATGGTGCGTTAAGGTTGCGCTACAACTTGGGTGGTGGTGCGCAAATTATAACTGTTGGGAGCAATTTGAACGATGGACATTGGCATAAAGTTCAGGTTAGTTTTATTGTTTGTGATGGAAATGTTAGATTTGCTGATGATTTAAATTGAAATAATTTCGGTAATTTTACTCACTCGCTACTAAAATAGTCTTAAGTCTTAAGAGTATAATAGTCTTAAGAGAGTCTTCCTCATGATTAGTACAACAAAATAATGTAATATAAAATAGCTCTGCAAGCTATAATAATATCGTTGATGTTTATTCTTGCAGTAATTTTTATAGTAGGTTCAATGTACGAAAAAACTTTCTTACGTGTCTATTTGTATTGATTATTTAGCCATTTTTAACTTCCAGGTTGCCAGACGTGACGAACACACATCTCTAACAGTGGATGGAAGCACGCAGAGCAAAACGTCGAGAGGCAAAGAGTTTATCTTTGGAAAATTCAATAGTAACTCCGATGTCTTCGTTGGCGGTATACCAGCTTCGTAAGTAGTTTATTTATTGAAGTTATACTTCCCTTAGTTAGCGCGTTAGAGAAAAATGATGACAGTAAATTTTTACGATGCACGCGCACATCGTAACAAAAAACCGACACCCTGATGTTAGAAGTTAGCTATAGTCAACATTTTAGTTTTTTTGTGATATTTAAAGAAACTTCATTAAACTAGATAATGCGTTATAATAAAACTTTCAATGTATTAAATACCCTTTTTTCTATTGTTTGTGTCATTTTTTCTATAAAAAATTTTGAAAATATTTTTATTTTGTTACGCAAAGAAGTATTACTTCACAGGCGTGTAATAATTAGTCTTATTTTTAAGCGTTTTTATATCGTGAGTAATTTTACTATTTATACGGGACTCTTAAGGACAGCTTTCACTCCGAATTAAGTGCCTAAGTGAATGTTTGTTATTAATCAGTCTGTTTGTTAATAATTAAATTTGATTGTACTATTATGTTTTTTAACTAGCTTACGAAATTGTTTTCTAAATTAGACCAATTGTACTATTTTATTTTTAAATCAATACTACCCACAAATTATATAAAAGGTATATAAGGTTAACTGTTTATTTCTGACCTTGGGTGCGTATTTTCTCTTATATTATGAGATGATATGTATTATTTATGGGGATGTCTATTATAACGATAACAGCCATCCCCATATATTAAAATCATCATAGGCTCTGAAATGCTCCGCCGGGCTTGCTGGCCGTTTAGTTGGTTTTAATTAGTTTTTGGGAAATTGAAATTTAATTTTATAAAATTTGCGACAACACAATCAATTTACAATCACACTAAAGATCGGTTAGAATATTCTTGAACTGAGTGAACCTGCTATGTCGACGAGCGTGGTATGTAGACGATATTATCGATTAGGTCATTAGTAATCGTCTGCAACGTCAGATATCCTGTATATAGTTTGTAAGACTTCTCTTAGGCATCCGATGGGGTACTGGAAGTCTTGCTACTATAGCTATAGAAAGAAAAGTATACGAAACTAGTTACGCATTTTCCTGTTTCCGTGTGTAGCGGGTAAAGCACTAATAATAATCCAGATGAGATTGTTCATAATATAAACATCACATAAAAGATTATTTGTCTGGTAAAAATATTGTGTTATGTTTTCTAGTTTTTCCTAGTTGGCTTGTCTTTAAATTCAGAAAAGAGGCTAAAACAAGAGGGCCGATCTAGAAAACAGTCCCATTATATTAATCAATTATTGTCCCATTCTATCTGTCACATTACACATTAATATGACCACCGCTTTAAGTTGTTTGGAAGGTTTGATTTTGAAGAAAAACTATAATTATTGTAATTGTATCACTATTTTGGATCTGATAATTTTTCCATCAAAATAACAATATCAATGCAAATGCCAACCAGAGAACAATACCCAAAAATAATCCTTGGTAGTGTCCACATGTGGTTTGCTAATCAATTTAAAGTTACGTAAGTTTTAATTTATCTACCCTGAAAGTAAAATAACGGATATGAATATAATATTTAAGTGTTTGTGGGATATCTATTGGTATGTGACGTATTCCTATTCAATGAAAGTTTTAACTGCTTTAATGGGAATTATATTATTGTCCATATATATTTTCATAAAAATTTAAAAATTATTTGATATTTAAATGTGTTTTCTTTGAATTATTATATGAAACTGTATTTTAAAATCCACGTATTTTTGCTAAGGATATGCAACTTGCAAGTAAGCAATTTTCAGTGAGTAAGGCAATGTGAGTAATTTAATCACATTGTGAAGAGAGAAGAAGAATATACATATCCGACCCTATGTGGGTCACACACATATACTGCGATACTTTTCTAGATTCATTATGATTTTAGTTATAACAATAAGATGAAATCTGGATATAAAAATATAACTTATAAATATCGTTAGCGTATCGTTACAACAGCTTGCCTTCTGAGATAATGGGAAATAGTAGCAGTGTAATTTTTCAAATACGTCTGCGATGCTTTTTGCTATAGGCCGATGTTTTTGATACAGTAATATGGTACGATGGCGTTGTGATATATTTTACTTTTTATTCTTTTAATATTTTTTACTCGTGACAAGTATGTTTTTAATAAAAGGTTATATAAATGTAATGAATAAGTTAGTCATGTACCAACTGTGGTTACTCTTAGTAATTATATGAAAGTAACATATTAGTGGCCGACATAATCAGTGAAATTAGAAGTTTCAAAATACGAAAGTTCTCAAGGTGGTTTGTAATCCTATATACTATAAGCTAAGACAATATACTGAGCTAACTACAACGTCCCTTGAGAGGGGGGTGTAATACCTCGCTGTCCCGGAATATCAATGACAACGTGCTTGGCATCACCAAACCAATCGTACGAACTCTCGTTATACTCAACATTTGGTAAAACTTTTGATACTTGATTTGTTAGTTATTGAAAAAAAATACTTGTATTTTTAGAATTACAACATTGTTAAGCTAGTGATAGCTAAGTACATGCTTGTAATATACCATTAGAATTCAAAGTCTAGTGAGTAAAATAGTCATTGGTCGATACTTTGGCGCGGTCAATAATCTCAGGAATTAAATTTTGTTTGAAATACATTTCAAAAGCCTTTTTTGGCAGTTGTACATGTGCTTTAATTAAATTTAGTTATTGAAATTTTAGTATTTGATTATTTGTTATGATACGTTTGGATTCTATAAAATTATTTTGTGGCTGTTGCAGTCAACTAGTTAATTAGCCGTTCAGTCAACAGCCTAGCCTCTGTACTAAAAATCGCCTTTTTACTATCGCTAAATGATATTCAGCCGTAGTGTTAGTTACAGCTGGCTACATTGGCTGGCTAATGTTTAGGCCATTCGTACAACTTTAGGACAGAAATAAAAAAACAGAAATATCTGATATAAGAAATACTTAATTTAATACGAGTATATTTAAATTGTAACATATTAGTGTTCATGCTGTCGCTACAAACCTCTATAGAATTTTTATAAAACTTTGGAAAAATCTTCAAAATTGTTGGTACCGATGCTATAATGACATTCAGTGGCAGAAAGTGGAACTAAGTAGAAATGAACAGGATAGGCAAATAATGTACCGTCATCGATCCAAGCCGGGATGTTTGATAAAATGGCTGAGGATTATTAACATTGCTTAGTAAAGAGACAAGGGAGTTTAATAGACCGCTAATTAAGCTAGTTAGCTACGGATATGGCTACTATTCAAACTAGAAGTATAAAATAGGTTTGCGTAGCAAATAGGCTACGATACTGTAGATTATTATTATTCTTACGATGACGCCCGCTTTTTTAGTTTAAAGTATATAATTAATGAATGGTTGAAAAAATGATACCAGGTACTCTTCTGCTTTTCTGACAGAAGGGTGTTACTTTTGATTATAAATCGTAAACAGCATCTCTAGCTCAATCATAAACACACTCAAACACATAACATTAATATTTCTACAGCTGGTTAAAATAATATAAATAACTACGTAATAGTTTAAAAAGGCTATTAGTTCAGAAACTAAAAACAGTTTCAGAGCAAAAAGTAAGAATTCAGTTTTCTGAATTCTTACTCTTAACTAACGTAATCAAATATGATGACATAAATACAGATATATATATAGTAGGCCTAGAGCAAGAGTTGTAGCACCGCATTTTTGGTTTTATTATTTGCATATAGCACATTTAAAAAAGTAGTAACTGAATATAAAGTATTTTTTTACGAATAAACTATATCAATGCAATGGGTTACATCATCCCTAATAAAGATCTCTTCCAGGCAATGCATAAAATAATTATTATATGGTATGATACAGTCACTGAAATATGTGTTTGAATTGAATTATTTGATAATATGACGTTATATTAAATAAAAAAAACGAAAGTGCAATATTTCAAGATAAAAGTTTTACTACTTACTAAGTTACTTACCAAGTTTCTGAGACTAATATATATCGTAACGTATGTTACACCCACATTCAGTTTACGGACAATAATCTTGGCTCTGGGCAAAAGTTCTATCTACTATTTATAATGCTTATGATATTGCATTTTTTTTCTAATGTTCATTTACGTTGTAAAATAAAAAGAAAAAATTGCTAGTATATAATACCTTAACCATAATGCTGCCATCGACTCTCGCTGCTTAATAGATGCCATCGTAGGTGAAGTTCTCTCGATCACTCGGCAAATAAGTCATGACAAGGCGCCACGCACCTCACATGGCACAGAACCTGACAGGCCACGGGGCTTTTGGACTCACACGTTCAAACTGAAGACAAACCCCGCGTGTGAAAGAACCCACCAATCGACGAACCGACGGCCGGACCGGTGGTTCATTTACTTGTCGACTGTCAACTGTCGAAAAATCTAGATAAAATCTGGAGCTCGGAACTGGCATGAGGGTATCCGGGATGGGCTAACCGACATGCTGTTTGCGCAAGAAAAATTCTGCCATAAAATTGTAAAATATGTCTGATAGATAAAGCAAAGAGGTAACGTGGGTCGCGCTGGACAGCAGCATTGTTCTCGCCTGGGTTCGGGAGAGCGAATAAAGTCCCGTTTATAAAAGGCGAGATTTGACACTCCCCATCCCATTTCCATTTTAGCTTCTCATTGGACAGATCTGTCCGTTAGGCTACTATGTACGGGTCCTATAAATAGAATAAAAACAATACTGCATATTACTTGTTTAAATACAACACAGGTTCAAAAACTATTAATTTCCGTTGTTAACTAACGTAAAATATTTTTGTTAAGATAATCCAACACTGTTTTGGCGTAACCTAAAAAACAGGAATTAAAGAATAAAGGTAATTCTGCCTTGAGCTCCATTAGAGACTATTCAATATTTCCATGAATAGTCTCTAATGGAGCCTGCTGCTGCAGAGAAGCCTCTACGTATATTGTTTTTTTCGGTTCTACTTCTACTAATAGTTCGTCAGTATAAAATAAATATGATTTATTAGTGTTGGAAAACAAAAGCCGAATTGTCTTGGAAATAGTCGTTATAATCAAAATATTATACGTATTACTTAATAGATTTTGTACTATTTACACTTACAAGAAGTGTTGCGTTTGTTTGTTGGTTTATTTGTAATTCGGTGTGATAATTCATCAATATTAAAATAACAGTTATCGAATTAAATTTAAAAACGCGACGTTAATAATTCAATAGCTTCTCCACTTTAAGGCGTTTTGACATAAATACAACAAAAGAAAATTATAAATCTTGTCAAATCTAAAATTTTAAATTTTGCAAACTGCATCGTTTCTTAATGGTTATTTAGTGACTAAATTAGGTTTTTAAATAAATTTTTGAAATTTACTCATCATAAATGTTTCGATTGCTTTTAAGTAATTCTACTTGATTAAAAATGTGTAGTCAAGATGGTCTGCTATTATAATATTCATAACAAACATTTTATTTAGTAGTTTTTAATAATTTATGCGGTTGTGTATTATAAATATTATTTACCAAACTGAAGATGATATATAGATATATTTAAATGATTATTATTGTGACCAATCATCTCTTATTATATTTATCTCTTATATATCTCTATTATATTTATATCTTATATTATCATCTCTTAACGGGAAAGCGTCGAATTAAAAAATTACCTTGTACAGGTAGGTAGGCACACTGTAACAAGTGCAGGTAGAAAAAGAATAAAGTTTGATACTGTACTGACTGTACTGTACTGTACTCACATATTACTTACACTATTATTTCCGGATTTTTTACCGCGCCCGTGTACTGAAGAATGCTTCAAAGAGGGGAGATTCATAAACCCGACAATGCAAAACTAATAAAAACTTCGGCTTGTATAGAACACCCACGAGACAGCTGGCCAACATCACAAAGAGCCATTGTATTATTTTGCATGTGAGTTTACGAAACTATATTTTGATACACTATCATTGAGTAGATTTTGTTTCATGGTCCAAAAGAATGTCCAGTGCACAAATTTTCTAAATTATTTCCTTCCGTGAAGACGACATGAAATTTTAATTAATGTTTATGAATCACGAGGAACCTCATATTAAGCGTTGTTTATTAATTGCAATATATATCTATTCGATTATGAAATAATATTGAGATTATTGATAGATAGTTGATAAAAAGAAGTACAAGTGTATGTGTATTCAACGAAAGGTAATATATAATACCTACCGTATTTTAATATTAAACGGTAAAAAACATTTCAATTTTAGATTTAGATTAGAAATTATATTTATTTTATATTTTTAAGAAAATATTTTATATAATAGTTTTTCTGCTGAAGAGAAGAAAAAAACATACGAGTAAAAATTTAAATTAAGACATGATACTTCATTTGAATTTCGATTACCTAAATGAAACAACTTGATGATAGGACATGACTATAATCGAATCAGTCCCCAGCCGCATTGTTATCTCAAATTAATTTACAACGCGCTTGCATCTGTTTTTGCTTCCAAAATCTCTCCTTATTTCCCGACATGTTTTAAACCTTGCATAAACTTGTTTAATTGTAAAAGCTCTGTTAAATTTCATAGTTTTTGATCGTTGTACTGGAATAATAGCGCATGTTGTAAAACTTTGATGTATATTTTTAGCCTGCATTTAACAAACGGTTATTAAACTATATAAATTACATTAAATCTGAAATAAACGTTGTATATATTGGAAAACATTTACTACTAAAATTCAATACTTAACGGTTTGATATGAGCGCGATTTTTAGCTCAGTAATTATTTGGACTCCTTCACGGATTATATTCAACCAGAGGAGAATAAAAAGCTTAGAGTGCAAGAAATGAGGTCATTAAAAGTTAACGTATAAAACTTATTTCTGGACTACACCACCTTTATTTAAAATATTATTTCATATGGCTTACATTAATTCATACACATACGTGAATGAATGAAATGAATTTAATTTTTAAGATAATTATTGTATATGTTGATAAGATAGTATTCGTTATTATTTTTACGGTATAGTTGTATTTATTTTGTTAAACTTTATTTCATATATAAATGTATTGTTACCATGATGGTTGACTGAAATGTTTCTCGATTATACCAAGAGTTAGAGATTTTCAGCAAGATATAATGTAATTTATGGCCGGACTCATAGTATCACATTTCATTACACATACCATCATCACATTTCAATAAATTGCTCTTCATCACCGCTCTTTTAGCCTTCATAACCTGCCACTCAGCACACAAAGTCTCAGGCTTCACTCTTCCTTTTGGGCCCTAAATAGTTCCTAGACCTTCCAACTGTTGCTCCTTTAATGTCCATTATTTGTCCCTCAACTTTAAACCTCCTAAACACTCATACCCACCGTTGTTCTTACACAAAATTTCGCTGCGATAGCTACAGAGCTTCTACTTACAGACGCGGGCAGAATCGAGTCAGTTTCCTAGTCAATAAAGTTGAATTACTAAACACCTTCATTACTATTTTTTTGATGCACGCGTCATGTATGCTGTAAACTGCTTCTCTGAGTGATTCATAATGACCTTAGATTCAATAAAATTGAAACATTTTCTATGTTCGAGAAAATTCAATTTTATTGAATCTTAGGTTCTTCAGGCGTGTGGCGTACTTTCGTCTCGTCTCTTTGTTATTTATATGAACTCCTTAACCTTCCGTCATTTATTCCGTTAATTTATTTCCTTTGATGCGCCGATGATGTTCAAATCTACGTTCATCTTCAAGCTGCAGCAATTGACTTGAGTAAAGGTTTTGGTCTCCAAATCAATAAAGAATCTATTAGGCCAGGTAACCTCCTCTTTCATATGATATAAACTGCTTAATAAACTCGATTATCTCTAAAATGTCTGTATTTATATTCGGACTAAGAAAGTACGACCATAGACACATCTGAGTTCTAAGTTCTTCTTTCTTTTGAGACATAATATCTGAGTTCCTTAAGCGGCTAGACTGGTTACAAATTCGTGAGCGGCGTAATGCTCACGTTTTTCATATCGAATATACCATCCTGTTTAACCTTAAAACTCCGTCAAACTCAAAAACGTTTTTATGATTTTAGAAGAGCATAGCTATATCCTACGTTTTCCCAAAAACTACATCCATGAAATCTCATCTTTTATATTTTTTTATCTTTACTCTTACTTTTTTGGCGAATCGTGTAAGAATTCTAAAGTGAGTCTATGGAATTCACTTCCGGTCCCTATCCACCTAGCTCGTTCTCTATCTTCCTTTAGTCCACATCGAATCAGTTATTTTGGTATTAAATTATGTAAAATTATCGTGATTCATGTGCCCTTTATCTTTTTCCTTTAATTTCCCTTTTTATTTAATTATTTAAAATTGTATTGTACTTGTATTACTTCAACAAAGTATAATCAAATTAACGTAGAAAATAGAATGCACTGTAACTAATTTATTTGTGCCAAATCTGTCATGAAATGTTTTGTGGACAAAGTAAAATTTTACCAACACTTAAATATGAAAGGTGAACAACGGCTTTATAACATTTATTATTTGAAAAATCATTTATGTGAGTTCGCATCTGAATACAATGGTATTAAAAGCAAAAGGTAAAACGTTGATTTTAAGAACAAAAAATGTGTCGGTTTCTTAGAAGGTTTCTGCTTGAACGTCTCTCAAGAGCTTGTTATCCAATCTAAGTGTTTTCTACTTTGAATTCTTAAAGCTTTCGTTATAAATAACATCTAGGTGCATAATATGCATATATCAAAGATTTGTCTATATTAATTTAAATGAATCGAATGAAGTGGCAATCATAAGTACGATTTATTCTAAATTGGTTTCGTTTTTGCAAAGTCAGGGCTAATAAATTTACTTTTCTTTTGTTTTATTTAGATAAAAATATGACATTAACGTATTTAATAAGTATATAATATGATAAGATATACCTTCCATGTAATGAAGGCACACAAAACTTTATATTATTCTTCAGCTAAAAAAATCCACACCAGTCTCTAAGCTCTAATACAGAAATAGCGCATTGCTCAATTTGTACAATATAATTACAAATATTTTTATTTTGTATAGTATTAAAGTTAAACTAAACGCATCTAGCGTTTAATAGTTTAACTGAAAACTATGTTATAATATTCAAAATTATATTATAAAGTAATCTGAGATAATAGGTCAAGTTAGCACTCCCAATGGATGATTTACCAAGTTTTGACCTAAATTACGATGATTATTATTATAACTTCAAACAAGTTTATCGTTTATAACAGTATATAAATTAGCTTTTATATTTACCACAAAATTTTTTATATTTCATGATGTATGAATAAGCAAATATTTTATGCTTTATCATTTTCAAACTGAAATCTTCCACATAAACTTTCTGCTTACGAATACATACGTTAATATTTCAGCTTTTAAATTATTATTAAAGTTATTCATAGTATAATCGTTATATAGTTTCTAGTTATAGTCGTTTGGCATTAGTGATACCGCGGAAAACCGTTATAAATATTTAATATTTTCAAATATTTATAACGGCTTTAAACGTTTGTTATGTATGCAGTATACTACATACAGTTACATTCATATAACGATTATGCTTTTCAATGCCACTTTTAATTTCAAACCTGTACAAACTGTTATTGCCTGTCTCATAAATAGCGGAAAACTGGAATTTTCAATTGAAAATGTTAAGCGTAGTGAGGTAAACAGCGTAAAGCGGCGGAATGTTAGCTGTGTGCTTTAAAAATAAACCGCTTATGCATTAGTAGAAAATAAATAATAGTGTTAATGCATTCTGTTATTTCAATAACCTCAATACCTATAGTAGCGAACAATAGGTTATAAAAATTTCTATTGGAATATCTTTCTTTTTTAAACCGAACATACGAATGCAACTTGGAAAAAACCCAATAATTATGGATTGAAAGCGCATCAAAAATAAAACATCACCGAAAATAAAGAATACGTATCTTGTAGGTATTCCACCAACTGCGTCGAGGAAAGGGGTGCCTATTTTTTACATATTTTTTTTTTAAGTGGATACTTAAATAGCCATTATTTTTTCTCATGCATGAATAACATAGTTATATTTTGTGGTAACAGATATAAAATATTTATGTAAAGAATGAAAAACTTTACAGTTGCGTTTTTTGTGTTAACTTATCTTTATAACACGTAACTCATTTATATCAAAATTCAATTTATTAACCAACAATTCAACAAAATATTTAAACATAATCGATGTTAACATCCCTGGTTGTGGTTGCTGTTAATATATATCTAAATATAGAAAACTGGTACGGCCCGTTATTGCATCCTAACTGACAGAAATATTACCATTTTGCCAAATTGTATTTGAAGAGAGTATTTACTATGTGATTATTTCGAAATTATCACGAGTTTGGTACCTTACTTTTCCTACTAAAAAATTATTTATATTTTGCATCTTACGTGAAAGTGCGTTTTTGTCGAAAGTATAAATGATAGTTAAACCTCAACTAATCCTACGAGGAATAGTTCATAAAATGGTAACGTGACAGTAATATTTAAAAAATAAAACATGTGGCACTCGGGGACTGCCCCGGTAAAGCTATTGCATAGCATTTTTATCGACTTATGCAATTGTAATTATTTTTTATTTTTTATTAACGCAGTATATTTTTGATTGATATTAATTCAATCTACCACTCCACCAGACTCAGAATAACTGTCTCACTGTAACGCGTACGGGCTGCACCGGCCGCGGTTACGCTACGTCACCGATCTCGTCAGAGAGACTTAAATACGCAGTATGCATTCTGTCCCACTCTAACGGGTATTGGCCACATCTATATTACGTCATCGTGTGTTAGGTTATTTTCGTTACGGAATTTCTTGATTCGGTCGCCACGCTCAGAGTCCTCGATAAAATCTATGCAATAGCTTAAAAATTGGACTATGGTAACGCGTGCGGCAAATTATCAATTTATAATACCACTCAAAAGTATTTGGCCACCTAATAAAATACATTTAAAAAAAGGCCCGATCGTTTTCGCACCTTTCTATCCAGCTGATCCCACAATAATTCAACAGAGTTTAAGCAAGGGGACTGAGGGCCAACTCATGAGTTTCAACACCTGTTGTTGTTCTTTTCGTTTTAAAAAGTCCTCGCATAGTGTTGACGTGTGCTTCGGATCATTATTCTGTTTAATATAAATCCCGGACCAATCGAAACCTACTTAGCTCACAAAGCACTGCACTATCCTTCAATATCTGTTTGTATCCTTCTTTTTTAAGATTCCTTGTATTCGCAAAAGATCTCCAACGGCGGATCCACCAAAGCAGCCTCAAACCATCACAGAGCCTCCTCATTGTTTAACTGAAACATATGAGATCGTAAGAAAATTAAATTAGTTTAAGAGGTGTAGCGTTGTTCATAAATACATAGGCCTCATTAATATGTATAGTGAGTACTCAGACGGAGAAATATTACCAGTGACAGCACTCACAGCGTGATACGGATAAAGATTCTTTGAATTAACAACTGGCAATATAATTAATATTTTTACATTATTGTCGTTTCTAGAAGTATTAGACGTCATCGATATGGCTCTTATAAAATGGTTATATATCAAGAAATGCCATTATGTTTAATTGACAAAAAAAGGTCCTCGTATTAATATAATTTGTTTATAGGCTTCGGTACATTTCGGTGATTAAATTTTGGCTTAAATCCGTTGAAATTAAAATATATAAAGGTTTCTTAAGGCACCAATGTTTCTATTGTATGATTCATAATTGATATTTATAACGAAGTGAGCCTAAAGGTAAAAAATAATTTTGCTTACTAAATTTTTTCTAGTATTTTAATCGCCTATTAAAAGTTCTCATAATCGATGTAAATGTAGCCTCAAAGAATATTTAAACTGGTTAATGTTTTTTAGACTATTTTGCGAGAATTGAAATGAAAAAAAAATTCAAAACGCATTCAAGAAGCTCCAAACAGAGATATCTGTTCTGTTAAATTACATTCATAAACATAGTAAGTATAGCAAATAGCAGCGTCTCAGGAAGACTTAATTGAGTCTTTTTAAATTATTCTCGAATCTCGCAAATATATATTTCCATATTTTCATTGATCTAACCGCTTTAATCTGTTGTGTGTTTGTTTAGTTTGCATTGTTTCAAAAGGAAATAATTCAAGCTTCTTTTTTATCTTTCACTGGCTTTAACGCCCAAACCCAATAACCTATCTCAATCCATTTTTGGCTCTCTGAGATAGACATCTTAATCCAAATGTTGTAAAACGTGTGCCGATAACCAATCGAAGGATTGTAATAGCCATTTGTCGATACAAGCTATCCATGGTAGGTCGGATCAATATCTGTGGATAGATAGACCTTTGTTTGAAAATGACATTTCAACAGTTCCAATATCCTATCTTAATTTTTTAACAATTTGTTTGACGAGTGAAACAATGTGCATAGGGGTACGCCGAGTTGTAGCTGCAGTGGCGTTAATTTTTTCAGTTATATATAACTGAAAAAATAAAAATGAGTGAAATAATATATATATTATTTCACTCATTTTTTTTACTTTATTTGGTTTACATTGATTAAGTGAGTATAAACTATGAATATAAACTCGGTAAAATGGAACGACAAAGAGGGAAGAGATTGTTTTCTATCTGAGATTGTGGATACGTTATTTGATTCGAGCGTAAAAGATTTTTCTCTGACATACTGTCATTGTAATTCTCTCTTAATCGGTCTGTTCAGCTTTCACTTGCCGAGATAACGCTAAGCCGACATAATATTAGTTATATTTTCACGTTTATAAAAATCTGATACGACGAACAACGAACAAACAATAAATACAATTTTATTCAGAAATTCTTACAACTTGAATTACTTTGTTTCAAAATAGATGGAGCCCTGAATTAAAGGTCTCATTAATAAAATCACCTAAATTTCCTCGACGGTCTAACATTCGCGAACTTTTAATTTATCTGGAGTAGATAATACTTGGTTTCTTTTAGTTTTTTTAATTTATCTGTAATATTTTGTACAAGTTAGTATAGTATTGTAGGTTGGAAATGCCACTTTTCTAATAAAAATGCTTTTACATGTTAAATTACATAGCCTTTATGCTATTCAATCAAAGAGTACAACACTTTCAGTCCCCACAAACGAGCTTATTTACTTAACGCAGATTATTTATTAATCTTGTTATACGCAACGAAACCTTATTTTAAATTATGGGAAGAAAAAAAGCTATTAATTTTTCACAAACTCGGTTTAGTGATTGACGGTCACTTGTAGTTCAAAGGTATTGTGTTCCTTTTAGAGTAAAAAAAATCGGGCACTTATAAACATGCCGTGCTAAAGTACTATATAATATATCCAGATACAACATCAAGTCCCTGATAGCCAAAAATGTATTATAATTGTCAAATTATTGTCCCATTCCGGGGTGACCTAAATGTCTCGCTGTGTTGTCACGTTGTTGCCTCATTATGCACAAACATTGCCCCGCAATCATTGTCTGACTACATTAAAAGATTTTGTGTCAACACTGAATATTGTTAACAAATAGGTTGAGAGATATTTTTTCAATTTAATTCTACTCATTCTTTCTAAGTAAGCTAAGCTCGATTCACTATGAGAAGTGACTATAATTCACTAAGACCTTTTTTATGGTGAAGTAATGTGTGTCCAAAGATCACTTTGCACAATAAAACTTATAAAAATTGTTGCACTGTTAAATACTTTTTTTGAATTAAGTACCTAAAAACCCGAAACGTATGATTAGAATAGTAGTTTGTTTTGTACAAAAATCTAGAAACTTATTATAACTATACGTTGTATATTATATTGAGCATAATTATGTTTCAAGTATTTATATATATACTAGCGGATCCGACAGACGTTGTCCTGTCTACACGTCTTTAATTTCAAAATTTCAATTTTTAATAAGCAATTTTGATGAAAATTATTATTCAAATGTTATGACAATATCTAACGATCCAGCACATGGTCACACACGATATAACACAATGATAACAAAACTTTTTTTAAATTTCGGGACAGACTAATATTAAAATTCGAATATTATTTAAAATTTGACACTGCGATGGTAGCGCCGTCTGTCGGATCCAATGTAAAACATTCCAAAATAAACAACAACTAATAAATTGAAAATTAATTAAAAAAACATTGTCTAGCGGACAAAATTGTGAATCTAAACCATTCCCAGATCCCCTTGAACACACACAAAAAATTTCGTCTAAATCGGTCCAGTCGTTTAGGAGGAGTTCAGTCACATACACACGCACACAAGAAATATATATATTAAGATTATTTTCTCTAGGTAAAGATAACATAGATCTCCTGTATCAGTAAATAAGTAGGCTGTTATACCGTAGTAACGTATTGCCTTTTCTATTGCTTAAAACCTCACACAGCATCAATATATTTAGAAAAGTCCGATTCGACAGCCATCTTGATGAAAAATCTAAAAGGCTTTCAAAAAAATCTCGGTGTTAAGGCTTAGCAGTATTTCACAGGAGGTAGGCATACTTAGGTTCTATTACGTCCTTACTTGCAGTACTGTTTGATTGCCCCCACGTAATGTTTAATAAATTAGGGGAAACTTATAAAAAATACAAATTATAAGCATAGTCGGAGAGCTGAAAGTTCAAGACAATTGGAACCATAATGTAGTATATCCCTTTCCATAATATTATAATTGTATATATTTAAGAAAAAAGGAGAAAGATAAGAAGACATAGGTAGACAACACAATATCACTTATTTACAATTAGCTGTACACTAATGTACTCTACCTTAATTTTAAAAGCTTTTGCCTAAAAAAACAATTGCTACATCCGTTTGTAAAAGTATATATCTTTACTAAATTATAAAATAAATGGTCAAGGTAATCTTAGGTTTTTATTACCTTAAACTTAATAAATAGATAGGTCGTTAATAATCTTCTTAATGACGCCATACCCTGTTTGTGACAAATGAATATTTACATAATAAATAAATGAATAAAAAAATAAATAAATAAATAAATAATTAAAAAAAATATATTTTATTATAATACTCGGTCGTGTCAGTATTATTTTTTCAGGTGTTATTTTGTTTCATCTGTTAAATTGTATTGACGCTGTTATGGAAAGAGGTACGAAGGTAGAACCTATTGGTAATTTATTCAATACGAAGATTCTTTTATTATAATTAGCGTAAATCTAGAATAATAGCAACATTAAGAGTTGCATTTATATATAAAAAAGATAAATTGTTTAAAGCTCAAATTAAACACGTATACTAAACGTTATATTATATTGTATTTATAAAAAAACTTAAATGATGCCAAATTAATTGTAATAAGTATACAAACATATCATACTATTTAAAAAAAAGTAGATTTTGTATATATTTTAAAAATTATTATTATTATTGTCATACAATATATGACTAGTAAATATTATATATTTATATATGTATGTATATTGTAAACACTTCATTATCCGTATATTCATTATCTAAGTATTATTGTGATTAGAATCAATATAAATTTTTTATTTAGTTATGATTTCAATCTGACAATTAAACATAAATGCGACATAAGAACTGCAAAATGTTTGTGATCTATTTAATGAAGACACAAGAAAGACAAGCAAATAATTTAAATTCAATACTAAGTAAATAATTTCTACTTAATTAGAAGACTAGATATTAATCAGCTCATTAAATTCCACAACCTATTGTAAATGCAATTAACAATAATTGCAAATGCCTCTAGGCTGAGTGATGCCGGTCCAAAGATGATCCGGTCGCAGTCAAGCCATGGGCCTACCTAAAGCCGGAACCAGGTCACGCGATCGCTACGAATGAGGGAGATTGTATGATATATATCGTCTATTGTATACCACTGATATTGATACAGCACCGCAGTCGGCCGGCTAAACCGATTTAGTCGACTCACTGCCGATCTCTGGCTTTATTGCGGATATTTTTCAAAAGTTTACTATCATCTTTATGTGAAACTGAATTTTCATTCATATTGGTAACTTAAAAAAGATATTTTAATAAAAAATGGCTGTTCCAAACAAAGATTTACTACCCCACTATTATTTATTCAAATATAACAAATAAATATACAGTACATATTTACATTTTTCCTGACCTACATATAAATAATAAAACTATTAAAAAGAAAAGATTTTTTTACATTTGATAAATAATTGTATTAATTGCTTACATTTTTCGTACCAATGCTTTACCAAATCGACTAAAATGCTTTTATTTTAATTAAAACTGCTTTTTATCATCCATAATTTAAATTCCAGATTTAATGATTACCAGGTATTTTGAATTGAATATTTTGAAGAAATATTTTGTATTGAGAATCTAATAAATAATATTTAGTATTAGTTATATAATCTTATTTTATACAAACATTGAAACCACACTATACTTTTATTGTTTGAAACCTCATTCAGACAGTATAATCGCCCACAAAAGACTGCACTTAGCTTATTGGATCTTTCGCTCTCTCTGAACCTTCAGATAACTTATTTCCGAGAAGCGTGCCCAAGTTATTATAATTAAAAACACGCTTATTTAATAAGGATAAATCACTACATATTATAAAACAAAGTCGCTTTCTCTGTCCCTATGTCCCTTTGTATGCTTAAATATTTGAAACTACGCATCGGATTTTGATGCGGTTGGATGGATGTTTTTTTTAATAGATACAGTGATTCAAGAGGAAGGTTTATGTGTATAATAAAATCCATTAAATAGTGGAAAAGTACTGTTATTTTTGAGGTTTCTAATGTGATGTCGTAAATAATTACATTTTTTCCGCTTATATTGCAAACGCAGGCTGAACCCTACGAGTTTTATCAAAATAATGCACTAAGTATTGTACATATGGAAAAGGTCTACAGAAAAGTCCGTGATGATATATGTCTATCTCTTATGGATAACCCACATTTTATATACAACGTTCACAGATTTTCTGTAGTGTATTTAGTATCAGCATTGCATCCGTGCGAAGCCGGGGCGGGTCGCTAGTATCTAATAAAGAAATAGTAGTTACCTTGTTCGCTATTTTCACATATTTAAGTATTTTATGACTGTGTTAAAAAAATCCAAGTAATAAGATTATCATATAACTTATATCGATGGCAAGTTGGCAGGTTCTCAAGAAATTATCTTGAGATGCTCGAAGCACTCAGAGGGGTCAAAATTAAATTGGAGCAACCAATAGAACTCAAGTTGTACTTTATCTGGATTTTCGTTTAATAATATAAAACATAGCTGATATGTTTTATTATTTCGTTGTGTTTTGATTGTTCATGGAAGACAGACTTCGTCACGCTCAGTGTGTCCATAAACTCACTTGATTAGTCCAATTTATTACAAATAAATTATTTACACATACTGTATTTTAATAGATGAATAAAATTGGCTTAAGTTTTTGGGAGTACTCATTTAAATCTCATTTAATGTTAATGATATTAACACTAACGACATGTTAAAACCGGGCAATGAAAATTCTCTATAAATAATTATTCAAACAGAAACAGGGCATTTCAAATATTATAAAATGTTTGACCTCTACGGGGATTATTTTTAGTTACGTATGGTAGCATATAGATTCTCGTGAAAAACAGGATTTTAATGTCATAAAAGCATATAATCTGCGTTGGAAAGCAATTTTAAATTACATTGGTGAGTGTGTCAAGCCAAGATATATTGCCTCTCGTGCTAGAAGAAGAAAGCTGATAAATTGTCCGTCCCGCTTGTGTATTTGCCGTGCGGTTGTCCAGTTCTTGTGGATGTTTCTTTAAGAAATGAATTGTGTATATTAGTTTTCTTAAACGTTATACTTTGTGTGTTGCAATGAAAAATATAATCGTTGCAAAAAAATTTTTACTTGTACCGTAGACCGCTGAGCATTTTATAAAATATCTTTGCCCTAGTTATGCAACCAAACATTAGTTATGACAGTGACAGATATTAGTTACTATATAGAAGCACAAACCAAATGTTTATATTAACATGTTTAACTTGTAGCGAATAAATTAAAAAAAAGTAATAAAATACAAGGGGTATTTTATGCTCATAATAGATTCATACATTGCAATATAGTCAAAATCTGTTATAACGTCATCGAAGGGTTGTAAAAGCCTATAGTCGTAACAGCCGATGACGTTGATATTAAATATCTTATACAATAGGATTCAGTCTTTCAGCATTCATTGATTTTGGTCAATATAATCGGTATGTTGTTCTTAACGATATCGTCGTAAACGGTTTTGACCGTATAACATTCTCATTGCTTTATAGGAAACAGATGTATCTCTTGAATTAAGTTACAGTTTTTTGTTTGTCCAGTGATGCAACCTCACTACCACTAATATTATGTTACAAACCCTTGTTTTACACGATTGAAGACAGTTGACACATAGCTTCAAACAAAGAGTTTCATTTATTCACCCATAACATACCTCCAACAATCACCACAGAAATTAATTTAATTCTAATCTTTTTTTCACTGATATATTTGGCAAAAGTTGTTATAATATTAAACATTAGTATCTTTTTTTATAATATTAAACATATATATTGTGTATCTTCCCTAATGGATGCAGTAAATAAAATGATGGTCGTATTCCTAAATGTCTATATTTATGTATCCTATTGTGTCCTCACAATGTTATAACAAAAAACAACATTAAACTTACGAAGAAAATCCGAAATATTTATTGACCGAATTTAAAAAAAAACTTTAATTTGACATGACTTTTTCCAGGTATAATGCAAAGCTGACAGCCCTGGCTCTTCCATCGGTCATCTTCGAACCCAAGTTCCGCGGCGCCGTTAGAAACCTGGTCTACTCGGATATTCCTGGTCAGCCGCCTAGAAGACAGGAACTACGACATTCCAGAGACTTAAAAGTAATAACTTATTTTTTAATTAGATTCACGACAGTCACGTTATATCTAAAATTCATTGATATAAATTTGTAACATTTCTCATTTGCTGCCGTTGAGGCGTCTATTCCATTTATAGATATGTCAGATATCGTCCTATGGAAGCGAGATATATAAAACAAATTTAATTAATAAAACACTTCGAGTTACTGATAATTTCATTCCTTTTAGCTGGAAATCAAGGTAAAACGTCTTTGAAAGTTTCATTTAGTGTTAGGTTTAAATTGATGTATTATTTGCTCGATAATCTGGTCTGACCTCTTAAATTTAGCTGACATATTCCAATTCGACGATTTTGTCTTATTGTTTGTTCAAGGTTTTGTTTTCTTTATCTTTCGTCTTTCTCTTTGAAAAAATTGAACTTGACCATCCAAAAAATGCATACACTTTGCATTTTTTGGTTCTATGTTCTTCCATGTTTATAAAACACAAATCTTCTAACTTAACTATTATTTTCTTGGTTTTATTTTAACCAAAGCTTAAATCAAACACATTTTTTTCAGACAGACGGGTATTCTACCTTATAATTGGTCGCTTCTAGTCAGGATTTATAGATTTGTAACACTCTGTGCTTTCGCGTGTTAGCCCTGCAACAATTTTTACATTGTGTGACATTCGTAATTGTTAGGATGTCTCAGCTGTTACTTGTAACCTCACCCATCAGCGCGTTGGAGGTATCTGTGAGAATATTAATTTCAGTTGCCTCTAACATTTCAAAGAATCTATCTGCCTTGTGGGTATGCGAAGAATGTTCTGACCAGCCGTGAAACAAGTACTGACTATACACGTCACGCAGCGGCAATATCGACGTCGACCGACACATAGAACACTAAAATTTTACACACACAGTAGAACACAATAGAATTTGGTTTAAAATTTGCGATTTTTGAAAGACATTTGTGAAACTTTTACGAGACTTGTTAGGGCTCATAAAACTCATTGAAAGTGATTTTTTTTTTGTAGCACAGACCCTTAAATTTTTTTTTGGAGGACAATGTTTTAAAATTTAATGAAAGGCCATGATATTTATTGCAATTTGAAAGGTATATATAGAATATATTGTTTTGTGTTTAAGATAAAACGATGAAACGTTCTGGTCTTAAAATAATGCTTTTGTTGCTAAGCCGAGTATCCTTTTTCGTGAAAGTAATCTGTGAATAGCGTAAAGATACTTACGATACATTATGAAAATTGCAATGAAGCTTAAAGTAAAAAAATATATTAACGTTCATAACGCACTCGTTACCGCTTGAATGTTTCGCAAAGGGGCTTACAAAAAGAAGTTGAAGTCTCAGTTTCTTTCTGATTTATTCGTGAGACGTGTGACAATTATAGGGAAGATTTAATCTGATGTTTTGTACTTATCTTCATATTCCGAAATTAATTATGGCGTACCTTGCTTATAATCTTCTTCTCCTTAATTCTTTTCATCAAAACATGTAACACAGCGTACATTTTAATGTAATTAAATATGTTTACACAACAATACAAAATAATTTACTGTCATATAGAGTTGTTAAAACGGTGAGATATGTTATGTGACAAATACTTTTACTGTAATAAATCTGTAGTTTCTAGCTACAGCTCACAGCTTAATAATAATACACTTTAATATCGATTTACAGAATTATTTCCGGATGACCGTTTATTTCAATTTAAATCAAATGTACCGAAATACGATTTGAAACAGATCACTATGCCGAGTTCTATAAATGGTGCACATTTAAGTTTAATATTTTAAGCAATTCGGAGCAGTCAATATGAATGTACCATTAACAACTTAGTTATAACCATTATTTTGTTTTACGTCTAGGCAATACACTACACTAGTATTTATTAAATTACGAATGAAACAAATCTAAAAATTATTAAAGCTAGCTTGCAAGCTATCAAAAAAGGCAATGTGAGACATAATTGATTAATGAACATGTTTTTGCCATCGGGCAACTCCAGTGATATTAAATTTTTAACGAGTTCTGAGTGACAAGCCTTTAACATAAAGCGTCTGTACAAAAGCTTTTACATGTGACACTTCAAGACATTGGAAAGAGCTTTAATGAGGTTTCGACGTAAGCCTTTTAAAAAAATACTCGGGTAGGAGATCATAAAAGATAAATGCGTATCTAAACGAGAAAAAGGTGCTTTTATTAACTATTCCTTAGTTGATTAGAATTCGATTTGTTGCCATTAAATCACAGCTCTCATGTCCGTAGTCATAATAACAACACGGGTTATAAAAAAATAATTTTTCATAATTATTTTATTACCCTTTTCTTATTATTGGGAAATCAAATTACAAACCTCTGGCCCGGGGCAAGTTTTAAAAGTGACGCGGGATATTTTATTGCCATAAGCTAACCTTTATTTTCCCTATGAGCTTATCATTAGATTTTATTATCTGATTTAGCTTAGCTTATAGTGATATTTAGGTTAAGTTTAAGCATTCATTGAAGTTAAATGTCAAGGAAATAGTTATCAGTATTTCTAGAAAAGAAGCCTTTTTCTCCTCGCCTTTTTTTAAATTAATCTAGTAAAGAAGCATAGTATTCTCCTATCACGGAAACACCACGGTCCTTATAATCGATCCAAAGGTTGCCTTTTATGTCCCAAAATATTGTCGCCATGATCTATCCACCCGATTGAGACACCTCGTACTTCTTAGGAGGGGGTGTGCCTTTTTTAATGCCACTGCATCGACTCTTACTTCGACTCAGGTTCATAATAGTGAATCCAAGTTTTACAACGGTAGCAATTCTGCCCATAACTTCCTCCCTTTGTTCTCCACAGCGGTCCAAAAACTCACGGTTTTTGATGCGCAGAAAGCCGTCTCGGTACCCATTTAGTCATGCCAAGATGTTTATGTAGGATGTTCAAAATGATTGTTTCTCCAACTCCAATACCAGTTTTTCAACTTTATCGTCACTATTTAAATTAAACACTCTTTTATCTTTGAATTCTTAAAATTTAGTGGTTGGAAAGATTAGTTGTTCAGTTAAATTTGTTTAATTGGTCCATTTTAGTTGTAACAAATAAGCAAGATTTTCCAACGGTATTGTGGTATTTATAGACATAGACATAGACACATCATTTAGATATTTATTACGTAAATTTAAATCTCTGAAATGAACTAAAGTTCTAATTTCTTAACTCGCATAAAACGCACAACATAATTATTGACGTTTAGGATTAACTAAAGTGTGAATTCCAAATGGTTTTAAACCATTCCATTATGTTCTGTTAAGATTATCTACTGAATACTAACCAACTTGCCAAATGGGTCGAAAGGCTTCACGAATAAAAACATTTTAGGACACGTACTATTTCATAAGTGTGTCACTGGAATGTGTCATTGTATTGAAGACTGTTTATTTTGATTATAGTGTCTAGTCAGACTGTCTTAGATCGATTCTGTTTATCTTTGAAAAATTTCCTACGAATAATAATTTCGATATATTGGATAAGTTTTGGGTAAATTTTACTTGTACCTGTCTTATTTATACTTCAATTGCTTATGATTATTTTGCAGACCAAATATGTGGCACCTGCTGAGATTTTGGCAAGCTCCTAAATGGGTACATTGTCACATGAAATGTCTAAACAGTTTTTCATATATAAACTAATAATGAAGTACCGTAGTGTCGTCAATAAAGCGTAGTACCATCCTACACAACGTCTACGGAATTGTAGCAAACTGAAGTGTAGGCTTTCTACAAAGGGATTTTAAAGCGTAGGCTTAGCGTGGGTTTTCAAATATTCCAATGAAAATATATTATTTTTTTAATATTCCAACTCTACAAAAATATAACCTTCCTGTCTATTTATCCGACGATTTCATTATTAGCTTAAGATTTCGTGAAACTAATTTTGTATTTTAGTTTCGAATAATCGTCATAGGATTTCGAGTGGGGCGTCAAATAGTTAAACGGATCACGCTATGCAGTAAAATTCGTGCCCTAACATTATTAAGATCTAGTGAACGTGTTATTCAGGCCTTGTGCTATTGAATAATATTAAAATTCATTGACATTTGTTAATATATTCAATATATATTTACCTACTTTTGCCTACTCACGTTGCGAAAAATAATTTTATAGAATCTATTTTGATAAGATATTTTTGTTACAGTCGTCAAGAATAAATGCTAGCGGTGATGCCTGTGAACGAAGAGATCCATGTCAACATGGAGGGGTTTGCATTAGCACTGATGATGGACCAATTTGCGAGTGTCGTGATGGGGACTACGAAGGGGCCTTTTGTGAGCGAGGTACAAAGACAGACTTTAGCTATATAATATAGTCATGAAAAATATATATATATATAGACTGGTAGTTATCGTATATAGTAAAAAATACAACTCAATAATAAAGCAAGGTTGCGGGGTTTCATACCATTAAAAAACGATTAAATTAATAATAAAATAATCGTTTTATGAAAAAATGTAGACTTATTGTTATCGTTCTGTTTTAATCAAGGATATAATTTAAGTCAAAAGTTAAAAAAAAATTTAACGTTATTGAAAGTATTAGTTTAAAATAAGTATTTAAATGTGTATATACTATAATGTAAAAAAAACCTTTGTGAGATAATAATATTCTTATTATCAATTCAGGTTCAGATACAAAAGCTCTAATTAAAGTCGCCTATTGACATTAAATGATATTACTTATTATATAACAAAATCTGAAATCCTAGGATTTAGTTAGACATAATAAGTAAATGACCAGAATGACAATGAGACCAGAAGTAATGACAAACAATATGTCCCCACTGTTTTAGAAAAATCCAAAAATTAATAGAGCTATTTATTACATTGCATACGGATAAGGACAAAACAATAAACACTTTTCTTTTGGAAGCACACGTATACAAAGTTTTATTTTTATTTCTTAGTTTTTCATAACTTTCGCTGCTGTTTTAAATTTCATGCAAGTAGCAAGTTGAAATGGTGCTTGCTTGAAGTCAAGAAAAAACCATTGATTAAATCAACAAAGGAAGATAAATCTGTGATTTAATGTATTCGCGTTTTGAGCCTGCTACAACATTCATATGACTCTTATATTGTGGTTGTCATGATTTATTAAATATCACAAAGTTAATTATACGGCTAAATGTAGGTAATTTTGCCTGCCAGCTCACAAGAATTTCACATGAACATTTTACAAAGTAATTTCGACCTGCCAATGTTGGCACTATTTTACTAGATATTTTAAAATGTGCATTTATTATTTTGCTTAAATTCTAAACTCCCCAATTGGTTCGTTAAAAACTATAAAAATTGTACTCTTAAAAATATTTACTTATTATATTTAAAAGAGTGATTTTTAAAAATATTTATCCCCCTACATTATACACGATAATTTATACCGAGAGTATAAAAAAAATTCATTTAAAGAAAGATTCACTTGCATTGTTGGACCTAAAGACGTAATGGTAAAAATCCACGCTACGATTTAGTATCGTACACTTAAAAGTGGAAACCTTTTAACTACATTTTCATTTTGAGTTTTCAAATGAAGTTTTCTATTCTTTTAAACAAATCGTTAAACCAAAGTTGATAAGGGATGAGTAACTATTGTAATTAACGATTTCGGCTTCACTCGCGATAAATTCATACCATCAAGTATAAAGTTAACTGTAGGTTTTAAAGCAAACAGTACATTCCCTGTAGTACATATACAAAGTACAGGTAATTATCGTTGGAAAAAATGTTAACCCCTAAAGGTCGAGGTCACGAATAGGGTTGTTGTAAATGTTGCTTGTCGAGCCCATTCGGATGGAAATAACTGATAGCTAACATAAGTATAGAAAAGCCGTCTAAATATGTACAATCACCGACCCAAGGCACAGAAGAAAATGTTCGTAAATTTTAATAATTTACGTACAATACAATAAGTACTTTACAAAACGTTTCTTTCCTTTTGTTTTGTCTAAAATTATTGTTAGATTTCAGTTGTTTGAAATAAACTGAATTTTTTAATTGAATTATGAATCGTTGCATTATAAAAACAAAATTCAAAAATAATGAAAAGTACCAGAAATAGCTAGAAATTTTCCAAGTATTCATTCTAACCTTGGTATTTTGCATTCTGCGAAATATTCATTACTTTCCGAGTTTTCCGTACATTCAATATTTGCTTTAATGTATAAAGAATTTATATTGACACTTCCAATAGGTTAACTACGTTATTGTAAGCCTGGTTTATAAATTACTGAGTATGGTAAGTAACTTTAAATTCAAATAAAAATTAAAAACAACTAGAAAAATAAAGATACCATTTTAAGTCAAATTGAATTTTTCAATGTCTTGCTTGGAATTCCAAGATTGATTAGATTGATCGATAAGAGAAAGGACAGATCTGATTAACTTAAGCTAACATTTTTCTCTGATTGTACACTATTTGACTACTACTTTACTGCGTGTCTTTCCAAAATAGTTTTTCATGTTAAAAGTTTGACGTTGAAAGACAAGTCTATAAAAATACGAAAATAATTATAAAATTTATTAAGTTTCGTGAAATTGTAACCATTACGTATATAAAGCTCAAGTACTGTCCGCCATTTCGATCGGAATCGATTCAGTTTTATTTGAAGGCAATCTAGGCTTCGCCGTGCTTTGCATACTACGAGTAGTTAGGATTATCGAGCTTTTTCCACCAAAATGTCGAATTTTACTGCATTGGCATACGTGTGTATTCAATTGTTACTTTACTGAGGTCAAATATAAATAAAAAATAATTATATTTTAATGAGAATGTAACTATTGAGCTTGTTGTGTGTAATGAAGAATTAGGAACAATTCAAAATAATAAATGTAATTAAATATACCACTACTAAAATTATTAGTTCAAGTTGCTGGTATACAAATACGAGTAGTAGTGTAAATAAATATTTTTTTGAACAAATAAAACTAAAGAACCATCTTGTGTGTTTATTTTAAAGGAATTATTTTCTCGGTACTTTTTATATATAACTAATGACTTATATATGAAAACTGGGCCAAACTTAATATAAATAAGGTTATAATTACGTAGTTTTTAAATAAAATTAAGCATTTTTGTTAGAGGAACAAGCTTTCAAAATAAATCTTGACATTCATAACGAAGCGACTGCAGGACAAGTATCCGGGCGTCATGTTCGCGCTATTTCCTGCGACGCCATTACGCGGCCTCGCGGAAACTGCCGGAGTCAAATGATTGGAAGCAAGCGGAAATTTGAATTTCACTCGATGCCTCCATGTTATACGTTTTTCAAGGGAACTAAAATTGGTTACTCCCAAAAAATCGAAGTTTATTTAAATGTATTATTATAAAATAGAAAGAGAGTAGAAAATTCCAGTGTCATATTCTCCTAATTTCATTTGTAGAAAGGGTTTTATAAAGTAAAAAACAATGCGTGTGATTGATTGATCAACTGACATTCGATTTTCCTACTAATAATAGGGCTTTGAATCCTAGCTTGTGGAAACGTGAGAAATAATCATATATTAGTATACATAGTTCTGAGAACTATATAACTAATCAGCTAGCGCAACCTTTACATATACAGATATTAACTTGACCTAAATATATATTCAGTTGTTTTGGAGCAAGAGTACAAAGATGCCATCTAAATAACTGTTCTGTTTTGTATTTGTATACACTAAAACAATCAAGGTTACCATATACATTAACATTAGTATTAAGTTAAGTATGTATTACTTATAGGATGTAGATACATTAGACGTGGATAAAATAAGAGGATATGGCTAACTTACGTTTTCATTTTAAAATATGAGTGATGACAGGAAATATAAGAGTGAGAATAGGTATAGACAACCAATCAGGTCAACCAAACCAGGAGCATTGATTGAATTGAATGAATAGACGAAATACCGAAACACCTTTCTTAACGTTCTGGTTAGAAAATTCAGCGAACGAGAATGATTGGGCTGTTAACATCGATATCGGAAGTATGTGGTGGCTTATAATAAATAATGTAATAATGAATCTTTAAAAATGATAAAATCAATTCAAAGCCAATAAAAATAAAATTAAATCAGAAAAAGACTTTAAATCAAGGAATTCATTGATGTTTTTAAGCTAAAACACATGAATTTGTTTTCATCCCAAACATTATTTAATATCATTCGGAAGTTTATTAAATTTTTTTTTTTAAATCTTGTTTATATAAATGTAATTTATTTTAAATTGAATACTCGGGCTGCATAATCAGCAGTAAATATATTCTACTTACAGCGCGTTTATGATTTTAAATAGAATCTCAAGATCATAAAAAAAATATGAACTGTATTATTTTGAATCTTGCTTAAATTGAAATTACATTCACGCTTATAATATCGTAAATGGGAAATTAATTTGGTCCTAAAACTTAATGCGAATTAATTCAACTTTACGAGTTCGCAAAGTTCTATCCTACCTCATGGATGAAAATTGTGAGCTTTAGGTGTTGCATTTCAGTTGTTAGATTTTCAAGAATACAAAACTATATAACCCTTTAGACCTAAATAATCCTTATTTTGCCGTAAAAACTTCATTAAATTATTTATTTGTACAATTAGTTATTATAACATAAATCTTGGTGTCGTCCGCACCTATCGATATATTATATAAGCATTATAGCTCATATATTAAATATATTATACTTTTTTTTAAAGTTTGGTCTTGCTGTTGCAGCTTTAAATAAACAAAAATAACAGTTTATTTTTAATACAAATATTAAAGAAATGTTTTAAGTATTTACTAGTTCTATTGATCATTTGTTTCAGATAAGGCGCCTTCAGAAGCGACATTCAGAGGAGCTGAGTTCCTTTCATACGATCTCACGCAGACTGGAGGTGAACCCATAGTCAGTACTCAAGATGCCATATCATTGTATTTCAAGACAAGACAGCCAAACGGACTCCTATTTTATACTGGTAAGATAAAAAATATTTACAAAATTATCTTGTACAGTCTCTGTATAACACTCTAGTGTGGTTTCACTGATCACTTATTGATTCTAGTTTGTGACAGTTTACATTTTTGCCAACAAAACACCTAACGATGGTACGTTCATCGAAAGCGAACAACTTTGGTTAAGTTACACCCACCGCGCTCTGGTTTACGTAAAAATACTAAAAAAACACAAAACATCTACCTATCGTCAATATACGAATATAACCAAAGAAACAGCCACCATACTAGATGAAGCTTAAAAAACGATGGTTGGATATTGAAAAAGGTTAAAAATTATAACTAGGCTTATTGAACACATTTCCAATTCGAATTAAACAATTACATTTACGACAATTTTAATCAATTAAAACCTTAACGTTATCTCTAATATGATAATAATAAAATCAATTAGTACTGATATAACAATAATATAAAGATGTTTTCATAGGACACGAAGCAGATTACCTGAACTTAGCTGTACGCGATGGAGGCCTGTCTCTTACAATGGGACTTGGTAACGGCAAGCAGGAGATGCATATCAAGCCCTCCAAAACGAGATTCGATGACCACCAGTGGCATAAACTTACAGTTAGAAGAAAAATACAGGAAGTAAGTGTTAATTTTTAACATATTATGACATAAGACGTTAAGAGCAATTTTTACTTGATTGAATTTACCCCCCTCCCAAATTTTATAAAGATCTACGTATATATTTACGTAGAACCCTATCTACGTAAATTTACCTATTTGTTACACAGAATATTATTACTAAGTTGAATAAGTTCGAAGGCTTTGGTTATTTATAGTAACTCGTGCGTGACGAATGGATGCCTTCAATATTTGATAGTAACTATCGATTCTGTGTTGAGTTGTTTATCACTTCTATGTTATGTGATGTTTTCGTTTGATATTTCATAAGGTTTTAGGAATATTCATGCGAAAAATACTTTAAATGAACTAAGCATTCGGCTCTATTCATTTAAAAAATATATGTAATAAGAACGATACATGACACGGGAATGTGTTAAATCATTCTTGTATTTGAAAAACTTGATCGATGTTTTTGCCATGTTATGGCAAATATCTAAATATATTGAATAACTAAAATAGTTATTCAATACGCCTTAGTTCTGTTGTCTGTGTTCTAATAATTTCTATATAAAGTTTGTTTAATAACCTACCTCAAAAATGTGGATCGAAAATATTGCTTCAGTGGTTCTGAATATTATAAAACTGAGTTTCTTCTTACAGATAACGCCTTTTACCAGTTTCTGTCGGGTAAGTATATAAAATAATAATAAATTAAAGTTTTTATTCGGACAATCATATAGACGTTGCTTTTTGCGTCTACGTCGATGAAAATAAATATAATAATGTATTTTATTTATTTATTCTTTGTACATCATACAAACATAGATAAACTTAAAATTGTGAAATGTTTTTTCTCTAATTGCGTAAATAACACTTGCTCACATTCAGAAAGAAAGCTGTGCAAGGAAACCGGTACGTCAAAACCACCTAGCACATACTGCCTACTTGTCTCAACAAAAAAAAAAGATTAGGCACAGAAATATCTTGTCCCACGTTTTATTATAAAATAAAGTGACCTTGTACATTAGTCCTCGTTACCAATTTGTTTGCCAGTAGTATATTTTCAAAAATTCCTAAGCAATAGAGGCAATAAAGTTTTCAAAGAGATTTTTGGTTACCCGCATTCGAAGTTATTCGTGATGAAAGTCTGCGGTTGACTAAGTCACTTATTTCAATTACCATAAACAGGAACGCAATTCTGAAATTATTAAATTGCTATTTATTTTATTGATGTATTGCTCATTGCGCATAGATTCACCTACATATGAAGAGCAAACATGGCCGCATCGCTATTGAATGAGCTTTTACAGTTCTAGGAAAAAACGAATTTCTAGAAATCAAAAGAACAAGTTTTTGTAAAATATTAAAATAGAAAAATATGAATTATTTAAAAATCAGAACTAAAATATATAAAATACAAATTCGTAATTATGTGATAGCGTGTTTGGAAAGTACTTATTTTTTAAAGTCGTTAGGGTAAAAGTCGCTAATCAAATTAATTTTAAATTATTATAAATTAAGAAATAATTGCCGAAGTAGGGATAAGTTGTGGGAATCATTTCCAGAGGAGCATAATCACCAACAGTTAAGTGTAGGAATCCATAAATTGGAAGAAATTTTTGTTATATCAAGTCATGAGAGATAAAGCAGCCTTTAGCATACCTTATTTAAATTAGATAAATATGTTGTTGAAATATAATTTGCTGACGTAAAGTAACATATGCAAAATATCTAATCTTTATATTAATTATGATTGAATATATCAATCATAATTAATATAAAAATTTATTTCGTTTATATTAATGTAATAATGGTGTTAACGTATAAACATTAACGATATTTGTATTATATGCACCGATGCATTCCTAACAACTTCGTTCAGGGATTTAGTAATGACGTAACAAATGAGCTCGGTACCACACAATACTCTATCGAAAGAGATTGTGGTTCTATATTATTAATAAACACGAGATTCAACAAAAGTGGGTCATGAGAAATTTGACGGGTCGGTTAGTTTAACACAAATTTGAAGCTGTAATAAGTGATTGATCAAATAATTTAATACAGAAAATGTTTATACATTCAATATATATATAACTTTAAGTTCAAACAATCCTCAAACCTTTAAAATATAATTAAATCATATACTCTTTGAAATATATATTATTCCGAAATGACGTATATCTCTTGTCATCAAAGTTCTAATGACTTTGTTGTAAACCAATGTTTGCCGACAAACAGGGCAACTGAATTAATATCATCAAAACTATCTCAAATAAAGCTATTGTGTTCGAATTCTAAGGGTAGTTGTGGGTAGTTAACTAGTTTACGGATGCATTTATTTATTTTTATTTTCAGCATAAATAGGCCACATTTTAACTAAAAATAATAAAATTTAATACATATTCATTAAAGTAATTTTTATACGATTTGGATAATGGGGAAGTGTTATGTAATAAAATAGTTATGTTTAATTTTAAGTAATTCAAAAATTAAAACTAACATAAAAATAGTTATTTTATCGTAGCTTATATTAGCCATATAAGCTACGTGACGACGACTTACACTAAAATCACGTGTAAGAGAACATGTTTCAAGCGCTGGTATCTCCGAAAGACAACAATTCTATCTTTTATTTCATATAGCATTTAATAGATCAAAAATTATATCATGTTAAAAGTTTTACTAATCAAAGCGTTAGGTGTACCTATGTATAGCAGCCAATAAATACTCCAATAGATTTTTAATAAAGATAGAGTACTTTATTAATAATATCACTCTTGACAGTACTTTATATAATTAAAGTTAAAATTTGCAAAACAATTATTAAATAAAAATTTAAATAAAATTCTCTTCTTGTTTCTCGAATGCGTTAAAGAACCTGCTCTAAGAAGAAGTACGAAGCTTCAGTAACGATTATAGGCACACACAATTTCCATAAATGAAAGAGGATGGTCGCTGTTATCCTTTTTCATTAACAGATTTACAGTTTGTAAACAAATGTTCTCTTCCTAAATTAAATGTGTCTTCTTAGGTATCAGCAGTCGTAGATGATGTGTACTCTGAGCACGCGCACGTTGCTGGTTCATTCACGATGCTGGCCAGCTCTCGAGCGCACGTCGGCGGATCTCTCAACACTAGAGCTTTGCCTGGTGCAAGAGTCCATACCAACTTTATTGGATGCCTAAAGAAAGTAAGGTTTTCTTGTATTCCTTTTTCGGTATAAACGGTTCTTAATACTTATTAATAAACCGTTTTTAATGTAAAGTATTTTTTTTTAAATAATGTGATCTATCTAAATCCCTTGATGGAGTATTAATAAAAAGATACACACCAATATTTAGTCTTGGTTTGAAAATCATAGATTTAATTCATTTGTTTTTTAATACAAAAAGAATCAAAAGAAGACTCAACTGTACACCTATGTATACAATACAAAGGCACCTATTATCACAAGAATTATATGATAAATTAAGAATAGATTATATTAATGCGTTTATAAAATACATTAAATATAAACGCATTTTTATCTGGAATGTCATAGATTTAAATACGGAATTGACCTTTTTTCTGCGTGTTTATTGGTATGATATTTAAGTATTATAAGACAATTATGAACAGTCCCGTGAGTCATGTAATCTTGAAACTTAAGTGATTATTGTCTTCATTAAGTTCGTTATATACTACTTCCCTAAATTTTTAAAGTATTTAATTTGATTGAATAACTTTTGACTATATAAGTCAGAACACAATAATTAAAATAACTATATATAACATTAGAGTACACACAGTAAATGATTAATACCTGGTATACTATTTAATTTCACTTAATTACATTTATTTTGCATCGCCATTCATGAATCCTTGATTAGCGTTCTAGTTGTTTTTTTGTATTACTTTAGAATAAGTTCTATTTTTTTTTTGTTATGCACTTTAACATTACCATGTTGGCCTGTAAGAGATCGCATGAGACCGATAAGGCCGCCCGTTGCCTCCCTTATAATTGTGATTTTTTAATGGAACGAAGTGTGAATTAATAAATATATAAAAAGATAAATACACTACGTTTACTAGTCTAAATTATGATATTTCATAGGAGCATAATACGACACTGTAATTGTACAGGGAATACCTCTGGGGGCGAAATTGCTAAGATACCTAACCATTTTCCGCCATTCTGATTTCCGGACGTGATATTATTTGGTTAACCCATAAGCTTTGTAAACAAGGAAAATCAAATGTAATTTTTTATTTATTAATAATTAAATGTGTTAAGAGTTTTTAAGCCCAGGAATCCTATCGTTGTAGCTTAAGCGTAATGATGACTCTCCCGTTCCTCCTGTCTTTACTGACTCCTGTATTTTTGTTTTTATATGGCTTAGTAAAAACTTACGATATGTGTCACTGATGTCTGATAATCATTTATGAATTCATTTATCAATAATTATTAAAAATAATATTTGATGCCTATAGGTTTATTCTTTGATGCTGTGAATTTCTCTATTCTAAATACTGTTTCATATCGACTGTAGAGTAATCTTTTACTTTTATTAATCTAAAGGTTGAGTTCTCCGCGGACACTCTTCGGTTAAACCTCATAGATCTTGCGCGGACTGGCAGTAAACTCATCACGGTGACCGGTCGTCTGGAGTACGCCTGCACTGCAACCGACTCTGCAGATCCTGTTACATTCTCCACCAAAGAAGCTCATTTGGTATGTAAACACTAGTTTGTAATTTCCTGCAACAAACTAATCTGACTTGACTTTAACAATATATTTGAGGACCACTTTTCCTTCTTTGTTTTTGTGAAACAAGCGATTATATCGCAACCTGTTTATTCAGCGACTGTATTGTATTTATTACAGAATAAACGTAGTGAGTTGATTAGTGGCTAACATGCCGACGTAGATATAAATATAGAAAGTGTCTCATTATGTTGTTCATGTTTTATCATCAATGCTTTTTCGTTTTTATTTTTATTTTGTTTAGTCTTTTTTATGAATATTGAAATAAATAGGTATTGGGACTTAAAACTTACCTTATAACAAAAATATCCATAAATATTCCTAAAACATTATCACAGCCGATATTGTTTTTACGATTTCACTACTAGATTAGATCAAGGTCTAAAACTGTAGAATTACATTGTACCTAAAGTGAAGTAAATCCATAATTACAATTATAGCTGATAAACAGTGGCAAATGATTCCCATTTGGCATCGTATTGGGCATGTAAACGTTACAATATGTATGGTATTAATTTAATAAATGTACCGTATAATGCGCAGTGATTGACACTTCGATGTTATCTATTGTAGAATATTGAGTTACACAACAACAAAAAATAACTGTTGACGATTTAACATATTTATTAAAAAGGATATGATAATGGTTTTCTCCCAATGTTATATACGTATATATAATGTAATATATTATGAATATAAAATATTGTCTATATTTTCAAACAGACAATTTTTTGGAATTTTATTGATTTATCTACAGTATAATTGTGTGTTTCTACAAAAATAATTAAGTTTTTATCACATTCAATATCTTTCAATACCTTACATTGAACGACGCGTCAGTCCGTATTCATATATATATTTTTTAATTCTCTGAATCGTTACATTTTCATTTTTGTGATACGATCTGTCGATGTGACGATGTATATTGCATTGTAATATTTTTTCACGCAAGTAAGAACTTTGTTCCTTATAATAGATGTTCTTAACAAATAAATACTTAGTGTACTGATGACGATGAACTGTATTTTAGGAGTCTGTGACTTTCTAGTTACTTACAATATTAAAATAAATATAAATATTAAACAAATTAAATTAATGTCTGATAAGTGGTATAAATTTACAATACTTTATTTTACTTATACTTAACTTGCTCAGTTAATAAGTATCCATTATTCCATTAATCCAAGACATTAAATACGTTTATTCTATTTAATATATCAACTTAATTTTACGTTTTTTACCTTTAATTTATCGTTACGTTATCTCCTAAGGGCGCGAGGAGCGGAGCCTTAACGATTTTTGTAAAGAGTGATTTTAGCATTAATTCTCTACAGATCCTGCCGAAGTGGGAAGCGGTGAAAACTGGCACGATTTCATTCAAGTTCCGCACGAACGAACCAAATGGCTTAATTCTTTTCAACATGGGCGCGAAGCCTCCAAGGGTAGGTTGCACGGTAAGGGGTGAAGCTTTTGGGGTTAGACCGTCAATAAACGAGTGATCATATATCCTTAAACATTGATCATCGTCATTAATATCAGTAAATCATCATCATCAATTCATGTTCATTTCAATAAACGGTGATTGCATTATATATAATACGAAGGGTTGATCATTATAATAAAAAAATGCAATTGCCTAGTCTCGGTGGATAACTATAGTAGCGTTTAAGATTACATTCAATGCTAATGAATTCGGGTTTAAACGCGAGAAAATTTTGATAAAACAGTATTTGTTTTATTAAATCTTTATCCACCGAGCAAAGCTGCATGGTAGGTGATGAATATCAAAATTAAATCACGACAACGTAGGGGAATTTGTGTATGGTACCTTATAAAGTTTCACCCACTTTAAGACGATGAATTGTTATGTTATTGTAATCAATGTGCACGTAGAACCCTGAGCACAAAACCTGAACTACCTCGCACCCAGCCTAAGCTATTGCAGCAAAGTCAAAATTGTGTTATTTAAGCTTAAAGGCTTTATTAATACCTACACAAATTCACATCAAACTTTCAAAGACACTATATTCCTTCTCCTCAAATTAAACAAAAATCGTTTGCTTAGTAGTTTTTTATTAATATTTAGGCATAACAAAAAACTACATTCTTTATAATATTAACAAGCTTTTTGCATGCAACCTTTTCAAAGGCATTATGTGGGCCTATTATAAATTGCATGCATCTCGTGCAAGGCTAAATATTTTTTTAGTCATATACAACAATAAGTATACTTAATATGTACTTTATTCTGAAGGCTGAAACATTATAACAGCATTAGTTTTTTGATTGTAACTTTTAAATAAAAAGTTCTGTTTAGTTAGCGAGTGCAGAACATATTTATATAGTCTATTTCCTTTTTAATAGACCCAACATAATTCTAATAAAATTTCCTCTGGCCAATTCTATATTGAAAATATAATTATAAGAATATAGAATTTGCTGTTGTGAATGTTAAACCTGTTTAATACACAAATAACAGACGAAACACTTGTGTATTAATGTTTTTTTAGCGTTAATATAGGTAGCAATTTAGTATATACATTATAAACGTTACTTATTCGGCATGAAAACTCTTTTTAATTCTTCACAATTGACACACAATTACTTAACGAATAACAGCTATTTTATCTGTTTCTTTTAATAAATATTGCTGCAATGTCTCTCTTCATATGTTAGTGAAAACCTATATTTTCAGGCCGACCTTTTTGCTGTTGAGATGTTGAATGGTTATATCTACGTACATGTAGACTTGGGTTCGGGTGGAGTAAGAGTGAGGGCATCTCGAAGACGAGTAGATGACTCTCATTGGCATGAATTTTTACTTAGAAGAACGGGTCGAGACGGAAGAGTCACCGTCGATGGTGCAAATGCGGAGTTCAAAACTCCGGGTAAGTTAGTGAGCAGTAGTTAATTATTCAACTACAATTAAATGTGCAAAATTAGTGGGATAATACTATATGTATATGTTCGTGAAGCCGACAAAATTTATTTTCTTTTCGATTTTCATGATTTGAATATTGTCAATTGTCATTTCAAAATTTAATTTTAATTTAAAAATTGATTCTAAGATTAAACTTCATGATTAAATAAATATTTTACTCTGTATTACAATGAAAATGTTTTAAGGAGAATCAAATCAGTTGGAGTTAGATGGTCCGCTATTTGTGGGCGGATTAGGGTCTGAGTACTCAGCCGCTAGAACCCCACCTGCTTTGTGGACTGCCGCGCTAAGACAAGGCTTTGTGGGATGTATACGGGATTTGGTTCTCAATGGAAAACCGCAGGACTTAACCGCCTATGCGAGGCAGCAGGACTCGGGTTAGTAAAAGCCTTTGTGATTTGTGGAATGTACAAAAAACACTTTGAGATGCGTTAGCTTTGCATTTCAGAACATACGGTGTTGTTATCTTGTATATAATATAATAATATTTAGTAAAAGTATTACTTAAGATTATAGACAAATATGATAGAAAATTTTGTATTATTATACCGAAATACATTTAAGATAAAATATTTTATGAATTAATGAAAGGCATATAAACGTTTTCTCTTTTAATATAGGTATTTATAATAAAGTATAGATCCAAAAGTCACGTCTGATTTCAGCATCAGTCCGACCTGCATGTCATGTGTTAATGAAGCAATGTGTATCATCACCATGCCAACACGGTGGCATCTGCTCTGAGGGTTGGAATCGACCGCTCTGTGACTGCTCCTCCACCAATTACGGTGGACCAACTTGTGGACGAGGTAATTATTAAAAAACTCCAAATATGAGATGTTATAAATATTTATGACTTGAAACACTCTCGGTCATTTATGATATATATTTGTTTAATTTTTGTATAAAAATTAAATAACACTTTCAGAATCTCCAACAATATTTCTCAATGGTAGCCAGCACTTGACTGCATCGTTGGGTCTAGAACACGTTACTCAAACTGAAGAACTGTTACTGAGGTTCAAGACTAGTAAGGCTGGTTTGTTGCTGCGGACAGCATCAGAAAATTCCGCTGATCGGATAGAGCTCGCCGTTGCTGCCGGGCGAGTCAGAGCAAGTGTTAGATTAGGAGATAGAGAAAAGGTTAATTATTTATAGTTACGTTGTACTGATATTTTACATTCTACGACTATAATATATGCATACATTTCTCTACCTTAGCCACTCGGTGGCTAGACTGATCGAGGATCTTCCCTGTATATTGGAACTGTTTATAATTCTTTATCCACAGCGTTATTATACTTACGAGTCCTCTTGCATTGAGAGTGTCCTAGAGAGTGAGTGAACTATGGTTACTTAACAACAGACTTGGCTTCGTGCGTCTAAATAAAACTATCTTCCATAGCGCATGTATTTTTAAGAAGAGTTTAATTTGTAAATATATAGACGTTGTTGTAACTTTTCAGAACCTCCTCGCTGGTACAAATGTGGCGGACTCTTTGTGGCATACGGTCCGCTTCTCTCGACGGGCATCGAACTTAAAGCTGCAGGTAGACGGCGGACAGCCAGTGCGCGGTACGTTATGTACGTATGCACGGGACACCACCCGCACTTTTGATTTTACCCTTATGTACACATAATAAGGTTGGTTCCTCCCCCTTTTGCCATGGCGTGTTGAGATATAAACTACGTCATCCATAATAAGAATAGCAGTTGAAGAAATAATAATGAAACAATCAATGAAGAAAATCAGTGTAAGAAGTCAATTACGAAAAACAGTAATATTTAAATAAAATTCAGATTAGTAAAGCAATTAATGTTTAATGTAAATTAAATTCATATTAAGTATAGTGAATATTTAACCAACAAAAAAAAAACTTGGTATTTCTTGTATGAACTTGGACCTAAGAGTTAATTAATGATTAGTATCTAAGCAAATATATTAATCAAACTATTTATAAGCGACCTTCGTTGTTTGATGTTCCTATTAGATGTAGCTTAGAAGCTTTTTCCTTTGATTTCTAGCTGGCACTGTATCTCACTCTTATGTTCTATTTACGCTATTCATTTTTTCATTTCTGTAGTTTTCCCCAGTAGTGTCTTGTAGATAATATTTCAGTATATCTTTGACTCGTGATCAAACACATTTTTAACATGTAAAGCCTCCAGAAAGTACACTTTTTAAGCGTTTAAAAGATAAGTAGCATTTGTATGAAACATAAAATTGTACACTATCACTATTGTTGATTGCAACATTTCGAATGCCTTGCGGCCATGTGGTTACAGAAAACATTACATTATGGAATATGAATATTATATTTTCCAACGTCAGAGGTGGAACTTCATTAGTCACTATTTGGGATTGAGGTATCATTAAATAAATAGTACTTCAATATTTGATATTATTCGCTAATGCATTTTGATGTCATAGTAGAACAGATTCCACAGATTCATTCACGCAACCAATTTGCAAACTACATAATATTTGTTATTTGGTTGTTTTCGGATCGTTTATTAATATTGTTGTAAGATAACAAAAATTGTTATTACATTGTAGTCAGACGAAATACTGTGTCTATTTTATTTTGGCAATCTACTTAGCTTGTTCTATCAAAACTCTATGTGCTCATTAGTATTGTAAATAGGTGACAGAACAGCTGAAGATCGATGGAGTTTACTTTTGCTATATTCTTTTTATTTAAAAGTCAATGTTGTGTTTTTTCACTAGGTTACGGGGATAAAGATTCTCATTTGAATGATTTAATTTCCAGCCGAGACTATTCTAGGGAAAGCTTCAACCTTAGAAATATCATCGTTGCACCTCGGAGGACTCTTCCATCCCGAAGAGGAAATCCAAATGACATCTACTCTACCAAATTTCGTAGGATACCTTCAAAACTTTGTCTTCAATGGAATAAAGTATATCGATCTCGCTAAAACCTTGGGTATCGGAACACATGAAGACAACAATAACATTTACGATACATCAAATATTATATTCAATGGGAAATTTACAAAACCAGACTCACTCAATGTCTATAAGGCTGTGACATTTAAATCGAAACACACGTACGCAGGACTGCCATTATTAAAGGCTTATGGAAACACGTATTTGGACTTTTACTTTCGGACTACGGAAATGGATGGTCTGTTATTCTACAATGGTGGTAAAAAACAAGATTTTATCGCCGTAGAGTTAGTGAATGGACACGTTCATTGTGTGTTTAATCTGGGCGATGGAATAGTTACTATGAAGGATAAATTGAAGAACTTTTTGAACGACAATAGATGGCATGCGGTGTCGATTAGACGACCAACGCCGAAAGTTCATACGTTGCAAGTTGACGATGATTTAGAGTTGCACACGACAAGTAAGTTTCATTTTATATTATAGAACAGAGGGCAAACGTGCAGGAGGCTCACTTGATGTTAAGTGATACCGCCGCCCATGCCACACTCTCAATGCCAGAGGGCTCGCAAGTGCGTTGCCGGCCTTTATGATTACTGTTTGAAACATTTTTATAAAAGTAGTATAATATTTAGTCTGGCAATATCAGATTTGTGTACCTACAGAAAATAATTGATTATAAAAAATATATAATATAATAGTAGATTTTTATTATTCTTTGTTAGCTTGTTAATAGTCTTCAGAACATTTGATTTACTGTAGCAGGACCGTTATACGGGGCAAGTGTCGAAACTAATTTGACATTTACATGGATACAGGTATAAGATTCCATAACGGGATACAGATAAACAATTGTTTCATTATTATTTGTTGTTATTAATTAATGAAGGAAAGTAACTTCGAGTATTATTTTTAGGTTCTAATCTTATGCTGGAATTAGATAGTGTTCTATACGTGGGTGGAGTACCAAAAGATATGTACACATTGCTTCCTGTTGGCGTATTATCAAGACAGGGTTTTGAAGGCTGTATGTCCAGTTTGGACTTGCCGGGAGAGTCACCATCTTTAGTGGATGATGTGGTTGTCCCGAGTTCGTCATTGGTATCCGGATGTGAAGGTATATTTAAAGTAGTTTAATCTTATTGCTAGAGTCTTTCTTGAAATGATTATAAACCACATTAGCGTGCTGAAAAGTCTCTGAAAATCGAAAATCATTTCATGCAACAGTACAGAATGACAGGGCTTTTAGCAAATGTTTTTTTACCCTTAGGGGTTTTTTGTTTTATTTTAAAACTGTTGTTGTGTGTTGATTCATGTTTTTTGTGTATCGCAAAAAGTAAAATTAAAAACATACATGTATACGAAATTTGATTTTTATAATGAAAATGCATTTTGTTTTTCCGAAATCATAAAACTTTCAACAATAAACAACAAAAAGTATAACTTTAATTTTACTTCGGGATGAATGTATTATTCATCTATATAATTTCATGTGTATTATCATCAATTTACAGAAATTCATTATATTATATTTACTTCTAAAAATATATTTTTTTCTTCTTCTGATATGCATTGACATAATAATATTAAATATGTTCCAAAGAGCTTTAAGTCCAAATCTAATTAATATTAATTGATTTCAGGTCCTACTAAGTGTACTCACAACGCTTGCGCGAACAAGGGTGTATGTGTGCAGCAGTGGAACACTTATGTATGCGATTGTGATCTCACTTCCTTCACTGGACCTACCTGTTATGACGGTATGCAGTATTTTCTTCTTTCAACTTGATTTATACCTGTCATATTCTAAGAGAATATCTTAAAACTATATCAAAGGATATTGTACAAATTTATTTAATAAAATCACAATACATTGTGCATCAATTATTATTAGTATATATACAGAGGATTTTTTAATTTTTTTTAAGTAGACTTATAAATCGACATGAATGATCTGTATGTATGTATTTATAAAATACACAAAAGCAAAGTTGACTGAAACTTCACAGAGCTGTCATCTGAAAAGGTGAACCCATATTTCAAAATCTAGTAAACCAATTTTGACTGTTCCCATAACTCTTTGAAATATAGCTGAAATATAGCTTTTGATTAAAACGGCATATCAAGTTAATGTAGACAAATTTGTAAATAAACTTATGTAATTTAACACACGTATTTGGAAGCCTAAGTAAATCGTGCCAGTTAATACAAGAAGAGGAAAAGGGAGCGTTTAAGTATTACGTATCAAATTTTGGGAAGGGGGGGGGATTCGTTGGTGTAGAACGTTACAATGCGGTGCGGGGATTGAATTATGCGTTATTGTTAAGTTTAATGAGTCACTGAGTAGTAACGAAACGTTTTTCTATTGGGTACAGAAAAACGTTATGGCGCGTTACATGGGGGGGGGGTGTGTCATGAATCTCCAAAACTGCGTGATGTAATACTTGTTATTACGCTCCCAAAGTCATTAAAATTTAAAATGTTTAACTGTCAGAAAATATTTCAGAATCCATAGCGTATGAATTTGGTCCCGGTCGTGGAATAATCACATACGCATTTCCGCCAAGTGCTGTGTCAGACACGGAGACGGACAAAGTGGCTGTTGGTTTTGTGACCAGCAAAGCCGATGCAGTTATATTGAGAGTTGAATCATCGAATACACAGGACTATATGCAAATGGAGATCGTTAGTAAAACTGTTTTATTTACGTACTTGAGATAAAGTGCATTTAATTTTTTATATTAACATCTTATTTCTAATAGCTTTTATTATTTTTAATCGCGTTTGCATTAAAATAACTTAATTCAGTATTTGTTTACGCCGAGTTAAATCAATGTTGGCCTAGTGCGTTCAAGCCTTTATCCCTGAGGTCGTGCTAAGTCTGTGCACGGTGTCTGGAAGTTTCTTTCTATGGCCGCAAATAACTTTCCTTAAGGCTAAGGTAAACGACGTGAGTTAACCGTCATGACCACCAAATCCTGTCAGGCACGGAGGCCTTATGTAATGAAATGGGTAATGTATGTAGGGTTTTCAATACTGTATATTTGTTTGTTATGTTTAGTTAGACGAATAAAATTATAGATTGTTTATGTATTAAATTATATATTAAATAAATAAATTTAAGAAATTGCGCAACTTAACCATTATTTTCTACTGTCATTAATTTAAAAAGATTATTTAGGCTTAAAAACTATATCGTTTGTTTCACTTAGTTTACCAAATCTTTAACATTTTGTAGATCCGCGGAAACTTGTTTTTTGTGTACAATGTGGGCGATGGCGAACATCCGGTAGGAGATGAAGCAGCTAGAGTAGACGACGGAGCCTATCACGTCGCCAGTTTTACAAGAAATGGAAGCCGCGCTGCTCTACAACTTGATAACTACGCCGTCAATTTGAGACATCCACAAGGTAAAGTAATGTTATTTATTCTTGTTCTTATCCGGTACATCCGGTACACGGTGATCACTATGTAGTTGTAATATTAGAAGGGACAGACATGACACATTCAAAAAGAAAAGAGCGTACCAATTCCTTAGAGGCCGGCAACGCACTTGCGAGCCCTCTGGCAATGTGAGTGTCCATCGGAGGCGGTATCACTTAATATTGTGAGTGTACAAAGTACACATGTCAGTAGAGAAACTTCTTTGTAAATTAATTTTTACTAAGGTAAAAACCCCAAATAGATGATCATGTACCAGTATATGAACACTCCATGTGTTTGTATAACTATATTCCCACTGTATATATGCTAATGATAATATTTTATTTTTTATTTTATTTATATTATATAAATAATTAAAATTAGCGTTTACTACACAAGACGTTATGCGACAGAATTGCCATCTAAAGTTCTTATATTATGTGACTACTAAACGAATACATCAACCAATACTCTCGATTTTTCCTTTCTCAATCTCTCTCAATTGGTCTCAATCTCGTTCTCCCTTTTCTTCAACAAAAACGCTGCACAAGATGTGCCGTGACGATCCGTAAACATTATATCCTCACGCGTCTAAAGAAGTTTTACTTCAAAAAAGAAACATGATGCGTCGTCATCATGACTTGATCTGGTTAATCCAACGCGTAGATGACTTTCCGCGCAGTCTAGTACCTTCCATCTTCCCTTTGACGACAAGACGATCAATGGAAACTATTTATTAAATAACTCATATTTATACTGGTGTATTGCCCTTTGCCAATATAAAACTACTGCTGTTTACCGACAAGTATCGCTTTGTTTTAAAGGTTAACGGCGAGTGGTCGATTTTCAATTTAAATACTAATAAATTTTTCAGGTGGGCAACAATCAACAGTCTTCAACAGTATGTCCAAAATAATCGTTGGTGGAGGCTCAGGTGGTGCAAGGTCATTTAGTGGTGTCCTCGCTGGTTTAGTGGCTGGAAAGGTCCGGGTTCTTGATCTGGCTGCCGCTGGCGATCCGGCTGTTACAGTACGAGGTGATGCTAGAAGAGCTCAGACTCCACTCGATAGAGATATCAATAGAATGCAACAGGTAAATTAGCCGCTACGTCAAATTTCTATACAAAATCTTTAAATATATAATGCATGGCAGCCAAGTTATTTCGGTTTAGTCCTGCTTACTTACTTTGAAGATAATATTTGAAAACAAGTGTTTTATCAATTAGTTGATTAAATTAATAAGGCATTGTTCTATTTAGTGGTAAAGTTTGGTTAGTTTTTATGTTAGTAGTTATGTATCAAGTAATAATCTACGAAATCCTAAAACTGGGGGCTGTATAATTATACCTCTTTACGAGATCGTACATCTTTTTAGAGATTATGTATTTTTTGGAAGATATCTGTTATAATGAAATATTACGTAAAGTTAAGTCTAGGTGGCATGAAAATCGATAATATGTTCAAGTTGTATGTTCTAGTATTTTATATTTAGAACACGTGTTTCGTAACAGTACAATTAAGCAGTGTGAATGAATAAATATTATTTTGTTGTTTTTAAATCAATTTCATATTTACTAATAATTTATTTATTTAAATAAAATCTTTTTTATTAATTTTATTGTTTATCCTTAATCATTACTGCATTTTAGTTATTTATCCATACGCCAAAGACGTATAACTTCTAACGCGTGTACATAAGTACACACTCTATTTTTAAAACAATGCCAATTATAAATATTTAACCACCTATTTCAGACACCTCCATCAGGATATGCTGGCCCTGGAGTACTCGATGAGCTTGTGTATTCAGGCGCCGGGTCAGGGTGTCGTGATGATGATGAAGACGCTTGTGTGCTACCAGACGCTGGCTCGGGTGATGACCTTATCACCCCCGTTTACGTACCGTCTACGAGGCGACCGCCTGCCATGCGCAAGGTTTGATTAGACCTAAATCTTTGAAACTTGGGTTTAGCTTTTAAATATAACTTGTCGTTAGACTTCACCCATACCAAGGAAACACTGAAAATGTATAGCAAATGAAAAACGGTTTAATGTAGAAAGTTGCCAATACTTTTATTGATTTTCGAAGTAATCTCCGTTCCTCTCCACACATCGTCACATTCGATGGAACTACTGAGAAAAGCAGTGGGCTCATTCTTCCTTAGGGGTCTTCTTCTATGGCATTTTCGTACGCTTTAGCCGCATATTCAGGGCTCGTAAAGCCTCGTATACCTTGAATTTTCTCTTTAGTTTTTGGGAATAAATGAAAGTATGGCGGACGACTCATTATCTCGATACTTGCCATAGTCAAATATTCAAGTTTTAACATGCCAGTTCTAAACATTTCCAGTGTTATCCACGTATGACTATTTTATCAAATTCCCGTGACGTTTCAGATATTAACCTCATACGTATATTAATTGGTATTAGGAACTATGGAAGATACTTATAAAGATTTTGGAAAAAATCTTTTTTTTTAAAATTAATTGTACTAATGAGTTTATTAAACTTTTCAGGGTAATTTAAGCGGTAAATTAATGAAGCCTTGTGACGATGAAGATTGCATCGAAGGGTCCGGATCTAACGGAGAAGAGATAACGGAACCAGAACACCCCATCACCACGTAAGTTGGATTGTTAAGTTTTTGACAAGTCTTCAATTTTATTTTTTTATATTTTAAAGTACACCGTGGGGTCGATGACCTGTGGAGACGGCTTCTGCGTCTATTCCATTCAAATTTTGTCATGAACTTAAATGCTATATATCGAAAGCGGTTGTTGTCTCGCCGGAGATCGGCAGAGTTACAACTAAGTATAATTAAATAGACTTAGGCTCCTTCAAGAAAAGAGCGTATCAATTCTTAAAAGGCCGTCAACGCACTCGCGAGCCCTCTGGCATTAAGAGTGTCCATGGGCGGCGATATCACTTAACATCAGATGAGCCTCCTGCCCGTTTGATCCCTGTTCTATTTATAAAGAAAAAAAAGTCAAGAACACATTTTTTAAATCTTAATGATTCTGGGAGAAACTAGCGTTTAAGGTACAGGCTAGGCTTACTTTAAACGCTAGTATTAATTGAAGTATATTATATATTTTTATTATTTATACTTAGATTAAATATGTATTTAAAACCTTTGTATTTTATTTTAATATTCGAAATACTTAGCTCTGATGTTTGTTTCCTTTTCAGTGCTGGTATAAGTAGCACTGCCAGTATGACTTCACCTACTACATCCATAGCCACCGATCACGTGGAAAAGGCTATCTCAGGGTTTACAGCGGGAGGGACGGAGGGTGTTGGCACTACTAAGAGCGACCGCACCACATTACCAGATCACGATAATATGCACGCGGGCACCGTGGATACCGCCACTACTCCAGAAAAAGGCACTACTCCTACAGAAGGTAGAATTATACATCTTATAAAGTTTGTGTACCTATAACAAAAAACTATCTACATTTTATTGGACTTTTAAAATGTTTCTTGATCTAAATATCGCCTTCCTAATAAAACTTTTACAACAATAAATGATAAATCAATGGCGCTACAACCCAGTGGCGTAGCAACGGGGGCGCGGCGGGGGCGGTCCGCGCCGGGTGTCACCTTCTTTGGGGTGACTCCCACCCGGGCTCTCAACGTTAAGGACAATGTACCAACAAAAAAAAAATCGCTACCATAAAAATGTCTTTTTCAGGGATTCCTCCACTAGTACTAGCTCAGCTCTACGTAGAATTCGGGGATTCTAGCAAAAGTTCCTGACGCCGTCGTGGGGGAGTCCCATACTCGCGATCTTTTAATGAATGATCCACATTGTCCTTTATCATAACAAACATAAAATTTATTGTTTTTTACTTTTGATTGGGTGACTTCCGCATGAGATGCCACCCGAGGTAGCCACTCACACGATTTCTGTATCTGCTTCATGATCATTTTTTAATCTAATAGGCAAAAGGTGATCAGCCGCTAATTCACAAAAACAAATGACATTAGGTTACCAAGAGTTCTAAAATTGAAATTCAAATAAAGTTTTCATTAGCAATGTTTCTAAGTGGCCAGTTCTAAACATTTTCAGTGTTACCCACGTATTGAACTAAAATTAATAATATTTTGTCTCTGGTTATAAATATGCCTATTTAAGCATTAGCAACCGGAGTTGTTACCCCGGGTTGTCAGTACTGATACGACTTTATAGTAATAGACTATATACTTTACGACTACGACTATGAATTTGGCTCAGTTAAATTATTTATAAATTATAACAATCTTTCTTCAGAGGACACGCATACGCACACGAGCAATCAGTTCACACCGACAGTAACGCGACACACAGAGGCAGCGCACACAACGGAGGAAGAGATACCAGACTATGAAGATCACACGCACACCAAGATGGCAACTCGCTCACCTTATGGCATAGATGAAGTGGTGCCTGGAAGCTACCCTGGATATAATGGCCACGAGCCAGAAATTACAACCAAATGGTACCATCCTAAATCGACTGACAACAGAGTGGTACCACCAGAATCTGAATTCTTCGCGACTATTGTTGGTAAGCTATAAATTGAGTCTTTAATATTATTTCCCTACAAGTAATATTATGTCGTTTTTTTTCTTGAACTCCGCAAAGTAATATATGCCAATTCCAGGAAAACAGAAATTTCAAACGGCGTGTGAATTTCATAAGAAAATTTTATTGTTCTTCTACATATTATTAAAAATTATTAATGGATAATAAGTTTTTATTTTAATGTTTTTTTATTAATTATATAGATTTTGATAAATAATAAATAATCAATAATTTCAAATGGGAAATTTTGTTTATATTTTTCAGGTATCGTTGCGTCGGTGCTGATAGCAATAATCATTATAGTTATAATAGTGCTGAAGTTGATGTTCAAGTTGGACCCTTCGTATAAAGTAACTGAAGACAAGAGTTACCAGCAGAGTGCTAGCGCGGCATTGCTTGCGAATCAGGTATAAATAGGTGATAATATTAAGAAACAATGATATATTTCAATAAATGTGACATACTGAAAAGTAAAATATTATGTTCGCGGCAATTTGAGAGTTTATTGTGGATTATAATTTTTAAATAGAACTTTTTTAAGAGATTCAAATATTGGTCTGCTTGGTCTTTGTAATATTTCTTTCCTTCCAGCAGATAAATGCATTTAAAAATTGATTTACAATTATCATACATTCAATAAATTAAATTACTAATATTATGTTTATTTAATGTAACTTTTTCAGGCTCATTCAAGTTATCAAACCGGTTCAAATGTACAGACAGGTGGCGCTGTTCGAAACTTGCAGCCATTGCCTCTCAACAGGAACGGAGCAACGCCCCTCGCACCGATGCCGCAGCCAGTTAAGCGCGATGGTATCAAAGAATGGTACGTGTAATTAGGCTGCATAGTACATACAGTAGTTACTGTAACGAATACTTTTATAGGCAGCAGGGACATTCTTTTACGTTAAACAGATTTGAAGAAATTCTACTATGAATTATTTTAAAATGAATTTTAAATATATGATGTTTTTCAAGATTTTTACAATGTTTACCAAATAATTGTTGGTTTAATTATAATCTCACATACCGGAATCATCAGAGGCTCCTTACCATTTTTTTTTAAATAATAATAATTCAATTCAATCAATAACTGCTGCTTATAAATGAACGTGTACTCTGCAGTGCTAAGGCCATTCAAGAAATACGAAGATCATTTTCTCAGATACTTTGGTTTAAAATGGAATAGGTAGAACATTTAAAGATCATTTCTCTCCAGGTATCTGTTAATATGATCGCCCGACTTCGCTCGTTAGATTCGCGTGTCCATACAATCCTTAACGGACATATCAGATAGTTAATTTTATATACCATAGTCAATATACCCGTAGTCGCTTTTTAGCTGGTTGTATTTTGTCTCTATTTGTGAAATAAATATTTTAAAGGTTTTCGTTCGTAGGAAAATAACAGCAAATAGAGACATATCTGTAAAGTATGAAGGCATATACAGTGTGATCGACTGATTCGCAAATGTTAGTGTAAATAATGTAATGTTAGTCATTCGTGCGATTGAAAGAGAACCAGAAAGTTTCATAGAATATGGAATTGCTTTTTACTAAATGGAGTCTTGTAGGATCGTTGCAAATTGGTTATCTGATTGAATAATAGACTAATTCTGTACAGTCTTTCTACTAAATAAATCACCAAACACGCATTTTACTTTGGCTCTGACAAATCCCGCTTACGTTACTAAGTTTACTTTTACCATATAAAAATAAGAAAATATCGTTAATATTAGTGCTGCCAACACTGAAAATTAAGCATATCGTTAAACTGAAGACTACGGTAATATTACGATTTTCTCTTTCCTATATTTAATAAATCTTTTACAAATATTTTAAGATGCCACACAAAGATATGTATGATAATAAGATGTAAGGGTGGATTTTGGAAATTCGGCGTAAAAACCTAAAGAAGAACGCTAGTTGAACTTCTGATTGAAAATATATGGTGATCCTTTTTAATAAAATATCGCATTTAATTCATATTTGATCATATAAGCGACCACAATCAAAATTGTTGATTAAATTGTCCGTAATGGCGGAATATATCTAATTGAATTCAAAGCTGAATTAACAACTGCTAATGAACGACTCTTGTTCAATAATGCATATGCTATATTTCTATTACATTTGTCCATTAAATCCGTTTTTAGAAAAATTACATTCAGCTTTAGAAGAATGGATAAGTTTCAGGATTACAATAAATATTATTTGTAAAATTCTATCGAAGGCCTACCTTACATTATACAAACCACAATCAGTAACATCAAGTTAATATAAATAAAGTGTTGAAGTTTAACATAACTTTAAATATTATAATAACTTGTGACTTAATATAATGTTACACTATTGTGGTTTAAAGCATTAAAATCAAAGATATTAAAAATATATAGAGCGGGCGTTAGGAATTTGGTTTAATTATAATAAATAAATTTGTTGTCTAAAAAGTTAGTTTACGGACGATAATTTTACGCCATAAGAAGACATACATGAAAAATTGCGTACTTTTACGAATTGAATTAAATTATTATCTCTAATTATAATTATTTTCTATAAATCAAACAAATTAACTGAACATGTTTTATTTTCGATACAACAACATACATTTGCACTCGTTAACACATATTTTTTACTCAAATTATATAAATTAAAAATAACAATTTGCTAAGATAAAGGCTATTGAGTGTCCCGCGCTCTCGCTTGCACGCTCGGCTCAGGCGGAACGTGAAAATGGCTCGTGTTACGCTCGGCTCAGGTGGAACGTGAAACTGGGTCATGTTACGTTCGGCTCAGGCGGAACGGTACAATGAGTCATGGTTTTTCATTCGTGCAAACAGCGTTCATAGATTTATGAGACGTTATCACATCAAACATTATATATATTTCATTTTCAAATACAACAATAAACGATTTATTTTTACTTTTGAAATTTTCGGTTCTATGTTTAATGCCCGCTCTATTTCTAATATTCGTCTCAATTGCATCCTATTTAAATAGGTAAGTAATCTTAAATTTAAATGGCGATATATTCGTAAATACTAGGTGAGAATATAAAATTAGATGCAAGACCAATCCCGGAAGAACAAGATCGGAACGCAAAATCGTTTTGTTTTTTGTTTTATATTCTCACCCTTCAGTAAATATACATATAGATAATGTATAGGATTGGACGATGAACATATTTCTAACTATGATTAGTTTGTGGTTTTGAAATGGTCAAAATTAAACATGTTTCAATACCTTTTCCTCTAGCTTCTGTGTGCAATTCTTAAACTTTTAAAATTATATTAATGCTTAAAAGTTAATATTCCATCCACCGTCCCGTTTCCTCTTTCCAAAACTCAATTAGCTTTAAACGAATGTCATATTTATATAGAATGTTATAAAGCACAGGTTCTAGGTTCTACTGTATATAGTTAATATAAGAAATAATTACTGTAATGCCACACTCGTTTTACGGCACAAACTTAGAAAAATTTATTTCCCTGTCAATTTTAGTGTTTAATGTGTTAGAAATTTGTATCGAATTTAATTGTTTAATTGTAGATTATGATTTTTCTGGAAGGAAATTTAATTGACGTTTATCAAATAAGTCTGCTTCTAATATAAATAAAATATGTGTTCCAAGTTATTGTACAGTTTATAGACGACTTCGGTCGGACCAAGTTTTGTTCTACATAAATGCGATCAATACAATGTAATTTACATCAGCTGTTGTTTTATTTCTGACCTTTATTTGGTTTAACTTTGCACTTTAATAAGAAATACAAAATTCAATATTTATTCAAAACAAATAACATAATACATAAAAATATACCTAATAACTAACTAAATTAAAAAAAATATTATTAAAAGGAGTCCCTTTAGGCAAGGTTCCGAAGTTACTGGCAGCGTTCCCCCTTTGAATAGCTAGACTTATTCTTTGTGCGAGGTAGCTGCCAGCTCTTCGATCTCCTGTGATGTGGACTAACCTTTTTGATAATTATGAATAAGAATAAGAAATTATGCCTCTCCTCTATCACATGACAATATCTTCAGTATTATCATTCAAGCGTTTTTAAAGAATTATCGTTGCAGACAAAATCAACCTTGATATTATTCGTCCATAAAAACGGTCGAGTAAAGTTCAGTAAAGCTATTATTTCATTTAGTAAGCAAATTGCCTATATTTGTTGAAATTATTTCAAAATGCCAAAAGGAAATGAAATTCATTTTTTTTAATATTACAGGTTTATCGCATAAGGTTTTTCCATACTATTGTTTAATAAAGCATAGCAATAGCGTTAAAATGCTTTTAAATTTATATTGAATAAATTAAAATAAAAAAATATAACATAAAATCTGTATTTAAATTTGTTATACCTTTTATTGGAAGTACTCCTCTTATTTTAATACGCCTGATCCATTTGGATCAAATTTAGTAATAATTTAACTGCAATTTTACAAACCCTTAACATGAAATTGTGTTATAGACTTTTAGTACTTACAGCTGACAGACTAACTGAGTCCTCAGGGAATTTTCGAGATTTTTATACTTTCTATAGTCCGTACCTTAATATAATAATGCTAATTATCAATATAAATAAATTATATACAAATTTATTTGCCTCGGTTGTGCAGTAAATTCTTTAAATAGAATAAGAAATATTAATCATTTTATGTTTCATGTATTATTCAAAGTAATGAGTAGGATAATGACATAGGTTGTGGTCTTGATTTCACGAAAACGCGATTAAATTAATATTCTCTATAAAGAAAAAAACGTTGCACAGCCCTGATATCGTAACACGAATAAATAGTTGTTCAAACCGTTAACTCTTCAAACACATTAAAATCTTTATACAACTTCATCGTTCAAAACATGATTTCTATTGTATTTCGGTATATTATTTTAGCCAGCACGATGTATACAGTTTTAAATGTGAATCCATTACTGATGCCAGTTGGTGAGGACGAAAGTGTTAAAGCATCCCAATGCGTCTTAAAACTTTCTGCAAAATATTTTGTTGAAAAAAAAGCTCTGAGCGGTAGCATCGTGATTGTGGGAATTAATGCTCAAGCGTTTACCAAAAAGTTTCTATTGCAAACCGTACACAACGGAATAAAATATTCGATAATGGTTAAAACCCCGTATTACCCACACGCTAACGCTTCACACTTTCGTGAAAAGGCCAAAAATTATATGATGGTCTTAGAAAACCAAATTGATCTGAAAAATTATCTTAAGCTATTGAGTAAACTACCTACTTGGAATCCATTTGCAAAGACTATTGTTTTGTATGAAAAACAAAAAAATGAGGTTAGTGAAACCCTGGCTAAGACGTTTATTAACGAACTGCATGCGCTGAAGTTGCTGAGAGTAATTGTACTCCTATATTCAGCGCTAGATGACGAAATTATTTCTTACTCTTGGAATCCATATAGCGAAACAAATTGCGGTGGCAAATGTGAATCAGTATATATTTTAGACAGATGTAAAGATAATCTAATAAGTCAGATAGAAGTTCAAAAGGAAATGTTTCCATTAGACTTGAGAGGTTGCCCTTTATTAACATACGTCGTTATCTCAGAGCCATACGTGATGCCTCCGGTGCGGAAACTAACAAGTGAATTATGGAACGACGCCTACGAATTCCAAAAAGGCGGTGAGATAAATTTGGTGAAAATCATAAGCCAATTTACGAATATGACACTGATTACGCGTATGTCGGAGAAAAAAGAAAATTGGGGTGTCATTTACTCGAACGGAACGGCGACGGGTGCCTATGGTTTACTTAGAAATGACTCAGTTGATCTTGTTATTGGTAATATTGAAGTCACAAGAACAATTCGTAATTGGTTTAATCCTACAGTAAGTTACACCCAAGATGAAATGACTTGGTGTGTTCCTCGCGCCCGACGGGCCGCTACGTGGGATAACGTAGTTACAATATTTCAGTGGTCCACTTGGCTCGCTACATTATTATGTCTCATTATTATGAGCTTCCTGCTTCATTTAATGAATTATAAAGAAAATAAGGGTAAAGTATCGAAATGGCCAACTAATTTAATTTTCAAAACATTTGGCATGCTGCTCGGTTGGAGCGTTGTGTTGGATCCACGGTCGGCTGCGTTCAGAATTTTGATGTTTTGCTGGCTTTGTTTCAGCTTCAACCTGGGGATATCGTACGTTTCTTTTTTAAGGAGTTTCTTAATGCATCCACGTTTTGAGAAACAAATAAGTAGCGAGGCGGATCTCATTGAATCTGGCATTCCTCTGGGAGGCAGAGAGATTTACCGGTCCTATTTTGAGACTAATAACGCGAGCTCATTCTATTTGTATCACAAATATAACTCGACATCATTCTCGGAGGGAGTACGGCAGGCAGCTTATGAGAGGAATTTTGCGGTGGTTTCTTCGCGAAGACAAGCTATGTATAAGGATCAGGTTTTAGGTAGAGGTGAGTCATTGATTTACTGTTTTGCTGAAAGCGATAACCTTTATAAGTACGGTGTTGTCCTTTTAGCTCGAAATTGGTATCCTTTGTTGGACCGATTCAATAATATAATACGAAGTGTTTCTGAGAATGGTTTGATAGAAAAGTGGAGTGAAGAGTTGTTTAACCGTCCGAGACGTCCCGAAAGGATGAGTTCTATTGTACCGCTAGGTATGCAACATTTACTTGGAGCTTTCTTCCTAGTTGGAGTGCTTGATCTAATATGCATCGTTGTGTTTATAGGAGAATTAGTATTTTCTTGTGTACAGAAGGGAACATTTTCAATTTATTCCCTTTAGATAACACAGATTTCAGCTGGTTAGTACAACTTAAAAACTAATGTTAGTACCAATATGAACAACAAATAAAAATACCTAATATATTTGTCTTCCAGAATTGATAAAAATACGCACAAACTGCCTGACAAATGTACTAAGGATCCCAGTCTCCCTCGTTATCTGTGTAAAAGGCATGCTGTTCATTTCCGGATTCTTTAAAAGTATTGATTTACCTTGGCCACAGATTTCTAAAAAAAACTAATAAATATGTATAACATAACAAAAACCATAAAATAATTTGTATATGTCGTATACGGATGTCCTAGTGCGGAATTCACGACACGTTTTTAAAATACGTAGGTTGAAGGTTCTAGAACCTACTTAGTAATACAATTTGACACTAATATTGCAGTATTATTTGAAAATGTGTTTTATGACAGAGTTTCATTTGAAATAGTATAATATATACTGATATATTACTATGTAGTAGCTGTAGACCGCACAATAATTCAGCACGCTTAATTACATCCCAGCATCAATATTGCATTATCTACAGATTATACTAACCTCTATAATTATAATTAGTACGTACATATGACATACATAATTTGCTTTGGACAAATTATATTAGTAATCAGCAAATGTTAATCTTAATTGTAAAGTTACGATCATGTAATATTTATTTTTACAAAATAAACTATTGTTAAAAGAATACAAGAGTATTAAAAAGTATGAACTATTTAGTTTATATTAGTTCCCCTGTCATGCTATGTAGGTCTGGAGTTTTGACAACAATTAGTGAAATGAAAAAGAGCTGTCGGTCGTTGAATCACCCAATTAGTGTATGAAGTGAAAACCGTCAGTGTCCCTGTAACTTTGCATAACAAATGGTGGCCTTTGTTATGTGCGTCAAACTCAAGCGTACGCGAAAGATAAATTGTTACGGAGGACGGTTGGCACCGAGAGCGGTTAGGGATTAATCGTAGTTTAATCACTGCATAGTGAAAGCTTGAGACGTAATCGATTACAAGGAGCTTCGGATAGTTGAAGTGCTTTATTAGAAGTGTGAAGTGAGGAGTTAGGTAACTGTAACTAATGTGTCGATTCAGTTAATTTAAATTTTGTTGAACTAGAAGGCTAGGTATTTTGAAAAGTACTTAATTATAGGTGCTGTTGTTCAAATATATGACGATACGATAGGATGTGTTTACTACGTAAACACAGACATGTTCGTAATTTTGTATTTTCTTTTAGATTTAATTGTTTTCTGTTTACGCGTAAACAAGTTTTGCTAGCGTACCGGTGTCTACTTCAATAAGAAAATAAAAGGATATTGTAGTGGAACTCCTGATCTCATATAAACTAGTCTCAATACTTGTACAGTGAGCGCAACAATAGCCCTTATTAATTAATGTTATGTAATACAAACTAATTATTTAACGTAACAATACACTAAGTTTATTGGTATAAAAAATAATGATTACTATAATTGTAATAATTCTAAACACCTAACAGTTTAATAAATATTTATTCTATACAAACATAGCAACTGTTTAAAATTTATGAGTGAAACCGAGCTCTGTAATATAGTTGTCAAGTGAGACGCGGCGTGAGGCCCATTTGACTTCCTCGTCGTACACATAAATGCTAAACATAATTATCCATAACTTGAATTTGTTCCGACCTTGTTAGGACTTTATGCTATGTGAGGTGCTAAAATTTTAACGGTTATGTGGGTATGCGGTTATGGTGCTACAAAGTTACAAATATTACATATACTGTGGACTTTGAACATACAAGTAAACAATAGGCCAGATTAATAAAAATATATGTATGTTTAAACAAAATAAGAATGAAGATTGAAATCTCTTCATGCGTTGAAGCTATATTTATATAATAAATAAATAACTGGTGCATTGTAAAGCTACATATGAACAAAGACTTTTCATGTACCTATAACAGTTTCTAACGCGAAGGTAAAGTAAGTAGTGACTGCAATAGGTAATCAGTTAGTCATTTCCGACAAGTCTGAAGTATGACTAAATATGGAAGAGCGTACCAATTCTTAAAAGGCCGGCAACACACTCGCGAGCCCTCTGGCATTGAGTGTCCATGGGCGGCGATATCACTTAACATCAGGTGAGCCTCCTACCCGTTTGCATATATGTATTCATTCAAAATATCTATCAAATAAATAAAATTAAAATTTTCTTTTGAAAAATGCTACCATTCTATCAGTATTTTCTTATGACGTTCAATTATCGTCAGCAAACCGACTTTACAGACAACCGTTTTTTTTCATGTTAATTACAGTTTGTTATAAAACTTCTTTTCATCGACTGATACTGACAACTTATAATTTATGGCCTAATCTAGAATACTGAAACGTTATTTTAAAGAGATGGCTGAAACAGTATATTTTCCGAATTCGATAAGTTGCCCAATTGTTTTGTAATGTTGAACGTTACCGTTAAATAAATAAATAAGATGTTTAGACGCACTTTGTTCTGAAAATGAATGTACAGAAGGCAAAAAGGTATCTAATATGGGAGTTAGCGTGACTGTTTTCCTTTGTTGGGGCCTCTATAATGATACAAATTATCATACATCTGAATAGCAGGTTACGTTTAGACAAATATACTTGTTTGTTTGTAATTTTCTTTCAATTGTTGAAAATCTAAAAAGAAGCAAATACGCAAACCGTGATGTATGGTTTAAAGGAGCATCTGTCTGTCAGGGACCACCTAGAGCGAAAGATCATTCATCTTTATGCATGTCACAAAATTTTGTTTACATTTTCATTCACTCTTATTCCTTGTACATAAAGATCAAAATAGAACATCACACAACTTAATTACTTAGCTGAAAGAACGTTATTTTGTAATTTCAAAGATCTTATTTCCAACTAATACGGGCGATTTTCGTGCAAGTCGTGAATAAATGATGTGACGCGGTTTTTTACGAACTTGTTAGTTGAATGACACTTAATACGCTTTTTCCATATTTTCGTTGTGATGCTTCTATCATTACGACTCCTCTTTGTGCCTGTTTTTGAAATCACGTTGTACCATAAATAACGGTTCGGTAGTTGATATACAATTTTGTAATTAAATAATAACCCCTGAGCAGATACCTTATATTCCCTTATATTTATAAATTTAGTTTGGGAACATTAAGAGAGTTTACACTAATCATATATTACTTTACCTTTGCAGTTATACAATACGCACAAAACACTCACAAAGTAATTTTAAAATTGAGTACGTAATCAATAATTAATATAATTGGCAAAATCCAATCAAAAATTGAAAGCTATGTATAGCTTTATGATATCAATCTATCATAACCCGAGCGAAACAAAGAAGCAAGTTGTATCTGAGTTAAAAATTTTTAGATCACCATCATCAGAACATCAAAATTTACGAAAATAAAAATATGTATTTTGAACACAAGTCACACGATTTTCTTATTTTCAATATAATTTAGTCATTTCCTATGGATATGTAAGAATAGTAGAATCTTCAAACATCGAAAGACCTTAGACTAGACAACTACCGGTAGATATCATAAACTACTTATAATTAGTCTTCGGTACAAAATTGTCTCTGGGATGCGAAAGACAAAATAATTATTTTGCAGGCCTGGGCAGCTTTTACGGAGAGATAATGTAGGTACCTATCTAGAGCACTCAAAAGATCAGTGTATCCTGCCAGTCATTACTTATGAAGCTGAAACCACAACGTTCACGTTACAAACGGCAGATACCCGCAGAGTCCGTACGTTCAGTACGTAGAGAGTTCCGTACGAAATGAAGCCATTCGTGAAAGACCGGCGTGAGTGTCATATAAGTACGTGCTGTCACAACATAACACACATGTGGCAATGTGTAGGCCACATAGCATGCATGAACAAGAACCGATGGACTCGCAGGATCCATGAATGGTGGCAGAATAAAGTTTGCTCACCGACTAGGTGGAACGACGACATCGGTAAGCAGGCTCCCAGTGGATGCTGAAAGGTAGTGCAGGGCGTACTGGAGGAATATGGAAGAAGGCTACGTCCAGTAATGGACCACAAAATGATGTGATGATAAGAATTATTATACATGCAGCAGGGGCTTAGGCTTATGGGATATTGATTAATATAAACATGATTAAATATACGGAGACGTATATATACCTACATTTATTTGAATACAGAATAAGCTTATCAAGTTTAGTATTTGGTAAGTAAGTAATAAATATTATAAAATGTTTAATGTGTATTTCACGTATAGTTAAATACAATATATACATAATTTTCTCTTGTTATTGTAAAACAAAATACAAAATCTTTCGTCACATCACATTTACTTATTTGTGAAGCGTTGTGATGAAGTGAGATAACAATAAAAATATTTAGAAACAAATTAAAATTATTCTGTATTTAAAATCCGAAATATTTTATTTTGTAAATATAACTTAACACTAAAGAATAGCCATACAAATAGAACCCCACAAGTACTGTATAATCTCGTTTTACAATGCCTTTGTGTGTATTCGCTTTGTAACTTCCATAATACTTAACAAAATAGAGTTAAAAATATCCTGTAAAATAGTCAATATTTACAAATTCTTTTAATGAAATATGTATCTGACTTATTATCGCTTTTACTTTTTAAGACCCCTTCATCACCCAATACAAGGCAAATTATTCGAAATTCCTCGTTCTAAGACCAACTATTTACGAAACTCGGTTATGTATCGCATACCTACAGATTACAACATAAATTACCAGCAAATCAATATATTTAATGTGACTAAAAAACCTTAAAAAATATTTTAAATACTCAGGTAACTTTTACCAATAATGGCTTTGTCTGTTCCTCCATGTTAAATATTTGTTTTAATCTACCAATCAATCAATCTTACAACTGTGCTTTGTAAAACTGTGCTTTATGTTTCTGTTTATATGTGTATTCCGTTTTGGCTTTTGTGTGTAATGTAATTGTTTGGATATTTTTAAGTGATTAGCTGTAGGAATACTTAAATAAATAAAATAAATAAATAAATAAAATGTATTAAACACCTTTCTTAAATCAAAATTAAAGACAATATGGATTTAAATTCAAATCATTAATTCATATGGGTAACACAATGTACAATTATGAACGTCAAAAAAGAAATACATATTTAATAAATGCTTTTAAGTCTAATTTGAAGAGTGATACAAGAAAGAAACAATAATGTGATCGATCAAAAAATTGTTTAATTTGCTCTTTTTTCATTGATTATTATTGCGCTTGAGGAATACAATTCAATTTCCTTTGATATTAAGACTTGCTAAGTAAGATAGCCTTCAGCAGGAGAAAGTTGTGCTGCGCCACAAACGCGACCTTCTGAAACGAAGAGTGCGACTGAAAAAGAACGGTTGCTAAACTCATTTATCCCAAGTGAAAAACAGCCACCACCGTAAGCTAACAAGCTTCGCACGGGTGCAATGCTGATGAAAAGCAGGTTTGTATTATGTATTGTTATTTCCGTCGCTGGAAAGCTCCGATAGTATACGCGTTCGATCGCTGCTAAATAAGCTGTAATGGGCTGTATAGATCTATTTTAAATGAACAATTATTACAAAATATATATTCGCGGCATAGCGTAGTAATAGAATTTTATTGTATTATGTAATGGGCGCCACGTGCGGCTCGGTAATACAGCATTGTCAGATGTCTTTAATGGCACAGTAATTAACAATGGGCTGGATTCTGTTTACGTCTTAAACTCTGAACAAAATGAACACAAGTAATATTCACAAGTACCTCCTTGCAACTACTAAGTTAACATATCCTTCATAATTTTAAGTATGACATTTTAACAATCTTATTTAATTAAATGTATTTCCTATACATATTTAATAAACAGTTGCAAATTGTGTATAAACTTTTATTACAATAAAAGCTTATACTAAAATGCAAGCGGATGTTGCGAGTTACCAACTTTGCGAGATAAAAAGAAAAGGTTGGCCAACGTAAAATTCGCCTGTGGTCAGTCTGCGGGCATAGATTATTTTATTTTCTCAGATATACTAATAACAGACTATATTATATTACTCTTGGGTTGCACGAGTTATACTTTTCTATAGGCGTTCTTTAACAGATGTAACCGAGAATTTATTGTATATTTCTGTTGTCTAATGATATGACTTCAATGGCTAAACCTTAGGCTGAAATGATCAGTTTTAACCCAAATTTATCTTGGTAATAATAGATAAAGTATTAATTTAGATTTATAATATGGAACAGGTTGGTCACTTAAATCCTAACCACCACCCAAAGTTTGGTTTAAATCAAATGTCATCATTCTTGATGTGAATAATAAGGACATAACTATTTGGTTATTAACATATCAAATAATTTACTATTTATAATTGATTCTAATATATTTAACATCTATACGGATAAAATATTGACAGAGTATCTGATTATGTCATCTTTGAATCACCACTCAGCTTATGCGGAGCTGTAAAATTTAACGGTTTACAATAAACTTGTGGAACTTAGTCCTTTGCCCACATGTGTTCCGATCCGGTTACACAGCCTGATGTTTTTATTATCAAAGCCTACTTCGCGATTTTCAGTGAGCCACTCCAAACAACTCATCTTAAACTTTACGATGGTGTAAAATAGGCATATAAGGCAAATATTATTTCTTTTATAGATCAGCCATGTTGTTAGCCGTACGATATGTTTGAGTGCTTCGTTGTGGAACACTGCAAGAACCAAAAAACAGACCTATTTATTGCTGGTTGAAGGTCTAGTTGTTTTTGGAATGTATATAAAAAAGGTTGTATATTCTAGAAAAGAAGGTATACAAATAATTCTTCACTTTACTATAAAGCCTTAATATTTAAAAAGCCTAGAATTGTCCAATATCAGTATACATATTATATAACAGTTATGATGTTAATAAGCAACCCGAATTATTCCGGGAAAAAATATTTGAATACAGTGAAAAAGCGAATTATGATTTTTAAATATTAAATTCTATATTAAATATTAGTGGCTTTACAGGAGTGAAACATGGAAAAAGTAAGTTTTCGTAGAAAAGGTTTTGTGACGAGAGCTTTGACTCCTACAGCCTATACTAGTCTATGACGACATCCGGCGCTTCTCAGGGCAAATCGCAGATACAATACGGTTTATTCAGCGCACGTGAGCTGGTCCAGTTTCGCCGCATAAATATTCAGTTGGTTCACCCGTCGCAGGCGGCCTTCTCAATTGAATTTCATGATAATCGAGAAGTTTACAAATTTGTTCAAAGACATTATTATGTCTATTACTAGACAATTTCTTTGTTATTAATTTCTGAGTGTACCGAATCATAACAGTTACATCTTCTTGCATTGAATTGGATTTCACACGTCACAATACTAAACACAAAAAAATAACCATTCCATTTGTCGTGATGTTATATAAAAAATAATTACATATCTAAACAACTGTGACTATTCACCATAACTACAGTTAACACCGTTTACGATGTCGTTTAGAACAACATACCGGTTATATTGACCAAAATCAAAGGTTTTTAGCGTATCGTAGATATAGATCGTGATTTATAACAAGACAGAACTTCCCATAGGTTCCGGCTTAATTCTATTGTATTAGGTACTTCATAACAACGTCATCGGTTTGCACGACCAAATAAGAGTAGTCCCTCCGATGTCGTTATAGCAGTTTTGAACTGTGATACTATTAATAACCATAATAACATATATAAAAAAATATTATTTGGCAAACCAATTATTTATTCAGATTTAACAAAAATGGGACTATTCTTCCGACGGATTGGAATTTTTTTCAGAAATCATTTTTCTGAAATATATTTATGAAATATGCTTTTTTGTAAAATTCAATGTTTCAACGATATGGGTCCAGCTTATGATTATTAACATAAATCAACTTATAATTTTTTTGGTACGAATGGTTACGTAAAAACATGTGGTGTTAAATTTTAAACAATAGAAGAGATTTATGATAAAATATGGTTTGATTGGTAGTATAAAGTGTTCCTATATTAAATAAATAAAAATAAAAGAGCCTTTTAATTCTTACAACAGAAGTTGGATTAATTAGTTTACATACTAGTGTTAGTTTTGTTAGTAAATAAATTTTTATCATATATTTAGTTGTGTTAGTTTTTCCTAATATAAACTATTATTATTCTGTAAAAACTCCTCCATATGTGAAGGCCTCCTCCAAAGAAAGCTAGTCCTCTCTCGATTGGGATACTTGGATCCAGTTGGGACCAGCTGTTTTTTTTTTTGGCTTCCCAGCTAGCCACAGTACTACCTCTCTTTCTTTTTCCTGTGGACCCGCCCAAGTGGTGACCGTTTTCGTCCATCTCTTGTCACGTAGCCGCGCCACATTCCATTTCCATTCCATTTTAGTGACTGAGCGTGTCCTAATCCATCTCTCGCCTTGGTTATATTTCTAATTGTGGTGGGCCTTATATTTTGTATCTTTCTAATATTTAGACACATACTACGTTCTATACCCCTACGGCACATGCAAATATTTTATCTTTTGTTTTTTTGTTAAATTTCCATGTTTGGTAAGCATACGTAAGGCACGAGTTTAGTACTTTAGTTTTAACTTTGATCGGCATGTTTCTTTTGAATGTGTCCTTCATTGCCCAGTATTTGTTCCAGGTAAGTTGTGTCCTGCGTTCTATTTCTTGGTCGTTATTATTGTGGTGTAAGCTAATTTGTTTGCTGGGCAAAGAAGGTTTATGTATATTTGAGAGGCTCACTACCTACGCATAATATTCTATTTTCAATACTAGTCATCAACATTGTTTTAGACACGTTCATTTCTAATACGAGTTTACTGGCATCATTAAGTGATTTTAACATATATTGGATTTTGTGTCCTGTTTCAGTTAGGAGAACCAAGGCATCTGCAAATCTTAGGTGGCTTAGGCAGGCATCTTTAATTTTAATATAATTAATACCCCGAAATTTCCAATTGAGTTGACTAATGATTGATTCCAGTGTTGCTAATAACAGCAATGGTGAACGAGGGTCGCCCTATCTTACTCCTCTTTTTATCGGGAACCAAGGCCAGTTTAATTCTACTCCTGCTGTTCTTGTATATGTCGTAGGATAATTTGATGCATCGAATCTTCGCGAAAACCCTAGGGGTTTTGCGAAAACGCGGATAATTAGACATAGGCGAAAAATTATCAAATCTTACTGGACAAAGTCAGGATTTTTGCGAAAATGCTCGTCGTTGTAGTAAGATTTGATGTGCTCAACACTGATTGGCTACAATTTTGCTGGCTGACTTCTAATTGGTTCCTAGTTTGCCGATGATTAACTTCAAGTATTGTATCATAGAGTTATGAAGGTTTAGAATAGGTGAGAAAGGAAAATCACTAAATTGATTTTTAAAAAACTTTTTATTGAAAATTTTAGTATGTATGTTGTTTTCTATAGACAATAGGAGATCTCAGTCGTAGTAAAAAAAATGATCCAATTTTAGGGTGTAATCCATAAATTGGATGAAATTGGTTAGGTAAACAATTAGTTTAATAGTGCAACAATGGAATTGATCAGTCTTGTGAATTAAAGTCTTGAGATAAAATCACTCATTCATCAGCCTTCTCTTCTGCAATTTAACTCAGACGCAAACGTAAACAAATAACGTGCGACAACAAATGATTGACATTTAAGACGTCAACCAATCAGAGACGATCTCTTATTGAACGCGCTGACCGACCAATCAGCGTTCTTATTTCATAACAGCCAGCGTTTCGTTTCGCAATATTGCTATAGTAACGAGTATTTTCGCAAAAATCCTGACTTGGTCCAGTAAGATTTGATAATTTTTCGCCTATGTCTAATTATCCGCGTTTTCTCAAAACCCCTAGGATTTTCGCGAAGATTCGAAGTATCAAATTATCCTACGACATATATACTCTTGATTTCAGAAATATTTTCTTTTTATATCCCTTGCCTAAAAAAGGCTTTCCCATATCTTTGTATGTGATATGCAATCAAATGTTTTACTGTAATCAATGTACGCAATGTAAAGTGGTCTTTCTTTTTCGCGGAATTTCTCAATCAGAAGTTCCAATGTGTATATGTGATCGATCGTTGAGTATCCTTTTCTAAATCCGGCTAGTTCGACAGGTTGATGCGCTCACACACTACTACCCTACACTAGTGTAGGGTATATAGAATATACCCTACACTAGTGTACTGACCACTGGGTGGGTGTTTTTCCAGTTTCAAGAATGAGGTTAAACAGTTCAGTCAGATGGATTAAAAGAAATGTTGAATCCGTTTTTAGTATCATTAGTGATGCCATTAGATCCTGGGCTTTTCCTTGGTTTAAGTAAGTAAGTTTATTTTGTACTTACTTAAAATTTCGTAATCAGTAAATAATATTCTTATTTTTCAGTAAAATGTTCTTCATATTAAATGGCAACATAATGATATACTAAAAACTCCGTCTTTGTAACAGCAAAAGGGCGGGACAGATATATTTTTGGAACAAAATTTCTTTTAGTCTATTATCTCGACCGCGTATACTCGTATACATCTCGCGAGATATTAGAATAAGTTCGCTGGTAATGAGTTTATTTTTAGTAGAATAATACATAGATATTTTTGTTATACAAGAAATTCAAAGTGAAAAGCAGTACAAAATATTTTTCGCATGTTTTTTTTGGTTTCAAGACTTTTCCATATTACGAATAAATCCTACTCACGGCTTACGTGTTTACCGGCTCATTGTTTTTTATCTTACCTAAGATGCAGATTATTACCTGTACTCCGAAAAGACGATCCTCATGCCTAAGCTAGTATCAGCAATACTAGCGTTTGTTAATCGATAATAATTAAATTTATGAATTCTTTACCGATTGTAGGAGGTTGTGAGAACCCAACAAATTGGGAATTTCCAACACAAGGTACCGTTGCCAATTATACCGCCATAAAAAGAACGTGAAGGGACACGAATAGACCTATAACGTAGACCAAAGCAGGTAATTGCAGTAGTTTTCTGAACGTCGTGTTGGAGTGCCTACACTTTTTTGGGTTCTATTAGGTTAGTTTTTTTTAAAGTTCCTCAACACTTGGCACATATAAATTTTAACCGCAGTTCCGTATATTTATACTTAACAAAAAAAAAACATTATTTTTTAGAGTGAGTGATATCTTCATAATACTACTTAATTTTTTTAGAAAAATACATTTACTTGATGGCTGTATGGATAGAGTGTGAGTATCTGTATCTTATCAAACAATATTTTAAATCAGCTACACAGTGAAATAACAGCAAAGCGATTGCACATTGCCCTCCTAATTACCTACCTCCACGTGCAGCTTTACGTGTATACAAGTGCGAGAGTCACAGTAAAAAAAACAGTATTTAATTCTACACTTTACTGCCATACTTCAAGGAGCGAAATTGTTAAATTTTGGTGTAGAAATCACGAATTATCTATCTAGCGGTTGCTCATATAATGGTAAGATGTTATAATGATGGGTTGATGGAATAGTTCACAAATAGGATTCGTTTTCAGCCAGCTTAAACGCGGATTCAGACTGTTTAAGGAGAGAGTCTTTCATATTCCAGAAAATTAGCACTTATATAACGTAACTGTAGTCTTTTTTCTTTGCTGAAGCATTTCACCAAGCTGCTACGCGACTAGCTACTCGACTAGTCGAGTGGTACAGTTTTCAGGAAACCCATGTTCAGGCTTTTTCAGACTCATTATACCCCTTTGACTATGTAAAATTCTAGAGTGATGATACCGACTGCTACCGGATACAAATGAAGGATTTTGAGGACCGAAGTTAGACTGAACATTCTATAAAGCCTTACAACAAAGAAGATGTGCGAAAGAGATCACAGTAAACTAGCTACTCAGTACCACTCCTGTCTAAAAACTTGTGTTAAAATTTCGTAATTAAAATAATTAGTGTCAGTATTTTGTCTATAGTTAATTTGCATTTTTTTAGCACAATTAAATTCCTCACTGATTTAATTACAAATAAAGCATTAAAACGATCTACGGCCTTTTCTATTCGATCCCCAGGTTCTCAACCATATTATGAAATCAAATACATCTGTTAGCCTGCCGTCAGAGAGCTTCAATTGTCACAGAATAAAAATACACGATAAAACAAAGACAGTTTAAAAATGAGAGCAAAACTTGTGAGAAAGTTGTGTGGTTTAATGAGTGCGTAATAATTTTTATTATGCCGTTTCCTAGTACGAATGATTTATATACAAATGTGAACATACTGCGGCCAGATGGCGTTTGTAAATAAAATTCCGTGAACTGAGTTATTGACGTTTTCGTATTGGGATTACAGTGATCTTGACCAGATCTGATGATCTGATAACATAACGTTTTGAAATGTTCTAGATGTTTGTAATCAATGTTCGTTATGGATGTTATTTAGTTACGAGGTGATTGAATGTAAAGCAAAAGATCGTGTCAGGTATCCGTTATTGGATTAGAAACGCTGTTGACTAATGAGAGACAATGAGACACACAGACGCGCGTACACACACGCACACCAAACTTATTTTTACGACTCCACTTGCAGTGTTTCCTTTTAGCATTTACTTATTTTTAACCTTGTATGTATATGTGAGAGAAGAAATAAAGATAATTACAATCATGGGTTGAGTTGTCGAGTATTGAACCTTCCTTGGACTGTAGAGTTTGGTAGCTTGAGCGGGTAAAACGGGTTTTTAAAGATAAAAGTGGGCCTGATGACAAATGGTTGTATGGCACATATAGCACGAATAATGGCATAATATGGATTAAAAATAATCAAGAATACTTTATAATTGATTCAAATTATTCCACATAACTCACAGCTACCTTTACGTAAAGAAAAAATAAATTTAAAGTAATAAATATACTTTATACCCTCGGCAAACTATTATGTTAAGCACCACCTCATCTTTTAAAACTAATAGTGACCAAAACTAATAAAATAAATATAAAATAATCCAACAAATTTACAAGGGTACTAATTGGAATATTAATTAAAGTAAAACATGAATCTATCTGCCCCATATAGGCGGATCGTTGAATCACCCTTTGATAGATAACCATTTATATTTATTGTCCTATTTTCACTATTATTTGTAATACATCATATTTCGACTTTATAAAAAAAGTGAACTGAAGTTACTATAAAATACTAGCTGAAATGATTTTATATATTTATCCCGATAAAATAATAATGGTTAAAATTTATAAACAAACGACCCTCGATGCAAAATTAATCCCTCTGATGGGGGTTTAGTGAGGATTCCATTAAGTTGGAGCTTAATACTTATAATGGTACCTATATGACATTGTTTCATCAAAATATGATACATTTCTAACGTCATCATTTAAATTAGATTAGAATATTGTGTTTAAATTAATCTTCTTAAAGAGACACTCACAAAAATAACATAAATTGAAATTTCAAGTGTTTTTCTTTATATGTAACTTTAAGATGATATATTAATTATCTTAGTAGTTATTGAAGCGTTCAATCGTTCACTCTAGGTACTAGATAGTACGTGGGTAACACTAAAAATACTTAGAACTGGTCAGTTAGAAACTTTTTAAATTTCAAATTCAGAACTCTTTAGTAACCTAATTTTAATTTAGTCATGCCACTCATTTGTCATTTGTTTTTGGAATTAAAGGCGATTTAAATGTTCTTTTTCACGTGTAACAAGAGTTTTAGATAGAGACGCAAGAAAATTTTCGGCCAATGATTTATTTTCATGAGGCCTTACTCAACAACATAGCTAAGATAGTTTGCGATTATCATTACTTAATGAAGCGCCATCTCGTGGCACTATTTACCATTGGTTTAACGAGTTTAAGCATGGACGTAGCAATCTCAACTTTGATTCGTGGTAGGGACTTTTTTTAACAGCGACTACTGAAGCTAACATCAACATTTTGTGGGATGTGTATAGAAGAATATTAAAGAGTGATCTCTCAGTAGATACGGGCAAGCCTAGGCATTAGCATGAGTCAAGTTAAAAAAATGTTACACGAACTTTTAGGCGTTAGGAAGCTTTCCTCCTAAGATTACCACAACGTTAATGCGCTTCAGCGCAGTCTGCAAAACGGAATAATGTATTTTTGACTATGGCAGGTGTCGAGATAATGAGTCATCCGTCATACAGTGCTGACCTGGCGCCCTGCGACTTTTAAATATTCCCAAGAATTATAAATAAAATTTGGGGTGAAAATGCCGTAGAAGAGCAAGAATGTGCCGACTACTTTTCTCAGTGGTTCCATCGAATGATGATGACGATGTGTACAGAGGAACGAATATTACTTCGAAAAACAATAAAATTATTGGTAACTTTTTACATTAAGCCGTTTATAATTTTCTAAACATTTTCAGTACTACCTTGGTACTAGGTATCTAGATATTAACAAGTCTGGCCATAAAAATTATCACTATTGAAGCACACTACAATAAGCAAAATGATAAAGTGTACGTTCACAATTATTCTCACAAAGAAGATGGTCTGTTGGAAAAGGTATATGTGGTCATCATCCTGCGTCAGTGATGCTTTGATGGGCGTGTCTTATCAAGGAGTCACAAAACTATTTTTCTGAACAAGCATTGAACACTAGCCAAAGTGTATCAAGATACTGGATCAAGTTGTGATACCTCGGAGCAATACACTTTTTAAAAATATAGATAATAGATTTTTCAGCAGGATTCTGCACCTGGTCACAAGGCACGAACTACCCAAGCCTGGCTTGAAACCAACCAACTTTATAAAGAAAGTGCTGCCCTATAGACTTCAAATTATGGTCCGTTTTAGAAGGACATGACCGGCTTTAAACGACACGGTGACATTGAGTCTCTTAAAAAATCTTTGGATCATGCAGTGCCAAAATTTCCCTTGGATGTTTCCAAAATACATATAGATTGCCCGGCACTGCAAGGATTTACGTAAATTGAATTTGATATCAGCTTATAGCTGGGAACTTTGGAGACGACATAGGTGAGTTAGGCTTGCGAAAATGGACTGGTCTCTGGCGTTTATTTCACCTGAATTTGATAGATGAAATATTTGAAATTATACACCCACTTGAATAAAAGCTTTAACCTGAAGGCCTTTAACCTGATTGGCCATGGCCAATAATATAATAATATGTCTAAAGTTGGCTATGTTGAATAGAATTATTTTAAGCTGAACCTTTCATATAAGTAGGTATACAATTTTAATAATATTTCATTACTTAATTACAAGAAAATCATTTTCATTGGCAGCAGAACTTATTTGGCAGCTGGACTGGTATAGGTAAACCTCGCATATCGGGTACTTGCGAGTTCTGGGTAGGAAAATCGAGCTGTGTTACTAATTAATCTTACCAATTGTTATAATCCTTCTAACGGTAGTGATCAAGTTGGATAATACCTGCATAAATCAGGTCTAAAACGTCTAAAGTTTCAATGAGGAAGTTCCCCTGGAGTGATGCCAACGACATTATATGAAGTTTCTGAAGTGCAGTAAATCCTGATATCAAATTCAATTTACGTATATAAACGCGATTTTTTAAAGATGTACCTAATACACGGTTGTTTTTTAAGCCATTTTACAACACCCTTGCATTTTTACATTTTTCTTGCGATGTTCTGAAAATAAGTTTAAAATTGATTTCGAGCGCTTTCGTAGTAGGTAGTACATACCAACAAAATATGAAGCGTCGCTTTGGTAATGGATATATGAAGGTGAAAATGCGATTGTGAAGTCAAAAGAACTATTTTAGTTTATATACTAAAAGAGCTAACTACTATCAAGAAGCAATAAAGAAAGTTGTCTACAGAATTTAAGTATTAGTAAATAGTACAAGAGTATATTACTATACCCCGTTATTAGCAGAAATAGTTTTATATATCTATACTTATCAGCGATGGTATTGTGGTATATAAATAGCTTTAGCAAATGCGAGCTTTACTTCAGTGTTGAGGTTTCGTACTGTGCAATCCCAAGAGTACGGATGCGAACAACAGTGTCCCGGTGTCGTACGAAGCCCCACATCACTAGATTCGAAAAACAATTCAAATTAAAAACTCACCTTGGTTTTATTCGCTTGCCAATGATCTACAATAATACACCGACCTACTAACCTCAAGAACAATAGCGAACAATGTAAAAATGGCTTCTATGAAAACATTTCAATAACTTCGTACAAAATAACTTCTCCAACTAACATTTATATCATGGAAATGAACATACGTGCCGCACGAATATAACTGGGACAAAACTTATGAGAATATTGTCATAAGCAAATAAACAGAGTACAAACAACCCTTATGAGTCAACGTAACAATATTCTTTATTCACACAATTTAAAATCATAGATACTACACATTAAACATGAAAATTCTTTCTATTACATATTTGATAGTGAAGTTTGATTTTAGAACTGGCAGTAAATGTAAAATTCAAAGCATTTAATTTGTATTTCTTTTTTGACGTTCATAATTGTATTTATATGAATTAATGATATTTGAGATGAATATTGTATGAGTTTAGGTTTTGCGAAAAAAAGGTGGAACGAGTGTTATTTCGAGGTATATGGTTTTACACGGACGTTGCGGTGTGGCAAAATATTTTATCCCTCCCACCTCGTCTCGCAGGTCACTAGTCAGTAGTCTGGCGCTCTTGCGGTGCGACACCGCGGGAGGCGTAACGCGTCGTATGGTATAGTATAGTAATTTGTATGTAGAATAACGTTGCGGCACCGCTCCGGCGCCGCACCGCACCATTGACGCCGTGTGTGGCCCGTGTGTGTGTGTAGCGTAGGAATAGTTTACAATATTTAGGGTAATTAATTAATTATTAAAAAAATTGACAGGTTAGTTTGTACTAATTGTGCACAAAACCAAAAAAAAAAACAATTAATAATAATTAAACTGTTAAAATAATAATACTCGATATCCATTAGAAAACAAGTTCTTGAATAAAAGCTTGTGTTTAAGATTCCTTTATTCTCCGATTTCAATCATTAACAGTTATAAGGTTTGAAGTATATTTAGTATTAAATGTACACTACCACGAAACCTTGTATTATTCTTGATATTAATTAAAAATTAATTAACATATATTATTTCACTTAGGATTCAAAATCAAATCTTCCAAACTCTTGTATCTTAAGATGCATGGCCGGATTTAGGGGAGGGCAACCGGGGCCACTGGCCCGGGTCCTCCACAAAAAGGGTCTCTCACAAAAGACAACTACTGACTGACTGACTACTGAACAACTTTTCTATTGATACTCTATTTTATGTCTGTGATATACTAAACTAATAACTAGACTGACAAAAATTCATTTCTTGTATTTGGAAAATAATTTGGGGACATAGGGCTACCACTCCTTTGTTGGTTCGAGGCCTCAAAATCTCAAAATCCGGCCCTGCTAATATGAGCTACAAAGTAAATTTAAAACTATTATAAAATTAAGCCTTTGCTTCCACTGTACAAATTATCATAACAATTCAGTAAACAGTTTGAGTCTTCTTTTATTCAAGCTCATTGTGAAAATGTCGATAATGGAAGTGTTGTGTTCTCAAGGCCGAGCAGAGCACGCGACGCGACGGTTTCAACTAATAATAATCCTACGCCTTACTGCATTCCTTCTATAAATACACTTGAGACGAAGAATAAAAAAATAGATGTGGCATACGCTTGCTACTGAAATTCAAAGAGTTATTTGAGAAAGTTCGAAGCTGGACAGCTACACAAGTCTTTCTATAATAGCACCGTCTCTTAAGTGATAAACATTTTGTTACGTTAAAATTTTATCTTTGGGGTTTAAAGAGTAAAAATTTAAGATATAGTGCACTGTGTCTAGAATTGTTTTTATTCTTTGAACATACCCTTCACAAATCGGTTGTTGAAACAATCGGTACAAAGAAATACATTTTAAAGTTATTTATTTAAGTATTTCGGTGGCGAGACGTAATTTTTTTTTTTTAGTACAAATACATCGAATAAGACATATAGTTTATCTTCCTTTTGACATTATGAGCTAAATACACGATGTGTTTAGAATTTATGTACGACATAAAGACAACATTTCTTTCTTAATTGGGAAATGTCGTGTTGAATAGGGATTTTATTTCGGTTTTATTAACACTAAATTTATTTTTCTGCTTTGCGTTTAATATCACCGAGTCCTTACTGTTACTTATCACCTAAAAAGTTTTTTGTAATGTCTTATCCTAAATAAGAGTAAGTAGCTATATTTGCTCTTATTTATGTGTTATAATATGCATTGAAAAAACTGGCTATGGGATTTACGCCCTATTTTTATAGGAAAATTTTCTTAATGATTTAGCGTTATATGATATATAGCGTTATATTAATATATGATATAATATAGTGGTGCTACGACCTCTAGGACTAGGACCAGACTGGACTAGATTGTTAGGTATTATTATTATTAGTATTAAGTTGGTGGATTCTTTTTCCGCACTTAGACTCACAATTGGTCCGTTGCACTGGACTGGATACTTCTAACTGTGTCCGACACATGTGGTCCACTTTGTTGGTCTTGATGCCAGTTTCCTCGCGATATTTTCCTTTCTCCGTACGAGCAGGTGTTAAACATGCACATAGGCAGTAGAGTAGTGTAGTCTAGGTGAGTGTAGCTTAAATGATGTTTGTTTAAAATTTTTTAAAAAATAATAATATTAATATTATAAAAAAAATAAGTTTAAAAATAATAAGTAAACATCCCCATAGTATTAATTAATTATTTCTAATTTAATTAATTTCTGTAAATGATAGCAGTTAAACACATAACAAATATTATGATTCTACAGAATGGGCCAAAATCACAAGAAACATGCGATACGGTCATTAGACCCTACCGTTATTTTTCTATTTATTCCATAGTATAGAATTGATGACTAGGTTATATTTATTTATTTTGTAATCCTATAAATAACAAAAATTATTTACAAATCCAACAATTACACTAAAATATAGCCAAAGATCGAACATATAAAACAGTATATTGTAAATACACAATATTAAAAAATATTCAATACTAAGTAACTAGACTAATATAAGTAATACCTATAGGTATATATTCGCAGCTTTTTGTGAAAAAACTATATTTTGTCATATTTACTCGTAGAATTTGATTATAATATTAATTACAGGGGATGAACACGGCATAGTTTTACCTAATAAATTGCCATTGAAATTTTGGAAAGCAATTAATGTTTTATCAATTTTAAAAGTGGTATGAGGCTAGTGAAGCTTCTTAATTGATGTATTTATAAATAAAATGACTAATTACTCAAATTGTATTTCGAGAGAAGGTCAAAAAAAAGAAATTAAAAAATGTAAGTATTTCTATTGGTGTGTACCTAGGTACCTGGGTAGAGTTTAGTACATCTTGGCACTAGATTATCTCGGTACCGCGAATATAATTTAAACTCTTTCGTCATTATGTACTTTTATGATATAGCTATCGACTCTATGAACATTCACATAGTGCTAATGTTAAAGACACTTTGGTATATATTATGTACACAAAATTATGAAATTAACATTAATTAGTTAAGCTAGAATAGATTTGTTTAACTGATTCCAAAAAGAAATGGTATGATTTAAACGGAAGGAGAAATGCTCGAAAGAACACAATTTTATAAATATGTTTTCTTGTAAATATCCACGCAAAGCTCCGATGCTAAGACCGATTGATCGACGACAAATCTCATATTCATACTCATACATAATGATTTTTGGCAGCGATCTTATCAAATTTAATGTCTTAGGTTTATAGGATCTTTAATCATTATGGTACTAAAAGGATACAATATTTAAAAATATATATAAGAAATATTAATAAATATATTCCAGTGCATTGCAGATTTGGTTCTACTTAAAAGAAAATATAACTTCCTGAATAGTTTCCGACTATAAAACTTTATCTCGTTCGTTCCTTTATTTCGTCTTTCTGTTAACGCTGTTAAGTGTGCAAAGTTTAAGCATTTGCAATTTGTTATGGCGATACTCAAGTGTTCCTCCATAGCAACAATATTGATTACAATCAAATAGCACATGGCCACTATAAAACGAATATAAACTGACGATAAAGGAACATGTTTAAGCATAAAGAACAAACGCAATGTTAGAATTACAAGGACCGTATACTATAGAACAAAGGATGATTTAAATATAGTGTTAAATAAAGAAGAAGTAATTCGATTTTGAGGAATCCTTCAAAGGCATAGTCATTCATAACAGTTCCAAAAATTCGCTTTGACAAAACATTTATAGAACGTAGATATTGGAAACAACTATTTGTCAAAGAGTCATCGAAGTACACACGGCCCTAGTCATATCCACCTCTTTGATTAGCTTTTTTAATTTTATTTCTATGAACCAGTGTTTTTTCTTGCCTTTATGGTAGCGTTGCGTGAAATTGGAAATTTTTACATGGAGATGAAACGTCAGTTTTGATTTTTATTTATAGTTTGTGTCTGCTAAACTGGGACACATGAAGGTTTGTAGATTTTATGTGCCTGTGGCAGAATTAATATAGCGAAATAGTTGCCCGTTTGTTACGTAATTTTTAAGCTATTTTATGGACAAAAAATCAAGAATTCTTCTTATCTGATACACTCTTGACAGAGTGGTCGTGAGCGCTATGTGGTAATAGAAGGGGCAGATGTGATGCGCTTCAAGACGTTTCGCCATCGTTGCTTATTAGAGGTCATTTTATAATATACCTAATAATATTTGTTATTTAAAAAAAATTACTATAAGCACTGACAGAAAATTACTTGGACTGATTTTTGTACATCTGATGACACTGGCCGACATCCTAGTATTTGCTGGGAATTAAATTTTACACATGTATGAAGCACCGTGGGTTCTATGACATCTAAATATTTTTTTATGACCGTCCTGATATTTTTATTAATTTAAATTTAAACGTGTTTGTATTCAAGTCTATTCTATTTAAAATTAAACACAATAGTGGGTTCTAACTCACTATTGGCTAACACAGAAAGGCAAAATATAAACTAGGTACACTTAATCGAGAGTATCATGAGAAAGAACTATGACTATGAAAGAACATGTCTAAGAACATTTAAAATGTCGATTATTTAACAAGGAAACGAAAAGCAAAATTAAAACAATTAGAACAAAAACAAAACAAGGATAAAGGTGAAAAACAATAATACAAAGGCGTTACTTAAAAGAGGTTCAATATAGGGAATCATTTGATTGTTTTTATCTATATATTATCTATATATATAAAAGAAAGTCGTGTTAGTTACACCACTTATAACTCAAGAACGAAAGAACAGATTTGAGTGAAAATTGGTATGGAGGTAGCTTAGAGCCAGGAGACGGACATAGGATACTTTTTATCCCGTTCGACAGCGTTCCCGTGGGACTTGACATGAAACGTCAGTCACTATAAAAAGTGGTATAACAAATAAGAATCAGACTTGGAATAATAAAACGCAAATGATAGCTATGTAATTGACGTATAATGACAGCTATGTAATGACGTATATATGACAATTTGATATTTGTAAGAAATCAATATTCAAAATATTTCTATTAAATAAATACGTTTAATTATTTTTACAATTTACAATTTAATTATAATGATAGTGCTATTGCCCATTCGTATAAACAGTGAAGAGAACTATAAAACTCGGTATGGTCGTATGTATACAGTTCATCCAAAGAATGATGAATGTTTCTATTTGTTGTTGTTGTCGAATGACGCATTTAATCGAGTAAAGGAAGTTTATGATACTTTAATGAAGGCAAACGATGATGAAAATGGTGGTTTATATTTCCTAGATGCCCTTGGTGGAACTGGCAAGACATTCCTCATGTCATTAGTTTTAGCAACTGTTCGGGCGAGATCCAACATAGCGGTTGCAGTTGCTTCTTCGGAAATAGCAGCCACATTGTTAGAAGGATGCCGTACGGCTCATTCAGAATTAAAATTACCGTTAAATCTTCAAACTATTGGAGAACCAACGTGTAATATTGCAAAACACTCAGCAATGGCCAAAGTTTTAGCGGCATCGAAAATCATCATCTGGGACGAATGCACAATGGCGCATAAACGTGCATTGGAAGCACTTAACCGAACATTAAAAGATTTACGCAATGAATCGAGATGTTTTGGAGGAGCAATGATTTTACTGTCTGGCAATTTCCGCCAAATACTGCCAGTAATTCCAAGATCTACGGCTGTCGACGAAATAAACGCTTGCCTCAAATCGTCAAATCTATGGCGCTATGTGACGAAAGTGCAGCTGACAACAAACATGAGAGTTACATTGCTTACTGATAAAAAAGAAGAAAAAGAATAAAGATGTAGATGACCTGAACTACATAATGGTATGCGTTTGGTGGTTAGAAAATTGAAGAACAATGTAATTTACGCTACGATAATGATAGGAAAATTCAAAGGTGAGGAAGTTCTTATTCCGAGGATCCCGATGATCCCAACCGATATGCCGTTTGAATTTAAAATCCGATACGTCTTGCATTTGCCATGACCATCAACAAATCACAAGGCCAATCCTTAAAAGTTTGTGGTTTAAATCTAGAACATTCATGTTTTTCCCATGGTCAATTATACGTGGCATGTTCACGGGTCGGAAGACCATCAGCGTTGTTTGTTTTTGCGCCTGATAATAAAACAAAAAATGAAAAAATGTGTATCACAAGGTACTTAAGGGAAGAGCAACCTATGTACTAAAATACAGAAATAATAATGAATGATTAATGTAGGTATTTAATTTTTTTGTATTTTTTCCAATAAAAAAACCCAAACTGCTTATTTATTGCCATTAAGGCGGAACAAAGTTCGCCAGGTCAGCTAGTAGACTCATAAAAGTAACCGAATAAAAAAAAGCTAAATTGACAAGAATGCACAACAAATTAATCAAATTTATATACGAAACTAAAAAAACATTGATTCGGAAAAACCAAAGTAAATAATAAAAACAGTACAACAAGTCAACTACGATTTCCACTAAAAATAATAGTTCACTCAACCGATACTTAAAAATGGTCCATATGTAATTCGTTAACTGAATTAATACACCGAATCATATGTGCATTTTTCACAAGGTTAGTCCCATCTGTGGGTACATGAAGTAACGGCGGTCGATGTCGCCTTCTGACGTACGCATTAGACACATTGAAGCATATTTTGGTACTGCCTTACTTAAGTACGAATTCAAAGCCTACTCTAAGCTAGAGCCGCAAAACCAAGAATCAATTAAGTCTGATATATGAGTGTGTCTGATACATAAAAAGGGTACACATCGAACATGCTAAGTTAGAAATTCCTAAAAAAAATAGTTTCTAGCCGCTTCAACATCACATACTTACTTCATAAAGAGTCCGAATCACGGAATTACGCTCCATATGACACCTCACCTGGGCATCATTAAACAATTTTATGAATATCACTCTTGTGAAAATTCTTTTCTTGTCCTCCTTTTCTCAGTACAAGCCCAAGTTTTTTATAAGACTTTCGACAAATCTGTCTTAGGTGTTCGCGAAACATCAAGTCCGACATAAACACAACGTCGAGATCTTTTACTTGCGTCGCCCGTTTAATTTTTTTCATGTAATAATATTATTTACATCATACTTCCGAAAGATCTCTTTAAAGATGGTCGCAATCATACATCTTAATATATATATTTCTTGTGTGCGTGTGTATGTGACTGAACTCCTCCTATACGACTGGACCAATTTTGATGAAATTTTTTGTGTGTGTTCGTGGAGATTCGAAAATGGTTTAGATTCACAATTTTGTCCGCTGGACAATGTTTTTTTAAATTAATTAGTAGTTGTTGATTTTGGAATGTTTTACATTTGATCCGACAGACAGCGCTACCATCGCACTGTCAAATTTTAAATAATATTCGAATTTTAATTTTAGTCTGTCCCGACAGTTAGCGCTGCGATCAAATTAAAAAACAGTTTTGTTATCATTGTGTTATTGTAGACCATGTGCTGGATCGTTAGATATTGTCATAACATTTGAATAATAATTTTCATCAAAATGGTCCAGAATGTTTTAGCTTATTATAAAAAGTTTGAAATTTTCAAATTAAAGGCGTATAGACAGGACAACGTCTGTCGGATCCGCTAGTTTATTTTGGGTCTCAGACATGTCGGTTTCCTCACGATGTTTTCCTTCACCATTAGAGCAAATGTTAAATGCACACATACAAAGAAAGTCCATTATTGCACAGCCCGGGATCGAACCAACGACCTCAGGTATGACAGTCGCACCCTGAAGCCACTAGGTCAACACTGCTCTATTATATATAATAATGTTCTGAATATTAACAAGTTAGTGTTTTTTTTCTGAAATATTTGTCTAAGATAGGTAATCAGTCTTTTGTGTCTGACAATATCCATTGATTTGTAGGCGGCAGGTCAATATCCTCAAGATGTATTCCTTTACCGTACCAGTTCGTATTTATTGCATTTGATACCCTCGTTTAATGAAATTAGTCATATTGCGTATTTTATAAACAGGTCAATTTTGTATGAGTTAATCAAAAATAACTCTTATAATATCAATAACTATTAAGTGTACACTACGCTCTAATGCAGCCAAATAGGACACGCAAATGCGTTTACTAATTTTTCAATGACATTTTATCGACGATACAACTGATTACAAAACAAATATTTGTTGAATAAAGAACCGATACAGAGTACATCATTAATTTTACTCTAAACTAGTAGAAAGATTATTGATTTTACTCTATTTTAATTAAATTTCACCAAAGTAAATGTTTCAACTCAATCTTTTATTTTTAACAAACATAAAACTTTGATAGGTTTATGCAGAATTAATTTAAATACGCCACTATTAATTTAAAAACATACATATTAAATCATTAGACGTATATGACAACATTAATTTGATAATTAAATATCGTAATTTAACCTTATCTATATATCACAAGTAGGAGGCCTTCACCCATAGAGGAGTTTTTACAGAAGAATAATAGTTTATAAGTAGGAAAAACTAACATAACTAAATTTAGGATACAAATTTAATTACTAACAAAACTAACACTAGTACGTTAGTAAATTTAATTCATCCAACTTCTGCTTGTTCTGCTGTAAGAAATAAAAGGCTTTTTTATTTTTATTATTATATATCACAAATGGAAACGTAATAGTATATGGTATTGCAAGACCGTGTACTATATAACAATAGGTATATACGTACAAATTTATGGTATTCATCGTCATCGCGTTTTAGAGTTCTAGATTCTTTATAAAAATAATTTTGTTCGGACAAGAATCGAATTCCTGTACCCAAAGTTACACTTTTTATTTGACGCAGTAAACATAGAAAAGAAACCAAATAATAGTTTATTTACTCACATAGTTCCATTTCAACAGATGCATTAGCCAAACATTTGAGTCAAACAAAACAGAACTCCCTCGAGGCACATTAGCGGTGTATTCGACCGTGACTTGCCCTTATATTTCTGTTTCTCTATTATTTTTACTAAAGGAAGCTCTACTTTACTTTGTATCTTTTCTCTGCTATTTATGGGTTTCAACGTGATATATAGGTATTTTAGGTATGTTTAGGTACTTAATACTTTCCTAAAGTATATATATACTTTACTTTTTAATTAGCCTTACTTATTAGCCTATGCTGCAATGATGAAGGTTTTCTTTTTTAGCTTTTCTGGTTAGCTTGCTGGTTAGTTAGCTGCTTGGTTAGCATTTCGTTGTTAAGAAAAATAAGTTAATCCCGTTTCAGGTTAAATATTTTATAAATCCTTCGAATATCTATTATTTTATTTGTCGTCGGTAAGGTATTGATATTGTTCAAGCTAAAACCTAGTTAGAAAATATAAAAGCGTTATATCACTCGTAAATCATCTACCAAAGTCGATAAAAAGTACATAACTTTTAAACAATCGAATTTGTAACCGAGTCATAAAGACATTTATTAAGAGTCGTCCATTAGCTGAATTGCAAGTCCCGTCTGTTTATTATCCCTATAAAGTATAAGTCACTACATTTCGACCCCCGATTTAACGGTTCTTGTGAAGTTGCTGTTCTGGTCTTTAACATTTGAATCTTATCTTTAATAATTATATGAATACTGTATTGGTTAGGGCAGGGTATTCCGTGATACAGATTTATTATTATTTTTTTTTAAGGATTTAATTTGTGCCAACTGGGCAAAAGGTACTTTGCCAGTGTCGAATAATTTATATATATATTACACTTTAATTTTATTACTTGCTATATATTTACATACAAATCTTCAATATGGACTAAACACAAACATCAACAAACATTTAACATTTAAAGGAATTTTGGGGGAAGAACGTCATAGAGGGGATAGGTTAGTTTAGGACAGTTAAATAGTATGTGAGATACAGTGCCTTCATCTAAGCCACATTCACAGACTTAGTTTAGACTGTATTATATTCTTATGAATCTACAATTGACAGCAATTGTCAAAAACATATTTTATTTGTCAACTGTTACGTCACTTCATCTGTAATAAAACTCTGTGCTAAATACTTAAGAATATGGACCAATGTAACTTGAGAATTTTTGGTTACAAAACTATATCGCATGAGTTTTATAACACCGCTTTTTCATAAGATACTTTAGTTAAGCATTACACCAGTTGCATACGACTGAAATTAATTATCAAACTTGATGTATGAGTTCAGGAGTTCACGAACTGTATTATGATTTTCTATAAGAAATTTGTTTAAATAACTTTAAAACTGAAACAACTAGCAAACTTTGAAGCACATACATCTTAATGAAAAACATAATTATTCAGATCTTTAAGAGACTGTTTAAGTAGTTTTAGGGTTATAATTTTAGCTTAGTAGTAGTATTTACATTATTAATAGGCAATCGCCGCATTGCATACAGGCTGTTTCTGCCACGCACCACTACAATATGAAAGGTGCTCACAAAAAACAAAAGTCTTTACAAACCGATTCGACGTAGCGTCCTTCAGGAAAGGAGTGCACCAATTCTTATGAGCGACAACGCACCTTTGCCCCTGTACTATACAAACAAAATATTTTAATGCACCTATATTTTTATTTTGATCAATATGTACATTAAAGTATTTTGTATAGGATAGAATACACTTACATTTTTGCACTTCTTGGCATCTTTTTTTTCTTCACAGTGATTGCCTGGAAGTGATTGCTCTAAAGTATCAAAACTATGTTCAATTTTTATATTGTATTGTAACGAGGCGTTTAAAAAAATACACAAAATTTACGATAAAGAACCGATGTTCAAAAATAATTTATAAATATGTCGAATTTTCCGAAAAGGGGCTTGTAATAAAATCGGCTTTCGAATTAAATCATGTTCATTCCGTGTTCACTTCCATGAATTTGTGGAACATGCAAGACTTATATTTGCATATGAACACTTAATATATGTAAACTATCTGGTTTCTTTTAACTAGCTTAGATTTGCCATTTGAAAATATGGGTCATTTAGCATGTTTGTTGTTAGTAGCTTCATTCAGTTCTGTTACTATGAAATCACAAATTCCATATTTGTATGAATATTTTATTGATTGTTATGAAGACGATTTTAAGGATTTAGTTATGAAGAAATAAATTGTGTCTAGATTTCGAGAGTCAAACTAACCCACACAGTAGCGACAATTTATTTATAGGAACCGGGTAACTAATCAAGATCAACTAGTACTAGCCGGGACGTCGGTGCGCGCGCGCGTTCTGAAGTGATCTTCTATGGTTGATCGATAGTTTGTGTACTATTGTTTTGTGTGTTGTGATTAATGGATATTATACACGGTTTGTTATTTTACTTATTTTTTATTTATATTAAAACCTTTAATTATAAATTTATTTTTAGTAAAGCTTTTAAGTAAAAAGAATTCACCAGTAGTCAAAATCAAATTGGCGTTAAAAGTTGCAGATTATGCAACATCGCTCGTGAAAATCATGATATATCTAACTTTTGGATTATGAACACTTCGTTACATTACAATATAAAAATTGAATATATTTGAATGCAACTGGCGGCCTTATCGCTTTCGAGCGATCTCTTTCAGGCAACCACTGTGAGTGAAGGGAAAAATGTAATTAATTACATAGGGTAGGCAAGAAGTGCAAAAAAAAAAAATATATATATATATATATATATATATATATATATATATATATTAAGAAGAAACTTAACAGGAACAAATAATATGAAATTAAACCGATATCATGAAAAATAAAAAAAGTAAAAACTGCACATGAATCACAAAAATCTAAATCAAGACCTACTATTGGCTCAGATGATACTACTATACCTGGATGTATTTAAATTTTCGTGCTTAATTATGTAACACTTTTTCTTGTGGTATTTAGAAGTACGTCTATGATTTTAATTTATTCACACGTAACTACGACAAATATTTAATCTGATTGTGTTGGCAATTTACAACCTGTGAAATATATACACTATGCTTTCATAGCTTTACTTGCTGAAAACATCCTTAAAGACAAATAAATAGGATGGATGTTTTATTAAATTGTTTCGTTACAGTAACAAAGGCCAGACGCCTTTGTTCCCGATTTTTTTTAAGTAAGTTTAACAAAAGAAAACATTTCTTTTTAAGTAGAGCTACTGCTTGATTGGTTGGTGTTTATATTAATTAAAATTATAGGGGTGGTAGAACATACATTTCTAAAATTACCTTATTCATTTAAGGGTAGGGGCGGCTGTGGCAAGATAAGTGTCGTATCCGTATGTGGTGACATACATCTTTCACCACAAAATAATAATGAACAGTACAAACCTTTCATATTTATCCTGATCGCACATAATACTTCAGAAATATGTATTCAACTAAGTGGAAACCGCTTGTAATACATATACATTGTAATTTTGTCAGCACTAAAGAACTAAATAGATATGAATATGACAGAATCTAAAAATATATATATTTATTTTAGATTATTTTGATGTTAAAAAAAATGCCTTAAATATTCTTAAAAGCATACATTTTTTTATAGCAGAGCAGGCAGACATCAGGTACCCCTGAGTGACGAACTAATGACTAAAATATGATTCCATTCATAGTGTCCATCATAAATCTCACTTCGAAACATGGTTTGTCTTGTAATATAGGTCAAAGATTGGTAGACTGAGTTTCCGCACTGAGCAGTGGCGTAGCGTGCCTTGTCGGGGCCCCGTATAAAATTTTTTTTGGAGGCCCTTAGGTATATGGAGGTAAAGATTTTTCACAAAAGAAAACAAATATTGTGAGAAGTAATATTTATTTATCACATAATTTACCCATTTTACAAATAAAAATCGAATTTTAAATATTCACTCTCCTTGCCTTTTTATCGGCAAACTGATTTATTAAATCATTTATGGCTGATGATGATTTTAGTTTTTCTAAAGTTTCTGCCTCTATGGACAATCGAACGAATCGAATCGACATCGAAGTTCTTAAGTAATTTTTTATTAGTTTTAATTTTGAAAAACTTCTTTCTGCCGTTGCGGTTGTAACTGGAAGGGCCAAGAATAAAAAGCATGCTGTGATTACCTCGGGAAAACTGGATGCAAGACTATTGAATTTTACTAGCAATCATTCAATGAGTTCTTTAATGGAATAATTTTTTTTAATTTCAGAATTTAAGCATGTTTTTAGAGCCTTTAATTGGTCACAAAGATTAAGTGTGATGTCTTTACTGTATTTAGCAGACCTAAATAGTTCCTAACGTTAGTACCAGGCAAACTAATAATTTCGTTTTGAATCGTAGGGCTTAAATAATTTATTTCACCTTTCGGTTTTAGAAAAAGTTTTCTTTAAAGTTGCATCATAGTTAGATAGCAGACGTGGAATTGCCATAAAATTGCCAGAATCAGAATCATGCCTCCTGAAAGGTAGATTACAAGATACTAAAGTAATAATAACATTAATTATACGATGCAGTACATCTCTCCAGAATGTAATTTTACTATCGATTTCACTTTTCAAAAGAGTATCGATGGTATTTCCTTGCAACCAATTATTATAAGAGAGTGAGCCAACTTTTGAACGCACGCTTAAGGCGGGAAAAAAAGGAATTGCTTTATAGAATTTTGTCATTTGTAAAATAAAATAAATTATAAAGTTTTTATTCTTTTTCCTTACACACTTTGGGGGCCCCCGTGGCCCGGGGGCCCCGTATAATTGATACGGCAAATACGGCGGTAGCTACGCCCCTGGCACTGAGACACATAATTGGTCCGTTGTGCATAAAGTCCTAGCTAATTTAGCCAGCCTAGCTCCTTCGAGAAGCACAAAGGTCCCCTGGTGCCGTGACTTCAGGGACCGACCTCACTGCTCCAAGGATTTTTGCACGTTGTTTAGCCACAGCCTCGCATTCCAGGACTACGTGGGTGTTGTGTAATGCTAACATTAGGTATCTCTGCGATCCAGTACGTAGGTTTAATACGCAATTCATGTCCCATGAGGATCGGAGGTGGTACATACGAACCTCGGATTGTGCAAACAATGACCTATGTACTGTTAAAGAGTCGAGAAGACGCAGAAATTTATTTTGCTCCACTAGAGGGTAACAATACTCCATAAATAATATCTAAACCGAATGTTATTTATGTTCAAGTTTACCGGAAGTCCGTTACTTCAATGTAATTTACCTCTACAATTAATATTAATAAAAGGTAAATCTTTTATAATAGGGAAGCATAGCTAGCGAATGATTGATGTGCGGGCACTCATAGTTATTAATATTGATTGCAAATATTACGACAAGGACTTTTGCCATCATGGATCATAATATGAAATCTTTAAGAAATAGTTTTTGTCTTGCAACCCGGTTAGTGTTCTAGTGAGCTAGTACAAGTGTTCAGTTGAAGACAAGTTACTCGACTGTGTGACTCTCATCCCGAGATTCGCATCCCGGCATAAATGGACTTTTATTTAAGACCTACGTTCCTATTAAACAAATTATTACGAAACAAATGCAGAAACCTGAGGCCAAACGCAAAAGTTTGAAACTCCATTGGCATTTTAGAAAGAGAACGAGACGTTATTTATGTTTGAAGACTACGTACTCGTAGTAAGTTTTTAATTAATAACTGTAAACCTGATAGGCCTGTATAAATAACCAATAACCTTACTTATCTGAAGTATTTTTATTAATATATATCTATAAAAATCAATATAAATGATAAAAATCAGGGATCTTTTCATTTCTGTGATTAATTTTAAGTACAATTAAATGGTGGACGATTTTCTTTGAATACAATTGGAATATAAGCGATTGAACGCAAAATTGCCAACAAGTATTCTCTTTGTATTGCAACATCAAAAGTAAATGTTAATTCGGACATTAGCGACTGAAGGGGAAACAAAAACAAAATACTCACATTAAGGCCCTCCTCCGCTTCCCTTCGCGATTGAGATTCAGTTTAATACTTGTTTTTAATACTACTTGAAACAATAATGTTGTGTCGAGTAAGCACTATGTTGAACACATTTTAATACCAATGTTTGTCGTGGGGAAATACGTCCCGTGGTGAGAGATGATTTGGATCTTGCAACTGTGCTTAACCTCTTAAACCCGACGGCGCCACCAGCTACAGCTCGAGGCATGAATAATGTCGAATTTCTTGAGCTGTGGTTTGAACACGTGGATAATGTCAAACCCAGCGCTCGCACCAGCCAGTTCCTCGGCCCAGTGTCATATTGCTTGGTTGTCTTCAGTTGTTTTACACATTTTGATTGCAAAAAAAGGGTCTTTACCATTGTGACTGCCTTTGGTCCTCCCTCCAAAAACTTCACTCAAAGCGTTCGCATCGAGGTGCCAAGATGTCGTATGGCTATAACCATACTTCGTCATAAGAAATCATGCGGTGACCCTACGCGATCCTCACTAAGACTGCCTGAAAATTGTAAAAATTATTATATTGATTTAGATTATGTTAAATTGTAAATAATATTAATAGAACAGTATGTAAATAGTTCCATTATTTGTAACTTTTGAACTGCGCTTCGGGAACGATGTTTTTTCAAATATATAGAATATTTTTTACTGTGTGCTTTACTTGATTTTACGGAATATATTTGAAATTTCTGCTGCCTGAAAAAAAATGTATGTATAAAATGATTATTTATGGTTGCAGTAGTAAGGAGCAGTGGCTTCAGCGTGTGACTCTCATACCTGAGGTCGTAGATTCGATCCCCGGCTGTGCACCAATGGAATTTCTTTCTATGTGCGTTTTTAATATTTGCTCGAACGGTGAAGGAAAACATCGTGAGGAAATTGACATGTCTTAGACCTAAAAAGTAGACGACGTGTGTCAGGCACTGGAGGCTGTTCACCAACTTACCTATTAGATTTAAAAAAGAACCATGAAACAGATTCAGAAATCAGAGGCCAAGACCTAAAAGAGGTTGTAGCGCCACTGATTTATTTTTTTTAGTAATGTGAAGCTGTACAAAAATAATCGGAATATGGTAAACATAATGTCCACATGTATAATGCTACAATACATCATGTTTTACGAAGCGCGGGGGAAGTAATAGTAAGAGGTTTTTCATCTCGAACTTAATCTAACGTTCGTCGAATTTAATCTAATATTGTCATCATTGACAAAATGGACTCTTTTGGGTATTAGCGTTTTTAAATGATACGAGTAGGTACTACACAAAGATGAGATAATCTTTCTTCTGTCGATACTAACTTATAATATAGTATAGTAAATTAACATTTCTTTAAATAAGTATAACTTGTACTTATTTTATCAGATATAATTAATTCAAAATTTATTCCGGGCGGATAACTCTTCATATTTTAAAATAGGTAATGAATTCAGTTTTGCAAAGCATTCCATTTAACGTCTTGATTCTGATTAAATACTGCAAAATTGTAAACTCTACTTGGTCTAAATTGATAAACAATTTTCTTTCCCAGCTAGGCAAGATAGATCTAGTTCACACGCGCTACGGTCCCACCTGCCATATTAGTCACTTCCTCCTGCCAATCAATTCGCAGCCACTCTTGACACTTGCCGTTTCGACAATTTGCCATCTAAATGATTTGCGCGTGATTTATGATAGTTGCATATTGACCATGCCAAACCAGCAAATCTACGGTTTTGCTTGAAAAGCGAAATCGGCTTAAAGTTACTAGAATAGTCTGGATTTGTGTTTTATATATAAGAAATCCAGCGGCGCTACAACCTTTTTGGTCTAAGCTTCTGTATTTATTTCGTGATCGTTTTTTTCTAAGTCAGTTAAGTAAGATAAGTAAGTGATAAGACTGTGCTTGATAACACGCCGTCGTCTTTTTATGTACAGTAAGTTTGTATTCTCACAATGTTTTCCTTCACTATACGTTACATTGATTACAAATTAAAATTCCCTCTTCTCGAAAGGAGTACATATTAAAGTTCCAAATAGTGTGACAGGTCTTATTATACAATAGAACAATAGGATAAGCACACATCTTAGTCCCTTTAATATATGTTTGGTTTTGTGAATACCACGAAACGTGGTTTCAAATTCGGAATCCTCTTTAAGACGAATTTAATGGATTTCATTATCTCTAGTATCGCGTTAAGTTAGAGCTCCGTGTACACATTACATGCCTAGAAAAGTAGACTACAGCCTGAATGACCTTGATTGACGTACATTCCCGTCAGGAGACAAAAGCGTCCGCCGTTATTGTACACTGTACATGTGTCCACGGCTGGGAAAACCTGCCTTCTATTAGAGCACATATTAGTAGATCGATTCGAATACGAATAACATATGTTAACGGACTTTTTAATGGTTATACCTGTTAAGACAATCTGCCTCAAAATTCGGTCTTTTCAGAAAATATTTTTAAGTCCTCTTAGTTAAAGGATACAGCTATTTATATTACACACAGCCAAGAGAATTTTTTTCTACTGTGAATTTTAGTTATATCTTCTCTAGGCACCAGTCTAGACGAATGTAATGAGTCATAACGATTCTAATTCCCTACACAAACATACCTTTAATTGTCGCCTGCAATTACCATTCCGCGTGACACATCTATATTGAATTAATAATTTCGTTGATCTTAATATAATGGCTCTAAATGAGCCTAATAGATCTAAGTCTACACATTATAGTACTTAGTTAATCTATATTATATTTATACTTATAAAGGATATTCTGTTAATAGAAATCAAACAGATAATATTAAACGCCACCATTTTTTTATATTGGTTGTTCGTCGATCGTTGTTCGATGTTTAATTTCTTAAAAATTTAATTATTAATCCATTTGTTAGATAAAACCGAGTTTTGCTACGAATTACAATTTATTGCATGTTTCAATCAAAATTTACCGCTATCCTTATTAATTTAATGAATATTTTTAACGAAAAACTGCAAGTCACAATAAAGTCAGAACTGATCAGAACAGATGGGAAACAGAAATACCTCGGAACTCATGCTAGCTTTAAAAAATCTTTAAAGAATCAATAGGAATATCGTTAATAGTATTTTCCCTAAGGATTTAAGTCATCGTAATGGTTGTTGTGTTTTATTCTAATTGGTGAGAGTTCTTTAAATAATGAGATGCTTTTCGAGTACATTTAAAAGTTAAAATGTAATAAAACCTGATAAAAATAATTATAAAATACAAACATAATTTACAATTAGATTTTTTATTACTTATCTTGGATATTTGTAAATTATTTTGTATTATTTAAACCCGAGGTAACAAAGCAAGTATGTTTATACAACATACAGAAGTACATATTTCATGAAACAAAGTATTTTCATAATTAAATAAAGCCTTTGTCAAGAATCTTAGTAATGTTATCTATTCATGAAATACGGTTGAATTATTAAAACTGTCTATTTGTTATATGTTATGTTGAAAAGCGTCTTTGAATTTATATAACGTAGGCAAAAGGCAACAATTCATTTTCCAACACACACATTAGTAACCAAGAATAGGGCGACATCACTCATCACATCATAAAACAAAACGTCAAAAATTCTTTCTATAATTAGTTCGTTAAGGCAACGTACATATGGCCTTATTATTTCAAGTTCTCGACAAACAGTAGCTAGGTGTAACACTAGTTAGTCGAACAAATATGTTTAATTATAAGTATTGGAAGGGGCCAGTGATGATGTTGCTGATGAAGCCGTTAATATCATTCGGACTAGATGTTAAAATCCACTTAATATTAAACAAACAACAAAGTACCACCTCTGAAAACGTATAACTGATTTTTGTGATTTATCGAATTTTTTGTCGAAAAAATCTTTGTTTGTTATTTCATTCGACTAGCATCTAATTCAAAAATCGGGCAAAAAATATAAAAATTAACTAAATCCTCTCAAAATATGGCCTTTTAAAACAAAAAGGGAGTACGTTTCTTGCTATGTCAAGCGTCAAATATATATTATACACACAGGTTTTTATCAAGGGCCTATACTCTGCACTCACCCTTATAACAATGTGTGCTATATCATTCCAAGAGCCACCAACCAAGGCAAATCACTCCCAGTTTACAAAATGTCACTCACATCAAAGAGCTTACATCAAAAGGTATTATAATGACTTACCATTTTGTATCGTCGCACATTATTTTTGTTTCCTGTACCAATTATATGATTCTTACTATACGTAAAATACGTTATTGTTAAGCTGATACACACGAATTAGACCATAATTAACAAAATTATATAGTTTTAGCTGTAAGTAAATAACGATAGTAAACTAATTATAAAAATATTCCAAGTAGCCTTTCTATGTGAATAAATTAATCTCAATAATTTTGACTTATATATATTTACAAGCTGACCCGGCAAACGTTGTTTTGCCATGTTTTTGTGCCAAAAAATTAAAGTTTATAATTAACAAAAAAAAACATAAGGGATGATTGTAGAGGAGTGAAAATTTAGGGTTGCATGTATTTTTGTATGGTGTATCGTAAAAAAATAAAAACGAAAAATTTTGTCTAAAACATAAATAAAAAAATTTAGGGATGGACCACCCTTAACATTTAGGGGGATGAAAAATAGATATTGTTCGATTCTCAGACCTACCCAATACGCACACAAAATTTCATGAGAATCGGTCGAGCCGTTTTGGAGGAGTTCGGTTACTAACCCCGTGACACAAGAATTTTATATATAAGATTATAATTTAATTATATCTCATTTCATAACACCATATTCTCGTCATGTTAAAAGCTGTCAGCTGCAATTTAAACTTTGTAAGATGCGTTGTTACGGCATCATTTTAAAGTTGATGACAGAGTTGGATTTATTTTGAACTCTCCCCTAATAATGCAGTTAAGATGTTGTGACATTAACTAAGCTATTTTTGTGTTGTATAAAAAGTTAATAGTTTTCTATTTATATTAACTTGTTACACACGAAAGATAACAATTTTAAAACAAGTACAGATCAAATCAAAAATCATTTATTCATATAGGTAACATAATGTACACTTATGAACGTCAAAAATAAGAAATATACATTAAATTAATCTAATTTGACATTTACTGCCAGATCTCAAATCAAGGGCGTAGAATGGAAAAGAAGAACTGGCAATAAACTCTCCGCCACTCTTTTTAATCGCCAAGATTTTTTTTACACAATGTTTGTAACGAGCTATAAACATTACACCTTGTTCCATATGACATCTTGAGTAATAAAGAATAATAAAATAAATTAAAAACAAAGATTTGTCCTCTATCAGCAGGAGGCATGGTGAACACTGTACGGGTACAGTGTTTATTTCTAGTTTTTGTCATCGTTTATTAAAGTGGGGCAAATGTATGAAATATATGGTGGAGTGGAGTCGTTTATTTATTATTCTAAACGATCAATACATGATTTAAATAACTTCGCAAAATAGAAAAATCCAAACATAGCCAATTGTTGATACTTTGATTTAATTTTATGACGAACACGATATATTTTATCGCAATCCAAGTCATTGCTATTATGGGCCGGTGCGCCTCAGTGATCCAGCTCTCCATTGCGCACCACAGGCAATCCTTACATGTTATTAAAAGGGATAGGGCCTTAAACTAATTCAAAATGAATACTAGGGAAGTAGTATAAATATGTATATTCATCAATAAATTACATAAAAGTATTTTAGTTCTTCTAGTAAGTAATCGTATTGATGACACATCACATGGTACTTAATGATATTAGTCGATTTTCCGATCACAATCAAACTGACGGTTTCTTTATTCGTCTACATTTATCCATAGATTTTGTATAAGAAAATTCTTTGAAACATAATAAATACCTTTGATCATTTTAATTCATATGTCTTCATTATTGCTCGTATTTCAGCAAGATAATAATCATCAAATAATAAAAGTTTTTGCTTAAACTTTGCTACCTTTGTATATATTTCTGAAATAGTGCCATTACCCCCAAAATATCTAAAACTGTTAAACCGACAAGCCCCGCGGCCATAATCCTGTCACAATTTGTCCTGCGAGTTTTATAAAAATATAAGTAGATTAGTTTAGTTATTTCAACCAATATTCGGGCTCGAGTACCTATTCAGTAATGTAATTTAACAATTAAATATAATTGATTCGATAGATAACCAAAAATATTGTTATAAGCTATTTTTCAGTTATTATCTAACAATAAAAGCTTATAATATATTAGGATGATCTTATCTGATAATTATCTTATGGTTTATCTCAATTTATCATAATTTATTCCTTTTCAATTAATGGATACTTGTGTAATTCTAATTTACTTCACCCTTATGATCCTTATCTTTCATTTATTAACGAGGGTAGATAAAAAGAAACGAATGCTCATTATTATGAATTTTGAAATTTATTTCAACAAAATGTATTAATATTCCCGTATTTCTTAAGTTTTGGTAAATTAATAAGTATTTAGATATAGTCATATTACTAACACAACAACACACAGAAACTCATAAAATAATAATAATCAGGAAAAAAATTTTTTTAAATAATAATAATAAGGAAAAATATGTTTTTTAAAAGACAATAATTTTTTACAAACAAGGTACGTTTCAGTATGTAATGCGTGTATGCTGTGGTTGTAATTGGCCCTGACTCATGATATATAGTATAGTAGTATAGTGTTTATCTTCCGGAATTCTCTTCTTTCTTCTCTTTCTTTCTTTCTCCGGTAAGTTTTCAGAGTTTAAAGTAAGTCATGAAATAATAACTGTTTATAAAAAAGCTTAAATATTAATTACTTAGTTAAATAACTAATTTCAGTGACTGGTCCTAATTGGATCCGATGATTTTCAAGGCAAAGGAAGCGAAGCATCCGGAGGGAGTTACATTAATAATTCGACGGAAGTGTGACGCATGTCCAAAATAGCATGACCTCTGTGTGACACATTAACATTACCCAAACATGCGTTGTTGGGTAGTTACTAGTTGTATCAATAAATTTTTTGATTAATTATATAAATTTTATGAAGTAGAAAAGACACTGTAGTGTATTTATACATTTGAAGTTAAAACAAAAAAATATTTTTAGAGAAATCTGCATTTCTAGTTTTAGCGAATGAAAATAGTCGACGCGTGGGTTTTGAAATTCGTAAAATGAATTAATCAAGACTAATAAATAATATGCAATACACATTTGCAATAATTTGATAGGACAGGCTCGTAAACGTATATTATTATTTTTATGGAAACCGAATTTAATTAAATATGGAGATAAGAATTTCACTAATTTTACCAAAACATTCCTTTCAGATATCCAGTTCCGGATTTCGAGGTGGAAAGTTGGACGAGAACCTAATATTACGACACTTTGAAGCTTTAAAAATAGCATTTCATAATGTGGTATTCATTATGAAATGTCCATGACGTTTGAAGTATTGAATGACGTCACAAATTGAACAGCTACTCATGGAACAAAATCAATTGAATAATTTAAAAATATTATGAGGAGTTAAATTTACTTTACACATGGATAAACATCACTTTTCTTCTTATAGTGATGATGGGTTTCGTTGTGTTTCGAAAAGTATTTTAAGTGAAAATGGCAACGGATTTGTGTGTGTTTGTGAAAGTGCTGGTGATATTGTCAATGACAAGGACTAGCTTTGAGATGATGGAATCAAGTAAGTTTCTCCTCGATTATATATTAGAATAGGTTATAAGAGAAATCAGTTAGTTAACGGGAATTAGCTGGGCTTGAACACTTTTATAACTCATTGAATCTATGTATTATTATAAACTTATAATTATTTTACATCGGTCAAAAAAGTGTTTTCTTTGAATGTGTAAAAGTTGTGTTAATAAAAGACAAAACTATGGGTTGAAACAGACAACCTCATGCTTGAGGAACATGGCCTAGCCAGCATGGCATATCATTGTAGAATTTAGTCAAACGTTAAACTACCTTATTAATTAACTAACACTCATCCAATAATATTTAAGTATTATACAATTTTCTATATTAACTAACCGCTAGCTTCGCAAGTAGATATACTTAGTCTGGCCATAAATACTGATACAATTAAAAATAAACAAAATATTACATTTTAATTTGGAATCTGTTATTTTTATATGATTGTCCATTAAGTTTTCTCATTTTGGCGCCAATACTTTGTATAATATTTTGCTATATTAAAATGCAGTGGGGTGATGAAGAGAACCGAATCGCTGTGATTTCATTACCAAAGTAGGTATAAAGCTAAATGCACATTTTAAAACTCTCCATACGCTTGGTATTTGTAAAATATTTGAGTACTGAGCTATTAATAGGTACAATGAGACCTCCTCTATTTGTGACAGAAAAATATCTGGCCTTCCACGTAGTCTTCTTAAGAAAAAGGTGGTCAAAGCAGTAAGGGAAAGAATTCGAAGAAATCCTGTCCAAAAGCAAAAGATTTTATCTCGGGAGACAAAGATAGCACCTAGAACCATGTTGCGTTTTTTAAAAGATGACTTAGGACTTGTAGCCTATAAGAGACGTTCTGGTCATTTCTTAAATGATAATTTAAAAAAGAATAGGGTGATAAATCGAAAAAATTACTGAAGCGGTACGCAAAGAGTGGTCACAGAAAAATTTTGTTTACGGATGAGAATTATTTTACAATCGAGCAACATTTTAACAAACAAAATGACTGTATTTGTGCTCAAAGCTCTAAGGAAGCTTCCCAATAAGTCGCCAGTGTGCAACGTGGGAACTATCCGACTTCAGTGATGGTTTAGTGGGGTATTAGCTATGAAGGAGTGACTGAGTCATACTTTTGTGAAAAAGGTATCAAAACTTCGACACAAGTGTATCAAGATACCATCCTTGAGAAGGTAGTGAAGCCATTTAATAACACCATTTTCAATAACAAAGAATGGTCCTTCCAACAAGACTCGGCAACGGGTCATAAAGCTCGGTCTACGCAGTCTTGGTTGAAAATGAACGTTTCGGACTTCATCAGCGCTGAAGACTTGCCGTCGTCTAGTCCCGATCTTAATCCGCTAGATTATGATTTATGGTCAGTTTTAGAGAGTATGGCTTGCTCTAAACGGCATAATAATTTAGAGGCCCTAAGACAATCCGTACGATTGGCAGTGAAGATTTTTCCCATGGAAAGAGTGCGTGCTTCTATCGATAACTGGCCTCAACGTTTTAAAGACTGTATCGCACCCAATGGAGACCACTTCGAATAAGCTTTTTATATTATAAATTGTTGTTTATTTATGTATTAAACTAACACACTGTAAAAGTAATAAATGTTATTTGCAACAGAAAAAAAAATATTTTTCTTTGTTTCAGTATTTATGGCAAGACTAGGTACATAGCAAATAGTTACAGACATTCTACATACGCCAATAAGCTGTTAGATCAGCCAAGTTTACTTTAATGCTTGAATGATTGTGAATCGTTGCCTGAATAGACTGAATGTGTAGTTATAAAAGTCCTGTATAATAATTTAAATTCCCAGAAGCCTTAAACGTATAAAATAAACATAGCAAGCTGGCCACAGTCAGGGTATGAACGTACAACCCCATAATTGATTAATCTTCACTTAGCAATAATATTAAATTGTATAGGTATGTACGCTACGAATAGAATTAATATTGTATACAATTTAAGAAACATCGAAACATAAGTAAGAAAAAATTTCGTTCGTAGGCTAACGGTCCGCCTTATTTGCATTTTTACACTAACGACGATCTTATCTCTTTATCGATCTGTATCTTCCAACCCTAATAAAAATAAACTGGAATTTTAAATTGTAAAGAAATCGATGAGGGCAAAACTCCATGTTAATAACTTTCATAACAAAAAACCTGAGAAAAAAAATAAGATTTTAACTATTAATAAAGTGCTTATATAGACGATTTGTGAAGGCGATAGTCGGCAAGCCTGCAAGCAAGCATATGATGTGTTGCTACGCATATACATGACAAATACACTACAAATATAACCATAAACTGTTGCGATTTCACCAATAAAGTATAGCAGAAATAGGCATATTGCTTCTTGTTTACAGGGCAGTATTGAATTTTCTATATCTAGTGGCCAGTGTCGCATTCACCCTGGCTGTTCGCCAAATTGAAATGATGTTTTGGTGCCCGACTTTAAATATTGCTTGTCAATAAGAAATTGGTAATTGAAATCAGTCGAGTCACACACACATAATCAGGCTAATATAAAAGAACAAAGTCAAATCTTTTATTTCAATTAGACCGACAAGATGATTTTAGTTGCCCCTTCCAAAAGACAGTTTTCGTGTGGAGAAAAAGGGTCAAGAAACTCTACCCTTACTCTTTTAAAATAGAATTTAGATTCAAATCAAATCAAATCAAAAATATCTATATTCATATAGGTAAACATGTACACTTATGAACGTCAAGAAAAACAAATTAAATTAACTGTAAATTTACATTTACAACCAGTTCGCAAGTCAAGGGCGTAGAGCGGGTAAGAAGAACTGGCAAGAAACTTTCCGCCACTCTTTTCAATCGCCAAGTTTTTAATACAAATTGTTTGAACTGGAGCAAATCAATCCCAAGGATTAGGATCATATAAGTATTCGTCACATTTATAAAAGGCTTTATTAATTAATATACTTTTAACAAGGGTTTTGAATTTATTTAGTGACAGTTCTCTAAATTAATATAAATAATTCAAATTCAATTTAATTCAAAAATGATTAATTCATGTATGTAACATAATGTACACTTATGAACGTTAGAAATAAAAATACAAACACTACATTAAATGCTTCTTATTTTACACTTACTGCCAGTTCTCAAATTCGTTCTTGGCGTAGAACAGAAGAGAAGAACGGGCATAGTAAGGCGTAGAAAAGAACTGTCCGCCACTCTTTTTAATCGCCAAGTTTTTTCTTTTATACAATGTTTGAAAGGAGCTGCAACCATTACACCATGTTCCATTTTGATTATTATAAAATACATTAGTTGTATACATTAGTCAAATAAATATATGTAATTTTTTTTTGATTTTAAATTTATTTAATAAAAAAAATAGTTTTAACATGTTAGTAGGTATTGTATTGTCACATTTGACACCCCAAATGATGTTTGATCTTTGACTAATCTAAAAGATGGTTGACCTAATTAATCTTTATTTCGACTAATAAAATTATGTCTATCACTTATTTTACTAAAAATATTTAGAATCGATATTACTTTTACCGTCATAATATTCATCTTTTTAAATAGTTCCCTAAGAGATTCGTGACGACGTAGATTATAAATGGCTCCGACAGCTCTCTTTTTCAAAATAAAATGGATTCAACGTCAGCAGCCCGACCCCACATTAAAATTCCGCACGACATTATGCTAAGAAAGTAGCTATATATATAGCAATAGACCAAATTCTAAAATTTTATTGTCTTAATATTTAAAAAATCTTAGCTTGAAAAAGCTGATCCATAATTCATTGAACAGTAGCGTATTTGGTCTGTTAAGTACGAGATATTATGAAACAGCAATTTCAAATAAAATAGAACTGGATTCGACCGGTTATTTGTTATTAGTATTTAACATAAGCGCTTAAAGCCGCAACATCCGATAAATTGCACGTATTTCGCTATAAAGCTTTGGTACTCTTCTCTGCGAATTTTACTATTCCTATTTACGATAATATAAGTCCGGTTACATAAGGTCCGCGACCCTCATTTTGCTATGGATACGTCTATGCTCGGTGTTTCTCTACGTGGCCTAATAAGAATTACAGACATCCGTAGATGAACTAAACTCACCGATATAGCTAAAATAGTGTATGAGCTAAAATGGAAATGGGCTGGGCGCAGTGCCCGAGGAACTGATACAGAGCGAGGACCAGTCGTTAAAAAAGCGCAAGGAACCGGTCATACTGGAAAGTTAGGGGAGAGTGCAGAAGAGACATGATGAATCGTTCAAATTTTACATAGGAAAATAGTGATTTATTTTTAGATTACATCAGTCTGTTTATATCTTTACATTTAAATTTAATTGGATTAGTTTAGATTTTCAAGGGACGTAAAACAACAATAACAATAACTTTAAAAAAAAGTACGAAGAGTGTGTTTAAATAATCATGATGTATTTTCTAACGAAAGCTGCATACAGAAACAATTTCAATACGCACAGAATGATTGAGAATATTTTGTTAAAGCCTGTACAAATCGGTTTTGTCGAAAGTTAGAGAATTAAGGATTCAATCCGGATCTAAATTCAATTCAGTTCAAACCACTATTCACTTGAAACCGAACTTTTTCAATAGCCTCACGATTTAGTAACAAAAAAACTTAATTGTTTTATTTGTTTTGTATTTATATATTACCTAACGCACAAACAAAACGGCATCCGAGAGAGCACCTTACAAACATACGATTTAAAGAAGAAAAAGAGTTCGTACGTATCGAAATGTAAATAATCACGATGATATTATATCATATCACGATATATATAATGATACTCAAATGACTCCGTAAAAATATTCCTATACGCTAATATTCCAATACCCTAACATATTATACATTATATTATTATATATTTTGTATATTATATGTTAGTGCATTGAATGCGACTTGCATTATATAATTCTAACAGTGCCACGCCCAATCCAGAGCTAGTATACGTTTAATTTGGTGACTTTATAATTAGACACAATGTGATGGTCTAATTATAATATCTGAATACAACAGGTGTGAATCGGGCTTGAGATGTCGGGTATTACACCTAGGTCGTTAGCATCGGCGCCAAATGTAACTGTAACTTATTATACTATTTTTAAAGCACTGATTTCGATACACATCACGCTTACTTCTCCAATAGAGATAAAACAGTACACGTCGAAGTGATAACTTCCGTGGGTATTTTTTTTTTTATAGAACAGGGGGCAAACGGGCAGGAGGCTCACCTGATGTTAAGTGATACCGCCGCCCATGGACACCCTCAATGCCAGAGGGCTCGCGAGTTCGTTGCCTTTTAATTTTAAAATCGGTTTTAAGTAAGTAATGGTAATTGCTTTGTAATAAGTTTGAATCGAGAATTAGCGACCGGAATGTTATAATGGATAATATTTTTTTTGGATGAATCGTATTTTTTTAAAATTATAATTATGAATAATGTTAAAGTAAGACTGAAAATCAAACATGAGTCAGTCGAAAATTGTATTTAAACATAAAAATATATTGATTAGAAAGATATTTTTTTAATTCAAAATATATTATGACTACCTACAATGGCGTATTTGTAGAATATGAAGAGAAGATAGCTGAAGAATTATAAGTTCAATAAGAAATAATTATGAATAAGTAGTTATGTAATTAAAATTATATAATACAAATAAAATGTTAATCCTAAATATTTAAGCAGTTCTATTCATTTCTAAAGGCGGTTAAATTAAATAAAGCAAGAAAGGAAGGTAAAGAAATACGTTGGTGGCACCGTGCCAAGCGATGCTTTCAGAAATCGCCACGTGTCACGACAATTTTGCTACTTCTTCACGTATTTTTTATCAAAAGAGGATAACTGTGGGCCAAAAGGTCGTTCCAGTTGCAGCATGTGCTAGAAATTATCAGAGACAGTTTTAGGCACCAATAATGGAAATGTAGGTTATATTTTCACATGTGCCTATTTAAAGGTTTCTTCGAATTATTTTGTGCAAAAATGTATTATGAAAATAAATCATGGAGAACAAATGCGAATTCTATACAGACTCCCTTCACTCTTCGAATGCAAATCTTACATGAAAACATGGTTTAAACAAAGTTCATTTGATGAATCATCATTTAGTTCAATGTGATGAAACTGTGTAGTTTTTACAATAATCACGAGTTCTAGCAACAACGATTTAAGACATCATTAGTCATTATGATCCTAATCTTTGGGATTGACTTGCTCCAGTTCAAACAATTTGTATTAAAAACTTTGCGATTGAAAAGAGTGGCGGAAAGTTTCTTGCCAGTTCTTCTTACCCGCTCTACGCCCTTGACTTGCGAACTGGTTGTAAATGTAAATTTACAATTAATTTAATTTGTTTTTCTAGACGTTCATAAGTGTACATGTTTACCTATATGAATATAGATTTTTGATTTGATTTGATATGATTATAAAACAAGTAAACTAACATCGTTGAAATATACCGTAACATAGGTTTCACTGAAAATTGCAGTTTGACAAATTTACAATAGTTTCTTAAATTCATAAGTCAATTCAATAGTCTTGACCGAAAGAAATTTTGTTAGAAACCTTTCATCAAATCATCAGGTTTGGGTCACGTCAAGAATGCTGAAAAGCTGCTTATGAATGCTGAGTAGGTCATAATTATGAATATTAAGTGTTAATAAATAACTTAAACTTTGTTAAGAAACGGTATTATAACAATTATCAATTATTGACCACAACCAAACCTAACCAGATTTTAAAACGTTTTAAAATCTAGTTATGTTTTTCTATGTGTATACAAATTTTGTATCGCACTGCTTGTAACATCGTCAATGTTCGTCCATGGACACATAATGCCAGAGGGATTGCGAGTGCGTTGCCGACCTTTTAAAAGGAACACTATTAAGTCGAATCGGTTCTAAAATATAAATCTCGGAAATAATTCGGGGGCAGCATGTTGCCGGTGCGCGGCAGAAACTTCCTTAAAAAACGTTCAATTCACAACGACGGCCGTCATGGTGACACGGGTGGGATTTCTCCGTGGTAAATGCAGTAGTTGACCACACCACATCTCTACGTCAAAGGATTCAGCCACTGGGAAGGGGTTGGTCGTCGACGATTCGAACCACTCTTCCTTGAATGGCAAGCAATTGGGCAAGCGGACGGAGCTGGAGCGACAAACTGTGTTTTTTTTAAATTTAGTACTGGGATAGGGATTTTATTATATTTAATTACAAAACAACTACAGCCCATAACATAGAGCAAAAATTCCAAGTTAATATGCTAGGTATACTACCTTTTAAGAATAAACTGTAATATGCAGAAATATGACCAAGTTCTAAACTATGTAAATCTTAACTATTATCTAAGAATTTTTGAAGTAGCTAATGTGTGGTTTTTTACTGCCGGTGCTTATTTTAACTGATCTTTGGCGCGTGTCCAGAAGATGCCGATCCAAAAATATCAAGTGTCGCTGCAATTCTGTATTCAGGACAGTTTTGATGGGGGACCGTTTTATTTTTAGCGTAGATTAAAGAATGTTGTTTTGTTGACATCGAGTTGTGATGACCTGGATGTTGAATTTACATATAAACTTTGTGCACGGTATATTCGTGTGCGAAAGTCGGGATATATATACTTTAGAACTATAGGTCAAGTCTTATCATAATTATGATATTATTTCTGAGTACAAATAAATTGACTTAGTATATGATCAATAAATCGCCGCTTCAGATTTGATCTCTTGATTTATCGAAAGTCCCATTCAGAGAAAAGACTCTAATTTACAATTCTTAATAACAATTCCAAAAACGTCTCAATATTTCAAAGGCGAACAAAATCGTTTTCTGTATCCCATTGAGAAATCCCAGCGATACAAGATATTTGAGAGAAAAAAGCTAATATCAGGCTCGTTATTGTCGGGTGGACGCCGCATACATAAAACATACCCTTTGCGGCATAACACCATCTATGATCTAATAACGCGTCTAATGTGTTCCCATTGTTGCACGGAAAAGTATTCAGAAACTTTTTCCGGATAAAAGAGGTGTTGCCAGTACGTTGCAACTATAGTTAGTTGCCACGCACGTCTTAACTTAGTACTTATATTTTTTTTACGGTGATGTGCTCAAGCAACATGTCGGATAGCACATCCCGGTATACCCTCATGCCAGTCTCTCTTCTATCTCCAGATCGCACCTGGCCCTTTCAAAGGTCGCACAGGCGCACGCGGAGCTTGTCTTCAGTTTGAGTCTGTGTAAATAGTGTTCAAAAGCCCCGTGGCCAGTCAGGATCTTCGCCATGTGAGGTGCGAAACGCCCTGTCTTGATTTGTTTTATACTACAAATATTAAAACTCTTTGAATAGTCGTTAATTTATAATATTGACTTTCTGATAAATAAAGTAATATTGGCAATTCGAATAAACTAGTTGATACCAGATATATTATGTAATAAGTGGGTAACACTGACATTTTTTAGAACTGGCCAGTTAAAAACATTGCAAATGAAAACTATATGAATTTAATTTTAGAACTCCTTGGTAACCTAATGCTGTATGTTGCATTTATTTGTCATTTGTTTTTGTGCATTGGCGGCAAATATGAAACTCTTATTAAGCGTGAAAATAAACCTAACGATATATTTTCAGTTATAATACGAATTTATTATGACTTTCGTTGTTGGCTTACTCAACAACAAATCAATGACAGCAGATTTAGCATTTCTTAATGAAGCCTCATCTCGTGCCGCTAGTTCAGAAATAGTTTTAAATATTTCTTTCAAGAGAATGGAAACAGACACTTACTAACTCAATTCCTAGAGCTCCTTTGATGAAACAGTGTCTTAGCAGGCTCTCGCAACGATCCTCACAGCCTAACCTGTTTTTGTTTTGTTTCAACGGCTTAACCTACTTTCGAGAGATGTGTTATGTTCTTTACTACGTGAGCTACGTTATTCTGAGGAACTAAAGTATAGTTTCGATAAATATTATAGATTGATACATAATCTTGTTTAAAAAAAACAGAGTTAGGTTTCCTCTATACAGTATAGAAATCGTTTCGACTATTCATAATAATAATGCTAATTTTAGTAACTATAATAGTGTTCAATAACTTTAAATCACTCTCCTGAGGTAAGGTTTCATGTAAGAATAATCCTAATTAGAAAAAAAAATGATAGCGTGATTTTATGTTTTCTTTTAAAATGTCTCAGCGAATTAAGAAATGTAACGATAATGGTAGCATAACAGTACAAAAGCAATTGGATTGGATTAATTATCCCTAAAGTACTCCAGACAATGAGCATTTGCATGTGCTAACACTGTGTGGTTAAATCTGATGGGACAAAGCAATCTTTGTTTGTGGAGTAGTTAAATAAATTGAGTCTTGAGATCTTTCCAACGTTATTGTTCCCTTGTGTGGCATAAAGAATTTCGGAAATTTTAAGACGTGCAATAGGAATTATAAAAATAAATTACATTACGGTTTTTAAAAATAAAAAGACAGTTTATAAGCAAATAGAACCCGAAGCTGAAAAATCGACTTATAAGATAATAAGATAAAAGTTAAACAAAAAGGTTATTTATTTTTGGATACATCATAATTATTAAATTACAATGACATAATATAATTGGGTAACTCAGTGTTACCAATGTTACATTTTTATAAATTATGGCTGAGCCTCAAATTGAGCATTAACCACACAAATCTGCAAATTCATCATTTCTATTATAATTATCAAAATGTTTTTAATTGTCTAGAGGGTCGTATTCTACGTAGCGGATAATATTGTTGTGACTCATCAAAATGTTTAAGTAAAGCTGATTGCTATTAATTTATATTAAAAGAATAAACGATCGTAGACCATGAGCGATTGAAGAAGAAATTAATGATTGGAACAAATACCTAATTACGAGGCTATTTATATAAGTTACATATATGTAAATCTAAATCCATTTCCGAATATCAATTTGTATTTGTTAAAACATTGACGTTCAGTCTTCCTATGAATAGATAAAATTTTAGTTAATTTGATTCAGTATAATATAGAGGTATGTATATAAAGCCGAATAAACAATTATATATAAAAATGCAAACGAATTAAGGCGAAATACTGCTACAGAGCAGACAGAGAATATTACTATGAATTTAATTAAGTTAATACATGGCTATTTGAGAAATTCCACTGCTCTGTACATAGAATAGTTAGTTAAAGCATTTGTTTACAGAACTATAAAGCTTTATCCGTCAACTACTTAAATTCATAGTTATTGCCTGGTTCACTTGTGTTATATGATTGTATATTAAAAACCTGAAAAGGTTTTTCTTTAACATGTATTTATACCTTGGTAAATCTAATCAAATTTGTGATTGCCCAAATCGAGGTGAATTAGTTCATAGAATAAAATGAAATTATTAACATTCACTGTTATTAAAAGAGAAAGAAAGATTATTAAACAATTAGTGACGTCGTGTTCGTCTAAATACGTATAAATACATGTTAAAGAAAAACCTTTTCAGGTTTTTAATATACAATCATATAACACAAGTGAACCAGGCAATAACTATGAATTTAAGTAGGTACCCAGTAACAGAAAATTATAAACAGCATAACTTAGCTTCTAAGTTTTCCGATAGATAAAATCTCAATTTTAATATGGGAATAAAAATCTAGGGTGCTTGAAATATGCATAACTAATATTTTGTTGTACATGTTAGTTCGCTCTGCATAGTCGAGTAGACTAAAGGGTATTCCTACATTATACCAGTAAATCTAGATTTGTTATGCTTGAAAATAAATAAATAAGATTACATTAAAATGCTAAGACCCCTATTTGGATTTTAAGTAATTATGATTGCCAGCCTCCATTAATACTTATATGTTTGTGTAGATGTGCAATACATATTTTTAAAATACAATTAAATTTTTATTTCTCATGTTTCAATTCAATTTAAAAAAAATATTCAAAATACATAATACTAAGAGTTATTTTTCCTATTAACCTGTGGAGTAACGAAGGTATTTTATATTAGTATTACAAAATTGTTTACATTATTTCTCATTTCATAAATTTCCCACTAATTTATTGACTACATTGTTTTCATCTTTTTATTACAAGTGCGCTTCTCGCATGTAGAGGCAACTGAATCATGGGGAACCATGTTGAATAAAATTATTATCAAGCGGGCGCGCGGCCATTTATATCACTTGGGCAATAATGGCTCTTATATTTAATTTGTAAGTATACAACAATAAAAATTCCATACCACATTCTTTCTTATGAATTAATATAGATATTGGTGAAAAGTGCAATAAATTCCGTATCAACAGATAGATATAGGCGACAGAGGATTTGTTTTTATGTAGAATCATAGATTATGCTGTCACTAAATCTTTTGTAATCCTTATCAAGCTTTAAAACATTTCTCTAAAATTTAATCATATCATAATAATCATATATACCATGGTTGAGGCAGCCTTTGTAAGAAGCGTTATCGTTAGATCGTTTTTTTAAACCTACTTTGTAATTACTACGTCCACGAAATAGACAACATTATTCGATATAATACTCTATATTGTATTAATATATTTTTTTTAACTTTATCTATTTATAATAATAGCATAGATTCATACTTCAAACCATATGCAGCTTAATATGGGAGATGTCTTTATCATATAGATTTGATTGTAACTGCAGTACATTTCTGTTTCCTAGTTACCGCCCAACGCAGCTGTGCCTCAGCTACACAACTGCAAAATATAACTATTATTATGTGTGACCAATATTAAATGCACCGAGATACATAGAACCATATAACTTGTTAGGTTAAGTAATAAATATATATAAGGTATACCAGTATTCTATGTTAATATGTGCTATTTTCTATTTTGAAATAAATACAGTAAAATCGATCGCTTTTTTGTAATTGTTTAGTACAAGTCGTTAAGGATCAACCTTGAAGATCTACATTATAAATCTATTTTATATATAAATTATAAATAATAAATATCTGAAGCGTATTTATCCACTTGGCATGATATTTTCTAGTCCATTTGAATGGAGCAAAATATTTCGCCGAGATATTATACCGAATCCAGCCATAGACTACTGTTACAAATGAAAATGCATTGTTTCAATGAAGTAGTAATTTTATTAAAATGTATACCTGGAAAATTATAGTCTCAGCAAAAATAAAACAATAAAACAGTATTCTATGCAAAGTGGCCTCCCTAGGCTTTTTGACAAGTCTTTAATCTCACGTGTCACGAATCTATAAATTTAAGCACTGTTTCCAAGATAAATTTCGCCACTGCTTCCTCCAAAAATTGAGTCTCTTAAATTTTTTTTGTCGTCGTATCATTTCGAGCAGCCTCTCAAACTGAAACTGAAATTTTGAAGTCCAAAGGGTTGAGTTAAGTTCTAGATGAGGGCCAGACTTCAGCTGTTATAAAGTCCGGAAAGTTGGTTTAACGCCGGGCTTGGCTCGTGCACTTTGTGAGTTGTGACCACGTGTAGAATACTGCTGGAAACTCAATCTCTCTCTCTCAATCTCAACTCAGAGGTTTCACAATATGATAAAATTCTGTATCTTGATACATTTTGCTGCAGTTGAGAACTACTTTTCCACAAAAATGAACACGAAAAAATACGTAAAATGGCGTAAAATCGGTCTTTAAAATAATATACTTCCAAATTTAAAGTGTTTATGGCCAGACTAGTTAGACTAAAAGTTCCTAAAGGAATCAGAGTTAAGGTTATTAACGTCAGTAGACTTACAATGGTGATTCTGATCCCAATTACTTTAATGAGATTTAATTCCTTTAATTCCAAGTTGGTACCCAGTATATAGCATATAAAACATGTAAAAAACACAAAACGTCATATATCAATCGTTAGATAACCAAAGGTATTGCATCTAGTATATACAACTCTGACAACAATAGTTAACAATAATGAAAATGTACGAAGCCTATAATCGTTACGTGAGTTTGTTGCAATAGTGCCACCTCGTTACGAAGGTTCGCGATTTCAAGCAACTTTGATTTTGATTTGGTGTTTTGACTCAAATCAAAATTTAAATATTCAATTAAGATGCAACTTAAAGCATGTTTATGAATGTCAATAACGTTTACAAAATTCGCGAAAGAGCAAAACTACGCCATCCGTTCGCAAAACTACCAGGAGGTCTTGTTCTGAGAAGAACGGGCAAGAAACTCAGCAAGTTTTATCCTCCCTCTACATACAATAATTCAACGTCATTTAAGTTACATAACAAAGTAAATTATAACAATATAATTAGAACTATTTCCAAGCGTTTTTATCTTCTAGGTAGTCATTAACTGATTTTAAACGAATTAAAATTACACATTAAGGTTTTTTTAATATGTGTTTTGAGTCTGTTGAGAGGCAGTTCCATCATACTATATATTTATACTTTTTAAACATTGTTTATGTATGTTGTTTAAAATCTAAATTAATAAAAACCAGAAAACAATAGTGATAGTACAGAAAGCATAATGTTAAATTGTTCATAAGATTTTGTGTAGGCTTCAGAGACACAGAAATAGGCAAAATATAAAAATTCCAAAATAGCGTGATACATTAACGTTGCGTCTCATGTATACAATTACATTAATATATCACAAGGCTTACGTTATAATAACGAATGACATGGTTTATGTTATATTGTAACATGGCGTCCGCCGTACAAATTAATCCTCTTGTGTTCTGATATTAATTCTAATTTAATGAGATTTCGACCCTGATTCGCAAATTCGCTCTGGAATTAGTATGTATCATAATAATCTTAATGGAAATTAGTATGACAAAATGTTGGACTAGTGATATGTTATAATTGGTGTCATAACCATCATATCTTATAACTCTCCTATTTGAAATAAATGAGAATAAAATTGTATAATTTTTTTTTTAATTTTATGTAACCTGGACAAGGATTATCTAACTCACAAACTAATAAGACGACAATTCCCATTAGGGCTAGCTAAAAATCATATTAATTAAATACTAATAGCGACATCTATGTCAATCTACGAACTATTAATCCAGAAAATATCATGCATATCCACGTTTAAACTTGCCGAATCTAGTTTGTTGTGTAGGTTTTTTCTTTCTTCTTTTGAAGGACTTAGGTCGAATTGCTTTGGAAATATTTCAGTCCTGGGGCAGCTCCACAAAGTGTTGGTGCGCGGCAAAAACTGCCATGAAAATCGCCCAGTTGTGGAACGACGGACGTCGAGGTGATACGAGTGGAATTTCGTATTCTGCCTCTACGTCCGATGATAAAACTCAGCTGCAGGTATTAATCCAAACAACTCCTCCAGAGGAAAAGTCGCTCAGAGAGGGATTGGTCGTCGACAATTCGAACCGCTTTTTGTTGAATACGGTCAAGTGGAAGAACCTGGTACTGGGGAGCCCCCGCACAGAGGTGAGAACAGTACTCCGTATTTGTGCTTTATACAGTTGCAAGCGGTGGCCTGGAGTGAAGGACTCCCCTTGCTTTTTGGAGACTAATTTAGCCTTTCTCTCCAAGTGACTGCATAACTAAAAGTCGTTCGATATGTCAACGCCAAGTATTCCAATGCTGGCTGTGGCTTTAAGAGTGTCTATGAAAAGAGGAGTAGTGAAAAAGGGTGTTTTTAGTGGAAAACTTGTATATTATGTTGAATTAATTGGGATTAAAACTATGCATGTATGTCTGTGGTTGGTCTTATTCTCAAATAGCACTTATTTTCTTATACATTTTTATATTGGCACTTTTATCATATAATTAGATAAGCCTTTTGTATCTGAAACTTGAGGTCGATTTTTAGGTGATACATATGTACCAATTTCCTTTGGATATCTGGCTTCACATGCCTAATTGAGTTTATGAAATGAAAAACGCATTATTGCCTAATCCTGTACATACATGTAACGTTATAACTATGCAAGCAGAAGCCAGTCACATAATCTTTGATGGGTTTTGCACTGCGAAAACTTAACATTTCGAATCCAAAACTAGCTAAGTTAAATCCCAGAGCAGAAAAGCAACTTCTTAAAGAAGTGCTGACTGGGAATTATTGGAATTGTCAAGTAATACAATTACAGCATAGACAGAAGGCGAGTGCCTAGAATGAGGTTCATTTACCGAGATAGCATTCAAACTTACTCAGTCGTCGATATCTGTGCCCTAGATGTTGTAGATGAAATATTATATAGACTTCTCTTTTGTTTTTGCCTACTTTTGTGATAATATATGTTTTGTTTGATTGTATTAAGAAGAAGCGTGAACATAAAGCGAAAAGACAATAAAATTCGATATATTCGACTTTATTTCATTTTACCTACGTGATGTATTATTCTCTCTCTCATGCGCCTCTTGCGCCATCTGCTGAAACTGAAATAACAAGTATCACTTTACATATTTCCATTAATCATAATTTTGAAGGAATCTAGTCTGGATTTTCATAGCTCTTCACTGTCGATACGATACGAACGGAGCACTTCCAAGTTGCAATGTATTTGCATTCAACAATACTGCGACACTCATTTTTGCTACTTAAGTGGGACATTTCAATGAATCGCCTTTGAAATCGTATCGATCTGTTGTTTCGTCTTGTTGATTCATTGTGGAGAATGAGAGGCTTTTGTTGCGCTTTTGTTTATAACGCTTCGCAATTGTTTTATTCCTGAAATGCATTTCTAGTAGTTTGACGTTAACATTGTCTTTCAACAGGTTATGTAAGCAGTTTGTGTTGGAGTTGCTTAGAAATTTGTGTATTTGTGTTCGGTTTGAACCAAGATGCTTTTGTTTAAATTATCATAGTTTGAAGAAAATCCTTCTAAAATTTCTTACTAAGTTAGTCGCATATACACATATTTTAGTGACTTAGAAGACCGGCCCTGTTGGAACCTCCCTTGTGATAAAATAACAATAGTTGTGGAAGACTCTGTTTGTACAGAAGGTTATTTCTGTAATCACCTAAAACACAAAGCAAGTTTAGTGCAGTGAAATGCTTTAATTCCTTACTAGTTCTATTTAAAGGTCGTCTGTACCAAGTAAACATAATTATGTTGTAGTTCCTACTAATTTTCTAATTTTCGTTATGGACCGGATTCACACGTCGAAAACCTGTATTGTTTATTAACATTATTTTTGGTATCTAATATAGGGCCTGCAAGTCCCTTATATAACAAATATTTAAAGCTTATATATAAAACCCACAAGATAAAATAAAATAAACTTTTGCAATAGGAAGATAGGAATAGGAATAATAAGAAATCCTATTATTATTTTATTTCATTAATTACATGTTAGGAATATAGATATAGATACATTAATATGAGTAAGCGTGTTCAGTATAATTTTTATGCAGTAAGCATAATAAAGTACATTAATGTAAAAAAGATTTTTGATAAATATAATTCGTATATTTAAAATAAGGGATATTTTTGCGAAACAATTACATATCTTAATGCTTCCGATGTTAATATCCCTAGTCGTGGTCTTCCATAGTAACACAGTCACTTGTAAATAATGTTATACATTTCTTAAAGAAGATTTATTCAAATATATATAAAACGACCCTAGTCCTTTACGAAAAGACCGTTCCAATTCTTAAAAGGCCCTCTGGCATTGGGTTTCATGGGCAGCGGTATCACTTAGCATCAGGTGAGCCTCCTGCCCGTTTGCCCCCTGTTCTATATTAAAAAAAATAAATATGTAAAATTCGCGCAAACCAAACGCCATAAGTTATGTTTTCTAATACCTAATGTTTTAATACTAATCAATTAACAAGAAATTAAAGTAAGCATTAACCATTCATACTCATACAATACTGAAAGCTTTAGAAATTATTGAAATGCTGTAGAGGCTGCGCTCAGCTGGACATATTTATGAGTATAGAGTTTTAGCTCCAGATTGTTTGTTTCAAGTACGTCCCCGACAATCTACCGTAATGAGATAAACGTCGACGGGCACCCAAGTTGACTTGTGGGTTATTAATTAGATACCCTTCCGCTTGTAAGTAAGCACACATTTCTGTATATTGTTTGGGTTAATTCATAGTATAAAATATACATTATGTATTACACTTTATTGTGTTTATTTGCCTGGTTAAATTAAGCTGTTTTAACTGAAGCCTCATCTTCATGTCACCAATAGATCTTTCTCTCTATTTTCCTAATTAACGGCACGCGAGACGCTCTGAATTAACTGAAATAAAGTTCAAAAAGTTTATAGAGTCACTGTATTATTAATGAGACATTCGATTCCGTTGTTTTCGACTACAAAGGTTTCACTATCATTTATATTTGGAATGCTTTAATTATTCATGTATCATATGTATTTCCATCTAAAATAGTCTGAGATATTGATACAACTCAAGAGCTAATGTTTGGGCGGTCTCATGGGAAATAACCGATATTTATCGTGAGATACGGAAAATTAATCAGAGACGAACCGTAATATATATTTAACCGAATTTTGTATTAGTCTAGCAATCATAAAGATTATCCTAGGATATAGTACAGAATGAAGTTTTGCTAGAAATGAATTCTTAATAAATTTTTCGGACTTTCGACGAGTTCTTATTTTCAAAACAACCGTATATACGTAATTTTAGACAAAAATCTAAATACAATCAGGAAACGTTAAATATATTATATTAATAAATCTATGAAAAATGAAACCCGGATCGGATGACTGTATTTGTTAGAAGAATCGATGCCTCATACATATTCAGGACGCGGACACAATTAGTCCTCTCCATAGTTGTGAGCCGGACCGCCAATTATATTTGCGAATCGCTTTTTGCCACTAATTTGAATTGTCGAGTGTTCGCGGCGTGCGATCGTGTTACGATTGCGATTTGGTTCTCGTTTAAATTTCGATTGGGAACTTACAACCGAATAACCAATATTGCTTCCCACTTATCGAATATTACGATTATTGCCGCTAAGAATCAGAATTGGTTTATAGATAATTTTAACCAGGTGTCGAGAAATAAGCTTTATGTCAAATTAGAAACAAATAATCTGACATATATATTATCTTATTATAATGATTAATATGAATTGAAAAATATCCCAATACCTTTAAGGACTTATTGCAAAGGTATTCTTATATTTCTAAATGATACTCCTCCACAATTAGGATAGTTTTACCAAGCAGTAGAATTCTTATATTCAATAATAGGAACTATCGATACTTCTGTTAGTCTTGAAAGATAATTGTACTCAAATGTTATGAGGGAAAATGAAAGAATGCTTTTCGATAAACAATTAAATAGCTGTAATAAAACTGTTCTGCACATTGTAATTCCTAACCACAGAGGAGATATTTGTGGCCAGTGCGACAAATTGTCAATTTTATTCGTAGGGACCTAATACAAGTCAAATAGCTGACAAATCTAAGATCTAAGAATACCCAACACTTAACACTCAAGCCGGGGAAGGACGATGTTGGCGACTCATAAATAGAAATATAAATAAATTATAAGAATATTGTGAGCGTCTCTATAAATGTAAATTAAGTATAGTTATATAAGATAAGAATATTGTTGGCAGCTCATAAGTAGATATTAAGTATAAGTTATAAGCGTTATAACTTAGACAAAATATGTACAAAATTCAAGTGAGAAATATCGTTAAATTATGAATGTAAATTTTTTAAATAAATTCCGAATAAAATGGTAGCTCTGGTCGCAGTATACCGACTCAGATGTTTGTAAGCGCAGGTCTCTCCCGCGTTATACTGTTGTTTTTCTTAAGCTCGGCGAGATCTAAGCATTAATCCTCTTTCCTCTGACAATGAACCCACGAATAATCGGCGAAGCAAGAAACAAGAACAAGGCGCAGTTTTATTCTAATTACGCACTAGTGGGTTAAGGCGGTGCCAGCACTACGTCGAACCGTCATGATCAAACGTACGAAAACAATCCCTACACAGATGTGCGGATTTTATACCAATACAAATCCGCGCCGAGGTACTTTTGGCATATTTAAAAAGTCTCGACCGCGCTACGCTCTTGACTTACGAACTGTTAGTAAATGTAGTAAATGTTAATTTAATATCTTTTCTGTAGACATTCATGTACTTGGTTACTTATATGAATCAAGTTATTTTGAGGTTGAGGTTGAGTTTGAGTGTTCCTTTAATACTGGCAGCTTTTACTTAGTATATCATCATCGGTTATTCTTTGCGCGAGAAAATATCAGCTCTGGGATCATCGATATATCGAAGGGGCGCCAAGAAGCTCTACTCCAAAAGAAACATTTACTGTCAGTACAAATCAAGGACGTAGAACGGACGAGAAGATTGGGCAATAAACTATCCGCATCTCTTTTTGATCGCCTAGGTTTTTGAAGTGAAACTTCTTTAGAATCGTTGTGATTTCAAACCGGATGCAACGAAAAAGCGACAGTAAAAAGAGACAGAAACATTAATTCATATGATTTAACGTGGGAGAAAATGAGATAGATAAACTTCTTTCGAATCGTCGTGATTTCAAACCGGATGCAGCGATAAAGAGAGACAGAAACATCAATTCATCATATGATTTAACGTGGGAGAAAATGAGATAGCAGGCATTATACAGCCTCTCTTTACTGCCGCTTTTTCATTTGATCGAATTTCAAACTTTCGATGTTTTAGTTTTTCCCAAATTAAAAATTTATATTAAACTTATAAATTAAAATTTATCATTAAAATATACTGTTTTAAAAGAACACACACATTTAGATAATGGAAAATGATTAATTTATATATGATTAATAATAAAAAAAATGTTTTTGAAGGTTTCACTTCTACCATGTGTGAATTGCACATATGTTTTTGTTTTCACATTGTTTGTACGGAGCTGCTGCATCCATTATACAATGTTGTACATGACATCTTAAGTAATCCATAATTTAAATAAATTATAACAATCTATCAGGATCAATTTTTTCTAATAGGAGCACGCACTTTCTCGTTTGAACAACATGAAACTAATCTAGCGGATCCGACAGACGTTGTCCTGTCTCTTCTTCTCATTCGTTTCGCTCTTGGCAGAGCGGTCGTGATCGCTATGTAGTAGAAGTAGAAGGCGCAGATGTAATGCGCTTCACGACGCTGCGCCACCGCTGCCTATTGGAGGTCATCCTGCTGCACTGATTCAGTGTTTCTCCTACGGCGGACTTAATCTGATCAGTCCAGCGTGTAGGTGACCTGCCGCGCGGTCTAGCGCCTTCCACCTTCCCCTGGACGACAAGGCGTTCTAAGGACTGATCGCCACGCCGAGATACGTGACCGAAGAATGTAAGGATGCGAGATTGTACTGTTGAAAATAGACGCTGCTTAACACCGAGTTCTTGAAGTATCGAGACGTTTGTACGAAACTCGGTCCACGATACCCCAAGCATCCTTCTCCAGCACCACATTTCGAGAGCGTCTATTTTCTGCCTTTCCACATCTCGCAAGGTCCACGTTTCGGCTGCGTACAGAAATATGGGGAATATGAGTGCCTTCACGAGCCTGGTCTTCGTGGCTTTTGTTATATCTCTGTTTCCCCATATTTTCTGCATCTTGTCCATCGCCGTTCTCGTGATGCCCATCCGACGTTTGATCTCGTCGATGCAGCCGCCATTGCTCGAAATCTGAGCCCCAAGATAAATGTACGATTGGACCACGTTGCATTTCGCGATTTGAGCCACTTGAGGCGAATTATTTCCGGCACGGTCAACAATCATCACCTTGGTTTTGCTACGATTTATCCTGAGGCCAAATTCACGACTCACTCGCTCCATCTTTAACAAAAGCTCTTCCAAGTATTGCGAACTGGATGCAAACAAAGTCGTATCATCCGCGTAACGCAAGTTCGCAATCCTGTATCCACCAATTGTTACACCGTCTGTCCAGTCCTCCAAAGTGATCCGCATTATTAGCTCTGTGTACACATTGAATAAGAGCGGTGATATTATACACCCCTGGCGTACTCCGGCACTGGGATGGAAATCACCTGATAGAACATCATCTGTGCGAACTGAAGCTGTACCTTCTTCATAGAGCCGTCTTAAAAGGTGCACAAGATGTTTCGGTGTGCCCATATCTAGCAGGGTCTTCCACAACACCGGCCATTTCACTGAGTCGAATGCTTTTGAGAAATCAACAAAGCAAATGAATATGGGCTTGTTAAATTCTCTTGACTTCTCTATAATCTGGCGTAAAATGAGGATTTGTTCCCGAGTGCCTTTTCCCCTGACAAAACCTGCTTGTTCCGGAGCGATCTCCCCAGAGAGATAGGGTTTCAAGCGCTCGTTGAGGATATGCAGCAATATTTTGCTAGCGTGTGGTATTAGAGCAATGAGGCGGTAATTGTTACATTTCCTCGTTGAGCCCTTCTTATGCAGGGGTGTAAATATGGTGTGTGTCCATTCCGTAGGCCAAACTCCTGTCTGCCACACCTTATTGCAGATGAGATGAAACATCTGGTCGCCACGTTCTCCTAAGGCTTTAATTGTCTCTATAGGAATTGCATCTCTACCAGTTGCTTTTTTGCTTTTCAGGTGTTTTATGGCAGCTCTTACTTCGGACAGAAGGATGTCTGGTTCCAAATTATCTGGCTCTGGTTCTGTGCTTATAGACAGTCGCGACTGCGGATCCAGGAACAATGATTGACAATAGGTCCTCCACGTTTCAGAGATTTGTTCGAGTTCTGTTACCACTTCATTTTTGTCGTTTTCGATAGCCCAGGTTTTAGCAGGTAGAGTTTTAGTAATAAGACGAATTTTATGGTAAAGGTCTCTAGACTCGTGCTTCATAGCATGTTTTTCAAGTTCGTCACAAATGCTACGAAGGTGGGAATTGTGGTCTCGCCTGCAGCAGGCTTGTATGTTAGCAGACAGTTGATTCAACTCTCTTATGTCTGCTCCTGCGGCTTTCTTTAGGCGTCTCTCTTCTATAAGGGCAAGGGTACTGTCGGTCATCCAGTGTTGACGTTTGCGTGTTTCTGATCTCGGATTAGACTCAGTGACTGCATTTTGGATGAGTTGTTTAGCCTTATTCCATAGCGTGTCTGGTGTTGCTTCATTGCGACTCACAACGTTCCAATCTTGCCAATTCCGTTCAATGGATGTAGTGAATTTCTCGTTATCTGCTATTTCAATCCGTCTTGTCATCTTGGAGGATCGAGTGGCCTTGAGCTTCAACCTCATCTTTGCGATGACGAGTTGGTGATCGGAACCGCAATCAGCCCCAGGGAGCGTGTGGGCATTAAGAATGGAGGTGCGCCAACGTGATCTTATTAGTATGTAGTCAATCTGGTTTTTGGCTCCACCTCCAGGTGATGTCCAGGTGAACAGTCTACGGGGATGGTGTTGGAATAGACTGTTTACCACTACCATGTTGTTCTCATCTGCGAACTGCATGAATCTTTCACCTCTTTCGTTACGTACCCCAAGTCCGAAGTTTCCTACACATTTGCTGTACTGGGCAGAGTTTGCGCCAATTTTTGAGTTAAAATCACCCATTATTATAAGTAATTCTCTATTGGGGATTTTGGCAATTGTTGTTTGTAAATCTTGGTAAAAACTCTCCAGTACGAGGGGTGGAGCTTCACTAGTAGGGGCATATGCCTGTATTAGATTTAAGTTTACAGGTGAGGCTTTGAGCTTCATAGATATAATGCGGTCGCTAACTGCCTCATACCCTATCACACTTTTATTCTCATGCTTAGGAATAAGAATCGCTACTCCGTTTCGGCTACTGTCATCGCTACTGGAAAAGTAAACAGCATGGGCGTCGGTAAAGAAGTGCCCATTTTTTCTCCAGTGCGTTTCTGTTAGACCGCAAATGGATAAACCACATCTAGTGACTTCCCTTTCCACGATATTAAGTTTACCGGTTTTTAGCAACCCGCGAACATTCCACGTGCCTATTCTCTGGATTTTTCGCAACTTTACGGAGTTTCCAGTAGCATTATCTCCACGTGGAGCCTGGTCTCTAACTCCAACATGGCCGGTAGTCCATTTCCCACCGCTCGCCCCGGACGCGGCGCGGCGCCGCTGGCTAGGCGGTTCGCATGGCAATCGTGATTCTATTGTGCGTACTTCCATAGCGATTGTCTTGGGAGATTAGCTGCAGTGGTTTCCCGTTGCCTTCTGCGCCAGTTCTTTTAGGGGTTATTTGAACCCCAAGGCCACTGTAGCCTCTTCTGACCTCTGGTCAGGAATGTGGTTATACCGCCACGGCTCGGTCGCCATTGCCTCGTCCGTTATCTAGCAGGGGGACCACGGTATAGGAATACCGCCGCGGATGATATGTTGTCCGCGCGTGCAGGTGAGGTTGACAGTTGGGGCCGGAAAGATGTTGAGTCCGTTCTCCCCCATTACCCCCCTTCTCCCCCATTACCCCCCTGTCCTGTCTACACGTCTTTAATTTCAAAATTTCAATTTTTAATAAGCCATTTTGATGAAAATTATTATTCAAATGTTATGACAATATCTAACGATCCAGCACACATGGTCACACACGATATAACACAATGATAACAAAACTTTTTTTAAATTTCGGGACAGACTAATATTAAAATTCGAATATTATTTAAAATTTGACACTGCGATGGTAGCGCCGTCTGTCGACTGTCAAATGTAAAACATTCCAAAATCAACAACAACTAATAAATTGAAAATTAATTAAAAAAACATTGTCCAGCGGACAAAATTGTGAATCTAAACCATTCCCAGATCCCCTTGAACACACACAAAAAATTTCGTCTAAATCGGTCCAGTCGTTTAGGAGGAGTTCAGTCACATACACACGCACACAAGAAATATATATATTAAGATGTTTCAAAACAGAGCATTTAAAATAAACTACCTCGTTTTTAAATGATTATTCAGATCGAGTAATCGAACTGAATAATTTCCTAGATGGCATCACACAGTTCATTTTTTGTTTTTTTTACGAATATTGAACGAACATTGTAACTTATTAAAAATACCAATACGATACCAACTTAAGATACCAAATTTTTCGAAAACAGGTCTTTACGTACGTAAAAATACCTCTATTATTCCATTTATACTACTACAATCCTCATTTGTTCACACAAATATAATTATTAAACGAGGATCAGTTTTCGAAACGTCCACTCTTTATTGTTAGTGGCGAATACACGATTTACATACAAACCAGAGTAACTAATCCGCAGTATATTGGGTTCAAGCTTTTTGAAAGTTCTGAAAGCAATTTTGTCTGATTAGGACGGATTTTTCAGAGATAAGCTTTACTCGTTTATTTTAAAATGCTTCGATTAAAATGTGCTTGCAAAGTTTACTAAAGGTATATATTTTTTTAAAGCATTTTGTCCATTACAGTATTATTAGCCTTGTGAATAAACGTGGGACTTTTACTATAATCTTATGTTCGAATCTCGGTTATACCAATAGAATTTTTTTATTTCATCTTTTACATCCTGAGGAAACTTGTATATATGTCAAGGTTAGACTTTTTGAAGAAAAATTTACTTGCTAATTGTCTATAAAGATTAATTAAATCGGAAGGCAAGATTTCAATACATTTTTTTGTTCCTAAAATAAATCACCAAATATTTAGACACATGCGCTAAACATGAAAATATTTGTTGTAAAATATGAAACATTATGCGCAATTGTAGAATGGCGTCATCAATAAACGACATTCCTTAAATGATTTAATTGTTCCCATAATTGCCCTTGTTTTACTCACTGTGTGTGTAAAAGTATTTTGTAATATACATTCAAACCATGTCATTAAATCTTAATTTATGTATATAACAATATATAAGGCACCCAAGCTGAAGCCAAATACGCCGACTGACGCTTTCTTCGCTAAGTATATCAATTTAGCAAGATACGCTGTTAGCATGTACTAAAATAGTTATGGTGTAGTTAAATTAATCTATTGTAGGTGTAAATGTACGTAACCTATATTTTCACGTTATAACGTTTGTTGAGACACTTATACCATTATAATTTTGAACGTAGCCCTCTTCTACTCTTACGTAAGTCGAGCGTCGTGCCTTAAGCGTCTATTTAAAGCCTATCATACTTTTTAGTACACTTATATTTTTGAATCTTTACAATCATTGGAAATTGGAAATATTTTAGATCGAATTATGATGCTAACCAACATAAAGTGTCAGACCCATGGATAAGTATGACAGACCCCGCGGTTTCACTTGAATGAGGAGCAATTTTTCTTCAAAACACGCCCCCCATTTCCATCTACCAGCATTGGTAATATAGACGGGCAAATCAGTACTGATATGCGCGTCACTCTGGCAGGTAGGCAGATTAGGCTGTGATGAGTCAATATTGAAGTCATCACGACACGTTGCCGTTTCGCTGATCTCATGGAAGTTCCAGCGGTTACAGAATTTCATTTTTGTAATCCGGTGAGACATCTGAACGACAATGTTTATTGCTGCGTTTTTAAAATGTAAGAGCTGGTCTTGCAAGTTAACAAACCTCTAAATCAATCTTTAGTTGAAATTTCTAAACACGGTTATACTTTGAAAGCACTGATTGAGCCTGCTTCAGAATGTACAAGGAGATTAAAAAGGAAAGAATGATTGAAGTTGAAATCACGAAGTTTTTGTCATGGTAAAGTTTGTTTACCAGTCTCATAGGTATCGTATCCGTACTATGTTTTATCGATTCGATTAAAACGGTTAGTTAAAAGTAGTCTACACGGAAAAAACGATTATCATTATTATGGGGGTGGTTGTACGTAAGGGTTAAAAATGAAAAAAAAAAAATTTTAATCGAGCGCGTCAGGTTTTCTAAGGGGGTGTTAAGTGCACCAAAAAAAAGCTCTCATTCAATAATCTGACGATTTCGATCAGACGCAAACTCGCAGCTATTATTATAATGTGCAAAAAAAATTCGCCATTTTGAAATACTCGAGCGCGTCAGATTAAGATATATATGGTTCAGATTTATATTCTAAACGTACTGTCTCATAATCTGACGATTATCTAGAGGGATTTGCCTGATCTGACAAAAAAATATTAGAAAAACGGTTCACCCTAAAGGCCATCCCTGCAATTCCATTCCTGGGCGCTTAAAATTGTACTTATGAGCTCGCTGAGTTCAAAGAAATAATATTTCTATGCGTTTGAGTTCTCCCAGCTCGAAAGTCTGATAGAAGTTTTATAGAACACTATTTTTGAAATTTTCAAACCCCAATAACTTTTGAATGGATCAAGCAATTTTCCCGCGGTTGACGGTGATCGACGAATTTTTTAAGCTCTAATTATTTAATTTCATCAAAAACGATAATCCTATATGAAATGTCGAAGTTATGTGATAGAAACACTTTTTTCGGTTTTCTTTCGTTCACGATATCTCTCGAACGAATTAACCGATTTTGACCAGTTTGGTGGCGATCGACGTCGTTTTTCAAGCTTAAAAGTGGATTAGTTTTTTGAAGTTGATGGATAAAGCCGTTTAAAAGTTATTGCAAAAAAACACTTCCAAAAAAACAAATTGTTATTTTTTTTGATTTTTCAAAATTTCTCAAAATCTATCGGTCCGAATCGGTTCAAATTCACATGAAATCTAATTTTGAGGGAAACGCGGAGAAGGAAATGTAGGCATCACGCAGCTGCACGCGTTTATCACACGAACTTTATCGACGAAATTTTGTTATTTCGGCTTGCGGAAATCGTCAGATTATATATTTTTCAATATTCTTGAATTATTTCATTCAAAATAAAAAAAAAATTAGCTACGCTCGAGAATGTCAAGATGACGTTTTTTTTTTACAACTTTGCTGCCCTCCCCTCTCTTTACGTCACTCTCAAATTGTCAGATTAGTGGAATATACACTTTTTAGGATGTGATTAACTCACACTACCTTAATCTGACGCGCTCGAGAATGTCTGATGATCAATTTTTTTTTACTAATCTGATCCTGTATCCTTCACGGGCGGCCTTATATATGAGCCTCATATTTGGTGGAGGTACTTAACCGGGTACAAGGTATCCCCCTGTATATTAATCTGCCGCGCTTGAGTAAATCCCGAAATCCCCTCTTGGGCTCCCCTACTATTACAATTGAAAAAAAAATAGCCGATTAGTACTTTAGTTAAAATATCGCAACTAGGATTTGTTTGCTTACTTAGTAATTTGAAACGCCATTTCATAATATTCTTTTGAATGTAGAAAAAATATTTTACACGGTATATATCATTTGTATTTGTATTTATTAATTCATCCTTTTCCCGAGTTATTGTTTAAGTAATGAGATTTACCGCACACCCATTTAGTTGCGTTGGACTGTCGGATGCGTTGCCGATCTATTTGGGGGAAGAGTAAACAATGATTCTAATACCTAACGCACAAAACTAACTATTACTTTTACAAGTATTGAATAATATAAATTCAATATGAATTATATCAATTTCAATAACGGTCGGCCATCCCTTTTACGACAATTGACTAAATATTTACTTCAATTTGTATTACTGCTTATAAATGAGCCAAGATAGGTTCGCCTCTAACAATATGCCACTTAGTCATTTACTTGATGTACATTGTCAACGAGAATATAGTTAATCATACTATACAATGGACACATTACGATACTTGGTCAGTAGCATTTGTTCTTAATATTTTTAGGATTATGTTCCTAAGAAATATTTACAAGTAAAGTATTACACAATAATATCCTTAGACTATGAATATAAATGTACCGACACTGTGCTTTAAAATGATATAGAGGTTAATCGTCTCAATAGAAAAGCTTAATCCTTAAGACATCGTCAGGATCAAAGATCAACGCGTGTATTCTGTTAGGTGGGTGGAAACGACAAAAGCCTGGCGAGGCCTCGTTAAATTCAAGATTTTCTTGTGTGGCAGCATTTACATTCGTCATCTTACTAGCACGAGTTAGTATACCTTAAGGTACGCACTTCAGGTATATATGATTCAAAAGATATAGATAGTATGAACCAAATAAGAAGCTAGTGCTATAACAGTGTAACTAGTGCAATATAGTATTTTTCCTAGGTTTGTGCACTCGTTCGTTTCAGCCTGAAAAATGGCAACAGACAGTAATGAACCTCAACCGGCTCTCAGTGGTATTTTCACAAATTACCAATACGACCCGTGCATTAAACGCCTTCCTAAACAAACCAGGTCATCAGGTGCTCGTCTAAAGCTTCGCGACTAGTCTTTGGTCTCTCAGGCATCAGTTCTTCACCCAATACGTTAATGAATACGATATAATATTATTTAATCAATTAATACACGACTTATGCTTACGACATGCAACAATCATTAACATTAGTAGTAATAGTCTGAAACACGTAACGGTAAACTGGTGTCAATGTTTTTAATAAGGTGATATGAATAAATAAAAAATAAAATAAATCAGTGGCGCTACAACCTCTTCAGGTCTTGGCCTCAGATTTCTGAATCTGTTTCATTATCATTTTTAAATCTAATAGGCAAGTAGGTGATCAGCCTCCAATGCCTGACACACGTCCTCGACTTTTTGGGTCTATGACATGTCTGTTTCCTCGCGATATCGCAATCGACCTAATGTTAAATACGCACATAGAAAGAAATTCTATTTGTGCACAGCCGGGGATCGCACCTACGACCTCATGTAAATGAAATAGAAATATTTATTTATTACAACATCTTATAGTAAAAGCTATGTAAAGGAAGCACTAATGCGACACTGCCCGCGGACAATGGACACTTCCGAGCTCACTCGCGATGTTCTTACGCCTCTCCGCAGCGTTTTGGATTTTAAATCTTCCCTTTGTACTAAAAATATACCGAGTAACATTTTGAAAATGTGAGAAACATTTTTTGAACTAGAATTTTCGGCAGTAAAATGCACAAGTACTTTTTAAAACTTTTAATTAATGCCAAAATATCTCAAAATTTGCTTCAATAACTATGCGTGCCTTAATATTTTAAGATTTCTAGCATAACGATTTACACTTAAACAGACGCATTTTTCTTTACTATAAAGATATTAATGTTTGCATGCACATTACATTATTTTTCTTTACTTAATAGTTGCCCGAAGGTGATCGCATGAAATCGGTAAGGCCGCAAGTAGTCCTAATAGTTTAAGGGTCTGTTTCACAATGTTCGGATAAGTTCCAAATGAACTATTTATTACTTATTATATATATAGGATAAACAGTAATATCGAGTTTCACGACTGTCAGATAGCGGTATTCGTCACGAAACGCGAAGTATCTTATTCGGAACTTTTATCTTTCGAATAATCTATGTGTTGCATAGCTATTTGGTACTTTATCCATACATTGTGAAACCGGCCCTAAGTGTTTTATTAAGTAAACATTAGTTATTAAGAATTTATTTACGCTACCTTACTAAAACAATGCAAGAAGTAAGAACATAACTAATTATCTTTACAGATGTGATTCAAATATGGTCAGTGCCAGGCAGTGTGACTCGCCTGCCGTGTAACCTGGCTGCATCTGTTAGGGATGTTGCCATGACCATGTGGTTCAAAAATAACGACAGGATGCCCATATATACGTAAGTGTCATATGGTTACCACTATTGCTACTAGCTATTTTACTATTCAAAAGGGGACAACCCAAATTCTGCTTGAAATTAAATTATGTATCTATTCTTATTTTCTGACTTCGAAAGCATTTCATTGATAAGAACAATACCGGTCGTCTATTGTATTAGGCCTGGTCTGTTAGACTACGGAAATATTAAATTACTAGTAATTAACCTTGATACATAATTTGATATGTCAAAAGCTCCAAATATTGTACTAGCAATGGTCTACGTCATCAATTAGTTAATAGTGTACTATATAGACACGTAGTTAGACAACTAATTTGGTAACACTTGCGCATAGCACTGTACACGGGGTCACAATAAATTATCACAGGAGGCGTTGACACGTTGTGAACTATGTATATTCGCGTTGACAGTTTCATATCTTTATTAATTATCGTCGTGTACTATCATAATATGTAATCGTATACATAAAAGTGTCAAAGGTTGCGGTAAAGAAAAAACAACAACAGAAACAATAATATTGTAACTATCTTATGAGTACTGAACGCGATATTTTCTTGTAAAATTTTGAAAAAGGAAAGCAATTGTTGATTTTAATATTAATTGTCACATTTCATCATTTGATTCTGACAACGGTCAAAGAACTTTCATATCATTGTATGTCCTAAAATACAAGTACTATCGGTAGCGCACGTAACAAGCGTCAACCCGTATCAAACTCTGGACTGTCTAATCGCTCTTATGGGATTTCATTGAAACGTATTTTCTGCCCGGTTGTACATATTGAGGAATTGAGCTGCAAAACGTCACAAAACGAAGGTAATTAATAACGGCTATGTGTTACTGATGGATAAATAACTATGGTTAAAATTTTGCCATTTATTTGATTTAATATAGCATAATTAGATTGCTTTTCTACGAATACTAGAGTGATAATCGTCTCTTTCAATATTTTATTTAAATAAGCGTTAATTATTTAGGTTTTAAATTTCTTAAGTCCAATGTTACACTGGAAATTTATGTAGGTAATGTACACTTACATATAATACTTCTTCTTTATTCAAAACAAATTACATAATACAAAAAATATACCTAATAACTAACCTTAAAATTAAATAATTAAAAAATATTATTAAAAGGAGTCCCTTTAGGCAAGGTTCCGAAGATACTGGCAGCGTTCCCCCTTAGAATACCTAGACTAATTATTTGTGCGAGGTAGCTGCCAGCTCTTCGTTCTCCTGTGATGTCGACCAATTCACTGGAAATTGAATTAGACATATGTCGAAAGTGTAAACCTTAGTTGAGTTAAGTTATTCACAGTAAAGTCGCAAAATATTCGTATTTCAATTAATATTTAACCCTCTCATTGAAGCCTTCTTTATCGTTATCTTGTAAGTGAGGCAGGTTCTGCATAACGTACATAAATCCGCCTGGCTTTGTACAGGGCGTGTGAAGCCATTCCTATGTCTCGTAAATACAGAGGTAATTAACTGTACCTGTCGACTCTCTAGCGACGTGGCTAGCTTCCAATTATATAACGGATATGGATTACAGTTATGAAGGGTTTATGTTAAGGTTACGGATATTTTCTTATTTAGTTTATATATACATCAAGCTTTAGAAGCTCTTGAACTCAATATATCATTGAAAAAATATAAATTGCGATCTATTAAAATCTAAGATAGTAATAGAAAGTTATTACCTAATTTAAAAAAAAGGATTTGTGTATCTTTTACATTTTTTCACTAAATATTCTATATTGATTGATTAAAACAAATGTATGTAAAACAATGTAACATGTAAATATACACCTTATTTCATTGAAATCATGAATTTAAAGTGTCTTGTACGAAATAATCTAAACGATATTGAACTAAATACAGGAGATGATAGCTTCTGTTTGTAGTTTAGCAAATGTGTTCCTACATCTAGGGGAGATACAAAGAGCGGTATCTCAGTGCACTTAGTAGATTAACACACGAAGTCTGTGTATTTATAAGCAGTCGTCGTACCTATTAGTTAATGTGCCTAAAATTATCGAAATGGAACATATAATAAAATTATATACTTTTATTTCGATATTAGTTTAAGAAAAAGTAAAGTTTTATATTCTTATTGTTTATAATGAATGAATTCCAAATCTAGTGTAAAATTCTTTCTTTACTTCTGAGTCATTAAAAATATATACAGATATGCAAAGCAGGGACAGAATATCATTTCATAATTAAATATTTTACACTATATCACACATAATAGCTTAATAAGAAATAGGTGAAACGTAAATGTGTTTTGAGAAAATTATTATGAATGGAAACTACATTAATTCTGGCCCATATTAATGTGGAATTGCATCTAGGGTTTTTTATAAGTTTAAAACAAAATTATACAAGTTTTGGTGTGGCAGTGAAGACAACATATAGGAAATTAAAATGAAAATAATAAATTTGAAAACATTGTATACTTTTCTAGTACAATCAACACGTATTGAGGTTATACAATAAAAAGTTATTATATAATCTCAATACAAGCCAATATTTATTTTAATTGTCGGCTATCTCAGGTTTCATAAAGTTTAACGTCAACCTGATTTTATAGTAGCATTATGCAATAAACTTATATGAAGCGCCCTTTGTTTGCATGAAAATCATAATACTCGTGGGCCATGCCACAAGTCGGTGTTTTATCAGTTCAGTTACATAACTTCAAAGGCAAGTCAAAAGTCAAGTCATTTATTTCAATAAGGCATTTTAAAGGGCACTTTTGAAAGTCAAAATTACAAGATTTTTAAAAAATGCCTATGATGAACAACTGAAATGACTGGCCCCTTCCAAAAGGTGAATATGGAGAAGATTAGGCAAGAAACCCCATTTTTACTATTTTATTTTATTTAAAATGGTTTTTACCGTTTTGGGTAAACTTATTTGATAATTTGTGAAGACCATGTACCAAAACAAAAAAAAAATCTACAGTAAGTGTTATAAAAAATAATGCAGCAGATACTTAACTATTTAGGTAAAGGCTAAGAAATTTGGCGGGTCAGCTAGTTCTAGTCAAACAGTGTGTGAGCTACGTCATAGATGATTTCTTTAAAAAAACTTACTCCTTCTTTCACCCTATATGAGGACCAATAAAAACAGTGATCGTTGTTGTACTTAAGAAGAATAAAACTGCAACAGGACAAGTCGATAACAAATAGTTAGGACATGGCAAGAGTCCAAAAAACGTTACGAAGGTACGCCAATACAGATAGCGTTGCTTGTAACGAATACAGAACCTTAATTACCGAGCACGGCATAAACAACAGTCTGTGTAATTGTTCAGCATAGGAATCAAATTGAATAAATTATGTTATTTACGCACAAACACACAGATAGAAAAAAATATTTTAAATGTAGGAGCTGTAAATTCGTAGTGTTGCGGTATCAAATGCAACACAGACAGATAGATTTATCTAATTTACTTCCCCAACAACTCAAAGGTCGCAAATGCTTAATTGTTGTCGACCAAATGTACCTTAATAATAATAACCTGTAATACCTTTTTGTGATTATTATTTCTGTCTGACAGAATCGTCATTTAAAGTTCTAATAATATGTTACTACGAATACATCAACCAACAGTGTGTATTTTTCTCGATACACCTTTCTCACTCTCTCTCAAACGGTCTCAATCGCTCAATTCCGTTTTTTTCGACAAAAAAGCTTGTACGTCTTCATGAAGTTTCGTAAAATGTTTACTCTCGTGCGATTAAGAAGTTTGACTTCAATAAATTCCATCGATCGATCGACTTATATTTCTTATTTTATAAATTATAATTTATATAGGGGAATGTTAATCCTATTATACTAATTAATATACTGGAAGGGGAAGCTTCGGGCTTTTTTGCAATCTGTTATAGATAGCTTAATTAATTTATTTGATTTTAATTCTACACTTCGATATGTGAATGAATAATCATAACTATACCATAAACCTAAACGTGAACATTACTATTTTATCATTATCCTTACATTTTTATTAAATTTAACATAATATGAAACTAATTCTCGATGAAAAATATGTCATAACTGAAAGAAAATTACGGTAATAAAAGAAAATGTTCGCTTGCACTATGACAGAAAATTAAGTCTCGTACTACCAGTCACTTTTACGACTTCAAGACCGTAATTTATATTTCAATTACTCCATTTTCATACACATGTGCAGTGTACGTTATACAAGTAATATAGTTCTTCATTGGTGAGTGAAACAAAACTTGAGAGAAATTGACTCTTAATTCTATATATAATATATTTGCAATCATTACCTTGATTAGAAATATATGAACATATCCTGCATATGACCAATTCAAGCCCTAGTTATAAGGAACTGATCGCAGTTTTACAAATTGCCTATGTAAATCCTCAGTTTTATGGGAATGCTTCAGCCTATTCAACAATATACTTACGAGTATAACATATGTAAAAATCTCAAAAATATATATATCACTACAGTTTTTTTTCTAAAATCTTTAAAAAGATAAGTCAAACCTTAGAACTAAGTTAAGACTAAATCGGGAACTTGATACTTCTCATTTGAATTGGCAACTTAATTTATTAATGAAATCTTAATTTATTCGACTACGGTTCCTCGACCTCTCACAAGCGGTGACAATAATAATTAGTAATTCTACTGACTAGAAAATTCAAATTCAATGTTATTTGAATTGAAAAATCAAATATAAACCAGTTAGAGGCTGGACATTAATTTTTAAGTGCTCTAAAATTGTCTAGCTCAGCACTCCCAGAGCCCAGTTTATAGCCTAGATGCGACATTAAAACAGGTAACTTTACGACCCCCACTCCCCGCCTTGAGGTATTATTCCTTTACCTTTGTCCGCAAATTGAACTCCTGACCTCATAGAGTAGTTTTAAATTACTTTTGACTTTTACGATGGAATCATTGTAAAATCGTATTACTTAATATCAAAAGCTTAGATATTATTTCCAATGGTTTTAATATTGCTAGTGGTATAGTTTGAAGATTGATTCGAAGCAATATTCATACAGGTTATGCATTATTTTATTGGAGATTGTCTCTTATGTTACTGACAAGCTATTGATTTTAAACATTGTTCGAGTAAAATAGAGCAGTGTTGGCTTCAACGTGCGACTCTCATACCTGAGGTCGCAGGTTCGATCCCCGGCTGTGCACCAATGGACTTCCTTTCTATGTGCGCATTTAACATTTGCTCGAACAGTGAAGGAAAACATCGTGAGGAAACCGACACGTCTTAGGCCCAAATAGTCGACGACATGTGTCAGGCACTGGAGGCTGATCACTTGCTTGCCTATTAGATTTAAAAATGATCATGAAACAGATTCAGAAATCTGAGGCCAAGACCTGAAGAGGTTGTAACTGATTTTTTTTTAATTTTTTTTATCGAGTAAAACTCGAATAAAAAGAACAGTGGTACAACCCTTGGTCAGATATCTGTATCAGCTTTGAGATCATTTTTTTTCCTATTGGGCTTTTAAAAGAAAAGTATGTAAATTTCAGATCACCTACCCATCAAAATAAAAAGCGGTGAAAGAATGAATTAAATAATCGTGGTAATCTCTATATAGTTTAATTAATGCATTAGATATATACGTAAGTTACACTTCAGGGAATTATTTGAATGCATAAGCGACATTTCATGATTTAATTTGTAAAATCTACCGCTTTTTTACAACTGATAGAATAGGTCAAATAATGATTCTTCAAAGAAAATATGCCGCTAAGAATTGTACACTTTTTGAATGTCTGATATCGAAATAGTTGACAACTTGAAAACGGTAACTTTAAACTGATTACACTATAAAGTCTGTCTAGAGATTGTTCGATAATTTACATGTCAATATTAAATGAAAATTCCATTGTTTGCCAAATATATATTGCATATAGCTTGGCTGAGACCCAAGTAGCGGGCGTAACAAAGGACTTTTAGGATTACCATACACGAACCAATTGAATGATTAAGTAAGAATCTTTAATACGTTTTAACGAATCCACAGTAAATGTGTTTTATAAATATTAAGAACTTTCAAAGGCCAAAGCAATGTTTAATGGGAAGTAAAAGTATTTTCTATTTCAAGGTTAATAACGTTATTAATCCCATTTACTTCATTGTTTACCTTAAAATTGTTTGATATAAAGTATATTAATTAAATCCAAATTAAACCAGATAAGCGAGGTATTCTTAAAAAATATTTCGTTTATTATCAACCTATACAAAAGAGATTTAGAATGCATAAATGAATTTAAAACTTTGAAATAACTCGACGAGACGACGGAATGACGAGCGTTTCATTTTAACAGTTTTATTTAAGTCCAAGAAGTATATTAAACTCCAATGTCGCAAGATTTATATCTTTACTTATCTTTGAATGGATAAAAACTTCTGAATCATGCATATACATTAATTTATATATTATATGACTTGATATTAATTGATGACTTTATAATTACGTAGTTAAAGTTTAATAATCGCTGAAATATGTGAACATTTTTTTGTCTTTAGTGATTCTATGATATCGAAATGTTTGATTTTTTCCTATAGTACTCTAAAACTAGCTATTCTATCGTTGAGACTAACACACATGAAAAGAATTCGCTAAAAATATGTGCATTTATTGTTGTTCTCTATTGTTAAAATGTAAGATTTTCAAGTGAAATTAGTTTGTAAACATCGCATAACGAATACAATTCTACGTACTTTTGACGATTTGATTTCTTACATCACAGGAATCATGCGAGAGAAATCTGATGAATTGCGAGGTAATAATAATATTTAATTTTAGCAATTTATCAATTTATTGTGGAAGAGTTCATTTCGTTTTTGTATACATAACTGGACAGATGTTTCGCCACAACCCCATCTGATATTAAGTGCGATGAATTCCTAATGCATGAGATGCCTGCGCATCGCTGCTTGAATAAATCCATATCATACTGCGTAGTGCCGATGCAAGGGGCAGGTAGAACTAAGGAGGATATGGTAGGGTAAGTCTGTGCCTGTGCTACCATGCGAAGCAAGCTTATCGTGCCGAGAAACGTAGAAGCATAGACCCTCCCCTAAATTCTTGTTAATGGTAGCATTGATGGGCAACAGAAGTTTGTTTCGATCTCTTTGGCAAGAGACCAAAAGCCTTTACTTTCAGAAGAATACAACTCAAGTTCGTTCCCGACACGTTTGTTGTGATCAAATCAGATGCCCTGATGATTATCTTTCACGCATGTAGCAGTTTCATTAAAAAGTGCCTTTTTGACTCACAAGTCGGAGGCTTCTGCCCGATGCCGATGTCGAGATATTGAAGATTAAATTGACCATCTACGTGAATGTGTTGTAAATTTAATTTTTATTTGTATTTATGTTTGTGGACTAAATTATTTACTCTTATGAGGAATGTGAAACTAGAAACACTTAATGTTTTACAAATAGCATTATAGTTAAAAACAATATTTTAAAGAACAATTGTCAAGTGATCACACCTTCATATTTTTCTAGTTAAACATGAATAAATGTAGAAAGAAAATAGATATACAAACTAGTAAAAAGTTTATTTAGAAGAAAGCGTATATTATTATTTTTAACCTGCAATACATGGGAAAGAATTAGTAACATAAGCAAAAAAGGTTTTAATTTTTATTCGAACGATTCTAAAATTGTTTACAAAGGTTTTAATTAGAACTAAAACTACAAAGTATAAACAGAAATTAAACTAGAATTAAAGTTTAAAACGCTGTTGGAATCGAGTTACAATAATCTAAATAACTTGAATCTTCCTTTTGCAGAATATTTCAACTTTAAACTGTCTGAAAGTAGAATAATTAAGGTGCAATTAATTTTAATTTCTCGTTTCCTTTAAGTGAGTAAACTAATACAAATAAATAAGATGAAAACATTTCCGTAATGTAAATTTATGAGTAAATTTAAAATATCGGAGTTTTCATTTATTTTCAGTTTACTGATATAAATATTAACATTATACCAAACGTAATAGAACATGTTAAATGCACTAAGAACTAGTCTGAAATTTATCAATCTTTCCTAGTATTAAATCAGCCTATGCTTACGCGAAACTTGAGTGAAAACTTACCCAATTTAATTTCTAGTATCATTAAATCAATAATTATGTTGACTAAGAATTTACAGGGAATTTTTAACGTTTCTATTCACGTATCGTAACCTTAAGAAGATATGGTATGTGTGTGGGTATGTTAAGTATATGCACTCTTTACTCATTTCAGCCTATGCTATGAAATAAACATATGTCTATGAAGTTCCAATGAAACAAGATTATCTTAGACCACTTGTTTTTATATATTTCATATTCATATTCATATCATTCATTTAAATGTTATTAATATATAAAATATCTTATGACAAAAACAAACAATCTACCTATTTCGTAAATAAACTTTATTGATTCGGCGAGTAGTTTAGATCAAATATTTTTCTTGGCTCCCTGGAGCGGTTCCAAGTACAGGGGCGGTACTGAATTGCTTCCTTCCGAAATCCACAGTGAATATCATCTGAGTGGTTCAGTTAAAGTGTTTAATAAATGTTTTTTCCATTGCTTTTCATCAAAACCTGATTTGTATTATTTTATTTTTTATTGTATTTACTAATTAGTTTTCCTTTGTTATAAATCTTGCCATAAAACCTTTTCCTTTGCAAGAAACTGTTAATGGCGGAACTGTGTGGTTCAAATTGAGTAATTACTGGAAATCTATAACCAATTGGCTAGCATAGCCATTTAAAACTTGTGACTGAAAATATAATTAATGTATTTTTAGTATATCCACAAAATGCCTTAAAAATAAAATATCCATGTTCTCTATATAAATTTATTAAATCTAGCTTTGTCGTAATTTTGTTTACTACATGTACATAAACTGCACACAGATGTAAAGAGTTGTTTTAAAATGAGTCAATGGAGGAAGTGCGCACAATTTGGCATCACTTGTGCTCTATGATTCGGAAAAAAATTGTAGCCACATTCTAACAATACGTCGTATCGCATACAAAGGGTTCTTTGCATTTTATCGTCCACATAGAAGAGTCTAATTTCTATATATTGTATTTGATACAACGTTTATTTAACGTTATTACATAAATAATTCGGACTAATACCTGCAGCTGAGTTTTAATCATCGGAAGTCGAGGCAGAATGCGAAATTCCACCCGTATCACCTCGACGTCTGCCGTTTCACAACTGCGCGTTTTTCAAGGCAGTGTTTGCCACGCACCACCACCTTGTGGAACCAGCTGCCCACTGAAGTATTTCCGAACCAATTCGACTTAGGGTCCTTCAAGAAAAGTTCGTACAAATATTTAAAGGTTGGCAACGCACTTACGAGCCCTCTAGCATCGAGAGTGTCCATGGGCGACGGTATCACGTAACATCAGGTGAGCCTGCGGCCCGTTTGCCCCCTGTTCTATAAAAAAAAAAAGTTTCACGCTTTAGTTCGTGAAACTGCGTGAAACGGCCGCCTTATATAAAATGTGTACAAAACCTCGACGATATTTACGATGTGTTTCATTGGTAAGCACATTAAAATGATGACACACAAGAGGTCAACGATAACAAATAAATTTAAAATGATATTTGCTATCAACAAATAGAATTTTCTTATACAACACAAAACGTTAACTGGGAAATGAAAAGTTTTTTTCATAGACAACCTTTGAAAGTTTTTACTTTTTCACACAGTAATATGATGCTACGTATGGTTTTTACATCAAATTTAATATCCCAAGCTTACCCAATTTAATCAAACGTGAATCTATTGAATTTATTTGGCACAAAGATACATTTATCACTTCACATAGTTGAAAATTATTGAAATATTCATACGATACTTCTGAACATCTAAAAAGGTGAATCGCATCCTATTAATCTCAATTGTTATGATTTCGACACAAGTAATCTTGGCTATAATATTTACGTCCCGATCGTACATATTCATTTATTCCTACCATACTAGCACTTCAATACGTGAGCAAGTGTTAAATTTATTGACTCATTTTACCTCAATTTGTTTGTATGGAAAAATGTGTTTCTTAATTATTATTACTTTACGTTAGATTTACGTACAAATAATGGCACTAATATCCTTTAAATAGTAAAATAAATGTGTGTACGTTCAAATCACGTTGTATATGTTGGAGAAATACGCACTGGCAAAAGCCAAGATATCAACCTCAACCCCGTGGACCCCAAAATATATCTCAATGATTAACCAGAGCAAGATTAAAACCAACTGACTAAATCTTAACTTCATAATATAAACATATTTATTAATTTAATTTTATTGGTCGATTATGGGTCGGTAATGTAACAAATATATTATAATAAAAAATATGAAAACCCTTATACAGACTTACATATATAACATCACAACATAATTCTAAAATCAACAACTAAACTGTTTGTATGGATCGCAGGCCAAAAAAAAACTGATAGAGACATCATGATTAACTCAAATTCAAAATCATTTATTCATATAGAAAACACAATGTACACTTATGAACTAAGATATAGATATTAAATGCTAAATGCTAAATTTTACATTTACTGCCAGTTCTCAAATCATGGGCAATTGAAAGAGAAGGACTGGCAATAAACTCTCCGCTCCTACTTGTAAGCAACAATTTAAAAAAATAATTGTTTCAGTGTAGACTTTAGAAATGGACCACCAACACACTGGGCTCTGGCAGGCGAGTTCGAAACAAGAGCTCACTTTATCCTAAACGAGTCAGATACTAACGCAGCCCATCTTGTTATTGAGAAGGTTACTCAGTATGACGAAGCTTTATATAGATGTAGGATAGACTATATTGATGCTCCTACAAAAAATTATAAAGTCAATTTAACCGTCATTGGTAAGTTGCCAGAATTTTTTTAGTAACTAATTAATAAAAAATAATTGCTGTTTCATTTAAAAAAAATATTGTCTCATTAAAAATACTATATTTTACTCAAATAAAGTCACCACTGCACTAACTCTGCATATATATAATGGACATTTAATTTATAAAATAGTTATTTTTTGCAGTACCCCCTGACCCACCCAGAATATATGACAGCGAGGGTCGAGAGATCACTGGCAACTTAGCTGGACCTTATCGAGAGGGACAGGAGCTAAAGCTGACCTGCCAAGCTCCTGGTGGTAAGGTGTAACATATTTTATTTATACGTAGGTAACCCTGAAAATATTTATGATTGGCAGTTAAAAACATTGCTAATCACTACTTTTTTAAATTTCAATTTTTGAACTATTTGGAATCCTAATGTAGAATATTTGATTCAATTGTCATATGTTTTTGTGAATAACTGCCAGCAAATATAAAATTCTTGTTACGTGTGAAAATGAATCTAACGCGAGACAATTTCCGATAAATCATTTATTAAGATTTTCCTTGTAGGCTTATTCAATAACAAAGCTATAATAGGCTACGATTAGTATTTCTTAGCCCCATCTCGTGCCACTATTTACAATTGGTTTAACGAGTTTAAGCGTTATTGTAGCATTCTCAAAGATTCGCGTACATACCGACGTTCTACAGCGACTACTTAAAAAATTATTTCGGAAAACAGTACATGTATTGGCAACTTTCTATATTAAGACGTTTTTCATTTTCTAAACATTTTCAGTGTTACCTAGGAATCATATCTAAAATACTAAGCTTTTCTTACTACAGATTTGAAAAACTGTTTAAATGAAACGATAATATAGATTTCACTTAAAGATTTAAATAAATAAACGATTCTTTGATAAAGTTCATTGCCCTTTTAGCATTATTAATTTTTATCATAAATGGCAGCCAATATTATTTAACCCAGTTAATATTAAAGCTATGTTCTTATCTTTCAAGGTAAGCCCTTGCCTGATATCACTTGGTACCATGGCAATGAACGGCTAAGCATTGCTAGAGACTCGTCCAATTGTCAAGTGAACATAAGAAGCTTGTCGCGTGAAATGGGTGGGGCAAAATTACGGTGCAGAGTTGACCCGCCCTTATTACAGCACTTCGTCAAAGATGTTTCGCTTAAAGTTTATTGTAAGTACATTAGTCTAAAGTTTCTTTCTTTTAACATACTATTTCTTAAAAAGAGTCATTAGTCTTTTGCATTCTTTAGAATGACGTCATAAAAGTAGGGGTGTCTGTTTTTTACGTTTAAGTCGGTTCGATTCCCAGAGGCGGGTAATTTTTAGAAAACCTTTGAATGCAGAATTACTACATTTTTAAACTTAACATTAACCTAAAGTCTTATTTCAGTAAAATACCCTATCTACGATATTTAAGGTACTTTCCCTTCATGTACCATAACTTGGGATGCCCTGTGACAAGAAACAAAACAGACAGAGATTTGTATAGATTAACTAGTCAAATTCTAGTCTCGGGTATATTTCAATCTAGTCATAAAATATGTATTGAATAATATCAATTGTTTAGTAGAACAATTAATTAATGTGTTTAATGATATTTTTTACAATAGTAAAACCTCAATATGTAAGGGTGACCGGAAGTGGAGCGACTCGCGCTGGCCACGAAAGATCGTTCGTTTGTACAACGCGTGGGTCAAAACCAGCCCCAAACATCGACTGGTTTATAAATGCCCAAAAAATTGACTCAGGGCTTACTCAGGTAAAGTTTTTTACTTTTATAGCAATCGTAAAAGTTTTCTAATAAACATTAAGAGACAAATATAATAACCAAAATATTAAATTATTAATCAAATCTACAACTAAGGTGAATGAAATTATTATTAAACTTATTATAAGTAAGGCCGTAAGTTCTGTTACCAATAAATATGCATTTTTTTTAACTATTTTGAATTTGGAACAGGTTTTAAATATTATTTTAAAAACTTCTTGTATCTTATCAAATTGCAATATGTAATGGGGTGCTAAATAAAATAGGATCACAGTAGATCCCCTTATCGCCTGTTCGCAAAAATATTATAGCGAGAAATGAAGATGTCCGCTAGGATTCTGTCGCGTATTATAAAACAAGGCCCGAAGCTGGGTGCTTATCGTCGATATTCATGATATGCCCTAAATCAATCTTTACAATTAAAAAGAGTTGCCATTTCGAATAGAATATTCTTATATTTTTGGCGAGACTTTAATAAATATGTAGGTAAAATTTTTATAATATGACATTACTTCATTAAAAAAATCATTTTCATTTGTAACAGAACTTATGACTGGACTAAATATAACAATTTGAGAACGAAGATAGTCCATTCCATTATGACGGGTTTAGAGCGTGGCCACACGGTGGCGCCGGAACGGTGCCGCAACTTTATCCTACATACAAATTACTATACCGTGCCACACGACGCACGCCGCGCGGCGTCGCACCGCAAGCGCGCCGGACTAGTAAACTGTGAGGCGGGGAGGGGTAAAATATATTGCCATACCGCAATGCCCATGTGGCACCCTGTATTTCGAAATAATTGCGCACCGTTACCTCAACGAGTGGCGCGCTCTAATTCGTAGTCTACGTAATCGTAGAGGATAGACAGAGGCTCGTAGCATCAGTAGTCATGAACCTAATGATCTTCAAACGTTTTAAGATATTTATAACATTTTATATTATCCTCTGACTAAACGATTTTAGTTACATATAGTTAAAATAAGAACGTTCCAATTATATTTTTTAGTTTTAAAATGTTTGTCTTGTGGTATAGGTGGAAGTTGATGGACAATTAACAAGAAGTATTCTGACTTGGCGTGTAAGACGAGAAGATAGTGGCAGAGAGCTGGTCTGTCGCGTTTCCAATCCATGGTTCCCAGCCTTTACTCTAGAAGATTCTAAAGTGTTAGAAGTCATTTGTAAGTTAAGATTTTACTTTTAAAAAGAAAATTACCTTGTCTAACAGTACCCTTAATACTGATAGAACTTTATACCCGTATGCCAATTTAGTATTTTCTTATCACTTCACACATAAAAGTTTATTACTGAAAAACCATATAGATATGATAACTTTTTTTACTCGTTGATTACTGAATTAAATTTAAAGCTACTATCAAGCCACTGCGGTTGTAAACAGTTTATAAACGCACGTACTAAACAATAAACAAAGTTACAATACAAACAACGTGATAATTGTACTGGTGCATACTTTGTGCGGACTTTGTCGGACGCGTTGTGAATTAACAATGAATTTAGACTTATTCAATTCAATTTAATGTTATATTTTGTTCAGTCAATTTTTTACGTCTGTTTAATTTGAAAGTGAATTTTTCATATTGGTCGTTGAACGAGTATAACGTAATTTTTGATGTCATAAAATAACAAACTTTGCAGTAGGTGAATCAGTTCTGACCCGTCCGAACCGTCCGAACTTCGCAAGGGTATGTAACCATGACCCGTAAACCCTGAAATATTTATAAATCCTTTCTGATCCTAATAACTAATATAGCTTGGTCCAAGCTCAGGTAAAAATGATTTTCTAAATGAAGTACTGTAATATTATGGAAATGAATACTATTTGTAATATATACATTTCCATAATATTTGCAAAAAAATAATGCAAATTCTATACGAAATGGCCATCTTTAGCTTTTATACAGGTGTTTAATCTATTCCGCCACGAATCTTTGGATTTACACACTGTCTCTAAGGGAAATTTCGCCCCTTATCCCAAAGATTCTTTAAGAGACTGAATGTCACCGCGTCGTTTAGAGCAGGCTATATCCTCATAATTTAAAGTTAAAAAGGCTTCAGGTCTGGACTAGATGATGTCTATAGCTCTTATAAAGTCCGGACCATTGGTTTGAAGCTTGGGTAATTCGTGCCTTGCGATCAGGTGATGAATCCTCCTGGACAGGTCGCGGTATATTTTTAAAAAGAGGTTTTACTACATGATCCAAGACTGTATCTTGATAGTCTTTGGCTGAATTTTTCACTCCTTTTTTAATAGTTGGCTGAAGTTTTCACTTAGCTTCGGGTCTTGTTTTATAAGACGCGTTAGTCTTAGCGGAAATCTTTTTCGCGATAAGATTGTTTTCTTCCTAATGGGGCTACAATTCTAGCTTTAACAGTCGACCAGCCTTTGCAGTTCTGCAAAGAGGCCGCCCCGATTTTTTTCTGGTTTTTGACAGATGAAGTGTTGTTGTATCGGTCGATAGATTGATATACGAACATATAGCTGATACCAATATTTTTAATATCTGGAATATGATGGCTCCATACCCACTTTGTTCAAGGCGTTCTACTGCAATCCTTTTTTCTTTGACAACCATTATATTTTATAATTTTATTATTAACACGAAAAAAAATGTGATATGGCGGAAATCGAAAAGATGAAAGGACATTGCAGTACAGGATAAGTTTTCATAATAACATTCCTGATCCAAATACAAAATAATTAGGACAGGTATAGTAACTTGCATTTTTATTGTAACAGAACTATTGCCAGACTAATTAGATTGGATCATTCTAGATGTTTCTGAAAAAATTGTGGCCGTCTATTTCAGTTTAACGAGAACAAACAAACAGAAAGATGCAGCGAAGGGCTTATTTTTAAATAGAAAAATCCTAATGAACTTTTTTTTTACCGATTTCTTAGTAAATCCGACCCATAAAGTATATAAATTATTTTTTTTAATTAATGACACTTTCACAAGTAAAAGATATCAAATGTTGATTTAAAATCTTGTGCAAAATGCTTATTATTCTTTTAACATCTCAGATCTGGTCTTAGACAATAAGATTTATTTATGTGTTATTGGGCGATTAAATTGAAAATAGCGTTCTAGTTTTAGTAAACATTTGCGATTAAAAAGAGTGTCGGAAAGTTTCTTGCCAATTCTTCTTGCCCACTCTACGCTCTTGACTTGCGAACTGGTTAGTAAACGGAAATTTACAATTGCTTTAATTTGTTTTTTTTTTACCTGTGTAGTTAAGTGTACTAGCTTACTTATATGAATAAAGATAATTTGAGTATGAGTTTATTTACTTTAAGCTTTCCTCAAATTATAACCTTACGTAAAATGCACGAAACTAACTCACACAATAATTAGTTTAATTACAATGTTCGCGATTCGAGAAGCACTCACGCCTTAAATTAGTTAAAGGTCTATATGCAATGTTCTTGTCCTTATTATTTGCTTGTTTATACAGAGTGCGCTGAAATAATTTACTAAAATGTTTGGGGCGAAGTATTCGTAGTCCATATTCGTAGTTAAGACAGGACAACATGTATCGGCTAGTTTACATAGAGAAATTAGTTTACTGTCATTTGTATGATATATAGACATTAAATCACATTTGACAGTCTGACTTTGACAGTTGATAAATTGAGGTACATGTGAATATTATTCGTAATTTTTAATACGTATAAAATTATTTGAAAGGTTGTCTGTTTTTTTCTGCTATTCAGGACACAGACAATTACAATGCATCGAAAACCATGAAAAATCGTACGCTGTTTTCGATTTATAAGTGTTTGAACAACCCCATTTTTTTAAATATTGAAGGTGACTTATTAATATATTATATACATTAAGGGCCTGTTTCACAATGTATGGATAAAGTGCCAAATAGCTATGCAACACATAAATTATTCGAAAGATAAAAGTTCCAAATAAGATACTTCAAATTTCATGACGTATAGCACTATCTGACAGTCGTGAAACGCAAAAATACTATTTATCATACCAATAAGTAACAAATAGCTTATTTGGAACTTATCCGGACATTGTGAAACAGGCCCTTAAAAATATATATAGTGTTATTTTTCATAATAAAATGGTTTAATATTTACCATTCAGTACCCAGGAAAAATATTATGTACGTTTACAAAGACTTATTGATATAATGTGATTTCCGAAAATAAACAAATCGAGCAATTGTACAGTACCAAGTTTTAATTACCTTAAAACGTAGCGGTAGCACTGAAAATGTTTAGAAAATGAAAAACGGTGTTATATAGAAAGTCGCCAATACTTTGATTGTCTTTCAAAGTAATCTCCGTTCTTCACTACACATCGTCGCATTCGATGGAACCAGAAAAGAAGTAAGTCAATTCTTCCTTACCTTAAAAACGTAACGTACTCTTCTAAATACGTTTACAAAGTCTTTTAGTATGCTTTCACCTCCTCTTCATGGCTCATAAAGCGAATACCTCAAATTTTATCTTAAGTTTTTAGGAATTAATGAAAGTCACAGGCCGCCAGGACAGGACTCATAATAATAATAATAATAATAATAATAATAATAATAATCTTTAGTATTGTCTTTTATTTACATAACTTTTACACATTTAAAGAAAAACACTTTTTTAACGGATTATAGTCGATACCAACTCCGGGGAAATAAATACAGATAACACAACATTTTCTGCAGCTGTAATACTTTTTGACATTTAACACCTTTGTCTTCAGTCACCGTGACCACGCACGCTGTAAAGCACGCGAAACGTCGGTTTAAATTTAAAATTATGTACAAATAATTATAAGTTTAAATATAATAATACATATCTATAATCCGTTAAAAAAGTGTTTTTCTTTAAATAATAATCTTTACATACATACAAGGTTACAATGATTAAAACTAAGATGATAACATTTGAAAGTGTATTTGAGAGACTGGTCTCTGCAACATATCAACAGGAGACCTGACATTATCTCGACACCTGGCATAGTTAAATTTTCAACAGTCCGTTTTGCGGAGTGCGCAGAAGCATTGGCGTGGTGAAGGAGGATTCTGCTTCAAAGGCGTTGCTATCTAACTTTTCCGAGACAACAGGCAAATAGCGATTGACATACCAGTAACTGTCCATCCATCTTCTAGCACAACTGTCGCGAAATTACCTTTTGGAAAGAAGCACGCAATCATCTATTTTTCTCGTCTTTTTCCTTTCTTTACCGATATATTCGATCCTCGATTTGATTTCCTCAAACACCCATTGAATTGCTTGTCTTTTGGTTTCGGCTTTATACATAAACTCATTTATACACGTTCATAAGAATTCGGTATCGATATAAAAAGTAAACGGTTATGGGTGATCTATCAATAAAAGTAAAAAGAAGTCACAATAACGTTCAATAAGTATTCGCGCCTTAGTACCACCAAGACTACTTCAACAAAAAAATATTAATAAATTTCTTAAAGTCAGCAATTAATTTAAATGTTAGAGAACATCAATCTGATTTTTATGATTTTGAAAATGTTATAATTTTATTCCGACATTTGTTACAGACCCACCAATACCCCAAATATCTCTTATTGAACCGAGGGAATCTCACCAGCTACGAGAAGGCGAAGATGCGGTATTGCTATGCTCTGCTGATGCATCACCACCAGCATTTAACTTTTCATTCTATAAGGGATTTGAGGTATGGTGTAAAGTTTCATGTTATTTACAGTTTATATCTGTTTTATTGTGCTTTGATAAGTACTAAATTAACTAGTACTCGTAAGAATAAAGAAGATGTCAGCGGTTAACAAAATTTGAAGTCGTAATTATAGATATTTTAGAGAACATCGCTTTGCTGGCCGAGTACTTGTAAAGTACTCCAAGTCCAGTGTAATACCATTTTTTCTTAGAACAGGGGGCAAACGGGCAGGAGGCTCGCCTGATGTTAAGTGATACCGCCGCCCATGGACACTCTCAATCTCAGAGGGCTCGCTAGTGCGTTGCTGGCCTTTTAAGAATTGGTACGCTCTTTTCTTGAAGGACCCTAAGTCGAATTGGTTCGGAAATACTTCAGTCGGCAGAAAAATAAATTAAATTTATTAAATAAATTCAAAATAAATTTAAAATTAAATTCATAAATAAATTCGCGTTTAATTTAGTTAAATATGTTTAATAAAAATATACGTTACCTACATAATATATAAATGACGCAAATTCAGGTATTTCATATTCAGTATAATTTCTCGGATGTGTAATGTAACTTGCGTAGATTCATAATATAAGTTTTGTTTTTGTAAGTTGATAATGAGATACGTGTAGTGAACGTGTGTTCCATCTAAACAAACTTCATCATGCGTTCACGTTATATAATGTATGTAGTTACTTCGTATAAATTATTCATTGTTAATAGCTGAGCAATAAGTTACAGTTCAAACTTTAACTTTACAAATTATTTCAAAAAGAAATCTTTAATATGAAATGAATATTCTCAATAATTGAAGAATTTGAAATCTCTTTAAACATTATATCATTAGTATACCGATATCATTTGTTTTCTTTTGGAAAGAAAGGTATTTCAACATTAAATGAAATAAATAAAAAGCCTTTTATTTCCAGTATTTAAAGTTTACACTTCTTATAATTTAATTTAATATATTTTTTTAGTGTTAGTTCATGTAGTTTAATCTATGTTAGTATAATTTGTCTTTCCTTTACTTAATTGTATTTGTACCTAAATTTATATATATTTAGTAGCGAACTTCGTTTCTCCTTAATGAAATTTTACTGAGCCTACCTTTACGTTGTTCTGTGAATTTTTCTTTGTATAAACCTGAGAGTTCACAACATAAGTTTTTAATAATGAAATAAAAAATAGGGGTTGATTGAAATGGGTTGAAAATTCAGGGTTATATGTATTTACTGCATCATTAAATAACTACATTTTTTTAAATCTAAAATTGAAAAAAAAATTAGGAAGTGGATTACCCTTAACATTTAGGGGGATGAATAATAGATGTTTACCGATTCTCAGACCTATCAGATATGCACACAAAATTTCATGTCAATCGGGAAAGCCGTTTCGGAGGAGTTTAACTAATTTTAGTGGAACACCAAGTTGGGTGTAGGCCTCCTTCAGTGATGTCCATAACTCGAGCAAACGGTCACACGATGAGAGGGTTCGGACGTTGTATGTTGCAATTATTAGTTTATTTTTATGTAAGGTGTTTCCTTGCTATTATTGGTGTGTTCATTGGAGGGTTTTGGTCATAATCTTCTACAGTGACCAGCCGGCTTGGAAGCGTTTTCAACAGTATTAGTTTATTATTAATCTTCTAAAAACAATTATATATAATTGTTATCTTTTAAACAAGAATAATTTAAGTTAGGGTCAGAGCTAACAGTTACCTTTTTTATTGCCATAAAGGTTTACAATCACTTCGAATAGGAAATCGGATTAAACAATACATTTTGATATCTCGCAAGTGAAGTTGTTTCACGCAAATTGAAACTTAAGTCTACACGACGTGACTCGTAGCGTGACAACACGTGAGTGGGTAATTAGTATTAAATTAATTCAACATAAAAATTCAATTTATTATGTCGTAAAAGTAATAACTTTATAATAACGGTCCATTAACATAGTTCACTGTTATATTAGTTTTTAAACCGCAACGCTCTCGATGAGGAATATCACAATCTATAGTACTATCTTACTGTTCTTTTAATATGATAATCAATAATTATAATTAGAATTATTGAACGAAAAATATGATGGATCCCAGGATACCCCGTATGATCGGACCGGACCCGAAATACCGTATGGCCGGTTCTTTCGTCACAGTTGCATGTAGGGTATATCTGCAATACGTGCGAATTACCTATTCTTGTCTTATTTTTATCACGCGTTTGCATTGTGGAAAAACAGTTTTGTGAATTAGGCTGTTTCGCTCCCCGCCATAGTGCTCGTTTCAGGTATCTAGTGTCTAGTTAGCCTTCGTAATTAGAAAAGCGCGACGCACCCTATTTGTGTCTCAGTCCCAGTGCCATCGGAGAGTGCGTCCTCTCGAATGCGTCCGCCCCCACGTTTCCCGGTGTAACAACGTACGCCTCATAAACACGGCAGGTTCCTGGTTCCGGCGAAGTTAGGCAACTTAAAGATTCGCTGAGCACAGCCTTACCTTACTTTACCCCACGGCCTTACCTTATACATTACAGTTTGGGTGAGCCTTTTTGTTCTTTATATCAGTCCCGTTATGCCACTTAGTCCATTCGCACTAGGTAGTGAAAAAAAAAAACGTTTTTTTTTGAGCCGCAATTAAGCTCAGTGTTTTCTTCTACCCCATGCATCCACAAAGTCCAATATCCGATGGCTTCTTTTGCAGGATCAGTAGGACATGATCTGCAAGCACTTGGGCCATAACCTCCTCAGCATCTACTTCTCTTTTGAGGGTTAATCAATAAGTTCCAGAGTTTAGGTCTGGCTGTAGAGACTCTTACGTATCCTTTGATAGTTCTTTTCCGTTCGGCCTGTTGACATATGGCTACAGTTATTCCGTCTTCTCCAGGCACCTTTTTGAGTTTTCGGTAAACCGAAAGTTAGTTAGTTAGTTAGTTCTAGTTCGGTGGGTGTTGTGTAATTGTTATAGGTGGATAGCATAATGGAAGACGTGGCCATATAATACAGTGAATGGTCAGGCTATGACATAAACACATAATATTACCTGATAACAGACTTTCACTTACAGGACCACCTCGTACGTGATGATCCTGTTGGTGGTATATCTGTGGAAGGACAAAAACTGTTCCTCCATGATCTGAGGAGGCACCATTCTGCCAGATATCGGTGCAGAGCGTGGAACTCAGAAGGCAGTGGATTAAGTGAAGCACTAAGTTTGAATGTATTATGTTAGTGTCAAATTACAAATTATTACAGAATGTTTCTTTATTTTTATATGTTATACTCTTAACTTTTTCTTCAGCTCGACCAGAATGCTCTGCTGGTAATGTAGTTCAGCAAATAGCTGGTGCCCCAGGCGGTGAAGTCAGAGCTCGCTGTTCTGTTAGTGCTCCTTCCGCAAGAGATGCCGGACCACTTAAGTTTTATTGGACTTATAATGGGACCAGGGACGTTCTTCCAGTAAGTTAACCGGAATTCTTAAAAACAATTAAAATGAAGTTGTCTCTCTTTTCTTTTTCATTACTTTTCTAAAAAACAAAGGACGTTATGAAGTTTTGAATATTAACCGTGCCCGTCAGTGGGAAGGGTTTATGTTCAAACTCTTTAGCAGACATTCCTTGTTTATAGATTCCTGTATCAAACGTCACAACAATGGGTTCAAGTAGCACTGCTATCCACGGATTACCTAATATTGATGACGAGGATTTGGGCTGGTTAGCCTGCTGGGCCAGGAATGATATTGGGAACCAAAGAGAACCTTGTTTATTTAGGATCATGCCAGCTGGTAAGACTATCTTTATATCTATATTTGGCAATTTTTTTGTGATTTCTTATATTGTAAACAGTGATACAAATTTCACACGTTACGAGATATAGAAGTTATTTATTAATTAAAGATACAAAATTTGCATTAGGGTTTCCCGAACCTCCGAGCAATTGCGAAATAGAGAATGAGGTTATAAGATGCGAGGCTGGCCATGACGGCGGTCTTCCTCAATGGTTTGTAATGGAGGCCCTTGGGGTTAAACAGCAAGAAATACAACGAAATGATCTGGATTCCGCTATGAATGATCAAGTATGAAAAACCAAAATACATTTCAATTTTGATAATATACCCTTAGGTCAGAGAGTATACACTTAGTGACATTAAAAAATATTATTATAAAGGATCTTTTAAGACATAAATTTTCAATATGTTTATAGGGTACTTCTGGGCGTGGATTAACTGAGACAGTCTATAAAACAAGCAATGATGCAACACCTCAATTTCCCCTTGACTCACTTTCTCCTGGTCGTTATACGTTTCTAATATATGCTGTTAATCCTCGTGGTCGATCGTTACAACCCGCTGCCCTACATAGTGTTTCTGTTAGGACTATGGAAGACCTCGACCGACCAGGTATGTGTAAACCCAAAGACTTTAATTAAAGAGAAATAAAAAAAAACGTGATCAAAATGACTACTTGTGACCTTTACAGGTTCACTCCAGACCGTGACACCATCTCCACCACAACTAAGTCCCCAAGACAACAGTGTGCCTTTGCTCGTTGGTGCAGTTCTTGCCTTGGTCATGCTAACCATTCTTACTACTCTCTGCGTCACATTAGTAGTAATGTGTAAAAAGAAACCACGTCGTACGCGGGACACAGAACAAAAGTAATTTCAAATTAGAACAAATATTTGAAATCATATTTGTACGTTTTTTAATATTTTTTTCTATTTCTACTAGTGCCCTGACCCGTAATGTTGGAGTGTCTATGTATAGTGGAACGGCACTCTCTCCGAGCATAGTTCCAACCGTCGTGGTACGCGGTCACCGAGGATCTAGGGTATTAGCTGCTCGATGGTCAGGAGTCTTAGATGATACCCAGCTTGCTGTACTTGCATTAGATACAAGGCCGCATTGTAAGCTTGAAGGTACATAAATACGATAGAGTTCATTTAGGTAAAAGTAATTTGAAATGAGTTGTATTTATCATAAGATAATCAAATTTGAATGGAATCTCAAAAGAAATAATTTGAAAAGAATTTGTAAAGAAAATGCGATAAACTTAATGTTTGTGAGTGATATGATAAAAGCTGTATATATAAGATTTATAGCCAAATGATAATTAAAAAGTATTTAAATATTATAGGACTCAAAATTTATAATTTTATGCAGAATGATGAACTAGAAATGCTTTTTTTTTCAGCAGATATGGACGTTCATAGTGAAGACGACATTCACGAAACTGAATTTATACGGCACGAGAACATGGAGACGCAAACCGATTCCTAAAGTAATCTAAAAATAAACTAATTATTTCCGAAATGCTTACTATTATGTGGTTTTAAAAGACAATAGATTATGACGTCACTTCAACATTGAATCTTAATAACACGTAATTCCAAGTATGCGCCATCAGTGTTTAAATATATGTACATCAAAATTAGGTTTTCTCGTTAAACGACTCCATTATAGACCTTGTTAGCGAGTACTAATATTATTAGCCTATTATTGAAGATACGTGGTATTTTGAATAATAGTTGTCGTGTAGTAGTCTTTCTAAAATTTATGCCCTGCTATGTGACATACATAATATTCAATATATAAATAACTTAATTGTTGACTTACATGATAGGTTATAGGATAAAAACACTGAGCAATTGTTACCGAAACACATTAATATTTTCAAAACATTTAATGTAAAGTTGAAATTGAAATTCCAAATAATTTAAATAAAATATTATGGAACCTAAACAATTCAATTACCTCCTTATCTGTGTATGCCCCACGTTGAAAAACACTGCTCTTTTAATATTTTGTACATTCAAGTGATAAGTTGCATGCATTCAGTATTATTTTAATGTTATAAGGTAGATTGTAATTCAAGATAGCGTGTCCTAGTAAATTATTAGTCGTTATTGATACGTTTTCACATTAGATTATACGTTATATAAGCAGAAGAAGGCTATGGGAAAGATTCGGAGGTGAGACGTAACGCCTTCTCCCGTATGTAAAAATTAAATGCTTTTTAATAGAAATTCACCAAAGAATCTGTATTACCAGCCTTTAGTAGTTAGCTTTCCATATAAATAGAATACATTTACGGGTATATTTTTAAGTTCTAGAGATTATGTATTTCATTTTTGTTAAGTAACGGACTCAAAATATATTTAATCAAAATATTATATTAACATAATGTAACACAATGAATACTTAGGAAGTACAATCTCTCAAATGAATGGCGTAGAACTGACAATAAACTCCCCGATACTCTTTTAACGTTTAAAAAAGATAAGAAGTCCAATAAATGTGTAATCATAATTATGGTATAATTAATAATTTCCATTTAAAGTAGGATAATAATTAGTAACCTAGAATATTTATTTGACCATACATATTTTTTATTTCATCTTTGTTGCATTTTCACAATTCATTGATTCCTATTTTTCGAAATAATAGTCTGAATAATTGATAACAAACTGCATTTTACCCAATACATTTTTACTATATGAGATTGATTAACTTTACTTATATTTTTATTACTGTCAGTGCAGTCACAAAGTGTCTTTACACAGATCCCACGAAACATTGTTATATATACTGGTTAAATTTGATAATAATAAAATATAGCTAAAATAATTGTATTTCTTGACGACTGTCACACAAAGCTTATTTTTCTCTTCTTTAGTCTCGATTCTTGATGTCTCGACAAGAATATGTAATGTAACACACGCGTTATCATAAATAGTGAAAAACTTTGTCTCAATGCAAGTGGTTGTTAGAAAAGCGACAAGAGAAGGGACGAGGCAAGGCGATATCATCATATTATGCTCTCGATCACGAACGAACTCGTGATGTTTCGATGAGTATGAATACGACAGTCGCCATAAAATATCCATAATATGACTTTATGACCCTTGAATTGTATTTAGTTCTAGCGAAAACAATCATTTGCTTTTAGTCAAATCTATGTCACGATTAAGTATCACAGCAATCAACTGTTCCATCGGATTATATTAATAAAGTATATTTTAATTACACCAAAAATTTATTTTTTATCTATTTTTAAGTCCTCCTATAGTGTTTTATATACTACATGAAAACGTGTATTAATAGAACTAGAAATATTAGCAAAGCAAATATCTACCTACTAATTAGATTGCTTTGTCTGATATGACCTTAACTTCTGTCTGTATGCATTTGTTTTCATAGCAAAATCCATTATATGCAAAAATAAATAAGGTAGATTGTTCACTTAAATACATGAAAATTTTTAAACGCAAAGTTGCGCGTAAGTGCCCCGCCATGGACATTAAGAAAGTTATCTTTTTGTGTGCACAATAAAACCTGCAACGTAGAGTTATCACAAATAACACAAAAGCATTACTACGTTTAGAACTCATTTTCATTTCATCTAAATGTCTGGTATTTATAGTTCTAATGTGTAAATTCCGAATGGTCTTAAACAATCTATTTGTAGCATTAAGTTGACGCAAGAGCTCACGAAGCAAAGATTTTCTAAGTAATCAAGCCAGCCAAAGTTGAAAGCTTTCAAACTGAGTTAAAACCCGTGTAAGTTTTCTGTGCACTTGTTATTACTTTACTTATCGACTTTTAATTTGCATAAATTACATTTATTATAACAGAGCCGAAGATGACATTATTTAGCTAGATTTTATGAGTAAAAAAAGTAGAGGCTTTGCACACGATTCTCAATGATGATGTCAAATCAGGGCCTGATTAATCCGTAGGCTAATTAGGCTTAAGCCTAGGGCGCGATGGTCTACGGGGGCGCGGGCGCGCTGAAATTCCGTCTTCGCTAGATGATATGCATCATCCACTATATATTACAACTATACCGAGACAAAATACTTAATAAACTGTGAACTTGATCTACAAGCAGATGGCATATTTTAGTATCCAAATTAGATGAAGAATCGACGGTACTAAAAATATGTCGAAAACTCGAAAAAAATTAATGTTACCAACTGCAGCGGCGAAAGGTCTTTTCCAGCTATTCAAAGAGTAAAAAGTTACTTGCGGTCTACACTCCTCCAGCAAAATTTTGCAGCGCTCTTGCTTATGTACATAGAAAGTGTACATAGTACATACAAACTATTAAATTTGAAAAAAATAATAAAGGGGCAAATTCTGATAATTAGCTAGAGCGAGAATCCTCAATCAGTCACAGTGTCGAAAGTTTTAAATTAATTGGTGATGTGTTCGAGTTTTGTACATCACCGATTTTATTACCTGTTTGCGGGTAAACGAACACTGAAGAAGCCTTTTATTATAGCGAGATAACTAGTGTTTAAATTCACAACGAACAATTTGGCAGCAACAAGATAACAGTATTGGAACGGTGCTGATCTATTAAAATTATTTCCAATATGTTATAGTAACGGTTCACAATCTGTGGGTAAAGTATTTTATGGCAAAATTTTGTTTTAAAACTCCTATAGTTGCAATACTTTTACCAAAGTTGATGAACAAAAACTTAAAGTAAATACTTAATACAAATACACACATTTCTAAATTTAAATTATCTGTATTCGTACACTGATAATATTTGATTTAGAATGTGTATGTCATAAATTAATATATTACACGGTACAATCGTTTTATATAAGTGATAATCCGACTTGTTAGTAAAACTATACCAACAGCTTTCATAGTCGGCAACTATTCGATTTCTTTGCAGCACATTTATATTACAGCTTTGTTGTCAACACACAAATCCTATTATAAAGCTGTGTGTAGCGTAACTACGTTTATGTAATAAAAAAGCCTTCCGTATGAACCAACTCAGATCGAAATTTAAACTTTTCAGCTTACAAATGCCCAAATTTTCTAACGAAACTTTTACCCTTGTCTGTCAGTCCATGTTAACACGGCTTTGTGAGTTGTGAATACAATTTTGGTTGTACCAAAAAATTAAAGAACAAGAATCGGCATTGAGATTTCTGTTATTTATATTAAAAAACAAAATTAATAAATCAGTGGCGCTACAACCTCTTTAGGTCTTCGCCTCACATTTCTGAATCTGTTGCATGATCCTTTTTAAATCTAATAGGCAAGTTGATCAGCCTCCAGTACCTGACACACGTCGTCGACTTCGCCGTTCGAATAAATGTTAAATGCGCACATAGAAAGAAAGGCCATTGGTGCACAGCCCGGGATCGAACCTACGACCTCAGGTATGAGATTCGCACGCTGAAGCCACTAGGCCAACACTGCTCTCATTTATATTAGTTTGTCGGTTATAATTATCGTAATTACACTACCTTTAGGGTATAACATATTTTTATTGTCATATTCATATTAATGCCAAGTCATATTATTATATTTCACCAGAAGATGAGAAGTGCTAACAGCCCAGACGTGTCCAATAAGCGTTATGTATGAACGACAATGCGCAGACTTCATTTTTGAAAGCGACAATTTATTTTCTCTGTGTAGGGCCATAAGTCTTAGGAAACAGAACTGAGAAATATATCGCTAGACAGAAGTTAATTTCAGAAACAATTTGCTTAAAATAAAAAAATACTTAAATTACTTTACATAGATGTTAATAGGAATATGTATAATTTGTATAACCTACATCCTTGATTTTTGATGGGCTTGGACTTCCATCTGTCATCTTCTAATAAAATTCAAATTTCTGACGTACGTATAATGTATGGTGTATTACCCTGATTTTGAGAATATTTTCAGTGTAATGCTCATACATGTTTTTGTGAAGTATTTTTTTTGGAAATCTGTAAAGCTTAGTATTAAAATGTATCATTTCTATAATCTAAAATACAACACAGCTCTCATGAGCTACCCTGATCCTCCGAGTAGGCAAAGCTATCGGTTGTATGCCTAGATTTAAATACTGTGGTCGCGTAGAAATCCAAAATATTGTATCAGAGTTATGGAATAGAAAGTGCAATATCACCTCAGATTATCCGGAGTACCTCAGTTGACTATTAATAATTTTATCTAAAACGGCTGAGCTGATTTATTATTGGTTCGGTTTTATTTACTTTATTTGGTTTATATTCATTATAAAATATGAGTGTAAAGAAGGAAAAGATTGCATTCTATCCGTCCCCAAAAATGGATTGTCTTCGTAGTTATTCGGATGCAGATAGGATATCGATCGACTGTCGCGGTCTAACAACCCAATATTAATCCACAATCTCATATTGAAGACAATCTGAGATTGTGGATTAAATATTGGGTTGGGTGTTAGAGAACATTATTTACCTCCATATAACCGAAATAAATCAAACGCGTTTTTCCTTGCCTACCCAAAGACAAGTCACGCCGTGTTAGTAATGTGACGCGAAGTGCGGTCGGGAAGGCTTCGCTTGACTTTTCTCATTCGCCTTATAACTGACAGGCGCTCGAGATAACTAGATCAATTTGAGTCTTCGATTTGCACCAAACGAATGCCATGTTGACTACAACGACCTTGTTAGGATATTATAAAATATTTAGTCTGAGAAAAAAGCTAATAAATTGGTGGTAAGCTTACGCCCAAACCCAATAATTAACCCACAATCTCAGATTGAAAACCTTCTGAGATCAGACAGTGATAGTCGATCGATCGCCTATCTGCATCCCAATAACCAAAATCTACGAAGACAATCCATTTTTGGTGACAGATGTAATGCCATCTCTTCGTTCTTTACACTCATATTTGATAATCAATAACCAAATAAAGTAAATAAAACCGTACAAAAAATATTAAAATATACAATTCTATGTTAAAAACATAGATCAAACAAAAACAACAAACAGCTTTTTAATTATTTTAAAAACTGGAGTAAATTAAAATCTTATTATAGGAGTTTGGCACAGCTGAACTGTCATTTTCATACAGAGGTCTATCCACGTACACCGATCCGACCTACCGTGGATGGCTTGCATCGACAGATGGCTATTACGATCCGTCGATTAGTTATTGATACACTTTAATCAATATTTGGATTAAGATGACTATCTCAGATGGTCAAAAATGGTCAAAATTGAGATAGGTTATTGGGTTTGGGCGGTTTGGGCGGTGATTTACTAAATAATCTCAAAGATTTATTAGTTTGTGGTTCTCCCAATATCTTTATCGAAAGTAAGTTTATAATTGGATAAGAATACACAATATTGAAATCATAATAAATAGCATTTAGCACAGGTTATAATATATACTTTAATATTAATATTTTTATGTATTTTCTTAATAAAAATACCTAATTGTTTATTTAAATTAGTTTAAATAAATAAAATCATTTATTTCAGACCAATTAATAAGTCCATAATATGTTGTTAGTACAGTAAAACTTATAACTATATTAGTAAAATTATTAAAAATATTTAATTAATTAGTCTACGTTGATTTGAGACACCCAGCGACTCAAAACAGCACATTTAGGCTTATTTGCTATAACTTTATTGCTGCTATAACTTTAAAAATGTACTTTTAAAGTTTTCATGCTCCGGGCTCAGAGATTTACTATACAGAAAATATATATTCGCTTTACAAATTGAAGGACAGACGTTAATAATGTTTTATAAACCATCAAAGGGCTTGCTATAAGCATCTTCTAAGTTATTAACTTTAGATTGCCGTAAACTTAAGATCGCTATACTTTTATGACCGAATTAGAAGACATTATATGGAGGGGTTTTGCAAACGTTAACGTCGTTCTATCAAGCGATTAACACTCTTATACCTCGAATATAAGTGCTATTGTAGAGTTGTCTTATACATTTGTTTTGTTGTGTTTATGGTAGGGTTTAGTAGGGAAATATCCATTTTTATGAGGTAAGAATGCTCGGGTTTTGTATGGTGACGGATATTAATGCTGTTTATTTAGGCCCGTCGTCAAATTACTGTTTATTTTGTGGCTAATTGATACTAATAAATAACTTAACAGCCGAAGATTACTTTAACCCTTAACATTTAAGGGTTCGAAAATACGACATAACTAACAGTTTTAACTAAACTATCCGTTAATTGCTTTATCGTTATTGAATATTCTATATTCCTATCTTCTAATTTATAGTAAATTTATGCTGATTAATAGAAAAGTATACAAAGTAAAATTACTCGCAAGGAGCTTGGTAATTTAAGTATTTTTAAACAAATGGTTTTTTTTTTCGTATCATATCAAAGTTTTTTATATCGTTGGCACAGTGGCTCGTTCGCGGGACACTCACCTTTAAGCTCATAGTTCGAGACAAAAGTGTGCAATATTTAAACTTGCTTAGTACGTGCACATTTAAAACTTTATCGAAGCCTTGTGTTTGTAGATTTTTTTATTAAAGTTTGTAATTTTATTAATAACAGCGTTATTCAATAAGAGCTACTGAATTATTGCAAAAAATAGAAGTAAAGAGTTTATTAATTGTATTAATTACTGATTTCCTAAAAACTACTTAACAAAAAGTAATATATCAAATTTTGCTAACAATATGTGAATCATTAAACATAATTAGATATTTAATAAATGGGTGTAAGAAAGTGTTACAAACGGAAGACAATTTTATAAAAACGTTATATAACACTTGGCCGTGCCAAAATAATAATAAGTTCATTCTAAGCTGCTCGCGAGAAAGATTTAAAATGATTTATGTGCTTATAATGTTGCCAACAAAATATTATTTCATTTTCTTGTATGACTTTATGTTCGTATAATTTTATAAATTATAACACGATGCAGATATTAACTGTAAAATATGTATTTTGTTCGAAAAACATCGTCACTCTATCGAGTATGTAAGTTCAAAAGCACAAATATTTATCGTATAATATTTAATTTAGAGGTTTGTAGCCATTAAAAGGAAAATTAATAGACGCTTTAGAATATACTCAAAAACAGAAATGGAACTGGGCGGGTCATATTGCACGCATTGATAAAATAAAAAGACAAGGTGGTGAAAACTGGATAACAAAAGCAAAAGACAACAAAACAGATGTGGAGGCCTTACCTGACCCGTAGAGGGGGTATTTTCAATTTATTTACTACTTAAAATTTATTAACATTGAAATTACTAATTATCACCGGAATTATAATTTAAGGATAAATAAAATAGTAATAGTATGTTTTTATGTATACACATGCTATGTAAGAAATGACAATATTTAATTAGAATAAAAAAAATTAAAAAACCAAAGCGGATCCAAGTTCTATCCTGCGTGATCTTCTGTTTCTATTGATAGTTGATGCTCTAAGAATCAATGCAAGGATTTTCCAATGGCTAATTATATACTGAATGCGCATTTCATACAATAATTTTTAAAATACGGAATATTAACCCTTTTTATCTAAGTAGGTATATTAGTTTAGAGTTATTGTTTCGACTTTTTATATTACTATGAGTTCTATTCTAGGATTTTAATCTAATAAAATCGAGTCCCTGTTTGTGGCTTTGAAGTAAGTTATTTTGGAGCCAATAGGCATCGCAAGAGATGATGGCAAGCGGCCAGATGATTCCATCCGTCGTTCATCATCGTTGATCCCTTGAAAAATGGAGTGGGAAAACGGGATACTACTTGTGTGGACAAGTTTGCCCCAGTTCACATCCTTCAGTCAAGCAAAAAAGCTGGGGTGGCCGCAGATCAGAACAGGCAGCAGAACAAATAATTAACGCCACAAATATAAGAGTCTTTCCTTCAACTTCGATTTTGATCCATTTGGAGTAGAGGCTCGGGGGCCAAGTGCACAGGCGCTAGTAGTTTAGTTGGCGCCTAGTAGATGATACCGGTGACACCAGAGCTGTTGCTTTTCTGGCTCAACGAATAATTAGGGTAAAAGCCGGATAGTTGCCTCGGACGGATACATGCCCCGGTGTTTAATAAACTATAGGTATCGCAATGCAGCGAGGAAATGCTGCCAGCGTTAAAGGTACTGCCACAGGTACCAAACTATTCAAATTTGTTTTGGATTTCTTTTAAATATTTTTTTATTATTGCTTTGCTGGTAAGAGAAAATTCTAAATACTGTATTCTTGATTGTATGAATCGTAAGTTATTTATTTCGAATGTCTATTTTCCAAGGCGTATCATACATAAGCTATGAAATAAGTTTTGTGGGTTCAATAAATCTGTCTCGCTGGAGTACGGTATGTAAATGTAAACCAAACCCAATAACCTAATTTAATCATAACTCGGCTGACGTAAGTGAAGTTGACGTGGAACGGAATGAAAAGTTATAAGGAACATCTTAATAGCTTTGAATTTTCAGAACCTTTAAATTATTATATTTATAATTCTAGCTAGGGAATTCAGTACAAAGGCATTGTAGTTATTATCTAATCCAAGAGTTTATCCCTTAGTCTGTAAAATCACGGATCATTTCTTTCATCGGATTACCCCAATTAGTCATTTTTAATATTTTTCCTGAAATAAACTTTAGGTCGACGTAATTCATAGCGTTGAAATTTAATTCAACGAAAACTGATTGGTTTCGGGACGTCGCAACCCCATCGTCCTTTTGTTACATAATCTGTGACAACAATTATTTCACTAGTGCAATCAGTCATCCCTCTTCCTAGTGGTAGTGACATGCTGTTGCTTTTGGCATAGCCAAGCCTAATGAAGTTTTTCCAAACCGATTCTACTTAGGGTCCAAAAAAGCAGCGTACCAATTTTTGGCAGGCTGACAACGAACTCGCGACCCCTTTGAATTTAAAATGTTCATTGGCAGCGGTATCACCTTAGGTCCTCAAACCCGTTTGCTCCCCGTTCTGAAAAAAATCGTTTGTCTGTAAAGTCGGTGATGATAGTTGAACGTGACAACGTCATAAGAAAATACTGATGGAATGGTTACGTTTTTTAAAAGAATATTTAATTTTGTTTGTTTGATAGATACTTTATATCGATATAGAGAAGGTAAATGGAATAACAATTGAATTGATTTATTTGTTTGCATAAATACAATTATGTCAATTCGCGGACGCTGATTGTGCCTGTTTGTCGCTCGTTCCACGCTCTCGTTTGCATTTCAAGCCTTAAATGGAACGCCTCAGAGCGAGGTACCGCCGCATGCGTCATTTTTTTTCGTGACGGCTCCATTAAGAAGATTTCTCGTCGTATAAAAAATTGACCCTAAAGAAAATCACTAAGTGCACTCTTGAATTTTATCAAGAGTCGGGAACATATAACTTAGCCCGAAATGTTATATTGCCGCAGCATCGTGGAGATGGGAGAAAGCTCTTACGTATCTCGTTCGATATCGACCCAATAATTCACAATTGCGTCTTCCTTACACAACAATCCCATCAATTCTTTAGGTGTCGCTGTTTGGTTTGGTTTTAAGATATTTAAAAAAATGTCCGATTTGAACACTTAAAGCCAAGTGAGAACTTTTTCGAAAGTTTTAATTGATGTTTTCTATTAAATTATATATAATAAAGGAACGGGATTATAAGCCTAATGAATAGGCGCAACTATCGACTCTGATTCATGACGGTCATGCGGTTGAATCCTAATGGATTATTCTGTGTGTGCAATTATTAGTTTCTCAGGCGCTGGAGAAATATAACGGAAAGAGAATGACACTGGCTGGAGTGTGATAGGCAAAAAAAATATGCATGAATAATATATAATCAAAAATCACGTTTATGATGTTATAATCTATGTTAATTCTGTCAAAATCTATTATAACGACACCAAAAGGACTACTAATATTTGGGTGTAAAAACTGACGGTCACAATTACAGCTGATGACGTTGTTATAAAGTATCTAATACATAGAATTCAGCCGGGACTTTTTATTTTGATCATTATATGTTGTTCTAAACGATGTTGTCGTAAACGATACTGACTGTATTTTATATTACATATAAATACATTTACTCTTGAAACCATTATATGGAAGTGTTCTGTAAGGTGTGGGAAGGTGGTAAAATAGTTTGATTGCCATGGCGCGGTGCTATTTGAAATGTTTTTGAAATATGACCCACAGTCATATTTGAAAAACATTGACCGGCCAGTTACAAAATTGTGGGTTTTGACATTTAATTACAACGATGTATATCAGAAGGGAGGATGTTATTGCGTATATATTTTAACCGCGGCACATGCCTATTATGTCTCGATATTCCACAATAATATCGGTTTATTAATTGATGCTTTTCCAATGTTCTGATCCGGGAAAGAAAAACAACTTCTCATTAACTTAGAAGGTAGATTGCAGAGGAAGGCGATTTTTCTGTCAGCTTTAAATGTCTTTTATTATGATTAAAATGTAATATTCTCAGTAATAATATTGAGAAGAGTCCGTATTTTAAACGCTATAATTAAATTTCATAATAAACGGTAGTACGTTAATTATAAACATTATAAAGCATGACTATCTTATAACTCCGGCAGATAAATAGGGTTTTGATATTTTCAAAACTTTAAACAAGCATCAGTTTGGCATCGCGAGAGATCTGACGTGCTGTTGCTCGTTGCGCTAAAACGTAGTGATTTATGTGCTAAAGGCGACTTGCAATCCGCACTGCACCCGCCCGACTCCTAAACTGGACACTAATGCCTTAACTCAGATCCAAGAATTTATATAAAGAAACCTTGGGGTTTTCCCTAGCTGTAGAATGAATTAGTTATAAATTGCATTCATACTGAGACCCCCATCAAATACTTTTAAGTATTTTGTTGTTATCTATCTTATTTTAAAATTAAAATAAAATAAGGCAAAACAGATAATCATTTCGGGCGACCACTCTATCTCTATAAGATTCAAACGTTGTATGTATGTATTCTTCAGTTCGTAATAAAATAAAACTAACAAAAAAAGTTGATAAACATATTGGTACTGACGCCCAAACCCATTAACCTATCTCTTTCCATTGTTGACTATCTGAGCTAGACATGTTAATACAAATATTGATAAAAGTCAGCCAATAACCAACCGACGGATTGGAATAGCCATCTGTCGATACAAGCTATCCATGGCAGGTCGGTGTATGTGGATAGACCTTTGTATGATAATGACAGTTTTTTAAATTATGATAAACCTTTTTAATATGTTTTAAACTTAGATATGGATATTTAAATATTATTTGTACGGTTTTATTTACTTTATTTGGTGTATATTGGTTATCAGATATTAGTGTAAAGAGCGAAGAGATTGCATTGATATCCATCGTCAAAAATGGATTGTCTTCGTAGGGTTTGGTTATTGCAATGCAGATAGGAGATCGATCGACAGTCACGGTTTGATTTCAGATTGAAAACAATCTAAGATTGTGGATTAATTATTGGGTTTGGAAGAATCACATTAACGGACGGATTATCCTCTAATAATCGAACTGTATCAGAGTATTATTACATTTGTTTTTTCAAACGCCTTATCCATTTCTTTCAAAATTCGTGGCAGTCTCTTGACCACGTACAGTTTTCTTACATTAAGATACTGAGGATACAGTATCTGTACGAAAGATGAAATACAGTATTTTTTAAAGAAAATTATTTAATTAACGCAAACCTTTAATATTTAAATCAATAAATAAATCAGTTGCGCTACAACCTTTTTAGGTCTTGGCCTCAGATTTCGGAATCTGTTTCATGATCAATTTTAAATCTAATAGGCAAGTAGGTGATCACACTCCAGTGCGTGACTATGTATAGTGAAAATCATTCACTATACATATTTATTGCTAAAATAGAAAGGTTAATCTAAACGTACAACCAAATCAAACGCTCCTAGGGACGGAATTCAATCGTAACCAGACGAACATTAAATTATTTTATTATATACCAATTCAGAACATGGAATACGTCTAATGTATACCTCGATCTCATTATAATTATAAAAATCAAACTCGTAATTTGAAGATGTATGTTATGTATGCAAAGGTTATGCATACTAGACCAATTATAAATAATGAGGAACTGAATCTGGATGATACAACTGTATTTCTTGGAATCATCACAGATTCAAAACTTCAGTTTCATGTCAACGGATTGGCGAAGAGACTTTGTTCTGCAGCTTACGCAGTTAAAAAATCACTCACTGATTGATTTTCATACAACCAGACTTGCTTATTTCAGTTACTTTCACAGCTTAATGACTTATGGGTTATTACTATGGGGTCATGCTGTTGATGTCGAATCTATTTTCATCCTGCAAAAGAGGGCAATTCGTGCTATCTATAATTTAAAATGTAGGGAATATCAGCGAGATAAATTCAAAGAAATGAATATACGCTACCTTTCCCTCGCAGTTTATTTATGAAATTTTTTATTATATATGTTTTAAAAAATAGTTATAAGTTGACTAGAATAGAACAAATGCACAATGTTAATACTCGGAACAAACGCGGGCTGCAATTTTCCCGTACTAGTCTATCTAAAGTCAGTAATTCTTTTTTGGGAAAAGGGATACTCTTCTTTCATAAAATCCCAGAGGCTCTCTTATCTCTACCTTTTATTATATTTAAGAAATGTATTAAAGAAAAGCTTTGTAAAAAGGCTTTATAATAAAGTAAGCGATTATCTAGTTCATAAAAGGGCCCGGGACCTTGGGACTTGCTGGGCAGGATACTTCTAATTAATTTGCTATATTTGTTTTAAAATAAGTATTGTTTGACGATTTGCTTTTTTCAAAGAGTACCGACACTTTTTTACGCCGGCTTTTTCTCTCGGCCTCCCCTCTCTTCTTTGCCGATGAGTAGGTATGTCTACAGGTTCAAATTCTTATGACGTGGAATAAGTGATACCTAGCTATCATATTTTCCATAATAATCGAATTTTATTTTTTATTTTTTGATACAATAATAATAAATTACTGTCTAAAATTCATAATATTATCGCATTTAACCAATTTATTAAAATAAAGATACATATTAGAATGAGCCTACTTGACTAAGAAAGACGGCTGACTAAAATTAGTTTCTCATGTAAAGAAAATTTTTTAAGTTATTTAAAAGTTATTTAATCATTATTATCGAATATGAGGAAGAAAGTACCTTTTAAGAACACATAATCATACAAGACAAGATTTTTATATATATATATATATTAATATTTCAGAATAACTAAAACATAAGACCATATCAAACCCTGTAAACCAGTTAGCGTGACCTGTGTGACGCTACGTCTAAATCACTTATATAGACTTTACATTTATATACACCCTCACTAAAACTTTACTTATTTGGGTAATTCAAAACTATTTCCGATTTTATTTTGGTACAAAAAGGTAGTTTTAATAAAGTTTTTTTATAAATGTAATAAATACTTGAGGTACTGATACGAGGCTTAGGAAAATGGGCTTGTAAAAATATTATCGAAATATGTTCTTAAAACTCACGTTTATTGAAACCTGACAACAACAGTAATTTAAAAACCTGTCCTATCTGTCATGAGAGAGATAAACCACTACCTTTTTACGTACATTTTTCGGGCGTCCCTCAGATATCATAATTAAGATGCGGACATAGCCATGAAAGGAAAGTTTTTATTTCTAATTTCGCTTTTCAGAGTCAGGTATCGTGAAATTATACAATATGATAGAGCGCGGTACAGTAAATAAATAAATACATAGCAGCATGGTTTGGAAAACTTTGTTTTTTGCATACCTTAAAATGTCAAATACTCTAAGTTATGTAACATCTATCGCTTCTAAGTCTGAAGGGGGAAGATAATACAGAAATGAGCCGTAGGATTTTCTTCTCTAATCAATCTAAAAGATTCTATCTTATCGGTCTATTTTAATAAAATAATAATTAAATATAGTACAAATTATTTGCTACCAGCGGACTGGACAGACGTTGTTCTGTTCACACATCTTAAATATAAAGATTTCAAATTTAAAAAATGCCATCATAAAAGCATGTATTATATAATTGTAAATAAACTGAGCTAATCTTGAACAAACAAAAAACTCATCAAAATTGTTTTATTGGGTCGATAGAGAAAGATTCAACCGCCTCGGTCATGGTATGAATGATAATATCGGCATGTTTAGTTAATAGAAGCAAAAAACAAAAGGAAACTCTAAATAAACACTTGATGTGTTTATTTAGAGTTTCCTTTTGTTTTCGACCAACTTCTAAACTTCGGTCAAAATTTCTATCATTCATAACCATGGAAAAAATTACGTTTATATGTCAATTGCGTTTACTCAAAGCCCGGCTCCTGGTTCTAAGATACCTCCCCACCACTTCTTTTATTATGTAGATAAATACAAGGAAAAAAAGGGGTCATTCGAGTATATATTATAGAGTTGCAATGTTTCGCGCCCCTCCCCTCCTCTTGTCAGAAAAAGAAAGCAAAGCTCTCAAAAAGAATAGTATATAATATATACGTATTAATACTTTGCAAAATGCATTTCGTTTTCAAACATATAGACAATGTGTGAGTAAAAGTTACTTACGTAATACTTGAATGCCACCTAAAACACCGCTCTAAAATAAACAATATATTAAACAAAAAATAATACAACGTATTATGAACGAAATTCATATAAAAATTTGTTGAACTTCATATTATTATTATTCTTATAGTCTTATTTAAAGATTTAGAATTACTATATATCGGTATTTCCTATAATAATTCCTATATATAAGCCCAGTACGCGTTCTATAGATCTCAGGTTCAGTCACGTACAACATTACTCGTATGACAGCCTGCGTAATTTCAACTTTATTTACGTGTGCATAAAATGACGTTCGCCTTTATTAATTATGTACATTTAACTGCAATAGTCACTAAAATTTATTATTTTTTATTTTGGAAGTGAAACTTCTTTATCGGCTTTGGAAAGAAATTTACTGTCACATTTTTCGGTTACGCGTCAAAATCCATAAACAAATCTTGCAACTAATAAATAAACTGGATCTGAAATCGCAGGACGTAGAACCAAGTTGTCAACTGTGTTGTGCACTATGAACTAAAATCATTTGATACCAACAATAAATTACTTGATCGATCGCAGATCGCTCCGTAGTTTTTTAAAGTTTTGCAATGGAATGATCTTGGGTTAAAACCTTGAAATTAATCTGATTACTACGGATTACAAAAACGCAAACAAGAGCTTCGTTTGAATGCAAATGTATTCAGAATATCGGTTTTTGACATAACAAAGAAAATACAGCATTTGAGCTCAGCATAACAGACAATTGGCTCGAGAGCCTCTAGCCCGTCCTCAAGATGCAAAGGATTCCGTTACAACTGCGTATGGCTTTGATTACTTACTCTTTTTAAAAAACTCAAATAAGCCATACAGATTTCTTTATTCGATAAGTTGTATTACTTATATTTATATTAAAAATATTTTATACTGTACCTATTATAAACAATAATTACCAACATCTTAAGCACCTCCGACAATGAAAATTGTAGTAAAGTAAGTAATTCTCTTCTCCAATGCTTGGGCGTGATTGTGGTATTCTTTAAAGCATATTGTCACATCTATATTACGTCATCCAGTGTTAGGTTTCTTCGTTACGGAATATCTTGATTCGGTCGCCGCGCTCGAATCCCGCGAAAAATGCAACAGCTTAATAATAAAATTGATTAATTTTTCAACGCGGTATATTTTTTTCAAGAGAATTTATTCAAATAAATAAGGAAAGGAGTGGTTAATCTTCTGGAGCCTGGTTGGTCGCACACTCAAATTAGTTCTGTTACGCGTATTATACTGGTGAAAGTCACCATTTGTTTTAAAATCGTTTAAGTTTTTTTGTACATACAACAAGGCTTCAAGAATATATTGACTGGATAGTGTAGTTTAGTTCCTTAAATCTATTCCGTACCGACTCCTTCGGGGAAACACAACAAATACCCCGAACAGTCCGCTTTTGCAACACAAATATGGATTGAACCTCTGCAGCAGCACCCCACAGTAGAATATCGTACGACATAACGCTGTGAAAGTAGCTATGGTACACAATTTTAGCCGTATCCTATCAGTAAGCTGTCGGATTTTCTTTACTGCATATGCTGCAGAGCTCAGCCTATTCGAAAGAGTCTCTATGTGTGGGCCCCACTGGAGTTTACTATCTATTGTTATGCCTAGGAAAACAGTTTTGTCAACAAAGTTTAGTTCCCTGTCCTTAACTTTCAGGTTACCAATATCTCGCTTTGCGTTATTAGTTGTAAATATAATACATTTTGTTTTATTCTCATTAAGCAGTAAGTTATTCACTTTAAACCAGTTAACTATGCGAGAGATGGAATTGTTTACATCGATCAATAATATGTTTTTCCTATTCACTTTAAATAAAAGTGAAGTGTCATCAGCAAACAATACCATCTCATGAACTTCGTTGACAAAGAATGGGAGGTCGTTTATATAAATAAGAAATCACTTAATTACTTTTATACAGTAATCAGTATTGTAATCCTTAAGATATTTTAATGATAAACAGTAAAAAGGACTAAAAATTATAAAACATTTTAATAGATGTTTGATTGCTTTCGGAGCATAAACTTAGAACACAGTGTAAAACAACTCACAATAACAAACTAACTAACTTTAATGAACAGTAAACACGTCTTATTTTACAATAATTCGATATTAGATCCCCAGATGTTTTCATAACATAATAGGATCTCGATTTCAGCCATTTGATTCAAACCTTTTGCCAATTAATTCTGAAACATAGACAAAACCGTCACTAATTAAGGCTCATCTTAAATCTTGTTATTAATTCTTCACATATTCGGTTAACTTTGAATAGAAAAAGGACTACAAAATTTTACGAACACAAATCTTGTTCTAAATTTGAGGAGATTTTTTTTGTGTTTAGATAGCACTTTTGTGTTAGCACTGTTGGTCTAGTAGCTTCAGCATCTGACTCTATAAGCATATTTTAATTTTTGAGTATTTTATATAAATTTCACCGGCAAGGAATATTATTTAAACTTATTTTCATTGTCCTTGAAAAAGCTTAATTATAGTATTAAACACAGTTGTGTAAAGTGTAGTAACACTTTTCAATAAAACTTCTACAAAAGGCACTCAAAAGGTTGAGTTGTCCAAGTAATGTATTAAGTTCATGTTTTATCCGTTATAGATGACCTAAATAAAAATGAAGATACATATTTGAATTGACAAATGAAGCTATTCAGTTACATATTGAGGGTTACCCGGACAATTTAATCACCTCTTTGTTACATCTCACGTCCATTCATTAAATTCATGCGATGTAGTGAACTCCGGTGAAGTGTCCGAAAGGACCGATAACAATGTGCTAAATTCATTCGCAGAACACAAAGGTGTGTCAACCTGTTGAATTTCTGATAGCTTCGAAAAATCGACATCATATATCATCCTCTCCGTATCATAGCCAATCATCGTAGCAAATCTATGACCCCAAAATATGTCACACTCTATAAAACTCGACCTCGCTTGCACCGATTGACCGGTTGATTCTATCATACCTTCGAAAACTACGAGTATTTCTATTTTACTACACAAGAGGTCAGCTGCTGATAATTTGTAAAATGGACTTTTTTCGTCTATGCAATGGACCACCGTAATTGGCCATAGAAAAAAAGTTTGTTCGCATTCATCTACGTCAACATTCAATTCAATTTGATCGCTAATATTCATTTGCTTCTGCTCAGATTGAAACCTTATTACGTAGGCTTGAGGCTTTATATTCAATATTCTAGACTTCCTCATATCGCCAACTCTGAATATTAGACAGAATTTGTCATTTCTCAGATTTATAACTGCTTGTCTGCTAAAGAGAATTGTCTGCGTCCTGGCTCGAGGACGAGTCAACTTTGCGAAAAGTATGCCGACCATTATTGCCTGGAATATTGAGCTCACAATGCATTGTAAGCACATCGCAGTTACAGTCTGGGGACATTCGAGTGTGATTGCTCGCTTTCCATATGCGACCGTTGTGTGAACTTCGATACTGAAGAGGAAAGCCGAGGTAAACCCATATAGATTTCGTATGCACGGTGTTGTCTTCGACGCATTTTGAGAAATGGATACAGGTAAGAAATCTTCATGGTTATAAGAAATTATCCAATAGATGGTGCCAAAAAAAAGCCAAAGAAATGTGTGTGCGCTTACAAAATTGAGAAGGGTCCATCTCCACCTTGCTTCAACAAGTGCAACGATGTAGTTGGAGAATAGTTGCCTTTGTTTTGATTTACTTTCGATATTCAGGTAACCATTTTTGAGTACGGCACGTACGTTTTTTCTACGTGTGTATGAATTAATACCTGGCACACCTGAAAACAGTAATTGTAGTTAAATTTGATAACATCTGACTGAGACAACAATTAATTGTTTTATATAAAATGAACATTGTCTTAGTGTGTAAATCATTAATGGCTGTTAGATTAGGATCACAATAATTAGACTCTTATTTCGAAGGTTGGCGAGCACATAATTCTGGATGCCGCACGTCTAATTTTCGTCCATTTGATAAAATACGTATATATGTAATAATATCATGCAGATTATATTTTTCAAGCAGCGTACTTACGATTTTTTGGGCGATAAATTCCTGGAACTACTGGCGGCGGAATCTCGTCCGTATTTATTGGTGACCATTTACTTCCAAAAACCATGATTATCTAAAAAAATAGAAATTAAATATGTCTTGTAATTATACCTATTATAATAGTATTCTTTTATATAATACAAATATATTTATCACTAATTTACTACTATATTATCATTGTTAAGAAATTCATTTCTACTTACCTTATCTTAAAGAAAATTATCAGTTTTTACTCAACAGCTATCAATAATAGACATTAAAACGAAGTTATATACATCTTTCATTTAATTACGACTACCACATATGTGTTGAAGTTCGCCCACGTAAAAGTATTTAAATAGACTGAGAAGCGTTGATAAGATAAATTAATGACGTTAATAATAAAGAAAGTACATAGCGAATCTGTAGCCTCGATTTTGTGAAGCCAAAGCAAATAAAACATTTAAATAATTTGCTACAATGTTGCGATTGAATATTTATTAGCGGTCTGTGTAAATGTTATAAGACACTTTTTATGTAACATAGCCTCTTGCCGTTTCCTACCACGGCAGGAGGCTCATGAATGTTGAGTGATAATGGCACCTATGGACATATTGCCAGAAGGCTCGCAAGTGCGTTGTCAGCCTTTGAAAAATTGGTACGCTCTCTTCTTGAAGCACCCTAAGTCAAATTGGTTGGCAAAATATTAGTAGGATTCGATTCCACATAGAGGTGGTGCTCGGCAAAAAATGCCGAGAAACTCTCTAAGAAACTCTCAGATCTGGAACGCCGGGCGTCGGGGTGATATGGATGGTATTTTGTATTCTGCTTTGATTTGCGATGATAAAACTTAGCAGTGGGTCTGAACAACTCATCTGAAGACCTTCAAAGGTAATGCGGCAAAATATGCAGACAGAGCCCACATCTCTACGAAATGCCAAGGGATTTCCGTTCGGAAAGTGACCGGTCATCGACGATTCGACAACGCGCAAACTCGTGTCGAGTTTAGACTCCAATTCAAATTGTGCAACGTTCTAAAGTAATGTAATTTGTTTTTTTATGTTATATGAATACATCTATTCCTTTAGATTATATGCTGTGTAAGACGATAGCTGCGAAGGGCTAAATTTTAGTTGCGTCACTAAGAAATCATACTTTATAAAGTATGTTGTACTATGCATCTAGCATGTTTTTGAAATTGGTATCAAATATATCAAGACGCAATGCAATTTTTAGTTAAAGTGCTTAATGATTGTGAACTGTGTACGTAGTTGTTTGCGCAATTTGCTTCTCTCGAATAGACTTAGATATTGTATTCTTCAATTATATGTTCTACAAATAATCAGTGAAGGCTCTTGTTCGGTGAGATAAAGTAATCCGGTAGCTAAGTGTACGACTCTTTGCCGTATTAAAGATAACGTTTTTATCGTATTTGCTACAAATTGTATTTAAGATTGTTAAGGTTTGTCGTATGTTGGTAATATTATGACCGACTGTCGCAATGAGTTAGAATAATAAAAGACACAAATGTAGAATTGTTTATTAAAAAAGTTCGGAATAAAAGCTTTTTTATAATATAAGATAAGCTCCAGTTTGGCGCTTGGGTCTATAACAACTTATTACAATTAATGTGATTTTTCTACTAATATCAACACAGATGGCATATAAAAAGGGTACACAATTATTTTTGCAAAAATAATATATTTTTGATATTAAAAAGCGTTAGACAATGTACTCGGGGCGCCTGAAGCATACCGTTTCGCAATGCGATAACAATCATATTATTTCTTGCGTTGCTTCAAATGATGTAATGAAAGTATAAATCTAAAATCCGTAGTTATAACTCAAAGCCTAAATAAACTACGATACAAAGAGAAAGACGAAAGCCTCTTCTAAACTTTTGTATCTAAGTATTAATTAGTATTTATGTAATTAGTAACTGCTAATTGCGTTTCTTGCGGAATTTAAATTGTATATTATGGCAAGTAGGATCTTGAGTGAGATGAGTCCTAACAGTGTTTAATTATTTCAATTATCATTCACACTTCAACTATATTAATTGATTTAACCATATTGTGGTTTATATTATTCGTAGGTTGGACGATTTTATTATAAAACTATAACAACAAATAATAAATGCTCAGGCAAATTACAACGAAAAAAATATATGGCAAAATATAATCAGTATATTCATCAAATATACAGAGAGCTTGTATAAACTGTCGAGACAGTATAAATGTTAAGTACTCCAATTTTCTTATTACTTCAGTGTTTGTGATAAGAATTCTTTTTGCATATTGAAATCATACCGATCTGATATGTTAAGGAATATAATAACTATAATGTAGTACGTAATATTATCAGTCCCTTTATTTTTCCAATCAATATTTTAAATTGCATCGTTTCTTTTGATACCTTTTTCTTCAACAATCAGCCTTTAGTGATCTATTTTATGTTTACCTTCACAGCACTAATTTTGCTAGCAAAATAACATCGAAAGTTAATATATATATTCAAGTTTAGATTGGCAACTCGGTAAGTTTGTTAGCCACTTCTTAGTAAACTTAAGTCAGTTCAACTTTCTTAATGACTATTCAAAAGCGCTTGAAAAAAATCCGCCTCCTCAAGTCAAGAAAACTTTAAGATATTGTAATATTTTCGTATTTTACAACCTCGGAAATCTCGGAAAATGTTCTAGAAAGAACCTATTGCAAACTGGAACTGAACTTGAATTAACCTAAAAATTAAATTATACAGTTATTAAATGATATACCTAGTAATTTTATACTTTAAATCAGATTTCCCCAAACTTTTTTGTGTCTTAGACCCCTTGCCATGTTTTTCCTTGTTGGGTAGACCCCCCTACTTACCTGATATTGATTTCCTGTAAATTTCTAAATGTAGTGAAGTTTAGGTTTAAAAAACTTAAAAGTAAAAACACATGCTATTATTAATTTATATATTTATTAGATGATTTTTTTTTGTTTTTACAAGTTCAAAATGTATACCGACCACAATGCGAATACCATCATCCTACAACTTACATAATTTTATAAACATATATAATTTTTTTTTTCTTCATAGCTACTTTTATAAATAATGTATATGTTTTGATATTATAAGATAGTATGATATACATAATTAAAAGTAAATAGGTACTATCAGTATATGTGTTGAGATCCACTATCGTGGACACCCATTTTCATTACATGGACGGCCAAATTTTTATTTTCGCTGACGTAGACCCCTTGCAGGTTTTCATAGACCACTTTGGGAATCACTGCTCTAAATGGTTATATAATACTTTTGACAATAAAACAATAATTATTTTTTGACACACACATTAATAGAGTTCACATATGAAGAAAAATGACAAGGAACCCGATTTCCGTCCTCGCTCCACTGCAATAATTTTATATTAGGAAGTCGTCATTGATCTTTATAAGAAAATAAGTCATGGTTGATCGATTGAACCGAACAAAATTTCTCTATTTCTTACACACAACTCAATTCATTGATCGATTAGGAATGCTCATGTAGGTACTCTTCAAATGTATAACCATATCGAGATATGTTAAAACCAGTTTTAAATTATAGGAGTCTGTAAAAAATTTACCGTGAACTCATAAAAAATTTCATTATAAAAGATAGAAGCTGTATTTGGAACATCAGTCATTGTGTCTCAAAGAATCTCATATCCGCCAGTCCGTTTGGGAGTAACGAGGTTAAGACGAATTCATAATGATAATATTACTTTGATCACAATTCCAGAAATCAGTAGAAATATATAGTTTATTATTGAGATGATAGTCCTCACAGTTGGGCACTTCTCAGATAGAAGTTTTATCTTTTTGTAATCTGGTAAACCCCACACAGTGGCTGAAGACAAAGGTGTTAAATGTCAAAAAGTATCACAGCTGCAGAAAATGTTGTATTATATGTATTTATTTCCCCGTAGTTGGTATCGACTAAAAGATGTAAGGTTACTGCAGAAATTGCTCACGGAGTCATCCATTATTATTACATTGTTTAAATAGAATAATACATAACTATAATCCGTAAAAAAGTGTTTTCCTTAAATGTGTAAAAGTTATGTTAATAAAAGACAATACTATCAATGACATCGTTCAAATCCTAAACCAGTTAATTCAGTACACTTAGTACCAATTAATATTTCAATGAAACTGACATGAATTTGTCGTGAATATAGTAAGTATATTTAGTTGAAATTCATGTAATGATGCACAGTATAAAAGCAAGCTTACATAGGGGAGCAGCTAACTGGAGGGCGCGCTGTCTATACTAACTCGATATTTTCTTGGCGTTATATTTTACCTTAAAAACGAGACAGTTTTAACAACAATGTACGAGTGTGAATATTTTTATTCTGTAAGTCTCCACAATGTATTCATAACAAAACCGTTGAAGTTTTTTTTATATAAGTTCGAAGAAATATTAATTGGATAATTATTATTTTAAAAAGTCAATTTCAAATCTCTTAAGATGTATGTTGTCAGTAACTAATTCATTTTTATGAAAAAACTGTGTCAATATTATTTTTTTACACTTTTGAACGTCAATTCAAAATCATTCATTCATTACGGTAAAACGATGCACACTTATGAACATCGTTATGATAAATATATATATTAGCTGACCCGACAAACGTTGTTTTGCCACGTTTGTTATTCCTAGGAAACATATTTTTAATTCTACTACAATTATAATATGCAACCTTATTGCAGATCTGTGGATAGATTTAAAAAAAATCGGGATGTAAAAATAGGGGTTGATCGTATAAGAGTGAAAATTGAGAGAGGCATGAATTTCTTTTATTGTCAAAATTAAAGTTTATAATTAACAAATAAAAATAGAGGTTGGTCGAGGTAGAGGAGTAAAAAATTCAGGGTCATATGAAATTTTTTATTTTAAGTTATGATAAAATAAAAATAAATTCTTGCATAAAAAATAAAATTTTTATTAACAAATAAAAGTTGATGTATTTTTGTATGGTGTATCTTGAAGAAATAAAAAGGAAAAATTTTAGGGGTGGACCACCCTTAACATTTAGGGGGATGAAAAACAGATGTTGTCCGATTCTCAGACCTACCCAATATGCACGCAAAATTTCATGAGAATCGGGAAAGCCGTTTCGGAGGAGTTTATATATATATTAGTTACAAGTAGTTTCAACCTGGTGTTAGTAGACTCTCAACCTACGATCTCATCAGATTCATTAAACATTCTCACTTATGGTAAAGGGAAAAATCGTGAGGAAACTGGCATATAGAAAAATATAGTAGACCAAAGACCCAAAAAATTGACGTCGTGAGTCAGGCACAGAAACTGATCACCTCCTTGCCTATTACGAAAAATAAATGAACACGAAACAGATATCTGAGGCCCAAACCTAATAGGTTTTCGAGCGAGTAGTTTTTAACACTAGTTATATTAACGTCTTGGTCACGACCAAAATCATGTGTGTTTAACGCCTTATTGAGTTTCTTGATCATTCTTTATTTGACTTTAACCCGAATTTACAATACATAATAAATACAAATAATAATATTTAAGGAAAATATCTCGTAACCCTCTATGAAAATGCTAAACTAAACTAAACTAACTGTTTAAGGATTAATAGTAATTACATGAAGTGGTTTTACTTAAGTTAAAATAGAATACTTGATGCAACGTTAATTGATTAGTAATAGTTTGATAACTTATGCTGTTTAAAATTGAAGTTCTGTTTAGTTAATAAGTATTTTTATATTAAAAATACCAACAACTTTACCAAGTGTTTGACATTATTCTAAAAGCTAACATCTGGAAACATTTGTATGAGCCAATAATAATTTTAATAATCAATATTCAGTACTTCAATGCGAAACTAAAATTTTCCATGTGAAACTAGTATACTCTCTCATCGCAAAAATGCTTCTTTGGAATGCGGTTTTGGCGGTTCCTGCGATTATTTTATTAATTATTTGATTTACACGCACTGTCATCTCATGAAGGTGGAAATTTTGGAAAGATTTTGAAGGTATCGAAAGTTATTTATATTATTATTCAAGTGAAACTTCTTTATCATTTAAGCAATGAGAAATTTACTTTCTATTTATATCAACAGATATATCATCGCAACACCGCTTTGTTATTATTTAATGTATTACACGTTAGCGAAATAAATCTAATTATCTGTTAGTGATGTGATTCAATCATGTGATAATTAAGTGAGCCAGAATCTCTCATAGTTATTTATAGTTTATGAATGTAAATAATTAAATTAAAGTGAGGCATAATTGTGTAAAGCAATATTCAGTTTCTCAAAAGTGAACTACCTATTTTAAACCGAAACGAAGCGATTAAAATTTGAAAAATATCTTTATATGTAATTTAAATATAAACAGTTCTTTATATCCCGTAATGGTTACTAACATGAATAAAAAAAAAGGAATGATTCACGTTTTAATTAATAACTGGCTACGAACATATTATGCCAAAGAGCATTCTCCTAAGTATGAAAGAAAACTGAATAATAAGACTAAAAGTTAAGTGATGGGTTTATTACGTCAAAATCTCAATATAAGCTATTAGTGGGTCTGGTAACTTGACGTTATTCCAGCAGAGATTTATTTATTTATTTATTGAGATGCTTCGCATGTTGTTTAAAATATAAGTAACATAAAGCCAAAGAACGAACCTAACAAAGGAGATGAATTTTATTGTGACTGAGTTTGAGTTATCTGCACCGTGCAGTTAATAGGACCAATTCGTAAGTTTGAAAAATATCCCAACTTTCGCCGTTAAGCGGCTCAGATTAGCCCTTGTTCACGTGCTGGAAGATATTATTTATTACACTTTAACTTCAAGATTTGTCTAACTTTTAAAACTTTGGTGAATGTACCTTGACTTCAAGTGATTTAAAATTTTGGACTGCTGGCTGTTAAGTAAAACTGACCTTTAGCGTTTGGGGTGAGATTTCCTACAGCTTACGTACGAACAAACGTAATAAAGCAGTCGTAGTTTACGTACGTAAAACGGGTAATTCCAATACTTTTACATGTTTGTAAGGTTCAAATATCGAACACCTTGTTACGTTTGAATTTCGAACTTGGCAATTTTTCGATAAGCTTCCAGTTTAAATATCCCAAAGATCGCTTCAGCGTTCAGCCATACGTTCCTCAGGCTGACTTCTTTGAATACATCACAATACGACCCGGTTCGATATCGTATTTTTATTGTCGACCTGATTGATCGCCCGGGGAATGATTTCAAACGTTTCCTTACAGAAGTAAACAGTAAAGGTTTCTAAGATTTTCCTTTGTTGATTTATTATTATTGTGATGTTAGACTTTCTTTCGTGCAACGAAGTTAGTCATACACGAAGATAAATATTATTTTATAATAGTATATTTATAGTAACGATCTATGAACCCGATTAAATAGTATGTCAATGATAATAATAATCTGTAAATTAGAAATACCTAAATATTCTCTTGGGTGTAAGAGAGGCCTAGGTTTATATTAAAATCCTATTGTTTAACTTGATTATGTTACCAGTGCATTTAATCTGCTTTTAATCAAAATTTAATGCAATAATGAAGAAACAAAAACAACGTGTGTACGTTAAATAAAAATTAGTATTTTGCTGCAAAAGTTTTTAATGCCGTATGAAAACATAATATGTTGGTACTGCGGATTCAATTAGAGCCCCGTTCAGGTGCGAGCCGGTTTCAACTGCTTCTAGCCGGATATATCCAGATGTTACAGGATAACTGCGGTTTTAATATTATTTGTTACAGTCCTAGCTTCAAATACGAACATAAAAATACTTTATAATACAACATATAACAAATTCAAAGTGTAATACAAGCTCGATTAATACGTCATGACCTAACTATTAAATATGATTTAAAAAAATGCATTATTTATTGAGAAATATTTATATTATAAAACATTTATTTATACATTTATTTCAGTTTAGGATTGTACTGTAATTAAGTATTTTTCGGTGTTATACAAACTATGAAAGATAATAAATGATCTCTTTAAAATGTATTATTTGTAAGTAAGTTAAACAAATTGCAGATGGTCATATACTTTAGTGTATTAGTAAATTTTTTGAGTTAAGTTCACAAATTGACGTATTTCAAGAATTCACACTGGCACGGATGTCTGTGGATATTTGTACAAATTGCAAAACTACGTGTGGTTTAATTTCATCTGACGTTGCAACGTACGAATATTATTTTGAACACCCAACATTTTTATTTGTGGCATACATATTTAAACGCCTTAAACAATTCCTGTACAGAAACCATTAGAAATTGCTAAAATTTTACACCAGGCGTTAAAAAGTCAAGCTTAGTAAAAAAAATAAGGTTCACGATATATAGATTGCAAGTAGTTAAGTAATTAGTAAATAATATTTTTACTTTTATGTTGTTTTCTATATGATAAGCTACTCGTATATATACTATATCTACGAGTAGTTTAATCTTTTGAAAACCTTCGATTTCTATAATCAGAGTTTACTTGTAGCAGAATACGACTCGTAGCGATTGCGGCTGGTATTAACTATACACTAGTCTAAGGCATGTTATTATAGACCAACAGCACGGATTCGCAGCTGGTAAATCTACTCTCTCAAACCTCCTTGTTTTCAGTAATTATATTTTTAACGGTTTAGATAATAACCACCAGATAGACACAATCTACACAGACTTTCAGAAGGCATTTGATAAAGTTGACCATATGATGCTTTTACAAAAGCTGTCTTTTAATGGTATTAAGGGCAATCTTTTAAGATGGTTTACAGCATATCTACATAATCGTGCTCAATCGGTGGTTATAAATGGGTTTACTTCTTCTCAAATAGTAGTGACATCCGGCGTCCCCCAGGGCTCCATTCTTGGGCCGTTGCTCTTTTCCTTATATATAAATGACATATCCAAATGTTTCTTACACTGCAATTACTTGCTCTATGCAGACGATTTAAAGTTATACAGAAAGGTAGTTACACTTTCTGACGTGAAACTTATCCAGGAGGATCTCGATAGGCTTGATGACTACTGCCAAATAAACAAATTATTCTTGAAATTACAAGTGAGTGAGTGATGAGTTTACAAGAAAAACACATAACACAATCACCGCCAACTTCACCCTTGGATACCATGCCCTCGAACGTGTGCGGTCTGTAAGGGATCTTGGTGTCCTTTTTGACTCCAAATTAACCCTAGATAAGCACATAGGCTTAATTATTAATAAAGCCTACCGCATGTTAGGTTTCATAACACGAGTCACCAGACCCTTCAAAGACAAAACCACATACATCCACCTTTATAAGACGCTCGTGCAATCCCAGTTGGAGTACGCCTGTCCCATCTGGAATCCGCATTACGCTATATATGTCGCACAACTGGAGGCTGTACAAAAGAAATTTTTACGCATTTTAAATTATCGGATGAATAGTGGTAGGGCTAATTACAAGGAACTTTTAAAAAAATATAAATTACCTTCTCTGAGTACTAGGCGTAATATAATAGATTGTGTCACAGTGAGAAAAATATGCGTAAATGAAATAAGTTGTTCAGATCTTCTTGAACTCATACCATTTAATGTTCCTGCCAGGTCTCTACGCTTACATAGAACTTTTAATTTTCAGACTCCCAGAACCAACATTGGGTTCCGCGAGCCTCTTCACAGGATGTGTTCTTCTCTAGATTCAATCAAAAACATTGACCCTTTTTCGCACTCCACTACTGCTTTGTTTAGGAATAAAATAAAGCAGCTCTTAATGTCTTAACTCTCTACTATTATTGTGTGTGTTGTTGTCATGTGTTATTTTTATGGTTGTATAAGTGTAACCTGTTGTGGATGCATCCAATGTGTTTGTATTGTGTTTTATTTTTGACTTTGTTTTTATTATAAGGATGTATCTGTCTGGTTTCCCAATAAATAAATAAATAAATAAATATATATACGCCAGGGCTAAAATTTAACCTAACTTTAGAAATATGCAGACAAGTGACTAGTATAGATACTCTTAGTTTGTTGTTGTAACTTATACATTACGTTAAAATGTTCAGTTTAAAAAAATATTGTTTTCATTTCTTTTTATTCTGGTATTTTTTTTACGAGTTTTGAGTGCACGATTCTATTCGCATAGAAATAATAAACTTTAAGACCGAAGATTATATGAACGTCATAACGAAAATAAATTATTATGTATTAATAACAACTCCATGTATCGCGTAGTTTTTTATCTAAACTTATCTTTTAATTGCATAAAAATATATTTTAACTATCAAAAGAATATAAATTCAGTAAAAAAGTATTTTTGTTCACAGTTATTATTTAGAGAAAATTTAAATAAAAAATAAAATTATTATTTTCATTCTTTAGTATTTACCAACATATAATATTTTAATTTATAATAATTCTACTTTGAAACAATTAGCTACATTTTTCATAGTTTTATTTATAAGGTATAAATCTTTCAGACTTGTCTAAAACGGACTGCTCAGTTAAGTTGGGACTCTATCGAGTTCAGCCATAAATTTTGTTACAAATGAAAATGCATTTTTTTAAATTAAAATTTACACCTATAAAAAAAAGATTTTACCCTAATTGGCCTTTGACTTTTATACAGGCCTTTAATCTGTTTGGCCACGATTCTATGGACTTCACTGTTTCGAAGGAAAATTTCGCTACTGCATGCTTCTAAGATTTTATAAGAGACTCCATATCGCCGTGTCGTTTAGAGCAGGCCATGTCCTCTTAAACTGACCATTTTTGAAGTCTTAAGGCTTGAGGTCTGGGCTAGACGAGGGCCAGTCTTCAGCTCTTATAAAGTCCGGAACTTTAATTTCAAGCCAGGCTTGGGTGCATGTGACCAGGTTCACAATTCTACAAGAAAGACCAAGGTATATTTAAAAAAAGTCAATTACTGAGAGGTTTCAGGAACCAAGACAAAATCTTGATACACTTTGGCTGAAGTTTTCACTCCTTTTACACGAAATTAATAAAACTACTTTATGATTTCTTTATAAGACACGCCCAACCGAACCATCATCGATGATGACCACGTTGTATCTTTCCAACCATTTGAGCAGCTTCTTTAGAACTGAGCACCGAGCGTCAGGTTTTGTTTTATAATACATGGCAGAGTCCTAGCGGCAAATATCATTTCTCACGATAAGATACATTGCTTCCTATATGGGGTATCGACGAATTCTGTCTAAAACAATATTAACAGCTTTTGTTGTTATTAGGGCTCGCAGCCGCTCCGATCTTTTCTCGTCTTCGACAGATGAAGTGTTGTTGTATCTGTTGATAGTAAGATATACGAACATAGGGCTGATACCAAGCTTTTCAAGTATCTGAAAAATTACCGACGGCTCCATACCCACTTTGTGCAAGGCGATCACTGCAATTCTATTTTCTTTACCACAACCTTTCATATTGCAATTTGTTTATGAAAAAGGCATAAAATCGAAAGTTTTTATAACAAAATACGTATATATACCTCTTACATAAAAGTTTTTAAGTTTATGTAAAAAACTTAAAAACTTTTATTATTTACACTATTTATTATCAGACTAGTTATAATAGAGTACCACCGTCTTTATGAAACACTTGCGCTTTATTTGCGTCATATGAAAACCGTGTGTCACTGAAGCAAATAAGAGATTTACATACTAATATCCTTATTTGCTCCATTCTTTCGCAATATCTTGCAAATATTGGATTATTCTTAAGGAATATTTAATTTCCGTCTCCACAACAAAGTGTTTAATAATATTGCAATGATGTAATAACATCGATTGATTAAAAAGCTCTTTTTATACAAACGATGAGCTGGCGCAATAATTAACCGATCGAAAAAAACTTGATTAAGGATGAAACCCAACGTTAAACTCTTTTAACCGTTACTAATTTTTCTTAAGACATTTGTAAGTTAAAGAGAGGCGAATTATTTACGTATAATAGAATCATGAAGTATTCATTTTGTTTTGCGATGGTATTTAATAAATATGTGTTTATTCATTATAACTGCCGGGCAGCCATTTCGGACATAATATGCATGTCAAACAAGGAAATTTACAAATAAAACGAAAAACAATATAAATACATGTCAACTAAAAATGGAAATAGCATGCTAAACATGAAAAAGGTAGACAAGATAAGATACATAAAAATAAGATCAGAGACCAAAGCAAGTGATGATCTAAACCACGCAAAAAAACTGAAGTTGAAGTGGGCGGGTCATGTAGCTCGCGTCACAGATCACAGGTGGACGATAACAGTAACTACATGGAGAGGACCACCAGGCTGTACAGAAGCAGATCTTACGCTCGATGGGATGATGATATCAAAAAAATCGCTGGTCAGGGAATGGATGCAAATGCGGGATAGAGAAAGATGGAAAGCCTTGGGAAGGCCTTTACCGGAGAGGGTTCCTGATACATACTCACTGTTATAAATATTTAGTAACACATAGATTAATCTGATATAAGTGGATAAGGCTAAAAATAAATAAATAATTTATTATAACTACTAATGCGTTCAATGTGTACGATGTGGGAACCCGTCATATATATAGTGCCTCATTATTTTAATTAATTTATAAGATCAAACATAACAGCGAATAAGTGTTTCATTAAAAATATAAAAGTTCACGACACGATCCAAGCTATCGCAGACTTAAATATCTCTCTTTACTTTCCTAATAACTTAATTACAGCTGGCGAAATATAGCAATATTAATAAAAACAGAATATTAAATTTCCAAATAAACAGAATTCGCAACGAATATTAGATAAGAAACAGTGGCACACTTCAGAACGACCAGTAAAATGTTATCTGTGTCTGTTTTAAGAATATTTGAATATTTAATTTTACGTCGGGGACGCTCAGTTAGATTCTTATAGTGTGCTTATTATAATTTCAAATGCGCGGTAATGTTATACTGTTCCATTTTTCTTCATCGTTTCGCGATGTGAAAATGTTTTTGCTTAAGCGCATTTTTATTGATGACGAAAATCCTTGAATTGACAAGAAAACTCTAAGGCTATTTACTACAGAGGATTCTTAAATCTACTAGCTAAACATATCATTCAACCGAAGGAGGAGAATTACAATTTGACCAGCGTTGTGTAAAAGAAAAAACCTATCGTTTAAAAAGAGTGGCGGAGAGTTTATTGCCAGTTCTTCTATTCCGTTCAAAATTCGAGCAAAATTTATATGTTAATTTTATAACAATATATTAACAAGAAGAAAGGAAGAAATATTCAAACATTAGTCAAACAAGAAGTGTTTTTAATAGTAGCATAACTAGTGTCGGTAATATTCTCGCAACTGGGCTTTATTGTCGATAAATGAGAAGTTTGTAAAGGTGGTGATTGTGATTTTTAGATTTTCTTACAGGCATGGCAGGCGGCATTCGTTTACAGAAGTTTACAGAGTAGAATAGTGCAGCGGTGAAACAAAGTTTGAGATGCGATGGTTTTAAAGATGAAAGTATTTTAATACTGCATCGTCAATCAATAGGAATTTCTAGCGGTGGCGTAAGCGGCAAGAACCATACTATGTAGCGATAAAGAAGATGAATTGAAAGAGATACATACTGGCTATAGAATTACCAAATCAAAATCGCTACATGCTTTTGTGGTAGAAATCAGATAAAGTACACTTTCATAAACAAAGGCATATGTACATGGAAATGAACGAGCAGATATTGCGGCGACACCAGCTGATTCGGATTCACATGACACACTATATAAATAATATCTGAAAAAAAAGTGATAATAATATAGGCTAAAACTCGGTAATGATTTGGTGCTTATATTTTATATTGTAAGCCGGCGTTTAAGTGATGGCGCTTACCAGGCGCGGTTATTGATTAATTTCAATATATATTGGAGCTACATAGTAAATATGAGGTTATTTTGTGTGAGTTAATTACAGTTGTTTATGGTTATCTCCCTATTCATCACAAAAAATGTTTTTTATTTTAAAATCAATGCAGGCAGGCAGTTCTAAAACAGTTAAATCAGTAAGTATAAGACAGTACCCCGTCGTAGTTTTACAAAAGTTATTTGCTAGTCTTGCAATGCTTGGGTTTGAATACACAGAAGTGGAGGTAAATTCGTCAATATCTTTTGACGTTCTATGCAATGATATCCGCAGTGGCTGTTAATAAAACAAAAGAACAGGCTCTTAACAGACACTATTTAGACGTTGCAATAATTCATTTACAAATGCAAAGATCAAGCAATGACTAAACAATAGCATTAATCCTTATACTTTACCGTTGAATTCAAAATTGAAACACATTCCAATATATAACAGTTCCAAATTCGAAATTGCCGGGAAATATGGAAACGACACAACTTAAAAGGCATGCCTCGTATTGACAATGAGCACACGGTCGTGTTTTATAAACGCAACACAGAGTCCTAGCGGGAATTTTCATTTCACCCGATAAGATTTTTCCTAATGGGGTTTCTACGAATACTGGCTTAAACAACATTAACAGCCATTGTAAATCTGAAAACACACACACAACACTGCGATCATATTTTCTTTAAAACCCCTTTCCATATTGTGATTTGATAACATAACACGAAAAAATAATGCGAAATGCCGCAAAATCAATACAAGTTTTTTAAATAATATACGTGTTCAAAATAATTTAAAAGGTAAAAAAAATTATGTAACAGTATTTATGGCCAGACTGTTTACCTATAGTTTTATTTATTTTATGGTGTTCAGCCTAATATTTTATTATCACTTTTTAATAGTATGTATTAATAATCCACCATGGATTTTTTTATTAGAATTTCAAATATTATACATTAGACTTCATTATGTTTATTCAAAACAAATTTCAAGTATTGTATTAATATGATGAATATTTATAAATATAAATTCCAAGAGACTGGAATTTTAGTCTCTTAAGTATTTTATTAAAGAACGGGTTTTAGTGAGAATATGGTGTTTTTAGTAAATAAAGTAATCCCTATTTGAATATTGAATACATAATATACAAGGACGGCAAAATAGTTAAACATTACATTATTTTTGAATCGTCGGTTAGTGACATTACTAGTAACTAAAAACTCTTCGCTACCGCGACAATTCCGAGTTTCGCATCCACCACTGAAGGAAAACAATTTATACCATAAATTCATTTGAAGAACGGTCGGAGACCTAATCCAATACTAAAGGAGTTCTTTTTGAAAAACGTTAGGCCATGAGGCTATAGCAATTGTTTTAATGGATTGGAAATTGTAAATTCCTAGGTAGCGAATCTCTACCCACCGAACCACTTGTGCTCTTCAATCGCCCATAAATCGCCTTGCCTCGAGGTTTGTAAAATCATTCAACATACGGGACCCGGATGTGTCTGATATAAGGGGCATTCTTGACCTGTCCACCAGCCTGATTTACATCGCCATCAGACCGCCACACTCTAGGAAGCCGTCGATCTCGGCTATAAAATATTGTAAGATAATTTCAATATTTTTATAGGTCATGAGATTTACATAACAATCACTATCAAAATAATGCGACACTGACCATGTGAAAAGCACACAAAGCACGTGAAGACATTTGCTTCGCTTTATCAAAGAATATTATATTGCTCGACGCCCAGCGGTAGTGTGTTTTGTATCTGTGTGCGTGGCGTTGCAGGTATCGGCGCTCAGACCTCAGTTCCCTTCGGGCTGTCGAGCTTGAAGCTTGCGTGCAGCTTTATTAGCTTTGAAATCATAATATTCACTACAGCCGCGATCGAACCACGCGAAATTTGTGAAACAAAAAGAAATTTAATATACGTACTTTCAATTTAAGTAAACGGTCTATGGATTCGGATATTGCAGTGTTGTGTTCTTGTGCATTTGTACTAATCGTGTTCTGAATTGATTTGCAAGAACTTATAGTAACGGGAAGTGTTGTAGTGATTGTGATTGTGATTTAACGAACTAATTATCATTTGTTCGTAAGTATTTATCAGTTTTAATCTGTGCATTCATTTGTTAATGCAACATTCATACATAATAATATAAACAGCATGTTAAAGGTCACACTGATTAATACTTAATCTAAATATACGCATTTAACCCCTTAAACACTGAAATCTTTTCATATTTTAATTGACAAGCAGAGAGAAGTACTCGTAAATTGTCACAGTAATAAACGATTTTTACGTAAAAACAATATATAAAAACCGAAATTTGCGCGTCATCAAAGGAAGATTTTTGTCTATATATTTTGTGTTTCATACCTATACCATTTTCACATTTTTTTCCTTCAAAGGAAAAGTAATAAGGGTCTGTTGTGTACATACGCATTCGTTTTCTTAATTTACTTTGTACCGACAGTGCAACATAAGAAAAGCTAAAAAGCTCAGAATTAAGAAATAGGTCAAGGTCCACATAAAGAACTATATGCCAGTAAATTTTGTAGCTTTGTATTAAGAGACAGAAATTTGTCAAATCCACTTCTCTTGAAACACTTTTTACCTACTTACTTTAAGCAAGTAATTGGTTAGTAAAAGCATCGGGCCAGCGATCATCAGCCATAAACACTCCTATTCACGAAGCCAGCGCAGCTTAGCAAAATCCCACTCTTCTTCATGGTCAGCAACAAAGGATTTAGAGTGAACTATCTGCTTCCACCAGTTTCTGTCCAGCGCCTCGCTTATGACAGTGCACAGTTTTGTGGACGATGAGACTTTCACTTCATCGATCCATCAGACCACGTTTCTTTGAGATTTTATCTTTTGCCTTCTGTGTTACCAACCACGATCAGTTTCTCCAAGTTCTAATAGCTTCTGCTGTAAGTATATGGTAGACAGGCGAGTCCGTATGCGGTGTTGGGTTAGAATGTATTGGTACGCTTGGCAGTCCAAGGAATTTAGATCTCAAAGGCATCGATCCTATGCCTTCCTCGTGCCAAGATAGTCCACGTATCCAATCCGAAGAAGATAGGGTATAGTAAGATAGGGTAAATGCAACACATTCAGCCTCCGCTGTAAAAAGTACACAGCTACGTAGCTTGTTAGACATCCAACTTTCTATACCATTGCCTCCGTGCTTGCTGAAGTTCGAGTTTAAATGCATGCACATATATAGGTACTTCCTTTATAAATAAATAAATTGTCATCTACCCAAATTTCCATGAAGATTTGCAGTTGTGACATCCGTTTGCTTCAAATTTAAACCTTCTATAGCTTATCTAAATATACATCGTATTGTACTTAGTTTTGCAACGGCAGCATACGGTTCATTAAAATCAATGCCTGGACGCTGAGTAAATCCTCGAGGTAGTAAGCTAGCTTCAAGTTATTTGATTATTAGGAGCTTCTTAGTTGTTTCAAATCATTTCATAATTTATTTCATTTATGTTGTTGTATGTTTTTTCTGCGTAACATGTATCTTTTAGCATGTGCTTTTATACATTAGCTTAAATAGTATGTATGTACATATATATTATATGCCAATATTCAAGGTTTTAATCAGAGAGAGAGCGAATTTTCTATGTTATTTACCACGTAGGCATAAGTCCAAGTCCGCTCGTGGACGTCGTTTTTTTGCGTACAGTAATACCCCGGACTTACGCGATAGGTGGGACTGAGCGCTATCCGCGTAAGTCGAATTCGCGTAATTCGGGGTACAAATTTGCATATAAAGACATACAAAGTATGTTTAATTGGGACTGGAGACTAAATAAAACAATAATTTAGGAAATAATTAGTATCTCATTCTAGATAATATGACAAACTATATTAATAGAGTGTATAAACGCAATCCGAAGTTAGTTTGATGTAGAAGGTTTCATAAATTGTAATTACAAAGTCGTTTTCTTGTCCCGTATATCTCCTCGTAGCATCCTAGTAATTTTTTAATTCCATGTTTTGTAACAGAAATGCGCTCTTCATTGGAGTCTATGCTTTCCAAAATTGTTAACCCTTTTTCAATCGAACTGAGGGCTTCTGTCAAGTTTCCAACTGTCATTTGATCTTCCAATTGAACTGGATCCAAAGAATCATGATTATCAATGTCTTCCTCTTGTTCACGCATTGATATGACCTCATCATTTGTGACCTCCTCATTGTGTGAATCTACAAGCTCTTGAACATCATCACTATCCTACACAGTTTACATCACTACACGTCTGTACCTGTTGTAAACTGAACGAATAATAATACGGGCGGAGTCAGAAACAAACGCCGCCTTGACTTTAACTGCGCGGCGTTTAAACAAAAAACGAATAGACGAGAAAATTAAATCGCGTAACTCCGAATTCGCGTAAGTCGAGGTAGCGTAAGTCGGGGTATTACTGTATTCCTCCAATTTACAGGCATCACTAATAACTTCATTTGATTCGTGGCCTGATTCATATCCCGATTCGTATGTGTGCATTTGATAAATATATTGATAATCGTTTGCTTCAATTTCGAATTCTATCTGTGGTATTTTAATTTTCTTGTAACACTTCTTCTTTTTTTTGTATCGTGTATTGCTGATATCGTCTCTTCCGCACTTTTATTTACCTTAGAATGCATACATGCGTACTGTGTTTTTTCAGAAACATTTTTTTTTCGGAAACGTCCATAGTTATAGTTAGTTTATATAGTTGATCGAAAAAAAAAAAAGGAAGTACTTAGTGTATAAAAAAAGTGTTTATTCATTACTACAGTACACATTTTTGGAATATATATCTTATAAATAACACCGTACAAATCTAGTCCTTCGCTTTCGCGTTCACTAATTAAATCGAACTGTAAATTACTTATGACGCCTAGGCAGGTGGACTCAGTAATGGCTGCCTTTTCGTGACGGATATTTTCTTTCAATTGTGCCAGAGAAGTCGGCTTATTGGCGTAGACTTTAGATTTAAGATAACCCCATAGGGAAACATCCATAATAGGGGTTAAATCGGGACCGCGTGGAGGCCATTTTATGCCACCGTTGCACTTCAGTAGCGGCAATTCTGCTTTACGTGGCCATTAAGATGAATATGAGCCCTATCCGAAAACAAGATGTTAGAAAACGTCAAAAGTGCTTAGTTACCTGCATCTTGGAGCTTTAATTCTTGCTTAAATTTTGTAGGGGTGCTTTAGGTCTTTGCGTAAAATGAAGTGTTATGAAGATATATGCATATTTAAAGCACTAGCTCGCTTCCGAATTGAAAGGTCCGGATCGTAAACTATATTTTGAGACACCTGTTATATTATGTATATTAGTGATATTTCTTCACACTTGTGTACATTACTGTGTACGAGTAATTATACTTTATTTATCCAGTTTTTACTACATTATGATAGTGCTATTCTGCTAATTAATACAATTACATTGAAACATTAAAAATAGGTTAATTGTGTAACCTACTACCTATTTTACGGCCTGGCATTCATTTAAATTTTAGAAAGCAAATAAAATGAGCTTTTGACTTGACATTTATTAAAAAAAAACAAATTGTATAAAGAGAGAGAAAATCTAGGTAAATAGAAGTCTAAAAATAAAGAAGTTAAATTTCGAAGCGTTTTAGGATTGCGTTTAAGATTTTGCGAAGTGTAATTTAACTTTTTTGTGATAATCGTCTCAGGACTTTTTAAAGTCGGTAGTCTTAGGCATTTTTTATGGTTCTAAAGATGATAAATATACTTACTTGTTTTCTATATTGAAAAACGATATGAAGATACTGTAACACGACTGTGTATTTTCAAGTCGACTTAGGGTCCTTCAAGAAAAGAGCACACCAATTCGTGAAAGGCCGGCAACGCACTTGCGAGCCTTTGACAATGTGAGTGTCAAAGGCTCGCCATGGGTGTCGGTATCCCTTAACAGGTGAGCCTCTTGTACATTTTCCTCCTATTACACAAAAAAAGAGTTGTAAGTTTCTTTCCTAACGAAACCAGGGCCCGTAAAACCATTTACCAACCACAGTTTTATTATTATTTCTTAATTAGTATGTACTTATCATTAATCACCCACTTGCCTATAAAGAAAACAAATGAAGAATAGTAACTTTTAATGGCGACAGCTTATTCCAAATCCAAGCGACAGTAGGATACAGGTTCAATTTCAACCAAGCCGCTGTATTTTTCTAAAGATACGGTTTTCACAATTATTTCGCTGTGCTAATTGCAATAAACGGTGATAAAATTTAAAATAAAACTTTTTTGTGTGACAGTGTTTGATTCTTGTTTGATTTTTAAACAAAATCTTAGCTGTTAATATTTTTAGATTTCTTTGTTACGTGCATATTTGTCCGTTTTAAGTTCAGTGTAAACTCTGTATAAAAACACTCAAGGGATTATGGAAATTAAGACGTTATAAACACGTTAGTCGTTAAATAGGAACAAGAAAAATCTGGAATATGAAAAAGAAAACGTTTATTTCAAACGAGTGTTGGTAATAATATAAAAATCAATGCTTATTTGAACGTGTTTTTGCTGCACCCGAAATGAAGTTTTCTCTTCAATACTGAGGCATCTGCGTGATAAATCACGCTCAAGCAATCCCAATTTGTAAATAAAATAACGAGTTTCTTAGAAAGTTCGGTACGTATGGTGCCGTAGTTGAGATTATTGCGCACTAGGACAATGAAAAGAAAAAATCTCCGCAGTTTTAACTAATTTCCTTAACTTAAAAAGTACTTTTTATTATTTAATTGTCGTTATTCAGAGTGGAAGTAATGCTATGTAAAATGTATCATTGTATGGAAGACAGCTTAACCAACCAAAGACTGATTCCAAAGCTTTTGGAGGAATATCACTAAATCAAGTTACTTTACATGAGGTTTACACTGTATTATTATTTATATTATGAAACTCAACTTTATTTTAGCATTTATCGAAAACACAAAAAATGTCAGTGATATATTTTTATTCAAACCTAAAATGTCAGTAATATTTTAGGTTTGAATAAAAATACAGTCTGATCAGATTTTCTCAATTCATGTAGCATTTAGTGTTACACACTGATGAATGAACTTTTTTATGAAATCTCTCGCAATAAAATACGGAAATTAAACAATCTAACGATATAATTTATATAGGGTTGATATATTATACAGATGTTTTTTGCAAGGCTTTAAGTAAATGAGTTGAAAGCAGTTTTATATTCTGTAGGCAGGTAAAAATGATATATATATGACATAGTGCAAGTGCAAGACGAAATATCTATTATACGATATAAATAAATATCTAAATAATAAAAATATCTGTATTCAGAGCAATGGAGAAACTTTACATGTTAGAGTAAAATACATATCTAACAACTACTTAAGTGAAATGGAATTTTAATAAGTAATTAAATTAATATCAGAACAATATAACAAGAGTTTAGACTTATGTACTTAAGATTTGATTATGTATTTAATTAATTGAATATAATTTACAATTCTATTTGGTTAAAGATAATTTTTCGATCCAAGTTAAATCAAGATCGAAATGGAATCGATAACTATACCAAACAAAACTTCAAGATTCAGTCCACATAATCTGTTGGCACAAGAAGTTAGTATGAAGAATATTAAGTCGTAAAAATGTGTATCGACAGCCCTACTGGTATTGTTAAATTTATCTCGTTGACAAAAAATCTCATTTAATTTTGCGAGATTATTTTGGATAAAATATCCCGGCGTTGTTGTAGCCTTTTTTTCATTAAATTTTCCTAAGATTCGATATAACCGTGTACTTAAGAAAATGCTTTATTGTTGAGGTATTAGTTGTATTTATAGAACAAGGGGATGCTCAAATGATGTCACTCCCAATGGAAGAGGGCTCGCGAGTGCGTTGTTGTCATTTTAGAAATAGTTCTTAAAGGAGTCTATTACTTATGTCGCAATGGTTGGGGTACCATCTTTTTTAATAAAATCTTATTTCAAAACAATAAATTTACCCTCTACATTTATAGTTTTTTCTTCGAAGGTTGCTTGGAATAATTCGCTTGATGGCGCTAAGGCTTCCTGTTGATCTTTTATAATTTTTATGTTATTTGTTTTTTTTAATATGACGAAGGGTAAATCGTTAAATAAATCTTCAGCAGCAATTAGCAATACTGTAACTGTAAATTTACTATTGCATGATGATGAGTTATTAATATAAATTACCCTTTACTGTTATAGTATAAAATCAACATTTTTCTAGTGATGGATATTTCAATTTGTATACTTTTTTAATCCAGTATATACTTTGCATCAGATCATTGTGTTTTTACCTTGTTCTTATACTAGAAAAATCATAAAATAGTTGGCCGAAATTGGAATGTAATTATGACGTTATCAGTTATCTTAACTGGCACGCGATAGCCACCTTATATATACATAGGTACCAGAAAGTGATTTAAAAATTAATTAGACGGATTTAGCGAAAAAAATATTTTTGGAAAATATATATCTAAAACGTGAATTTTATGAAAAGTGTAATTTTTTACTTTTCTAGGTCACTACGTTTCTGTGATATTAAAAGTTGGGCTTTAAAATAGCGAAAAGCTGACATTTGTGTTTGAAAATTGACGATTGTTTTTATAACGGATTAAGTAAGTTCATTACTTATAAGTACTAATTATAATAAAGGTAATTTATATTTTAATCGTATTACCTTAATTTCACTACTTTTGGCTCACTTTGCTGGCTCTGCGGCAAGTGTCTTTGCCTCCAGAATCTTTCAGCATTCTCAACCTTCTGTCTATTGCTGAATTAGCTGCTGCAGATCCCCTTTTACTATTTTGATCCAGCCGTACCTAGTCCGGCCTACGTGAGTCTTCTTCACTGCGCTCAGGGTTATTTCAGTCAGTCAGACACATTTAATCATCACCATTGTTCCCTTCCTTAGTACAGCATTAGTATTATAAGGGGATTCTGTAGAACATATAAATATGCCTAATCGTCAAAAGTATATTTTTATATATTTCTCTTCTACGAGGACTCGTACATAGGACTAAGTTATTTTAACGCGGTCCTACTTATAGCCTCTATTTTTCATTTCTCCACCGAATTTTGAACTTATATATTATATAAATATATATTAATATAAATTATTTGTTTAGTATGATTTTAATGTATCCGAATTTTATAAATTTCTACCGTGCATGTTTTCCAGAACTTAACTAACATCTTCAATTAGTATATAGTGGGATTATATACGATACATATTTTGATAATGTAGGGTATTTATATAAGCGTTAGATCTAGTACGAATTTGCAAGTTACCCTTGAATTTATAATGAAGAAACAAGTTATTAAACTTCTAGAACTGAAACGTTCAGTAGGTACACAACTTTAACTAAATAACCTATACACAATAGTTTCATAAAACTTTAATTAAAATGTATTTGGATGATTTGCCAAATAATATTGTTGTCAGTAATCTTGCACCAAATTATAAGAATTTCGTAAACAGATGCTTAAGATAATAATTTAAGATTTTTTTAATATAATGGCTTTACCTAAAGTTTGTTCGTAATAGTATATCATTGCAAAATGCTTAGTAATGGCGACCACGGATTGTGAGGTATTCGTAGTCTAATTGTGTTGATCAGTAAAAAACGTGTGTTTTAGAAGTATTCTATGGCGTAACAAGATATTTTCGCCTTATTTTACGTTTGTTGAAAAAACGACACTAATAATAGAAAAAAGGAATTTAGAAAAATAATGTTTAAATTTAAATCTTACAAAAGGACTAAGTAATATGTTTCATTACAGCTAACTTCAGGGTGTCGATTTTTTGTGACGCTTACGTGCGTATTATTAACTTATAATTATTTAAAATTATGTTAAGTTTACAATTTATACAATAAGTTTACATATTATATTACGGTTACGGTTAGAATAACTTTATTTCTCATAGGAATTAAAAAAAAATTCGCTTACTGAGAAAAAAACATTACAAGAGACTAAATAATTATTACTAGAACGCACAGAAGGTACCTATACAAAAATTCAAAAACAAATACAGTAACAAAAATGCAGGTAGACACAACAGACTCGAAACAAAAACATAGGTTTAGGATTGGACTTATTACTAGATGTGGCATTGATGGCATAGCCTGATATAACAGGTTTATATTAATTACTTTTTATATTTATACATTTTTTATTATATTATATTATATATATTTATATATCATATTTATACATTATATTATATGTATTATATTATGCTATACTATATTATATTATATATATATTTAATAAGACTATTTTATTTTTAGTTTATTGTTCTATTTAGATATTTTAGGTAAATACATTTATATGATTTATATGGGTTCATAAAATATTTTATGTACCTATTGGATTTTATTTGTTTTTGTCTAATAGAAGTAATTAATAATTAATATTTAAACTTTAGCGGTGTAAATCTTTTTATTATATTCCACCTCATATCATCATTTTACATAAGCATATTGAAAAATCATTCTTCAAATAATAAAAAGTAATTAGCGAGACACTTCAAACGTTATCATGAGAGATTAATAGCTTAAATTAGCGTCCTGGGAATAATGAACATTCCGGAATCTGGCTGTGTTTTCCTTATTTTCCATCAAAAATGATTAAGTGTAGAATTGGTCTACTTGACGTGCTTTAACCTCTGTTATCCTGTTTCTGTCGATTTTTGAAGTATCAATTCAAAAATAAATTTTACTTAGATACTGTAAAATAGAATATGCCTTTACTTAGTTTAATTTTGAAACAATATATTATGTATATATGTATAAGACTCTCGTTAATTCGAAACTCGAGGGACTGTTACAATATTAAGAACTATCGAGTGTCTAAATTATGAAATGTTTCAAAATTTGTGAGATAATAATAGTCCGGTCAATTTAGACATCCAAAGTTACAAAAATTCCCACTTGGCTGAATATTGGTAGGATTGCTCACTATTATAAAGGAAATGTGAAAAGTCCTTATCGATCCGGCACGTGCAAAAAAATTTACTCGGGGTCAAAGGTCACAAAAACGGGTTTTTCGCGATTTTCAGCGAAATGGTAAGTTTTATCATAAAATTAGCTCAGACAAAAATTGTAGATCAGATAATTATCTATAAAAAATGTCTTAATACTTTTTTTCCTAAGAGCCACCGTTTTTGAGATATAACGATTCAAAAAGTTGAATAAATGTGTAGTGTGAAAATGAATTAAATGAAATTGTAGTGTATTGAACAATCCTACCAATATTCAGCCAAGTGGGAATTATTGTAACCCCTATTTTTTAGTCTAATTTGACCGGACTATAAATAAAACTCATAATATGAATTAATTTATTTTTAAAGAACTCTGTTACTAGCTTGATTCAAAGCACATTTCTGCTGCTCAGACTGCTTAATACCAATTCTTTTGTTTTGTAGACAGAAGCTTTGTATGGTATGTAGAATGAGGATCTTCCTTGCTTAACTGACACCTCTGCGGGTTTTGATGTATCGTTCTCATTTCAATCATAACATAATCAAACGCTCCTGTACCTACGTTGATACAAGTTTGAACTTGTCGCAAATATACTTTATTTAGGTTCGAATTATCGCAGGTTTAATTGACGAGAGTCGTCTGTATATATAAATCAATCTGAGTAATTTATATTATACTAGTGTCAGCCTTCTATACCCACCAATTCGTAAAAGTTGTTGTTTTGCGTTTTTGACGTGACAACGTCTTTATAATTCGATGGTGCCGGCTGCACGCACGAAGAAACATGACGCATGAGGCGTTACCTCGCTCTGAGGCGTTCCATTTATGGCTAGGAGTGCGAGAACGCGGAACGAGCGACCAAATAGGCACAGTCGGCCTCTGCGTTCGGCAGCGTTCGTTCATTAAAAAATTGACATAATTGTATTTATGCGTCAAATAAATGTAACTTGATCAATTCAATTGTGATTTCCATTGACCTGCTCTATATCCATACAAAATATCTATCAAACAAATAAAATCAAAATTCTTTTGAAAAACCATTCCGTCAGTATTTTTCAACTGTCGTCAGTACAGTGACTTTACAGAAAACCAATTTTTTATTTCAATTTGCTATTGGCGTAAGAAACTTAACCATTCACAATTTTCACACTTTACTATCTGATGTCCTGTAACTAAATAATATCATTAGGGGAGTCGATCTACCTTTAATTCCAAACCAATAAAGTACCATTTCCCTCGGCGAACTTGAGTCTTTGAATAAATAATTCGTGTGAACCGAACCTTGGTATTAGTAGACTTACTATCAATGAAATATTTTTAAATGAAAAGCCTCCAAATCAGACTAAAGTACCCACCGGATAACACAAAGATTAAAAACCCCTTGTCCGGTAACGGTCTACATTTTTTTTTAAATTTATTTATTAGCCGTAACGGTCTACAAATGATGCCAGTACACGCAAAAAAAGGTCAAATGGTTTTTTTGTTAAAATATTAATACAAGTATGTTGACAAATTCAGCGCTAACTTGCGTAACCACAATGTTGGTGATAATAAATAATCCATAATTTTTATCAGACATTTCAGCTTTTATATAAGTACTTAATATATACTATACTTAACAGCTGACAGCCCAATTCGGGCCAAATTGTATACTTTTAGGCTATTTTGAAGTAGGTTATAGTCTAATTCTCACAGAAGCTTTAATAATTATTGTTCCCAACTGTAGTTTAGCTCTATTACCACAGATTACTTAATACTAACTACCCTTATCATGTACAGCTGACCTTTATCACCATTATAATTAAGCATATGACGTAGTACAACAATCTCATTTATTTCATTAGAGCCAATATACACGTCATAATCAATGGTTAAATTACCATAATTATTGTGATAACGGATCGGTTAAACGCATGAATATTAACGACCCGTTAATAACAATGGATTATTTTACATTTCAATTTATTTCGCGTTTAGTTTTACATGGTTGTTTGTTTTAATTACTCATTCAGTGGCGTCACGTCGATATTTAAATGGGTATGATTGTTCAATTTCAATTATATGTGGTTTTATCAATAAATAATCGCAAGCATTTAATGATTATTAATTAATTATTTGATTTTATGAGTATCAAATAAAATAAAAAAAAGGTAAAAAAACTTTTTAAGTTAAACGGTTTTATGTTAAACATACATTGCAATGTTTAAGATAAATGTACTAAAAACCAAATAGTAAAATAGATACAGTCGTGGGAATTATAAACATATGCATAGACTAGACTAAAATAAAACCGTGGGTAATTTCCGATTTACAACCTAAATCGAGTACAGATCATTTAGGCCAACTATGGACCATACAAACCACAGGCTTGTAAATACCCCCTGCTTAGAGAAAGAAGCGTTTGGCCAACTACGGCGCATATTGTCAGACGGACATATTTTAAATGATATCGTGGATGATGACTACACCGTACTAAAAACAGAGAACATTGAATGGAAATGGAACAGGCACTTACTCAAGGGCACTTAATCTCATAATACTAATTAACAAGTTTAATAGCACAAAACTAAGCTTAGTCAGTCAGAAAGTGCTTTAAGCTCTGAAATCTGATAATATTGAATATCTCTATCGATTTTTCGAATATTACTAAAAAATACGTAAAAAGCGTAAAATACGCTTTAATATTCATTTTAAAATAAAAAAATTCTCACACTCTCATAACAATTATTAACACGTTTAACAAACAGCATTAGTCTAAGTCAGTCAGTAATTCATAAATACATTGCAAGTTTTAGACTAAATATAAGACTTATTATTTTTTGAGTGAGAGATTAAACATGTGTTCATACACACTATGTCATCGACTTTTATCTTACACGTGCCCGTTTGTCTTTTGCCTTACAATGCTTTGATTCACCTTACGAACACCTAACGACCAGGTTGATTGAAAATGTCACGCCGTGAATACTCCTTAACTATATATTGGGATTACCTTACAAAGATTTGCTTGCCTTGTACATTACACATAATATTCTTTTAAATGTCACTTATCATTTTAATGTACAATTATAAATAAAATTATAGCAGTTTGAGTTCCGCCCCAATTGGCTGTCAATTAAGTTGTGACATAATTGCAATAAGAATTCTTTTTTTTTTTGGGAGAACGGACGTTATTTAACTTTGATCTAGATCGTATTGAAACATTAAAAACGCCATCTTGACTTAAATATATAAATCTTCCGTATTTGTAATTAAACTCCTAAAAAGCTGGATTAAAATAAAATGTATGTTGTGTGGGGTGATTGGAAATTGATTTGTATTAACTATTAATTTTTTTTTGTATTCAAGACTGTGTATAGGACAACGCCTGTATAGTTCGCGACTTGATTGTTTGGTATAGTTTTTCATAGGGTTGGACCAAAACAATTAGAATACGTAGTGGAATAGAAAATGTAGTATATAATTACTTGGATAGATTTTCTTTTGTATTATGGTCAGGCTCGTTGGTCTGCTGCCATGTAGTTAATACTTATGGTTAAACTGCCAAGGTCTCGTTACAACCTACCCCTTTGACGCGGTCGTGTTGTTTCTTCCCGAGGTGATTTGAGTCGGCATAGGTCACCCGGTTCTCTGAGTAGCCGATACATTTCCACCTTCGTAATACCAAAGGGCTCTTCGATACTTACCTCAAAACAGATATTTAATCAAAATATGCAGAATGAAAGAAGGCTTATTTACCCAACAATATGTGCATATTTGACGTTTAAAAATATTATCTATAAATCACATGTCAATGAATACTTCTTATATATTGGCAATCTGTAATAAATAGGCTTTCTAATAAATTATAATAATTGGGTCAAAATTAAATCAAATTCTCTACGAGGCTTGTCTGCTAAAGCTTCGTACATAAAACGTTATCGTATATAACCGATTTATTCAGATTTCATGCCAAGAAAACATTTGTAGCATAGATAAACAGGCCAGGAAGTCTTGCATGAAATCTTGCTTTTCGTTGGGAAAAGCAAACGTGAGGTCTTACCCTCTTTCATGTAAATATTGATGGTTGACCGAATCTCTGAGAAAGGCTACTGTTTATCCTAAGTTGTGATTCTATATTATATACTTTTTTTGTTGATGTTTGGCGTACGTGCGTTTCTTGTTACGTTCGTTACACGCGCAGTTCCGCTTCAGCGGAGATAAGTACTCGTATATAAACACTTTTCACCTGCGATTTCGTTTTCAATAGATAATCTATACAGAAAATTATAACTCATTTTTATACGAAGCTTCTGCTTACAGCATAAGAAAGCGATGCTTTATTTTTCTAGGTAGTTTCATTCCATGACAGGTTTAAAAAACAGATTACATCTAGGTGATAATTTTTCTTAACCAAAAATTTGGTATTTTATATTTTGTGTCATACGTTTTCTAGACGTAATAGTAGAAAGGCTGATCAGATGTCCATTTAAATAACTGTCTCCAAGAGAGTTAGTTAAATATAGTTTACGCGAAGCATATAAAAATATCATAAACTCTTCCAAATTTTTCATTTACTTCATTACTTCATTATCGTACTTAAGCGTGTAAGATAATATCGCTTGCCCCGGGGAACAAAGTACTAAAAGGAAATTTTTTTTTTCGGGATAAATAAAAGGAGGTAATGCTAATACTACATTCGATAATAGCTTTTCCCTATTCGACGATTAAAACATTGGTGGTATTTAGCGTACCAAGTTAAAAAAATAACTAAATGTACATTACATTCATCTAATTAGACTTAGCAAGAGCGTTTCATTGTTTAAACATAATTATGGTCGACACACATCACGTCGGCAGATTTTGACGAGTGTTTAGAATCTAATAGTGAAATAGAAATAAATTACTTATTAGCACTATATTTTTTTAACTTTTTCGATTATTTAGTAGACTATTATATATAATACTTATTTCTAAACAAAATCTATCTTTATTACTGTTGATTGTTGCCAAATATTTTAGGGCAAATGAAAATATAAGGTAAACTAACATTGTTTTGTAATTTGTACTGAAGTTTTAAAGCTTATTCAATTAATTAATAAATAAATGCAAATAAACAATCCAATCTTTTCTACAATTTTTTCTTTATAGAACAGGGGGAACATATATGATGACAAACAATAAACGAATTGTCATAAGCCACATAATATCTGTCTAAACCAGTGAAATAAATGAATATTGGTAAAAACCAGTCTTGTCTTGAAACAAGTAATCAAGGACGTATAAAATGTATGGGTCAATAACCAACGACCGGATAATGTGTGTCTAATACTATAAAATGTTTTAGAAATTAACGGGGAGAAATAATTATTAGCAAATCAGAATCACGATCTTTACATTACGTGCTTTTATCTTTATATAAACTACAATATATATATTGGAGGAGGATAGGTACCATTTTATTGTTTGTTGAGTGAACTGGCAAAAGCTGTAATATTTGTTAGTGCCTATAGTAGTTAATTTCTTGTTTTTTTTTTGTTTCGTCAGTAAATTTTATTCATTTAAAGTGCACTCTTCTCAATGAAGAGTCACCTATTCGAGCAGGTGCGTTTTATAAAAAATATTTCGTATGTATGTACGTCATTAACAATTCAATTAAGTATGTCATTAACAATGGGACACTGCTCAAATTTTGCTAACATTTTCACTTTTTAAATATACGTTTACTGATAACTACGTTTTAATGATAATGATAATTATAATATTTACTTGCAAGAATATGATACAATAATGTTTTGGTGGTACATCTAATGTTCGCATATTTTTATACACATACTATGGCGTGCAAATTTGTCTTAAATTGAATTTTACATATATATTACATATGAGTCATAATATAGTCAATCCTTTTAATAAATAAATAATACGATTTATCCTAGTTATATATTATTTATACGATTTATAATAGATGTAGAATAATGGTTATATTCTGAGTTAGACCAGAAAGATAGACAATCAAGATAGACCTCGACCCTAATTTTAACATAACACATTTGGACGGAAATTATTCTAAATGAGCACAAAATATCTGCTCCAAAATTAGCATAATCCGTGAGGGAGCATTTAGCTCTAGTCACTCCTTACATTATATGTATGGGTTAAGTGATTCCCTTATCATTAAACGGTACCTGAATTCATTATCTTCTTTATTAAGGTGCACTGATTGCCAAACAATTTTATTACTTAAATTATATGTTTATCAGAGTACAAAATGAGCACACAATTAGTCAGAAATGCTTATTAGTGTTGAAAAATGTCAATTGTTTATTCATATAATATAATATGTTATATGATAGATTGGAGCTTGATAAATTCTTTATAAACTGTTATTATTTCTTCTAAAAAACACGTTTTCGAACTAAGTTCCAACCAATGATGAAGACTGTTAATCTATGGAGTTATCTCTTTCTATTTAAAACGCTTTTATAAAGGAGCATTAATAACATTACTTAGTAACATTGAATATGTTATTAATAGATTAATAATTATGTTAACAACTAAACTACATTTTATTATTTAGTAATCTTAACATGTTATTTATACGATTATTTTATTATCTGTATAGAATCTGAATGAATATCATGTATGTATACAGATACTACTTAATGTAAAAACTTAATAAAAATTATCCAGCGTGAAGGTTAATTAATTTTCAATTCTGACCTGTTATTACCATTTTTCATTATAAAAATCCGCATTGAAATTTTCCTCACACAATTAGTAGAAAACATTCTTAAACCACGCAATAATAAAATTACAAAACATATTTCGTCCGGCTCATTATTTCTTTTTCAATTTCCGCCGTCGTAAATGTCAAGAGTCACAGGTTATAATCAAAACATGATTTGGACAAGCGCACAATAGCTTCAACTAACGATACATTGCATGAATTATTTATCATTAATTCGGAACTGTCATAAAGCTCGTTACTTTAATTAAATTTACTAAGTATATCCCCTAATTCCTGTAGTCTGTACTCAATTCAAAGTTTAATTATGATCTCTAAAATTATTACTATTTTTGAAGTGAAACTTCTTTACGCACGTTTGATATGGGGAGTAAGCTGGCGAACGCGTGACGTAAGCGTTACAAAAAGTGTGATCGGGCAAGGCGAACGGAAGTTGATTGGGGGATATAAGCAAGAGACCTTCCTCTCATAGCCAAATACGTTCCGTATATCTAAGCACACTGCAGGCCTATTGTCTGTATCACAGTGTAGGAACAAGAGTGAACAGTGCGCGCGCACAATTGTTTTCTCTCTTTCTCTTATCGGTAGTAAATTAAATATATACTTATGTATATTTCAGTTAGCAGTTTTTACCAATGAAAACATGAAATAAATGTAAATATTTGTAGAAAATTAATATATGTATATATATATGTATGTACATACACACATGTATACAGATGGAACGAAAGAAGTTTCACTTCAGTCCTGTGGTCATAAGCACACTCGTTTTAATGTTTTATTACAGTTTAAAAACGGTAGTAAGACGACGCTATTGCACTTTTTACTTTACATGACGTTTTGATTACTTGTTACGTTACATTTGTGCGTTCACCTGACGAAAATGTATGTACATAATTATTATTTTTTTATCATTATTCCATATAATTTATATAGTAATCTATATATTTTTTTAGATAATCGATGTGAGCTATCAATTATCTAAAAAAGTAGTCGGCAAAAACTATATAATACAAATCAAATAAATAAAGTTTGTGTAAAGAGCGGTAAATTATAACCTGTGTATCTACTTATTATGTGGATATAATAGTTTAGTCTATCAACGACGTTGTACATCGTTAAACATCGTCTCTTTTAAAGCACGAATAATACGTGTCCTTAAAAGTTTGAACACATAAATAATTTATGTCTTATCCATGATATTTTACGAAAGTTACGTTAAGCTACCAGCAAATTATTAATAATATGTAAATACACGTAAGTATTATAAATATTTATTGATTTAAATAGTAAGTAGTAAAACATTTTAAATACGATATACTTAATACATTCAATTCGGTATTATATTAAGTATATTAAATACGTATCCGCAAAAAGTTTCGCATGTAGGTGCGACAGAAGTTTGTGTCGCGCAAATAACGATTGGTACTCACTATAAGATTTTATATTCCTATAATAGTTTATAAGTAATTGGGTTTTCATGCGCTCCTTAAGAAAAAATAATAATAAGTAAACAATTTAAGAAAAAATACCAAGCAAAACCTTTTCCTTAAGTATTCATTACAAAAGCGGCTTAGCGAAATTATCGGCCTAACCCCTAATTAAACAAAGGGTGTAATTAAAAGGTAATGGTGCTAAAGACGGTTTACCGGTACGTTAGTTTGATCCCCCCCCCTCCCTCTGTAAAGGACTTGCTAAATATTAGAATCATTTCCATGGTGAGGCCGTTTCTAATTTACGTTGATACTTACTAATCATACCTCCATTAATCCTAAATGGCATGGGTACATGGTACAATATATTAACTCTGCTGTGTAACACGAAGCTCGTTATAGAAAGTAACAATCCCAAGCCTCGCCTGTTCGCATATCAAGCATCAAATATCAAGTGTCAGAAAATTTTACTTGCAGCGCTGGCCCAGAACAACTTTGCTCGATAAAATCGCGAAGAAACTGTAATGTATTTAGTTGTAGGAAAAGGGTATTCAATTGAGCGAAATTAAAATGAAATAGCAGTGAAAACGTGATTTTGTACATCAACTATTAGAGAATATAATACAAATTTACCTTTAGATTTTATAAGTTTAGTTATTTAGTACAAGTAAATTTTCTAGTAATTATAATATGTAATTTTAACATTTAATAAAAAATGTATTTGAAAAAATAATATACTCAATTTTTTTAACGTAAACTATAGACGACGAACAGCTATTGTTGCGGGCCTCTATCTGGAGGCACGGCTATGGGCACAGCCGTACTATCCTTTTCTCTAAGCACTTCAGGTCATTTTAACTATTTATTTTATTTTATCCCTACAATTTCGCCGTGGAAAATAAAAAGCCTGAATTTTTAGTTATTCAAACAATTTCATTCAATTCTAGTTTCTAAAACTCACTGTACCTGTGCATAATATAATATTATATTACTTCATTCTTAATTCATTGGTTGGATATTAGGTGTAGCCTACGCAAATTGTATCGTTCAGTATGGGTGTAAAAATTTCAATAATCCAGAATAGAAAAATTATGGGTATTTTATTGATTAAAAAAACCTGTGTTAATGTCCATTAGTTCAAGTTATTCCTCTGTTAAGCTGGATGTTGTAATTTTTCTTTTAGACCGTAATTATATGGAACTAGCAGAACGTGACAGAAGTTGCCCTGCATCACGCAACCAGACATTTTTATTTACAGAATAAATAACCTAGAAACCGACTGCAGTGCCATCTCCCGGGCTGATTTATGAATCTAAACCATCTAGGGCGCCACCCAAACGCATACAAACTATTTATTTAAATCGGTCCAGCCGTTTAAGACGAGTTGCGTAACATGCACACATACAGTAGAATTTTATGTATAAAGATTTAATATTATTTCACTAAAGTTATAAAAGACAATTAATTTACTATTGTAACAAAAGTCATGTCAGCTTTACTTGTGGTGGTTAAGTATTCTTTTGAACCTTCTCTTGATAATGAGAAACACATCAAAAAAATAATTAGCAAAATCGGTCCAGCCGTTCACGCGTGATGCTGTGATCATTGGAAATTGGAATTCATTTTCATATATATACAGATAAGAGATAACAATTTTACATAATGATTCACTATACTGACGTTTGATTGCGCGCGCTTAAGAAATGTTTCGGCTCTTATATCGCATGCTGAGTGTTGCCATAGCCATGAACAGCATGCAAGTACGATTGTATTTATAACAGCGGCCCGCTCGCGCACCGGGGAATTCCCCCGAGCGAGCGGCAGCCGCGCTAATAGCATCTAATTGAATATGACATCTATAACTTGTGAGATACCATGCGATAGCCATTCAATATATTTAATTAAAACATAAAAGATATTAAATATAAATATTTTCACTATAAGACTAGCAGACTCGGCCAAGCCTAGCGGTGGATAAGGTTTTTGGTATATTACATAGTAATAAACTATTCACGGGAAACGGTAGGAGAACTTATGTGAAAGGAAGATAGCTTGAGTGAAACGTTGGTACTTTTAACACAGCGCCATCTGTTAGAATTGAATCAAATAATAAACAAATATTGCAATAAAATAAAATTGAGACACCAGTTCTACCAGATTGCTCACGGTGTGTAAATTTGATTCATATCGGTTAGGTAGTTTAGGTGTCCATCGCGGACAAACATCGTGACAGGAGATTTATATATATTACTTAAGATGTTGTTAGATTAGGTAATTACGTAATACCTGAATACAGAAGGGCCCGTATGTATGGGGCTGAATAAATTAATCGAGTTGGTATTACATTGATCTCACAACTTTTTACAGAAAAAGACCTGCGTTGAGAGACTTGATTTTTACATGTTGTTTTTAATCACATATATTATGTACATGAACTATTATGGGTTTCTCTATTCGGGAACACATCTATGAACAGTTCAACGTACGATATTAATTTCCAATAATATTCGTAAACACACCAGATGATTGGGAAGCGAAAAACCTGACCAAGCTACAGTCACAGTGTGCAGACGAAAAAAATTTTAATTCCAAAAACAAAGAGTTTTAATTTAAAACCAATAAAACGGTTTGCCTGTATGGTTGAGTTTAGTTCAAAATTTAAAATGAATAATACACAATTTGTACGGGTAAAATTTATATTCTGAGGGGAAAGGTGACATGGTTCCTAGTTAATAAATAAATTGATAATGCAGTTATTTATTTATATAACATTTAAGTACTTACTCAAATGCCTAAATAATAATAACATTCTTCTCCTCCGTCTTAATCTGAAGTGAAGTCCTGTACTGATGCAAAAATGCAACGCAATACGAAATAGTATTTAAATTAGTATGAACCAGTCAATATGAATTGTGATGATTGTAATGTGATACTTATCTTAATATATATATTTCTTGTGTGCGTGTGTATGTGACTGAACTCCTCCTAAACGACTGGACCGATTTAGACGAAATTTTTTGTGTGTGTTCAAGGAGATCTGGGAATGGTTTAGATTCACAATTTTGTCCGCTGGACAATGTTTTTTTAATTAATTTTAAATTTATTAGTTGTTGTTCATTTTGGAATGTTTTACATTGGATCCGACAGACGGCGCGGCGCTACCATCGCAGTGTCAAATTTTAAATAATATTCGAATTTTAATTTTAGTCTGTCCCGAAATTTAAAAAAAGTTTTGTTATCATTGTGTTATGTTATGTGTGACCATGTGCTGGATCGTTAGATATTGTCATAACATTTGAATAATAATTTTCATCAAAATGGCTTATTAAAAATTAAAATTTTGAAATTAAAGACGTGTAGACAGGACAACGTCTGTCGGATCCGCTAGTACTGTATAAGACAACTATCTATCAATCTATGAGCAAGGACCAGGTTTCCTGTTTATAGTTCAATATAATTAATAATACTTATTCTAATTTTTCAAGTTGCATATTACTACATGCAAATATCTTTGATATGTTGTAACAAGTTAAAGGAATCAATTTAGAATATTAGTCTCTCGCTATCAACTAGGTAGAAAGGTTCTTCTTATATTCAGTGCCGCGGACTGTCGACTTATGAATATCTAATATCAATTTTCTTATGAAAAACACTGGAAAATGGTATTTAATAAAAAATGTGTATTTTTCCTAATAATTTGGCATGTAATATATATTTGTTTATCAATGAATTTCGTTAACATTCGAGGAAATTAATAAGTAATAAAGAAATTTTTGAGCATTTTGTTATGTACTTAATTATGTTTATTATAATTAAGTACATAAAATATACATAGAATCTGTATGTTAAATGCGATGTTTGTTAAATAGTCATTTAAGTACCTTAATTTGAAAGGCAAGAATAGTCTTATTGATGCTGGCAGGAAAAAGTGCCCGGAATGATTTATCCGGGACGAGTGCCCGGATGACCCGGGTAACCCAGACAAACGGAGCGTACATTAGTGTGCTATCCTTTTATGTCTTATTTTTATTTCTTTTACCCGAATGTCGTAATTTATGTGTATTTCCTGTGGACGGTTAATTGTTTTCACTAGCGCTATATTGGGTGTTACTTGGAACTAATGAATTTGTATGTAGATCGCGCGTTTTATTTTTGTTGTTTCGGTACCTACCGAAACCTTATAAATCTTAAGCTTTAAGGAAAAATGTATGTGATTACAGCGAGTTTCTTTCGTTGACGGACATAAATATTTTGTTATAAATACTTAATTAAACTTTTATTATAAATGTGTTTTTTTCAAGAAACCTTGCAAATAACGAATCAGCTAGGGGTGGGGAGTGGGTGCGGTCCCGGCATTCAATAGTTCCGGGACTTATGTATAGTTTTAGTACGAATGTATAGTTTGTAAAACTACTCTGGTAAGCCTACTTAAAGCACGCCAGAGGCGGGAAAATTGTTCATCGCGAGACGATACTGCAATAAAGTTAGGCAAGTCAAAGATGAGTCAAGTATTCCGCCTGGAGTGAGGTATCTTGAAGATGTGGTTTCGAAACGTCTCCATGTGGTGCCGGTGTCGTAGTCACTCAGTATTATTACTTCTCATTCTGTCAGCGTTTTTACATTACTAATAAATATTATATTAAGTATACTTTTCGCTTGTATTTTGACATAAAAGGTTATTTGCCTAAAATACATTTTCCAGTCTATACCGAATCACAAATCGAACAAGGAGGGAAATTCTTCGTAAGCAATATATATAAGCCGGGATGACACGGCTTACGTCACGTATTGCTATTGAATGCTGTTCAAACTGAATTATTCCGTCATAAACGTTTTATTCACGTAAAGCGTATTTCGATGGGGTCTTATATATACCTTTTTTATTTTGTTCTGATTCCGCGTTAATGATTGTCTGTATTTTACATTTGCTAGCAAGTGATTTTGAATGCGTGTAATAAAATAATTCACTGTTGTTAAATTTATCTTTGTGTATTATGTAATATCGTTCAGCTTCAGGCGTTCAGTAGTTCAAAGGAAACTATGAATCATTAAGATTCTAGATTGTAATACGCACGGGCAATAAACTTTTTACCAAATTTACCCATTTTGTATGTTTATGTATGAATATTGTAATAAAACGTATCCCATGTCAGCATAACATGCTAACAGATGGAGTCAGCAGAACGAGAGAAGGAGCGCTTTAGTACAAATCCTACGGGTAGAAGACGGGGAGTAAATACGAGAAGATATGCCCATCTCCTACCTCCTATGTAGTGTATACTGCACCGAAGGTTTTTGAGTGTAATATTAAATAAATAGTAATAATAGGATTATGTATTGGGGATAATTCTTGAGGTCATTATCATAAAACAAATAAAAAATTGGCATAAAAACGTTTACATATATATATACTATACTATAAGTTTAGGCTTACTATGTATTAGCTTTATGATCTTACGATAAAAATTAGAGCCTAATACAAGATAAACCTCATATTTAAAGACACGACCTTTTAGTTTCTGTTTTTTCGTGAAAGCTTCGATTCAGAGCTTTCACGCATCTATTGAAACTTACGCCATACTTAAATTTATCCTAGCTGTGTGGTTAGCATAATTTGACATTTCACGTTTTGCATATATAAGCTTAGAGGAACGAACGTACCGAGCTTACTCAGTATCTGTAATCTCAGCTACTTCAACGTTATCCCGCTGTGAGCAAAAGCAAAAACGATGTATAATATATTGCCTATGCTCTAGTCTGTGTCTATGAAAGTGTTATTGACAGATAACTCTTTATACGTACTATGTGTTTACATTTAAGTTGCCTAGGTTAAATGTATTTGCAATTCTAGACTATTTCATTATTGAGTTAATATTAATAAAATTACATTACACATATTCCCTGTATCTTTTGTAAGCCATGTTTTCTCCAAAAGCTTATCCAGGTGTACGTTGTAGTTTTGCAATCTGCTGTATAGGCCTCTTGTTTTCTTCATCATACCCACAACTGGGAGTTATGAGTATAAGATTATTTTACCTACATAGATAAGTCAGGTCGCAGCCAAATCAAAGGGTTGAAAATCACAATATAACTATGCTAGCACTGGTAACATACAATTCAAAATTCTAATAAAAATACAAAAGTTCCTATAGTCGTTGTTCGTCATTTATTTATTACCAGTAATTAGTAATAAAAGATTTATTGTACGCGTCAATTAGTGAAGCGTGGACGGAACTTGTTAGTCTGTGTCGTAAATTATTACGACGTAGGTTTAATTTACAAAATTGGAACGATTAAGTTTTATGACAGTAAAACATTGAAAAATGTATTAAGTAGAATTATTTAAATCGAATCGAATTTCGGTTCGGAAATCGTAGATAAGTCAAAATTAGATACGACGTCTTTATGTTTGATACCCTAAATACATAATTCGTAAAGAAATGGTTTTGTGACGACTAACTTTTATTAGATGAAGTTCATTGTTAAGAATATTCTAGTGTTTAAGTACTAGATCAGTAAGACAGGCACAGTGTTAAATCTAGGACCTATCCTCATTCCGTGCTCTCCGTTGAAAATCATCACACATCACACAAATTATCAAAAATATTAACAAACTCCAATTGACCCAAAGTGTCAGAATAATTAACATATTTTAATAATACGTATTGTTTAATGAACTTAATTTTTTTTTAATATATATTAAATTATTTTATTATTTTTAACAAAAATGATCTGTTAACAAACTGTTGTTTTAACAAACTCCAATTGACCCAAAGTGTCAGAATAATTAATATATTTTAATAATACGTATTGTTTAATGAACTTAATTTTTTTTAAATATATATTACTTAAATTATTTTATTATTTTTAACAAAAATGATCTGTTGTCTTCGTATTTCAAATATGGCCCTGAAGAGAGATGCACTATTTAAATAAAAATGTATGACCCATCTATTGATACGTTTACTCTAAAAGTGTAAATAGCGATGATAAATTACCTATTCAGCGGGCATCTGAATTTCGGTAGCGACCCGACACGTATCGTGTTTCAAAGTAGTCCTATCCTTTATAGTACACGTAGTTTGTATCCAACCAGCCGAAATTTATAACATTATACCTTATATACGCGCCCTCCTCGCTTTGTACCCTTTAAACCCAGCTATCAGTTAACTTTATGAGATCTGGGATTATGGTGATTGTACATGCTCCATAATTATTGACGATGGTGTAAAGTTTTAGTTTCTTCCCTAGCCTAGTACATACTAGGCTACACTTCATAGTGCCCTACCCCATGTGGAAAAGATTTATAGCCTGCGAGAGTGCTGTTAGCTTTCGGGGTTGAGGGTTGAAACACCCTTCAAACACTCCTCCGACCAATAGTGTCACCGATAATTACTAGAGTACGCAGCTCTAACTCAGTAAGAGGACTGTTACACTTTCTGTACTGATCTGGCGTGGGTATACCTGTGCCCATCCTATCCTACCTCTGTAAGGTAAACGAGAAGGTCTAGCTAAGTTAAGCGACCACGGCGAAAGCTGTACCTTCTGACTATCGCTAATCAGCCTAAATTGATGGGATTGGTGGATATGTGGCCTTCTAGATTTCTCAGATGGTTAATGGTTAATACTTAATGGTTTTTATTATGTTGAAGAATTTTACAATTTTGTTTTTATCAAAAAGCACAGATTTTTTATTAAATAATTATATTTACTTAAGTAAATACCTTATAGTAATTGAGGAATCATTTAGGAAGATTTTTAGATTTTCTTTATTATTAAAGAAACATCGAAGCATGTTAACATTTCCAAAATCACATAGAAACTTAAAAAAATATTTTTATTTCGTTTGGTCTTGTGATTCCAATACGTTTCAGTTCATAGAGGGCCATGGTAATAAAAATGCGATTCAATTTAGGAATCTGAATTTATCAGCATCTGAACTAAAACGTTTTAACAAAGCTCATGGTAACTCCCCTCAAATACAATTAATGTGTACTTACATTATATATTTAAAGCTTGCAAAATCTGTCAAATTGAAACTTTACATATCTATACAATAATAGCGTAACAAGTCCTTCTTAACCTTATCTAAAATAAAATGTAATATAAGATAGGTATCACTTAGTCCACGTCATTAAATTTTAATCATCTAACAACACGATATAATAAGCGATGCAGTTCAGTTGTAGGCCGTCAATAGGCTAATCAATAGAGCTATACATTTATTCTAGTTATTTTACAACTTCCTTTTGTAAAAAATAACGTTACTAGAAGAAAAGACAGACCTGTAAGTGAAAAGCGCTATCAAAACGAAATTACCTTATTCCCCAAATATCCGTAAAAGATGGCATGAGGCATCAACGAGGCTTATTAAGGCTTTCAAGGGATGAAAACCGTATTTTTATTACAAACCTTTTGCAACAAGGAGTGCCGTGGTCCCACTAAAGCTTAGCGGATTATTGATGAGTTAGCACTTAACAGGTAATCTCTAAATCTGTAAGTACAGAACTCCAAAGATAATCTCTTTTAGTCACTTATTCTTTAATTATCTTGTTGTTTTCGCACTGACTTGAAACTACTCTTTGCATACCATTAAGTAATGTTCCCTTAGTGCCATACCTCACCGGGATGCCATGGCGACGTGGCCAGCGACATTGCTATGGCTAGATCTGGCGTCCCTGCACCAGACTGAGTCGCCAATGTATTTATTTCTGTCTCGACACAAAAATAAAAATCAAAACTTAACTTATTAATATTAAGTAATATATATAATAATTTTAAAATCATTTTTTATGTTCAATATTGAAAAGTAGTAGAGCCTTCTGCTCTACAATAATTTCCCTACTAACAATTTATTTCAGGATAACTAAGTAAAAACGTAATTAAGAGAGAGAGAGAAAAAACAAAAAAGTGCTACGATGTGCTAATTCGGCTATTGACTGCCGACTGAGTGAGTGATGGAGCATACAAACACGTACAAACAAATGTCGACGTCGCCAGGCAGCCAGCGTTGCCAGACGCCGCATGCGAGACGGTCAACTCTGGATACGCTGGCTACGACGTCACCAGTCGGTCGCCAAGTGAGTAAGCCGGCATACATTTCAATAGGAACTAGTTGGCGACGTCGCTGGCCACGTGGCGTACCTGTGAGGTATGACACTTATACCAACAAGCATGAAAAATATAATCTTTGTCTCGATTGCAGTATTTAATCATCAACGAAACACTCCAGACATTGAGAAATGTATACGTATTTGATTGATCCTTTTTCTATATTAAAGTAACATCATATGTACTCTCAAAACTATCAGTAACAAATTCATATAACCCAGTCCTTTCATTGAAGGCCCGAAGGGACCCTAATGCTTCCCATTTCCAGGATATTTCGAAGATAACTGTTGATTAGTTTAAAGCTGCTCTAACATACTCTTTGATATTGGGCTAAGCAGTCTTGTAGGTGTGTTGTGGGCGTAGTCATATATATTTAAAGGTAACAAATTAATAGACACAAGTCTTAATCTTGAATGAATAAAAGCTTTTTGCTCTATCTTCATTTTATTTTTGATGACTATTAATTTATATATAAAAAGAAAGGTAAGATTTTAAATAAACACTTAGCTTTATCATATTTCACAGAATGATGATGCTATTTCTATTTTTAGAAACGGTAACCATGGCAACAAACGGATAAAGCTTTAGTCCACGTAGTATAATATAATATAAGTATTATAATAGGACCGATTATATCTCTTAAATAAAACTTCACCATGAATCTTATGTTCGCACCCGAATAAAATATTTCTATTATTGTATAAAAGAGCACAATATCTTAGTTATTATACGAATGTACAATATGCCAAAGTATTTTATCCGATATTTCATAGTTATATAGAACCGATTGGTTTAGTTTATTATTTTATTAAATAAGATATTTCTCACAAATATAGTACAATAAATACGAATACCCAATGAGTGGGTATTTTAAATACGTATAGCTCTTTGAATCTAAACATCAAGCATTTCCTGTAATGTGTGCAATTTCGCGGCGTAGTGGTAATCCGCGTGTTTAATTCAAATCTTACTCCGTTTAAGTGCCATTTAACAAACACTTGGGGGATTACACTAATCTTAGCATCGGTAAATCTTGCTGATTTTGTCTTTTGTTTCAGTGTTATGTAGAATTTGCGCCAATACAGCAGTAATGTAAGCATTTTAAAATTGTCAATGTCAAACAATGCGAACAACGATGATATATTAATTTTAATAGAGGTACTTATCTGTGATTGGTTGAAATGCTGTTAGCGAATCACAATTGAATGACGTAATCGAATGTTTCATTTTTAAAACTAAATTCTAATCTGCTACCAAAATTATAATGTCTATTACAAAACCCTTAAGTCAACTAAACTCCTAAGTAAACCTAATTAATGCATATATATTTGAATTAAAATGCAAAAATATATTTGACTTAAACATTGGCATTTGTACTTTGTCGAGAAAATCATTCCCGATCCGCGTTTTCAATTTATAATAAGTGCTGTCAGTGACCTATGTTATAATCAAAACGCTGTTAAATCATTACACCAATGACTCAAGAGCTATCATTCCATCAACGGAAAATAAATCTTTTATACACCTTAAGACACAATGGGCTTTGAGTCGAAAGGTTTAAAGTTGATTATTGTCCTGTTATATGAATTTGCTACGCTTATAGGAATTGATTTGACACAAACATTTGTTTTATAGAAAATGGCTTTTAAGACTTGGGTGGCGCGCGTATTAATAATAATAACGATTCGGTTACTTTTAAAATATGAATATGCAATGCGAAGGATAAAATATCCTGACTTATTATCGTGGTACTAGGAAAACTTACATACTTAGTAGAAACTGTTTTATATTTAAAGCTTTGACGTGTTGGATGTTAAAATATTCAAATCTTGATCCCAACAGAGCAAAGCAATCAACTCTTGTATGGAAAGGCAAAGTTACGCTGTAATTTGTGCAAAAAGAACAAATGCGGCGACTAAATGAGACTTCAGTTTATTAACGCTTCTTTGAGTGGCTATTTAAATTAAGAATCTATATTGCAGTGGAGGATTACAAACTACATATAATTATAGTTAAGAAAAAATAAAAAAACACATGTGCAATTCACACATAGTAAAAGTGAAACCTTCAAAAACAATTTTTTTATTATTCTTCATATATAAATTAATCATTTTCCATTATCTAAATGAAATGTGTGTTCTTTTAAAACAGTATATTTTAATGAAAATTTTTAATTTATAAGTTTAATATAAGTAAATTTTTACTACTACTAACTAAAACATCGAAAGTTTGATATTCGATCAAATGAAAAAGCGGCAGTAAAGAGAGGCTGTATAATGCCTCCTATCTCATTTTCTCCCACGTTCAATCTTATGAATTAATGTTTCTGTCTCTTTTTACTGCCGCTTTTTCCATTACATCCGGTTTGAAATTACGATTCTAAAGAAGTTTCTCTATCTATCTCATTTTCTCCCACGTTAAATCTTATGAATATATGTTTCTGTCTCTTTGAAATCACATCGATTCTAAAGAAGTTTCACTTAAATAAAAGATAGTTTAGACATACCTTTTTAAAATTGATTAAAATTAAAATGGAAAAATAATAACTCTAGACTAACTTAGTTGCATCGTGTGGTTAAAACTTTACCCCTTTTCCTATTTACGAGTATTTACACAAAATTAGTAACCATCCATCCCTAAATAGATTATTCATGTAAAATATGTAAACATTTGATTAAAAAATAGTTTAGTTTGACCCACAACTTAATGTTTTTCGTTCAGTGGAATAAATTTAGCGTTGTCAGTTTATATTGTTATTATAAACTTAAGTTTATGTAGCGTTTGAAAATCTTTCATATTTGCTTATAATAATATAAAGAATGGATTCTTTATACTTATATCACATTTTATAATAACAATTTAGTGGTGCTACAACTTTATGAGCTCAGATTCCATATGTTTTATTGATGTTATTTTATAGTTAAGTGTTCAGCATTCTTTGTCTACATCTTCAATTGCAAGTTTTATTTGTGCACATTGACAGTAAAAACAATTGCTCGGCTGAGGTTTGAAAAACACGCACACATAAACTCAGTGTTGTCACATTTATTGATATGAAGAAATAAATTGTTGCTGCAGTTAATCAAAGCGTGAGTCATTGTAGACTTGGTAAACTGGTACTATTTACTAAATTTTATGCGCTAGTTAACAGTTCTTAGGAGGGTGTGGTGACGACCAGGAAACGTGTGGTCTTGAACATTCACGCCCTTTTCTTTCTAAGCACGTATCTTGTCTTGAAATTTTCCTATCATTACGAGCTGCAATAAGTCGCATCGATAATGACGCAATACGTGTCCGAGATATGCGAAAAATCCCATGCTGTAATTTTTTTTGGAAAATATTAGAAAATTCTCTAGACCACCAGTTACATTTGGATTTATTTGATTTATATGATTTTTTTATTTTAATTTCAGATGATGAAGAAGTAATTAGTACATAAATTTAAGATAAAAAATTTACGCGTTTTTAAAATGTTTCTAAAATCCAGGATTATTATCTGGACAGGTAGGATGCGCAGTAATTAACGCAACCGCTACTACCAGCCAGATAGCCCAGACTATAGTACCACGGGCTGTAACAGAGTAAAACACGAAGGCTTTGACTTTACAATATCAGACCAGTATACTGTCAAGCACGCTTACATGGTGCATATAAATCAGTGACAAATAATTAGGTATTACCTGAAACTTATTTACGTCGGCCTTCTCAATATAATCATTCGCTGTATAAAATGTGTAATCCCGACGGAAGTCGAAACCTCGCCAAAATTTCTAAGAGAATATAAACAATAAGTTGAAATTTTCAATCCGCGAAAATTCAAAGTTTCAATTTAACGCTGTTCTTGATCTTAAATACAAATAAGAGAATCGGAAAAACTTTTGAACTCCGTCACGGTGAGTTGGGCTGCCTCACCCTCGTTTTAAGTTTGTATAAATATTAAATGGTGTACTTCTAGGGTTACAAAATGCTAAATTTTGTTTTATAATTCTAAATAGTTAAGTTTGAGGCAGCAATACTAAATATGGACTTTATGCATGAAAATCTAGATTGTATTGTTACCGTGGAATCAGACTCTCAGAGCTATCATAATATGTATGTACTATATGTACAGCGTGAAAATGCAAACGGTAAGCCTCATCAAGAAATCCTAAACCCTATTTGACTTTTGTTCGAAGTCCGATTACTCCCCAAGGGACTTAAGATTTGAATTTATCATTAGAGGATTCTACGAAGAAGGTAGCTTCCTACAATTCCAGTCCATTTTGGAATAAAATCGAACTTCCCACTGAATTGTGCCTTGAAATATAGTGTATTTCACTGTAATTTCAACCTTACAAAAGATATTTACAACACAAAACATGAAAATTGACTTAGGAATGTAATCTACAACGTATTATGTGTTTAATTTAAAGTGGGTTTTTTAAGTATTCTCACTAATTCAAAAAATATTTGAGTTAAAAGTGTGACTGTGTACAAAGTCTATATAATTTTTATCTTTTACGTTAGCACAGATGAACGTCTTGATTAATAATAAAAAAAATAACAGACTCGGAGATATGTCTACCCTGTGACGTACTAAAATCTAACGTAAAGTACGAAAACTGAAACGTCACTCAAATTAAAAATTAAAAGTGAAATCAGAATCAAAATTCATTTATTCAGTTTAGATGTGTCTTAAGGCATGCTTATGAACGTCAAAAACGTTTACAAAATTCGCCAAAGAGCAAGACTACGCCATCCGTCTTGCCGCGCACCACCACTTTGTGGAACCAGCTGCCGACTGAAGTATTTCCGAACCAATTCGACTTAGGGTCCTTCAAGAAAAGAGGGTACCAATTCTTAAAAGGCCGGCTACGCACTGGCGAGCCCTCTGGCATTGAGAGAGTCCATGGGCGGCGGTATCACTTAACATCAGGTGAGCCTCCTGCCCGTTTGCCCCCTGTTCTATAAAAAAAAAAATCCGTTCGTAAAACTACTTGGAGGGCTTGTTCTGAGAAGAACGGGCAAGAAACTCAGCAAGTTTTAGCGCCCTTCTACATTACACTTATTCAAAGGAAAATGTCATAAACCACAAATTAAAGTAACATAAGTAAAGAAATAAAATAAAAATCTGTTCTGTGATTTACCACATTCACTTCATTACACACATATTCACAACACTTAAAACTATTGTTTTACTTATTTTTGATTCAGTAACACCTCCAAGTTTTCAAGTTTTGTAGGTAATAACACTGGACGTAGTTTTGAAACCATATTGTAACGCTGAATACGTTTGCTGTATGCTTGGTGCTAGTCATTGAAGATGTTGGGAAAGACACTAAACAGTGAAAATAAGAATAATTTACTAATACATAACACGTTTTCTTTATTTCCAATACTTAAACTAATTTTTCATAACACACCAAAATAACATTTTTATTATAGGTCAAATTAGGTATTTTCAACGATATTTTGTCTTGTTCCCTCTTACCTAGGTGGTAATAAATGTACATTAACCTAATTAAGATCAACATTGCGTAATACAATACGGATTATTTATCAACATTTGTTATAATTTGCACTAGGCAAGAATTTTATGATAAAGAATAAGATAGACAAGTACCTTACAAGTTTTTGTATATTCTATGTAAGGACACGTATATATATTAATTCTTAACTAAAATATTTTTTATTTTATTTAGGGTGTTAGGTAAAGTTAGGTGACGCCAAGTTTATTTTATGTGACATGACGTAAAACATACCGAATTCCAAGTCAATTAAAAAATATATAATACTAGCGGATCCGACAGACGTTGTCCTGTCTACACGTCTTTAATTTCAAAATTTCAATTTATAATAAGCCATTTTGATGAAAATTATTATTCAAATGTTATGACAATATCTAACGATCCAGCACATGGTCACACACGATATAACACAATGATAACAAAACTTTTTTTAAATTTCGGGACAGACTAAAATTAAAATTCGAATATTATTTAAAATTTGACACTGCGATGGTAGCGCCGTCTGTCGGATCCAATGTAAAACATTCCAAAATCAACAACAACTAATAAATTGAAAATTAATTAAAAAAACATTGTCCAGCGGACAAAATTGTGAATCTAAACCATTCCCAGATCCCCTTGAACACACACAAAAAATTTCGTCTAAATCGGTCCAGTCGTTTAGGAGGAGTTCAGTCACATACACACGCACACAAGAAATATATATATTAAAGATATACTTATTTGAACTTTTATTAACATTTTTTGTTTCTAAAATTTAATATTTTATAATTAATATACTTAAATTAGATTCCTAAATGCGTCTACTTTAAAAATGCAAAAAAAAAACTTTCTAATAAATATTAATGTAATGATGCCTGGCTTGTGTTTTTATGGTTCATAATTTTTCTCCTTCTTACCCTTAGTCAGAGTTCATGTGATTATTTATCAAGTTGCCGTATATCATGATAAAAACACGTTCTCTTGTTTTTATCTAAACGTTAATCGTAGGTAATGCCAAACATTTAAATTTTGTACGACATAACCTTCCAAATAGAAGCTGACATGACACGCAATCATATATCGACATGCAAATCTGTGATACATATTTACGACAATGATACATATCGCTTACAGAAAAATATGCATTAAGCTATGATTCAGTCTTGTGCGATAAGGTTTATGATAGCGTGTAATGGACTGAAACGCGATTCGGTTGTTTAAGACTTCTATTTAGAGCGAATATTTTTTCAACCTTTCTCTTTTTATATGTTAAATATAAGATGATTCGTATTTTGGTACAATAATTATCTTAGTACATTGGGGGGAATCTATATGTAGTTAAACATCGTATTGTTGTGTGTATCGTATTGGGTGACGCCGTCGTTCATTTCCGGGCCAGACACTGTTGACTTACTCCCCCACGTAAGTAAGCATTGACTAACTAAAATGTGGAATGCCGTTTTTATAATCAATCACAACAAAAAATCTATTCATATCTATCTCTCTCTCTCTCTATCTATATAATACATTATACTTTTGAATGTCAATAATAATAAAATTAATTTCATAACGGCAACTACGAGTTTTTAAGTCAAGAGTGTAAATTGTATGGCAAGAACTGTCCGAATTCATAAGACGTACGTAGTTTGTATTGAAGGCAAGCGAGGGTGCACTTTATATAGGCGAACTTTGGCTGGGCACCAACATATTTTGTTTCTTTTACTTGATTGATTCTACCTTGTGGTGGTGAAGGAAAACATGCATGTTTAAAACTAAGAGCACCCCGCACCCTGGCTCGCCCATGAATATTGTTAATAAAAATATTACCGATGTAGTCGGGGCGTAATTCCCGACGCGTAACACCTCCAAAACACTATTTCACAAATAGTAGCAGTGAAATGTATTTCTTTATGTTTGTTGAAAAAAAAAAGTAAGATATATAAAGTCCTTGGACACGATGGCAGGAGAGTAGAGTAAAAATTAAAAAAAAAACTAAGAGTAGTGTCAAGCAGAGGCTTATATTATCTAAACTATTCTATATATGTACTGTATGGAATAACCTCATGCATTCATTTAAGTAATGCGCAACGGTTCTAAACTGGCACGACTACCAAACTCGCACCCTCATAAGGATGTATATACAACTATGATTTTTTTATAGAACAGGGGGCAAACGGGAAGGTGATACCGCCGTCCATGGACACTCGATGCTAGAGGGCTCGTGAGTGGGTTGCCGGCCTTTTAAGAATTTGTACGCTCTTTTCTTGAAGGACCCTAAGTCGAATTGGTTCGGAAATACTTCAGTGGGCCGCTGGTTTTTGGGATTTACGAAACACATGTAAAAACTTGAGACAAATCAATGGTCATAATGCCAAAACTTTTTACCGTGCACATTATTTTTTTATGTTTAATTGGTAGTGACATCATATTCACTCATACACTATTGTTGTACTAGTGTGAATCAGTTATAACCGTTTCCTTTGTTTGTAATATTTTTCATGTTCATTAGTCCAGACCCAACCATTGTACCTACTTAGCGCTCGTAATAAATTAAATATATTTCTTTATTGAATTTTTAATAACAACAAGACAAAGGTAACATTTATTTCATCCGCCCTACAAAGTTCTTACAAGTGGAATCATGGTTTTAAATCAATCTTTTCCATCACATTTTATTTAAGGTTAAGAAAGCGTCTTACGCTTAGTAGATTTTGAGTTTTTAACACTAACGTTAAGGGTTTAACAATTTATTAGATAAGTTCGGTTAGTGGGGTTTTATCTGTTTTTAGCATTTTCTCTACTAACGACAGCTAGGTCGTCCTATTTAAACAGTATAAGATTTTCTTTTACTTATGGTTTTATATATACTCTAGCTGGCCCCGCGAACTTCGTTTCTCCTTAATAAGATTTTACTGAGCCTACCTGTTTAGTACATACCAACATGGAACATTTTACTATGCTATCCCAGAGACTGTTCGGTTTTCCGAATGAAATCTTTTTAGGTTGTTCCGAGACTTTTTCTCTGTATAAACGTCAGAGTTCACAACATAGGTTTTTAATAATGAAATAAAAAATAGGGGTTGATTGTAAAGGGTTGAATATTCAGGGTTATATGTATTTACTAATAGGGGATGAAAAATAGATGTTGTCCAATTCTCAGACCTACCCAATATGCGCACAAAATTTCATGAACGTTTCAGATGAGTTTAACCACAAACACCGCGACACGAGAATTTTATACATAAGATTTTATTTGTTAAAATTACTAAATATTCAATTTTCTCTTTAAAATTAATCGCTTATAAATCACAAATGGTATAATAATTATATTATCAAAAATCAATTCATTCTCCCAAACCCGTTCAATTTATAAAACCTCGATATCTGCTACATTTATCATGTCAAAATTTGTCAGTTCAGTTTTTACCTCTATTGGATGGTAATAAAGTGTATTTTCACTAAGTTGAATTCCACATACGATAAAATGCGGGATCATTTTAACTAGAACACGAAACAATCACAAAACAACCGACAAAACAAAATTAAAAGGTTGAGTTAAATAAATGTACTTTAGTATCTAATCGAAGTTTTTTTTAATACCATTTGCCAGAGAATAAACAATTTGATACCTATCCATTCAGAAAGGTCACATGACACAGAATTATTTATTACTGGCCTTTTTCTATGTATCACGCGTTAGTTTGTGATAATATTCTTACCATGATAAGTATACTTTATTTGAACATACATTGATAAAAAAATAATTTAGTCGTTTATTAGAACCTACGTTATTATTTTTAATAAATATAATCCTGTCCTTGAATCTCTATCCTATTTTAATTTTGAAGGGAAAACTTCTTTAAAGGCGTTGTACACTTTTTTTGGAAAGGGTAAAAAATGTTAACTCGCGTCAGGACACGTGTATGATCAAAAATTCGTAAGACGGATGGAGAGTAGACAGCTGTAATATAAAAGAAAATGTAATATAAATTATCATGTTTGGGTACGATAGCGCAATAAGGAAATATTGTATACTACTACAGAAATGATAGTAGTTTTATCCTGATAATTAATTCAATTCGTGCTAAATTATTCCCTAACCATTCCAAACTATCAATAATGCACAGCGTTAATATTCAAGTTTTCACTTCTGCCGGCACTCTCATAGTGCAACCTGTCGTTTTATTTTATGTATTATATACTAAACTATTTATTATACTTCGTTGCCTTATACTGAAACATTGTTTAAATATATATATATATAAATATATATATATAGTATATTATAGTATAGTATAGTATATTATCTTACGTATAACTTCAGTACCCGGAACCCCTTCACGGGTAAAAGCCTCTTCCAGCTTTTACCAACTAACTGCTGGCTGTCTTTCTCCATTCGCTTCCTGCTACCGCTTAAGTGTCTTCTATCTACCTTTCTTTGGGGTGGCCTCTTCTCCTTCTTCCCCATATAGTTGAATTTAAAGTCCACCTTTTATCTATGTATATTGCTATATGCCCAATTCTGGTTTAGGGCATAATGAAAAGCATCTATAACTTTTCTTTTTCGATTTATTTTTTCGCTTTTATTTGATTTGCGTTTCTCCTATTTTTAGAACGTTGCTTTCCATTGCTTTCTGGCATGCTTTTATCTTTAGATTTCAAGACAGTTTCCTTTCGGTAAAGGCAAATTGGCCTTTAAGATTTCCTTTTTTTAATTTCTAAAATCTTTTGTTAAAAGATGTAAAGAATGTAAGATGGGAAAGTAAAGAAATTGCAGGGTCATATTTAGGTATTTTAATAACAAAATATAAGATAGTTTATTCATTTTTTATAGCATATTGATTGGTGGTTGCTGATTCATAATGAAAAAAAACCCAATATTATGTTTATCTAATTACATGAAAACGTAAATTCAATCGGATTAAACTAAGATTATTTGACCCGGTAATTTATGTGACTTAGAGACTCTGGTATCGATAGTTAATTAATAAGAGCCTAATTAAACATCTCTTTCATTTAAAAAACATAAATAGGAAATAAATTACAGCCGTTCGTATTTGATGCTATTAAAATTGTAATCCTCTTATTATTGACGTAAGCGTTTTTTGTTTTGATTACTCAGATGATTTTAATTATTAGACTGGTTATTACTAATTTAGTATATGCCGAGTGTGATAACTTTTTAAAATCTTAATCTGCATCTGTGAAATTATCGTGATGAAAATTATAAGATTATAGTTTTTTTAATCCTTTATTTTTATCTTATTAAATATATAATGAAAGACATATTTTTTATGTTTTATTTTTATAAAGTTTACATTGAAATATTATAAAGATAAAATTTTTATACTATCATAAATGTTCGAAGATGAATAGAAATTTCTTGTTTGTTGTTGCCATTTTCTGACGGCAATCTACAAGATCGTACACCCACGTTCGTCGCGGTTTGCCAACGCTTTTTCTCCAAACTCAGGCCTTTGATTATGCCTAACAGCCACAATTTCTTGTCTTGTTCATAATAATTTTATTATTACCTTTTTAGACGGCTGGCATTTAGCAGAATTAGAGAAAACCCCTCTAATAATTATACAAGTGTATTAATTACCGGACGTTTCAATTAGCCGCAAGTGCATATATTTGATATTTGACTTCAAATAACAACAAAGCTTTCTTCAAGCTGAAAAAGTATGAAATTACCTATATGCCTATAGGTTTAGTCACTACATGCGTCAATAATTATAAAATTCTTGGAACAATGTCATTGAGGCAATCGATCAAAATTGGCTAAGCTCTGTTGACCTACCACCAATTAACCTGTAGTTTTAATGATAGGGACCAATGTTTGCGCAGATGGTAGATACTATTCGTTGAATTGTCATGACGTTTAAATTAACATTTGGTATTTTATATAGTACTTGGAACTGTAGGTAATTATACTTATACGATGCAAATAGTGTGACATGTCCATGATTGCAATATACATTATTTTGACGAACTTCAAGACAAAAGACTGCAAAACAAGTCTCAATTATTGTTCCTTTTGCGGTGACAACTAAGTCTCGAAAGTCTAAATTAAAATAAGTAACAACAAAGTAAAATAAACTACTAAACTCAATAACTAATGCAGTTCCTAGGGGCAGAAAGAATTTGTGGCACCAGGCCCCTTGAAATAAAGTCAACTACTTATATGTATACTGTATGTACTTTTCAGATAAATATCAAAAGTCAATAATCAAAATTCATTTATTCATATAGGTAACATAATGTACACTTATGAACGTCAAAAACAAATTAAATGAATCTAATTTTACATTTACTACGAGTTCTCAAATCAAGGGCGTAGAACGGAAGAGAAGAACTGGCAATAAACTCTCCACCACTCTTTTTAATTGCCAAGTTTTTTTACACAATGTTTGTAAGGAGCTGCAACCACTACACCATGTTCCATATGACATATTGAGTAGTAAGAATTATAAAATAAATTAAAAACAAAGATTTGTCCTCTATCAGCAGGAGGCATGGTAAAATAGGAGCACGCACTTACGTAGTATAAACAACTAATATCAACGCATACACGAATTCAAGTACGACCAGTCACCACAAATAGCATCCGTTCACGAGTATGACGCATGGCCAGCCATCGGCCCCCTCATATACTATCGACTATAAGTTTAATTATCACTTCGACCCAGTACCGGTATTTGGTCACCAATAAGCAATCATGTCTAATCATTATAGTAATTCAGTATTTAATTAAGCTCGTAATGTAGCGTGAAAACAACCATTACAGGCAGGCGTGGCGGAGATCAAAGCCAAATGAGAACCTCTCGTGACTCGATGCGTATCAAAATACCCTCAAGTTTCCAAAGCTTTTATTTCGGCACGAAAGTCGGTATCGGTACGATCTATAGCGATTGATGACGAAACATTTTCGAACGCTGTTGTGGATTGAATTATGTAACTTAGAATTTTCCATATAAGTAACGACACATACACTTAAGCGTACTTTAGCTAGATGTGAAACTGCTTTGTAATTATAATTATTCAGGAGATCTTTAAAACTGTTAAATCTATTTTTTTTTTAAAACCCACTGCACGTACAATTGTAGAGCTGAGTAACTACTGAACAGCTCTAAGTGCTTGTAGAGTATTAATAGTGGTATACTGGTAGAATATTAATTATGATGATACTGATAATAACTTTGAGTTTTAATTTGCTATTGAAATAATTCTATACTTATTTAATTATTTACTAAAGGGATTAAATAAACATAAGGGCTTTAAAGTATTTAATGTTCTAAACTTTCACCCTTGAATGACTACGCACTCCTGATAATATTATAAGGTAAACGATATCTAGTTAATATCAAGATTTAAGGTAAAATCTTAATCAATTAGATAGTTTCATTAAATTAATGGGTATGATCTGCAGATCACTATACTGTTACACCCAGTTATTTTACAGAAATTGGTTTATATATAAACCTATATTTAGTGTAAAAGCCAATTAGTGAGAGGACGCCGTGCAAACACGCCCTGGATTGGATGATTATTGAAGCAATTATTGATTGAATGGCCGACAAACATGTTAATATGTGCTTGGTAAGAAGAATAGCATTTCTTATTAACGAGGTGTAAATTGTAATTCGTATTAAGGTGTTCTACAATTGTTACAAAACTAGAGTAATTCATCATTCATCATCATCATCATTGTCATTGTATCAACAATCTGTGAAGGCCTACAGGTTCAAATTTAATGACGTGGAATAAGTGATACCTTAATGATCTTATATTCCAAAATAAACATATTCTATTTTTGTTTTATTTATTTTTTACAGTTTCAAACACTTGCTAGTTCGATGTAACAAAGAGAAAGTAACCTAAATGTAAAAATACAAATTTAAAATTATTAACTTGATCTGTAGATAATTATGTATATACATCAATAAACTGGATACTGTATATTATTATCTTATATATTAGGTACTGGAGGACCGCGGTAAGTTATAGGTATGAATAATTAATAAATATTTTAATTCACCGCACCTGTTCTTAAAATTAAGTTAGTACAAGCAAGAATTAAGATTTTCTTAACTTTCATTGCATAAATTCCAAGCGATTTAATAGATGCAAAAGCAATCTTAATTTCTTTGTAAAGGCTTTGTTTCAAAGTTTTGCAGCGGATACTTAAATAATAACAAAACTTATCTCATAGGCTTTGGTAAGTTATTCTTTGAGCATGTAATAAGTACCTACTGGCAAGGCATGAACAGAAAACTTTGTAAGCAATTTTTACCCTTCAACTTCTCGGAATATTGAAATCTGTTTTAAAATACAATATAAAAGGAGTTTGTTTTTTTGCATGAGAGAGAATTTTATTCTTTGATTTTTTTATCCATTTGAGGGTACGTGGCATTATACCTATAATAGGTTAAGTTTGGTAGACATTCGAGTTTCGTTAAATACGATCTGAAAATTTAAAATCTTTGGCTATGCCATTAACTATCGCTTTGTTTGTCGGGCTGGATTAATTCGGGCCTATAGGAGTAAATAATAAATATTCATAACTGGTTTTCCAGCGCTGAGGCGAGAGCACTCTACTAAATTGCTAATGCGATTTATGAAGATTATTTTGTAACTGACTTGCAAAAGATTCTCTGGAAAATTAAACTATCATTGCAATTTTTAATAAGTGTACCGAAATTAAAATATTGTGCATATTCATTGTTGTTTGATAAATGCTGATATTACAATGTTGTTAATGATGTCTGCACAAGGAAAAATACTTACTAATACTTCTAATAATTTGAATTTGATTATGAAATGTTTTGGTAAATAAAGAGAAAAATAATCAAAAAGAAAATCAAATTAAAAAAAGTGAGTTTTATAAATAAAAGGTTATATATTATAATAAACCTAAGTAGGAAGTTAAATTATCCAAGTCTATTCGACAATGCATAATCGGAGCCTGAAATATATATATATAGTGCCAAGTTACAATGCATAAGTCTTTTTTTATCCTTAAATCTACGTTTAAACGTATGTTGACTTATAAATACTTAGATATATCTATCATGCCGTGTTATCGGAAAACATTTCAGTGTTATTAAAACTTACTAATTAACTTAATATATCAGTATAATTAAAGCGTACTAATGAATTGAAATTCCTGGGTCTTTGTGACTACCCCTGCTCTGGTAGACTATTCATTTTGACATTTTTGTCTCACAGTTCATTCTTCCTAGAAGAATTATCTATTAGGATCTTCAACTATATTTATATCTCTTATGATGAGCTTATAGTTTTTAAATGTAGTTTTTCACTTTACCCTTAGTATTTCGTTCTCTTTACTAGGGTTGCCTGAAAGAGATTGCTTGCTATCGATAAAGCCACATGTTGCCTACTTAATTATTTATTTATTCCACTATATTTTTTTATTTTAACAGTTACTAATAATTCCATAGAATTCCAAAATAATTACCACACCAATTGTCCTACATAAAAACATTAAACTTATTATTATGTTATCTAAATGTAATTTTACCAAATATGAAATAGGTAAAGTGTAAATAAATAAATAAAACGTTTATAACGCAATATATTAATTTTAACGACTTCATGGAGCCACAGATTGTTTTCTGATTTAAAATCCAGTATTTTATTTAGTTTTGTTATTTAGAGTCATTTAATAGAATAAAAAACCTATTCGACTTCTAAATAATCAGGGTTATGTTATTAAGTCTATGACATAATGTTTTATATTATTACTCGACCTCCGACGGCGTGTAGGCCTCCTCTAAGTTCTTCCAAGTGTCTCTCATCCTGATCACAATTTTACAATATCTAATCTATCTATCAGTCATACTTAGGCATACAAAAAAGGTTTACTTCTAGCCTCGTGCACGAGTTTTCTGTCCTTTTTACTATTATTTAGCCAAACTGATTTCCAAAAGTAAATTACATCAATGACAAAAATACTGCAATAATAGGTTCGATTCTGCACCTTATATTTTAAAATGTTAAATGAAGTACTCTATTAAACCAAATAACCGTTATACAATATCGATATGCAAATGTGCATATTTTTAAAACATTGTTTACAAGTTTGATTCGATTTGAAGATCTGATTTGACAGATAAAGGTTGAGAAGATTCGACGTTCGTTTTTTATATTATGGCCGAGTTAAAAATAATCTTAAATTAAGTTCGTTTTTCTTTCATTTTAAATGTTATAGAATTCCATAACATACTCAACTATCGGTAAAATCTTGCTATAAAATGTAAAGTTGAATATGACAGATTTTAATGCAGCGAGGAATGAACGTTGTATTCGAGCGTATGAAACAGTTGATTGAGCACAGATATTTTATGTGAGGTTTAAATTCTTTTGGGAATCGTAGAGTGACAAGTGAAAACGTCATGTCACGTGTGTTTTATCTGTGGTGAGATATGGCAATATTTTCACACATGGTTTACTGTGTATAATGGACTGAGATCTTAGGGGAAATAAGTTAATGGATAACCGTTACATACAACAAATATTTCACATTTAAACAAGTCTTTTTACTTAGAACTAGTAGAATTTTATACGAATTTCAGTCGGTTACCGGTTTTAGAGACAGCATCGTTGGCTACCTTTCACAAAACTTATTTGCTGTTTTGCTGATGACATTTCTCTGCTTTACTAACAATTTCTGGTGATTTTATTTTATTTCATTGTGTGTTTATTTTATATTGTATATGTTTTAATTATACGTAAGTAAATAGTCTTTTTCTAACACTTATGTTTACTTCAATTGTCATACATTTTAGATGGAAGATTATGTCAAATTTGCCTTATTTAGTACTATGTATGATAATAATATCATAAATAAATAAATAAGTCAAGTTATCAACTATAATATACGTTGCTTGACCATTCTATTTTATGTTACATGTTCACAGTTACATTTGTATGTTTTATCGATAATTGCTTTAGGTTACTGCATAATATATAATTATTAATAAAATACCTAATACTACACAAGTATATATTATGCCACAATTTCCCTCCTAAGTCCTCAATTGACCTGACCGCAACCTCCTAACCGCCATTGTATATGCGGTTAAATTTATGACCCCTCTCATAACGTCGCATGTATTTTAATCGTCAACTACGAACATTTACAACACCGAACTAAAAAAAGACAATATTTCAAGGAAATTGAGGAGACAATTAACTTTCTAATGTGCCATGCTTCATATGTATTAAGTATAGTATTCAATTTAATTACTTATCAATGTTGTTTTAGTTGAAATATTCTATTATAGTACAAGTTTCTCCCTTCTCTAGTACATATCTACTTTAATTACTAAGGTTGGAATAATCCTGAATAATAATACCGTTTCCAATAGTAGAACAAAGAGGTTGTGGTTCTAGGAAAGCTGTCACCACTACTATAGTATTAAGTGTAATATTCTTCTTATAATTCTCTTTATAACAAATTTCATGGAACCGAGTATTGTTTTCATTATAGGGAATAATCGTCTTATCGAGGGAAGAGAAAAAAGAAACAAATTTAAGCAATAACAATAATTTCTAACTTTATACAAACATGCTTGATCTAAATCGGCGAATTTTTAAATCCTCAATTTTGAGGACACACCCTTCCGCTTGTAATCGCTTCTTTGTTATTCCAAATGGCAGCAACAGTAGACGGACTGAGGAGGAAACAAACTTTTTCGTGACCACATAACGCTTTTCTTTCCCTTGACAGTTTCAAAGTTTGTATACGACTTATACACGATAGGTGATGATGCGATTAGAAACTGAGACCAAAATTTCCCACAGGCTTTACATTAATTAGTTTAAGGAAATGGCACACGTGTTTTTTTATGTGCTCAGGTGTGTTTCTTAGAAATTTTGGCACCTCAAAAGGGAATGTTGAAGCTGTTTCATTATAAAGAATAAATTATTGTATTGGTTTTGTTTTAAACTAAGCAAACTTAATTTTTATACCTTATAGAGATTTCATTTTTTTATTAGTACATCTGAGCATCAAACGTTTGATATTTCAGTTTGTTGTCGAGCGTATAACTTACGTATTTGGAAAATATATGGAACGGTTCTTTGTGAGAAAAAGCTATTAAATTTTGGGTATCCCAAATATTATTTTTTTTTATAGAAAAGGCAGGTGGCTCACCTGATGTTAATTGACACCGCCAACCATGGACACTCTCAATGCCAAAGGGGTCGCGAGTGCGTTGCCGGCCTTTTAAAAATTGGTACGCTCTTTTCTTGAAGGATCCTAAGTCGAATTGGTTCGGTAATATTTCAGTGGGCAGCTGGTTCCACAAAGTAGTGGTGTGCGGCAAAAACTGCCTTTTTTCCCTAAATATTTCACTACAACATAAAATGAGTCATTTACCCGCATAACCTGTATCATTACTTAATTTATAAAAAACATCAGAATTGATGAAATATAGTGAAAAGCGTGATTTACGAGAGTAACTTTTATCACGCGTCAAATATTTCACTGTACATGATTTAAAATGAAACATTCAAACGTATCATCCAACAGCTTTTATATCGTGAAATTAGATTGTTTACACGACTTTTTTATCATCCTACAGTAACAAAAATTCCATCGACTAAACACACGAAACGCATGAATTATGTATAATTAAAACAGACATATTCAATTTTCTTTAGATTCATTACCCACAAGAGATAGCGTACTTTGCTTATTTAAAGAGTGTGTGCTCAAAAATGTACATAATTTTTTATTAAAAATGCTAACGCCTTCAATATAACCTTTATGATTTAGTAATGTTGTATGGGAAATACTCTTAGTTACACAATGTGTTATGTACAGTACATTCCATAACAGATCGTTCCGACATCGTATCAAATGTTTACGGTTGGAACGCAATATCGACGATTTAAACGATTTTTTTTTACTTGGGGAAATGCATTTCGCATACCCCTCCGCGGCGCGACTGCTTGGTGCAGAAGGGTTATGTGGGACTCGCCATTGTGCATACCCACTTAAACCCCAAGGTGCCACCAACAATCGCCTTATGCGGGATGCGGTAACAGCGGAGCCTTATCCGCTTCCCGACATGCGATGCGGCGGTTGCGTCCGCCTCTTCCCGCCCATTGTTGATTTGTGAGGATGCTTGACACAGCAAGCATCTTTCACAGACCGGGCCATACGCATTTACAAATAGCTAGGGGAGATCGGGCCCAGTACTTGCAGGGATAGGTCATCATCTCTTCTTTTAAACGCATGGACCCCTGCTCCCCGCTAAGGCACTTTTTAGGTGGCGAGGATTTAGTGAGCGCGTCGCGCGTTTACGCAACGGGCCTGCGGTTTCCTTCCTAACTGCCTAGACCGTGGTAACTCACAAGAACTTTACTCAAAAGAAAATACGTTACATTTATTAACATCGGTAACGTTGACTTTACGACGGCCATATATAAAAGACCCTAAAATAAAAAATCTGTTCCATATTTACATAACATTTTATAACCCTCGCACAAAGCATCAAAAAGCATCTAACTTATTCATATGGCAAAGGAATCGTAAAAAATAGGACAAAATAATAAAACTATAGGTTTATTTCAGTTTTATGATGACAGGTGAGGCTTAGTAACCGCGGTCTTCGAGGTCCGCGTTATATTTTTATGTGGTGTGTTGCGATAAAACAGGGTTTTGCATAAAACGGGTTGAATTTCATTCACACAAGAGTTTGGTCTAAATAACCAATAAACTGTATCATATCGTATTGCGGGGAAATAGAAACCGTACATTCCATTTACATCTAATACGCTCGGCACTTATTCTATATGCTATAAACCTGCTTCCTATATTAAGAGATATTTTGATACAAGAAATGCGCCCAGAGGAGTGGCGTAAACAAATCATGAAATGATGGCCCTTTACATTCGGTTGCCATTAGTCAACAGCACCTTTAGATCAAATATACGCCGAACGCGGAACCAGTCTGGTTCCGTTTCTTCGTATGCCTAATTACGTTCAAAGGAAACCCGTTCGTCGTTTGTTTTACATTCTCACTCGGTAAGTCCATATGGTCAACACATTAACTGGATATTAAAAATATATATTAGTTGGTGAAGAGTTATCCGTAATGCAAGATATTTAAGTTTACGTAAAAATAATCCTTCTTATTTTTCTATAACATGTTTATGAATATTGTAAGGTATGTGATTACATATCTATACCAATAACAAAACCCTATAAATGTTAACGCTGTACTCCGATAAATAAAGATTTACCACAGTTTCCTATAAATTGGATAAAGATATTTAGGATCAAATAATACGTCAGCAGGAAATTTACTTGCCCGCTTGAGAGAAGCTAGGTAGAATCGTGTTAGCCTCGCCTTGTTTATTTCGTCCAAGAACTCAAATCAAATTTATCTGTTAGGTCGTTTGCTTTGAATTTATGCTTAAATTACAGGCGCACAAAGAGTCATTTCTGAATTCTTATTATTGTATTAGTGTAACTTAGCTACGAAAATATTACAATGAAATTAAAAACTTATAAAAAGTCAATCAGTATTATTGTACCGTTCTTAATAAAATACTATTTTCGTCTTTTTCCATTGTAATAATGCTGAAAAGAAAACGCTGTTTTTAAAAGAAGTTATTAGATTTATTTAGCTTTTAGGTATAACGGTTTTAACTTTGAAACTGATTTAAAGAACAATAGTATCGGGACTTCTAGAACTGATTTAAGAATTACTAGCCGTAGACCTTACATCAATAGTCAACAGTGTAAGTAAGTTAATAAAAAACTATTCAATGCGCCTTAAAGATGCCATAATTTATACAATCGCAATAACACAAAAAATCCTAATCAAAATCAATTCATTAATTCGTCTTACACCTAAATTGGTCTAATGGTAATAGGTCTAATTTTACACTGTTATCGCGAATCGAATCGTTGAATAACGGGTACATTACCGGTCAATAAAATTTATCGAAACGGCTTCTGTTTAATTCGAGCAATCGATTATCCAGTCCGATTTTAATCGGGAAGAAGTTCGTGACCACACACAGAGATGAGGACACGCTTTTGAATTGTATTTCAAAACACGGTGTGCTATGAAATTAGTAAGATGATATATTAATATTATAAAGTTGAGAGTTTGCGTATCATGTCAACAATACAGGCATTTTATGACGTGGGATATTACTTAATTGCTGTTAATTTAGGGATATCACATGTTATTAATATTGAGTGATTTTTGTCTTGATTTATTTGTTTTCTAGGCACGTTGTCACTTAGATGAACGGCAATGCGCTTTCGAGGAGGTATTATATAACATTTAAATAATGATTAGTTTTTTCCTAACGCTGTGTCAATTTTATTTCGTTTTCATTTGTTTTTGTGAAAATGTGGCTAATACTGCTTGCACGTGTCACATAAACTTGGTGCATTTTCGCTTTAGTGTCAAACCCACCTTGAAGCAGTTTTGTCAAATCGGGATTTTAAAAAGCTATAGATGTCACGCCACCTCAGCGACCAACAGCGACTCTTACGCTTCGAATCATGCATATTACTACTTATCCGGCATTAAACGGAAGGACATATATAACAATCTGAGACGATAGCGAATCCAGTACGGTTACTTAATAAGCGTTTCTTGAAGTAGGTAAATTTGGATACAGCCGATAAAAAAAGATTACTCATAGGAAGATGGGCCGGACTTGTATTATTAGTTTCCTATCATATCTATTCCTATCTATAGATATAAATTTAGTACGTATAAACTTAGTTCTAATGTAGGCGTAAAAATAAAGATCTTTTAAAGGCTATTTATTCATCTTCAAGAAATAATATAGTTTGTATAAAAATAAAATGGGTAAAAATAAAAATAAATGCATATCGCAACCACTGCCGCTCTCGGTAGAAATGAAAAATAAATATTAACGGAAGTTTCCTCATTGCAATCACTAAAACATGGGTAAATATAAAATATCAATTAGATGTTTTAAAGAATTTAAGCGTGAGAGACGGATTGATAAATTAGGTCACTGATGAACTGTTCCGTCAAAGTAATCATTGCTCTAATTATGCAGTAAGTCGGGTCAGCAATATTTTCAAAATTGCGATTCATCACAGTCTAAACTGAAATGAATCTATAATCATTAAAATTTTCAGTAGGTTTTTGGCCTTGACTTGTTTGGGTCAACTCTAGTTTTTGAAAATTGCCCGTTTTTCTGTAGACATACATTCGATGTCATTCTAAATCCAAGATGGCCGCCACGACAAAATGCCGTATTACAAATCTTATAACTATGTACTTTCTCAATCCTTCTGCCTTCCTTGATATCAAATGTAGGGTCTTGATTAGGAAAATACAGTTCTCTATTAAAAATAAAATGAAAATCCAAAACGGCCGCCAACAAAATGTAAAATTTAAAATAATGAATAAATGAAATAAATCATTATAACAATTATTTTTAAAAAAAATAATTGTTATAATGAGGCACTGAATTAATTGAAAATAATGAGAAAATGTGATAGAATTAAACAATTGGTAATAATTTTTAAGTGCAACGGTACAAATTGAAAATAAATAAATAAATAATTTAATGGGTACGTTACTCATTTTGAATTAAAAAAAAACTTACTTATTTTACCATTACTCTTAGGAAATAGGTGTTCGGGTAAACTTTAGTGACTTAGAACCAAAAGTAAAAGTTATTCGCGGGAATTAAAACTTCGGCTATTGGATGGCAACTATAAACTGGCTTATATGATCTTCGTGTCAATAAAAAATGCACATTAACTCAATGGATTATTTTGGTAATGCAATACCAGTCAATCAAAATACCTACTATTACTTTACAAGTTTAAGTGCATTTTAACGTCGATTCAATTGTTTTAAAGAGCTTATGTATCTATGTAATTGTAACGACGGGAGCGATAATTATCATTCCATTTGTGCAAAATGTTATTATTACTTTTGCTCCTCACACTAATTTTGAACTTCAGGAATTGCGTATTTTGAGTGTAAGCCAAGTCGGAGGAGATACTAATTTGGAGTTAACTGTGTTATCGTTGAAACTAAATTATGTAAGCGAGGCTCAAAGGAGCGGCTTATGCGTAAACTTGTTTCTTATCAAAGTTTGAGCCCTTAACTAATTCTGTTAGAATAAAAACTAAGGAGATTTTATATCAAACTCACAATTTCCTTTACTACGTAGAGAATGAATTCATGAATGTTACGTACATTAGAATTTTGCAAGGAAAGCAAGCAATTTTTCCTTTCACTACGACAAACGGTGCTCAGCCATTGTCAAGATTCAAGATATTTACTATCTCATGAATAATGCCCATAAAATAAGAACTCCGTCATTTATCATTTAATATGAGTTCTTATGTAGGTAAACATTGTAAGGTTTTGGTCGTTTTTTTATAGGATTCATTGGCACATGTTTCATTAAATTTTTTATAACGAAATGATTAGCCTTTTCTTTATTATCGACCCAAGTATGTATCGCTTCAATTAGTAAGCTAAAGTTTACTAAATTTCATAATGATAAATACACCAAGACGGTAGTCTGTGATCTTGTTGATAAGGTATTGTTTTACATACGGAATATAGTTACAAAATATAACCTTTTTATGTAGGTAACACTGAAAATGTTTAGAAAATAAAAAAACGGCTTAATGTAGAGAGTTGCTAATACTTTTATTGTTTTTCGAAGTAATCTCCGTTCCTCTGTACAATAGAATAATGAGCCCACTGCTTTTCTCAGTCGTTCCATCGAAGGCGACTCTTCTATGGCATTTTCGTACGATTTCACCGCATCTTCAGGGCTCGTAAAGAGAATACCTCGAATTTTATCTTTAGTTGGGAATTATGAAAGTGGGCGCCAGGTCAGGACTGTATGACCTGAGGATGACTCATTATCTCGACATCTGCCATATTCAAATATTCAACAGTTCGTAGCGTGCGCTGAAGCATGGTATGGGAGGATGTTTCGAGGGCGCTGCTGTCGAATTTTTCCAAGATAACAGGCAAATAGCGATTGACGAACCAGTCTGCAGAAACTGTCCTTCCATCTTCTGGCACAACTGTCGCGAAATGACCTTTCTGTCCAAAGAATACGACAATCATCTTTTTTCCTCGACTTCTTCCTTTCAGTAGCTTTTATCACATGTGACGATATCAAATGTACCATTAAACTTAGCCGACGCCGTTGAACTTATCTTCCATTTGGTAAGAAGTTGGTTGCCAAATGTTGCCCGTGTCTGCTGACAGGTCACTCTCTTATCTTTCTCTGTCATGCGTCGCACAGCACTGATGCTGATAAAGAACGTACCTACGCGGATCATCAACGTCCGCGGTTAAACTCGTTAAACCAATTGTAAATAGTGCCACGAGATGGGGCTTAATTAAGAAATGCTAATTGGACCTAATCATACAGCTTCGTTGTTGAGTAAACCTACAACGAAAGTCATAATAAATCATTGACCGATAATTTTCATTGACGAATAGATTCATTTTTTACACGTAAAAGAATTTTAGATTTGCCGCCAATTCACAAAAACAAATTGCAAATGATTGCAATATATACTACATTAGTGTACCAAAGTTTAAGTGTTTTAAATATTGAAATTAAAAAAAAAATCAATAGAAATCTGTCTTTCTGGTTAATTCTAAACATTTTCACTGTTACCCACATTTTTTTTCAGCTAGATCATCTTATTTTGGAATTTCAATGTTTCATTTTCATAATCTTAAGTTCTTACCATTATGTAATAATCTGTAACTACTATAAATGCAACTACAACAAATGTAAATTTCATTAAAGGAAAAGCAAAATCTAGCAAAGCTTGCATCTCTATTGAACATGTTATATACGTAATCCCGACGTCAACAGGGCCCCGTGCCATATATCACATATTTGGGATTTTCCAAGAAAAAACGTATCATTGCCGCAGCTAACCATTTTATATTATCGTTCTCATTAGCGGAAAAATATTGTTTAGGGATTCAATACCCGAAGGAGGGAATCATTAGTTATTTAATGTAAGATTTTGGTCAATTTAACATTGTACGTGGTTTATATGAATACTATACATTTAAACTTATCTTTTATTTCACTACATACATTCTTACCCTTTATCTCAGTGTGCGTGTAAATAATATTTTTTTGTTATATTTCAGGGTGATGGATGTTTAGTCAAACATGTAAAACTGTAAGTATTAAAATGTAGATAAATAATTAGAATCATAAAAAACAATGCTATACTGTATTGAAAATAATAATGTCGCAAATAGTTTCTTAGTTTTAAATTTCGTTGATGGAAGTTTATAACTTACGGTAAACATTTTTTGATTTACGTAAAACATAAAATACCATGTAGGCGGTTTCCTTTTTCGTTTGTGAGATAGAATATAAGTTTTAAATGAGAGTTTAGTCGTAAATATCTTTTATTACAATACAATCGACTCCCGTATTTGCCAGAGTTGTGGGTCCATTCTTGACCTTTTTATGACATGGCTTTATGTGAAACTGTATCGGAGAATCGGAAGACTATAAAGTTGTTTTAGTAAGGAAAAACGGAAAAAAAGTTTCTTAAATTAAATTCTTAGATTATTTGAATAGATAAAATATTTTTAATTTATTTGTAACAAATTATTGATGCTTCGACGGTTCAATTAATATAAATTCATATTAATAATATGATATAATGAAATAATTAACATACATAATTTAAATGTCCTTCTAGGTTTCGTTACCGAGGTATGATTGTATAGGTATACACCTAGGTAGGTAATACTGAAAATATTTAGAAAATGAAAAACGGCGTAATGTAGAAGTGGCCAATACTTTTCGAACCATTTTACGATGGACAACTGAGAAAAGCAATGGGCATTCTTCCTTAGGGGTATCTTCTGTGGTATTTTCGTACGCTTTCACCGCATCTTCATGGCTCTTAATGCTTGAATAACTCGAATTTTATCTTTAGTTCTAAATATATAAGCTACAGTGTCTTCTTATTTATGGAACGAATAGTCTGATAAGAAATATACAATTTTACACCGATTTATAAACCTAAAATGAATCAATATCTTCATCATCATCAGGTGTTATTTTTATGTCAGTTAGCATAGATCGTACGTCTGTGGGCCTATCGAGCTATCATTTGATTAGGATTTGCATATTTTTTTTCCCATAAACGGTCCGGTAAAACGGTAAACAATTCATTTCTTCACAGGTTATAAACTGAAATGTCTCATGTGAAATCTAAAACTCGCGCCGCGTGATATATCGCTTACAATTCGATAGCTTATGAACCTAAATAGAAGTATAAAAAGGTTTTAGATTGAATATTACTAGTGTAGAGGTAGGGTCCAGTGGCTAAACATTTATTATACACATAGATTATTTTTGGACAAAATATATCTTTATTATATAAGAATCTCCTTTCAAAACTCGTTTCAACACCGAAGAATTTAGAAGATTAAGAAGTTAGAATGTGGAATGGACTTCCGATGGGTATCTTTTCTGAGAAAGACCGACTTCCAATTGTGTAAAGAAAGACTATACTTCTCGGGTCTTGAAGGTCATTAACGTATCTACTAAATTGGGTGTCTGCAATGACTGCCCTTTGGCACCCTATAAAAAACAGTAAATTAACTAACACTGTTTACTGTTGTCATTTATTATTTTTGTAGTAATACTAAATTTAATGTTGGTACATAGGACTCACAGATAGATGAAAAACATGCTCCGACTATAAAATGATACAGGATTTGAGAACTTGAATATATTATGCGATAAAAGCATTCTTTGCTGACTTGTAATATTTTTAAATAAGCATAATTTAGCATACATCGGAGCATCGGGCTCTCAAGTGATACTTGTACGTATACGTAAGTTACGATACGTAAGTTGAGTTTCCTCGTACATTATGCGGATGTAACAATTAGAGTCCAAAGGGTTCCCTTGTGGAACACCACAAAAACTCTAAATTACTTCCCAAACTACATTTGTGGACTTCATTAGTAAATGTTTCCATACTAGTTTTTGTTTAAATGATAAGCCATAACGATGAAATGATAGTTACTAAAATACTTGAATTTGTTTTATAATCATATCTAATTATATAGTTAATCCTAATTATATAGTTAAAATTAGTCCTTAATCCGTATCTATTCGCTTTTTAAGTATCTACCAATTATATGGAATCTCTGTTTCAATTGTTGGTGGTTTTTATTGGTCGTTTATTAAAAAAGTACTTAAATTATTTTAAATAATAGCCGAAAATCTCAAAGATTAGAACAACAAGACATGAGCACACATGAGCATACGTATTACATGTTAACCAGTCTTGGCTTAGTGGCTAAAGCGTGTAATCCTAAGGTCATTCGTTAGTATTTCAGGCGTGGAATAATTATGTTTTTCATGTGCGCAATTAGTGGTTGCTTTTAAAGCATGTCTCAGACCCAAAAATCATCGATATGACTCCATAATCATCAACAACAGAATGCTTATCACCTTTTACCACGTATATATATGGTATAACTAAAACGTAAAATAAAAAATATTGAAGGAATGTATACAGTAGTCTGAAGCTTATGATTATGGTTTCCGCTGATTAAATATTGTTATAGATAATACAAGTAACTTAAAAACCTGTTACTATAAAACAATAATTATTAAAGCATACATACTGGCAAAATGCAAATATTAAAACCTAAACACACGTCGTTGTGTCAAATGTGAAATTAAACGAGCAATTAAAGGATTTTTCTTGCTAAGTAAATGTTTTTTCTGGTGATTTTACTGTATTCTATAAAACATTAAACAGATTAAAAATGTTTTACTAATTCAAACGTGCAGGAACATGAACATGTCTGCATCAGCAGCTGTTATAAAAATATAGTAATATCACCATACACAAAACAATATTGATATTCAATCTCTTAAATAGCGAACAGAATAAAATTATCCACAACATCGGTGGTTCTGGAAATCGTCGCGCACCAAATTGCCAATTTACATTCGAAATTACTGCGAAGCTCAACAAGCGATTTGGGAGTTTCATGGAGAAATTAATATCTACATGTTAATTTTATTATCTCGAATCGCGTTTCCAATACGTGTTTTTAATTTTTCATTAATTGTATTTGAAGTCGTAAGTATTTTAATTTCGACGATACGAATTTTTATGACGGCCTAAATATAAAATTAGTTTGTAATAAGAGTCAAGATGTCATCTATAATATCTTGCTTATATTTTATATTATCGTTTACTACCATTTGGAGCATCTTAGTGCGCAAAATTAAATTTGTCTTATAAAAAAATAGAATTGGCGGTGCTAAATAAATTAAAATATTTTTTGACGCTCTGTTGGACAGAAAAACTATGTTTAGCTTATATTCCCACTAATAAATTACTTCTGATTATTTAGTAAATTTGTTTTTGTTTATGTTTATTTAAACAACAACTAGCTATAATTCAATTTGGCAATATCAAAGCTGTATCTAATTTTACTTGGTATACGATTAGACTGAAAAAAGGGTTTCATTTTATACATCTTATTTGTTTTTAGTGTAAGAAATAAAATACAGCGAAACTAGGAAGCTTTGTCTTAAGCCCCACCCGCACTATTCATGAAGTGTTTTGTACTAAATGCTTTTAGCAACGCTATTGTAGAGGAGTTCCTATACGCTGGAATATATTTAAGCTTTAATTGAACTGGAGCCAAAAAGCTGTGTAAAGCGAAAAAGCCAGATTGTATTATGTAATGAAATTAAGAATATTATTTATTTTTAATTCCGAAATAGCTGTAAGTTTTGTCGTTTTAGCCCTTTTTGTCATACTAAAAAGTAAAACTACGTCCGCGTAAGTTTCAAGTAAAAAGACTAGTTCCGTTTAAGTATTGTTTTAATAGATTTCTGTCGTTTGAAAAAATATATGTATTGTGTATAGTGTTAGAAACTGTAAACATCGCTTTAATTATTTATATATTGTTCATAAAAATATGAGTTTTAAAATATTTTATTTATTTTTTCAACGACGGCGTATATACCTAAACCAGCCTTTAGTTAATTTACAAATGAAAATTAAGAAATTTATGTAATATTATTAAAATTTTAACCATTATATTTATTTAAATCTCAGTAATAACTAAAAAATATAACATTGGAAATGGCATTGACTTTTATACAGGCCTGTATCTGTTTGGCCACAAATCAGAAATCTGAATATGAATTTAAGCACTATTTGCAAGGGAAACCTCGCCACTGCTCACTTCAAAGATTTTTAAGAGACTCAATGGCGCCGTATCTTTAAGAGTATGCCATGACCTTTAAAATTGACCATAATATGAAGTCTAAAGGTCAATGCCCGAGTAGGGCCAGTCTCTCGGGAGTTAGGCCGTGCCTTGTGCCCAGGTGCAGAATCCTGCTGGAACGTCCACGGTATATTTCAAAAAGTGTATTGCTGAGAGGTTTCGCAACCTTTCACACCTTTCCAACAACTTGAGCAACTTCTTTAGAACTGATGAATGAGCGTATACTTTATCATTTCTTTTTGTAGTGTTCTACAATCTTAAAATATTTTCATTGGGAAAGAGGTTTGTGGCTTTGTGCGTATCGCGACAGAAGGCGTTTTGATCGATCCATTTTTTTTATTTAAGGCATGTCCTGTGCTATCGACGATAAGCACCGAGCTTCAGGCCTTGTTTTTTAATACGCGATAGTAGGTATCTTAGCGGAAAACTTCAATTCTCAGAATAAGATTTTTGCTTCCTAATGGGGTTTCGAGGAATTTTGACTTTTACAGCATTAACAACCTTTGAACTACAACCAAGTCAAAACCACCCGATCTTTTCTCGTCTTCGATGGACGAAGTGTTTATGTATCTATTGATCGTACGATATACGAACATCCCATACCAAGTTTTTGAGGTGTTTGGAATATGATCGACGGCTACATACCTACTTTATGATGTGCGATTACTATAGTCCTATTTTTTTAAAAACCCATTTCATATTAAAATTTACTTAGATAACACAAAAAAATATGTGAAATAGCGCAAAATCAAAAGAAGTTTTTAAAATGATATACGTGTTCCAAATTTAAAATAATATAAAAGTTGAAAAATAGATTTTTTTTTATGTAACAGTGATAATGTGTAAACAGACAGTAATAATAAAAAATGTTTTGTTTTCTTTTATATTGTCATAGACAAATACAACTTTACTACGAGAAATTACTTAAATTTTTAAACAATTAAGTATTTTAATCATTCAGTGTAAAATAATGTTTCAAATTAGCAACTGTAAATAAAAAGTACAAAAATAAACTTCATTTCGAATTCTTTCCGGATTAAAACATAACAATTTAAGTTTAAATTGGAAAACTTGAACAGAACAAGTCCGCTTTGCTCTCAAATCTCGATTGATACTGAGTTTCTACTAGAATTTCATTTTTTCATTAGTCTATTAGTCGTGTTATAGAGGTAATTATTATTTAAATTACTCAATATATTACTGATATGATTTAAAATCTGTGTAAAGTATAAAAAAAACATGGCGATTAAATAGAGTGGCGGAGAGTTTCCAGTTCTTCTCTACCATTCTACGCCCTTAATTTTAAAAGTGGCAGTAATTGTAAAGTTAGAAGCATTTTATAGAAATGTATTGTTTACGTTCATAATTGTGTCACCTATATGAAAAAATAATTTCGAATTTTGAATTGAATCAGTATTTAGGTGACACCGTTTTCGATATAAACAATAAATATATTGAATAAAAAATGTTATTTAGTAAATTTATAAGTATTTTGCATATGAAAGCTCTATTCATGTAAAATGCATCTTTTAGGGCATAAAGTATATACTTAGATACCTAAACGACATAAGTGCAATAACAAGGTATCTTTGTCACCTATCAGTAGCATATTGGTTGCAACAACCCATCAGAGGTGGAATATAATTTAATCAATAAATGATAAATCAATACCTTTGACTAGAAATGCAAAGCGAGTAGTATTCGCGAACTAGTGGAAAATCCACTAATTCGCGAATTCATCTCAAAAATATTAGTTATCCTAGTTTTCTTTTTATCTACTTAATTGTACTATAAAATCCCCGAATAGGTATCGTAAAATCCGAATCCCTCAGGATACTAATATGTTAAAGCAACTCTACTGATCTTTTCTGTACCTTATCAGTTTTTCCTTTTTAATTTAATTAAGAAATAAATCAGCAGCAGACACCTCAAACTGGATACTTATAACTTATTTTAACGTGGTTTTTCGTCGTCTATTAACAACAATAAATATGATTATTCAGCCGAAGGCTTCGCCTGCACTTGGAATTTATAAATCAATATTTTCGACCGTTACTTTGATTACAGAACAGCCAACACTTGTCGGATTATGAAGGTCATTGCGTTTATTTTGGTTAGTATTGAGTGATCTCTACTACTAAAGGAGTGGACAGGAGTCACAGTACAACTTTTTAAACACTTGGTGCCATGAACTGTCACAACATCAACCTAGTTATTATATGCCTCCAATGGAAAACAATGCAATGATTTCATGATTTCATCTATTGATCGTAACACTATTGCGTTTTGTTTACTTCATTAATGGTTCGATAAATGCTGATATTAATTGATATAACCTATATGTTCATGACATTATTGAATATAATCTCGACAACAATTCAAAAATGTATAAAAAAATGTGTATTACTTAAATTTAACAGTCTGACATGGCTGTTTTAAGGCAATTGAATCAATGTTAAACGCACGGTGCCATATTATTATCAATATACAAACCTCCTACTCCAGTGTTAAAAAATTATATTTTGCTGCCTTTTATGTTCTTTTTACAGACAAAATACTCTTTTAGCAGATTTGAGGAAACATTAAATAGAGTATCGGATATTATTGTGAATATGGAAACATTTTCCTATAGTTATTACATTTATGTTCAATTAATTTAGGATGTATTTAACTTTTATACCTAGATACCAAAACATTATGCATCTAGGCCTTTTTTTATATCGGATATACCACCCTAATTGTATCCTACCATGCAAATGAACATTTCATATTTTAAAACCTGTCTTGTTCGTTCATTTGTTTTGCCTAGACATGTAATCTTTGAATATTTTGCCGTAGCTCGTTTTTAAGAAAAAAATTTTTTTTCCATCATTTTCATTTAGGGTACTTCAATACAAGAGTGCACCAATTATAAAACGGTCAATATATTCTCAGGTTTGACTTAAAGATGAAACAGCAACTGTTTATAATTTAATAGTACTTATTTCTCAAATATCTTAACTCAATTATCTCAAATATCAAAACAAATTGTCTCCATTTACATATCTAAAACACGATTTGATTGAGAGATAACCTTGACTCTTAAATAATGTTCGGAAGTAAATACAGATCTTGTACTTTAAATTGTTTAATAAATAAATTTTCTTTTAGTACTATAAAGACGGATGTATATATTTTTTTTAAATAACTCTTACTTTAGACTGATTTACGGGAAACGCGCTCGGCGTGAGAGTTTCCATTAGTTAACGTCAAAATATTTAAACGTCTAGTAATCGCGTAACAGTATTATAGTTTAAGCTTTGAACCAGTTTTACTTAGAGCAACTTTTATACTTATAATCTTGAACGACGGGTAAAGAAAACTAGGTAGGGTAGTTGCATTTTTATATATTTTGTTATCCTTAACTATATCAGTCAATAATCGATAGTTAAATTAACATTTTATTAAATCAGTGCCAAAGCTTCTAGGACTATTTGAAAACCATTATTTAAATATCATAAATAGCGTGAATAAGTAGTTTTCAATAACCTCTTTGGCATCAACCGCTCTTTAAATTTACCCTAAAATTTTACGACTTCACGAATCCACTCAACTCAATCACGTTTTCAAATAAATCAACTTGTTGCTGAACGCTAACGTTTCAAGAAGTTTAAATACGTTTGTATCGTCGCTCATTTTGTCATAGATATTTCATTCAAACGGCAGCAAAATCGCTACCATAGAAAAAATATACGAGGCGAGACCGTCTAACAAAGGCACTGAATTTTGCCTGAAATAAGTAAATATCTGTATTCTATAAAAGCCTATTTTTGGTTAATACTTCCTTAGCGTAATAACGTCTCTAACAAACTGTCCTTTTTTCGAAATCTTTAATAAATATATTTTTCGGTTTCAATACAATAACAGTAACCAAAACCCACTAAAATGCTAAAAGTAAAATTGTAGATTAATATAATTAAGAATGAAAAACATCTACCTCCTTTTATATTTCTATATATCGAAGAAGACAAAAGAAACTTACAATTTACAAAAGTAACTTTTGAAAAGAAGAAATTAAAAGAAGAAAGACGGAATAGCAGGATTTGTTTTTTTTTTCGAAGAGACAATATCACAGTAAAGGACTACAACAAAAAGAAATAATAATACCTTCTGAAAATCTAAAAAGAAAAGAGTCCACGAATAAATGTTGTACAGGAAAAGTAAAGACGGTTTTAAGAAATCATAACTTGCAGTTCTAAGGTATCATATTTATAGATAAAAACTAAGATTACACACTCAAATGATACGTAACCAAAACGAGTGGCATCAAAAAATCTTCAATAGGCTAAAAACTAATAGTACTTAAGTTGTTTTTTTGGAAACCATGACTCATTTTATTTTCCCGTTATATTTATTTTTTATTTGTGTAACTCTATTTAGTGTTGCAGAACCAGCTTAAAGGATTCATTATGTGAATGGCAGCGGTGTCGTAAAAGAAAACATAGTGCGACATGTTGGTTCCGACGTTTTCGCTCTGGAAATTTTACAATCACCACCTGAAAATGTTGTTTTTGAATTAAAAGACCTCCAATAATCTGTAATCTAAGATAAAACAGTAAGACGATACAGAAAGCCATATCAGATTACATAGATAAACAGTCTTAATATATATATTTCTTGTGTGCGTGTGTATGTGACTGAACTCCTCCTAAACGACTGGACCGATTTAGACGAAATTTTTTGTGTGTGTTCAAGGGGATCTGGGAATGGTTTAGATTCACAATTTTGTCCGCTGGACAATGTTTTTTTAATTAATTTTCAATTTATTAGTTGTTGTTGATTTTGGAATGTTTTACATTGGATCCGACAGACGGCGCTACCATCGCAGTGTCAAATTTTAAATAATATTCGAATTTTAATTTTAGTCTGTCCCGAAATTTAAAAAAATTTGTCATCATTGTGTTATATCGTGTGTGACCATGAGCTGGATCGTTAGATATTGTCATAAAATTTGAATAATAATTTTCATCAAAATGGCTTATTAAAAATTGAAATTTTGAAATTAAAGACGTGTAGACAGGACAACGTCTGTCGGATCCGCTAGTATGTACATAAAATAGAAAACAAGCAAGTACAAGAAAACTAAAGTAAACTGAAATTTAATCTTTCAAACAACAAATAATACTTAGAATTTAAACTACAATTTAAACAAAATCAGAGTCTTCCCGCTTCTTCAAGTACTTCTTGACATCTTTTTTTTGACGTGGAAAACATCAATATCCTGATAATGGATGTCATAGTTCGATAATACCCGAAACAATGGCGAATTATACAGGTACGTTTCACACTGAACAATTTTGTGTATCTTGTCGCATATGGAGAAGGGATTTTAAAAGAAATTAACGATACCAAGGGGCTGTCTATCCACCTATTTAGAATAGTACTGTTTTTTATTATAACTGTACTTTCCCGTCTGAATTTGTTACTTAGATGAAGGGCAAGGTAAAAGTCATACCTTCAACTTAAAGGATTTAGTAAAAACTCATTATCATTCAGTGACCAACGCTAAGAATATGTCAGAATAAAATAACTATTGTTTTTTTGAAAGTAAGAGTTTTTTATTGATCAAGGAGGTTTCAAAAATACTGTAGCATTACAGCTATGCCAAGGTAGGTTGAGCACAGATTCAGCTTTTCATCTCGTTTATTTCCCTCAGGATCGCAATATCCACGCGGATGAAGACGTTGCCAGCTGTTTTGATTAAATAAAATAGCTGGAAGCGAAATACAGTAAAATTACTAAAAGCTAAACCTAGACTTATTTAGAAAACCTTTAATCAGTTACTCCGATATACATATATTTCTCGTCAAACGCAGGGAAAAACCTAGTTTAGATAAATATAGGTGAACTTAAAATGTTATTTCATAAATGGAAATTGTCATATAACACGAGGTTAGAAGCCTTTAAACATAATAAGAAGTGCAAAAAATAATAGTAGGATGAAACCCATTGGAAAAGGAGGAAAATATTATAAAAATTAAAGGAAAAATAATTTACGGGCGATCTGAGTTCGGGAAGAGGAAGGGGGTGAGTTTTTAAGGGTAATAAACGGTTTATCTCGTTTTCGGGAAAAACTAAGAGTGTTATGAAAAAAGTCAACGTTGTACGTAATTAAAATATCTAAAACTTGTGTATTTACATTTTTTCACCTTAAAATTTATGTAATAACTTTAAATAATATCGCGAAATTTGGTGAAAGGTGTTTCCACATTCGAACCATATTTTCTAGCAACCATTGTAAGGCAATATACTATGGGATGTTGTATGTTGTTATAAATCACAACCCATTTTTATCTTTGTTAATTGGTTTATTCTTCACAAACAACAGTTATTTATTTAGAAAAAAATACATGTTCACTCATCTTAAAAGTCGCATCTGAGTGACGTGTGTTTTCTTATTTTCTTAGTGTCCTGTATTTATGTTGCCACATACATCAAAATATTTCGAAAATACTACACAATATAGTATGTACATTTTTAGTGCGTATCTACAATACGCTACAATACTAAAGCTTAACATGCAGAAGAGCAACGAACTTTATATAACTGTAACCGAAATAAAAAAATTAAAATCTAAACCAAAATCGACACAAGTTAAAGTACCTACTAATACTTCTTTTGTCGAAAATCGAGATTTTGAAACCATTTTTTACCCTTAAAAACTCAACCCCTTCCTCTTCCCGACCACAGATCGCCCCTTAATTATTTTTCCTTTCATTTTAATAATATTCTCCTCCTTCTTCAATAGTTTTCATCCTACTATTATTTTTTTTTGGGTTCCATAATGATCCAGATCGATGAACCTGGTCTATAAACATTCTTGAAACTATTATGATCTTAGAATTTAAAATTGAGTGTTTGTCATGTGTGTAGTTTTTTTTAATCTAAAAGTTAGATGTGCATGTAAATGAAACCATGTATACTAATGTAATAAGTACTACTATACTTCCCATGATAAATTAATCGGTAAAATGTGGAAGATAAAAAATATTATTACTGTCTCATACTTCTTAATATAACTTGGACTAAAGCTTTTTCTAAAGAGCTTTATTCGAGGGCCTAATAAACGGTTTTACCAAACATCCTTTCGGTCCACATGCCTTAGACCTTTTTTCTTGAGGGCTCAGCGTTTTGGTAATATTTACTTATATTTCTCTAGACTCGCAAACTTTGTGATCATTAATTCTTAAAGTTGGAGGTTCTTCGTTATTTGACTTTATCAAGTCCAGACTGATATCGCTTTCTTTATTTTTCTTTGTTAACTTCATCTTTAGAAATTAAGTTAGTGAGGAGGAGGAGTAGTTAGAGAATCAAGTTTTGTGCCTTCCTTCTAAGTTACTTTGATATCATCAGATTTTGAATTTGCTTAGGATACAATAAATTTGGTACGAGATATTTTAAACTTGTTGTAAACCTCTCTGAGTCTTATTTACTAGCTATATTCAAGTCTAGGGTCTTAAAATCAAACATTTATTACAATAATGGACCAAATATTTTCTCAATGAAGTGTTTAAAACTGTAATTAAGGTATTCATTACCTATTGATTTCAAATCTCGTAGAGAAAAAAATATTTATTTATTATCATCAAAATTGACAACAACGGTTAGTACAGAGAAAGTAAAACAATAGACAGCTGAACAAACGATGTTTTTTTAATTTTTTTGTCATTACAATTGGGGACAGAAAGTGATCTCCAAGATTAGAGTAAGCGAATAAATTTTTGCATTAATTTCAAGAAATCTCGTTAACAAGTCACAAACTCGATGTCGCATTGTAATCTCATCTCAACGGAAGTAACAAAATTGAATTTCTTAATTGCCTATCCGTACCAGAAGATACTTTGACGAACCCAACTTTGGTCATCGTTCGGATGTCCCGAAAATTTTCATTAATATTTCTTTTCCTATGCCACGGGCCTCGTGGGTAAAGTTTTTTAATCTCAATCGAGAAGTTGTCAGATGCTCAAATTACATTTACCTTACAGTACTAAATGTTTTCGGATCAAATAAATCAAACAGTGGTATGTCGGATGAAATGTATTGCGTAATCGTAGTACGAGAACATTTTATTGGCAAATATATTATGGTTTCCAAGTTTTGTTGCCTTTTATTTATTACCGTTCATGGTATTTCATGTAAGGATGCTACAAATGTTAGGATGTTATATTTCATATTCATCCTACGAGCGTTGCCGTGAAAAATATTGAGCTTTCGAGAATTATATGACTCAAAACACAGGTCTAAAGATTAACACAACTCAAAAATATAATGCTGTAAGAATAATTTGTATACAATATATTATTATGGTCAATTTATCTTCAATCTTAAATTTTTTTAGAAATTCCAAAACTCTTCGTTTTATTAATCTACAATCTATCACAAAAAAAGAGACATTTAATCCTGTAAGATGAAAGTAACGGATAATTAAAGCGGATAAATAAAGACTTATAAGCACTTATGAAAACATTTTAGGAAGGGACCGATGTAAGGTAAAATATTTCTTTATAAAATATTTTTTCCTTTTGTTAAGATTATATTGTGACAGTGGTGATTGTGTCATCTATTTAAACGGTCCGCTATTTAGTTTATATAGATAGCGTATTCTGGACCTGGTTGACCTGGTCTAATCCGGATTTTTTTTTTATTTTTTATAGAACAGGGGGCAAACGGGCAGGAGGCTCACCTGATATTAAGTGATACCGCCGCCCATGGACACCCTCAATCCCGGAATAGACACGGAATAGATATACTGCACTAATAATAATTGATAGTTCTTTAAAAATAATCTAGTATATATACATATATACATGTAAAATTAAGTGATATATATATGGCACATAATTTTTTATATTTATTAATTGTGTGTCACAAATTATTCTAAAAAGCATGTCACAAGATTAATTGTTATTTAGCTAAACACAAAAAACCGGCTTCAAAGAACTTGTTTTTTTAGTTTATATCCATTGTTTGAAAATATCTATTACGTTATGCGTATTATTAATATTTGCCTAATAAAGGTGGTAAATCACGGAACAGATTTTTACTTATGTAACTTTAATGACGTTATGATTTATAAGAATTTCATTTGACTTACCTTATTGTAAACTGAGGGTAAATCTTGCTAAATTTCTTGCCTGTGCCTCCGAGTAGTTTTGCAAACGGATGGCTTAGTCTTGCCCCTTCACGAATTTTGTTATTATTTTTAACAATTATTCGTTGCGCAACTGAAGTGAATAAACGTATTTTGATTTGTTGTGATTTGTATTGTTATTTATAATAGATTTTTATATATTATTTAGATTATAATAGATGGTCAGGACCACTAACAACTCCTAGTTAGTTCAGCCACAACCGGTATTTACTGTATTTTATTCTAGGCTATTCGGCAGCATAAAGATATGCTAAAAAAATCGACGTATTATTTGAGTTGGCACTGTATCGAATAATCAACACTGAATTTTTTCAATAATTCTAATAATGTTATTGATCCAATTCGAATATATTTGTTATTTTATCTGACTTGTTTATTGTCGAGTGGTTATTTTTTACTTTTTTGTTTGCTTTTACTTATATTTGCTAGTATTATATAAAAATGCTTGCGCATACTGGTTTTTGTAGTCCTGTGGAACAGCGTGATTAAATATTCCTTCGGTTTCTTTGCTTACTAAAAATAACAGGGCTCCATCCTTAATTATTTTTGAGATCTAAATTTTGATAAGGATATGTACAAGGGTAGAGATCATTATTATTATATCGATAATATTTAAAAATTTACAAGAAAATTACTAAATAAAATATAGAAAAAAAAGGAAACGCAGGAGTTGCGGAAGAGTGGCGCGCTTTTTTATGAATAGAGTGGATGGGCTAGCGTAAATTTGCTGTAAAGGAACGAAACATAAAAAAGATACCCTTTAGCTGGAGTTGTATGTTTAAATGCTATGTATTGCGACTTGAAAAAACATCTTCTATACATAAATTAATTGCCGGAGTAGCTGGAACCCATATAGCTCATTTAATATATTAATGAAAGGAAGATTTAAACGGTGAGAAACATGCAATAAACTAACAGAAACAAGGTTATTAATGTAATGTTTTACCATCATATATAAACAAGATTGTTATTTGTAAAGATCGATGAGGTTTTACTGACTGTTTCTGTATAACTTTAATTTGTAATCAAGTACATTTAATGCCCAACAAAAAATAAGGCTATCCCATTCGTAGATTTAAAACACAATTGTAAACGACTTGCGATCAGATAAGCTGTTGTAAAGTTAACTGTGCTTTGTCAAATCTGTCAGCTTAACTGGAGCAATGAGTTTCACACAGTGATTTGTAGTCACTATTTATAAAGCTTTTATTAAGTAATTTTTTAAATGTCATACCTCGTTCAGTACCAAACTCCAATGATCCATTCTCGTTTGATGGATAGATTTTTGAAGTCACAAATTAATTTTTAATAACTCTAAATAATGATTCATAAAATCGATGTTTAAAATAATAATCCATTGACGTAAAACAATTTATGGGTTTCGAGTTTCATGTAGTTTTTTCGTGTAACTATCTATAATTATATAAAAAAATTTATTACACTATTACAGAGTATAGAACCTTAATTTATTTAAAAGTGTGTTAATAATGATAAGTACATTCTCATTTTCGCAATGTGAAGCCAAAGCAAATGTACCAAATAAATAATATATATTTTTTTATATATAATAGGAGGGCAACGAAGCCTGTGGGATGCCCCAAAGGGCAGTCGTCGCAGCCCATAGACACCCATTTTTAGTGGGTGCGTTGCCGGCCTGTAAGGGAGGATTACGCTCGAATTTTGAATTATCTTGTATCTAGCAAGAATAGAAATGTATGAGAATGTAATCAACTATGGTGAATGCCCTCTCACAACATTGCTGTATAACCTAGCCCAGGTCCTTATTGTATTAAATTATAGCGTGTCACTTGTAAAATATTAACATAAGGAAAGCAATAAAGATTTGAGTTTGAGTTTTTTTAAGGCATATCAGTGATATGTGCCTAACACATGTAGATTTTTTTTAATATTTAATACCTTTTATCAAAATATTAATTGAAGGCAAATTAACCAAGCCGGGGTTAAAACGCACTACCTTGGTTCAGAGTCGCGCTCTTAACCAATAGTCTTGTCGCTTATAAAAATGAAATCAAATACGTATTAATAGGTACTTAATTATATGATATTTTAATTTTAATGTTTAAAAGTTTATATCTGATACCAGAGCCATATTGATTTGTTCGATTCGAAGTGTAGAATATTTGTGATGACGCGGTAAATAGACTAATAACCTTAATAATAAATAAATAAACTTAATAACTAATCGAGTTTATCCATAAAATACCGGTTATGATAAACAGTTAATTGAGTATCTTGTATTTGAAAACTTTATAAATGTTTTACGAGTGCGAACGTTCATTATGTAAATTAAATGCAAATTAATTCCCTTTGAATATTGTTTTTTTTTGTGTACGAGACAGGAGGCAAGAAAGCAAAGTTAAGTTCTTACTGCCGCCCTTGTACTTGGTACATATATTAGGGATCCCTTGCCTAGAGGTGTGAACAGTACTCCAAGTAGGGCTGGATTTAGGCCTTGTAGAGTTGCAAGGGAAGGCCAGGAGTAAAGTAGTCGCGACGTGTTAATTAAATCACATCAAGAAGCTTGGTGTGATATGTCTGTGTTTTTTTACTTTTTCTCTCCTACATGATACCCCATCAAATGTTATTAAAATCGTTCAATATTATTACAACCGTATTTACACTTACAGAAATTAGCTATCAAAAGATATGATAAATATATAAAAAAAAAGCAGAATTCAACAGAACAGAAAACCTATTACCCATTATATAATATATATATTTTTAATTCCTATTTTTAGCAAAACTTATGTTTACATATATTATCGTACATATTATTTAGAAAATTTTATAAAATTATCAGTAGATTTCGTAATATGGATGATGTTGTAGACTTAATAAATAAATATACAAAATGTCGATTAATCTTCATACATTGTTACTAGTAATAAAGTCTAGATCAATCTAAATTTATACTCTAAATAAGTGTATAGATTCTAGATCTCTAGAAGTCATAACGAAAAATTGCAATTTAACAACGGTATAAGAATAACTTAAAAATCATATACTTTTAACATGCTTTAATTATTGTTGTCACACCCTCGCCGCGGGAGTTAAGTCTCATCTTTTGAATACGAATAAGATTTTTGCCGGGGCAAAGGAATTCCTTAGAGGAAATCTAATTTATACAACTTGATATTTTGTAATAAATAATTTTGAGAGATTTTATATGTTGTAATACTGAATGTAGTTAAATATTGTATATCTTAGAATCATAAAGGGAACTTCTGTCTAATATAAATCTCGTCCATATTCACATCGAGACGGTTAAACCGGCCTCATTGTTTCTAACGGAGACCAAGATTACTTCCTTGTCTATTAAACATTCCTTAGGATATAAATGTCCATCGCCTTTGACATTTGGATCCGAAAGAATCAGACCTTTTTAACTTGTGGGTACGCGTAGAATGATCTGATCATCCGCTCATTTTCTGTGGCCATTACGGGTCACACAGCAGTAACACCGAAGTCGACCGACTTATGGAACATGTCTACACTGCAATCAATTACCTTTTTCCCTTTTTTTTCATTTCTTTGTAGCATACACACGGTCACAAATCTGCCTCAAGGATATTTCTATTGTTTAATCCTGATGCCAGCGTTGAGAGTATCGCCGATGCGGATACGACTCGTAAGTTGTATCAATTTTAAATGACATCAATATCACATTTAACTCTTTGACAGTCCGCTTCACTAGACACTTTCTCTTGCCAACTAGCGAACTTTGGGATCGACTATAGGCTTGGGTCTTTCCTAAGACATACGATCTCCAACTTTTCAAAGTTAGAGAGTAATTCTCCCTCAAAGCTTGCCTAAGTAAAGGAGGAGTTTAGTGGGTTGCCGGAACCCACTAAAAATGGGTATTCATGAACTTTTTTTTATCAAATAACTTCTTTAAACTTTATTATTAGAAATTAATATTACGAATTGATGTACCTATTTTGACGTATACTGTGACATAAAAATAAATGTTTGAGTCTAATTCATTTATCTCTATCTTAGTGATACATTACTACATTATACATTTTAAATAGACATTATAATAATTTAACTTCAGTAATGAACATTGCGCGTATGCATAAGTGCAAACTCTATTTCATACCTCTGCGATAGTTATAAAACTCTGACTCCCGACGGGTCAGATATGCGACATAAGCCTAATATCGCAAGTAATGGAAATAAATAAAACAAATGACGAAGCGGTGCCGTTTGTTTTATTTTTTCGTTTGCTTGTGATTGTTTGAATAGAAAGAAATGCGGCTTGGTTTTTCGTTGTGTAGCCATCAACTATCAAATGGAATAATATATAATAATATTTTTTTTGTGTTTATTGGTATTGGTTATACCAGTGTAGAACCAACCATATTTAAGATTTGACATAAGGTAATGCTACATTTTGCCGCTCAATAACGTGTTTCAAATGAAGACGGTAATATATTTTTTTATTAAATTGATTATATAATCCCACGAATGGGGTAAGAAGTGTTGGAGTGAAAATGTAATTACGGTGATTATTTTACCGTGGGTATATCATACCTTGGGCTTCAATCGAGCTACTCTATAGGAAAGTCACGTGCGGGGCGAGTTTGGACCCTCGTCACGCTGTCCATCTGTCACAAGAATCTTAGGGGTTACATTTATTTTTTTAGTGGTGAAAAAAGGTTTCCCTTGAGAGAAATGGTATTAGGTCGTAATAGATTCTGAGTTACCAATGTAATTACTTAACAGTTGATTAATTTTAATGTAGAAACAGGTGGTGAGATATCGTAGAAGAGAATTAAATTTATTATCATATACTACGTAGATAGATTTCCCATTAATAAATTTGCCGAAAGTATATCTTTAACTAAAATTCTTGAGGTAACCAATTTCCATATTTTCTAATGTATTACAATGATCTTCTTTAGCAGTCTCCTATTCCCTCTACTTCGGCAAGCTTCAGCGCCTTAGTGATGAAGACCTTACTATAAAGTGAGAAAATAAGACCTGTAAGAGCCTTATCTTTATCGACCTCTGTCCTCCACTTTGCCAGTCACAATAAGTCTTTCTTATCATATTATATCACAAAAATTCTAGATATAAAATTTATATCAATAACATTACTAGGATTTATACATTGAAACCATTTGAAATATACAATTTTGAATAAATGTCATCAAAATCTTTTCTTCAGAAGATTAAATTAAAACACCGAAGGAAAATACTTGAAAAAAGCAAAAGAGGTGTATTTTTGTAGAAATATCGAATTTCTGTATAGAAACAAGATGTTCAACGCTTCAAACAGAAACAATGGGGTATTGTTTGAAGTTGAATAGCTTTTCCGTATCATATTTAAGATGTTATTTAAAAAATGGTGTCTGAAATAGTTTACAAGAATATAGTACAGCTATTATATCCTACAGAATTAAAAAAAACAAGTTGTTACTTTTTTATATACAATCTGCTTCGTTTCAATACAGTTGTGAGTTCATAAAATTTAAAGTTATCTTTGATACTTCTTGAAAGAGTAGTGTGCACTATAAACAATAAAAATAATTCTTACGTATCTTCCGTGAATTCCGATACTGAACTTTAATGAAGTTTAAATTTTGCTTGTTCAAAGGGTCATTAAGACCGCCGATCACTCGCCCTCAATTTGTAGCTTCCAATGGTGACAGTGATACCCATCCCGACATTTTGTAAACAAATTCGATGTAGTATTCTCAATTTGGCATGTGATGTCGCAACCATGGGGTCGTGCGGAACTAAATTTCACCGGGATTTGGATCGCTGTCTATCGCTATTGTAAGTTTCAAATGATCAAATTATGAAACACAAATTAACTTTTGTGCTAGTGTTTGCTGCGTAAGTGTATTTTGCACGATTTTTTCCTCCTAAGAAACTGCAGCACTTATTATTTTCTTGTATTTCAGGTACATAATAATCAGTGAAGTGCTAGTGCACTGAGTAGTGTAGTGATGTGCTCGTAAACAGGGGCTATGAAGCGCCTTGGGCCTACGTGGATCTGGCTTACAGCCCTCTTGCTGGGGCTCACCGCAGCTTACAGCGACACTGATGAGTTCCTCAGCGATCTAGACAAACCAGGTGAGATCTTAAACTTATTTGAAACCCGCTTATATGACGTACAAATACAACTATTATAATATAATTAGAGAATCCCGAGAAAATTGGTTCTTTCTTGGATGTTACAGTCTTGTGCTGATAAAATTACTTAACAATAAAAAATAATATATATTAATTAAACATAAAAAAATCAGACTGAAATCGTCTCTAAGTTATAGGAAATGTAGTTGTAACCATCATAATAATACTTTATTTCTATGAACATAGGTTACATAAGAAATATAATCCTGATTTAGTTTAAACTCTATTTTTAGGAGCAATTCTCAAGTAATGTGTAACAAAACAAATAATTAATTATGTTAATTCAACAAAAACATTATTTCATGATTGAAGTAAATGTTATTTTATTGCATTTCTGTAGTTATTTCATTTCGTATGTGCTAGAAAACATAACATCCATTAATCTAATTATATTTCATAATTTAGTCCATTTTGGCGATTACCTCATACGACAACAATCGATAAAATTTAAATATGACATAATTCGCGTAAAAGTTCTCAAACGTGGACCGCCAAGACCACCAGTTCTAGGTTCAGTTCTCTTAAATGAGAGATAAAAAAGAATAAAAAAGGAGAGAGACAATTGGTGATCGCTTACACAACAGTAGGTACTGCCACGTATCGGTCTGATCATATTGTGTTTGGTAGGCAGGAATCTTAATATGTATTGCATTATTATCAATTTTTATGCTTTGTTTAGGCCAATTAAGCATTCGAGTTTTAGTATCAATAATTCCTGAATTGAAATGAGATTCTGATATTTATGAGTTCATTCAAATGAAGGGATTTTAAGGGTTCTAATGCTTTTTTTTTGTTCTTGTTTTTGATTTGTTATATATTATTATTTGAATCAATTAATATCATTGCTTGTGGTGGGGTCCATGCTTCGGGTTGTCTCTCTTCCTAAAATATGGCGAGGAGGCCGATGGCTGGCCATGCGTCATACTCGTGAACACTTGCAACAAGCTGTAGTTAATAAAATAATTGTCTTTATTCATTAGGGACATGTTTCAACCTTTGTAAATGCTTCTTATGAGGAATTATAAGTCATATTTCCAAAATTGCGGTAGAGTTTATACATCGCAGTAAATATAGCGCTTTATGTTTGCTAATCACGCGACCTGATGTCGTTACCTAACCTGTTTACGTTACCATAACGGCCTGCAACGGATCGTTACGATTCCGTACATGTTAATTATAACTTAACGACTGCCTCTGTTGCTTAGTTATACCCAAATTCCTGTTTCAATATCTTAATAAGCTGCTAAGGGGTAACTCATATTATTAAGAGATTATTTTAGATATAACATTTGAAGAAAACACTTAAAATAAATGAAATGAAATCAATAAATGAATGACAAAACACTACAAGACAATACTTGATATAAAAATGTAAGATTACAAGCAAGGCTGGATATATGTAACAGCAGATTAGTTCAAATCACTATTACTAATATTCGAATATTATTATGTATCGACAAAAGATTTGTCGATACATAGTATATTTATTACTGACGTTTCTGGCTATACTACTCTAAATGATACAGATTTGTAAACGAAGAGAAACAAGAATTTTTTATCGCTCTCTCTCTTTAACATATACTTAGTTGTATTAAATGTAAATATTATTTAAAAAAAGCACCATGAATTACATTGCACTTCGCAATTGTTTCATTTACCTTATTATTTTTTTACTTAATAAAATGTAAATATTAATATAATATACTCCTCAATATGACAAATTAATTGTACTTCAGTCTGCAGAAGTACAATTGCTTGTCCACAAGCTTTTAAACTATAACTAAAGATTATCTACGCACTCTTAATATAAGAAATCTGTCCATATAGCATTTAATACCCATTGTAATATATAAACAAATCTATAAGATTTCTATTTTATGTTTCGATAATACGTCTGTAAGAGGCTTATTGTCACGCACGTGGGCGAGAGTACTTAATAAGTCAAATCAATGAGGTTTTATTTGTATAAAATATCGTGATATCTCAGGATTGACGATTAAATGGTTTTTTATGATTTTTTTAAATTATCTTCATAGTATATAAACATTTGCAATTACAAATAGACACTCTGTTATAGGCCACTAGGTAATCGTCCTACGACCTGAAAGCTCCCTGCTATGTACACTTCGTCTCAGATATGATGATACTCTTTTCTAATGAACATTATCACATAATTTAGAACCAGACAGGCTACTAACTACTGCTAACGGGAGCAGTATAACATAAAAAAGGTGCAAGAGACAATCCCAACAATTATTCTACACAACCAGGGTAAAAACAATTAATCCTTTACGACTTAATAGCGGACGTTTAATGTGAATCAATGTATATTTCTTGATGAGAAGTGACGTTGAAGCAATCACTTAGAAACCTCAAGAAAAAGGCGTGATGCTTGAAATTAGTTCCATTAACGGACTCACCACAAGATATCGTGCTGAAGGGAATTACTGCGAACGAGGAATATTGCTCGACTTTCTTCGTTATAAGGTTTTTACCGAGTCAATATGTATATTTTTTACGCGCTTAGCTTACCGAAAAAAAAAATCGAAAGTACTAAGCTTACGTTAATTTAGAGAAGTTAGCGAAATAATTAATGTTATTTGTGTTGCTGTTACCAACCTAAGAATACATATTACATATTAGGTGCAGGACTTATACCACTCAAGAAGTGATTGTCTTTAAAATGAAAATAGTGATTGTCTTATATACTGTAATGAAAATATTTTCTTAGTAAAAACGAAGTATGCAATAATTAATCTTAATTGCGAGGGTCCTGCAAATAATGCCACTATCTCTTTTTATTGAGTGAGGAATGTGGTGAAATTTTTAAGGAAGGGTTGTATTTTGACCTAAATATTTCGGTCGGGATGTCTAAGGGTTCTGTTTAGGAATGCAGCGAAAATTACACCCCAGCACCTTTGTAATCTATTGGATATTTTGTGATATTTACAATTTGGGCCTACCATTTGAATAAATTGTTGATGCTTCCAACTAGTGTTCGGCGTTTAACGTACGGCCGTTACTAAGAATTTGTTACCACATTAATCGAGTACTATTACAGCTGGGTTTATGGTAAAATATTCCATAATAATGAATTATTATAACTTAATTAATTTCATTACATTCAATATTTGCGTATGATGATTAATTGATTACAAATAGTAAGTAGGCATGAGTTCTAAATTCGCATGTCAGTATATTTCATTTCACAATTATTGGAAAGTCAAATCAGTAAATTTAACTCAACTTTCCGTACATATGTTCACTAGTTCTCAGTAAATTACTAAATAGTAGTCATCTATCTACTAGTAATAATGTCTTTGACTATTAAATCTCAAAACTGAGGATATATTGGTTGAAAATATTGTTATATCATTGAAATATAATATATTACGGCTTTATATTTTCCATTTTTGTAACTAATATATAAAATGCACTTATATTTATAAAATTGGTTTAAACACGGCTTATTAGACAAAACAATTTGACACAATTGGATGAAATTGTAAAGGTCTAAATGGGTCCATAATTTTTACCCTTTGAAATCCTGCATCCCTTACCCGTAAGCAAATTTACGTTGCGTATAAGGAGGCCCTACATCATTCCAGGCATTTAATATATTATACCTGAATATGTCTGAGAATAACTGTTTCGTTGTCATATTGTAACGGATATTTTTAGGACTATAACAAAGTGGTTTGGGGTTTCTAAACTATGCTACATTCCATACAACATATTTGGTATGTTATAGTAATGAAAATATGAAAATATTTGTCGTCTATGGTAATTTGTATAAAAATTCGTCTGGAAGAAACGCGAAACTTATCACACCCTTTTCATTTTACTAATTACAATTATAAATAGATAAAGGGGTAAACGAGTCTACCTGGCCATGGACGCATTTTAGTAGGTGTGTACTCGGCCTTTGAGGGAGGAGTAAGCTCTCTTTTTAAATAATTGATGCGGAAGGTCTCCAGCCGATTACACAGTTCTTTCGCTACTCTAAATTAAATGATTTACTACAAAAAACAAAGTTGTCTTAATAACCTACCTCCACATAAATGTATTTGTTCGCTTTGTCACTAATTTGTTTGGATCAACAATTTCGTTTGTTGCCTCTTAATATAAATTAAATTTATTTCAAAACATTGAAGCGCAATATAATCCGAACACTACAAATAAAATACAGAGTTGTATCTGTTGAGTAGTAATAGAGGCAATTATCTAAAAATTAAATGACACTGGCCCACAGTTTTCGAATCTAAGTAATGGATAAGTGATCGTGTAACATTTCGATATGGATCTCGCGCGATGTTTTTCCGATTTGTTGATAAATAATTTTATTCATTTTTAATAGTTTTCCTATTAGGTTAAAGTAAGACGATTGGCTACTAAACTTGTTATTAATAAAACGGGTATTCTATTAGAGTTTAACACAAGAAAGCTTTTCGCTACACTGTACAGTGTACATCTCGATTTGTTGGATCTTAGAAATCCAGCTTTCTTTGTGTATTACTTACAACGGGCCATCAGACACTTTTTTAAAGCTGTTTGTTAAATATTGCGTTACAGTAATAAATGTAAATTCATAATTCAATTAACGACTAATAAGTAATTAGACTACAGCGGCAATTAATGTACAGTCGTACATTAAGTCGCGCTGTATTTATACAACCAAGAAATATCGCCTTTACATGCTTACCTATCTGATTTAATTATAAGCAATATATTCTAAAAATATTGATGATTATATAAAATCATAGTTTCCACCATTAATAAACCGAACTCTTGACCTAAATCACGTACTCACTTTCCTATTCAACGTAAGGCTTAACCTGCTCCATATTAAAATTGTATAATTGTGAGCAGTTTTGGTTTAAGGGCTCACTAATTATTATTAATTAACATTATTGACTATTAATTGAGTTTAATACATATTCACTGCCTGAAGTTTCCTCAAATAAACCACCAACTAAAGGGCATTTTCTTATGTCTTGGATTGTTGTTAAGATATAATTAAAAGGCCAGGCATCGCACTCGCGAGCACTCTGGCATGGAGAGTGTCCATGGGCGGTGATATCACTTAACATCAGGTGAGCTTCTTGCCCGTTTGCCCCCTGTTCTATAAAAAAAAACGCGTGGCACTCGGGGCTCGCCGCGGTAAATCTATTGCATAGAATTTTATCAACTTATGCAATTTTAATGATTATGCAGTGTTTTTTTTTATATTAGTTCAATCTACCAATCTACCACACTACCAGACTCTGATTTACACGCCTAGTCTGTTTTAAATTAAATAGGGAAATAAATATATAAGGTGTATTTCAGTTTATTTATAAATAAGAGGCTTGTCGGTGCCAAAATTAATGAATTTTATATAATCATCAATATTTTTAGAATATATTGCTTATAATTAAATCAGATAGGTAAGCATGTAAAGGCGATATTTCTTGGTTGTATAAATACAGCGCGACTTAATGTACGACTGTACATTCATTGTCTATGTCTAATACAATACCACTAATATTGAATGCGCAAGAATCCCGTTTAAAAATAAATAAATTATTGTTTAATATGCTTAATTCTCTTCTCCATAGAAATAACAAACATTGTCAGTGCATTGGAATGGATTATTTTTTTTTTAATTTTAAGTAAGGAGAAGGTTATTTTTTTAATAAAAGTTAATATAAGTAATACGAGCTACGTAACTGTTTGTAAACAATCTCGTGTTACAATTTGTTTATAAAATCCTTACTATCCGGTTTATTTTGAAGAAGAAAATAATATTCATCAACGGTAATTTAACCTAACGTAAAATGAACTTTGGTTCAAAATAAAATTATTCAACAATTATTGGAAAACGTTATTACGTTTTATTAAACATTGAAGGGATATTAAAACCGTAATTTTAAACTGATACACGATGCTTCGTAGTACATGAATATTATGTTTTATTACTGTGCTAAATAACTTTAAATAATAGGTTAAATAGCGTTGTTTCTAGAAATTTAGGAATCTGAAATCGTCGTCTTAGATCACACATTAGATTCGAAGTTAGGTCGTTCATAAGAATAAATTATAAGAAAAAGGAATAGTTCTACATGTAGTGTAGTTACTCCGCACCACTATGGCAGGAATGATAGATATTTTATAGATTCTTTCTGACAGTTTTTTACTCCTCAGTGGCTGACTACGCACCTACTAAAATAAGTGTGCATCAGCTGTGGTCACTGCCTTTTAGGGCTCTCCTGTTTGCGTAATAAAAAACAAATTATAAAAAAGGTGTAGGTTTTACTTATACTTTGATACACAATTCTGCTCTGACTTTTCGAATTGTATTGATTTAGATGTTAGGTACCTACTGTTAACCCGGTTGTTGTATCTTACATTAAATAATAACCGAAGAAGCAAGGATTTAAAGTTAAATAATTAAAATGGTGTCAAAGTGTTATTTTTCTCGTTAATTATAAATGTTATATAATTCCTTCACAAGGTCGAAACATATTTGGAAACTAGACATGGTTTTAAAACTGGTTTTAACCTAACAGTTTGCTTTTATTTAAATATTCATTGGTTCAATAAAAACATTGTATGTTTCGGTATTAAATAGGTTTGCTATTTTATTACGTCCGATCGTCAGAATGTATTTTTAAGGTTTTTATTAAAATTTTTTTGGCTATTTAAATCACACGCTGCGTGGCCGCAATTTTTTTTAGATTTAGAAGTTTGTTACGAGGCTATAGTAGTCGTGGCACACAAAAGGCTTCGATTACTCATTATTTTTAGAAGTGCGGAGAATATACAGTTAATGAAATACCTCATTAATCCATGGCGCTAACGACTACCTGAACATCGGTTCAACAACACACAAATCGTGTCCCCATAAACATATTTGTTGCAACATAAAAGTAGGTTAAGTTAGTGAAACTACATTTTAATCAGTTAAAACGACCTCGTTTAGCAGCTTGTTATATCACAGAGAAGTCTTGATGCTATTTTAATAATTTGTCTTTATCCAGCAAACTGCTTACATTATCATAAATCACATTTTAAAAGACCTTTTACGATGTAAATATTTGACGAGTTTGTTAATCTTGTTTTAAACAAGTACTTCAACTATAGTGAACGAAATAAATTTTGTAGAAATCGCTATAGCAGAAATGTATTTATATAAGTTTTCTGAAGTTGTAGCAGTTCAACTTTCATGCAGTTTCATAAATAGTAAGTAACTGTATATTAGCAATTGTATTTAATGAATAAAAATTTAATTTATTTCAAAAACATGATGCCTTTTTACATTTAAACAAACAACAGACGGAGAAGTCTTCCTTTCCTTTCATTTTGTTTCGACCCAGTCCAGAGATGTCGAGTTTTTGCTTTGAGAATTAATGAAGATCTAAACAAGCAGAGCTGACTAGAGACGGTTCATTAATATAAATAATAGTATCAAAATAAAACGAAACACTCAGCTGTGGCTACTATTTTAACGGGTCAGCGGAAGTATAAATGCAATACAGGATTCGTGTATTTTAATAAAAAACAGAAAATATATAGCTTATTAAGAATATGTATTACACAGCAATTTACTCATAAAACATTGATTTGTTTTTATTCTTGTCATGTTTGATGTAAATTATTCAAAAATATTTTTTATTTTAGTAAAATATTATGAAATCAAATTAATGAATTTAATTCACAATTTCATTTTAATGAAAGTGTTAGGCGAAACAGAGCCCACGTTAGAAAAAAGACTTCAAAAGGATCGTTTCAGTGAAAAAGGGTTAACGTTAAAGTAATCGAGTGTCATTATTCGACTATGAATAAATTACACAGTTCTCGGTTCGCTTTGTGCATGCCCTGTGGGGTAATGTATAAGAGATGAGCGACATCTTCATACAAAACAAAATATTCTAAAGTAAAATTTTCTGTAATATTTTTTGTACATCTGTTTAAGGCTCGATGTGACAAATAGATCTACATCGATCTGAAACCATGACTTTTCTAGAACTCATAAGAGCTAACTTAGATATTTCGACATATTTTTTTATTGTAACACTTTTCACTACAGAACCTTAAAGTCTATAACTACGACCAAATACACTTTTAGGCACCAGCCAAGCACGAACGAAATTCGCCATTATGTCGCACTGTGCTTCGCAATAAAATTGTCCTGGACGCCGTCGGCAAATTAACTTTGCAAGTCTTTGAGTATAAATATTATAAAGACTTCGTAATCTTCTTTTTTCGTTAAGTCGCATCTTTTAAAGAACGTCGATTAAAGACTGACGAACATCTCCGTTGCGCAGGTCGTACTGTCTATGTAATAATTTCAAGTGATCGTAATTCAAAGTGAATCTTACTTTTGTTTAAATACACTGTCACAATATGTAATGTCATTAGTTCGTGACTCGTTTAAAAAAATAAGTTCCGATATTAGTTTACTGGTCATTTAATAGAAGTTAAATTAAATAAGAAGTGTCTTAGTTTTAATTCACGATAGAGGTATTTTCTGTTTATGTAGTCTTTTTATATTCGGTTGCTCAAGGATATGTGTTTAATAAAAATATGTTAGTAAACTATTATTTGCTTTTGTAACAAATAATTACGTCTTCTTCTATAAATTAAAACGAATATTAGCTTTATTTATTTAACATAATATCTGTATCGCTTATCGTTGAGTTAAATGATAATGTTTTGCATTGAGTGAATATTCGGTAAATAATTTATATTAAAAAAAAATTCACTTTAAATTATAGCGATATATTATATGATTTTAAAATAATTGAGGTAGAATTACACTGTGAATAAGTGTCTTAATTGCTCTCTTCATCGCAGTTAAAAACCTTGAAGAAAAGGAAAGAAAAATAGACGAAAGATATTACGAGACCCTGTAATTAACTCTGTAATGAGATATTGCGGTAAAGCGGTTTTTGAAACTATATTATACGAAGCAACTCAAATTAATTAATTAATTAATTCAAATGATTATATGGGTATCCTGAAAAAGCAATATTTTTTTTGTAATTATATTATACAATTTATTTATTTATTTATTTATTAACATTTAGTTGCATTACATAAAAGGAAAATATTTATCATAATTTAATGAAAAGCAACTGGCGGCCTTATCGCTTTAGAGCGATTTCTTTCAGACAACCACTGTGAGTAAAGGAAAAAACCACTGTGAGTATATTACATAAGGTAGGCAAGAAGTGCAAAAATACATTTATTATTGTATTCTTCGAAAAAAGTTAATAAATTAATAAAATCTATATAGGAATACGATTAATTTTGTGTGGAAAAATTTTGCAGTAATTCGCGTGTTTGCAGTAATCTAAACTAAAAGGAAGCATGAACATACTTCGATCGAATAGACTGGTAAACACTGAGTAAACTATATAAATTTTACGGATCATCGAACGCTTCGAGCTGCCAAAAACTGGCGTTATCAAATTGACATATAACGAACACTTAACGAAACTATCGAAATGTTGACTTTTGACAATAATGCTTACGGTTAAAAATGTTCCTTTTTTTAAATCCATTGTTTCTTTGTCAGATATTTAAATAAATTTGTTTAATTTCTATTTTAAGTAGTTGTTGATAAAATTTTAACCATAAATATTCCGAAGTCACTTACATTTTTATACTTTATTACAGATAGATGATTTCAGTATCCATATAAAGCTTTTGTGCATGCTTCAATTTCGAGCAAAAGTTAAGGTTGATTTCCATAACATTAATTCGCCTGTTTTGTGAAAGAAAGACGGTTGGTATGAATAAATTAGAAAAGTTTTGAAAGGGAATCTCAACCCGTTAGGGCAAAACTTTCTTAATGTACACAATATGTAGCTGGAATTTTTTAATTATTCGAATATCTGTTTCGTCCCGTTAATAAAGCTTTCAAACATTAGTCTTAATCTTAAAAAAAATATCCAAGCCTTACAAGTGAAATTCACATAAATAATTGAGTTATATGTTATATAATATATTTCTCACTATAGATTTTTACAGGAATTAAGGAAAATCAAAACAATCACAAATACATACCCATAATAAATATTTGTGATTTCTTCAATCAAATTAGCTTATTTTTCAAATTTTTAATTCAATTTTTGAACAAAATTGACGATTATTTTGTTTATACAAAGTCAAATCATTTATTCCCAGTAGAGCACCTAGAATGGCACTTAAATAAAATATAAAAATGATTCTAGTTGTCTCTAAGAGGTAGTTTTGTAGCAATGCAGCGGGTAGATCAATTATTGTGTAAAATATAAAAATTAATAAGAGTAATAGTTTAAAAAATCAATAAAACAGTGTTTGAGATAAGCCGCCACCGGTTTATACGAAAAGCATAGGCAAATATGGGGTATACCGGGGGCATTTAATAAAATTTAAAGCTAAGAAATACATATAAATATTAATAGTAGGCATAAAACTCTATAACCTATATTTTCATAGCAGTCAGGCAATTTTGTTTTATTTTATTACTTTCTCTTTAAACGAGAAATGCTTTCACCCTAAACATTATCTAGGTTTCGATTTTGCTTAAACCTACCGAAAAAAGATATCGCTCTATTTTATGAATTCTTTTAAAGGTACTTATCATAGTGGAATTGTTTCGGAAATCCATCCATATAAAATGTGCTAATATTTATTTTATTTTTCATTTTCTTTTTGGACAGTATTATTGTTTTCATATGTAAAAAGCTGCTATAATACCTCAAACTTGATTGCATAAAATCTTCAAATTCCCTGGTTTAACGCATAGGCACCATATGCTTACGAAACTATAATATACTTTAAGACAAAATAACCGAATTAAAAAATATTAATTAAATCCACTGCTTCGGAATTAATAAATGTTATACAACACATATTGTTGTATAATATTTATTATTTTTCATATTGACTAAAATATTATATGAGTTACGTCTTGTAAGGTTGAAGGTTACCTAAGACACGTAGCAACAACTTTGCTGACCGTACACAACTTCTCCGCAACAGTTTGTAAAGCGCATTGACATTACCAGATTATAGACATACTAAACAACTATGACAAATTTGTCTTACATTAAAACAAGGCTGTCCTACATAATAGTTCTCTGCATAATGTTTTGTTAAGTTGCTTAGTGATCTGCTTACGGTATCTAGTATCTAGTATTTATTTCTTTATATTTTCTTTATTGGCAACCCAGACATAGTCATTAGGTAAATAAAGGTTGTACAATTTTTCCCCTCACCTTTAGACCCTAGCAGAGTCGGCGTGAAGACGTAAACGGTCTTGTCAGAGCCACTCGTGTCTGAACAAGTCGACAACAACGCAACGAGGGTGACTGCTAGAACGAATAGTTAAATGGCTTATACATGAACAAATATGTAACGTCTTTTTTAAACAACTAAAAATCAATTTTTTCATACTTTAATATAATATTGGGAGGTTTTCGTACGATTATTTAATATATAACTTTATGATGATTGATCTCTGGAAGAAGCCTCCAAAATACATGACAACATTTCAATAGCAAGTTAAATTTTGGTTTGTAATATACAAATGAAAGGAAATTGTGTAGCCAATTAAAACTTCTTACTTACGGGAGGACTTATGATATATTTTATTTATTTATTCACACTTCGTTGATAGAAAGAAACACAAATAACACAATACATAAAAATTACAAGTGATGCAAGGGGTGGCCTTATTGCTAACAAGCGATATCTTCCAGGCAACCCTAGTAAAAAAAGAAAACAATAAATAAAAATGATGAATGCAAGAAGTACGTAACCAGAAGTTATATAAACAAAAAAAAATATTTATATTAATCAATAGAACCTTAATCCTGATAAAATAAAAAAAAATACAATATTAATAACTAACTAAAACTAAAAAGCTAATCTTAGAGCTTGATAGATATATGTATATAATTAATATATTTAATTTTTAGTGATTTTAAAGTAAAATTACTATTTAGAACATCTTAATAAAGCACATTGATGGAGGTGTTATCGGCAATCTCGAGGTAATCCTCAATCAGATTGCATTTCCTTATGCCTGGTGCGTTCTTGTTGAGTGTCAATTTAGTGAGATTACGCTCGGCTGCAGCTCGGTGCGACGAATTACGTTCTTGTTACCGAATTCAGTGAGGATTAATTCTACTGTCAACTAGGTTTCTGGCACGATGGCTACGAATACGACGTCGAAGCTATTCGATATTCTTAAATATTGTCTAGCAGTGATATTACACTAGTTACAAAGAGAAAGGGGGTTTATTTGCGTTGTTTAATAGTTCGATGCGTTAAATGTACAGTAAATCATCAAATTTATTTAAATTCAGCCACGGGAATAAGCTGTATAAACGACATAGGCTTGATAATTGAGGAATGTTATTTAAAACTGTCGAAAAATAATCATTAGCTAAGAAAGTTTCATGCAGGATGCAACCCCCTTGCCTCGCTACATAGTATAACATAATATTATTTATAGAAATGATAGTGAACTATTTGATAGCTGTAGTTTTATCTATATAATTATACAGACTCATAATAATACAGTCAAAACGGTTAACAACGATATCGAAATAGAACGGAATATCTGTTATATTGACCAAAATCAAAGGTCTGGACTGAATTCTATTGTGTTAGGAACTTATTAACGTCATCGGCTGTTACGACTATTGGTTTTTACTATCAAATATGAGAAGTCCGATGTAGTTGAAACGGATTTTGACTGTATAATTATTATAATAATACTAAAGTTATCGGATATTTCAAAGGCACATTACTTAAGCTCGTACAAACAAGGGTCGGCACATGCTGTAAATTGCAGAGCATTGTTTTGATTGTAACCCAAAGATTTATAGACTCGAAAACGATAACAATTACAGTTGTTGAATTGATTATCGCAACCCCTTTATTGCTTGTTGCGATTTCTAAAGATGCTTTGTTATCCCAACTCAAGTGGCACTCCTTTTCTAAGTGACCTAGATCAGTAGATTGTTTTATGAATTATTGGATTCGAAAATGAAAGGACCAGCTAATTAATTTATGATGTTTTGTAACAGATAAGGTATAATCTTTTTGTCGAATGTTGAACGATATGCCACCTGTTTATCACAGTTGAATTTGCTTTAATTCAACTAAAATGCAAGAACAACACAAAAATATTTTTCAATTATTACCTGTAGGACCTGTATTTTATTTTATATTGTAGTCAATATATTTAAAATGGTATGGACTTCATATACGTGTAAATGTATAAATTTATCACTAGAAATGTTTTTAGAAACTGTTATTCATACAGCTAAGTGATATTAATCATAGCGAAATATTGTTTGATTTGCGTCAATAAATCCACACGTACCTAAATGAATAAGGAGCTTTCAATCTCGAACAATTTGAACACTTCCTGTTCATCAATATTCAGATTCTAGGAGCATATCGTTATAATTGAACAAGTAAGTATAAATACATCTGTCAATTTGAATAGGGTCTTTTAGGGGGATTAAATTATGTAAATCTTGTCGAATTCGGCGCCTAATGGGAACCATGTTTCGAGTTTATAGCTTCAATTGGCGACCATCTTCTGATGGGAATTTTAAGCATTAATTTTAACAATATTATATATTTAAGAGATGTTTTACTGAGTTTTTGCAATGAAAGGATTTAAGTGAATGTGTTAAGTTCTAGTCTGGCTTTGAATGAATCTTTTCATCTATGTGTGGAATTAATATAATAATCACTACTATTAAAAGCTTAAAATAAGCAACGATATATGATAGGTAGATATTATCTTATTATCTTAAAATATCAATGAAACAAATACTAATAAAGGGAAAATTTTAGCGTTAATAAAAAAAAGCAAATAAATTCAAATCAAGGTTGAAGTAAAACCCAAAGTTTCAGAGAACAAATAATCACTGATCGATGACGCGGTATTCAACAAATAATGATAAACCCGACATCGAGCTGACAGAAGACACCAATTATAATGCTATGCGGAATTAGATTGATCAAGCAGAAATATCTCAGGCGGAAGACAACCATAAAGGATCAAAGGCGACTAGGCGTTTTACTGTACTTTTATAGCTTAGAAGACAAGCACATACTCACGTACTTTATTTGATATGATTAGATAAAAAAAATTGTCAAACGAATTATTTGATACACCTACTCTTAAAAATTAAGTACGTTGTCGTTATGTTTACGTGATACCAGCTCATTTATATATATAAATTCATTCATAGCTTAAGTAAATAAAAACAAAAATAAATAAGAAATAGCGCATAAACCTAAGTTTCATTGTAGTGCCACTTCACTTAGCCTTTGATTCAAATCGAATCGAATCGCTTTCCCGACAAATTATTATGTATACAAATAACTATAGTATGGTGTAGAAAACAAGATTTACCGCTTTAGAAATCTTTATGTACGTATATTATTTTGTGTACCTTTTGACGCGCTTTCCTATTCTGAAAAATAATTTTGAAAAGTACTTTAAGGAATTTTGTTCTGCTTGATTATTAATAATACGTAATATTCGATTCATTAGTTCATAATTTTGCGTTCAAGTAATTCCTTACAGAATAAATAATTTTTATAGTATGTAATATTCACCCCATAGTTTGCATAGTTAATCATACGCCCCTTTGATCGTCGTACCCGTAAAATAAAATAGCTTCTGAATCCGTAATTAAATACAGATAGATATAAAGGCTGAATTACAGGCGGATTGAAGCAACTATGCAAACAGGAATATAATAACACAGAGTAGTACAAAAAATACCAAAAAATCAATAAAAGTTCTGGTAAAAGTACGATAAGCATTAGCTTATCAGCTAAAAGATAGTAAATAGATGCTTATATATTTTAAGATTTACGTCGCAAAATGCATTTGCAACAACACAGCTCTTAAACTTGACCGAGTTTCGTACAAACGTCTCGATACTTCAAGAACTCGGTGTTCAGCAGCGTCTATTTTCAACAGTACAATCTCGCATCCTTACATTCTTCGGTCACGTATCTCGGCGTGGCGATCAGTCCTTAGAACGCCTGGTCGTCCAGGGGAAGGTGGAAGGCGCTAGACCGCGCGGCAGGTCACCTACACGCTGGACTGATCAGATTAAGTCCGCCGTAGGAGAAACACGAAATCAGTGCAGCAGGATGACCTCCAATAGGCAGCGGTGGCGGAGCGTCGTGAAGCGCATCACATCTGCGCCTTCTACTTCTACTACATAGCGATCACGACCGCTCTGGCAAGAGCGTACCGAATGAGAAGAAGCTCTTAAACTAGAATACTTCAGAAAGGAATTTGAATTATTGCGTAAACCAGCGTAAAATTGTAATTATTTATCTGTCGGCTGTCTTAATTGTAATACAGCGGATACTGCTCACTGGGCCAGAAACTTGCCCTTTCAGCACTTTCTATTAAAGTTAGGTATTTCACAAATGTTAATGTTCTGGGAGTTTCCAAACTTAATTGCTGTTATATTTTAGGTATCTATTTTTCTCTAAATAATACTGACCAATAAATATTCTGTCATTTATATCTCAGTGTTTTTTTTTTGCTATATGTTTTAATTGTCACCTTTATTGATTATCGATATCGATTAAAAAAGCTTTAATCGATACTTAAATAGTAAACTTAGTTTAAAAACTGACATTTAACACATTTATTGTAATTATTTTCCAATACCTTGGGATAAGTTCCCAAACTATATAGTTTATGTGCATCCCTAACACAGGTTATAGAACTTAAAAGGGATGTACTAAGATGTATATTTAAGACCATTAACATAATAAAGGAAAATTTTAAGGTTAGTTATTAGATATATTTTTAGTTTGTAATTGTATATTAATATAATTGAAAATTATAAATAAAAAAAGTTATAAAGGAAAATTTGTTATTTGTTGTTGTTTGTTATGTTGCATGGGTTTTTAATTTTTTTAGTAAATGACGTATTCTCTTTATCTACCCACAAAAACGGTAAGTCTTTTGTGGCAAACAAAACAATAGCTTTGAAAAGTCCTTGTGCTATCTGTGTAGTTTGCCATTTAAAAGTCACCGCTCTTATTCCTACATTTATTTGAAATGTAAATGGGTTACTATAAGGTCAGAATAAACATTTTGTTTTTAATGTCACGCACCAATAATGAAAAAAAGTGCCAATTATAATATACTCACAATTAATTCTGACACAAAAAAACCATTACAAGGCATAATTGAAAATAATTTTCCCATAGTATTGTCTTTTATTATCATAGCTTTTACACATTTCATGAAAACACTTTTTTACTGGATTGAAGCTATGTATTACTGTTAACTTATATTTATAATTAGTCACCGTGACTACGAACGCTGTAAAGCACTCGAAACGGATAAATTTAAAATTTTGTTAAATAATTATAAGTTATTTTTTTACAATGCTGACTGCAGTTTTGCTAAAGAACTGATACCTATTATTAAAACTTTATTGTCTACTACAATAAATGTCTTCCCCTATTAATAGTTTCGGATATGAAGCTAGTTCCAGTAATTAAGGCCGAGCTTACCCGATTCGTAAATGATACTTTGTATAGGACAGGAATTAAAATAGCTACGATTCTACTGTAATCCGCTGTGTCCAGTAATCCTCCAACTCATTAAAATTGGCAAAGAACTGAGACTCGGGTTCTAATTCGGTTGGAAAGGGTAGGAAAGGGCTTGAACGTTTTTATTAAAACCGATTCAATGAAAAAGCTACTGAAACATATTTCCGCAATGCTAGTATTTTAAATTTAATATGTACAATTTGTTTAAATAAATAAAAAAATTATGTAAGAAATGTATTATAAATATTGATAAGTAAATTTAAGATCAAGTATAAAAAAATTAATAAATATAATTAAATTATGTATTAAACTTACAGGGCAGACTAGAAACTAGAAACAGAAACTATTTATGGAATACTAAATAGTTTAATTTAAAATTTTATTATTTTTATTAAGTAATTTATTATTAAGTAAAGAGCATACATAGTAGGTATAGTGTATAGTAAGTCTTCTATAATTAGAAATATAAGAACGCTTAACATAGATTTCTATAATTTTAGAGGCGAACATTTGAATACAAATCTGAAACCGAAATTGGTTTATACTGAACAAAATTCATTAAGCAAGCAGGACGTATTTAATTGAATTATAATTAAATACAGATTTACAAGTATAATACCTTCTATTAGATTTGCGATTCTATACAGACAAGATATTAGACCGTTTAAACTTAAGGGGAATAACTTAATTAAAATGTTATTACAAAGTAATTACTGATGGTATAGGGAGTTTCATGCTAAGATTACCAATTGTTGAATTTAAAATATAATGAAGTTAACACAAATGTCATACTAGCTGCCCCTGCGAACTTCGTTTCTCCTTGGTGAGATTTAACTGAGCCTACCTGTTTTTTTCTGGGATAGCATACCAACATGGAACATTTTGCTATGCTATCCCAGAGACTGTTCGGTTTTCCGGAATGAAATCTTTTTAGGTTGTTCTGTGAATTTTGCTCTGTATAAACCTCAAGAGTTCACAACATAAGTTTTATGTTGTGAACTCTGAGGTTAATTATGAAATAAAAAATAGGGGTTGATTGTAAAGGGTTGAAAATTCAGGGTTATATGTATTTAGGCTGTATTATAAAAAATAAAAATAAAATTTTAATCTAAAATTAATACAATAATAATTTAGGGGTGGATTACCCTTATCATTTAGGGGGATGAAAAATAGATGTTGTTCGATTCTCAGACCTACCCAATATGCACACAAAATTGCATGAGAATTGAGAAAGCCGTTTCGGAGGAGAGAGACCACAAACACTGCGACACGAGAATTTTATATATAAGATATATTTGATATTATTTTAGATTCAGTAGGTTTTTCGTTAATAATACATCAATCGAGAGCTGTCGTGTGACGTGAGCAAATAACCGACTCAGCGTATTTTGATGGATGACGACTTAATACACACAACTCCTCAGGGCTTTCGTTCGTTCCTAACTGACATAATCATCCGATAAAAAACCTATTAACAAAAAGTAGCTTTTACTACTTTTTGCAAACGTGTAAAAAAATAATGGCGTAGTTTTGTTATGTGCTCGACGAACCCGGACGTTTCACAATTCACACAAGTCACAAGTTTGACGTTTGAGGAAAATTTAGGCAAGAATTTTTATTTATAATATCTAGTTTAACTGCTCTGTTCAAAACTATTCGCACGAAATAAAACCTTTCTATGAAACTGTGTTTATAAAAATGTGTCTAACTGATATATTTATTGACGGCGACACAAGACAGGTGGCCTCTGGGAGAATCGTAGCAACGAACAGAAATGAACAACATATTTTCACAATATAAAGCGTGCCACATTACTGAACGATATTTTAACGTGAAATGTTCAATAAAATACCGGTCATATTTATTCCAACTACATCACCTAATACATAAAAATATATCTAATAACTAACCTTAAAATTTAATTATTAAAAAGTATTATTAAAAGGAGTCCCTTTAGGCAAGGTTCCGAAGATACTGGCAGCGTTCCCCCTTTGAATAGCTAGACTAATTCTTTGTGCGAGGTAGCTGCCAGCTCTTCGATCTCCTGTGATGTCGATTTACCTTTTTGATAATTCCCTAAAAAGCTTTAATGCGCTAGGACCCCACGGACCAAGGGTCTCGACACCGAATGGGACAAAATCATATTCAGAGCCAAGACCCCTGTATTTGCAGACTTTAGCTTTTTCAGCCGCATCACAAGCCGCACCAGCTCTCTTGTTAGTTCCATGAAGATTGGAAGGGGCCAGTGTGTCTGAACAGGTGGCATCCCATACCAAAACCCGACCCATCTTCCATGGAATCAAACTCATATCGTCCGGTCTCTTGCCATCGTCTCTAGCAATTCCAGTCGGCTCAAGTAGATTTAGCACGTTGGAGGTGGCAAGGGACCGATGTATGATATCGTTGAGTGCAGCATATCTCGAGAAGCGGCCAGCACTTTTTTGACATGATAGTCCGTGATGTCCTAGTTTGTCGACATCACTGCCACAGGGACATGTAGTCACATGTATGATGAGCGCAAACCGGTACCCCAAGCCGCATACAGGCTGCGATTCGGAACGTGTCAGGTTCAAGAAAAGTTCCTGTATTTGACGAAGGGTAAGCGTGAAGCCAATAGCCGGCCTCATGCGTACCCACGGCCAAAAGCCTAGCACGTGCTGAACCTGTACTACGGCACAATTACATATTATATGAAATATTAAAATTTAAATGTTAATTTTAAATAGATTAAAATCTGTTAAGTAAGCTTTAACTATGGATGTTTTTTTTTTAATGTTTTTGAGAGTTTTATTTTAGCTGTTTGATGTCATCTGCACGGATTATATATATGAAATGTGAACTTTGACAAATAATCCGAACCTTTTATTATATTTATAGGCTACCACTAGGCAACTAGTGGTCAGTAAAATCTGAATTATAACAAAATCACAGTTTTTATATTTTTTTATGAAAAAATTGGATCAGTTGTGTAACACGTCTGTGTAGACCTGTTATTATTCTTAGCCTTATACTAAATTCATAAAGTAAAAGTTTTATCCTTATCTTTCTCGAGTTATTTTACAGTCATATTATTTTAACAAAACATTCAAGTGAAGCTTACCGCACGTTATTTTTGTAACTGGTTACCAGTGAAATATCAACAAAGTAATTCATCGGATTAAAATTCAAAAAGTCCAAACATTAAGTCGGCTTATAAGACCATAAAGTAGCTAAATTCCCCTCAGTCCGGCTCTATATTAAACGTCCAGTAATTTATGACCACACCCACTACCGAATAGCGAATTTTTTTACCCTTTTCTGTTTAATTTATCACTGCGTGTAGCTATTTGCAACTCGTAAATTATTCATTTTGTATTTTTTCAGTTTTGTCTCTGTTGTCAAATTTTAGAAATATTTTCTTCTTATTTGTTAACCGAACTCCATTAGCGACTTTAGATATTCTTGTATTATTATTATTTAAATCCAATTGTTATAATTTCAACTACCTTTAAGCAGTAAAATATTGATTTATTCCGTTTTAGACATTACTAGTGACCCGCCCCAGCCTCACACGCGTGCAATGTTGATGAAAAGCAGGTTTTTATTATGTATTGTTATTTCTGTCGCTAGAAAGCTCCGATAATATACGCTTTCGATCGCTGCTAAATAAGCTGTAATAAGCTGTATATATCTATATTAAATGAACAATGTATTCAAGGTATTTAATTGGTTAAGGATTACTGCTGTATTGGTTAAAATCGCTTCGAAAATTAGCCATTATTTGTCGTAAAAAGTAAATGACAAAAAAAGTTACTGTGGGTTATCCATAAGAGATATATAGCATCACGGACTTTTCTGTAGACCTTTTCAATGTGTACAATACTTAGTACATTATTTTGATAAAACTCGTAGGGTTCAGCCTGCGTTTGCAATGTAAGCGGAAAAAATGTAATTATTTACGACATCACATCAAAAATAACAGTACTTCTCCACTATTTAATGGATGTAATACATATAAACCTTCCTCTTGAATCACTCTATCTATTAAACCGCATAAAAATCCGTTGCGTAGTTTCAAAGATTTAAGCATACAAAGGGACATTGGGACAGAGAAAGCGACTTTGTTTTATACTATGTAGTGATGTAGATGCCACATGCATTGTAAGGCGCTGTCGTATAACAAGAATATTGTTTCTAATCGTCCCACGGAAATGTCAAAAATTATCGTAGTTATGCAAATGAAGTAAGAACATTAAGGATGTTTTCAAAACAACCTAGATATCACAGACTGAATGTGTGAGAAACTTGGAAACACGCAATTACATAAAGACAAAATTCAATATTCAACACAAATTTTGGTGTTTACATCGCGTGACACTTGTAGATTGGTACAATTGACAGGCTGCGAGATTCTATTATATCGACCTCTACAGATTTAAACTCTTTTACGGAATATTAAGGAGTCCTTGAAAACATCAACATTTCATTTCTTTATTTCATTTCACAAATAATTTTTCTTTATTTAGGATTTTCGTTTTTATTTTACTATTTCTCTTTTATATTGAGCTGACTACAGTTAGTTTGAAAAAAAAATCTTTAATTTATTTTTATAAATTTAGTTTAGATCGCGTATAGTTTACGCCAAGCAACATTCTGGTGTCGCTTCATCAATCATCTTCAAAGCCTGCCGTTTGTTGGTGTCGAATATTACTTGTATTTTGCTGTTTCTATGAGATAACGCGATAATCTCGAAAAAGATCATTTCTCCTCCTAAACTGCACAAAACGAACGCATTTGAGTATATGAGGGCAAGACTATCACCCACACAACAACATCAACAAGTGTCAGGAGATAACAACAAAAATATAGTAGCCCCTGCAAAACTGCAAAGAACTGACCCATTCGCATGCATGAGGTCTAGATCACATTCTTTGACTGAAACAACAAAACCAAAAGCATAGCAATCTCGAGACATCGGTAACCGGACAAAAACAACAATTACAAGCACAGAACATTTGGAAAAGGAAAATCGCCCCTACCCGGCTGGTCACCGTGGGGCAAGAGACCAATACCCCCTAGGATTGCCCCCTCCCAAAAAACACAACATACAGAAACAAGACAATACACACGTAAACAACGGAAAAGAAATAAATGTCAAAAAATATAAGAGAAATAGTATTTACATAGCAACGCTTAACACCAGGACTCTAAGAACAGACGAATCTTTACAAGAACTGGAATATGCCTTAGGTTTTATAAAGTGGGACATTATTGGCCTAAGCGAAGTGAGGAGAATGGGAGAAAAGATTGAACAACATGAAAACTACATATTATACCATATAGGAACCACACCAGGCCTACACGGTGTAGGTTTCCTTATTAAAAAATGCTACAGTCAATACATACAGTCCTTCATTGGAATATCAGAACGAATTGCACAACTAAATATCAACTTGCCTGGGTATGCAACTGTGTCAATAATTCAAGTATATGCACCGACAGAGCTGACACCAAAAGACATAAAGGATAATTTCTACGAAGACCTGGACAGGACTCTGGCAGATGCACACAAGGCAATCATACTGATGGGAGATTTCAATGGCCAGATTGGTAAAAGATTAACAAACGAAAATAACATACTAGGCCAATTCAGCACAGGAAAAAGAAATGATAACGGACAAAGACTAATACACCTGGCACAGGCACATAACCTTAGGATATTAAATAGTTTATATAAGAAAAACAAAAATAAAAAATGGACCTGGATTTCTCCAGACGGGAACGTGAAAAATGAGATCGATTTCATATTGTCAAATAAACCTAAATTTTTCAAGGATATAACCACAATTAATAAGTTCAACTTTAACACAAATCATCGTATGGTAAGAGGAGCCATTTACCTAAATGAGATAAAAAAGAGGAGACAGTTTACTAAGAAAAGAATTACACCAAGTCAAATCCCTCTCACCGTCCCAGAAAACTTGTTGACAACATTGAAAGATAATTTACTGAATAACAACAAGAGTGAAAATATTGAAGAAAAATATAATCTAATAGAAAAAGCGCTGAAAGAAATATCCAGAAAATTATATACCCTAAAAAACAAGACAGATAAAATAGAAGACGAAGCCAGACATCTACTTGAGACCAGGAAAACTTTATTAAAAAACAAGAAACAAAATAGAAAACAAATAACCCAGCTAAGTAAACAAATAAATGAAAAAATTAGGACTCACAGGAAACAAATTAGAAACAGAACTATCCAATTCCACATTGAAAAATCTGGAGGCATAAAGAAAGCTCTGAAAGAACTGAGAGAGAATACCTGTTGGATTCCATCCATTAAAAGCAAGACATCTAATAAGAAAGCAACAAAACGACCCGAAATTATGGAAATAGCAACAACATTCTATAGTAAATTATATGATGATCCAGACTACACAAATACTCAATACCCACAGGAAGAAGACGAAGAAGCTACCCTCCCAATATTAGAATCCGAAGTAAGAACCGCAATACTGTCCCAGAAAAACTACAAAGCCCCCGGAGAGGACGGAATAACAAACGAACTTTTGAAGGAATGCCTAGACTACATAATAAGTGATATTACCAGTATATACAACGATATTCTGACTAAAGAAACAATACCGCAACAATGGACATCGTCAACGATCATATTGCTCCATAAGAAAGGCGACAGGGCAGAAATAAACAACTACAGACCGATCAGCCTGATCTCCAATCTATATAAGATATTTGCAAAGGTAATATTGAACAGAATTAGCTCAAAATTAGACGAAAATCAGCCGAGAGAACAGGCTGGATTCCGAAGCGACTTCTCAACAATGGATCACATTCATGTCGTCAAACAAATTATCCAAAAGAGCAATGAATACAGAAAGACATACTACTTGGCATTCGTAGATTACAGTAAGGCATTCGACTCTTTGAAACATTCACACATTTGGGACGCTCTACACTCACAAGGAGTGCAACGAAAATATATCAGGATAATAAAAAACATATACAAAGAATCAACGGCAAAAATTCAGACTGAAAGGAAAGGAGAGGCCTTTAAAATAAAAAAGGGAGTACGGCAAGGTGACCCCCTCTCACCAAAACTATTCGCATCTGTACTAGAACACATATTTCGTAAAATTAACTGGGATGAGTATGGGATAAATGTAAATGGCAAAAAGCTCAACCACCTTAGGTTCGCAGACGACCTGATTCTGCTTAGCGAAAACCAAGAGGGCTTAAAAACAATGTTAACGCAATTAGACAGAGAGAGCAGAAAGGTGGGTCTGACTATGAATCTAGACAAAACAAAACTAATGACAAACAACATAAAAACACCTATACTGTTAGACTCAAATCAAATAGAATATGTCGATGAATATACATATTTAGGACAGATCATTGCACCGGAAAATCAAATGCAAAAAGAAATTAACATCAGAATAAATAAAGCTTGGAAAAGATTCTGGTCTCTAAAGGAAGTTATGAAGAATCCACATATGCCCCTTAAAGATAAGACTACATTGTTCAACTCTTGCATACTACCAACTTTAACCTATGGAGCACAAACCTGGGCCCTCACTAGCAAACAGAGTGGAGCACTCAGAGTGTGCCAAAACAAAATGGAGAGGAGCATCCTAAACCTCAAGCTAAGAGACAAAGTTAAACTTAAGAATATAAGAAGCAAGACAAAAGTTATGGATGTCACTCACACAGTGAAAAAGCTTAAATGGAACTGGGTAGGCCATATGGTAAGAAACAAGAAGGGAAAATGGACAAAAGATGTTACTGAATGGTATCCTCGGGATGGGAAAAGAAAGAAAGGAAGGCCAAAAACAAGATGGGAGGACGATATTAGAAATATAGCTGGAACAACATGGCAAAGAAAAGCCGCAGATAGACATGGATGGGAAAGCCTAGGGGAGGCCTATGCCAAAAGGCAAACTGATACCGAAAATTGAAATAAATCTAATGTATATTTGTATCAGGTTAATCAGTAATAAAGGCTATTTTTATTTTTTTATTTTATGAGATAACGCGGTTTCAATGTTTCATATTTTATAATTAGCGGTGCTGAAGGACGAAAGATGGAGGAGAGTTTTATTTAAGAGTCGCGTATAAAAGTATTTAGTCAAATTACAGACTCAGTATATGAACAGAAAAGCAATCATAGAAGATACGCGATCGTTTAATCCTTTGTTGTATACATATATATTTTCTAATACCGCTTTAGAGGATTATCAATAATATTCATATTCAAAACTGTTTGATTCAAAAATGTTTGTAACTTTTAAATTAACAAAGTAATTGTTTTAATAACGATGTTGATTAAATGCTATAATATTTTATATAAGTTTATTTGAGCTTAGTAACACCAATTTAACAAGAAAGCAAAATTCCTTTCTTTGTTTAAAGTTTTTTTTACAGGCCAAATCCTTAATTAAGACTAACTTAATTTTTTTGAAAAAGGAAAGTTAAATATGCTGCGTATCAAGTTATGGGAACGGTAATTAATTTATATTCTTAAAGAAACGCTCATAGGAAAAAATACATGCTCACTCATCTTAAAAGTCTGTTCTGAGTGACGTCTGTTTTCTTCTTTTCTAAGTGTCCTGTATTTATATTGCCACATACATCAAAATCGTATAGAAAATACTACACCATATAGTATGTACATTTTAGTGCGTATCTACGATACGCTACAAAGTATTCTGTTTACTGAAATAATTTATTACGTAATTAATTTACACATTTGGAATCAAAGCAGCAGAATATTTGGAATTTGAATGATAATAACATACATTAGGTATAATCATTTGTTCTTGAAATTGCAGTCGACTAACCATTGACAAACACGCAGTTCTGCCAAATTATTAGAATTATATGAATATGATTTTCCAGCAAATAATTGTGTAAAACGTCAATTTTGATTTTTGATTCTGTTGTCGCTACCTCGATTTTAAAATAATTTGTAAATCCATTAAGTATTTTCAAGCACCGGCAGATGCACAGACGCATTATTTCTCCTACTACGATTGATTGACCACCACGACAGGACACGTGTAACTGTTGCTTAGATTACGCGGTTCCAAGCAATGTGATGTTCCAACTCCACTAACATCCAAACCTTATATTTAACTTGTGAAGTAAAACGTACTTACCACCAATCATTGAAGCAGACACAATCTCACAACATAAAAGAAGACAGGCACTTAAGTCGATCTTCCAAGAGTAATTATAAAAAAAAGGTTACTATTCTCTCTAAACGGTCAAGTATCACATTTTTTTGGAATGTTTAGAATACAGAGAAATAAGACGACATTGTATTGTTTGAACCAAACTCTCACAAACTTGATGAAATTATGTAAGTGAGAATGTCGATCTGGAAATGATCACAAGCAAAGCAAATCTACAATCAAAATCAATCCCATTCGAAAAGATACACCGAATGAAATAGTAATGGACGGGTGCTATGTGCTACGGAGCCCCAATGAATAATTGAGCAAAACAAAGAAGAGACCGGCGGTGGGAGCACGAACTCGAATTAACAGTTGGATAGAACTGGAGAAGAATCGCAAACGAAAGAGAACACTAGAAACGATCAGGTCTTTGCCAGGAGACACGTTGACCTCCGATACATACTGTAGTTCACAGAGTTTGGGAAAATAAAAGCTATTATTATAACAGAAAATTCCGGATTTTCTAGGAAATACAGTTACTGAATGTTTAAGTAAATACAAATCAGAATACGAAATCATTGGTTTTAAATGAACTCTAAGAAAATAGCAAGAAGTTTTTCTTGATAACATCTGAAACGTAACAAATACGAGAAAATAAAAATTTATATAAATTCATCGCATTATGTAGAGCGTATTGCAAATGTAAAAACAGTTACATGAGAATTGACGGAATTATTATTTCTGTATAATTTAACGAATTCTCTGTTCCTATTCTAGTTTAACCCTTACTAAATCGTATCTTCCAATTATGAAGGAGTGATCATATTCTATATTAAGAAAGTTATGTAAAAGCAAACTTTGTACATCTGTTACAAACATTTGCTTAGCGAACTAAATTTTTAGATAGTGTCATATGAAGAGTGGGACTTTGTAGAAACTTGTAGCACTACTTGTTTGGATAACTTTTAATAAATGCGCCGTTCTCAACTCTTTCTCACTTAATGTTGAATGCGAAAATGCTTTTACTTTTTTCCATGAATAATACGCAACGATACTCTACCTTCGTCTAACGAAAGTTTTTTGATTTTAAAACAAAGTTTTTGCGCAGATTATTTTTTTTTATTAAATGTTTTAAACTCTTTGTTTATAAAACCAAAAAATATAATTTTGCTTAGTGATTGTTACCATAACTTAAGTCACTACCTAATGTTGAATGAATAAACCCCATTAACGCACGTAACATTAACAATAGAGTAGCTTAACGAATTCAGGACGGCTCAAAATTCGCTTTAATGGTCTGCGCCGGTTTGTTATCTCCATATAATCCAACTTGATAAGCGAGCCACTTATACATGTGCAGGGCTGTCAAATAATGTTCTATAATAAGACTGTTTTTTTAATTTATTAAATTTGACAGATGAGAATGTTGAAGGTTTTTTACCTTAAGTAGCTTGAATAAGTCTCATTGTAATATGCTTGTAGGTGATTTTATTTTCTAGGTTTTTGCAATCACATTTTTCTTGATTCGTCAAGTTAATTTATTATGGTGACAACCCTATGCTATGTATTTCCAGACACACAAAGCACCGTGCGTAGTCCGCACAATAGAATCTTAAGGTCTTAGAGAATTCAAAGAATGGGACTTATTTTCTTAATGTAGGAGGAATGAAGGTTATGTCTACTTCTTTTCTATTAATCGGGTAATTGTGATGTTAAAATAATTTAGGGAACTTGTTTTATATAACACCTTAAAGAACTTAGAACTATAAAAAATATAATTAATTTTAGTAGTTTTTTTTCTGTTTCCATACAATTATGTAGTGAAGGCCGGGGTTCGAAGTTCAGATTTATTAGTAGAAGGCAATACGAGTGTAATAGAAAGATTTATAATTCATAATGCCTGTGTAAATATATGCAGGATTTATCCTAGTTTCACCATGTATTATCATTAAAATTAAAATTTATATTTTCGAAAAAGATTTTTTTTTCTTGTAGCAAGTCCACAAGGAACTACTCGCCCCACTTAGGCTTGGTTGTTCCTTAGGTAAGTTGTTCCGCCGTCAACTGCAATCATTAATAAAACAAAAAAGATTCGTTTTGTTATTAAAGGGTTTCATTACGGGGAACGTTGTTCTCCGGATCAACTAGCCCCACACTTTGACACAGAGGAACTTTGAACTCGAAATCCCATTTTCAAAGTGAACTCAAATTATAATTGAAGAGGTTATAGAAAGCCTACATGAAAAAGATTTCACTATAGCCCAACTGATAATAGCAAGTAACTCCCAAATAGCTAGAAAATTGATTGAATTTAGACCGAAAAGTATGAAAAAAATTTCTTCTTAGTTTTTTTTGTAACTAATCGGTTACCTCTCTCACACGCCGTAAGAGCGACACTAAAATGGCTGACGCTATAGCGTGATGTTATGACCCGTATGACGTTACACACATCACACTTATTGCTGCTATCTCTTTGCTTCGCGGAGTTATTCGGATCGGAACAACCTACAACGGCAGAGAACCCCGGCCTCCTCTACTACAGTTTTTCTGTAGTAATATGCTTGACCATTTACTATGTAATATGGTGTTATTTCATAGTTGAGGCTATGGTTCATTGACATTCTTGCATCGACGCATGAGACGTATTGATTAATTTATTTTTATTTAATCACTTGTAATAACTTTATATTGTTTTCGTATATATTTCTTTGGGGTAGATAAAAAAATAAAGATATACTATCAGAAATAAGAAAAGGTTTTTATTTTTATTAAAACAAATTATTCATTTATCTATTCGTTATACTGGTATTAGTGAAATAAAACTATTGGGTATAACTATTCGAAACTACTGCGGTAACCCGTAGCGTACGAAAAAAATGTTTTATTGGAATTTTTTTCGTGACAGATACAGACAGATGAAAAATATTATATTATCTTCATCCCAAATCACCTTATCCTTGCGAACATTATTCAACATTAAACAATGTTTACACTTCGATGTCTTAAATATTTTAGCAAAATATATTATCATAAGGGATATTTATGATTAATATTTAACCCTTAAAGGATTTATGAGAACTACCTATACCACAAACTCCATGAAGAGTTAGAAAAAAATTATATTATCAGAAAAAAATATTGTTAATTTTTTTTGTGTCATATATATTCACGCCACGTGTCTCATTAACAGTAAATAAAACAAAGATTTATCAGTGACCCAAACTCCGGTCGTAGCTCAGTATAAACACATCAGAACCCAATTTATCCCGCCGCCGTCTCCCTTGGACGTGTTTAAAAATTACGTTTTGTTTAAGCTGTGTAATTGGTTTGTTTTTTTTTACTTAGAATACCAATTTACACTTCGTTGGTTTTAGTTATAAACAGTCCTAGGTATCATCATCAATGGCATAAGATCATGAACTGTTAGCTTTAGGCTCCGCATGTATATTTCGCCATTACAATCTAGCTTGTTCTTCTTGCGTCCAGCTTCGTACACCAATTGTTTCAAGGTCCTTAACAACATCTTCCACCAACGCAGAATGCGTCTATTACGGTCTACTAAATTTTCCTTCGCCATAAAGTATGTTGAGTTCAGTAAGGGGTAGAGGTTCTATCATCTGCCATTCGGTGAACAAGTTCGGACGACGTCATCACGATGATGAAGTCGTCCGTCCAGGAAGGTATATATATGGCGGATAGTTTCTTGCCAGTTCTTCTTGCCCGCTCTACGACCTTGACTTGCGAACTGGTAGTAAATGTAAATTGACAATTAAATAAATTTTTTGACGTTCATAAATACTTGCTTCCCTAGATGAATAATGATATTTTGATTTCATTTATAAAGTTATTCATTAAAGCGAATGTGCCAAACACCGTCTTCGTAAACAGGCCCTATTTTTTTTCAAAAATTTGACGATCGGCTATAAAAAGCTCATCCTCCTGGCTAAGGGCTTACGTTTCAAAACCCTAAGTAAGCAAATTAAGGGTCAGGAACAGGTATTTTATAGAAATCCTTTTTCTCAATCATTGAATTTTTGAAATCGTAGGAGTGTTCGAATCTAAAACAATTATTTTTTTATCGACAGTTGAACCTAGGACCTTTAGCTTATACACGGTCAGTAGGTGGAAACTTAATAAAATCAAAGTAATAAAGAATTTAAAAAAAGAGTATCAGTGGACGGTGCCTGCCACTCCGCAGAGTCAATCAGGAATATATTTAATTAAAAGAGTAATTTCTAATGTTTTTGTTTATATTGAGGTTTGTTAAAATATAAGGAAAATAGTTGTTAATGTTTTATTTGAATTATTAAAACAGGTCCAAAGGTAAAGTTAAATCATCCTTGCTATACGTTATGCAGGGATGATTTATAGTAGGTTTTATTAACACTCAAAGAGGCTAGACTCTAGAGAACCGTTATAAGATCAGCTCCTGCATTATCTTTATGGCTCTCCCCTAACGCTTAACCTCTCTGCGGTTCAAGTAATAAGGTTTAATAATTCAACTCATTTTGTTTTTGAACTAGAAATATTTAAATGCTTGATAACTTACAAAATTATTTAATATCATTTTATTTTAATTGTCATTAATACGTTTTATTAAGTTATTTGATATACAATACATTATTTTGATAAATTCAGATTAGTTGTACGAAAACAAGATACAAGAAAGATGAAAGCTAACATGAAACGCAAGTTCGTCACTTGTGGGTTTTAATTCTTAAACCAGCTGCGTTTCCTCCTTTTCACAGTTAATTTTTTGTACCTGACAAATAAATGCTCTTATGCATTTACATAAATGTACCTATTTACAAACAACAAATTTACGGCATACGCGCATTCATTATCAGGGATATTACATATGTCTAGATAAAGATATTATTTCGTTTGTTGAAGACTTATTCGTATAGTTATATGGTTAAATCTTTAATATATACGCTTAAAACTTACACTTGAACCACTCGCACTATAAAACAGGCGAACGATGAAAAAGACATCGTGAGATTTCGGACTAGGTGAGAAGTCAGATCGCATGTGTGATTACCATTTACGATCCATTTGATTTATTTAACATTTGGGAGCTGTCCTCCCAAATAGACGGTATTTCCCGGGTTTTATTGTCAAAGGGTTTATGATGAAGATAATGACCACTTTACCGCCTTATGGCGTTTAAATAAACACTTTAGGGAAATCTGAATCTCGTGTGGGGCGCTGTTGGGACTTCAGCATTCAATAATCAAAAGCATTTTTTTGCATAGAACATTAATCCATAGTAATATAGTTTTTTTTTTATATTTTTTCTAGACAATTCTCCGACTATGTTGTCGTCGGAGGCATTAAGTATCTTACATAAGTAAAAAATATAGTAATATAGTTATGGACATAGCAATTGTCAGACTTATCTATTTGTAAATACATTAGCTTATTGATTAGTTATTGAGATAAAGCTGCAACATGATCGATAATAGGGCATCGCATGCGCAATTTAGATTTATTGGCAGTTTTTAAATCGAGGCCAAAAGTCAAAAGTCAAAATTTATTTATTCATATAAGTAACATAATGTACACTTATGAACGTCAAAAAGAGAAATATTTAATGAATCTAATTTTACATTTACTGCCAGTTCTCAAATCAAGGGCCTAGAACGGAAGAGAAGAGCGGGCAATAAACTCTCCGCCACTCTTTTTCATCGCCAAGTTTTTTACACAATGTTTGTAAGATGCTGGCCGGGTGGTAGAATTCTCCGCCGATCGTTGTAATTTCTGTTTTTTTTCTTACAAGGTGCTTTTATGCAACTGCTATCAGTACATCATTTAGTCTATGAAATAAAACTTAAAATTCAAACAGAGTTTGGTTCATAACCTAAAATAAAAATCTATTTCCATGAAATAAAACGTATATTGAACAAAAAATAACATTTGTGATCAAACAATTGTACATTTCAAATACCGTTCTCTTCGGCTTTTTATGTGGAATAACTCTTAAAGCTATAACTATTTATGTTTATACGTTTCGGTTTCAAAATCAGTATAGTTTTAGATTTTGTCTTATAAATAAAAAAAAAATATTTCCTTTGTTCAAATAATTAAGTTTAAACTATTTTATATGACAAACTTTCGTTCGTTTTCGTGTCTTACTTTTAAGTTATGGAATCTATTAATTCAAGGAAAACTTTCCACGATGCGGCCTCGCGTCGGTCTATTTAATTGGCATCTACAAATTTTTCCGTATTTCCCATACCTAAGGTTATCGTGTTCACAGCAATACGTCACGTTGAGTAAACTGAACGGCAAATAAAATTAATCTTCAGCCCATGAATACACCTGAAGTCTTAAATTCCCGTCGGTAAGTAACTACTGCCATATATTTCATGTCGGCCTGAATAAAGACGGCGCTTGCTTTGCGCTGGACAAGTTATAAATTGCCACAGATTCTCTTATACGCCACTAAATCTTTAGTGTTAATACAACTTGAGGATCTGACGGTCAATGCCTTTTTAACGTGTCTATGTGTTTGTATAATGTGTGAATTGATTACTTGTGATAAAAACTAGGTGATCAAACATTTTGCGAGCTTTTGTTATTTAAGAAAAAAATTTGTTTGAAAATAATCATGTATACGTATTTAAAAATTACATTAATTACATTCGGTACATCAATTTGTTTTAAGTGAATTTTATTAACTGTACTTCGTAAAATTTTCCTTCCTTAGTGTATTGTTTGTAAATATATTAAATTTTTAAGTAATTAAAATCCCCATGTAGCTTTTTACTTAGGGAGCAAGTAGCGGCAGTCTTACTTGTTAATAAGTTTTACCTCCCATGAGTACTCACCCTTCGAATAGAATCTAAATTACGATACGTTTTAAGTGTATCTCTTTCATGTGACGTGTTTTATTTTGACACACGGGTGTCACAGTTCACGCAAACTCATTTCTTAAATGCCATTCTAAAACTTTACGTATCTATGTAACCTATATATTACAGTTTATATACCCTTACGTATTACTTGTGTAGCCCAACACAGTTTAAAATTTTCTCATTAGCTCTGTGTACGAGACAAGCCACAGACTTCAAACTAAGAGAACAGCTGTGATATTGTAACAAACCAATTTGATAAATTTGATGTAATCACCATTTATAATTAACACTAATGCAAAGTTACAGTTTGCATTGTATTGCAGTTTAACTTTGATTGGTTTTCTCTACATCTGGAGTTAATTTTCGATTCATCTGTTATAAATCAATGAAATGTGTAATGCCTTGGCTGATATAATGTTATTTGAAGAATAGCTTGGTTTTAAAATGCAATGTAAAAGTACAATAAACAAAGCTGCATACTGAACTAACACACACTGTTTATATGAAGCGTCCATAAAACAGATGCTGTACAGTAGGGGTGTTCTATGCATTATTTATGTAAGAAAATTGTTTTTATAATATCACTGTAGGTACTATTGGAACAACCCTATCTGGCTCAAATTATTAATATGCTAGCCCGTTAGCTAAGTTATTATAGATTTTTTAAATATTTTTTGTGTTGTTTTAAACTATTTTTATAGTTCACAACCCATATTTTTTTACGCCTATAATGAATTTTATAAATTATTGTTTATTAAAACTTGTGTTGATTCTTAAAATATAAATGTATCGTTTCATTTTATTTTCATTGGGGTGAGAAGTTTTTTGTTTTGGCTATTAGCTTGTTTGTCATATGTATCAATCACCGCGATATTGATTGTATTTACATAGTTGATATCCATCGCGTGGTTCCATTCGTTGCTCGCTAGTTTTATCTAACATTAACCGACAATGTAATATATGAGGTAGCAATAAATTTTACGCCAGTTGACGAGATGGATTGAGAGTTTTGGAGTTTATTCATTGTACATATGGATCTATTTTTCACACTGTAATCAATCTTGTTTTAATGCGAGCCACGTTTGAATCTAAATGATGTATTTCTTGACTTTATTGGTCATATATGTAATTTTTAATTGATTTATCGAATCAAAGTGTGCAAACGTAAGAACTGAAAAACTAATATTGCCTAAAAAATAATATTGTCTGCTAAAACTCATAGTGTTGTGTGGTCCAAATGCAACAAGAAAGCTTTGGTTATTTATTTCATAATATATATCACCAAATAACACTAAAACTACCATACGAAAGGATAACGATGCGATTCAAATCTCAAAACCCCATTAATAAAGGTGTGTCAGGCACTTGGAAAAAACTTGGGTTCTAAAAAATATTGGATCTAACAAAATCCGATTGAATAATCACTAAATATGTTAATTCGGGTAAAGTACAGCATAAGTTAAATATGCAAGCAATCAAATTACTTAAAGCATAATAATATTTTAGAATAAACAAAGCTATCGTTATCACTTGTGAACATAAGGATTTGTATATTCGCTACGCTTTGTGTAGGTAGCTCCCGTGCCCGTACTTGCAGATTAAGTTAAAAAAAACCTTACCTTTTCCCGAAATTGATAATGAGTGAGTGTGAGTGTTAGGAGTATTTTCATTAATTAAGAACAGATGAAATTATAATCAAAAAACACAAGACCCAAAACACCGTTTGCGTTGTCATTTCAGATCTATTTCATAATAAGAAATATAAATAAAACCATTAGCAAATGTTTGATTTAAAGAAAAACACTTTTTTAACGGATTATAGATATGTATTATTATATTTAAACTTATAATTATTTTTACATAATTTTAAATTTAAACCGACGTTTCGCGTGCTTTACAGCGTGCGTGGTCACGGTGACTGAAGACAAAGGTGTTAAATGTCAAAAAGTATTACAGCTGCAGAAAATGTTGTGTTATCTGTATTTATTTCCCCGGAGTTGGTATCGACTAAAAGATGTAGGGTTTTTGCAGAAATTGCTCACGGTGTCCTCCATTTTCGCGGGTTGTTTATTTTGAGATTTTAATTTGGATATTATTGGATCCCAGGTGTTTGATAATTTTAGGCCGTCCTCTCTATTGAAATTGGCGTGTTTTTTGATTTCAATGGCTTCGCGTACCAAGTTTAAATATAATAATACATATCTATAATCCGTTAAAAAAGTGTTTTTCTTTAAATGTGTAAAAGTTATGTAAATAAAAGACAATACTAAATGTTTGATTCTTTAAAATAAAATATACATATACATATATTGCTGTGCAAATTCTTTACACACGCTCGACTCAAATGAACGCATACCAACAAAAGAAGACCACACAACGTTCACTACGAACCCGTCATATCTATGTCAGCGACATGAAAAAATATTTTTCATTATGGGTAATTGTTTCTTAAGTACAAATAATAAAAAAACCGTATGTTCCGGGTCAAAAGTAAGGATAATATTTCATCAGTCTGCAAATAGAAGTAGGAGTGCCCCAGGACTCAGTGCTAGGTCCGTTCCTTTATACAATCTTTATAGCCAATACATAATATATAACTAATATGGTTCTATGCGATTCAGCTCTGTGGGTCAGCAAGCTGCTCTAATACTGAAATCCTGCAAAACAAAACGGTAATTTAAGAAAAGTTTATTAAATATGTATTCAATTATGTTTCACTGTATACACATTTCCGATAATTATATGGTGTATAAGTGTTACTCGCTACGAACAAAGTCTGCTGTAAATCCAAACTGTTAACGCAATTAAGTTGAAAATGAGAACATTTCAGAACTAGACAATAAAACCGTGTTATAAATTAAAGTGGCTGGATTATAGGTTTATATCACTGACAATTGATGTATATATTTCGTACTAATACACTGGAACCGCTTTCCATTCATGACGTATTAAAATTAATATGATTTAAAATGATAATTTATAAATTCGATAGTAAGTGATACGGCTAGAGCGATTATGCTTTGTAACGATGCATGTTTGGGAACTTATATAATGTATATTCGATTTTTTGATTGTGTGTTGTTTATGTGTCGGGTTGTCTCTCTCCCTAAAATATGGCGAAGGGGCCGATGGCTGGCCATGCGTCATACTCGTGAACGGGTGGTACCTGTGGTGACAGGTCGTACTTGAATTCGTGTATGCGGTGATATTTGTTGTTTCTACTACGTATTTGCGTGTTGTTCCCACGAGCATGTAAGTGCGTGCTCCTATTTCACCATTCCTCCTCCTGATAGAGGACAAATCTTTCGTTTTAATTTATTTTATTATTGTTAATTACTCAAGATGTCATATGGTACATGGTGTAATAGTTACAGCTCCTTACAACATTGTGTAAAAAAACTTGACGATTAAAAAAAGCGGCGGAGAGTTTATTGTCTTCTCTTCCGTTCTACGCCCTTGATTTGAGAACTGGCAGTAAATATCAATTCACAATTAATTTAATTCTTTGACGTTAAGTGAACTTGCTTACCTATATGAATAAAGATATTTTTGGTTGTTTATTATATACTAGGCAATTGCATATAAAGCAACACTCGATATTCGTAAAAGCGTAAAACAGACATTAAAGCTCTAGATGCTTTGTTACCCAGTGTTTAGCACTTTGCTCTACACGTGTTCCTTATCGTTGGTATAGAAAGTTTAAGTTGATAATTAATAATATTTTGCTCTTAAATGTTTTGTAATATAACAAAAATAATTTAGGAGAAACATTGTCCTTAGATTCAAAGAAGATAAACCATTATAAGTGGTGTAGTTAGAACCGTGGAATCGACTCCAGGACTTCCCGGGGAGATTAAACCTGTAATTGTTTTGAGAGATACTGATAAAATTGCATATTCTAATAATTATGTTATATAATATAATTGCCATATTATTCTTCAAGAACACCATTGTCAATGAGGGTTCACAAAATTCCTTTTAATGTAGTGAATTAGCTGTAAGTTACTGTAACTGTTTTGAAACTAACACTTATAATCGTATCGTAATCGTATCGTACTCGTAATCGTAAAAAAAAATATTACTACTTTATTTAACATGTTTATTATGAGAAATTAATTTTTTACTGAAATACCTAAAAGTTGAAGGATCACTCAAAAAACAAATCTTTCAGTAAATTAACGAGAACGACTAAGTTAAAAACAAAAAAGTCGATAGCTGTTGAAGAATTAAAAAGAAAAAAGTGATAAAACTTTGTTCCAAGTGATTCAATTTGTAGCTAATTTTATTTTGAAACTTGTTTGTTGGCTTCTTACTGTTTTTAGATTTGTAAACAAGAGTACTAATGTACAAGAATGTGGGTGATAGAAATAGGTTTCTACCCAATACAAAATGTGTTTACTTAATATTATTAGTAGTTGTTTGTGGAAGTACATTTATGACTTTCTCTACGTTTGTAAATCATCTCATTATTTTTTGATGTTATACTTCTTTTGGCGGGATGGAGATATATGAGAAATGAGAGTGAATTTTTACGGAGCTATTATTTAAATAAGATCTTTTTGATTCATTTTAATATTTATCGTTAATAAAATAATATATATAAGTACACACACTCTTTTTTTATTTATATTGAACATCAACATTTAGACAAAAGAAAGATATTTACTTAGTGGTATTAAACCAATGCTCAAATCAAGAGCGTCTACGCTCTAGTTTATTCGGGTAGAGCAGACTAGAATAACTGGAAATAAACGCTCCGCCACTCATAAAAAAACCATCCTTACTTTTGTGAATATTTATAAAAACACATCACTAGATACTACAATCAAACTCACAAACTGTACTGTTTAATATTTTTTATTTGTATGTACAAGTTTTATTAGAGAATACGACGAAATGCTAAAACAATTATTATACCCACATGATTCCGAACCGTATAGTATAACTACACAGTTGGGAGTTGGCCTTAGAACTTCCTATAATTTAAACACGTACATTACACATGTTCTAAAATCGCATTGAACACATTTGATTTTACCCTCAGTTGAGACAAATACAATATATTAATTCATTTATTAACCTACCTGCAGTGTCAAGCCACGGTTCAGATTAAACTTACAATTTATAGCCCGGGCCTTATTGTAACGACTTTTTTACGTTATGTTCATATTATTGTTTATATATTTTTATATAATATATAAACCTCTTGAATTACTTTGTTGCATCAAATTCTGTTGAGGAGTTAAAAAAAATTCTCGCGTTAGGTTCATTTTCACGTGTTAAGAGTTTTGAGAGAACAAATGCCAAATGAATGCAATATACTACTTTTTTTTCGTGGGGAAATGCGTTACGCATACCCTCCCGCGGCACGGTTGCCTGTGAAGGGTTAGGTGGGACTCGCCACTATGCAGACCCACTAAAACCCCACGGAGCCACCAACAATCGCCCGAGGCAGGACGCGGTAACAGCTTAGCCTTGTCCGCATAATATACTACATTAGGTTAACAAAGAGTTCTAAAATTGAAATTGAATTGAGACATTGCTAGTGAAATCTTTTTTCACTTTTTTCATTGCTAGTGAAACCTCTTTTCGTTTCTAACTGGCCAGTTCTTAATATTATCAGCGTTACTCACGTACAATAAGGCGGTTTGCTTTTTAAGATAAAAACCGGAATATCATAACTTCAATGTTGAATATAAACCCTCCCGCTGAGTGCCTCCATTAAAAATAATTTCCAACATTGAACTTATGAAATATTACATTGCTCATAATTATTTTTCAAACGTACAAGTTTTAAACATGTTTTTATGCTTGTTTATGTACATTATGATATTAGTAAATTATGTATTGATAATTAAATACTAATAGTTAAAGTAATTCTATTATAAAAACTAACCTTAAAATTTAATAAGTATCCTTTTACTTATATCTATGTCCCTTTATGTTCCGAAGATTCCAGCGTTCCTCCTTTGGATCGCTAGACTAATTCTTTGTCCGAGGTATCTGTTTCTTCTTATTTATTATTTTTTGTTATTAAAGTTTATAAAGTGATGGCTGGGATTATATTTCCACAATGAGGGATCGAAATTGAAATATGACAGCCCTTGGCCATAGATTGCATTCGTTATATAAAAAAAATTTTTCTCTGTAGTGTGGTCAGCGTCCTCTACCTGACACATGCCGACTATTTTCGGGTTTTATTTCGTTGTTATTTGCGCACATAGAAAGAAAAAAAAGCATTGTTATACACCCGTTACTCAAACGCACGAGCGACGTCACGTTTGACTCACTAGGCCAACATTGTTCAGTTTAGTATTGACTATTACACAGTAAATGTTAAAAAGCTATATCCCTTATTCCTACATCATGTCAAGACAAGATTTTAAAGGAAAATGAGTGAAATCATTTTCAGTATCAAAAATTAAAACCAAAGAGATTTACTTAACTGAAACATTTTTTTTAATTAGGTAACTCAACGCTTTTTAAATCCAAAGAAATTGAAATATTTATAAACTTTCTAAAACTACCTTTAAAACTATAAATACAACTAACCCCTATAAATATTCATAATCGTGTTATTCATATTTATTATATCCTAATAAAAATAATAAAAAATTAAAACGGGATCAAACAAAGATCTTACAAATCCATTAGTTCTAATATTACAAAAAAACTAAACCGATATTGATATAGTGAACCCGTTTATCGAACATCCTATCAGCGATCCTTTGAGATGTAGGGACACGATATCGTACGGTAATACATAGTACTTTAAATAGGTTTTAAATTTCATGTTGATAAAGTCAACTCATTGTGAAGGAATAGTGTTATAATATTAATGGGAAACGCTGAACTTTAGCGCTGAAAATATAAAGGGAAGAAGTTTAGTAGTTCCAAATAATCCAACAAAAGCAACTTCGAATATATTTGTAAAATAAATTACGTTTAACAGTTTACTTTAAAGTTCTCGTATGTATTGTCGGACGATGTTAAGGGATCAAACCATTTTTTTAGTTTCCACAGCTGCGCGCGAGGTGATCTTATGACTGTGAGACAACAATCTGTTTATGTGTGCTACACATGCAATCCTTTGATATGTTCCATTTGAAAACAAGGCAATTAAGGAAACAGTTTACAGGCATGAATGTTATTATATTTTAAATTTATAGCCTATATGATATGTCAAAATTCATGGTTCAGTATTTTTTCGTATTAATTACATTTGCATTGGAAACATTCTTCTAAATACCATAAGCTATAATTTAAATATTTTTGTGTACCAAAAGTTACGTTTAAAAAATTTTTTTTGAACTAAGTATCTGAATGATGCAATCTGCCGTAGGTGCCTACAGTTATTCCGTCAAAGGGCTGCAAACATTATTGGCTTTGTTTATACAAAAATCATATGGTTAGCGATTATTTTATTTCGAGCCGCCTGCGTGTAAGAGCATTGAACTTCTCCATTTTCCAATAAGCTATTAACTTGTAAGTGGAAGATGTACCAGCTGTATACTGTCCATCATCGTTTAGTTTAAACATTTAAGATCTCTATAACTAACACTTGTTTTTGTGTTTAACCATTTCGCTTACATTAGTCCTGAGCTCGAAACATCCTGCATTAGTTACAATTCAGTTTATTTTTACACCAGCTTTGTTTATATTTTCTCAGTAAAGAGGATTTTTTAGAGTTCAAATTGCTGTTAACTGATTTTCTTAGAATTAAAACGAGATAAGCTTAATTTCATGGAACGTTTTTTTGATTTTAATAGATTTATTAAAATAAATGCTAGTGAATATAAATATCTATTTTTTTTTAAATAAACAAAGTGCGTAAAACAAAAATTCAAACCCTTAAAAGTAACTCCACGCTTATGTTTGTAAATTAATTCACGATACTATCATTTATCTCCTATTTAATTCTATCGTTGTAGTTAGTAATATTTTTTTAAAAACAAACAATCCTTCATAATATAAGGTATTAAAATCAATTACAATCTTATAAACATGCTATTGAACTGCATGATGCAAAATTCCTGAATTATTATTCGTGAAGTTTATTTTATTATTCCTGAAGCCAGAAATCGTAATTTTAAGCAAGCAATCTCGTCATTTGACGAGTGATACGTTTATTTTAAATATAGTTGGTACCCAAAACACTGATAATTTTATTTCGAACAAATCACACTTGTCCGCTCCGAATACCAACGACCACGTTAAATTTTTTTTTCTTTTACCAGTTTGTGCAAAGGCAAAATCGGAGCTATTTTTGATAGTGACCAGTGAACCGAGCCGTATTGTTCAGTTTTTCCCATTTGAATTCAATTTTTGCGGCAGTATTCCTTAAATTTCGATTTTTCGTTCTGTCTGTTTTTTTCCGAAATATAAAGTGATCAGTAAAATAAGAAATTCATATAACTTTACACGTTTCTTAATAGTTACCCCACATAAATTTCTTAGTCCCAATAATAAATTTAAGGAATGTATAAGAAAGAGAAGCTGTGTAATTAGGCTTACTATAAAGTTAACGATTGTCTAGTTGATAAAAGGGCGTGGGACTAGTGCTAGACAGGCTACTTCTAACAATTTTCCGATATTTGTTTTAAAATAATAGCCCAGTCATATTAGGGCTTTCACCTCGGAATGAAAGATAATAAGCTGCAAATTGGTATGAACCTTTGTTTTGTCATTCTAAATGTTGTCTCAAAAGTCACAATCGTTATCGTGTCCGCGTCTCAAGATATTCAAGGTCAAAGGTCACAAAAATCGGTTTTTCGCGAATATCTGGCTTCCTATCGGTTAAATGAGATTTGCATTTATTATAAAAGTTGTAGGCTATAAAATTCCCTACAACTTTTGTTTAAACTTTTTTTTCATACGACCAACCGTTTTGAAGGTAGAGCGCGAAGTGCACATCGTACAGTCATATACGGCCTAATGCAAGGTCAAGCGTGAGTTATGGTTATCAGTACGTTATAAAGTCAATTATTTACTTGGAAATAATAATTATTAAACAATGCCTATTATTTATGTACTAACTATTAATTATTTATATTTAATTAAAGTAAGTAACTTGATTATTTATATATAATTATTCATATTTAACTATTTAAGTATAAAATATTATTAATTCTGGATTATATATTTTAGTTTTATTTTAAGTTAAAATGATAGTAAGAGTATATATTTTACACATATTTTTATTTATTATTAAATACGGCATAATATACATTTATCAAAATGTGAGTTCAAATATCAAAAGTATCTTTGTTGATTTTAATTGTAATGAAATTGGAAATGGAAGCTAATTATCTTCTTCTTCTTCGTCTTCTTCTTCTTCTTGTCGCTCAAAAATGTTCGATTCATTGTCATCATCCTCATTATCTGTCATGTTCATCTCCAAACCTTCCAGAATATCGGGATCATATGTATTTTCTTCATCGGGATTACTTGGATACAGTGAAGCGTTGAGGCAAGCTTGTCCGTTGCACTGGCCGCAAGCTAAAGAACATTGTAGCCCTGATTTTCTGCATCCACAGCGGGAACCACAACCATTTTTGCAATTGCAAAATATTACGTTTAGTAGTTCGGCTGGTGCTGGAGGTAATAACGTTCGTATGGGCTCCAGGATTTCATTTTCAAGCATCCAGCCCCATTCTTGAGGTTCTAAGTCCTTCCCTAACCACGTTTGAATCTGGTAGTAGACACGTTTTATGTGTTGATGAGCTGCTACACTTGTTGGTGGAAGTGTTGACAGTTGTACAGGTTTATTTAGTTTTGTAAATTTGATGAATTGCGTGTAGCGGAAATGATCAATGTTGTCCTCAGATTTTGGAGCATTATATAATGCCAACAAGTAGTACAATTTCAAACTAACGAATAATCTTGACTCATACAAAGTGGAGAGAGTGGCCTTGAATACTATTGAACATCTGTCCCGGCAATGAATAGAAAAGGGCATAGGGTAGGGACAAGTATTTCCAGGTATATAAGTATTGAGAAATTTACGCGTTTTAAAGAAAAGATATATAATGTCGTGTTAACTTAAAATAAAACTAAAATATATAACCCAGAATTAATAATATTTTATACTTAAATAATTAAATATGAATAATTATATATAAATAATCAAGTTACTTACTTTAATTAAATATAAATAATTAATAGTTAGTACATAAATAATAGGCATTGTTTAATAATTATAATTTCCAAGTAAATAATTGACTTTATAACGTACTGATAACCATAACTCATGCTTAACCTTGCATTAGGCCGTATATGACTGTACGATGTGCACTTCGCGCTCTACCTTCAAAACGGTTGGTCGTATGAAAAAAAAGTTTAAACAAAAGTTGTAGGGAATTTTATAGCCTACAACTTTTATAATAAATGCAAATCTCATTTAACCGATAGGAAGCCAGATATTCGCGAAAAACCGATTTTTGTGACCTTTGACCTTGAATATCTTGAGACGCGGACACGATAACGATTGTGACTTTTGAGACAACATTTAGAATGACAAAACAAAGGTTCATACCAATTTGCAGCTTATTATCTTTCATTCCGAGGTTGACCCCTTTTCTTACCTAATATGACTGGGCTATAAGTGTTGTTTGATGATTCGCATTTTTAAACGAGAGTTTGTTATGCCGGTTTTTTTCTGTCGGCCTACAACCTCTGACTTATTTCCCGATTAGTAGGCATGCAGATTCAAATTTAATGACGTGGAATAAATAAGTGATAACTGTATGTTATGTTCCATATTACACATATTTTATTTTATTTTTTATTTTAATAAGAACTCCCATAAGTCAAACACATTGGATTTTAACATATGTAGCATGTACGTTATACTTTTCTCTAAGTAGACTGACTCAGCTACGACCTAATGCAGCTTAAGAGTATGTTTGTTAAATTAGCATAATATACAAATGTATAAAATGATAACAGGTACGAAAACATTAAGAGATCGTTTGACTCTTAAACTGCTACAGAAAACAGTAATTTAGACTTTCAAAATAAGAAACAAAAGCGATGAATCTCAACACGTTCCGACGTCATTCATATAGATTGCACAAAGTTGAAAGAGCATCAGACTTTAAACTTTTTATTTGCCACAGAATCGTTATTCTTCATAAACCGTCCCCGCCGGGACGCTAATTCAGCACTGCTGACACCTGCGGACGTCGCCGGAACTTCTGTCGTAAAACAGGAAATGTCACAATGGAAGGCTTAACTTTATACTTTAATCAAATACTTTTACGTCGCCTGAATTTCATTTTCATAATAATATTTAAACATTTTTAAATCTAACTTGGTGTAAATTAAGAACTTTAGTATAAGGTGTCTTTTATTATACATATTCAACGATGCATTATATGTTTTTTATATATGTTTAATCATATAACCTAAAAAATGTCGGTGTTTTTAAAATATTTACTAACGTTTAATTAGGTCTATTCTCGTGACCATCCGTAGCTGGTTTTGGATTACGTTGTGGTCCTTTTTTGGTTGTTGTTGTTGGAGGTGGTGGAGTTGTCGTTGTCGTAGGAGATGGAGTTGTCGTTGTCGGAGGAGGCGGAGCAGGGGAAGGAGTTGTCGTCTCCGGAGGTGGAGGGGGAGGAACTGTCGTCGGAGGAGGAGGACTTGTCGTTGCCGGAAGAGGTGGGGGTGTTGTTGGTTTTATTGGCTCGGTAGTCGGTTTTTCTGTCGTTGTGGTTGTTGGTGGAGCTGGTGGTGGTTCTGGTGCCGGTGCAGGTGCTGGTGTTGTGGTCGGTTTAGTTGTAAGTACAGTTGGTAAAGGTAAAACTGGTGTCTCCGGTGGCATTGTTATTACTGTTGTCGCCTTAACAGTAGTTGGTTGATGAGTTGTTGAAGATGGTTTATGTATAAGTTTCTTAACAGGTTTTGGTGTTCCTGCCAGTATAATCTTCATTACGCTGAGTGGCATCCAGTGACCGGGCATGTCTGATTCCACCGGATTTGCTATGTATATCAGGGTATCATTTTCTGGATTCGGCCATTTTGCGGTAACCATCTTTACAAGAATAATAATTGGTATGATTGTAGATGACACTGAAAAAGAAAAGAAAAATATTATAAGTATACTAAAACAACCATCACTAATGATTTTAATTGAAAATGTCATTGTAAGCCTAATAAACTTTATTACGAATCTGAAACCCAAAAAATCTTAGTAATTGTAACCACAAATTTCCCATTAACAATAACTTACTTTGTTCGCAACTTTATTATTAAAATCTTTTAAATTTCTCATGATATTTGATTTAACTGTTGCATAATTCGATAAATACGCAGTCACATTTATAACCAACACAATTTTCTTTGTAAATTGAGCGCGAATCTTAATTTCTTTTTTAATTTATTTTTATTTAATCTATCGTAACCTTAATTTATTTGTTCTTGTATATTTTGGTTTTGACAAAAAATATGTATTATCAAATAATAGTAAATTGCTTGGACTATCAAATTGATATTATTTATTATAATTAAAAAAAAAACAATGGCATAGTCCACTACTGTATCGGTGAGTGGATTCAATTAATATATCACAATAAAGATATCACAAGAAAACCTACATTTGTATCGGTATTTAGTCTCCCTGACAGCGAAAGTCCTTATTTATGTGTTGAATTATATAAATAATATTAAAATATAGCATTGACACGCGTTAGTTTTATTTAAACAAAAAATATGACTATTAAACATACTGAAAGGTCATAAATTATAGTTTTACTAAAATCATTTACACATTTAATATTTAATTAATGAAGCCTCAAACTATTATTCCCGTTTCCCTAAACGGGCACAATTAAACAACTTGTTATCTTCATAATGGACACAAATAAAAGCCTTACAACAATTAATATGTAAATGTTATATTATAGTGTCCGAACCGACATAAGTACTATTTCGAGGGTATTATATTGTCTACCGGTTTATAATCGGGCTTAGAGATTGGACTTCTCATTAACAAGTATTTCTAGTAATTATATTTTGGATTTCTTAAATTTTAGGTAAAGTAAAGTGCACTGGACCCACACTAGGATTCCCTGTTGTGGGCAGCAATTATCTTTATTTCGAAAGCATTCGTTAAAGATTCTACGACGTAATAGGATTTATATGAAAAAAGTAAAGTTTGCAGATTTGATTCCAGAAAGTTCAACGACTTTTTCAAGGCAGTGTCTGCCGCGCGCCATCACTATGTGGAATCAGCTACCCACTGAAGTATTTCCGAACCAATTTGACTACCTAAAGAAAAGAGCGTACCAAATTTAAAAAGGCCGGCAAAGCTGTCGCGAACCCTCTGAAATTGAGCGGCATCACTTCGTTCGTTCGTTCTATAAAAAAATCATTCAGTATTTCGATCACCGTATGAATTTCAGTAATGTATTTAGTATGTACACAATAGAATCATTATGTACCGAGGTAATGCTGTTATTTTACCTTCCATTTACCTTATTCGTTATTTACTCAAAGTTTCTTTATTAAAAGCCTGCTAGTTATTAGAACTTTATTTTAATTTGTACTCAACGTTCCACCGTTAAAAGTTTATTCGTACTTAGTAATGGATATTGTATAATGGAAAGATTTTATTTGTATTAATAATAATACACAGAGTTTATTCAGTAGGTACATTAGGTTATTCTGTATTTTTTCTGACCGATTCTTTGCAGATACCAAATTTCATGGTAGGACCTGTTGGGCGTGTTCGAAGGTAGTTAAAAATATCTCAAACACTACGCGCCATACCAGAAAATCCTATAAAAATATAGAAAGTTTTTATTATATAGACTGTAGTTGTATTCATTCATGAAGTGTTAAGTTATTAAGCAGATATAAAATAACTTCGCCATGAATCCGATTGAAGGCTCACAAATGATCGTGCTACTTTTTGCTTCCTAAGATGAGTTATAAACATCGTTTAAAACTAATAATGCTCAGAGTCACAGAAGTATAATTTGTTAATTTTTATTTCCTTAATTTTATGTTTCGTTAAACCAATAAGACGGTAAATTTCCACTATCGAATATCCATAAAAGTCATAACATTGTGTAGATCATTATCATGACTATAAAAGTAAAGACGACTTATATTATACTAACTAATTGTGGGGAAAGACCGTCGCCAAATCCGTGCTCAGCCTGAAACTCGAGTCATAACAAACACGACTCATATTTAAGGTATAGAAACAGGCCTCATTACCGATAAAAACCGACTATTTTATTTCATTAAATCTCCACCAAAACCTCAGTCCGGGCTAGCAAACTGTCCTAGAAAACGTGTTTGCCTGTGTGTTTGTATATCTATTAGAGGTTATGAATAGAATATACCAACTGCACTTTTATAACAAGGACAACGTTAATATGATTTGTGAACGTGAATTTATTATGTTCACTGTTTTCGCTAAAACTTAAATCAATACGGACATAAACGGTATTACGATCACTATAACGCTAACGTATAAGCAGAAATTTCATATTAAAATTTTCATAATATCCAATGACATTCCGCGCGATAATAATATTTTATCTCTCCAATATTAAAGATATTTAATATGACATTTTTTAACAGAATTCGTTTTTGGGTAGGTACCTGTTTATATTAATAGCATGGTTTCAAGTACATATATACACGTAATTGACATAATTTTCTAATATTATTTCATTGCGAGACACATTGTTATATCTAGTATGTGATAAGTGATATCTATAAATACATCGTTGTTGCATCAGTCTATCTATTTTATAGGTTTAAGATTGATAAAAAACAAATAAATATAGATGTCTAATCGTGATAATTTTATTCAAACCTTTTGAACCTTGACATTCATTAATATATCCTACAAATATGTACATATATTTATAATTTATACATATATATAAATATATGTTACATTTGCTTGAGTAAAAATATATGACCAATGTGTGACAGTGCAACAATTTAACACTAATAAATGATTTCTTTTTTCAATATGATCCTGTGAGGTTTTTATTCTGATTTCTGATCTGTTTATATTGCAATAGCCAAAAATTGGGAAACTCAGCGTTTTAGTGAAAACAGACCCTGCGATATAGCTTACCCAGGATAACAAAGTTGTAAAGCACTATTAACACTAAAAAAAACGTTGTAAAAAGTTGTAAAGCACTAAGACTGTTTTAATGATTTTTTCATTTTACAGTTCCTTGCTTGATGTTTTTAATTTTTATTTTTATTCAAAATTTTATCCATAAACACGAGGATGTTTTTATTCAACTGAAATTATTCTGTGCACAATGTTAGTAATACTCGTTATCCTAATTAATTTTCCTCGAAATAGATCGCAACAATCATAAACATAATTATTGTTTAGATTGAAATTCTACTAAATAATCATAATAGTTAATGTGACATTTTAACAAAGAATAAAGCGTGGTAAAATATTGTTACGAAGACGGGTTCGCTGCAATGTTTCTAGATTTTTCTACTACAGAACATTTTAGCAGGCTGAAATGGGATTTCAGACCGTTTTAAGAGAGGGTCAATCACATATTAAAAAAGCCTAATTTGCTTCATGGTACCCTGGTTTTTAGGAGGCTGAAACATTTTTCATTCACGTAGTTTCAGAACATGTATAACTGAGTGGTAGAATTTGCAGCAAACCCGTTTTTAGGCGTTTGATGAAAGAATATTCTAGACCAAATTTCTTAGGTGTAGAATAATGATTAATTATATGTGAGAGATAGGTATGATCAAAGCCAGACTGAACACTTAAGAACGTCGTACAACGACAAGGACAGAGCAATGTGCGAAAGAGATAAAGAGTACCTACATACTTTCTAGAATTGTGCAATCGCTATCCTGCCCAGAGAGTATCGTTATCGTAGTCTCGAATGTCGTTCAAGATTATTCACAGGGATATACCTGTATAATATATAAACCATATATAAACGAACCGAAACGCGACAAAATGTTTCAGTTTCGAACGCGTTATCGACAAGCACCGAAGAGATGAAGTACGAATAAAATGAAGGCAAGTGATAAAGTACTGTGTGAAGTGTGCGTAATTAAAGTAATTAGTTGTCGAATAAAGAAGTAGTATTTTTCCCGAAAAAAGAATAAATTTGCTTTAACGACTTTGATTCCCGCGGCAAGCAATATGTAACAAATAATAATAATATTTTATTAGCAATACAGCACGTTATTTTTGGCCTCTGATTGCATCGTTGCTACTTTTGCGATTGCATACTTGCGTTATTTGTGTATATATATTTAGTTCACGCTGGTACAGAAATAAGAAATTTATTGGCCGGGATTTATTGCATATATTTGAAATGGTTTATTTTGTCTAGACATCTCGTTAAGTAGGGAAAACGTATGTAAACTCGAATGCAACATCATTTTTTGAATCGACTTCGTTTCGAAGTAGTTTTCATGACATTCAGTTTTTGAATGAATCCTTCCCCTTTGATTCTCAAACGAGATACGGTTTCCGCTCGACATGTTTACTGATACTTTTTCCTATAGTAAGATATCTCAACGATCTTAAAATGTTAAGATACATTGAATTCTGTCGGACACCAAGCGCATAAACATGACATTTTACACACACAACTTCTTCAATGAACAAGATAGGAATCTTGTTAACAATAATGGACTTGTTAAAATGCAAATTGCTTTCGAAAAATACAAATCCATGTGACCTTTATGACAAATAGGTATCAAGTTTCATTTCAAGAACTTTTTAGTATATATTATTCCGGACGGGATTGTCTTTTAGCTGAAAATATGAGCCAAACCGCTTTTTTGCAATTCATTATAACGTAATTATATTATCCTGTATATATTATTTATTATTTATGCAAATTTAACTTATGTCAAACGATACCTATCAAGCTATAACTTCCTGTACTAAGATGACATTATGGAACAATAAAGGCCAGATTGCTATAGCACAATGGACAGTATTTCAAATGGTATTTGGGATCTGCCGCCCACCTGTGACGCGTAAAGAGAAGTTATGTATTCAATTTAGTTCTAAAGCATATTTAGCATTGCGTCAGTAATAAATAGACATTGCAGTATTTCTAAGGGACAGGATGTAAAATTTTACTAAAATATGAAGATTTGAGGGAAAGCTTTTCATGCCTGAATAACCCATTTCGGTTATTATGACTGACTGTTATTAGGTTTCGTTACTGAAAGTCATGAATAAATTGAAATTGAACACAACTGCTGTGTTCATTTTGATTATAAATTTGAGGGACTTATGACAGCCACAGTTAAAATGGTTTGTTGACATTTTTTAAGGAAATAACTAATTTCACTAAGGGTCTTTTTCACAATGTCCGGATAAGTTCCAAATAAGCTATTTATTACTTATTGGTAGGATAAACCCTATTGTTGCGTTTCAGGACTGTCAGGTAGCGCCAAATTTCTTCGTAAATTTTATCTTCTACTTCTTGAATAATTTATGTGTTGCATAACTATTTGGTACTTTATTGTGAAACAGACCCTAAGTCTAGCGTATGTATGTATTCACTTACACACTTACGCTACGCTTTATCACTCTACTTTATTTATTAACACTTCATTACATTTCAATATAAAAATTTATCATAGTTAAATAAAAAGGAGAGCAACTTCGCTTTCGAGCGATCTCTTTCAGGCAAACACAGTGATTTAAAAAAACAAGAATTACAAATATAATTACCAGGGTAAGAAAAGCGGTGACTATAATTATAAATCCTGTAATTATATTATTTCCTGTAACATTTGATTGATTGAACATTTCATACTTTGACATAATATATACTTTTTTTGCAGTAACTGATTCAATTCCATATATATTTAAAAGGAAAAACCCTTTTGGCATTCAACACCTAACTTGTCAACCTTTGTATAAAAGTTGTTTGTTGTGACAACAAAATAAGATCCATGTCGTAAACTCTACGGGTGGTCGCGACATAGGGCTACCAACATATGTAATATTTTTCATTTTAGTTCGGGCTGTTAGATTCTATATATCTTTATCATATAAAACGTTTTAATAATGTTAATTGAGATGTGGCTGAATGCCTCTGTGTGTGTATGTGTGGCTGTTTGTAACCACGAATAGTCTCGGAACTAGATTTCGATTCCCGGTTAGTTAAATTATAAAAAAAAGTTATTCATTTGAAATGATTTCCCGTTTGTGGAGCGCTTTGCGGTACCTGGTAAGATTATTTCCAGGGGCTATTATAGTTCTATAGTGCAGTGTTTCAGCTTCAGCGAGAGACTCTCATCGCGGAGGTAGTAGGTTCGATCTCCGGCTGTGCAATTGACTTTCTATATGTGCTTTTAATATTAGCTCGAACGGTGAAGGAAAACATCGTGAGGAAACCGGCTTGCGTTAGACCCAAAAAAGTCGAGGGCGTCAGGCACATAAGGCTGATCACCAACTTGAGGTCCTGACCAAAAAAGGTTGTAGCGCCAATGATTTAATTTTTAATATTGGTCTATGTTGCACTCTTTTTTGTTGATACTTTAATGAATAAACTATTTTTCAATACAATGCAATAGTAATTAAACATAAGAATTAAGTACAAAAAGTAATAAAATATAAATAATGGGATACGTATGCACTTTCTTTAATTGTTTATATTTAAACAAAAATATATGCGGACAATCTGACCGATACCTTTCTATTTCTTTTATTAGAATAATAATTAATATTGCTCTTATAAAAATTGCCTGTAATAATATATATATGTAAAGCTTCTAAATCGGAAGCTACGGTTACACGATACCATTATCGCGAAACTTGGGTCTGACATTATTATAGAGACATTTCTTAAGCAACACGCTGAGTCAGCAACTTCGCAGGATAATGCTTCTGGCAACAAAAGAGGACCGACTGGACCTCGTGTGTGTGTGAAAATAACAAGAATTTTACTACTTCATTTTCTACTAGCAAACCCGGGTAACTTCGTTCCGCCTAATTGTATAATGATATCGTGTTTACTTAAGTTAATTTAGAATTTCATTAAATCAACTTTTTTTGCAAATACAGAAATGTGTTTTTGCTTGACATTGCAAAAGAAGAATGACATTATTAACACATTAGGCCTCTTCACTCTAGCGCCAATATACAGCATGTTAAAGCAGTTTTTAATATCTAACATTTTTGGATGAGGTAAGACATGTCTACGACCAAGATCAAAGTCTTGTTATGCATCTTCTTATTCACCTCAACATCGGAATTTCATGAACGCATTTTTTATATGCGTAGTTTTGACAATAGATCGCATCAGGCACCATATGCTGTTTGCATTCGTGAAATTAATTAATTAATTGTTGACTTTCCGGTTATTTTAATACTTATTCTGCTATTCGGAGCGGAGAAAAACGCATCGAAAAACGGATAACGAACATCGGCCCAGCCGATCTTCTGTTGTAAGTGGTGTAACACGACTTTGTTTTATGTTCTATAATTTTTTTAGGCACGTTACAAATCACTTTACAGAGCTTAATGATCTAAAAGTAGGTATAGGTAGTAGGAAGTTTCGCTGGGATTGGCATCGTTGCAATGTCATTTAATCTTTGGCCACTTAGTCATGGATATAATCGTATAAATTGACTTCTACAAGCAATTTAGTAAATTTATCATACGCATCGAAAATGTATATTAATGTTCAATTATGATTTGGAAGAAATTAATATGAGCAATGAATTAACCTGCCATCCCACGCTCTGTTAACTTAGAATCAAATTAATCACAGTGACTTTTTCACTGAAGCTATCGATCTAGTTGAACAACAATTATACACCTACGTGCGTAAGGCGGTCAACAAGACGGTGGGTGGCAGGTTAAAGTAACGCAAAGATGTTTTCAGATTTCCGAAGTTTAATGTAAATATAACAAACACTTTGCATATAAGTAATTCTTATTATTCACCACAACCATTAATTACGAATTACTGTTTGAAGTTCTAATAATTCGATAGACGTAAGCTTCATTTATAAGTATTACTAACCGTTATTGGATTTCTTAAGTATAATATCGAGTTATTTTCCTTAAAGAATTTCCCAAGCCTGTTACAGATGAAATTAGAAGTCTGAAACCCATTATATTTACACAGCCTATCATCAAGACCATTTTACCGAGAATACTATATGCGTAAAATCAAAAATTGATGTCTTTACCCAGATTATCAAGCCCATATCATTTGACTCTGACTTTTAGACGTACGTCATAGGGTATAATATCGTTTATTGTGCGGTAAGTTCATTATGTACTTAGGCGGTTGGAGGCAACGCGTCCATTTATGATTATTCACGATTCACATGAGCCCGATGAGATGATTACACATTCTATTAATTAAAAGCTATGTATACAATACAATTATTTTTAATGCTACTTATAATCTAGTTAATTGGATTTTTATTGTTATTGAATCGTTCAAATGTTTCGTTCAGTCAGTTGTCTGAGATAATTTTAGCGACTTGATTGAATATCGATCTTTAATTAACTGTCTAGAGATTCAATTAACTCTCTGATTTACCTACTTTAGTGCGACACATCCGCAGTTTAGTGGAAAAGGCAATTAAATTATAACTAGAGTCATGTAACAGTAGGAAAAACCTTATTTTAAGAAACATGCGATTGTCAAAACCGAGATTTTGCATACTTACCCCGACCGCGAATATCAATTTTATATCTATTTATGTGCGATTTAAGAAAAGTAAAAGCTTTGCGACTAAACCTGTCTTAGGGTGAGATACAGAGTTAAAACGTAGTCTTGGAGATGTTGCTCCTCTGTACATTTTAGACCCAAATTGACTGCGTGTTACGCACAAAAGGCTGATCACATGAAAAATTATTATCAAAACAGCCGTAAAATATGTCTTACTCGTGCTTAATTGGTTTATCTAAACCCCACCCGATTAACCACTTTCCATTCATAAGGAGATTAACATACAAGCAGATAGTGGCTGCAATTAATCCGATAGAGATCTTAGTTGCCATTATAATATTACTAAAGCCGTGTGACGTCATTAAAATTTAATGGCTGGCGCGACATATTATACAAATATCTATGAAATTAATGTTACATTATAAATTCTATACGTTTGCTTGTCCCCAGAACAATATACATATTAATTATTATACATATATTATATGATACATATATCAATTATTTAATTGAAATATAATTTAATAGGAAATGATAGGAATTAATTACAAATTTAATAATAAAATATTAATACAGAATATAAATTAGACAACAGCTGATTGAGACTTCGTTTAGACAAATAGATTCAAATTAGGTGAAAGATGAAATGTTTGCACCTTTAAGAGATTCTATAGAGACAGCGAATCATCTTTTAAATGCAAGGCCCAGTTGTGGTCACCAGTCCCCAAATTTAAAAATATACTTTTGTTAATATACGTAATATAGTATGGTCAAATTGCTTAAGTACCATAGTCAGCCGACTAAGTTTTTTAAAACTGTTATTTGTCAAACAAGAATGCGTATTGTAGATGAAACCTTAGTGGATGAGTTTACGGTCAATTACTAGTACTTTAATTTAAACTTACTTCTTTTTAAAATGAATAATGAGTAAATACTTAATGAGTAAATCTCTCCTTTAACGTACTCCGATGTTTTTCTGATTGTTAATCAAGCATATATCCAATTTCCCGCTCACCGACTTCTTTCTATCCCACCGTAGAATAATTGATCTGTATCACAGCAGATTTTAACATCGAAATATAAAACATGTCTATATATGAAATAATTCCCTATTTCCCTTGGTCACGACTCACGATATCACGTCATTTCGTTAGTTAAGAGCTAACACGCCTTATATTAAAAGTTCAATTTCATATGGACTTTTGGTAAGCTTGGATAGACTAACATACACGCCACAACGTTGGTATACTTGGTTGATCTATCAACTATTCGTTATTCTAATAACGAATAAACTTTGATAGCAAATTTTGTTAATTAACCAAAGTATTTAGGAAGAGATTTAAATTGGTAACGACAAATTTAGGTCCTCTAAAGGTCACGCGAGGGACTGTCAACTTTGTTTTATTCTGAGACTCGTAAACCCTTTAATATCATGTCAATTATTGTGATTGATTATCGAAAGTGACATTACTATGTCGTCTGTTTGAAGTCCGTTGTTTGACCTGGCATATATAAAAATATGTAAAAACGTCCATTCACTTTCAGTGCGCCAGCATCCGATCCGAAACTATTCTTGTGTATCAAGAAATTGAAGCTATGGCACGCTTCGGACTAGCGTATTTTTCTGCGCGTATTTATATACAATACGCGCTTCAAAAAAAACTGGATGCGCGAAAGCTGGCCTAACTATTTCGGCGTGTTCGACCGAACCGGTAGTGGCGTCGTGTCAGAATCAACATGGATTCTAATGTAGAAACATTGCTACTTGCGTTAATTATTCGCCGTCGAATGAGAAGATGAAAAAGATGTTGGGTGTCATCGATGGTTGCATCAAGCAAAACAACACTTTAATACACTCGAGTCTCGACCCAGAACTGCGGACTTGTACGAGCTAAGAAGCGTGTCAACGCTCATACGCGTTGCACGTATGCCCAAAGGCGAGCCTATACGTGCCTACATGCGCTTTCAAAGGCGAGCTTATACGCGCGGAAAAAACGCTAGGGTAACTCCCTAAGACCGAACTTGAAAGTATGATACTACCAAGAGATACACTGCTGTCTAAATATCAAATATGATAATTCTTTGATATCATTATAACATTTTATATATATATATATATATATATATATAAACATTTTACTTCTTTTTATTTCTATTAGTATTTGCTTAGCATTATTATAGTAGCGAAAATCGTCTACGTTTCCCTACTTATTAATGGTATCACTTGTCATAAATGTACAGTTTATCAATCGTTTTAACCATAAACCCTGTGCTCGCAGCGGTGTACCGCAGCGCGACGTACATACATACGTAACTAAGAACGGCGGACACATGCGGTCACGGAAATGAGAAATTTGCTTATGTTACATTCAAATATGTTTTTTAATCAAATCAATATTATATGAAAAGGATTAAATAGAATATATTTATATGGGGTTCAGGGCCCTGTGGCTTTGCAATTTCGTAAATAGCTTTTATTTAACGTGTAGATACCCGAAAAACCAGGTTCGATTAACTTTGTAATTTCTTGTTCCGTTGGTTCTTTCTTCCGTTCCACAACTGAGCGTTTTTAAGGCAGTTTTTGCCGTGCACCACTAAGTGGAACTAGCCGCCCACTCTTCTCAACGCACTCGCGAGCCCTCTGGCATTGAGAGTGACGGTGGAATCACCTAACAGATAAGCCTCCTGCCCGTTTGCCACCTGTTCCATAAAAAACTTGGCTAGTACATTTCTCGCAATGACATTTTAAAATCTCATGTTTGTGAGATCGAATAAAGTTGTACGAATTTTTGATCCATAGCGCTTTTGACTCGACTCCTCCCTAATATTAACAAGGTTCAGTACATTAGTTATTACAGCTGTTAGAGCTAACTGTTCTTTCTGCTTAATACGATTGGTCCAGTGATTGAGCTTCAATGTTTGACGCCCTTCACTTTATCAGACACAAGTTTTAGGATTTCTTTTGGACAACGACATGTCTAAAAATACGCATTACTCACTATAACTTATAACTCGCCAATTAGAATAGCAAAAAATGGTATGATTCATTTGTGAGTCGTAAAATCGTTATTGATAAACTGATTTGTATTAAGATGTGGCTGTCAAAGTCTCATCGCGATTCATTATTCATTTTTGGTGACGTAAATAATTATGTAGCGGATGTCTTTTTATAAGGGACATTACTCAATATTTTTGGTCTGTCAGTCTGTTTCATTAGATAGCAATTAATAATTTAGAATAGCTACAAGAAAATGGGACTGTATCATTTCAAAAAGAACATAAAATCGTGTTTTCTAAACACAATGAATTTTAACAAAATTTAATAACGTTTTGCGCCACTTTGCGTACCATTCCAGACATACTTTATAAAAAGCAGTCTTAGGTTTTAGAGTATATAGTTGCATCGATAACCAGTGTTGTAAGTCGTGTAAACATTTTAATATATGTGGTGCAATACTCTCATTTGTTTTCGAATTCTAACGATTTTCACTTAAAACATAAAGAAAATTTGAATTCATATATACCGGTGGTGTTTAGCCGTTCTTGGATTCTGAATCCGATTTACAAAACCCCAAAAACATTTGAGTAATATTTTTACTTTTCATCGTTGAACGAAAGAACAGAAATATGACATTAGAACGAACAATTTAAACATTTAAAGAAATCTATGTCAAGATTTTGAATTATTTGTTGACCTGATTGATTGTAGTACCTCTTGAATTTTTGTTTGACCAAAATTGCTGGACAAACACAAATATTAAACACTCATTTCCAAATTTTGAGATCTATACGACTGCGATCAGAAATGTATTACTTGTTGATATAAACTCGTGCTTGTTAATATGAAAATCATTGTATGATTGACACGTGCTAAACGAATCCTATATTACGTAGGAGTCTTGTTTTTAAATATGATATATCATACAAGTTAAATATAATATGTACAAGTTGGACCACAACCTTATTTTTATATATGAACCATCGACACGGCGTAGATAACTACCTAGTAAGAACAATTGCGTAACATTTACATAAGTTATATGTGGTAATTAAATGACACTTCATGATTGAATTCTCTAACGAAGATTTACATAATTTATCTTCCTAAAAGAAACGTTTTCTATAACACTGAACTGTGTGTATTTACGATAAAAAATACTGTATATTTGTCAAATGAGCAGGTCGTGAGCATGTATGAAGGTACCAAGTGCCTAGTTGTCGTGCAATTGCTAAATTCTATGATTCAGGTCCATTGATGAAAAACATGTCCTTCGTATATAGAAAATATAATATAAAATACCTTCATTGGGTAAAAATATATTTTATAACGGCGGGGATTTCCTCGCCATTTATGATAAACATATAATCAAAAGAGTTTGGAAATGCATCTGTCCCGTAACGGAAAACATGTTTATCTATCAAAGTTTCCTATTACCCTAAACAAACAAGCTAACAAGCGTTCGTGCGCGTCTGAACGTCGTTATATCCCGAACTACCGTTTTACTATCAACAAACATTATGTCAGACATTAAGTGCACACCCTATTGGCGTGTCCGGACTCCATTCACGTGAATAAAAACTAGTTTGAGCTAGAGGTACACTATAAATAAGATGTGTTTAAGTTTTCTCAATAATTATTTGATTCAACGTTATCAGTATTTTTTATAATATCAGTATTTTTAATATCATTAAAGTCAGTGTTGCAATTGGAAAGATATTAGTGTTTTTTTTTTAATTTACGTCAGTAAAATTAAATATTAATTTTTAGTGTTTAGTGTTTCATTTGAATACTGAAATTCAAAACTAGTATTTGTAATGAATTGTAAAGTATTAATTTTTCTTTACTTATAATTTAAGTATATATATATGACATATAAATATGAAATAAATATTTAATGCACCACCTTTAAATACATCCGTAAAATTATGAGCTTCTCTCGCGTTTGATTGCTAATAGTACCAGCTGTTACTCAAGACAATCCTGTGTTTCTTGTGAAGTAAGTTTTACTGCCACGTTAATATAATCATAAAAAGCTAGTTGCTGTGAAATTTGGATTAAATAAGACTGTTTTAAAATCCGTTCAATATAAAAATACATTATACTTTAACTTCGACATTTATTTTGACATAATTCGAAATTTTGCGTGAACTCCAGTTTGTTAAATCTGTCAATAACAGCTGCCTAGCGCAATCTCATCGCACATTTTTACGCAATATACATAATCCGGTATAGTGTTAAACGTAGTGCGTATATTCCAATACCAAATGCGCATATAAAAAAACATGAATCTACATGATTTATTTTCTTTATGCGCAATTAAAATTCGATTATACGGCAAAAACGAAGAAACAATAAAAGCCAACATACTTACCAACTTTTGAAATTCATTATAGTGTTTAAGATGTCTTACACAATTCTATGTTCATGAAATCCTTTCTCGCTTATATTAATTAACTTAAGCTTTGAATCTCCATTTTGATTTTTGAACTTAAACCAGTTATAGCCTTGCATCGACTGTATAATAATAATAAATAAGACGTAGTCTATATCAGACTAAGAGATGTCGTTTCATTGTCGTATTACTCGAAGCCCCGTTACAGTGCTATATTTGTCAGACGGCTGCAGTAAGCTTGACATGGATTTAAACTTGAGCTTTTCAGAACAAGCGAGAAATGCTGTTAGGCTTTCACAAATTCTTTTATATACTACTAACTTAAACTAATGTACTTCATCTCTTTACCGCATTTCTTTATTTGTATTAATAATCAATAATACTTTCCGTATGTTTTGGCATCCGATTGCACTGTCTGATGTATAATCTCTTTCATCAGCTTTATGAGCATTCAGATTTTTTATGTTTAAGGCATAGGTATGATACGTTTCCAGAATCAAACCATATTTCACAGTCCTTCGCTCGGGATACAAAAGTTCACCTCACCTGAATCTTATAGCTGATTTTCTTAAAATAACTAACTCGCTCTTTCTTTCATTCGCGAAATATAATTTTTTGCCAGAATATTTCGATATATAGAGAAAGATAACAAAGTCAACCCAAACTTTTGTGTCTTTTTTAAGTAATACTTGATTTTTTTTGGCGTTATACTTTTGAAAAAAAATATTTAACCTGTTTGCGTCCTTCGATTTTTCAAAGGAATTGTTAGGTACATCAGTCTAAAAAATTCCAAAGCTTAGAATTACTTAAAAATATTTTCTACGAACATAAATATAAATAGCATCGAATTTAAAAAATGTTTACAGAGTAAATTTCTGTATCGAATTTATTCAAAGCGAATTTCACTAGCTTTTCCAGCCAGTTAATTAAAAACCCAATAATTAAAATAATACAACTAAATTTCTGAGAGTCGGCTACAATCTAAAATTTCATAGACACTTATAGAATTCAAATTATATGGTTGGTTGGGTGACAATGTGTATATGTGATAATGTTATATGTATGTGTTCTGTAAATGTGTTTCAGTGCCAACTTTAGACGTCCAGGGAGTGCTGGGTAAAAAAGCTTCACTTCCTTGTGATATACAGCCTCTACACTCGGACGACGCGGTTGTTATGGTACTATGGTTCAAGGAGTCAGATGGAGAACCATTGTATAGGTAAGAAGAAATCATGTTCATATTCAGTTTATAATCAAAGAAAATTAAGGAATTAAAAAAAAAGTGAATGTATTTTTAATATTTTTTTTAATACTTAGTAAGTACTTTTTTGAAGTGAAACTATTTTAGGCGCATGAGTATAAAATTTTAAAAGGATGTACAGCACTTTCGTCGAAGAAAAGGAAGAGAGCGATTAAGAGAGAGTGAGAAAGGGGGATCAAGAAAAAATACACGCTATTGGTTGATGTATTCGTTTAGTAGTTACATGTTAGAATTTTAGATGGCAATTCCGTCGTATAACGTCCTGTGCAGTTAACGCAGATTTTATTTACTATTTAAATTATCATTAGCATAACAGTATAAATATAGATACACAAATATATACTATTTAAGAAATTTTGCTCCTGACATGTGAAGTTTTACTTTGTACGCACGCACTTTTTTGTATGTGTATAGTTTGTTTATCACAGTATGCATAACACCGAACAAACATTTCCGCCAAATTTACGAGGCCTTTATATTTATAGTTTTGACATCCGAGGGCGATCCTATAGCCAACCGAAGCTCTGGTCTTCTCCACTGGTGTTCGGAAATCGAGCCTATTTCCGCGGGGGAGCAACACCAGCTGTTCTCATGGTTGACAATGTAATTGCGATGGACGCTGGAGTGTATAGATGCCGAGTAGATTTCAAGAACTCTCCCACGAGAAACCTTAAAGTTAATTTCACTGTTATAAGTGAGTAGCCGTATTATTATTTTGTTTGTAACTTAAAGTATCATCATGCCATTACTCTTTTCTTTCCATTAACAGTTTCGATACGAAATACACGATACGATAAAGTTTACGTAGCCTTGGAGATATTGAAAGGAACTTCGATTTACTTATCATATTTGTCAATCAGTAAGATAGAACAAAAATTAATTTTTTATACTGTGGACTACTAACAAGCATTTACAACATAATGTCAAATATTATAATTATTATAGTACCTCCGAGCCGTCCAGCGATATACGACGCAAAGAGAAGGGATAGAACTAAACTCGTGGAGCCATATAATGAAGGATCCAATGTTTTATTGATCTGCGAAGTTGAAGGAGGTAAAGATTTATTTATTAAGTAAATGCACATGACAGTCATCTACTTGCATTTTGAAAACAACATGAACCTTTACATCATTTTTATCTTTTTCAGAGTCTTATACAATATATTTGTTCGTTTTTTAATTGAATCAATAACAATGTAAATGTATACAGGATTTTTAATCTTTTACCGTGTCACTACTGTATTCGTTGAAAAATACAGTAGCGACATCAGATTTCACTTACAAAATACATAATATCAAGTTCAATACTCTGTGACAATGTAATAACTAGGCACAAAGGGGACAATTAAGTATTATTGATTGTCCGGGAATTGCACCTGACAATTATTTTCGTTTTGTATTGCGACGCGTTATTATTTAAGCACATTTGATTGATAAAGCTTGTTAATAGTGTTCGATTTGTAAACAAAATTGAATTTCGAATTTCAATTTTTGGATTGGGATCTTTTAATCGATACTTAATTGGTTTTTTTTTTATAGAACAGGGGGCAAACGGGCAGGAGGCTCACCTGATGTTAAGTGATACCGCCGCCCATGGACACTCTCAATGCCAGAGGGCTCGCGAGTGCGTTGAGAGTTTTTATAAGACTGCCAGAATTAACGTTCTCGATCTTAATGTGGACAGCGCGAATATCTGTAAACCTACCAGAAGCCTGAAAGGGCTTTTGAATGTTAAGTCCATATCATTTTTGACATATTGAAGACAAAAGTATACGAACTTATTATATGTGTGTTTATAAGTAACACAACTCAGTTTATTGATTATTAGGAAGATTTGTTTGTTATATTATACCTTATATGGCGGACATGTACCCCCATAATAATTACCATATCTTTTTTATTATTATTATTTTTAACACTTTGTTGCATTACTTAAAAGGAAAATATTAAACATAATTTGACGACAAGCAACTGGCGGCCTTATCGCTTTAGACCGATTTCTTCCAGACAACCACTGTTAGTAAAGGAAAAAATCACTATGAGTATATTAGATAAGGTAGGCAAGAAGTGCAAAAATAAAAAAGGGGAGAAAGAACATACTTAACAGAAACAAAAAGAAATAAAAATAAACTAAACTAAACTTTTATTGGGTTATTCCAGAAGAGCGTTGATCAACGTAAAGAAAACCTCCAGCAATGAGTTTCAAAAGGTTATTATATACTTAACCTGTTGCTTTTTGATCCCTTAAGTCATTATATGTTACTGTTAATAAAAAAACTATGAATTATAATATAGTTCTTCACGATAATGGCGGTTTCTAACACCATAACTTACATTTTCATCCTTTGTCAGATCGTTATCTCTATCATTAAAATAATGTACCAACAAACCTTGATCAGAAAATGCGAGAGTTGAAAATTTTTAAAAATTTGTCTCAATTATAAAATTTGGATTTAATTTGGTATAACCACCACCCACACAGAGGAGCAACAAAACTAAAAAAGGCGCTTCATGTCACAGCAATTAAAATTATGCAAATTCAACGTAAGAAGAAAAGTAAGGCGTTTATGGTGTTAGATTTTTGATAAAAGAAACATAAAAATAACATGTTATAAAAAACATTTTAAAATTTATAAATTTGCCAATAATTTTATCCAAGTATATTCTCCTACAGAAATTGGAGCTAAAGAAGAAATCCGTAATTTTTCTATCATAAAAAAATCTGACAAAATGGGAAATTTAAATCCCAAAATAGAGCTGCCGGGTCATTACGAAAGAGAAATAATTGACGAATATGGTTAAGTACAAGAAAACTAAGGGGTTACTGCTTAATACATTATAACAATGATTATAAGCTGTCACTGATGAATACATTCTTCAAGAAAAAATAATCACACAAATGGATATCACCTTTTCAAAAAACGAAACATATTTCGTACTGAGCAACACTCTTAAATTTATTATCAATATGAAAATTTTAAGTAATGTTTCATTCAGATCAGACCATATTTGAGATGTTATCTCATGCTAACATCACCATCTTTGATGAGGCGAAGATCATGTAAAAAAATAACGGATGATATGCATGCAAATCTTCAGGATTATTCGAAAGCATTAGGTGATAGTTTAGAAAACAAAATAAACGTACAAAGACAAACGACAAATTTCTAATTTGTGGTTTATTTGATTTGAGGATGGATCAAAACGCCTTCTGTCTCGATACGCATGAGAAAAGCAAAGATATATCCTCTTTACTGACTTTTTTTTTCACGATTGATGAGTACAATAAGCCGAATGATAAAGTGTACACTCAGAGTTCCAAAAAAGTTTTCATCAAAGGGCGTACAACTGACGCCAGTGTCTCCCTAATCAAGAACATTTTTAACGCCTGGGATAAGAAATAAGATGCTATTAAATTCTTTTGCGAACATTCAAAAGCGTTTGATTGCGTAAACCAGGAGACACTTCTGCATAAACTAAATCACTATGGGATTAAGAATACAGCTCTTGATTTACTAAAATCATACTTGAAAGTCAGACACGTTAAATTCAGGTTAATGGCATAAACTCATTCTTCAAGGTTCAAGATTTTGTCCATTCCTCTTTTTTTATACATTTTACCCCAATTTCTTCGGAATCTGGTGAATGGTGCTATTTGCAGGCACATCATTGATTTTTCAAGTAGATCGACGGTCAGAAAATCGTGTCGACGTGAATGGCTTTATTCTTCGGGTCCGAAATTGGTTTACGGTAAACTATTTGACACTTAATTATAGAAAACTGAATATATTATTACTTTTAACATTTGGTAACGTAAATTACATTTCCGATGGTATGTAGGTATAAACACATTTAGTTTATGGAATGTGACATCATGTTGAATGGAGGAAAACTGGAATCTATTAATCAAACGGTTTTCCTAGGCATCACGCTAACGAGAAGGTACAATGGGGACCTCATATAACATATCTTGCGGGGCGGCTGAACTGAGCCGCTTATGCGGTTAGAAAGATAAGACATTTAACAAATGTAGAAACTGCGCGTTGGTCTATTTTAGCTACTTTCACAGCATTAAGTATATCGTACGGCCTTTTACTGTGGGGTCGGGCTGCTGACATTGAATTTATTTTTATTTTGCCGTCTGAGCTGTCAGAGCCATTTATAATTTACTTCGTTACCAACCTCTTAGGAAACTATTTAACAAGTTTTAATATTATGACAGTACCTTTCCGATTCATTTATGAAAATATTGTTTATGTGAGAAAGATTATTTGTAGTAAAATAAGTGATAGACTTAATTTCATTACTAGAAATAAAGATAAAATAACTCAACTATCTTTCAGATTACCCAAAGTTCAAACATCATTTATGGGGTATTGTGTTAAATCTTACAATAAAATATCTTGTGACATATTAAAACTGAATGAATATTTTTTTTATTAAGAGTACACTAATTAATTTGTAATATGCTTGTTTTTTATTACTCTTTAATGTTTAATATTCTACGGTTCGATAATAGAATGATAAAAAGAATAGTAGCTTCCATAATTATAGTACTCGTAATAAGGACAAAATTAGCGTACCAACCACAAGGCTGAATAAAATGAGTAATTCTTTCCAAGACAATTGCATACGTTTTTTCAACAAAATCCCTAGTGAGATACAAATATTGTCAATTAATAAATTTAAATCGTACATTAAAGTAAAACTGCTTGCTAGGGCCTATTATAATATAAATGAATACTTAAACGATCGTAGTGCTTGTATATGAATTGCTTCAGTATAAATAGGTAACGCGACTGAATCTCTCGACTGCATTTCAGACTATGGGGCGATCTTCAACATCTACGACTTTTTTTTAAAATGTAAAGTGGGAAAAAACCGTGATTCATGTGGTATCAAATTATTTCAGTATAATTAGTATTATTACTATTTTCTTGTGCAGCCAAGTCCACATTTCAAGGATCGTCATGCTCACTTAAATGTCATTGCTTGTGGCGGCGTCCATGCGTCGGGTTGTCTCTCTCCCTAAAATATGGCGAGGGGGCCGATGGCTGGCCATGCGTCATACTCGTGAACGGGTGCCACTTGTGGTGACTGGTCGTACTTGAATTCGTGTATGCGGTGATATTAGTTGTTTATACTACGTATTTGCTTGTTGTTCTCACGAGTATGTAAGTGCGTGCTCCTATTTCACCATGCCTCCTGCTGATATAGGACAAATCTTTGTTTTTTTTTATTCTCTATTACTCAATATGTCATATGGAACATGGTGTAGTGGTTGCATCTCCTTACAAACATTGTGTAAAAAAAAACTTGGCGATTAAAAAGAGTGGCGGAGAGTTTATTGCCAGTTCTTCTCTTCCCTTCTACGCCCTTTACTTGAGAACTGGCAGTAAATGTAAAATTAGAATCATTTAATATTTATTTTTTTGGCGTTCATAAGTGTACAATATGTTACCTATATGAATAAATAAATTTTGACTTTGACTTTGACATTTATAATATATTTTTCGATATAACATATGATACTAACTACACAGTATTTACTAATAATAAAATATTACCTGTGTAGTGTGTGTATAAGTCTTTACATATAATTATTTCACTTATGTATACAAATATTGTATATTCAATTTTAAACGAGTAAATGTGGAGTTTCCCGCCCATTCTTCTCCACACGATATTACATTTTGGAAGGGGCAACTAGAACCATCTTTATATTTTATTTAACGTTCAAAATTGCCAATTTAGATGGTCTTATTGGAATAAATGATTTACTTTGATTTGAAGTGGTCGACAAGGTATAATTTGATCATCATCCTGCGTCAATGATAGTTTGGTGAGTCTTGCCTTATCAAGGAGTCACAAAACTACACACTTGGATCTTGTTGTGAATCCTCTCAGTAATACACTTTTTAAAAATGTACCGTGAACTTCTGCACCAGGTCACAAGGTACGAACGGTGTACCTTGGGTACGGTAACTACCCAAGCCTAGCTGGAAACCAACGTTCCGAACTTTATAAGAGCTGAAGACTGGCCCTTATCTAGCCCTGACCTCAACCCTTTAGACTATAAAATATAGTAAGTTTAAGAGCCGGTTCAAAACGACACGGCGATATTAAGTCTCTTAAAAAATCTTTGAAGCAACCAGTGGCGGCATTTCCCTTGGAAACAGTGCTCGAATCCATCCCAATCGATAAGTCTGTAAAAAAGCCAAAAGTGGCCATTTTTTTTTACTGAGACAAATAAATGTGACGATATAAGTTTGATAAAACATTACTTCAAAAACAAACATTTTCATTTGTAACAGAAATTATTTCTGGACAAGATAGTGGTACAAGTTTTGCACAAGAAAGCCAACCCACTAGACATATATAATAATATATATTTTTTGTTATCAGCATGAAACGCCGAAAATTATAAAGTAAATGAAAAATATATAATATTACATTAGAGAGCATACACAACAGTGTAAGTAGAATACATCTAGAAAACAAAGGAATAATAACGTCCTTTGGATACGAAACAAACATCTAACTCACCTTAGATTCACGGATGACATAGCCCTTTTCAGTGGGACCGCTACAACACCAGAAAAAATGATTTAAAAACTAGACACAGGAATTAAAAAAGTTGGGCTACAAAATAACACTACAAAAACAAAAATGTTATAATCCCACACGTTGTCTATCGAAAACGAAATATATTTCCGAGGATTCCAACAAAAACTAATACATTTATGTACTATTATATTTTGAGAGCTTTGCTTTTGCTGACTAGATTGCAGTAGAAATCTGCTTACGTAAAACTTTAACGGCTCCAAATAGAATATATTACTAGCTATGTATATTCATGAAAACAAGGGTCTTTCGAAAACTACAGTAGATGTAGTTGTAGTGATGTAGATGTAGTAGAATAAATGCGGTCCACAAGAAAATTAAAAAAAAAACCGTCTACAATACGAAAATTATGAATTCAAATATTTTATATCCCTGTCTGACATACGCAAGTCACAGTTTTCATCAAGAAATTAACAAGAAATGTCGAATATGCCCTGAAATATTTAACTATCGTAACAAAAATAATTTACAGATGCACTTGTACACGATCTGAGGCTGAAACGGAAATGGGCAGGTTATATTTCTAGATCACGGAATAAAAAATGGACACTCGAAACAACGGAACCTCCAAACCCTTTTTTTAGGCTAAAGAAAACCTCTAATCTAAAAGTTAAAAACAAAGTTTAGAACTATACTTACACAAACAATTGTTGTATGGATTCATTAATAAAGCTTTATTTTTTGCCATTTTTCATATGACGCCTTTAATTAGTGAGAACCATACTCTTATCTACATGTTAAATTAACTGAACAACTAACAATTTAAATAACATATAAGATGTACAAATGACCGTTTTATTTGTTAATTTACACATAAGGTGACAATAAAGTAATACCATGTATAATCAAAGCAAAATGTGTCATCATAATGGCTAAATGATAATATACCTCGAATATAGGCAAGTCCGGTTTTGGGCATCATTAAAGTGTTGTCTATTGTTTGAAATATAAACCATAAAGCTATTATGTTATTGTTAAATTTAATAACATTAAAACCTGTGAATGGGCGGCTTAATTATACATTGTGGAGGCGTTATAAAGCTTAATTGGTGCATTTTGAAATGAGGCTGCCATCCGCCCAGTATTTTTCATGGCCCTTTTAGAGAAACAACGGAAAAATATTGTTGTTCTTAAATCGCTCGGTGTAGGATAGACTTTGCTTTTGAAGTTATACTTCTTTTGGTGCGTTAGGGAAAAATGATGAGAGTAAATTTAAAAAACCGACACTCTGAGGTTAGCTATAGTCAACATTTTAAATTAAAAACGTAGAAATGATAAAATTTCCGAAAAGATTTTTATGTTGTCACACCAAAGAAGTATAATAAAAGTATATTAAATTTTGTTGGTGAACTTAGGAAACGTTATATTTAAGACAAATTTATAATCTGATAGTGAACCTACTTCACAACCCCAACATACTTCACTTATATAAATAATATTAGATAATAGGCAGTCGTATATAAGTTTGTACTTTTCACTAGGTCGACCAAGACCGCGAGTAACGTGGTACCTTGAGAACGTGGTGATCGATGACTCATTTGAGCAGCGAGCTGACGGTAATACTGTCAATACCCTGACATTTCCCAATGTAGGAAGGCAACATCTGAATGCGAGACTAGTGTGCCAAGCTTCTAATACAAATTTGGCGCCACCGGAGACCAAAGTTTTAATATTAGACATTAACTGTAAGTACCTGACTGCGACTCTATTTTACATACATTTTACCAAATTTTTTTTTGGTTACATGTTTTTTTATATAATAGGGGGTCAAGCGAGCCTGCGGGACGCCCAAAAAGGGCAGTCATCGCAGCCCATACACTCCCATTCTTAGTGGGTGCGTTGCCGGCCTTTGAGGGAGGAGTACGCTCGAATTTATTAGGCACCACACTTTGTTCACACTTAAAGCATCACTTCCAATGCAGCACCGTTGTAGTCGAATACTTCAATTACGTACAATGATCAAGTATAAATAAAATAGATAAATGTTGGGCAACTCGATAAAACTTAAATTATGAATATAATGTTTAATCTGTATTTAATTATCAATTCCACAGTGAAACCAATAACCGTAAACATATTGAACAAAGAAAAACAAGTGTCCGCCGACAAAAGATACGAAATAGAGTGCAAGACGACTGGCTCGCGGCCCGACGCGTCAGTCTCTTGGTGGAAGAACAATAGACAACTCAAGCGGATGGCGAAAAATGTGAGCCTTTGTCTATGTCCATTGTCTTTTAAATTAATAGATCCTTTCCTTATACTCTTTGACATTTTTTGTTCTATTTTATTATGGAGGAATATATTTTTATCACACTAATGACCTCCGTAAAAAAATGTTTTGATTAAAAAATAAAAGCATCATTTTTTATAATATTAAAATATTTTTTTTATAATATTAACAATACAAAATTATTAATGTATTTAAAAATTATAAATATGATATCAAATTCAATACAATTTAGATTAGGTAATACTACTGACTTTTACCTGTAACTCAGCCAGCATATAACTAAAGTCAATACGAATATTGTCTGTAGGAATTTTAACAAACACCTGTTATTATATTTCTCTTTCATTAAGAACCATTTTAATATCAAGAGATCAGGAACTATTCTAGTGCATAAAGGATTATTCCTTGAAGACTTAAGATTTTTCTTTATATCAAGCAATGTCATTGTTGCGAGTAAAATGAAGATAGGCCTCTTAATTAATGCTTCAGGAGAATAAAAGAATAAAGTTATTTTGATATCGTGAATTAAATACAACTTTTTTTTCGTACCATTATTTTTAAATACACTGTAAAATATATATTAAACTTACACTGCTATTTTGTTGAATGTGTCTGTATTATGATGTTTACTTCGCCAACGAATACTAATTAACTTATATAAGGGATAGAGCAGTGTTGGCCTAGTGGCTTCAACTAAGACGTTTTATCTACCCATTTAACACGCGCTGGAACGGTGAAGGTTGTGTTATGTTGTAGAAAAATTAAACGTCTTTTCAAAGAATGAGGTTTTTGTAGCAAAATCTTAAGGTAAACCTTTTATTATTCTAGTTCTCTGAGAACAATGAGACACTAAGCGTGCTCAGTTTAGTACCGAGTGTGGAAGACGATGGGAAGTACTTGACGTGCCGCGCGGAGAACAAACACATCCCAGACTCAGCTATTGAGGACAAATGGAGGCTTAACGTGCACTGTAAGTATTTAAACATGATTATTTTTGTTTAAAATAAATTAATTAATGCATTAATCTTAAGTGAAAAATGTTGGCCTTTCATAGCGAAGACATCCGTTTAATATAACAAGTATTAAAACAATAACACAAGTTTGAATAAATAGTTATAAATAAAATAGTTTTTAATGATCAATTCTATACAATTTGTGAGTTATTAATGTATAGATCTCTTCGTTATTAATGTGTATTCTCGCCGTACTTGTCTTTTTCGATAGAGTCACCATACATTTTCTTTATCGTGCTCACGGATTCCGAACTTAAAATGATATTGGCGAAGTAAACTTTAAGTCAGACAATATGTGTTCACTTGTAAATATTTTAATAGTTACATAATTGATGGTGTTAACAGATTAAATAAGTTACAATTTTCAAATAACTATTATGACCTTATTTACCTTTTAAATTTAATAAATAAAGCTACCTGTGTCTACTAATTAGAAATAAATGTTTATTTTAATTGTTTGTTAAGAACTAAGAAGTTTTAAATGAAGCGCCTCATGTGACAAGTATCAGGTTGCAAACTCTTAATTTTCAACATATATTTTCAATATAGTTTTATACAGGCATTGGAGCCTGTATAAAACTATATTTTATTAATAAATAGTATAGTGCTGTACTTCCGATTAAAATCTTAACGTGAAACGTGAAACAAATTTATTGAGAGCAATATATCCGAAGTAATTAAAATCAGTAATAGTAGAACAGCCATATAATATTAAATAAGGTATGTTTTAATCTCGTACAAATATAATTATGACATGAAAATTTGAATATCAATTTACGATTAACTTTGTGAAGCTTTATAAGGACGAGTTTTAACGACGCGAATGCTTTCCAATAAGGAATGCAAAATCTTTATTAAATTTTAAATAATCTCTCAGTGGCTGCACTAACTAAAGTATTTTTTATATCATTCATATCAATCTAGAACTCAGTTATTATTTTTTAATATCTGTAATTTAGATTTTCTTGATCTATCTTCTATCGAAATCTTATAACAATATTTCTAATCAGATAGTAACATTATTTTTCGTCGTATTTAATAATGTTCTTTTTTGTTCAGATGTACCTATTGTAGATTTGAAGATGGGGTCAAATTTGAATCCAGACGAAATAAAAGAAGGTGCTGATGTATACTTTGAATGCACTGTCAAAGCAAACCCAAAGTCACACAGACTAGTTTGGTATCACGGTGTAAGTATCGATTTAAAATAGTAACGAATTAGTATCAATTAGTTTATTCAGTAAATACCTAGGTAACACTGAAAATGTTTTTAAAATGAAAAATGGCTTAATGAAGAAAGTTGCCAGTACTATAATGTTTATATGTAACCTCCGTTCCTCTCTACACATCGTGGCATTCGTTGGAACCACAGAAAAGCGGTTGCCCCATTCTTCCTTAGGGGTCTCTTCTATGGCATTTTCGTACGCCTTCACTACATCTTCGGGACTCGTAAAGCGCATACCTCGAATTCCTTCGAATACATCTTTAGTTCGAGGTAATACATGAAAGTCGCAGGGCGTATTACCAGTATGTAGTAACTGTCTTTTCATCTTCCACATAACTGTCGCAAAATTACCTTTCCAAAGAATGAGATAAACATCTTTTTGCCTTGACTTCTTCTTTTCTTTACCTTAGTTGACCAATCCTCGAAAAGAAACACCCACTGAGCTGATTGTTTTGAGATTTGCCGCCAATTCACAAAAACAAATGAAATATGAATGCAATATACTACATTAGGTTACCTAAAGTTCTAAAATTAAAATTATAAAGTTTTCATTTGCAATGTTTCTAACTGGCCAGTTCTAAACATTTCAGTGTTACCAACGTATATTACGGATACATGAACTAAAATAAAAATAAGTATTGAGGATTGTATTGTTTAGCACAACGAAATATTCCACAACGACTCTGCGGGTATAATTCTGAGCTCCCAAAGCCTAGTACTGCAGAGCGTAACACGGAGCGCGGCTGGTGACTACACTTGTGTGGCAGCTAATAGCGAAGGCAAGGGAACAAGCAATCCCGTATCTTTATTGGTGCGATGTGAGTATCATAATACTTTATCAAAAGTTATTCACATACAGTTTGTTAAATTGTGTTGTGTGTTACATTTAGAACATTGTGTCTGAAATGAGTTAAGTGATTTATACTTGAGAAGTTTACATAGATTAAATAGATTAGATTTCAGCTGAAATAACAAAAGTTTGTATATATATTATTAGCATGATACAGACAAACATACGTTAGCTAAAGTAAAGCAATAATGTCGTTATTGATCAATATTCTGCAGTGTGAAAATTGCCAATTTTCGCTAGAAGCATGAATGGAAACTTTTCCAATGCGCACGGATTAGGTCATACGGATTACAATTGAATATTTGTTTTCATTGTCTGACCCGATCTGATCTAATTGGATTACGTCAGGTGTTTTAGCTAACCCATGCCCCGGGACTCGTCCCACTTTTGCTTTACCACATTTTACTAGATTAAAAACTTTCTAAATCTCTTGGAGATTAGATGTGGGTTGCCAGATTGTATAAAATTCGAGAACGTTTTTCGAGAAATTCTTACCATTTTTCTAACTTTGTCTGCTGATTACTTTTGGCTCTTTATAACACCTTAGATGCAAATGAGATATAAATATTCATTTATACTCCATTTTTAAGTCGCATAAAATTTATCAAATGTTACGTTTTGACTCATTTTTGTACCTATATATATTAATTGTGATTGAAACGAAACATCGTTTTATAATGAAGCAAATCATATGATATTTGTATAAAATCATAATAGTGTGTTAAGATCTCTTTTAAGACAATGAAATTTTCAGATGCACCAGTGTGCGCAGAACGTCGTGATAGCGAGCTTTTTGGCGCGCTAAAACATGAGACAGTCATGTTACACTGTAGTGTTGATGCCAATCCGGCAGTTGTATCCTTCCATTGGACTTTCAACAACTCTGGCGAACAGACTGAATTACCACCACGGTATTACCTTACTTAGACATTCGCAAAAACTTTTATTATAAAACAGTTCGAGCAAAACACTAAATTTAATATGTAATACTAAAAAATAAATCTATATTTCTGCATAATTATTTGCCATACCATACTTAGTAACAAATTATATCAGCAGTTCGTTACATATTCGTTTTATAAATAAACCAAGGAAATTATAAAATTGTAGAAATTTATATAATTTAAATTAATTTGCCGTCGTGTACTTGTTCAGGTTATCCAGCGTTCTAGGGCACACGTCTACATTAAATTATACGCCCAGTACTGACATGGAGTATGGAACATTGGCTTGTTACGGCGAAAATTCTGTAGGCCAACAAAAGATTCCCTGCGTTTTTCAATTAGTGGCTGCAGGTAAATATTAAGTACAGAACTATTAATTTTGATATTTAGAGTATTAGAATCATTTTATTTTTGCTGTTGATACAGTATAAAATAATTGATTTAAGTAGTTGAAATGAGTAAAACACATGTATGAGGTAGATAAAAAACTACCTTTTGAATTTATAATTGTGTTTCTTCGAATAAATATCGCAATACAGAGAGGAAATGCTGCCAGCGTTTAAGGTACACCTCCACAGGGACCAAAGTTTTAAAATTTGTTTGGATTTTCATTTTAATTATTTCTGGAAAATTGTAAATACTGTATACTTTATTGTAAATAAGTAATTAAAATCATTATTTTATTTAATGTTTTGTTACGTTTACAAAAATAATAGCTGCCCACTGAAGTATTTCCGAACCAATTCGACTTAGGGTCCTTCAAAAAAAGAGCGTACCAATTCTTAAAAGGCTGGCAACGCAGTCGCGAGCCCTCTGGCATGGAGAGTGTCCATGGGTGGCGGGGCGGTATCGCCATTAACATCAGGTGAGCCTCTCGCCCGTTTGCCCCCTGTTTTATAAAAAAATATTTAAAAATTAACTACTAAACACATACCATTCTCTGGTTACAGGCGAGCACGCACACAAACGCGCGAAACATGCTAGACCAGTTTTATAGTTCCGTGCGAGTAACGATAAAAAGATGTCAATATCGCAAAAGTGAATAAAAATAAATGTATATGGTACAGATTCAAGTGAACGTTTCAATAATCATTGAACAATTATTCAATGCACATTCTTGGAATTAAATAGCAGTTCAAAAACTGCTTTAGTAGATATATTAAGATATCAGTTGTACACGAACCATATCGATTTCTGCCTGACATATGTCGGTTTCTTTATGACGTTTTCCTTAACCATATAAGTGTTCATTTCTTGGTTCAAGGACAAAGTATTGGTGCAAAACTGAAACCATTCGAGCAAAATATATAAATTTCAACTATTTTGTCTAGGTCGTCCTTTTCAAGTACAAAACTGCACAGTAGCGAATCAGAGTTCGGATTCACTGCTTGTGGAGTGCGTCGAGAATTTCGATGGTGGTCTGCCACAGACATTCCTTATGGAGTTGCTTGAGCTACCATCGCTAACTGTACGTATAAAGTATACACATTTTTTTAAGGTTCTTAATTTGATATGATAAAGATACTAGATACCTCTTTATATTTTTTTTTGTATTGTTACTTTTTACCTTATGATTACAATATTGAAAAATAGCTTTCAATGTTAAGCCTACATGTTTGTTATCTTATATAATTTTAACGTTGTTACAGGTCCGTTACAATGTATCTACTAATAAAACTCCACCTGTCTTCGAAATCCGCAGCCTTCCTCCAGGAGTTAGTTATAGAATTGACCTGTACGCGGTCAACGCTAAGGGCAGGAGTGATGTCACGACCATAGAGCATGTTATTCTGAGGGGACAAGCTAAGTATACAGGTAAGTTTTATGATCCATCCGTATATTAAATAAAATTAATTTTACAATTAATGCAAACAGTGTTAAAAAATAGCAAAGTTAAATAATCTTGTTTTGAAGTTTGTATGTCAAGGGGGTAAACCCTATATTATTATTTCTGTTGGTGTAAACGAACCCTTTGCAATTTTTCCACGTCAATTGGCACAAATAAACATCTTCAAGCAATTTTCCTCAATAAAACTATAATTACAAAACAACCTTAAACTTATTCACGCTGAGCCTCAATAGCAATTTGAACTTTATTGAGCCGAGTGTGAGTGTATTTTTGTGTAATAAGGTTTTTCTAATTCTGCGACCATTTCTTTACTACCCAATAATAATAAAGCCGTGAACTCACTTGTAATCTGAACACTGAAGTCACGCCACTACGGAATAAGGAATGACTTAATTTTCAGAGGTTTTTATTCGTTTTGAATGGTGATAAACATAATAAAAGGTTGGTGTTTTTGGAAAGGTGTGCGAAACAACTCATTTGAATGTTTTACATTTAAAACGCTTGTTAAAGTCAATTTATAATTATGATATATTTCTCATTACATGTTAAAAAAATATACATTCTCAATTGGTTTCAATTACTAGTAAGTCAAAACACCTAAAAAGTTTATGTCTAGATCGCATGCTTACGAATGATATATTCAAATGAGATAATAACAAATCACGATGTTTGTCCGCGATGGACTACTAAACTACTTAACAGATTTTAAATTAAATTGGCACACCGTGAGCAGTCTGGTCCAACTTAAGAGATAGGATAGCTTAGATCTTTAATTATAGTCGCAATTTTATTTTATTCCAAATTATTTGTTTATTATGTCATACAATTCTAACAGATGGCGCTGTATTAAAAGTACCAACGTTTCACATAAGCTATCTACCTTTCATATAAATTCTCCTACCGTTTCCCTTGAATAGTTTACTACTATGTTATATGAGAAAAACCTAAGCCACAACAACGCTTGGCCCAGTGCTAGTATATTATATAAATGTTTTATTTATTTATACCTAGTCCAGCTATAAGTTCTGTCAAAAAGGAAAATGCTTTTATTAAAATTAAGTAAAATAATATCATTAAAATTTATACCTACATATTTGTTCAAGTGTCAGCAAAAAAATATTCTTTGATAAGACACACCCCACCAAACAATCATTGCCGCAGGACGATGACCACTTGAGCAGTTTCTTTAAATAATGTACCTGTTCTAAATCTAAAATAATTAAAAGTTTTTACGTAAAAGTATTTTTGGCCACACTAATTATATGTTCATAATATTCCTTGGAACAAAAGCGTTACTGGTCTAGTAGCTTCAGCGTGAAATTCGTACTGTAGGTTAGAAACTCGATTGTGCACCAATGGCCCTAGTCTACGTGCGCAAATGATACTCGCTCGTACGGTGAAGGAACACATCGTGAGAGAACCGGCATGTCTTAGACCCAATGGACGGTTAATCTCAGCCGCACAAACAAATTATCACGAAAAAGATACAAGAATGTTAAAAAGAACCATTTACCATTGAGGGTGTTCAGAGAAGTTGTTCGGACTAATACCTGCAGCTGAGTTTCATCATCGGAAGTCAAGGCAGAATACAAAATACCATCCCTTGAAGTATCCTCGAAGTATTTCTGTACCACTGCGACTTAGGGTCCTTCAAGAAAAGAGCGTACCGATTCTTAAAATGCTGGCAGGGCGAGTGTCCATGGGCGGCGGTGTCACTTAACATCAGGTGAGCCTCCTGCCCGTCTGCCTCCTGTAAAAAAAAACAAAATACCTTAAGGACCTAAGATCGGCCTTGGCTCTGTGTAACAAAGACTCACACTCACTTGACTCTATTATAATGGATTTTGGAGAGATTAAGTAAAAAAAGTTGGAGTTGAGTAAACTTGGATTTAATAGATGACTTTTTTGTAGGTGAAAGTAACTCTTTGGGAATATCGCCGGTGTTGGCGTCAATAGCAGCAATGTCTGCGCTGCTTGCCACAGCGCTGTGTGGCGTGCTAGCTATAATATACCGTCGGCATGCCAGACATAGACACATGCCAGCAAAACATGCGCCTTTGAAGTAAGTGCTATTATCTTTTACCGTCGAACGAGGCAGTTTTAACGTACAGAAACAGAAACGAACCGAAAGATTCACGACAAATTAGGTTTAATAAGCTGTATATATCTGTGTAACACTGCGTTCGCATTTTGAATTGATAAATCTCAAACAAGCAATGAACTCACGTCTAAAAAACTAACAGGCTAAAAGACAGTATCTCATATGTACCCATAAGTTATTCCATTATCAATGCGCGTATTACAATTTCGAGATCTTGTCTGCCTCCCATATGACAAGTTTAGGTGTTCTATCTATATATTTACTAATTGAAGTTAAACCATATATGTATTAACGCTATAAGTTAAAACTTATTTTTAGTGAGGCGATCTATAATGATCGGGTGGGACAATGTCCTACTCCCGTGAAGCAAGAGGCTTGCAACGAAGGAAGCAATCTGGGCTCGGGAGTCGGTGGAGCAAGTGGAGCGCTTCTAAGAGAAGACCTGGCCGATGACGCCGATCCAGACATTATACCAAACCTATATGGTGAGACATATTCGTATACTTGTTCCAACATAATTATATGTTTTATTTAGTATCATAGGATACAGCAAATTAACCATTGCTCCTTTTTTAGTAAAACTAAATAACATCTGGCATAGTCATAGAAGACGTTGCAACGCGGAATATTTATCTTTAATAAAACAGGTCGGCTGTTGTTGATCAACAGTATCACGCTCGCTGCCATATTCCCATATAAATGAAATTTTAATGAGAATGTCTATGTGTGGTCTTTTAACAACCACGTGTATGTAAATTCTGACTTCAGAGCAGCTAGTTTCATATATTTTCCTGGTACAGAACGTCGTCCAGTGTCGAATGGATATATGAGCTTACAGCGCCCCCACTCCAACAACAAACTGAGCAAGAACGATGACTTGAGATCGGAGCCTGACGGTGCGGGCTACTATGACTTCCGGAAGAAGGACTACAGGATTCCTTTGACAAGCGTTAGTTTTTATAACGATTTCACTAATGAAAGTTTAGACACATAGAGTCTAAACTCTATGGTCTCCAAATTAATACCGAATTAGGACAATTAATTGAACGTGTTTGGACACAATAATTTTCAACAGATGACAAACATCGTTGAATAATAAAAATTATTCAATACGTTTCACGGTAGATATGTCAGTTAACAAGTTAAGTTTTAATCCCAATGTGTGTTTTTATACATTTTAAATAATTGATTCGCCAATACTGCCTTAAATTCGAATGCCAAATTTTCTTGGTATAGCCGTAGCGTGATAACTTTGTGCTTTCTATTTTCGCGACATTGAAAATTAATTAAAAAAAATGCACGCGTCTTTGCGACACATATGAAGTTTTAGTGTAAATTAAGAGTCTCAAAAAGTCAAAGGTTTATAAGACTATCGGAAAATGTACCTCAACTTTGACTCCACTTGACTGTATACTAGTATTCTAAGTACAAATCTTATGGTACATGTATTGTGTTTTTCAGCAGTCATACCATAGTCTAGGACGTGCAAACAAAGGAGTAACGACAAGCCCCAATTCCGGAAGCGGCGTCACATCATCCTTGACCGCACATCGCCTGCGACCAGAAGTGGTTACCACCTCACATCGCGTGCAAGAAAGCTGCATATAAATGCATAATAGAGCATTGTTGTGACATCTAGATAGAAGAAATAGGTAAACGTTTTGTGTGAAAACTTTAGTCTGTAAAAACCTTACTGTAGCAGAATTTCCAAAAAAATTAAATAATAATGGCTCCCAAGAAATATTTATTATAGACCTTTTTATTTGTATTAAAAAAATATTTATTGTAAAAAATTTAAACAGTATTAAAAATTTTATTGTGAGATGCCAAGTAAAACAGGTTCTCCTTTCTCGGACCTTCGTGGTGTGTGTAAAAATATTGAGTAATGTATGTCATAATATATTTCCAAGAATGTTCTTCTTTGAATAAAATAAATATTCACTTCTTTGTTGGATGTCATGTTTTAGGTGCAAATTTCTTCTTAAAAGCAAACAATGTCACATGTAGACGTTTCTGTTATTAAGAAGAAATTACTTTGATCTAAATAATATAATCATAACAATGCTCAAAATCCCTCCGACATTTAAATATGACTAAGCTGACTGTGTTCCTTTTATAATGTAAATATTTTTTACCTATCTGTTAGTCTAACAACATTTATTAACTAACTAGCAACAGTATTTCCATATCTTGTTGATAAATTTCAATATCAGAACCATCTTTTGTTAAATAATGGAAACGTTAAACACTAATATATATTTACGATGACGTCAACAGGCATTGCCAGTCACCATTTTTTTGTTACTATATTTAAAATATCATTCGTAATTGCTATTATTCGTAGATTATAATTTAGGAATGAAAAATAGGACTATGTTGTAATGTGCCCGCATATATATTACCATAAAAAACACATCTTTCTTTTTGCTGGGATTCGGTTATAGTATCTATTCGATTCTACGTTTTTTGGCGTAGTTACATTTTACTTTTTCATCGATCTACTGTACTACTGTAGCACATACGAATAGTATTTTAGACATACAAACGTTCCATAAGAATGGTACCTAAGTGAAATAAGTAGTTATGATATGGTTTTACTATTTTATTTGTCTCTTTGATTGTGTATCCATTGGCTTTCAATAATTAACTTTATTGGTTAAGGATCCTTTATTAACATGTACAGAAAATAGTACCAAGAATTCTACATCTATATTACGGCCACTCGGAGTTCATTATGCTACCAAATGCAATTTCCTGTCACCGCCGTATATTCATTTACCAATATATTTATTGTATTTAGCCGTATAATACAAAGCAACCCTGAGATTATATCTGGGACAGACTTTTCTATTTCCTTCTCTTCAAAATAATTCCGTAATAATCTCAAAAATAAACTTTGTATAAACCATGTATTCTCGTTCCTAGGAGCCTACTTTATCGACATGTGAACTGTGCTTGACACATTTCGATAATGCAGATTTGGTGGTCTGCTGCTTTATGATTTGCACTGATCTTTAAATTAAAATAAACAAATACTTTAAAAATTACTTTAGTTTAATTTTAACATTATTTGTTCATTTTAATAGATAGATCAGTGTTAATTTTCTGTTAAGTTTCCTTACGTTTTCGTGTTTTGCCGCGGTCTGTATAATTGTACCTACAAGTCCAAGTATTATTATTTTATTTATTTATTTATTTCACTACATTTTTCTATCTTAACAGTTACTACTAATACGATAGAATTCCAAAATAATTCCCCTCCTCTTATTCTTATAATAATGACGTCACATATCTCTAATTCAGCCGTTTCTTTATAATTTTAACAATGTTCTTTAAAGCACATAATTAAGAACAACTCCAGGATAGCAAATAGACTAAAAAAATTCAAATATTAGACTATAACGTGGTTTACTGAAAATTTACCCAATTTAATAGCACTTCACACAAAACTTATCGTAATTTTTATGATTGATAAAAACATTTCTCAAGATCGACCTTTTTGTAAGATAAATTTGCGAACTTCAAACTCCTAGGAGCTCGAATCGTTATTCATTCAAGTCTGACTCCAAATGTTTTTAAGTTCAAATATTTTTTTATTATTTAAATCACATGTCTTTATTTGCATATTAATTAGATGTTTATAAATTTTACACTGCCTGTGTTATATTTGTTATTCAAATTCTTAAAAAATTAACAACGTGTCGTGATCTTTTTTCGGAACCACGTGAATTTTTCTTCTTATTTGGTTAGTTTGTTTGGTAATTATGGTCCACTTAGGCACTTATCATTGTTAGTCCCGTATATGTGTACGAAGGCAGTATAATCCCACGAGTTACAAAATCAGGAATGTCTTAATTTAAACTGCACTTTATCTATCTATTTTTTTTTTCTATACATATATATATATATATAAAGTGTATAATTAAATTCCTGTTTTGTGTTATTTACTTTAAGTGGCCGTAGTATTATTGTATTATTATTTTGTTGTCATATGTAACCAACAGCTCAAATATAGTATTTAAATAAAACACTTTTTTACCGAATTGAAGCTATGATGGTGTCCTCCAAATTGGAGGGACACCGTGAGCAATTTCTGCAAAAACCCTTCATCTGTTAGTCGATGCCAACTCCGGGGAAATAAATACAGATAATACAACTTTTTCTACAGCTGTGATACTTTTTTGACATTTAACACCTTCTGTCTTCAGTCAAGCACGCGAAACGTCGGATAAATTTAAAATTATGTAGTAAAAAGTAATTATAAGTTCACAATATTACATAGCTTCAATCCGGTAAAAAAAGTGTTTTCTTTAAATGTGTAAAAGCTATGATAATCAAATATAGTATTTGGAGATTATTTTAAAATTAAGAATTAACCATGTTGAATAATTTAATTATTATTAATATTAAGTATTTATTTCATTCATTTAGTTACATTTGTAATTAATGTATTGTGATGAGCGCAAACTTAATTATGACTGACGTTTTTTTGTCTAATCAGATCAAATGTAAATTCTGTACATATGTAAATAATAAGGCAAATCTAGTCTTAAATTAGTACTAACGGTGCTAAGTACTGTAAAAATTAACAAACTAGGATATTGTCAATTGTCAGTTCATACAAAGTATGTTTCATTGTTGAATGGAAATCGTTTCTTGTAAAATGTTTTGAAATAAAATATCGAGCATTCATGATCGTGGCTTTAATTTATTCTCTTTCATAATAAATATTTCAATCCTTACTGACTGATAAGAAGCTTTTTAAACAAGCATCATTAGATATTCATAGGGATGAATAACACAACAATAATTGATAGACAATGTTAGTTGATGTCATATTTAGTGCATTTTGAATTTTAAAAAAACGCTTATACAGTCGTAAGTAACGTAACGACATTGAAACAAAAGTTAAAAGTAAATATCAAAAATTACCATTTTAAAGGATTAAAAAGTGTATAATACTCACAAATTACTTTGCTTGTAGTATTTAAAAAAGGAGTGTAGAAGAAGTAAAAAGAGATTGGATAGTTTTATACTGTGATATTAACCTTAATAAACGATAACAATAAGATGAATTAAATGTGTTATTCAACTACAGTATCGACCATTTTTGAAAATGTACTTATGAATACTACTTAATCATCAGGTGGGCATTCCCCTATTTGAAGCTAACTTCAGATTGTATCCGTTTTTTTAATATATTTGTCATAGTCATTAACTTTTTGTGCCTGATATATGTCGTTTTCCATCACAACATACAAATATGTTACTCTTACTGATACTGCTCGATATTATATAATCATATTGAAAAGCGTTAATGTTAATTTATTTATTAAGTCTACAACATTATACATATTACGAAATCTTCCGATTATTTTACTAAATCTTCTATCTAATTTGTAAGACAATATATGTAAACATAAGTTTTGCAAAAAAAAAATTTAAATTAAAAACATAAGACAAACACACAATAAAAAAAAATTACCAAGAATATTTGGTACTTAAAGCAGGAAAAAGAATCATCAGCAAAACAGCGAACTAGTTTCGAGAAAGGCACCCAGCAATGATTTCTCTAAAACCCATATTATGACTGTTATATAATCTTCATTAATGGTAATTTATTTATAATTTACGCAAGTAAGTCGACCTAAAAATTATTAAAATGAACTGCTATGTATAAAATGTTTACGTTCATTGCGCGTAAAGATACAAAACATCGTTTAAGCTAATATTTTATTAAGTTATATACAATTTTCAACTGTAATAAATCAGTGTAGTTATAAATCGTTATAAATTACGACATAACATAAAACTTTAGTATCAATGTTTACACACTGGGCCAGACACGTGATGGCGAATGTACTGTCTATGTATGTTAAGTCTCTCATGTGAGGTGTAATGCTATGCTGCCGAATTTCTCCCAAAAATTCGGCAGAATTTCCCACATTCCTTTGTGTGGTAGCGCAATGTTAATTTAACTAGGGGCAAACTTACTACAAATTCATTAATTTCATCATCTATTAATTTATTTCAAATTAATTAAATAAATCCACTCAGGTAAATCAAGTACAGTTAGAATACAATTGCTTCATATTATGTATAGCAAATAGTTCATATAAGTGTAGCAAACATACATATTTAACAATTATAATGATAAATATCACGAAAAATAGCTACAACACCCGTGCATCTGTCTTACAATAAACAGTTTTTATAGGAACAGTGCGTAAACGTCGTTTTATCGAATAAAATATACTGTATCTCATCAGGCACCAAAATATTTATAAAGATCATAAAGTTTATAATGAGACGACACGATGAAGCATACGTGAGAAGAAATGGAATAACAACCATGTTAAGATCTTAAAATAATATCCCAAATGAACGAATTAATATATAAAAATATTTAAAATTATTTATTTATTTAAAAAAAGGAAATAAGTGTGTATGCTAGCTTTTTAGTTTTTTCGCTTCCTATTAGTTATCGTCGATTCGTTCCGTATTATCACTGGATATATTTCTGAAACAATTTCGACTGCATTATATGACAATGGCGTCTGTCTCAACACCGTTCGATGTTTGTCCAAATATACTACATAAACAGTATTATTGGACGCGCGGCTCTGTGATAAAAGGTTAGTAGTGAGTTCTTATTTAAACTTATAATAATCCTGCATGTGCATCTGTTTCATTGCTCTTTTTTTATAGTCCTTACGTCGTCGTTAATTAAATAGATAAAAACCTCATTGGTGCAGGTAAAATACAGACGTATGTATTTTTTTATGTAAAATAAAAAGTGTAAACGACTCTCAACGAATAAATGTTCGGTCATATTCTAAATCATTACTGTAGTGATCTAATAAATATGGTATCTAATATTACATAAAATTATTTGAAGCAAACCAAAGCCGAGCTAGTTCGGCCTTTTCCATTTTTATTTGAATACTACTCCAAAGTCGCAGGCGTCCTGTGATGCAGTTTAAGCACCACGGTTCAATAAAAAAATAAACAAATACTACAATGCACATAGTTTGTTTTTTCGATTCAATTAAGGCCCTTTCCTTACCTCTGCAAATACTGTTTCAAATAACTATATGATTATTTTAGATAACTAATTGTTGTAGGCATAATATCACTAAAGCAAGCCGATAAAGAATATATAAATATAATATTCTTCTAACTATACGACTCCTTCAAAAGCAACAACAACTAACAAATTTTAGATACAAAATATCAGTTGGTTAAATAACATCCATTCAAGTACTTAGCGGATGCTTTCAGTAAACAAAAAGAGATAATATGATTTGGCCAGAGTTTTCATAAGTGCTTGAGGAAAGTCGGAAGTAGGAAACTTCTTTTATTTATTTGCCAAATTCTTTGTTGAAGATCGCTTGGAATTTCTAATTAAACCGATTTTTGTGTAGGTATTGTCAATACATTCAATGACGTTAGGTATGCTAACACCTAAATTATATAATACCATAATTTTGTGTGTGGTTGAAAATAAGTACTAAATATAGTACTTCGTTTTAACTGAATTTATGTCGAACTGGTAAGAACTAAAACTACGTTGTACAGTAAAATATTGCATTGTATTTGTATTACAACATTTCAAAAATATTGAGTGTCCCCACTACTTGCAAAGAGGTATAAACCTATGCATGGACGCCACCACGAACAACACGTGCATTTACAAACAACACACCATACAGTGGGGGTTCAAACCTTCATCCCTGTTAATTAATCACAGCACGCATAAGCATGTACTGCTCTTAATGAAATTATATTTGTAATGTTACGGCAAACCGCTCTACATTTTTTGAAGTTATACTTCTTTTAGCGCGACGGTGAAAAATTATAAGAGTGAGTTTTTACAATCGCGATGACGCGCAATGTCGCGAACACCGACACCTAAATTCTACATCGTAAAGTTAGTTCTAGGTGGCATTAAAATCGATAACTATGTTCAAGTTGTATATTCTAGTATTTTTATATTTAGAACACGTGTTTCGTAACTGTACAATTAAACAGTGTGCATAAATAAATATTATTTTCCTTAATAGTTGATTCGTTGACCTAACAATTGATGAATGTATATTTTTAGTGTTTTTTTTAATGTATATTTTACGTTAATAAAACCTTTTTATTTAAATAATATATTTTAGTTAAATTTTAATATTTATCGTTAATCACCACTGCATTATAGTTATTTTTTTACATACCCAAAGAAGTGAAGAAAAAACTATAACTTCGAACGCGTGTATATAAGAACACACACTCTTTTTCTTTGTTACTTCTCGACAAATCAATAAAATTTGCACTTTTAAAGTAAATAATATCTATAATGATCTTAAATATATCCATCATCATTAATCCATATAGTGAGTGAAATGAATATAAAACAATATCTCACCTAGCCCATTAATTTTCGTTTATCAATAACCTAAGACGAGAATGAGTTGCCGTTTCTCAAGTATAATTAGTTAAGGGATTAAGGTGTCGCCTTTAAACATGAAGGCCACGAAACCCAATAATTATATTTTAATATTTTATTTGAGAAATGTACACAACAAAATTCAAGATATAATAAATCCGTTGATCTTATTACACCCTCCCTCGCGAGGGGGGTGTTTACCCCCAGTGAAATTTTGTGTATAAAGTGCGGGAACGGACTTGATAAGGAATACAACTAGGGTTAAAAACCGCCTTCACCGGGGAAGGCGAGGACCTTTACTTCGCATTTCGCTCACACCAGTGAGCTTCCGTCCTGCCCTTCAGGCGATTGACCCCCCTTCGACGGCCCAAGCCGAGGTTCGAGTCTCACAGGAGATGCCCTTGCGCGAGTCGCGGTAACCCCACCCTTTCCGGCTGAGCTAAGCTGGCCAAACAGCCCGTGCTGAGCTGTAAAGGCCCTTTAGGCCAACAGCGAGATTCCATTCAGAAAAAAAAGATAAGGAATACATATATCGTATTATATACGTATATATCGTCAATAGTGCATTGACGTGAGGACAGTGGTGCAGTGGTGTATTCTCTACTTGGCCCTAGTGTCGGTGGTAGCGGGCAGACTCGGAAGACTTGTGCTCATGCCCCACCACGTGAGAGCTTGGCCTACCTTGGTCACTATTTTATTATGTTAACAATTTAATTTACGCATAGTTCGTATTATATAACACATGGAGTACCGGGCGCCTTTAAACACCTTTTAGATTTTAAATATGCTTGTAAATAATCTAATAATTTGACCAGAGTGTTATAAATTATGATTATATACTACAACGACTAGCAGCGAGCTACATTGACAATTGCAGAATTAATGGCCACATAATTAAGTGAGCAAGTAATTTATGGGCAGCTGAATGCAATAAATTAGGAGTTAAGTCTGGGTAGCCATTTATAACATCGATTCTAGTGCAATAACCTAAAGAATTACATTTTTATTGAAACCAGTTTTTTTTATTATTTAACTATATAAGACAGACTCCGAAAATCGTTTTTGAAAAGAAAACTGAATCGTTAAATTATTTACAATTTATATAGTAAGACTTGATTGAATTTTCAACAACATTATACAACTAATTTTGTGGGTAACAGTGAAAATATTTAGAACTTTTTTTAGTTTCAATTTTAAAACTCTGGTAACCGTATATATTATATTGCAATTCTAAATGAAGCACCATCTTGTGCCACTATTTACAACTAAGCGAGGACGCAGAAATCTCAATGATGATCCGCGCGAGGGACGTCCTTTAACAGCGACTGCTGAAGATAACATCAGTACTGTCCGACGCATGATAGAGAAAGATAAGACAGTCACCTGTAAGCATATACAGGCATGCCAAGGCATTGGTGTCAAGTTCAAAAACTATCTTCTTTAAATAGTTCTTTGGTTGGAAGCATCATTTCGCGATAGTCGTGCTAGAAGATGGAAGGGCGAACTGCAGACTGGTATGGCAATCGCTGTTCTCTTGGAAAAAAATTCAACAGCACCCTCGAAGCTGGATCCTCCTTTACCACGACAATGCTTCAGCGCATTCCGCAAAACTATGGCAGGTGTCAAGATAATGAGTCTTTCGCCATACAGTCCTGACCTGGCGCCCCGTGACTTTCATTTCCAAGAGCGAAAGATGAAATGCAAGATACGGGCCCTGAAGATGCGGGTAAGGCTACTTAAATGCCCTATACTTAAGTCCCCTAAGGAAAAATGGGGCCACTGCTGGAATGTGACTATGTGTAGAGAGGAACGGAGATTACTTCGCAAGTTTCTACATTAAGTCGTTGTTCATTTTCTAAACATTTTCAGTGTTATCTACGTATAAACAGAAGTTTCTGGAGTACGACAGACCGGCTTAAAAATAGTAACATATTTGTTAATGAACAGTGACGATTACTATGCAATAGAATTTAATTTGTTATATTAATGATCCAACTACGCAGTAGTAGTGAACATTATTAGGGAGACAGGTAAAATGGAGGCAAATTGATTGGAGTTGACATCGTCATTAGCGAGCTTAGTGGGCGTCATGTGGGTAGATGGTGAATACAAAATACAGAAATAAGTTTCGTACAGTTTTAACTATAATGTTATCAATTATTTAGCTTATGATTTCGAGAAGTAGGTTTAAGATATATATCTCGCTATTAATACCACTCTGCTATAGCCGCATATTTTAAATACTCAATCAGAATGATCTCTTATTGTGACTGCATCAAACTAGTTTAGGTGACCTCATCAGATCTATGTTCGTTAAACTTGTATGAAAATTTGTTCCGTCACCTCGTGACAGAATTCAATTGGCATTTAGCCGTCAAACATGACAGAATAAGTAACTCCGAAAAAGTTACATTTTGTTGAACTATTTTGGATCGATGTGTCTAAATTAGTTTTTAAAAAATAGTTAAAAATAAAACTCGTTAATAAGCTAAAGTTCATAAGATATCCAAATCTCAAAACTGTTTTATTTTTAATTTATTAAGTGTGAAAAGAAATTAGTAGAAATCGACAGGAGAATAAGACTTATCAAAGGTCCATTAAAGATTTTATTGTACCTACAAAACATATAGCACAAAGTATATTTAATAATATTAAATTAACAATGTATTTAGATACAAAAGCTTTAACTACTATTCCTTATTATTCTAAATGATATTCCATTACCCATAGGCTAAACAGTTTTATCAGAAATTTTACCATATTCCCTGATAAATATACAGGCATAGGTTGGGTACAGTAAAAAATAAAAATATTTCTTGCTCTTCCCGGTCGTAATCTCTCTATATCCAATACTTGAAAGACCGGCAGCGCATTTGGGAGCATCTAGTAGTATAGCCCGATGGGTTATCACCTTTCACGAGGTGAGCATCTTGCCCGTTTGTCCCCTGTTCTATAAAATATATATTCATAAATGTTATGAAAATGTATGTCGTACTATATAAACAAACATCTTTTTATTAGTCTCTATTTCAGATGTAATTAACTTCAGCGTTTAACCGTAAAATTTAACGAGTAATAAATAAAAACAATACCTTTGTATGATTGTTACCACACACGGATTGTATAAAACAAAAGTATCTCTATTAATGTTTCTTAAAGACATCTATAAATTACCATAACGCCTACAAAACTCTGATCCGAGCAGGTGTGGCCACGAAAATAAACTTATGAAACAACAATGAAATAAGCTATGTTACTCAGAACATATAAATAATAATATGTATTTACAGAAATGCAAAAGCTTGTCCAAAGGTTAATTGAGTCACCAGTAATATATATAAGTAGTAGCTAATTATAAATATATTATCATTTTAAAAGGTATTTGTGAGTTACTTTTTATGTTTGTTTTATTAAGGTTACCTTTAAGATTGAACTTCAACTCACAAAAGACTAAAATATTTTAAAACACTTGTCCAATTCTAATTTATAACTCAAAATACAATCCCATTTCAGCACTATCAAATATGGAATACTTCATAAAGAAAAATGGTTTGACTACTGACGAAACTAGATTGAAGTTAAATTGGCGTTCCATAATACGGGCGCCATTGTAGTCTTAACTGAAGTTCATTTTTTTTTCTTCCAATCGCCATTCCTATGGCCCCAACATTAATATGTATATCTGGCGTGATTAGTTGAATCAGTGGATTAAGAGCCAAATAAAACTCGTCCAGGCAATAAAAATAAATGATGGCTCTGAAATTCTTTCTTTGTGGTTAGAACGATTCTAGATTAAATTGCGGTATCGTGTTACTTAAAATAGTAGTTTATATAAGTTATTTATGTAGCAAACAGGGTTCCATAATATGGCCTGACAACATTGACTGAATAATATCTATTCTGACTTCACTTTGTTTATAGAAATCCGTCGTATTTTTGTTTCTTCAATCGGTTCATGTCTTGTTTGTTTCGTTTTTTAGTAGGTTCTCTTCAAAATATATATCCTCCAATTTTCAATTCCTTCATAAGGATAGCTCGCTTATGATCCAAAGCTAAAACCAAAGCCAAAATAATTAATTCCGCAAGTCCAGTGTGATAAATGTTCCGTGTGTAATAGACATGTACCGAATCGATATTGAATAAAGTATATCCATAAGATATTCGGTAAATGAAATGAAAGAATACTTTTTTATGATTGACTTCAAAATCGAAGTCTATGGTTATGAATTCAACGGTTTTTTTTAAATCAATATAGAAGAGAAGAGTAATAGAAGATTCTAAAGAAAAACACTTTTTTAACGGATTATAGATATGTATTATTATATTTAAACTTATAATTAATATAATACATCTTTTAGTCGATACCAACTCCGGGGAAATAAATACAGATAACACAACATTTTCTGCAGCTGTAATACTTTTTGACATTTAACACCTTTGTCTTCAGTCACCGTGACCACGCACGCTGTAAAGCACGCGAAACGTCGGTTTAAATTTAAAATTATGTACGAATAATTATAAGTTTAAATATAATAATACATATCTATAATCCGTTAAAAAAGTGTTTTTCTTTAAATGTGTAAAAGTTATGTAAATAAAAGACAATACTAATAGAAGATTCTATAAAGGGGTTAACAACGTGATTTATTTCTATGAATAAAAAAGACAAAGTTTCATCATTAAATTACTCCTAATAATTTGGGCAGAATAAATTTAATCTAGTAAACCTTTTGGACACATCGTTAGAGCCCGTATACTGTTATTTGAGCAGCATTAGCGACTATTGACAGACTCGCCCGACTGTCTTCGATGTCTAAATAGTTCACGAGACCTATTTTAAATTGCTTAAGATGTTTTGTTCAATCAATAATTATAAAATTTATTTTTAACTTTATCTTTCTAAGGTAATAAAACGATTTTAGAGAGCTATTGAATGTAACGAACGTACGAGCTAGAATACGAGTATTGGAGCAAATCACTCAAATTGAGGTCGTTGCACCCTTCTGTCTAACCGCAACATTCGGTAAGAAAAGTTACCGCTCGCCCAAAGACTGACTTTGAGTCCAATAGATTATTACATTCGAAAAAGAGACTTGAAAATTGACGCACCTATTAGTAGATGATACGGCTCTGTTGACGTTGCTTTGAGATAGAGAAGAAACCCCAAGACCAGGCCGATACCAAGACATTGAAACCCCATAAACTTTTTAACACTATTATACTTTGAGATCACTGTGTCCTTACTGCATATATATCGATAAAATATTAAATGTTTAGCACTATATTACTACTTATGTCACTATATTTTATCAATGTTAAAACGATTTTTTAAAAGAATAACTTACATAGACATATTCTGGGTCATCCAGAAATAAGTAGTTTTCTTTAAATAAAACCATATTCTTATTACATTAGCATTTACTGTATTCTATTTTTTAATAATGAATTATTTTTAAATTATGATTTTTAAGTTGCATTATAAAATTACAAACTTCATTTTTAATCGCCTTTAAGATTTCTTCATTTGAATTTTTTACTTCAGATTACGAGAATAGATAATTTTTACCATATAATAGTTTTTTTTTTAAATTATTCTCCAGGAACTCGTAACTACTAAAGAAGAATGCATGCAATGCATTCTTTGGGACAGATTGCTTTGACAGCAATTCAACTTTTAAACATATATATTATTAGTTACAGTGTGGAGTTCTTTGAAAATATGTATTAGAAAAATAAATTTATCAAAATGAAACTAACATTTTATTGTTGTAAAAATAGGCTTATTCTCGATATATAATTCTCTAAAAACTAAGTTTTTATTCCGTCCGTCTATATAGTCCTTCTGAAAATAATAAATATATTTCTAGTGATGAAGATTCAGAATAAGGTTGCCTTATGGTTATTATAAACCAGTCGAGTAACTGGATCGCCTGTATTGTACTCTAGCTTTGTTCCATGAATAATGTTCGTATCCAGCAGTTAACTTAATGGGCGCACTTTTAACCTTTCCTTTATATTTATTGAGTTATTTCGGTAATTGTCTTGGAAATATTTCTGAACACTGTTAACGAATCTTTGACCACCATTTTTATATTAAAATAGCGGATCCGACAGACGTTGTCCTGTCTATACGTCTTTAATTTGAAAATTTCATACTTTTTTTAATAAGCTAAAACATTCTGGACCATTTTGATGAAAATTATTATTCAAATGTTATGACAATATCTAACGATCCAGCACATGGTCTACAATAACACAATGAAAACATAACTTTTTTTAATTTGATCGCAGCGCTAACTGTCGGGACAGACTAAAATTAAAATTCGAATATTATTTAAAATTTGACAGTGCGATGGTAGCGCCGTCTGTCGGATCCAATGTAAAACATTCCAAAATCAACAACTACTAATTAATTAAAAAAAACATTGTCCAGCGGAGAAAATTGTGAATCTAAACCATTCTCGAATCTCCACGAACACACACAAAAAATTTCATCAAAATTGGTCCAGTCGTTTAGGAGGAGTTCAGTCACATACACACGCACACAAGATATATATATATTAAGGTATATGTTGAGTAATTTGTAATGAGTATCGTATTAAAATTTTCAATTACCGTATTAAAATTTATTTATTTATTCGAAAAATACATACATTATCATTACAGACTATGCTAATATGATAATGTCGAAAATCATTTAATAAAATATAATATTAAACATATAATATACACAATATCGCTATTATGAATTCACTCTGCGAACATACAAATATGTCGACTGTGTCGGAGACAGCATTCAGTAGACGTTCTGGATAACGGGGATTTGTGCAACAGACTGGTTCTTGGGGCTTGATATCGCAAATAACCTGGAATTTTGCCGTCGCACATATCCTATAGGTACTAAGAGACCCAGTTCTTGAAGTACACTTGGGTTGCAGCATATAGCTATATTCTGGATACCTACTCACTGGCCTTAATTTTTATTTAAAGCTCTTACTAGGATTAATAGTAATTGTTTTATAAATAATATTCTTACTGATTTATTAATCATAATAAAAATAGCCTTATTGTATTACTTATGTACTCTTTCTGTCAAATTGTGTTTACGCTATGATGTTTGCATCACAAATATAATAAAAAATTCAAAAATTATATTTTCAAACTCAAAAATATCCAGTTCTCAAAGCAAGGGCGGAGAACGGAAGAGAAGAACTGGCAATAAACTCTCCGCTCTTTTTATTCGCGAAGTTTTTCTTTTACGCAATGTTTGTGAGAACCATTACACTATGTTCCATACGACATCTTGAGTAATAAAGAACAAAAGTGAAATACATTAAAAACAAAGATTTGTCCTCTATCAGCAGGAGGTATGGTGCAATAGGAGCACGCATTTACATTCGCGAGGGAACAACACGCAAATACATAGTAGAAACAATTGATATCACCGCATACACGAATTCAAGTACGAAGTCATGACACTTAGCACCCGTTCATGAGTAAGACGCATGGCCAGCCGTCGGCCTCCTCGCCATATTTTAGAGAGACAACCCGACGCATGGACGCCGCTAGAAGCAATGACATTTAAGCGAGCATGACGTTCCTTGAAATGTAGACTTGGCTACACAAGAAAAAAAATACTAATTTATGTCAATTGAACCTTATGCTTAACTCACTAAGACTTAATTCACTGCTTGTAAGAAGACATAAACAAAGAAGAATAAAATAATAATAAATACAATATTGATAATAAAATTATGTTTGCCATCACTATGGATACAGGCAACCTGCACGTTAGACACAATTCAATTGTTGTAGGGACACAGTGTAACACATTTTAATGTCAAAACACTATACGGCCAGCAACATAAATACCGTTAGGTAGTTAAATATTATAGAAATTTATATTAATAAGACAATAATATTGATATAGAAGTTTGATAGTGGAGTAGTTAACGTGAGAAACCCAAGGCTCGTTGGCCGTCTATTTGAATTCGTGTTTACCTCTTGTGATATGTATAAAAAGAATGCATATGACGTACATTCCTTTTAACAAGATTATCAACGAATGATGTAAATACCAAATTGTGCAAAGATAGAAGAGATATTTATAAAACATTCCATATTAATTGAACATGAAAAAACCAATGGCACTACAATATTTAAGGTCTGCCTCAGATTTCTGTATCTGTTTCGTGATCATTGAAAACATTAAATTAAAGTCAGTTTCTTTGTTGTCCGTACAAGGCAATAAAATACGAGACCGAAAAATATAATAAAACGAGTTCCGTCACACGGTGGCATAATTTTGTCACAATGCTTATTAATATTTATGATAACAAATAAAAATAGTTTCTTACAAATATTTAAAATACAATTAAAGTTTCTCAATAGGAGATGAACTGAAATATAAAAAAAGTAATCATTGCTACAAAGGAAATAGAAACCAAATTGGTATGCAAAGCTTTTTTCCTCGAACTTTATATTTTTATTATATCCATTGACGATAAAAGGTTTAATAAATTTTTCAAAATACGTTGGTAACACTGAAAATTTGTAGAACTGGCAAGTTAGAAAAATTTGCTTATGAAAAGTTTTTTGAATTTAAATTTTAGATCTCTTTGTTAACTAAATGTAGTATATTATGTTGTAAAGTATATTGCATTCATTTGTCAATTGGCGGCAAATCTAAAACTCTCGTTACACGTGAAAATGAAGCAAACGCGAGAGAATTTACGGTCAATGATTATATATGAATTTCGTTTTGGGCCCCATCTCGTGCCACTAATTACAATTGGTTTAACGAATTTAAGTGAGGACGTCTCTCTCAATGATGATCCGCGGGACGTCTTTTAACAGCGACTACTGTAGATAACATCAGTGCTGTGCGACGCATTTTAGAGGAAGATAAAAGATAGGCCTATCAGCAGATACAGGCATGCTAAGGCATTGGTGTCAAGTTCAAGAAATATCACGCGAACATTTAGGCGTCAGGAAGCTTTTTAGAAGGATTCCCCATTCTTTAACCGACGACCACAAACACCTTCGCATGGACTGGTTTAACCAAACGTTAGATATGTTCAACAGCGGTGACTCATATGCTGTATTTGACATCGTTAATGGTGATGAAAGCTGAAAATATTGTTTCAACCCCGAAACCAGAAGACAATCAGGTAAGTGTTTCGTTTCGAGGATCGCCAACTAAGGTAAGGAAAGGAAGATGTCAAGGAAACAAGGAGATTGCCTAATTTTTTGGTCGAAAAGGACATCAGTCGCGACAGTCTAGAAGATGTAAGGACAGTTACTTGAGACTGGTATGTCAATCGCTGTTTGCCTGTTGTCTTGGAAAGAAATGGTCAGCAAGGCCCTCCAAGATGGATCCTCCTTCACCACGACAATGCTTTAGCGGAGTCCGCAAAATAGACTGTCGAATATTTAACTATGGCAGGTGTTGAGATAATGTGTTATCCGCCATACAATCCTGCATAAGCGCCCTGCAACTTTCATTTATTTGTGGGGATAAAATTCGAAGTATTAGTTTTACGAGCCCTGAAGATGCGGGGAAAAGGTGCTAAAATGCCATAGAAGAGATACCTCTACGGAAAAATGGTCACTACTTTTCTCAGTGATTCTATCGAATGCGACGATGTGTAGAGAGGAACGGAGATTACTTCGAAGAACAATAAAAGTATTGGCAACTTTCCACATTAAGACGTTTTTTGCATTTTCTAAACATTTACAGTGTTACCCAGGTAACGCTAAAAACAGTATGCATTATTTAATCATTTCATCCATATTACATAACATCAAATATACAGTTTTACATTGTTCTTAACCTGTATACTAATTATGAAAATTCATAAAAACAATTTTAAAAAGTTTGATCCTTGTGGCAGTCCTCTATGTATTGCGATATTGTCATTGTTTTTTTTCTTAAGCTTAATGTAGTAAAACGTTGATATAGACTCATTCGCTAATATTAAACATTACAGGGATGTTAGATAACTACGGCGACGCGGACGTGCTTACAAAGACAAACCCCACGTAATTAAAATTTTAATCCGGACTTTGTGCTTAGTTTTAATTCGGCGACCCTTTGCCAACGTTTAAAGCTTCAGGGTGGTTTTAGAGTGATTACATTGAGAAATTAATAACTATATATATATATAAAAATCCAAGATTGAAATTTTAGTTATTAAATATAAGCTACATCTGGTATGCTGCTGTTAAAATCCCCTGTGTACGCCCTCAAGTTACTTGTGAAATCAATTATTATTAGACTACTTGTATTTCTTTGCTTCAACAGTTTAGCCAAACAAAACCCTCATAGCCTATCAACATTAACAATATATGAAAAATTCTTAGTAACTATGCCATAAAGATGAAGAATTTTGTAATAATATCAGTGACGATTTTAAGAACAATTCCGTGGTCAACAATAATGTTTATATTTTTAAACATCTTATCACATTACCTACCCGGCGTCATTGCCATAGCATAATATTAATTTATAAAAGAAAATCTGTAAGCACTTACTAAATTAAACTCAGATGTTCTTGAACAGGAATATTATCATTTTATTAGTTAATTAAAACAGCGATTGCACAATTTAACATGGCAACATGAATAAATACAGTTAGCATTAACTATGACAATCGAGAAAATATTATTGTTGACATCGCAAGATTACATTTAAAAAAAATTCCCGTAAACATTATTAACAGAATATAAAAAAAACTATTTTTATATAAACGGAAGTTTGGAATTTGACTTTTACTTTAGTTTTATATTTAGCATTGCCTCGTTCCGAGTCTATCATACAATGTTTATGAGTTAAAAGGGTTATAGTTAACATTTAATTAATTCTTTAAACACACTTGTAAGAATTGAACTTTACATATAATATAAAATAAATTTTAATTTATATATAATATAAAATTATTGCGATAAGTAAATGTATCAAGAAAGAGAGGTCTTTTAGATTTTAATCCGAAAGATTAAATTTCAATTTACGTTCCGTGGGTACAAAGCTGGAATATGAGTTCCTTAGTATTTGTAAAGGTTCAAGGTAACTCTGTCTCGTAACGGGGGCAACAAGAAAGTAATTGAAATCCAATGTAAACAAAAATATAATTTTCTCGAAATACTATTACTATATAATGGTGGTTTAACATTTCTGCCATAAAGATTATAGAGAGAATTTGAAAATTGTGTCCCTACTACAAATAAAACTTTACATAGACTAGTTAACGGAACAGTTATGATGGTAAGAATTTTATTTTCTTTGAGAAAAAGAAACACCAGGATGTGAAAATTTACGATTTTGTTAACTGATAGTAGGGAGTTATGTACATAACAAAAACATAAACTCTATTGATAATGCTAGTATAAAAGTGGATTGCTATTAGCCGCTAAAAAACTTTTTGCAAAAAAATATCTGATAATTGAAATTAGTTTAGGAAAATTAAAAAAAGGAAGAAATACGTATTTTAGGCGATCACATTCTATTGTTTGACAGTTTACATCGGTTTTATACGATTCATCATAATTATATAATATAAGAAAAATATTTTTTTAAATAAAATATTTATATTAAATTATAGTATAGTGTAGTAGATTACGTCCATGTTTAATGCAAAACGATTTACATTTGTAGTACGTCCTCTTACTAAATTAGTTTTTCTCCTTGATTTATTAATACCAAAGACCAGTGTACGTTCACATTTTTTGAACTTGTAGTTAAAGAAGTACGTAATTTGTTGACGATAGATAGGCCATCAATTTTATAGTACTAATCAAACATGTGGCGTTTGTAAGGTTCTTGTATAATTGATGTAATCGAATTCAAAAACACTGAAGCAGATGTGGTCTATGTCATAAACGATTAGTTGACTGTAATATTTAACTGGCAATTAAAGTTTACAAATATACCTAAATGTTTTTTTTTAATCGATATAAACGAACTCAGACTGGTCATTTTTTATTTGATTTTCATAGCTTTAAATAAAAATGGGCTAAGTATTTTCTTTTTGTATTTATTATATGATAGCTGAGAATTAAAAAAATTAATGGATGACTGTAAGCTGGGCATGTCACGGCCACCTTCGTAACAGAACCAAAACTATTATTCTCAGCTTATAATACCCAGTATGTCTTTAAACCGTGTCTTGGGCCCACTCGATAAAAGCACGCACAGTAGCAATTTGTCCGCTTTTTTGTGCGTGCAACCGAAGTAATTGTTAGTATTAATTCGGCGCTGTGTTATAATGTCGATCACGCGATCCCACCTCTGTTATTAGAATTACTTTATTGTAAAATCTATGAGATTATGGTGTTTTTAATCGAATTTTTTTAAATTCATCGATGTTGGTTTTCAACAACTAAAGGTTAAAAATAAATAACAAGATTCAATTTATAATATTTTTTTTATATTACACAAGTCTGTGATGATAGATAAGAAACTTTTCACAGTTATTTATATTAAACAATTTTGACAGATATTTTTGCAATTAGAAGATATGAATTCATTGATGGTACAAGCTTTTGCAAATCCTAACTGTAATAATTCAATTAATACATTAGAATATTCCTGCGATTAGAAAATATTTATTACGAATAAAGGAAAGTGTACGAAAAGCCTCTGTTTTGCATAATGTAGCAAAAAAGTCAGTTTTTCGTTGATTTTACGTTAGGTTAATCCAATTAGTTTTATACCAAGCAATTGAATTGCGTGACCTGACCACTAGAGTCTATTAATCAGTCTGGTTTCCATGATTGCTTTAGTTGTGAGCATGGCCGCTATTTTTGAAGTTATACTTATTTTCAAGTGTTAGAGAAATATCAAAGGCGCGCACACACCTTCACAAAAAACACACAGTCAACATTTTAAAATAAAAAATATCCATTTCTTCAATTGTGTAGACATTTTTTTTGTGATATTGAAATTAACTTTATTTAACTAGATAATGCGTTATAATAAAACATTCAATATATTAAATATGTTTTTTCTATTGTGATTGTCGTTTTTTGTACAAACATAGAATAAAGCAAGAGAGATTAAACAATTTTAAAAGATTTTTACCTTCTTACGCGCAGAATTATAACTTCTATGGCGTGTAAGTTGATACAAGTATCAGTACACACACATGCTTTTTCTATCAAGGCTAAGCTGTTACCGTGTCATGCCTCGGGCGATTGTTGGTATCGCCGTCGGGTTTCAGTGGGTATACACAGTAGCGAGTCCCACATAACCCTCAACACCAGGCAACCATGCCCATGCGTAACACATTTTACCACGAAAAAAAAGATCAGTATAAAGTTGTAAAACTTTGTTAAATTTTGTTAATTCAAATAATTTAACAATAAATAAATGTATTGTAAATGCACGTATCCCTCTGGTTTCTGTTTAGTCCGTACATGTTAACTTGTGGTGACTGATCGTACTTGAATTCGTGTGGTGATAGTAGTTGTTTCTACTACGTATTTGCGTGTTGTTCCCACGAGTATATAAGTCCGTGCTCCTATTTCACCAATCTGATAGAGAACAAATCTTTGTTTCGATTTTTTTTTAATTCTTGATTACCCAAGATGTCATATGGAACATGGTGTTATAGTTGCAGCTCCTTACAAACGTTGTATAAAAAAACTTGTCGATTAAAAAGGGTGGCGGAGAGTTTATTGCCAGTTCTACGCCCTTGATTTGAGAACTGGCAGTAAATGTAAATTCACAATTAAGTTAATTTTTTTGACGTTCATAAGTAAACTTCTTTACCTGTATGATTGAAGATATTTTTGTTATGTTTTATTTTGAATGTTAATGCGTCAAAAAGCCTTTGGCTGCTTTGTTTACATTAGTGGAATTCGTTTAAATCTTTCTTTGCCGTCACGGGTAGTAAATTCTGCTAAGAACGGTGATATAGCACCCAACAACATCACTTCATTACGATAAATTTCCAAGTAAAGAAACATTTACAAAACTTTTATTTTAGAAAAATATTTTTCCGACTTATTGAAGCAAGAAACTAAATCGCTCGTATCGAGACTCAAAGCTTACGCCAGACTTCATATTGACGTTTGTTATCTTATATCATATTCTTTATTTTTACAGTTTAAAATTTTCCGTATTATCTACTCTTAATATGAAGCAGTTAATTTGGAAGAAAAGTTTAAGTCTTCAAAATATTAACTGTAACGAAGTTTTTAAAAGAATCTATAAAATGTATGCAGTAACACCGAGGTTTATGTAGTGCTGTGATACTATTAAATTATCATTATTTCCAAGATAGCCTTAATTCGTAATGTATTTGCATGATTTGAAAAGAGGTCGTAGCCAATAACCGTCAGTGAGTTTCCAAACGATTGCTTCTCGGAGGCACGCCCGAATTTGCCACTAAAATATTTAGACCAACCATTTATTTTACACGCATCATTGTTTTGTCCGGTTTGTGCTTAATAAAACTCTATGTTGATTTGTTAGTTCTCATTAACACAGTTTAATAGAAAATACTAAATTTTTCAACTTATCCAAATAAAAATAATATCATTCTCTTTTAAATACATATTATATAAAAGTCGTATTAGTTACACTACTTATAACTCAAATCGGCTGCGCCGATTTTAGGTATCTATTTCTTAACAAAACTAGGCATATAAAAGAAAGATTTTTTTCCCATTTCAACCAGTGCAGTGGCACCACATTTGTTCTGCAATTTGACAGCTCATAATGCAAGACAAGAGTATATTCTGTTGAAATCTAAGAAATACAAATCAATTGCGTATGTAGAGGTCGGTCGGTTTGTTTTGTTGTTTTGGAGAAGTGACTAATTACCAATGCCGCAGACAAGAATATCTAATCTTTCACAACAAAGCCGTAACGCAGTCAGGCTGCGAAATAGGGCGAATCAATCAACTGAAGTAGACCAAGAAAGCGGACAAGAACAGAGGCACGTTAGTGTGGTCCGAGTTCGCGGTTTTCAACACAGAAGAGCAAAGAGTGAATTCGTGAAACGGCTAGGGTAGAAATGAGAAATCGTCGAGGTTATCGCACAGATCAACAACGAGATATTGTTCGACGCGCAAGAAGAAGTGCTTCAGGTGTTGATTTGTATCGTGTCGCATTTCTATACGATTGCACAATTGATTGCTCGCATCCCTTCGTTAGCATAGGTCCAATGAATGTTCATTGCATTGAAGTTCGCGGCAGAAACACCTGGATTGTGCTGCGTTAATGGTAAAATGAAATTGCCGTCATTGACTCCTCCACCTGAGCCATTGAATTTATTTCCGCATGGCGAAACACGAGAATTAAGACATTTTCTAGCGAACACTCAAAAATGCAATGGATGTTTTCAAATTACATATTTCTTTTGGGGCTGACATTATCAGAGAATATGGTTTTAATTCAACATCAAGGTTATTTATAAATGTTTATAGATTTTGAAATCATGGCTATCATTTAAAATGTGGGCTGATTTTTAATTTCGACTTTACAGGGCAGATTCACCATCGAATAGGATCATTGCTAACTCTTGAAGATGCATAAATTCAAGCATAAATTCTTACAAATACACTTTATGGATAATATTGAGAAGCAACTTGATTGCGAGATCAAGGCAAATAAGCATTTTTTGAGATCTGCATCAGCTGATTCACTAACATCATATTACATTGGTCAAAAAGTTAAGTTCCAATGTAGTCTGCATTGGAGCGCATGACTACAAGGTCGAGATCAGAGCAGATAAACGTCCAGCTAGAACACACGAACGCACATATAACGCTCCAACAATAGATGAATGTAATTGTGATTATTGGTGTATATTCCTGAAAAAATATGAAGGTGCAGGTGAATTACATGCTACCCTTGTGGGATTCATACGCGCTAATGACTTTCTCGTTTACCTTACAGAAAGGTGGGCAGAGGCATTCAGTCCAAGGGAGAGGCACTTACGTTGTGTTATACTTTGAGCGATTTTGTAAATGATTTTAAAAACGCTAGTATCTAAGATTTATTTAATTGACTTTTATTCGAATGAATAACTACTACTGGCAATTGATAGGTGATAATAATTTACTGATTATGAATACTTTAGACAGGTATTTTATAGTCAAAATCATAAAGTGCAATACTTAACTGGTTATATACTTAAATAGATTCCACACTCGAAACTGTTTAGTGCGTATTAACGTAGTTGCATTCATTTATTTCTAATACATATTCCGTATTGGTAACCAAAGTCGACAAGGCTGTCAACGTTGAGGTACGAGTTTTGTCTGGTTCTTTCAAATACTGATATCTTGTTTATTTGATAAATACAGGGGAATAATTCATTCATTTATTACTAATTTTAATTTATACAATAATTGTTTAAATATTTAAACAGATATTGTGCAAAAGTACCGTATACTATTCAACAAATTATGAAGATCTGGGAAAAATATGCTTGGAAAGGGTTCTGTCTGCCTGTCGTTGAAGTGAGTAATCAGTGTCGTTTAATATACATGTGATATACTTCATGTATCTTGAATCATAATGTTTTTGATTTCTCTTTCGATGAATCTGAAGCAGTCAGGTGTTTTGAAACGCTGCTTAATTTCCTAAGTACTAAGCGAAAATGTGAACTAAATTTACAAGTAAAATTATCGTACATCGAGAAAGCGGACATAAAACACTCGTTTCGATTTATTTCAGAAGTTTGTTACGACTACGTTTATTTTATGCACCCCAACTTGCCTGTTTAACATTAAGCATTTTCTTTTTATTGTACGAACGAGCGCTTCTTTTGTTGAGTGAGGAAGTTACAAGGACGTCCTAAGTATTGTGTAGAGAGCGAACAGTTTCGGCGGTAATATGAAACGTGGACTAAAGATCGTACCGCGTATGTTACTATGGTAACTAAAAGTTATCACGTGTCGTCATCTAACGTGCAACCCCAATAACCTATCTCAATCAATTTTTGACTATCTGAGATAAACGTCATAATCCAAATATTGATAAAGTGTGCACAATAACCAATCGATGGGTTGGAATAGCCATTTGTCGTATGTGGATAGACCTTTGTATGAAAATGACATTTCAACTGTGGGCCAACATCCTATCTTATGATTTTAAGTTACACCAGTCTTTAAAATAATTAAAAAGCTATTTGATATGTTTTAAACATAGATATGTATATTTTAATATTATTTGTACGGTTTTATTTTCTTTATTTGGTTTGTATTGATTATCTATATATATAAAAGAAAGTCGTGTTAGTTACACTACTTATAACTCAAGAACGGCAGAACAGATTTGGGTGAAAATTGGTATGGAGGTAGCTTAGGGCCAGGAGACGGACATAAGATACTTTTTATCCCGTTCGACAGCGTTCCCGTGTCACTTGACATGAAACGTCAGTCACTATAAAACGTGGTATAACAAAAAAGAATCAGACTTGGAATAACAAAACGCAAATGATAGCTATGTAATTGACGTATAATGACAGCTATGTAATGACGTATAGTGAGTGAGTAGATGACAATTTGATATTTGTAAGAAATCAATAATCAAACTATTTCTATTAAATAAATAATTAACAATTATAATGTAATGATAGTGCCATTGCCCATTCGTATAATGAATGATTAATGTAGGTATTTAATTTTTTTGTATTTTTTTCAATAAAAAAAACTGCTTATTAATTGCCATTAAGGCGGAACAAAGTTCGCCGGGTCAGCTAGTATCAAATATATATCAGTGTAAGCAGAGAAGAGATTGGATTCTTTCTGTCGCCAAAAATGGATTGTCTTCGTAGGGTTTGGTTATTGGTATACAGATAGGAGATCGATCGACTATCACGGTCTGCTCTCAGATTATCTATCTATCTAAGATTGTGGATTAACTATTGGGTTCGGCCGTTAATAAATACTATATTAAGCCCACATATCGCATTTTAAACTCGTTGACAAATGAAAAAATAGATCATATGCCAAAAGACTAGTATAGCGTACTATTATGGTAATTCCTAATAATTTACTTGAATATTGATAGCTGTTTATTACACCTCATAAAAAGCACTTTGAGCTGTTATCTCAGGATAGCCAGATAGCCTAGGAGTCAGTCCCTGGTGCAATTTAAACATCAACTAATAATCTGATAATCTGTATTCTGTAGCCCGCTCACGTTTTAATTTCTTCTTGCGAATCAATAAACCAAATTTATAATTCTTACTTATAATAGATGGAAATCAAATATTTTAAATCGTACCTGTATACAATTGTTGTTTTTATTTGGATAGACAGTTAATTTTTTTTTGAAGTGGCGCTATCTGTGTAGTTTCCGCTATTTAAAAATAAGAACGATAGCGCGTTTTATATGTATGTCAACGCCATATAGTGGTGCATTATTTGAACTGATTTAAGTCAGTTTCTTGGTAGTGATTATTTTGGATAGCATTCACTCGTTTTATTTGATACTGATATGTTATTATTAGTATATTTATATTTAAAATGAAAATCCATACTAGTAACATGTGTACTTGTGTACTACGCATTTATATTAAAATTCCACTGCAGGTTCCCATCCTAGCTTGCTTAATATAATATAACATTTTAATAATCTTAGTAAAACAAATTAATAATAAATATAATTAAATTATAATATAATATTTATTTATATAAGTTAATATTTAATAATTTCAGTGATATATGCCGTCAACGCCAAAGAAGTTTTACTTCAATCGCGCGTAAAGGTTACACGCATACTATTTTTCGTTATTTATTCAGCACCATGTCTATAAGTAATACAGCGCAAACATGCAGAATTACATGTAATATCTGTCAGATCATGGGTTGATCCCAATTACAGCCTCCGGCTTCGCAAGTTAACGCAATTACCACTTAAAAAGTGCGAAATTGCAAAACGACGCCTTGCTAAGTTAATAGCTCTTACCTGCTAGTCGGGTTTACATAAAGTGAGATTTTTTTTACGCTCGGAGTGTACTTATTTTTTTGTCTTTTCACTTTTATCTTCATACAAAATGTAATGAGCCTTTTAGATTTAGAATTACTTACGTAAAATATTAATACAAAACAATATTATAACATTCCTGCTTAACGAAAGTGTTCATTATGATATTTTATATATCTCTTAATTTTAATATCCATTAATATAGGAAAATTTGTATAAAAGATTTAAAAATAAAGATTAATATATACCTATTACATTATTTAAATTGTGTTTATATTTATAAAACAAACATGTGTAGAATATTTTTTTACTACTGTTAATTTTGTTTGCCATTACTGAAATATAATTAAAAGTTAACTACTATCATATAGATTGCCTATTTTAAATTATTTAATACATCAATTTATTTGATATGCTGGAAAACTATTTTTGCGAAAATATATTCTATTCGCTGAAGCGTGTGGTTTTTAAACTCAAACGTTGCTAATTAATCGTGGTTTTGTGGCAACCACACAGCGGTGCACTCATTTGGTGCGTCCGATGTGGTTTTCTGTTTTCTCGATATCGTTTGCCTTTAGATAAAATAAATAAATCAGTGACGCTACAACCTCTTTTGGTCTCAGATTTCTTCTCTCAAATCTACTAGGCCTACTACTAGGCTACACCTACTAAGTAGGTGATCAGCCTCCAGTGCCTGACATACGTCGTCGACTTTTTGGGTCTAAGACATGTCGGTTTCCTCAAGATATTTTCCTTCACCGTTCGAGCAAATGTTAAATGCGCACATAGAAAGAAATTCCATTGGTGAACAGCCGGGGATCAAACCTACGACCTTAGTTATGAGAGACGCACGCTGAAGCCACTAGGCCAACTCTGCCTTTATATATGATCTTTAAATCCACAGAGATGAAAACACGTGTAATAATTATTTCAAAATATGTTACAATAAAATATAATTATAAATTCCATCAAAAATATTTACGCAACTATTACTATTACAGTTGTTCCCATTATCCATAAAAAAATCAGTGGCAAATCTTTAACAGAAAGTAAACTATGTAGCATACCAGTAACATAGCAAGAATTACAAGGATGAGTCCGTTTTAATTAATCCTAGTGGGTCTCTCGGGTTCCACAAGTTTTTCCATTTCAAATTGTAAGAACTCCCTCCAGCTAATTCGCTTTTGATTGCCATTTCCAGCGTTGATTAGGTTGGATACAGCGGTTTATACTATCGGATTTAGTGTATATATTATGTAGATTTAATTATTTTACATAAGTTTCTTATAACTTGAAAATAACTTGTAAATCTATATATATATATTTGACGCTACTTTCAATTGAAAAAACCAATAGTTTGAACTAATTGATATAAAATTCTTTATAAGCTAGCAATTATTTCTTATTGTAATTTTAAATAAATTCTGTGCTGTACTAAATATACTTATGTTTAAATTTACATATTTAGATTTAATTATTTTACATAATTTTCTTATAACTTATAAGTATATATCACCATCAACTTTTCAATAGAAAAAATCAATAGTTTGAACTATTGATTTGAAATTATTTAAAAGCTAGCAATTATTTCTTATTGTAATTTTAAATAAATTCTGTGCTGTAATAAATAAACTTATGTTTAAATTTACATTTCTGAGACAATTCAAAAACCAGTGGCCTTCTGTGTATGACACACACCGTCCAGATTTAGTGCTTAAGATTTGTTCACGATGTTAATACACACAATATGAACACTACTCTACTTGAAGTATAAGTTCATACATGGAAGTGGATCTTCATTGACATTCTCAATCATTAAACCGGATATCCGATTGTTAGAGGCACAATAAGTCACTAACATAGAACTTTGTGCTAAGTTCGATCAGTTGCTGGGTTGTTTATTGACTAAGATGCCTTAATTGCTTCGCCTCGCGATAGTTAGACTGTTCTACAGTTCTACTGAAATATTCGATGTGCTTACAATATGAAATCTGAAATAGTTTTAACTATAAAATTTAAATGTGAATAGCAAATCCAAATATATATGGTGATCGTAATTTATTGCTAATAGTTCCTAAAAAAAACCGACTTATATTTAAAACTTTTCAAGAATTTTATAATTTTTTAAATAAATTAAAAAATAGATTTCTTTATAGAACATGGGGCAAACGGGCAGGAGGCTCACCTGACGTTAAGTGACACCGCCGCCCATGGACACTCTAGATGGTAGAGGGCTCGTGAGTGCGTTGCCGGCATTTTAAGAATTTGTACGCTCTTTTCGTAAAGGACCCTAAGTCGAATTGGTTCGCAGTGGGCAGCAGAGGTTCCACAAAGTGGTGGTGCACGGCAAAATCTGCCTTGAAAAATGCGCAAGATACATATATGATGGAGAGGAAGGAATAGATGAAAGATAAGAAGTCACAGAAACGCGAAAGAGTACCAAGGATAGTATAAAGACAATGACAGTTACTGGCATTGTCTGATATGAATGATTGTTTGAATGGTTGTCGGACCTGCAGATAAAATAATTAAAGATGGTCTTAAATTAGTTTATTGGCATCAACCGTTTCATTTCTATATTGCACACTATAAGTGAAGGTTTCTGCTTGGTTCGACCACTCGGCTATTGAGTCAAACTTCTGTTTGACTCTATGACTCTACGACTCTTCGTAAGAATGATTGTCAAATCATTATGTAAAAAAAAATTATGAAAGTGACAAAAATACTTTTAATAAAATAATGAGAATTATAATTTTTTAGATCTAGTAAGATCTAGTATTGGCAAATCAAATAAACTCCAATAGTTAGTTGGTATTATAAACGGTTTTGAACTTTGGTGTTCAGAATTTATAAAATCCGTTTAATTGTGACAAGCATTGCCTCGACGTATGCAATTTTTATTAAACCGGAATTTGCTTTTGCTAAACAAATTTAAAAACTTTTCACCGTAATAATTTTAGTTAGTTTTACGAACTTATATTTTAATGGAATAACTTTAGTAGAACTAGTCATATTATCTTTTTTTAAGTGATATTGAGATAATTATACAGCGTTTCACTTTTTGTATACATATTTCTTATTTTGAAGTATCTTAAGGAGTGCAAAACCTATAAGCAACTTTCGCAATAGGTTACAAACGTCCAGTAAACAATTCAGCAACAAATAATTTTTAATCGGTATCCGATATTATTTTATACATTAGTATCTTATGAATTATCATAAGATTCAACCATAAAGTGTAATGAAAATAATTTCTATAGACTATAGTTGTAGTTTTTCCGGGCGGGTAACTGCGTCCGGTTTCCGGAGGCGCAAGCCGGAAGTTTGTCCGGGTGGCTTCCGGTGCGTTGTCCTTGCTACAACTTCCGATTATTTCATAATCTACTTTAAATAAGTATTATTATATAAAATAAAAAAAACCATGTATATTCAAACTATAAATATATATTTATAATCAATACTTCTCAAAGTATTAAATATATATAAAAAAAAAATACGAATGCGTATACACAGACTAAAAATGCGCGTCCTTTTTACATCTCATAGACACTAACGGAACAAGCAAATACATTTCTAAATCTATCTAGACCATTGAAATTATGTTATACTTTCCGTGCTTACAAACCCAATACAGTACCAGTTTTATCATGAGAACCCGTTAGAAGGCGGTCAAATAGCATTTCAGTATTATATTAAAAAAAATAAGCAAGTCACTACAATTCACCAAAATAGAAGGTAAATGCGTTCAGTGATTAGTACGCACGAGCGAAACATTGGTATTTGTTTTACTTTACAAAGAAGTCTTGACGTGCGCCATTAAGCGGGCCGGCCCATTCATTCCCTTCATTCTTTCGGTCATTCGTTCAACGATCACCTGGGGACCATATTCCCTCTAATATAACGTTATTTTGCTTTTCGCTTACGATTTTATTCGTAACGCTGTTCGAATTACTTCTACCTGATTACATAGCCTAATATTTTCCAATTCAGCCGAGTGACGTTATATTTTAGTTATTTTTTGAAATTCACACTATATTTATATGAGACCTTATGGCGCGTTTCAGCTATATAGGTAGGGATAGGTATTACTAATAGTAGCTATTAAGCTACTACTACCAAACGCGATCGTATGTGGTACAGATGATTTTATTGCAATTTTTTTCTGTTATCAACTATTCAAAAGCAGCTCTTTAAAAATCCCTTTATCCGATGGACTATTTGAGACATTAGCACACAGTCCATCGCACAAAGAGATTGATCAATTTACTAAGACCATTGGCTAATTTACTTATACGAGTTGTTCAATAGGACAATTATTTTTTAACAATTAACAACATTATAGTGCAACGAGTGACAATATTTGAAATGAAATCATTCGTCTTACACCGCAAGGAGTCGGTTCCATAAATCGAGTGCTTAGTATGCTTGGTAATTGTAATCTGTGTGATGCGGGGTTTATGCCATCACGAGACACTGCTATTTCTAATGCTGACTGATTTATTGTTTATGTGGAGTATTGTTTTGTACAAGACGTTTCGGAACAATTATGCATTAAAATGAAAAACCGTTTACTCGATAAAAACCTTTTATTGGTAATTTTACAGTTATCAATTTGTAGAAACTATTTTATTAACAACCGATTGTTTTTATTAAATGCATCTGAATTCTGATAATAATGCATTCGTGTTGAAAAGTAATTTTAAAGGAAATAGTCTGTATTTTCAAGGCAAAATACTAACTTCTAATTAAAATAATAATTTATTTTCTTAAACTATTTATTATTAAAGATAATATTATATGCTTTGCCGAATGTATCTACCTATATATAGATTAAAAAGCCATTTTATGAGGACAAAAGTCGTAAACAAAATTATAAATTAATTATGATAGGATGAGAACAAAACGCCAGATGGCAAGGGACTGGTACAAAGATAAGCGAAATTTTATAATTTCAATCCTCTAATTGGCTATTCGTAAGGCCTAATCAGCTAATTTGTTAATTTTATTTTAGTAGCCAATTGTCTGTGGTCCAAGTGTATTTAAAAAATTGTGTAATTTATTACTAATATTGGTATATATTTTTAATACTAGACCATGGAAATATGCAGTGATACTGTAGTGATGGTAGTACATTTAATGTTGCATTTTCAAAGCCAGTATGTCGAAAATAGTAATCTTAAATAGATTTTACTTTCTAGACATAATTTGGTCAATCAATTTGTATGTGACGTGAAAAATACAATAGATAAATTAAAGTCATCAAACGTATTAAAATGAATTTCATTTACAATAACTTTTATAATATGTTTACATGTGGTTTTGTTTCTGTATAGTTACTATTCAACATTTTATACAAATATAAAGTCCCTTTATTATTTATTATATTCAATTCACTATATACAAATATAAATTGTAGTAAGTTTATTTGATTGATATGAATGGCTCTAATATAATATCTATCTCAATCTTATAACTTTTAACCTAATCGTTTCTTTTCGAATCAAGCAAGAACATTCCTTATTATTCGTTAATGAAGAAACCGAAGGGTTCTATTCGTGTTCCCATTCCCCATTACAGACAAATGCCGGAATTTCACAAACGATTCATAATTTCCTTTTAATTTACACAATCAAAATTCGATTGGCAATTACGCGACTTCATTATACTTTGCAATGATAAAATCATTTACCAACATAATTCTAATAAGAAAGTAAAATAAATAAATCCAGTGGGTGGGTATCAACGAAGATTTTTTCATAATTTAGCTTTTGGTCACTAATCAAACGAACCCACACCATTTCACCATTCGTTGTAGGCTTTCCACGTAAATGTGTAATAATCCCTGTTAGACGCAAAATGTTTATTTATTTATTTTTAAAACGAAAGAAACACAAATAACACAATATATATAAATTACAAGGGATGCAACGGGCGGCCTTATCGCTAACAAGCGATCTCTTCCAGGCAACCCTAGTAAGAAAAGAAAACAATAAATAAAAAAATGATGAGTGCAAGAAGTGCATAACCAGAAGTTATATAAAAAACAAAATATATATAGGTATATATTTATATTTATAAATGCTTTGATTTAGATACATTTGTCAATAAAACCTAATGTCGATATTAGTAAATACAGAACAAAGGAGACGTATTAGAGTAATTAATCTAATTTGGAGATGTCCCTAATTGTCCCTGTGGCGCCATCTGTCCTACTCCCTGAGACTGCTAACAAGTTGCTAAGCTCTCATCGATCAGTATACGTGAACCGGATCACTTACACCCAAAGTTATATTATTATCTAAAAGTTATGTAGATTAGAAGATCCTTGGGGTTGATACGTTTCTGTAGGGACACGGTCGCATGTGTCTAAAATATAAAATAGTCACCGCTACAAATATCGTTACAACTTTTTTTAAAGTCTCACATTGGCACTGGATCTTTTTCATTTTTATTTTTATTAAAATTATTGTAAATAATAAAAAAATCCTACTTCTGCTTTCTTAAATAAGTAGATGTGTATATTATTAGGCGAAAAAACAGGCACTAACTAATTGGAAATATTTATTTTGATATATTTATTTGATCTCATATACATGAGTATCAAAATTTTATTAAGAAGTAGGCGTATACAGGAAAAAGCGGCAACACATCATTAACCCCATATTCGGACCACCCAAGGGCAATGGACGATGGATGATAAATGTATAAATGTATAATCTGTATAAATTCGCGTCCTCCATTAGTCGGCGTCAGAGCGCACCGCCCCTTAAGTGAAACCAGACATTAATATGACTTATCGATGAGTAAAACCTTTCCACTGATGCTAAACCATATAGTCATTATTATACAAACACAAGTTTAAATAAATTTAAGTTTAAATACTTATATATGAATAGAAATAGTGCTTAAAAAAGCTCATTCGTAACTAGCATCGGAATAGCAATTCAATGGAAAATAATCAGTTTGAGGTACAAATATTTTATATATTACTCGTATATTCAATATTTGTTCTATAAATAAAATTTAAAACTGACCAACTTTGATTCGAAACTTAAATTAACCCATATTAGATTATGAAGCCTACATACGTCATGCAATTAAAGTTTATTTTTGTTGTAAATTATGTTATATTAGACTTGTAGTAGGAAAGCCGTATTTTCTAGGGTTATTGTACATCTGTATAATTCGGTCATTAAATGTTTCGGAGTTGGAGGAAATTGATGCTCATTTTCTATGTACCTGATCGTTTACGAGCTTGCTTTGTTGATGAAAAATAACCTAATATAATTATTTAGTTTTTTCCTATGGTTTAGGGTCTAAATATTAGTTGTATAGTAAATATGCAATAAGCATTTAATCTGTAATACAATTATGTATGTAAATGATTTAAATAGCCTTTTGACTTGGTTCTCCGCCCGGTTTTACACATTTATTCAATAATACAATTCTATATTACGCTGGATGATAAAGATCAATAACGGTTGACGTTATCACGTACCCAATTCGATTCCCGGACAAAGTGTACAGTCCCCGATGCGGCATCTTGAATACGCTACGAATACCAAATGGCTGGATCAAATGAGAACAAACTTTATAGATCTGCACGGCCAATCACAATAATACTACCTGTGCAGTCAAAGTAGTTCAGCTATTTCTACAGTTAATATAAAAATCACATTTATTTCCTTCCTAGATAGAGAATATCTGGTTTTTAGCGTGGCATACTTGTATGAAATTGTGATCACTAAATCGTTGACGAGAAATCCCTATCTGAGCGGCTCGATCCTTCGGCGTTGCATACAGATGTGTGGTCACTCTGCATCTTCCACCGCATTTACCATGAAGAGTGTTCAGAGGAGTTGTTCGGATTCATACCAGTAGCTGAGTTTTACTATGGACGTCGAGGAAGAATACGAAATTCCACCTCCACCCGTATCACCTAAAATTTCGCCTTTCCACAACTACGCGTTTCGCACTTAACATCAGATGAGCCTCATGCCCGTTTGGTCCCTGTTCTATAAAAAAAACATCTTCTTTCCCAATAAGACAAAAGCAATTGGTATACTGCCGGAGTTCAATCCTATGAACTCAGAGATGAGTCACATGCTGAAACCACTAGACGTTGGTTTTTAAAGCAACTGCGAAGACAATTCTCCTAACCTAAGTTCTAAATTATGGGTATTTCAATGGCACGCTGGTAACTATATACGTTCTTCACGCTTTGATTATTATAACTATGAAGAGGAATATATTGAAAACATAATACTGACTTGAAACCGAGTTCTTTAGGTATACTTAAGGACATACAAAATGCGGAGAATGTCAGGTGCAGGTCAATACACATTTAGTACACCTGTTCTCTTTTACACTAAACTTTAGTGAAGCACGTTGCAGAGAGAAGCGGTTTGTTTCATAATTATTATTTTACTCTTGTATATACTATAAGTATATCTGGTACATATTATGTCAATGATTTTTGTGGAAGCAGTAAAATAGTAGTTATTTATTAAGATTTTCCATATTATTATTTCTGGTGATCCTCTGTCTGTCTTTTAAGTGTAATCAACCATGTGTCTTGGAACTAGAAAAAAATGAAAAATCAGAAATGAAACTGTAAAACGTAAAGAAAAAGAACACTAAAAAGAAGTGATGTGCATTATTTTAAAGAAAAATCGTGACCTTTGTTTGAGCCACAGTTATATATTGAAAATGATTAAATATTACGGCTGCATAGTAGTATAGTTAATATACATGCCATAAAAATTAATTGTAATATTATATCCGCTAAAGTCTATGTATGAGGGCATATGTCAGACATAGCACTGTGTAGATGTTAAGTATTTCGCTAATGATCAATAGAAGCGAGGGTTAGGCTGGCTCTCTAGTCTACCCCAAACTGTAACAAGACTATACAAAGAGCCTCGGGGGAATACGCATCCAATTAATATTAGTAAGTGTAGTAATGAATAGTCAGTAGTTCGTTCGATCTCAGAGTAAGATTTGAGATGTGTCAAAACTTAAGATGTATTTTCATATGAAAACAATAATATAAGCATATATTATATTGATAATATTATCATAATAATATATGCTATATGTTTTCATTTATTTATTTATTATTATATTAATTTCATTCAAATGGCTTGAATGCGAAGGGTGCGTCCACATCTAGAAAATTTGCCGCGGATGTGTAGCTCGCGAGTCGTTTGCGAGCTGCTCGCGTGCCGTCACCCTCTATGCGGAACTCAAGCAAGGCTCGTAAAAGGTGCACGGGCGTAAAGCGCTAGCGACTTGATTGGATATCTATCATTAATTAACTGTCTAGAGATTCAATTAACTCTCTGATTTAAATACTTTCTCTGAGTCTCAACTCCAAAGGGAACAAAATCGAAGTTGGAGGAGGAGAGACTCTTATATTTGAGCCGTTTATTATTTTCCGCCTGTTCTGCGGCCGCCCCAGCTTCTTTGTTAGTCCGAGTGAGATTAGACGGGCCTTACGTATCCACACAAGTATCATCCCATACCAAAGGCAAGAGGTGCCAGTGTTTGGCGAAGGATAAGCTTTAAGCCAATGACCGGCTTCCCTAGACCAACCTTGAGTGGTCTGCTATTGAAGTGTGACTTAATAAGTTATGCAATTTAGATTTGCAAGAATAAATGGATGGATTTTACCTACTAGACTGCTAAATTTTTGAGCAGATGAGAGAAACGTCGGAAAAGCTACAACTGTACACCATCTTGCGTACTCCTAATCCGTCGGTTCGAATAGGGAGCGATGCTTGATTTCAAGAAGATGTTACAAAATAAACGTTTCAAATATACCATATACCACACCAACGAACTTTTTAAAAGATTGCTCAAATGATGTAATAGTATTGATGATTCCAAAGAGCCACACTGAACTATCTAAGTTTAGTTGTTTATAAAAAAGACAGACTTTTAATTAACAATGTGTGCCGTAATATCCAGGCTTGCGAGGCTTCTGGCGTTGCGAGTGCCCATGGGTGGCGGCAGTATCACTGACCTTTTACGCATAAATAACTTACTTTTCATTTTTATATTGCCGTGTTTCTCTAAAAGTATTCTTTAAAAGCTTCTTTGAAATCCAAATTCTCACTATGAAGATGTATTTCATATTTATCAAAATTAAAATTTCGCCCGACCTATTGAAAGTATAGTCTAATATAATATTAGATTGATCCAAAATTGCATGTGTGTTGCCTCCTAGTGTACCATCGTCAAGATAGCAGACGTTAAAATTTGATTGAATTTTGTGTGTAAGACACATAATTAGTTATATAAGTAAAGTCTTGCACAGAGTCTTGAGTTTCTTAAAAAGTGACACATAAGACTTTAATATAGCCAGCAGTTAACTAGCGTTAATTTCAAAAAAACAAATGCGCGTTAGCTATATCGCTGTACTAAGTTACGCATGATGGAACGCGGCAAAGTCAAATAAAGCGACACGATGATGATACTCGGGTTGTCGCTGCATCTAATTGGCTTTGAGCTATCTTTTATAGAGCCTAGACGTAGTAGAGGGTTTGTTTCCATAGTTTGTTTAAAAAGGATGTGTAATCCTTAGGAATTTGTAGACAAATTTACATAGGTCATTAAATGAAAGAAGTATTTAAAAAACTTTCATGCCCTAAGCACGAAGAATATGAATAGTTAATGTACTATAATGTAATTCATGTATGTACACACAACTTAAGCAGCACTGGTTGGCTGTCTTTAGAACTAAACGGAAGAACAATGATAGTCTATACTCCTTATGGAGTATAGACTATTATTATTTTATTATTGCAATTATTGAAGTTATCTTCAATAATAGCAAAGCGGAAACTCTGAAGACGGGATCGCAATTCCTTACGCTATTCAAAATATCCTGTAATGCTGTCAAAAACCACATTGACGTATTGATACAATATCTATCGTATGTAAAATGTGGTAAAGATACTATGTACTGACCGGCGCGGTGAGTTAAATTGTGATTACTCAAGCAGTCACTTCGTGGTTAGTGCGTTGTAAAAGCGGAAATTCGTTATTTCTATCGGACAATCGGCAGTACTTTCTATACTGTACAATATGGAGACATGTTGAAGACAAATTAATTTAATAATAATAGATATAAAAAAATGCAATGCATGTAAATTAATATGTTATGGGCAAAGTTCTAATGAAAACTTCATTTAATTTAATTTTAATTTACTTAAAGTGCATAACTTTTAGTGTGGGCACAAGTCCCACACTCTTAAGCTCTCATTGAAATCGACTGCATAGGCCATTCATCCTCTGAAAATATTGACAACCCCTTTCAGCTTGAAAAGCGCTCGAAAATAAAAGGGAAGACCCGATTTTTCCTTACTTAGTCCCTTCAATGGAACGCATAGGGAGTTTCCGAATAACTCTTTCCGCAGTAAACCTTTTAAAAGTGTTTTTGGTTGAGCCGCTTGAGGCTTTAGGAATCGTGAGATCAAAGATAGCAGACTCCTCCTTATAATGAACATTTTGAAGAGCTATTCGCGTAACTAAAGTTTATCGGATTGTAAAGAATACATAGCTGGCCATGTCTCATACTCGTGAACGGGTGCTACTTGTGGTGACTGGTCGTACTTAAATTGGTGTATGCGGTAATTTATTTATTTAATCACTTACATGGCCAAACTCATACTAAAAATAGACTAAAATATAGAAGTATACAATATTAGTTTTATAATAACATAAAACACAGTAGATGCTAACCTCCAATACCCTCAAAACAGAGTAAACTATCGCTGATGTTAGTTGTTTCGAGTAAGTATTTGCGTGTTTTTCCCACGAGAATGAAAGTGTGTGCTCCTATTTAACCATGTCTCCTGCTGATAGAGGACAAATCTTTGTTTTTAATTTATTTTATTATTATTTATTACTTAAGATGTCATGTGGAACATGGTGTAATGATTGCAGCTCCTTACAAACGTTGTGTAAAAGAAAAAACTTAGCGATTAAAAAGAATGGCGGAGAATTGTTGGCCAGTTCTTCTCGTTCATTCTACACCCTCGATTGAGGACTGGCAGAAAATGTATTTCTTTACAGCAATTACCATGTATGTGTATTCTTTACTGGCGTTCATAAGTGTTTATTGTGTTATGAAATGAATAAAAGATATTGACTTTAAGCTTCAATGAATTTGAACTTTTTTACCTTCAGAAGAGTATGCACAAGATACTACATACGAGTATATAATTTATACTATATTTAAAAAAAATATACATGTCGGTAACTAAACGCCTAGACCGGTCATTACACATGAAAAATTCCTTAGCTAATAGTCAATTTAACAAGAATCACTGGCGTGTAGAATGACTATATTTAGCATATATTTCGTGCACATTTACATCTAAAAAAATAGATGTACTTTTCACACGTGATAGAAATGAAACCTTCAAAAACAAAGTTTTTATAATTAATCATATTTAAATTAAACAATTTACATTATCTAAATGTATTAAACTTTTCATTAAAACCAGTATATAGTTAATGATAAATTTTAATTTATAGGTTTAATATAAATCTTTAATTTGACAAAAACTAAAACAACGAAAGTTTGAAATTCGATTTAATGAAAAAGCGGCAGTAAAAAGAGGCTGTATAATGCCTCCTATCTCATTTTCTCCCACGTTAAATCTTATGAATTCATGTTTCTCTCTCTTTTTACTGTCGCTTTTTCCATTGCATCCGGCTTGAAATTACGATTCTAAAGAAGTTTCTATATCTATCTCATTGTCTCCCACGTTAAATCTTATGAATATATGTTTCTGTCTCTTTTTAATGTCGCTTTTTCCGTTGCATCCGGTTTGAAATCACATCGATTCTAAAGAAGTTTCACTTAAAAAATACACGGCATACATATTACTAATTACGTAGTAATATTTTTTAGTTCAATCGAAAAACAAGTAAAACTATTTCAAGTGGTATTTAATTACCATTTCCGTCAGCCACACTTCACCTGTGCGTGTTATGCTGTCCGATCTTATCGACCCTTAAACGTATGTTTCTGTCTTATCGAATGGAAACTCGCAATTATTCGCAATAGAAAAATATCTTATAAACATCGCGTTATACTTACCCCGCTGAAATCCTGTTATCTCTAGAATACTTTTATATAACCAACCTGTTCAGGGCTGAAGATTAAGGCTAATGGGATCAAAAAATTGAGAAATTAAAAATATTTGTGACGAACTATTTATTGCAAACATTTAAAGGAATACATGGGAGCACAATTTTAGTGCCTAAATAAGACCATGAACTAACACTTTCATATGGACATTCTGTTTGTGCTATACACCGATGCTTTTTGTGTCTTAGCTATGCTGGTTTCGACCCATTTTTCAGCTAGTTTCAGAATGTTAATTGCACATGGAAATAAAAGCTTATACAAAAATAACAAATTTTACTTTATTTTAAATGAATAAAGAGAATCCAAATACATATAATTATTAAGCGATTTCATTGAGCTCCAACGTGTGTAATAAAAATTAATGCAGTATCTGTTCCGAGTAACGACCTGTGTAATTCCGATAAAAACCGGTCAAGGGTGTACCCAAATTATGTAAATCTTTTACGTCTCAATTATCTTACAGTATATTATTTTTGAAGTCTCTTAGAATGATAGTAGTATGTTTAACTATGAACATGTAACTGGTACGTGTGGTATTAATCCAAGAAATTTATAGTAAAAGTACAACTTTTGCCTCAGCCTCAGATTTCTGAATCTGTTTTATGGATAACTTTTCTTTATAATGAATCTTTCTGCATCGGGCACTGTTGTTTTAGTTTTTTGAAATGTATGATTATTTTTAAACATTAATACGACGAGATTGACAACATTGCTAACATTGTAAAATTTGAATTTTATAATGGATTAACAATTGTTTACTATTTTTGTGTCATATAATTTTATCTAAGTACATGTAAAATTGACGTTATAATTACAAATGAAAGGTTTTTACTATAAAACACGGATCTCCTGAAACGAATAACACCCATCGGCTTATTGCTTCTGTTTGCTGAGATAAATGAACTGCAACGATAAATTCTTATTAAAGCTCATGACTTTATCTGGTAAATTTACTACATTTTGAACTACTTTGCTTATGTACAATGTAGTTTAATTATCAGATTATAAATATTTAATTAAAGTGGTAAGTTCATTTTTTAAATAGCATCTTCTCATTCCCCTGAAAACTAAATAAATTATAAGAACAGACAGGTGTATTTATTTTATCATAACTTTATTATGGAATATTATAGAATCCGAGAGTTAGTAGCCTCTGTATTAGTTTTAAAATCTAATGTCAAGCATCCGTCCCATCGATCGTAAGAAGAAATAGAGTTTGTCTCTTGTGACTTGTGTTTATCTACAAACTTGTGTACGTATAAGTAACTAGCTGACCTGGCAAACGTCGTCTTGCCAAACTACTACCTTTAACTCAGCGCCATCTGTTAGAATTGTATCAAATAATAAACAAATGTTAATGTTATCGTAATTTTAGTAAGGATGCCTATTTTTTTGAAAATGAAATATAGCCTATGTCACTCAGGAATGATGTAGCTTTCCAACAGTGAAAGAATTTTTCAAATCTGCCAAGTAGTTTCGGAGCCTATTCAATTCATACAAACAAACAAACAAAAAATCAAACCTTTCCTCTTTATAATATTAGTATAGATAACCCAAGTGTTGTTTAATCGCTATAGAGATACCTCTGTAACCCATTTAGCTTGTAATGACATAAGTTAGTACTGAGATGACATATTTTCCATGTAAAAAATTTACTCAGTCATAACGTTATCCTTGTCTATCTTACGGTAGAGTCAGAGCCCTTTGTGCCATCACTAAATATTTATACATAAAAATATACAATAAATTATGGCCTTAAATATTAAACCCTCCACACTCTCAAACTCACGTCGTTTAATATAAATCACTCCAATTGAAAACCCATAGTAAGTACCGCTAAAAATTGCTTTCCAAAATTACATCAGTTATTAAAGTAATATGGGGTTATAAATATGGAAATAATGGCATTACCCCGGCCCTTGAGTGGATGGAAAGTTGCTAAATGAAGGTGCGCGATTCTTTTGGCGGTGAATTTTAATGGATTCACGCTGTTATAGTCCGCTTTATTAACGGATTTTAACAAACCTTTTTACGAGGCTGCTTTACTTTAGACTCGAATCTGTATAGATAGTAGCGTAGAAACATATTATTTAATATATAAAATTCACATGTCACGGTGTTAATAATGAAACTCTACCAAAATGGCTCGACCCATTTTTGTGAAATTTTGTGTGCCGATATCGGTAAGGTCTGCGAATCGGACAACATCTATTTTTCCTCCCCCTATGTGTAATCCCAACCGCTATTTTATTTATAGTCAATTTTTTTGTTCTTATTCTTTTAAGATACCTAGATAAGATACGACCCCTCTTTTTCATTTGTCAATTAAAAATTTATGAGTTGAATTCTTGGGTTTATGTAGAGAAAAATGCACGAAAATTTTTCACTAAAAGTTTTGATAAAGCCGAACAGTCTCTAGGGTAGCATAGCAAAATATTCCATGTATTAAAAAGATAAGCTAACTAAAATCACATTAAGGAGGAACGAAGGTACTGGGGCAGCTAGTATTAAATTATTAACAGAATTCATAAAAACAATATGTTCATGCACTGGGTCACAATGTCATATGATTCAGAAAAACCCAATTACTTATATCGTTTCAATTAAAGCTTATACTTTAAACATTAAACATAATTGATGTCTATTAGTGTTCGTTGAGTTGACGAGTTTACACCGCACATACCAATTTGCGTCTAATTCCGTGAAACGATAGGTGCTATTTAAACTAAGATTTATTACACTGTTTAATGCTAAACGATATCATTAGATAGACGAACGTATTATACAGATATGATATGAATAAATTAATAAAAATATAGTCATATATTAATATGTGTCCCTTATTTTTGAAGGTTTTTATTTTGCTCATTTGTTCCTGAAACACTCAGGATATTTTTACCTTATTTGGAGGACGATAACACGTACCGACTTGAATCGAATCATGTTCATAAAAGTTACGCAAAAATAACGAGGCGTACTTCATTGGTTCTTAGACTCATGATGAATACGTATTGTTTGAAATTTAAAAATTGTCAGGGAAATTAAGAAGCAATAAAAAAGTATTCTCGTTGTAGGTGACGGAACACTATCGTATAACTAGAGCAAAGTTACCGTCTAAGCGTCAAGTTCTTACAGTCCTCTTTTATAACAATCGTGAAGTTATATTCAGTGTTAATGAAATCGCAAATCTCGTAGTTTGAGGTTATAAAACAAGCTAGAAACCGTACCAGAGCTATTCCTAACTGTGTAAATAAACTTGTGTATCTTGACCATTCTTGTAGAGTTGATTTTTTTTCCAAAGAAACACAAGTTGTTTACAGTCGCTAAAGTATATTGTAATAATTAGCTATTCCGAATTTGAAGTAGATATATAAATTGTGCAAAAAATATTTTCGCATTATAGTATGTATGAACTTGTAATCAAATTATTTTTAGCTATAGGTACTTATTAATTATATAATGGCTGGTTTTGGTATCAATAAAAGTTTAAATTTTTAAAGAACATATATATATATAGATCCAAATTCAACTTAGGAAAATGTGTAATCAGTTTTTCATATTCTATCTATTGAAGATATGCGATACAATTTAAATTTACTACAAAAAAGGTAAAAATGCAGCGCATGGCGCGGAAAAAAATGCGATTTTTATGGACCTAGTGCAATGACTAGTGACTGTGAATGACTGTGAGAGTAGCACAAATTTGGCTTAAGCTTTTTCAATCCGGAAATATTATATTATGCGGATAAAATGAATTCCATTTTTGTAAAAGTGCAGCAAGATCGACATATCAATAGTTGCGACGAAGCTGAAGAATAGTTTGAAAAAAAAACTGTTTTGCATTAAAAAAACTGGATACACAAAAAGTTCAATATTTGGATACCTCAGAACCTTACCGAAAGAAACCCTAATGAATTCGTGATTCTTTATTATCCTTCAGGCAGTGTCAGGTTAACATCACGGGAGGACTATCAAAACCAATTATCGCTGTATTTTGATCAGAAACCTCAAAATTTCCGTAGCAATGGGATCATGCCCCAACCTACAAGATGGCAAAAAATTATTGAACAAAATGGTATCTACAAACTTCAGTTAAATGTACATAAAATATTAAAAATTATAGTTAATTTTCTTAAAAAAATGCAAAGATACTTTCACCAAGGTATTATTTGTTATTGTAGAATTTAAACTATTATTGCATTGAAAACGCTGTCCTGAAAACTAGTGTTTTGTAGATGACCGCCTTTTTTTTCTTTTGTTTTAATCTATCGGTACGTATTATATCATGATTTGAATCTGAAATTCATTTTCCTTATGTTCTAGAGATGTAAAATAAGCAATTTGACAAAATTTCGTAATATTAACCTAAACTTTTCCCTTAATTAAATGATATCAAGATTTTTTTCTTATTCCGGCACTATAGCGAAAATTTTCGGCATATTAATTATTATATGAATACTGCTGGTCCATTTCTTTGTGTTTGATATTATGTTGAAAAATTATCACTGTTGTATAATACATGATTAGAATAAAAATAAACAAAAGTACATAACAAAACCCATGAATATTTGAGAACGATGAATACAGAAGTAAATTCGTAATATATGACGGAAAATATCATAGACAGCGACCAAGTAATTGAAATCCTATTAGGAGTGATGAAAATGAAAGACGCCTGGAGCGGAAGAATCAGATGGCAAATAAAATGTGAATCGACCTTTGTCTTGCTTCTAGCGGAAAAGATTCAATTTGTCACGAATTTTAGTACGCTTCAAGTCAGGAAAGTTTTGCGGTGCCCTCAACGACAAAGTAAATAAAATGTTTGAAAAAAAAACGTTAACTAAGCACAAAATACATTATGTATGAGTGCTTTACAACAATTAAGATTGCTACATCGTCTTTCTACATCTCTGATAATTTTATAGCCTATGATATTATTATATAAAATTGAAATATAGAGTAACCAAACTTATCTTTATTGCTTAATTAATTTATTTAACCTGTAAAATCTGATTGATATGACATGGACTTAAAAAACTAAGATATTGAAACATACATATTGTTAGCTATAACATATTTTATTATATATTTGAATGAAACCGCTTTCTTTTAAGACTTGATTGAGTGGGCACTATGCTGACGCAAGAAATGCCCCAGGGGATCGGGATTTTGTCGTCCGACACCTGTCCGGGAGATCCACTATCTTGTTTATGAATTGATATTTGTAGGGACAAGATCGTGTAAAATATAATGACATTTTATCAATATAAAATGGACCTGGGCTTTTCAATACATCGTCTCTATGTGTGGGAATATAAAAATAAATTCTAAATCTACTTATCGATATATTAATAAATATACTACAAATTCGTAAAATATATACGACAACCACTTTGATTACAAAAAATGAGTGCACGATAAACGTTCTACATGTAACAAAATTTAATCTTTATCAAGTGTTTTTGTATATTAGCCAAGAGGCAAAAACAATTGGCAAAGATAGCCCAAAGGGGAAATCGAATCGCTATACCGTTCCCAATCGCCTAGTTTTTGTATGGTAAGTGATGTTATTTATGTTTTGCTGCTGTACCTTTTTTCGTATCAATGCGAATTGTTTTTGTTTTCGATATATGAAACAAATACTGACTTCACTTACCATTTAAATTGAAATAATAAAACTTGTTTAATTGTATTACCCTTGACCTACATTTATGTAATTAATGTCATAAACGTTAAGCTGGTGTGAAAATTACTTCATGAAATCAAAAAAATCGTAAACAATATCCCAGCTAAAGCTAAGTAGCCAGCCGCACGAACTGATTAATCGAATTCATCTAGAAATTTATAGACGTATGTAAATAGAAATGTGCTAGAGAAAATAAATGGTAATTTAAACGAGTAAACTTGTTATGTCACAACAATTCAGGAATCAAACTGGTAAACAGCGTTTTGAATTTTCGATTAAATAATATTTATTTTTGTAATAAACAATTCGGGAACACGTCGCTTGTTCTGTGGAGTTGTTCAGATGACAGTTGCAATTCAGTTACATCATTAAGGTGGAAAGTTAAATTTATCCCTAATCTAATTAACACCAAATTGTTAATGGTCCCTCAGGTTTGTTTAGAAAGATCCATTCTGAAACGTCCATTAAAACACTCGCGAGCCTTCAAACTGTGCGAGTCTCTACGGTCGACATCTAGGGTATTGTTCCACTAATTGATAGCACTTTCTTCATGTTTGTGTACCCCTAATAAACTGTACAAAAACAGCTGTACAAACTGTAAAAAAATAAGTTACTAAATTTTTATAAATTAATCTAAACAGAACTTTTGATTTCAAAACAACTTGTGGTTTTCTACTGTAAAGAAACATGCGCATTGCGTACGTAAATGTGATATAAAATATTTTCGCTAAATGAAAAATATTTTCTTACAAGAATGGACGGATATTGTACTAGCTCATAACTTGGCTGCGCTCATAACATGCAAATTTTTAGGGCATCTAATAGAAATTCTTTTTTTCTTATGTAATATTCAGGCTTATCAGTTTTGATAAAATATACGAGTATTTTGATATACTACGACATCCTTAAGTAATTGGATATGTAATATGTAAATTGTAATTGAATATTAATTAAAATCTGCGTTATTAATAACTTTCTAATAGACATATAATAAAGACAACTTTCATAATCTCATTAAAAATGAATTCTCCGGTCAGGACACATCAATCCAATTACAAAATTTCAGAAAATGCGGTTTGAATTACATTTATATCGTTTACTAAATTTTATCTCTATTGAAAACTGCTTCAATTAGTGACAATAAAGCTTATTATTTCTATAAAAGGCGTCCAATTAAATCTTTTAAAAGAGCATCATGGGAGCGCATTCAATGAAAGCATTAAGGACGTCAAGAAAAAAATAAAAAAGCCTGCGGGATTTGCCGAGCCATTAATTCCTGTTCCATTTTAAAAAGGGAAATTAACATTTAATATGGTTAAACGTATCTGTGGCGAGACCGAACTATGAATATTAAAATATATCGATCATTATTAATAGGTTGGAACGTTTGTGAGTGTTGGAATGTCGTTACACCGACATGCAACTACGAATTCTTATCTTTTGTGTTACGAATATAAACAGCTCTCATCATATTAGAATCACCAACTTTACTATTACAATAATAGTTAGAAAATTTCTTTAGTTAGCGGTTAATGTTTTGTGTATTGGTAGAATCTGTTACAGTGTACTTGATAAACTAGAAAAGATTAACTTCCCTCAAATCCTCGTGTCATTTACTATTATACTAATAGTAAATGACATTGACCATTCATTCTCTCAATTGTAAATTATTGTTATGTATAAGAGATGCTTTCTTTGTAGATATGTTTTTCATTAACTCTCACGTAGTTTTTTCCTTGTCAATTTGGTTTGATTTTCGTGTATAAATATGTTTTATTGAATAAAATTATTTGTTTCGCATTTATAGTGTATTCGTTACTGTTTATACCATAAAATTTATTATTGACTGACCGTTTGAAAGGTAGTCTAGTAGTAAACCTTTCAAAACTAGGAACGCCTGGTTCGTGAAGCAAAGATTTGGACTTTCTTGTTCGGCTTTTCATGACCATCACTTTATCAATAATTTAATATTAATGTTTAGGTAATTTTTAATTTTATATGACCGTACAACGATCAGATTACTACTATGGTGGACTCAGCTCGTGTCATTTCACATAAAAACAAAAACATCTACCCACTCAATTTAATTTTATATATTTTTGAATCATTCTATTGATAGCAAACTTGTAACTTCTTCTTTAAATACTGGTTTTAGTGATCATACAAAAAACTTTAAAGTGAAAGATTAAATTATGTTATTAATATTTATATTGATACTAGCGGATCCGACAGACGTTGTCCTGTCTACACGTCTTTAATTTCAAAATTTCAATTTTTAATAAGCCATTTTGATGAAAATTATTATTCAAATGTTATGACAATATCTAACGATCCAGCACATGGTCACACACGATATAACACAATGATAACAAAACTTTTTTTAAATTTCGGGACAGACTAAAATTAAAATTCCAATATTATTTAAAATTTGACACTGCGATGGTAGCGCCGTCTGTCGGATCCAATGTAAAACATTCCAAAATCAACAACAACTAATAAATTGAAAATTAATTAAAAAAACATTGTCCAGCGGACAAAATTGTGAATCTAAACCATTCCCAGATCCCCTTGAACACACACAAAAAATTTCGTCTAAATCGGTCCAGTCGTTTAGGAGGAGTTCAGTCACATACACACGCACACAAGAAATATATATATTAAGATATTACGTCTAAGCGAGCTAACGTCAGCTGTGACGTTTTTCACTGCTCGATTTAAACCGGCATCCTGAAAATTACCATTATTAAATTGTAATTTGAGAATTAATAAAACTTACAGTTTTTATGTACCGTGTATTTTGATTATATAAACCCAATAAATTTATATTTCCCCAGTTCCTTACAGTTAATTGCATAATTTATGCATGACAATTATAAAGTAAAGAAGACGTTACACACGAGTAAAGAATAAGCTTGGTATTTTATATGCTGGTGTAATTGAGGATCAAATAATAAACTCTAATCGGTAGGCAAACCGCTCCGAGCGCTGATGCAAAGATAGCGAATAATTTTTCACCATTATTTATGGTGAGAAGCTGCTCTTACGACAAGATATCATTTTAATTGCTTATTAAGCGATTCTAAAGATTTGCAGCTTAAGGTAATTTCTAATCATTACAGTAGCAAAATTATAATTTGCAACATGTCTCAACTTTAAAATAAACGGCAGTGTTAGACCAATCTTTTAATGTGGCGACTGACATCGAATTTTCGTTCCACAGTTCCAGTCCAAATAGCGGATGTAGAGGCTGACTTGTAAGGTAACATTCAAGGGGATTCGCCAAAAAACCAGCGCTCGCGAGTCGCCAAATTGCATAGCCAATGTAAGTTCGGTTTCGACTCAAAAATCAGTAACAAAAATAAATTATAATAAAATTATTAGTTCTCGTCGCCTCGGGGCACTTCAAGGAAGGTACTTTTCTAACATCTGGCTGCGCAATGACTGCGATAACCATTCTCGATTCTATTCAAGCCTGTATATGTGCCATAGGGGAAATACCGAAACTGACCGACTCATTGAGCACATCCAAATAGCTACAGATTCCCTGCTGAAATCATGATACTTGGGGATTTGATTGCACACCATGCTCGGATGCTCTGAAAGCACCAATCATGCGGGACGATCCTTATACGACTTTGCTTAAACTTACGACTTGACGCAAATGTAATTACGCTAAACCAGATCTGGATGGTAATAAACCCTCTTTGTTGGACCATCTGCTGAACTGACATCCGGAGAACTACCAAGTCTCTGTTGATCCACCATTGGGTTCATCAGATCATTGTATGGTCCAGAGCATTGTGCCGTTTATGCACCCTCGACGGCCTAGATTCGCGGGTTCCTTGGTTTAGGCGTTCTTGCAAAGCGGCCTTGCGCCGTAAGCGTGAATGGTTTAAAGCCCGAATTAAAGCGTGAAAAGCTTTAAACCATGCATTTAACAACCTGCCCAGGCAGAAAAAAGAGGCGGCGACATCCTGTGATGAGACTATCGGCCAACGTAAAAATGCATACAATTCATGTCTCTAGGGGAACGAAAAATCGCTAAGGCAAAGTCAGATCATATTGCCAGATTTGGTGAGAAAATGCCCCACCTACCTTCGGGAACTCGAGCCGTCTGGTCTTTTGCTAAAGCTGTCCAAGGGAATTTCTGTCAGCCCTCTATTCTACTACTGCATACAGTAGTTGACTCAATGGCTCATACCGGGAAAGAGAACGCCAATCTTCTATCTGTATATAGTCTCTTTGCGTATATAGTCTCTTTGCGTCCACGGTCCACCGACAGTGTGACGTGCTGTGCGTAAAGCTTTATCTTCCTTGGACATCCATAAGTCAAGCGAGCCTGATGGCATCCCCCCAATTGTATTAACGCGACTTTTCACTCGCCACTGTTCCGAAGTGCGGGAAGAGTGCTTCGATACATCCGATCCCTGAAAAAGGCAATCGGTCCCATCCGTCTGACTATCACCCAAGTTGTTCTCCAAAATAATGGAAACCATTATTAACGGCTGGCTCATAATACATTAATCAGCTGGTAGCCCTCTAGATACATCTAGAGTGTTACATGCTGATTTGCGATTCTCAGTACGGCTTTCGTCGTGGTCACTCAGCTGGAAACCTCCTTGTATACCTTACACACGGGTGCGCAAAGGCAATAGAGCCCAAGGGGAAGGCGCTGGCTGTAACTTGTAGCGAAAGCCTTCGATCGAGTATGGCACAATGCCCTGCTATCGAAACCTCAAGCCTATGGGCTCCGCGAGAAATTATGCAACTGGATCTCCAGTTTTCTCGCTGATCGGAGCATCAAGGTCGTCATCAACGGTGAATGCTTCAACCTTAAACAAAAAAGTCAATGCTTGTGTCCTATTACCGTCCTTGTTTGTTCTGTATCATATCAATGATATGTCGCAACTTAGCAATTTTCAGTGCTATACGGACGACAGCACTGGGGATACTTTTTACACTGGCCGAAGAAGACAAGTCTGCGCGTTTCCTGCCAAACAATTTCCCTTTGTCGCTACTCCTCTGGTTGAAGGCACTCTCTTTAAATCCTCAGCTAACATCAGAATACTGGACGTTGATATATCGAATGACGTTCAGTTTCGCAGTTATTTGGAAGGGTAGGCTTAATTAGCCCCCAAAATGCTTGTGCTCAGCAAGGTGAGATGGTACTTCACTCCGGGCCACAACTCACAGTTCTATAAAACGCAAATTTGGCCCCACAGGGAATACTGTTCTCACTTGACATCTGGTGAGCCTGCCTATAACATTTAATAAAAAATAAGCAAAAAAACGATTTTGAAAAATAATTGTATGTCTATTGGTTTTACTACCGTCGCTATATGTAATACTAAAACAGAATATTGCTTATATACTGTTTTAGTATTACATATAGCGAATATGTTCATATTCAGAAAATAATAAAAAGTCATGAAATGTGTATTGTCATTCTTTTGTTTTATTATATTATTTTTGGAGAATTCCTCAATAATAAGTTTCAGATAAGTACTTAGTTTTAGATATTTTAAAATACTTTTAGTGCAGTTTGTTGCCGAATTCAGTTCATAATATATATTTTTATATACTGATTAATTATATATGATTGCGTATTTACACAAAAAAATAGAAAACTAATGGCATAAAACTTTAATAATGCAATTAAAAAAAACGCAATTTTATTGCCAGCAAATTAGTAATCGTCTAATATTTATTAGGTAAATAGCGTCAGCAAACAAAATTCCCTTTTTTCATTTGATCAGTTACGCGGCGCGGCGGCTTTGATCCCGATCGGTTATTGCTTTACAAAGGGTAAACTTGTATATTTGTCTAGAGCCAACCCTCGTCGACTTTGCCCAAGATTTAATGTAAATTCGGACGCTTAGTAATTTATTTGTGAACGATACTTTAAAATTATGAGATAATTGGAAATATTTTGGATACAAAATGTACAAGGAAATTTCCTAGCCACTAATTAATTTTGATTACAAAAAGAAAACAGCGATTTAATCGTCATAAACAATTTGCACAGAAAAGTGTTTACTAAATAAAATGTAAAAAAATAATAGAAATCTGCCGCATCGTGCTATTATTAACAGGTTCTTTTAAAAGTTTTTTGTTTGTGTTTCAAGTATTTTCGTTTGAGTTTATTAAAACGATATCTTGTTTTTTTTACAGTAACATAATTGACCTATTCAATAATATTAATAAGTAATCTAATTCTAGGTGATAGTGTTAATAATTATTAACACTATCACCTAGAAATAAAATAAATTCGAAAATCACTTACTTTTACAACTTTAAAAGGACTTAATTTATGTACTTTAAAAAAACTACATACATACAATAAAAAATAAACAGTGCTGGAACAAAAAAATATACTAAAAATGTACAGGTCATATTTAATTTATGTAACTAAAATATTCAACACAAACAATTCGCGAAAATGGAGGACACCGTCAGCAATACCTTCATCTTTTAGTCGATACCAACTCCGGGGAAATAAATACAGATAATACAACTTTTTCAACAGCAGTGATACTGTTTAAACGGTTTTATTATTTTTTAGCTCACCCCGTTTGTTTTATTCTTTTTTCTTGGGTCAAATTTAGTAATTTAAATTTCACCCTCTTCCTGTCAACCGATTAATTTGAAATTCTGTATACACTTTGGATTTTGGTGACAATACAATTATGTTTATTCATTATCATTATAAATACAAGATAGCCGCCACTACACAATGGCGGATAATTTATGTTTTATTAATTCCATCAATATGGGTATCAAATGAAAGGGCTCAACAAGCAGAATCCAATATACTATAAATAACGGGCAAGAAACCTTGCAATAATGAAGCACTAAATTAATTAAACAGACTGCGAAATAAAAACTAAAAACTATAAAATAAAAATAGTTAAAAAAACTTTTTAAGTTAAACGGTTTTATGTTAAACATACATTGCAATGTTTAAGATAAATGTACTAAAAACCAAAAAATAATAAAATAGATACAGACTGGGGCGCTTCCAAAGGCTCGCCCTATCGGCTACCAGCGGTTGCATGAAAACAACAATTCTCAATAGGGCAATAGAGTACCAACCTCTAATAGCCGCGCCATGCGATAGGATCGTTAACCAACATATAATAAACAAGAAATACCAGGTCCAAATGAAAGAAGAGAAATGTGACCGATAGATCCTGAATGAGCTTCGGATATATACTGATGGCTCAAAAACTGGACGCGGCTCCGGCGCTGGCATATTCTCCTTGGATCTCAACATTAACACACACTTATCTCTAGGCACGCACAGCTCGATTTTTCAATGCGAATGTGTCGCCCTGACAGAAGCAGCCAGGGTCGTGCAACGACTAAGAGTTAACAACTTTTGCATTAAAATTAAAATTATTTATTTATTTTGTACTCCTACAGCTAACACAAGTTTCGCCGGAAATCAAGATAAACAATTTTTCCCCCTTAAAAGTCACCCCCTCCCACTTCCCGAACTCGGATCGACCGTAATTTATTTTTCCTTTCATTTTGATCGTATTCCCCTGCATTTTTAATGGGTTTCATCCTACTGTAATTTTTTTTCATTTTTTACTATTTTTGAAGGCTTCGGCACTGGTCTATGTATGCTCTCGTAATTTATATATTTTTAAAGAAATGACACATACTTTATCACTTAAAAATCAAATGTCACTTTGCTTTTTGTGCATAATACCATCATACCGTACCATAGTCCATATATATGGCCAATCGTCAAGGATAAAGAATCAGATTAGTGAAAAAAATAATAATCATAAGAAGTGTATATTTCATTAATCTGACAATTTGCAAGTGTTTTGCCATGAAAAAGCAAAGAATCGTATGGAGAGCTAAGTTATTAAAAACGCGGTATCACGATATTAATTGTCATTCGAAAAGGTTCAAGGATTACCTACATATCCGCTGACAATTTACACAAGCCGAAGTAAGAAAAATTCGTCAGTAAAGTTCTTAAACGGCTTCGTGATGTCGTGATAGTGATTTTGAAGCATTTTTTATATTATTTTATAATAAACACAAGTTCTACTTGATTCTTAATTTATCAGATTTGTCACGTCAGATAAGATTAGATTTTTTTAGTTTCACTTAACGTCACCGTAGAAAATCTGACGCCCGCGATACAATTTTATATTTTTTTATTTTCACACTTGTCGCCTTACATGTGACCACCCCCACCATGCAAACAATTAGATTAACATACATACTTTATTAAAAATAAGTAGAACATGGATGTATATCTGCCGCGCTCGAGTCGAGATCCATGGCACAGTATTTTTGTACATTTAATACATCGATAGCCGTTTCCCCCACATATGAAAAGGTATGCATTATATAAAATTTTCTCTTTTTATTATCGAAGCTTCGCAACTCAATAGGTCTCTATGACGCTCGAGTAATTCCCCATTTAGCATCGTGGGCTTCCTACTATATTGTATTATTAATTATGCCTACTAATTTTTATACTTTGGCATTTAAGTAGGTAATATTATAAGTAAGATTGGACATGTTTCTGATCAGCATACATCAAAACTTCATTATTAAAATAAGTACGCCTTTTTTTAATTTTTTGGCTATATTTCTGTCATTCTTAGTTATGTAATTAACTAGTAAATGAATTTAAAAAAATATATATATTGTAAGTAAAAAAATCATCGCCTTATGCTATATTTAATATGCTTGCGATTAAATATAAGAATAATAGATAAGGACATTTATGAAGGTATTAAACAAAAAGTAGCGTAATATTTACATAATTGCATTACTCAACTCTACAGTTATATTAAAGGACACCTGTCCTCTAACTTTGCGTCTAAAATACATTTTCTGGACTTCTTTCATAAATCAACCTAACTTGTTTAAAAAGTAATTTTCTGAGCGAACGAGAATTTTCGTTAGTGTAATAAGATTTCGGTCATATTTTCTTTATACATAATGTTGATTGTTTATTAATTTGTGTCTAAACACGTAGCAACATATACAGGAGAAGTTGTGTCATATAGTCTGGCCATATATACTGTTACATATTTCTTTTCTTAAAATTTCTTAAAAAACTCTTAGCCATACACTTTTTAAAAATATACCGTAGACAGACTTTGCACCTCACATAGCACGAATTACCCAAGCTTGGCTTGAAACCAATTTTCTGGGTTTTATAAGAGCTGACAGTTATAGAGAACATAGCCTGTTCTAAACGACACGGCGACATTGAGTCAAAGTATGGAAACTAGAGTTATTCTCCCATTATTTAAAAATGTCAAACAAAAAAAAAACACAATAATATTAAAGTTTCCGTCAACCAACATTTACAATTTCTTGGTTTTCAAAGGCAAAAAAACAGACACGTTACAAAATTGAACACAATGCTATCATGATATATAATTTTCAATTTCCAAGTAATTCCTGTAAAGTATATAACAATTTGTCCCCAGCCCGCGCTAGTTCCTATTCGTCCCAGGGGCAACCTTTTACTGAACAACTAAACTTGGCACATTTCACTAACTGACACGTTTTGAGTCACTAAAACTTCCCAACTTTTCAACTTTAGCATTTTGTCATCTACACCTTAGAGAATATTATAGAGATATATGATCTGTACAAATAAGGTTTTAGTAAAAGTTCTTTATTTTCTCCCTTATGTATCTAAGTTCCATTACACCCATTGAAGAGTCATTGAAACATGACTGGGGCACAGTTCTGTGTCTGTTTCGTCGATATGTTTCAATCAAATCTTACTAGGTTTTCGGGGCTTGTATTCTGTTTGTCGTGGTGTTAATACACGGTTTTTTTGTCAATAAAATAAATAATGTAATAATTGTGATGGTGTATATTTATAATCACTGATGAATACAGTTCACATAATATGTAGTTTTCTTTTATTTAATACTTCCGTCTACCAATAATTTAAGAAATGTTAATCCCCGAGTTTTGATAGAGGTAAATATGTATTGAAGTACGTATTAAATTATATAACTAAGCGTTCATTTTAATTAATACTAAGTTTTCTATTTCACAAAAAATCTAATCTACATATTACTGTAACACAGAGCACTTTATCCTGTTTGTGTAAATAATGAAATGACGTATTGATGGAACAACGTTTGTTGGAAAAATAAAACTCAGGTAATCAATACCTTTTACAAGCGTATTTTATTATTCTAAACGGTTTAATTATTTAATGTTAATGACACCAAAAGATCTAAAACTGGGACACAAAATCATTATGAATATAAATCCTGTGTCCAAATAACTCTGCTGGCTCTAAACTCTTACTACTATTGCTCATTAATAAAACTTTTTAAATATTCGTTTTAACCCGCTACTGTTTACGGTAACTTTTATCCATGTTGCTTCAAATCTGCTCAGAGTTGTGAACTTTCTGTTCTATTTCCCTTATAGCTGCAGGCTTTTGCCGCTGCGACATAACTTGATTGATAAATAAGCAATTCAAGGTTTAAAGTTTATTTTATAAGCAAATAATTGTACTCATCAACGTTTTTGAGTTGAAGTTCGGTTTTCGACCAATTACTAAAGATATTGTACGTAAATAAAGTTAATTTTCTCTAGGTTAGAAATAATGAAATCGATATAATGTTAATTAAGTTCAACAGTGTTTGCTTAGTAGCACGAGTATTTTTTTACGTCTACGTCATAACTCTCGTAGAAAATATAGATAAAAATCGTGATGAATCCAGCAATTCGGAAGTCCTAGATTTGATGGCGGGTTTGAGCTCTGAGATATCTACTTGCCATTAAAAAACACATTCCTTTTTTAAACTTCTTTATCGGAGTTGGAAAAAAATAACCGTCATAATATTTTTCGGTTACACCGCACGCGTCACATTTTTACCTTACGCCGTACTCGTCACATTTTTCGGTTACGCGTCGAACTTAACAAACATCAAATCTTGCAACTAATAAATAAAGTATAAACTGGATCTGAAATCGCAGGACGCAATATCAAATTGTTTTGTGCACTATGAACTAAAATTATTTAACACCAACTTCACTCTTTTAATTTATTGAAAGTTTTGAAACGGAATGGTCTCGCGAGAAATTCTTGAAATTAGTCGGATTACTTCAAGTAAATCGCTGCTTTTGGAATCCTAGTAATAGTAAAACTAATCACCAGAAACAAATTGCAAATGTATTAAGAATATCGGTTTTTGACGTAACAACTAACTACGAGAACAATGAAGAACAACAGAAGAGAATTAAGTAGAGTGGCTCTAGCCCTCTCTAAAGATCCTAATGATACGTTACAAATTGGTATTCCTATGATTACTTACAATTTTTAAAGGACTCAAATAATCCATACATACTTGATCATTAAGTAAGTAAGTTAGTAGTAAGCAGTAAGTTATATTTCTATTAAATGTATATTCAAAATAATTTACTTACAGTCAGGATTGAAAAAATATACTATACTGTATCTGTTATAAACAATAATGACGCATTACCAACATCTGAAGCACCTTCAATATCGGCATTCAATTAAATTATTATTAATGGGACCTGCCACTATTAAACATTTAAAGTTGATGAACAATAGCAATGCCAGCCAGTTCCCAATGTGAAAGTGAATAAACATTAAGAATATGATGAGTTGAAATTGAATTATTGTCATCTTATGGAGATATAATCTTTTTTTAACACAAATCACTTTTTTGTGAACGTATCCTAATTTTTTAAAGGTATGTAAATAACTTATTGTTGTTAATAAATATTTATTTAGAAGCAAAATCATGCCTTCATAAATTGAATATTGTTAATAATACTAAACTCAAAAAAATAAATAAACAACTTGTTCTATAAAATATACACAAGTATTATTAACATGTACCCATATTCATAAAAAAACAGTCTAATTGCAGTATCTTATTTTAAGTCGTATTATAATCGTATTATAAGTCTACAACATCATACATAATACGAAATCTACTGATAATTTTATAAAATCTTCATTCTACATATTGTACGACAATATATGTAAACATAAGTTTTGCTAAAAATAAGAATTAAATAAAAATGTAATTAAAAACATAAACAATAAAATTATCAAGATTGTTGGTATTTAAAGTAGAGAAAAAAAAATCATCACCAAAACAGTGAATTAGGTTTGAGAAAGGCACCCAACAATGCTTTTTCTAAAACCGAATATATCCAGCTCCGGATAAGCTGTGTTCAATCCGTTAAAGTTGCGAAGAATTCGAACGAGAGGTGCCTGAACTCCTAGGTTGGTTTTGGCTGAAGGAACTTGGAAAAAATTGGTGATTTTAGACTTAGGGAACTGTCACTGACAACACTGACACTGTTCTTTACAAAACTATTCTTTTTTCTTTTTTGGTCACATTTGAACTTAATATTAAACCTAATATTAAATTTGTATTAATCAATTTCTCTTTGCTACGTTTGGTACTATGTTTTAATATTAAAATAGAACTTAATCATCATAACTATGCATTTAGGTTTAGAGCAATACAAGTTTCACAGCACCTTACTTGGAAAACTAGTACATTCAAGATATCTAACAATCCAAGCCGAACAGACGCTGCCAAATAAAATTTTCGCATTTGCCGTAGCAGGTGTAAAGTGCTGCGTGAAGTTCAAAGATTATTGTAATGATACAGAAACACTAAAAATAATTCTTACTCTTCTATTCTCTTCGCGAGTTCTAAATAGATAATATAAAGTAAATCTTCTACTTTTTGAATTAAATGACTAAACGTGATGAATTTTCACTTTAATTTTATAACAATGTAGTAATGTAAATTAATTGACTAAAGAAGTAACCGCGCATTTTAAACAGACTTAGTTCCTGTTTCAAAATGTCCCGATAAGTTCCAAATAAGTTATTTATTACTTATTGGTAGGATAAATAGTATTTTTGCTTTTCACGACTGTCGAATGAAAACGAACGAATGAAACTAGCGAAGTAGCTTATTCCGAACTTTTATCTTTCGAATAACTTATGTGTTGCATAGCTATTTGGTACTTTATCCATACATTGTGAAACGGGCCCTTAATATTATCATGACATGTTAAGGCGTATTAACCTAGACATTTTGATGTTGGATGCTGTTGACTAATCATAATCAAACGGAATACACTGTTGCATCCATAGAATGTTAGCCATAATATAAGTCATAAGTCTCTCTATAGTTATATTCGTTATAGAATATTTATTATCAATTAGTTAATTTCTCTTAAGAAACGTACTTGCAACGTCTCATCGTTACTCTATGACAAGTGTTCCCGCTCGATTTGAATTTATTCCCAGAACGAAACTGTTCGAAACTTTACTGCATTTCAAAGTTTGGAATTCCTAATGTTCAGAACTAACACACGATGTCAGGGTTCGCCGTAAAATCTAATAGCCTAGACGAGAGCCAGGTGTCTGGGGAGAGACGCGTCAACGTGTACCTACACTATTATGAGCGGAATCGTTACAATTTTCAAAGATTAGGATGCTATTGTTATGATATGGTAACTATAAAATCGACGGTAATATTAAACGAGGTTCAAGTTAGTATAGTTTCTCCAGTTACTGACATTCATTAATGTTGCCTTATTCTTTCTACTGTGTGTATTATTAAATACACACATAATAGAGGTAGTATGAAAAAAGAGTTGAATCATACTTAATTCACGGAATTAACGACCTAACTAAAGTACAATAACCTTTCACATTTTCATGACTTAATTACATGTTTGCATTTTATTTTGGAGTGTGGAAGGTGCAATGTTTAAAATTTACAGCGGCTCGAGGGCCCTTGCAGCGGTGATTACGCGAAGTGCCCGTTTCATTGTTCAAACCGGTTAAAACCGGTTGAAGCAGGTTGAAACTGTTGACACGCCGACCAGCTACATGCCATAATTATAAAACATTTGTGCACTATTCGCCATTTTGTTTTCATTGTTTCAGGCAAACACACACAATACTGCTGAATCTAAACATTTAAATATAAAATTTTATGTTCTAATTTATATAATTTAATGCCTACCATTAGTAGTCAGCCAGCTACTTGTTTATAGCTTTTATAGATTACTAGCTGCCTCCTCGAACTTCAATTCTCCTTAATGTGTATTTACTTAGCGTAACTTTTTTACATACCAATATGCATACCAACATTTATATGTTTGCATACAAACACGTCGATATTGGAACATTTAACAATTAGGTACTCTAAGGCTTATGAAAAATTGTTTATAATAAAAAAGGTTACATTCAAACAAATTTCGTTCCTAAACGTAACAAATTCTCGGGATAAATATATGGGTTTCTCGTAAGTTCTGAAACGATACTAATCAATTTTGGGATCGATGTAATGGCAACGCTCACTCAACGCTCACATTGGGTCAGATACGTCAACTCGATAAGATCTACAAGAAAACATCTAGAATTGCGTTTGTAAGTGATTTTCTTTTATAGAAATGAACGCTCTTTTTCGTGGTTAAAATAAATGTGCATGATCAATTTGCAGTACTGGTGAGATATCATTTAAAATCAATTGTACGTTTTCGCATTGCAACAATTTCATTGACATCATTAAAACATGATGAAAATACATTGAACAGAAGGTTAACTAAGTTTCTAGACTAATTCTCTCTTGTTTAAAGTATCTGAACTGAAAAAGAACAACAGGATATCCTATAATGCATAGTTTGTATGTAGTTTTAACAAAAGCTTGGCAAGTCGCCGCGGCCTGGGCGAATCTGTATGCCGGGCACAGCCAACCCCGCATACCAAATGAATCCGCTCCTAATCCTACCATCCGTCTCGAACCCAATCCAAGGTGTACCTTAATCGCTCAATAGGAATTCCGAAAGAAACAATCCCCGATAAAATGAATTGTACGGATTGTTTAGCTACGCTCATTTGAACAAGGAACAATTGTAGGATTATATTAAAAAATCTTATAGCATCCTACCCCACGTACATTTAGAATTTATTCAACTAAACAATGCAAGTAATTTCTTTAGTTATTTTTTATTTGTAGTTTTGTATGAAGATTTGTATGTTTGTTATTTTAAACTAAACAGTTTAAAAATATGTATCTACAATTTCTTAGCATCTCATTTTTTTATAATTACATCCAGAGACATAAACATAAATTGTATCGAGTTTTTTGTCTCTTCCTTAATTATACTGCTTTTTCTCTCGCAGAGTTATTAGCTGTTGGTTGTTTGAAACGAAATTCAAACAAAGAAACGAAACGAGATTAACATTCGTAAGCTTAGGGCGAAATCATTATAGATCCATAATTTCGAAACGGGAGTCCAAATAAGTCAAATAGAAAATTTATAGATAAAATTTATTTTAAATCTATATTAATCGTTGTGACATACATGAACAGTATTATGCTTATATTTAAGGAATGTTTTCACGAAATACAATATTATTAGTAGAAAGGAAAAATTATGTGTGCATAGCTAGGTATTCAAACGCGCAATCTTATATTAATAAATTGAAAATAATAAATAACAAATGATTTGTGAATTAATCTGAATCTGATTTGTCTTCAAAGAATTTGACTTACACCAATTACTAGGCTTGCCCGTAACTGCTGAAAGACCCCGCAAAAAAAGATCAAATCAAGTCCAATTTAAGCCTAAAGAGACACAAGTTTGCGGAAGTATTTTATAACTATTCGACTAAAGGGTTTTTCAAGAAAAGAGCGTACCAATTTCTTAAAGGCTGGCACCGCAATCTCAATGCCAAAACGGTTGAGCTCGTGCATCTATATTAAAGAGCGGCGGCTGTATCACTTAACATCAGGTGAATCATCTTTCCCTTCTACTATAAATTGAAATTAACAAAATATTATACATAGAAAAAGAAATGAATTAAATATAGGTAGTAAACTTATCTACTGGAAATATTATTGAAATATTATTGGAAATATTATTGGAAATATTATTGGAAATATTATTGAATATATTATTGAGGTTCACGAAACTACGGTTGTTAACTTCGCAACGTAAAAAGCATCCTAAAATTGGTGTCATACTTCTCATCTGCCTCATTACTTTTTCTTTGTTTATTTTATGCATATAAACTTTAAATTTTGTTTCGGTACTTTTATAAAACATATCTATTATGAACGTTGAGTATTAGAAGGATAGTCTTTCATTCCTTCCTTGTTTCTTTACTTCTTGAATTGTCTCAGAAGTCAATCTGCGGCTAGAATCAATACGATTAAGATAACTTCACAAATTTTATTGGTATTTCACGATATCTTATCTAAAAAAAACAAAAACATAAACATACAACGTTAATCAGCTTCTTAAAACAACAGTGACCATACAGAGTATTTCTAAATAATAGATATTACATACATATTTAGCGTAATAAACAGTGCAACGTGCGCAAAACCCGTGAGTAATTAATTAAATGTACACAGTTATATTAATTAAATAAGCGGAAAAACTATATACCTAACGATGGAGGGGTTAACTGCAGCCAACAAAAGGTTCAGCATAACATCCCATTTCCGAGCAAGTTAAAACCGGCGGCGTTTTACATTAATTACCGCAGTACAATACAGAGCTTGTTGTATTATACATACTACATACGGGCATGTCGTTCACAATTCACGGTAGTTACAAACTAGTTTATTTTTTTTAATCAATCGGTGTTTACTTAAGGTTTTATAACCTAATATATTAGATAAGTGGTTTGAGTAATAGACTTACATTTTAAAGTACTTAAATAAGAACTCGAACTTTGATAACATTCCGTTATACTGTGACCATTACATTATGTGACACGGCGTGATGTGAGGTTTCAAAATTGATGATTTTTCTATACCATTCTATTAATTGGAGTTGTGTTGGATGCACCAACACATTATGTTGTATAACGATTACGATTACGATAACGTGTTAATTATGCACTAAAGCATAATCAACACGTAATCAACACTAGCTGACTATAAAGTTAAATATCGTTGTGAAGCTGGCATATCTTAGAGCAGTGATTACCAAAGTGGTCTATATTGACCCCTAAAGTTCTATGACAACCTGCAAAGGGTCTACGTCAGCAATAAAAAAATTGGGGGTCCACGATAGTGGATCTCAACTCATACACTGATAGTACTTATTTACTTACATCATACTGTGACATCATTTATAAAAGTACCTATAAAGTAAAAAAAAATATTATATAAGTAGGATGTTGGTATTCGCTTTGTGGTCGCAATACATTTTGAACTTGTAAAAACAAAAAAAAAATTAAATTCAATTAATTTATAATTGATAAAATAAATTAATAAATGTATAAATTAACATGTCTTTTTACTTTAAGTTTTTTTTACACTCAACTTCACTACAGTTAGAAATTACGTGACACATATGTACTTGTCTATGAAACAGATTAATGAATGCTATGGCGCAGATAATATCAAATATTGATTGGAGCTAAAGATTATCAATAATATAAATATAAAGAAAAATCTAATTTTCTAAGAAAAACAAAATTGACCAAAGTGACTATTAACATACGTTAAGTGGTTTTCACTGTCAACTAAGGACTAATCATTATTATCATTCTCTATTAATTAATTGTATGTGTGTCAGTTGCCAACGCGAGCCAATGCAGCTAGTGCAGTGCAGATTTACTGGTGGCATTTAGTTCAACTACTTCACACGTGATACTAAGTACAGTACCGCATATGAACATTGAACATACCACTGATAGCTACTGCGAACGACTGCCGAAACAAAGGCTGATTAATTATCATATTTATTGCCTTTATCGATTATAGGATTCTGCGCTATTATTTATTAACTAGCTTATGCTCGGAGTAAGGCAGCGTACTAATTGTGAATCAATTTTACTTCCCTTATTTATACTCTAAATTGATGTCAAATTCTTTTAACTTGATTAATACCCTTATGAAAATAGACGAGGCGAAGGTTTAAATAAAGATGGGTACTTACTTGAAAAAGTGAATAACTGTTATAGTCTACAAATTCGAACATTAACGAGCTAAAGTCATATACGTGAGACCTTTGGTCATCAGAAATCGAGTTGGGCACGAAGAGACAGCAACGGAACGGAGACTTGACAGAAATTTACTTGGACAGCTTTGGCAAGAGAATAAGGCTCGAGTACTCAAAGGGAGGTGGATGAATCAGTCGCGAAATCAAAGACCCTAAAGACTAAGCTAAAGTCATGAAAAGACCTACCCGCGTAATCGGTGGTTTCAGAGCCGAGCCAGGCAGCATGGTAAGCGTTAAAGTCGCCATGTTTTCGATTTTGGTGAACAGGACATTATCGATATCCTCTCTGACGTACTTCCAAACTCGAACACTCAGCATAGTAAAAATTCACAGTGAAATGTTTTGAAATCCTTGGAGAATTTCAATGTTGGAATTGCTTGCACAGCCCCAGAGTTCTATTCCATTTCCATTCCAGTCCAGATTGGTTGTTTGATGGTCTTGTAAACAAGCAATTCGTTAGTGAGGTTCAGTCTAGATTGCTGGCCTAGAAGCCAAGATGAAGCCAAGCTCTTTGAATTTTAAGGCGGCTTCTGTTTTCTTGGTTTTTATATGACTAGCCCAGGCCAGCCTTTAGTCCAGATGTAGTCTGGGATTTTTCACGCTGTTATTTCTAAGTAACGGCTTGCCTTTCCACAAATTGACAGTCAGTCACCCTTTCGCAGTGTAAATGATACTTGGATTGTTTTAGTATTGCTAGGCTTGATTCTCCACCTCTGAAGCCACATGTTCACCTTATTGAGCTGTTACTGTAGTAAGAAGTAAAGAAGCCACGGGCCAAGCACTGTTCCTTGTGTAACTGAGGCGGTGATGTAATAAAGCCTTGAAAGTTCTTCCTCATACTTTACTTGGCATCATCTTTGATCTAGGTACTATTTTAGGATCATATGGAATAAGTTTGGTAGGAAAGTTTTCTGCTTGTACATGAATCTTTTGTGACAAACTCTTTCGAATGCCTGTTGAATGTCTATGAATACTGCTGAAAAAGACTATTTTCCACTCAAAATTCGAAGTAATTTTCTATCAAGATTCTCTTATATATTACTAAATGAAATAATGTAACACAGCACCGGTCAATGCCTATTCAAAAGAATTATTATACTTAACGTTAAGCACGTTATAAACGCGAGCGAAAAGCTGAGCAGCAAATGATGTATGGATTAATCACACTTTGTTGCTATAAATAAAGCTTAAACCTGACGAATGATAATAAACTGTTTGCTTTCAATTTGTATTCATGGCAGAAATTCAGTTGGTTGCTTTTATTAACATTAAATATATTTTTGAATTTAATGTATGCTATTCAATTTAATACGTCTTATACATATATTTTAAGCTTTTCCTATTAAATGAATTCGGTTACATTTACAAATAATCTGAAAAAAAAACACAATAAAATAAAGTGCATAATACTGCACCAGTTGTATAATTATCTCCCACTTGACTTGGTTAGGAGTTAGTTTAGATGCTATTGATGCTTAAATCCCTATTTGACGTATCGGAAGATTACATGAGCCATCACAGTGTTTCGGTAGGTATTTGTACTAACACACATTACATTCGGAGTCAGGTACTTAAAATAATTGTATCTCTTTAATCGGCATCTTGTGTTACATGATGATGCCTCCTGTGTGGGCAACCACGATCTGTTTCTCCTAGTTCCCATCGCCTCTGCGCTATGGTTGAAATAAGATACGATTCGCTGTAGGCATGTCGGTATGCGGTGGTAGGTCAGGATCGATGTATTTTTGCGCTTCGTAGTCCACTGTATTCTGAGCAAAAATATTTGCTTTTGAATGGGCAAACCTCCATTCCAAAAGAGGAATGTGATGTTGCCCAAACGTGGCATGCCATGCCATGCCGATTTGCCTTTTTATCTCGGGGACAATGCTGCCATTGTTAGATATTGGTTCCTAGGTATATAAAGCGGTCAGCGATATTTATGCCAGGTATGTTTAATTTATTTGATTGTTTGTTGATTTAAACTCTTATAACTATAAACACATTTTAATGACGCAACACTGGATTTAACATTTTAATACTCGTAGAATGCTGCAATACTAAAACAATATATAACATTTAATATAATATGTAATTAAAGAAATAACTATTATTGTATTAGCTTGTTACATAATAACGAAACATTTCTTAATACATTCTCTATAATCTTAGTTATGCTAACAATAAAACCGTTCAATGGTTGTTATGGCCTTCATGTTGCGCTCACATTAGTTTAAACATATAAAAAAATTGTATCTGGTATATAATATAGTCTACTTAACTCACAACAGCGTCGAGTCATAAAGTCACAGGTGTTGTGGTTGGGCAATTAATAGCTAGAACGTAGTTCGCATGCTTTGATGCCTCACATCTTCAACGAATTAGCTGTTTGTATATTATAAAGGAAGTAACTGCTGGCAGAGTTTGACGACCGAAATTTTGATGCAGTAGTGATAAATTTAATTATGTGCAGATGTTAATCTACAATGCCGTAAACCAATATATTTCGACATAATATACTGGCGGTTCTAAGTTTTGTCATTTAAACAGACATATCTTAATAATAATTTATTTACCAATAGTGTATCGTTGGCTCCCTTTGTGTACGAGACTTGATGACAACAAAATTATAACAGAATAAATGGCATTAATTAGTATTTTAAAAAATATTTTTGTAAATCATTTCACTAAGGTGTAGAATATATTATAAGCTTATTTTTTCTGGCAATTAAAATATCCTATATAAATCGGTGATAATGTGGCGATTAAAAAGAGTGGCGGAGAGTTTATTGCCAGTTCTTCTCTTCCATTCGACGCCCTTGATTTGAAAACTAGCAAATGTAAAATTATTAGCAATATAAAATTAGAAGCATTAAATGTATTTTTTTTATTTTTATTATATTTTTTTTTATTTCTATTATTAGATTTTTGAATTTGAATTCAAATTCATCAATTTTTTTTAATTAGTCCATATAAATCTTTATCTTTAAATTTAAGTTTACGTTAAATTAAAAAAAAAATGGCATCGTAAAGAATTATATTACAGCGCAGAATGCATTGCGAAGTTTTCTAGTCTTCTCTAATAATTTCTATGTAAAACTGCAAGAACCTTGACATCGATCATATGAAGCTAGGGCTGGCTTGTACATATATACTAAAATTAGAATGAGCTCAAGCTTAAAGCAAAGTGTAATTTGATATGGAAAATTTTGAATTAAGGTTATAATGATTTTGTCTTTTTTACACTTTTAATATAAATGTGAATTTATTATAACACCTCATTACATTTGGTGTAATTAATCTTATTTAGCAATGGCGGTCTTGCCTTCACTATCATGTACTTATATAATTATAATTGCCTAAAAAAGCCTATTGATAGATTGCCATAATAACTACTCACAGGAAAACTATATATTTTTCATGTTTTTCAGGGAGTCTTAAATAAAGAAAACAAAGTGATAAGTTATTTTAGCTAATCTCACTTATAAAAATTAGATTATATTGTTTACTATTTCTGGTAAGAACAGATAATTATAATCATTAAAGCATTGATTGAATACCCTGATTAACAGTTTTAATCTTATATATACATTCAAATTTAACAAAAAAAACTGGCTTGGAAACACATTTTAAAATTTTCAGCTATTTCGTGCTTACAAAGTTTACAACCCTGCGACGATAGAACAGGCGACATATTAATCAGTCACTGACGTCACGGCGCTGATGAGTCTATCTCTACTACGCTACGACCCACTTTCCAGACACTCACTCACTCACTGAATAGACCTGATATTCATCCATTCTAAATCGTGCATAATCCAGCCCTTTTTTCATATAAATATTTTCTGTGGTATGCAATTTTTTAATCATTTTAACTCTATTCAGCCTATGATAAAATGGATAACATTCGAGAAAAATCATAGCAATGCTTAAAAAGCATTTTATGCAGCCTCTTGGTTATGTGAGTACGTGGGCGGCGGTATCTTACGTCAGATGAGTCGTAATGTCGGTAAGCCTTCTGTACTATAAAAAATAATTTTCTAACCTAGCCGGTTAGAGGAAGTAAAAAAAACAAAAGATTGAGGGTAATCGAACCCACATCCTATATCTATATCTCTATCACGGTAGAGAACCATTTTTTTTAATATAAGGGATTCCAAATGAAATATTAATTATTGAGAGCTGGAATCACAGTGAGTTTTATATTTTTATGATACAATTATGATTCTGACGTCTTGTTAATATATTTTTTTAAAATAAGTTATAAGTTATACTCCTGTTTTCAAATCCCTTGATTATACACAAAATACAAGTTGAATTGTAAACCTCCTTTTTCGATTTTTTATATATACGTAACGTCTCCGTTGCGGTATTGGATGTTGGAAAAATTTTGTCAAAACAAAAACTTCAACCCATAAAAAACGATAAGACTACAAAAATTATAAAGAGAAATGACATCAGATAAAGTATAAAGGGACCTTGTAGTACCGAAATGAGTCTCTAAGTGCACAAGTTGAGGATTTATCGCAGACAGTTACCAACTGCACTTACTGTGTGTAAAATTAACTGTAATTATTGCAACACTGTGTCCTGTTTGTGATAAAATGGTTTTGTTTTGCGGTATACGTTTTTGTTTATTGAGATTTTTGAACTTATTTTAGCTTTATTATCGGTTTATGGACACAGTTTCCGCACTTAGACTCTTAATGGGTTGAGCGTAAAGTACTGACTAATTGACTGATTTCTCATTTTAGGGTTATTTAAAACCATTGATTAGGTGTTTGCCGTTACGCTGGCCATAGACGGACCGTATCTTGCAGTCGAGGCTAAGAGCGGGCGTACACGGACTGTTCGAGCAGTTGAATTTCTACCGCAGTCTAGTCATGGATTCTGACGAGGAAGCACTGCTTTTGCTGCTTCTGCTCAAGCGGAGACGACGGCAGCGACGTCAAATAAGGAAATTTTGGGTTCATCCAAGTATGGAATTAAGAGGACAACATGGACAATTCCATCATTTGTTTATGGTACTTAGTGATGAAGTGATGAAGAAAAATTTTTCAACTATTTTAGAATGTCAGTGTCCTCGTTTGATAAAATGAATAATATACTAAGGTCTACAATTAAACGTGGAGACACAATCATGAGAAGTATCCAAGCAGAAGAAAGACTAGCAGTAACATTAAGGTTCAAAAAATAAATAACAATTATTTAAATTTCGGCGGCCTAACTGCTGTAGAGCAGTCGCGTAGAAATCGTACACGACTGCAACACGACCGCATAATGCAGTTGTGTTCGACCGCAAAATAATAATAATATGCGAGATCATTTACAAGATGGATTTCGATGAAGAAACACTGCTCCTTGCACTACTATTACGCAAGCTTAGCCGTAGTAGACACCGTGGTATGTGGGTGCGTCCAATACTGCCATCATAAGAACAGCATGTTATATTTCATACTCAGCTAAGAGAAAACACTAAAAAGATTTTCAACTACTTTAGAATGTCCATGGTTCCGGTTGATGAATTAGGTCTAGGTTGCCTGCCGAGAGGAAGGTATTGGTATTCTGCGGGAAGCGGGGAGAGAGTGGCGCGCGGTCTAGCTCTAGAGTAGTCGTTCTCGGCTGCAACATGTGGTCCGTCTATGGCCAGCGTAAGACATTCAAAAGCAAAAGTCCTTTTATCTGTAATCAAACTCAGGTATACTACCTACATATATCATCGGCAAAGAAGACAGAAGGTGCTGGCCGAGAGAAAAAGCCGGCGTAAAAAACTCTCGGTACTCTTTTAAAAAAAAGCAAATCATCAAACAATTCTACAATATTTAAAACAAATATAGCAAATTCATTAGAAGTAGCCTGCCCAGCACTAGTCCCAGGCCCTTTTATCAACTGGATAATCACTAACATTAGTAGCCTTTTTACAAAGCTTTTATTTAATACATTTCTTAAATTTAATAAAAGGCAGAGGTAAAAGAGCCAGAATTAAATTGAACAATACTATTTATCGTTATACAAACAACTGGAAATGCACTTAAAGTTAGACATTTTTATTATGATTATAAAACTACGACCAAAATAAAAAAATGCCTCTTTAACCTTTTAGCAAGCACGTTTTAGGAAAAACAGGCAACATTTTATCACGTAAGCAATCAGTTAGCTTATTGACAGTATGACATATTAATCACGCGGTGAGACCGTGCTTACGCGTACGTCATAGATTCATAGATCCGTCATAGAGATTGTATTTCCACACCAACAAACTTGAAGTGCTCTTAAACAAAGCCTCTCATATCGTTACCTAAGCGTTAAAGACACAGTAATTGTGGATAAAGACAACTACTCTAGTTAGCACTGACATAAAATTAATGCAGAGTTATTATTTAGTTGTACCTGTTGAGAATGTTTAGAGGGCAAATAAATGGTTTTCCCTCCTTTGTACATTGGAGATTGTGTTTATACATAGATATGGCCCAAAATAAAAGTACATATACTAACAAAATTCACGTAGCACTTTCTCAAATAAATTTTGTGATAAAGCTACGTAAAATTCACAATTCCGTTGTTGGTTCTGTTGTAACTAAAAACACATCTGAGCGAAAACAAACTGTTAATTGGTCAGTTTGTAGGTGCTAATAAATTAGGCGGCGCACACCCGAGCGTCCTTAAGTGGAGAGCACACGGTGTCGTCGGTAATTCGACTATTAATCATGGCCGGTGGTTGACGCCGTGTGCACTCGCACTGCATCATAAATATAAATGCCTCTGCACGATACGATACGATATCGCTTGTAAACTTTTAATTTCATTTAATTTAATAGTTATATAAACTAGAAGTTATGTTATGTTCGCAAAGATTTATACTTAATTTTAATTATTCAAGTAGCAAAAGATCTTACTGTTATTAATCAATTTAACAGAATTATATTGATATCTTTGGTTACGTTTCATACCTTATGTTTTAATTAAAATAAAAAATCTCGTATCGTAATCGTCATAATAATCGTCATAATAATCGTCGATATCGTAAGTTGTAAAAGAAAATTGCTACACGACCCCATTTTTCAGCAGCTCATGCATAGTTCACGTTGGAAATATTAGTAGGAAAAATGTATACAAGTAATTTATATGTGCGCCGGGAAGAGAGAAAAATTACACTTAAGGGGTGCATGGTACGTGGTATTTTCTTATTTTCTATAACAATTTATTGTATACCTTATTAACTAACTATTGGTATTGTCAGACAGTGAGTTGCTAGTATTTGGATTTAAACATACCGTATATTTAAGTTTTTTCCCTGCATATCCTTTAAGATCGAATGGATAAATATTTTGCTACTAGACTCATACAATCCCATAAACTTATGTGTATTTGTGTAATTAATTCAATAAGTGGTCAGGTAAGCTCTAGAGATTGATACAAAACTTGAATTATTTGATGATGATGTTATTTTGTTTGTAAAACAACGCGTAAATTTAATATTCTTTTATGTTTACTGTGCGATTTTTCTTGGAGGTAGGTACATATGAGGTGAGGTGAAATCTAGATTCACTCAATCTATATTATATGTAAATATGGAATATTCTTTACTTTGCAATAATGAATATACTTGCAGTTGTTTACAATGTCGCGACTCGCGGGATATAAAACTGTCGTAAAACAACACATTGCGATGAAACCTACGTTTTATTGCTATTACTATGTTGGTATATTAACACAATACAAAATAAAGGCATGAATTTACACTTTAATAAGGCGCTGAAGTATATAAAACGATACTGTAGAGCAGTATTGGCCTTTGAAAAAATCAAAAGGAAACCAAGACATGCCGTGCGGTATTACACTCAAAAAGTCGACGACGTGTGTCAAGCACAAAAGCTACTATTAGAGAAAATTTGTATAGTCTATTAAAATACATGCATATGAAAATGGTTAAGGGTGTTTTTGCCTCTTTCATTCCAGGTACTATGAGTGTCTGTGAATGGGAACGCACTTTGATAAGGAGCTACCAGGTCAAATGACAGAGGGCGAGCTAATGCAGTTAAAACGCGTTATAAATCAGACACACGTTGTAGGCTGAGTTGATTTATTGGTCCATTTGTCGTCGCGCCAAACCGCTGATTCATTGGGCACACTATATCTTGACTTAGACCATGGATATGATAGTTAAAAATTCTATAAAAACTGTTAGCGGATTTGCTTTGGGTAATTAGTAAATTATCGAGTAGAGCGAACTATATTTTTGTTATGTCACAGAGCAGAGAGAGATGTTGCTAACAGGGTAAATTATAGACAGCTGATATTTTAACAAAAACTACTTATAATAATGATATATTTATGTCGCTAAGCCTTTTTAAATTTATTAAAAATAATGTATGTAAAAAGTAAATCAGTAAAGTATTTTTACCTGACTAAAAATGACTGGATATATCACTTTTCACTAATGATATGTTTTTTTCGTACCAAAGTTAACAAAACTTATTTGAATATCCGGTAAAAACGACCGTATTGTTTTTTTTCTTCATATAAGTACCTTATTTTGAATAAAAGTTATTTTAATAATTAACAGTTTCAAAACTATGTGTACTAATGTTATTAACTTTGATTGCGAATTCTAAATCAATTCCGCTGCTATTTGAAACGAATCACGTGTAACCGATATTGGCTTGTATTTGGAAAAATATGCCCCGTTGCACTGTAATAAAGAATATTTTTCAATTTTGCACTAGCACTAGTTGGAAGGCTAATGACAACAGTATTGCATGCGGAGTTGATCCTTTTTTTCAATTCAATGAAACGTCACATTATTTACTCGAGCAACGTTTGCTTTTAATTGAACAGATCAGTAAATATGGATATTCTGATCTAATTACATTTTATATTGAGTTCGATTATAATTTGTTGCAGGATAACATGGCTTTCAGGGATATAAGTCTAAGCTAGTGAGCGCTGTTAGTCGCTGCGGTACGCGATAGGCCTAAATTCATAATTAAAGTGACAGATGATTACTATCTGGAAAAGCTAGTACATAGTCTTAGTTTGGACCGATATAGTTAAGCTTTGAATAACTCTCGATCAGAAAGGCATTACAAATAGCGCTATACAGCCCTGTTATGAGTCATTAATATGGATTAATTTACATTCAGAATTAGCGACGATTTTGAGTCATAGCTTACGACTAAATTAATAAATTATTGGTAGGCCTTTAAATACAAATAACATTAATTATTTTTCTTTTAAGTTCGCATGTATACTAAAGAATCATTAAAGTCAAAAGTAAAAAAAATGTAGAGCGCTTCTACTTAATAAGTACTTTAGTTAAATTTTACATAAAATAATTATTTTGTTTAGTGTACAGATTATAAAATAATATGTACCATACGCGAAGAGAAAATTTTACTGCTAATTGAGCAATTGGCAAATGTAATTAAGGGAATAAAGAACGCATGTTTGTTTTTATAAAATTCTGACAGAGTAAACAGTAGGTTTAGGTACGCACAATGTTAATATTCGTAACAAACGCAGGTTGCAATTTTCCGCTACTAGAGAAACTAAATTTAGTAATTCTTTTTTGGGCAAATGGTTATGTTTCTTTAATAAAATCCCAGAACTTTTTTATCTCTGCTTTTTAATAAAATTTAAGAAATGTATTAAAGACTGTAAGCTGTGTCAAAAGGCTTACTATAAATTTAACGATTACCTAGTTGATAACAGGTCTTGGAACTAGTGTTAAGCAAGCTACTTCTAATTGATTTGCAATATTGGTTTGAAAATAAGAGATGTTTAATGCTATGATATTTTTAAATAGTACCGAGAGGTTTTTTACGCCGGCTTTTTCTTTCGGTCTACACCCTTTGTCTTCTTTACCGATGAGTAGGGATTTTGTGACGTGGAATAAGCGATACCTGTATCTTATATTCCAAAATAAGCATATATATTTTTTTTAATCCAGATGACTTTAATGTCTTTGGATTTAAAAACCAGTGCCTGTTCGTTTTCCAGAATCATTGGTAATATCTGTACTAAATAATTATAAGTGCTTCATTCACCTCGTTTATTTAATTCTGTACAATTCAAAACAAATAACATAATACATAAAAATATATCTAATAACTAACCTTAAAATTTAATTATTAAAAAATATTATTAAAAGGAGTCCCTTTAGGCAAGGTTCCAAAGATACTGGCAGCGTTCCCCCTTTGAATAGCTAGACTAATTCTTTGTGCGAGGTAACTGCCAGCTCTTCGTTCTCCTCTTGGATTATATAATTATATTTGGACGATATTTAAGCGTGCACAATAAAAACTTACGTACCATTACATTAAAACTGAATCCTTCTAGTATGATTTGAATCTTTGAGACGTCATTTCAAGTGCCTAATTTGATTTTAAGGATAAAGGCTGATCCACAAAAAAATCATACTCCAAAAACTTAAGCAAGAATTTAAACAGATAAGAAAGAAACTACCCAACTGATAAGGAACTTCTTTATCTTTCGTAATCGAAAAATGTGACGTTAATTTTTTTCCAACGCCGATAAAGAAGTTTCACTTCAATTAAAACCTTCTTAGATGTATGAAAATTACGTCTGTAATATCTATCTTAAGAAAGTTGCAATCGGTATCAATGTATGTAGGAAACTTAGATATTATCAAAATATTAATCCTATTAAGGAAAATAATGTTTTGATTCATGTAAAACCTAGTAAACGTAATATACAGGTCCATTTTATACAGTGTTAAATTATATTATACCTAATCGAAGTTTAGAAAGAAATTTTAATTTTTTATTGGTTAAACGAAGATATTTGTTAAATAATATATTTTCTTGTATTTATAATTTCTACACTCGATGGTATATCCTATAACGATTTATATAAACCCGGTATAAATAACGACCTTTGAACACCCACTGCTTTTCGCGAATTCAAAATTCTACGTTTATATGTCCAAAGAATTGTATTTTATTTGTTACCGACGAGCCTGCTATTGACTGCTTGTCACATTTTTTAGGAACGACTATTGAGCTTTTGGTCAGTAATAAAAAAGGAACCATCGACCCATTTTGTCAAAAGCAGACAAAAGTTTTAATATAAACAGATATGTAAGACTGGTATGTGTATATGATATGTAAACTTTTCTTATTATAGTAGAGGTTTCATTTTAGTTGGCAAATTATATATCGGCAATGTTTGCACTGTTATTAAAATTTTACAGTAATTTGGTTGATTAGATCTCATAGTGTTAGTGTTCTCTCTCTTAGTGTTCAGAGGAGTTTTTCGGATTAATAGCTGCAGCTGAGTTTCATCATCGTACGTCGAGGCAGAATACGAAATTCCACCCGTATCACCTCGACGTCCACCGTTCCACAACTGCGCGTATTTCTAGGCATTTTTCGCCGCGCACCACAACTTTGTGTGGCTGCCGACTGAAGTATTTCCGAACCAATTCGACTTAGGGTCCTTCAAGAAAAGAGCGTACCAATTCTTAAAAGGCCGGCAACGCACTCACGAGCCCTCTGGCATTGAGAATGTCCATGGGCGGCGGTATCACTTAACATGAGGCGAGCCTCCTGCCCGTTTGCCCCCTGTTCTATAAAAAAAAAGTATACATGATGTAGATTTTTAAATAAAATATTTAGAAAACAAATCTTCAAATTGCGTCGAAACGTCGTAAATTGGGCACAAGAATGCTTCTGTTTCAATCAGTAAAATCAACTTTTTTAGTCTTGAAACTAGTAGTTCTTATTTCACTAAATATTGAATACAGGACTATGTGCTGTAAACTCAAAGCAGAAAGTGCCTATTATCTACTATCTTAATCTTTGTATTTTTGCGGAAATACATGACTGTTCACTTACTCTATTTTATACACACTTGCAATAACCATTGTATTAGTTAAGCAAACTATAATATTCAATCTACACTAATAAATTTCAATCTCTTAGTTGACACTTTTCCCTAATTCCTATGCTTGGTTTGGTATCTAAAATGTTTAAATAATTAAAGTCCCTAGAAGTGGTATAGTAATAGATTGGCCACATTAACAAAGTAGTACAACACCCTTTAAATTTAAACTAAAAAACCTTTCCATTAAAAAAGAAGGCCAGAAGAATACATTTTTAATTAAAACCATAGCTGTTCTTTGCTTATTATTTCTTAATAGGCATGTAGGTGATCACCCTTCTTCGTGTGCCTTACAGACCATGCCGACGTTTATGGACAAGCAAGCAGGTTTCCTCAACACCATATTTTATAACAAGTGAACAACCGGAGTTCGAACATATGACCTCAGTCACAAGAAATCGCAGAAAGTCGTGTGTTACCACTACTCAAATTCTAATTGTCTATCATTTAAAATTTTAATTACATCGACTTGTATAATCAGTAAAATATAAAAACTTTATATGATTCTAAAATAATTTCGGGTATTTCACTTGAAATGCCAACAAGTTTAGTGCTCTGTAATAAATATGAATAAGTAAAGTATAAAACAGTCTTGCTGACTAACGACTGAAACCTATTGGGTTACGAATCTTAGATAATTATAAGAAAAAAACTTTTATATCGGTGGGGTGAGCGGCTATGGACTTTCAAAAATGTAAACAAGACTGTGCCATGGACCTACCGACCTCGAGCGCTTCGGATATTAATAGCATCATGTACTACATATTACTAATAATATACGTATGTTAATCTGATTGTTTACATGGCACCACCACGTAATTACCTAAATACGTAAATGTGTATTTATATAACATTATTAAATTATATACAATATTATTAACTATTCGATATATCGAGCGCGGCAGATTTTCTAAGGTGTTCAGTGAACCTAAAAAAAGCTCGCATCTAGTAATTTGACGATTTGGATGTGTCGCAATATGATTTTAAAATTTATTAAAATGATTATATAATCATTTTTTCACCTTAAACACACCCATTATCCGGAAGAACCGTACCTCGGCGATATTCTAAAATATTTTTACATTTTTCTAGTATTTCTTATGTAAATTTAACCTAATAAGAAATGACCGAGTTGGAATGCGTGGAGGTGGCGTCGCTATTTACCTACGATCGCACACCCCTTACACTATTATCAATATGTCTCCACAACCACCACCACCTAATGCATGCGAGCATCTTCTGATCGAGGTTATGCTCAGTAAAACAAAAATTCTCCTTGGAGTGTTCTACTCTCCTTCTCTCTTCTCTTCTCTTCGCAAAGTCCCAGGGCCAACTCCTTCTCTATTGGACCTTATATTTACCTCTTCTCCTGACCTAGTTATTAACCATGGCCAACTTCCTGCTGTTGCTTTTTCTCATCACGATCTCCTTTATTTGTCCTTCATTCTTAAACCTCCTAGACTAAACCCACCGTAGTCCTTAGGCGCAATTTTGCTGCGATCGACTCCGAGCGTCTACTTATTGATGCGGCCAGAATCGACTTAAGCACGATTTACGAGTGTCCCACCCTCAATGGCAAAGTCGTTTTACTAAATTTCGATATTTATGCCCCTTTGAGGCCAGTTAAACTCAAGCATTTACCTGCTCCTTGGCTCAATGATGAAATCAAAACTTTGATTAAACAAAAAAAACGGGCTAAAGCCAAGATGAGAGCAGCCAAAACGGACAAGGATCGTGAATTTTACAAATCCTTGCGCAACCGTTGCAACACGAGTTGTCAGGATGCGCAGAGACGACACATTAATGACTTAGTGTCAAGTGGGGATCCCTCAAAAATATGGGAATTTTTAAAATCTCTATGTGTCGGTAAGCCAACACGTACTTCCATGTCTCCCGATATCGAAGTAAATAGCATAAACGCCTATTTTACCTCTCATTCTACTTAAGTAATATCGATTTGGACTTGAGTCCAGAGTCTGACACTTGAGTATATATCACCTCTTCCTCGTCCTAGGTTTCCGTCTTTCTCATTCGCTGAATTCTCTAGCCAGAAAGTTGAGTCAGGAATTTCGTCTATTTATTCTAATGCTGTTGGTTCTGACCTGATTGGTCGTGCTATGATCATACCTATTCTCTCTCTTACTTCCTGTAATCGCACATATTTTTCTGCCTTTACTGGACTACGTCGATTCTTGCTCCTCCGATCTAAGCGAGGAATTTCTAAATAACTTGAATCGTCTCCAAAACTTCGTAAGTTTCGGAGGAGTATGGTAACTAACATTGTGACACGAGAATTTTATAAATAAGATATATAAAGAATCATTCAAAATTCATATGTCGGTCCAGAAACACAGACCTGCCTTTTTTATTTTGACAAGGTCTTTTAACATCTACGTTAAAAATCATGAAACACGAGCAAATGATATAGTTCACATGTATTTTTATATTGGTTGACGTGCTCCTTACTATTCCTTACTTATAATTATCGCTATTAAAAGACATTAAAAGTCTGCCACATGAGCAAATCATATAGAAATTGTGCTCGCCACCACCCTGGTTAAATTGTAATATTTATAAGAAATGTAAACCGCGACTAAACTCCTCATACAAACCAAATTACCGAAAGAAATTGCTATATTCCAACCAGTAATATAGTACGCAAGCTTAAGATCATACCATAAAACTAAAGTTTACCACGGAGAAAAATCTCTTAGACATAAGACACCGCTTAAGTGCCGACTCTCTACAATTGGAATTGTGAACTGAGCACTCCTTTTTAATTGTTCCGACTATTTAAGTCAGTTCTATTCTATCTTTGGATTAAACCAAAGAATATTTTTATTCGTTTTCTGTCTGGTTATTGAGACTTTCGAAAGAACTTAATCATAAGTTTATAAGGTGTTTACCAAAGATGACTGACTTAATTTTGTTTATATAATTACATTTAATTTTATTAGAAAAATAATGTTAATGAACTGAAAGAAGTATTAAATGGTGCAACTGGCGATTATAACGCTACAAAGCGATCTCTTCCAAGCAATCTTATAAAAGCAAATAAATGAAGGAGTAAAGAGTAAGAGTATAATAGGAAGGATGTAAAAAGTGCAAAAATAAGACAAAACAAAAAATAAATTGTAGTTTTTAATATTGCCATTTATTATTGACTTTCCATTTTAACTTCAATTTTCAAATGAGCTGAGATGATCCAAAAAGACCCATCCAGCCTCGCCCACCATGCAAATCGACCGGATGGGATGTCTTTGGTCCCTAGGATGCTTTTCGTTAGCGCCTAGTAGCGGTAGCGCGAGTAGCCAAAGCTAATGTTTTCCTTACTCAAATAATCGTAATAAAGCGATAATATCCAAGAAAATGCTGCCGGAATTGAAGGTACACAGCCAAAGGAACTATTTTTTTTATATTATTAAGTTTTCTATTTTTACATTTTAAAAGTTTTATTACTATTGTCTTTTATTTACATAACTTTTACACATTTAAAGAAAAACACAAAGCGTGCGTGCGTGGTCACGGTGTCACCGTGACCACGCACGCTGTAAAGCACGCGAAACGTCGGTTTAAATTTAAAATTATGTACAAATAATTATAAGTTTAAATATAATAATACATATCTATAATCCGTTAAAAAAGTGTTTTTCTTTAAGTTTTATTACTATTTAAGTTAATAATATTGAATATATAAATAAAGTCAAGACATCATTTATTCAAATAAGACCACCTAAACTGGCACTTTTGGAAATTAAATTAAATATAAAAATTATTCTAGATGGTCCTACCAAAAGGAGAATAATGAGCAAGAATCTCCACACTTACTCTTCTAAAAGAGGTTTCACAATATTTTATATAGAAATAAAATTTGTGTTTCTAGAATGTATAATAGGATGCCTAGAGACCCCTGAAGGCTTTATTTTCGATAAATGAAATATAATAATTATTTTATAGGATTTATGGGAAATCTTGAAAATTATCATATCTGTAGTGAAGTAGATAAAATATATTCAAGTCGTCAAGTTATGTCGCACTCCGGTAACTGTTTGACTTTAACTTGAACTCGAGTTTAGTTAGTTTAACCCACTTTTAGTACTTATTAATTAAATAACCCGACGAAGATTCTAAGAGAAAATTCTGAATTTGCTATGACAGCTTTAATGGTAACTATTTTCCGTGATCTTTTCTTTATCTGTTAATTATTTTTTATGGATTTAATATAAGTTATTTTTATCATAACCGTTTAGTAGTGTGCCTATGTACTGTATACATATACATATAGTTGGAATCTTGATTTGTAAAGTTTAAAAGGCCGGCAACGCGCTTCTCAGCCTCTCAGAGTTGTCATAAACGGTAACTGATTATCCGGATCCGATAAAACGTGTTGGGGCCTCTTTTTCGGAAAGGGGTAATAATTTATGCTTCTACGCACTAACGCGTTAGGGTGATGTTTACCCTTGTCGAAGTAGCGAGTGGACGCCATCAATGGATAAACGAGGCCTACTTGCAAATGTGCTTATAGAAATGCATGCTATGACTATATGGTGGCTGCCTGGAAGAAATCGCTCGAAAGCGATAAGGCCGCCATTTGCCCTCCTTTTCATTTAATTATGATCAATTTTTATATAGTAATGTAACGAAAATTTAATAAATAAAAACGTTACAGGTATTTATATAAACACACATTATATAGATTATAGGTAAATTGATATTAATGTTAAGATAACTGACAAATTAATAAAATAACATTAAAATATTTTTTTTTTATTTATTCTATAAATATAACTGACTAAAATGTACCCTACGTGAAATAATATTTAATCTTAAATACAGTCTGAAAGAATGGTAATGAATCTAACTTATCCCCGGTCACGTATCTCCTCTTTCCAGCCGTGACCATTCACCTAAATTCTTTGATAGAATCTCACAGCAGAATTAGCCATCCATTTTTATCTTTACCTAATAAATGTTTCCCTTAATGCCCGAAAACCAATAAATGCGTGAACATTACTTTAAAATGCCTTGAACGATGTTATTCAACGAAACTAACATGCAATATATCGTTGTTACCTTAAAATCAACAGAAATATAATTGTTTTATAAAAGACGCTTAATTTGAAAAAAAAATCTATATCCCAACTCAAATGATAACGGCGAAAGATCTGTTAAAAAAAGTACTATTCAAACATAAAATATACAAAGGAATATGGAAATCCGGATGAGTGTACCGTGAACCAAATTGATCACGACCTAATAGACAGCAGGCATAAAAGCGCCATAAAAATGTCAAATGCTACGATTCTAGCTGAGGCTTTATGGAGAGTGTCATCAAACAGAGGAATAGCGACAAAGGCTGTTTTCTTAGCGGAAAACGCCTAACTTGGGGTTAAATTGGCCTAGATTTAGTCTAACCCCAGTTCGAAAGTCCACGTAGTAGAGTATCGACTTCAGACACAAGTTTGTTCCAGTACTCATCGACAACTGCTCGAGAAATACCTGGCCAGCTAGTGGAAAGAGTATCCCTTGTGCTGTCATCCGCATAACAATGAAGGTTGCTTAGTTGCAACATATCATTGATACGTAGAATAAACACGGTCGTGAATATGTCAGAATTCACGACCTTGATGCTCCGATCAGGGAGAAAGACGGAAATCTAGTTGCAATATACTCGAGGAGACTATAGGCTGAAAGCTTCTAGAGCAGTGCTCTGTGGCTGACCCCATCGAAGTTTAAACTTACTCCCAACGTCTAACAATCAAAGAGGAGTAGGAGCTGACGCCGGAACACAAAAATAAAATTTTGCGTAAAATCTTCGAGACGACAACGAAAGTGGACGGAGGACTACGCTACTTTTTTATATAGTTCTAAGGTTTGCAGTTCAGTCCGGTATATAAGTGTTATCAGTATAGGCCATAAGACAAATTATTTATACAAACTGTATTTTGTTTAAAGGTTGAAATAACATTTTCGTCCTAAATAACGTCATGATATTAAAATAAATAAGTGATAAAGTTATTTTATTTCAACGAAGGCATGGCATCAACAAAATATATAAAACTAGCGGATCCGACAGACGTTGTCCTGTCTACACGTCTTTAATTTCGAAATTTCAATTTTTAATAAGCCATTTTGATGAAAATTATTATTCAAATGTTATGACAATATCTAACGATCCAGCACATGGTCACACACGATATAACACAATGATAACAAAACTTTTTTTAAATTTCGGGACAGACTAAAATTAAAATTCGAATATTATTTAAAATTTGACACTGCGATGGTAGCGCCGTCCCAATGTAAAACATTCCAAAATCAACAACAACTAATAAATTGAAAATTAATTAAAAAAACATTGTCCAGCGGACAAAATTGTGAATCTAAACCATTCCCAGATCCCCTTGAACACACACAAAAAATTTCGTCTAAATCGGTCCAGTCGTTTAGGAGGTGTTCAGTCACATACACACGCACACAAGAAATATATATATTAAGATATAGTACATTATTACACGACACTCCTGTTTCTGTAGCATTAAAACAAAACATAGATGGCAAAATACAATTTATTCTCTTAGTTCAAAGGCAAAATCTGTTTATGCACTAACTACTTTAACATGTTGCTGAGAAAACCGACAATGTCTAGAAAGTTCTCTAATAAAATCTTACACGCCTCATGCTTGTATACACTAACCACAGTGTGTATTTGGATGATAGTTATACAAATATAAGACTGAACATAATATAACAATTAATTGATAACTACTAAAATCTAACTAAGATGGTTTTTTCATGCAAAAAAAAGAAATATTATAATAAATAGTATTATAATTTATATAATTTTTCAATGTTTCTTAGTAACACTCTATTACAACTACAGATTGTATGCATTTTAGATTTGTATAGTAGTAAGGCCATGTCGTTTCACGTAAACAGTAACACGGTTAGAGTGGCGCCGCCTGTTATTGGTTCGCGCCTCAGGAACGACCCGGTTTTAATTAGTGTGCACACGAGCTTGTAAAACTTGCTCTGTATTGGAACAATGTTGAACTCAGGGACTGACTACACTAATTCTGAAGCGAGCGTCCTCGCGTAACGTGAGAAGGGGTTTCGGTTTTATACACGGAATAAACGTAACACGAAGTTTGTTTTTAACTCGTCAAAAAGCCAGTTGTTAAAATGAACGTTAAATAACGTTAAAAAACAAAAATAACAAATAACAATCGTTGCATGTTATAAACACTTGTTTTTAACGATTAAAGACAGTTGAAACTCAAATTCGACAAGTATTTTATTTACTTACGTGTAACACAATTTATGTATATGTACTTAATGTAATGGATTTGATATGCGGGTTAAAGAATTAAAATCCATTGGTACACAGCCGGGGATCGAACATACGACCTTAGGGATGACCGTCGCACGCCGCTGCAAACACAGCTCATTTAATTCGTGTTACTTATTGTGTAATTAAGTGTAAATTTAGTATCACCATACATAAAATACTCTCAACGGTCAGAAATATATTTAATTAAGAAAACAAGTCAATAGACGATGAACTATCACACGTCCGTCGCCTCCAAGCACACGGAATAATTTTAGTCTCTGAATATAAATTAATTTATGCCTATATTTGTCACGATGATTATAAATATATCAAATATCTTCACAATTTATAAGATGCAACACAAAAATATCAATGTATTTTACATTTTATAGCAAAAAATTAATGTTATTAACATGGTCATTGTCTTCGTAACTTGCAAACTAATGCTATTAGTCATCACACATTTTTTTTAAAAAGATTAAGACTGACAATGACTGTCTATGTATGCAACGTGATTTGGATGAACTGCTACATTGGAGTGAATTAAATAACCTCCATCTCAACTATGACAAATGTGAAGTGATAACCTTTAGTGCCTCTCTGAATAAAATACTCTGCGACTATAGCATAGGATCTGAAGTTATTAGGCGCGTAGACAGAGTCCGCGATTTGGGTGTTTTGTTTGTTCTTACCTTTCATTTGCGGAGCATATTCGGATGATAACGGATGCTGCATTTAGAAGGTTGTGGTTTGTCCTGAGAAATTCAGTTGGTCTATCGGACACTGCCACTAGGGTACTATATTCATCTTTGGTAAGGCCAATTCTTGAAACCAGTTGCGTCATATGGTCCCCTTATGAAAAGTATTATGGGGATATGGTTGAAAAGGTGCAAAAGAAGTTCCTTAGAAACCTGTACAAACGAAGGTACAATTTTTTTCCTTACCTCTACCCTACTAAGGTCCTGATGGGGGTATTGGGGTACAATTCGTTAGAGCTTCGTAGGGATTTGGCTGTGGTAAGGTTTGGTCTAAACGTTATTAAAAACGAAACGGAAAGCGCATACTTGATGGGGGAAATCATCAGACTGTACGTTCCGGACAATTATTACCGCTGCCGGAGGCATAACCTCTTTGCTGTGCGTTCGGCTCGCACTGTCCAGCGTCAACAAGCGCCCATTCCTCGACTACTCTCGATGCTAAATGGGTTTCTCGACTCTTCACCGGAGAGTGACCTATTTGGTGAGCGTATGGCGGCAGTGTACTCTGATTTGAGGGTATACTTGGAGAGTATTAGGGGTTAGAATAAACTGTGTTTTATGTTATTTTAATTAATTTTGTATTGTATATATTATAGTCTATTTTATTGTGAGTTTAGCCATGTCTGTAATTAATAAATAAATAAATAAATCACGCGCATGATTTGAAGAGAATTAAGAAAAAACTCCATAAATCTTTCAAGTACTATGCTTATCGAATGTATCTTTGTTAAACGAATAACAAGAAGCTTGAGTATTACAAAAAATATCTTATCTAGTTACTTGTAAGAACTTTAAAAGACCACATGAACTAAAACAATGAGCAACTAGTTAAGCGTAGTCTTACGGTTGTTTACCAGTTTACACCATCTCTATACTTCAAGCTAGCGATTACAAGGCTACAGTAAGTTCGCGAAGCTTATTAAACAGCTATACTGAAGCAAAATGTAAATTAGCAGGCAAATTGCGAGCTGCCGGAGCTAACGACCCTTATCCTCTATGTCGTGCTCAGCGCGTCTCTCGCTTCGACAATTTTCTCATGGTACAAACTCGACATTTGAAGTGTTTGGTGTCAACTTAATAGCGATGTCTTGCGTGAAACCGTTTCGGGATAGAATATTGACATAACTCATAGATTTACACAATTTAGTAATTGTTACATTTTAAATAATATCATTTAATGTTATGCACACATACAGGACATTTGCTTGGTGAGGTAACCTGATTTCTTTTCAAATCGTGTGCTTGGAGGTGACGGACGTGTGGCAGTTCAACGTCTATTGACTTGTTTCCTTATTATATATATATATTGTATAATTATGTGTATATAGCGATTTATATACACATAATTATACAATAAGTAATAGGGACAGCTCATTTACTGTCTTGGGTGCAGCGATACATACATAAGATAGAATATCACTTATTCCACGTCATTAAATTTGAACCTGTAGGCATCCCTACTCATCGGCAAAGAAGACAGAGAGTGTAGGCCGAGAGAAAAAGCCGACGTAAAAAAATGTCGGTGCTCATTTAAAAAAGGGAAATCATCAAACAATACTTATTTCAAAACAAATATGGCAAATATAGCAAATCCTAAGAGTTTGTAGGTCTTCTGATTTCTTTATTTTTAAGACAGAGAATAGAGTGACCAACTGTTAGTGAGTGCTAAGGTGACCTTATTTTCAATCAAATCTTGTAAGCCATTAGTCGTCGAAACAAAGTAAGGATTTGGTCTCTAGTTGTTAACTTAATTAGTGAATGACATATTTCTAACTCACAATGTTTAGTTGAAATTAAACTGAGACTTTTGTGTTGTATAAATAAATTTGCGTTAAATATTTCTTGTATAAAGGGTACGGTAATGCGAAAAATGGGACCCATTTATGGTTTTCTTATGAACTAACAAAAGTTCTCTGAAATTCTTTGAATTTCTCAGAAAAAAATCTACTTTCATTCAAACATCTTCGTTAAATTTTCTAAAAGTTATGTTAGTAGGTATTTGTCAACGTTATTCATACGAAGGTGTCTTAATAAAAAGTACCGTTCTTATAAGATCCAGGTCCCAGATAACATATTTTGATAATATTTTTTTTTTTAATATTTTTACCTGTCTGTCTTAACTGTCGTAATAAAATGACGTGAGACTGATCTGGATTTAGATTTTCATGCGCACTTTTTACTTTTTTTTATTCTTGATCCTGTTTAGTTTCTTCTATAACTGTATGCAATATATATTTTTGCATTTGGCTACCTTTATTAATATTTTTTTACTCGCAGTGGTTGCCTGGAAAAGATCGCTCGAAAGCGATAAGGCCGAAAGCATGTTTAATTTTTCCTTTTTCTTTTCATTGAATTATGTTTAAATTTTATATTTTAATGTAACGAAGTGTTATTAAATATTAAAATAAATAAAATGCTTAAGCTTGATGTCATGACGTCGCCAGTTTAGGGCTAAAGTTCTACTGGTTTTGTTTAAGATCACCTCAGTTGTAAATGAATTCATGAGCGATTTCTACGAAAAAAAACTTATAAGTAATATTTATTAATATTATTTACAAATGCTACATGCTACTCCATTTTGCAGTCGAACATTCAATATATTGTGAAAAATCCATTAAGCCTGAAAACATGAGCACATCAATCTTCATTCAAAACGGTCCTTCTAAGCTTGAATGAAATAAATTACATTTTATTGTGCCACGCAACGCATATATACGCATGGAACGCCATTTACAAATAGAATCCTAAAATAAAATCTTAACCTTAGATAAAGCAGTTTAACGATACTCAAAAACTTAAATTAGTTATTGACATACTACAATTTTATTTTGTTATTTTTGAAGTGAAACTTCTTTAGAATCGTTGTGATTTCAAACCGGATGCAACGAAAAAGCGACAGTAAAAAGAGACAGAAACATTAATTCATATGATTTAACGTGGGAGAAAATGAGATAGATAAACTTCTTTCGAATCGTCGTGATTTCAAACCGGATGCAGCGGTAAAGAGAGACAGAAACATCAATTCATCATATGATTTAACGTGGGAGAAAATGAGATAGCAGGCATTATACAGCCTCTCCTTACTGCCGCTTTGTCATTTGATCGAATTTCAAACTTTCGATGTTTTAGTTTTTCCCAAATTAAAAATTTATATTAAACTTATAAATTAAAATTTATCATTAAAATATACTGTTTTAAAAGAACACACACATTTAGATAATGGAAAATGATTAATTTATATATGATTAATAATAAAAAAAATGTTTTTGAAGGTTTCACTTCTACCATGTGTGAATTGCACATATGTTTTTTTTTATTTATTTATTCAGAAGATTCACAGCACAATACATAAATAGATGTATATATATAACATTGTGGGCCAATTATAAATTTTCAAAAATAGTTATTTTTTTTATATATATAACAAGATGGTAAACATTTCAAACATTTTTAGTGTTAAACAAAAAAAAAGAAAAACACAATTTAATTTGTTGACAATGAAAGGTTGTCAATACATATCATTCAAACTGGTTAAAATATTTTTTTATATTATGTATATTATGTTGTTGATATATATTATATTTGTAACAATTGATAATGATATTAATTCTATTATTATGCGTACCAGAAACTGTAAAATTTAAGACAGGTGATTGTGATTGGTTAATAACACAGTTAGTTTAATAAATGTTACATTATTTGACTTTCATTTAAAATATTAAACCCTTTGATGATGAATGACAGTTGATTGTAACAGTCACACTGTTATGTTAAAGTTAAGTAAAATCTATTTGTTATCTAATCAACGTACGCCCAAGCAAATCCCAACCGAATTATATAAGAAAAACTAAAGCCTACAGGAATGTCAATCCTTCCCTGCTCATGTGCAATTCAGTGAATCGACTTGAATACGAGCGTCCATCAATCTCCCGCACAATGACACTTCGTTATGACGCCAGTATAATAATACCATTCCGCATTGTTAGCGTGCCGATACATTCGAACGATGCAAAGAAACCATACAATATTTAGATATTTAATAGAATTACTATATTAATTTATGATTTTATTCATATTAATTCATGAAGTCCGTATTAAATGTGACCTTGTTTAAAATATTTGCGGCCGGCTTTATTAGTTGACTACCGTAGAGACTATGTTGTAACCATGGCAACAAAAATAAATATACAACAATAATCACTTGAACTCTTTTTATAGAACAGGGGCAAACGGGCAGGACGCTACCCTTATGTTATGTGATACCGCCGCCCATGGACAAACAATGCCAGAGAGCTTGCGAGTGCGTTGCGGGCCTTTTAAGAATTGGTACGCTCTTTTCGTAAGTCGAATTGGTTTTGAAATACTTCACTGGGCAGCTGATTCCACAGAGTGGTGGTACGAGGCAAAAACTGCCTTGAAAAACGAGCATTTGTGAACAAGGCTGAAAAAAGAAAGTGAAAAACATTGTTAAATTAGAAAACAAACTGCTAAACAGAACTTATACTTTGTGTTGGAGTTTGAATATTTAAATAATGGTGGGCAACACTTGTCACATGTATAGAAAAGTTTTAGTTTTTGTATTAGTACTTCTATTTTAGACGCGGACAGTGTAATATCTTTGGTTCTTCATAAACATAAATTATTGTAAATATTATTGTAATGAATATGTAAGTGTAATAGTTTTGTGCTTAGGAAAAATGAAACAATATTATTATGATAGTGTTTTTTTAAAATAGACCCTCAACACCGGAGCTCAGTCCCTTAAAAGATTCGAACCGACCAACACCTTTCTATTGTAACAGAATTCCAGGAGTTTTAATAATGGAAATACAAAAATTGTTTATCCTCGCAGAAATTAATTAATATAATAAAGTAGAAAGACTAGGCTAAAATTTTTTTTTCTGATTGTACAATACGTTTGGCAAATAGATTTTTATATATTTTATCGCTTACCCTCCCGAAAGGACTATTATGTGACCAGGAATCGTCCTCAGAAAGTGCGATCTCTATGCGGTAAAAAATTAATTAATTGAGGTTTTTATTATGAAACATGCCATATTTTTTTCGAAATAATTTTTTTAATATTCTTTAATTTTCGATTATATTCTTTAATAAACCAAAAATTAATCAAGAACCCAAACCAAGTCCATTACAGACTTAGGAAGTTTTCGGACATAAGTACCCACAACAGTGGCTCCGTCGAGTGAATTCCGACGGCGGGTTAGACGGCTAATTAACTTTGTGACAACTTAAACGTACAAGTTAGTTTCTCTGTTTAAATGTTTAGCACATCTTTTATAGAACTCAGGGTACCAAATATTTAGCAATAACGGCATTTACTTCCTCATCAGTACCGCGTTTACACACTCGTCCTGCTCACTACGGCTGAATGAAAATGCGTCGTAAGAGCACGTTGCCCGCCTTTACGAGCGATATTTTGCCCTCTATTAAGTGGGCTTTAGTAATTTAATGCTTTTGTGCTTTCAATATTCCATAGCAGTTATAAATAATAAAACTTAATTTGTATACATTTTCAAGTATTTATAAGAGCGAGCAAATTTGTATAAGAGCTGAATTCCCTTACAGAGTTGTACAAATTGATAGGAACGGCTATATTGTGAGTATAACGATGCATTGTCCGTTTCTCATTAAAACCCGGCTCATTACCACGCCCTAACGAACGTACGTACGTTCGTTTTAACAAGTACCAAATATGACGTAACAACAGTGTTATATTTTTAATTTAGCTTCGTTTTCTAAATATTTTTTTTAAGATTCAGTAATGAGTGTCACCCATATGTCAAAAACGTATAAAATTTGACGTTCAGAAGACATGCTAAGAGATATGTCCCGGCTCTGAATTATCCTTACCAGATTTTGATTGTTTTACACTCGCAATTCTAAAATTTACATTAATTTAAATATTCAAAAACACATTTCTTACATCATACCTATCAACACAAAACCGATTTATAAGTGTTTTACGTCTTATTTTCTATACGCAAAATAAGGGTGTGACCACAATAATATTATCTCGAACACAAAGAACCCAGAGGAGGCATACTTAAATTATTCATGAAGAAACACAACGGTATTAGGTAAAAACCTTAAAAATACAAGCAAAGCGCGAAGGAAATTTTTCTAAAACAATTTTGTTCGCGGTTTCATCATAAAGCAAAACAATTCATAAAACAACGCGGGGCTTAAGAAACTAATTTCCATTGGGAGACTTAGTAACGGTGTTTTGAAACGTTTTCAATACTTTTTTGTTACCACTTTAGGAAAGGAAAAACAGATGTTCAGTTTCTTAACAGATAAAATGTAGTTAACTTTTAATGAAAATCACTTTTTTAACGGATTGAAGTTATCTATTATTGTACACTTATCTTATCTTATATCTTTAAACGAGCAATTCTTGTATATATATATATATAATTGGAATCTTGGAATCGGCTCCAACGATTTTCATGAAATTTTGTATACGGGGGGTTTCTGGGGCGATAAATCGATCTAGCAAGGAATCATTTCTATAAAATGTCATTTTATTCGTGTTTAAGTTGATAACTTAAACATAGAATTGCTCGTTTAAAGATGTCAGTCAAATAAAAACTTAAAATTGAATATAATTATCTTTATTCGATAATTATATTTACATTTCATCATTTTATTAGTATGTAATTCGTACTTAAATATACTTTCCAAAAAACACAATTTATAAAAAGAAAAAAAATACCGAGCAAAGCTGTAACTTCCCTTTATTGCACGTAAGATGGCCTCTTGTTTCTGTGATGCAGCCGGAGGATGCGCACCTTGTTTCGGTGTAGTACCAGTTTGACATACTGTAGCTCCTCCTTGAAGTGGGTGCACCACAAAGACGTTGGGCTCTCTGAAACAAACATTTGCCTTTCTGTGTATTGTGTGACCTAGTGTGCCATCTGCTTTGCCCTTATTGGACATTTCAATTATACGCAAAGTGGATGTTTCCTTGCGAGGATCGCCAACTAAGGTAAAGAAAGGAAGAAGTCAAGGATGAAAGATGATTACCTCATTCTTTAATTGGAAAGGTTCGCAACAGTTGTGCTAGAAGATGGAAGAACAGTTACTGCAGACTGGTATGTCAATCGCCGTTTGCCTGTTGTCTTGGAAAAATATTCGTCAGCAGCGGCCTCGAAGCAGGATCCTCCTTCACCACGACATTGCTTCAGCGCACTCCGCGAAACGGATTATTGAATAATAATTGATGATGGCAGGTGTCGACATAATGAGTCATCCGCCATACAGTCCTGACCGCCCTGCGACTTTCATTTATTCCTAAGAACTAAAGAAAAAAATTCGAGCTTCGCTTTACGAGCCCTAAAGATGCGGTGAGAGCGAAGGAAAATGCCATAAAAGAGGCCCCGAAGGAAAAATGGGCTCACTGCTTTTTTCAGTGGTACGATTGAATGCGACGTGTAGAGAGGAACGAATATTACTTCGAAAATCAATAAAAGTATTGGCAACTGTCTAAATTAGGCCGTTTTTCATTTTCTAAACATTGTCAATGTTGCCTAGATGTTGGGTTATATTTTATCATAATATATATCATATATCATTATAGTCTGTTCTGATCTGAACTAATTTGACTTTGAAGTTATTAAATAATGAAAATATCAGCCTTAATAATCCTTTCTAAGACTCCATCCTATTTAAAAATGGACTGTAGTTTTTTTTATACTATTACTTTGCGAATATTTACAAAACTTAACTTGTAGATATAAACGCTAATTAAAGAGTCAGTCAGTCCAGACTGCGAATATTCTGTTGGTACAATGCGCGAGCATTACTAGTAAAAATTTACCATTGCTGGTGATGGGTGAGACGAGTTTAATGAGTTGTGTCAATACACAGTTACAATCTTAATATATATATAAATCTCCTGTCACGATGTTTGTCCGCGATGGACTCAAAAACTACCGAACCGATATCAATCAAATTTGCACACCGTCTGCAGTTACTTACTTCTCAATTTATACCCGCAATATAATTTTTTGCAAATATTTGTCAATTAGTTGATACAATTCTAACAGATGGCGCTGTGTTAAACGTTAAGTTAACAATAAGTTAAAAATAAGCTATGTATATAGCTTATGAGCTCTCTACCTTTCACATAAGTTCTCCTACCTTTTCAAACAAAAACATTACGCTTGGCCGAGTCTGCTAGTTAATAGTTAATAAGTAGCATACAGTACTCGAAAATTCTAGTTATAATTTAATATACATTCGAATTGAAAAATCGGGTCAAAACCCTATGATAAGTAATGAAATAAAGCTTCTGTCGTATGTACCATGTCCATATTGGAGGGTTATCTTCCTTCCACAAAGACTGTGAGAAGTGTGAGAGCTTAAAAACTTGAAAATATATTTAATCCTTTTTGACATACGTTATGATCGCTCTCCAACTTTGGTTACAATATCAGTTCAGATTTATGGTAACATTGTGTATTTGCAACAAAAATAGATTAGATAATCGATGTCTGCATGCATAATCGACGTTTTATAATCGGGAGTCACTATAGATTGGTGAGTTGAGAGAAGTGCAAAGGCAATTTGTATGCAAATAGCGATGGTACTCACTTCACGGCTGCAAGAAATGATAGAAAGCGTTTCAAAATATGAATGCCTGGATGTGAAGCGAAATGAAGTTTAGTTTTGAATATAAAAAGTTAAAGAATCTCAAAAAGTGATTAGTTGTCAATAATTTTCGTATGAATTATTATTAATTTTTATGCCCTCTTATTATGCATATTTCTTCTTCCATAAACTCCATGGAAGATGGGTCGGGTTTTGGTATGAGATGCCACCTGTTCAGACACACTGGCCCCTTCCAATCTTCATGGAACCAACAACATAGCTGGTGCGGCTGAAAAAACTAAAGCCTGCAAATACTAGGCTCTGAATATGATTTTGTCCCATTAGGTGTTGAGACCCTAGGTCCATGGGGTCCTAGCGCGTTAAGGCTTTTTAGGGAATTATCAAAAAGGTTAGTCGATATCACAGGAGAACGAAGAGCTGGCAGCTACCTCGCACAAAGAATTAGTCTAGCTATTCAAAGGGGGAACGCTGCCAGTAACTTCGGAACCTTGCCTAAAGGGATTCTTTTTGATAATATTTTTTAATTATTAAATTTTAAGGTTAGTTATTAGGTATATTTTTATGTATAGTTATTTGTTTTAAATAAAGAACTTTATTTATGTTTTTATGTTCGATGTTAACGACGTAATTCACGTAATGAGCTGGTTATAATTTTAAAAAAATATAGGAGTTATATTTGTTCTTTAAGTAGTGTAAGCAGGGATGGTAGTCGCACGCTAAACATTATTATGTGTGGTTTTAATTCCGGCTTAATATGTCTTATAATATCTATTATATCTTTCGGTACTAAATGGCTAATATGAAATAAGCATATTTAACACACGGTCTCACTCATCACATCACCAACTTGCGTTTAAAACAAAGAAATATTCATAAACTATATTTCTTTTGTATTTGGTTTTTGTATATAAATAAATTTAAATATTAAAATAAGCTTTTAACTTGGATCATACTAAAACAAGATAAACTTAGTTCACTAGTGATATATTTCAGCAGTAAATTATATCAAACATAAGAAACGTTTGAAGTTTATTTCATTACGAGTATGTGTATATGTAATATTTTTTATAAAATTTACATTTTGTTTTCTTGTGTATAAAAATCATGTAATTTGTATTTTATACAAGTCAGCAATATAAAATGGTCCAAATCATTTTATAAATTGATAATTTAATTTGAATGTCGTTATTAATTTAGCACAAATGTCATTTAATGGTTCAACGAACTAAGCTAAATTGCAATTATAATTAACATTCGTAAAATAAATGTTTCAGTAAAATAAAAATAAAACTCTATATGACATTAAAAGAGTATATGATCAGTACCTTAAATAATAGTACGTAAAATCACATTTATAATCCTATATTATATTGTGGCTTTATCAGAAGTGGGTTTTTTTTTATTTAATTAAATAAGTGGCTCGGAAAAACACACACAAATATATAACACCCATATGTTAAAAGGCCGGCAACGCAGTCGCGAGCCCTCTGGCATTGAGAGCGTCCATGGGCGGCGGCATCACTTAACATCAGGTGAGCCTCCTGCCCGTCTGCCGCCGGTTAAAAAAAATGTTCTATAGCAACGAAGGCATTGGCTCACTTTGACTTGTTACGCCAGCGGAATTAGGTAGTATATTACAATTATTATCTATCCTGAAACATTACATCTAAGTAATATTTACTAATATCTTTTAAAATCAAACTCATTACTACAATATTATTTGACTTCTATGCTTGCTACGTACTACTGCATTACTTTATTGCCTCAGCCATTACAAGAAGCAGCCCAATATTGACTCGCACTTGCAGCTCCGTTAATCTCACAGATATTATCAGCCACTAAAGAAAACCTGTTTGAAGCGACACGACATTCGCAAACACTCACCGCGAGCTCACTTGACGATGGATTATAGCAGTCTATCACACCGTAGCACGAATGTTTTTTCAAATTGATTACTTACTTAAAATACAATGTAATGTTGTCTTTGTGCTACTGTTTTTAAACGTTGACGTTTTATATGACTTATTTTTGTATATATAAGGACCATAAATATAATTGTAGTATAACTTAGGGTCCTACAAGAAAAGAGCGTACCAATTCTTAAAAGGCCGGCAACGCACTCGCGAGCCCTCTGGCATTAAGAGTGTCCATGGGCGTTGGTATCACTAAACATCAGATGAGCCTCCTGCCTACATTACATTACATTTTAATTAGTAAACATAAATACTTTATGAAACTCTACAGAAACAGAAATTTCTAAAAATAATCTAAAGTCAATTGAAATCCATGAGCAAATTGTCAGATCTAGTTCTCTTTTTTTTTAAAACAACTTACAACTTACACCGTGGTGTATTTGTGGTCTACCATTAAAGGCTATCCATACATTTTTCCTCGTGTGAACGGAATAGGGTGAGGATCTTCGTAATTGGAGGACTGGCAACGGGCAAATACGATCGAATGTTTGCTTCTAATTCATTATAGGAGCGAGTAGATTAAATGAAACGCTTGACGCGTGTGTTTGTGTAGGGGCGTATGGATTTGTATCAATTTATATGGATACCCTTGAAGTTCTGTAAAAGTGATAATGTATTTTGAGTTTAACACATCAATGTGGCTCCGAATTTCAAAACGATATTAATTTTTATACCACCGTTAGCCGACACTTTTTGCTAAGGTTGTTGTAATTCACCTGTTCTCGACCGATCACCGAAGTTAAGCAACGTCGGGCGAGGTCAGTACTTGGATGGGTGACCGCCTGGGTAACCTCGTAATGTAGTCTCAACATAAATATAATACTACCATCGATGCAGTTTTTTCAAGACATAAATAAAATAGAATCCAAAACATATGCTTCCTACTTCAACTACCACATGCCAATTATTAGTAAAGCCTACTACTGATTAAGTTTAAATAGCATTATATTTGTTAATAATATAAAATAAAAAAAATTGTATTACAATTCCTTCACTAATTAATCGAAAGGAACTTCGTTCCATCTGGGTGTCCCTTGGCACCTCTCAAGTACTAAATCCACAAATTTCTTAATATTAGTATTAGTTAATTAAATATAAGCTTTAAACTAAATTTAAATTAGATTTAATTTTTTTTTAGTGATCATTGTTTCTATGGCCCCTTTTGGGGTCATATTGGCCTCCTCCATATATTACCATTTATTTTTGTCGTAAGCAACATTCATCCAGTTTTCCCCTCTGATTGCTTTGTAGGTTTGTTTCTAGATATTTTTTATTTCCTAATTATGGACTTGTTGAAATTTTCTATTGTTATCGTTAAGTTCTTGTATGTTAATTTGGTTTCCAAACTATCTTGTAATGCTTTCGAGCTCTCAATTTTTTGAATGTATCTCTATTCTATTGACAACATCTCAGCATTCTGTGGTAAAATGGGAAGTTAACATTTTTTTATATTTCCATATTGGTTATAGTATTTTTTTTAATATTTTGTTCTACTTTCCATGGTGTCCAGGTACTTTATATATCTCACAATTTTTTATTATGTTTCAACAAACAAAAAAATACATTTGATTGCTACTAGACTACTAGACTTGCTACAGTAATATTTTTATTAACAATATTCATGGGCGAGCAGAGGCGCAATTCCTCGCGAGACCCGCTTTTTTTGTCTTGTTTGCCGCCTTTATATATATACAATAATTTTTTCACAGAACAGTTCCAGGCACGGTCTATAATAATAATAAGTCTTTATTCATTTAAGTTGGTACATCTTTCTTTTCATAGTGTAAGATTTGGGAACCCTTTTAAGTAAATATACCTGTGTTAGGGTTCCCAGCTCTTCCATAACAAAGTTAATTACATAAAATAATTTAACCAGTTCATTTCCTTTTTATTTTTTACTTGTTAAACCGTTATCATCACACCTGATTGTGTGCATGAGTAAGTGTGTGAGAGAGTGAATGAGTGAGTGAGTAAGTGAGTGAATGAGTAACGTGTATTTAAATCATGGGTCTCAAAAGCAGTTCTAATACTGCATAAGGCGTGATCATAAGCCAGTCTTTTATTCGGGTTTTTAGGTTGTAGGCGGTGAGAGGGTAGATTTTAAGCAGCCTATTTAATTTATTAAAATGTCTGTGCTTTATTAACATGTCCTGTAGGCCGTTACGGTCTACAGTCATCTGCATTTGTTGCTCCAGGTCGTGCCTGGACGATGCGAATATAGGGCAGTGTAGAAGCACATGTTCCACTGTTTGCTGTTCATTACTGCAGGCACATGTTGGGCTTTCAAGTCCTTTGCCTTATCTGATGTTTCATATATGTACCCCCTGTATGCGGCGTAATCAGGTTTTGATCTTAGTTTTTCCAACGCTTCTTTTGCTAATGTGTCCGCTCTCTCGTTCCCTGGCGTACCAACGTGCGCCTTTACCCTGAAGAGGCTTACATGACTTCCTGTTCTCTCCGGCGGATCTCGGCTACCTAGGGATCGAGCGATCGTCCACTCACAATAACATCTAGTGCTGACTTTGAGTCACTGTATATTTTAGCGTCGCGCGTGTTTTTATCTACGTGGCTAGTCGCGTTTCGTAGTCCCATCAGTTCGGCTTCAAATACTATGCAGTGAGGCGCCATCTTAATTTTCTTGCTGTTTATTTCATTCTGCGCCCACACTTGTACTTGTTTGCTGCCGTCCGTATAGATTTGTGTGCCGCCGTTTCTTGCGATTTCTTCCGGATTTGGGAGCATGTTATAGTCAAGTTTTGTTTGTTTCGCCGGGTGTGAGATCTACGTTTGGTTATAGTATTGCTCAGTATGAAATCAATTACGTTTTTTGTTCTTTGGTCAGGAGATATCCAAGGCCATTTGCGTGATTGTATTTTCTTGAAGCTGTATGTATTTAGCTTATACTCATTGGCATATTATATAAGGCATTCATACCTTAGATTTCTTGTACCATAACCATATTTGCCCATTATTTCTCTTTCTTAAGGACCCGGCCTCCCTATTTTGGCATTGAAGTCTGGGAGACTTACGACTTAGTTTTTGTCAGTAGACTCATGAGCTCTTTTTCTATCTTTGTAGAACTTATGGATTTCTTCTTCGGCTGCACTTTCTGTAGGTGCTCCCACTTGAATTATTGACAAAATTTTATGAATTCCACTCTTTCTGAAATCCCCGTAAAGTTTTCGTGAAATTTTTAGCCAGTTCTTCATTTTGTTCTTTGAAATATTGTTTAATTTTCTCCATTTTTTTCTAAGAGTGTATTCAATTGGGTTTCCATTTTAGGGTATTAATTTCAAAGTACTTACTTTACTTGAATGATTAATAGGATATTTTATATTCTAAACTATTTAGTTATTAAAGTTGGACTTTTTTTCTAACGGTATGCATTCTTCTCATTTAATGTAAAGATTATGATTATGTGATTTTATTTAATATAGGAAATATTATAAAGAACTTCGACATTGCACAGCATTCATAAATGCTCCTTCAATAATGTGCCAAAATGAAATGTCACCGCAATAAATCATTACAGTATTATTATTTTGTGCTATGTAGCTTTATGCTATTTATGCTGAATTAAGTCCGATTAGAGTTTGATTTATATTTTCTAAATGTTTATATTTTTATTATATTACATTTATATTTTCTAAATCTTACATTTTCCTCTATTACTTTTAAAAATAAAATTCTGAATTCCTCTAAATCTCTAAGTTTTTTAAAGCAAAGTGGTACTAGCCATGCGACAAATCTCCGCAACCTTTGACGACATACATCCTATTGAATTTGCCTCCTGAACCTGTGAGTACAAGGCGCTTAGTTTTCATTCACAATCCATGCGCGTAGTGATGTGATGCTTCATTTGAGGCAAGCGAGTTTTATAATACTCAAAAGTATTTTTCTATGAACTCTAATCTGTTATTAGTAAACAGGGTAAGAAGCCACTAAAATCATAAGACTGTCACCTCATCGTCATCATGCGATCATCGCCTTCATACTATACCTTTACACGATACTTTCGATTGACCAAATCTTTAGAAGCTTCCGTGTATTTTAGTGTGCGGCACTAGAACGTCACTAGTGTGTCGGAGCGAGCAATATTTTATTTATTTTCTTATATCGAAATTGTTTTCGCTCGGTCCCCGCGGTGTAGCTTACATTCAATCTATATTTTAATTAAGCTTTGCTCCCATAAATATTCTACGCTAAATTATAAATGAAAATTGTCCGGGCAATGTAACACTGACTAGATTAAACAAATAAATGGAATGATATTGTTATTTTTAAAGGATGGTGAAAAATTTGTCATCAAAAATTTTCTGCGTACACGTACTTAGATTCTGTATCTAGAATATATCGCTGACCTGGTATTAGATTATAAGTGAAATAACTTATTTGGGGTAAAGCTGATTATAACTCTAGAGCTGATATTTTTGACATACAGATGTCACCAATAATAATGTGAACCTCGAAATAAAAAAAAACCAATTGGTAAATAAATCCTGTTTAAAATATAATGATCTTCTTAAAACACAAAAAACGAAACACACAAACACTTTTGCAATTTAAACGATATTAAAGTGCTCCCTGACTTACTACATCAAAGAACTATTTACTTTATTCAAAGATTTTCACGGTAATTTAAAATTTTAGTTAAGTAATAGTTTCATGGCTGTACTCTACATAAGTTTAGCCATTATGGCTTGAAAAATGTATAATGCGTTAGCAGTACATGGGTGTACACTTGTGCGTGGGCTTTCAGAGCGTAGCAGTTCATAGTTTTGCGTAGGCATGTGAAGCGTAGCAATAAACAGCTGTGCGTGGGCTTGTATAGCGTAGTACTACATAGTTCTGCGTAGACTTTTAGAGTGTATCGTTATGCGGACACTTGTAATGTGAAGCATATCATAGTTTTTCGCAGGCCTGTAGAGTAAAGCAGTGCATAGTTTTGCTTAATAAAATGGTGCGTAGCCAGTGCATAGATATGCGCAGAGTTACAGAGCTTAACCGTACATGTTTGTCAGTAGACGTGTAAACTAATATTGAACCATTAAACTGCTATATTATTCTCTATAATGCTCTATTTCAACCTGATAGGTAGCTGTTATTTTAAATAAATAACTGTAAACACTTTTGTTAAAGTATATATTTTAACGGATATTCGATAAGGTACACTCGGCACATTCAATATTTGAAAGCTGTAATTGATCAGTTCAGTTATTGAAAGCCGCTCCAATTTCCTCGTTCGCTGCTTTCAACAATACGCTGTGGTAGGATCTAGTTTTTTTTAATAAAAATTTAAATCATATATCAATATTAATTTGCTAGTTTTGAGGTGTATATAATTTCGTATACTTTTATATCATTCGTAATAAGGTCATCTCTTTTTTTCTTTATGTACACTGTATACCCATAACATATTGAAAAGTTATTTAAAAATACTGCCGTATAATATTGTATAAGTACAAATTGTAAACAATAATAACTAATTTTTTCGTCCATTGTGAAACGATACATACCACATTGCATTCAAGACGAAGACTAGCAATCGAAAGTTTAATTAAAGCGAAACGAGTACGGTGTAATATTTCTCACTTGCGATAACGTTATATTTCTTTACTATTTAGAAATACTAGCTTCATCTGCTAAAAACACAGTTAATAGTACCGTAATTTTAATTTATTTAAAAAGGCTTACCAACGGGCATTGCAATAAAAGCTTATCAAAAGAACTAACAGAGCTCTAACAAACTATTAATATGTGATCTAAAAAGCGAGTAAATAAATAATACGCTATTGAAAGTTTTTCTCTGTGAAAATGTAAATAGAACGAGAAGTGGAAATGGTTAAAAAACGGACAAAATCGGGCGGAAAATAATTATAATTTCATATACATTAAACAATAAATAACATTATTTGGATTTTCTTTATTGATATCTTATTTTTTTTTAAACTCCACAATGCTTCAGTGTAATGGAAACTGTTTTTAAATCAAATATTAGCCAAAAGTACTTTCAGTTTGTAGCGGCTTAATGAGCTTCTCTTGTTTATTGTACTACAATCAGCTCTTTGACAGCACCTGAGCACACTACTGTAATTATTGCGCCTTTATTAAGCAGCGAGCTAGATAAAATATCAGGTAGAAGAGAACACATCAATACTAATGAATACGTAATATAATATGTATCTCATTGTAACATGACACTAGGTTTAATCAAGCATAAAAATACGTCCAATTAAAATTATATTGTAAATCGCACTCATATTTCTGTGTCATTGGGCCTACCGAATATAAATTTGAATAAGCGTGGAACAGGATTTTCTCTTAATTTGAAATTCAAATTGTCCAAAGAATGTAACCCACACCCGCCAGGAAATGAAAAATGTACCATAAAATTTATGAAATTATCGTCATTTTGTATCATATTTCATTATTTTTTGTTGTATTTTAATAGACACATTTACAACATAAAAACGGAAGCTGAGATCATTATGTACGTTTGCAGATACAATTACATATTCTTAATAGTTTTTTTTAAATGTTTATGATAAGCAGTTGATTTGTATATATTTTACATAGATGGTTTTTGGCATATTGTCGTATTTCTTCCCTATGCATAAAACCTTACTCCTACATCTTGTCTTTCTTTCAACTCAGATATATTTCCGTCTAAGGCGTGCCGGTTTCTTCGCGATGTTTTCTTTTTAACGTACGAACGAGTGTTCAATGCGCGCTCAGAATGACAGACCCAAAATTGGTTGAGAGAAGCACATATGCCTCTAGATAATACATTACTGTTATATATATTAAAAAATCATTTACTACGTTCTGTCCTTCACAAGAAATGTTAGCTGCAAAAATATATACTTATTTGAAAATCAGATGTGATCGACAGTCGTGAGTCAGCGAATATTGCAATATTTATGTAACGTGCAGAGATGTGTGAAAACGGACAATCATTGGATAAATACCTTTTATTAAATAAATAAATTTTGAAGATTCTTGACAATTTCATCATTGATTCAGAGGACAAATTTTTCGTAGGGATATGATAAAGAGATTCAAGTCGATTTTTCTGCTTCACAGTCTAAATCTACCGTTCACTTGAAGTAAATAACGCAGGAAATGTTAAGAAAAAACATTGTTTGTTAAAAAAATAGTTTAGAGATTTGATTGACAATATTTCAATAGTCATCATATTTCATAAGCAGTACAGTTATACTGGATTAAAGTATGAAATCATCGGCAAGGAAGACAGAGGGTGTAGGCCGAGAGAAAAAGCCAGCGTAAAAATCACTCGGTACTCTTTTAAAAAAGCAAATCATCAAATAGCATTTATTTTAAAACAAATATCGCAAATTATTAGAAAGAGCCTGTCTAGCACTAGCCCCAGGCCCTTTTATCAACTAGATAATCGGTAACTTAATAGCCTTTTTACACCACTTTTCTGTAATACATTTCATAAATTGGCAGAGATCAAAAAAAGCCTCTGGGATTTTATTAAAGAAGACTGCCTTTTCCCAAAAAATAATGACTAACTATAGATAGTCTAGTACGGGGAAATTGCAGACTGCATTTGTTCCGAGTATTAACATTGTACGTATGTTCTATTCTAATAAACGTGTTACTATTATTGTATACATACATAATATGTTCATAAAAATATTTCGAGGTTTAGGTAAGTAAATTAATTTCTTTGAATTAATCTCTCAGACATTCCTTACATTTTAAATTATAGATTGCACGAATAGCCCTCTTCTGCAGGACACAAATAGTTTCGACATAAGTAGCATGACCCCATAATAATCACCATAAGTCATTATTGATGATTCCAAGAAATACAGTTGTTTATGATTTTCATACTAAACCAATGGACAGTCGAAGAGAGAGCGTTGTTCACATCGTCAAAATTATACAATAATCTATGTGTTTGTATTTCCAATAATTAAAGGTCAAAGAGAACAATACCAAAGGGCCTAACGAACTCCTGACACTCGTGATGGGTCAAAAATTATTTATTGCAAATCCAGATTCGTGACTTCCATTCGTAAAGTCCATTGGAAATATTCTATAATAACGCTGTTTTCTCTATCTTACTTTGTGAATTAAGGAGTGATTTGGGGTTTCAAATATTTTTTTAAGAATTCTCCATCAATAAATCATTATTTAAATTGTATAAACGGGCTATAATAATATTTAGACAAGTTACTAATTATTGTCGTGGAAACATTAATTACGTTCTAGACATTCCTCAAAATGTTCCTTTGTGTGTTTTGTAATGGTTACCTTCATTTATTTTTCTGAAAAAAAATGATTTCCGACTTTGTTCCGAGGAAGCGCTGTATTGTGTTGAAAAGTATACCTGAAATATTTGAATATTGATAGGTTATTAGGATCTCTAATGAATAAGATATCTGAATTTATTTCCATATTTCAATAATGTATTTAAAAATGCATACCGAACCATTCATAAACAAACTCAAAATAATCTGAAACATTAAATCGGCCAGTATAAACAAAGCAACGTTCATAATTTAGAGTCAGTAATTAACTGAAATTGTTCATCACAGTTTATAAGCTAAGAGTTGATTAAATGTGCTTCCAAATGACTTCAGATAGTAAACTGTAGGGCAAACAAGTCGTAATTATATTAATTACGACTTTTCGCGAGCTGTTAAGGAACTGAAGTAAACAATTTTCGAAGTGTAATACTAAATGATAATTACAAAAAGTTAATTACAAATAAATAGTTGAAAACTAGTAATAGGCATTCCATCATTATACCACTGTCTGCATAACTCTAGGTGTTTGTCAAAATAGTATTGAGCAAATTGGAAAGTTGTTTTAAAACAATTATAATACCTAAATTAGATTTATATATTGAATTTGTAATATCCAAAAATCTTAGTTATATCATCGTACAATTACAACAATACTGTGAGTATGAACGATTCTATATTTATATGTGGTGACAAGTTTTTCTTCTCACACTGATGCCTGCAACGCGTCATAAACGCCCAAATTGTTGGTCCCAATTTGCATAAAAACGAAACAAGATGGCGGTCGTAAATGATAACGCTGCACTATCGATAAAAACAAACGAAGCAGAAGGTGCCGATAAACGTATTTCTCAGCAAACGGTCCCATTCATGGCCTCAGAACAGCGAGAGTTTACGAGGTGAAAATTTATCTTTAATACATTGAAAAGGAATATTTTACTCAGAACATTTTTGCTGGGAAATATATGGCGTCTGTTTTATTAGACAAAAAAGACATGTGGCTCAGTTAAAATGAATTGATAATAAATATTTAATATTATAATAATTACCCGCTGTTCCTTATAAATTTTGATTTCGAAATTGTATTTTATTATTACATATTATAATATACTATATCCGACACGTGTCGTTGTCCTGTCTTCACTATGAATATTGATTTCGAATAGGTAGGTATATAGAAGTGAATCCCTATTTCTCTTGGTCACGGCATCACGCGTGAACTGTTTTCACTTATTCTTTTTTTCCTTCATTCAGTGCATTTCCGTCAACATTGATAGCATTTCCAAGATGCATTTATTTTCAGAATACAGTTTTGCCAGGTTAAACCCGATAAATGTAAATCGCTCGGATTTAACTTTTACGTACATATCCACAGCTTATTGGTGGAAGAGACGCCGTCATAGATATGATTGTCCTCATTTTCCCGAACCATCGGTCTGTATGAATAATAATGCATTGAACTAACTTTTTTGTTTGTTTCGAGATCTGTGAATGGATTTATCATTTAAGATAAGATTTTGTAACGCATCATAATATGATCGATGTGCTTCGGGTACATGCGGCAGTTAATTGCTAGGCCGATATAAAACAATATCTCGGTTTTTTAATTATTACCCACGACGGTCCAATGCGATCGTTAATAATGCAACCAATTTCTAATGTTGATGAAAAACGTTTGCAGTTGTTCCACAATTGGTCTTTTCACTGAATTTTTGTGTGCAAAACGCTGATTGCTTCGTCTTGCCCAAAAAAAAATATGCAAGAATTTGTCGTTATTATCCGGCTTTGGCAATAACAATCTTGTTAGGTATTTGACCTTGCATCTTGAAAGTGTTTTTTTGACTAACTTTTGTTACGCCAAATGACGTCATTTGAAAGCAATTATTACCAGATATGAGTCAAAAATGTTTAGAATCTGGTCTATTTCCGGAAACAAATAAATGTATTGGTTCTGTCGGTATCAATGGTGTTAATTTGAGTGGATCGATTGCGCAAAACAAGCCAGGAACTTTATTTTAAACTTAAACTAAAATGCCTTGCTATATTGGCATACAACGTTCATTGGTCCAATAGCAACGATGTGATTTAAACTATAATCGATTTCCACGTTAAAATTAAACGCAGCTCGAAGGGGTCAAACGCAACATTTCTATGTTGTTGATTTCGATTCCGTCCAGTTTCATTCCTTCGAGTTGCTCGGTGGTTTGACTTTCTCTAGTATTTATATCTTTGACTAGTAGCATTGCGAGTTCTGTGACTTAAGTTTGTACGTCTAATCGCTTACATTTTTAAAAACGAAATTCATCTGTATTATTTTACATGTATCAATATAATAACTCGAGTTTACTCAGATATTCAGTTTCGGTATATCCTCTTTGGCGAGTTTTGCAGTACGTATTCGGTCAATTTTATGTCGAACGCCATAATCGGTTAAATTCAAAAAAGTTTGAATTAATTAAAAAAAATTGCTATTGCTATCTGTTAACATTATTATGTTCAAATTCTCTAATAATCAGTATCCTTTGTCACGTTTATCACTACTACCATATCGTATTGTTAAATTTCTTGAATTATTGAACACAGCGGAACTTTAATCGATATTGATGAAAAATGGGAGTTTTGAGTAAAATGACAATATTTCGGCATCTTCCACATTCTACAGAGCCGTAGACACGTCGCGTATCAAGCACAGTAGTCAGTAACGAGCCTACACCTTTAAATTACCTTCATGTGGTCACGTGCGAGGCGGCGCCAGGCAACGGGCGTTGCTTCCACCTTTTTAGTTTAAAACATAAAATACCTTCAATTAAATATTGTAATCGTCATTTTCTTAAAATTATGTAAACAAGTATATAGCATCTCTTTAAGTTTCCTCACTGGGAGTAACAAATTTTCCGACACTTATTTGTTGTGGTTTTAAACACTATCTAACTTTAAACGTTCAACTTATGACAGCTAAAAACAAAATTAATTTAGACGGAATGATTGATGATGATGTTTTACCATCGGAACACGCAGATTTATGTAAATGCAATGAATTAAACATAAAGAAGACTGTGTGTACTTATGTACACACGTAGAAGTTATACCTCTTTGGTGTATGGAAAAAAAATAACTAAAATGCAGTAGGGATTAACGATAAATATAAAAATTAATCAAAAAGATTTTATTTAAATAAATAAATTATGATAAATACTATCACTGTCGTATATGAAATTGCTTTAAAAACACCAAAATAATATTTATTTATTCACACTGTTTATTTGTACTGTTACGAAACACATGTTCTAAATATAAAAATACTAGAATATACAACTTGAACATAGTTATCGATTTCCATGCCACCTTGACCTAACATTACGATGTCGAATTTAGGTGTTACTGTGCGCGCGCATCGTAAAAATTCACTCTAATCATTTTTCTCCATCGCGCCAAAAGAAGTATAACTTCAAAAACTGTAGGATGATTTTCGAGTTGAGGTACAGTTACTAGCTCCACACTGAAACCTGCTCTTTGAGGTAATGAGCCGCTTTCTGACGGTCGTGAAAAATTATATGAAATCGCTTTTGACCCACATACAATTCATTAAAGCTCCGTTCATTTCTTGTTTACTTTTAATTTGTTTTTCTTTGAACTTATATATTATGTTTGCTTCGTTTCTTTGATAATTTATTTATAATTTACGTATAAACACAAATTAATTATATCTTAAAAAATACTATAAGCGTAAACTTATTTCTTTCTTTCTTCGGCTTCGAAATCAGAAACTTACAAATAAAAGCTTTTTTGACTGAACCCGGCAATGATCAAAAGAATAAGTCTATATATTACACAAAGAAACAAATTCTGCTCTTTTGATTAGTTGAAGTTTTTTTTTTCAACTATAAGCATGTCAGGTTGAGAAACATTGAGTAATATTGACACTCTTTTTATCAACGGTGTTCCGATGATGATAAATTTATTAATCACATTTGCACAATATTGTAATAATTAAACTATTAAGTAGTACAAACCTCATTTAAAAAAAATATTAGTGGAGTTATAGTATAGAACCAATAGTTACAGGCAATCAGCTGTGTTGTACGCGGTTCCGACATACGGACGTGATAGCCATTCTGGTAATAAAAAAGCAATATTTCAATATTCTCCAATAATATTCAATGCAAACGTGACTTAACTCTTGTTTTACAACCAGTGTGCCGCGGCACGATTCATTTTTATTATGCGTGTAGCTTTAACACCTTACGATTGATGTTTTAATTATGAAAATGATAATAAAGTGTGCTACTAGTATTATGTCTATCCTATATAAATAATTCACTAAAATAAAGCGATAATATGAAATGAAATGATGATATTAATGAAATGATGCGACCAATAACGCATTAGCGAGAACGCTAACAAGCGACCTCTTTCCGACATCCCCGTGCTGCAATACTTCGAATAACAAAGATAAGTATAATGAAATGAGGAAAATAATATATTTTTTGAAGAAATAATAATACAAAACACATACAAATTTGAATTTGAGCTAGTAAGGATATTTTAACTGTAATCGTATCGTATACCGTAAGTATTTTCTAACATTGCTGACGCGTCTCCCACATGCGTGTGCTTTATGAGGGCCCCCGAATATCATCCCTTTATTTGAATCGCAGTGTTATCATTCTCAGATTGCCGCCGTATTCGAGGGTTCTCACTGAAAAACTTATTCACTGCGTGTGACAATATGGGATTTCATATTATGTCTTCTATTTTTACGCTCGTGAGAAAATTTATTCGTTTCTTTCTGGTTTTTTATTAATCTTATATCCACATATAAGGGAGAGATTAATATGGTTTTTAAATTTTTATTATTTAAAAATATTTAGTAAAAGCTTTTTAGTTTTAGATTCTTACAGTCTGCATGTTCAGCACATAATATTTTGTAGTTAACGGTATAATAAACATAATTTATTACAATTTGTACAGTTTATTTAAAGCTTGAATGTGGACATAAATTGTTCTCTTCATTACTTTACAGAGAATTACAGTGCGTATTGTTCCAGTTAAGCGTGCTTATGATTTATACACTTATTTTCACTAGCGTGGATGCTACTGATTTTAATTTAACTGTTTCATATGCTTTAGTATGCAAGTAGTGTTTGATAATATTTATTTTATGTACGGTATCATTAAATTACTTGAAATAATTATATAAAAATATAATAAAATCAATTTATTTCAAACTAAAAATGTCATATTTTTTAACTAAAATTAATCTGTTTAACATATATAACCCCTTAGGACTTATTCTTAACGCTCTTATACTTTGTAAGGTTTCTGGGTCAACCAGATGATTAAATTAATATTAGTCTGGTCCATTTAGACATTCGAAGCTACATAAATTCCCACCAAGCTGAAAACGGTGAGATATACAGACAGAGAAAAATAAAATTTTGATAGTTCCCCGTCATTCCCCTGTAAGGAAAAAAATTATTCAAGGTCAAAGGTAAAAAAATGAGTTTTCCGCGATTTTCAGCAAAATGGTAAGATTATCATAGAAATATATATAAAATACCTCAGACAATTAGATCATAAAATTATCTACAAAAATTGTATCAATATTTTTTTTCCTACGCGCGATCGTTTTTAAATATAACGATTCAAAAAGTTGTAAAAGTTGTAATCGTCATTATATTTTTTTTTTTTTTTTTTATAGAACAGGGAGGAGCAAACGGGCAGGAGGCTCACCTGATGTTAAGTGATACCGCCGCCCATGGACACCCTCAATATATACGTGGCATACTAATATGCATTAGTATGCCACGTATATATATCTCTATAGTTGTAATATATGTTAAAATATTTTTCTTGTGTATGTATCGAATTTCTTCATTAGATTCACTCATCTGGACGGTACGAAAAACAAATAACACATTTTCCTTATCTGTAGGTCTGTATCCTACTTGAAATTATTTTCTGTAAAATCTTAACTATTGATGATACCAAAACCAGCCAGATACAAATAGTATCGCCAAAGAGATTTGATTTCATGTTCATAAATACTATAATGCGAAATGACTTTTTCCCCAACCTAATAATATGTTAAAAAAATTGTGTAATCGCCAAGCCTATAAGAAAGGCCACTCATTATCTAACCTATTTCCGTTTTCTGAGCTATCGGGTGCCATAAACCCACTTCCCTTAAACTCCTATCATGATTATTAATATAATATGTATTTTAAAGTACAACAATATCTATTACAGAACATATACCCGTATGTTTACATAATCGTCGATACAAATCGGCCAGAGCAATTCTTTTAATTGGCCCACGTCTCGAAGGGAAACGAGTCTCCGTAGATAGGTTTTTCACTCAAATCTAAATAAGCTATTAGAGTCCTCAATTTTAATAGAATAAGATTCAAATTGAGTTAAAAATGAAATATGATGTTGGTGATTATATGCATCGGAAGTACATGGGTGCATTTCCTAGCCGCTTCATACTGTTTGGTAAATGCCAACTATCCGCATCCGCAGCCCATTCGCAATATCGTTATGTATACAAATCCAAATTATCTTATCACTTAATCTAAAGCATCTAAAATAAAAGGCCAAATCTTACTGAATGCAATCTATAGGTAATAAATACTATAAACAGTAAATTTTAGTATTTTTGTGTGTTTGAAAAGAAAAACAACTTAAAATGTGTATATCTGGACAATTTCATTATTCTTCATTTATATTTATTATTAAGTATATCAATATTTGTAGTGCAAAAGCGGGCTTTAAGAGCGATCTGTAGTTGTCCCCACGGGAGTCAGTCCGAAGGAAGTTTAAGGAATTACATATTTTGACTTTAACAAGTCAATACATTTATGAGAATATTTTGTATGTGCGCAAAAATATAGATATCTTTGTGAAGTATAGTAGCTTCCATATCAAATCAAATCAAAATATCTTTATTCATATAGGTAAACATGTACACTTATGAACATCAAGAAAAACAAATTAAATTAATTGTAAATTAACATTTACAACCAGTTCGCAAGTCAAGGGCGTAGAGCGGGTAATTATTAATATAATTTAGTATAATTTAGTACTCGTTATAAAGACAAAATTAGCGCACCAACCACAAGGCTGCATAAAACGAGTAATTCTTTCCAAGGCAATTCCATACCTTTTTTTCTACAAAATCCCTAGTGATATACAAATGTTGTCAATAAATAAATTTAAATCATGCATTAGAATAAAACTGCTTGCTAAGGCCTATTATAATATAAATGAATATTTAAACGATCCCAGTGGATATGAATTGCTTCAGCATAAAGAGGTAACGCGACTGTATCTCTCGGCTACATTTTCAGACTATAGGGCGATCGTCGACATCTACGTCTTATTTTTAATGTAAAGTGGGAACAAACCGTGATCAATGTGGTATCAAATAATTTCGGTATAATAAGTATTATTACTATTTTCTTGTGTAGCCAAGTCCACATTTCAAGGATCGTCATGCTCGCTTAAATGTTATTGCTTGTGGCGGCGTCCATGCGTCGGGTTGTCTCTCTCCCTAAAATATGGCGAGGGGGCCGATGGCTGTGCAATGCGTCATACTCGTGAACGGGTGCTACTTGTGATGACTGGTCGTACTTGAATTCGTGTATGCGGCGATATTAGTTGTTTCTACTGTGTATTTGCGTGTTGTTCCCACGAAAATGAAAGTGCGTGCTCCTATTTCATCATACCTCCTGCTGATAGAGGACAAATCTTTGTTTTTAAATGATTTTATAATTCTTTATTACTCAAGATGTCATATGGAACATAGTGTAATGGTTGCAGCTCTTTACAAACTTTGTGTAAAAGAAAAAAAATTGGCGATTAAAAAGAGTTGCGGAGAGTTTATTGCCAGTTCTTCTCTTTCGTTCTACGCCCTTGATTTGAGAACTGAGAAAAATTCGCCAAGGCATTTAGCTCAAGGGTCCCGGGCTAATATCCGACATTGAGTTGAATTCGGCCGCTTGAGACCAAGACCCAGCATTAATCAGCATCCCAGGAAGGAGTGCAACTCGCAGCATGCAATAATATCTAATATTCCACAGGAACGGTCCGAGAACTGTTCCCTGTGGAAGTCCCCACAACACCACATTGCGAACGATTTCTCCCTGTCCGTTCACAAATGCCGACTGTCGAGCCGTCCCAAGCAGTTCCTTTGGCAAGGGCCTCCCTGTTCACGCCAAATGTAAATTAAATATTAAAGGCATTAGCAATGTCTAGAGACACTGATTACACCCTCCCACTCCGCTCAACTGCCCCCTTATTATAATTCTATAGGTTCATTGAGCGAAAATCACATCGTCGATATATTTGACCTCAGCCTCTTAGTACCACCTGAGGCAGCTTCAGAGACATTCGGCCCTTCTTTGCGAAGTTGGCTTCTTTAGGAAGTTGGATTTCCGATGAGAACTCCGCAAGAGCGTAGAACCCGAACTCTCTGCGTTAGAATGCTAAATTGTGACTAGTTGATTATAACATTGAAATTATTTCGTTTAGCTACTCGCTAAATGACAAACAGATAGACGCAGTTGTGACATTGTAACTAATATAAAAGTTAGACATTGCTTTCTCTGACTATTTTTTGAAAAAAAAAGAAAAGAAAAAGAAAATACGTTTATTTTGGAACATAAGATCATCATTATATCACTTATTCCACGTCATTAAATTCGAGCCTGTTGGCATCCCCACTCATCGGCAAAGAAGACAGAGGGTGTTGGCCGAGAGAAAAAGCCGGCCTAAAAAACTCTCGTCCATTTAAAAAAAGCAAATCATCAAACAATTCTACAATATTTAAAACAAATATAGCAAATTAATAAGAAGTTTGGTAGGTATTATCGAGCTAAATCTATCTTAAGACCGACCGGCACCGTTTGTAAGAAAACTTTTCCGTTATATGATTCGAATGTTAAAACATTGTTTCGTACATGAAGAGACAAATTTTATATATTTGGAATATTTGCATGGGTTAGACAGTAATTAATACCACGAATACAAACCAATGATTCATTGTATGTTGCATTCAATTCAACAAATAGTTTTGGCTGAAACTAGAAACAATAGCTCTTCGTCGGCGACATTAGCACTGAATTAGTACTTAAATAGTTCATACGAACTGAGTGGCTGATTGTGACGGGCGGTAATTGATTATCTGTATTGTATAGTTAAAATCCCCGGTTTTGGATTGATCATTTATTCAGTCAATGTAAAAATCTTATAAAAAAATTTAAGGATTTACAATAGAAAAATATTTGTATTTATTTATTTAATATTATTTATATTTTATATTGCCTCTTAAAATAAACGAATAAATATATTTTATGAACTCATACAAATAATTACAGAGAACACATGATATACAAAAACAAGATACATACATGCATGTGCATTAATGACAAATGTGCAAAACATTTAGGGGGAAACATTATTTTTTATATTATATTATATTTTTATCAAACAATGGGATAATTTAGTTATGTAATATAATAATTATACAATTATTGTACATACATAACTTATATACGGTTTGATAAATAGTAATAATAAGTATCAAATTATGTACTTGATAGTTAGTAGACACCTACTACTGCTATACACATAACAACCGGATTTTGACCATTACTTAAATATATTAATTTTAGCGCCATCTCTAATGCGATGGAAGAACTACGTTGTATGCCGTAGTTGTTGTTTTGAATGCTATTTCTGAAATTAAGTGTAGGCTCCGACAGAGTGCAAAATATTGGTTATGAATGATTGAAATTCACGTACTGTCAGTCTGTCCTTTATATAAATACTTCTATTACGCTGTTCCTTCAGTTTTGTTAGATGTTCAGCAATGTAAGACGTTTAAGATTCTAGGTTACAATTAATTCCACCATAATTTCGAATAATTCTGATTACAATAAAGCTCACAGCAGCTCACGTTGTCAATTCAATACCGTTATACATGGTATACAGGCAAATTTACGCTCTTTGCTATTTTGCCCATTCTCTATCCTTAGTATGTACATGTGACTTCGCGCATATCGTGTACCGATTTTAAATGGCTATATATATTCTAATCCGCTATACATTTTGGTATACTATAATCATATGAATCAGGTTTCATAAACCACATCAAAACATCGTCATGTAAAACATACTATCCAACTAACATTATGGTAATATTTAGTTTAGGGAAACCTGTTATTAAGCATTTATACAGCATATGATAAAAGTTTTCGGTAGTAGCGCAAAATATACATATTTGTAAGGTTATTGCGTGTGCGCCAATCACCCCACGACGTCACCACAGATATACTCAGGCCCGCACGGTATAGTACGTTTAAATCGTGTTCGTTTGATAACACCCGTGCGGTAACCCAAGTAACCTCGGTGCGGCTTTGTATACCGGTGGGGTTTGACTGCTTACTCGTTTGTCAAGACGGCTCGACGTAACGCTGGTACCGCCTCGACCCACGCACCCCTGCTAGTGCGTAATTGTAGATGTTGTCTTGAAGTGAAACTGCGCCTTGTTCTTATTTCTTGCTTCGCCGATTATTCTTGGATCACAGCTCGTTATCACGGGATAGAGGAAAGAGCCCGAGTCTCTACGCGCGTCTGCACCGTGTCACGTCTGAACCGAGACTGCGCGTGTGCACCGTGTCAAGTCTGAACCGCGACTGCGCGTGTGCACCGTGTCAAGTCTGAACCGCGACTGCGCGTGTGCACCGTGTCAAGTCTGAACCGCGACTGCCACTGTCTGAACCGAGACTGCCTCGAGACTCGCCCGCGCCGAGCTTAAGTACTCCACGAGTATACCGCGACGAGAGCTACGCTTATATACATTTGCGCCGGTATACCGCGTCGAGAGCTGTGACCCTTTTATTCGGCGAAGTATTCTATTTATTTATTTAAGATATTTACATTCATAAATGAACCATATTTCTCACTTAAATCTGTATACATATTTTGTCTAACTTATAACTCTTAACACTCGCACATAATTTCTATCTATAGAGTTACAATTTTCAAACCTAACTTATAATATATTTATATTTCTATTTATGAGTCGCCAACATTCTCCCCCTCGTGCGCAGCACCGTCGTTTCTGCACGGCGACTTCGCAGGCACCAAGATCACGACCCTCGACGATGGTCTTCGTAACACTCCATGGTTGTATTTCTCGTGGTAATGTTTAATTATCAATCTCCCAATGACGCTCCTGCCATCCAGTACAATGGGTGTTAAGTAGTCATTATCGATGCCCGCTACTGTTTTTGCTCTCCCTTGTAGTCTTATAAGTTTTTTATTTTTATAGTGACGTCTAGCCTTTTCAATTGGCTTTGATTCTCCATCTTTCGCCCTTGCATGAGATTTATAATATCTTGTTTAAAGCTGCTTTGCTGACACTGGGCGATCAGAACCTCCTCCGCTCTTAATAGGTGTATCTCACCGATCGGAAAGAATTGCCTCTTTTTTGCACTTTTATTGTAGCACTCATGCTTTGACAGCTTCTTTTCTTTGCAAAGATTGATGAATTGTAGTACTCTGGCTGTCGATCTCCACAATCTTGTCCACGATGAAAAGTTTTCAGGAACCGGAGTAATTTCTCTGTGGCGAAGTATATTCACCTGCTCCGTCGTTTTGTCTTCCTCGCTTTTTTCTTTTTTAAAACTTCGCGGAGCTGGCCACTCTTCTTCGTCTTTCCGCCATAGGAACCTAAGACTGTCTCTATCTTCTTCCGATATTTTCACCCGCAGAAACATTTCTTTTATATCAGCCGCTATCGCTACAGGGCCTTGACGGAATCGCAGTAGCACTCCAAATATTGACTGTAGTAAGTCCGGTCCGGACAGCAGAACGTCGTTGAGGCTCACTCCGTTGTATTTTGCCGCAGCGTCGAAGACAATTCTCAGCTTCTTTTTAAGAGGGTGAACCACTGGGAAATGAGGCAGGTACCATTTTTTGTTGGATCTGCAGTCGACTGGTGCTTCTTCAGCGTAGTTGCTTTTCAAAAGATTTTTAATCTGCGCACTATATTCATTTTTCAACTTAGCGTCCTTACGCAGCTTTTTTTCTATGCCTTGAAATCTGTTGAGAGCTGCTGTGTAATTGTTTGGAAGTTGTAAGTCTTCACTTTTCCACAACAGACCGACCTCGTACCTGCCATCTTCCAATTGTCGACTGGTTCTTTCCAATATTTCTAGTGCTCGCTGTTCTATATCGGTTGAAGGCTTCTTCGGCTGAACCCACAAAGACTCAATATTAAGATGTTCTCTCACTGGCTGATTTATTTTGTCTTCGACGACTCTTGCATGTGCACATGTGTTTACATAATTTATCGGAGACACGCCGTTGTTATCGTAGCCATGGATAACCCATCCTAACTTTGTTTTTGATGCCACCGGCTGCCCTGGCTTTCCACGTCGTATCTGTAACGAGACAATATATTGCCAATTGTCTTGGCCAATGAGCAGCTTCGGCGCGTCAGCTTCGTAACACACGTCCTGCAGTAAACCCCGCAAGTGATGACACTTCTTAAGTTGCGTTTTATCGATAAATTGTGGAGTTAATTTCAGCTCTTTGATAGTCCTTGCCCGCTTAAGTGTGCTCTTCTTGCATTGTCTTATCCCTTTCACTTTGATATCTACAATCATTGATTCGTGATTTTTCATTTGTCCTCCGCCGATAGTTTCTATATTTAAGGTTTCGCGAGGACCCTTAATGCCGATGCTAGCAGCCACATTTTCGTCTAGCAGTGTCACCGTTGAGCCTTCATCTAGCAGCGCCAGTACTTGTTTGCTCCCAGTCGGTCCGTAGATCTCCACCTTAAGCATCTTTAAAATAGCTTTTGGTGTACTAATTGTATTGACCGTCGCTGTCTTGGTCGCTGCCTCTTCATGACATTGTTCGCTCTCCGATGTCACATGTAACAAGCTATGATGCCATCTTCGACACAACTTGCACGGTGGTCTTCGGCATGTTTCTTTCCGATGCTTTCCAACGAGGCACTTGAAGCAAACCTTAAGCCTCTTAACCGTTTCCCATCTGTCGTTGACTGCTGCATTCAGAAATCTTTGGCAGTCTTTGAGCTTATGTTTGCCTTCACAAACAGGGCACTTGATTTCTTCTGGTCTACTCTTTTCAGCAATATTAAAAGTAGTTTGCTTCACCGGTCTTCTTATCGTTGTGCTCGGTTGTACACTTTTGCTGTCTTCGACTACCGCGAATGCGCCGCATTTATCCGCTTCTAAATTGAGGAAATCGCTTATTGTTTGAATATCTGAGAACGATTCCTCTTCCCTCGCAGCCGTGTAGTCGTACCATCTGAACCTCAGAATCGCAGGCATCTTCTCTATGATAATTTTCATGATTTCCGGTGAGTACAGGTATTGCGGTTTCTTCAATGCTTTTATGGCGGCCACACTGTTGTTTATTTGGCTTGCGAAAACGCATATGTCTCTGGGATTCTCCGTCGTTCTGTGAAGCGCTTTTAATTTCTCAAGTTCGGCTAACACCAATGCGTCGGGTCTTCCAAATCTTCGGCGTAAAGCGTTTATAACTTCTTCTGGCTTCGCTTCTGAGTACAAAAGGCTCTTAATACTCTCCCTTGCCGTGCCTTTAATCGCTTTGCGTAGCCGCGCCATGTTCTGAATGTCCGAGAACATGGGAGATGTATCTTCGTATACGACCCGGAAAGCCGTCCATTCGGAGCTGTCCCCTTCAAATATTGGCAGCTCTTGAATGTATTTCGGTTGCGGCATTACATGGTTCGTCATGACTTCCTTTATTGCGTCGGCTATTGCTCGGATGTCGCTCTTTGTTTCTATTTCTTCTGGCTTTTGTGCCAATGAGCGCATCCAGTTTGCTACCTTTTCTTCATGGTCATAGTTGACGTCTTCTATAACGGAGTCTTCCTCTTCCGTTTCTGCTTCTAATCGTAATCTGGCCAGGTGTGCTGCAGCCTGCGCTTCCCGCAGCTCGCAGCGAGCCAACTCTTCTCTGGCCTCGGCTAGTCTTCTAGAGCTGGCTTTTGATACGGTTCTCGATGCGGCCCGCCGGGTATAACCCGCTGGTCTCAGAGTCAATGCTTTCTCTGATTGGCTGGCTGCGCTCGTCGACGTGGACTGCTCGATCGTTTTCTCTTCGCCTGCGGTCTGAACTTCGGACCTAGTGGCGGAGGTAACAGTCAACGTCGATTCTCCTCGCTGCATCCCATTCTGTGATCTTGTGATTGGCATTTTCTTCTCGCAATGTTCACTTCTTGATTCACTCCACTATTGTTGCAGGATCCGGCTCGAAGGACCACTATTGCGTGTGCGCCAATCACCCCACGACGTCACCACAGATATACTCAGGCCCGCACGGTATAGTACGTTTAAATCGTGTTCGTTTGATAACACCCGTGCGGTAACCCAAGTAACCTCGGTGCGGCTTTGTATACCGGTGGGGTTTGACTGCTTACTCGTTTGTCAAGACGGCTCGACGTAACGCTGGTACCGCCTCGACCCACGCACCCCTGCTAGTGCGTAATTGTAGATGTTGTCTTGAAGTGAAACTGCGCCTTGTTCTTATTTCTTGCTTCGCCGATTATTCTTGGATCACAGCTCGTTATCACGGGATAGAGGAAAGAGCCCGAGTCTCTACGCGCGTCTGCACCGTGTCACGTCTGAACCGAGACTGCGCGTGTGCACCGTGTCAAGTCTGAACCGCGACTGCGCGTGTGCACCGTGTCAAGTCTGAACCGCGACTGCGCGTGTGCACCGTGTCAAGTCTGAACCGCGACTGCCACTGTCTGAACCGAGACTGCCTCGAGACTCGCCCGCGCCGAGCTTAAGTACTCCACGAGTATACCGCGACGAGAGCTACGCTTATATACATTTGCGCCGGTATACCGCGTCGAGAGCTGTGACCCTTTTATTCGGCGAAGTATTCTATTTATTTATTTAAGATATTTACATTCATAAATGAACCATATTTCTCACTTAAATCTGTATACATATTTTGTCTAACTTATAACTCTTAACACTCGCACATAATTTCTATCTATAGAGTTACAATTTTCAAACCTAACTTATAATATATTTATATTTCTATTTATGAGTCGCCAACAAAGGTCAAACATCGTTGAAATTCTAATCATTATTTTTTATACAGTAACACGTCTAGTTACAGTACAGTTATACGTCTGATGTAAAGTACTGAGTCTATATGTACTTTAGTTATGTAATTGACTGATTATATATTACTTTATTTTATTACTGATCTGTTTCTAACTTACTAAGAATAATGGATATATTTACTACCCTTTAAGTAAAAATAAAAGTTCCGAATAAGAAACTTCGCGTTTCATGACGAATACCGCTATCTAACAGTCGTGAAACGCAACAAACACTAGTTTATCCTACCAATAAGTAATAAATAGCTGATTTCGAACTTATCCGGACATTGTGAAACAGGCCCTAAATATCTTATCAAAAATGATTTGATTTATATCAGGTATATTCGAACTCATAGAACAGTCAAACTCTCATCTAATGACAACTTTGCCTTTTCAACGATTTTTACTCACTGCATATTAGCAATTACATAATAGCACCAATTAATTTAATTTAACTATGAAGATAATAATTTATTTTTAATTATTATTAATGATTTACACGTGAGTGTGTTTTAGTGAGTGTGAGTTTTGATGAGTTCTTGAGATGAGACGAGTTAGTTAGTAATTTGTCAATCAAGATTAAATTTCATGTTAATTTAATCTTAATCAAAGTTGTGTCTTTAATAAAAAAACAAATTGTTCTGTTATTTCTAGCAGAATTTCTCGCTACATTGCGATGCTTATACCGGTAATTTCTGTACTCGTACTTAGAGGAGTGATGTCGTAAATTACCGACCGATATCAATACTTTCTGTCCCTATGGTCCTGGAAAGATTAGTTCACCGACGCATTTCTTCCAACCTAAGGCATGTTGTTATCGACAGCATACAACAGCATAGAATCGCAGCTAGTAAATCTACTCTCTCTAACCTCCTTGTACTAATATAACTAATTATAATATTTTTAGCGGTTTGGTTACCAGATCTATCAAAGACAAATCCACGTACATTCACCTCTGTAAGATGCTTCTGTAGTCCCAGTTGGAGTACACCTGTCCAATTGGGAATCCCCATTATCGCATATTATATCGCGAATTATGTGTGCGTTATTGAAGTGTTTAGTGACAGTATTTTGTGTGCGTTATTGAAGTGATTAGTGACAGTATTTTGTGTGTGTGTGTGTGTGTGTGATTTGTGCATTTTTATGGTGGCTACACACGATCAGTTTTCACTGACAGTTGAAACTGTTCAGTAAAAAGTGTCATCATACATATAGATTATTGGTAACCCAGGTTACTACTTGTGAAGATAATAGCTAAACTAAAACTAAGTTCTTTACTACTACTTCTTTACACTTAATTGGCCATTGAGCCTAGCTATAGGTCTTAGCTGTGCAGTTCTGAATAAATAATTTAACTTATTTTTCCATTAACTCATTTTTTAATATTATCATTACTTCTATGTTAAGAATATTGTAAATACTCTATGTCCTAACTATGTGAATACTACACAAACGAAGATGTATAGTTAAATAAATACACATTTTTCTAGACTATTATAGAGTATTAATTTTCATGATCATAATTTTATTCAGCGGTGTTGCGCTTATTACCGATGTTGAAGCTTGTTGTCTTTTCCTCTGTCATTTTTCACCAAATTATGTAGGTATAAACTACACCTTTTAACGTAATGTGATTTTACTCTATTCATTTGTATAAGTTCAAACTAGACGAGCGTATAAACTGACACTTAGTTAAGTATATTTTTTTAATTATAATTATGATGTGTATGTAAGGATGGTATATTTAAAATTAAAAGAATTGTTTTATTATTTTTGTGCAAAAAATTTGTTACTGCGATCGTTTAGTTGCTTCCTTAGGCTGAAGCTGCTTGAATCCCAATAAAGGACATTTGTATATTATAGTTTAAGATGTCAAATGAAATGCAAACTCGGATATTTGTCTTTTATTACAAAACCATTCACAATTATTATCATCATTACATAGTATTATTGGACTTTTACATAATTAGTATCAGTCAATGTTAAAACTAGATATATTTTACAAAACATTTATATTGACAACAATAACTTTAATAATTCGAATTTTAATTTTCGATACAGAAATGCTTCCGTATCATCATTTTCTTCTCCAATATGATATAATTCATCACAACATATATTTAATATGATTTCTTTGTCTACAAAAAACGTGTGCAGCACGATTTAGCGACATATGTGCTACGAAATGCTTATATATAGAAAGACTTTAAGCCTACGATTAATTTTGTGAAAGACAGAAAATTGTCTGCTTCAAATTTTACATCCTGAAGTGATTTCACGTTTGCATCTTCTAATCAACAACATTGTTGGCTACAAGATTAACGTAACTAGATATTAACATTATGAAACAAGTACATTAATTAGTATATTATTAGAATTTGTCACCTCTATTGTTCGAAATACAAAGAACAGCTTAGTTATGGTAAATTTATGCTAAACACATAAATAAAATGTTTGTTTAGGAAAATGTACGCAAGTTATGTTAAATTTCGTTGTTTCGTACATAGTGCGTGCTAAATTCTAAAATCAGGGAGTGTCCCTGTAATCTATATGCTATTACCTAAACGTTTTTATTCATAACACAACCAATATTCAAGTCAAGAAGACGTAAGTACTCGATAGAATAATATCAGTTAGCAAAACTACAGCAATTATTATGTTCCTCCCTTCAATTGAACCGCCCAGAGATTTGAGTGATAAAAGTGGCTTGCCTAGGACGTTATCAACATTAACAGCTTAGTTTTGTGGACACATTTACTGAAAAAAGTGATTGATTAAAAAGCTTACTTACAAATGGTAACATGAGGTATAAATATAAACCCTGTTCATTACAGAAACGACTTCTGCAATTCACCGCAATAAAGTATATCCTAACCGTAATATTTAGTATATTTTATAAAATTAACACAATAAACCTATATCAACAAAAATACAACGATTATACAACTTACAACATTGAAAATGTATCTCAACACTACAAATTATATCCCTATACGACCAAATATACAAACGCCAAAAATTTACAGAAATAATTCGTTTTTCAGTTCATTCATTACACAGTAATAACTAAAAAACTAGGTGTTATGCCATGGTTTGCCTCGTTATATCAATATAGCATTGAAACAATTTGGAGTGACCTAAAATAAATACCGAACTAAATAATTACTAAACGTGTAGTCAATATATCTATCGGATACAATACAATGGATTTTGTTGCTTAAATTCATTCGTTTGATTGAGGTCCACGCTACCTGTTACTTCCTTATTCTTAATATTTAATTAAAGCTCTCAACCAGCTGTCGCATTCGAAAATTGATATGTATTTGGAATTTTACTACGAATCTGCGGCAGCCACGCCTTGGCCTGCGATACCAGATAAAGCTGTCTTTGTCAATCACGCTGTACCGCGTCAAGCTATTTATTATATTATAGTGTATTTAACGTATTATTGACGAATAGACTCGTTTCTCAAAAAAAGTTGCGCTAATCGTCACGAATATTTGCAGTTATGTTTTTTTTACATAGTGTTTAGTAATTGTAATTAAATATAATAATTAATAAATTTATGAAATGGTAAATTTTTACTTTGTTGTATAATTTGCAGTCTTAAAATATATGAAAATTCTGTCTTAATGATAAGCTTAATCTTACATTGAATTACAATTTTTTTACGTAATAATCCATTAAACGAAACCTGTATTTTTACGACTTACTTTAATAACAATTACCCAAAATATTTTTTTAGAAATCATAATAAAACAATTTATTTTATTTTCGATAATATATCTATATTATGACGAATAACAACCATGACTTTAATTTTTTTATAAGACTCTTCCCATTATTGTTTTAATATTTCTTTTAAATTTAAAAATAAGTATATATGTATTACATTTCTATAGTAAATCAGCCTTTCAAAAAAATATAATATAAAACGTTTGTAAAGTACCAAAATTCTAATGTATATTACTTAATACATATACATTTTAATTTCCACTATTTTCTCTAAAATAATAGCACAAAGATTTGGCACGGTTATTAATAAATTGGTCTTTTAAGATCAATTCAATTTAAGATCATAGATAATTTCTATATTTCAAAAATGTAGTACTATACTCTGATTTTTCATGCCGTTTAATTCTGACATTTCCTAATTGTTGCTACTAAAAAAGTGCTCCATGGAAAAGGGGAAAAATTTTTACCCACTTGAGGGCAAAAAAATTTAATGCTACGTTTTTTATGTTTAACCTACAAAAAAATAATCAAAATATTTACTTACTGAAATGACCTGATATAAAAATAACAAAAATTACAATATGTCATAAAAACTTAAATTATTTTATTTTATTCTTTAGTTGGTTAATTCTCTAGGTTTAGTAAACATTAGAAAAAAAACAAATTGTATCTTTACTTGTGCGTTTTTTACTGTTTATGATGAAAAGGGACATAATTATTACTCGCCGTTTATTTAGTAATAACAAAGTGCGGTTTGCCACTTAATGTGAAGAACCACACTTAATATTATGGATACATTCACTAACAAATAAGATGTATGTAAAGACTCAGATGTTCAGACTCGTATTGAAATTGAAACATGTGCGCGGCCAAAAAGGTTTGCCATCTCTGACATGTCAAAATATAATAGCTGTCAGAATTCTATGGAAATAAAAATCAGAGTTTAGCATCGAACAAGTAATTTGGCAAGAATCTGCAAAGTGGGTTCGCGTATACGCACATGTAAAGTTCTGTGCATATAATGACCCAGGCCTAAATTATTTGCCGCGTAATATACAGTATCATAAGAGGGTGAGAAAAATTAAATATAACTTTCGTGTACGTTCAATCCATAACTTGCTGCGATGTCCGCGCTACGTGCTGTTACACCACAGTCTACTACGGATATAGTCTGGAAATGAATTATATCTTTAATTAATTTGTATTTCTTTTTTGCGGCAAAAAAGCTCTTCCTTAGCGCTAATAATGGAAAAAAACATGTACTAGAGCAAATTATCATGCATTTCTATTTGTACACAAAATCATCGCAATATCTAAAAAATCACGTAAGACAAGACGTTACTCCAATTATAAAAGCAATCAGTGGTCTTAAAACATGTTTAGATCTGGGCCTCAGATTTCAATATGTGTTTCAGTATTGTTTATTTTTGGTTCGTCGAACAAGAGGTAAATGCGCACATAGACAGAATGTCTATTGGTACACAGCCGGGGATCGAACCTACGAGTTCAGGAATTAGAGTAGACGGTCAAACTGGGTCAACAATCTGTTATATATACTCATGAATTATTTTTTATTACTACATTATTAGATATAATTGAAAACACTTTTACAAAATTGTTTACTCACACAGTTGCTGGGTACGCCATTAAAACCTCGATTGCCACATATTCTCATAGCACACGTGTTCATCTCTTCTATATTGTCTCCTGAATTGCAATATTAATTTTTCGTGACTCTAGCTTAGTATAATTAAAAGTGTTACACTTGCACTCAATCGAGGAATAAATTCAAAGAGCCAACTTTGTTGTAATAAGTTTAAAGAAAGATAAGTTGATTATCTGGTTTGGAACTTGAAGTGTTCAATTACTTACCATATCGTATAAACTCTGGATTATCGTCCGGGCTAAAGTTTAGTTCGGAGTGACTGCTATTTCCGATCTTTGGGGAGGCTGTGTACCTGTCATCACGTTCTGACAACGAGTCCACGATATTACTATAAAATAAGTTCACTAAAATATACTACAATGACCAACCAATAATGTGTATAAAACATCAATTTACATTAGTATTATCCTTATGAAATAAGAATGTAACTGCCAACATTATTCGAAGTGGTTTCGAGTATAATACCGGCATTATACTCAAAAAAGTTGCTTACAATTGTGACGTCACTTGTTAGTTAAAATAGAAGTAAAAAATAATCTTAAAACTAAAAAAAAATGGTTAAATAACCATTTTTTTTAGTTTTAAGATTAATTTGAGTAATTTGAGATAATTTGAGTAAACTTAACGTAAATAAGTTAAGTTTACTCAAATTATCTTAAAAAATAAAAGATAAAACGTGATTTGTATACAACTCAAATAGAAAAACTCCTAACGTCGAATTGGGAAGGATTTATGTAAATTAAGTATTATTTATAGTATTCCAGTAAAAACTTAAAGTATTATTGTTACAGTATCATCATTAGAGCATTTCTTAGTATCTATCATTATATATATTAGTATATTTAATAATAATAAACTAATATATATATATAATAAAATTATAGATATTATATACTAGCAATACTATATATAAAAGATACTATAATATATGTTAGTATATTTATTAGTATTATAAGACTCACATGGAGGGTCGATTATTACGGGTCGAATGCCGGCGGTATGCTGCCGCAAGCACTGCACATATTGAGGCAATTAACAAACCCCCAACTACAACAAAGAACCCTAGCATCGGCGACAGGAACAGCGGAGTATGTGACTCTGTAAAAAGAAATATCACTGAAATATAATTTTCTAACAACAATATCGTCTAATAAAGGATTATGTTACCAATAAAGGACTCAATAAAGGATAAAAGTATAATATTTATTTCGGAGATTTCATATTATACAAACCAAGTTTGTGATAGATCTTAGACATAGAAATATATAATTATAATTTAATTAATTAAGTTTTATTCTAAGTCTCAGTAAAAACAATCAAGACATTTCAGGCAGGAAAAAACAACGATAAGAATAAGGCGGTAAACTCCTGGAACATTCATAATTTTAATAATTAGAATAATTAGATTTTTCATATCACAAATCGAGGATGAGGTTAATCATCTCAATCAATCAATTCCGTTCATTTTAGACTTTCATAATTATCCACTCTTTTGTACGTACAGTAACCAAAAAACAGTATGGCCTCATTCGTACATGGTTACTACAGTACCCAAAACGAAGAGTTTAAGAAAATGACATCTAGTTCAAACTGACTTTAGAAATAAACGTTTTTATCGACGTAAAAAACAAATTAAGTCATTGATATAATATTGGAGATTGAACTGCTATCAAACAAGTTTGCAGTTTATGTAAATGCATCGGTTTGAGACTTTAACATTTTGGAAAGTCCGATTAATACCTACTTAGGCATAGAACTTACCTGTATTCTGATTAGATGAAATAACGGTATACAGGGTAGAGATCTCGCTTCTTCCCTTCGCGTTCGATGCGTACAGCTTGAGAAAATAATGGGCTCGTGCGCGCTCAGGGAGGTCAGTTACCGCCAGAACTGGTATATTTGAGGTAACGTTTGACTGAACCTAATGGAAAAGTTAACTCAAAGTAATTATGGGCTATTGAACAGTGTTAGTCAAGTGGTTAAGCGATTCTGAACTGTAAGGGTGACCTTACACCAATGGAAGTCTTCCTAAGGAAGACATTTTATTTACTCTCTTCTCTGTATTTTATGAACACGCGTTAGAAACTTGTGTATATACGTATGATGAAAATTGGTCATTTTTAACTAATAATTCGAAAATTTAAAAAAATTAGTCTGGACATGGTAACTTTGCAGATTCTATTAGATCTATAAAACTGTTACTGAAATATTGCCAATTTTCATCATACAGGTACGCTTTGCTAAGAGAAAGAGTTCTAGTCTGGGCTTTATCTGTTTTGCCTAGACATGTAATAGATCGAAGAGAAACTGCGAAGTTCCCATATCTGTATAACACAGTTTTTTTATTTATTTATTAATAAGTATATTAAATTATAATTTCTTCGTTTCCTATTTCTTTATTTTTTATATAATTAAACTATTATTTATTCTATTTTTTTTTAAATATCGGTCGACAAATTAACACAATTGCAAATTTATTCATACTAATGAGTCGATCTACTTTATTATTTTGTGTTCTTGTTAAATAACCCGTAAAGGTTTTATTAAGAAACTTACAGCTGTTTCTGAGAAGATTTCATATGAACAGTTACCTTTTAGTGACGCCTAAGTAAATTCTATTTGTTGTTGACAAATATTTATTCACATTTATTTGTAACCATAGTTTATAAGGCTTTCTACCCTTTATTATTAAGCTTTTTGTTCGGAGTATTTGTTGTGTTTCTTCGAGGGAGTCGGTACGGAATAAGTTTAAGGAACTAAATATCAATATATTCTTGAAGCCTTGTTGTATACACAAAAAATTTAAACGATGTATGTGGGGGACTCCTTTTCCGCAATTAGACTCTTAATTGGTCCGTTGTGCGTGAACAAAAAAAAAATTTAAACGATTTTACAACATATGGTGAATTTCACCTGTATAATACGTGAAATAGAACTTATTTGAGTGTACGACTAACCAGGCTCCAGAAGATAAACCACTCCTTAGATGGAAATTGTATTCGTTTTTACAACAAACTCCCAAGCGAAATTAGAGAATTATCACTAAATAAATTCAAAGCCCTCGTTTAAAGTAAATTAATCAATAAAGCTTTTTATAAATGTGACGAATACTTAAATGATCCTAATCCTTGGGATTGATTTGCTCTAGTTCAAACAATTTGTTTTAAAAACTTGGCGATTGAAAAGAGTGGCGAAAAGTGGCCAGTTCTTCTTGCCCGCTCTACGCCCTTGACTTGCGAACTGGTAGTAAATGTAAATTTACAATTAATTTAATTTTTTGACGTTCATAAGTGTACTTGTTTACCTATATAAATCAAGATATTTTTGATTTGATTTTTGCTACTACCACTATTATTATATGACCTATGACCTATATATGCCTACAACTAGATATATATATGTCCCTTCTTTTCGCAAAACAGCATAACACAAAAAGGCAACGTCTCTTGTAAAAATTATCAATGGGAACTATGCTTTTTAGTTTTATTACATTCAATATGTTGTTTCTTATAAAAACGAATAAACATTATTGTGGCCAAACGGCTTAACGATTTAATTCAAATTTTGCAAATCGTTTAAGATCGTTGAAATCTTAAACTTTATCATGCAACGGGATTACTCATGCTACGGATGGTATACACTGTACTATCCAACGTTTCCATTGCTATTTATTGATTTCCATTTCTATAAAGTACTTATAGATTTACGAGGAAAGGTATAAACATTCATATCGATAATTTCCTGAGGAAATACTCGTTTTATTTAATAAATATTTTTTTTTATAGCTTTTAGTATTTTTTCATCGGATCTATATGTTCTTACAGGCAAGTAGTTGTTTTTATTCATATGTTCAATTTACAATATTTACTGTAATAGAAAATGGAATGGCTTTTTGAATGTCTTTTTTGTATAATAAGATATTTTACTATATTTAATAAAAAAGTAAATCTTTTTTAAGCTAAATTGTATATATAACAGTAAAGATGTAAATTAAGTTTTAGTGGAAATTTGTAATGATTGTATTTTTAATGTTTCCTGATTTTGATTAAATTCTGTGACCAAAGGTCAGAATATGATAAATGCAATTTCATTACTTGATAGTACAAGCAATTAAATTATTAAGATTAGGAAGAGAGATTAAGAAGTCTTGAAGGCAATATTAAAATATGAAACACTATTATTAAGTCATACCGAGCAAAAATGTACTTACAATTGTCTGATCTATGACCACAGAATTATATCAGACTTTTCCTTATTAGTGCCTACTATAGCCAGGATTTTCGTTATATTTATTTTATATGAACATTGCTGGTTTACATTAAAATACTACATTAACTGTCTTTCGTAGCGCTGATGTCGCAAGGTTTGGATTGCGCGAAACTCATTATTGAGTTCGGGATCGGCTTCGGAAATTTCAGAGTAAGGACAGATGTACCCACACAATACCGAAGAATACTCGTATGTGCCTATCTAGAAAAATTGATAATGAAACAGATGCAGAAGTGTATAGCCCTCAGGCCACTAGGGTAGCGGGACTATAGACCGTTATATGAAGGGATAATAGAGGTCCTCAGACAATGCAGTTACCTTGCATGCTATTAACTTATATGTTTTGAAGGTAGCTTCCTAATTCCTTTACATACTTAACATGGTACGTCAAAAACGGCTGAACTCAAAATCACCTATTTATCTCTAATAAAATAACCAGTGGCGCTGAAATTTTTAGATCTAGGCTTCGGATTCCTGTATTTGATTCGTAATTATTATTTTAAGTAGATGATCAGACTTTTGTGCCTGAGACGCGCTATGAACTTTAGGTCTAAGGCTACGTCCGCACAGACAGGCGGCTTGCTTAGCGCCTAGAGCCTAGTGAGTCACCTAGCGAGTAGCTTAGTAAAACGAACGTTCTAGAATGTTCGCGACCGGCCGCACTGCGCGCTTGGCTTAGTCGCTTAGCGTGTAACAGAATAAAATGGATGAATTATTAATTGCATCAGTTTTTAAAAGAAAACCTTTGTGGAATCTTTTAATTATGAGTTAATTTTTCTTTAACTTTACTGAGAAGTAGATCAAATGTTTCACTTGCCATACGCAAATATATTTTGTAAAATTTGTCGTCAAAATTACGCAACTGTTTTTAAAGAACATTAAACTCCCCATGACTTGACCGTGACTTATTTATGTCATGAACCCAACATGATGGATAAGGTCGTGAAATGGTATATTTCAAATGTTAATTTTCTGAAAGTAGCAGTTTTAGAGCTATTTTTGAAAGTGACATCTCTCTCGTAAACGTGGCGACTAGCAAATGACCAAGACACTTAGCGACCCACCTCGCAAACCACCTGTAGTGTGGCCACCGTGTATCCTAGCAAGTAGTCAGAGCGCAAGCTACTAGGCTCTAGTCGCTAAGCAAGGTGCCTGTCTATAGGTAGGGTAGCCAATATGATGCCGGCTTTCTCGCGTTTTCCTTCACAGTGTGACCGAATATTAAATGCGCACATAGAAAGTTCTATGATCTTACGACCTATGACCCTACGGAGTCCTATGACCTCAGAGGTAAGAGTTGCACGCTAAAACGACCATACAACACTGCTAAAATTAATGTCTAATAGAAAGTAGATTAATAGTAATAATATGTGATATATTTATTATTATATGTATAGAAAGAGTATATAAAATGTGTGATGCCTACTTGGTTAACCGACTTATCCAGGGAAACATATACGTGGGTAACACTGAAAATATTTAGAACTGGCCAGTTAGAAACATTCCTAATGAAAACTTTTTTGAATTTCAATTTAAGAACTCTTTGCTATCTAATGTAGTATATCGCATTCATTTGTCATTTGTATTTGTGAGTTGGAGGTAAATCTAAAACTCTTGTTACACGTGAAAATGAACCTAACACGAGAAAAATTTCGGTCAATGATTTATTATGACTTTCGTTGTGGGCTTACTCAACAAAAAAGCTATGATAGGCTGAATTAGCATTTTTTGCTGTATTTGACATCGTCACAGGTGATGACAGCTAAGGAAATGAAAGGAATGGGTGTTTCCTTTTAAGGATGAAGTCAAGGAAAAAAGATGATTGCCTCAATCTTTGATCGGAGTTGTTCTAGAAGATGAAAGGACTGCAGACTGGTATGTCAATCGCTGTTTGCCTGTTGTCTAGGAAAAAAAATTAACAGCAGCACCCTCGAAGCAGGATCCTTCTTCACCACGATAATGCTTCAGCGCACTCCGCAAAATGACTGTTAAATATTTGACTATGGCAGGTGTCGTGTTGACTTATCCTCCATACAGTCCTGACCTGGCACCCTGAGACTTTCATTTATTTCCAAGAACTAAAGATAAAATTTTGAGATAGAATTAGAGGCGTACGAAAATGCCATAAAAAACACCCCTAAGGACACGGCTTTTCTCAGTGGTATCGAATGCGACGATGTGCGGAGAGAACGGAGATTATTTCGAAAAACAATAAAAGTATGTATTGGCAACTTTCTACATTAAGCCGTTTTTCATTTTCTAAATATTTTCAGTGTTGCCTAGGTGTAAATATAGTGGACCTTTTTATGCTTTCGATTGGTAATACGTAGAATATCATTAATTTAATTACCTTCGTTACATCCTAATAAACGTCTTACACTACGGCTGTTAAAAGAAATCAAATAATTTATTTGGCGAAATGTTAGTAATATCAGATATTATATCGAAAAATAGGAAGGCAAAATTTGATAATATTCATTGGCATTCTCTAAAAGATATTAGGATTATTTAATTATATCCAAAATGTAACGTCAAATATGTTATGTATTGATAGACCTCTATACAAATAAAAAAAATATGAACGTCATGATTATTTAACACATAAAAATTAAGCCATCGCTATATGCTCTATATCACCACTATACGCTTCCAATATATTAAAGATATAACTTTAAAAAAAATTATAACTAAAGACCTATGTACTCACATTCATAGAGGGTAGTTCCAGCACCTCCATGTGAAATGCCTGTTTAAGACCTCCATCAAAGCCTTCTTCACACTTCACTTGCAAAGTTGTAACGCTTTCATTCAACACTGAACAGTTATGTAGAGCCGTTGGTATAGCTGCAAGACAGATTGTAATTTTAAACTTAAATTCAAAAGTTATTAGATTACATATTTGAAATGTATTTTACCGTTTTTACGTATATGTTGCATATATTATTATTTATTATATTTCTAGAGACTGTAGTAAATGAGACATCTTACTTTTTTACTGATATAACAAGATACAATTATTAAATTAAATTTAACAATTATTACATAAATCAAAGAATGAATTGAAAGAATTATGCATAACAAAAATCTATTAAGTAGTTTGTAAGCAGTATTCTCGTAAGTGGACTTCCGATGCGATTTACGATATAAATCGCCTACTTCTATCTATCTATATCGATATTATATATATCTATATCGAATATCGATCTAGTGTATCATAAATATTATTTTGTTATGTTAGGTGAACTGCGTGCAATCACAAATTGACCGTCTAAACTATTTAATTAAATTCTAGCGAACTTTGTAAATTAAAACTAATATAAGAATAACGATACAGAATAATACAAGGATATGACTTAGTATATATGACTTAACCTATGACCTATTATAAATGTCGTAGTAATGGCACTACTAAAGCTCTGTCAGCTGCCACAGTCGTGATATCATGCTTATAAATTAAAAACATCAAAGCCAAGTTACTTCAAAAACGTTTAAACTGGAGATTTATTTGATTTGCCACAAGAAAGGCAAAACCTTCGATTTGATTAGTTCGATGAAACGATCGAATTAGGAAGCCTATATAAAGAATCCTCTGAAGTAGAAATTAAGCGATAAATTAATTTATGACATCAGCTGAAATTAATATTTTTAGAAAAATTTACTGCTTCTATTTATGAGCTGGTTTTGTTAATTTTCAGTGCGAGTATGAGCAGTGTTGGCCTCGTGTGCGACTCTCTCTCTCGACTCGACTCTGAGGTCGTAGGTTCAATCCCCGGCTGTGCACTCACGGACTTTATTTCTATGTGCGCATTTAACCTTCACTTGAACGGTGAAGGAAAACTTCGTGAGCAAACCTGCTTGCCTTAGACCCATAAAGTCGAGGGCGTACGTCAGGTACAGAAGGCTGATCAACTACTAGCCTATTAGATAAATAATGATCTTATTTCTATTTTTTATCAGTCAGATATACAAATCTGACGAAACAAACAAATAAAGCTTTCGCAGCTTTTCAAGCTTGCTCATCATCACCAAAGTTATCTATTAAAAATATTCAAAGAGGGTAGAACAATAATATATACAACGACAAAGTAAATATAATTTAAACTACGATCTAAATTAATTAGTGACGAATTTATAAACAAACTAGCTACCACACAAACTAACTATCTTTAATACAAACATTTACAGTAACATGTTAAAGTACATATATTAACATTGCCGTTCCTTCATTCCCAAGGTAGAAATCAGCAGAATTTCGCAAATTCCGTCTGTAATATCCAACCTAAAAGTTCAGCCACTTCTCATTCAAATTCTTCGCGAAAATAACAGAATAAACACAACTTACTGGTTTGATATAATCGGTGGTGGGCTGATCTATTTAAAAAAAGGGAACAAAGGAAACTTACAGAAACTCATGTAGTAAAATGAAATAAATAAAATGCAAAACCTAAAAACTTTTAACTGGTTTCGTGCCTTATTCTTCCTTACTGAGACTCAGAAGTCGAAACCCTGCTATGCAGAGGTATATACTGGGGTCAACTAAATTAAAAAAAAGTTAAATATTTATACAAAACAAAATAATACGAAATCTCTGCATAAATTACGTAGGAAATACAAAATATTATAAATTAATTAAAAATAATATTATAATAAAGTTTATACGAACGAGGGAATCTCAAAAGCGCACACAGCCATTGGTGCACAGTCGAAGATCGCACTTATGAACATACTTTATAGGGATATAAATGGACCCTATCAGACCAATAAAATATGCTGAAATTTAATTTTATAAGAAAATAAAATACTTACTAGGCGCCACCAGTAGGTAATTGCATGGATCTTTTTGAAGGCCTGCGGTGTTTAAAGCTAAACACGAGACGACACCAAAATCCTCTTCTGAACTTGGTGTGTACAGGAAAGTTGATGTACATCCCCTTGATTTGTAGTATCTGAAAAATAGCAATGTCTTACTAATGGTTAAGCGCTGGTTTCTCAAATATATGGACGCCGTATTTACACCTATAGATTCTTCTCTCTGTCAGCGAACATTCACGTCAAGGTAATAAATAAAAAGGCAAAACGTCGTGAGTGAAAAATGATTAATTAATGAAATGCGGAAGGAAGTCTGATGTTGGCGTTACCCGGAATATTTTTTTTGTCTGTCCAGCTTAATCTAATCTTTAAAAATTTCAGTAAAAGGGCAGAAGTTTAAGCACTTTATCTCTAACCTAATTCAAATAAAAAACGTTAGAAATATATTAGTAAAATTTGTACCATTAAATACAATGCAACGTACTTTGGATCTATATCCATGTACACCTTGGAGTTATTAAACGACCACATAAAGTGATTAGGTGGCGGACTGGAGTTAACTTCACAGATTAACTCTACCGTCTTCTTCTCCAGCACTACAAATACTTGACTGTTCTTCGATGAGATACACTCTGGTGGATCTAAGAAAAGTAATTAACGAACTTTATTTTCTTCATATGAACCATTATGAAAACAAGGTAGAAAATATCTCTTAAAAAAAATAACACTCAACAATTACGACCAATATTTTAACAATACACAACGAAATAAATTTCTGACATGTATTAAAATATATAGACATTTCCTTGGGTAAATAGCTATATTTATTACACGGAGCTGGCGAGTATTTCAGTAAATATTAACTGGTATTTTATTAACACAAAATATTCTTAATGAATTAACGTCGTACGTTGCTGCGTTTTTAAGCTACAGAGCATTTAAACCTTTTTTCAATAATGAATCATTTTCTCGTGGCTGGCTCTGGGCTTAATAGCCATTCAGATAACGAAGAACATCTATAAAGCAGACATATACATCCAGGTCTCTGCACGATCACAGAAGGTAGATGAAAATGTAAAAAACGCTCTACTAATTATTTGCTTAAAGCTGTAATTGGGTCCATTCGATTTATTAGAACAACCTGAATACAAAAAATGGCAGACATTTTATTTACACACTTTAACCATTATAGTTCGTTGAAGTCGGAATCAAAGGAAAACGGGTATTATGGCTAATGGCTACGCGTGCGCACGTGTGTGTGTACATTATTTGTTTCAATTAATATGTAAAAATTCATATCATGAAAAGTTACAGTCCAAGATGTCTGCCTTTTTGATGTTTTTCACTTTGTCAAGGTTTGTTTGTTTATTTTTTTTATATTTTTAAGGGGCAACGCTAGACAACGTAGCGCCACCATAGTGGCGGACGTGGTCCTTAATATAAGCTGCATGATCATATAGATACTTTGCTCATCAGCTCCCAAATTCTGGTAATAATAACCACTGTAATGTTGTCAGTTACGTCTCCCTCTCTGCAGCTTTGAGGACTTATAGGTGTAGGTATCATTTATATGTACATTGTCGAAATTGTGATTTAAAAATTTATCCGTCTGTACTATTTATTAGATTGAATAGTCTTAATTATGTTTATATTTTTATAAATACTTACATCTAACTTGTAAATTTAGTGGGTTGCTTGTAGACATTCCTTCATCGTTCTGCGCTGCACAATTATACTCTCCGGAATCGTTACGAATTACATTTTGCAGCACCAGGCTTTGCTCCCTCACAAAAACCCCTGCGCTGACGTTGTGCGCTATTTCAATACCCTAAAGAACATAAACATCATTTACTTTAAATAATTCAGTTGCTTCATAAGACATCTTTTATGACTAAAGGTGGATCGAGCGTTCGTGTCTTATACCATATTATATGACTATGACAAAATAGTCTTAATTATTATAATATAATATTTAAATAATTAAGGAATCAATTTGTGCCACTATTAACAATATTGTTTTTACGAGAATCTAACATATAACTATATACATATATTAACATAACATACCTGTTTGAACCATAAGAATTTACGAGGGCGAGGATTGGCTCGTGCACTGCATTCCAAGTACACGTCAACTCCTTCCGCGATGTGAAACGGATTCATGTTGGAGCTCATTTTGAGACTGACTATTGGTGCATCTGTTGGGAATTTTCTGGTGTTTTTATGTAATTTTATGGTGTTTATATGCAAAATGGAACTCATGGGAGAGAGTGTGGTAGCTGTTTCTTACTTAACAGCTAGACTACAATGAGCCTGTTTTGGTGGTTAGACAAACAATTAGACATATGTGACATTCGGACTAACCCAAGGCAGCGCACTTGGTCCCACCTTGTTTTTTATATATTTGAATATCTATGGATGTATAAATATGGTAAATGGATATATTATATTAAGTTTTGTTGGCGACACAGGTATAGTATTTTACGCCAATTCTTGGGCCACTATTGTAGCAGAAGCAGGTCTATTACATGTAAATGTGACCAAAACAAATTTTATGTGATTAAGTACGTGGGTAATACTGCATATGTTTAGAACTGGCCAGTTAGAAACATTGCTAATGAAAACGTTTTTTTAATTTCAATTTAAGAACTCTTTGGTAACCTAATGTAGTATATTGCATTCATTTGTCATGTGTTTTTGTGAATGGGCGGCAAATCTAAAACTCTTGTTAAATGTTAAAATGAACCCACGGGAGACAGTCCGAAGGAAGTTTAAAGAATTACATATTTTGTCTTAGGTAAAGTCGATACATTATGAGAATAATTTGTATGTGCCGAAAAATATAGACATCTTTTTTGAAGAATAGTAGCTTCCATAAATAAAGTACTCGTAAAAAAGGCGTAATAAAGGCTGCATAAAAAGAGTAATTCTTTCCAAGGCATACGTTACGGTGTACGTTTTCAAGGTATACGTTTTTTCAACCAAATCCCTAGTGATATACAACTGTTGTCAATAAATAAATTAATCGTACTGTTATACCCTTAGTATGTAAGAGATATGGCTAACCTCTTGATTATCTAATATGCTAAGTAATCAAAAGAAGAGCATGTAAGTATACCAAGCGGGAGCAGGGTTAGTCGATTGTCAGTGCCCATTAAGGTTGCACCTTTGTTTTTTAATTACTATATCTAAATAAATCATTTTGTTTTTTAAAAAGTACGTTAAGTAAAGCTGCTTGCTAAGGCCTACTATAATTCAAATTAATATTTAAACGATCCTAGTGTTTGGATACAATTTGCTCCATTATAAATAAGCAACGCGACTGAATCTCTCAGCTGCATTTACAGACTTGGGGGCGATTGTCAACATCCACAACTGTTTTAATCTAAAATGGGAATAAAAGTTATCGATGTGGTATTGAATTATATCAGTATAATTAGTATTATTATTATTTTCTTATCATCAATTAGTATTATCGAGCATGACATTGAAATGTGAACTCGGCTAAAGTTCACATTTCAATGTCATGCTCGCTTTAATGTTATTGCTTATGGCGGCATCCATGCGTCGGGTTGTCTCTCTCCCTAAAATATGGCGAGGGGGCCGATGCCTATGCGTCATACTCGTGAACGGGTGCTACTTGTGGTAACTGGTCGTGCTTGAATTCGTGTATGAGGTGATTATTTATTTTCGAATAATTAGTTATTTCGACTACGCAACTGCGTGTTCTTCCCACGAGAAGGTAAGTGCGTGCTCCTATTTCTTCATGTCTCCTGCTCATAGAGGGCAAATCTATGTTTTTAACTTATTTTATTAATATTAAAAAACGTTGTGTAAAACAAAAACTTGGCGATAAAAAAGAGTGGCAGAGAGTTTATTGGCAGTTCTTTTCTTCCGTTCTACGCCCTTGATTGGAGAACTCGCAGTAAATGTAAAATTAGAAGCATTTAATTTTCATTTCTGTTTTTGACGTTCATACCTATATGAATAAATGATTTAAAATTTGAAACAGAATGATCCTTCTTTTAAATAAATTTAAATTTGGCCAAAGCGGGCTTAGTCGTAGCAATTATTAAGTTCTCAATTTTAAATAGTTATTAGATCTGGAGGTAGGTGGAGCGAAATAATAAATTGAAAGCCGTCCCTAGTTGTATAAACAATGGCATCTACAAAATAATTGAATATAAATTTATTAATCCTGAGTATTTTAAGAATAGCTTAAAATACTATCAGACTTATAAGACGCCATTTCAAAATAATTTGGGAGAGTGAAAAGGAATGTTTTGTCGATTTATATAAATATACCTATGATTCAATTTATAGGAATATTTCAGTGTATATATTTAAATTTTAAGTAAGTCAAACAAATATTAAGAACAACAGAAGCTCTTGAGTGATCCTTAATACCTATACTTACATTGAACGGCTAATTTCCACGTGTCCTCAAGGCTGCTAGCCCTGAGACGAGGGTTCTCAGCACGGCAAATAAGCATTGTGTCATGATCTTGTGCTTCTGGCACTAGCTGCACTACACTTCGGATCGAGTTTGACCTTGAAAACTGTAAAAATTCATCTCATTTTCTTACAAGAGTAGTCAGAAATAATCTGTGTAGGTATATTGTCATATCCGATGAGTGATTAGCAAATCTACCGATCAGGTCTCTGGTGGGGCTGAGATTTAAATTGCGACTTTTATTGTTTCCCCACCAATAAAAATTACAAGGAAGTAATATATTAAATTGCATTGCATGAATTGTATTTCTTAATCTAGTTTGTTGCTGTTTATTTGTATTGTTTATTAATTTCTTTATTTTAACATTGTAATTTTCCCTTTTAAATGTTGTGCACACTTGTCATTGATGCACATGCACGTATGGTGTTTTTGTATGTCGTGTGTTCTCTGTAAATGTTTTTATGTGTCCTTCTAATATTTATTTTGTCACTATTATAAATGCATATGCGTAACGCATTTTACCACGAATAAAAAATGTCTAATAGCCTCATAGTTGAATTGCCAACCACTTGCAACTTCCACCCTCGTATTAGGATATACCGTTACATAAATTTACATTAGAAACATTTAAAAAATTTATAAATATTTTAGAATTTCGTCGAAGTAAACCTATTCTGCCGATTCATTATACTTCTAAGCATTTTTTAATATTGTATAATAAATACAAGTTCTACTAGAACAACATACACGTTTGCTATTTCCTGAGCGTATCAATCAATTAAGTTCAATGTGTTCAGTTGCTCAAAAAGGGACGTATAGCGTTCGGGATATGGGCTCTTTTTCCCAACTGTCGAAAAATTTTTATTTTCATTTCATACCAATAAAAAAATTATACTGAAGACTTGGCTGTAAGTGAGAAGAGTTTATGTCATAAGTTTTTAATTACGAAATGAAAAATAGGTTAATAGTAGAGAGATGACAATTGAGGGTTGTATGTATTTTTGAACGCTGTATCATAAAAAAATAAAAACAAAATTTGTCTAAAAAATAAAAAATAAATTATTGGGGTGGACACCACTTGTCGCTTAGGGGTTCGAAAGATAGATAGTAGCCGAATCTCAGACCTACTGCATACTAAATTTCATAACTAACATTGTGACACGAGAATTTTATACATATTTTTAGATATACAAAGTTTATTTCAAAAAATTTCACATCTTATAATAAATTGCTTCATGACGCAAATAATGTGGTATTTGCGTAAGTTATTACAGAGTACAATGTTAGAACAATATCAAAATATAATAATCCAAATTCTGAATAAGGTAAATATTAACCACTTACAATTTTGACATTCTTCATTAGAGGCTTAGAACCTATCCACCAGGTTATTTGGGGTGCAGGACGAGACCCAGTAACGATGCATTCCACCTGGTAATTACGGCCAGCAGATAGCTCTTCTTGTCTCTTCACTATCTGCACGTTTAGAGGCTTCACTGTTGAGAGAAAAAACTTGAAAAAAGGTCATATTTAAATAACATTTTATATAAGACGAGTGTTTATTGTAGCTTCTACATCTGAATTGGGAAAAAAAACGCTAACTGAATTTTAAGACAGATCTTAATTCATTCATTCATTTAATTATTAGTAATCTTACAGTACGTAATATCGAAACATTGATATTTTTTAAACTAAGAAATTTTACAATTTTTTTGATATATTTTCTACAGTTTTTATATATTTTATTTTGTATATGGAGACCAGATAAAACTTGCATACCAGCACGCTTCTGACACCTGCAAAATAAAGGCTTTTTATGCAATTTATGTTTTAAATGACTTGCATGACCGCTCGACAAATCCTAGTTGCTTATACGCTTTGCCTGTTATATAGATATTAACATATTAAACGATATTAAAATGGGGCTATCATAACTGATAGCCCCATTTTTTTCATCTAATAATATTCCAAGGCTTTTTTCTAATTTTACTTGTTTTATTGTGGTGTTATCGATTTTGTAAATGTTTGGTATTTTTTTGTTTTATATCTTATTTACATTTGTTTATATATATTTCTTGCCTATTAAGATCACGTTGAATTTAATTACATCTATGGGTTTTGTTCTTAAGAATTTATTTTTGTCATCCGGGAACATAAGAAGATTAGAAAAGTGAAAACAGTATTTTATATCGTATAAATGAGCATTAAATAATAACGGGCCAAGGATTCACCCTTGGGGTACTCCTGATGTAATGATAGTGAACATGCTTTTGTACACGCATATTACTTGTCATCGTTTTTCATTAGTTTCAGTGTCCAAGATTTGAACAGTCATTGAAAAGGTTGAAATAAAATTTTAAGCGAAAAGTTGTCATTAACCCACAGTCTTCGATTCAGAACACAACTTATGATTTCTTGGTGAAATGCAATTTTGGTTTAAAAGAATCAGTTTTAACTATTTATATATATAATAGTAATTTTCCCAGTGACTAACACAACATAATCCTTAAAAGGCCGGCAACGCCCTTGCGAGCCCTCTGGGTGAGAGATATTACTTAATATCAGGTACCTCTGTTACATGAAAAAAAAAAAAGGTTACGAATGAACTAGATAGATGCATTGAGTCGAACTAAAATGGTAAACTAAAAACGAGAAACTTACTTCTTCAATTTTGTGGAATATACCTATTAATATTAAATGACAAATTAACGGGTTTTACAATGTACAACAAAATTTAAAACTTCAAAACTCTAAAAAGCTCGAGAAAAATATAAAAGTATTTTATAAAAAATATTGATTATTACTGTCTACTCACAGTTTAGGTTCAGGATAACAAGTTTGCTGAACGGTGGCACTAAGTTTGTGTTGGAGGCCTGACAGATAATCCTAGCATTATGGTGCTGTCGTCCCAGTCTTGGCAATATTAATGCATTGGTGGTAACTCCGTTGTTATTTTGTTCATAAGTCTCGTCTATTAATGTCTCCTCTAAATACCATATGAGACTTGGCAGTGGATTTCCTATTGAAGGATATTTATAAAATTATCAAAAAACTTAAACAGGCAAATACATATAGTCCGGGAAGACAACAATTTATGTTATTCCAAACAGTTTTTAAATGATCAGAAATTAGTTACGTGAGCGGCAGTTGTCGCTCTATCAGTGGAGTGGGTGAAAGAGACGGCATTTAAACGTCATCGAACAATATACCTATGTTCCGATGTTCAGTGATGAACATCAAATTGAAGAAAACATAGTTGTATTACGTAGCTCTTGAAAGAATTATATATATAGTACCTGGATGGCCGAGCTTTGCTCGGTATTTTTATTTTTTTTATAAATTGTGTTTTTGGAAATTATATATAAGTACGAATTACATACTAATAAAATGATGAAATATGAACAATATAGATTATATATGCTGGAATAGCTTTAGTGTTGTTGTGTCGTTAAAGCAATTTAAAAAAAAATAGTATTATTATTCGCCGATAGATGTCAGGAAGATTCATTTTTCAGTTTAAATTGGGACTACTCTAGTATTATTATTCGCCGATAGATGTCAGGAAGATACATTTTTCAGTTTAAATTGGGACTACTCAAACACCACCTTTTTGTTATTTCCTATCATTTATTCCTAGCTAGATCGATTTATCACCCCCGAAACCCCCCGTATACTAAATTTCATGAAAATCGTTGGAGCCGATCCCGAGATTCCAATTATATATATATAAACAAGAATTGCTCGTTTAAAGATATAAGATATATATATATATACTGCACACTTAAATATTATATAATCACATACTGAACTTTCTGTGGAGGAAATCATTCATATAATTTTGCCCTCTTTAGTGCCAATTTTAAATAAACTTCTTTGACGGACATAAGTGCAAACTTATCACATTATTTATATAACCCAACCTATCGCGTGCTTCTCAGCCAATATGCAATGTTTTTGATGTTTTCGTCTAAGTAAATTATAAAATCTTCAATCAATTGAAACACGAATTCAAAATTAGATGCCTTAACATTCAGAATAAAGTGTTTTTACAACGAGAAAAGTCCATGATATGTAGAGGTACCCAGTGACTTTCGCAGTTTGTCGAAATAATCTTTGACGGCTTTGTGAGTTTGTATCTGGATAGTTTGACTATCTAAGAAACGATAAATTGGGAAATTTAATCATAAAACAAAAGGCCCTAAATTCAAAGAACCGTTAGCCAAACACAGTTCTACGCTTTGGTGTCGGTAATACAAAACGTCTGTTCTTAGATGTGTCTGGATTAGTTAGTCCATGGACTTTGGTATATCTTAAACAAAACCCTAAGATGTAAAGCTTCTTGCTAAATAGCTTTTTGTTTCTAGATGGAGTTTGACTTGGAGTATCTAAACGGTCTGCCATAGGCAACTTAAATTATTCGAAAAAATTTCGCTACTCGTTTCTCTTAATTGAAGATATACATTAGCTTTCTGGTCCTAGAAGTAATAGTGAACTTCCACACTCGCCGAGGACTTCACAAATGTAAGAAGACTTAATTTCAACAGCCCTTTGGGAAGTGACTGACTGACGGTGCTTATTGTTAGTGATACTCAGAGACATCTCCTACCCGCAGGTCAGTCTTACCTCCAGTTACTTCACATAATAGCTCGATCGAGTCTCCTTCATTATATGGCTCCAACAAACGCGTTGATTCCTGCGTCCTCGCGTCAATTATAGTCGGTTGATTCGGTGGTGCTAAGAAATGAAAATTGATGGTATTTTAACAATGATTACCTCATTTCATAGAATTTAGTCTTAAGAAATAGAAGTTTATTTTTTTTTATCTTTATAGTTTGTAAAATACTATATTTGACATAACTATAATATATATAAGATATACTTTTTACAAAGTACAAAAGATGCAGGATAAAGTGAAGCTTAAAATAATTCATTTCTAAGAAAAAAAGATTGTAAAATAGAGAATAATGTTTACATAAACAACGGTGAAATCAGAATGACATTGTAACATGTATGTTAAAAAGCCTGGTTTCGATTATAGTCACTGTCATATTTGCTGCGTAATTGCTACTAAAATATGATCAGGCGCTATGCACCAACACTAACTAAACGGCTGTATTTTAAGCGGTTTTATATTTTATTTTATAATAATATTCTGTACAATAATAAAAATCAATTGAGATTTTTTATTTATAAAATATTTTACAATTTTGTTATATACATTTAATATGTTATTAATAATTTAACATATATTACATACGTTATATGTATTCTCAAAAATAGAGCCAAATTCTTTCTCATTTGAAACATAGCTTCTGAGGAAACATTAACGTATCCGTTTATATTTTTTTACTATTCTTGTATATTGATAAAATAATTAAGAATACGTATTGTGAGCTATTTCTATACTACAGTAGCAGTGCCTATGCTACAATCAGAATATGCCGTTGTATTTCTGATTTTTTGACAAAAAATTGGACAATATAACGATATTCATATTCAATTCGACTACTCGACCATATTGCCTGGTATTCGCCGATACCCTCTCTATTAAATTGTAACAAATAAAAATGGGCATTAAATAGCATTACGATGTCTGATAATAGCCGAAAAGCTGTGAATATTGTTGATGTGGGATTTCTGTGTTTTTCCTTCACTATCTAATAAAATTTGGAAATTGCTAAGTATTTTAAAGATATAGATTTAAAGAAGAAGAATCGTTTCCAATGAAATTATGTCATTTTACTTGTACTCGGTTGTGTGGTATATATGGAAAGTTTAATATAAATAACAACTTTTTAAATAGAACCTGTGTGTGGTTCTTTTAAATTGCTATAGTTATTTTATTTATTTATTCACGTTATTATGTACTTAATATATTATAGTTTTTTATTTCTTACAACAACGTTAATACATTGATTATTGAGGAATACTTACTGATAACTGTCAAATTAACCCTATAATTTCGTGTTGGTGAGTTTTGGAAGTCTACCCGACACCGGTAAATTCCACTATCCGCTGGAATCACACGTTCCAATAAAAGAATAGCAGGAGTTTCCGTGGCAAGGAAGTAGGCTCGAGTACGAACTGCACTGGATGATGATGACAACTTCGGCTGATTTATTGGGCGCCCGCGCACATCATAACTGTTGAAAATTCGACACTAGCAAACCAACTTCTTTTTTGTTAGTAATCAATGGGTAGGTAGTCTAGGTATCCGCTGACCTAATAACATCCGACGAAGTGCGTTTGAAGACGAGACTTACAATTGGGTTTTTGAAAATTTTGTACGTATTTTAAAACTTTATTATTAATAATATTGATATTTAATGCAAAATGTTCAAAAAAAATTTTTTTAATTAAATATAAACAATTGATGAAGTTTAAATAAAAATCACGTGACTATAAACGCGCCATGAATGGTCCAACCATAGTTGTGACGTCACAATGTTATAGCTATTTAATAACAGTACAGCTTTTACGGCTTTTACACGTGAGTCGTAACAACTAGACAATACGTAATATTGACATTTTTTGCTAAAATATGTTGTTAGTTGGTTCCAATTATCTATGTATGATAAAGAATTTATAAAAGAAATAACTTTTGAATTATTGTGACAAAAAATAGTTTTATTATAAATTTTATATAAGATCTTTCCAATTATCACAATATTTTTTAAACCCAATTAAAGGAAGCTTTACGGATTAACAAACTATTTTTTTTATTGTGTAAGCCAACAAAATAGATTTAAATATATTTACCATGGTTCTAATCACAAACTTAAATGGTAAGCTGCGGTTTGCTTTCTATACATCACTAATATAATATAAATAAAATAGTTAATTTACCATTAATTTAAAAGACTATTATTAAGTACAACAGTATAAACTTAAGGTAAATAGTTAATCGCAATAATTACGTGTAAATAGGTTCCCCATCAGTCTCTGTGAACCACAGCACCATGTCCACCTTGTCTTGAGCATTCGGCTGAGTGTCACATGGAAGAGACACCTTATTGCCCGGCATCGCCGTTACGTGAGCAGACGATACTAAAACAAAAAGAATTATTAATTGACATAAAACTTTCGTAACAAAAGCAAATTTTTTATTTGTATAAATACCATTTTTTTCATATTAAAATTTTAAACTTTTGCGTGTTTATAGCGAATAAACTCAAAAACTACTTGGCCGATTTTAAACTTTATTTTTCTTTCAGATTTAGAATGTCAGGTAAATCCTAAGTGAACTTGGATTTATAATTTGAAAATAAATGTGGAACGGATCTGCTAAGTATACTTGATATAAAACATACCAATGGTATGTTTCTTTTTTATTAATTAAGTTTAAGTATTTTACAGTTTATAATAACTAATTACGCAATCTAATTTTTTTTATTTAAAAAAGTAAAGGCAAAATGCCATCTTATATCATAAAAAAGAGAGGACACACACCAGGAACCAGAGAAGATGGAATAAAAGGGATAGCGGATAGGATTGGAAAATTGTGGCGAGCATGCGAGACAAGTGGAAGAATTTAGTCTTCACTAAGTAGTTGAACATGATGACAGAGACTTAATGTAATGCATAATGTAAATGTAATACTCGAATACAGGCGATTTTTATTTACACGTTGACAGGTATCGGATGTGACTAGAGTAACATCCGATCGTAACGCATGACGTTCTCACGGTATTGTATGACGCCGCATGCTCACGATTCTGATATTTCTTCTCCGTATAAAGAAACCGACTGCTTGGTTTATCAAAAATCGTTGAAGCATAACTATTCCTTAGAAAATAATACTTTGGCCGATAAGATATCGATCTATACACACATTAGGAAAGTTAATACATTACCATCGTAATAAGATTAGGACGTTAGACTTCTTAACCTTACCTAGTTTTCCTCATCAAACAATATACTGATGTAATGTTTACGAACTGCTACAGTGCTAAACACAGATGCAGTAGATAGTAGATTATTTCTACAGCATTTTAACTGTTTTACAAATCGTCGATGGTAAACAGTTACTTAAGCGATTCTGACACAGGCGATTATTCTGTTTAATATTGAAATATCGATATACAGTAAGTTCATAAATTAAGTATAACTGCGGCTCGAACTTTGAAATAATTTCTATTGAGTTATAGCGTTTTCTATTCAGTTATATGGATACAAACAAAGGTAAACCAGTGATATCCAATTTATAGCGAAATTTGTATTTGCCTTTCCAAACATCGATACAACTTTTCTCTGCTTAGTAAAAATTTATGCAAAAATACTGATTACCTTAGAATATATTATCTATGAACATAGTTTTGATGCGAACCACGGGTAAGTCGCAGGCAGGCAAGCCAAATGATATAAAAACAGGCGCAAACAAGTCGTATAATAGAGGAATAGACCTGCTATATAGTAGAAACGCTAGGCGATCTCTGAATAAATTTTTACAGAAAGATTTAAACTCTGGACATCTTTTTGAATATATATGTAATTTATAATAATAAATAAGTATAACTATGTTCTTGTGAGACTTTCTAAGAAAATATGACTTCATTTCTTGAAATTTTGTAAACAGTATAAAACCAAGAAGTACCACCGAACAAGTTGGCGTCAAGTGCTAAATAATTGGAACCCAATTATGAAACCGTGAAAGTTCCTTCAAACATAACCTTACATCCAGAGTCTTAGCCGATCAAATGCTGAAGTTTTCTTTAGATTCCATTCAACGTGCCTATCCTTTTAATACCAACTTTCGCATTAGCTAGTGATATAAAATCTAATTTACATCGATAAGCGAGTCGCAAACATTTTGTCTAACCCATTTTAGGCAAATAGAAATAGATGGCAAAATCGCAGAAGCCATAAGACTGGTTAAATGTTTTTATTATTTGATATTAAGAGGCATGTAACGAATTAACACATTAGGTTCATGAATTTTTTTTGGAAATATGTCTGATAGGCATAAAATTCTATTATTTGGTCGGGTTGCTTTACATCGGCCTTTATAGTTCATATTTCATTAAATAGTGATACAGAATTTAAAGTATTTACTTGACATAAAGTGTACTTTACTGGTTGTTTTTACTGTGAAAAGTTACGACATTTATTCTTCAAATCACTTATAGTTGTAATTGAATACTATAGTTGTTATTGATACACAACTAGCTGACCTGGCAAAAGTCATTTTCCCATGTATATCATTTATTACTTAGAACATTTTATGGTTCTATCTTTAATAGTTTAGGCAGGGTACGCAAAATAAGTAACTTTTTGGTTGATTTTTTACACCGTGTGTCCGAAAAACCCTATTTTACGGAACCCTATTTTTGTTCAAAATTAAATATAGCCTTTATTACTCGTGGGTAATGTAGCTTTCGAATGGTGAAAGAATTTTTAAAATCGGTCCAGTAGTTTATGAGCCTATTCAATACAATCAAACAAACAAACAAAGTTTATTCTTTATAATATTCGTGTAGATTACATATTGAAATAAATCAAGAAATGAAAAATTAAAATACGTTTATTCAGTTTAGATGTCTTAGGGCCTGTTTATGAATGTCAAAATTGTTTACAAAATTCGCGGAAGATCAAGACTACGTCATCCGTTCGCAAAACTACCAGGAGGCCTTGTTCTGAGAAGAACGGGCAAGAATATTAGCAAGTTTTACCCTCCCTCTACATTTCAATTTTTCAAAGGAAAATGTCATAACCACAACGTCAAATGAAATAACACATTTCTTTTTATTTGTTCATTTAAATATACATATGAAGATTTTTTCTATGAAAAATATTAGATCTGCATCCGGTAGGTAGTATATATTGTAACATATAACATATATATTGTATATATATGTATATATCCCTAATTTCCTTGGTCACGGCATTACGCGTGAACGGCTGCATTGATTTTGCTAATGATTTTTTGTTATTGTCATGAGAAGGTTCTTATGAAAGGAAAAATATAGGAAAATTGCATTTTTAAATTTTAAAAGGTGTAAAGTGGCTGGGACATGTGCACCAAATGGCGAACGACAGAACCCCAAGGTCCTTACTAAACTCACAATCTGTTGGCAATAGAAAACCCTGTAGACCGAGGCTGCGTTGGTGGGATGGTGTTGAACGCGGGAAGCACTAGATAGATTGCGATGGCGAAGTGTAATTGAGGTGGCCAAGGCCCACAAGAGGCTGTATAACCATTGATGATGATGATAAATTTTAAAAGCAGGTGTTCTAATGTATATGATGAGAGCGCGTATTATCACAATAAAATGAGAATAATATCATGCAATACCGGGTGCTACGGTTGAACTCCCAGTCTTTCATCTTATTATCTACTAATAGGGCTTATAGTTTGAACGTTAGTTTCAATAATAGCCATCGAGAAAGTCAAGATTTTTTATCTTATAATGAAATTCTTAAAATTAACGTATAATAATTTAAAAGGTAAGGGTAGGTAGGTAATTGAAAAATCTTAAAAAGGCTTTGCCAGGAATAAAGGTAAAAAGAGTGGGCTGGAAGAGGATTTGGAGTCTTACAATTTCATGATTTATTAGAAATAACTTTTGTTAATTATGTTACTGAATTTGTTACTAATTATATTTGCTATTCAAATTATATTGTTGTTAAGGAGTACATTTGTTTTCGTCCGGTGCTTTACAGCGTTATAACTATGAAAAGATTTGTGAAAATGCTTCTAAATATTATAAGCTTATATTATACTATATACAACAACAGAAAAATTAAACATAAGATTCGAATCTAGAACCTTTTGAACTCTTGATCATTAACTATTTAATAAATTGCAAAGTAAAACTATGATATTCCTTGGTACTTCCAGAAGGCCGCCGCTACACACCAAGCAGTTTCGCATTGTTCGTGTGGGAAAACTCTTCTAATCCCGTCCTCAATACAATTATTATTTAAACATTATCAGGTGCAATAAAATTCGATAAGCTAACAACGAACCAACCCCAAGTTTATAAAATGGAATCTGAAAATTGACTTTTTGTTTTATTTTATGCTAAATTGATGTAAAAACCTTTTAGTTTGCTGTAATAGATGTTAGGTTACAATCAGCGAATAATATTGGTATATATTAAGCGGCGGTTTATATTAAAAATGTGTTTAATATTTACAAAAACTTTAATATTCTTAGAAAATCAAGTAAATAAGAACATAAATACGATATAAATATTATTATTTTTTTATAGTAATATACAGAACTTACATGATCTATTAAGTCCACTTGTGTATTTTTTATCATTCATAAGACTCAGAGTCATGGTTGTCATAGCAACCAGCAAAACAAAGACACGCATATGCATGGCTCCTGACACGACTCGGTATTTTCTTATAAATTCCCTTATCAGACGTCCAACTTTACTACAAACTCAAAACGTATCTTAATTTAATTTTAATAATTATTTAAAAATTATTGACTGTTTATGTCATTTCACGGACCTGTTTTAAATTCATTGTTTAACTATAAATGTTTACATATAAATAAATGGAGAGGCGCGAAACGTGCATCCTTCGGGGTAGCTCGCGGCAGACTGATTTAAAACTCGAAAAAGTCACAGAGAATAAACGTTCAAAGGAAAATGGAAAGTTTAAATAAGATATTTTAGTTGAACGTGAAAAAGTTAGAATTATGTAAATAGGACTAGTCACTAGAGCAACAACTAATGCGGATTTGATTTGAGGAGTTTCATCCCGTCCCGACAATCGACTACAAGAAACGCTGCAGACTATCAAAGAAAATAAAAAAATAATTGATATTTCGTAAACACACGACACATCACGTTTTAGATAAAGTCATATATTTTTATTTTATTTTTATTTGATTCACACTTCGTTGCAATAAAAAAAAACAAATAACACAATACATAAAAATTATAAGGGATGCAATGGGCGGTTTCGCTAACTAGCGATCTCTTCCAGGCAATACTAGTAAATATAAAAAAATAAATGGCAAGTAAAGAGCAAGAAGTTCATAACCAAATGTTATTTTTTTTTAAATATAGAAAATAGGTGGTTATTTTTACTTAAATAAAATATTATCGACTTGTATTAAGTTTATTAGTAATTATAAACATTAAATATATAATGATTATAAATAGTTAGGATGTGTATGATTCTGTATCTGGGTCTTGCGTGTATAATTGATCACAAAATTTGCTGAGTGCGAGTTAAATAAAATTCCATATATATTAGAATTGAATTAGTTCATCAGAGTCATCCCACTGAATACAAACAAACAAACGCAGACTTTCGCAGATGAAGTAATTTAATACTAGTTAATAGATATTTTAATCCTCTCGACTTTAGTTACATAGGAAAAAAATAGAGGACTGTTTACAGATCCAAAGACTTGTTTTAACTTTTAAATGTGAAGTTTATAAAAATATTTTTTTTGTTATAATCTTAGATTAGAGCCAAAAATCCCGCTATTTAAGTTTCTATCGTGTAGCCTTTAATTATGGTCATCTACGTAAATCACAGTTAAGTCATTTTATTAATCATATTATAAGTCTTAAATTTTAATGAAGCATAACATAAATCGAAATCATCGTGTGCATTACAATAAAGGCTTATTGGAAGCATGCCATATCATGCTTACAAGAAGCTTTTAATATACACATGTATTATAAGGTAAACAATTTGTTTCCTGAAAACAATTGTAATAAATTATAATTTATAGAAATATAAAAACCATATTCATAAAAGTAATTACAATGAAACGTAATTACTTTTATGAATATGTTTCATTGTGTTGACTGATTTTAATCACTCTACGGCCAATATCATCAACGCAAGAGTTGTAATTTGTAAAATGTAGACAATTTAAGATAAAAAGAATCGAATTTTTTGGAACGGATTTTCGTTGTTGCCCTGAAGGGTATTGACAGCTCAGCTCATACAGCAGTCGTAGGAATAGTTCCTATCTAATGCTTACTTAAATTTTGATTGTTTTTAAGGTTGTTAGTGTTAATCAATAAAAACAGAAGAAAAAAATCGAATAAACCATACATAAAACTATTAACGGTTGTAAACTTCTTTGACTGCGACATTGTTCATTTATAAGGTCTGTGACATGTTATAGATAATCGTCGCCTGTGCTCGCCTATTTACCTTTAATCAGCAAAAAGCTGATGTTCATTTTACTCTAAAATTTTGTCGACTTAAACAATGGGCATTAAAAATTTTACTTACAGATTACCAGATTACAGCTACCTTACAAAGAGACGCTTTATACTTTCGCTTTTACGAATTATATATGTTTATATTTTAAACCATTGCAAGGCGTCCCATGTGTTCTGAATAAATTTGCACTCAAAAGTCCTTATTTAGGTTATGCTGTAAATAGCATTTAATCTTTACATACATTTGGATTGAATACTCCATCCAAAATCCAAATGTACCATAATTTAACATCGTCAAATAGCGGTAATAATATATCGTCTTATGGAATATATTATAGGCTTAAAATTACTTATGAATACATTACTTCCTATATTACTATAACAGACTGTAAAAAAATTTTAAACGACTATACTTGCCACAGAGTGGACATTTGTTGAACTTGTACAAGATTGTGTATCCCATGCGTCTTTGGCGTAATCAAAATGTTTCAGTACCAACATTCTATCTGACAATACAATGAATTAATTATTACCATGATTTTGGTTTTGTGAGTGATAATACTATTCTTTGTATAAATGTATTATATGACACTGCTGTCGCGTACTGTTTTAACATTAAACAAATTTTTTTTAACTATTGCTATTTAGATGTGTAATTTACAATTTTTGCTTCGATACAGTAATTTCATAATTGGGTCATCTCTGAGCCGTTTTTATTTTACTCCCAAAAGATAATAATATTTCGAGTGACATGATTCATGTTGCAACTGCAGAAACCTTTATTTGTTAGAAAACGACATAATATTTTGTTTCAGGATATTAAATTTACACTACATTAAAGAAGTAAGTACTATGGCGATAATGTTAGATGTAAAGCTGGCCTCGACATAACAAAATATAAATCAAATTGTAAGTACTGTAAATAGCACGAACAAAGGTGATTGGATTGAATACTGAACACTTCTTTAACTTGCATTGCTATAGAAAAAATAATGCCGAGAGTAAATGTTTGAGAACTTTTACTTAAGAAAAACTTATTGCATTGTTATCGATTCAATAAAGTTTCGCTATAAAATTGTTTGTATTATTAAGTTATAAGAAGACATACATTTCCGTATTTTATATAACGAAATTAAGTAATGTTAAATGTCTCAATTAATTTCAGTGAAAAAACGATAGTATCTTCACTTTTTTAACTTTAGTATTAAATAGTCTTTAACTATGAAATTTTGTTAGGTTGTAAAAAAATATTTCTTTTTTTGAGGAATAGTGAATTTAAAACGATATTATGATTGCTAATATAAATATGTTTAATGTATACAATAATAGTTTGTTTATTATTTAAACTAAACGTTAGCAATGAAATGAATTGATTCGTTGCTTTGAATGGAGACGATCAACTAAAATTATAATATGACAAAATAATAACGCATTGTATAATTCGATTGAAGTCATATGTCCACTACCTACTACACTCTTAAATATGCACGGACGTCAATTGTCACATACTTGTTGTCAACTGAATTCACGTCAGTCTGCTATCGGTCACGCTTCATAGATTTCGTTATCAAGCATGGCTTACAGTTGCACAAATGTCAATCAATGATCAATGGGCCTAATTACAATAAATTGTAAGATCATAACGGCATACATAACTTAGTTGTCTGTATGTCAACGGGCGTGTAGTATGCAAGTTTGTAATATTTTTAAAACAAGTATGGTCTTTTAAAACACGCTACAATCCAGTAGAATACCATCATACTACACGAAAAATTAATTTATCCCTCAAGAAACACACACACGGTCACAGTAAATATACAAAAATTAATTCTGTCTAAGAAGGAGGACGAGTGGGCTTTCGAGAATGTAACGCAGAAGTTTCAGACCGGCACGAAATAAAGACGAACTTCGTATTAAAAGCGTATTTATTACCAAAGCACTTCAGATCCGAATAATGTGGGTGGATTATGTTTCGGAACCATAGATATGTAGAAAGTGCAAAATGATGCCTTGACATGACATCCCTATAATTTTCATTAAAAATGTGCAAAATCCGATTACAAATTTAAAACCTAATAAAAAAAATACTTGATGAAAATAGCCGAAGAAATAAAGCATAAGAAATCTTCGCCTCAAAGAAAAAAAAAGATAAACAACCAAGCATTCGCGCAGAGGTGAAGGAATTAAATTAAAAAAATAGTTAACAAATTAGAAAGATTTTTTATTTATATATTTATTTACTTTTTTAAAAACCCCTATTCATCTGCAACAAAAGAAATAATATTATTTTGTAATTATGACCTTATACTAATAATTCAGTGTTAATTGCTACATGGGTACAGTAAATGCAACCACATGTGCCAGGGAATAGTATCCCTTTTCATAAAGACATAAATATAAAATGCACACAGATACGATATGATATTTCTATGCTGTCTATTTTGAGGAAAATTTATCCTTATATTAAGTGCCTCATTTACTTGTTTGAGGCACTTCGACTCAATTAGTTGTGCTCCATCCATGTTTAGTCCCACTGCTCCCTGCTGTTGATGGTCCTAGTCCACTGCTCCCTCTCGCGTAAAATGAAAGGACTAAGAATTTTTTTTTATAGAAAGTCAGTTATTCAGGTACAACATTACATAATATGGTAGATAATGTTAACGTTTTCTATTAGAAGCGAATTATGTTTGCTTATTATACATAAGAATTGTTTTTATATTGTTTTTAGCTTTATAGTTTACTTAACTGCCCCATAACTGCGACGTTGGGTTGTCCCTTACTACGCAGTAAGTCAGTGTACGAGAAGCTGATATTCTAAGTTCTTTATCTTATCTTATCTTATATCTTTAAACGAGCAATTCTTGTATATATATATACAATTGGAATCTCGGGATCGGCTCCAACGATTTTCATGAAATTTAGTATACGGGGGGTTTTGGGGGCGATAAATCGATCTAGCTAGGAATAAATGATAGAAAATAACAAAAAGGTGGTGTTTGAGTAGTCCCAATTTAAACTGAAAAATGTATCTTCCTGACATCTATCGGCAAATAATAATACTTCATGTCGATACGGCCATCCAGATACTTTATTTTAACTGCGACGTTGACAAGCGGTTATAAAAATAGGTAACACTGAAAATTACCAATTTGCGTTCATATAAACTACGCTGTCCGCTCCACGTGAAATGCCCCAACAGCTAAATACTATATGCGGTGACATGAATATTGACATTTTAAAGGAAACTTTATAAAATATAATAGTAAATTACTTCTCCCTAAGTTGTAATAAAAAGTATTACAACTTAAGGAGAAGTAATTTACCTAGGTAACACTGAAGTTGTTTCAAAAAAAAACGGCTTGCCAGTTGCCAATACCTTTATTGTTTTTCGAAGTAATCTCCGTTTCTCTATACACATCGTCGCATTCGATGGAACCACTTAGAAAAGCAGTGGGCCCATTCTTCCTTAGGGGTCTCTTCTAAGGCATTTTCGTACGCTTTCACCGCCTCTTCAAGGCTCGTAAAGCGAATACCTCGAATTATACCTTTAGTTCTTGGGAATAAATGAATGACTCACTATCAGGAAAAAAATAATATACCTCTCTTTATATCTTTTATTTAATTTTTTTCTCTTTGATTACTGCTGTGTTGTGTATTTATGTGTGTGTGTTTTGTTTGTAATAAATAATATGTCTATGTCTATGTCTATCTCGATACCCTCTGTTATGTCCTGCCACTTGGAGTATTACGGCTCACCAACACCACAACACTATACAGTCGTCTTAAACACAACCGCTCCGCTCGGGTGACGGTTGACGACTGACTCGTGACGTAGGCGCATGAGACAACCAAGCAACACTTTATTTAGCCAATACACTACATCTCTTTTTTGTTTAATTTATTTTTATTTTTATTGATTTAATCTCTCTTAATACTTATTAATGTAACTTATACTACGCTTTATGTATATAATGGATTTCACATGAATCAAACATATTTAATGAAATTCAAGTTTTATGCAGCTACACTCGGGTCAAGTTTCAACATTCATTTCCTCGTCGTTAATTCATTTTGATCTTGGCACACACTCCCTTTGAACTCTTTTCAATTGCACAACGTTCCTTCTTCGAGTCTGACCGGTTTCATCGTTTCTTACCGTGATATCTCCTCCTTTCGTGTTTCTGGATTGTAGTCTAAGCTTAGTTTATTTTCTTTATTCATATTTTTTTATAAATTTACACTTTGTCTCCTGGTATTAAATCACACTCTTCAGCCTTTCGTTTCCTGTCTCCGTTTTCTTTTTTTTCCTATTTGTTTTCTTTCTTGATCTCTATCCTTACACATAGTTAAGATTTAGGACCAAATATTATCTCCAACGGCTTGTGCTTGTGGACTGGCATCTGCTACGACAATCGTACGATCGCTAACATTATAATACCCTAAGCTAGAAATATTGGTCATGATTTCCTTCAACGACTCAAAACACGACTTTTATTCTGGCCCCCAGTTTTCGGTTATGTCTGTTCGATCTTGTTTTGTCTCTTAGTAGGATCTTAAGAGGTTCTGTTACCGTAGCATAGTTGGGTATCCATTTGCTGACATAAGTAACAAGAACTAAGAAACTTTGTAGCTCTCCGGTAGTGTTAGGTGCTCTAAATTATTTTATTGTAACAATATACTTTTCCAATGGTCTTACCACTTCTCCTGACAAGTCGTGTCTTAGAAAGCTCACTTTTCTCATTCTATAACAGCATTTATCATTTCTTATCACTATATTATTCTCATTTAAAATAGATATTACTTTTTCCAAAGGCGAATCAGGTTCAAGCGAGCCCTTTCCATAAATTAAAACGTCATCAATGTAATTTACCAAACTTTCACAACCTAAAGGCATGCGTTCTAATATTTTCTGGGACACATGATATGCCAAACATGAGAATTTTGTATCTGAATAAGCCTTTACTGGTTATAAAGATGGTTTTGTGTCTTGAAGCCGGATCTATTTTAAGTTGGTGAAATACTTTTTATTATCGTGTCTTAATTATCTCATTTTGTAAATACTTTTGCATTTTTCATTTTTGGTAGCAACTTGTGCATTGTCGGCAATTGGCAAGTTGTTTCAGTTTCACGTACAATGGCTTCGTTAGCTCGGCGCATGTCAAAACAAAGACGTACTTCCCCATTTTCTTTCAGAACAGGTACAACAGGGGACACCTATTTAGAAGATCCTACTATATATATATATATATCTTTAGCCGCCTTTTTTGAGCCGCTATATATACCTTTGGTATTTAAGTTTTTCAATTTTAGCCTCTAAAGGTATAGGGATTGATTGATCTATTGGCGAGTTCATTAATACATTTTTGAATCTGGAAATCTACTTGATTCACTTCTACATTTAATCCAATTATCAAAACTCCCAATGTGCCGAAGTTTTCCTAAAAGATTTCTATTGCCATCGATAAAACATAGAAAGTTGAGTGTACAGATCTTAGTCCTACTTTTATCTGAGCTTCAAATGATTCTTTTATTTTCAGTAGTGTAGAGCTACCATAAGTTATAAATGTAACATCGGGTTTTGAAAGTTGATTATACACCTTAACTTGGTTTTTCTTTTATATTTACACATCGTCATCAATATGAAAAACATACTCAGTTTCTCCGTCTTTATGTACTATGTTGTTAGAAGATTCACCCACTTGATTAACTTCATTCTTCTTCCTGTTGAAACGACCTTTCTTATGTTCATATCTATATTCTCTTTCCCCTTTCCGTTTCAAGGTCTGTTTCGTTCGGCAGTATTGTCTGAAATGCCCCTTAAGACCACATTTTAGGCATTCTTTATCCCTTGCTGGGCAGTTCGTATCATTTCCAGCATGTCTAAGATTACCACATCTACCGCATCCATATTCCACATTCCTTGATGTATCAAAGTTCCTTTTAAATTTACTATCTATCCTGTTTACTTCTTGATTCTCGATTGATTTTAGCGGGGTTTTAAACTCTTCTAATTGTTTATTAACAACTTCAAGAGTATTTGCTTCGGTTATTACTTGCTCTAATGTAATTTCATCTCCAATCCGTAATATCTTTTTCCTCAGTTCGGGTAGGAAACATTTTTCCGTTATTTGGTCGATAATGTTTTCATATCTGTTGGCAAACTGACATTTATCAGCTTGTTTTCTCAGTCTCAAAACAAATTTTTCACATTTTTCGTCAGGTTCTTGTTTAAGGAGCCTGAATATATGTCTCTCGTAAACTTTGCTCTGCTTTGGTGCAAAGTAGGCATCAAGTTTAGATATCGCTACTTCAAACACGTCTTCGCCTTCAGTTGGTTCGACATTAGCCCCAGGGATGTTGTAAAATACTTCCTGTAAGTCTATTCCGCCGAAATGTAGAAGAGAGGCCCTTTTCTTTACGTCTTTATCAATGTTCGACGCTTCGAGGTAAATTAATAGTGCTCGTTTCCATCGCTCCCATCGTGCACCCATCGAGGTAGATTCACCGTTGCAGTCGAACTGTTCCAGTGAAAGGAGTGACATCTTTAGAGCGACCTGGAATAATCAATTTAATGATTCAGATACCTCTGTGTCAGCAGTTAGATTTTATCTCAGATGTTTCCATCTCGTATCAATTTAATGATTCAGATACCTTTGTATCTGCAGTTATATTTTATCTTAGATGCTTCCATCTCATATCAATTTAATGATTCAGATACCTTTGTATCTGCAGTTATAATTTATCTTAGATGCTTCCATCTCATATCAATTTAATGATTCAGATACCTTTGTATCTGCAGTTATAATTTATCTTAGATGCTTTCATCTCGTATCAATTTAATGATCCAGATACCTTTGTATCTGCAGTTATATTTTATCTTAGATGCTTCCATCTCATATTAATTTAATGATTCAGATACCTTTGTATCTGCAGTTATAATTTATCTTAGATGCTTTCATCTCGTATCAATTTAATGATCGGATTATTTTTATTTCTATTTTTATCCGCATAAATCTACTGAAGCCTTTCATACCGGCAAACATATAAATTTAATTATCAGATTTTTTTATAGATTAATCTGCTAGGTTAGTACATGCTAACCTCATACAATAATAATTGTATTGTAAAGCTTTTGTTTCATTTACTAGTATCAATTCAATGATCGGATAATATTTTTATCCGCATAAATCTACTGAAGCCTTCCATACCGGCAAACATATAAATTTAATTATCAGATTTTAATCTGCTAGGATAGTACATGCTAACCTCATACAATAATAATTGTATTGTAAAGCTTTTGTTTCATTTACTAGTATCAATTTAATGATCGGATTATATTTTTATCCGCATAAATCTACTTAAGCCATCCATACCAGCAAACATATAAATTTAATAATCAGATTTTAATCTGCTAAGTTAGTACCTACTTACCTCATACAGTAATAATTTTATTGCAAAGCTTTTGTTTTATTGACTGACATCAATTTAGTGATCAGTTCGGTTCCAACTGCTTTGACTAGATACTCCCTTTTATTTCTCAGTATTAATCACAACCACATACCTAGTTTTATTCAATTTGTGAAACAAATTCAATTACTCTGTATTAGTTAGGTAGAAAGGTACCCACTGATTTAACGGTCACCGGTTGTATTTGAGCCTTGCCATCTTTGTAGACAAATAGGAACATAACTTAAACACGAGCATACTACAATATATTTCTCCCACTACGTTGGTAGGTGTTACAAAACAATTGTACATTCAAGTAGGTAATCGTAGTTTAACTTAGCTGAACCTAGGTTAGGTTTTCATTTCTTTATTTTCTTAGCTCAATAACGTAGTAATAAGTAGATTTTTGCTGTTTACCGTTTAAATGTAGGTACAATGTTAATAAATATTGTAATATAAGCAAAACACTGGTGAAATATTAAAGCAATACCTACCAAAGTAAGTGCTGTTCATATTTCCGTCAAGAACAAAATTATCTACAATCGTAAAGAAGTGAAGATGCAATTGTTTTGGTATCAATAGCGAATAATTTAAACAACCGGTTCATAGCAAATTATAGGCAAAGAACTCTGGGAATGACGTCACTTATTTCACTATCTTTCCCCTTTTTATTTCCACAAATGTGTACTTACTATTTTCCTCGTCGCCACATGTAATGTCCTGCCTCTTGGAGTATTACGGCTCACCAACACCACAACACTATACAGTCGTCTTAAACACAACCGCTCCGCTCGGGTGACGGTTGACGACTGACTCGTGACGTAGGCGCATGAGACAACCAAGCAACACTTTATTTAGCCAATACACTACACCCTCCATAGTCAAATATTCAATATTCCGTTTTGCGGAGTGCGCTGAAGCATTGTCGTGGTGATGGAATATCCTGCTTCGAGGGTGCTGATGTCGAAGATTTTCCAAGATAACAGGTAAAGAGATGGTACAAAGCTTTCGGACGCCTAAATGTTTGTGTAATATTTTTTGAACTTGACTCATACCAGTGCCTAGGCTTACCCATATTCTCTTTTATCTTCCTCATTCGACGCACAGCACTGATGAAATCTACAGTAGTCACTCTTAAAGGATCACGCGTTAAATTAATTGTAAATAGTGGCACGAGATGGGGCTTCATTAAGAAATGCTAATCGCAGCCTGTCATAGCGGTGTGGTTGAGTAAGCCCACAACGAAATTCATAATTAATCATAGATCCTATGATCTATGATCTATATCTATATATAACAAGAGTTTTCGATTTGCTGCTATTTTATATAAACAAATGACTAATGAATGCAATATACCACATTGGGTTACTAAAGAGATCTAAAATTGAAATTCAAAAAAGTTTTCCCTTCCGGCCAGTTCAAAACATTTTCAGTGTCATCCACGTTTTATTGTGTTTTTCATATGAGGTAACTGTCGTAACCGCAGCCTTTTTCAAACTGTTTTAATGATGTAAGGTTCTCTTAAGAAACTGTTGAAATGAATGCCACATATTGAGTTTCTTTAAGGAATTATGTATTTGTAAAGGGCAGAAATTTTATGTTTGCAACCTATCCCCGTTTCAAACCGGCTGCGAGGGAAATCTTAAGATTCGTGTTCACTGTAAACAGGTACCCCTAACAACAGTAATTTATCCTTGTGCTTACAAACTCAACCTAAAGCGCGAAAGTTTCATATTGCTTAACCGCGAGGCAAATCTTTCAGGAAGTTACTTATGGATCTGTTGACTCTATTAATTTTATTTATAATTTATTTACTTACACCGCGGGCTCAACCCAAAACGTTTTGAGTTTTGAAACTTTGGATATTTAAAATAACGCTTTAAAAAGTTTTATTTAAATGTACGCAATTGTCGTCTTAGTATGTAATGTTTACCTAATTACGATATCTAATATAATATAATGATAGCAATAAAGTTTATTTGCCACATTATTATTTAAAAAAAAAGAACATTTGAACATGTTACAATATTTATAAAGAAGAACCATAATACTATAACTATAATATACTAAACTAAATCTAATATTCAACTTAATTAATAAATGCGGTAGCCAGGACGATTTTGGCTTATCCTACCAAACCTATTACATGTGGTAATTTTTCCAAATAAAACACAATTTTTTATTTATGATTCCATAATTGGACACCTTATTTGACGGCATTTCCCAAAGCTAATAAAAGAAAACTTTTTACAAAGATTCACAATAAAAGAAATATTACTAAACAACAGAAAGTTATAACAGAAATAATCTAAAATTTAATACAAAACAAGGCACAATTTCTGATTCAAAAGCGTCCATTACACGGCATTCGCCGTACGTGTCTGTCATTACCCTCATCCTATTAACGGATTTACATGCTGCAGTTTGACCATCTTTGTGAGAGGCCGATGCCTTTAATAGGGCTATCGAAGTCCTGTGGTGACAGGTCACCGGCCTTTCATCGTGGGCAGATAAGAAACATGACTGTATATTAAGACCAAACTAAAAGAAACAAATAAAACTAAAGCCTGAGAGGTTATGGCGTGTGAAAGAATTTATTTAAAAGTCAAAGTAAGCACTTCATTTTACAAAAGTGGCCCAAGAAAACTGTAAAAGTTTTGCGAATGTTGTGAGAAAAATAGATTTGCTTTGCAAATTGTGTCCTTACGCCTTTTGTTCGTTAGTGTTATGGGGTCAAACGTTAGTTGGGAATATTGCAACCTCATTATTGTATTAATACTAAAATGAGTCCAAACTATTGAGTAAACTCAATGCGAGGCAAAATAAATCATCTTTAGATCACATCTATCATTTATTAGCTTTAGGTTAAAGATATCTTGTGGACAAGCGTTTCCAAGTGATTTTTAAAAGTTATGCACTGAGCAACTAAACGTTCAAATACGAGACAACCACAACATAACTCTTTCAAGAGACATTTGCAGCCAGCCAAACTTAACAAACAGGTGTGTATTTGTTACTGTAATAGCTCGAACTACGGTTAATCTTAAGATTTAAGTGTAAGTCTTAGGACTTACCGACATGAGTTGGTAAATGTAAGTATTTCTGGAAATATGACGATTTTTTCGAGCATTTACCATTCGAGTTCAGTATATGCTAGGTTTTACCACTGTCAGCTGGTAGATGTTGGTTTTAGGAATAAAACACTGAGTAATTTTTAATTATTTACTTTAATGCACTATTAGACAAAACAGGTACATAGTATTATACAGGTATCATATGATAGTAATAAGTACAAACTAATAACAACTTATTTAAATTATTTAGAAAAAACACATAACGTATATCTCTGAATATCTCAATCTCTATCATATTTATCTAACTGAATCAGTAGCTCTCTATTTGGAATTTATCAACAAAATACAAACTTGCTTTTTTTTTCATTGATCTTTAAATCGCTTGAGTGAGTGCTTTAGTTATGGGGTCAGAGTTCAGTATCCGTTAAGGGGGGATTTCCGCTGAATTATCACCCATTCGAGATAACGCTCTTTGAATGCCTCTTTCGCTTTCCATATCTTAATTTATATTACTTAATACTATGCGTACTACTCCTACTTAATTTATTAGTTAGGCGCGTCTAGCCGATTAAACCCCAAACCATCACTGTGCGGTGTTAGGGTTGCGTCTAAGCGTCTAACTAATAAATTAAGCGTCTAACTAATAAGTTAAATTAATTAATACTATGATATAAATACACAAAAAGCGTTACGGTTTATATAGGCCACTAATTCATAGTAGTGTTATCGTCCATTTGATAGGAAACACATCTTTAAATGAAATATTAAGATCAACTTGGTAAGGTTTTATTTTTAGCAACACCGTCAAACCCGTTAAAGATCATTCTTTGTATTTACTTTGTATTTATTTATATTTTTAGAAACTGAAAAGGGCGTTTCTACGCATTATTAACATGATGACCAAATTACCTCATAAATATAACTCAATTTTTCATGATTTTTTACGTTTAGCACAAAAATGTTAAGCCAAGTTCACGGCGTGTTTCGCAATAGGTACAACTATTAATTTCGCGCTTAAAATAGTAAAAGTTGGACTGGGACACGCCAAAGTATTTAATTATTGTTAAATATTTTCACATGACCGTACGATGTAGTAATTAAAATACATTATAACACTTTATTCAAGTAAGACTATATTAATTAAAAAATTTCATCGGAATTGTAATTTCGCCATAACAGTCTGCGTCGACTCATTAATCGTAGTAGCTTGTCGGCTATTACGTATCTCAGTTGATAACTGTTCTTTTTATCACTATAAACAGTGCCCAACTGTAATTGTCAAACTATGCTATTTACATATTATATCGTAAATCTAATTGGCTGTCATAAGCATCGAATAACCATAATAGTAATGGCAAGTTCAGAAAAATAAAAATAGCTATTTGATAAGTAATTAAAAGTGTTCAACTACGCATCACACATTATGATAGTGACAGCTTGATAGTGAAACCTAACAAAGTACATAACACCAGTTCTATCAATTGTCAGTGTCAAACTCAGTAGATCGCTTTAATATCGAATAGGTCTGCAGGGTAAGTTCAAATGCCTATTTATTATGTTTTGAATTTTTACTACCTAAATTTTATTCACAATTATTGGTAATAGAATTGCGACTGACTGAAAAATATAGTTAAATTTTCTTTTCAATTCAGGTTTAATTTTCTACCATAGTAATAAATAATCTATCACAATACCAATAGTACACGTAGTAGACACATTGAAACAATATAAGATAATAACTGCAAGTTTTCAGCAACAGTCTATTAGGCCTTAATACATAAAAAATATAATATAAATCATGTTTGTTAGTGACAGAAAGTACGCAGCACTTAGCTTATAGAAATGTGCACAGCGCTATGATAGCTTAAGAATATCAATGAAAAGAACAATAATGTCAGTGCGTATACGATGGTGAAGGGGAAAGTCGTAATTAGAGTACATCGTTATCTGCAGCAGGATGCACGCGCCCTTTCATCTAGTGTGAATAACTAACTGCTTTTTGTATTTTTCCGTTTGACGCCATTTCTTCATTGCATAATTTTTATAATTACTAAGAAACAAAGCTAGTGAGTATTTATTTACATCATTAGTGCCCTGCGGTTTTTATTGGTAGGCAATTTATGTGATTAAATATAGTGTGTGGTAATAATTGTGGCAGGTTGGTTTTGTAATCTAAATACGAATTAACATTACAGCGGCATGTCTTTTCGTAAGCATGTAGCCGCCGTTCGCAAGAAGGCCGCTTTAGTCCTCGCCCTCACCACATACGCCACTTCGACAAGGCTAAACAGGCGAGGACCTTTACTTCGTACTTCGCTCCAGTGAGCTTCCGTCCTGCCCTTCAGGCGATTGACCCCCCCGCGACGGCCCAAGCCGAGGTTCGAGTCTCACAGGAGTCCCTTGCGCTAGTCGCGGCAAACCCGCCCTTTCAAAGCCAAGCTTAGCTCGCCAAAACAGCCTGTGCTGAGCTGTAAAGGCCCTTAAGACCAACAGCGAAATTCCTTTTAAAAAAAGCACTGGATGCATTCACCGTTGCAGCTTCGGTCTTCCGCATCACTGTTGCCGCAGATCATTCGGCGTGGCCTTCTTTGGCTCAACCGAAACAGTTAACTTAGCCGCAAAAGTTAGACGCTTAGACGCAACCCTAACACCGTACAGTGATGGTTTGGGGTTTAATCGGCTAGACGCATCCGCACGCAGCAAGGAAATACGGAGCTGTTTGCAAAAAGAGACGATGATGCAAAATCATCCCGAGTCCCGTGCCACTCCGACCGCCCTCCCTCCACACCCAAACTCTCACTGGGTAGCCCGCTTATGGAATACCACATGTGGATGACCATGGGCAGCTAATCCACAACCTCCCGTGTAAGAAGAAATCCGGACCCGATGATGATGAGACTGACGTGGGAACGTGTTTCTAGATAAAACTCTATTTAGTGTCTAAGCAACACAATTACATTTTTTCACTTCAAAATAACTTTTGATTCTAGAAATGGGAATTCCGCGGTTTCTATGTGATCTAAATTATTTTTTTCACCCTGGGATATAAATGATAGGGAACTGTTACAATTGATTTTGTTGTTTAAATGAGACCTTATTTATCGCTGTGATCGGGAAGCTGGCAGAGCATTTTACGATTTAAAAATATCAAATTTTAAAAATTTGTTTATTTCTAAAAACTATCAGGAACTATAAAACTATTGTGTGTGCTGCCATAACTCTACTCTTTTTGTGTTCTGCTGGTAAGTGCTCTCCTTACTTCACAGACACCTATTACAAGGTAAAAATAAAATAAAATACGTTTATTATGGAACATAAGATAGACAGGTATCACTTATTCCATGTCATTAAATTTGAACCTGTCGGCATCCGTACTCATCGGCAATGAAGACAGAGGGTGAGTGCCGAGAGAAAAAACCGGAATAAAAAAATCTCTCGGTACTCTTTTACTCCCAAGACCACCCCTCCCCTCGCTACCATGCAATGCAAGCATGTCGGAACTATAGAAGCATAGGTCCAGACCGCCTTCTATGGGCCTTAATTTCAAAGTGTACATGAAATTCGATTTCGATGTCGAAAAACAAAAATATGCGTGTCACGTGAAAAGACATACCTACTTGCCATTAGAAGTTAGGCTTTATCCTGACCCCTATAGCTTTTACATATTTTGCAACATCGTGGAATGAATATTGTAGCTTTATATTGTGCTGGAGCATACAATTGTTGTTGTGACTCATGACAACATTATTTGTCATAAAATTAAGTGCACATTGTGCATTCGATTATATTAGTAAAGCATCTACTAATCACAATATAAATTATAATGAATAATTTTAAATACATATCATAATTAATTAGGTGTCTCTGTAATACTACTGAAAAAAAGTCGGTATGACTATTCAATATTTGTTTGCTTTTAAATTACGTTACTTCGTATCGTAGTTAATGGCCAGTGATCCAGTTTAAAGGATTTACGTCAGTGTAGCTTTATTCATTTGATTATCTTATTTTATGTAATGTCACAGGTTTAAGTGGTTTAAGTAGCATCCACATTGTGCAAAATTTACAGCAGCATTTTTAAAAAGTTAATTTTTAACATATACGTATTTCTCTATATTTCTTGAGTATTTTTGACTTTAAAGACTACCACCTCGGACTGCACGTGGTCTGTATTCAATTATACCACCTTATAGAAAATATAGTTTTTAACGAATTCCATTTATTCGTTAATAAAAACTTATTTTTATCTTATTTTGCATTGTATATAACAATATTGCCGACAAGCAATAGATCCGTTTACCGTATAACCATTACAGTTATCGAGCACATCCGATTCCTTTGAAGAAATTGTTCATATCTACCATTACATTTCCTTCCGAGATTCTCTTCTTTATTTTGATAGCCTTAAGAACAATTTGTTCGTCGATAAAATATTTGTGGTAAGTGGATGCCGATTTTGATTTATCGTAGCTACATCCGAAAGGCTTGTGCGAGAAGCATTTCCGAAATATATGATGTTTGGTCGTGATTGCTTCTGCTCACCAGTAATTTTTTTCATGGGGAACATGCAGATATATGGGGGATAACAATCGCGCTGCTCGACTAAAACTACTACGATTTAGTGTTGAGGTTTTTTATTGAATAATTAGCGGCACATCGAAAATTCTTTATTGTACGCACTTAATGAACGACCCGAAATACAATTACAAAATTCTAATAAAATTATCTACTTATCTATAAGCATTTCAATTAGTATTTGGGTATTAAATAAGACATGTCCTTATCCTTATATATTCACGCGTATTATCTCTTGACAAATGTGACCATAAAGAGAATTTATATCGACCTCGTAATGTTTAGCGAAGCGGTTTATGATGGCGCCAATTGCCAATACTTGTTTGTACACTTTGCCGATATGTATCACCTCGAAATCATTCGTTCAATATACTCTATTCATCATAATAATTTATAATATACATACTTCACTCTAAACAAGTGGCCACAACTGTTACGAACAATTAAAAATTATAATTTATTTCTAATAGTTATTGTATTTCTTGTTCTTATAATATAACTATTAGTTTTACTTACATTTAATTTAACTAGATAAAGATAAGACAAAATATCATTAAAACGCTATATCTCTTTAATGAGGAATCTCTTTAATTTACAGCTTTATATTCAAAGTTTAGAGTCTAGACGTTGAAACAAATTCCAGTGATTAGTAATGTAATGAATGGATTCATCTGTTCAGACCAGACAACGCAATGTGACCTCACGGGGATTATCAAGTATCCGGGTTGTCTGGATCTTGTTCTTGGTATTGAACAAAGCCTTAAGAGCCTTTTTGATGTAACATTCGTATGAAACAACATACGGATATACTGTCATTTCCAAGTTTAATGTCAATCACTACATAGTATAAAACAAAGTCGCTTTCTCGTCCCTATGTCCCTTTGTATGCTTAAATCTTTGAAACTACGCAACGGATTTTGATGCGGTTTTTTTTAATAGATAGAATGATTCAAGAGGAAGGTTTATATGTATTATAACATCCATTAAATAGTAGAGAAGTACTGTCATTTTTGAGGTTTGTAATGTAATGTCGTAAATAATTACATTTTTTCCGCTTACATTGCAAACACAGGCTGAACCCTACGAGTTTGATCAAAATAATGTACTAAGTATTGTACACATTGAAAAGGTCTACAGAAAAGTCCATGATGGTATATGTCTATCTCTTATGGATAACCCACAATAACTTTTTTTTGTCATTTACTTTTAACGACAAATAATGGCTAATTTTCGAAGCGATTTTAACCAATACAGCATTAATCCTTAACCAATAGTAGTAGGGATTCACGGGTTCTGCCTCAAGAGAACCCGTGAATCCTCGCGTGGGTGGCCAATATCAGCGTCACGGTATGACACGAAACTAAAAAAAAAAAAAAAAAAAAAAAAGTTTGGTCTCTTTCCCCACTAAACAGACCGTGCTGAGTCGATAGCACTCACTCCCGAAGCGATATTTCTCTCTGTTTCGAAGTTAGGTTTTGCTATACGTTGCAAATTAATCGATTTACTAATCACCTCATAATAAGAATGTAACGTCTCGTCCAAATCCTCATTTACTAATCACCGAGTCAGTTTCGTATCCATAATTAGCAAATTACCATGCGCATTTACCTGCAAATGCACCAGGACAGATGGGAAAAGGATTTACTGAACATTAAAAATATGATTTCCGTGTTTTATGTGTTTATTTGCATTATGTTACAATACAACTTTACTAGTGTCATGTCATTTCTTGGCGAGTCATACGAAAAATTTCTGAGGTAATCTTCCAAGCTGAAACCCCAGAACTTGTAGTACAAATATACTACACAATACTCCCCACAAAAGGCAGAATAGATGTCCTGAACGCTAGCTGTATTATAGCTCCATACCCGACAATTTCTTCTTAAAAAATCCGCTATTACTCTAATAGGTTTACGTCCAAATGAATCAAAATATTCTCCAACTTTTTCGTGGTTGATATGAATAGCTACCCAATGAGATCCTGGTTGTGAGTCAGGGTCGAGATTGCATATAATAAATGTGGGTAAGTGTACGTGCTTTGGTAGGCGATTCGAGGGGTACACGCTATACTGGATGCTGGGATGTATTTTATGGAGACTCATTTGCAGGTTTAATGTATTCATTTTTACTCCAACGCGTTTGACCTTCTACTCTTTGTATTTAACAAAAACGGAAAGGACCCTTGAGAATCACGTTGTGCTTACTTAGCAATTTAATACTGTCTTCGAAAACTATCGGAAGTTTATCAGAGCGAATTCGCAAAAGCGACATTAAATCCATAACTGTTAAGATACTTGTATATTTAGAAATAAATAGATCTGCTTACGTTCAATATTTATTCATGATTTGACAAACTTACAATATTTAAAAAATTACACAAACACGGATAAAATCATTACATTACTTATTGTACATACGTTATATGACTGTTGTATTATTAACAAGTTTGGTATAAAAAAATAAAAACATTTTGATTACAATATACTATGATAAGAAATAACAATTATTTTAGTATTCAGAGAAACTTATTTTATATCAAAACATGACTTAAAATGAGTAGACATACTTTTATGATTGCATTAATTATGACAGATTCACATAATACTTTCTCTTTTCATAAAATACAAAAGTAGAAAAGTTGCAACGGAATGTAACAAAAATGAGATTCTGTAGTTGAAATATTATTATATTATCCCATACATTTTCAGATAATGAATCAGTCATACATAATAAAAACTTACAAAATGTGATGTATCCTAACTTTAGTGACAAAAAATAGCATTTTTTCTTTTAAACATTATGTTTGGCGGTTAAATAGAAGCAACATTTACTAATAAAATGTATTAAAATAGACAGAAATTATAATAACATAGGGTAGGAGAAAGTAAATTAGATATTTAATTATAAACTATAAATTCTTGTTAAACAATAAAAATATTAACAGGATTAATGAAGATCTAAAACAATAACAATACTTGTCTTTTTAGTAATAAAAAATCAAAATTGTTATACAATTATAAGAAGAAACTAAAAAAAATTAAATACTATTACCTATTTTAACACCAACAATAAGATTTAAAATTAACATGTTGTCATTAATAAATATTTATCCTAACTATAATTTTTTCAGAACTTTACAATTACTTTTTTTACAATTTAAAGCTAGTCATTTGTCAGGTTATAATTTTTATGATACATTGAATTCCTAATTACCCTAAGACCATAACTTTGATTACACTACTTATTTATTAATATTATGATACATTTATATATGATACAATTATAAATCTTAAATAATCCATAATACTAGTATTGGAATCTGTAATTAATTATTAACCATAAATATATTTATGTTGTGTTGTATAGATCTCTCAAAATCCTATAAGTAATTAAAATGTCATAGAACATAGACAAATCGAAAAGTGTATGTAGATAAAACTCATGTGCATATTCTAAAATATTTTATCTGAATTTTTGGAGTTTAAATTATGTAGGTACTGATTTCGAATAAGCCTCTTAGACCTTTAATGTGAATATTAGAAAAATAATAGCAATAGGTGAACAAACAGTCTACTAGTAATAAATAAGACGCAAATGTTGACGATTTGTTAACACAAAAATAATCACATAATCTGGAGTTCCTCTTAGAGTGGAATAATATAGTTTTATACACTTAATTAGTTCTTATAGTGTTTTAATGCCATCCACCAAATTAAAACTTACACAAACTACAAGGTACATACGCGAATGTAAATACAGATATTAGTTTTATAAAGTGTTCTATTAAACTGGCATTATTACATGAGTTACGTTTAATTTTGACAAAACTTTTGCTGGAAGTATGTACGAAATTTGTCTAAGTAATTTACTTTTTGAGGGATTCGTTATTTACTGATAAAATTTCTTCCAAATATTTAGAAGAAATCTTTGTATTGTAGGTAGTAAAAAAACTTAATGTTTTGAAGCATATAAAAATAATACTAATTCTTTTGTGAAATCCTTCAGTGTATATATTTCAAATTATTTTAACTTTATTGAAAGGTGTATGTATTATATGTATAACAATCTAAAAATAATCAAAGAAATACAAACAATTATTTCATTTAGGTTTGAAGTGCCACAAGTATTAATCATCATTTTTTAAATATATTAGCAAACGAGCCTGCGGAACGTCCAGTAAGGGACGACTCGATTTATTTTTATATGTTATAGTAAAATTAAAAAAAGACAAATACCTTCCACAAAAACTGCATAATATACTTTAAAATCTTGTAATTGTCTAGAGGTAGCTTTTCGAGAATCAATATTTTCACCTTTCTTGCCTTCCTAGGTATTACCCAGGCTGAAAATATAAATTAAATACATTCCTTTAATTATGACCAACTTCATTAAAATTAGATTAACAATTCTACTCCTGTTTTGTACATATATTTTCTGTTAAGGAAAACTAATATTTTTATGCCAAGACAGAAAAATAGTTGTTTCCTAGAACTTTAGGACGAAACACAAGAGTAGTTTATTATTTTATATGAGTAAATATATTTTAGGGATTAACCTTAGCTATATAGTATATACAAGTAAATACACAAATATACTAAACATGTATTTAGTAAAATCTGTAGTACATTTTAATCACATATTATTGAATTTTCCATCTATGAGTTTTATTCACTAATTGATTTAAATAAACTCGGTTATCATGTTATAAAAATGTAACAGATTTTAATGTATTGAAAACTACAAATAAATTTACTTAAAATATGCATAGATAACCCGCAAATTCTTATACCCACTAAGTACAATTATGATAGTATGTTCATAATACAAAAAACAAATTTTATTATTTCAGAAATAAATAACATAAAAAACCAATATTTATATGACGTAGTTAGCAAATATAAAGGTTAGTAAATATAAATATTGGTTTTTTATGTTATTTATTTCTGAAATAATAAAATTTGTTTTTTGTATTATGAACATACTATCATAATTGTACTTAGTGGGTATAAGAATTTGCGGGTTATCTATGCATATTTTAAGTAAATTTATTTGTAGTTTTCAATACATTAAAATCTGTTACATTTTTATAACATGATAACCGAGTTTATTTAAATCAATTAGTGAATAAAACTCATAGATGGAAAATTCAATAATATGTGATTAAAATGTACTACAGATTTTACTAAATACATGTTTAGTATATTTGTGTATTTACTTGTATATACTATATAGCTAAGGTTAATCCCTAAAATATATTTACTCATATAAAATAATAAACTACTCTTGTGTTTCGTCCTAAAGTTCTAGGAAACAACTATTTTTCTGTCTTGGCATAAAAATATTAGTTTTCCTTAACAGAAAATATATGTACAAAACAGGAGTAGAATTGTTAATCTAATTTTAATGAAGTTGGTCATAATTAAAGGAATGTATTTAATTTATATTTTCAGCCTGGGTAATACCTAGGAAGGCAAGAAAGGTGAAAATATTGATTCTCGAAAAGCTACCTCTAGACAATTACAAGATTTTAAAGTATATTATGCAGTTTTTGTGGAAGGTATTTGTCTTTTTTTAATTTTACTATAACATATAAAAATAAATCGAGTCGTCCCTTACTGGACGTTCCGCAGGCTCGTTTGCTAATATATTTAAAAAATGATGATTAATACTTGTGGCACTTCAAACCTAAATGAAATAATTGTTTGTATTTCTTTGATTATTTTTAGATTGTTATACATATAATACATACACCTTTCAATAAAGTTAAAATAATTTGAAATATATACACTGAAGGATTTCACAAAAGAATTAGTATTATTTTTATATGCTTCAAAACATTAAGTTTTTTTACTACCTACAATACAAAGATTTCTTCTAAATATTTGGAAGAAATTTTATCAGTAAATAACGAATCCCTCAAAAAGTAAATTACTTAGACAAATTTCGTACATACTTCCAGCAAAAGTTTTGTCAAAATTAAACGTAACTCATGTAATAATGCCAGTTTAATAGAACACTTTATAAAACTAATATCTGTATTTACATTCGCGTATGTACCTTGTAGTTTGTGTAAGTTTTAATTTGGTGGATGGCATTAAAACACTATAAGAACTAATTAAGTGTATAAAACTATATTATTCCACTCTAAGAGGAACTCCAGATTATGTGATTATTTTTGTGTTAACAAATCGTCAACATTTGCGTCTTATTTATTACTAGTAGACTGTTTGTTCACCTATTGCTATTATTTTTCTAATATTCACATTAAAGGTCTAAGAGGCTTATTCGAAATCAGTACCTACATAATTTAAACTCCAAAAATTCAGATAAAATATTTTAGAATATGCACATGAGTTTTATCTACATACACTTTTCGATTTGTCTATGTTCTATGACATTTTAATTACTTATAGGATTTTGAGAGATCTATACAACACAACATAAATATATTTATGGTTAATAATTAATTACAGATTCCAATACTAGTATTATGGATTATTTAAGATTTATAATTGTATCATATATAAATGTATCATAATATTAATAAATAAGTAGTGTAATCAAAGTTATGGTCTTAGGGTAATTAGGAATTCAATGTATCATAAAAATTATAACCTGACAAATGACTAGCTTTAAATTGTAAAAAAAGTAATTGTAAAGTTCTGAAAAAATTATAGTTAGGATAAATATTTATTAATGACAACATGTTAATTTTAAATCTTATTGTTGGTGTTAAAATAGGTAATAGTATTTAATTTTTTTTAGTTTCTTCTTATAATTGTATAACAATTTTTTATTACTAAAAAGACAAGTATTGTTATTGTTTTAGATCTTCATTAATCCTGTTAATATTTTTATTGTTTAACAAGAATTTATAGTTTATAATTAAATATCTAATTTACTTTCTCCTACCCTATGTTATTATAATTTCTGTCTATTTTAATACATTTTATTAGTAAATGTTGCTTCTATTTAACCGCCAAACATAATGTTTAAAAGAAAAAATGCTATTTTTTGTCACTAAAGTTAGGATACATCACATTTTGTAAGTTTTTATTATGTATGACTGATTCATTATCTGAAAATGTATGGGATAATATAATAATATTTCAACTACAGAATCTCATTTTTGTTACATTCCGTTGCAACTTTTCTACTTTTGTATTTTATGAAAAGAGAAAGTATTATGTGAATCTGTCATAATTAATGCAATCATAAAAGTATGTCTACTCATTTTAAGTCATGTTTTGATATAAAATAAGTTTCTCTGAATACTAAAATAATTGTTATTTCTTATCATAGTATATTGTAATCAAAATGTTTTTATTTTTTTATACCAAACTTGTTAATAATACAACAGTCATATAACGTATGTACAATAAGTAATGTAATGATTTTATCCGTGTTTGTGTAATTTTTTAAATATTGTAAGTTTGTCAAATCATGAATAAATATTGAACGTAAGCAGATCTATTTATTTCTAAATATACAAGTATCTTAACAGTTATGGATTTAATGTCGCTTTTGCGAATTCGCTCTGATAAACTTCCGATAGTTTTCGAAGACAGTATTAAATTGCTAAGTAAGCACAACGTGATTCTCAAGGGTCCTTTCCGTTTTTGTTAAATACAAAGAGTAGAAGGTCAAACGCGTTGGAGTAAAAATGAATACATTAAACCTGCAAATGAGTCTCCATAAAATACATCCCAGCATCCAGTATAGCGTGTACCCCTCGAATCGCCTACCAAAGCACGTACACTTACCCACATTTATTATATGCAATCTCGACCCTGACTCACAACCAGGATCTCATTGGGTAGCTATTCATATCAACCACGAAAAAGTTGGAGAATATTTTGATTCATTTGGACGTAAACCTATTAGAGTAATAGCGGATTTTTTAAGAAGAAATTGTCGGGTATGGAGCTATAATACAGCTAGCGTTCAGGACATCTATTCTGCCTTTTGTGGGGAGTATTGTGTAGTATATTTGTACTACAAGTTCTGGGGTTTCAGCTTGGAAGATTACCTCAGAAATTTTTCGTATGACTCGCCAAGAAATGACATGACACTAGTAAAGTTGTATTGTAACATAATGCAAATAAACACATAAAACACGGAAATCATATTTTTAATGTTCAGTAAATCCTTTTCCCATCTGTCCTGGTGCATTTGCAGGTAAATGCGCATGGTAATTTGCTAATTATGGATACGAAACTGACTCGGTGATTAGTAAATGAGGATTTGGACGAGACGTTACATTCTTATTATGAGGTGATTAGTAAATCGATTAATTTGCAACGTATAGCAAAACCTAACTTCGAAACAGAGAGAAATATCGCTTCGGGAGTGAGTGCTATCGACTCAGCACGGTCTGTTTAGTGGGGAAAGAGACCAAACTTTTTTTTTTTTTTTTTTAGTTTCGTGTCATACCGTGACGCTGATATTGGCCACCCACGCGAGGATTCACGGGTTCTGCCTCTTGAGGCAGAACCCGTGAATCCCTACTACTACCAATTAAATACCTTGAATACATTGTTCATTTAATATAGATCTATACAGCCCATTACAGATTATTTAGCAGCGATCGAATGCGTATATTGTCGGAGCTTTCCAGCGACGGAAATAACAATACATAATAAAAATCTGCTTTTCATCAGCATTGCACCCGTGCGAAGCTGGGGCGGGTCACTAGTAAAGTTATAAAAATGACGCATTAGTATAGGTCTCTTGAGAGTTTTATATTTTATATTTACTTCTTTCTTACATCGTATAGATTGGATTAGTTATATTAAAAAGCATAACACCAATGTAGTGTAAGTTTTAATAAAAATAAATACGACACCGTCAAATTAGAAAGATTTTTTGTAGACATATTTTATTAAATTGGAATGTTTCGTTTGTCGAATTTGTAGATAAATAAGAATTCTCTAGGAAATGTTTTGAACCTTGTTCAATTATCGTCCGCTCGCCTTGCTACTGTGGCATCCCTATTAGAATTAACTCCTCGTAAAACCCAACCTTTGCCAGGTTGTGACCGCTCTCCCCCAATAGGTTTATCGTGGGGGTCGTATAGCTGCGCTAAAAGCATTCGACGTGGCCTCTTGGATAAATTAGGGGTGCTACCATGCAGCATTAGGTAACTAAACACAATCAGATCTCCGGCTTCAACAATAACAGGCTTTGCTTTTTCGATAGGGTATTTTTTCTAAAAATAAATGAGTACGTGTTAATAAAAAACAAAACCAATAAAATTAAATTACATAAGCTTCTTGACATTATACAATAAGGAAACTGTCTCAATTTGGCATTAATTACCTATATATTTATCAAGAAACTATCAAACCTGATCGACATAATGAAATTCGCTTCCTTCTTTTGGTCCAAAGTCTTCGAGAGGTCCAAACTTGTGTGAGCCCGGCCATACAAATAGTGTACCATTCTCTACGTCAGCATCATCCAAAAAAAGTACAGCAGCCGTCACAGTATCATTTTCGTATGGGAAATAGTGGTAATCCTTATTACAAAGAAACATTGATTTTAAGAGATTAATTGATCAGTTATCATATTGGTAATGGGTGTTTTTTACCTGATGCATAGGATAAGCGGCTCCCTTTTCTGGAGGTTTATAATGTGCTTTGGTATGATGAAGAGCAATGTTGGGTGTACCCATTAGGTCCTCCATAGCATCCAGCAGATTGTCGTTATACAGGTATCGCCCAAAAACTGCATGGTGCATTTGTAGGTTATGGATTCCTTTAACCTAAAATGATATATTGGGTTATATATGTGGTTCATTGTATTTATAATACTATACATCAATACATTTAAGCTAAATTACTTCCTGTTTTACACGTTTTAACTAACCAAGTATTATAGGTTACATCTTTGAGTTATAATAAATTATCAATACTTATTACAAGCGCCCATGAACTTGAACTATTGATAAAATATACATAACAAAGATGTAATGAAACGCAATAGCATAATATACGTTTGTGCTATTGCGTTTGCCTAAAAAGTCCCAAACATGTATTGTAAGTAAAATCCATCCAAATGAAATAATGCAATCTGTGAACAATGCATTGAAATTTTTTCTAGGAATCCTCGAAAATTTAATTTCGGCTTCAAGTTTAGATAATGTGTGGGTAATATGTTAAAAAACCCATATAGTGCTTATGTAATACTTGAAAAACCCCTTAACGATAATAATCATTCAGATTTATTGAAATGTAATACGTACTGTATAAGGGCTATCACTCGCTCTATGGTTCTTTTCACTGCCTACCCAGGAACTCTCCATCTTGGACTCATTTTTCCTATGGAACAGATTATCATACTCTTGAGTTATCCTCTGTAATTCTGTGCCTTGAATGAGCTTTTTCAATACAATATAACCATTGTCCTTGAAGAACTGGATCTGATCCTGGCTGAGCCTGCCCATTCTGATGGTTTCTTAAGAACTGAAGTTCGCGATATTGTCCCAATGTTTATATAAAAAAAGGTCATGGCTCTAGATAACTAAGGTAAATAGAACCGAGGAAATATGTTTACAATCTGACGTCGTGATTGTAGCGATATGCCTCGTTATTCCAGATTATACTAAAATAATTAGTAGTTTATAAAATAATTAAAATAATATAATTTTAACGTCGAGAAATAGATTTGTAGTAATAGACTTTATTCTAACATGTATTACAAAAATATTATCTATTACTTAAAAAATAATTAAATTTACTGAATTTGATTTGATTGACGTAGTTACGACAGTAAGTACTAGGTCTGTACTTACTATCGTAAATGAATACACGGGGAGTAGATAGCAAACAAGATGTTTTACATGTTTTACATGTTTTAATTGTATAAAGCTACATGTAAAAATCAAATAGCGGATGTGACCACATCTTGCCAGAATTACAGCTTGTATCCTTCAGGGCAAACTTTCCATTTTTGCTTTTATCAGGTCATTTCATGAGTCCATGTTTTAATTTATTTATTAACACTTCGTTACATTATAATATAAAAATTGAACATATTTTATTATATTGAATAAATTATAAAAAGTCGTCAGAATTCAGTACACGTATATTAATCGTATAGGTTACGACAGACAATATCTTTTTATTAAAAGAAATCGACGTTAGAATGTTAATTTTATTAGGAGTCCGTTTTTTTGCAAAAGAGTATTTTTTTAAATAAAAATCACAGTTACTTAAGGTACCTATTGAACTTTTAGGTTAAATTGAAAAATAAAAACTTAAAACTTTAAGTAACAACGGAACAGTCTTTGATATAATATATTATGAAATGTTCAAATTTGTGTTGGTATTTCATTTCACAGCTGCATTTTAAATGCTAAGCCTTAAAACTATACTGAGTGCCTTTTTAGGTTAAAATGTTCTTGGAAGATAATTTTGTTAAGTTGTTACTCTGTGACTACTACGAAATTTCATAGACTATAAAATTGTAGCTTTGAGAGCAAAAGATAGTACATTTCAGTTTGTCAATTTAGCGCAACACTTCTTGCACAGAAATAAATTACAAATTAGACCGGAGGTTTTGAAATCAAACCTAATAGTGTGCGATATAAAGTCAAGTTTAATAGTTACTATTAACGCCAACGTAATTTTCTTAATCATCGTATTGCAATATTTAAGAAAAATTCCTTCATATGTATTTTTTATATGGCTTTTTTATTCCTATCAAATTAACCATGGCAATTGCCGTGAAATAGATATTGTCAATTGCCGTGTATTTGTAAGATTTTTAGTTACGATAAACATTTTTCAGAATATTACTTTTATCTATCCAAAACAGCTCTCTGAAAGTCAATGTCTAAAAATATTAATCAAAGCTAAATGAAGGCTTCACAAAAGCAATAAATTGACCTGTATGTTGGGTCCAGTGGGTGGTTGATAAGAAGAACAAATGGCCGAGTGCCATTCCGTCTTTCACAAAGAAAGAGAAATTATTTTTAAGTGGGAACATTACTGTACCATTCAGTAACATTGGACGATATATGCGAAAGATAATGACGACTATTCGAAGGGCAAACGTTCCCTTATGAATACCAGATAACGTCCATAATTCTAACGTATGTGAGAAATATTTCACCACTTTGATATTAATACGTTGCTAAAAGATTCTTTGTTAACAGTCAGGATATTTAAACTTTTTTTTAACCGTAAAAATATATAATACACAAATAACTAATTTTTATTTATACTTTCACTACTATTATCTAAAAACAAATCTTTGACAAAATTGTGAATATATTGCTTGACCTTATGAGGGAGGGTGGACCTAAGAGTATCGCGTCTGTCAGAAGGGAAAATTCCAGAATTCGGCTGTATACCGATATCCAACATAAGCGGTAAATTCATGTTCACGGAGATCGTTTGGTTAGGTAAAGATATACCCTGTCGAAGTGGATTCTCTAAGCCAGCATTCTGGTAGTTGTTAACTAACTTGGTAAAATACGAACTCAGCCTATACAGTGGTCCAGGTGAAGTATGTAGAGGCTTAAAGTAGGTATCGATGTCGTGAGAGCATTCCCCTTCATGTACTAAAATCCATCCTTAAATATGATAAATTTAGATAGAGATTAAAATCATGTTTTCAACTAAATAAATTTGTTTTTATACACTTAAAACATACACAACAATTTAAAAAATACAAGTAAAATTTATTTAATAACCAATAACCAAAATTAAGAAATCTCGTCTAAAATTATGAAAATATATTATACTTATGGATACAATACTCAATATATGTTACTGAAATCTGACCTTTAACTGTTGAATAAGTTAGGAAATGCTATTTTAGTAAATACATAGTAATATTTTAAAAGTGCCATGCTTTGAGTCATCTTAGCTAATACTATGACTACCATCAGTTTGTTGATTGATTTGTCTTCATTACTTTTGTAGAAAGCTACAATTCGCTATACCAGAGAGATTAACAAAAGGTTATCTAAGTGAAATACTAACGTTTGCTGTATTCAGTCCTGCATTGTGCATCTAAAAATTTGCAGTAAGTTTCAAATGTATGGAATCCTCGATAGAATTCATCTTTCCACCAGCCAAGACAAAGACCGAATATCGACACACATTGCTGGTACTCTTTGTTATCCACCGTCCTAGCACATACCTTGCCAACCCTATAAACAAAACGCACATAGAACGGCCTTTATAATATGAATGGCCTTAGAGGAGAGATAATCTTTGCACAGAAGAAATATATGAAATATAATTGTTTAAGCGGTTCTATCTTCAGAAGTAAAAAAAACATCATGAGTAGATAGGCCAAAAAGTCGATGGCGTCAGGAATATAAAAGTCCAGGGGTTGGTTTAATGGAAGGCTGGAAGGGCCTGATGGTATTAAAAATTAAGTTGCTGGCTGCAACTTGCAGCAGTAGTACGGAAATAAAAAAAAACATAATTTTTATGAAATACGACACCGTGTATATAAATAGTTGCATTCTTCTCCGCAAACAAGGGGGGTTTTGGTTGTGGTCTCATTTGGGCCAAGTTCTTTGTCCAAATAAAGCCAGTGACCTCCAGGCCAATACGGCTCATAGCCATGATTTGGGTTGTAGTCTGGTTGAAGCTTCGGCACATTCTTCTCAACCCACGATTTAAATGTTCTACAAATAGATATATTGTAGAATCGTGTTGCAGATTGAAAAAGTATAATCGCCTAATAAACAAATAAACATAAGATATTATGTAATTTCCAAAATAAACTTTCTTTTTTTTATTAATCTTCAAAGTACAATCATTGCTCATAATATGATTTTTTTTTCCAATGCTACTACTTTATACAGATATAGATATAAATACATTATTGTACAATGTCTTAAGCATTTGATACTAGAGTTATGTGACGATACTCTTATCATACTTACCCTTTTGATGCTTTCATTTTTGCTGGTGTACATAAATACAGGACTGAAACAATTTCAACTAGTATGCATTAATAATTAAATACCTACAGGACTGGAGATTTTTCTTTGCCGCTTTTTTACTAACTATTATTATCCCTATAACTGAGTTCAACTAACTGTAAATGCTTAACCATCAGGGCTTAAGTGGAAGCGACAAAATTAAAAAAAAATGTACAGTCGCTTATAAGCTACTCAAAGAAAAAACCCCCATAGTAAAATCAAATTCTGTAAAAGCATGCTCCCTTTACATATACATCGCTTTCATTTAAAAAGAAGAATGTTAAATGTTCGCAGTTGCCAGTTTCGACCAGAAACACCAAATGAATATAAGAACAACTCTAAAGAAATTAACTAAAGAATTTATTAGCTCCATACAAGTCTCACCTGGATGTTTTCAGCGAAACAAAAATTTAATTTCGTGCAATGTAATAATAATAGGAAGGAGCGTGAAGCGAGAGTCCTGGAAAACCGTGCGGCCTCTTGACTGTAAATATTTAAAGAGTATTGTCGGATTGGCCGGTTTCCTACGTCCAACATTACCATAAAATATTGAAGGCTATAAATATTTCTCACTAACTACGTAGGCCAGGGGATCTCTTGTAAAATTATTAAAAAATTTAAGTACAGGTTCATCAGGCACAAGATGATGTGGCGTACCTTTGTCTTATATCTAATATAATCATTAATATAGATATAGGACATAGGTCCGCCACAATGCAATGCAACTGCATAGCGACGTGTATGAACTTTATTATCAGATGTAAACTGTTTTTAAAAAACAAATGCATGAATATACTGGACTTTGAAGCATTCTTTCGTCTTGGCCAGGTTTAATTCTTCAGATTGAAGCTTAATTTAAGTATAGCCTTTCAAAAGAAAACAGAAGTTCATTGTTGAATTATGGAAGTCTTTGGTTTTAATTGACGAAGATTTGGTGAAACTGTATTGATAAATTCGAAAAAAATAATACTAACTGTGCGTTGAAAACACGAATTCCTTAAACATAACTGCGACGACTATTATCAATTATCGACTAGTTCAAGTAGTATGTTGTATACAAATGCAGTTTATCCTAAGTAATTGTTAACCAATCAATTTCTTTTCTTTTGTAGATTGCATTTCCATTTAAAAAATTCTTTTAAAATAAACAAATGTTATTGCTTTAATAGCTTCTGAATGATGAATTAATATATTGTATGTACATATATATTTGATTTCGAACCTACAGAGGCCTTACTACGTATCTTGGAAATACTCTGATTCCTCAAAAACTAACTCAGGCACACTGCACGATCATAACAACTTTCAGCTTAACCCTCAAGTACATGCACATACACACCTATTCTAATTCACTTGTTCCCGCATTCTTAATTTTGAACAATAAAAATATTATTATATTTATTCTACTTTTTTTTAACTATTTTAAACATGTACTATGTACCACTGAATAATTGTCTTCTAGTTACCCACAACACAGGGCTTCCCTAGTGTGGGGACTAGCAACCACTAGTCTTGTCACAACCCTTTTGTCATAAATAAAGTTTATTATTATTATATAATATATATTGTGTTCCTATGACAACATTTCTTAAAAACTAAGAAAAAATGAATGAATTATTATAATATTACAATTATACTAATATGTATAGATCATTTTATTAAGATAAACAACTTTATTTGTGACACCCGATATCGTTCAGAACGTATTTCATTCTACGACCGTTTTGAAAACGTTCGATAAGGTAACGTTTTGGTTAATAGAAATTTAGCCGTAGTGGGATTATTCTTATAAAATTCGGATTGATACTTCTTTGCTCTATCAATGAAGTCTGCACGCTTCGTTGGGTATGTTTTTAAACTATCATACTGGCACGGCCCGCGATATGCAATCATCCACTCTGTAACAAAGTAAAAACTCAAAATTTATTCGAACATGAATTAAACTATAAATATCAAGACCTTCGTCTCGTTTATTATATCTAACTTGAATCACAATCTTAAGTAAGCTTAGAAAGATTATCGCAATTCAAAGGTACAGAAAATTAGGACGGTAACTTCAAATTAAATAGAGAAAAATAACTTTTTAGATAACATATTTTCGTAAGTTTCATAATCATACTTAGAAAAGAGTGTTGTTAGTAGTTAGTAATAAGTAGTAGTAGTTGGTGTCTCAAATAAATGTGTATATTACCAATGTTTCTCTCGCTACAGGGTAAGATTTTAACATTAATATAATAATATATACAAGTTATGTAATGTACTAAATTCACTTTAAGTGAATTATTATTATTCTTTAAATAATAATTTTTAATTTATATAGAATTCTTTAAATGTATTATTATAAATGACTACCGGAGTAGAGGACCAGACATTCTTTTCGTAAATAAAATATTTTTACGTTAACGTAATATAAATAATTTGACGTAAAACTAAACGTACTTTCACGTCCGCTACAGTCATGGTTCAACAACTGGCAGTAGTTCTCAAACGTTTTGTGGGTGTCATTTTTTCCCCTACCGCAGACTTCTCCATATCTAAAAATACAAAACCTTATAACACGTCTAACTTCGTTCAATAAAATAACATTAAACCTACTGCGGGCGCACACCCGTTAAGAATAGCCATGTTCATTCCGTATTCAGTGAAATTACACAAATCTAAACACCAATACATCCAACTGATTTCAGCAAATTTATTATTTACTAAACTGTTCATAAATTAACACAACATATTTTTTAGATCTTATCTAGAAAATACATTCAAATGATAGAAGGTAACTCACTCTACAAACATAAGATGACACTCTTCTCCACAAGCAAAATTTTCTCCTGTTTCCTTTTTTTTCTCTTCCAACTTATTCCCATATCCTTCCCAATAAGGTTCATAACCGTAATGAGGGTCAGGCTTCTGTCCTACCTTTTTTTTCTTTCGTCTATAAGATCATAAATATTTAAAACTCTTACTATATGTTTAACAAAGCATGTCTTAATAACCTATTTATGAGATCTTAAAAGAAATGTTCCAGTTTTGTAGAACCCAAGTCATAATTTTTATATATCTAATTATAATAGCAAAATTATAAATACATTTAATCATTGATAAACAAGAATTCTATTCTTCATGTATTACTAAAGATTATATCTTTATATATATAATTCTTCTGTGAGTGTGTATGTCACTGAACTTCTCTCAAACGACTGGACCGATTTTGACGAAACTTTTTATGTGTGTTCAAGGGGATCTGGGAATGGTTTAGATTCACAATTTTGTCCGCTGGACAATGTTTTTTTAATTAATTTTTAATTTATTAGTAGTTGTTGATTTTGGAATGTTTTACATTGGATCCGACAGACGGCGCTACCATCGCAGTGTCAAATTTTAAATAATATTAGAATTTTAATTCTAGTCTGTCCCGACAGTTAGCGCTGCGATCAAATTAAAAAAAAGTTTTGTTATCATTGTGTTATTGTAGACCATGTGCTGAATCGTTAGATATTGTCATAACATTTGAATAATAATTTTCATCAAAATGGTCCAGAATGAAGAATGAAGATATACTACGTCTTATATTCTATGATCAGACTTCCAATGTTTAACAACTAAGTACAAATACTTTAAGTATAAGTGTTCTTCTTACGTTGCAAGACTTGTCGAATGCAGAGGATGAGTCAATGCTTGTCGGCGAGCGGTCCAATACATTGGGTACCATCCGAACATTTTCGGTTCAAAAATCTGGGAGAGTCCGGCATATATCCCCGAATCCAGCCAACATTGCACTGCGGAACAATTTGCATTTATAATTTTCACTTTGTTGCTGCAATCATTCACGATTCAAGGATGTAATTTAAAACTTCCTAGAAATAAATATTGTTTTTCGCATGCTGAGATATCGCGCGCATTTTGCTTTTTATTTTTTATTCATATATGCGAATTAATGTTTATTTATTACCTAGTTTAACACATAACTTTATTCATAAGAATTATATATAGAAGAAATATGTAAAACCCACGCCATATAAAAATGATATTCATTTTTCTAAATTTTTTTGTTCAAATTCCAATAAATCAGATTTAATTATGATTAACTCGGCGGATGATTTTCGATAAAAATAATAGTTTCAGAACTTTTTACATTTAGAGGTAAGCAATTAATTTTCTGTAAGAAACGTTATTCTTATATTTTTTATTCTTGCAAGTTACAACATGATGGCATACTCTCTAAATATGTATCTATATATAATAATAATTTATTTTATTACGACATACTTTGCAATTGATGTTGGTTGCAATTGATTGATGACCACTACGACTCAAGTTAGGCGTTTCTTAAAGATATCCAGAAAGCAGTATGGGCTTTAAAACAATTAAACCCATATATCTATTCAATTGTACTTTTTTAATGTAAATTATAATTTTTCGTATATTTCATAAATACCTTATAGGTATTCAGGTGTCTGGGTTTTATCAAACCGCCAAAAGATTTACTTATTTTTCACTTAAATATTTAAAAAATCTCAGTTTTATTTTAATCATCTCATCAGTATTCCTACAGCTACTCATTAAACAATATCCAAACATAAAGCACTGTTAACCATTACTACTTATTTATACAAAAAAAAACATATGTACATATTATATTCATAATTAACTCCAATATGGACAGATTATTATTATACATATTAATATCAATAAAAGGGAAGAACAACAAAGCAATCATTATAAAGATACCAAATTTTTTAATATTATTTTTAAGTATTTTTAGTTACATTAAATATCTATTAGCTGGTTATTTGTGTTATAATCTGAGTGTATAATAGATGACTAAGTTACGTAAATAGTTTGTATTAGACCGAGGAATTTGAGATAGTTGATTTTGTATTGTATAAAGAAAAAAATAGGGTGTGAAATAGTAAACACGACAACAAGTCAGGACAGTCAATTAAACCGTTGCAAATAGCGTGTACATAATATCAGGTCGTATTGTTTCTGTCTACATTCAAGGGATTTAATACCAATGTGCTTAAAGTATTCTATATAGCTACTATACTTCTGGAAATCCTTAAACCTTAAGAAACTTTTTGTAATGTCCTCTATTGCATCAATGTATTTCTTGTAGATTGGGGACCTAATGTTCTGCTAACAAAAGCAAAGTACCTACAGGCATTTTATGCAATTTATATTCTTAAAAGATTTGCATACACGTTATAACTTAGTACATTCTAAATAAATAAAATACACATGATTTATACTTACTATTCCAAGTAAGCCCTTTTAATAGGCTTAAGAAAATTGTAGGTCAGAAATACAAAGGTGTTCTTACTCTTTCATAAGGCGACCACGAGTTTGCAATGAGTATAAGGGGCAGGCGACCTATAAAATATTTTCTACAAAGTTTTTTTTCATCAAAATACCTATAATGCGACACGGAAATATTTCAATATTAGCCCGCTTTGAGTGTGGTTCTGCTTTCATACGTTTTGTGATCACTTATTTACTTTATTATAAAAATTGTTTTATCAAATAAAATCCTAAAGTATATAAATAAATAAATGTAGGTATTTCAATGAATACCTACATTTATTTTCCAACCAACATACTACAATGAGTGTAGTATTTTTCTATACTATCTCTATCTATTCTATACTAAAGTATTTTGTGGGGATGTGTCATTTGACAGTGGATTTCTAGTTTCACACGGACATTGCTACATTATTTTGGAATTTGGCTACTGAAAATACAGAATAAATTCATCGATATTTATTTCGATGTCATAACTGTAATATTACAATAATCCGTTACAAAAAAAAAACTCATTATCTTTAATCGAAGTGCACATTAATGCAAAATGTAAAGTAAGGGACTAAAGATCAGTTAATCTGAGATAAAAAAATTGGACACAAAATTAATACATTGACGATTTGGTCAAATATTTTCTTCGTTTGCCAAGGCGTTTAATTTCGTTACGTATTTTTACATGTTCTATATTATATTGTAAAAAAGATATGTTTATCAACAACTATTTCCAAGACCCGTAATATATCTTCGAGCGGTGAAATTATACGGAGACAGATTTCTTAAATTATGAGGGTCTAATCTTGCACAGGATAGCGAAGATTAACGACAGATATCCACATAATTTGAAGGGGGCTTTTTTTTCATAAATATTTTAACAAAAACGGAAGAAAATGTATGGCAATCAAAAGAAATGAATTATTTAGAAATCTAAGAGTGGTTTCTTTGAATATTTCTGTTAGGTTTACGATGAGAAGCGAGCAATGGTTATTTCTATAAATTTGAAATTTTGGCTCTCAAGTATACTTGTAGCAATTTGATTGGCACTCGCTAGTTATGAAATGGTAGTTTTAGTAGCGACAATAAAAATGTTAGCTTCAGTGTCTTATATTAAACAGTTAAGTTTTATTTCCCGGGGGTCAGGTGAGTGGGAAATGTTTATGACTTGAGTAATGGAATCTTTAACGGTCCATGAATGGTCCGAATTCTTTATATTTCACTTTTGGGTAACTTAAACGGGGTTAGAATTTAAATCAAACTTAACTTTTAAAATACGCACAAATGCCAAAATTATGCTAGTGTTTTTTGAAGATATTCGCCTTTAATAACAATAGCTTTCAGTAAACCATAGATAAAACAAGATACGTAGCTCTTTGCATAAAATCAGTATCGTAGTTTCGAGTCCTACATAACAATGAGGTACTCCTGAAATGCTTCGTTTTCACTTTATATATTATATATTACTGGGCGGATCTCACTAGAAAGGTTGTTTTTTTTTTTAAATAAAAGACTAAGCCACTAATGGGGAGACATGACTAAGTAAACCTTTGCTGCAGGATGGACCTGCAACAGCAGAAACTTTAACGTTAGGTATGTTTCAATATATTTATCAATAGATAATTAAAGTTTTTGTTACAAGTTCGTGATCTGACCGCATACTTCCCTATAAAACGCTTTACCGACTAATTCGCAGCTAATCTTCCAATAATTGAACATAATACAATAACGATAATATCTCATAGGTATTATCGTTATCATTATCAGTATATAATTATAAAAATATTGTGTCGAAAATCTAAAAGAATATTTAAGATTGATTAAAACGGAACGATCTCATCGACATCTCGTTATCTCACACAACTCTACAATAAAAAAATATAGTTGTAAACGTTAATGTTATGTTGCGATAATGAATACTCTAGTAATACACACTACAGGTCACAGGTGGACAGGTTTAATATAACTATCATTTTAAAGTTACAGTCTTTGAGGACAGAATAAAAGGGTTAATTCACAAGGAGTAATGGGTCTAGTAATTTCTCCTCTTATAGTTAATGAAATTGATATTTAATTATTAAACAAAAAATAACACATCACGAAATGAGACACCGCATATAATAGTGGTACATATTTACAGCGCAGGGGTCGAAAGCCAAGGATCGCAACTCTATCGCTACACCCATAATATGATATATTATGGTCATTGTAAAATATACGGCATCATGTTCAAAATAATATTTAACACGGACAATAATGTTTAATAATTATGCCGTCCAAAAATTATAGTTAATCTTTTTGTTAATAAATGATACCGCTCAGAAATGACGGCATAGTGCTCAGAGTTATTTTCTGATATAGTAACAGCCTTTTAAGCGTTATTCACGCAATTAAACGTCAATATAATCAAACTTTAAATAATTTTAAGATTTTTTTTTAATGGAATCTCGCTTTTGGCCTTTACAACTCAGCTCGGTCTGTTTTGGCGAGCTCAGCTCGGCCTGAATGGGTGGTTTTCCCGCGACTCGCGCGAGGGCGTCTCCTGTGAGACTCGAGCCTCGGCTTGGGCCGTCGTGGTGTGGTCAATCGCCTGAAGGACAAGACTGGAGTGTACGAAATACGCAGTAAAGGTCCTCGCCTTTCCCGATGAAGGCGGTTTTTTGCCATAATCTGGTTTTGGCTACTATTATTATTGGCTTTGAATTTGTCGTTAGTTATCGTGAATACATGTCGGGGCACCCTACGAGCTTTTTTGTCGGGAAGGGGTAGTAAATGACGCTTTTACGCATCAATGGGTTGGAATCGTGATTAGCCTTGTCAAAGTGGTGTGTGGACGCCAACTCATTGGGCTATGGTAGGGAACTCCAATTTTAAGATGTCGTTATGCCATCGCGTTTTACACATGCACAGCGCCATCTATTGAGTAAACTTCAAATTATATAATGAAATTAGACCTGATTTAATAATTGTTATCACCTTCTCACGTGAGGACTAATCGCAAGTGCAGCTTCGGGTATTTTATGACTACCTGTTGTTGTTGATGGGTTTTGTTACAGTTCACAACTAAAAATTAAGATAATTGTATCTATTCAAAACTCTTTTATGCGTCTATAAAAACTAGCGACCATAACATAGCCATGGCAAAACATTAGTGACGTCACGATCGTTTTTTTTGTTGTGGAAAGTAATAGCCATGCTTTTGGATCATTGCAAATGATCCCAGAATGGAAGGAAAGGAATAACAAGAAACAACATTTTTATAATTATTTTTTATTATTTACAAGTAAAAATACAAAATGCATCCAATCTCATCGTCGTTGGTTAACCGTGCGTTGTACGGCCGACATACCATCCACAAACCGAGTGCGGAAGAGAACATTCGCGTTGTTAAACATCCCATCTTTCAGTGATACTATAACAAACTGAAAAAAATAATTGAGTTTCAATGAACCAACTTTTTAAAGAAAAACACTTTTTTAACGGATTGAAATGATGTATTATTGTATTTATGGAATAAGTGATACCATGATAATCTTATGTTCCAAAATAAACGTATTTCATTTAAACTTATAATTATTTACATAATTTCAATCCGTTAAAAAAGTGTTTTTCTTTAAATGTGTACAAGTTATGTTAATAAAAGACAATACTATGAACCAATTTTATTAAGTGTGTGAATTAAGTTTGTGTGTAGCTGTCACTTCAAGATAGCACTGGCACACACAGCACCTTTGATTAACGTGATTGCCGCTGTAATTATTTTTTGTGTATAAAGTAAAATTATGTGACACATGTGAATTTGGTTTTTAAATAACTCAAGTGACTGCATATTTTTTTTTTAGAGAAAAATGTATAGTAAAAAAAAATATATTACATACTGGTGTTAGTAATTATGTATATAAAATAGACCAACTAAATGCAAAGAACATGACAAATAATACTTGTCTCTATTGCCCTTATTAGTTTTTGTTTAGTTTGAGTGAGATCTTTTTGATCAATACACTAGTTTTCTCTTACTTGCTTACTCTCTGGTTAACAGTTTGAGAGAGATAGAGATATTCAATGTCTCCTACTAACAACAGACTACATGTACATGACTATTTGAAAAGAAAGAAAGTTATGTATGTGCCGTATAAGTTATGAATAGTCGACATTTTCCCACAAATATTAAAGTACTTTATTATTTAATTGTTGTTGTATTGTTCGTGGGTGAAATTAAATATCATTGTATGGAAGGCAAGCTAAACCAAGCAAAACAGAGTGATTTCTACGGTTTAGGTCTGTCAAGGGGTTTACAATGTACCAATGTAATGGCTATAGTGGCCTTATTTTCAAATATGGACGAATGTTAGTTTGTATAAAAATTTGGTAACCATGGAAACCGTGTATAAAATAATAATGCTGTTTTTACAGCAATCAATAGAATACCTGCGAATGGCGGAAGTGTTCCTTCAGCATAATGCCAATGTTCTGCGTGTGAGAGAGATCGAGTGCTGCATCCACCTCATCCAGAATATACAGCGGTGCTGGTTTAAATAGCAGCATGGCCAAAACTAGGGACAAGGCTACTAGAGACCGCTGCCCTCCACTCAGCTCGCTTAGAGATTCCTTCCAAGTGCCGTTAAAACCCACTCGTACCTACAGATTGGTAGTCCAAACGTAGTAAATTAGTTGACAAGTTTTATTTTATATAAAGAAACAATTTCGTGTTATATCACGTTTAGGAGCGTTCAAGTATTACGTAACGAATTTGCTGGGTTAAACGTTACGATGCGGGGAATGAATTATGAGTTATTGTTAATATTTTACAAAATCATCAAGGTCGTCGGAAGGGTCAAGAATCTCAAAAAATTGCGTGACTTAATACTGGAACACTCCGTTTGTTAAAAAAACGCTTACCTCATATTTTTTTTAACATTATACTATAGGGTTCGCTCCTATTGGTAGTGATGGCATGATCTTAAATGAAGATAAAAGTACTTTTTTTGGGTAGTAAATTTATCATTTAAGATTTTTTTACTTATTTGCTTCAGTTTAATTCAATAAGATCGAGAATTGTAATTTTACCTGATGTAATTAATACTATTACAACAAATTCGTTACCTCCAACCCATCGAGGACACCTTGTCCCGGGGGTGGTCGTAGCTGCGCCTGCGCACCAGGCAAAAGGGTGCTAAATATGGACGCAAAATCACGATTGACTTGTTCACATGCCGCTACTAATGTCCGTCGTTTCTTCTCATCCAGCTCACCCATAACCTCCACCAACTTCTTCCGATCTTGTTCTACAACTTGTTTTTTCCGTAATACTTCTTGATACTGCAAACAAGCCGATCATTCCTTTAATTATTTTAATACCAAACAATTAATTTAAATTACAGACAAAGAATCTAACTTACGAACAATTCTTTTTTACGAAGGTTAAGGGTTACAAAAGTGGGAAAATATTTTCTTATTTATTTATTAGAAGACTCCTACCCTAACAGGCGACCCTAAATTGAGAAGAGTGCACAGTAAATGAATAAAATTTACAGACGAAACAAAAAAAACAAACGTCAGAATATTATTAGGAAAAAATGACATAATAAAAAAATACAAGAAGTGAACTAATGTCTCGCCCAAATTTATTATTATCACCAGTCAACATTTCATAGGTACTTTAATATACTCCATAGTTTTTGAGTTCCGTCACTAAGAAAAACATAGCTTGGGGTAGAACGAAAGAAGAACTATAATCTCTACTCCAATACACGTTTAACCAAAAACAAAAGCATCGTTTCGTCTTGTGTCTCTGATTACTACTCAATCCCGCTATTTTTAACTTTTCTGCCCTTATACCTGCTGTTCCTCAGATCCGAGCAACGTATGCGCCCGAGTATTGAGTCCTCGTGCGAGTCGGTCCTTTCGTTCTCGTAGCTGCGTAACACACGCGGCCGTTTCCGCGGGCGCACGTCCACCCCAATCGTACACGCCCCCCGCCAGGCCAAAGTATTGACGCTCAGATGGGATCCATGTGTGTTCCTTTTCTAAGGATTTTATCTGAAATTAATATATACAGTCTTTTATATTTAATTTAAGAGCAGTGTTGGCCAAGAGTGTAGCTCTTAGACCCAAAAAGTCAACGGCGAACACAGAAGGCCGATAGCTAATAGCTGATCTGAGGCTATTAGAAAAAAAAATCAGATTTTTTTTATTTGATGACGAAATCAAATATTTCCCCTTCCTTATTAGAAATTATCTCATGATTTTTTATAAATAGTATTTATGTATGGACATTGACTTTGTATATGTTTGGAAAAGGTATCTATAACATTTGTGAATTTAAATTTAAAGTATTACTTTAAGCAAAAATAGCATTACTTTGGCTTGTGATCTGAACGGTCCGATTATAATTTTTGTACAAATGTTTATTAATGAATTTTATTGTTAGATTTTGTGACTTATAACATCAGTGAAGTTTATCTTTTATGCAATTTTGTAACTTTTTCAGACCTACCCTTTTTTCACAGTTGGAAGCTTCCGTTTCCAACTCTTTAATACTATATTCCAACTCCTTAATTTTGAGCTCAATCTCACTATTTCCCTTCAAAATTCGTTCCTTTTTCTGAACGAGCTTTGCCACTTCCGAGCTACGGCTTGCGATCGCCGCTTTTTGTTTCTTTATTCTCCCTTGAAGTTCCTTAACAGATTCCTAGAAACAAAATTGTTAATTATATTTTCTTATACAAAGTATAAATGAATTAGATACCAAAGCATTATTGTAGCAAAACTGTACTGCTTGTGATGAAACGTTTTTGTTTATTTGCACAGGTATTGTCAGGTATTTCATAATTTTATGTCTTAGACCCAAAATGTCGACGAAGTGTGTGAAGGCACTGGAGACTGATCACCTACTTGCCTATTAGATTTAAATATGATCATGAAACAGATTCAGAAATCTTAGGCCAAGACCTAAAAAGGTTTTAGCGCCACTGATTTATTTATTTATTATTTCGTAGTTTTACACTGACTAAATTATTTAACAGCTTTAAATATTATTTTCTCAATACGTCCTGCAGAAAGCTCGGTAAGTTGGATCCGTATTGGAAGTCACAATCTCAATGTCAAACTGTGTACAGAAAAGAGTTCGACAGCTCTTGAAACTAGATTTAGGTTTGATTGACATTTTAGAATACAAGCCATACGTGCCATCGCTGTTTAACAACATTGGATAGAAACTGGCCATCGCATACTTAATTACGTTAAACGAGTTTGTAAGTCTCTTGAGTCGATATCTTTCAAAAATAATAAACTAAATTTTGAAAATCAACATGACATTGTTTTTATTGTAAATAATCCAATTTGTTACTGTATAAAAATAATCGATATTGGTTACTCACAGACGCTGTAGTGTGATCGTTGTGGGCTTGGTCCAATGCCTGTGCGAGATCTGCAGTATTGTCTGTGGTTTCCTTTAGCTGCGCCTCAGCAGTATTCACAGCATTTTCCAACTCTTGGATTTCCAGACGCAAAGTCTCAAACTCTTGTTCCCGCTGCTTCCATAAACTATTGTGACGTTCTGCTTCCTGTTTTGCCTTTTTCAAAGCCTGTTCTGCTTTCTTATACTCTCTGAAAGAGTGGTTAATTCTCATATTGAAGTTGTATAAGTATAATGGCAATAGTCGGTAACTGTGCAAGAATATTAATAAAAAAAACCGGTTCTATAATCATATCTAATTTTATGAAGCCGAATGAATTTTAAATATATTTTAATAAACCCAGTTAGAAATATAATTGTACATACATCGATTAGAAAATAAATAATCACAGGTTAAAAAAAAGCCGGATTTGCTATTTCAAACTCAAAATAACTATATATTCACATAAACAAATACACTTATGAATGTCAGAAAAGATATTTAATTAATTCAAGGGCGTAGAGCGGACTAGAAGAACTGGTAAGAAACTCTCCGCCACTCTTTTTAATCGCTAAGATTTGAGGCATACAAATTGTTTGAACTGCAGCAGATCAATCCCAAGGATTTGGATCATTAAAATATTTGACAAATTTATAAAAAGCTTTATTTTATTTTATTTAAACGATAGCTTCGAATTTATTCAGTAATAATTATCTAATTTCGCTTGGGAGTTTGTTGTAAAAATAAATATCATTTCTACGTAAGGAGTGGTTTAGTTTTTGGAGCCAAGTTGGTCTTTAAATAAAAATATATTAGTATATAGTAGATAAAAAATTGGTATTTAAACTAAAAATATTAAAGCTTCAAGTTGACTTATATACTATTGAATACTAACGTCAATCTTCGAATATGGTTTTGGTATACCTTTCTCTATGGCCCTTAATGTCTTTGACTTTCGCCTCAAGTTCCCTTGCTTGGGCCGCGGCTTCATTTTGTTCTTTCTTGTCTCGCTCTAACGCTGCACTGAGCTCTTTCACCTTTAAAGACACATTTAACATATAAGAGTTTATATTCATTCACGGACTAAGAGCCGCGTTCAAGATTCTAATGAACGTCCCCAAAACCTCAAACGAGTTTTACTATATTTTTTTATTTCATCACATCAGAAAATAATGCTAACTACACCAATATAGTAATAATAATTCAGTAGCACTACAATTCCAGATCGATCTGAGGCGTTAGATTGCATCTGTCATAGACAACAATGTAATCAGCCTTTAATCATGTCATCGATTTTTTAATTCGAAAAAGCCTGTACCACACAATGTTTTTACCTTAACCGTAAGATTAAGTGGTGGTGCACATTCAGGGATGAGACCTACGATCTCAGGAATCTGGTAGCACGTTTCTAAATGTCACAAGAGTCTAAATGCTCTTACATAGTATGTTAATATACCTGTTCTCGTAATGACTCGATCTCGTCGTGAAGTTGCGCGTGCGCAGTGGCCGCTACACGAGACTTCGCAACTTCTAACGAGTGTCGCGACATCTCTAACCTATATAAAATTTGGCTATCTTTAGTATAATAATAATGAAATAAATATATAATTAATATAAAATTTCATATACTGAAGACATTATATACTTTACTAAAACACAGGTTAAACAAATTTCCCACAATGGCATAATATCTTATATGTATTGACATAAAAGTATTATACATTTATAAAATAAACTTTACCGCAAAGTTATTTAATTTAAAAATAGTATAATTTTAATTTCAATTAGAAATCTGTTAAGAAAACTTCACTAAAACCAGCTTCTGTAGATACAAATTATATTTTAAACTAGCGACCCGCCCCGGATTCGCACGGGTGCAATGCTGATACTAAATACACTACAGAAAATCTATGAACGTTGTATATAAAAATGTGGGTTATCCATAAGAGATAGACATATACCATCACGGACTTTTCTGTAGACCTTTTCAATGTGTACAATACTTAGTGCATTATTTTGATAAAACTCGTAGGGTTCAGAGCCTGCGTTTGCAATCTAAGCGGAAAAAATGTAATTATTTACGACATCACATTAGAAACCTCAAAAATAACAGAACTTCTCCACTATTTAATGGATGTTTATAGGATATACATAGGATTATACATATAAACCTTCCTCTTGAATCACTCTACCGCATCAAAATCCGTTGCGTAGTTTCAAAGATTTAAGCATACAAAGGGACATAGGGACAGAGAAAGCGACTTTGTTTTATACTATGTAGTGATGCGTAAGTGCCGATGTCCGTTCAAATTGTGACTTAAAATTCAATTATGTTACTACCTTTTTTTTAATTTTATGGCATGTTACTCTCTTTGCCTCGCGAGGAAAACACACTAGAGGGCGGCATCGGCGCAGCTAAATCGCAATGTCCATACATTACAATAATTTGAAATTTAAACGTACATCTGTATTGGCGTGTTAATAGACAATTTAAACTCACTTTTGCTGCAGCGCCGCATATTTGTCAGCTGCTGCCTGCATCCCTGCCAGATTATCGCTGCATTGCGTCTGCTCAGATTCCATCTGCTGCAACTGCTGTTCCAGTTGCTTTAGCTCGCTTAGCATCACCAAAACCGAACCACCCTGTAAATAAACTAGTGATGCTACAACGCTTGCTTTAAGTAATTATAATATTGTCTTTTATTAACATAGCTTTTTCACATTTAAAGAAAACACTTTTTTACCGAATTGAAAGTATGTATTACCGGATTGAACTTTTAATTACATATTTAACATAATTTTAAATTCATCCGACGTCTCGCGTGTTTTACAGCGTGCATGGTGCACGCTGTAAATGGATGGAATCGGATGACTAAAGACAAAAGGTGTTGAATGTCAAAAAAGTATCACAGCTGTAGAAAAAGTTGTATTATGTGTATTTATTTTCCCGGAGTTGGTATCGACTAAAAGACAACTCCGGGGAAATAAAGTGGTGCCAAAAACTGCCTTGAAAACGCTCAGCTATGGAACGGCAGACGTCGAGATGAAACAAAGCTGCAGTTATTAATCCGAACAACTCGTCCGAACACATGGAAAATGCGGTAGAAAATGCAGAGAGACCACATCTCTACGCAACGCCACAGGTAATGTAGATTTTAATTGCTGTCTGATTTTTAAACTATAATACAAAACACTATAGTTGAATTTTAATTCTACAGATTCTAATATCATGAACAATAATTTAATTAAAATTAATTTGAGTTAACTTAAGACTAACATTATTATAATTAAATTTTACCTTAGCTCTCGCGCCACCAGAAAGTGTTCCAGCCGGGTCGAACACGTCGCCGTCGAGCGTCACACAACGTGTACGTACGCGTGGGTGGAACGTTACGCGCTTGGCTGTTTCAAGGTCAGCGCACACTAGCGTCCCACCGAACACCCATTGCATCGCTGCTCGGACTCGCTCAGGGAACTTAACAAGATCCAGGGCTAATTGGACCTTGTCTGCCCCCCCACCCTGAATTATGGTTAAAAAATTAATTTAAAGAAATTTGCACACATCAGTCAACATGACTTACATGGACTATATATACCCATATCCAGAAATGCATGAATCTTAAGAAGTACTTCTTCTTCTTCTTCAAGTGCCACTCCATTACTGGAGGTTGGCCGTCAGTTCTCTGAACCGCGTCTTATCCTGCGCCAGATGCAGCAACCCCTCCGCACTCGCAATTCCTGTCCACTCCCTGACGTTGCGAAGCCATGACTTCTTCCTTCGGCCAACACGCCGTTTTCCCTGGATTTTACCCATTATTATTAGCTGAAGGAGGTGGTAGCGGTCATGGCGCAACACGTGGCCCAGGTACGCAACTTTTCGCTGCTTAATGTTTCGCATGAGTTTTTTCCCCATTCCAACTCGTCTCAGAACCTCCTCGTTAGTGACCTTCTGGATCCAGCTGATACGAAGCATGCGACGATAGCACCACATCTCAAATGCTTCTAAGCGCCGGCGGGTATCTTCTTTAATTGTCCAAGCTTCACAGCCGTATAGAACAATTGGCCATATGTAACAAAGGAGAACTCTGACTCGGAGTTTAATGGTCAAGTGACGGCAGCACAAAACTTTCTTCATTTTCTTGAAAGATCCTCGGGCAATCTCAATTCGAGACCTTATTTCCTGATTAGAATTCCACTCGTTTGTAACCCAAGTTCCCAAATACTTGTATTGCCGCACCCGTTCCAACGTTCTTCCAGCAACAGATAAATTAGGACCCAAAGTGTCGTTTCGGGAAATCACCATCACCTTCGTCTTCACTGCATTAATAGTCAGACCGTCTCTTTCGCTAGTTTCCTGAACTTTATTAACGAGCATTTGTAAATCCTCCATCGACGAGGCTATTAAGACAGTGTCGTCTGCATAGCGAATATTATTGATGATCTTTCCGTTAAGAAGTACTTAAAAATCTACAAATCCAATTTTAAAGAAACTTAAGATTAGGAATATATAATATATAACTCGACAGGAAAATTAGGAAAATACGCATGTTAAATATTATATAAATTGTTTTCTTAAAAACAACCTTTACATAATTACAAAAAATATAAAAGTAAACCTAATTTCGAAAATTACATTTAATATAGATTAAAGTTATCATTTTTATTATAAACTACTAACAATATGTATTGAACCGGAAAAACAATACCGAGAGTTTTTTACGGCGGCTTTTTCTCTCGACCAACACCCTAAGTCTACTTTGGCGATGAGTAGGGATGTCTACTGATACAAATTTAATGACACCTTTTATTTTTAAATCTAAACAGTAAGAGACAATAAACTTACTATTTCCTGAGCAATTCGCACTGTCTCAGCCGGGAGACGTGCAGGGGAGATCTTGTTAAGAGGAATGATGGTAGTACGCGTTTGTAGTTGGCCACGCTGCAGTAGTAGCTTACTTGTCACCTCTGTGTCTACCACTACGTTGTATAACTGTCACAAAACACTTTTTAAGTAATTAACAAAAACCATTTGATTCATACAGTTTCACATACTATTCTTATATTTTTGATCTTTGACCAAGCTACTTTCTCTAAAAATCTATCAGAACTGTTTACGGCTTAGACCATCTTCCATAGAGATATCTTGGCTTAACAGAAATCTAAGTCGAAAACTAAATAAATATGAAAATTTGTCGCACAAACTGTTATTTTCATACAAATTAAGTTTTCGACTTTCTACATACATTACTGTTAAGGCGTCTATACTAAACCCGGTTATAAAGACGTTAGAATTATCTCGACTTCAGTCGTTTTACAACTGAGCGGTTTTTAAAGTCCTTGCGAACCTTCTGGCAGTGTGAGTGTCCATGGGCTCCAGGAGCTTTCCGCCCGTTTCCCTCTGTTGATAGAGTAAGAGGTGTGGTAGCGTCAATGTGTATGAAAATATTAAATATTAAAACTTCAAGCCAATTTAAAAATTATCTCAATAACAAGTCATTCCAATAAGCAAGAAATAATCGAGAAACTAATACAAATCATGCATTAATAAATATCATAGTTAATAATTTTAGTAAAATAAATTATAAAGAATGTTGTCAGACAACTCACTCTTCCACCAGCCGCAGTCTCAAGTGCAGTACAGTACTTGTCATGGACGACGTCGATTAGTCTGCAGACCGTACCTGAAATTTATTTCAGGTTCTACTAGTAACTTAGGTAATTCAAAAAATAGGTACAAAAACATTTTAAGTTAAACGGTTTTATGTGAAACATACATTGCAATGTTTAAGGTAAATGTACTAAAAACCAAAAAATAATAAAATAGATACAATCGTGGGAATTATAAACATATGCATAGACTAGATTAAATTAAAACCGTGGGGCACGTCAATTGTCTTATTTTTCTGTCTTAAAATCCAAAGTGTATACAAAATTTCAGATTAATCAGTTGACAGGAAGAGGGTGAAATTTGACCCAAGAAAGAATAAAACATACGGGGTGAGCTTAATAAAACGGTTAAAAAAACTCCGGATAATTATTGTGCTTTAATAATGGACCAACTTTCTGTCTATGTGCGTATTTAACACTTGCGAGTGAAGAAAAATATTATTATTAAGAATAATAAAGCCTTTTATTCTTATCAACTTTGTAGGTACACATATAAACATAGATTACATTAAACTAAATATTAGAAGGTTATTTACCTATTTTAATATTATTTATTACATACCAGCAACTCTATTAGGGTCGAAGTTCGGTTGCGGCGGTGTATAGCGGAAGTTGCAGCGTTGTAGCCTAGCCGCCAAGTCATCGGCGCGATCGCGTGCACCACGCGTAGACCTTTGTAAAGTGCGTAGACGTTCCTTAGTCTCGGTGCATCGAGACTCACTAAAACTCATCTCAGATAGCTGACTCTATATATAGGGAAAAAAGGCAATCTTAATATTATGGTTATAGATTCCTTATAACAAAATTTCCACCGGAAAATATACATAATAAACATTTAATTTGTATTATATTGTTAACATTTTAGTCATATTATATATGTTATAGAAATTAAAGCTTTTCATTAAACCATGTCTGGTCTTTGACTCTCTTTTTTTAGGGATCATCCTAGAACTGCTCATAATTAACATCATTATTTATAACAGTTCTTGTATAGAATATACCTGCAGCCGATCGACAACAGCTTGTTGTTCGGCAATGGTTTCCAAGTCCCGTCGGTGTTGAGAGCTACTTGAGCTGAACTCACGCTCCAGACCCTTTAGCCGCTCTTCAGCGTGCTTCTTCTCCATCATGCTCTGAGAGATTCTGGTAGACGCCTCAGATGCCTGCTGTTTTGCGGCTAAGAAAAAAAACATAGAATATACCACCACTGATTTCCAATTACAAACATTACAAACAACATGAAAAAAACCTTTTGTTATTCAGCAATGCTGGAATTCCACGGCGAAATGGCTTAGTAACTAATTACTTAGTAAATATGTACTTTCTTTTTTTTAAAGTCAGCTTGTGCAATTGCTGTTTATATTGTAACTACAAATGATTTAAACTTTAAGTTTATATGAGAATATTATACAAGAGAATACAATAATTTTCTTAATCTTTCTTAAAGCTTGTACTAACATATGAGTGCATAAATTTATGGGCTGACATGTCAGCATCATTGATTTTTATAAGAGATTTATTATAACATATCTCATTCTCCTGAAATCGTATCTCGAATCGATCGTATCGATATCGATGTGTATGCTATAAATGTGACCAATTATTTTAAAAATTTAAATTTTTTTTAAATACACACCCATGAGTTGGTTCTGTAAAGATTCCCCCGCATCTTCCTGTCCCGTACTGACCGCAAGGAATTGAGCTTGTGCGTCGGCCAGGGCCTGACTTTGAGCCTCGCTCGCACTTCGAAGATTCTCGAACGTCGAAGATGCCTACAAATTTGAGTGTGTCAAAACAAAATGTATTTATTTATATTGGTCTGAATTTACATTACAATTACAAAATCAAGCGCGTAGAGCTGGCAAGACACTCTTCACAAGTCTTTCAATAGTTTTTGATACATAAAGAAATTGTAAGGAACTTGAGAATAAGCTAAATAAAATAACACATGATTAGTATCGTAGTACAAAATAGAAACGTAGTCGATCAAAGTGTATATTCACACACACGCACACGAATTCAAGGCACCACGACTAATCAAAATTAAATCCTAATTTCAAATCGTATCTTAAGTAACCATCTCATTTTGAGCTTTTGCAAATCTGTTGAGACTCGATGGATTGGTGTTCTAGAATACGGGCTTGAATACCCTAATAACACATTAACAAACATATTTTAATCCGTTTAAGTGTATTAAGGAACCTAATACATGAGAGTTAATATTAACAAAACTAGTTTAATAGACACAATACCTGAGTAAGAACCGCCCTTTTATCAGCGAGTGCAGTTTTATCATCGGCTAACGCGCGTCGCAACAACTTTGCCTTAGCTTCGCTGGCTGTGACAGCTTCCTTCGCAGCGCGATGCGCGGCCGCCATGCTTGCATCTGACTTCTCTGCCGCTAGCAATTCCGTCTCGAGGTCTTTAAGTACACTGCCACTTTCCTAGAAACATTATGACAAACAAAAATCGAGATGTAAAAACATAATAGAGTTCTCATGTGTTCACGATTGTCACCGAAAAAATTATTGTTTCTAATTAGTTAGTATTCTAAGCCGTTTCATTGGATCATTCAATTTACGCTCAACCGACGGAGTCTACTTCGGAAAATTGAATCCACCAGACATTGGGTAGATCTACAAATATTATATATATTCAGTCAATATACTTAAAATATCGCGCTATTGCTAGCAAAGATCTCAATAAACATGCACATAAAAAGATTAACTTAACTTAAAATGAATACTATTTATATGTAATTTTTTGTCTTATATTAGTTTGGTAAGAAGGTAGTTTTTGGATCTCTCCAACCCATATTCTCTTTTTTATTCTAATTATTTAAATTCACCAAAATCCAAAACGGGGCAAAATTTTAAATGATAATAATTACTTATAATTTTTTTTCTAGTTCTACACCACAGAAAGTTTATTCGGTTTATATAAATCTATAATTTGTAACAAAAAAGGGGACATTGAATTATTTTATTAATTAAAACAATTAGCTTACCTCGTCAAGTTTCTGATTTAGCTTAGCCACTTCTTGATCAACCTCTGCTGCTCGTGCAATATTACCCTCAATAGTTTCTTGCTTTTGCTTAATCTCATTCTTTACTTCAGTCACTTTATTGTTGGCTTCCACCACATTCTCTTCAGCTGTTACGTACCTAGCATTTGAAATTTCATAATCAATACTAAGAAAAAATCAAAACATATTCTTGTTATGTCATTTGCCAGGTATTATTTTTTGTTTGTGATTTTTATTGCTTAGTGCCTATAATTATTCTAAAACACTATTAATGTATTTCTTATAATAAAATCATGCAAGTCTGGGTACAATTATTTAAATGAAATATTATATTTGACTTCATTATAATCTAATATAAAACCAATAATAGTACAGTTAAAAACTATTTACAACGGCGTCATTTAGAACAACCCACCAGTTATAATGTTCTGAATTCTATAATATTAGGTACTAAGTAACTACATTATCGGCTATTACGACTGTCGCTTTTAATGAAATATGATAGTCTTTTTGATGTCCATTATATGAGATTTTGACTGTATAAAATTTTATATTGTATTTCACTCACACTGTTAGATAATATGATAAGTAGTCCGAAAATAGTTTAATTTGCTTAAATAAATACATGTAAAAAAAGAGACACTAACTGCCAGGCTACATGTAGACGTGTCAAATTTTCAAGTTCTCGCACAACCTTTTGATACTCTTGAAACTGAGATCTTTCGTCTTGTAGCTTTTGCAACTTTGGTGCTATGTCCTCACGAATTATCTGTGAACATTTTTTATTTACTTTAATATTATCAGATGCTTTAGAATAATATAAAATGTGTAGTATGTTTTCTGTCATATATTTAATATATCTTTACATTTTACTTCTTGAAATTAGAAAATAATAAAAATAAACTTCTAATTTCACTTTAGAAAATAATAAAATACTTTAATTATTCAATAAGTATTTATCTTAATACATAATAGAATATATAAAGTAGTACCAAACAAAATTATATACATACATCATTTAACTCTCTCAGTTTTGCATCTTTTTTTTCAATAGTTTTCTGAGCTCCTTGCTTTTTAGTCTCATACATTCTGGTTCCCGCTGCTTCTTCCACCATAGATAAAATCTTTACAATTTGATATTATTAAAATACATATGAATAATTCCTTATTTAACCTTTTATTAAAATTAATATTTAAACAAGAGTTATATGTATATAACTCCTTAAAATTTAAACTTTAGCCAATTAACCTGATAAAAAATAGGAAAGAGGTCATTAACTGTATGCAAAACAATTTTTTTTGTAGGACATGGAAAAAACAGGCAAGAGAGTCACTTTGTGAAAAGTGGAATTAGATTGGAAGTCACATGTTATTATACACATACCTCAGGTGGTTTCATGTTCAAAACTTTGGTGATTCTTCCTTGCATTATGAGAAAGTGTGGATTGTTGACATTTAGCTGTACTGAGCAGAAAAGATCTGTTACTCTCTTGTTCTGAACATTAATCCCATTGATTAAATACTTGTTTTTGCCACCCATTACAACCTGTAAAGTATAAATTGAAAAGATATGGCATTACAGCTCTCTCAGTAAGGATTAAAAATTACTAAATTACAAAAATCTTAAGATTATTTTGTACACTTGGAACTATTGGTAAGAAGATGTAATAACAAACCTGTCTGGTAACTGTAATTTCATCATGATTCTCATAACCAATTGGACTTTGCTGCTTATTTTTGTTGTCAAATGTGATGCTTACTGTAGCCTTTGTGATACCAGCCTGTCCATGTTTGTATATCAATTCCTGAAGACTTCCCGCACGCACCTACCAAATCATGTTTAGAGTTGTAGTTTCATTCATGTTTTATATCCTTTGGTATGCATTCAGTATTACATATAAATTTATAAACAATAGGATGACAACACAATAAATATACATGATTTTTAGTGTTAGTATACACACAACTGTGACTGTTTTTAACTTACATTTGAAAGGTTGGTAATACCAAGCACGAAACATATTGAATCTAGAATGTTGGATTTTCCAGTGCCATTCAAGCCTGTAATCGCATTGAATTCTGGGTCGAAACCGGTCACCTCAACCCTATTGCCATACGATTTAAAACCGTCAAGTACAATAGACTTAATATACATTTTATTTTTAGAGCCAAACGTTCTTAATATTTTAATAAAGTAATTATAAATATTAAACAATTATCGGCATTCGCGGGTATCAGCCGTTAAACCAAAATAAATATCCATATGTCAATTGTCAGTTACAATGGTTTTATTTAAATTTATCCTAATGGGAAAGGCAAAGGACTTTAGTCCATACAGCCAAGTCTTATTTTTTTATATGTCCGTTACAAGTTACAACTTACATTTTTAAATGATCAAGTAACGAAGTGACAGCTACCAAAAAACAAAGGCTTAGATTAACAATGGAAAATATGTAAGCTGCGTTGCAATATAAAAAGAAATCAATGTTTGTTGTGTTTTGATTTAAGGGTAGGTTAGTTTTATTCGGAATAGTATGGCCCTGAGTCTACTTTTTTCTCTATAAAAATAAATTATCCAATTAATTTCTTTTTCTTAAGACACAAAAATTTAATTTTTAAACTTTCGTGTTTGTAATAATTACGTTCACAGCTCATGTACACATTATTTTTTAAGAAAATTAAAAACTGACTGACATGGAAGATAAATAAGACAAATAAATTAAGAGAATCTGTAAACTCTTCTATATTATCAAAAATCAAACATAAAAGATGAAATTAAACATCTAAACATAAAAAAGCTAAACATCTAACTATAATTTTAAACATATATAACAATTCATGATTAATTAGACTTTTTCAGTTTAAGGCATATAATATCAGAAACATTTTTAATACTAAATATTTTTAACTACCAAAGTTTTTAAATACAAAACTTTTAGAATTCAATCTTGTCATTATAATGTAAACAATTAAAGTTGTCTTTGAATATTAACTTTCAATTAGATGGCATTCTAAAGGCTAAAAATAGCATCTGAATTTGATAAATAAGTATAGGACCACCAATAAAAGAACCATATGCACATGTAATCTTGAGATTCAAATTCCTAGGAATCTTAATCATTTCCGCGTACGCAGGTATCGATAACGGGGTGCAGTGCACAGTGCACACTGCACATTCATTCTAACATTGATAATAATTAAGAGGCTTATTACACTACGTGATATTCAGACAGTCTTAGTAAGACTGTCTTAAAATCTAATCAGCAAGCTCGCTATTACACTGGACTGAATACCGCATGCTAACTCATTTTACTCATTTGCAAAGCGTACGTAGTCGGTGACGGATGTCGCCATGTGTCTTAAAAAACTACCTTAGAGTAGGAGTTGCCGAGTTTGAATGTCTATTGAAATGTTATATTAGTAATTTATATTATTATATGTAATTTAATAGTTACTCCATACATTCAATACAGCAATAAATATGGCATGTCTCGGTACAAATCAAGAACAGAACCAGACTGGCACACTTTAGTATGTTGTCATTAGAGAATCGTAGAAAATTTATTGAAATTGATTGATACATCGTTTGCAGCTAAGATATTCTATAATAAGATTGATTGACCCCAAGCATCCCATTATTCCATTTGCCCCTCCTTTCCGTAGAACGCGTTTTGGTCAAAGCTCTCCGATATCCAGATTAAGCATTCTAATAAACAAGCTGGGTCTGGATATCCGTAGTTGCTCCCCTCACACTTTTAAATCGATTTTTGTTTAGTTTTTTGTAATTGTTTCTTTTTGTAATGTGTGTTTTGTTTAATAATTGTTTCGATTGATTTTTGTATGTGCTCTAAATGAATGTCATGTTTGCCTCCAAGTGCTTGTCACATTAAAAATTGTATTTTGTTTTTACCAATGTGTTAGTGTGTCGAGAGTTGGCACACTTTAACTATAAAAAATAAAAAAACATTCCAAAGTACTTTTTTTCTTGCGAACACGCCATAGTGCATGCGGCCACGGCAAACAAACATGTACGAACGTTTTTGCTCTGCGACTGCCGCGCGCTGACTGAATGGTTAAGCGTGCTAAGTCTTATTACACTATACGATATTCAGCAAGTAAGCACCGCCGAACCCATTCGGTCAGTCTAATTAGACAGGCTAACTTGCTAACTCTTATTACATTATGCTGAATCTTAGTAAGACTGTCTGAATATCGCGTAGCGTAATATCGTGTAATAAACGCTTATATAATGCGCGACGACTCAGTTGACTATAGTCTATAATGTTTAAAATCCACTTTTACCATCTGGTAATTTTGTTAACAACTGTTAACAAAATTAACAGATCTATCTTGTGTCAGTTGTCAATCTTCAATTTTGACATTATTCGATAGTCCACATTAGCGTCTGGCGGTTAATTAAATTTTCATTTTACAAATTATTATTTATTCAGGTATAAAATTATCTAAGACGTTTTATAATGGATTACAATAGTACTGGTGGAATGAGGAGTCCGTTCTCCCCACGGATGAGGCAATCGTTATCTGGAAGACGAGCCCTTGGATTATCAACAGTTAAAAAGAATCAGAGGTAGGCATAACCTTTTCACTGTTAAAAACAATACGTTCAGCTTTATGTATATCAATAGTCAGAACATTGTTTTTATTTTTCTTTTACTTATGAAGAATATTTTCGTTTTAGCAAATATGAGCGAACATCGCAACAGCAAATGGGTGACGTGATTTATCAGACAACACATAGCACAGTAGAGACCTATGGAATGCCCCTACCAGTAATGGTTACTGAAGCTCTTACATTTGGTAATGAATAAAAATATCAATCTTAAGCAATGTAGATTCTAACAATTCTTAAAACTACCTTTACATGACCTTTTTCCCTTTTTATATAATACTTTAATATTATTTTTCACATTTTGCATATCAGTTTATTGGTAGATAAACCTTAATTTTATTTTAGGTAGTGGTGATGTTAGTGTGGGCATGTCACCATCTGGTTGGTGCTGGGTCGTAGCCGGGCGTAGGGTTCTAGCCTGGCCTCAGGAGCAGACAGGTTCATCAGGGCCAGTAGCTGCTCGTGAGCTCACTTTGCCCCAGACTGACTTGGCACACAAAGCTGACCTTGTTTTTATCTTCTTTGAAAATGATGAACAGGTAAGAAAAATGGCAAAACTAGTCTAGTTACAGTGTCTAGTTTTCATATAGTAGTTTAATGGGAAATACCTTTTACAAGTTATGAAAATTGTCACATTGTAATGTATTTGTTTGTTAGGCACTTCTAGCTTAATATACCTCTGTTCTGATTTTTATTTTTTAGTTTAAAGTGGTTTTTATATAATAATATGAATGTATTTAATAGTAGGAATGTATATCTATTTATAATTTTCATTTTAGTGAAAAGTTATACAATGTGTATAGAATATACATATAAGCATCCTAGTTCTAATTTTATCTGTTCTTAGACTGTACCTTCGTGTGTTGGGGTTTCACCAGAAGGTATTGTTCGTTACTGGTCATCAGTGGGGCAAGAGGGCGCATACAGTGAAGTAAGCTGTGAACTAGCAGGGCAAGAATGTGATCGATTAGTGTCAAGAGTAGATGACACTGGTACCACCTTGGGATCATTGCTTCTTGCAACTACAACTTGTACTTTAGTCAAGATATCTACTAATAGAGGTATATTTTATTTTAAAAAAATCAGTAAGAAAAAGAAATAGATATATATATAATAGATTTATTTCAGGCTAAATATATAAATTATAAATACATAGTATTTAGTGCAAAACGGCTTTTTTGTTTGTTATACATATGATATGTGTATTTAATAAACAGTATGTATAACATACTGTCATATGTTATGTATAATGTATAATGTTATATATTTGATGTCCGTTTCAGAGGGTAGACCAACAGTGAGCTGTACCACTCTCAGGCCGCCAAGTGGCTGGCTTGGTGGTATTGGCCGACGTGTCTCACTACTATTCTTTGGCTCAATGCCAGCTCATGCTGATACAGTAAGTATAATTTCTTCCTATAAATTATAAATTTTTTGCACCTACATTTCGTTTTTTAAATTACAAGGTAACTTATTAAATCATATTAAAAGATACTTCTTTTATTACAGAAGTTAGTTGGTGTGGTCATTCTTCCAAGCTTGCCTCCAACTACTGATGAAGAGGAAAGTGACGAATTAATATGCCTTGTAGCAGGTGGACCACTTCTTCAGATGTGGAGTGGTTCCGCTTTGCATGAGCATCATTTACGTCGACCATTACTGGATGCAGCAGCTCAGGCCCATTTGGCTCCACATGGTAAACTTCCACAAGTAATATAAATCATATGTACGTCAGTACAGTCAGTGTAGAAAAAAGCACCATCCGGGGGGGATTCTTATTCCGATGGCAGAAGTGCTTAATTGCCTTCTTGTTTTTTTTTTCTGGCAAGATTTTTATAGGTAATATAGGTTAATCTTATATCTTTAAACGAGCAATTCTTAATTATATATTATATATATATATATATAATTGGAATCTCGGGATCCGCTCCAACGATTTTCATGAAATTTAGTATACGGGGGGTTTAGGGGCGATAAATCGATCTAGCTAGGAATAAATGATACTAAATAACAAAAAGGTGGTGTTTGAGTAGTCCCAATTTAAACTGAAAAATGAATCTTCCTGACATCTATCGGCGAATAATAATACTATTTTTTAAATTGCTTTTGCTCATTGATACACAACAACACTAAAGCTATTCCAGCATATATATTCTATATTGTTCATATTTCATCATTTAATTAGTATGTAATTTAAAATACTTAAATATAACTTCCAAAAAACACAATTTATAAAAAAATAAAAATACTGAGTAAAGCTCGGCCATCCAGCTACTATTACATAAAATCAACACAAACAACAATGACTCTGACATTTACTGCATAGGTGAAATTCTTTCTATTAACTATATAACAATTTTGGAAGATCAATCAAAAGAAAGGGTCTTTTTAGCTTTTCAACAATGTACAATATGATAAGCTTATGTATTAAACCCTAAATGTTATTTCTACAATAGTTTATTATTGATCAATTCATAAGTGCCTTCAATAGTTAATGATATTTAAAAAATGTATTTTTTTTAAAGGCGAGCCAAGTACTATGGAGGTAACAGCGTTGGATGTGCAAGCAGCGGGTGATCATACTTTACTCCTTCTGGCAACCATATCTGCAGTCACACCAGCTCGACCTGCAGATACTAGGTATGCTCTGGGTAAGTTGACTACTGAAAATTATATTATCATTATGTAATATTTTTTTTATATAACAGGGGGGCAAACGGATAAGAGGCTCACCTGATGTTAAGTGATACCACAGCCCATGGACACTCAATGCCAGAAGGCCCGCCGGCAACGCACTGCCGGCCTTTTAAGAATTGGTACGCTCTTGAAGGACCCTGAGTCAAATTTGAGTAAATGATTATTTAGTAACATTAAAAAATATTTTAATTTTTATTAAAATACCTTTGTATCATAATATTATGTATTAAACAATACTGCTAAGCATTAAAGAAACCACAATTTTGGTTCAACAAAACAAAAAACAAGTTGTAATATATTTATTATTTGTAGTTTAAAATAAATCTGATTATTGACTTTTTTAATTATTTGTTTTTTATTTAAAATGTATTTTTATTCGTAGCGACATGATATTATATTTCATAAATATTACAAGTTTAATTCAGGATAATTGAAATACAAACACAGATAGACCTGAGTAAGTAACTACTGCATAATCGAGAGAACCTATTAATAAGAGTATTTCGCTTCTCTTCGCGCCATCCTTGAGCTTATGAACTTATCCAGGTGTGACCATATTTGCCTATTTTTTTTTAGCGCAAATAAGAGTAGAAAATCCTGGATCACCACAAGTGGTGAGTATATGCGCAGTTGGCGCCGGGCGGCAGGAAGAAGGATCTCCGCGTTGTCTGCCGCTTGGTCTACGCGCGCTTCTCTATACATCGACCGCACTTGCGATCGTGCCCGCAGATAGTGCGTACAATAACTATATTTGTTATTAAAAAATATACTAGATCTCAATGCTTGAATGTGCAATGAAATTGATAAATTAACAGCTTTCATAAGCTTAATTTAGAATTTAATTAAAATAAATGAATTAGTCCATCAGGTCGATAAAGATAAAACTTCTTAACCTTATTTTTCATGAAAAGTAAAGCAAATCCTTAAAATATTTTAATTCATAAAGCGTCAGTGAGCAACGAGAAGCCAGAACACATAGACGTGTCCGCGGAAGGAGACCGAGTGTTGGGCGCGGGAAGGGGTGGCAACGGAGCTTTGTTGGTTACTCGCAAGCACGGTCTACTACGCCTTACCACCGCGCTTTCAAGCCATCGTGACACCCAACAGTAAGTATATAGTCTGTGGAAAGAGACTGACTAATTATGTACTTTTATTTGTAATGATATTATTGTACATGTAACATCCAATTTTTATATCATATTAACTTAAAATCAATAAATAAATATAATTATTTTCATCATTGATACTTGATTAATACATATTTTTTTAATTTTCAGAGCTTTTACTAGCAGCCCAATGGGTTCTCCGACGCCATCTGAAATGTTTGACGGAAACCTTACGCTCTATGAGATTGATCCACATGAGGTAGTTTCAAAAATTTAAATTCATAACCTAATAAACCTTTGCTATCCCATATATCGCTTACATATAATATTTTTGAGTTATTTGTTGTTGTTTTTAATGTTTCTTGTTGAAGTTGTCAGATAAATAATAGACAAAAAATTATTAAAAAAAATACAAAATACTCAAAACAGGTATAAATTGTTTAAACATATAGAATAACATAGCTAATTCTTTTTTTTTATTTTCAGATAGGTATAACAACGTCAGATGCATGTGGCAAGCTCAAAGCCGCCTTCTTATTCCATATACGACGCGATGCAAATGCGGGCAAAATCCTGGCTGAACTATTCCCTTCGCGTGGGGCCACGCCCAGTGACGTAGACGCGCCCCTTGATAGAACTGTCATCGCGGTCGCTTCAGAAATGCTGGATGATGTCCCTGCTGGAGATCCTAGGTAATAATTATATCCAATACATTGTTGACATAATTTTATATTCTTCAATACTTGAAGCTATGGTTTCCTAAAAAAGCGGTGCCGTCATCTAACGGCCGTAATGTAGCATTGGGTGACGTCACCTATACGTATACGTATATAAATCACATCGGAGTAGGTTTCCTAGAGAACGGTCAGTGTCACTGTAATAGCGGTGCTGCCATTTGCATGACGGCCGTCATAGCGATACAATGAGTGAAAACGTGACTTGGACGAGCGAAAATGATGAACAATTAATTGATATGGTTAGATACAATATTTATTACTCATTAAAATGCTCCCTCAGTATCACGGTTTTTTTACAACAGTCTACCAACTTACCGGAACTTTGTTTTGCAGGCTTTAAATGTGGTTTAAGTTTTCATTTAGTTTCGTTTATTACTGTTATTTTTTATCTTTTAGATTTAGTTATTATTCATTTTGAATTTTTAGTTATTATTGTTGGTTCTATTATTATATATGTCTATCTTATATTTATTTCATGGTTCTTTGTTTATTTTTTTCCTTTTATATATGTATTGCTTATGTTCTAATGTAATTGATGTTTATGTGTGTTTGTGATGTCATATTTTCTTGTATTGATTAGAATGTATATAAATACATAAATAATAAAAAAGATTGTAATTATAGATGGCGCATCCTTACGGGTAGCAGCCGTGTGTCGCTGGGTTCTTCGGGTGCGCTACAAGCGTCCGGTCAGCTGCGAGATAAGCATCGTGCCCTTTCACTTTATATTGATTTCTTGCACGCCGCTGGCCTTTGGCGCCGTCTTGGATACGTTAGCAAAGGTAGGGAAACATTTAAATGTGGGTTATTTGTATAGAAACGGATTTTAATTTTTAGCTATAATACAAATACATAAATATCAATTCACGCTTTTGGTATAGTATAAAACAGAAATTGTTTTAATTTGATATGTAATGCTGTTATTTTTTTTTTTTTTTTCAGATAGATTGTTATAAATTAGTATAAATTTGATGTATGATAAATTAGAAGTTTGCTGTCATACAGATACAGATATTTATTTTAGACAATAAGTTAATTCTTTGTGAATCGCATTCTCATTTTATTTTTTTATCGTAATCTGGTTTTGATTTGACACGTATTTTAGAGAGTGGATGTGGATGTGTGCGTAGCGTACGCGTGTTATGTTCGTTGGCGGAACGCCTCGCGGCCGCGCGGGCCTTGCAGAGGCTTCACAGTGCCGGTGCCACACTCGTCGATGTCGCCATGCAACAGGTGATATTTTTACTTATACCGTTTGTTCAATTTACATATCCTCTCAAAATGCCGAAAACTCTTTCAAATAGGAGCTTGTCTAACATCTTAATTCTTAGGCCTCTTAGTGGTTATTATACTCTTATAAATGTGTTGGCTGTGTGTGTTACGGCTTACAGATCCGTTAGGGTTATGTCTTAGTGTTCATACTTTCATATATATGCAGTTTGCTGTCATATAAAACATATAAACCTTACAGTTCAGGCAGGCAGGCTATACACGGTGTTAAACCGTACTTCTGACAATCATGAAATTTTTATATAATTAAAAGTATGAAACAGGTAAATAAAAAAGGTTGATAGGCTCTAATGAAAATTCTATTGCGTTTAAAATAAAAAATAAATCAGTGGCGCTCCAACTTTCACCGTCTGGACTTCTGTCTTTCATTCATCATTGAATTGTTGCGTTTATAGTATTTAGTTAAAAATGAGTCATATACGCAGGTTTCGTCCGACTGCGACGCAGAAGAGGAGCCGGAAGTATGTGCGGCGCTAAGTGCGGGCGCACTCACGGCCGCCGATGTGATTCTGCGCCGCGTCACGCGCGTGATGCGTGTGGTGATCGTATTGGCCCGTTTGCCAGCGCCCGCGGTGGACGCGAACGCGGCCGCGGCGCATGCGCATCACGTATTGCGTGCTATAACGGTAAGTTTACTCTGTATTTTCAATTGTTTTAAAACTTCCAATAGACGTACGTTTATTAGGTTTAAGGAATTATGTATGGAGAAATTCAACCGGCCTTCAAGTACCTGTCAAACCCAGGTTATAGGTTTTATATGTCAGAGAAACGCGGAGATATGTCAAAAATAAATAGTAATCAAGTTTTGATTTACTTTTAGAATTAACCTTGAGAATTTATTTTAATTGAGCTGATTTAAATAAAAACAGATTATATGATTTAGTTTTTGGAAAATGTATTGCCTGATATATAAATCTTTACAAACTTTGCTTGGAAGTTTAAAATGGGTTTCACAATATGGGCACATATTCAATCACAACAAAATACATACGTTTAAATAAAATAGATTTTTCTGTCTGCAAAAATCTATTATTTTAACAGAATGCAATAGAACTTGCTACCGAACCATAGAAATATTTTTTTTAATATAACAATCGTAAATTACAGATAACAGTCGAACAATAGAATGTATGCATTCCTTTGTTCGCCTCAAATGCTATTTCAATTCAATAATACCAAGGTACTCGTACAACGTACTGTTATTTTTCCAAGAAATAATGGGTTGTACTAAAATATTGTTAAATTCTAGACAATACTTAACGAAATGCATAAAGTGCGGAGCCAATGGACGAGCTGGTGCGAGGGAGAGACGGATTGCGAGCCTTGCGCAGATCTGACTGTCCTGGTGCGATACCATACTACAGCTGTCACGTAAGTCAATAATATACAGATTAACTAATTTACACCTTTATTACTTAAAGCCCGCCAACGCACTCGCGATAGCTGTGGTCTTGAGTTTCCATGGGCCGTGGTACCTTAACATCAGAAAAAAAATAAAATAATTTAATCATTGTTTGTAAATTTTTAAAAGATAGGTTAAATATATAAGAAATTTATAAATAAACTAGAACACTCGGCCAAGCGTTGCTGTGGCTAAGGTTTTTGATATATTACATAGTATTAAGCTAATCAAGGGAAACTGTAGGAGAACTGATGTGAAAGGTAGATAGCTTATGTGAAACGTTGGTTCGTTTAACACAGCGCCATCTGTTAGAATTGTATCAAATAAGAAACAAATAATTTGCAATAAAATAAAATTGCGACTATAATTAAAGATCTAAGCTATCCTATCTCTTAAGTTGAACCAGACTGCTCACGGTCTGCCAATTCAATTTAAAATCGGTTAAGTAGCTTAGGAGTCCATCGCGGACATACATTGTGACAGGAGATTTATATATATTAAGATTAAAGACGTATATCCAGTACGTTTATTTTGAATTTGGAATTTATCAGTGAATCTGCACACAATTGCCAAGACGCCAGTTCGCGCGCGCAGGTTCTGGAGGCGTCCGCGGTACTAGCCGACTTATTACTAATGGATGCGCAGACTCTGCCTGAGCACACCTATCACCGTTTGCGAAACGAACTCATACGGCCATACAGTAAGTTATCTTTTTTTACAAAAAAAAATTCGGTCGAAGTTTTTTTTAGAATTTTAGGTTTTTAATTGCGTGAATTGACTCCAGTATGTCCCAATCCAGTATGTTTTTCAATAGGGTCACACTAGCGCGCTAAGTCTCGAGAATCTCAGGAGAGATGGCAGTTTTTAATTGTTACTGATTTGGAACTATTTTTGATTAAATATTCTATGTTATGAAATACGTCAGTGGCGCTAGAACCTTTAAAATGTATGAATCTGTTTCATGATCACTTATCTTATAGGCAAGTAGGTGATCAACCTCCTGTGCCTGATACACGCCGTCGACTTTTTGTATTGGGCAAGCCGGTTTACTCTATTAATCGTTTGAGCGATTTTTAACTGCGCAGTCGGTTATCAAACCTCAGGAATGAGAGTCGCACGTTAAAGTCGCTAGGTCAACAAACTCAATATATTATAACGCCGTTTTATACTCAAAGTTGCTGAGGGCGAAGTGGATCGCGCTGCGGCATTGGCCGAGAAGTTCAAAGCGTGGCAGTTATTGGTGGAAATGTGTATCCGTAAACCCGACTCTGAAAGATTGTACAACTACGTCGACAAGTATGAACACGAGGTTTGTTTTAATTATATATATTTTATGTGACAATTTTTATGTGACGATAAGTTCTTTTTTTTTTCTTTTTAATTCTTATCAATTAATTATTATTATTAACGTGAAATTCAAGTTTTTTCCTTCAATCTAAGAGTGGAAACGATCTTTGGGGCTTTGGTGCTAATAGTTGTTTGTGTACTTCACTTAAAGGCCGGCAACGCACTCACTAAAAATGGGTGTCTATGGGCTGCGATGACTGCCTTTTTGGGCGTCCCGCAGGCTCGTTTGCCCCCTAATATAAAAAAAAAATATTTATGTCCGATTTACACGAGGCTAATTTTTCAAGCTAGGTAGGATAGAAAGCTAATAGTGTTTATATGAGGCTAGGATTAAGCTATTACTATTGTAGTGACTGAGATGACCACACGACTTAAATAAGCTGTATGCGAAAAAAACACTATTCGCCTAATTGACTTACTTCGAAAAAACTGTCTGTCAGTCCCTGTCTTTAATTCGCCACACTTTTTTGGTAGGGCTGAATCACGTTTAGAGTTGTCTTTATAACTGGAAGGGTGGCGTTTCTCAGACATTCATGGTCACGGTACAGTTGTAAAAACTTTAAATTAATATCCATACTTAGTTTGGGCATCTTAAAATCTCAAAAAGACGTTGCGGTGACACAAATAAACAAAACGCGTGGTTAGTGCTTACTAGCCAATTAAAAACTTTCGCCGGCCACAGGCAGTGATATCAACTCCTACAAAATGTTCCCCCAGGACCAACTTCAAATAACCCCTAAATGTTGGTCAAAAACCCCTAAAGTTTTTGTACACTTGGTTCAAGAGGTAATTTCAAATATGAATTAAAAAATACATTTTACATATTTATATATGTTAATCAATGACCGAATAATATTAATGATAATAACAATGAGATGAAACGATTCTTATATTTTTTTCTTTACATTTCTTGGCAGACATTATTTTGCGTCGTCGATTTCTTAAATAAAATACACCCTAAAAATCCCCCAAAATAAATTTACCTCCTAAAAAACCCTGGACATTTTGTTTCCCCCTAAATTTGGGGAGAAAACCCTTGAAGTTGGCATCACTGGTCACATGAAGGTGTTACACAAGCCAGGATAGTAAAATCAAATGGAGTTCTCGTTCTAAAAAATAGAACACCATCCTATTAAAAAAAACATATGTGCAATTCACACATGGTAGAAGTGAAACCTTCAAAAACATTTTTTTTATTATTAATCATATATAAATTAATCATTTTCCATTATCTAAATGTGTGTGTTCTTTTAAAACAGTATATTTTAATGATAAATTTTAATTTATAAGTTTAATATAAATTTTTAATTTGGGAAAAACTAAAACATCGAAAGTTTGAAATTCGATCAAATGAAAAAGCGGCAGTAAAGAGAGGCTGTATAATGCCTGCTATCTCATTTTCTCCCACGTTAAATCATATGATGAATTGATGTTTCTGTCTCTCTTTACCGCTGCATCCGGTTTGAAATCACGACGATTCGAAAGAAGTTTATCTATCTCATTTTCTCCCACGTTAAATCATATGAATTAATGTTTCTGTCTCTTTTTACTGTCGCTTTTTCGTTGCATCCGGTTTGAAATCACAACGATTCTAAAGAAGTTTCACTTCAAAACTATTCTGGCTTGTAAACTAGACTACTAGCTTACTAGCTCAGAAATGTAGCTAGTTTTGTCTACACGAAGCCAGAAGTACTAGCTTGCTGAGTTGCTGACGCTAGCTTGCTATTCTAGCTTGAAAAACTAGCGTCGTGTACCTCGGATATCCGATATGATGAGTGAGGATGATATCATCCTATTTTATCTTATAAACAATATTTATTAATCAATAATAAAAATCATCTCAAGTAATATTCAATGAGATCTCTAGACTTTTGATTCGATAACCCAAATATACTTATTATTGTTCCTTGCTTAACTAGGGTTGTTATTATTTAGGGTATAGCAGAGACTGCCTTTGCCTATCTAGCATCAGGATTTGGGGCTGATAGGGCTCAATTGCTTCGGGGATTAGGTGAGCGTCGTCCAGGTCGACTTGCCCGATGGTTGGCCGCAGCGCCCCAAAGACGGGAACTGCTTGCCGTTCACCAATTGGCTCGAGCCCCGTTAAGTGATGCTGCTATCACACTACTGCAAATGGCTAAGGATGAACGCGACTCGGTTAATAGGATGGTGGTATGTCTATGTATTAACATTTCTATCCTTTACATATTTAACTCTTTGAATATAAACGTGATTTTATTTATTTTAGATCCGAATCTAAAGACCGTCTAGAAGACAGATTCAATTTACATACATATTAAAATCGATCTATCTGTAATAGTTTAAATACAATACTTTTTCATGGTTTTTCGAAGGTGTTAAATATTATTCGGTCAGCGAATAATTGAAAGCGTTTAATAAAACCTAACACTGGTACATACAAAAAATACATTTGTAGTAAAAGTGTGTTTTTTGCTCCGCTGGTCCCCGTAAAAAGTTTACCACTGGCGCAGTTTTGTCACATATACTTATTTTTTAATATCTCATTACCTTACGAAGGCAGAGATTAAGTAACTTAAATAAGGCACCAGGCGGACGATTTGTTCCAGGTAATCTTGGATCAATATCTATACTAATATTATAAAGAGGAAAGGTTTGATTTTTTGTTTGTTTGTTTGTTTGTATGAATTGAATAGGCTCCGAAACTACTTGGCAGATTTGAAAAATTCTTTCACTGTTGGAAAGCTACATCATTCCTGAGTGACATAGGCTATATTTCATTTTCAAAAAAAATAGGCATCCTTACTAAAATTACGATAACATTAACATTTGTTTATTATTTGATACAATTCTAACAGATGGCGCTGAGTTAAAGGTAGTTTAGTTTAGGTCCGTGTCGTGGTACCAACGTTTCACATAAGTTCTCCTACGGTTTCCCTTGATTAATTTACTACTATGTAATATAACAAAAACCTTAGCCACAGCAACGCTTGGCCGAGTCTGCTAGTAAATAATAATACTTGGAGGAAAGTGAAGTAATATGAGATTTAATTCTACAATAGCTTTCGTATTAGCGTTTATTGTCTAGATATTTAAAATAATAAAAATAACTTAAAGCTTTTCTTATGTATTATATTATTAAAGATAAATAAGATATATGATAAAATAGGTAATAATGTAATTATTTTAAGTAGTTAAGAATTAAGTTTGTTTATGGAAGAGCTGGGAACCCTGACACAGGTATTTTTTACTTAAGTTTCCAAATCTTACACCTAGGAATGAAAATGTACCTACTTAAAATGAATAAACACTTTTTTATTAAAAAAATGTAGCGTACAATAAATACTAGTTATCGTACATAAAAAAGGATACAGAAAGAAATATAAAAAAACATTAATTACTAAATTAATAATCACGTTTCAACAGAAGTATAGAATGTGGTTTCAGATTTGCTTACTTTGAGAAAACATCTTATCTTTTAATTTTTTATTTTTTTTTGAAATTTTCACTCTACTCCCCTGCCTAGGGCATCGAGCCCGGGTTTACCCGGGCCGTAAAAACCCGGGTTTTCCCGGTTCTGAGGATTACAAAAAAAACCGGGTTTCAATTTTTAAAACTCGGGTTTTCGGGTTTTTCGGGTTTTTTTTTTATACTTTTGTTTTTGTAGTTTATTAAGTTTAAAGCACTTTGAATGCAATAATAAGTAAATTGAATAAAAATTCGCTTTAATAAATTATTATTTATGACACAAAAAGTAGCTTCCTTGCTACGTTCCTACCCATAAACAAGACATGCAAGTTAAATGCGCGTCCATCTCAGGACATGAGAGGGGTGAACTGTGGAGCAGTTGAGAGGGGAGGGTGTATCGTTGCGCGGGTGATGAATACCGGCACCATTTGAGACTGATGCCAACCCAAGTATGCAGGTTATGGTGTCTCATATGGCTGCAGTTGATGGAATTTCTCTTAGAACGTTCTCAAAATAACAAGATTTAAAGTACCTTTCTGAAAAGACCGGCAACAAATTACCAACTACTGCTGATACCGTTCGCCACATAATTCTCAAAGACTTTGATAAAAGGAAGCTAGAAATAATAAACGAGATAAAAATTATACTGTCAGATGAAAAGAAGTTTTCGATATCATTCGATGAATGGACATCCATGAAAAATAGAAGATATATAGGGATCACTTTACATTCACCAAATTTTGCGAGGGATAGCAGTTTTCGAAATCTAGGTCTCATACGCATTCACGGGTTCATGAATGCTTACAATTGATTGAGGCCAAAAGATCGAAATGCTCGAAAAAACCGGTCTACCCGGGTTTTGATTACTCTTAGACCCGAAAACCCGGGTTTTCAGAATTGAACCGAGTTTCGATGCCCTACCCCTGCCATAGTGTCCAGGGACTTTATGTATCACTGCTACTATTTAACGCGTCGGGAATTTCAATCTTTTAAATTTACAGACAATGGCTTCTCTGGCAAAGCTGTGTCTTGTGGCTAGTGACGAAAGCAAGGCCCAATTGCGAGACAAGTTGCAACAGTCGGAAACTGTTTTAAGTTTGGGGGCCCAACATCGCGCCTTGCCCAAAGATATACGACTCCACTATGGCTTAGGAGAACACGATATGAAAATATCGGACCCGGAAGAGTTGGTGCAGGTATGTGGTACTTTTATTCGTAATCCAGTTCTTGCAATTTTTTTATTGAAATATAACGCATATGTGATGTTCAAAAAAATTAGTTTAACAGTGTACACAAGTGAAGTGTATTCCTATTATCGCTACAACGATTTGGGTATGATCCCAGATTTTGTATCTGTCTACGTGCCGGAGACAGACCGACTTTTTGGGTGTAAGGTTCCTCACGATGTTTTCCATCACCGTAGGATGAATTAATAATAATAATTTATTGTAAAAATATGGTACAAAAATGTGTTAGGCGGTACAATCGTTAGTTCTCATATTCTGCCACACAATGGTGCGCAAATTTCTCCCTAAGGAATTTTATATTTTACATTATTAGTTATATGAATCAGTCAGGTCAGTTCTTATATTGTTTGTATAATACGTACATATCATATCATACATTATTAAATATATATTAACTACAGTAATTCACGCAAATTATTATTTATTGAATAATACATTTTTTAAAAGTAATACACCCAGTCGATTTTTAAAGACTCTAGTTGGAAGATCTTTTAATTCTTTTGGTAAATTATCGTAAACCCTTATTTTCATACAAAAGGTGTTTTTCCTAAACAGTTCCAAAATGATTCTTGGCACGGCCAATTTCTCCCCATAGTGTTAAATGCGTACATGGAAAGTCAATTGAACCACAGATACCACTACGGTGATCAACGGAATGAGAGACGCACGCTGATGCCAATAATGCTCTTAATTAATTATAATTAAAAAAGTATATATTTTCTGCTTAACAGATGTATATTGACGCGGAGAGTACATCGCTAACAGAGTACGACTACAAAAAGGCCCTCGATCTCACAGATTTTGTAGATGACCCAGAACTACGAGAAGAACTTAGATTGAAGGTAAGAAATAAATTAAATATTCACTGCTTAATTTTCTAATAAAAAATATTTGATTGTAATAAGAATTTGGAAGTTCGGGATTTTAAAGAAAATCTTTACGCTTTGGCACATTTCAACACAGGCTAAATCACTGAAATATAATTGTTTAATTACATTTTATGGATTTGTGCTTTGTTATGTTTTATTTAAATAGGTAAAACTGTATTTTATGTATATGTTTGAATGTGTATTCCGTTTTTAGCTTTTGTGTATAATATAATTATTTGAATATTGTTTAATGAGTTGTAGCTCGAGGAATACTTTAATAAAATAAATAAATAATTATTTATTATACATTTTCTGTAATATTATTAATGTTAATATTAAAGTAAAATGTGTTCGCAGATATGGTGCGCGTCAATCATGCGCGAGGATTGGTCTCACGTCAGCGTAGAAGACCCGCAGCAGGCCGTAGAAGGGACTCTTTTCTATCGACTGATAGACCTTCTTAATATAATGGGTAAGATGCTTACACTTTATTAAAGTAATTGAATATTTTTGTAGTGTAACACGTGCAAACAAATATATCTCTTCCAGTACAGTATATTAAAAGAAATAAGGTAGTATAAAATTTTTAAATGTTTTCGATTCATTTGAGGTCTAGGAACAGGAGAGATTTTTGTTTACTGTAAAACTTTGAGTTTTGGTTTGAATACACATTATATCTTCTATCTAGGTTTTTCGTAGTTATTTTGTATGATGATTTGCTATTGTAAAAGAGTACCGAGAGATTTTTACGCCGGCTTTTTCTCTCGGATGTCTACTGATGCAAACTTAATGAATAAGTGTTACCTTACATTTCACCATAAACATTTATTTTGGTCCATAATACGTTAGAACCGTCTTAAAATAAAATATCCTAATATTATTTAGTCTACTTAAAATCATATTTCACTCGTCTTTTTGTATAACGTTTTAATTTAAACACAATTTTAGGCGCCGACGTCGAGAGTTTACTTCCCCCGTTGGAGCTGATATTGGAGCAGAAAGAAGTGCGTCGATTGGCTGAAGACGCGCGTCTACACTATCTCTTGAAGTATACGTACGCCTGTCTCACTAATCACGATACCGACCAAAGTATGGACCAGTAGTAGTAGCCTTAGCCCTCCCTTAGTTAAAATACCTCTTACGATAGCTTCCTCAATTCGTCTACGTTAGTACGATATGCGATTTTGCGTATAATTGGTACGGCTCATTTCACAAAAATTATACAGTTTTAATTTGAATATTAAGTATAAACATGATTACTGTCGAATTATAATGACGTAACACATGAACTACAGGAAAACTATAGATCTAACGCACTTTATTCACGTGTTCGTTTAAGCGTGTACGTACGTGTACGCCCATAGAGCGTTATTCACGATCGCCATACAAAACCCATATTTTTTTACTACATCATTACTATTCATATTGTTCTTGTGTGTGATTGGTCAACAGTCTTTTGAGGGTTCGTGATATATAGTTGAAAACGAATGACGAATCCGCTTGTATTGTTATATATCTATTCTAAGTGCTTATTAAATTTAGATTATTAAGAACATTTATGTTGTATTAAAAATGATGATGAAATTTAATTTATACGTAAAAAGCTTTGACCGCGGGAAGTTTTGTAACGGGCAATGATGCAAATTAAAGTGATTGTTTCGTGTTGAAAGCCTTGACACTTTTCTTTCAATGGTCACAGAAGGCAATGACTGCATTCAGTTATTTAAATAAAAAAATTTAAGTACAAACTTTAATTTGCTTTAAAATCTGATTTTTAATTCCAAGTATTCTGACATTTCATAAGTGTTGCTATTAATTGTTCTTCATGGAAAAGAGGACCAATTTGACCCATTTGAAAATAATAAATAATCAAATGTTTTATGTACAAAAAGGTACTTAAATCTAAATATTTACTTACTCAAGTGACAGAAAAAATATTTAAATTTCACGAACATTATATCAAATTAACTTTAAGTACATAGTTTGTTTTATTCTTTGGAATAATAAAAATGATAGCTGTCAGAATTCCACGGAATTAAAAATCAGAGTATTGTAATTAATATCGTAGCCAATCATATGTAAGCAGATTTCGTTTGAAAAAAAGGAATGAATAAATTTATATTTTTTTCAATACTTTAGTCACACGGCGTAAACAAAATATGTTCACATTCGTTTTCTTAGAAATGGGTGTGATCATAAAAAGGCGTATAATTTGTCTCTAAAGATATAAATGGGATAATCCATTTTATATGAATAAGGACCCAGATGAGATTGCTGTAGAGAAGATTTGCATTGTTTTAATCTTATTGCTGGCAAATAAGATTTGTTAAATGATAAATAACGATATTTATTTATAGATGATTTAGGAGCGTAAGATTAAGCGCACACCTTTGCAATTTCTTTGTCTGATTTAATTAACTTCAATCAATCTTTATCTGAACTTGTTAAATATTCTCTAAGGTATTCAGTCAGACGTTTCTATTTTTAATGAAAGTCAAATTTATCAATGCATGGCAATGGTTTGGGAAATCGTATTAAATATCTCGATTGGTCAAATTTCATTAATTGTAGAACGATTCAAACATATATTTATTAAAATCAATCTCATCACGGAGTTTTTAATTTTTTAGTCCATAAAAACTATCTTTTGTCGTGACGCAATAAAATTTTCAACTCACCATTCGATGATGTTCAGTCAGACTGATTTAGATGTAAAATAATATGAAATGTGAATATGTAAGTAAGACTAGTGTTTTCAATAAATGTTTGATTTTGTATTTTACAGTTTTTTATTTAATAGTACATTTTAAATTTGATCTCGCTAAATTTTTCAACGAAGTTTTCTAATTACTAAAATCACTCACATTCAAACATTTCCCAAGTTAATAAATTAATGGTATTTGAAATTTTATATTTTACTATACATATTCTATTGTAATTTTTTTGAATCCAAATAAAAATTATTGAAATTTAGCTACATGTATTTCCAAAGAGATATGAATAATTATTTTAACCAACGTTCAGCGAAGTATAAAATACAATTTAAAAGAGTACATTTTTTAAAAAGACAGTATTCCACTCAGGATCTTTCTCGCTAATCTCCTCAGGCAACAGTTGGCGCCTGGCAGAATGTGTAGTCAAAGCAAAACGTTAAGTGTGGGTCTGACGGGCCTGCGTTGCGCACGCGTGTTGCGCTCAGTTTGTTTATTCCGCGGTCCCAGCATTTGACAATTTGTTCTTGAGGGTGCAACTACTGTTTGTGATATACTGTATACGTCGGCTTCAAACGAGCCGGCTTGGATTGCGAATATTCATTGTAAGTTCGTGTTTTTGTATTTGTTTTACGGATATAACTGTATTTAATATTTTCTTACATTTTTGTTAAATATCTTAGGAGAGTATTATGATATGAGAATTAAAAGAAACTAAACCATGAGAAATATTCTTTTTTGTGCTCGAAACAATAATACAATTACTGTCTTCAAAAAAAACAATTGAAAATTAATTTACCTGCGAACCAATACAATACATATACAATTAGAGCACAATCACTGACTCGTTATATCGTAGCGCCGTGAATTAATTAACTTCTATTATACATACTATTTACAATGAAAATATCACAGTTTTGAATAAGTCATAAAATGAAATAAGAGTTATTATTGTTTGTGAATTTCGGAGGTTTATTTGTATTTGCTGCGAAATAATTGAAAAGCGGCACGATTAAACTTTTTTTTTAAATTACATATTTTGGAAATAAATATGTTACATGGATAATGGAGCATTACATGGATTGAATAGTGAAACTTTTAGTTTTAAGTTTATTCGTTATATATGCTATTATATAATAGTATCTAACATATTTGTTAGAATATAATGTATTTATTCCTATGAGAAATATATACATGCTGAATATTGCTACATTGTACGAAGACTTGAGAAATAAACGTTTACGATGATGAAGGGCCCTTGAAGCTCTCGTGGAGTGATGAAGGCGAGTCTCTAGAACACTCAAGGGCTGCATTTAGCCTTGTACTAATACTTAACTAGTTATTAATATCGGACAGATTTCGCTGAACAAGCATTTCTAGTTGCCCTTCTCTCTAAATGTATTGTTAGGTGTTAAATTTGATTTGGTATACTTCATATAGGACTGTTATTCGATTATAATAGAGGCTATTTCGGCACGAATGACCGACTTATACTCAGTACATAAAGTTTAAAGGGGACATCGCGATCAATATAGTATTGCATGTCCTGCTATTATTAGCAAAAGACATCCTCACAAGTTTTCCTCCTCCTTTTAAAATAGAATTTACAATATTTAAATATAATTAGTTAAATATTTATATGTGAAGACAATGTATATACGCAGAACCAGGATGTTATTTTGAATATAATCCTCTAATTTGTAATGCTTTGTTTACAAAGTGTACTTTTAACAAAAATACAATTTTCGTTAATTTAGTTTTAATATGTCACAAGTTATTTCATTGTAATATTTACATTTAGTAGACCACTTAGTATTTCTACTTATATAACTGTGGTTCAGATTAGCGTGCTACGCTTCAGTAATTCTTGAGGACAGATAGAACTTGACAAAAACTTAATAGCTATTTTTTACTTGACTGCAAGCAAGGTAGCTATTTCATTTTTCACGTGAATATATAATTTTTAACGGTTCTTATAAAGTTTACAGTCCGTTATCCCCTTCATAATAAATGTGCTACTATACTATATATGGAATTTGGTCAATTAATTAGACTTTCATCTAAACGCGTCACTCTACATCACTGCGTCGTCTTTCACGATATACGCTTAATTATTTAATTGCTCGGGTTTTTATATCGTTAAGGTTATTTTACTGAGGTAGATTGTCTAATTTACTCTCAATAAAATGATATAAGTCGCAAATAAATACGCTGTATTATTTTGACTATTTGTCCTAAAAGTTTTTTATGATATCTACGCTAATCGTAATACAAATTGCACAACATTTTTTGTAATCAAAACACTGTCAATTCAACCTTTTGTCATCACTTAACGCTATGTAGATGCTAGGTGTTGCCACAGATGTACCTAGTTAATTTGTACCTAAGAAAAGTAACGAATTTCATGCGGATTTGGTCAAAAACTTCGTTAAATTAAGAAGCAGCGATGACTCATATATTCTATATAAACTTTTTATTTTTAAGCCCTATATGTGTCATGGCATAGGTCTGTCCTTTGGATGACGTATGAATGTTATATGATTGTGGCTGTTTGAACAAGGCATGTATGCAGTGTTGCTCATTAGCACACAATAGATGAAAACCGCTGAGAACCCGGTGGTAACTGCTAGGATACGCTTTCTCACGGCTGTCGAGTTATAAGGTTTTTGCAGGATTAGCCAAAGAGGTCACGACTCGTAAAGAAAATGAATATATCTAAACACTCGTCCACACATTCTAAATGCTATGTGAATCATTAAAGAACCCGAAAATGCGCATTTACTCTGTATGGTGGACTTTGCTTCCGCACTTAGTCGTACATTTGGTCCGTTATACGTAATTTGCCTTAACTATTATATAACTTACAATATATGTGTGGAAGAAATTAAGCGTGACATTGTGTCTGTAATTAACAATGTGATTGTTACTGTATTTGAGAAGCCCATATATTTACTATTCATTGAATATTAATTCGGTAGCGACTCGATTTTCGTAACTTAAATTTGGTGATTGTTTAATATTTATAAGTAATTTGAATTGCGACGAAGTAATGATATCCTTTTCAATTTTTTGTGCTACTTTTAAAGATTAAGGTTTCATAACTAAGCCGTGGTTAATAATATTATTTAATAAGGTAGCGATTTAACATACAATAGATATTAAACACCATGTATAAATCTTAGTATGTAAAGTCTTTGTAGCTAAAGGCTATTAACAACTTAAATTTACGTCTCGTGATTCTTCTAATAAGGATATCCTCGTTTCCATGAAGATTGCAGCTTTTCGCAAGTATCTCATTAGTTCATTACCACTTGAATTGTGGGGATAAACGATTTTAGCTATTTCATAACGAACTGTTTGAAATTGATCTGCAATGCGATTATGAAATTAAACCTTAGCCAAGTAACGTTATGTATCTACAATGACCAGAAACTGCAACATAGTAATTATTCAAATATACAATAAATAAATATATTTATTAAAAAGTGCGGGCGTACAAAGTATATATATCATAAGTGAAACTTTTTTGTAACTTAATTATTACTATGGTAAAAGCCCAAATAGATGATCATGTTCCAGTATATGATCACTCCATGTATTTCTATATTCACACTGAAACATAAATACATAAAAATCTACGTTTACTGCAGAAGACGTTATGTGACAGAATTGCCATCTAAAGTTCTAATATATTACTTCTAAAAGTATTCATCAAACAACTGCGTGTATTTTAGTCTCGATCTCCCTTTCTCACTCTCAATCGGTCTCATTCGCTCTCTCTCTCTTTTAAAACGCTGCAAACTTCGTGACGTTCCCTCATGCGCCTAAAGAAGTTTCACTTCAAAAATACGTGCTTCAATGTATTAGTTAGCGCGCAACTTACTATGGTTTTTTACATCGTAGTACGTATATCCATTAGCCACTCCTAAGTTTTCAATAATTACCATTTTAAATAGATGATGCATTGGTATGGTTGCGCGGGCGCACCCGACAGCATAATCCAACACTTTGTATGGAACCACTTCCGGCATCGATTTAGCGATACGGATGCGTATTCGTATCACCGATGCACTCATTACTACGGAATTTCAATCATTATTGGCATTATTTTTATATCTATATAGTATAATTGTCGTCAGGTTAAAATCTTAAACATCTTTAACAGAGAGTTTACTTAGCCAATTGGAACTCGTAAGAATTCAGTATTATTATTATTTTCTTTTTATTTACTTTGCATTTACTTGTGAATTCAATAGTTACAGAAATAAGTTTTTTATTCTAAGAATTGTAAAGTCATTCCATATGTCGTGTAAATAAGGTACATCACAGTAAGCGTACTGTATGATCTAATAATAATAATATTGGGAATAAGTATTACCGTAAAAATATAAGTGTAGTCAATAGATACAATAAAGTATTTGTACATTTTGAGTATACTGTGTTGACCTCATTTCGCAACGTACGGGGTCCCACCTGCCCCCACGTTCAACTTACTTGGGGTGCTCGGGGTCGTTGAACTCAATATTGATACCATCAACACACAATAAGGGCAAAATGTACTGGAAATTTCTATAAAAATAGTATCTATTAATGATTTAAACAACAAAACAATTAATGCCTCAAAAAATTACACGATGAAAATAGCGCATATCTATGATTTTTATCGAAAAACCAGGATTTTATTTGTAAGCTAAATACCAATTTTACCTTTTATACTACTATATTTATTATTTTATACTATTGTATTATGTTTATACTATTTTATTTGCCGGTTATACTAAATATATATATTATTATTTACCGATTAGTGTTATGTCGAGCAAGTAACGTTCCCGTAGCAGTCTTACATCTTATCTAATGTGGCGTAACTTAACAAACAAAGTTATCTATCTAAAGTTTAACGTGCGATATGTAAAATATGTAGAAGGTGTGTATTACTTATACAGTGTGTTAACTGGTTATTATCATTGGCAAATTGTTTACTTTCTTTTAATTATACTGGTCCGTGAAATTGTCTATAATTACGAAGGTCTACGAAACGTAAAGCACGAGTAGTTAACGACTAAAGTAGAAGCAAGCCTACTGCAAAAAAAAATCGAAGGACAATTTCAATTCCTATTTTTATAATGATATAATGTAGATATGTATCTACATTATTGCTATGTCTTTAATTTGTTCACTAAATAATAGTAATAGGAATACAAATTAAATGTGTGTGATGTTATTTGTACGCATTTTGTCACAGTGTCAAGTTTAATTTAAATAATATGAGGTAACAATTTAAACAAACCGTTTCGAATCCGCCTCTTTCGGTACGTAAAAGTGCAGAGAGCGTTACTCTACACAATTCAAAGTTAAGATAATATATTGAATACTATACTCTGGGTTTATTTTAAGAAAATTGACCTGTTTTAATATTCTTTAAGCCGTTTGACTTTATACATCATGCACTGTGGACATTTGGCAAATGTGGAGCTTTGATACTAAGTTGAAAGCTTTTCGTAATTCACAAACATCTAAGCTGTCCTATTTCTCCAGTCAGTCAAAATGTGTGCTTGTGAATGAAGTTAGAAAATATTTGCTTATTTCTAATGTAGAACACGAGAAAATAAGAACTTTTGATAATAACATAGATCTTTGGTACAAAAAATGAAGGAATATATTTGAGAATTTAACAAAAATGTAGACGAAGATCACTTTTTAAACAAAGCTTAAAATAACAAGTTCATAAAGTTTATGATAGGATTTTGTTCAATGAATCATCGATAAATACGTCAATATTCGATTGTAATATTTTTGTGGGACCTTGGCCGAAAGATAAGTGCCAGAAACACTTCTCTAGTCGTTAACATATCGTAAATCTAATATCGTCGCCTCGTAAATTTAATTCTATATCAAATAGTTGAGCTTCAAATAAAAATAACACTGAACTATTTATTTCCTTTGAGGCTGGTCGGATTAAATTCAATGCCGCAGCCGTCAGATCCTAAACATAAACACGTATCAGAAGCCCAGTCATCGTTTGAATGCATAAATAAAATTATAAATATTGTATGGATTTTCTATTCTCGCAATAAAGGTCAGAGTTACATCCCAAACCGTCAGATGCAGCTAAATTTAAATTCCATTGTGCTTCAGGCACTAAAGGGTAGGTACGTATGGTTAATACAATAGACTGCCTTTTTAGGAGTTAACAGCCACAACAATTTAATAAATTGAATAAATTCATATGTATTCGCAAGAATAATGATATTCCGCTGATTTGTGTGAGTCGATAATACATTATATTTCCTAGATAAGTATACAATTTTTGTTATAATTGCAAAATATTTTATCACACAAATATGAGTAAGATTTTGCTTTGTTTTTCGCATACTACTATTCTTTGACAAGCGTATACGTTACACTAGCGAATGATTCAATTTACAAAAAAATGGCTTAGTAAACAGACTCATACAAATACGCTTAGTAAACAAGCTTTGAAATATGACATGATTTCAACAGTTTTCCAAAATCTTTAATAGCTTTTCCTATAACTGTAACCGTTGGAGGTGCAAGACGTGAAACCCTCTCGCGACTAAAATTTCGTGAGCTGACTGCTAATCGCTCATTATCCTTGAATCGTATGTCATTCAACGCACCCAATGCAATGCTCTTTGTCTGTACTTGGACTGGATAGTTGAAAGAGTCGATCAATTAGAGCCAATATTAAATATTTTCAAATATAAAATGCCCAAGATCTTGTAAGAGAGTAATTGGATACCTGCCAATAAAATGTATGTTTTTATAACATAATCACGAAGAAGCAGCTATGCGCTATTCATTACTATTACTTTAATCTGCTTTATTAATCTTTATATTTATTATTCATACATAATGCTAGAGGCGAGAGGCTATACCTTTATGTGTATTATATTTAGATTTATTTTTCAGTATTTTATGAGCAACGTGGTAAACAGAAGCGAAAAACTAACCGCGTAACTCAAGTTGTCAACGTCATTTAGTTCAACAAATAAACTTTCAATTTGTAAATTGAAAGTTAACTTTAAAAACCTTAAAGAAACAATCACTAAAATACTGCACTGCAATTTCGTAACAGGTGCGGTCTGTATTGCAGACATACATCCACGATCAATGGATGATTTAACTTATTAGCATTCAATGAGTTGTTTGAACTATTGGACGCTACACAATTGCACCTTTACTGCGGAAAGCTTTAGATTATTTTAGCCCATGATTAGCCAATTGTGCTTGTTCCGTGTAAGCCCTATGGCTAGCAATATTTATTGTAGCGGCAACATACATTTTTAAAATTAGTTATTAGTCAGTCGTGTGTAAGAAACAATTTACTTGTGAGTTGTCTGGAAGAATCTGCTCTTAGAAGTAAAACCGCCCCATTACATCTATAGTATCTTATAATTTTACTTGTTTGTATGGAAATTTAATTGTTTATTTTTATTAACAATAATATTATCCTTGTATACATCCTAGATATATTACATCTAAATTTAACTGTGTATTTTCTACCGCTTTGGTAGAATTAGGCTGAATTTAGTTTAACACGGAGGCGTATATAAAAAGTTAGCAGTTTAACCGTTAAGTAATCAAAGTATCAAAATTAAGTTTGTAATTCATTTAGACACTGTAAAAGTTATTTTAATATCTTCTATATTTCATTAAATTAGCCCTATTAACTTTGGCAATTAATTTCGTTTCACTTACACCTTAGCTCATCTCCCATTAAATTTACTAACTGCGTCTGTAATAGCATTTGCCTCAATTAAGTCAATATTAGAATAAAAGTTTTAAAATAGCCAAATACCGGACGAAACCTTTACTTTTATTAGATGCGAAAAATGTTAAATGAACAAAAGCGTGCGTTAGCCTTTAATATACATTCATCATAAGTAATTATCGACTTCCAGTTATGTATTGTATAACATTGTTATGTGTTGTGTTACCTGAACACACCCGATCGCCTTATCGAGGTCAAAAGAAATTTAACACCATCTATGAAAGATTAATAACGGAAAACAACCTTCCTTATTTCGATGAATCACTAAACTGTGGAGGTAACTGGATCAGCGGAAAATGTTTCTAATGGTACTGAATTTTAAATACTGTGGGTTTTCGAAAGCTGCTTAGCAATTGACACACTAAAAATTATTCTGGGTCTTCAGTCTACTTGCAATACTTCGGTAACAAATTGCAAAATAACGTATTATTGCAATGTTTTTGTGTCAATTTGAAGCTGAATTACTGCTTAGGCTTACTTAACTAAGCTAGTATGGATTTGGGGATGACCGTAGAAGGACCGGTAGTTCAAGGCTAGACCTTGAGTGGCCCGGAAGTAGTAGGGATTCACGGGTTCTGCCTCACTCGCTGCCTCAGTCAACCTAACCCCCCGTGTGTTTCTGGCTCAGCGGCAGTCCCCACCTAAAAAAAAAAGTTTGGTCTCTTTCCCCACTAAACAGACCGTGCTGAGTCGATAGCACTCACTCCCGAAGCGATATTTCTCTCTGTTTCGAAGTTAGGTTTTGCTATACGTTGCAAATTAATCGATTTACTAATCACCTCATAATAAGAATGTAACGTCTCGTCCAAATCCTCATTTACTAATCACCGAGTCAGTTTCGTATGCATAATTAGCAAATTACCATGCGCATTTACCTGCAAATGCACCAGGACAGATGGGAAAAGGATTTACTGAACATTAAAAATATGATTTCCGTGTTTTATGTGTTTATTTGCATTATGTTACAATACAACTTTACTAGTGTCATGTCATTTCTTGGTGAGTCATACGAAAAATTTCTGAGGTAATCTTCCAAGCTGAAACCCCAGAACTTGTAGTACAAATATACTACACAATACTCCCCACAAAAGGCAGAATAGATGTCCTGAACGCTAGCTGTATTATAGCTCCATACCCGACAATTTCTTCTTAAAAAATCCGCTATTACTCTAATAGGCTTACGTCCAAATGAATCAAAATATTCTCCAACTTTTTCGTGGTTGATATGAATAGCTACCCAATGAGATCCTGGTTGTGAGTCAGGATCGAGATTGCATATAATAAATGTGGGTAAGTGTACGTGCATTGGTAGGCGATTCGAGGGGTACACGCTATACTGGATGCTGGGATGTATTTTATGGAGACTCATTTGCAGGTTTAATGTATTCATTTTTACTCCAACGCGTTTGACCTTCTACTCTTTGTATTTAACAAAAACGGAAAGGACCCTTGAGAATCACGTTGTGCTTACTTAGCAATTTAATACTGTCTTCGAAAACTATCGGAAGTTTATCAGAGCGAATTCGCAAAAGCGACATTTAATCCATAACTGTTAAGATACTTGTATATTTAGAAATAAATAGATCTGCTTACGTTCAATATTTATTCATGATTTGACAAACTTACAATATTTAAAAAATTACACAAACACGGATAAAATCATTACATTACTTATTGTACATACGTTATATGACTGTTGTATTATTAACAAGTTTGGTATAAAAAAATAAAAACATTTTGATTACAATATACTATGATAAGAAATAACAATTATTTTAGTATTCAGAGAAACTTATTTTATATCAAAACATGACTTAAAATGAGTAGACATACTTTTATGATTGCATTAATTATGACAGATTCACATAATACTTTCTCTTTTCATAAAATACAAAAGTAGAAAAGTTGCAACGGAATGTAACAAAAATGAGATTCTGTAGTTGAAATATTATTATATTATCCCATACATTTTGAGATAATGAATCAGTCATACATAATAAAAACTTACAAAATGTGATGTATCCTAACTTTAGTGACAAAAAATAGCATTTTTTCTTTTAAACATTATGTTTGGCGGTTAAATAGAAACAACATTTACTAATAAAATGTATTAAAATAGACAGAAATTATAATAACATAGGGCAGGAGAAAGTAAATTAGATATTTAATTATAAACTATAAATTCTTGTTAAACAGTAAAAATATTAACAGGATTAATGAAGATCTAAAACAATAACAATACTTGTCTTTTTAGTAATAAAAAATCAAAATTGTTATACAATTATAAGAAGAAACTAAAAAAAATTAAATACTATTACCTATTTTAACACCAACAATAAGATTTAAAATTTACATGTTGTCATTAATAAATATTTATCCTAACTATAATTTTTTCAGAACTTTACAATTACTTATTTTACAATTTAAAGCTAGTCATTTGTCAGGTTATAATTTTTATGATACATTGAATTCCTAATTACCCTAAGACCATAACTTTGATTACACTACTTATTTATTAATATTATGATACATTTATATATGATACAATTATAAATCTTAAATAATCCATAATACTAGTATTGGAATCTGTAATTAATTATTAACCATAAATATATTTATGTTGTGTTGTATAGATCTCTCAAAATCCTATAAGTAATTAAAATGTCATAGAACATAGACAAATCGAAAAGTGTATGTAGATAAAACTCATGTGCGTATTCTAAAATATTTTATCTGAATTTTTTGGAGTTTAAATTATGTAGGTACTGATTTCGAATAAGCCTCTTTGACCTTTAATGTGAATAGTAGAAAAATAATAGCAATAGGTGAACAAACAGTCTACTAGTAATAAATAAGACGCAAATGTTGACGATTTCTTAACACAAAAATAATCACATAATCTGGAGTTCCTCTTAGAGTGGAATAATATAGTTTTATACACTTAATTAGTTCTTATAGTGTTTTAATGCCATCCACCAAATTAAAACTTACACAAACTACAAGGTACATACGCGAATGTAAATACAGATATTAGTTTTATAAACTGTTCTATTAAACTGGCATTATTACATGAGTTACGTTTAATTTTGATACAGTGACGTTAAATATAAGTGGGTTATTTGTTTTAGTCTTTCAACGTCACATATTAATTTTATTAAAAGTTATTTATTTATTGTTACGTGACCTGGTAAACTACCGTTATGTTCCATTGTTATTATCGGCCAGTTATGTGAAAAAATAAATAACTTTTAATAAAATTAATATGTGACGTTGAAAGACTAAAACAAATAACCCACTTATATTTAACGTCACTGTATCAAAATTAAACGTAACTCATGTAATAATGCCAGTTTAATAGAACAGTTTATAAAACTAATATCTGTATTTACATTCGCGTATGTACCTTGTAGTTTGTGTAAGTTTTAATTTGGTGGATGGCATTAAAACACTATAAGAACTAATTAAGTGTATAAAACTATATTATTCCACTCTAAGAGGAACTCCAGATTATGTGATTATTTTTGTGTTAAGAAATCGTCAACATTTGCGTCTTATTTATTACTAGTAGACTGTTTGTTCACCTATTGCTATTATTTTTCTACTATTCACATTAAAGGTCAAAGAGGCTTATTCGAAATCAGTACCTACATAATTTAAACTCCAAAAAATTCAGATAAAATATTTTAGAATACGCACATGAGTTTTATCTACATACACTTTTCGATTTGTCTATGTTCTATGACATTTTAATTACTTATAGGATTTTGAGAGATCTATACAACACAACATAAATATATTTATGGTTAATAATTAATTACAGATTCCAATACTAGTATTATGGATTATTTAAGATTTATAATTGTATCATATATAAATGTATCATAATATTAATAAATAAGTAGTGTAATCAAAGTTATGGTCTTAGGGTAATTAGGAATTCAATGTATCATAAAAATTATAACCTGACAAATGACTAGCTTTAAATTGTAAAATAAGTAATTGTAAAGTTCTGAAAAAATTATAGTTAGGATAAATATTTATTAATGACAACATGTAAATTTTAAATCTTATTGTTGGTGTTAAAATAGGTAATAGTATTTAATTTTTTTTAGTTTCTTCTTATAATTGTATAACAATTTTGATTTTTTATTACTAAAAAGACAAGTATTGTTATTGTTTTAGATCTTCATTAATCCTGTTAATATTTTTACTGTTTAACAAGAATTTATAGTTTATAATTAAATATCTAATTTACTTTCTCCTGCCCTATGTTATTATAATTTCTGTCTATTTTAATACATTTTATTAGTAAATGTTGTTTCTATTTAACCGCCAAACATAATGTTTAAAAGAAAAAATGCTATTTTTTGTCACTAAAGTTAGGATACATCACATTTTGTAAGTTTTTATTATGTATGACTGATTCATTATCTCAAAATGTATGGGATAATATAATAATATTTCAACTACAGAATCTCATTTTTGTTACATTCCGTTGCAACTTTTCTACTTTTGTATTTTATGAAAAGAGAAAGTATTATGTGAATCTGTCATAATTAATGCAATCATAAAAGTATGTCTACTCATTTTAAGTCATGTTTTGATATAAAATAAGTTTCTCTGAATACTAAAATAATTGTTATTTCTTATCATAGTATATTGTAATCAAAATGTTTTTATTTTTTTATACCAAACTTGTTAATAATACAACAGTCATATAACGTATGTACAATAAGTAATGTAATGATTTTATCCGTGTTTGTGTAATTTTTTAAATATTGTAAGTTTGTCAAATCATGAATAAATATTGAACGTAAGCAGATCTATTTATTTCTAAATATACAAGTATCTTAACAGTTATGGATTAAATGTCGCTTTTGCGAATTCGCTCTGATAAACTTCCGATAGTTTTCGAAGACAGTATTAAATTGCTAAGTAAGCACAACGTGATTCTCAAGGGTCCTTTCCGTTTTTGTTAAATACAAAGAGTAGAAGGTCAAACGCGTTGGAGTAAAAATGAATACATTAAACCTGCAAATGAGTCTCCATAAAATACATCCCAGCATCCAGTATAGCGTGTACCCCTCGAATCGCCTACCAATGCACGTACACTTACCCACATTTATTATATGCAATCTCGATCCTGACTCACAACCAGGATCTCATTGGGTAGCTATTCATATCAACCACGAAAAAGTTGGAGAATATTTTGATTCATTTGGACGTAAGCCTATTAGAGTAATAGCGGATTTTTTAAGAAGAAATTGTCGGGTATGGAGCTATAATACAGCTAGCGTTCAGGACATCTATTCTGCCTTTTGTGGGGAGTATTGTGTAGTATATTTGTACTACAAGTTCTGGGGTTTCAGCTTGGAAGATTACCTCAGAAATTTTTCGTATGACTCACCAAGAAATGACATGACACTAGTAAAGTTGTATTGTAACATAATGCAAATAAACACATAAAACACGGAAATCATATTTTTAATGTTCAGTAAATCCTTTTCCCATCTGTCCTGGTGCATTTGCAGGTAAATGCGCATGGTAATTTGCTGAGGTGATTAGTAAATCGATTAATTTGCAACGTATAGCAAAACCTAACTTCGAAACAGAGAGAAATATCGCTTCGGGAGTGAGTGCTATCGACTCAGCACGGTCTGTTTAGTGGGGAAAGAGACCAAACTTTTTTTTTTTTTTTTTTTTTTTTTTAGGTGGGGACTGCCGCTGAGCCAGAAACACACGGGGGGTTAGGTTGACTGAGGCAGCGAGTGAGGCAGTCCCCGGCACGGGGGGTTAGGTTGACTGAGGCAGCGAGTGAGGCAGAACCCGTGAATCCCTACTACTCCCGGAACCACAGGTCTTGAATGAGCTCTCTATGTCGGATATTAGCCCGGGTCCCTTGGGTAGAATGCCTAGCGAGCCAAGAGGGCCCATCTTAAGGGCGTGTGATGGGCTGAGGTGTTTTTAGTGCGTGGGGTCTCTCTGAATAGCAGAGGGATTTAAGTTTTGACTCAGCCGCCGCGTCAAGTTCGACAAGCTTGATGCTGGCCTGCGTAAGGGCATTTTCACCTCATTATAATCAAAGCTAGTAAGGATTTGCTGCAACTGCTCACAGCAGAGACTATTATTAATATGTGTTTGTTATGCAAATAAAATTTATGTATCCGAAAGTCGAAATCGATAGTAATTTAGTTTGCACGTAATATTTTTATGACCCATACTTGTAACTCCGCCCTTCAATCATGTATGGTATTTCAGTGTCGCTAAGAATCAATAGTGGAGTGCGATGGGATGCAAGGGTCTAGAGCGTGGCTTCTCCGCGCCCTCCTATTCGCTGCGTTGGCGTTGGCGGGCGCTGACGTCATCTTTCGAGTTCCAACTGTCATGGTAGGTATGCAGGGACATGGTGAACATTTCTTAAACTTACATAATATTCTGACGATGTGTTTATAATCGTTAACCACCGTAAAAAAAATAATAAAATTATTCATAATTATAATAGGAACAAATAATAAAATGATTCATAATTATTTTATGTATAGTACATAGTTTAATATCTCAATTAATATATTATTAAACTTGTAACAAGCAAGTTAGTGTTTAGAAAGATACTATTCTCAGAAGTTTTTCCGAACCAATTCCACTTAGGGTCCTTCAAGAAAAGAGCGTACCAATTCTTAAAAGGCCGTCGAAGCACTCGCGAGCCTCTTAACATCAGTTGAGCCTCTTGCCCGTTTTCCCCCGTTCTATAAAAAAAAATACGGGTAAAATAACTATCACTTTACCCGTACCTTATAAAAAATAATGTGTGTTTATATATTATTATAATACTATTCCGATGCCTTTCAGCTCCTCCCAACTTAGTTTTATCGGTGAAATAACTAAATGTTTTATTACACCAGGTACACCCAATATCAGTGCAGAAGCGTGTGGGTATAGAGTCCAGCAATGACAGTAAGACAAACGACACCGAGGCGTGGGCGGAAACCGAAGTGGAAGTGACTTACGAGGAGTACTTCGTAGAGCATGACGTCTCTACAGCCGACGCACGCGCCGCTGCCATCGCCCTACGCCTGGAAGATAGTATGTATAACACAAGGAATATGAAAAGTTTATATGGAATTAAAATATGATTGATAATACATTCGGGTCCTCCACTTCTGACCAACGTATTTACAGATATCGTCCAACACTAAAACGACTTATCGACTGATAGCTTGTATGTAGTTGATTATAAAAAATGTAATAGCGTAAACATTTTAATATGAAAAGTTTTGGTTTTGTAATCCATCTATTTTAAACGTTGAAAATAATTTATAACGGCACACTGTGATGACTCAGTGGATAAATTGAGTGTTTTTAATTGGCGTTAAAAGCGAATTTTAATTAAAGCTTGGTATCACTCATTCGCTAGTACTTCTCGTAGTATAAGTACTATCAAATGTTCGTCGACTATCGAATTTTAAAGCGATAATTGTTTGAAAATTTTTACTAAATATATTATAACAACGCACAATGATTTAGAAACATTGAGATGTAGAGGCATACTTATACTGAATATATGAATAGGGATTGTGTCTTGTGTGTGTATCACAATTAACTGCATTAGGTTTGTGCAATAGCGAGCTGTCTAATTGTCTTAATTCGTGGTGACAATGCGCACGCCAACAATAATTATGTGTCACGTATGTAGAAAATCGCGTAGAAACCACACATTTGTACATTTATATAGCAAGTAATCATTGATTTTTTTATATATAACAGGGAGCAAAGTAGCAGGAGGCAGATCTAATGTTAAATAATGCCGCCGCCCATGGACACTGCTAGAAGTCACGCAAGAGCATTGCCGTCATATTAATTGTGATTATTAAGAAAGGAAAAAGCCATACATACATAAATAGTTACATTATATATTAGTTTAAGATGTGGGTAAAATTTTCAATCATTTCACGCGGATTGACATATATTCGAACAATATAATATTCAAAAGCATTTATATATATTATTATTATCAAGATTTATGCTTTGTTTGTTAGTTGAAATCGTCAGATTTTATAAAGCACTCAACATAATGAAAACGCGCATAATCGTGTATGTGTTTATGAAATAGAAATATGTATAACGAGTTCTTATGTAGCGTGGCACCTTTGTATCAACCCCGCAATTGAACACAACCCCGCGTCCTAGGTCAAAGTAATAAAATTAATGAGGGCAGTTGTGTAAGCGAAATTTATTAGATTACAGTAACCCCTTTATAATATACACGATTCAATTCTAGATTTGGCTCCAATATAAATTGCGTTAATATAAATAAACAAAAAAGGTTTTAATACAGAAATAGTTTATAATATCAATTAACATAGAAATCTGACAACAATAATCAATTTGTCGTTACATATCAGTCTATGATGATCACAATTTCTGAAACGTCGAGTTATTTAAATAATTTAATAATGAATTAAGTTTTATTTTAATGTGTATCGCGTTAATAATTTCACTAATATAAAAGAATGGAGTAAGTGTATGTAGTCAATTGAAGCCTCATGAAATACGTGCACTGAATTTCAGTGATCACTACCACTTGAATATAAATAAATAAAACCTTTTTACCCACCAGTATTACAGTTGAGTTACACTTTTCTAAAGACAAAAAGACAAAAATGTTTCTTTTTAAAGACAAAAATGTCACTTACATGAAAATAATACTGTAGATTAACATAACTTTGGAGTTGTTCTTAAAATATTCTCATTAAAAAGACGCACATGCGATAAATTGAAATATAAAAGCAACTAAAGAAATATGGATTATAAGGCATGAATTTAAAAGTAATTTTGTCTAACATATTCAGTTAGCTTCGATTTGTATGAATTGAAAGAAGTAAGATTTTTTATATTTCCTTAAAGATATTTTTATTTTATATGGGCTTCGTAGCATTTTTCTGCCGTAGTTCGTACGTATTTTATTTAGGTAATGAAAGGTAACTCGTTCGACGCATACTTCTATGAGTCACACGTTACGGTTTGGAGAAAGTTAGACTAGTATGGAAAGAATATTTATGACAAGAATACGTCGTATTATAAATATAAAGTTGTTTTAAATTCATTAAGTATGTGTCTCGATATATACTTATGTTAGGTGCAAGATTATACTGGAACTTTTGATAATTTTATCTTGCAATACTTGAATGTTTGTTAATTTAGTTTTGGCGTACACCCCATACTTTAATTAAATAAAGCTTTTATTCTAGCTTTCACGGTTTTCGTCAGACCGTGGAATATATTTGACGCCCCTGGATAACAAAAACAGTTAAAACACATTATAAAAAAATAAATTTAATATGCTTTCAAGAAGTTATTTTTTTCTTACATTACTAAGGGCTTGTTTCACAATGTCCGCATATGTTCCAAATAAGCTTCTTTAGGAACCCATAACGCGAAAAACACTTGACATTTTTGAATAAAGAAAAAAATATTTAACCGTCATTATTTCGTTTTGTTTTTGAAGGCTGTTTCATTGACATACTTCTGTTACCCGATACAATTCAAAGATGAAGTTGAGATCTTCGGGGCTTGCTTTAACCAATAAGCCTGGGATTCAATTGTAGTCATTTAAAGATTCTTTATAATCTTTATCTAAAACTTGAAGTGGAAAATATCCGCAAATCTGGGATACTGGGTTGTATCGAAAATCATAAGGTTTCACTTCCAATTATGGCCAGCAAGGTCGCTAAGGGCGTGTCTTGCATCCGTCACTAGCACTTGACAATGGTGTGTTTTAGTAATTTAATATTTTTTTAATCTGTATTTTCATACAAATTAAAGACTGTGTCTTTAGAGTATACAATGGCATATTTAATCAGAAGTGTTTTGTTTTCTTCAGCGAGCGTTTCAAATACAACGAAATATAACCAGTCATAAAAGCAAAAGAGGCATGAGAAATAAAATACATGCAGAAGGAGAATTAACTCAATATAATTCCGGTGGCGCTACAATCCAATCTGGGTCTTGTCCTTAGATTGTATCCGTATCTTTGACCATTTTTATTTCATAGATGAGTAGGCGATCAGTCTGTAGCAGTCTGTAGTTATTTGGATTTCCGACATGCCAGTCTCCTCATCGTAAAAGAGCGTTAGATGCGCATATAGACAGAAAGCCATTGATGCAGAGCGGAGGTTCGACCCCTCAGCCATTAGAGTCGCAAACTAAAAATACTTTTTTTTAATAAGGTGAAAATGCGTCTACGCAGGCTCGCGCTATGGGTATCGAGCTTGATGGGGGGACTCAGTTGACTCTGCTATTCAGAGAGTTAGCGAGACCACACCACTTAAAACACCTCAGCATTTCACTCGCTCTTACGCTGAAGACACTTAGCGATCAGATAATTAGAAGACAAAATAAATAGTACAAATTACTAACTATAATAAAATAGCTATAAAGTACAGCAGGAAGTAAGAGAAAAATTATTTATATTCATCTACGTACAAATTATAACGTAAATTTTCTAAATACTAAATACTTTAGTAGCACTAATTGCCATTAAAAAATATTTATTTTATAAAAGGCCTTCATAATATCTCGGCCATGACCGTTACAATTTAATTACTGTTTTTGAATTTATAATTTAATGAGACAAGGGAAGGAATTGTAATTATTTCGAATTACTCGTTGACAATGGAACTTTCTTTTTTATTCGCGGTAATGATTTAAATAAAATTGGGATACAAAAAATTTACATTTAATTCGTGTTAGTTAAGTTTATGGCGTATTGTTAAGGCTTGCATGCTACTTCGTTGAACGTTATACCTAGTAACTTCTCTAAAAAACGAAGTATCCTAATATTAGTTATAAATAACTAAATAAATATGTATGATATATTACAAAGAAAGCAAAATTCAATTTTAAATTTCGATCTTACACCACTTTTTCATATGCATAATTAAATTTTGTATTTTTATCCTCATACAGTCACAGAACAGTAAATACTTTTTATAGTATATGTATGACGTCACCCTCAACGATTTCAACCCCTCGGTTCTCGACTTCAATCACCTACATGATCGGGAAGTTATACTAAAAATATATTTACTAACGCTCTCCTGCAATTTTTCCTGTCAACTCAAGTTTGACGTTGAAAACATTTTCCATTTTAATTAAAATATGTTTTCAATGTACAAAAACTTTTAAAAATCCTTTTTAGACTACACTGTCTGATATATCATTAAAAAATGTTGAATTCAAGTGTAAATCCGTAAAATAAATATTATTTAAGCGCGTAGGACTGGCGAAAAACGAATATGAATTTGAAGTGTTTCAAATACTCATTTTTCTAGTAAGCCCTCATCACTTAAAAGCAAATCGGAGAATTCGGTTATAGTTTTATTTTATCGTAAATTTTCCCACTCAATTAAGCCTATACCATTAAAATGAATGAAAATGGTTTTTGCTATGTAATCATATCTGAAGTTGATAGTTGTTCCAACAATTGCATTGACTGTTCACGTATTGTGACACGGCCTTGTCCTAAGCCTGAATTACAGTGGTGAAGGCACGCGTGATGCATCATACCTAATCACAGAGTATTATATGACTTCTCATTTTATTATCTTTTAAATAGCGTCAGCATGAAATGTTTTATCTCGATAGAATTATAACTGATATTTTCCATTATTTAAATTGTTTTGTTTAGATACCAGTATCTTCTCTTGTCGAACTCTTAATAGATTTTATGTTAATTAAGTATAAAAAGCATATTTTTTTAATAATAATTCCGTTTTATCTTCTTCATGAACAAATTAAATTAAAACGTTCATTGTGCCAAGTTTGTAGAGTGCGCTAAACGTCGACTCTTGTTAGTGTTGCCAGCTTTCCCGTAGAGACCTTGGCGAGCTCGGCCACTCGCGGGTTCTCCCAGTAATTGCACTATTTTTGTACCCCTTGTTTTAAACCGCAACTGTTTAAAGTGTTCTTCACATCTCCACGTTTTAGAATAAAATTCGTCTCTCCGAAATACGTTTCATTAGTGCTTTGAAATTTGCATTTTAGTTGGTTTATTGTTCGTCGCGCCACTTCTAAGAATAAAGAAAAACTATAACAGCGTGATGCTGTCACGCCTCATTGAGACCTTGTTCAAGATCAAATGAATATTCATAAAAAAGTTGATGGTCACAAACTGATTAAATTTTTAGGTAGGCCTTTAACTAATTCTCTTATTTTAAATATTAATTGTATTAAAAATTATTTGAAGCAGTTATCAAAATCTTCACAGATGTAAAACAAATATGAGATACGTAACGAATTTTAGAAAATTAGCGTCTACATGAATTGAATAGACATTAAAGACTTTGCAACGTTGCCAGTGATGTGAATTCTAAATAAAGTCACATTCTTATTCTCCGCGAGTTCTTTTAAATAACGGAAATGGAGCAATAGAATGCACTGCGGGATAGTGTCGATAATTGTCTGTCTAGGTTTCGGCATTAATATTAAAGAAACAGTTATGATGTACGCAAGTTAAAACAATGCTATTTTATTTAATTTAAGTATACGAAAATAAAATAAATATAATTGTTGTATTTACAGTCCCTGCTAGTCCAGAAGGCTGCGGACCGTGCAGTCGGCGTGAGGTGGAGTATTGCGAAACGCGAGTTGTAGCGGACCATTGCTGCTGCGAGCGACGTTACCTGCCTGAACCGTTTCCTTGGCTGCCACACACATGCTACATGGGCCCACACCGCTGTCGCCCTCTGGCGCACGATTGCGTTCGTTACGTACGTTTGCGGGACTGCTGCTGCTACCGTCACTTGGCCCAACGGTGGAAGGCCATCTTGTCACGTTCCAGCCGGGTCGCAGTGGGCGGTGTATCGCTTTTATTGCTCTCTATGTTATTGTTTGTGGCGTACTTGTGACCCGCACCCACGCACCCACCGCCGCTGCCGCCCGCGCATGTCTGATCAGCTCCATATTTATGCCCTTAACTTTACACTCATAAGGGAATCTAGTGAATACCCATTCACGACACAGAAGTTAACGCATTTCTCTACCAAACGATACCATGTGAATTTATCAACATTATTGATTATTGCAAATTGAATTATATTCATCACGCATTTTTAATGTACAAATAATATGTTATATACTATAATGAATATTTAATATCAGAATATATTAATGGTTATTTATGCACCCTTAAAATAGGTCTCTATCCAAAATATAAGTAGGTGTTAGTGGCGCGTAAGTGATTGTGGCGAGGTTGGGAACTAGCTCACGAAACATCAAGAAAAGATCTTAAAACCATACATTAAGAATTTTTACAGAATTAAGATTTTTTTACTTTATAATTAGTACATATAGAACGATTGTGATTCTGCATTGTGACAGACGTACAAATACATGATATTTTTGTAATGCTATCAAATAGCAACACGTTAATTATACATTGGTTAGTTTATTTATCCACTACATTAAGAGGGCTGCGTTTATATTTTTATTTGACGATTGATACTTTAGTTTTAAGTTTGGTGAAATTTAGTATTGTTACGAAACCCAAAGGTGCGTTGTTTTAAGTGATTTAATGTAAATAGTTTAAAGAGTCAATTTAGTACAAGTCTTCTAATACCAAATCAGTATTGTATTGTGTAGTGTAGCTTGCACAATTCATGGAACATCTATCAGCAAATTAAATTTAGATGATTCTACGAATTTTAATATATGTGTATTATCTATAAATCTTATTAGAGAATTTGCAAGCTTTAAATGCACAATTTGTTTTATCCCAGTAAAATGAAAATAAAAAATAAAAAAATTACATAAAACACGTAATTATTATTATAATTGTATTAAACGTAAAGGAACTGTAATATTACATAAAAAAGTTACCAAAACTGTGTACCTTATTGTATTGCCAAATACATTGACTGGATTTTCCCCAAATATTTTGATAGTAAAGTATTTTCAGTACTTCATAGAAATTTCAACTATTTTTCAAAGTATTATTAATTTTAAATTGCCGACGATTTAAAATGGAACATAATATAAAAAATAATTTGTGCTCGTTTAAATAAACTACAGTTAATTGTTTTTCGTCATGCACAATACTAATTATATGAAACCTTTGTCCCTATTTAATTGTCATGGGATTATTCACATTAATACACAAACCATCGAGTTGTGAGTACTTCTATGTAACACTAAAATATTTTTTTCTGAAGTATATTTCGCGTTTAATGAGAATTTATGAAGTTATAAAAAATGAGAACTGTAGACCCTGAACTGTGGTTCAAGAGAGTCAAAAAGCCATCACGCATTAAAGAGAGATTGCAAAACAATTTTTATCAGGCGTCAAATTTTGAAATAAGACTTCGGACAAGTTTCTCAAAGGCAATGAAGGATTTAGCACGCAACCTCTCACTCGCAGGAGTTCGACCCGCAATGCATACTAAGAGACCCATGAGGTACGTTTATTTAATTGGCATAACTGTAGGCATGACGCTTTTAAAAGAGATAATAAATTTTTCTCAAATAATAAACGTAGTAAAAGTAGGTTACTGTTTACTCGACAGAATCTAATAACGAATCGAATTAAATGTTAATGATAAACTTTTCCAAATTCCTTCCAGGTCCATTTTTATGAGTTTGGTAATGTTAGGACTATTTAGTGGAGTGCTAATAACGTTTGTAAATATCTATAAGTTCCGGCATGAACCTCCATTATTGGTGGACCTGAAGGTTGTCCAGCATCCACTGCAGCATGCTGAGTTCCCAGCCGTGGCTCTCTGTAGCTACAATATTATAAGCAAACGCGCGCTACACGCCTACGCGAGACGATTGTAAGGACCGATATCCTAAGCACTAATTCAGAATTCTAGAAATTAAATCAATGAATATATTCTAGGTTTTATGAAAGCCATTTTTGGCTGCAATTTCCCCGTACTTAGACTATCTAAAGTAATTATTGTTTGGAAAACGGAATATATCTTTAACAAAATCCCAGAGGCTCTTATCTCTGCCTTGAAATAAACGTATTAAAGAAAAGCTGTGTAAAAAGGCTTACTATAAAGTTAACGATTATTTAGTTGATAAAAGGGCCTGGGACTAGTACTAGACAGGCTACTTCTAATTAATTTGCGATATTTGTTTTAAAATAAGTGTTGTTTGATGATTTGCTTTTTTTATAAGAGTACCGAGAGTTTTTTACGCCCGCCTTTTCTCTCGGCCTACACCCTCTGTCTTCTTTGCCTATGGGTATCCCTAATACCTACAGGTTCAAATTTAATGAGTGATAGCTTGATGATCTTATGTTCCAAAATAAAAATAATATTTTATTTATTTATTTATGCATTTTTACGAACCTTTAAATTTTTTTATAACAATATTAAAGGGCATCTCTTGATAATAATGGGACGTTTACGCTTTCTCAAATACAATCGAACTTATTGGCGTTTGGTGGCCTTCTAACTAAGACATTGGAGCCGTTCGATCTTCCCTTTATGACGTTTTTGTCCGATGTAGATCAGGAGACTAACATCACTAATATTATGCTGAAGGTACATTTTATTCATTTTAATTATTTAATACATGGGTATCTTATATGAAATAAATAAATACTAAAAAAAGGTACCATTTAGAAGATTTACTATCCGCTTCCATACGAGAAGACAATAAAAAAAAATCAGAAAATGTAAAGTCAATCAATTGGTCGATAGGATGTATTTAAGAGCCTTTTATTAAAATTTTGGCAGGCGCTTACTCGCTAATAGGGATGGGCATTGGGCACTCAAAAACACCGTCAGCTCATTTCTAATTATCAGGAAACTATTAGGGTTACGATATAATAGTATTTGTGTCCAGCTTTCGCCGACATGTGAGTCAATCCTCAAGCGGTGCACCTGGAAAACTAAAATTATACCATGCCACTTACTGTTTGCAACCCGAATCACTGATAGCGGCTTTTGTTGCGTCATGAATGCCAGATACAGGTTGGTTTAAATCCTAATACCGAGAATTCTGATATTATTGTTTCATCAAATGTTTTTTATTTAGCCCAGAAGACAAAAAGAAAAAGGCAAAGAAAGCAAACTATGTGGGGCAAGATCAGAGTCTTCTTGTTGTGGTGAAGGAAGATATTGAAGACATCGCTTTTGTTCGCAGACCCTGCCATGATATTGAGGTTTAGACTGAACCCTACCAACAATACTTAGTAGATCTAATAGTTCGTGAAACGTTCTATATTAACAACATTAATGATTTCTACGTAGGTTATACTGTTTGACGGCATGCAATATCCTCTATCAAAAATTACCGGAGTGCACTCGTATCTGGCACACTATAACTCTTCAGTACATTTGAAATTACATTTTGAGGCACAGCATATCAGCCATCAATTGATGTATCACAGTGAAGAATGGGTACGTTATTTTATTTATTTATTTACACTTCGTTGCTAGAAAGAAACACAAATAACACAATATATATAAATTACAAGGGATGCAACGGGCGGCCTTATCGCTAACAAGCGATCTCTTCCAGGCAACTTTACTATCAATTCCCGATTGTTTTATTCTTTTTATTCGTTTTTTATGTAAATGAATTTGTTTTCCAATCGATATTTTAGCGCGGATGCCGTGTGTCAGAGCACGGATGGACTCGCAATGAAGCTGAATGCATTTTGCAGTGCCGACGCAATGCTACACTGGCCCTTTGCTCGTGTGTGCCCTATACTCTTCAGCCAGAACCTCATCACAAAGTTTGTTCACCAGAGCATCTTGGTTGTCTTAATAAACATAAGGGTAATTGCACCGAAAGGACGCTTCATTATTTAGAAATGACGTCAGCTCATTTCTCGCTTGCTTACAGACAAGCTGACATACTTTAAACCGACTGGTCGTAGTGCCAATCACGTTCGCCTGGATAAAGAGCGGTCGGATGGTGTGTTATGTGCGCAATGCCAGCCTGACTGTACAGGGCTAGTATACTTTGCTGAATCGTCGCACGTCCATTACAATGTCGCCCCCTTACAGAAACTTTTCATAAGCAAACTACTGTAAGTTTTAAAGTTTATGGTTCATCTATTGATTTATAAAATAGTAGATTGAGTACGATATGTGGACTAGCTTGTTAAAATAAACTTTTTAAGCGAAAAAGTTCCTGTACAATTAAATTGTCTCGTTTTAGTTAATTATTAGGGAATTTATTTACAGCGATGGCATAAACCTGATGAACTCAACGGTTATACGAATTTTCTATGCGTCGGAGAAAAATCTGATATTTTACCTGCTTGAAACAAATCTGCGATTCTTCGAAGATATTGGTTTGAATTTTTTTTCATATCTATACAATAATTAATAAGAATTTATATTAGACCATCACTAACAACAATTCAGTTAAACACGATTTGTTGTAGAAAATATTTGATAGTAAAACAATTAATCATCAATAAATTAATTCGTTAAAACAAAGTTATTTATAATATCTCGACATTTTATGCATATTTGACAGCGCTTTCGGGCAGCCACTGGATTCTGCTAAGCGGTGGAAGTATATTAATTGTTACATTTGAACTTATCTACCACTGCACCATCAGATGGCGCCACCACTACAGTCGGACATAACTATTTCCTAACACAGGTCAAGGTCAAAGTACAAATTATGTTCAAATACCATTTTAATGCTTAGGTCAAAGATGTGCTTTAATATATTCCAAGTGCTATAGCTAATAATTCAAGATCATGTTATTGGTTAATTTATTATGTAAGCGATAGATTTTGTTGTTATTATAATAAAGTAATATTTATATAGGAATACTTTTCTATAGTTAATCTGATATCCTTAATTGAATTGAACAGGATCACTTGGCACTTCTGTGACTACGTTTGGTGGCGCAGTCGTGGGCCTGTGTGTTGGAATGTCACCGATGATTGCTGGAATCACCTAAAATTAAATTAAAATTTATATACTCTTTTCTATCTTTGGTTGTAAACTTTTTGAAGTTCTCGTCAAATGTCTTTTTGATCTAATAAAAGCAACTTTTTTTATCTATAAATTATTCACGGCGTGAATTTTAATCTAGAACCAACAGCGAAAATTCCAAACCTTTATTCTGAAATATTTTATCGTATATATTTGTGTTCAAAACTCGTACAGGATTCATTAGCGTAAAGTCATCATATTTAATTCAGCCATAATGAACATTAAACACCATTATAAACATTACATAGCCGGTAATAAATTAATTAATTCTACAAAATACGTGTCCTCTACTCCGGTACCTGTTCTCCGATCGTGGCGAGGAGTTGGGCGACTCTTTTGATAGCCTCTAGTTCTTGAGGTCCGGGCAATGGTAGACGTGGCTCCAATTGCCTCGCTTCCAAGTGCCTCGTGGCTTCCATTTGCCTTGCCTCGAAAGCCTCCAGACGAGGCACAAGTCCTTGTCTCAGTCCCGATCCAAATTTCTCTACTTCGTGTACCTAAAACAAGGGAAAGAGAAGATCTAGGTGTATATTTGCCATAAAATATAGTGTATCTTATATGTTCTTTGGGTGGTTAAAGTTATTAACTACTCTTAGAATGAAAAATAAATCTTCGTACTGGAAAGTTGTGTGCTTGACTGATGAGATTGAAGAAAAATAAGCAATAATATAACTTCTCAAACATTGTTGTAAAAAATGGGATTATTTACTTAGCTACTTCTTTTATAAGTAAGTATCGTGTAATGATCAAGTGTTATAGCATAATGGCTTACTATGTTCAGTCTGTCTAAAATATATGATAAAATGAAAAATATCTTGAATACGAAATATTATATTTAATTATTACAACGCACTCAACGCTTAAAGTAAAAACCTCGTTCAATATTTATCATTTATTACTGACAGTTATTATGGCTACAATTCCATACATCTATGACAAAACAAAATATTAACTAGTTACAAAAACGGAAATTCAAAGTAAGTACATATATAATTCAATGAATCTTTGTCTGAAGCATACCAATCTACTTTTAAATGGAAACATCGTAGGTATCATGTTTAATAAAAAAAAAGTTATTTCATTATAAACGGACCCGGGCTTCCATCGAGTCTTTGTATATCGTGTCGACGTCAATCAAATTGAAAAGCGGCCGTCATCAAGTGTGCATTCATATGCATATTTCAGCCAATTTTGTGGTTAGTTTCAATAAATATTAAACAATTGTAAAACAATAGTAATTGTAGAATACACATCAAGAGAAAATTGCTTCATTTATGTTATATTATATGTTAAAACTGAATTTCATGTTGACTGTCAATCTTAAGGTCGTTTAAATCACATTTCTGCAGCAATAGATTTTCTTTGCATTTAATACTTTACGATGGTGGTAAACATTAAGAAAAAGCTGGAGGAGGCCTTTACCCGGGAAGGGGGTTCCGATCGACTGTAATAAATTTAGTTAAGATGTAGGATACATAACAAGATAAATAAAATAATGTATAAAATGTACTTTTCTTTTTTCATGGTTGGAAATGAAATGGGCTTTATTATTAGTATGAAATTAGGAAACCGCATGTCTTGATCCTAAAACAACGGTGATTTTCAATTAAAATAAAAATTTATTTTCTAATTTAATATTTTTACAATAACTTAATACTAATACAAAAGAAAACTAAACTAAAAACAATATAAACATAATAAGTAAAAACTATTTTATAACTAATTATAAGTAATGCAATTCTTGTCAATTCAGGGAGTGTGCAACTACAAATACATCTGTCTCACACGCAATAATATTTAGGGCCTGTTTCACAATGTATGGATAAAGTGCCAATAAGCTATGCAACACATAAATTATTCGAAAGATAAAAGTTCCGAATAAAATACTTCGCATTTTATGACGAATAGCACTATCTGACAGTCGTGAAACGCAAAAATACTGTTTATCCTACAAATAAGTAACAAATAGCTTATTTGGAACTTCCGGGCATTGTGAAACAGGCCCTTAGTATGCGCAAGACAGCTGTAAATGGTGCTTCTCTGAGTAAGTTCGTAAGCGCCCGAGGCACTGCCTGCAATTGAGATCGCATACCACGCCGAGTGTGGTTATTTGGCACACGCAGCCTCGGTCTCTCCAACGTTTCCGCATATACTTCGTCTCTAATGATTAAAGGAACAGATAAATTCAAAGAATGAAACCCATATGCGGTTTTAGCAAACCTGTTGTCTGCAACTCATGTGACAAAAACACCCCAAATGTTAGTTGTCATAAATACTGTGGTAGACTTTTATGTAAAGTCTAACACAATTTTTATTTAAAGTAAAAAACTATTAATTATTAACGTTTCCGATACAGTTTGTGCGCTACCCAACAAAAATCCGTAAAACATCAACTATTTACTTCCTTCTACACAGATCGGAATCCAGCCTGTTCGGCGGTTTGCACGTACCTAGTCTTGCCATAAATACTGAAACAATGAAAAATATTTTTTTTTCTATTGCAAATAACATTTATTACTTTTACAGTGTGTTAGTTTAATACATGAATAAAAAACAATTTATAATATAAAAAGCTTATTTGAAGTAGTCTCCATTGGCTGCGATACAGTCCTTTAAACGTTGAGGCCAGTTATCAATAGAATCACGCACTCTTTACATGGGATAATTCATCACTACCAATCGTACGGATTGTTTTTGGGCCTCCAAATTATCATGCCGTTTAGAGCAAGCCCTACTCTATAAAACTGACCATAAATCATAATCTAGCGGATTAAGATCGGGACTAGACGACGGCCAGTCTTCAGCTCTGATGAAGTCCGAAACGTTCATTTCCAACCAAGACTGCGTAAACCGAGCTTTATGACCCGGTGCCGAGTCTTGCTGGAAGGACCATTCTTTGTTATTGGAAATGGTGTTATTAAGGGGCTTCACTACCTTCTCAAGGATGGTATCTTGATACACTTGTGCCGCAGTTTTGATACCTTTTTCACAAAAGTATGGCTCAGTCACTCCTTCATAGCTAATACCCCACTAAACCATCACTGAAATCGGATAGTGCCCTCGTTGCACTCTGTCGACATATTGAGAAGCATCCTTAGAGCTTTGAGCACAAATACGGTCATTTTGTTTGTTAAAATGTTGCTCGATTTAAAAAAAAAATCTCATCCGTAAACAAAAATTTTCTGTGACCACTCTTTGCGTACCGCTTTAGTATTTTTTTAGATTTTATCACCCTATTCTTTTTTAAATTATCAGTTAAGAAATGACCAGAACGTCTCTTATAGGCTACAAGTCTTTAGTCATCTTTTAAAATACGCGACATGGTTCTAGGTGCTATCTTCGTCTCCCGAGATAAAATCTTTTGCTTTCGGAAAGGATTTCTTCGAATTCTTTCCCTTACTGCTTCGACCACCTTTTTCGTACGAACACTACGTGGAAGGCCAGATCTTTTTCTGACACAAACAGAGGAGGTCTCATTGTACCTATTAATAGCCCGGTACACAAATATTTTTCTAATACCAAGCGTATGGAGAGTTTTAAAAATTGCATTTGGCTCCATACCTACTTTGTGTAATGCAATCACAGCGATTCGGATCTCTTCATCACCCCACGCCATTTTAATTTTGCAAAATATTATACAAGGTATTGGCACCATAATGAGAAAACTCCATGAGCAATCATATAAAAATAATAGATTTCAAATTCAAATGTAATATTTTGTTTATTTTTAATTGTATCAGTATTTATGGCCAGACTAAGTATTTTTAAGTGTAGTATTAAAATAAGGTTGCAAACTAATTCATAAAAAAAAGAAATCTTGTTGCATCGTTTTAACTTTAGTACTAAGCACTCAGTTCTAAGATTTCTGACTTTGTGGACTGTATGTGTATCATTATTTCGGCCTTCTGTGCCTGACATCCGTCGGCGACCTTTTGAGTCTAAAGCATGCCCATTTCCTACGAGGTTAACTTCACCGTAGAAGCGAGTGGTAAATGCGTACAAAGATACAAAGTTCATTGCTGCCCTGGCGGAGACGAACCAGCAATAAAATTCCATATAGCCTATACATAATTTGATTGAAATGGTCAAAAGTCTAGTTAAAATCGGGAAATTAGACTGAGTATTAAACATTTTATGTTTATAACAATTTAATAAATAGCTGTATCTAAGACGAGTTATACACATTCTCATACCAGTTAGTATTCATTATATGATCTAAAATTCGGTACATATATGTATTGTTCTTCTAATTTATACGTTCATTCCTTCCTTTTGCATGGAGCGAATAATTATAACAATAATTTACAAGTACGACCAAAACCTGAATTCAATTATTTCCGTTTCTTTTGTCTGTTTTAATCAACACGCACTAAGTTACTTCTATCAATATTTTTTGTAACACGCAATATTCAATAAGATTTCTTTGCTTGATACAATACTTTGTTTAAACGATACATTAAAATCGTATGTTTCCCGGCAAATAAGAAAGGGAGATACGAGCAGTGAGAAGTACAAGACATTTTTGGCTTATTCCAAATAAAAGTCAGTTCACCTGACACTGTTTCTGGATGATTTGCTAGTGCAAAGCTCAGCAAAATATTAACTGTTCCGTTCCTACATAGATCAGAATTTATTTCAATTAAAAAGGCATTTTTAGAATTCAAAATTAATTAAAATATTTAAAAGAAAATTACTCTCGATAATCAAAAGTAGTTTCACATGGAGAAGAATGGACAAGAAACTCCATCATTAAATAGTTTTTACAATATTTTGTTTACATTGATTTAAAAATGAAATGTGATGATGTACCTAGAACAAAAATAAAGTACCTACTATAAGTACATACTAAAATAAAATAGGCGCATGGTATAAGAAACAGTGCAGCAGATATTATTATGTTGATACATGGTGCCCACATATTTACAAATATAACAAATTTTACAGTTTTCTTTATGTATATTTACATTATTCTTTAAAAAAAGCAAATATAAACCTATATACTAGATAATTAGATTAACAACCAGCAGTTTCCAGGCATTTGTATCTTGAATATTCTCCTCGAATTGTAATATGGAAAAACATTACAACAACAATCTCCAGTGGAGAAAATCTGGAGTAATTACAAGGTGAGAGCATACATACATTAGAATACAGCTAACCGACATCGGCCTCGTGATGAAGTACATCAAACAATGCATACATTACTTTACATTCTTCTCGAATTATTTACTTCAATGTCAGGTTTCTGTATTCGACTCTCATGATTGTTTAGCACGTTTAGTGATTTGAAGCTGGACGAAACTTCGCGTTTAAATGCCTTTGTACGTGCATTTGCGAGCTAATGTTATCGTTGGACACTTTAAACTTTCAGATATTATCTTATATCTTTAAACGAGCAATTCTTGTATACATATATAGATTCCAATTATATATATATATATGTAAATCGATCTAGCTAGGAATGATGATGATTTTTTTTCTTTAAATAACCAGTTCATATTTTTTATATTATTGTGTCGGTAAGATCGAAAAATATTATTCATATTTCATCATTTTATTTGTATGTAATTCGTACTAAAATATAATTTCCAAAAAACACAATTTATAAAAAAGCACCGAGCATTGCTCGGTCATCCAGGTACTACAGCTAATGAGATATCTATAATCTCTGAAAATTTAACCATTAACCGAGGACCACAAGGGTCATAGACCTCACGCTAGTACCTAGATTTTTACTGAATTAATGCGGGCATGACATCGATCAGATGTTAATATAGAGATAATTAATCAAAGGAAAATTCCAATTACTTCTTCATATTTATGAACGTTCCCAAAGACAAATAACGTGAGGCTCGTCTAACCGATTTGACCCTCACAATATCGCCAAAAACCGATAGTTATATGCACGATATGGTAATAAATTTATATCGACATTGAACCTCAACAAGAAAGTCAACAATATCGTTACCTCATCGTCCTCACGCTCACTTCAACACTGAAGAGAGACTATTATTTATTTAAGGTGTATAGTGATTTCATATCAAAATTTTCTTAAAATGTAAACCAAGTTCTATATTGAATGGATAATTGAATCATCTAGTAATTCATCTTCCGGTTCAGGCTCAGCAATATAATTTCATGAAAATTAATTAAAGTGCCGCCTCCACGGGTTTGCAAATATGGCGTATAACCTCTTGGAATGGATTTTCACCTAGACATTTTCGTGTCAGCTTACACATACAGCTCATGTCCTAGACATAAAAAACAATCAATGTAACAGTTTTAAAAATGTGCCTGCCCAATGTGGAATTCAAAAAACGTTGAATCCAAAAATGTCTCTCAATTTTGTGGGCGCGGTCTGTCAGTTTTTTTGCCGATTAACTGGATTCTTGATAAATTACGAGATGCATCAAAATGCCCTCCGGCTTTCGTGGAGCAATATAATTTATCTATTGAGGCCAATAACAGATACCATCGAAATTAACTGACCTCATAACAATTGTTATTTTTAACAAAAAGTGCCTAATCATTATAAAATATGATATTAAAACTAAAGTTACAGTTAAATCTATCGCAGCCTGATGAATGAATATCAAAAATTAATATACCTTCTGTGTCATCTTTTCACGAAACCCTTTTTGGCTTAGAGATTTTTTATTTCTTATTTTTGTGTACTTTGCAATTTAATTAGAAACTTACAATATTAATATTAAATTGCTTAGTTTTTTAATAAGTACATGTCTCGCAACTTATTTATAATTATAGACAGTCTTGTTGTTAATGTTAACATAACTTCCGTAGCTTTTCCGCTTCCAATTTTTAGGACTACATTTTCATACCTCTTCATTTTCATGTATGAGATGTTATAGAGTGTCAACAATTTATTATAGAGTGCATAGTCATTCAAAAGGATATGAGACACTATCAAGGCTTTTGAATCTAAGTTGGTAATAATAGGAAGAATTAATTTATGCTAACCTTATAGTTCACATGTTTAGCTACAAACATGTTTTGAAGTTAAGGAAGTGCATCTACAGCCTTGTCTTGGGATTTATAACAATTAATTACCTACATATTAGCGGAAATATATTTCTCTAGTTTTTTGCTTACAACATCACATTAATTTATTTCATTTAAAAGTTTATCTTAATAAACTTACGCAAAACTTAGTTTAACTTTTTATATAATACTTATGACCTCGAAATATATGTAGAATATTTTTTAAAATTAAAATACTGGGTCCTCTAGTAGCAATTATCAAAATGTTATTTATATATTTACCGGATCTGAAGTATTCCACTTATTTAAATAGTCGTATCTGAATAAAAGATGAGCCTATCGCCTTTCATTATAATAAAATTCACATACCAAAGAAGTTCTGTATCGGACAAAGTTTTTAGATTCTTCATTAAACTAAAGACTTATTAAGCTTATCAAGATAGGAACGAGGTTAAGTTAACAATGCGAGATTTCGGTTTATACTGTTATCATTACTATATTCACATAAAAGTGAACATTTTAATCTCAGTTCATGTCAAGTAAGAATGGTTCAAATTATTCTTTATAATAATGAAAGTCTTCAACAAAATGTTTTAAGAATAAAATAAAGTTACATAATTAAAAAACCACTAACTTTTTTCTTTCAAAAAGTTCTACGATATGACCAAATACTTAAATAGGTAGCGATAGAATCTGCCCTGCTCATCCCGGGATAATGTAGTCATAGGTGGCATTTGTCGGGACAGACTACTTGTATTATAATATCTCTGTGTACTGACTTGTGTACTATATATAATATAATCTGATTAAATTACCAATTTCAAAAGAAATTAGGCGATGTAGCAGAATCAGTAGCTGTCAAACTTTCGACTGGTTCTTACTTTGCACGGCTGGGTTGTTTTGTATCTATATTTTGCAAATAAATACACCATCTGTGTTATTTCGGGATAACGTAGCTATGTAATGGTGTGAACATGTTCAAAATTGGTTTAGTATTTTTTGAGGGATTTCGTTTCAAACACAAATAAAAATCTTTCTTATAATGATAGTTAGTTTGTTTAACCCTGTTAATGCATCAAAATTAATCTTATTTCACAATGGTCTAATGTTAATGTGTGATGCGATATCATCAAATCCCTTCTATTCTGATAAGTCACGTCATACGCCATCGTATGTGAAGATCAAGGGCGGCTGCTGGCGAGCCAATGTCAGTGAACGCGGCGAGCGAGGCGCACGGATGCGCAAGCGTCAGGAACCATGTTCGTGCTTGTTGCAGCAGTGACGATGGTGGTGCCGGCCTTGGCTTTGCTGCCACCCCGTCTGCTGTCCACCACAGTCGACGAACTTGTTAAGGCAGCTTCCAATACCTGTGCGTTATTTGTTTCTTGGCTTGTGTAATAATTAGTGAAGTGTTATCAGAGAAACACGAATATTTTCATCAGTGGGTAAGACCGCTGTATTTAATAGAAGTATCGTAGTAGATAATTCGAAGTTTGAAATATATGTTGTATTTTAAATTAATGTCGCAAACGCGTGTAATTTGGGGAGGTTTGGCTCAATTACTTAAAAACATAAAAATAACAAAATTATTCCAAACTAATGAGAATTTAAATAAAATTTCATTTCTATGATTAAATCATATTGCTGCTATTCAAATGTCGATATTTATAAAACAATACGAAAAACCAAAAAATGTCATACATCTTTGCTATGTAGGAAGGTTCAAACAAATGTACCACTCATTGATCAATTAGTGATTAAGAGTCACTGTGATTGTATAGCCTACACATTGCAATATATAATATGTTAACAATAAGTGCTAAGTATGGTATAATATACAAGTTCATTTAAATTACACATTAATTTGATGTTCACATTATAATATCAAGATGATTACGTGTAAAACACAACACAATCAACAGACAATATTAGGTAATCTATTATAATTTTTTTTAAATACATACTGAATTAAAGCACGTTTCGCTTACTTGGACGTATTTTGACTTTAAAGGGTCTCTAAATCTATTTAGTTCTGTTTTATTTCTTCTTAATAACTATATATCGTATTAATTTATTTATTTATTAACATAGTAGGCAATATGTAAAAGTGGAAAATACATATTTCCTATATGTATTTTCCACTTCATGCCTTCCTTATGTAATTTAATACATTTTTTTCACTCACAGTGGTTGCCTGGAAGAGATGGCTCGAAAGCGATAAGGCCGCCAGTTTCTCTCCTTTTCATTTAATTATATTCAATTTTTATGTTGTAATGTAACGAAGTGTTAGTAAATATATCTAACAATTGCAATATATATGATATATATTCTTGTAAGTTTATTCATAATGTTTTAAATATTAGTGTAGTTGCATTTGCAATGGGAATTAACTACAACTACTTACGACATACATAATAATTAAAGTGCCAACAGCAGCGAATCAGCAATTACTAATGGGAAACGTGATATTATCCTCTTCCTACCTCTTCATTTAAACCCAAACAACACGACATTACTTGTGATTTGTGTTCAAACTCACGTCCAAATAGGCTTATTCCGCCTTTAAAATAAATAAAATCTCAATAAAAAACACATTTAGGTTGAACGTGGGGCACCTAGCAAGTGAGTTGTTATACATACCATTTTGTTTTAGAAGAATCAAGTATTTGTTTTATTCATTAAGAGCGATGTACATGCCATATTGTCCGCACCTAAGGATTATAATGATTTGTATTTTACAATTTAAACAATATGCTTTCAGGTGAGTCGCTCCCACTGGACGCGCTAGCATCTGGACAGGTTATCCCTGAACTAAAGTTCTACGAATTTACGCAAGCAGGGAAGAGGAAGTACTTAATGTCGAAAGCACACACCAGGGGCTTTAGTCCTTCTTCGCAGCTAGTAATATACATCCCAGGCTGGTGGAACACCCCCACAGATGAATCCTCCGATGCACTCGTCAAAGCGTTACTAATCAAGAACCCAACAATCCTTATAATCGATACAAGATCATCCTTCAGAAGAGGATACGTGTCCTCCGCTCTTCAAGTTGATGGTATAGCTCGTCGATTGTTCATCTTCATTCAAAACCTTCATTTTCAGGGCTATCCGATATCCAAAATACATTTAATAGGATTTAGTTTAGGTGCCCATGTAGCTGGCATTACAGGGAGACTAGTTCAACTGAAATTACATAAAAGTCTAGAGAGGATTACTGCTTTAGACCCGGCAAGACCGTGTTTCATGACACCCTCCAAATACAGGCTAAGGAAGGAAGATGCGAGTTTCGTTTACGTTCTCCATACAAGCTCTGGCGTCGTTGGTCTAGAGGAACCTATTGGTCATGTGGATGTCTATGTTAACGGCATCACCTCAAACCAACCCGAGTGCAAGGAACGTGCAATCACGCTAGAATGCGATCACGCGATGTCGTGGAAACTTTATGCTGCGTCAGTCAAGAACGATAGCTTACTCATCGGAAGTGAATGTGTAACGTGGAACGAGCTGAAAAATAGGCAATGTAGTGGTGACAGAACTAATGTAGGCTATGGATGCTCATCACAAGCAAGAGGCCTCTATCTTTATACAACTCAGGAAGAAAACAGGAGGCTCAAGGTTTTTAATCCTTTAGATATAAGAACTTGGTTTCATAGATAACATAACTTACTAAGTTTTTATAGATAACATAACTTACTAAGTTAATTATGTATCAGTAAGTGATCGTTAATTTTAAATTTATGTATGTAGGTATGAAAAGTGGCACTCATAACGGATTTGAGATCTTCATTGCAGAAAACACACCTACATGCCCATTAGTTTACAGTATAGCCTGATTAGTTTCTAGTTTATATGAATAAAACAAACGTGCCTCTCGCCATTTCTAATAAGCAATGACTGTAATGAGTTCATACTTTTACAAATAATTTACCACTATCGCTTCCAAACACGTACTACAAGAAACGGTATTATTATATCAATGAATTGTTCAATTAATTTTGACCGTATTACATTTGTATGGATAGTTTTAATGAATTCTAAAGATCTATATTCAATAATTGCTGTAGGTCATATGAAACTGAATAAATCTATTATAATACATTTAATAAAGTTGTGGCTGTGATAATAATTATTGAGTACTTTGATTTTTATATATTATATATTTTTTTATTAAAATATTATATTATGTATATTTAATGCTTATGAAATCCCATAATATTATAGACTAAACCGCTATCTATTTAAGTTCAATTTCTATACTAGATATATAAAACATCCGTTTAAATATTATTTACAGCGCCATCTATGCAATGCAAGCAAAACGATCGTTGCAACGGAATACGTAGCACACATTGTCATTCGTTAAATTTACTAGCGTGTTCGTATATTAAACACAGATGTCGCTAGTAATCTTTGAAAGACCAATTTAAATAATTATTCTAATATTCATATTTTATATATATATATATACATATATGTGTGTGTGTACCACAAATTATATTAGTATATAATTTATAGTAGTACACGGAGAAGTTAGATTGACGCTGATAGAGATGCATAAAAGTTTAAATATATCAAAATAAAAATACGTCTAATGTAAGCCTAAATCTCAACAATGACTTATCAAAAAATGTGAGGATCCGCCGAGTGAAAATATTTGGGATCACCCTCATCAAATTATGTTTAATTAAAATTATCTATTTCGAACATATGTGTATATATGTAACCTTTAAGTACTTTGTTTTAGACGAATTTGAAGCTCAAATCGTATTGTAATCATTGCATGTCTACTGGGCGCATTGAAAGAAGCACCTGCCTGCTCTAAAATATTCATGTAGCAATAAACAATCAAGCGACTACCAGGCAGATAAACAAAATACTCCTAAAATATGTGGGGTTTAAGTCACTGTTTTTCGTAGTCATTATTTCCTCATGGCACGTTTATTTTATCAAGGAATTGTTTGTGGCAATGGCGCGTTAATATATACTGTTTAGATTCTCTATAACAAGACACACTATGTTCTATTTTACGTATATTCATACAACGTATGGTAAAAATAATTATCTAAATGAAAAATATATTAAACAGTACCTTTTGCCAACTATAAATTTGAAATAAAGAATGGTAATTATACCGTAGCTTTCACACCGGTTTCATATTTTAACAGAGGTTTTTTTCACAGCACCATTATAATTAATAGCTGCGTAGAATTCGATACCGGTGTGAAGTGAGCACAAAGGATATTGGCTGTAGGCTGTGGGGAAGGTTTTTAATGATGAGCGGGCTGTGGGCTGTGGCCTGACTGAATGAAGCCGAACGCCGCTCAGTAGTGAGTAGGCACTTGAGCACTGCCCGATTATACGCCTTGCACCAAATTGTGTATGCTGAGCAAAAGCCATAGATTTTTTACAAAAATCGGGTTAGACCTTTGATCGAACTAGTATCGTAATAATAATGGAATAACAAATTATTTCACACGCATTCTAATAGATTAAATGATTATTTAATCAAGTTAAATAATCATTAACATCTTTTAATTAATTCTTAATTAGCCGGTGACTGATAAATTAGTTCAATCATAGTAATATTTTATTCCATTAAATCAATCTTATCTATGTCTATTTAATTATATTTATTATTTTGATAAACTATCGTTACATGTATAATATAATTGTGTAGGTTAAACAATCGGTTTAACCTACACAATTATATTAAAGCTTGTATTATTTATACAGATAATTAATGAAACAATTACAATACAGTCGCAAGTGTATGGAAGCTTACGTCGACGTCATTGTACGCCGATGGATAATGTTTAGAGTCGGTGTGCGCACGACAGCAGATTAATGATGCGTCCCGGGGCGTGCCAGCACTGCTTCTTGCAGCAATTTCAAACTAAAATGTAATGGAAAAAGTCTAAGGAAATAATAGCCAAAAGTTTTATCATAAAAATTATTTTATTAATTTAAAAGAACATCGGTTCAGGTCTGTCATCGTATTTAATAAACATTGCATATTGCATCTTTAGTGTATTAATATTTTGTAGATAAAAATAGGTTAACAAGCAATATTATGCACATATACACAAAAGGAAAGAAACCTAAAATTATGTATTACTATATTTAAAATGAATAGTAACGGATACAAAAGTAACTAATTCCTGGTTTTAAAAGCTTTTTTTAATTGCTCTATTCAACAGAGCTTAAAGCTCTGCGCACCTGCAATTATGTCACAAAATATGTGCATCTATTCATGAGTAGAATACACCCCTTCCAATTAATATAAGCGGGTTACATTCACCCTGTACTTATTTACAGAAATTGATTTAATAAGAATTTGCAGAATTATTGTCCCTTTAAAACTAGTTATAAACCCCGAGGTGCTTGTTTGTGAAAAATCCTAAATAAAATCAGTAGCCTACTCCAAACTTCGTATTTGCGAATATTTGTATCAATGATTTCTAATTTGTTTTATTGTATTAATCTTCTTTGATTAATTAATTAATACACATTTGCAAATAGAGCAATTGATGTATTTTAAAAAAGAAATTTTAGAAAGCTAACTTGTAAAAGATGAATAGAAATTTGATCGATATTTAAGCAAAATTAGAGCTATATCAGAGTGTTATAAAGACCTAGCCTAATACGGTTACAATAATTAACAATTCGGTTTATATCATGTAATTATATAATTTGAAAATGTGTATATAATCATAAATTATCTTTAGTGGCCGTTGTGTATTGAAAGGATAAGGGAGGCAACTCGGAGCGGAAGGCGCTCTACATGTTGACGATGATAAACGAGCACCTTATCACCATCTCTACACTTTGTCAACCGACTGCTCTGTCGGAAACAGATCTACCGTTATTGATCACCGTTACCTAAACTTTGCTTATATAAAACAAAAAACGACGGAAAAACCAAAAGCAAAACGTCTTTTGTTTCTAGATGCATACATATTGAGTGCGAAATCTTCAAACGGGCCGCCATAATTTTAGCTGAATCATCAAAGCTGCCGCCGAGACTGAAGTAATTATTGATTGTAAATTTAACGGCTCGTTAAATCTAGTAAGTCCATAATTCGCTTTAACAATAACCCTTGTTTATATTTTTTTATTATAACAATTGTGACATTCGGATGCGGCTGGTTGGTAATTGCCGGGCCCTTTGAGGCCGAACATCGCATGGGGTAGGTAACTGAGATAAGGCTGAGAGCACATGGCTTAGATTTGATAAGCCCTTTTCTAACATCTGAGAAGGGTTTGGAGGGCCTAATAAATCCTACATAAATATCCAATTTCAGCCGACGATAAAGTGGGTACTCAAATAAATTAAAACTGTTAACAAAGGAATACTTTTCTAAATACAAAATTGTTTTTAACAGTATTTTTATAAGAATTTGAGGTAGTCAAAACAATTTTTTGTGTATGAACTAATTAATTTTTAAATTATCAATTATTTTGATTAAAAATTCGCCTTTGTAATATAAGTGTTGTTTTACGAGGAGAAATTAGCTTAACCTCTATATTATAACATTTTATTCTCTCGAATCAGTTGATTATAAATATTTAAATATAAATAATAATTGGATATAAATAATTTTAAAAAGTGACAACTCGTAGTGTGAACTCCACTTTATCCACGGGCATGGCACTGACTCAATTATATTTTGAAGCACGTTTCAGCATTTCAAATTTTATATCACAGTCGCTGTATTGTGTCCGGGGGGTCGAGATGGGGGGGACGAGGGAAAGGGGCATTCACAAGAGATCTCTTCAAATTATATTAAACGACTTTTACGGCTCCATTCGAGGGATTCTTTTATTTTTTAGGGCGTTCCGTACTTTGAAGTAGCTGTAGTGTCTATAAATTGGAAATGTGCAGGAGGCACGAGATGTTTCGTGAAATCGATTTTTAATTGGATTACCTACATTTTCGTTAACAATTTCTCCCTCCTGATAGAATAAGAATACATTACTCAATAATGTAATGCATATTTAACACAGGTATATGGCAACATTTTAAATATATTAAGTTTAATAAAAAAAATACTGCGTTCCATTATCTAAGCCCCATCTTATCCTACAGCAAGAGAGGATAAAATTATCCTGTCGCAACAACGCGACCCTTTTAGCCAACAATAATAAAAGATAACCGTCCCATTTGCCTGTTTGTTCTTTTCCTATTCAGCACCCTTCAACCGGCTCAAATGCGCCCTCCAGCAAAACTTTAGTTTGTTTAATTAGCAATTTAATTATAAAAGTTTATATATAATAAAATTATATTTCCCTTAAAACCATATGCTGTCGAACGAAATATTTTTATCAATAGAAAATTAAACTTATTACTATAATTATATGAACAATACAGATAAATGGACAGACATCATTAGTACGAACATGGTTCAAACTACAAATGTAGGGTAAAATAAAATTATAAGTTGCTTGTCTTCAAATAATGAGCGTGAGTTGTATGATATTGTTAGAGCAGTAATACTGTTATTAGTGAAAGAGCTGGTGAATGTAGCTAATTACACAGATAAGCGTGCGGTTACTGTAATGACTGTGTAATTATACGTGATATGACAGCTCGCGGCTGTGTCATTGTACATAAAAGTATATAGTATCTAGTCTTGTGTCTATGTAACAATAACAAGTACTAGTATAGTAAATAAGTACTATATAACATGTCCTATTTATACTCTCCTGTTACACTAAGATACTTAACAATTGTCTACACAACAGGAAACATTTTTTCTTTTCTCTCACCTTAATAATTAAAAAAGAACTTATTGATCGTTTAACATTACTTGTATATTCAAATGAACACAAGTATCTAAAAAAATAAGATAACATTTATCTAATATTTCCAAATTAAGAATAAGTGCATGTAAAATGTGATATTATTAGTTCATTTGTGTTGTTAAGCCCAAAGGTTTCCTCCGGCTTCTACATCGGCAATCTTGTATCAAGTAGTTTATATTTAAATTGCCTATAAACTAGTGATATAAACTTTTTAGGACACACAAAAAACTAAAATTTTAAAAAGTTCGAAAGCTCTGCTTTATATCAGATAAGGCAATACTACATTCCAATCCACTCGATTGGTCTTCCACTGAATGCGTCATGGCTTTCGCAGCCTGGAGTTAGCAACATAATCGGTTCCCATAGCTAAGATCAAGGTCTGTAGAGTGGTTGATGACGATGCACATCGGTCTTCAATATCACGTTTCGTCACAGAACACAACAAATAGAGCTTTTTCTGTCCTCGACATGTTTGAAGGCTTTTAACATTCTTTCTCGGAAGACTGTTATTTATTTTTAGTTGCCTCGGTGTACTTAACATATTTCGTTTCTCTTTTCACGGTAAAATGGGGTACGTTTACGTTTAAATTTCTTTGGATTTTACACAAAAACCCACAATACACAATCACAATATGGTTGCGTAAAAAATGAGAATGGCGCACTGACTAAAATGAAAATTTGAAAATGCATGATGCCTGGCTCGAGGTAAAGGATAAATATTTTTTTGTAGGATTGTATTAATAAATATCGTCTTACTATGAATATCTTAAAATACATATATATAGAATCTTAATTCTTACCCCGTTATATCTTCCTTAAGGAATCAGAAAACAAAAATATTTTAAATATTTTATATAGGTTAATAAACTATATATATTTACATTTTGTCAGCATAATAAGCGACTATTATAATTTTCAAGACTGTTTTTGTAATTGGACAAAAAATTGTTGTTTGTTTTATGGTCTGTTATGTTTATAAGGATTTTTTAGTATAAATTACGCATACTTATCAATTGTATTAGATGTACGTGCATTTTCAGTGATTTATGCAATATTTCCTCTGTTTATACTATTACTACCTAACAAATAATTTACTAAACATGACTTTCTTTCAATTCCTATCGCTATTTAGTTTGCTGTTACAATTTCCTTTATTATTTTTCAATCCACGGAAACTTTTAATGAACACGTTTCATCAAAATTGTCAAGTACACAATTTTGCAACTACTTGTCCTCTAACAATGTAACCCAATCTATAACGATTCCAATTCAAGAGGTACAAACTCTTTCTTAATATTACTTGATACGCAACTTTATTTCAACCGTAGTGAGTTTAATTTACAATGACACTATTCCAAGCTTAACATCAGAGGCGGCACTTTATTTGAACACCTACAATTAACATAAAACATTTCTGAACACTTGTCAAGGGATTGGGGCTAGCATTTATACAAATATTAAACTTAACTGTTCCAGAAATACACTTTTTCCATTAGCTCACATATATTTAATTAAACATGTGTTCCGAACTGTACGATGGAAATTTATTAAAAAAAACATCAAATTAAATTTAAAATTACACATTCGTTTTAAGCTGTAATTAAGTTTCTCCGCCAACTAATTTCAGTACCTATCTAAATTATGAAAAGGATCTGGATTACGTTAACATACACTGAGTCTCGTTAAAATTAATTACTTACATTTAATGAAAGTAAATTATTATTTGGCTAAAAGCACTTATAAGATTTTTGAAAGTTAAATAATCATCATGGATATGACATGACACTGTTTATGCGTACAGAGATACCTATTTACTGGCGGCTGGCCTCATTACATATATCCTCAATAATACAAAGTACCAATCAGTAATTGGATTCGATATATCATTGTAGCTGTGTGCAGTCGTTAGCCGCAAACAAATTACCGAGACCGTAACAATTTTTACACGAAATTCAGTTAATTTTCCAGTTGGCCACACGCAGCGCGGCGCAATTTGACAATTTAATGAGTTTTCGCGGATATTATGCATTTTAATCACCTATATTGCCTTCGAAATTTTTTATTGCTACTTCATTAATAAACGAATTATCGATTCAATTTCCCGATATCTCTATATATTCGGATCTTGTTTTATTAACCCAATATAAGCTTTTGTGTTGTAAATAGTTTTGACAGTGTTCTCAAACATGCTTGGCACGTGGTTTGTACGAACGGTAAATATTAACAACTGTAATTTATTTCTTAGTATCGAATAGATCATCATTGCCTTATGTATAAACGGACAGATTTACGACTCGTCATATGCATACATAGATCGTGTTATCTCTGTGTAATGTGAGTTCCAGGGACTCGTATTATCTTCGTATAAAACGCGTTTACTTGTCAATAGCCATTATGAAAGAAGTCTTAAGAGCACTTGAATGAGTAATAACGTCCGCACGGAATAGACCGAGCCGCTCGGAATTGCCAGCAATAAAGTTATTTAGCCTCGAGTTCCATCTCACTCTAAACAACCTTTACAACCCGAGTTATGGTACTTTTTACTATTCCTTTATTAACAACTCCATCTCCTTGAATTCTACAGAGAAACTTTTACAATCCAATAAAGACTGGAGCTATCAATGTTTTTATATTTAACATTTTATTTCATTAGATATAAATGGGACAGTAGAGGTTTAATTTGAATGATATGCTTTTCTATACTTAAATTAAAACGTTTCAAACATTTCGACTATAATCTATGTAGACTACTTCAGAAATGTTTGAAATATAGACTTTAATTAGTATCTAAATTGTTCTGCGGCATAGTCAGTTCATATTAGTTTGAGTGATGAAAGCGCCGTCTGAAAAGAATTTTATATTGCTATAGCGTCTGCATAAAGTATCAAAGAAACGTGTTTAATCATTCATGTTGTTCTCGTATCAATTGAATGTAAATAAATATATTTTCATATCTATGGAGAATAAAAACGAGCAACAAAGAAGTTCATGGCCCTCGGATGGTCTGAATCTATATCTGAATACGAGATTATAATCGTAATTTACATTGAACTACGGGTAGGTACATTACTACGAGGATTTAAAGGTACATAAGCTTTATAAATTCTAATTCCCACACATTTTATACGTAATAAGTTACCTAACTAAAGAAGATTAAAGTTTTTTTCTGCATCAGTTTGTAATTTATAGAAATGAAAGGCGCCCAGCAAATCCCCGGACCCACTGCGCCTAAACGTGTTATTAAAAAGGTATTATTCTTAATCTTTCACGTTTCAAGATATTATCTTTCGATTTAATGTCTAGTTTTTTAAATGAGTTCTTAAAATTACGATGATTTTAAATTAAATGTTAAAGCTTGGATTAATAAGGTCGACTGTCAGTCTGGGCTTAGAGGATTATTTTTACAGTATAATAAAATCTTATATTAATTTTTTTAAGAGAAACTTTTGATTCGTAAACATTTTGGCTCTTTGACTACTTTCTTCGTTTGAATGAATATGTTTGTAACTTTTAAAGTAGTCAGGAATTTAAATACAGTACCCGTACAAAGAGAAGTCAAGAGTGAAAAATAAATTATGGTGCACATGAATATTATTTCTCTGAAAATCGAACACCTAACCTTCGAGCTCAATCATATAAGTTCCAGCTACGTACATGAAGGTTTCCCAGGTAATTCGGTTTAAGAACTTTCTCCGCCACTTAGTTTTATATCCACTATTTGCGTCCATTTAAGACCCAATATTTCCATGACGTCATCAAGCCATAATGAGTAATTTTCGCTTATGTGCTTGGTTTTACGTTTATCATATTTTCATATTGTAATTCATTTTCGCCGCTTTAGGGTGAGGTTTTTTGGTAAAACCCTCTGAACACCCTAGTAAATGTAATAATTTATCTTTTGTTATAAAATGTACAGGTCCGTTCTTGGTACGTTATGAAAGGAAATCTTTTGTATGGCGATATTATCACAAGAGAGCCGCGGGGCGCGCAAAACACACATTTCCCTTGTGATATCATACTAGGGTCTTCGTAATTATCACCCGTCGCAGGAAATTTTTGTTTATAATTTTAATTTAAAATAAGTATCATCCTTTTGCATGCTCAGTTCATGCTCTACTATACATAATTTTGTGTTAAATTTATACTTGTATCTTTAAAAGCTTCACATACTATCGATGTTTATAAATTTAAATAAATATTTGTTTTTAATTCATTAGTTACCTAATACAAGTTATGTGAGTGAAATTTATCTATAGTATAATTTAGTACTTATAGATGAGTACGATGTAGATAGATGTTCAGTTGAAAACAACTGTGTATTCTTTATGGTATACATTTAAACATTAACTATTCAAAAGACAAAAATTGACGAAATTAATACATAAATAAATTATTTCTTTAATAATTGCGCGCCGCTCTACTAATACATTTTACCATTACTTTTATCACAATAATTGTAAAAGTAATTTTGTACGTAAACTAACTGTAAGATCGCGATTAAACGCACACCTTGAAAAAGATTTATGATAAGTCGCACGCATCTGCAATTTCTTAGCATCAAAAGAGATCTTGATTCAGTTCGTGTGTATAGCCTGGGGTGGGTGAACAGATTCGCTCCGTTGATAGAACGACATTGTAGACGCTATTGTTCCGATTCTTCCAAAGCCATTAACGCTGACAGGGCCCCTACTTTGGTCACGATAATTACATCGATAGATATATTATATCTTCAACATTATATCTATTCAAAGAAAGTATTTATGTTTTGTAAATATTAGGCAAGAATACACAAAAGTATGATGATTAAACAACTATATCGACCTATCCGTAGAACAGAGTCCCATCTGCAGGATTGATAGTTTTCAGTAGAGGCAAGAGAAGTTGTTGACTTGTGTAATTCTTAAACAGTGAGACTTGAGATTTTGATTTTTTGGTATGATATGACAACACCCCAGCCTAGTTAAATGCCATGTAGTATATATTTCTTATCCTCTTATTTCACGAGATAGTGAGTTTTATATAAACATAGGACGTTTTATGGCGGAAGAGCGGGTGCACGTAGTGAATATTGTACGTTTTTTTACGGAGATGTATGAATTAAGTGACGTTCTATATTAACATGGGTATTTTTTTGTTGGAATTACCCATCCCTTATGAGTCTTATGTAAATAAACATCTTAAAATTTTTAAACATAATGTTCGCCATATGATCCCATGTAACTAAATAAAAATTAATAATATTATTAAAAATAGTTTATTAATTATAAAATCTTAAAATAGATAACTATTAGAAGGCATCACTTTGAACATAGTCTAAAACTACAGATAGGTACATAGAATAGGAAAATTACAGGAGACGCGTATGGAGAAATTTAAACTTCGCATTAGTTATATAATCAACAATATTATGTTCAAACAAACATACTTAATAACAATAAAATTTTACAATAAATAAAAATAAATAAATAAATATAGCTAAGACTATTTTTTTGGCGCAAAAGTTAAAACTTAAATGGCATTTCGTATCACAGACACTGTCCCCTTCATTTTGAGTGTGTCCTTTCTGTAAGAAGCAGTGTATTATGCATTTATTGAACTTTTCTGCTGCGTAAACGTACATTGAAAATACAAAGCGGTTACGATTTTGGCCAGCACAATTGTTTGACCAATAGCGAAACTCTTTGACCCCACGGTCAACATTAGCCTGAATAAAATCTAACAGACAATGAGGTCAGGCCTCATTTGAGCCACGTTTTGAGGACGCTGCAATACATTTTAAAAATCAAACACAGCAGCAACCATGTTTCCATTTGACTCCTCAGCGTCATTCTTATCTTAGCCTTTTCGATCTTCTTATTAGTCTGGTGCTGTTGAAAAGTTTATTTTTAATGGTCTGTTGGATTATTTTTCAATCGAAAAACGTGACATTCGTCGCACTAATCCCTTTTGGGAATATGAAAAGCTAGATTGAAGTTTAAGTTGACAATGTCACGATATTGGCGTTTCTTTGTAGCCTTAGAGATGTATTTCTCGGGGTCGAACCATTCAAGATACAATTTGAACATTTTGGCGATACTTGTCTCTTTGTAGGTAGAGCTTTTGGCTATTCTTGCGTATTCGATACGATGCGATTCAACTACGACAGCGAGCGACATTTGTCCCAGTTGCTTAATTAAAAAAGTTGCTGAATCGCTTGCATGTGACCATGTTCGGGCAAATGCCTACAATGCAAATGCGACCATGGTCACAAACACTTTGTTTCATTGCGTCATCTGTAACAAATAACAATCTTATGATTATCGTGGTGACTCCATCTTTCCTCTTCTAAAATAGCACTTCCATCGTACTTCTTCCATGCATTTTTTAAGACACGAGTTTTCAACTCGTATCTCGGCAAGAGTATTAATAAGCAATGTTTGGAATACTTCGATTTCTCGCAGTAAGATTCGCTAGAACCTGTGATCAGCGCCAGATAATAGTTAAAAGTATGCTTTCTATTATTAGGAGTGTCTTGACTCAGGCATCTTTTCTTCTTCATTTTATCGGAATATTTGATGATGAAATTCCTCTGCTTGATATCCCAGTTGCCAAAATTTTGTGAAACATTCCAACCGCTGTTGTTGAGATATTTTACTAGGACATTTGTAACGGTATACCTGACGGCCACATCGTTTTTTCGTCTACGGCTTTTCCTTTTATTGTGAAATATTTTTTACCTAAGTTCTTAAGGCATTTGCGTTTAAGGTCTGTCCATTTTTTTGGGCACCTCTTACGTTTTTCTAGTAGATTTAGGATTCACGGTGGGATCGCTTACGTGCAAAGAAGAAGGTGAATTCGTGGTGCTAAAAGACGACGAAGAAATCACAGGTAATAAGTCTGCATGATTAGGGCAGAATGAGCTATCGCAAATCGAATGAATATAAGTAGGAGATGGCATAGAAGTTGGCAGTGACAATTTTCAAAACTAGAAGGCACTTGCAAAGAAAATGTGCTAGGTTGATTTCTGTAAGCATCTTTGGCAGACGGATCAGACACATTGGGTATGAAGCTATCACAAGTAATTTCTTCGGTCAGGTAATATGTTCATGCAGAAATTATTCAGATATATCAGCTAGTTCTTTACTGATTTTTTTTTTCACCGGAGGGCAAAGGTGAGCTCTGTAGTCTAATGTCGTTGTCATCAGCGTTCAGAGCTGTAGTATAAAAAAATACTGTATGGTATTATTATAGCTATTCATAAAACATTATTAAGAATTTAAGTTAACAAACCTTAAATAAAAAATCGTTATAATATTATTATTTAACGATATTTTAAAATGAACAACGTCCTAACTGATGTCATTATCCCAGTAACAACGTCCTATCTTAATATCAAACCAAGAAATCATATTACAGATTACGTAGAAAAACATCTTAAATTCATATGACACGCTTAAAATACCAAAAATGTTCGTATAAAATCGTCCTTATGTTTCATAAGACTTCTACTTTTTACTATTTATTATTATAGAAAAAATGAATTCTCTGTGACTGAGCATTATGCCAATTGCTTTTTCGCATGATTTTCGCACTACAAATGCTTTTCTATACCTCTCCGGCAAGAAACGTCCTATATTACAATCAATCACCCACAATGCTTTACTGAGTCAAAAATGCAATATTAAAGCAATACAGATATGATGTTTGTTAATATAAGAATTCATTAGTGTGTATCGCGAAATAATACAGCTGAAATCGTCAATATACCAGTAATTACACTTTTTTTCGAAAATTTGAAAATGGTGCACTAAGTTTCGGCCTTTCTGCATCAGTTTTTTGTAGCATATCTAATATTTTCTTTGAACGTGACATCTTTAAAAATATGTTTTTACATGCAAAGTAGTTAATTTATTTTGTATATCAAACCAAAAAAAAATCTGAGCGCATAACACAAATACACCCTCTCTCCACCGAACAGCGGCCGGAGTGACAAGCGGATGGTGCGTCTGCGCAGCCGTCGCTTACCGCCTGCCGTCGCTTGATCACGTCGTGCGTTTTTATACGGAATTAATGTCAGATAGTACGTTATTCGATTCTATATCTCCGAAACTAAACAAGATACAAAAATTTTAAAAACGTACATCTGTAGAGTTCGTATTCTTTATCTCGTTTAGCTATTAAACTCATTTTTGCTCCATTATCACATCAGACTCTGTTCTACGGATAGGTCGATATGTTTGTAGCACCTGTATCTTAATTAAAACAAATTTAACTAACTCTCTCCATAGTAGTATATAATTAAAAAAATCAAATACACAACACGCAATACTTGCTGAGCGAGTTTGCTTATCTTACCGAAGCCGCGTACAAATTATTTAAAGAAGTCTATTAGATTTGAGAGTGTGCAATTATTTTATCAATTACCGTCTAAAATTCGCAATATTAGCGCGTTTAACAAATTCAGAAACGCATTAAAGATGCATGTTAGAGTGAAAACTTTAAACATAAATATATATAAAAGATCCATATATGATAGTCATTTCTTACCTTACCTTATTACAAGAAAATATCGTGATAAACGTTGTAGTTATTAACTTAGTCAATCATTAACCTAAATACTTGACCATGTATTTAAAAATCAATTTCACATAATGACGTAATTTAATTAAGAAAACACGACGCGTCACTGACATTAATTTAAGTAAATTTCCCATTTATTCAGCACGTTCGGCGCCATTTAATAATTTTTATGTGAAAATTGATCATGAAAGTAATTATAATATCCGCGCTTAACGATCGTTGGTAACGAAGGCAACACAGCGAGCGCGTCCAATGGGAAATTATAAGTGTTATGAGTACTTCATAATAGTATTTATAATAACCACGAATGAAACCAGACACAAGAGTTTCTCTTTAATATCATTTGTATAGTTTTAATATGCTGTCTCGGTCAGAGCTACAGAACAAAACCAAGTTGGGATACTTCCATTACCAAAGGGATCCTATTCTGATTATATTTTGGTGACAGAGACAGAAAAACAGCTGTGTGTTACTGAGATGACGACCTTCGACACTTCTTCGTTATAATAATTATTGAGTGGCTGTACAACCCTACATCTTAGATTGCCCGTCTTGGTTTTAGACAGGAAGTTCATCAGCCTTATATGTCCGAGACATTTCTTAGATTAGGTTTCAAACTGGCCGGTTTTCTTACAAAGTTCGCCTTCACCGTAAGGGCAAGTGTTAATTTCGCATTTAGAAAGAAGTTTCAGTGCAACGCGATTACAGCATGACAAACTAAATTAATAGTTTCGAAAGGAACAATGCGTCACACTGCTGACCAATCTCTCGAAGACAATTAGAAAGAAACAATTACTCTATCGACATGCCAAGACAATAACTTATTATATCAGCTTACAATATTCTCGTCATTGTATTTTCATACAATTAATTATACAGCCATAATAAATAATACTGTCAGCCCACACACAATATTAATTTCACAATACATTAAAAAAACTAGCGGTTTATAAATAATTTGCATAGAAGTTTCATAAATGATGGAAATGAATTTTGTGTAATATATCAAACGATTAATTTTTAAAACTAAACGAATATCGCATGATTTATAAATTCTTCGCTGTTAGTAGATCTTGAGACTGAACAATAACCCCCATCAATGTTCAGTTCACGCTGTGTCCGGCTTGCCTTTGAAATAAAAGGTAGGTATTATTATGAATTCAAAGAGCTCTTTACTAAAACACACCGTTTGTGTTTTTAAAATGAATAGTAGTTGCTTCGTGATTTCACCTGCGTGAACTGAGGATTTTAATATTATTATTAAAAATACACTTTGTAGACCAGCATATTACAAATTAGAGGATTATATTTAAGATAAAAATGCTTGGAAACATGGTGATCCTTCTCCATAAGGCAACCAAACAGACATAATCAACTGGTTGCTAATCTAGTTCATATTTGCTTATCAAATTTGACGTAGCTCACACACTGTTTTAGAATATGTTATTTATAAAGAATAATGAAAAATCTATAGTTGCAAGATTTATGAAAATAACAAAAAATTATGCGCCTATTTTGTTTTAGTATCGTAGTTTATTTTGTCCTAGGTGCATGGTCTTTACATATAACTATCAATTCAATGTAAATAAAGTATTGTAAAAACTATTTTAAAGACTAAGTATGGAGTTTCTTGCCCATTATTTTCCATATGAACCTTTTGGAAGGGGCAACCAGAGTTATTTGTTTTAATATTTTAAACTTGTAATTGACTTTCGACTCTCGAATAAGACTCGTATGTCGAGGTACCATTGTAGTAATTTCTCGCAAACTTCAGCCCTGTTAACCTATAAAATCAATACTGATTTCGATTACTTAACAATATGCATTGCATGTGTCCTAACAAGCACCCTAATGAAATCATCTAGCGTCGAAACCCAATTTCCATGTAGTTCATCACATAACCTCGGATTTGATTTGTATTAGTCTCAACACGTGGACAGATATTACGTTCTGGGTATTAAAACTAAAATCTGGGCATATAAAATTGGTTAACTTATTTAACGTTTAAGTTAAGTATTATCTTCGGCGCCGCTGCTTTTTAATTATACATTGATACAAAACTACTGTCTCATCACGCTCATTCCATAGAAAAAATATTATAGCGAACACACACATAATAAGTTGCTTGTAATAAACAAATACTATATAGGCCATCAAAAAATACTGCAAAAAGTTGTGAGTTTCATGCAATACAAGTCGGTTAATTTATTCAGTCCCTACTGCAAAGACCTTCTTTCTTTAATTATAACGAATACGTTAAGCTAAATATAGCTAACCGATTAACATCTTATAATGCCATATCAATATTACAAATATTTTGCTTTTAATCGAATTGTTAATTCAATAATGTATATTAATAAGATGAGCTTGACAATTCGATCCGAATACGAAGCAAATTTAATTAAAACAAAAAACTTATGTATAAAGAACACAGCGAATGAGGTATTAAAATGTATTTGGAACGTCGATGTTTAGTGCGACTTGGGAAATCTTTTAATTATATATAAACCGATTCAATATATATTTTATATTTAATAATACCTGATTATGCTGCTGTTTGTCTAACTAGATCATGTAAGCAATATTCAATATGAAATTTGGCAGCGATAGGGTGCAGTCTATTGCGGCAGTAACTAAATAGCTGCCAGGCACAAGCTCTGTTGGGGATTACTGTTTCATCTATTAGGTTTGGGGAAAGCTTTGAACTACAGTCACGTATCTATAAGCTGACTGTATATATGCCATTATATACATTGTCTGTTTAAACTAGTTTGGATACTTAAAGAAAAACACTTTTTTAACGGATTATAGATATGTATTATTATATTTAAACTTATAATTATTTTTACATAATTTTAAATTTAAACCGACGTTTCGCGTGCTTTACAGCGTGCGTGGTCACGGTGACTGAAGACAAAGGTGTTAAATGTCAAAAAGTATTACAGCTGCAGAAAATGTTGTGTTATCTGTATTTATTTCCCCGGAGTTGGTATCGACTAAAAGATGTAGGGTTTTTGCAGAAATTGCTCACGGTGTCCTCCATTTTCGCGGGTTGTTTATTTTGAGATTTTAATTTGGATATTATTGGATCCCAGGTGTTTGATAATTTTAGGCCGTCCTCTCTATTGAAATTGGCGTGTTTTTTGATTTCAATGGCTTCGCGTACCAATCTTGGGAAGAATCTTTTTTCTTTCGCAAGTACTTTCGGTTGGTCAAAGCGTATGTAGTGATTAGGCCTATCTAGTGTGTGTTCACAGACTGCTGATTTTGTGTGTCGTCTATGTCTTATGTCCGCGATGTGTTCCTTGAGTCTGCTGGACATATTGCGTTTAGTTTGCCCTATGTAAGACAGGCCACAGTCGCAATCCAGTTTGTATATACCTGCATCTTGCAATGGGGTGTTACTTTTGATTGGTCTTAGGAATTGCTGAATCTTCTTGTGCGGCTTGAAAATTGTATTAATGGAAGCTCGTTTTAGGACCCGGCTAATTCTATCTGTAACTCCCTTCACATATGGCAGGTAAGCTGGCTGGCGAGGAACTGTTTGTGTCTTGTTTTTGTTTCTGTGATGCAGCCGGGGGATGCGCAACTTGTTTCGGTGTAGCACCTGTTTGACATGCTGTAGTTCCTCCTTGAGGTGGGCCGCATCACAAAGACGTTGGGCTCTCTGAAACAAGCATTTACCGACAGAGAGCAGTTGTGACGGGTGGTGGTGGGATTCACCATTGAGGTACCTATCTGTGTGGTGGTCAATGGTGAATCCCACCACCACCCGTCACAACTGCTCTCTGTCGGTAAATGCTTGTTTCAGAGAGCCCAACGTCTTTGTGATGCGGCCCACCTCAAGGAGGAACTACAGCATGTCAAACAGGTGCTACACCGAAACAAGTTGCGCATCCCCCGGCTGCATCACAGAAACAAAAACAAGACACAAACAGTTCCTCGCCAGCCAGCTTACCTGCCATATGTGAAGGGAGTTACAGATAGAATTAGCCGGGTCCTAAAACGAGCTTCCATTAATACAATTTTCAAGCCGCACAAGAAGATTCAGCAATTCCTAAGACCAATCAAAAGTAACACCCCATTGCAAGATGCAGGTATATACAAACTGGATTGCGACTGTGGCCTGTCTTACATAGGGCAAACTAAACGCAATATGTCCAGCAGACTCAAGGAACACATCGCGGACATAAGACATAGACGACACACAAAATCAGCAGTCTGTGAACACACACTAGATAGGCCTAATCACTACATACGCTTTGACCAACCGAAAGTACTTGCGAAAGAAAAAAGATTCTTCCCAAGATTGGTACGCGAAGCCATTGAAATCAAAAAACACGCCAATTTCAATAGAGAGGACGGCCTAAAATTATCAAACACCTGGGATCCAATAATATCCAAATTAAAATCTCAAAATAAACAACCCGCGAAAATGGAGGACACCGTGAGCAATTTCTGCAAAAACCCTACATCTTTTAGTCGATACCAACTCCGGGGAAATAAATACAGATAACACAACATTTTCTGCAGCTGTAATACTTTTTGACATTTAACACCTTTGTCTTCAGTCACCGTGACCACGCACGCTGTAAAGCACGCGAAACGTCGGTTTAAATTTAAAATTATGTTAAAATAATTATAAGTTTAAATATAATAATACATATCTATAATCCGTTAAAAAAGTGTTTTTCTTTAAATGTGTAAAAGTTATGTAAATAAAAGACAATACTAGTTTGGATACTGTATATTTACGTTACATTCTGTATAATTATCGTATAATGAAATTGTGAAATAAATAAATAATACAAACTTTATTTATTATAGCAATAGGTTGTGACTTCTTCATAGACATTGTGAATTCATCTATCACTAGGGAGTCCCTTATCAAAACTCCGTTAGTATAAAATCACGCAATTTTTTTTTAAACCTAGGGCTAACTCGAGCCGCGAGGGAGATTCGGATGAGTAGTGATTTCATTAGTTGTGGTCGTACGGTGTGGTTTATATAGAATTCAGCATCTTATAAACTATCAATCACCACTGTATTTAAAAAAAATATTAAAAATATTAAGTCTAAATGTAATTATGTTCAACAAATAGCTGATATCGATAGTCCGTAGTGTTCCATTACGAACGACGAGGCAATGGGCGTCTATAATGAAGCGGCAAATATTAATCTGTGTATTGTCGGTTTTTCTATTAAGAGCCGTCATATGCAGCTGACGTGCGGCAGTCTATGTGTTCGGGCTTCGGCTCTGTGGCGAATCGACCACTCTCCATACATATTACACATTCCCTTTTACTGTTATTTCACAGTGCCAGTTGGTTTCGAGCGCCCTTTATTTTTATTAGCGCATGGGAAAATAATAAAAATACATTTTTTTTATTTATTACAAGAGTTTTATTGGAGCGGTCTCGACGTGAATTGGAAAGTGAATTGCTTTATACAATCACACTGCAGATATATTTAAACCGCAAAAATGTTAATTTAGATGGTTGCACCGTGTTCGTTGGTTAAAATTTCATCTGTGCATTCAATTTTTCAAAGGAAAATATTATACACCACAACGTCATTGGAGTAAAAAAATCTGTTCTGTGTTCTACCACATTCACCATCACATACATGAGAATATCGGCATGTCCTAGCCACAGAAGTCCTGCCTGCCTATTTAGAAACATCTTAAGAGATTTAGATAACCAGACTTAAAATTATTTTAACGCCACAAATTGTTATCTTTAAAATAGAGAAAAGCTGTAGAAAGCATTTTTGGTTAGTACATATTTGCGCCAGTATTATTAATAATTTTAAAACTGTTTCCCATATGATTTCCTCTACGCACATGTTTAGTTTATATTGTGATATGAAAATATATTATTTACGAACATGTGAATACGCTACCATCTGCGCAAATGTCTAATTACATGCATGCAACCTACGTCACTGGCCGCATCATATTTGATTATGTTCAAATTCATAATGCTTTTCTTTATTACTATGCTTTATAAATCATATTATAGTTTTAATTATGTTACTAATAGTTTGGTATAAAGCATACAATCGTTATGAAACGGTTTATTTCTATATGTAAGCTTTTATTAAGCCCGCTGGCAAACCTTTTTTAAATAAATAAATCCATGACAAGATCTGAATTTGATTTTAGCCAAACGCAGATATATAGCCTGAAGGTAAGTGCTTTACCTTCAGGCTATATATCTGCGCACGCTGCACATCTAAAATGCACTGCGCTGTGTAATACCGGATATTAATATTGCTTTAGTATGCCCCCTCGCAAGTCATTTAATTATCTTCCCAGCTAGTATTCGTGACATATTTGAATGTTCCGGAGAGGTGTGAGGGGTGAGGAGTGGGATTACCATCTGTGTTTCGTTCACGCGAATAATTACTCAAATTACTGAAGAAATTCTTTACAAATTCTCACAAGTACATTGAAGTTTCAGTTGTATGGAGCAGTCGGGAGCCGCGCACAAAGAATAAAAAACACTCTTTCATCTGAGATTGACGTACTTTTATTGCCTCTGTTATTATTTGTTACCTGTCTAGCACAAATAAATCTAAGATGAATGTTGAATGTAAAAGAACATTATCGAACGGGAAACATATTGATGATAATATAGATAAAAACTTGGGATGAATGATTAATCTGTATATGTATCGGCCTGCAATGTACCAGGTTGACTAAATATATATATCGATTTTATGCATTCAAGCAAGAAAATGTAACAAATAAACTTTTTAAAAGATAATACACGTTCTAATTTCCCTGAAATGTCAATAACTTGAATAAGATAAGGTATCTTAGTATATGAAACGACGACCTAAAAGTATAATAAACATAGTCAAAGCGTGGCTCGTACGAAAGTTATAAAATGTAGATTAGATAAGAGGGACCTTTCATAAAAATCTTTATTCGAGATTCATGCTCGAAATTTGAATAATAAACCTCAACTAGTTTTGTAAGACTCCTTTCATGCAATTCAACATGCAGACGTGATATATCAAAATTCCCAGTAGCCATACAATATCTGGCTGGTTTTTATGGACACAACTTTCTTAATGCCAGTGCTGCGACAAAGGCGAACGTAATACGGTTTTGAGAAATAACTTTAGCTTACGTGATTTCATTCCGATAACAATGAGTATTGGGGACGGAGCCGATCGCATGTTTTATTACACTTTCAATCACGAGAAACTATGCGCACTTACGAAGTAATAGCGTGAATGTGACCGGACGTAGACCCTTGGGCGTAACACGTCGTCATTCTAGATTTGGAACTGAATTATCGTGGGACACACACACAATTTTAAGACAAAAACACCCCATGACACTGACGCCGTTATCTGTTTTCTTGATAAATAAATACTGTATTTTGTCGAGGAAATAACTAATTCATAAAGAAAGAAGGGCAAGGTACTTATGAACGATGATTAAATTGTTTGAATATGAACAACATTATACCATTAAAACTATTTTTTGTCAAAATTACATTCGTATGTAATAAAAATAATATTTTTTTCATACACTCTTTTACTATCGATGCGTGGGGTGCCACGCGGCGGAGGCAATTGGAGCAACATTTTATAATAAATTTCTGATTTAATTTATACAAATTATACTTTTCGCCGCGCATGTGCGTTGCATGTTTCATAGTACAAAGTGAAAGAAATGTAAATTGCATATCAGTACATCAAATTTCTGTGTAAAGAACGATAGTGTTAAAATATGTTTATATGTACATAAAACCTCAAAAGCATCATGTGTTATCACAAAAACATATTTACATGATATCAAAAAATAGGTATTTTTTATTCTTAATTTCGCATTTTGGTCGCGTGAGGTACATCCTCATTATGGTATATAGGTACATCCATACTAGTTACAAAAAGAAAAGAAAAATCAATAAGAAGATAATCTGTATAATGGCCGCATTATCAAGTATTGTAAATATGGCGTCATCATGTACCTCTAGTTTTTAATAATCATTTCCGTTACATAAGCAATTAAGAATTTGGATGAAATGTGTGTGTGTGTTTCTAGTCAAAATTGCAATTTGTTTTTGTCAAGTTTTGTCAGCAATTTTGTATTAAATGAATGTAGCTACTTGTGCATTCAAAACTCTACAAATACAAATGTGACCAAATCCGTGAGGGAAAACTCAAGCCATTTTTAACAACCGGAACCACTAACCATAGCGTCTAGAGACTCATACAAAGTGATATATTAATGGCACATTGCTTCGTTCACGAGGTAATAGAGATGTTCCAGTTTGCCGTATCATGTGTGACAATCATGTATTCTGTGCGCGTCACAGTCTCAACATTGTCTAACGTTCACGTGTGAATTCAGCTATCACTCTCCAGTTTCCACATTTACAAATATGGCTGACTGTTCTATACACTATGCCATGCCAGGTAAACAATGAGTAAAGTTTTTATGCTAAAAAATAGAAGCTTAGAATGATTTTCGGGACGTGATGCAGTTTACGCGAATATGTATTGTTGTTATATCTATTCGAAACCAAAAGGCGACGTGTGGTATTAAGCTGGGTATGAACGTTCAGTTTAATCCCTATTCATATAGTATATTTACGTGTCTGTCGCCAGCTTAAATATTCAACGTCAAACAAAGAGTTGCTGATAAAAATAAACAAAACATATGAGTTTTGTAAGCGTAACATAAAAGCGATAATAATACCATCAAACGACCTCTCGATTAAATCACAAGTATTGCATTACATGTGCACATTAACTAACCTAACCTCGTTAAACCTGTCTGTTTGTTATCTTCATAGAAGGAATGATTTTGAATGCAAGGTTGTGAGATTATTCACAAGCTCTAGGACTAAGTTTAAACATGAAAATCGCGTGATTTACGACATGTGCAGCCTTAACGCCCGGCTCACACCACGCAACGTATAAAACATATCAAAATATTTTTAAAAGAGCACATGTTACCCGCACAGTGCGCGGGAGTCGCCACAAAAACGTTGTTTAACTTGAATTTACTGGAATATGCCGTAATTGGATTTGTTTGTTTTGTTAGAGCTCTTTGTAATCACACAGCTCTGTTTGTCCTTACTTAAGATAAACATAAGAACTTGAAGTATATTTTCTTTGTTCCCTTTTAACGAACGGACTAAAGTGGGTTCTATGAAACTCACTATAATGAGAACGCAATATTATTGGAGTTGAAGACTGATAGACCCACTTACACTATTTTCCTGTAACTCAAAGGGATTATATTAATAACGTTTGCATTACGAGAGACCTATTACGTAATGTCACGCAAACGCTTAAATACTTTATTCAATGATACTGTGTTTGATCTGATCAAATGAAGCCTCACTGAACTGTTACAAAGTAGAAAATAGCGAACGCAAACAAGCCGTATTGATTTTGCTAAGGTGTATCGTGCACAGGCGACCGTCGAAGTAGAGCATAAATCTCGGAGCCGACCCATTTCCACCTAGACACAAACAGCTGCACAATTTCCTTTTCAAATTCCCGTGAAATATCAGCTAAGCCAAACTTATTTATTGTCTTATTATTTCCATTAAAAAAAAACGACAATCGCCCTCGATCACATACTCTTCCTGTTATTTGAACAAAAAAATATAGTTTAATGGCACCCCGAAGCGAGGTGGAGCGGGACAAAGCGGCTTCTCGGAGCAAATTGCTTATTTTTTGCGATCGGTTCGCGCCACAATAGGTCATTAGTCTCCCGGCTCCCGGCCACTGCCTGAGTTCTGACGCTAAGTGCATAATCACGTGGAATCGTGAATGTGGAGCTATTGTGAGTTACAAACGTTTATAGAAGTACGTAATACTCCTTACACCTATTCAAAGGGCCTTTCAACATAAGTAAAAAAGAAATTCCTAAATGTACCTACTCTTAGCTTACAAGACTAATTTTAGACTAATAAAAATATCTTATCAGTATATATATTTATTTATTTATTTGGAAACAAAACAGATACATCTTTACAATAAAAATTAAGTTAAAAATAAAACATAAAATAAACATAGACTATCAAAAGATGTCAATTCATATTTTTATGTACGCGGTATTACCATATACAGGTACTATACAGATACCCGAAGATGGAAATCCGCTTTACAGTTATTTGTAATTAATTCACTAATAATATTTAACATTGCTGATAAATAATAAAAACATTACTAATACAAAATGAAATCTCTATTTCCATGCGTAAGGACTCTGGGTGCACAACACGACTGGGTGAATAAAAATACCGTGAATTGAGCAGTAATCGTAAAACAATGGAAGGCTGGCTCCGCGCGGACTCGAACCCACTCGCTTTATGACCAGTTTTACGAGAAACAATTAAAAACCGACGCTCAAATTACAGCACGTTTTACATAGACTTGTGTATCCGCACAAATGTATAAAATACAACATTATTTTTCGTCTGTCGGAAGTACAAAGAATATTACCGTAATTTTCTTTTCTGGTTTTACAAATAATTTATGGTTGTAGTCGTCAGAAATATGTAATGTTTAGTGTGGTTAGTGGTTGGTGAACACACATATTGTTGGCTAACGAATTATAGCTAAGTTACGATAATATAGGCAACAGCAGAAAAACGGAAAAGTAATTTGCAAAATAATAGGATCCATAGCCCATAGGCCAATCGTATTTGTGGACCCATTCTGCATCGTTAATAATTGTATTGTGTATAAACAGATAGGTGATTAACGCAGTTATATGTAGTAATGTAAAATCTAATCTAATTTATGTAGACGATTGTATTCGTCGAAACAATAAAATAAAAGCAAACCATTCAAATGAAAATTGTAAACGTTGTTGTTTCAAAGCTGCTGCAATTTTCCTGACAATATTTCATTGTACATTGTGTGCAAGACCTTATCCTGTTATTGTGTCGACCGGGCAGTGTCGGGTGACAAAACATGTTATATGCAGTATTTTGCTGAATTCGTACCAACAATCACACAATACTATGTTATTTACAACGTGTAAATTTCATAATATTAATTCTAAACTTGTACGATTCCCTAACATTGTATAGTTATATGCGCTGTAATAAACGCTGGTAAAAGTAAACCTTTACCAGTAACACAAATAGGGTTTCAGTTCGGTTAAAAACAGGTCTTTATCAGTTTCGAATAACTTCCCAGTGACTTTGATGTAGATAAAGGATAAGGCGAAATGTTCTCAGAACCCTTTATAATTGATACTGAATTAATTATATTGTAGAGTATAAAATGCCAACTCATACAAATGCTAATCCGGGACATGATTACAATTTGAACCCAGGGCCGGCCGCCCGGCATCCCAGCCGCGATGTCTCCGTAATTATTCTCATTGAAAAGGGTTATATTCCACCCTAATTCTCAGATTTCTTTGTTGTTTTCGACCCATTTCACTCAAGTTCAAGTAAAATTGTATGCAGGCATAAAAAGTTATGCAGTATACAGTCGGGCACACAATGAATATTGCACAACTCTGAGGTCGCATTGTGGTCACGCCATAACATACTTCTACAGTCTGCGTTTCATACTATATTATACTGTATATAGAAAAGGCGTATTCTGTGACTTTGTATTCTGTAAGCCCATGAATGAGTTGCAGCTGCGGAGGGAGCATCTATAATAACTTTGCTATAAGTATAAAGCAGCGCACTTCTAGTTTCTGAAAGCTCTTTTCAGCTTTCATACTGCATTTCGCGTGGAATACTAAAACGTTGCTGTGTGATAGTTGGATAGTTCAAACGCAAATGCGTAAAGTTGGACCAGTATAAAGTTCTGTCTAGTATGAACACCATCTATACATATAAATGTTATTTCGTGATCTTTGTAAAAAAGTAATCCCTGTCACACAAAGATTAACTAGAGATTCTCATGCTTACTTTTTAGATTTGCTTCTGACTTTCTCATTAATGGCATTTCAATACTGTACTAGACAGTTATACATAACTGGAATATATTTTCTTCTATTAGGTGCATTCTTAAACCTCACATCTAAAGTAATGAATGTACTTTTGACAGACGGCATTAAAATTGAAGGCTTTTAAATTCAGCCAACACTAGAAAATTTGACCATTAATTTACTAGTTGTGTGCGACAGTGAAACACTCGAAGCTGTTCAACGCTCCCCTCGCATGGAACCCAACTCCGAACTGTGTTCACGTGATGTTTGGTAATGTCACTAATGACGTATTTTCTATACAAGTGTCACTAAGGGAATATCAGAGTGATGTTTATTCATCAATTTCTTTGCGTGCTTCAAGTTATTCTAAAGGTAGAGCTAGTACATGCTAGGGTTGCCGCAATATTTACATACAATGTTAGAATCGAGACGTGGGGTTTTTATCATTGTTTCCGTTCTACGTATTCACAAAATCATTCTTTATTTAACTGTCAGATATGCGAGGGATATGGTATCTTGTTCTGTAATATCTATTGTTATTATTACGTGTTGAATAAAAAAGTCATATCATCATTGACGTATTCAGGCTATAAAAATTTTCCCCATTGCAAAAATTACATATTATATTTCCTATCTAAGGAAATGTCAATGCATTTTGAATACTAATTAATAACGAGAAGTAGGTATGACTCAACCTATCAAAAACAGGAGGATATAACATGAATAAGATATTTTGCGAAAAATTTTTCGTAATCGAAACTTTAATTACAGACAAACTCAATTCCAATTGATTCAAGTTTTTGTTAATTACAGACATTAAAAACACTTGACAAGTGACTCGCAGGCCCATTATGTAAATATGTATATAAATGTACTTTAATAGTATTTAAATTGGTCGTGTTCGGCCTCCTGTTGTAACAGTCCAAATGCTAACGACCCCCATACTTTCCGTTCATACTCCGCTACTTTCCTTTCATTATTTTTTAAGTGACGGCTCGGAATTCGATTTCCGCTGCGACAGTCAATAATAAGTAGTTGTCGTGCTGGCTGTATTTGACATGTGATATTGGATAACAATCACACAGCGCGCACGGTATTTCACACAACCCTTCTACACCGATGTATCTATATACTACAGTATAGTATACTCGTATATAATAATGAATTAAGTAAAAAAATGTCTGCGTGTACTAGTGTACACGCGTAAAAAACTTCGTTATAACCTTATTTTTCGAAAAATGATCTATCTGCATCTTTACAGAAATCGGTTAAATAAAGTAAATATCTTATATATTTTTTGTAAATTATTTAACAAATTTTCACAGAATAAGAATGTCATTAATCGTAATAGAATTATTACTATTATAACTATTATCATTATTATATATTTATGTTATTAATGGCTTCGAATCTCTTCAAATCAACCGTGATAGTGACAAGAAAAATGTGACGCGTAACCGAAAAATGAGACGGTAATTTTTTTCTAACGCCGATAAAGAAGTTTCACTTGAAAAAAAACAGTGAGAAGTTATTATGAAAATGCTGCTATGTATCTACTTTATCAGCTAGTTTGCGATTTGTGATTATTCTATCACAATTTTACGCTGAAATGAAAGCTACACCTATAATGGAATTTAGCGGATGAATGCATCATCACGAACACAATAGTAGTCGATTTGCACATGACCCGAGCCTCTGGTCCCAGGTGATCTCTTTGTGTTCGATTTTGAACAAGACGTGTGAACGACCAAATGATCTACACATAATTTAAAAGGCCCGGTTTAAGACAAAAATATTTCACTTATACACAGTTTGTTCCACAAAAGTTCAACAATTAGATACGGATGCCTTCCTTCCTAGCAACCTGGCAAGAAAAGTAAAATACCTAATAAGTTTATATATATGTGTATCTCAACTTCATTAAATCTAGTTTTTAACCGTTAGTGTTTAAAATTCATGTGAGAGACCATGAGTATGTCCATATGGACAAATATAATATTTGAAGAAAGAATATTTAATGGAAATATTCAGTTTGAGGAGATAGTTTCAGGAATTACGTTTTCTATATAAAACATTGATTCCATAGATAGAGTAGATTTTGTCGATATATATATAATTTGATATCATATAATCTAGATCTTAGCCTGGGGTGTATGCATTTAATGCTAATTTGATTGATTGAAAGCAACAAAATATGTGAATATAATATCTGATAACAGTTTGTGTGAGATGAATACACAATATATGTTTAGAATTATATATTCCTATTACCGAACTTCACGAAAACGAACGAAATTCAATAAAAAATTAAATGATTTTAAATTTACAATTATTACCAGCTCTCAAATCATGGCCGTATATCAAGTCAACAATGCAACGAAGAAAAAGCACATTAAATCCTTTTTTTTATTTTTTATTTATTTACACTTCGTTGCTAAAGAAATACAAATAACACAAAATATATAAATTAGAAGTGATGCAACGGGCGGCCTTATCGCTATCTTTTTTATGTATAAAATATGACAACGAAATGGATGGTGAACATTCATAGGCATCCTACATGCCATTTTTCTGTTTGATGTTATACCTACACTCAATCGTTAATGTACATGCACAAAAATTCGAAGAATTTGAAGTACAAATCAACTAACAATTTTGCAATAACGACTTACTAATTTTAACATGTGGTTCTTATGATGAAAATGTATAAGTATTAAAACCAAATGATAAGGTTCTCTTTTTGATACTACACCTATTTATAAGATTGCCTATATATTTTTCTATAATGCCTATTAATATTATAATACTTTGAATGAACCTTTTTCCCGCTAGGTGCTTATAATTCCAATCTTCAGACCACCCTCCGTTAAAACCAGCATTTGAATGGGTTCGTAATATTAAATGTATATAAAACAAAGATAAAAATATCTCACCGACCTTTATATTCTTATTTTATGCAGTACTTGCGTGGCGTCGATAGAAATTCTTTCTAGCGACTTTTTGAAAGTTACATTTTTGATACCAAATGTGGTTTCTTATACGATTATAGAACCTTTTACTCCGACTTTTAGATTTTACCAATTGCAAATAAAATACATTCATCGGACTGTAAGGGCACGTATTTTTGATATATTTGAATATTGGCTTACAGCGTTGCCGTGCGAGCAGCTAAGCAAACCTTTTTCCTAGACATGGTTTTGAAGGCGCGGAAAACTTTTGATTTGGTGCCTGAATGCAATTTGACTTGGTCTGGTATTTTGTTACGGATTTTCAAAACTTCAGAGATGTAGCCGTCAAAGTTTAATCTTACAAACTATTGCCTCGCGAAGCATATCTTTTCCCTCGACTTGAGGATTTTGACGAACGCGAAACGAATTTTCAACGTAAATGCAATGTCAGTCCAAAGATAATTGCTATATTTTTAAATCGCCACAGGTGAATTTGTCAGTTTCAATAGTACCTACATAGTTGTTCGCAGCACTGCCACGCTAATTGCGTAGGAACGAATCGCATTTTGTCTCGACTTGAGAACATACGGACGCGAAGATTTTGTAGCATATTTCAAATTGTTCAACTGTTGTCACCACAGATCTTCAAAGGAATTGTTGCGGACAAGGTCCGCTTGGCAGGATACGATGAGCACTAGATTCATTATATATAGCAGTATTAAAATTGTCTGTGCATAGTTTATGATGCTTGAAAAGGTAATGTACATTAGTTAGCGAACAAATCGTGTGTGACGGACTCACCCTGTACACACACAGCGGGTGTGCGATCTATTCAATTCAAAATGGCACGATACGTACATAATAAGTGAGAAATGTGCCGAGCCGCGCAAATCCGTTTCAAGCTTTCAATTTTTTTCTTTTATATAATTTATATTCAGACTTTCTAAAGTAATTTTAAATAGAAACAAAAGTTATGTTTTCGGAGCCCAATAATTTTTACATTTCCATTGTTAATTAAAATTACCATAATCTTATAATTATATTTAATTGAAATATTTTCTTACAATGTCGTCATTTGCAGCGATACTACAACGGTTGAGGAATTAGGCCTATGTAATAAATAGTTTTCGATCTATTCAATCTAATTAAAAACATTATTGGAACAAGATACGATCTTGGAAAGACTGAGAGTGGCTCGTTAATTTCTCATTCAAGTTAAGTCCAGCCAAAAAATAATGACTCACCAAGTTATTTATAAAAACTTAAACCGTTTTGTATTGGTTCTGTCTATCAAATTGTGATTACACTGTAAGGAAAGAGACAGAGTCAATTAGTAACTAGTAGTGTATGACGTACATATTTTAAAACGTATTATATGTTAATGTATACGTAAATAAATCTCATTTTTTGCATTACTATTTAAGCTATATTAATATATATACATTATATACCAGATAACATAAGTTTATCAATAACAAGAAATATTATTCTATAGAATTGATTTGTTCGGGCAATAAAAACCCGAAGACCGTCCGACCGTAGCTGTCATTGTATTTGGGAACGCCGAAACTTTCGCTATATTTATCAAACGATATCTGAACAAAAGCGATTTATTTGAAGAGTTCTTTAAAAATATTCCTCTTTTGTTCGGGAAAATAACAAAAGGCGACTTAGTGTCGCGCAATATCGCTTCAACCTTCTCCCTGCACGACATAACCCTGCTATTGCTTAAATACACCGTCGTATCAACTTCATACGTATCGCGTACTTCTCATTCGCCCTAACGATGACTTTAATTTACGTGCTTCTGGCGTTTCTTCAATAATTCAAGCTTAAACTGGAAAAAGAGACAAATTGTACATGCCAGTGTCGTCATACAAGTCACCCATGTTGGCACACTCAAGAACTGTATATACTAAAGGAATGATTATCAAAATCCTAATTATATTTTTATTTATAATTAATTAAATCAGTGTTGGCCTAGTGGCTTCTGCGTGCGACTCTCATAGCAGAAGTCGTAGGTTCGATCCCCGGCTGTGCACCAACAATTTTAACATTTGCTCAAACGGTGAAGGAAAACATCGTGAGGAAACCGACATGTCTTAGAAGTTAGAACCAAAAAGTCGACGGCGTGTGTCAGGCTCTGGAGGCTGATCACCTACTTGCCTATTAGATTTAAAAATTCTCATGAAACAGATTCAGAAGTTAGAGCGTCGCGAGGTTGATGTAAGGGCGCCACTGATTTTTTTTATAATTAACTAATAAAGTTATTTCTTTCTTTCCTTTTTTCTTTCTAACTTACCTAAAAGTGCTTCACAGTACAGTTTGAGAGTTTAGAGTACAATTATTATACTGAAAGTAACAGTTATGAATAGAAATTCAGCAAATGTCAAATAGTTGGTACCTACCTCTTTCCGCCTAATGAATTAAATTTATTATACGTTTTTCTGTTTAATATATCTAAGCTCTTGTTACTTTATCAGATATATTTCAGAAATGGATCACCTGTCATAATGTATAAAATGTCAGCAAGACTGGAATTGAAAAATAATGTACAAAGGATGCCTGTTAAAGCTCTAACGACATTGTCGCTTGTAATTGTTAACGCTAGACCGCTCCGAGATGTGGTCTCGGCAAGGGGAGACAATCTCTCTATTCATCTCAACAGATAAAGGAACCACCCAGCCTTTCTGTTGAAAGTATATACTTTGACATAGAATTTATACATTGCGACTAACCAAGTAAATTAAATGTATAAGTGGTGTCTTAAATTAACCTTATTATTCTTAGAAACTAGTGTAATAGCAGCGAATTTATTACTTGTAGTTTTACACATGTAGTCGACGTACATTAGCTCTTTCGTCTCTTTCTGTCAAATTGTCATTACGCTATGATGGAATGTGACAGATTATCGCTTTAGTGATAAACGCAATCACCGCGGCGCAACCGTCGCGCATCTATAGGGCAAAGACAAACTCGAGGGCATTTAGAACGGAGTATAGTATATGCAATACAATTAGATAAAATATTAATAGGTATGGTTCATTTAACGAGTGCCAGAATAAGCGTATGTATGTAGTATGCAAAACTGGGCTGTATTTAAATCTAAGTAAGTAAGTCTCTAAGTCCTGCAGTTGTAGCTCTAGTAACGAGTAGCGATAGTATGCGTGACGAGAGTCCGAATGTTTATAAAATCCAATACTATTTTATTCGTAGAGATAAGTTATAATCAGCCCTAAATGTCACCTTACAGTAACTGAGCCTTCTAGTGCTAACACACACAATAAAAAGAAAAATCTTCGGTGTTTTTTTTAACGCTTTAAGGAGTAATAAGAAAAGTATTTAAGGAATGTTGAAAGTACTTTGATTTACCTACGTAAGAGCGGAGCCGCCTTTACCTAGTTAGAATAGTTTGTTAAGATCCATTTCATACATATTCCATATCTCTTGTGTGTAAATACAAGGCTTTCGTGTCGCGGTCGATGTCTGAATAAGACCTTTACTTTAATGTATTCATTGTTTTCCATACTAAATTTACGACGGAGTGCAAATAATGTTTGTGTATGCTACATTTTTGTTAATATAATATCACAGAATCTCAAGTAATTAACAAATACGTAATTCAAAAGCTGTATAAATAAGAGGTATAGAAAAGTGGAACAAAAACATCATATATTGGCACCAAATAAATAACAGAAGAAAAGGTATACAGTTTCGAAGGTGGGAAAACGAAATAAAAACCCAAACTGGGGATAATGTGGACTAGGAAAGCTCAGAACAAAACAGAGTAGAAATAAATGCAGGTGGCATTTGAATAAAGGCTTATATTATTATTATATTATAATTCAAAAGCAATTTTTGGCCTCAGTTTTTCATATTTATTTCTTTATTGTGTTGTCAACCGTCGTATATTAAAAAATACAAAAATTAAAACTCTATACATGCATAACAATTAGTTTGGAACTACCTATTTCATTCAATAAAATAGTGGTTATAGGTAATTACATTTAAATAATTAACAATAGATAATATCTATGATTATTTTATATTTTGTCTCTATTATAAAAAATCAACCTGTCTTTTGCTCGTAATTTTATCATTTAAGTTTTTCTCGTAATGTTTTCATTTACTGTATGGATAATAAAACAAATCAGTTTTTTTATTATTCAACGCTGATTATTCCGCTGCTACATAATATGCTAGAATTGAATGACCTGTGGGACGATGAAACCGCATAGCTTCATAGCCTGCAGCCCGCATCAATTCTACTCTCAGCCGCTCAGGTTTCGTGGTTAGCGGATACAGCTATCTTACCGAAGGCTTTTTCGTCTTAATTTGCTTCAGTAGATGACTATGTAACAAATGTTTTATAAAATATCAGTGTGAGTTTATGTTATGTTTCTTGTACCAATCTTGTTTATTTTACGGTGTTACAAAGGTCTATAAGCTATAGACGATAGCGAGCCTTACTGATTGTTTAAATATGTGTTTTATTCGATTTTTACAACAATTTTTTAGGTTGGTTGTTTTAGACCTAATCTTAGATTGCATTTAGAGTATATTTTATACCTAGGTACATATATAAGTACTGTGAAACAAATAAGTTGGGTTCAACTTAAAATTCATATCAATTACCACATAAAATTTGCCAGTTTCTTTTGGCGATAGCCGTGACAGTCGCGTCAATGGGACATTTGAATTTCAAGTTTCTTTGTCTCGTGGCGCCTACTACGTGGCCCGATCAGCTGTTTGACATTCGCTGAGCCTCCGCGACTGCGCCCTGAAAGCACCCCGTGGCCTAGCGGACAGCGCAAGCGTCGCCATCTTTATCGAGCGGAGCGCCGCCGCCGGCCCGCCCCGCGACTCGTCGCCGGGACTCCGCGGAGGGAGTACAGGGGGAAGGGAGCACACCGCGCACGCGTGCCGCCCGCTCGCTCAGTCTAGCGCTCGTCGCCGAATTGCGCGCACGTTTTGCGCGCTTTCCCTAACAAGATCAGCTGATCGGCGCGCGCCCCGCGGCGCACATGCCGTGAGGCCGCGCCCGCACCATGACGGGCTACGCCCGCGGCGAGGCCGATTTTGCCGCTGACCGCTTTCGGCGGGATACCCGGCCCGCCTCGCTTGCTCCAAAGGATTACTCGGTGCCTTTACACGTAGACTGCAGTATCGAATACGAGCTTCCCGACTGTGCCAAGCCGCCGCAGGGCGTCAAGATCGAGCCGTTGCTCATGATCCACCCCTCGCATTTCCGGAGGCTCGAAAGCCTAAGGCGTGTACCGTTCGTGAATAATCTGCCACGGACGGAGGGCGCGGTGCCGGTAGGCGGCGGGCTGGGTCCCACGCCAGCGGCAGCCGCACCGGACGCCCGAAGCCGTGGCCGCCAAGCAAGACGCTGTTGCCGCGCGGCACCTGCCCCGCCGGTACCGCCGCCCCAACCAGCTGCAGCCCAGAGAGCACGCTTACCCGACGATGCGCGCCGCTACAGGCTGGAGTATCTGACGGAAGGCAGCAAGCTATCCCGCGGCAGGCTCAAGGCGCACCCATACCTGCCGCCCGAGGCGCTGGACTGTGATATCCGTGCGCTGCCGCCCCCAGCGCACTACGAGCGCTTCGACAAGCGAGCGCTGCAGCAGCTGCCGATCTACATGTAGCCGTTCGGGCCGCATTCTGTGATGTTTCGTTGTAATTAGCTAGTGTTAAGTGCCCCGCGACCCGCGGACGGACCCGATACCAAATAGTACCTATGTGCGTTGATATATTGTTTGAACGTGGAGTTATGTGTTGTGGACGCGCGACGGCTGACGACAGTCGGACCCGCCGGCGGACGGCAGGTTGCCCACCGACTCGAACCTATTTATTCGCAGTAACCGACGCTTCATAAATTATTGTACGGTCGCTGATTCGTTGCGTATTTCTGTATAAGATATCATATCGATAAATATATGTTCAAAAATTGTATTATATTAAAATAATATGTACCTATAGAGTAAAAACATGAAAGTGAGAAAAAAATATTACGAATAAAACTAGTTATAGTTATGTTTTCGATAGGTGATGATATAGGACAGTCCCGAGTGAACTAGATTCGTACTCTATTCTCATTTTGTAAGCAGTTATGTTTGTTAAAATTATATAATATAAAGAGTCCTCTGATGAATAGTCTGATTAACAAATATTCGGCATGTAAAAGTCTTTATAATGCGCTTACTTAGCATATCATAGTATTATATTGTGTCATAGTCCAATGCCAAAAATATAACTATCTTTTTACAAAAATCCCTAATGCATCGTTTTATTTCGTTTGCCGTTTGTGTCCATAGTGTCCTTGTGTAGTGTTGTTAGTATTGCAAATTACAAGTGCTGTGTCGTCCGATGGATGTTGACGAACCTGGATTGCATTTAGCAAAGGTACTGTAAGTATGGACTAAAGAGACTGATTTTACATTTTAAAAATAATCTCGGAAGTCTAATATAATTAAAGGAGCATGCCCGACCACCTTTGTTTTATAAATGTAAATAATATTAAGTATTCTCTGAACAGGTTTGACTTTTTAAAAATAACATTAAACGTTACTTTTTATTAAATTTTCACAGATTAAAATTGTAAATTTAAGTGTTTGAAACTGATCTTTCAAAAACAAAATCAAAATTTTGATTAATTAAAAAATTAAAAGAATACATGCGCCGATAAAATTAATGTAACGAAAAAAGTTATTATAAACGAAATCGTGTAGTAGAAGACTACTGCGTAAACGTAATTAATGGCCAAAAAGACATGTAATAAATAATTTAAAAAATATTATAAATGATAAAACTAGAATTATTGCATATATTAGAAAAATATTATGATTTCTGTTTCTGAGGAATATGAATTTGAACAGTTAATCCGACGGAGTTAGCGTCTCTATTGTTCAAGTCTGAAAAACATTTACCGAACAAAAGACTTAAGATTCATTCATTTCATTTTCTATATGAAAGGCTTTTTACACAATGCATCATGAATTAACAACAATGACTAGGATAGAGGGTGTATACTGAATCGGCTTTCAAGGAAATGAGGTTCACGGCAACGAAATTGATGAGACGATTTATTATTTAAAAGTCGATAGACTTTTTAAACTAAGGTTATAGACCAAACAGGCTTGGTCGAAGTATTAAATGTAGGTGATCTTAGAGAAGGGCATTACTTAGAGGAGTACACTGTACATAAGACCTTCTCACACATTAGCCGTCAGAACCGTTAAATTAGCGTCCATATAATAAACACGAAATAACATCGAGACGAATGGATGATTGTAGGAAACCGGCGTCGCTCGGCGCGTACCTCCCTCCTTGCTTTTACTGCTATTATATTATTTTAGAGTTTATATCCATCAGAGGAGAAAGAAAATTATACACTGCGAGGGGGCGAATTATAGCTGTATTTATTTTATCCTCTCACTATCGTAAAAAGTTTATTGATACTTTTTATAGCCGTCATATTGCGTTTACCCAGATTCGTGCGATGTGGTCATCTCGCGTGAAAATCGCTGACGTTTTATCCGAATCTGGCAGTAAAATTGTCGTTTCCAATTATTATTTACAATCGTGTTTGTGTTTCTCAATATAATGCTAATTAAACCTTGTCACGCCAATCATGAACGAGTTATTAAAAGGAAATGTTCCAATACTGCACGATCGCAACGGAATTCTGAGTACACGACTCATTACTACACTATTAAAATATAAATTAATTACCGAGTTTCTTTAATTTAACGATCATTGTAATGATAAATGCTGTATAGCCGCAGTAAGTATAACAATCGACCTTATGACGTTAGCAAACTAAGTGAAACGTAATAACCTAACCGTATAATCTAGGAAACAGAAGTTCAAAATTGTTGATAAAGTATAAATATGTATATCTATTTTCATGGTCTAATAACATATTTCATTAAGTAATTAGACAATTACAAAAAAAAACCGCCACTAGTACATAATATCTACTTCATTTAAGAAGCTTTTTAAGCTTAAACTACTAATTCCAATATGGCTGACACCAAAATGTGATTATTTTTATCATCGATATCGCATAAAACGGATATCCAATTTATGTACGCTCGAGTCCGCCATAAAACATAATATTATCGACATCGCCCCCTCCCTATCCCTAGGCGATCACGAACTAAGCATCGTCCATTTTAAGTGCCGAAATTGACAGGCGTGCCCGGCATCCCAAATCCAGTCGTCCTTCTCTATCCAGTGCTCACGTTCGAGAGCGAAAGGGATGTAAATAGGGAGCGGTATCTTTCATGTTCCATTCGTGGAGCGTTCTGCTTGATTTCAGGTACCTTGTAAATAAATACGTTGAAATAACCGGGCGAGCTATGGCGTGCACGTACAGCCGCTAGCCGCCAGCTTGAATTGCCGGAATCCTCTTCTCTTATCTGAAACGCATGAACGGCTTCACTGATGGTTTAAACAGCGGGTTGTCGGGAATAAATTACACTCGAGCATGTGCTTTATTATTTAGATTATGAATCGGCGTCTCGGTTTAAATCTTGATGTTTTGAACGCATATTTTAAACATCTACCTACTCGTTTGTTAGACAAGTTATAATTAGATTGAATTTTAATAACGACGAGGAACGCAACAACTAAGGTTATAATTTTTATTTTGAAACGACTAATACGCCAATTACTATCATAATATGTATTCTATAAAATTGTACTATGTCTTCTTTGCTGCCTTACAATTAAGTAAGTATGTAGTTGTTTCTTGAAACGTACCATTTTAAATTACACACTCTTTGGTAGGTACCTAGGTAAATGTAAGTTCGTTTGTAATTTGTATATACATACTTAGTACCCATATAGAACATAATTCAGGACTAGAAGCTTTTTAAAGTTAAAAATCATTTAAATTTTATTTTATGTGAGAAGGTAATAATTTGGTGCCGATTGCCGATATATGAAGGCCTGTGCTCAAGTAGGCCTTAGTTTGGCAGTGCGCGAAATGAAAGCGTTTTAGCGCGACCTCGAGTGATCAGCTGATTGGCGAATGCTAGTGTGCGCGGGGGGGCGCGCCTTGTCGCGACGCACGCACACACGGGCGCTCAGCTGACTACACGGACATGGCACACAAGCGCAGCATTGTAATTTAGTCGCTTCAGCTGTATATCGTTTTCATCAAATCTTAAGAAACTTTTTATTTCAAATGACTTTTAGAAGTCTAATTGTAGACAAATACTTACTTAATAAATTGGCTTTGTATATTTAACTTTTAATTCTTATCTTAAAATTACTATTGATATTATTGTTAATACTGTTACAGTAATAGTTATAAGCAACATTTTTGGCAAATGTTGTTTTATATGTTTCTGTTTTGGAAATTATTAAATGGTTAACTGAATACTGATGTTGTTAGTAGTTATTATCAAGTTTATCTAATAATAGCTAAGCTTAACCTTTTTGCTACTACTTGCTTTTTTACTATCAGTATAATAAGAAACAAGAATGGCAAATGAGTTTGATGGAGGGAAAATATTCTCTCGCTCAATACAACGCTATGTAAATCAATCACTGCACAAATTACAAGCACACATTACAGCTATTATTAAAATTGAATTTACTTCTCATACACAGTTTAAATGGCGGCTAGTCATCCATCTCTGTCAAATCTGTCATGAGTGAACACGTGCAATATGATAATTTCAAACTTACAAAAAGACAGCTAATAATATAACTTTAATTTACTTAATGAGTATCTAGATAACTTGGTATTTTTTTTAAGTGTATGCCGTATTGGTAATAAATGTTTTATATTTGAAGTATAGCAATGTATACCACACATAGAAAAAAACATTTATATAAAATCAATATTTTTTTATTGATTGAATAATCCGTACAAAAACGATCAACGATCATTTTTAATGTGGCAAAGAATGTTGCTTCCTATAAAAACTTTTGTCGATACATACTTGTTTAAAATAGTTGTGAGGAAGAAGTATATATATGTGGTTCTTTGTATGTGTTTTATATTTCGAAGGAACGAACCAGTTGCTGATATTATTTTTATTCATCAATTACTTGAAATTTATATCTTAGTTTAATAACTAAGACATAAACTGCGCCCTGTGCTTTGACGAATTCACATTGGGATTTACAGACTTTCACATTCATACACCCTTTTAATCTGGTATGGTATCTAGATAATAATTATTCAACGCTGAAAAATAACAGTAAATATTACAGTTAATTAGGAGATACCGGTATACAGTAAATAGTGCGTGAAATTCACAATGTTGTCACGTTCTTATTTAGTTCTAGCTGTTCTTCCGAATAGGAAACGTTGATTAAAACATTGCGACATAACAAAATGTGCAGTGGTTGTGAAAACTGTTTATAAAACGATGGAACACGTTTTTCCAACAACGTGACTCCATTTAGCTTTCAAAGGAAATATAAATACTTTTAGAACTGGCAGAAACTTTTGGAGGCCAAAGTTTTAACTTCGCTTCTTTGAATAGCCGGTTAGCGACATATCTACTAAAATTGTGTTTTTAAATTTAACACTATGGATTAAAAAAAGAAAATGTTCGTTGTTTAGACTATACTTGATGTTTTGCGATTTTGCTTGATCGTTGTGTATGCATTAGTTATAGATATTGTAAAAGTGAGGTTGTTTGTTAGACATGTGTGTAAACTTTTCAACCAGTATAGCAAACATATTGCTATTGACATATAAAAATGTATGAATAGATGTCAGATACTTTTAGTCCGAAGGCATATACGAACCCAGTGTTGCGATGTACCGGTTAATACAATTATTATATTATTTCTTATATTTACTGTCGAAAGACTGACATGCAGCTTATGAGAATTTTATTAAATCTGTGACACGTCCGCGTCGACTTGAGTCGACTGTAATCCGACTTCAACTAAAGCTGAAAGATTTTAAATTTAGATGAAATATTCTTACGCGTTAAATATTACATACTGTTAATATGTATTATAACTGCTTATACCTAAAATTTTGTTATGATACCGAATTTTATGATTACATGGTAATTTTACATACTATAAATAATAATATGTTGAATTGCAATAGTCACAAATGCCAATAAATTTAGTTTCATTACTCAGTTGATTGGAGTTGGTTGTTAATCGATTGGAAACAATTATTTATAACGAATCGAAAAGAAAACCTCTCCCTCCTTGGAGAAATAAACCCTTGTTAACTCTGGGATATTTTTTTACTTATAAGGAAACACATTTTTGTTCATAATTTAATCTATCGCATATTATGAGGATATGTTTGAGTAGTACATCTTCTGTTATTACTATGCGAAGCGATATATAGAATAAAAAAATCCGAGGCGCTATAATACTTGAATTTGGCCCTAGATCAGTATTTTGACAAATTTTTTTTAAAGTAGATATTTTTAGATCAGCCTGGATTCGAACGCTCGTCCCTAGAGTCTCGCACGCTCAACCCTCTAAGCCACTAAGCTTTTTCGAGAGCTATTTATCTAAACAAATAGAAAATAGCTACTTATTTTTTTAAACAAATTAGCTAGCTATATTTAAATCCTGACTTTATCACAATTTCCATCTTACCCCATTAGAACAATAGCTATTATATATTTGTTGAACTTAATTCTATTAAGTACATTTCCAAAGAGTACCAAAGAGTACTCTTTGGAAATGTACTTAATATTATTATAATATACTTGATATATAATAGCTTGATTGAAGTCTAACATAGCGAATAAACAGCTTAAAACATAAAAACGCTTACTCATTTGACCACCTAGTTCTATACTCCGTGAATTGAACCTAATTGTGTACGGATGTACCTACTTCAGAAATCATTTGACACTTGACAGAAATATATAAGTATATTTGAATAGTATTAATGATGCTGATTCAAACATTTTTGTTGATCTTATACATAAGGAATATAATGTGATGATGTGCCGCGCCTAATTTGATAACGGTGACGTTTGACATGCTCCCAATACGGTTAGACTGACATACATCGAAGCCGGATGTGAGGCGCATACTCTGTTCCAACACCACAAAAGGCTCGACCAGCTCCTTCATGGTTCTTGAAAGAATCTAGGATTACATTTACCCGTAAACGGGAAATTACTGCGCCTTAATTAAAAGCACGTCTGTGGTAATCAGTATTGTTAAGTTTTGAGTCTAACGTCCCGGTTATACGCTATGAGCGCCGGAGTCGGTCATTGATAGCCCTGTATCTATAAGTAGAAGTTTTAAATTGTAATGTCACGCGCTCGTTGTCCTCTAATACAAGCACGTTTTCTAAATATACTGAAATAGGATCATACTACACTACACACACTACAATAGTGTGTTTTATTTTTACATTATACAGTTCAGACTTATTTGTTTCAAGTTAATGGTTCGTAATATTTATATGTATGTATGTATGCGGTCACTAGCTCACTGTTGACCGTCGTGATGTTGTCGGCCCCGTGGCAGATTACAACAACGCTGTTTTCATTTTCCATCTTCAGCTTAATAAATGGCGTTAGAGACTTTAGTACCTATGTTTTGTGATACTTGGACCGTTCGTATACTAATATGAATATGGACCGACCAAGGAAAAAGGAACATAAGAGACACTTTGGTCTCTTCCTTTTTTATAGGAACGTTTAATAAATAAGATATTTCATTAAAATGAATAATTAACGAACCCATGGTTTGGACTTCGAAGTCGAGTAAGTACAATGATAAAAAATTTATTATTTTATATGCAATAATAAGTATTATTAGTATCACCAACGATCGTGTGATATTAAACAATCTGTATTTCATGTTTCTTAACTTAAAAGGAAATACAATATAGATGATAGGGGCGATTGATTTGATTCTCATATTTTCTTAGTTTTCTGATTTAACGACATCGTAATTACCGTGATTACTAAGAATCACGGAATGCGATTTTCCATTCTAAAAAATCAAATACTTAGGTAAAAGTAAATCACAAGTTAATTACTATGATTGTACATATTGCAATATTGTTAAAATTTATAGTCACGGATAACGGTTATAGGTATAATAAACAACAATTTTTATCAGGTATCCGTAAACCTTTGTATTTATTTCTTCGACAAAACGTTAGTACCAATTTATCTCCTTTGAAAAAACTTGTATTAATTTCAAATATATCATAAAGCAAATCTGTACATGTTAATATTTTTACATATTATACCCGTAAATTATTATGCAAGCAATAAAGCACATAGAAAAGCATTATGTAAATTAAATGCTTTTCGACAAAATGTTCATACAATATTTTTTGGATTTTAACCTTCAGCGCAACGCTGTTAACGTAGTTACATGAATTTACCTTGGTATACAGCCCATATTCATTCATAGTTTTTTTCATTCATTCATTATAGGCACGTAAGTCTAGGGCTGGCCGATATGGCAATAACGGTCAGCGCTAGAGTTTCGTGCCGCTACTTGTATGCGCTATCATCATATACGAGTATCAGCATCTTTATTTTGTTAGACATATTATGGTTGTAATCTGGTCCCTTCGAGTAGTTTGAGATTTGAACGTAGATACCGATAACTATGGGATGCCTAGGCAACCGTCATGATTAAAATGCTTTAAAATGGAAACAGATTATTGTAATTAGTATCTATCATTTTTCAGTTGTATGTAATTAATGTGTACTGGGTTATAGTACATATAAGTCGACTGTGTTAATAGAAAAATAACTTAATTTTAAATTATATAGTAAATACTTAGCCCAAAAAGCGATCTAGAAATAACGGGAATTGTTATGATTAGTATGTTAGATGTAGAATATGTTATGTCTATTTCAGTAAAAGACATTATTATATATACTTTCTTTACAATTACAATTAGCCGTATAAAAAATTAATACGCATAATTTAAATACTACAAAAGCAATAGTGGTCTTTGGGGTAGTACCTACCTATCTTTAATACAGCATTTCCTCGCCGTGTTGTGATGCCAAGAGGAAGAGCTCAAGGGCCAATGGTACTGTATATCAGACGCCTTCTCAAACCAGAAACAGGTAAGTAAAATTACTAGCATATATAATTTTAATAACAATTCTGTATCAGTTCAGTTCGGATTACCGGGATCGTATATTAAATGATTTAATGAGTGAGGCAACAATATATGTTGTACATTGTACACTACTCGTATACCTCAACTATAATCTAATATATGAAATGGTATAGCGATTGAGTCAAGTTCCTACGGCAGACTTGATCTGATCAGTCCAACGTATAGGTGACCTGCCGCGCTGTCTGGTGCCTTCCATCTTCCTCTGGATGACAAGGCGTTCTGTAATGGTGTTTGTAATGAAACTTCTCCGAAATGGCTCGACCAATTTTGGAGAAATTTTGTGTAGATATCGGTTGGGTCTGCGTGTCGGACATCTATTTTTCATCCCCCGAATTATATTATTATATTTTATATAATTACATTTTTAAGACAAATTTTATGATACAGCATACAAAAATACATAAAATCCTTAATTTTTACCCTACGATCAACTTCTATATTTTATTTGTTAATGAAAAACTGATATAAGAATAATTTTTATAATTTATATTTCTCATAATCTTTCTCTATATAAACCTCAGTTTATTAAATAAAAATCACAGAAAAACCTAAAAGTTTTCAATCCCTATGTCTAGTATAGTATAGTCTCTGGGGTAGCATAGCAAAATGTTCCATGTTAGTATGTACATACTGAAATGGTAGGCGAAGTAAAATCACATAAAGGAGAAACGAAGTTTACGCACGCCAAGATCTGCTTCTGCACTTGCTCTGTGTTTATTTCCTCACAAAACTGAAATTTTAATAATATTTCTTTAGTTTGAAGAATATGACTACAACTACCTAACCCATCTATTAAAAAGAACTCAATAAGTTCAAGTGTATTATTTTACTTTAACTATAGTTCTGGGTAAGAAGGCACTTAATTATAATCTTGGGCACGGAACTGTTACGTGTTAAATTTTACACAATGTAAATTTATATAATAAAAACTTTTAATAACGCCTCTATAAAAACCAACTCTTCGATATAATGCACGTAATTATATATAATTTGGATGCTTATTAGCATGTCAATCACTTTAAATTCTTAGAATAGAATGTACACAATAAACATTCTTCTAATTATGTTATTTCGATAACAGTATATCGTTAATTCATTGCAGAAATTGTTTTCCGTTTTAGACAGAAAACATATGGCATGTTTCTATAAAAGGTTTCTCTTGAAGCAATTACATACTGACATTTAGAGCCTGTGATACGTCATATCGTGTGATACCTACGAACGGAGAATCTACTTACTTGTACTACAGCAGAATAAACCCGTAGTCAATAAAGATATTTATTGTAATTAAGATTACTAATACTAAAGTACAATACGGACTTAAGGAGATACTAATGAACTCTTATTTAAACAGAATGGACACTAGTATTTAAAATATTTGCGATACCGTACAATTTGATAATTACAAAGAAATAAATAAATGTACAAATATTAATACAAAAATAATAATATTCTGCGCAATGTGTGAATGCCGTATATCATAAACATATTGGGTTTCCGTTACATATATATACATTTATTTACAAACCTAGATCGCGCTACAAGATGGGCATCTTTGGTATAGCTCTGGCGCGAGATTCTTTTTTTTTATGGAACAGGGGGCAAACGGGCAGGAAGCTCATCTGATGTTAAGTGATACCGTCCGCCGCTTTAGATTTAGGTTGTAAATCAATATATTGACACTATTTTTAAGAAGCATTGTATGAAAACATTTTTGCAGTACAATAGTTAATGAGTGTACCCTCCGATTGAAACTTATATTATAAGGAGGAAAGATTTGTATGTAAGTATCTATGTTTATAACGAATTGGCCCAAAAAGTACTGGACTGAATTTATAAAAATGATTTAATTCATTTCAATGCCTTATCACTGATTAATATAGGCAATTTTCATTGCAAGAAAAATATTAGGTAAGCTACTAAAACTACAATGTTACCCAAGGTGTGGAAAAATGTCTATAAAATATCTTTCATCGCATGCGCTGCTAAAACTATTGTAGAATGTAGATCAATAAATGTTCCACAATATTAAAGAACATGTCAATATCTATAAAAACGTTTAAAAATAAATGTCCACCCGTGTGATGCCGGGCCAGGCTGCTAGTATTCTTTATACGAAGTAGTTATACTGTTCTTATTAAACTTCCTTCCTCTAAACCAATTATTATTAACTCCGGTCCACGTAAACACGCTTAATCTGTTTATTATAATTAAATGTGACCATAAAATTAACTCTTATTTACTATCTGGATAAACAGACGGAGTAATGACGGAATATTACTCAATGTCGTGAATTGGGCGGGGAAAAAAAAAGTGTTTATTATATTCGACAACAATATATTTTTTTTAACTTACTACATTATGAGTATATATATATAACAATTGAAATCAGAAGAAAGTGATAATGTAGCTACACATACTGCGAGATAAAAATTCATAGATATATATCGATATTTATATCTGAGATGTGAAATGACGTATGATAATATAATTACTATTGAGCGATCGACCCGAATAGTTATTAAGTAGATTTCTAAACTGTATAATTAAATATTAATGACTTATGACATACTTTTTAATTACGTGATTTGTCGGAGTTTTATTACGTTGCAAATAAATTATAAATTATTGAAAGTGTGAGAAATTTGATAAAGAAAATAGGTCTGTAATTAAAAAGATTGTTTATCAGTTAAGCTTGAAATAGTACTAGTCGTATGTCAATATCCAATACATTTGTAAACCTAGGTACTACTTACTGTACTTAACTTTAATATAATTGGTGCATATTGTAATTTTAGCTACGAACCAACGACTGATTAACGGAAGCATAGGAAAGTGTGTGTTTTTTGAACAATTAAGTCTATACTAAACTATTTAGAAATACTGAAGTAATAATAAAAAAATATATAGATAAATAATAATAATAGCTTTTAATTATTTAACAGTTAATGTTTTAATATATTTTTATGAATGAATTAAAAACGACTTGAAGTTAAAACCTCACTCTACATATACGTACGTCGCGTACGTACAGTCATAACTGTATAATACGTAAAGGAAATAAGGATAGTGTGTTTGGTGTTTGGTCGTTCGGAACGTCTTCATCGCTCATTTCTGAGTGATGTATCGTTATCAGGAATATGTGGGCCACTTCACTTCTCAACTAAATAACCACACACACTCAGTTATTACAAAAACACTTATCTGATATGACTACAAGTTTTTGTCGCATAAAAGCAGATGGCAGCCGCTAATTATCAATTTTCACAATTTCGTGCGTTTGCCATTGAAATACCTTTTCAACTGTTTTTTTTTCAGAAAGACCAAATGAAGTATGTGTATATTATTGAACCATATTTTAAAGACTGTTAATTATGTCGTGGACGGTGAGTTTGAAAGAAATTTTGTTCATCAACACGGTGACAAATAACAGACAACATTATTGACGTAAGTACTGCATTAGTTAATATGTATTTCGTGATAACCTTTAGACTGAAGATTCGAGTAAAAAGTTATTCGAACGAGCTTCATGATGTCATGGTACCCTAGACATTCTACACAAGCAGGATTACTTAAGGAAACAGGTAAATGTTGACGGAAATTAAAGGATGTTTATAACATTTTATTATCAATTCAGTAGAGTGTTTAACCATAAATTAAGATTTTGTTGACTTCAAATTTATATCAAGGATTGTTTTTAAACCAAATAATACATAAAGTTTTATTTGCATGATATATCAAGATAAGAATATAAATATAATTATTTCGTTAAATTAACATTTATAACCGCATTAACGCAGCCTTCATTTATAATAAAAAGTCAAGTCGGCAATTATAATGGTGAAGTGCATATATAATTACAGAATAGTTTCATTATTCAGAAGCGTCAGTAACGTATGGTTATATTAAAATTTAATAATATTTATTGTAATTATTATGAGTGCCACAGCACATCGAAATATTTTTCCGATGTCAACATTTACGTAAGCAATTGCTAAATATTGAAGTGCTGAGTCGATGACATATGCAATATTTACACATACGAAGCCTACATTACTTTCTTCATATTATTTTTGAGATAAATTTTAATACACACTAATCGAGAATGGAATTCTATAATTTAAATAACAATATGTGATATTTGAAACCTGTATATGATATTAATGCAAGGCAAAAATAACAAACTATTAAGTCACTGAATGTTGATGAAGCATTACGTGTCTTTCGAGAACTATGTGGCAGTATAAATATCCCAGCGAGCTACCGAGAAGCGAGAAATAACAAGAAATCTCACGAAACCGTGTAATTTATCAGTTGTGTCGTTTATTTCTGAGTACGATGTAATAAGTTGTCTCTGTTTTGGAGTCATTACCGCTTGTGGCGACAGAACACTGAACTGGCAAATATTGACCACAGATTCAGTAGCTATTTTATCTACATATTATATCCATATACGTAGTAATGGTATTTCTTATTCTTATTTGTTATAAATACTACACTTTCCATTCGCTGTGTATTTGGTTTTTCTATTAGTGTATACTTTGAGTACTGAGTTTTTGTTCATGTACCTAGGATTATTAGGTTTTCACACAGGAATGTCTTAGAATGAAGACCAGCATCTGTAAAACAAATGTAATAATAAAAGTTTAATTATTCTTAGGGCCTGTTTCACAATGTCCGGATAAGTTCCAAATAAGCTATTTATTACTTATTGGTGCGATAAATAGTATTTTTGCGTTTCACGACTGTCAGATAGCGCTATACGTCATGAAATTCGAAGTACATATCTTATTTGGAACTTTTATCTTTCGAATAATTTATGTGTTGCATGGCTATTTGGCACTTTATCCACACATTGTGAAACAGGCCCTTATTCCATTAATTATTATGTTTATTATATGTCCTAAGTAGCCAAAATTATGGAATGCGTTGAGGTTACATGACATATTTTTCTATTTAGACCTAGGTATTCTTTTTTTGCCTTAAACATACCGGTTTCCACAAAGTGATTTTCATCATTCAAAAGTGGTTGGAACTCTGTGTTTGATTTAAGGACAATTGAATATGAAAGAAAACACTCATACTACACATCTACATATGTGATCATCATAAAAATTTCCACGATGCTAATAATGGAAATTTTTATGCTAATTTAATAACTCTGATGTGTTATTGTTTACCGACCCAGATTTTTTCGCAGTTTAGCTTTCATCACTAATGTAAGTAAATTATTAGCTGCGGGTGACGAAATGTACTTGGCAGTATATTTATTTATTGAAGGCTCTCATGTACTTATGTAGACGTGGGTAACGCCCTTTTCCAATTCGCCGCAGGAAATATCATATAAATAGGTAATAGCTGATGATATGATGAAAGTTGGTTTTATTGCCCCCGGAAGGCGACTGACTGATGGATGGAACTGCTGCATTATGGTGTAAGATTGCTTGGACTAAGTGTAAAAACGACGGAGTGAAATTGTCTTTGGTTTTAGATCAATTTGTGACAATCAATCAGCGGCGCCGACGATATCTAAATTTTATAATATTAATATTATAGTATCTGCATATACCGCTCTGTATATGTGCTATTTATACAAGTCTATATTTGATATAATTATAAAATTGATAGATTTAATAACCACCCAAACATTTTAATATTATTTTACTCATAGAATGTATTATTAAAAAGTGTCAGTGATAAAACCGGTAAGTACTTTAAATTCATGGAATATATTTACTCATATTCCATTTAAATAAGTATATAAATATTAATTTCTAGGCTAGACAAAAAAATTAAGCTTTGGCGTGCGAAAACTAAAACAATATAAAGAATGTACTAACCTAATTCTCAATAAACAATTACACCGTTTCCTGTTAAAATACCGAGCTTTATTTCCTTTACTATTATAAAATATCATCTTCAATTTGATGACGGTGTAACAGGAATGTGTGCCTTATTACGGATGTCAAACACAAAAGATATAACGTGGCGATAGAGACATTAGATGAAGTAGAATCGTGTTCATTATCATAGACTAATATCTTAAAGAGTGCGTCGTACACGACTTTTTATGATTTTAATATAAAACTTAGGTAATTCAATCACGAAAAAATGCAACATTATGCCAATCCAAATAAGTGGTTGTATAGTGGTTTTTAAAAAAAGCAGATCCATACATAGTCACATCCCAGGCCTTCCCACAGGGGGGCACCATAAGTTACCAAGTTTCTATATGCTTAATCGCTCCTTAAGCTGTATTATTGTCGCAATGAAAAGCATTTATATGTACCGTATAAAGTTGGGACTATATGGAGAGCTATAAAAAGGATGTGGGCTCGAACAAGGGCAGGGCAACGCGTGCAGGAAGCCAGCTTTTTGTTCAATCGTTACTCCGCTAACGGAAGCCTTGCCTATCCATACTATCTATAATTGATGTTAATTCTAGATCTTTCTATTTTACTTGAAATTTACGTTATAATGTTAGGGATACAGAAGTAGGAAGTCCCGTGAGCAAGGATGTTAAAGTTTAAATAATACGCGTTAAGGATGTTTTTCAACCTTCGAGAATTTTTGTCATGTTCAAATCGGTAGCTGTCAATATGGTAAATATTTTTCCTTAAATAGATAAAAGGTCGTTTGTGTACACAAAAAGTTATACGTCACCAAAATATCTTAATTGCGTAATGCTGTAAATAATATTTGTAATGCCAATTTAAGATATGATATTTTTTGTTATCGGATTTATCTAATAAAAATATATATTTAATATATTTCGTATTTCTAAATTCTTTCTTCTGGAAAAAGGCAGTGTGTTCGGCATTGGGAGAGCGACAGACGAAGGCCTTAGTTCGTGCGTGGAATCAGTAATGAGTAATTAGTGAACTACAGAGGTATTTCAACCGAACACGGGGACTACCTAATGCGGTGCAAGCGTGGTCTTACCGACTCCTAATGCGCCCCCATTAAATCCCTCTTTTGGCTATCTAAGGGTAATAATAGATTGGCTTTATTATTGAAATTTATTTTATGGAATTATGAATATACTTATTTATTTCTTTGTCTGCACATATCGTGACTGCATTATCCACGATCGGTGAACACCTGACCAATTATGATACATTATAGAGTTTTATGATATGATCTGATAGGAATCTTATGTGAAATATATTTGTCGATGAAACATCACTCCATGGTTAAGTGGGCGTCATGTGGGTAAAGTGCGAGGACAAAAGATTTGAATAATTATTTTATAATATTTAATTTGAATTGATTCCTTCTAACGTAGCGTTTTTACGTTTAAACGAGCTTTTTTTTAACGAACGTTTAATTTACGTTAAAACGAGCAGGTTTAGGGCACCGATCTCTTTTTATCACAATCTACTATACCGAACAAGGTCCAACCTCTCAACACCACAATACTCCATATAATACTAAATCAGTAATGTCCCGCGTTCCCTGAACGCACAATCAAAAGTCAAAATGGCGCCTCGATCCCACTCGACATTTGCTCTGCTCTGATTGGTGGTAACATTATTCGTACTTTTATTTTTTAAGTAAAGGTTGACAATTAAGTATTAGGAGAAATCTCGATGATTAAGCAAATCAACATTAAAATCAACGGTCTATTGACTTGATTATAACATAACCGTGCCGACATATATATTACATCTTCCAAACAATGCTTTTATATATAAAATAGCAGAGTTCAATAAACAATTACATATAACAAAACACGTATTCTTTTGCAAAGTAGGTAATTGAAAACAAGGTTGTCCCCTCTTTATATCCGGGCTTCGATGTCCCTTATGGAACTGGACAAATTGCTCTTATCACCACCTTGCAGGGCTCCGCCATCTCGATATAACAAGTTGGCAATAAATAATAATAAGTAGGCGTCAATGGTCCGCTCATTTTTTGTGAAAGTTGAAAAAATATTGAGGTAACATTACTGTAAATATTTAGTTGGTATTTATTTTGCATTACCCGCTATTTAACGTGTTCACTCCGTGGAATGGCTCTGTAAAGCAAACAGAACACAATTCGATGGCTCCGAGTATCAGTAATCCAATTTGTTACGATGTTTATGGCTCTGAGGAGAGAGGCACAAAAATTCTACCGATAATTGGACTAAAAAGTTGGCAACCCTACGTCCACTTATGGGTATTCCATGGCCGTTAGCTCTTGAAGCGATGCATCCAATATTGCCCTGTAAATATACTGAAATAGAGACGAAATTTCCCTGTATCGGCGCGTAGTGGATTCCTCGAACTAGTGATGTGATGTCTATTTCAAATTGGCAGCGGATGTGTATGTGAGTGGAAATTGCTTTGAGGCTCGATCGTCTCCACGGGCTTGAGTGGAAAAGGAAACATAATTAACTTTCTCTTTAAAACGGAAAAAAATCACTCCCGTCCCGAATGGAACGCTAGTGATTATAGTTATTTTCTCTTGCAGATACCATTGAATATACATTCTTATGAAATATTTCCTAAGTTAAATGAGGGGTTCAGTTCAGTACATCAGCAATAGCCAGGTAAGTTAAAGTAAATATGTGTAGGTATTCAAATTCAAAATCATTTATTCATATAGGTTTCAATGTACAGTTTTGAACGTCAAAAACAGAAATGTAGATGTATATATTTTAAGCGTATGGCAGATACGTTACACATAGGTATTTATTTTATGATCATTTTCAAAATTGGAATAAAAAATTACATGAAATATTAAGCAAACCGTGTGAATAAGTATTCTTTGGTTAAACTACATAAATATAAAAAAGAAAACATTACCAGGTTATAACTAATTTATATCAAAACTGAAATTTATTTTATTTGCTTTTATTCAGCAATTCATATTTTAACGAGTCACGTTTTTGACAGTAAATAAATGGGTATTGAAAAAACCCTCTAGAAACAGACTTTGCATTTTTATTGGGCACACCGCATTGTGTAATTGTGAAGGCACAACAATTTGGGTCGTGACTTGATGTCTCCACAGGCTGTGGTCTGGAGCACTTACAAAAAGCAATATTCTCTTTACCATAATTTAGGTACGACTATTAGCGGTCGACAGTTGGTTTGCGAGTAATACTTAAAATGCTTTCTACGACAACCGGGTATCGGGTACTGGTGTTTTTCCTTAGGGAGAGTTTGTAGAGCTATCTTTCTTTATTTGGAGGCGAGATCCGACCACATTCCCGCACGATAACGCCTTATCTCGCTCGCAACTCACCCACACTGGTGTGTTCAAATATAGAGTTTTAGACTAAATAAAAAAGTATCTATTACTGAGTCATACGTTACACTCACCCAAACATACATATAATATTACCTACTTTACACTTTAAAAACTAATGACAACGAAATTAGAATTAATGATCATTTTTACAACTGTAGCAAGAACTGTTATAATTTTGCATTATTTCATTTTTTCAACTTCAAGTGCGATAATTATCCTTAATAGCAATATACATCAAACACAATGCAAACCTATATATTATAAGAAGCCCAAAAAACGCAATTTCTTTGCCTTTGGTCCTTAAGAGACCCTTTCATCTTTAACCACTCTCTGAAAAACAAAATTATCACTAACATGTCAAAACTGGCATTACATACATTCGCTAAAAATCTCAAACAATATCTTATCAACCTGTCCTATGATGATACAGAAAATATTTATTTATGTATTTATTTATTAACACTTCGTTACATTACAATATAAAAATTGAACATAATTAAATGAAAAGGAGGGCAACTGGCGGCCATATCGCTTCCGAGAGATCTCTTCCAGGCAACAATATTCTTATTGTGCAAAAATTGTTTAATTATAAATTGGTGTTATTTAGAAATCATAAAGTACAGTTAACATGTCAAGAGGACTGGCTGCCCACGACACAGGGAATCCTAGGGGCTAGTGGACTATATTTTACCTAAATATCCTGTTATTGCGTATAATAATTTTTTTCTTTCTTTTTTCTACGTTAACCGAAGCAAATAAATACCTCGATGCGTCACTCAACCAAGTAAATGAAAGCGTTTCACGTTAGGCTCGACTTAGGATGCAGGCCTTGCCCTCGTACCATTGTGAGTCATTGCGATGCAACACAAAAACTTTTCGACAAAAACTGCGTTAGCGACGATAAGTGAGACGTAATGAGTTCGAGACGGTCTGATGGTGTTTTAACGTACTGCAGCTGACGGGAAACCAGAGAAAATATGAAAATGGAGCAAATTACTGCCGCCAGTGAACGCCATCAAGGCGAGACTGATCAGATAATGACCACCATTTGCGCCACATGACATAACAACATCGTTGCTCGTAGAGGCATTCTGAATCCTTTGCGTGAAATTTACTTCATGATAAAATAAAGTACGTATAGTGTAACGACACGTTGAATTTTTGCTTAAAAGTAATAGACCTATATGAATAGGATACATCTGTTTTGTATCATCTACAGCTACTCAGTAGAATCGTCTTGGGAATCATAACATGTGTCAAATAAAGCAGACAGTTTGCAGATCTCTATATAAATGTTGAAACCCATCTTATTCAGTTTTGTTTCAATCATTGAGAACATTTTTTGAGAGTAATTTTTGAGAATAATTTTGCCTTTTTGTTTACTTATAATAGTCACTTTCAATTGTGTGAACTCGTTGTCCACATAAAAGTGTCGGATCTGATTAAGATGCCAGTGAGCCGGCGCGGCGCAGTCGTTGTGTTTTATTATCTCCGAGAATTTGCATAATTCATCGGTTGTATCGTATGCGGGCCTGTGTAGGACACTCTGATTGATGAAGCGCTGGAATACATTTCGATACTTGCCTTTACTGGCCTAACATCGTATAGAATATAAATGATAAAGTTTCTTACAGAATAATTCTGTTTACTTAGCCGTTACGTTTCGGAATAACTATCACGCCTAATGAGCTGACGAAAGTTCCAGAATTATTATATTTACTGTCATTAACATAGAACGTAAAAGTTGTATTGGCTAGACACATCTGTCGAACTTAAACAATTTTTAGTCCTCGGAGTTTTAACTAATCCATGTTTTTCAACCTTAGCCTCAAAAATAATATCTACGTATAATATGATCTTTAAAACATCAAGATACTGAACCCTAAAAGTAATATTAAACTCATAACATTAATATCTCAACAAATAAAATTTCATGCGACGTATGGATAAAAAATACAGTAAAATGGGGATTATATTTCACGTTGACGAAACGAGGCTCCCCAGTAACTTTCTATTGAACATTACGGCCCTTATCTGTCACACAACCATATCGACAATACCCCATCGCTATCACAAACTGCCATACTATTTTTGTAAACGTTCCAGAGAAACGAAATTCATCGTAAACGATGCGGTACGAATTAATTTTCGTATCTGTCAGGTTTGTGGCAGGCATTTTTCTTTGAATCGTATCCGCAGGGCACTCGTAGCGCACGGCTGGCGCGCCGGCTCGCTTATACACACACACATACACATTGGGCACACAGTTGTGTCAACAGGAAGCGTGCAGAGTGATTTCGTGAGAACAGTCGGTGCTAGCTCTGTGGAGTACCGTGCAGTACTCAGTACACACGGATGTGAGCGTTTTGCGCAAATCCGCGCGCTTGACAACTTCACTTCACACCTTGTGTTTATTCGACGGATTTTGATAACACGTTCGATAGATTATGGCCTCATATTTTTTTACAGCAACTGTATGAAATAACATATAATATGCTTGTTCACGTTTCGCGCATGTGCAAACATAAGGAAATATGTTTCTAATTTATACCGTCATGTATAAAATTTGAATATATTTTTAGTGTGACTCTAAAGAATCTAAAAGGTAATGTGATGTAAGCGCTACCGATACGATAACTTTTTTGATGCTATCGTGAAATTCAATCAAAAAATAATCTTGATGACTTTCGTTTGTTTTATATTCAAAGTATTTGCAGAGCCAAGTGTTAGAATACTTAACCTTGTGGTAACAATGCTTTATCAACATACGAGGTGAAACAAAGTGATTTGAATTTATTGTGGTAATAATGAATAGCATGCCAGGAACAATAGGGTATTGTACACAATACTGCTGGGACTTGGGATCAATACGCGTTGGTTTGGGCTTCGGTTTGTGTGATGTGTGAGGTTTGACTCTTTTAATGCTCTTGCTTTCTTTTAGGAAGATCGACCAAACACAACATAAATTATCCTTACCTCTCGTCTCTTCACATCTCTTCCGGGTAACCCTAGTAAGGCAAATACTAAAAAAAGGAAATACATATTAATATTAAAGAGCCAGAAAAGACATAAACAAATGAACAAAAATAAAATTACATGTAACTCGATTTTTTTTGTGTCAGTCACAAACTTTTGTCACTGAAAAGTTTCACAAAAAAAAAATTCACTGGCGGCCTTATCGCTTTCGATCGATCGTTTCCAGGTAACCAATGTTAAACTGTTACCTCAATTTTCGTCACCAAAAAATATTTTTCCTTTACTTCAAACCTTGGGTTAATCCTCTCACGCAGACACTCCGTGCTTGTTTTCCTCTAATCGACTTCGTGATATCGCTAAAATTTTTTCATACATTATCTTAAGAAATATTACACAATATTCATACAATACCTTCTACACGATTACATTTAGAAAAATACTATTAAAACTAGTTAGATATAGTTGCGTGATAATTAAGTGTCTCGCATTAAATCCTCTCGACCGCTTTACAGCATAATAGATGCATCTTTGAAACGTATCGAATTTCGAATCTCATGTATAGAGGCTCGATTCGTTCCAGCGTGAATTGATGTCCGTAATCCCTGAGCGATGCGCTTGGTTTGAAGTAATGTGAAAAACGTGAAATAGCTGTTGTCCATGCACTCTCCTTCCACTGTGTGCACTGTACCCTGTGTGCATAGAACTATCGATTACGTCGAGCTTGCTTCCTGCCCCCCGCCGGATGCTGCCCCGTACTGACGCTTTCGGCATACACTTCCTCCATTTCTTTTTATCTTACTAAATCTTTTTCTGCTTTATTCGATTAACTTAATTCAAGCCCAACAGCAAAATTAAGCCAACGGCGATTCGGCTCAACACACTGAAAAAATCTAAGAATATCCAAGAAGAATATCAAACCATAATACAGCAAAGTAAATTCAGTGCCGAAATGTTACCTGACCGTGCCTGGCCCACGATAGAGACGAGTGGAATAGGATGGAGGAGGCCATCCAAAATCTGACATTGCACATGGTTCCTAAATGTTACATTGTATTTTATCTACCGTTAAAAGTTATTTTATTTAGGATCCATATAACGAAACTTCAATGTGTATAATTAAGTTTTGAAATAAAGGCTATTGTTATAATTATTTAATTCTTTCACGCGCCAGCTTACCCAGCGATGTGCACGGTACATTCATTAAAAACTCTTTCAGTAACTACATATCTGTGGCAGGTCAGTAACCTGCGTGTTGCTAGCATACATTGCTTGCTGAGTGTATAGCAGCGAAATGGAACAGCAATGTACTCTGTACAAAGCAATATGCTCTTGTGTAGTAGACGTCGCCCCCCACGGAGAGTTTCATATGGACTAATGGAAGTTCGATGTGAAGTTGTGAAGCGATTTAGACCGCGCTTCGCATCACAAAGCACTTCTATTTAGACGATTTAACCATAAGATTGCTCGCACACTGGGACACAGCAATATTTATAGCAATATATTATCGCGTATTGTATTTCCTACGGAGTACGTGAGTGGAGACCGAAGACTTATAAATATAAGCGAGATTGACTTATTTTTTTTATCCATCTGAAATCATCCTCTTTATCAGACTCAGCAGCAACTTTTCAGCCGATACACAGAGTCCGTGGTTTTCAGGAAGCAAGAGAAGTATTGACTTATGTAAAAAAACCATATGTTGCTTCGATGTTATAATGACAAACCTGCCAATTATATATTAATAATAATAGCCTTTATTGCTGTAAAAATCTTACCCTACCACATAAAAAGTGAATAATTAATCGGCAAGCCGGTAAATTTCTATTTTACAGCGTGTCTTTGGCCTCCTCTAAGAGCTTCCACTTCTCTCGGTGTCTAGCTTTACGTAGCCAGATAGGGCCGGCTGCTCTACTTACATCGTCCTCTCATATTTTTATTTGTCTGCCTCGTTTTATTTGTCTTAGCGAGGAAGCCATTCCGTCGCATTTTACGTCCATTCCTGTTTGTCTTCCCTCATAATACCTACGATGTTATTATGACAAACCTGCCAAATATAATATGTACTAAATGAATACCTAATCTTATCACATCAATCTTACCAAGCATATAGCATAAGCAACATAAGCATATGATTCAAAGATACATAAACTAACAAAGTAAAAACCATAAAAATGTAATGCTTAATATTTGCAGAAACGTAAGGGCCATAAAACAGTTTTGACATTATGAGAGCAATATAATTGTAATGCTTTCATATAAGTTAATGGCCTCCCATTTATCGCTCTTGTTTTTCGCAAGTTCTCATTAATGACGTCATTTAACCATTTACGATAGTATATTTTATATACGTAGTGATTAATTTCTGTAACACCACTTATAAATGCGAAAATAGTATTATTATTATTTCAATTAAAATAGTCAACTCACTAATTAATATGATCTTTATTTTCGATATTAAACAAAGAATAATCAAAGTAATATCCTTAACACAGCCTTTAGTATCCGGCACATTCCCAAGATTAGTCAAACGAGATTATGACGGAGAAGACTACAGCGTACACAGATTAAACACGTAACAGAAAAGCTGTCTGAATCTCTTTGATGTATATGCACTGGCTGGGAATTTCACAAATTCAACACATTTTAGAATGAGCCACTTTACGGCGAACAATGCTCTGGTTATTTCTTAAAACCGAACGTCAATTTAATTATTAAAAGTCTGCATAACAAGAATTTTGTTTTGTATCTGTCATCATTCTTGGCGTTTGTATAGATATAAATATATTGTCGCTCATATAAACCATTTTGGTGCAATATATGTAATAAGTATAGAACTCGAAGAAAAAGTGACCTATTTATAGAAACATCGTATAAAACACGTAAAATTTTAACAAGTCTTCGTAGAACCCCAGCTGTTTTTTTTATTTTATGTGTAGGTACAAAAAATTATGTTGCTTTTACGATATGGGTCTGTTACAGAAGGCCTAGATATTATCACTGAAACTAAGAAATCTGAGCAAACCAATAAGGGGCTGTAACGCAAAATATGTATAATTGTTATATAACTACAGGCTTAAAAATAGTAAAAATATTACTTGTAGATGTTTGCATTCCGGTAACCACCGACGAGCTTCCTTTGCTTTAGTATCATACATCCGCATTAAGTATTGGGTAACTATGTGCATGTCGCAGCCAACTAGCTTAATTAGCCGTTCAATTAACAGCCTAACCTTTTATCTAAAAATAATGCTTAGACCATTCGTACGATAGATAAATTATGTGGCAGAAATAAAAAAAAGGTGAATCATATGACATAGAAAATATTTATTCTAAAATTAAATTGCTTAAGTAAAATTCAGATTTTTTATTGTGATTACACTCTTTAATTGTACTTTTTGTTTTTCAGGAAACTTTGGACGCCATATTGAATGTTCCTTTGACAACCTATCCAGTTTCAGAGTGTCACAAAGTGGAAATTTTTTTAATGAACAGTCAACAGGCTAGGCAAATAATGAAACGTCATCGATTCAAGTAATTTGCCGTTTCTCAACTCGCTGAACATCTTTCAGGCCGTTAGTTAAAAGACTAGGCTGTTAATTGAACGGCTGATTAAGTCAGTTGGCTGCGACATGTATATGTGATGAACAAAGAGACCGTTAGCAAATAAATGCACTAATTGATGTCTGTCGGCGCGCCCTGTAGCTCGTTAACCCTCAGTCGTTAAGTTAGTGTAAGCTTCAGTTGGCAACCAGGCGATAGAGGATTTTGCTTAAAAGTCAAATTGTAGGGGTTAGGTTTTTCAAGTTTTATATATACTATTGTGAAGCTGAAAATTCGAAACACATACAATAATGACCACACAAGTATACTCACATAAAAGTAAATACTTCTATTTAGAATATGTATAATATGTATAAGTATATATGAATATGTATAAGTGCCGAAATAACCTTCTAAATTCAATTACAATGTTTTGTTTTATTTGTCAGGTACCTACGTGACGTCACTGGAAATTGGGCTTTCATGTTTGTCGACCCCTTCAGATCAAACTCTGTCTGGCACTGCATTGACTGCCAATTTCTGTACATCAAACGTGACATCTGAAAGTCTGCGAGTTTAATGTAGTAACTACGTTCACCACATTTCACGTTGTGCTGGTTGTTAAGGGTGCCCCAGTGTTGATTGCTTAGGATCTGCCGCTAACGACCACGTAACTTGATCCCACGCCTTCATACTGACCGACACCACACCGAGCGGCCACCCACTACGGATTAAACGCTGCGCCAATACAGCGCTTGTTACCACAATATAAAGGGCAAATTTCTGTGTATATTTATGCCCCAACTACCAGTGGCTTCGAAATTGCGGTCCTGTTAGCTTAGGATCGTGGAAAAAATACTATTACTGTTGTTTACGAATCAGTAATTTTTCTAAGAACTTTTGGTTTATTTTGGGATTAAATAAACACAGATAATAATTATGCTGTACGAGTATCGTTTCAGAATATTTATTGATCAACAAAAGAAACATCTACAGATTAAAAATCACGATCAATCTAATGTAGATTAATCATCATGATAAGTATAAAAATTACACGGCCGCTAGAGCTGACAAATTTTCATTTCCATTGTAAGTTTTTCAAATATACTTTAAACCTACTGAAATAATGATAAAAACTGATGGTTTGCCCAGACACCGATCTATCTATCTAGGCATCGTTGCATGTCTAAGTTGACTTTCAAGTGATAAAATGTGTCACGCTGACGTTAATACAAATCTACAGATTCTGAGTAAGGCAAAGAAACTAGTTAATATTCCGTGTGAAATATTCAAAGAAACTCAGTGCGGACGAAAGGTGACCCCGGGCGGTCTCGAATCGCGACGGCTTTCAGAATAACAGATCAAAGGAAACGTCGGTCTCCAAAGGACTTTACAATGTACTTATCTTAATTATGAACTCTTACCCCGTAGTTTTCACCAACGGTCGTTAAATCACTGAGCATACCGAGCCCATCTTCCACTTGCTATTTTTACATTTGATAAAATCATGTATTTTGTATGTGCTTCAGAGTACTGTCAGATATTGTCAAGATAATTGATCTGTATGTTTGTATATTATCACTATTTCAAGAGCCGAGACACGACGCGACCGTCACGTACTTATCTGATACGATGTCTCCTGGGATATTTAGGAAAGTAATTCGAGGTTACGAAAAATACTTTAAGGTATACGTATTGTTGGCTTAGTGGCTTTCGCGTGCGACCCTGAAACAGATCGGTAGGTTCGATCCCCGGCTGTGCACCAATGGACTTTCTAAGTGCGCATTTAACATTCTCTCGAACGTTGAAGGAAAACATCGTGATATCGGCTGGCTTTATACCGATAAAGTCATTCGAATAAAATCGGTATGAGTCAGAGACAGGAGGTAAATCACCTACTTATCTAGTAGATTGGCAAATGATCATGATATAGATCCAGAAATCTGAGGCCTAGAGGTTGTTACCTACAGACTTATTTATCCTATTTTTGTACGTATTTAATATTTATCGTGTTTTCTAGGCGTAGTTTATAAAAAGTCAGCCAGCTGTGATTGATGGGAGCCGACAGTTTTCACAATCAACAACACATCAGACTCACGAGCGGGAAGGGAGGGACGATAAATCAATAATCATTTGACGTGATATCGAACTGGAATATTATTAAATCGTGAATCAAGTATCACGTTTCCATTGTACCTCAATCCCGGAAAACTATATATGATAAGATATAGCTGTAACATTAAAATGATATCAACTAGGCACCTATTCAGAAATATATTGAAATATGCTGAAGATTTTAATCTCATTGATTGTTTGGCTGCTATTCTAGAACGACGTGGTAAAGTGTTTTATTTATAGTGTTGACGTCGCAGACAGTCATAGAAATGATATTAACTTGTATTTCTTTTATAGAACAGGGGGCAAACGGGCAGGAGGCTCACCTGATGTTAAGTGATACCGCCGCCCATGGACACTCGCAATGCCAGAGGGCTCGCGAGTGCGTTGACGACCTTAATTGTATGTAGAAGAAACTAGATTAATTTAAACAACTACAAACTTATCATTTTTGTATATCTTGATGACCCGATAACTTTTAAAAGTCAATTGTAATACGTATTCGGCCATTAAAAGGATTTGGTGTGAATTTATTATAATGAATTATTATACATAATATGAATATACAAAGTAAACATACTTTTTTTGTGACAGCCCTAGACGATATGATATAGCTTAGAAACGCAACGTAACTGTGTTTTAATTACTTTCTTTATTGTTCGCTTATTTTTTGCTTAATTTGGGTAAATTTTATGAGAACCGACAGTTTTGCGTTTCACATCTCCGTTACTGAAAGGTTAATTAAGAATAGGCACTAGTTATGTTTAATTATACATTTGTTTTGTCTAGTCGTTTTATCGTTGAAGTATTCACACATACAAATTGAGACAAAATCACAATTAACTTCAAGGTGAATATTAAAGTCTATATAAAACGAGAAAGCAATACACTACTGGAACGATTTCCGAATAATTGTTTCACCATTAAATTGTTCCAATTACTCTGAGTAAATTACACTATATTTACTTTCAAAATATTTGGGGACAGTTAATGATCAAGCCGGGATAAGCCGCTAGTGGTAAAAAGTTTCCTGCTCAAAGTAATTGTGTTTCTTGACTCAATGCACAATGATTTTGTCCATAACTTACAATTTAAGCTAAGGTAGGAAATAAAACTTCAATTTATAGCCTATAGGAGAAAGAACCACTTTAGTTGCAGTAATATTATTATTAAATCTTTATTAATTAGTGGCTTCAGCGTGCGACTCTCATACCTGAGGTCGTAGGTTCGATCCCCGGTTGTGCACCAATGGACTTTCTTCCTATGTGCACATTTGCTCGAACGGTGAAGGAAAACATCGTGAGGAAACCGACATGTCTCAGACCCAAAAAAGTCGACGACGTGTGTCGAGGCTCACTGGAGGCTGATCACCTACTTGCCTATTAGATTTAAAAATGATTATGAAACAGATTCAGAAATCTGAGGCCAAGACCTAAAGAAATTGTAGTGCCAGAGATTTATTCATTTTAGTGTTGTAGTATTTATATTTATTTGGCCCCTTTTATGGTTAAAGGCTCCATATTGGTATATTCCTCTAAGCAACATTCATCAAGTTTCTTCATACGCAGATTGTCTATCTTTTCTTTTGCCGTACTATACATCTATTTCTAGTGGGTCCTGTCCATTGTGTTGTTTCACATATACATAAATTCCTTCAATGAATTCTATTCTAGAAATAGAATCATGAATCTAAGATATTCATAGTTAGCAGATTATTATGAAAAAATGAGGCCTGTCCACAAGTAGAATTTTCTTTCGCCCCGTTTCCCGTCAATCGGTATAGAAATACATTTTTTCTACATAGACAAGCTCACCTAGTTTACATATTTGCATTTGTATGGTGATAGTATGTGCTATGTATGTCGTTAGGAACGGAATCAAACGGTAGTGTAGTTGCTGTTAGTTTATATAAAAATAATAGTAGTAGTAATAAGTAGTACTCCTAGCGCCATCTAGTGAGTTATGTAAGTCAGATGTATAAGTTAATAGTCTTTCAATAAATCATTTCTGTTCATTCCAAGTCCACCAGATGCACATTGTTTCATTAGTTGCTATACAGTTACTTATATATATACTTTCATAAAAACAATGATTGGCACGCAAATGGAGAAGTAAACGTAACAGAATTATAACGATATTTATGTATGAAGAACATGAGAAGTCTTTTACTACAACAGTAAAGAGGAATGTAAACAAATCAAGTAATGTATAAAGAATTAAAACTAAAAATATCAATCATCCTTTTAATGTCTCCATAAAAAATTAATTCCCTATATTATAATTATATAGCAAATAATGACGTTAATCTGATAATTTTGATATGCGAATTCTTAAAGCATAGCGTTGTTTATGAGAGCACAGGTTTATAACATAAACTTCCCACCTAACTTTCATATCTGTTCCCCTGTTTCCTGTTTTCTTTTCCTCCCATGCGACACACCCCTTAAGGCCTGAAGAGAGTGAGCAATAAGAGCTATATTTTGTTTGTACATATATGTGTATCTCATGTCCGGCGCACTGTTTGCGAACTCTAGCTAAGAACTTGGAACGAAGACAAAGGCGCACTGCATTTAAATATTATTTATGCAACATTATTCTTGGGTAAGCTGTTTTTATACAAATGCATGCGAAGCCGAACGGGCAGCCAGTTTTTAATATAAAGAAAGCATTTTGTTGGGTACATATCAAATTTACAGATTAGACCGCAGTCTAGACTACAAATAATACTATTGCTTATTTTGTAACATAATTATTCACATTTTCGGTTTCATTACATTAAAATGTGTAATAAATAAGTATATTTGTTCATAGGAATACATATTTGATATACGAAGTAAGTCTGAAGTGAGAATATACAATACCTCAGTGCGCGTAGACACTGATATTTTATAATATCGTAACAAGTAAAGTAATCCTCTCATCTCGTATTACGTTCAGTGTATCAAATCCTACACAGCTAACAGTCATATCAGCCTTTTTTATTCAGGCGAAATTCGACTTTATTATAAAGGAATGCGTTACACAATCCTTTGCACAAAACCACCAGCAGCCTGTTTCCACTCTCCAAGGCACAGATGTTCCGCGCATTCAAACATCACTGCTCCAATGGGAGTTGACGTGGCCCCGAGTTTCAATGTTGTTTGGAATAATAGCTGCATCTGCATAAGACAAAGTCGACCGCTTTAAAACGATAGTAGATAACGCAAATCCTTTACGATGTACTCACAATTATGGTAGCAATATTCCTATGAACTTCTTTTAACGAGAAAATTTAGAGTAAAATATTTTCATAAAAAATACGAAGCAACATGGTTCTGTTAAAAAGACTAGTTGCTAATTGTAATATTAATAAAGCAATCAAAATAATATGTACATTATATAGGCCACGTAAGAGGAAAATCAAAGCGAACATTTAATTAAGGCGCTACCTTTCATCGAATTAATCGAGGAAGCCTTAGAAATTCTTAATACTGCAAATCTGATGTAAAATTCTGCTGATGGTATTAGAGGCCATAGATGAGGTATCAGTGTATTACCCGCTCTCCATGTCCTCGTGCTATATGTCATAAGTTCGATCTCGTGTTAATAGCCTCTGTGTGCATAACATGTGACGTAACAGTTTTATGACATTTTCACAGTATAATTTAAACACCGAAAAACGAGTTCGAATAAAATACGCGTTAAATTACATCGTGAGCATAGAAATCTGATTTGTTATTAAGATTTTATGCTCGTGAGGTTTCTTTAATATAGTAAGGCAGCCCTGTAATTTGAATTGTCGTTGTTGGTGGAAAATAAACAGTTGAATGTAGGAAAGTACAGGATTCATACTATTCAATATGTGCGGTTCTTACATGACAAATAAGTAACCGACAGATCATATAATATCATACTTTAAGTGCTTGAATTTTTTAACCATTATTTCGGTTGAGAGCGGATTTATATCACTGTATTTTTATGTCACTTTTCATTTCGTGTTTCATTGTACATGGCTTTGCGACGTGCGGTGCCATGTCGTCTGTGTAAAGTCGACTATCTCAACTAAGATAATATCGTCGGTACAAAAGAGAAACACTGAAATGTAGTTCGCTAGTCACGAACCACATTACAATAACATTCTTTGTTAGTTGATAGTTTCGGTACATATATTCTATTTACTTCGTCAAATTCACTTATTTATCTGTAACTACGACTACTATGACGTCTTTGTACTATATCAGAGTTCACATCAGTCCGCTAAAAACTATGTGACGATCCCCAATTAATAACTCCTAACAATCACGTTTGAGCATTATACTGCGTCGGACATGAGATGTTTCACAATATGATATGAAAAGCCGCCCGCAGATAACATGGCAATGTGCTATCACCACGTAGGTTCCTAGGTAACATGAAATGCACGTTTTTACGATTATCCCCGTCTGTTTTGAGGGGCCCAGCCAGTGGGCGTGGAGATTAGATACAATGGACGGATTAAACGTAATATATTGAATAAATATGGTAAATTAACGAGCACTGGGAAATATGAGTGTAGGAGCGGTGCGGGCGGGCGATTGTACCTAATTGCCAACGTTCACTTGCTAATGGCCTGACACACTTTGTTTCATCTAAGCTCCATGAGAATCTTTTTAATTATAATTTGATAATTTTATGTGGTGGCTGCCGTTTGCCCCTTCTATATATATATATATATAAAAGTGCGTACGTACAAAGTACACAGGTCAGAAGTGACTTTTCCTCGTAAATTAATTATGACTATGTTAAAATCTTCAATAGATGATCATCACCAGTATATGAGCACTTCATATATATATATATATTTATATTCACACTGTTTACACACTGTATACGTGTTAATGAAAATATAAATAAATAAAAGATCTTCGTTTACTGCACTTACTTTACTTTCTAAAATAAAAAATCGTTTCTTCCCGTCTAAAAATCTAATATGTACATATGTTGCTAATAAACGAATGCATCAAGCAATGCCGTCTATTTTTTCTCGACCTCACTTTCTCGCTCTTTCTCTATCGGTCTCAATCGCTCTCTACCTTCTCTGCGACAAAAACGCTGCATATCTTTGTGACGTTACATCCGTAAAAAAACATCCTCATTCGTCTAAAGAAGTTTCACGTCAAAAATATTTTCTTTAGCCGCAGAAATTCTGTTGCTTCTATGTTCGTATACCGCAAATGTAAAGTTGAGACTTGATCCTCCGAAAGCGGATACCCCAGTTAAGAGCCTTCATAAAGTTTTTTTCTGTGACAAAGTTTCATGTTTCAAGTAGAACTTCCCCTGTCGGAGTTTGATAACTTAAACATAAGTTTCACTACAAAGCAAACTTAGATTACTTTAGAATTATTGTTTAAAATTTCAACGCAACCTCAAATTAGTCACAAGATAAATATGGTGGTTCATACTGATTTTCACTGCATATATTTTCGGTACTATTTTATCGTGTGTGAATATGCACTCTTTATTAGCAATTGATAATAAATATCGTGATTATGTTGTGATTATAACATTATCTACCTATACTAAAAAGAGATTTTGGTTTGTAGGTTAGAAAGCCTACCTAATTTAAATAAATTATACATTGTTTTATTACATTCCTTGACAAGCTTACTGCGTTTTTAAATAAGTTATATAGGTAGAAGTATGTAGAACGGTGAAAGAATAATTATATTTAAAATACAAATTCATTAAAAAACTTTTGAAATGTTTTTAGGAGAAGTTTTAAAAGTCTCCAAAGGCAAGCGAGTCACGTTATCAGATACAGGCTAGACACTTTGATAGTAAGACAATAATACACCTTGTTTCGACTGAACAAGGTTGGCTTTCTGAAAGCAAACACCTACGCGTGACCGACCCCGGGAATTGCCAATTAAATAACATTAACGACAACATTTCTCGCAACAAAAAATAACACTTTAACTTTTAGACTGGTGTGACGGACTACCGAGGCGTCAACAGACAGATGAGCCGGCTTTTCGTTTCGAAGAACTACTTTACGTGTCCCCCACATCTCAGCGACTCGCTTCATATACGTTAGATGTGTCGGAGATAATTGACACGGCTCAACCACTGTATGAAGCTTGTGAGAACAAAAACTAACGATTATTGCCAGTTGCCTTACGGTACCGCCTAAATATTGGTAATACTGCGCTGTTCGGAGTAATTGCTATATCACTACCCTGCTTAGTCCAACTCCGTGGTACAATTCAGTCATCATCGATCACCGAGGTTCTTTTCGTAAATCAAATATTTTAACATTTATGTCTAGAGATACGCGCAATGTGGGGCGCAGGAAGCTGTTTGAAATAGTATCTAACCGGAGAAAATATTTTTATCTCTACAGAAATATTTTAAGACATGAAGGTTTTAAGACTAGATAGGAGGTCGCGTGGTTAACAACGTGATTGAAATGTAGCAACCCCGACAGGACAAGAGAGTGACACTTTTCTTTCATTGTTCGAACATAAGTCCCTCATATCTGTTACTAAAGTGAAATAATATATATCTTATAACGGAACAGAATGCATAACTACTTTTTGAGCGTTAACATATTTTTTTTTACCATCGTCAATGCAAAGCATATGTTTGAAGAGCTTTCTAAAATAGTAAAATATTTTAATTTCATACGTAGTGGATTTGGGAGTATGTGGGCGTCACATAGCTCTACCGGTCGCGGTCGGCGGGAGGCAGCCGGCTGTTTTTATCGCAGAATTAATTAACGACCCACTTCACCGCCAACATCGACACTTTTAAACGAACGTGGCCTATTACGTCTATGTACTTTTTTCTAAGTGATGATAATATTATTATTACACGGGACCAGAACAAACCTTCTGAAGAATGTATACAAATTAAATATTAAGTTAATTACTTTAATCGACGTTTCGAGTGCTTTACAGCAGTCGTGGGTAGCGAAACGCAAAATATTTTATAGAGTACATAAGCGAATAAAATATAATGTATATTTAGTATTTTTTGCAAATGCAAATGGGTCACTTAATGTTTAAATTCCACTGCCAATGGAACCTTCAATATCAAAGGGTTCGCGAGTACGTTCCCGGACTTTAAATAATAGTTACGCCCTTTTCTCGAAGGACCCGAATTAGTTCGGAAATATTACATTGGCTCGTGGTAGCGGGTATTAACTAAATCGATCCTCTTGGCTATTATTGAGAATTGTCAGCATTATTATAGCACAATTTTCAGCTTCAGAGTAATTTTCAAGTTATTATGGGCTATTCACTTCCAACAACGTCTCAAGGCGAGGATAGAACATGCGTAGGTCCTATTTAGGTCGAGCGGAAACACGATATTACATGTATTGTGTGAGCTCTGGGCGTCATGCATGTCAATATTCAATAGTGTCTAAGTATCCGAGCCTTTATCTCGACGAGACATTCTTCTAGAATTACTTAATTGTTATTGTACATTCTGTCCTTTCTTAACATGGGCTAGTTTCAGTAAATCCGCAAAAACGATTCAGGTAGGAGGCCGCCTACGAAGCCCGACGTCCGAGCGGGCCATAGCTCGGGGCGAGCGATGCTATCTACCTAGTGCGGGCGAGTGATCGATAGTCGATAGCCATGAATCGATTACGATAAAGGATCGAATTCAGATATACATTTTAACGACATGCACCAGCTATTATTCCAGGTTGTACGATGCTGTTGTTTTTTTTTTTTTTTTTTTTTTTTTTTTTTTTTTTTTTTTTTTTTTTTTTTTTTTTTTTTTTTTTTTTTTTTGAATGGAATCTCGCTGTTGGCCTTAAGGGCCTTTACAGCTCAGCACGGGCTGTTTGGCGAGCTTAGCTCAGCCGGAAAGGGGGGGTTTCCCGCGACTCGCGCAAGGGCGTCTCCTGTGAGACTCGAACCTCGGCTTGGGCCGTCGCGGGGGGGTCAATCGCCTGAAGGGCAGGACGGAAGCTCACTGGAGTGAGCGAAGTGCGAAGTAAAGGTCCTCGCCTTCCCCGGTGAAGGCGGTTTTTTACCCTAATCTGTCTATTGCTACTGCTATTATTATTGGCCGCGCGGGCGGCTTTTAATTTATCGTTAGCTACTGTGATTGGATCATCCGGATCCGTTAGTACGTGTCGGGGCCTCCTACGAGCCTTTTTAGTCGGGAAGGGGTAGTAATTGATGCTTTTACGCACCAGTGGGTTGGGATGGTGTTTAGCCTTGTCGAAGTGGCGTTTGGACGCCAACTTCATCCATTGGGCTATGGTAGGGAGCTCCAGGTCATAGTGGAGATCGACGTTTCTCACGTAGAAGGGTGCGCCGGTCGCGATTCTCATGAAACGCGACTGTAGCACCTGTAACCGGTGGATGTACGAGGGGGCACAGTGCGCGAAGACTACGCTAGCGTAAGTCATGCACGGTCGGACGCAGGCCTTGTACAAGGTTACCTTGTGTCTAAGGGACATGTGACTCCTTTTATTTAGGAGGTAATGGAGGCGAGAGAGGACAAAAGCGGCCTTCTTGCGAACGGCGGCTACATGCTTACGAAAATACATGCCGCTGTCGAGCGTGACTCCTAGATATTTGACGGACTTTTGCCATGGAATGGCTTGTCCGTAAAGGGTGACCTCTTTTTTGAGGAGAAATTTTTCCCGAGTATTAGCGTTAGCACCGGGGTTGCCCCTGGCAAAGAGAACTGCAACGCTTTTCTCGGGATTTAATTGGAAGCCCCATTTCCGGAACCATTCGCCTAGCGACGTGGTTGCGGTCTGGAGTCTATCCACGATGACACCTCTGTCTTTATGAGTGGTATAGAGAGCGGTGTCGTCGGCATAGAGGGCTAGCTCCACATTCGGAGCCCTAGGGATGTCGCCGGTATACAGCGTGAAGAGAAGGGGCGAAAGGACCGAGCCTTGCGGTACTCCGGCCCTGATTGGACGAGGAGACGATAACGTTCCTTCCACGCGATAGCGAATTGAACGGTCGGACAAGAAGTCGTGTACGATACGCACGAGTCTCAGTGGCACTTGAAGGTGGTAGAGCTTGTAAATCAAGCCGTTGTGCCACACCTTGTCGAACGCCTTCGCTATGTCGAAGAAGAGCGCACCCGTGGCTCTCGGTTTCAGTGAGCTGTTCATCCCTGAAAGGATGTGCTCCGTGATCCGATGGACTTGATGGACGCACGAGTGGGCCGGCCTAAAGCCAAACTGCTCATCGGGGATGAGCCTCTTCTCTAGGGCATAGTCTAGGAGGCGCTTTTTCACTACCTTCTCGTACAGCTTGCTCAGCGTGTTGAGAAGGCTGATAGGGCGGTAACTGGTGGGATTGTTACGAGGCTTGCCCGGCTTGTGAATACCTATGACAATGGCCTCTTTCCACTGCGCCGGGAAGGTGCAGTTTTCGAGTAGGCAATTGAATATGGCCACTAGCAAGCATATCAGATGGGGCGGGAGGCACCGGAGGACCTTATTCGAGATGGCGTCGAGACCTGGAGATTTACGAGGCAGTGAACTCTTGATTAGAGTTTTGACCTCGGCGATCGACGTAGGCGGGAGCGGCTCGGGAGAGAGGGGCAGTGCGACTATGCGTTCGACTTCGCGGTTCACGTGTTCGACGTGCGCCGGGTCGCTATGGTCGAGATACGGCGTGCACTGCTCCACTAGGTTGACGGCTAAGCACTCGGCTTTTTCGTCGTCATCGAAGGCGTCAGGCAGATTTGGACGCTTGAGAGGGGGCATAGAAGCCACCGTGTCGGTTTTAAGGGAACGCGCGAGAGACCAATAGGCCGTATGCGAAGGTGACAATTCGCTGGTAAGACGGTCCCAGCGTTCGTTTCTTATTTCACGCATGCGCTCTTTGACTCGGCGCTGCGAGGCGCGGAGTGCTCTGCGGTTATCGTCGGTCGGCGCTCTGGCGAAGGCGCGAGTCGCCGCGTTCTTCTCGGTCAACAGACGCCTCGCGTCCGGGGGAAGCTCCCAGCGTTGAGCGAACTCATCTGGGACCTTCCGGGACGATTCGGCGACCTTGGTCTGAATGTAATTTGTGACCGAGGAGATCGCGTCTAACGCGTGAGCGGACGAGACTAAATCGTCGGGGATGTTAGAGAGGTCAGAAGTTTCGACGGGCTTGAGGGCCTCGTCTAGCTTCTGCCAGTCGACAATGGACTTGTACCTCTTCTCTTGGGTATTAGGTGGGCCGAATTCAAATTGAACCGGGAAATGATCTGAGTCTAATTCGTGTAGCACTTCTACGCTACGTGGCTGTAGTGCTACGTTTCGTAGAACCGCTACGTCTAAGACGTCCGTTGAGAGAAGGCCGTTACAAGTTATGCCGCGACGAGTCGGTTGAATGGGGGCTATGACATTGAAATTGAGCACGTCAATAAGCCTACTGAGGGCTCGCCCGTTAGGGTTTTCTTTTGAGCTATTCCAGTCCCCGTGCTTGCTATTGAGATCCCCGACCAATAAGACCGAGGGGCCCAGCGCAAACAGAGTCCTAAGATCGCTCTCTAGGATGTCCTTAGATGGAGGGAGATACACCGACACGATAATAATCGGCTGATGACCGGTCATAGCCACGCGTAACACAGAGCACTCTATGTTTGTTAGCGACGGCGGGTCTAGCGGCGAGCAGTGAAGCGCACGTCTATAGTAGATGAGCGTTCCGCCTTTCGCCGTAGGTCGGTCGTTTCTAACCGCGACGTAATTCGCGAATCTAGGTGCGCGGACGCTGGGTTTAAGAAACGTTTCCTGTACGAGGAAAATATCTATTTGGTGGCGAACGAGGAAATCTCGGACCAAATCTGCCTGCGGCTTGAAACCGTTTGCGTTAAATGTCACTACGGACAGCGATCGAGCCTTGACCCTAGACGTGGTCGTAGCTATTTCGGTGTGTTAGATTGTACAAATTGCCGCACGGATTGTAGTAGCAGGGCATGCTGAGAAACGACGTCAACCTTAGCGTCCACACCTTTAGCTGATGTATAGGCTTCGTGGAATGCAACCAGGGCATCCAAGTCTAACGCGCCTACAACGCTAAGCGCAAGATTAAATGCGCTGTGAACTTTTGCGGACTCCGCAGATGCCTCCGCGGGAGGGCGGGAGGCTTGAGGAGGAGGGCTCGCCTTAGGGGTGGTCCTCTCCGTTATGGCGGGTGTTGGCGCTGGCGCCTGGGAAGGCGCCGCAGGTGCCGCTTTGGTTGGTAGAGGCGGGAAGGCCTCTGACGTGAGCTGGGGAGGGCCCTCCGTTGCCGGGGGCTTGACCCAGGGGCTATTTTCGGGCTGCGGGGCCGGCACGTAAGTGGGCTTTGCTCCCAGGCCACGGCGGGCCGCGTCACGCCCCGCCGCGCGCCTAGACGCCGGCTTATGCGCCTTGGGGGCTCGAGGACAACCGCGATAATTCGCTGGGTGCCCCCGTTGCCCGCAAAGCACGCACGCCGGCGGCTCGGCGCACGGAAGTGTGCGCTTGCAGTCCGCGGTGCCATGGTCGCCTAAGCACTTAACGCAACGCGCCCTGGCGAAACAGTTACGGGCTGCGTGCCCGTAGAGTTGACAGCGATGACACTGTCGTGTAAATGAATGTTTGAGGGGAGTTTCGACCCTCAGTCCGGAGAGCTTGCAACACTCTCTGAGACCGAATATCTTTTTCCCGCTCGGAGTGAGATCTAGCACTACGAGTACCATATCGTACTCTTCCTTGGTAGTGCGTTGGAGCATTCTAAATACCTCCCTAACGGGGTACCCTTGCTCAACTAGGTCGGTTTGGACTATCCCGGAGTCTATTTCCTTCGGAATGCCCTTGATAACTACCCTGAGGACGCGCTCCTCGGGTAGGGGGAAAGTATGTCCTCCGATACCTTCAGAGCGAAGGTGGGAGGTTAGAAAGCGGTGGTGTTCCGATGAAAACACCTGTACGCATAAATTATCCCGCAGCGTACGGGCTTTGTAATTTATCGACTTCGTGTCGAGGAGCTTAGAGAGGGCGGGCCATACACCCTTGTCCCTAATGTAAACGGGCGGCGGTGTTTTAATACGGTCCGCGGGAGCGGACGGCGTGGGTTTTCCCGATAAAAGGGAGCTAAGATCCCTCTTAGGAGGGCTTGAGGGCTGAGTTGGCCTCTTGGCCGGAGGACCGCCTTTAGCCGAGCGCTTTTTCTTGCGCCCTACCGTTTCGAAGCCGTCTGACTCGTTCGACGACGTTTCGTTTAATGATTCCGCCCGGGCGGATTGAGTCGACATGCGCGACGAAGGCCGTGATTGGCTTATTAGCTCATCGCTTACGCTTTCCGCACGGAGCGGTGAGCGCGAGCGCGAGCGAGACCCTGATTGGTCCGTGCGCGAGGTGGTACCGCAATCATCGATGCGCGTGCGAGAACCGGATTGGTCGATAATTAATCGCGATGCCTTCGCGGAGGCATTATTATTATTCACCTTACGCGGCGGCGGTGACGGCGAACGCGGCGAGTCAGCGACAACGGACTCATTAAAGGCCCGAATAACGTCTGGATAACGTTTGTTTAAAAAGAGCATTAAACTGCTCATGTCAGGTGGGTCCTCGGACGCCATTCTGAAGGCGGGAAGCCAACAGTTTGACGACGAGTGTGTACCTAAGCCTACTGGTAGTGAGTACCTAAGCTAGTGATTTGCCCTAACGTGTATGCGTCTCCGCTGGTGATAGCGGAGGTGTGGTTTGTCACCGACCTAACCAGCCCGTAGGAGTTTGGGTAAATAGAGCCCCTACGGATGTGACAGGACCCGTCCAACAGTGGACCTGTTTTTAGCCGGTTGCAAGGAAAGTAGTTGGAGTACCTACTCCCTATCGCGTGCCTACTAGGAGGCCCGGCCGCCAACAGGACTTGGAGGAAGCGGAGGGGCTGTTACGCGCCTTGAAAAAGGCACGGTGATTGCACCCCGGACAAAACACTCCCGCACAAGGCGTTAACCGACAGATAACCGTTTGGCACCGTTAGGTGGCTATCTGAGCGGTCGCAGGTAAACCCGCGATCATAAATTGCAGCCTTCAAAGCCCGTTGTCCACCGAAGGCGCGAAGCGACCAATGAGAGCGCAGCAGGCGGCAAAGGCAGCAGTCGGAGAGCGCGTGCGCACTGTACACAGTGGCAAGCGGCGATGACTCACACGGAGCGAGCGAGAGAGCACTGGAGCAGACGTCCGCACGGGACGACGGTCGGTTGCAGAGTCCGATGCTGTTGAAAATAGAGACAGATATACATAACGTCGCTGCTGCAAATCCCGAAGGAGTGGCATTACATCGTCTACGTTTATATGTCACCATTAATAAGCAAACGCTTTAGTGTTGTATTTGTTACTTGTTATATATCTAAATAATATACAAATATTAATCAAATATTTATTAGTGATACTTTTATACTCTACTAGATTATTTAGAGGTTTATATTGATTTAAAGAGGTATATACTGCACTGTTTGATATAATCAAATTTACTACGTATTTTTATCTCATACATTTAGATTACAAAAGCCGTCTGTGGGAAATTGCTATAAATACAGCATATAAATACGCATAACCATATAAAGTTAGAAATGTAATTATGTAGACACAATTAGTAACACACAGTTGGACAGAGCAAATCCTTTGCCAGGATTATGATAATCTCATTCGGTATTACGGGAGGGATGTGGTGCGCAGTACTCTGTGAATATATATCAGCCTAATATAGCTTTGTTTATTGATTTTTAAAGAATCGCCTATTTAACCTAGATCAATTAAAAATAGCTGTTTTGATTGATCTGTTTCTCGCTTTGTGGTTGGATTAATTAATACGTTAGTGTCAATTTATGCTTTTTGTTGTTATTAAAGTAAACTGCTACTGTACAGAGAGTGAGGCTTATACTAAGAAGAAGAAGGGATGGTAAAGAGTTTGTTCTATGACAAGTTCTATATTTAAATGAGCTGATATTCCTAAAAAACTGTGTAAATTATAATTATAATTTATTACCTACAATCTACATATTCAAATATTAAAGTTCATTGTATGTCCGCAGAATTAATTAAAAAATTAACATCAGTTTAAATTGTTTTATTAATTAACTAAATATATTTCAGAAGTTCACAGTACTCATATGTATTAATTGAAGACATATAATATTTAACTTTATATTTAGGCCACAGTTTTAATATTAGTAGTGACATAGGGGCTATTTTAGTATTAGTAATAAATGTGGCGTTGGTGGTGTATGGCGTACAATCGTTATAATATGAGTGATACTTTAATATCGAACACATTCAGGACAACATAAGAGTTACTTAGAAGACAAAGCATCAATTATGCCGCTCATAAAAAAACAATCGTTTGTTTCCGCAAAATGTGACGCACTTTCGTACCTTGGCAAGCCTTATAGAAACCTAAATATTTTGTTAAACATCTTACTCATCTCAATTGTGTGTAGTTAAGAAATGTGTGTTATCTAAGCGGCAATAAAGGTTGGTATTGTATAGTCTATATGTAAAACATATATACTTTTGTCTTTAATTAATATAGCTTTTACACATTTAAAGAAAAAACTGTTTTACCGGATTGAAGCTAAGTATTATAACTTATAATTTTAAATTCATCCGACGTATCGCGTGCTTTACAGCGTGCGTGGTCACGGTGACTGAAGACAAAAGGTGTGGAATGTCAAAAAAGTATCACAGTTGTAGAAAACGTTGTATATCTATATATATTTCCCCGGAGTTGGTATCGACTAAAAGATAAAGGGTTTCTGCAGAAATTGCTCGGATAAATTTAAAATTATGTTGAATAATTATAAGTTTAAGTAATAAATAGCTTCAATCCGGTAAAAAATGTATTTTATATAAATACATATAATTATCACGCATTTAGTAAAGAAAATCTAATTTTAAGCGATGTATAAAACATCTACACAGAATTATACCACAGAAATACTTCTATGTTAATGATATTACAGCGATTAAAACTAAATTTATTATAGCCATATCACGACATTTTGTTCCTTCAATTTGTTACATCAATTCGATTTACAATTATCAAATTATCGACTCATTTTAACGTGAAACGATATATCGAATAGCGTGTGAACATTCATCGGTGTGCAACACGAATATAACTATCAATCTAATGAAATAAATCATATAATTTTTTTTATATATTCACTGGGAACAGCTGGTACAAACCTACTTCGAGACTACAATAACACATTAGAATTTGAAACATCTAGAAAAATGACAGAAACTCTGGTTTTAATAGATTTTTTTCTATAATAATTGTTAAAAGGCAGGTAGGATTAAGAAAATACGCTCTTTACCTTTATCCCAGCCAGTATTATGCTAGTGGTAATTCATAATTAAATTCACACCTATAAGGATGGTTGTTCGATGACGGGCTGTACCTATTTATATGTGCGTAATGAACACTTGCTTTTTCTGATCTCTCCTCTAATCGCCATGTGAGTAGTAGGTTTGTGACATGAGTACACTTTAGTTGGTACATATATACATCCCGTGTATCACATAAACAAGTATATATGTAATTGAACCTAAATAACTACGTTAAGCTTTTTCCGGGTGCGGTTCCGATAAGCTTTTACAGACACGGGTAAAAAGAAAAAGCTAATAAAATCTGTAAATAAAAGGAATGATATTATAGAATAGATGACGTTCTCTGTTAGGGCATGATATCGAACTAGTTCATAAAGATAAAAATGGAATTTGTAAAGCTTTTAGATAAATAGCATCATGTCATATACGAGTTTGTAGCTATAGGCGCGCCAGTAATGGCACTCACCGGCTCAACAATGTTTGCTCGACACGAATGTTCTGACGAGTGACAAGTGATGTTGCCCTCTAGAGCATTATAAGTTCTATACCCGAGCGTTCTATAAACGCGTGTGTACCATAATCAAGCGTTTTGGATTCGTTTAAAATTAAAATTTACCGAAGCCGATGTACCTTTAAAGGATTCACACACCGTTTCAGTAAAAACATTAAAAAACCTAAAGTATTATCTAGGTTCAAATTTATTTGTTGAATGTGAACGAGGTCGAGACCGCATTCCTGAGCTTCGTTTTAGTGGGCGATGATTCCCTCCTGCGACGATAATTACTGCGATAATATCAAATAATAAAATATATATCTGTGGAGGTAGAACTAGTGGATAAATAAACATAGAGGTGCTAACTAAGCGTAGACATTTTGCTATATTTGGAATAACGGGTATAATATGCCTAATTTTTGCTAGTTTTATCAGCTATCAAGCGATATTAGCCTCTATCACGTAAGCATACGGAGCTATATTCCTTGCCTTGCTTCACGTCATTATGTACGAAGTATGCCCCAACGACGTCGCTACAAAATTGACAGATACACGCTAAATCGTATCCCTCGGTAAAATGTATTAATAATATTTTGAGAAGGATGTAGCGAGGTAGCCATGAATATGAAATTTTAGCAGATCGATAAACAGTTTGGTTAGAGCTGTTTGTGGGCCGAACTGGCATAACACGACCATCATGCCATTAACATACATACGAGAGAACACAGTTTGCAACCAGCAATGTCAATAGAATAAAGAAGTCTTTCAGTTTTAAATAGAAATGACTGATATTCTACATATAAATACCAAGATTGTGACCAAGATAACGTACTCTACTACTATAGTTACTTTCAGTAAGTTACGAATCGATGTTAATCATATTATGGAGTGTGTATAATGTTTACTTAGAATTCTATACTAGATTCACGAATAACACAGCATGAGAGAGGTCGAGAGTTCAGAGGAGAAAGCCAGGTGATCTCCCAAAGCTGTGAAAGCTAAAACATCTGTTATTAATCATTATACATTGCGATTGATAATCGAGGATAGCTAAAAACGAAAATCTTACAAAAATCGCTTTTAAATAAGGCGAATTGTGTAATATAATTTTGCAGGTGTTTACCGTCACAGTTGTATTGTCCCGCCCGCCCTACAACGTCTCTCACTATTGTTGAAATTCTATACGTATTGATAGAACGTACAACGTACAATGTTTGATTACAATTTTGTATTAAAAGCAACCTTGCTTTCAAATTTAGAAATACTGTATGATTTATAACAGACTTCAACAATTACAAAGGAGGAAGTTACATATTAGACGTGAAAATATTTTTTTCAAATGTGAGCATCGTCATAAGCCCTTACGGTGTAAAAATGTAATGATTTTATACACTTTTTGTTGCAGATTGTTATTTAGTTTTGGTGAATTATACTGAGCTATGGAACTATGTTAATATGGTAAAGCGTAGTAGGTGGTCTTGGCGTGCGGCCGCGGCGGGAGGGCGTACAAGTTAGATTGTTCCCCTTGAGCCCAAACAAAATACTCATTGCGTTACTATTTAGTACTTTACAGTGTCAAAATGTAAAGTTTCACCTCAGCTGTATAAATACAAAAGTTGATAAATAGTAGTGGCATACTGTCTTTCCTATTATGCCTTGTTAAGTAAAACATATTTTTATTAAGTGCTTTTTCGGTCACACTCTTCATTTCCGAAAGTGGCGCCGCACATCTTTCCCCTGTCTAGCAAGCGTCGTTTACGTCTGTGATATTAGAGTCTTTATTTGATCGGTCCAGCTGTACTTGCTACCTGTAACCTAAGCATATCTTTATTAATATAGGTAAACTAGTACACTTATGAACGTCAAAAATTTCAATTAATTGTGAATTTACATTTACTGTCAGTTCTCAAATCAAGGGCGTAGAGCGGAAGAGAAGAACTGGCAATAAACTGTCCGCCAATATTTTTAATCGCCAAGCATTTTACACAACGTTTGTATGGAGCTGCAACCATTACACCATATTTCATATGACATGTTGAGTAATCAAGAATAATAAAATAAATTAAAAACAAAGATTTGACCTCTATCAGCAGGAGGCATAGTGAAATAGGAGCACGGACTTACATACAGTGTTAACGAACACTTAATAAATGAGATCCTAAACGTTTAGAAACAGGTATAACCATTTCCTTAAATCAGTTGTTAAATACTTGTGTATTTAAAGGGGTATTTGATAGCATAAATATTTAAGGTGAAATAAAACTTAGAGCTGAGTGGTGTATATAAATTCATATTCATTAAGAGTAAGCCCCTAATGAACGACTCTGAGTCGCGTTGTAAATGGTATCCTCCGGTCTATAGTGACATTAAAGAGATTACGCTCTACGTAGAAGTTCACCTTGTTTGTGTTTTGTTAAAGTCCCCAATCCGTGACCAGATATTTGATTCAATATGCACTGAGCATCTATAGAATAGCTTCACAATACCTCCCTGATGAACTAAGCCTTACGCTTGAATATCGACTCTCTGTGAATACAATAAAGTGTATTTTAGTTTAATTATAAGGCAAACACATTGACAGTATTTAGAGAACTGAAAAGTTAGCGTGTGGTATAACGTAATTTGTGTAAATATCGCAACTTATGAACTAAATTTATAATTGGCTTTTCAAATATAATTACCGCATGGTGTAGAATATCTTTGGCTCAGTTAGCAATCTTCTGTTTTAGGATATCTATTTCCAGATACTAACAATGCAAAGCGCTCTTTAATTAATGTCACAATGCGATAAGCTATCGGTGATTTTAATGCATAACAATATTGTATCGATACATACATATATGTTACAATGGCTCAGTCAGTCGTGTGTAGTGGACAATAAACTGCAAACACGAATATACATCACGATATCGCTATTATTAACATGCAGCTATGCTATTATTATGAAAACAATGATTTAATACTTGGTTGACAAATTAATAATGGTTAATCCAAAGGAAAATATGTGGCTCTAGTCTTTATGAATTAAATCAATAGTCAAAACAAAGTGACATCGGTAGAGTAATAAAACAGTATCAAAAAAATCTTTTGTGGAATAGACAGATATTTAGAAAAGAATTATCTTTTATCTTTATTCAACAATTCACCGTTTTGTAGATAATATTAATTTGAGATCATTATAGAATTACATTTTTTTTGTTAATGAATTCTTTGCGAGGAAAATTTACTGTCCGTTCTAATTTTGATAAAACTAATATTACCCCCAATATTTTTATACAGTATACCCCCTAAAACGCATTTTCATATTACGCGATTTCAGTCCTTCGTATAACGTTATAATTCTGAACTACTGTGATAAAGTTATGATTTATATTTTATACGAACATATTTCGTTATAACAGTTCCTTAATATTCAAATGAAATCCTCTTTAATGGGAAAGTTAAACGTGAATAATTTGTTAATAAGGCGTTATATGGGGTCATACAATCGCTTTATCCGACAATACTCCTACAGCGCGTTTCCTGTAACGCGGAAACAATGCACCGTGTTATAAGGGGGTTTACGGTATAAGTGTGTTTCTTGGTAAGTCCCCAGGTTTCGGCATCACACGTAGTATAAATTACAACTGAAGGAAATGTTCAAAATAAAATTTAATTAATGAGTGACTGAGATGTCGACCATCGGTATTTAGTCGTCACGCAAGAGCGGAGCTACGCTTCCGCGCATTTTATCTGATCACTTTGAATGGTCCAGTTTGTCCGTCGGAGCCCATTGAAACTGCTCTTTTTGTCGGTTATCCGTACATAAAGAAAAACCATGGCTAATGTAAGTAGATTTGGCCTTAAAGTGTGACAAACTATCTGAAGGATAAATGACACAATTTTCCCGTACGAAATGAGGTCATTAGAGATTGCAAGATCTTTTTCTTTGTATAACAACAACAAAGTTAGTATTTTATACACGTGGTAAATACATGGACAATGTAGTTTATTCGTTCCTGTGCCCCCTTTGCTGTGTCGTGCACTATCTGCTCGACATAAGTTATTCCGAAGCACGAAGCTTTACAATGTTCTCCCGCCAGAGTCCTACACCCACGTACTAAGGTTTTCAGTGCCGCGTGGGTTTGCCTATCGAGGTTCAAATCAATATTCCTGGGCATTTTTATCACCCTGCTTCTTTCCAATAGCATGTATAATAAGTGGACAACTGCTGTAGTATTGCATGATATTCAAATGCAGTATAAATTATACAGTACTGAAGACCTAGCACTACCGTAAAACCTGAATGCTACCGAAACTGTGCGGTTTTATGCGACGTAGTAAACAGATATTATAATATAGAATACTATGCATCATCTACTGATACGTCTTAGTTTACAATGTACGTAGGTAGTTCGTTAATACTTTCACATGATATAGGATTACTTATGGGGCTTCTAAACGGGCCATGTTTTTCTGCAATTGATGGCTGCACTATTGGCAATTAATTGTCCGGCCATCACAAAAATGTTTTAATGCAGATGATGGCCGAGCAATCTATGGCCGGGCCATGTGTTGCAATATGTCAGCAATAGTATGGCCCATGATGCAGACTCCTAAACGGGCCACACATACCGGCAACAATGGCTGATGAAATCACACTTGTCGCAGCAGCTTATATTAATTTTAAAAGAACAGAAAAAGAAGAGATTGAGGATTCGACCTTGAATAGGCGTGAAACTGTAGACAATTTGAGTCTAGCAGTAATAAGCCTTGATAATAAATTATTCAAGAACTTGGCTAGAATTTCAAAAGGCGACTTTGACTTTCTCTTAAACAAAATTGGACCAAGAATAAAAAGAAATGATACAAACATGAGAACAGCAATACCTGTTTCATCGCCATCACGAGATTTGCGATACTCTACGGTTTTTGGCAACAGGAGATTCATTTAAAAGTTTTATGTACCTGTTCCGAGTGTTAGATTTCAATTTTTATACAAGAGGTGTGTACAGCTATTATAGAAGGATTAAAATAATACATCAAGGTAAGTTAACATAGGTTTATTAAATATGTTACGCATAGATAGTAACTATTATGTACTTTTTAAATTTAATAATAATAGGTATCTAGTAGCAGCATATTCGTTTTTATTTTCGCCAGCATCGCGTATAATAATTTGAGCCTTTTAGTACGTGGTTTTGGAGTAGTATCGACGGCTTCCAAAGTGTCGGTTGTTTCTGATTCTACGACTTCACGTGGGTCAGCACTGATGTCAGTATGTAGTTTCAGTCGCCTGTGAATGCATAAAATTTTTAGTATATCTTTAAGCCTTTCAGATGCCGTCAGGAGTAACAGAATGGAAACAAGTTGCAAAAGATTTCGAGGGAAGAAGTTCAATTTATCAATCGATATATAACATACGTAATACAGAGATATGTACATTTATAATGACTAAAATATTTTATTAAAGATACTTACGTTAGAAGTTTTCATTTTCACTATGTTATCCTATATTCGTGGTATTTTGAGTACAGAGAAACGATATCGCATCTTAAGCAAACCACTTTACTGTTTTACCGCCAGCACTACCACTTTCCTTCTTTTTCTCCTCATTATTTGCGTAAGTTCTTAGGCTTCTGAATTTTTTGTAAGCCTCGTTACTTGTTATGCCAAACTTTTCAGCGATTTCATTCCATGCATCTTTTTTAGAATTTCTATCTTTTATATCCCACAACTCGGGGTGCAAATGTATTTCTTCAATAAAATCAGTAATTGTCTTGTTAGACCAGTAACCATTTTTACGTAGTTGTCAAAATCCAGCTGATCGCAAAACACAGAATATAGCAACAGGCACACTTCACTCATAGCAAACTTCATGTCGCGTAGAAAAGGATACACTATGCCATAACAAAGAGAGTGACTGAAACAACAATAGAACTGGCTGTGCAATATTGCAGTTGAATTCGATAGCCTAGCGATCGTTCGGCAACCCATCGGGGCCATATCGGCCATAAGTGGCTACACAAAACATGTTTGGCTATATGGCCGGGACATTACTGCAACATTGCATAGTGTGGCTGACATTGTTTGCAATGTTGCCGGGCCATGTGTTGCAGCCATCAATTGCAGCAAAACATGGCCCGTTTAGAAGCGCCATTATGCATATAATATTTTATATTGCAACCAATCATGTAATTACATCTGTCACGTAGATTTAAGGAGTAGAGTATACAAGAAATGTTATATAGTGATTCAAATTACTACGGCCCCAGTTCAGTTCTGTTATTTTTTACTATTATCTATGAACCTTTTACATCAGTCTCTTAAGCAACAAACCTTAACGTAACGAGCGGAGAAACGAGGAGAATACTTTACAAAATGAATTTACATATTAATAAACATACTATTATGTATCGTGAACTTATAACTAGCCAGTAAAATTAAATAGTAAGATATATTAAATCTTTTCCAATCATTAACTTTGGTATTTTTTCCATCAATTGGTGTCTTGGAGGGTTGGAAAGTGATTTTTATCTGAAAATGACCTTCCATATAAGTCCTTTGCAGTATGCGGATTGCGGATACCGGGCGGCGAGCCAGTGAAGCAATTTGGCTGCAGACGACGCACGAAGCTGAATGTAACCGCGAGCAATTACATCAGCCCGGAGCTTATGAGTCTTAGGTACTGCATTTAGCTCACAGCGTGGTCTTGAGAGTAAGCGTATATCCAAAGCGTTATAGTCTCTTGATTTAGGAAATTCGTCCATATTTTCTAAAAAGCACGATGAGTATCATTAATATTCCAGCCACTCATTTTTGAGACCTTGTCTTAAAAGCAATACGATCTATTTAGCACAATAAGTCTAGAATATAAGAAATCAGTTATTGTTGATTTTTTGCCTTTCCTTTCGTTAATTTTATAAAGAGAGTTGTTTTAACTTTTGCATTTAAATAAGACCAAAGTGAATTTGTATTTATGAGAAGCAGAACGAGTGAGAGATGAATTTAACTCATCTCTAAATATGTACATAATTGACACGCCATCCATTAGGTACATACTATTGCATTATTGATCAAGGGTGAATGGGGTCATTTTATTTTGTGAAGCTAATGCGTTGTAGACATACGTATTATCTGGGGCATTACATAGAGTATTTACCCGATACCTGTGTAATCAGTATGAGTCAAAAACCAAACCGTTGCACAAAAAGAACTAGATTGTTATTTTTTTATAACATTTACAGTAAAAGGTACCGTTTCAGTTTTTTACGTTTATATTTTTCATTTTTTAAGTAAATGTGTACTGTATTACTGTAATTATTCATTATATTCTGTAAATTTTATGTTCACGTAGCTCTATCTATTTCTTAACTACTACAACATATCTATATGCTTTATTTTGAACACTTTCCTAGGTTAGATAGTTTGTTAGCAGATGGCGCTGAATTACGTTTTGCATAATATTATGTTTTATACCAAACTAATTAATCTTATATAATATATTCTTGTCTTGAATTACTTATTTAAAAAGTTGCTGGAACAAAATTCTAAATGTTTTTTTAAATACTGCATCAGATTATTATTAACCTTTGGTAAAAATGTCAATTGCCATTATGAAATAATTGCTCTAAATTGTGAAATCCTTCAAATTATGCTTAAAAATATTGTCAGTATTCTTTAAATTCCTTATTAATAAAATTAAAAAGTATCTGAACTTAGTACGTATGAATTGCAGATATTTCTATTTGTTGTTGGATGTTGAGCAGCTGTAAGTCCTTATAACTTGTAGTTTTATTTTTATAGATATTCCATTCTTGTTTTGAGGTTATAACTTCTAATCTTATTCCCTGTTATAGGTAGTTTATCCTTTTAAATCTAGTAAACTCTTACTATAATTTTACTTTTTTGTGTTATTTAATCTAATAATCAGATTAAAGAGACAATAAAATATTTGATAACAGGGACGGAGAGGATCAGAAGTCGGCAGTGTACGCTCAAAGTCTCTTCCGGAAGGTGTGCACTGAATTATTTGGAGAAGCGGGAGCAGGTCACGTGGATGTACTTAGTGTTCGCGGCTCAGAGGTGTTAGTGCGGCTTACACCTGACTTTCTACGTTCATTCAGGGCAGCAATAGCTCTTTCTGCCAGGAGGATTCACGTTTGCCGAGAAGCACCTTCACTACAGGCTTTACTATAACATTTTCATCAAAGTAAGCAGAATATTCTATTTTCTATGTATTGGTATAGTAGTGTGAATGTGTTAGCAGTTAGATGCCCATTTGGTCCATTGTGTATGTATTGATGTTTAAACTATGATTAAGTACTAACTTTGTCTCCTGTAATCTCTGTCTGAATACATATTAAATTGTCATATGAGGAACATTATCCCATTACATAATAGTAAAAAATTAAGATTAATACCTATACAAAATGTTTGAATAGGTCTTGCTTTATCTGTATTACAGAGTAACAATGTCTGGTGGATCTGGTGAACCAAATACTACGAGTAGAAGGACATGGAGTGTTAGTGAGGATGGCAAGCACACAGTTGTTGTGGCAAGCCGCAGTGAGTTGAGTACACCTAGTAATGTATCCCTACCTCCTCCAGAGCCTGCTCCAGGCCTTATATTACAAGATGGGTCTATTAATTGGGGCTGTCCTTGTCTTGGTGGCATGGCCACTGGGCCCTGCGGTACTCAATTCCGCGATGCATTTTCCTGCTTCCATTACAGTGAAGCTGAACCAAAAGGAAGTGATTGTTATGAAAAGTTCAGTGTTATGCAAGAGTGCATGGCACAGTATCCTGAGTTGTATGGCAAGGACGATGATGATGATGATGAACTTGCTGCTGCTATGGAGGAGTCTGCAGCTACCAGTGAAGATTCTACAACCAAAGATGACGCACAAAAGAAATTGTAACATTACTAAAACTTATAACAACAAACTTAGTAGACTCCAAATCTATTGATACTAGTGAACATGAAACTGCCAGCTTTGAGAAGATAAACTTAGCTTACAAGATTTATTTAGTATTGTTATTGCCGACTTGGCAACATACATTTATAGGCAAAACCAAGTATAAATCCATATGTAAAGTATTAAGTTACCATGGCAAGATGAATCAAGCAGATTTTGCAGTAGTTAATGATAGTGTTATATCTATGATACTATGTATTAAACTTAGAATAGTTAATAAAATAAGTGGATATGGAAATATTATGTCCTATAGTCAATATTGATATTTGTTAATTATTAAAAAATATCCTTACTACTATTTTTATTATTAGAAAATCCCATTTGTAATTGCACATTACTTGATATATAAAAATACAAACTAGTATAAAAAAGTCAGATGGCGTTCACAGTGCCTCCATCGCGTTTGGTCTTGAGCCCCGTACACCCCAATCAATATGTTCCAAATCTTTCCGGCTCTCTGCCTCATCTGCATCTGTATGACGCCAGGTTTAGGACGCCCACTTTTCCGCTTATCCGCCCGAGAACAAGGACCTGATAGCTGCATTGGGTTAGGTCACCTTTTTTATACATAAGAAGCCCCCTGTTCCTGAAAGCTTCTCGCTGATCCCGATTTGCCGATCTGACGTGTCAGCGTATCGACGGTGGTAACCAAGTCCGCTTTTAACATTTCTGCAGTTAGCTCTCTCATGTTGCCGTGTAGATATAGATTTTCTTACGAATCTGCAGATTTTGCAGATAAGTAGGAGATTAACTGCGCTGTCACTCCGTCAAAGATTCCCACCAACACCATCCTTAAACTTCCCACACTTAATTAAAAAGGAAGGATGCAGTAATAGTTTCATATTAGTTGTGGCAAACAGCGGAACAATGGTCTGAAGAGTTCAAAATGACCATCGCAGACGAACATGCCTATTAAGAAAAGATTATCAATAATGTATGTAGAAAAGTGAGTCCTGTCACCTGTCCCATGGAATTGAGCTTCACAAGAATATAATATTTTAAGTAGGTAAACATTATTTACAATATTAATAATTTAGCGGTATGTGAAATTATTAAAATGGTTGCGCCTGTTGACAAAAGCAGGCATATTCGCGTTTGTTCTATTTGGCTTGCGCACAGGTAGTTAGGCTTTGGTTCAATAAGGAAAATAAACATAATATTTTACATGTTCCTATTTTCGCTTTGAACTTGTACACTTGAAAAGCAAGAATAAAAATTCTACGAAATTCAGTATAATATATTTTCAGTAAATAGTACAAAAAAATGTAAAACCGATAAATACTCGCTTAGCGTATACTATATAAATCCTAAGAATATAACGTATTTTATTTCACTTATTATTTTCATTTAACAATAATTGATTAAAATATATGTGTAAAGCAAAACGTAATGTTAAATATACACATCCCGCTATTTTATTCTTTTACCGCGCATGCCCTAGGGCGAGGCAGTTTAACCACAGCACAGGTTTATGTTATTAAGGGCCTGTTTCACAGTGTCCGGATAAGTTCTAAATAAGCTATTTATTACTTATTGGTAGGATAAACAGTATTTTTGCGTTACACGACTGTCAGATAGCGCTATTCGAATTCGATATGATATGTGAAGTATCTTATTCGGAACTTTTATCTTTCGAATAATTTATGTGTTGCCTAGCTATTTGGTACTTTACCCATACATTGTGAAACAGGCCCTAAGTGTATAATTTTATAAACAGAATATAACCTGATTTACAATATAAAATTTCAACCGTTTTAACCACACTACATATTTATTATGGTCAACGACGATATAATTATTACAGCCAAAATATCTCGTTACTTATTAATATGCATTTATTGGTAAAGGTTAGACTTCGACCTTGTGATTAATAAATTATATTAAATCAAGGATAATTATGGCCGAGTAAGCATTTTTATTGAAATTCATAATCAATATAATCATTAAAAAGGTCAAAATTGATCAATCATGTCATAATCAAAGTTTATGATCTGTAAATGAGTCATGGAAGTTATATCATCATCATAGGTTTATGTAATCGAAGTGTTAATCGTCGTTTAAAATATCACGAAATAACTTGTTATTCTGCTACTCTCTATGACGCTTTGATTCAAGTACTTTTCAGGTTTAGCTAACACTTTGTATAAGTGAAAAGCGCGAAATTACAGAAAATTTCTTCATCTCCTTATCAATTTATACACATCAGCTACTACTGGTTGGAGGCTGCGAACTGGATGGTTTGTGTATAATTTTACGCCCAAAAAAGACATTATTTTGTAAAAAATAAATAGTTGGATTGTAAAAATAATCTAAGAGATGACAATTGTAGAGGCGAGGGCGGCACAAACTTCACAGCCTTTACCTTGAAATATTGTAAATCCATCACTGATTATGATAATATGATTGCGAAACAAGCAATACGGAATACATTTTTACTCGAACGGTATATTGGGAGTTGTTTTTCTTACTTACTTGCTTCCTTACTTACATTGACTTGATTAAAAAACTACTGTTTTGCAGCTGACCCGGCCTCTAAGCTTCACATTTTATAATTTAAAATATAAAAAAATCGACCCTTTACCATGCTTGCTTGACACGAAACAATTTAAATTACAATATCCTTTGGAATTGCCTGGAATTAAATATTGATTTTAGGTACGTTAGAATATATTTGTTAGTATTCTATAGTGTAGCTGTTCTATTATTTGTAATCTAAAAAGACTAGGTGACAATGCGCTTGTAAGTGCAATTAATTTTATTTCCATCTTACTTTCTGTGGGCGTTACTCGTATCTATTAATTGTTTGAGCTTGTTAGAAGGTCGTAGGAGGTGCTTACATTACGCGACAGTGAAATAACCACGATTAACGCTAATGAGATTCTAGTGTGAAAAGTTTTGGACTAAGTCGGTATTCGAATTCTTATTTATTTATTTCGTAATCCTACAACTAACAAACATTATATTATATAATAACAAACACACTAAAAATATAACCCGAGGTGGAATACATACTATTTACCTACAAAAAGGTTCAAAAATTTACAAAAGGAAACAAACAATAAAAATATTCGACACATGTAGTTAGCTAAGAGATACCTAATTTGGCTATGTTGTGTGATGGTGTAAAAGTTAGGGTAAGTACGTGAAGGTCTGTGTGAGGGATTCTCATTAATAATCATCTCATTCTATTATTACATAATCATAATATAATAAATGTTGCTTATTGATTTTTTACAGAATCTTTGATATATTCAATTTTTTTTATATTATCTCTACTCGAAGGTAGCGAATATCTTTGACATAGAGCGTGGTTATTCCTAATACGTATTCATAGGATCTTATAATATATAGATAATCTATACGCAACAAATCAGTTAACCTCTCTAAAGTGAAATATATGTGTGAACACACCAAAATATTGTTCTCCTTGTGACGCCTACATAAGTGTTTAGAGAAAAGCTTTAAACCTTGACACAGTGTTAATGTGTAGGCTTCTGGCTTCATTTGCGATTCGTTACCAAAATCACGTGATGCACAAAGACCACAAAACCAAGAAGATTGTCTATGGCCTATATTTGTTAAAATTTTATTCTTCAAATTATAAATTTTGCTTATAATATTCGTGCCAATACGAAGGCCAAGGAGGAAGAATGATTTTTATTTCCTTGTTTTTTGTTTGTCTGAAATCTTAAGTCATAGTCACAATGTTATATGGTAATACTTCAACTTGACTATTAAAAACAGCCTGCCATACAAATAATATTATAATATTTCCAAACACGATTATTATATAAAAGACTCTGGTAAGTCTCGTCTCGACTCTGAACCACTGGGTAGGAGGGTCCATAGCTACGGCCGACATCGTTCTTGGTGAATAAATGCCTTTAATGTATGTGTGGCCTTTCAAACTGACTTGACCGTAAAATAAAATTTATAACTTTGTACTTGTTTTGAATTATTTTATAAATACTAAACTAATATGTATCGATATAGTAATGTGATTTGTTAATTTTATAAAAAGGAAAAACCACATCATCACCAAACAGATGAAAACTACTACTATGTTGGTACTATGTAGGTGCCAAATGAAATCTGTTATATTTGACTTAACATTCACTTGTTTATACGTAACGATGTGATTTGTTATACTTATATCATTATTTTGTCATATCATAGGTGAGATATGCCTTACGGCAATATTATTAGTCGCAACAAAATCGACATGTACCAATAGCTCATATATATTTACTTGAAAAATATGTGAGAACAATATTAAAAAAAATAGTATATATTAGAAAAGACATTGTGTGTTTATGTTCTAAACTCTATTTTGTTAATGTACCTATTTCAAATGTACCATTTCCTTGAATCATCACTTTATTTGGAAAACGCTATATAATAATAATATATAAACAGGGAGTGGAAAATAAATATACAAAAAGCAAAAGCCATTCGAAGAGCAAGGAGATGAATTTACAATACAGAAAGGATAATACAAGGTGATCCTCTTTCCCCAAAACCTTTTGACAGTAGTGCAGTACTTTTGACATCGCAATATTCGCAGAATGATCAGATATCCTAGAAATTACGCTATTAGATGATGAGAATAGAAATGCAGGCCTGAAAATGAATACAATAAAAACAAAAATTATGATAAAAACTAGCGACCCGCCCCGGCTTCGCACGGGTGCAATGCTGATACTAAATACACTACAGAAAAACTGAACTTTGTATATAAAAACATAATCAGATAAAAGCATTCGCTGTTATTGGGATGACGTAGACTCTGCCTAGAGCATCCGTTTTTTTTACTCCGGGGAAACCATCAACCGCAGTACCTTGTTTTCGCCGTTGAAAAGTATGTAATTATTTACGACATCACAATAGAAACCTCATATGAACCTTCGTCTTGAATCACTCTATCTATTAAAATAAACCGCATCAAAATCCGATCCGAAATACTTGGATTATAAATAGTCCATTGAATATTTTTATTTAGGCAATTTAATCTCAATAAAAGAATTCTAAAAAAATATTTAGGGGGATAGTACGGTTTTTAAAAGAAATACTTAAAAATGAGACTATGCCAATGTTCAGTGCATTTGACAAATTTTTTTGACATGACAACAAAAGGAAATCCTATCGTTTCTCACTTATGGATGCCAAACCTGCAACATATCAACAGGACATGGAACTGAGAACGTAGAACATAAGAAGACATGACAGATGGATGAACACTTGAACTGGACATATCTTAAGATCGAAATAATAAACATGGACGATGGACGTCATAGAATGGTATTCCGAAGATGGGAGAAGGAAAAAAGGTCGTAACATATAGAGGTGGAAAAAAACGATCTGCCGAAAGATGGAGAACATCAACTAGTAAAAGAGATGAGTGGAAACAATAAGGGGAGGCCTATGTCAAAAGATAATCTGACAAACTGGCTGCTGAAAACTAATATAAAAGAAATAGATAAATATATTCAAGTTAAAATTACATAAATTTATGTTTGGTTAGTGCATAAAGGCTTTTATTTCAGGTAGGAAGAGAACGTCAGAGGGACATTACTTGCAAGAACCTAAGTGATGACTATCGACTTGCGGGCGTTTCCTTTCTCAGTAATACTAAGCATCGTTTAATACTGAAGATCGACCTACCTTTTCTTATTTCTTATAATTGATAAGAATCAATATAAAGATCAAGAGTCCAAAATGTACTTAAAATGAATAAAGACTTTTTATTATTATAAGAGTCGACGTGATTAAGCTTGATAGAGTTATAATAAGTCAGGTGCAATGTATTTTACACACTCTGTATTTAATGAATTCGTTCTATAATAATTGATAGCGCAATATACCTGGCCAGCGGTCAGGCACCTATTATGGCACGTGCCGTTACTTCGTCGTAACTTTAACTCCGCAATCCAAACACGGATCACTTGCTATTATTTTAGTTAAATTAAATATTTCTGTATTTAAACAGGGGCAAACGGGCTGTCGGCTAATTTATTAATCTTATGGCCCATGGACAGCAATTCCCCAGATCAGATCAGCTAGAGAGTAACAATAATTGCTTGAGAATAACCTTTTTAATCCAAGTTAAGTTCTTGATTTTACAATGAAAATTTTTAAATAGAAGAAAGATTGAAGTTAGAAAATGTATAAGGAATTACGGGACCGACCAGCAAGGCTAATTTTATGTAATAATTAAACAATCTGGACCCAAAGTTTTGTTTCCTAGACACGATTTAATTAATTAATTGTCCGTAACACGTAAACTTACGAAATAGATGTATATCCAACGACAATACATATTAGCTAGAATAATTATGAAGGAGAGTCGTTGGTACTGTATTCCAACCAATGATATATGTACGTATACGAGTGGCCTCATTTTCGCATTATCATTGTCTATCAACCCAGGGACGAACATCACCATTTCAACCCTAATTATTTGTGCGTGTTTTTATTTAATTTTCCGATTTTGTGTTTTTCGTATATTATACAAAATATTTTTAGGTCAGTTTTAATGATTATATCTGCAACCATAGCGTGACTTCTCGCTCATCTGTGAGTCACGATTTAATACCATTTAAGATAGTGAAAGTTTAGTGAAAATTATTTTTTAAACGTATAGAGAAAATAAAAAGCCATTTCACTACAACTATTGTTTATTTATCTCGCGGCAGTTATTAGGAGACTCAGTAGCTTTTTAAAATGGGTGACCTAAATGTTCAAGCTTATGTCTAATATAATAATTTATTGAGGGCTAAAAACACTCGAAATAAAATTTAACTCAAATAAAATTTTCAAATAAAAAATTATGTCTTCAAACCTTTTAAAGTTTTAAAGTTAATTCCTAATACATTCGAAACTTAAAAAAGGTATATGGAATTAGTATATTTTATGGTACCACATACCGAATTCTATGTCACCCACTTATACCATAGTGGGTAGAACAGGTGCGTACGCGCAAAGTTAGCGTGCACACGAAGCCGCGAACACGCGTCGCGGCACATCTTTAGTTTCTAAGAGAAAAACGACCTTATTTCGATAATTTTGTAGTTGATAATTGTGTGTCCGAATCTATCCGTTTTATCGAATGTCTAAAAAACTGTGATTTTATTTGTGAGTGATTTTCATCTTTGTGATATTGGTTGTGGAATTTTATGGTAAGATTATCTTTTAAAAAAATAATTTTAATTTGCTAATCACACGACAAACGATTTGAAAATGTTAATTCTAAAGAGAAAATAGTCAAATTATCTCTAAGTCTAATTTCTATCTTTGTATCAACTGGTAGTATTGTATTGCGAAAGAAAATCATACAAACTAGGAAGGAATAAGTAGACGCGGAAAACTGCACTTCTCATTACAAACACATCTCTTGTGAAAAATGTAATAGTATGTAAATAAATTCAAGTATCTTATAATTAACATACTAACATGAAGATGGACATATATAGAACATCATTTATATATTAGGAAAACTCTTTGCATTCTTTAACGACACATTTTCTAGTTTTTTTTTGTATAATAAACTTGCCTCCTTAACTACTAAGAGCGTTTAATCATTTCCTGTTTGATAGTTTTATGAATTATAATTTTTTTTTACTATTATAATCAACAAAAGTAATGTTGTACCACAATTGATTATACCTTAATTGATACTTCCCTATATTAATAGTTAGTAGTGGTTTACTGAAAGAGATAGCTCGAAAGTGATAAGGTCGCCAGTTGCACTCCCTTTCATTTAATTATGTAAATTGTATTTTGTTTCTGAAAAAAAGAGTAAATAAATAAATTAACAATAACCTAAAATATGTATGTCTAATAATTTTCAAAAAACCTATTTTGTTTTGTGATATCAATATATAAGTTAACAAAAATTCGTATCTTCGAAGTTAAAATTTTATCATAATGATATAAGTTTATTCGTAGTATTAAACTTAAAATTCGACTTTAAATAGCTGTCCGTCTGTCGTAACAATATTAGTATGGAAAGTATGTACATATATATGCTTATTAATATTCTTAAACGGTAGCATCTCTGAGTTATCGACCTCTTTTATTTCAATACTCATGAACACAGTTTGATGCTACCGAAGCGATCTAATTAGACTTTTGATCAATGTTATATATTAAAAATTACATGTATGGTATTAACGTACATGAAATTAGTTTTAGTTATTTAATTAATATAAATATTGTGCTACAGGTACTATAATATAGAGTTAAAAGAATACACTTTATTTTAAAAATAATCGACCCTTATAATTGTCATAATAGATGACAAAAAATTAGGTAAAGAGTTAACGTAATTATTGATACTACTTGATAATCAGATGCAAAAGAAATCGTACAATTTGTCTTATTATATTATTTTACTATTCTTATAGTGAATTATATTATAAAACCAAAGATTTTTATGTAATTTTTAGATATAAATATTTATATAATGAGTTCAATTAAACATTTTACTTGTCGTAAGGAATAGGTCAGATCGCTGACTTTTAGCTTTTTTTTCAAAGATATTCTTATTCTAAGAGATTGTTTCTCCGTGTAAGAAGCAGTCCCGTTTCCTTTACATTGAAAACTTGAAACTAATTTAACTTAGTATATAGCTATAAACTGCTTAAAATGCTAATTGTAACTTAAACCTAAAGAAACTTGACCTCTAACAAAATCCGCCTTATGTCACGGTGAATGATGCAAATGTTAACAAAAACATTTTGTATAAATATATTATGTATTATAAGATATTTATTGATACTCTAATATCGATGATTCACGACCAAGATAATTTATTTTTTTTTTTTTTTTTTTTTTTTTTTGAATGGAATCTCGCTGTTGGCCTTAAGGGCCTTTACAGCTCAGCACGGGCTGTTTGGCGAGCTTAGCTCAGCCGGAAAGGGGGGGTTTCCCGCGACTCGCGCAAGGGCGTCTCCTGTGAGACTCGAACCTCGGCTTGGGCCGTCGCGGGGGGGTCAATCGCCTGAAGGGCAGGACGGAAGCTCACTGGAGTGAGCGAAGTGCGAAGTAAAGGTCCTCGCCTTCCCCGGTGAAGGCGGTTTTTTACCCTAATCTGTCTATTGCTACTGCTATTATTATTGGCCGCGCGGGCGGCTTTTAATTTATCGTTAGCTACTGTGATTGGATCATCCGGATCCGTTAGTACGTGTCGGGGCCTCCTACGAGCCTTTTTAGTCGGGAAGGGGTAGTAATTGATGCTTTTACGCACCAGTGGGTTGGGATGGTGTTTAGCCTTGTCGAAGTGGCGTTTGGACGCCAACTTCATCCATTGGGCTATGGTAGGGAGCTCCAGGTCATAGTGGAGATCGACGTTTCTCACGTAGAAGGGTGCGCCGGTCGCGATTCTCATGAAACGCGACTGTAGCACCTGTAACCGGTGGATGTACGAGGGGGCACAGTGCGCGAAGACTACGCTAGCGTAAGTCATGCACGGTCGGACGCAGGCCTTGTACAAGGTTACCTTGTGTCTAAGGGACATGTGACTCCTTTTATTTAGGAGGTAATGGAGGCGAGAGAGGACAAAAGCGGCCTTCTTGCGAACGGCGGCTACATGCTTACGAAAATACATGCCGCTGTCGAGCGTGACTCCTAGATATTTGACGGACTTTTGCCATGGAATGGCTTGTCCGTAAAGGGTGACCTCTTTTTTGAGGAGAAATTTTTCCCGAGTATTAGCGTTAGCACCGGGGTTGCCCCTGGCAAAGAGAACTGCAACGCTTTTCTCGGGATTTAATTGGAAGCCCCATTTCCGGAACCATTCGCCTAGCGACGTGGTTGCGGTCTGGAGTCTATCCACGATGACACCTCTGTCTTTATGAGTGGTATAGAGAGCGGTGTCGTCGGCATAGAGGGCTAGCTCCACATTCGGAGCCCTAGGGATGTCGCCGGTATACAGCGTGAAGAGAAGGGGCGAAAGGACCGAGCCTTGCGGTACTCCGGCCCTGATTGGACGAGGAGACGATAACGTTCCTTCCACGCGATAGCGAATTGAACGGTCGGACAAGAAGTCGTGTACGATACGCACGAGTCTCAGTGGCACTTGAAGGTGGTAGAGCTTGTAAATCAAGCCGTTGTGCCACACCTTGTCGAACGCCTTCGCTATGTCGAAGAAGAGCGCACCCGTGGCTCTCGGTTTCAGTGAGCTGTTCATCCCTGAAAGGATGTGCTCCGTGATCCGATGGACTTGATGGACGCATGAGTGGGCCGGCCTAAAGCCAAACTGCTCATCGGGGATGAGCCCCTTCTCTAGGGCATAGTCTAGGAGGCGCTTTTTCACTACCTTCTCGTACAGCTTGCTCAGCGTGTTGAGAAGGCTGATAGGGCGGTAACTGGTGGGATTGTTACGAGGCTTGCCCGGCTTGTGAATACCTATGACAATGGCCTCTTTCCACTGCGCCGGGAAGGTGCAGTTTTCGAGTAGGCAATTGAATATGGCCACTAGCAAGCATATCAGATGGGGCGGGAGGCACCGGAGGACCTTATTCGAGATGGCGTCGAGACCTGGAGATTTACGAGGCAGTGAACTCTTGATTAGAGTTTTGACCTCGGCGATCGACGTAGGCGGGAGCGGCTCGGGAGAGAGGGGCAGTGCGACTATGCGTTCGACTTCGCGGTTCACGTGTTCGACGTGCGCCGGGTCGCTATGGTCGAGATACGGCGTGCACTGCTCCACTAGGTTGACGGCTAAGCACTCGGCTTTTTCGTCGTCATCGAATGCGTCAGGCAGATTTGGACGCTTGAGAGGGGGCATAGAAGCCACCGTGTCGGTTTTAAGGGAACGCGCGAGAGACCAATAGGCCGTATGCGAAGGTGACAATTCGCTGGTAAGACGGTCCCAGCGTTCGTTTCTTATTTCACGCATGCGCTCTTTGACTCGGCGCTGCGAGGCGCGGAGTGCTCTGCGGTTATCGTCGGTCGGCGCTCTGGCGAAGGCGCGAGTCGCCGCGTTCTTCTCGGTCAACAGACGCCTCGCGTCCGGGGGAAGCTCCCAGCGTTGAGCGAACTCATCTGGGACCTTCCGGGACGATTCGGCGACCTTGGTCTGAATGTAATTTGTGACCGAGGAGATCGCGTCTAACGCGTGAGCGGACGAGACTAAATCGTCGGGGATGTTAGAGAGGTCAGAAGTTTCGACGGGCTTGAGGGCCTCGTCTAGCTTCTGCCAGTCGACAATGGACTTGTACCTCTTCTCTTGGGTATTAGGTGGGCCGAATTCAAATTGAACCGGGAAATGATCTGAGTCTAATTCGTGTAGCACTTCTACGCTACGCGGCTGTAGTGCTACGTTTCGTAGAACCGCTACGTCTAAGACGTCCGTTGAGAGAAGGCCGTTACAAGTTATGCCGCGACGAGTCGGTTGAATGGGGGCTATGACATTGAAATTGAGCACGTCAATAAGCCTACTGAGGGCTCGCCCGTTAGGGTTTTCTTTTGAGCTATTCCAGTCCCCGTGCTTGCTATTGAGATCCCCGACCAATAAGACCGAGGGGCCCAGCGCAAACAGAGTCCTAAGATCGCTCTCTAGGATGTCCTTAGATGGAGGGAGATACACCGACACGATAATAATCGGCTGATGACCGGTCATAGCCACGCGTAACACAGAGCACTCTATGTTTGTTAGCGACGGCGGGTCTAGCGGCGAGCAGTGAAGCGCACGTCTATAGTAGATGAGCGTTCCGCCTTTCGCCGTAGGTCGGTCGTTTCTAACCGCGACGTAATTCGCGAATCTAGGTGCGCGGACGCTGGGTTTAAGAAACGTTTCCTGTACGAGGAAAATATCTATTTGGTGGCGAACGAGGAAATCTCGGACCAAATCTGCCTGCGGCTTGAAACCGTTTGCGTTAAATGTCACTACGGACAGCGATCGAGCCTTGACCCTAGACGTGGTCGTAGCTATTTCGGTGTGTTAGATTGTACAAATTGCCGCACGGATTGTAGTAGCAGGGCATGCTGAGAAACGACGTCAACCTTAGCGTTCACACCTTTAGCTGACGTATAGGCTTCGTGGAATGCAACCAGGGCATCCAAGTCTAACGCGCCTACAACGCTAAGCGCAAGATTAAATGCGCTGTGAACTTTTGCGGACTCCGCAGATGCCTCCGCGGGAGGGCGGGGGGCTTGAGGAGGAGGGCTCGCCTTAGGGGTGGTCCTCTCCGTTATGGCGGGTGTTGGCGCTGGCGCCTGGGAAGGCGCCGCAGGTGCCGCTTTGGTTGGTAGAGGCGGGAAGTCCTCTGACGTGAGCTGGGGAGGGCCCTCCGTTGCCGGGGGCTTGACCCAGGGGCTATTTTCGGGCTGCGGGGCCGGCACGTAAGTGGGCTTTGCTCCCAGGCCACGGCGGGCCGCGTCACGCCCCGCCGCGCGCCTAGACGCCGGCTTATGCGCCTTGGGGGCTCGAGGACAACCGCGATAATTCGCTGGGTGCCCCCGTTGCCCGCAAAGCACGCACGCCGGCGGCTCGGCGCACGGAAGTGTGCGCTTGCAGTCCGCGGTGCCATGGTCGCCTAAGCACTTAACGCAACGCGCCCTGGCGAAACAGTTACGGGCTGCGTGCCCGTAGAGTTGACAGCGATGACACTGTCGTGTAAATGAATGTTTGAGGGGAGTTTCGACCCTCAGTCCGGAGAGCTTGCAACACTCTCTGAGACCGAATATCTTTTTCCCGCTCGGAGTGAGATCTAGCACTACGAGTACCATATCGTACTCTTCCTTGGTAGTGCGTTGGAGCATTCTAAATACCTCCCTAACGGGGTACCCTTGCTCAACTAAGTCGGTTTGGACTATCCCGGAGTCTATTTCCTTCGGAATGCCCTTGACAACTACCCTGAGGACGCGCTCCTCGGGTAGGGGGAAAGTATGTCCTCCGATACCTTCAGAGCGAAGGTGGGAGGTTAAAAAGCGGTGGTGATCCGACGAAAACACCTGTACGCATAAATTATCCCGCAGCGTACGGGCTTTGTAATTTATCGACTTAGTGTCGAGGAGCTTAGAGAGGGCGGGCCATACACCCTTGTCCCTAATGTAAACGGGCGGCGGTGTTTTAATACGGTCCGCGGGAGCGGACGGCGCGGGTTTTCCCGATAAAAGGGAGCTAAGATCCCTCTTAGGAGGGCTTGAGGGCTGAGTTGGCCTCTTGGCCGGAGGACCGCCTTTAGCCGAGCGCTTTTTCTTGCGCCCTACCGTTTCGAAGCCGTCTGACTCGTTCGACGACGTTTCGTTTAATGATTCCGCCCGGGCGGATTGAGTCGACATGCGCGACGAAGGCCGTGATTGGCTTATTAACTCATCGCTTACGCTTTCCGCACGGAGCGGTGAGCGCGAGCGCGAGCGAGACCCTGATTGGTCGGTGCGCGAGGTGGTACCGCATTCATCGATGCGCGTGCGAGAACCGGATTGGTCGATAATTAATCGCGATGCCTTCGCGGAGGCATTTTTATTATTTACCTTACGCGGCGGCGGTGACGGCGAACGCGGCGAGTCAGCGACAACGGACTCATTAAAGGCCCGGATAACGTCTGGATAACGTTTGTTTAAGAAGAGCATTAAACTGCTCATGTCAGGTGGGTCCTCGGACGCCATTCTGAAGGCGGGAAGCCAACAGTTTGACGACGAGTGTGTACCTAAGCCTACTGGTAGTGAGTACCTAAGCTAGTGATTTGCCCTAACGTGTATGCGTCTCCGCTGGTGATAGCGGAGGTGTGGTTTGTCACCGACCTAACCAGCCCGTAGGAGTTTGGGTAAATAGAGCCCCTACGGATGTGACAGGACCCGTCCAACAGTGGACCTGTTTTTAGCCGGTTGCTAGGAAAGTAGTTGGAGTACCTACTCCCTATCGCGTGCCTACTAAGAGGCCCGGCCGCCAACAGGACTTGGAGGAAGCGGAGGGGCTGTTACGCGCCTTGAAAAAGGCACGGTGATTGCACCCCGGACAAAACACTCCCGCACAAGGCGTTAACCGACAGATAACCGTTTGGCACCGTTAGGTGGCTATCTGAGCGGCCGCAGGTAAACCCGCGATCATAAATTGCAGCCTTCAAAGCCCGTTGTCCACCGAAGGCGCGAAGCGACCAATGAGAGCGCAGCAGGCGGCAAAGGCAGCAGTCGGAGAGCGCGTGCGCACTGTACACAGTGGCAAGCGGCGATGACTCACACGGAGCGAGCGAGAGAGCACTGGAGCAGACGTCCGCACGGGACGACGGTCGGTTGCAGAGTCCACTCCAAGATAATTTAAATTTAGAATTTTGTACCTAGTGTGGTAACTTGTCCAGCAAGATAAAAGGGTGTGACTATAAGTTATGCAGTGTCAATTAAGTAAAAATATTTAGTATATATGTATTTAATCATTAAAGTAGCTACGTTAGCATCAAATACGGCTATTTTTTGGATATTAAATAAAGTTTTTATACTGATAAGTATTATTATAAAATGACATTATTTTTTTGAGTTCAGGGTTATTATAATTTATTTATTCATTAAAGTTATTGAACACATGAACTTAGATTCATAGCTGGCCATTAAGGTTTAACCAAAATAAAATAATTTGAAATTTATATGAATAGAGATCATTTTATATTTGGCATTACTCCTTTTTATTAATGGTTGAACTAAGTTAATATATAGGCAAATACAGAATATTACTTTATACAAAATTTACTGTATCTACCGAGGGTACCAACACCGATTTGAGTGCCAGAATGTAGCAAAACGATCTATCTAAAAAATGGTTAGTTTATGGTTATAAAACTATTTAATCACTTTGCCAGAAATTACAGATCACTGCCGTGTAATGTTTTCAAGGGGAAGGGGATTAGATTTTCAAAGGCAAGGTGTTTTTACCATGTGGCAGAGTGTTTAGATTAGAAGATTTGACAACAACTATAAATATGTAAACTGTTCTTATTATTATTACACTGTGATTATTAATATATGCTTATGTGCGGTTTAGTGAAACAAACCACATATTTTTCAAATAAATTGATGATGTATTTATAGCGGCTGAAGTTTGGAACCGACATATGCATTTTAATTTTAATAGTTATTATGATATAAGTGTTCCCTCCTTATAGTTTGATAAATGTGGCTTTGAGTAACCATACATCCATTTACACGTAACATTCATATCTTAACAACGATTAAGTCTTTAACACTTTCTACTGTCATTTCGTTTAATGATCATGTTGTCTAGGAAAAGATTTATTATATTAACTACTTTCAGTGAAATCTCGGAGGGATTTTTATTATAATTTACTAGCTTAATTTTCTTTTAAATATGTACTTTCGTCCATTTAATTAACTATGTCCCGATATAAATAGTATATTTAATATGTATATTATATATTTATTGTAACTAAAAAAAACTTTAAAATAACAAAAAAGTCTGTTAGGTATCTTGATTAGGTAAAATGACTTTGTATTAAATATTGTAATGATCCATGAATCTTACAACTTATTATACATATTGTATATGTATACATGTTGGCAAGATATATAAAAAGTAGCTGTATTAATTCTGATAAGTAAATAAATAAATAATGATATAAAACCTGCGTTTAGTATTGATCAAAGGTTTAAGGGCAGTTACAGAATTTTAGCCTATATTTGAACATTGTAAAATCATTACTAAGCAGTTAAATAACTGTTTACTACAAGTACATTGGAAGAAAGGTTAAATAATCAATTTAATAGATGAACGCTGATTAGTCGCTATAATAGCACTGAGGTAAATTAAGAGAAAGGCTTGAACGGTTTAATTTAAACTATAATAACTAAAAAAAATTCACGTAACATATTGCATAATGATAATTAAAGAGACTTCATAATCTTTTCAAGTTAATCTAATTCATATGACTTAGCTAACGAATTTGAAATTATATATTTTCAAAATTTAAAGCGATTTAGAAAAACTTTCATTTTAATAAATGTACATGTTATTTGAATTAACGTGTGATTTATTGACAATTATTGTTATGCAATGTGATTAACAAATGGCAAAGTTATATAATAGGAAAAAATATATATTCAAGTAATAATTGTAGAAGTGTTCTTAAGTTGTTTCACATATATAATAGGAAATTTGTTCGTTTTATGCTTGAATGAGTTGCAAAATACACTACATATTTTTAAATCTTTCTAATCTTTAAATTAAATAAATTCATCGTTGGGAAATGCAGTAACAGGCGGCAAATTTCTTTAGAATTTAATAATGGTATCTGCTGTGTCCTATCCATTAAACTCCTAGACATGGCCCGGGGAATATAATTAATATGGTGACTTAGCGTGTATCTATTATTTTGACGATAGATATTTAGATAAAATGAATATTCTGAAATTATTAAGCTGTGTGTACCTGGTGTAATAGCGAGATGGCCACGGTCCGGTGAACGCGATGCTTATCACGTATTTATGAACGCGTTTGTAAACTAATAAATTACGAAAACGTACCACTTTCAACTAAAACTTACGAAAATTTATAATTGTTTAATTTTGGGTTTCATTCTAAAATAAGACGGAACAAAGCTACTCTAAAAAATATAATGTGCATGTATATGGGCACTTAATTTGATATTTTTTTAAAACCAGTGGTGTTATGTATTTACTGGGAATATATCCCAGGTCCTTCGAATGAAAATGTATTATCTACTAAGCCACAAAAGTAGTGGGATATCACATGCAATTTTTTAAATATAGTATAGTCAAAATTACGTATGTAACACGTATTTTACGTGTCCTTGATTTAGTATCTATTATACAAATTAATATTTATTGGTGAAATCTACAAGATGGGCACACCTCAGTAAACAGTAGGACATACTGATATTTAGAAATCAAGGTTAAACAAATCTTTAAGAACTGAGACGAGCCGTTTGCAAATAGTAAAATTATGTGCGAACGTAGATAACTCTTCAAATATACAATTTTCACCTATTATCCTTTTTTATTGATTTTCTTTACATTTGTTTAGAGCTGAAATTCTTCAACAACCCTTTGTTGTACGGCTACCAAAATACAGCAAAGTCAATAAAACTAGTAAGATTATCTTTTATTTATTAAATTTAATATCCCATAACAATTTTAAATTCGTAACCGTAATTTAGACTTTTTATCGATGTTTTCGCTATCACTTCACTTATATTGGCCAAGGATAATTTTCACAACCGTTCGGAATCCCGTCAGACGAACGGAGCTTTACGTAATATGAACGAAAGTGACCAACGGGAGATGGCACGGTCAGCAAATTAATGTGAAATCAATTCCGACGCGAGCGCTTGTTATACGCTGTTTTTACATGCAATCTATTAAATAGCGGTTTTAGTAACAGCTGTCTAGTATATCAGTTTGTTAGTGTGTGTTGGCGACTCATAAATCTTATATATATAAAAGAAAGTCGTGTTAGTTACACCACTTATAACTCAAGAACGGAAGAACAGATTTGGGTGAAAATTGGAATGGAGGTAGCTTAGAGCCAGGAGACGGACATAGGATACTTTTTATCCCGTTCGACAGCGTTCCCGTGGGACTTGACATGAAACGTCAGTCACTATAAAACGTGGTATAACAAAAAAGAATAATAAAACGCAAATGATAGCTATGTAATTGACGTATATTGACAGCTATGTAATGACGAATATATGACAATTTGATATTTGTAAGAAATCAATATTCAAAATATTTCTATTAAATAAATAATTAAATGTAATGATAGTGCCATTGCCCATTCGTATAAACAGTGAAGAAAAAACTAAAAAAAAAAACTCGGTATGGTCGTATGTATACAGTTCATCCAAAGAATGATGAATGTTTCTATTTGTTGTTGTTGTCGAAAGACGCATTTAATCGAGTATTGGAACGGGAACGTGAATATGATCACCAGGAATTAGATTTAGAAGTTCAAACTAATGTAACCCTGTTGAATTACCAACAAAAGAAAGTTTATGATACTTTAATGAAGGCAAACGATGAAAAAAATGGTGGTTTATATTTCCTAGATGCCCTTGGTGGAACTGGCAAGGGTTAAACTTTCCAATATGACCCGTCGATTTTTGAGGTTTTTTTGATGGGAGATGGAAGAGGGGATGGAGAAATACCCCCTGTGTCATTCCCAACCTGCGGAAACCCATAGTTACGGAGATATTCATATTTAAAATTTTAAGGCTAGAATGGTAACAATTTAGAAATGTGTCCCTGAATTTGATAATACTGATTATGTAAGTGTCTCTTTACCTTGAATGGAACACCTCCAAGTTATTTTTTCTGCCGGAGTTCCGTCTAAATATTAATAAAGATTATTTAAACCTGTATAATGTATAGAAATTCGTAAATAAATCGTACATTTTCCATTGCTTATTTTTTTTTATTTTCAATTTATCCCTAATGGGAAAGGCAAAGGACTTTAGCCATACAGATTCCATTAGTTATTAGAGACGTGACATTGTGCATCAAAATCGTTTTTTTAATTTGTCGATAGTTTTTTTAGAATAAAAACTTGAATTTTATTCAAATATAATATAATAATATGATATAAATATTAGTTTTTTATATGTTTATTGATGATTTCAGAAACAGTTCTTAGAAAAAAGAAATTCATATACTAACCTAACCTAACCGAACTAGATAATCATTCGGTTTATGAACGGCTCCGGCGCTACGGAAAACGCAGCCCCTCCACCCTTGCGTACCAAAGCACAGGCATTTCATGCCTGTGCTTTGTTACGGCGGGTGGGGGCTGCTCTTCCTCCGCGCCTCCGATTATTTATATACACTCTAGGGGTAGGGCAGACAAGACCACGTGGATAGTGGGGTGCTCCGATTCGGTGTTGGGTACTTTTAGGTTATTAAATAAAATGTTATTAAAAAAAATATTCATATACTAACCTAACCTAACCGAACTAGATAATAATTCGGGTTTTGAACGGCTCCGATTATTTGTATACACTCTAGGGGTAGGACAGACAAGACCACGTGGATAGTGGGGTGCTTTGATTCGGTGTTGGGTACTTTTAGGTTATTAAATAAAATGTTATTAAAAAAAATATTCATATACTAACCTAACCTAACCGAACTAGATAATAATTCGGGTTTTGAACGGCTCCGATTATTTGTATACACTCTAGGGGTAGGACAGACAAGACCACGTGGATAGTGGGGTGCTTTGATTCGGTGTTGGGTACTTTTAGGTTATTAAATAAAATGTTATTAAAAAAAATATTCATATACTAACCTAACCTAACCGAACTAGATAATAATTCGGTTTTTGAACGGCTCCGATTATTTATAAACACTCTAGGGGTAGGACAGACAAGACCACGTGGATAGTGGGGTGCTTTGATTCGGTGTTGGGTACTTTTAGGTTATTAAATAAAATGTTATTAAAAAAAATATTCATATACTAACCTAACCTAACCGAACTAGATAATAATTCGGTTTTTGAACGGCTCCGATTATTTATATACACTCTAGGGGTAGGACAGACAAGACCACGTGGATAGTGGGGTGCTTTGATTCGGTGTTGGGTACTTTTAGGTTATTAAATAAAATGTTATTAAAAAAAATATTCATATACTAACATAACCTAACCGAACTAGATAATAATTTAGTTTTTTGATTACAAATAATTAATTTGATCATAAGTTACAAATAATCTATGGTCCATATTGGAAAGTTATTTTTTTTCATTTCATCGATACGTCAAATTTTTCGAACCCTTCACTAATCGATACGTGAAATGGTTGATGTTTGACATCAGTTATTTGTCAAATTCATATTTCATTGTGTTATGGCGTGTTATGGAATGATATTTGTCCATTTGTATGGAAAGTATAAATAAATATATCTCATGAACCGTAAGTTTCCGCAACTTAATACTTTACAAAACGCTTTCTTATGGTGAGTACTATCTACAAAAAAAATTTGAGCATTCAAATCGACGGGTCATATTGGAAAGTTTATCCCTGGCAAGACATTCCTCATGTCATTAGTTTTAGCAACTGTTCGGGCGAGATCCAACATAGCGGTTGCAGTTGCTTCTTCTGAAATAGCAGCCACATTGTTAGAAGGATGCCGTACGGCTCATTCAGAATTAAAATTACCGTTAAATCTTCAAACTATTGAAGAACCAACGTGTAATATTGCAAAACACTCAGCAATGGCAAAAGTTTTAGCGGCATCGAAAATCATCATCTGGGACGAATGCACAATGGCGCATAAACGTGCATTAGAAGCACTTAACCGAACATTAAAAGATTTACGCAATGACTCAAGATGTTTTGGAGGAGCAATGATTTTACTGTCTGGCGATTTCCGCCAAATACTGCCAGTAATTCCAAGATCTACGGCTGTCGACGAAATAAACACTTGCCTCAAATCGTCAAATCTATGGCGCTATGTGAAGAAACTGCAGCTGACAACAAACATGAGAGTTACATTGCTTAATGATACATCTGCTGAAGATTTCTCGGAGCAATTGCTGACTATCGGTAAAGGTCAAGTATCTGTCGATGAATGGAATCAAAAGACGAACTTATCAACAATTGTGTTTCCAAACATTATTTCTAACTACAAAAATAATGAATGGTTGAGTGAGCGAGCAATTTTAGCGGCTAAGAATAAAGATGTAGATGACCTGAACTACATAATTCAAAATAAGATCATTGGAACAATGCATTCATTCAAATCTATTGACTGCGTCACAAATGAAGATGAAGCCACCAACTATCCAATTGAATTTTTAAACTCTTTGGACGTGCCTGGCTTACCTACCACCGCACAATTTACGCCTAAAGGTTGGCTCCGTAGTAATCATGCTTCGAAACATAAACCAACCAAAACTGTGCAACGGTATGCGTTTGGTGGTTAGAAAATTGAAGAACAATGTAATTTACGCTACGATAATGATAGGAAAATTCACAGGTGAGGAAGTTCTTATTCCGAGGATCCCGATGATCCCAACCGATATGCCGTTTGAATTTAAAAGACTTCAATTTCCGATACGTCATGCATTTGCCATGACCATCAACAAATCACAAGGCCAATCCTTAAAAGTTTGTGATTTAAATCTAGAACATTCATGTTTTTCTCATGGTCAATTATTATACGTGGCATGTTCACGGGTCGGAAGACCATCAGCGTTGTTTGTTTTTGCGCCTGATAATAAAACAAAAAATGTCGTGTATCACAAGGTACTTAAGTGAAGAGCAACCTATGTACTAAAATACAGAAATAATAATGAATGATTAATGTAGGTATTTAATTTTTTTGTATTTTTCCAATAAAAAAAAACAAACTGCTTATTTATTGCCATTAAGGCGGAACAAAGTTCGCCGGGTCAGCTTGTAGAAATATAAATGTATTATAAGTTAGGTTTGAAAATTGTAACTCTATAGATAGAAATTATGTGCGAGTGTTAAGAGTTATAAGTTAGACAAAATATGTATACAGATTTAAGTGAGAAATATGGTTCATTTATGAATGTAAATATATTAAATAAATAAATAGAATACTTCGCCGAATAAAAGGGTCACAGCTCTCGACGCGGTATACCGGCGCAAATGTATATAAGCGTAGCTCTCGTCGCGGTATACTCGTGGAGTACTTAAGCTCGGCGCGGGCGAGTCTCGAGGCACTCGTCCCGTGCGGACGTCTGCTCCAGTGCTCTCTCGCTCGCTCCGTGTGAGTCATCGCCGCTTGCCACTGTGTACAGTGCGCACGCGCTCTCCGACTGCTGCCTTTGCCGCCTGCTGCGCTCTCATTGGTCGCTTCGCGCCTTCGGTGGACAACGGGCTTTGAAGGCTGCAATTTATGATCGCGGGTTTACCTGCGGCCGCTCAGATAGCCACCTAACGGTGCCAAACGGTTATCTGTCGGTTAACGCCTTGTGCGGGAGTGTTTTGTCCGGGGTGCAATCACCGTGCCTTTTTCAAGGCGCGTAACAGCCCCTCCGCTTCCTCCAAGTCCTGTTGGCGGCCGGGCCTCTTAGTAGGCACGCGATAGGGAGTAGGTACTCCAACTACTTTCCTAGCAACCGGCTAAAAACAGGTCCACTGTTGGACGGGTCCTGTCACATCCGTAGGGGCTCTATTTACCCAAACTCCTACGGGCTGGTTAGGTCGGTGACAAACCACACCTCCGCTATCACCAGCGGAGACGCATACACGTTAGGGCAAATCACTAGCTTAGGTACTCACTACCAGTAGGCTTAGGTACACACTCGTCGTCAAACTGTTGGCTTCCCGCCTTCAGAATGGCGTCCGAGGACCCACCTGACATGAGCAGTTTAATGCTCTTTTTAAACAAACGTTATCCAGACGTTATTCGGGCCTTTAATGAGTCCGTTGTCGCTGACTCGCCGCGTTCGCCGTCACCGCCGCCGCGTAAGGTAAATAATAAAAATGCCTCCGCGAAGGCATCGCGATTAATTATCGACCAATCCGGTTCTCGCACGCGCATCGATGAATGCGGTACCACCTCGCGCACCGACCAATCAGGGTCTCGCTCGCGCTCGCGCTCACCGCTCCGTGCGGAAAGCGTAAGCGATGAGTTAATAAGCCAATCACGGCCTTCGTCGCGCATGTCGACTCAATCCGCCCGGGCGGAATCATTAAACGAAACGTCGTCGAACGAGTCAGACGGCTTCGAAACGGTAGGGCGCAAGAAAAAGCGCTCGGCTAAAGGCGGTCCTCCGGCCAAGAGGCCAACTCAGCCCTCAAGCCCTCCTAAGAGGGATCTTAGCTCCCTTTTATCGGGAAAACCCGCGCCGTCCGGTCCCGCGGACCGTATTAAAACACCGCCGCCCGTTTACATTAGGGACAAGGGTGTATGGCCCGCCCTCTCTAAGCTCCTCGACACTAAGTCGATAAATTACAAAGCCCGTACGCTGCGGGATAATTTATGCGTACAGGTGTTTTCGTCGGATCACCACCGCTTTTTAACCTCCCACCTTCGCTCTGAAGGTATCGGAGGACATACTTTCCCCCTACCCGAGGAGCGCGTCCTCAGGGTAGTTGTCAAGGGCATTCCGAAGGAAATAGACTCCGGGATAGTCCAAACCGACTTAGTTGAGCAAGGGTACCCCGTTAGGGAGGTATTTAGAATGCTCCAACGCACTACCAAGGAAGAGTACGATATGGTACTCGTAGTGCTAGATCTCACTCCGAGCGGGAAAAAGATATTCGGTCTCAGAGAGTGTTGCAAGCTCTCCGGACTGAGGGTCGAAACTCCCCTCAAACATTCATTTACACGACAGTGTCATCGCTGTCAACTCTACGGGCACGCAGCCCGTAACTGTTTCGCCAGGGCGCGTTGCGTTAAGTGCTTAGGCGACCATGGCACCGCGGACTGCAAGCGCACACTTCCGTGCGCCGAGCCGCCGGCGTGCGTGCTTTGCGGGCAACGGGGGCACCCAGCGAATTATCGCGGTTGTCCTCGAGCCCCCAAGGCGCATAAGCCGGGGTCTAGGCGCGCGGCGGGGCGTGACGCGGCCCGCCGTGGCCTGGGAGCAAAGCCCACTTACGTGCCGGCCCCGCAGCCCGAAAATAGCCCCTGGGTCAAGCCCCCGGCAACGGAGGGCCCTCCCCAGCTCACGTCAGAGGCCTTCCCGCCTCTACCAACCAAAGCGGCACCTGCGGCGCCTTCCCAGGCGCCAGCGCCAACACCCGCCATAACGGAGAGGACCACCCCTAAGGCGAGCCCTCCTCCTCAAGCCCCCCGCCCTCCCGCGGAGGCATCTGCGGAGTCCGCAAAAGTTCACAGCGCATTTAATCTTGCGCTTAGCGTTGTAGGCGCGTTAGACTTGGATGCCCTGGTTGCATTCCACGAAGCCTATACGTCAGCTAAAGGTGTGAACGCTAAGGTTGACGTCGTTTCTCAGCATGCCCTGCTACTACAATCCGTGCGGCAATTTGTACAATCTAACACACCGAAATAGCTACGACCACGTCTAGGGTCAAGGCTCGATCGCTGTCCGTAGTGACATTTAACGCAAACGGTTTCAAGCCGCAGGCAGATTTGGTCCGAGATTTCCTCGTTCGCCACCAAATAGATATTTTCCTCGTACAGGAAACGTTTCTTAAACCCAGCGTCCGCGCACCTAGATTCGCGAATTACGTCGCGGTTAGAAACGACCGACCTACGGCGAAAGGCGGAACGCTCATCTACTATAGACGTGCGCTTCACTGCTCGCCGCTAGACCCGCCGTCGCTAACAAACATAGAGTGCTCTGTGTTACGCGTGGCTATGACCGGTCATCAGCCGATTATTATCGTGTCGGTGTATCTCCCTCCATCTAAGGACATCCTAGAGAGCGATCTTAGGACTCTGTTTGCGCTGGGCCCCTCGGTCTTATTGGTCGGGGATCTCAATAGCAAGCACGGGGACTGGAATAGCTCAAAAGAAAACCCTAACGGGCGAGCCCTCAGTAGGCTTATTGACGTGCTCAATTTCAATGTCATAGCCCCCATTCAACCGACTCGTCGCGGCATAACTTGTAACGGCCTTCTCTCAACGGACGTCTTAGACGTAGCGGTTCTACGAAACGTAGCACTACAGCCGCGTAGCGTAGAAGTGCTACACGAATTAGACTCAGATCATTTTCCGGTTCAATTTGAATTCGGCCCACCTAATACCCAAGAGAAGAGGTACAAGTCCATTGTCGACTGGCAGAAGCTAGACGAGGCCCTCAAGCCCGTCGAAACTTCTGACCTCTCTAACATCCCTGACGATTTAGTCTCGTCCGCTCACGCGTTAGACGCGATCTCCTCGGTCACAAATTACATTCAGACCAAGGTCGCCGAATCGTCCCGGAAGGTCCCAGATGAGTTCGCTCAACGCTGGGAGCTTCCCCCGGACGCGAGGCGTCTGTTGACCGAGAAGAACGCGGCGACTCGCGCCTTCGCCAGAGTGCCGACCGACGATAACCGCAGAGCACTCCGCGCCTCGCAGCGCCGAGTCAAAGAGCGCATGCGTGAAATAAGAAACGAACGCTGGGACCGTCTTACCAGCGAATTGTCACCTTCGCATACGGCCTATTGGTCTCTCGCGCGTTCCCTTAAAACCGACACGGTGGCTTCTATGCCCCCTCTCAAGCGTCCAAATCTGCCTGACGCATTCGATGACGACGAAAAAGCCGAGTGCTTAGCCGTCAACCTAGTGGAGCAGTGCACGCCGTATCTCGACCATAGCGACCCGGCGCACGTCGAACACGTGAACCGCGAAGTCGAACGCATAGTCGCACTGCCCCTCTCTCCCGAGCCGCTCCCGCCTACGTCGATCGCCGAGGTCAAAACTCTAATCAAGAGTTCACTGCCTCGTAAATCTCCAGGTCTCGACGCCATCTCGAATAAGGTCCTCCGGTGCCTCCCGCCCCATCTGATATGCTTGCTAGTGGCCATATTCAATTGCCTACTCGAAAACTGCACCTTCCCGGCGCAGTGGAAAGAGGCCATTGTCATAGGTATTCACAAGCCGGGCAAGCCTCGTAACAATCCCACCAGTTACCGCCCTATCAGCCTTCTCAACACGCTGAGCAAGCTGTACGAGAAGGTAGTGAAAAAGCGCCTCCTAGACTATGCCCTAGAGAAGGGGCTCATTCCCGATGAGCAGTTTGGCTTTAGGCCGGCCCACTCGTGCGTCCATCAAGTCCATCGGATCACGGAGCACATCCTTTCAGGGATGAACAGCTCACTGAAACCGAGAGCCACGGGTGCGCTCTTCTTCGACATAGCGAAGGCGTTCGACAAGGTGTGGCACAACGGCTTGATTTACAAGCTCTACCACCTTCAAGTGCCACTGAGACTCGTGCGTATCGTACACGACTTCTTGTCCGACCGTTCAATTCGCTATCGCGTGGAAGGAACGTTATCGTCTCCTCGTCCAATCAGGGCCGGAGTACCGCAAGGCTCGGTCCTTTCGCCCCTTCTCTTCACGCTGTATACCGGCGACATCCCTAGGGCTCCGAATGTGGAGCTAGCCCTCTATGCCGACGACACCGCTCTCTATACCACTCATAAAGACAGAGGTGTCATCGTGGATAGACTCCAGACCGCAACCACGTCGCTAGGCGAATGGTTCCGGAAATGGGGCTTCCAATTAAATCCCGAGAAAAGCGTTGCAGTTCTCTTTGCCAGGGGCAACCCCGGTGCTAACGCTAATACTCGGGAAAAATTTCTCCTCAAAAAAGAGGTCACCCTTTACGGACAAGCCATTCCATGGCAAAAGTCCGTCAAATATCTAGGAGTCACGCTCGACAGCGGCATGTATTTTCGTAAGCATGTAGCCGCCGTTCGCAAGAAGGCCGCTTTTGTCCTCTCTCGCCTCCATTACCTCCTAAATAAAAGGAGTCACATGTCCCTTAGACACAAGGTAACCTTGTACAAGGCCTGCGTCCGACCGTGCATGACTTACGCTAGCGTAGTCTTCGCGCACTGTGCCCCCTCGTACATCCACCGGTTACAGGTGCTACAGTCGCGTTTCATGAGAATCGCGACCGGCGCACCCTTCTACGTGAGAAACGTCGATCTCCACTATGACCTGGAGCTCCCTACCATAGCCCAATGGATGAAGTTGGCGTCCAAACGCCACTTCGACAAGGCTAAACACCATCCCAACCCACTGGTGCGTAAAAGCATCAATTACTACCCCTTCCCGACTAAAAAGGCTCGTAGGAGGCCCCGACACGTACTAACGGATCCGGATGATCCAATCACAGTAGCTAACGATAAATTAAAAGCCGCCCGCGCGGCCAATAATAATAGCAGTAGCAATAGACAGATTAGGGTAAAAAACCGCCTTCACCGGGGAAGGCGAGGACCTTTACTTCGCACTTCGCTCACTCCAGTGAGCTTCCGTCCTGCCCTTCAGGCGATTGACCCCCCCGCGACGGCCCAAGCCGAGGTTCGAGTCTCACAGGAGACGCCCTTGCGCGAGTCGCGGGAAACCCCCCTTTCCGGCTGAGCTAAGCTCGCCAAACAGCCCGTGCTGAGCTGTAAAGGCCCTTAAGGCCAACAGCGAGATTCCATTCAAAAAAAAAAAAAAAAAAAAAAAAAAAAAGTCTCGAGGCAGTCTCGGTTCAGACAGTGGCAGTCGCGGTTCAGACTTGACACGGTGCACACGCGCAGTCGCGGTTCAGACTTGACACGGTGCACACGCGCAGTCTCGTTTCAGACGTGACACGGTGCAGACGCGCGTAGAGACTCGGGCTCTTTCCTCTATCCCGTGACAACGAGCTGTGATCCAAGAATAATCGGCGAAGCAAGAAATAAGAACAAGGCGCAGTTTCACTTCAAGACAACATCTACAATTACGCACTAGCAGGGGTGCGTGGGTCGAGGCGGTACCAGCGTTACGTCGAGCCGTCTTGACAAACGAGTACGCAGTCAAACCCCACCGGTATACAAAGCCGCACCGAGGTTACTTAGGTTACCGCACGGGTGTTATCAAACGAACACGATTTAAACGTATTATACCGTGCGGGCCTGAGTATATCTGCGAGTGACGTCGTGGGGTGATTGGCGCACTATCAGTGTGTTTTAAATAAGGAAACTGAGAACTCTTGTTAAAAATTACGATTTTATAGACTGTCCTAGGTTAGATTGATAACGCAAAATGTTTTCGTTTTCTAATGTATAATGTAGGAAAAGGCTGGTCGAAGTTATAATTTTTGTTTAATAAAATTTGATGTGGTTGATCCATAATATTTTGGTAGATATTGATTTTTTTATTTAAAAGGGAGACAGTAATCAAATCTTTATAAATTTATTATAGATACGCTTTAATTTGTTTTTATTGCTTTTTTGTGTAAATCTTATAGGAATTCGCGAAATACTTAATGTGTTTATTGAGTCATCACTGTATAAAAACCATTAATGACGTAGTCTTACACTTAAAAATCTTGTACAAGGTCTAGGTGTCGAATATATCAGTGCTTTATAGCAACTAAGAAAGTATAAGAGTATAATATAGCTTGTAAGAGGAATTGTAAAAAAACGATTCATGTTAACAGGACATAATTAATAGTGGATTGTTTAGTTCTACGTAAAAGTAGCGCTATAATTATTACTATAATTTATTCAGTATTTTGTCCCCTTGAAAATACTTTGTTAGAGTTGATTTGGATTAACTACACCCTAAGGGATCCATTTGTTATATACCCATATATAAATCTCATTGCAATGTCTTATTTGCTATCAGTACATAAATAGCCCTAACCAAATCATTGTCGCATTTGTAACAATTTATTTTACGTATACCATTGGCGACATTCCCTTTATTACGAAAGCCTCAAATTATATTAACATCAACTGAATACAATCAAGACAAATACAATCGGTGCATTTGTTTTATACCAATTTCATGTCATTTCAATACAAATTTGGATGTCAGAAGTAAGCTTTGTGTTGTTTTTAGTCTATTGTATGGTTATTTTTATATGCTCTTTGAATTTATGATGGCAATGCATTTAAATGAGACATCTCTTATAAGTATTGCCATAAAAAACTTCATTGTCAAATTTGATCGCAGTTCAAATGCTGTAAATGTTAAGTAAATATCTTCTCTGTCTGTATATTTTATGTTATATTTTATGACTGTCAAAAAGCGACGTCTAACACTTGACCATGATCGTTGCTTCAACCAAGGCTAGTAGATTTGCATAAATCTGTAAAATATTGATTTATTTCAATTCTATAGTGGACGAAGTTCAACCTTTAAATGAGTTTTGTAATGTTCATATTTTTCTCATATCTTCATCTCTTTTGACATCGGATTTTTTGTTAAAAAAGGAGTGCAGAAGAGAATAGTGAAAATACAAAAGTGATATATAAATAAAACCTAGTACTAATATGAAATTATTAATTATAAATCGCTAATAGTTCAATCCTAAAACGCTAATGAGCACGTGACCTACTTACCACAAAATTATAAATATAATCATTAAACCAGCAACGAATTTCCTTTCGGACGTTAACCTAACTAGCTCTAGGATATGTTGTGTAATATTTAAACGTAATATCCTTTAATTTTTCTGATGAAATAACCAACCAATCTAACATGAGCTATTTTAAGAAGAATGAGTATTGATTGGAAGGTCATTAGTCGTTGGCAAGCAGATTGTATTCTATTGGGATGTTTAGTGATGCCCTCTGCATTGTAATTGTGACATACAAAAATGTCCTTACCCAGAATGCGTTCATACTTTACTCCCTTCTGTTGTACTTTGGTTGATTACCAAAGTTGTTGTTAAACTATAATGTAAGTAGATCGGAAGAAATTTTTATTTTTGCTCTTCAGTTATTATAATGATTAAAATGAGAATGCCCTCTATAATTATATTATAAACACATGTATAACAGGTTAGTTTCATTCTGGGATTTTATTAGGTAGATACCTTTGTTTTGTCAAATCTTTGATAAAATTTAAATAACATTTAAGTTTAGCTTCTTTTTCCTTACTCTGCGACCTTGTCATCACTGACTCAAGAATGCTCTTACAACTTTCAGTTGCAAAATATTCTTACTCATGTATTACGCGATTCTTTCACAAGATCGATAAAATGTTATGAAAATAATTTTGACTGCGTAGGTCTAAAATGAAAATTTTATCACTTATTTGGCTATTGAAGTGAAAGCATGATAACCAGTTCTTTAATTTTGTATAAATTTTCAATATTTTAAAACGAGTTTTTGCCGTTCGGCCAATACCTAATAATAAGATTATTAACAGGTTTCAATACAACGATGCACATAATTGCATAGAATTTTTGATTACCAACGTTATAATAAGTATTTGACATGGTCGAATTAATTTAGGTGTTAAAGTTTTACTTTCAATTAGTTTTAACTTTTCATTCTATTGTAAGTATGAAACAAAATATTTTAGGGGTTAAATTCATAGTTATATATAGATATGAGACTTAGCGCTAAGTATGACTCCCGTGTGTCAATAAGGTGTTGGATTTTGACATACAAGAGGCATTACTGCATAAAACGTAAATAAAACTTATAGCTAGTTTCAAGAGCTGTCAAACCATTATTTCCGTGTGAAGTTTTAAGAGACATTTTTACAAGACAACGCTCAAGACGAGATTGTATCTTTAGGTACAAATTAGAATTTGGGCCTTATTCTCGGTTTTGGTCCCTTATTGTTATCATTTGGCTATAAAAAAATATTCTCAATTAAATAGATGCAAAAAGAACAAGAAAAACTTTGAATCGCTTTTGTATCCTGCAATGACCCATAATATCATTTAAAATTATATTATTGAAATCTAGTTTTATACAATCAGAACCGTAAATCAATTCCAACTTCTAAATGACCAAGATCTGAGAACATCCAAGGAAATCGTAGACTTTTTGAAATCGACTTTGATTACAAATACACTTATACCAACTCAATTTATTCACCGTTTTGTAAAAATAAATGGCTTAATATTTTTAACAGATAACATCTGTGTTAATCAAACTTACCGAGGTCAATCGGTAGGTGCAATAAGTTAATACCAGTTTGGTGAGATTTTTTGTGCAGAATCTAAGTATTTGATAGTGTGACACTTGGTAATACGTAGTTTCAACATAATATTTTAACGAAGTTATGCCCGAGTTAATAACTAACGAAAGAATGCCACATGATGCCAAAGATAGGCATTCGGTTAGTCTTCATTGTACTTACTTAATTTTGGTGAACCTTTTTTCATATATACTAATATCAAAGTTTATTTAAGTTTTATAAAACTCAGCATATAAGTTGCATACAATACACATCTTAAGCCCTGAGGAATAAGTTGAAAGAGCTATTCTATTATGAAGAAATTTCCCCAGGGAACAGAAAACTTGGCGCCACAAGAATTTAAATTCAATACATTATTGGTGGCGGTTATATAATAAGTTAGAATAATTTTTTGTCTAGATCCAGTTTTTTTCTATCTAAGATGTAGAAATATTTGTAAATATTCAGATTGTGTGAAAGTGTTAATTGATTTTAAGACTTGCTTGTTATTTATAGCATCGTACCTCACCTAGACGTCGGTCATTCCACAACTGAGCGTTTTTCGTGGCAGTTTTTGCCGCGCAACACCACTTTGTGGAACCAGCTGCCAACTGAAATTTTAGGAGTAGGACTTAGGAGTCGGATTGGTTCGGAAATGACCCTAGTCCTTAAAGAAAAGAGCGTACCAATTCTTAAAAGGCCGGTAATGCACTTCCAAGCTCTTGGCATTAAGAGTGTCTATGGGCAGTATCAGCGGCATCACTTAACATCAGATGAGCCTCCTGCCATTTTATCCCTCGCTTTAAAAAAAAACAACGAAACAATCAGCGAGAAATCCCTTAATTCATTTAATACTAATTAAATAATAGAATTAGCATTATGTATTATGCGTATTTTAGTAGGTTTCCAATGAAATGTAATATCCTGGATGGATGAATTCTTTATTTAATCCTACCTCCGTAGTTACACTTTGAACTTTTTTTAAGTCTTGGATTCAGATTTTTTATCAGTTACATTAGGTTGACGAGGTGATCTGCCTTATGTCCCTCACACACCTCCTACTTTTTGGTCTAAGGCATGCTGCTCACACACACAAAGAAGTGTTAAATTCGCATACGATTCGAGGTGTTCGAACCCTCAAGAACGACCGATAGACCGACGAGACCGACTGAGACGAAAGACCTCAGGGTGAGAGTCGCATGGTGAAGCCACTAAGCCAATCCCGCTCGCATTTCCTACAAATCTCTCTATAAAAAAATTATCCTTAAAATTCCTTAATATTTGTGAAAGAAACCGAAGATTTTTAAAGCCAGACTAAAATAATGTATATGTGCCGATGAAAGTCGGAAGATCAATCAATTTTCACTTCACCACATCCACAATAGGTGGTTGTCCTCTAACTGCATTGTTTGCGACATACTTTTGTAAAAGTTGAATCAATCCATAAATAGCAATAAGATAGTTAGTTAATTTGTTAGTTACTTTTAGTCTGTCTTTTACATTTAAGTTGTCAGTTAAGTATTTCTTTTTATTTTTTATATTTTATTTATAAGTCATCTCTATTAAACCTTTATGTAATTTTAAATTAATGAATGAAAAGGCTTTGTTAAGATTAATTGAAGAAATAATCCAGAATAACGCTTTGTATTCTTATTGTATGGGTTTAAATTTCTAGTTTTAAGTTTATTCATTACAAACACAAAAATACAACATGCTCTTTATGACGTTAAGATAAATAATGTTTTTATGCGACAGGTTTTTACTCATCACACAAAGCAAAATTTAATTAACTAGTCTAAATAAACTGAAACCATTAGAAACATACTACCTTTTTGTATGGAAAAAAAGAATTATAAATAGCTTAACTATTCGATATAAAAATAATATGCGGTTAGTAGGTCAATGAACCGGTTCGTTTACTATCGTTGCCCTACTAACGTGTTGACACTCAAAATAATTGATGGATAGGTTTTAGGAATTCCAATTGCTATAAAGAGTTAATGTGTTTTGACAGTATGAGATATTTTTGTCCTACATTGCTGTTAATTACAATAGAATTATGTCCAGTTCAAAGTTCAAAAGACCTTGATTGGTTCATTTGGCCAATTGTGTGAAAGTAGAAGATTCTTTGCAACCACAGCAAGTTATTGTTTTGGGCATCGAAAAATGTGTCTTAAACACTGATGTGCATGTCTAGAATATAGTTACAAATTCCAGAGGTTGAGTAAATGCTGTAATATAATTTTATTTCTGTAAAAATGTGAGAGGCCTAATACAGCAAGCTTTTGAGTTTTACAAATTAATGTAATTTTAAATTGTAGAATAAAAAGAAATAAGAATTAAAGTAGTAGTAGTAGCACGTTAATATTTTTACTGTTTATATTATAGTGTTTAGTAAGAGTTTATATAAGTTATTAAGAAATATCGTATCGTTATATTTTTATGATCGCTTGGTATTGTTTAATGTTTATTTTTCCTTCTTAATAACCTAGATTAAACAACCATTCATATACATTCAATTGTCATACTTTTCCCATAACATATGTCTACAACTTGGTACTTTATAGTGCACACTTTTAATCAAATCATTAGCAGATCGGATAGATATGAAATTATTTCGAAGAAATATTATACATTTAATATAATAATATTAGAAATACATTTCCTTCAGCGTTAATCTATATTATTTAAGATATAATAGACTAAGCCTACAATTTATTACCTCCGAATCTACCGGTTCGGTTGCACAAATATCACAAGTTTCATTTGACCACTAACAACGACTACGATACGACAATTTCTAACAACGAATATTTCTTAATTCGTGCATAAACATTAATAAACATATTATCTCTATTTCAGATTGCTAAGCGAGAGTTTGAAAAAGTGCAAGTGTGAGTGTTCGTGTCTGTGTAGTGTTCAAAGGTGTATTCAAGATGATGACCTTATATAGGACCATAAAAGGTACAAGCACATCGAAACGAAAAAGGCGCGAAAGGAGGTTAGTAGTTTTCCTAATATAAATTAGAAACAAGATTTTTATTGTTTATCACCAGATTCCACATTTATTATAACCTACCTTAATTTTGGAATATTGCGTCGAATAGTATAAAATCAAAATATTTTTTTTTAAATTGCAGTGGTCGTATATTAATATATAGAGTTAAATATGTATAAAAATCGTGCACGAAAATTGTATTTTTATCGCTGAAAATAAAATCATTCGACACCTCAATTATTCAAATCAATCCAAGCAGTAGACTTGTGAGTAAGCAAAAAATAGAATTAATTTTAGTCCTTGGGAATTTGTCAAAACCATACTCGATACATTCTTCTATCGCCGTTAAAGACCTCTAATATATGTAATGTGATAAGCTAAAAAGGCCCATAAATTTTCGTAACAACAAAACATATATCGCATGTAAGCACAGGTATAGGATAACTGATACTTTAAAAATTATTAGAATAAATGCCACAATTATTTGACCACGTGGTTACTATTTTACGAAAGATTGATTATCCATAATATACCTTGTATTAAAAACCTAACAGAAAACATTAAATTTCTTCGTTTAAAGACAATTAATCATTCATTAATTACTGATTAGATTATGTAAAGTACTTACAGTGTTAAACATTGTGCATTAATCATATTTGTGTACTACTGACGGTTCATTTGGAATTAAATTAACACTTCGTTTAATTATCGTAATATGTGGTTAGATAAATTTACGATTTAGTTTTTGCAAAACTTTTTGTATACTTACAAACATATTTAAACAAGTCCCACCGGTTCATTTAGTATAGAATCCTATTATTTTAATACTATTGCTTTTCCATCATTATATAAATTGTATTTAAACATTTTCAATTACTTTATGCTTCGTATATGTTTGTTTAAAATGTTAATTCATGTTTCAGTTAAGAGCACTTTCGTAACTGGTTGGACTAATTGTCGGTAAACTAGAACTGGGGTCTTGGAATTATATTCTCTTGAATCATAATAGTCGTCATTCAATACAAGATTTGTCTTAAAATGGAATAACAAAAAGATTATCTTTCGGTTCCGTGACGGTTCAGTATAAATACATTAAGTAAATATAATAATTTAACATATTTTACAGGTAATCTGTGTGAAATAATTTGATTTACATGGAAGCCTTTTAACTCAATTATAAATACATATGTTTAACACGATTTCACAATTTATAAAATTCATTAAAATGTTCTTCCTCTACACTGGATATTATAGTTCGAATGGGAGAAATTCGAACAAATCAATATTTTTGTATACCACAAGTTTTTGTCTATTTCTTCCGATTCCTTTCAAAACAGAGATTTACTTTTCTATTAAAAACAATCTTTGATGGAATGGAGTTCTAGTACCGGTGGCGCCGTGACTATATTACGGCAGTGGAGTGTAATCATTTAAGATCGTAAATAGCGTTCTAACTTTATATGTGCATACGTTCACTTTGACGCAACGTAGTTCTTAAGTTATAAATTAGATGGCGCTAGCAGTAGCAGCAGTTTCATAAACAAATTTTTAATACTAATAATGTAAGTTATGGGTATTTGAACGGTTCTAAGTTATTTTAACGTTTTTTATCAAAGAGTAATGTAAGGAGGAGAAGTAAATATTATTATACTCCTGTTTTGGCAAAACAGGAATATATGTACTACCTATTTGTTGAAGTGTAATCCTTTATTGTCATTGACATTTGCTAACATTATCGATCTGACAGACAAAACTAATGGGATAACGCAAAAAACATAATTAAGTTATTAAATCTGTGTATTTTCTAATTAACATGATGACTACAGACATCTGTTCTCTTAGAATGATTATTTTGTTTTGTGTTACGTGTTGAGTTTTTGTATCGGATAGTAAAAAATAGAAACGCTAATTGCTAACTCTTTGATGTGCTGATAATTGAGTGATCTATTTGTCAGAACATTTTTATTATCTATATCGAGGGCTATAATTAGCTATAATTACGTCATTGCATATACTGCGAATCGTTAAGTGAGAACTATCTATGTACAAGTAAAAATCTTCTATAAAGCAGTTCGAATAATAAACTAATTTAGCACTGGTATTGTCTTTTATTAACATAACTTTTACACATTTAAAGAAACTTTTACACGTGTAAAGCACGCGAAACGTCGGTTAAATTTAAAATTATGTTTAAATAATTATAAGTATACAATACAATAATACATAACTTCAATCCGTTAAAAAAGTGATTTTCTTTAATTTAGCACTGTATTTACTTACTATATCTAAAATGTTCGTGCTGATTCTGGTATATAACGAATGACTATAAACTGATTGTTTTGTTTGGCTACAATAGCTTTAATAACTGATTACGGAATTATTTTTAACTGATAACAGTTAAGATAATTTATAGTACTTGCAGTACTATAAATTAACTGCAGCCCTGGTTTTACGATGGGAATTCAATTATTAAAATCACAGTAAGTTACGCCTCATATGAGGCGATTACTTACGAAAGTCAATAAATTGGTGGTATCTCGATTCTATTATTCCAAAATAACACACAACTGAGAACATAAACAATATACTGGTAAGGTATATTAAAATTGGTTGTATAACTTTCAAATCTTTTCTAACGCTACCGAACCATATTCCAAGTAAAAGAGCATACGATTATTTAAGATTAATTTAAAATGCAACCTTCGCACAAAACGAAAGTGAAATCAGATTAACACTGCTAGCCTTTTAGTTGATCACACCATCGTTGTGTATTCATTGCTAGAACAAATTTTTAATTGCGTTTTATCTTCGAGATAAGCTAACAATACAGCCAAGATAAGTAAGTTAAGTGAGAATTTATGTTTGATTAAATTTTTGAAATGACGCCTTTGAATTCAGCGCATTCATTTATAGATAACGCATTTAAATGTTCGATGATTTCAGATTGTATTTTTTATATTTTTTACAATGCCGAGATTGCAGTTAATTACAACCACAATATGAAAAATAGTGGCGTCGAAATTTGAAATCACAGTACAAACTTAATGATTTTCATTATGAAGTATTTAGTTTATTTTGAATTTTAATAAAAATGAATATACAAAACGCTATATAATTAAAAATATATTTTTTGTTTGTCATGTGTTTGGTTCCAACAATATAGCCTGAACTTTATATTTCTGTATTTTGTTTATTTAACATGATCTACTTACTTTTTTACATAATATATTTCAAAAAAATATACACATATTATCACCCATTTTGCATTAACTCATTAGCTCTTAATTAACAACATTGTGTTTCAGTATATGTAATATTTCGTACCAAATGAAAACTTTGCATGCTTTTCAGATACGCTTGACATAATAAGAAATGTCTCGTAAATAATGTCCTTGATAGACACACTGATTGTTTCGTGCGAGAATGTACGTAGAAATTCGCTCATTGATCATTATACAATACGTATTGAACAGGTGGCTTCTGAACACTTTGTATGTATGCTGTAACGTTTCAACTGTATATTATTAACTGAGAGATCAGTGTTAGCCTAGTGTAGTAGTGGTTGACAATCTAGCTATTCAAAAGTGCCACAATATATATATGGTCACCCGATTTGTTATTACAAAGAAGAATTAACAAAATCAATGATAATATAAAATCGACCTCATCGAGTGTACTCAAATGATAAATTTGCGACACATACTCTAAGTTACTTGTAATTAATAACTTAAATATAAAAAAATTAATAAGTAATTGTCACAAAATGTATAACATACTAAAATCTGCTACTGAATGGTTTACATAAAACACTATCTATTAAATCAATTCTTGGAAGAATCAATATTGCTTTTAGATGACTACAAACAAAAGTAAAACGTTGTGCTCTGATTCGTCATCGTACATTTTCTATGACGTTGTAAATTGAGTGTAAATAATTTGATTCCCTTCACTTTAATACCGCTTTGTAGTACACATTTTCAAATTAATATCTCTAGGAAATATTTGTTGTATTAGTTTCGAAAGATTGTATTATTATAAAAAAAAAATTTTTGCATTTACGTTGAATATTTACTTTACCCATAAACCTATGTTTGTATAAATGTCGGAGTTTCCAAGTAACATTTCTGTTTTTAAATGTTAGAAATGTTTGCGCTCATCTATGTGAGCAGCTTTAATTTATTTTTTAGAACACAGGGAGGCACCAAATATAAACGGTTCACGTATTTTTCCACATTATTTTCCGTGATAGTTGTAATTCCAGTTAAGTACTGATTTTGACAATGATATTGCGACCTACAACTTTTATTGCTTTATAACTGTTTCACTGTTTTCATATGACATGGGAATATTAAACTTTTAATTATAAAATACATGTAGAATGTTTTCTATTCTTGCATGCTTTTAACTAGGTTGACCTTTAAAGTTCTATAAGGCGATTTTCTTAAGTTACGCAAACCATTCTTAAATGACACGAAGTTGAATTTAACGTATTTAAAATTTTGATAATACCAAAACTACTATTACGTTTATACTTATACTTTATACAACAAATAATTTTACGTTTATACTTGAAACTTTAGTTTATATTTGAGAACTGGCAGTAAATGTAAAAGTAGAAGCATTCAATGTATATTTCTTTTTTGGACGTTCATAAGTGTACATTATACCTACATAAATAAATTATACTATTGAGCCTGTCCTTTGGGCACCGTCTGTTGAGGAATAAGTATGACCTATATGTGAAACGTATTCGATTTGAAGTACAGGCTATTTGTTTGTCGCACTTCATACATATGTATGTATTTATAAATTAACTAAAAATGTTAATGGTACTACTATAAGATTAAGGGATATATTACATCTTTGTGTAATTATTACATAGAATTATATAATATGTAAGAAAGATTTAGTTTGATTATTCATTCTACTAACTTACAGCACCGATTATTTTGCATTATATACAGTAAAATAATCGGATATTAAACCCAATTAATAAAAGAAATTAATTACATTTTTTCCTACTAACTAAAGTTTAACAAGCAAGGAAAATTATAATAACAATATCGATTTGGAAATGAAAAGAAAATGATTTTGTATTTGTGTTTGCATAATTAATGTAAGTCGAAGTGCATAGAATGAACGCTCTTTTGACTTACTCACAGATTTGTAGGATATAAGTAATAAGTAATTATATTTCACACTTACAATTTTTTGTGAAATTACAATTTTGAATATTAGTAGTCTCCAAAAGAGAGGTTGTTAAACTTAAAATGAACTGTTGGTAGTAATAATTATTTGTGTTATATTTAACTTATATTTTTACTTTTTAACTTTATTTTACAGAATAATATAATAGAATCATAATTAAGTTACATTATAAAACTGTGGTTTGTATAAATGTTACCATAGCAGTCCAGTTTATGAGCGCGACAAATGCAAATAATAGTATTTTTTAAATTTACTGTTTATGTTGTTATCTGGTAGTGCATATGTTTTCTTATCCTGCTAAACCTTATCTAATGCGCCTGAGTGAAACCCATTCTATTAACAAGAGAATTGATAATCTAATAATCATTATTTCTTGACTTTTTCATTTTAAAGTTTTGATTATTGACTTTAGGTACACAATATATATATTTGATATTCGTTTGCACTATAACCAAACGCGTCTAGTTCTCTTGACGATGCTGATTCTAAATGAATCATCTGAAATGGCTCATTAATACGATTTAACCTCAACAGGCTTCTGAAATTATCAATACTGCCACAAGCCAAACTAAAAATAAAATTCGCTCGTTACAGTTACATAACCTTGTAATTCGTTACATCGTATAGCCAAATTATCGCCATCTCCGAGATCCCGTTGATTTGATACATACAGGTCGGTTCATTTACAAAAGTACCGTTATTAATGCAGGATAACACCTACATCGCTCTTTCAACTAATTGAAGTTCTTTATTATTACTGTCTCGACAATATTATTTGCAAGATGGGCATAATATTTTACTTCGGCGCAATTGAGTTCGCACCGTTTAAGTAAAATATTTTAAATCTCAAATCAACTCCTTGTCAAAGTAATAAATTACATAATTCATGCAAAGGTGTTAATTTACTGTGAAACCCTTATTGGTGCACTTAATATTTAGATTAGTGAATTCTTCTCGGAACACAAAACGTAACATGCGCATTGTTTATAAAAATGATATATTTATCTGCTATTTATTCAATTTTCACATTTGTGGTATAGGAAATTAGAGTGTTTTTATAAAATCATATATTGTCATATAAATAAAGTGCAAATGTGTTTTTACAATGTTTATTTGAGCTTTACTTTCGAATTTAACTGCTTTTATCGCCCATAAAACGACATAATGTGCGCGATTGCCTGAATTTTGATGCCTTACAAATGACCACTTGAAGGGCCAGTCGAGGATAAAGTACTTGGTAGAACAATATATTATGTTTCTGATAATGAAGATAATCTTTGAACATGTATTTATGTATTTTCTTATATAAATTTTAACATAATTGCATCTATTCTTGATACGAAAGTAAGATATAATTTGTATTTCTAAGGGCCTGTTTCACAATGTTTATAAGTTCATAAGTTCCAAATCAGCTGTTCATTATTTATTGGTAGGATAAATAGTATTTTTGCGTTTCACGACTGTCAGATAGCGCTATACGTCATGAAATGCGAAGGAGCTTATTTGGCACTTTTATATTTCGAATAATTTATGTGTTGCATAGCTATTTGGCACTTTATCCATACATTGTGAAACAGGCCCTAAAATTATTAAAATAAGGGGGTAAAACATTAAAGAAAATATAAAAACACTTTATTGCATCTATGGTCACTGCTGAGCAATAAATTTATACTTCTATTAACGCGATGGTCATTTGTTTATTAGTTTTTATCCAGAATCCCAAATAAATTAATAAAGTTGGTATTTTCAAATTAAAAACGTGACAGTCTTATAAATCGGTTTATTTGATGGAATTATGTCAATAAAGTAATTAATGACACTGGTCAAACTTGACCTGTCACTTGAAGGATTGATAAAAGGTCATAACATCAATGTATTCATTGAAATGGTAGTCTTGAATAATTATAAGGAAGTTATGAAATATTCAACGGCAATATTAAAGAAAATTATGAATTCATTTAATTCACAAGCGAAGGTATTATTTAGTGTGTGTATTGATAATATAGTACATTTATATTCCAAAAAAACTCAAGACATCAAATATATTTTTATTGCAAGACATCACATTTTAATTTAGTGCATGGAATGTTTGCAATTTCAAAAAAACGTCTGCTGAAACTTGAATATTTCATCAAAACACTAACTAAACGTTCATTATGAAACGCGCATTCTTTAAACAACTAGAATTGTCTGCCCGTATCTCGAAGACATAGAACTCATTTTGTGAAATATAAATTATATGGTAAGGTCTAAAACGTGACTAATTTCATTACAGCGGCTCGTGCGGCGCCTGTGTTGCGACATAGAGACACCCTGTAATGAAATATGTCAGTAAATGTGAATTAGGTAAAGCAATTGTTACAAATCGCTAAGATACCGTCCGGTGATTTAATAGTTACTGTAATCTAGTCAACTTCATGTTTATTAGCGCTCATGACATATAACCAGGGGATTTAGATTTTTAATACTCAGAATCATATTCCGATTCATCTCTTCATCGCTGATCATTCAAGGAAATTTACTTGTTTAATCTCTTTTAACAATTTTGTTTAGGAAGATTGATCACTGCTATAAAGAAAACAGTACCTTAGTTCTTCGCATTCCCTTTTGGAAGGCTACCGGATTAGTGCACTTCTAAATAATATGTAGCTAATTATTATTAATTAGATATATTATTAATATTGAATTTAATAATATAAATAATAATAAAGAATTTATTTAAACGACGACTATTTATTCAATATTTCATCTTTGTGACAACATTGATATAATAATAGTTTTAATGCTTTTGATCAAAAACTGTTAAAATAGTTTAGCTTATTCTATATGTAAATAATTATTATAATCTGAGAGGTCGTATTGTTAGCCGGCAAGTGGCGCCGCTTACTCACTCTACACTTTATGACAATACTCAGTACAAAATATTTACGTATTTATTATAACGGCAAGGGCTTCGGGAAGGGGTTTCGATCGACGGTACTGAATTTAGGTAAGATGTATATACTATAATGTTATATATCCTATATATAACAATATAAATAAAAGAAGGTTAATAATATAAGCTATATATTATCTTTTTTCATGATTGGAAATTAAACGGGCTTTATTATTATTATAATAACGGGAGGAAATCACCTGATATGGAGGTCAGAGGTGTTAGTTTATGTTAATATATATATATATCTTAATATATATATTTCTTGTGTGCGTGTGTATGTGACTGAACTCCTCCTAAACGACTGGACCAATTTTGATGAAATTTTTTGTGTGTGTTCGTGGAGATTCGAGAATGGTTTAGATTCACAATTTTGTCCGCTGGACAATGTTTTTTTTAATTAATTAGTAGTTTTTGATTTTGGAATGTTTTACATTGGATCCGACAGACGGCGCTACCATCGCACTGTCAAATTTTAAATAATATTCGAATTTTAATTTTAGTCTGTCCCGACAGTTAGCGCTGCGATCAAAATAAAAAAAAGTTTTGTTCTCATTGTGTTATTGTAGACCATGTGCTGGAATTAAAGACGTATAGACAGGACAACGTCTGTCGGATCCGCTAGTATATATATATATATCTATCGTAATATGTTAAAATAATTTTGTTATGTCTCTTGAAGTCTGAATCGACTGTTTCGTTTTGTGTAAAAGCATAAAGACAGAGTTCTTTTTGATATTTTAAAACATCAACATAGCCCATCCATTCAAAGTATGCGATTTAAAAGCCGCCCGTATTTACTTCCAAATAAACGAACTGCAATTCGATTTAAATTTACCGAATAAGGAGCCTGCAGGCGGTAGGTTACAAAACACTTGCGAACATTGTGTCCAAAATAGCTATAAATTAAGTGGATTGTATGCGAATCCATTTTATTTATAGAACGAACAGATTGTGGTGAACACATCTCATAGTAAAGTGGCTTCAATTGACAAGATAATAGAGATGCCAACTGCCCTTCATTTCCCGATAATTTTATTTTGATGTATTCGAAGGTTGAAACGAAGGTTGGACACGGGTGCTTGGAATTTATTATCATTTGAATGCTTAGTGATTGACAGTGATGGCTAAATTGTGAAGTTAATACATTCTTCAAAGTGAATCGATAATACTGATGGATGTATTTGCCTTTGCTTTTTAAGATAAATACGTACATTGTGACTAATTTATATTTTTATTTTATGTCACGTGATCATATATTTTGATAATTAATAATGACTATAATATAACTTTTTTTTTGTTCTATGATATAAAATTTATAATTTGACGAATATATACATATTAACTATATTTTTATCTTTATAAATGATTGATTCAACTATTTGATTGGCGATTATAAAAAAAAACTTGTACTACATGGTCACGTCGATTTTACTCTTTAATTGACATTCATAATAATACCAAAGATGGTCGTCGCCGATGGTCGGTAGCTTAATTTTAGGAGGTTTTATTTCAGTTCAAATTGACTTGAGTCCAAACTCAAATTTAAAACCATTCTTGATTTAGGTAAAACAAACACTTATTTATGAACGTCAATAAAAATACATATTAATTGCTTCTAATTTTACATTAAATGCAAGTTCTAAAATCAATTGCGTTGAACGGACGAGAAGAACTCGCAATAAACTATCGCCTATTTTTAATGCGTATATTTTTACTCATAGAATATAAATTAAAAAATTATTTTTAAAGGAGAAATAGGCTTAATGAGTAGAACGCTTATAACCGATTAGTTATTTACGTCACGCATTAACTTTTTCAAAGGCAAGATGATGTTCGTGTCATTTTCTAGTTTAAAAATATTTCATTGTCGATCAGTATGAATGGTACAGACTGGTGACAACGCAATGCGACGCACGCGCATTGTATTCAGCTAGTATTGAACTGCCGCCATACGGATGTACGGACAGTGTGTTTCCAACGGTGTAATATGTATTCAACTTATTTCAACCTATAATCTTTCTTTGCTAACAAAAATAATGCCTGTATTTAATTTTTAAATTTATATGTATCGGCCATAAAAAATGTAGGTATATCATAATTCTGCATCTTTAACAGAAAAACTCAAACTATTATTGTTTTAATTCCTAAAATATTTATTAAGAAATATCAAGCTGTGCAAAGCCGTGTTATTATACTTTAATACAGACGTTAATCTCTACGTAATAGAACAATAAATTAAACCTCTTGTTAAAAAAATTAAGTCTTTGCAACGAAACATTCGATAGTAGACTGGGGTCAAGCCAGAGGATTTTTTTTTTGATAAAGCTAAAAGCCAACGCTCTCTACACTATTACATGAGTAAAACACCCACAAAATACAATTTTAATGTGGCAAGCACTTATAGGCAAACATGACATACACAAAGAAATCATACAATTATTAAATAAAACAATTACTAAACCAAAAAAATCTAAAACCTAAACAAAATCAATTTAAAATTTTTTATTCATTCTTCGGATTCGCGATGGACAAGAGATATCAAAACTTGACTGGCGAATTTTACTGATTGAAGAGATACTGGAAAAAGAATTATGCGTGTAATTGTATAAACTGCTGGCCTAATTATGAAAGGTAGTATATAGGATTCACCATGACGGTGAAATGTTCTCAAAGAATGTTCACAGACAATATAGCTCTTGTAACCGTCTAATGTTCAAGTGTACTACTGTTAGAACATTGCCTTATAACTGCCGACGGGACATAGGCTCCCTGTCCTTAAGGAAAGCCCTAACATTTTGTCATTGCTAAAGGAAGTTTGACTTACAATCACCATTGTTAAGCTGTTTGAGAGCAATACGTTTTGGTTTAGGCTTTAATTTATAATAGTAAGATTTAAAGATGATATTCAGAATCGAGACACACTATTAACTATGACTTTCATACACCAAAACTCAGTACGTTTTTGACATAAGTCACGCTTGTTTCTAAATCCTTTATGTATTTAGTTGATATGTTTAAAAATTTGAATGAAGAACCTTTTTGAGTTTGTCCATGTGAATGACGTGACCGGTTCACGGTTGTATTAGTGATTGAAATTTTTAAGCAATTTTATAATAATCCAGTGTTTATTTTATCATCGGTCTTGCCATAAGATTTCTGTACTTCATAGATCATTTTTATTTATACGTCGGGTGATAACAGACATATTGTCGATATTTGGCTCTAAGTGATGCGGTCATCCTCACGTCCATTACCGTACGAACAAGTCTTAGTACGGTTAGGAAAGTCATTTGGTCCACATCTGGGATTCAAAGCTTCCCCAAGATTGAGCGTCACTTCCTTGACTATGAGGTTAAGTCTACTGATTTAATGCACCTACTATAATTCCCATAGGAAATAAATATGATAAATTGTAGTTCAAAAAGTATTGTGCATGTTTAAATATTTTTCAGCATGTTCTCTTATTCGCCTAGATTCTAGATGTTCAAAAGAAAGTCATAATTCACATTCTAACACGGTAAACCAGAGATGACATATCAGATAGCATATTTCGAGGTATAACATATGTCCAGAAGTGGATCATGCATCACTACCTACATTGGCAGGGCATATGCAATAAATATGATATGTCATCGCATATGCTGACCGGCGCCTGACCGTGATCTTTGATATCCGACGCCATGTATAAGAGGCAATAGGCTGGCCATAAATTTTATTTAATTCATTTAATCGTCAAAATATGCCAAAGTACCGGAAATATAAATTCAAGACATTTGTTGCGAAAGTCAAGGGTGGCGTGATAACTTTTATACTCGTATGTGTTAAAACAAATTTAAAGCGCTATGAGGCTTTTTAAGGAAATAACAACATCGTTAATCAACATCACTGAATACAGAAGAGCTGGCAGCTACCATGGACCAAGAATTAGTCTTGTCTAAAGACGGAACGCTCCTAGTATCTTCAGAACTAAAGGGACTCCTTTTAATAATATATTTTAAATATTACATTTAAAGGTTTAGTTATTATTTTTTGTATATTAATTTATTAACATAAATTATACTAAATTCATTCATTATATAATGTATACAGTTTATATACAATATTGTAGTGGCGGTACAACCCTTAATAGAAGATAAAAGATAATCATCCTGATATGTAATTATGATCCATTATAATTCGAGCATTTGTTAAACACATAATTAAAAAAAATCACAGCCCACAAGGTTTGGATCATGACCTCATGTTAATCACTAAACTGCCTCCATACAAGATATCCCTACATCCCTTTAACTAATTTATTTAACTCTTTTATGAATAGCCGCTAAAACCGAAACCATGGTCATAATACTCAAATATAACACCTACTTATAAGCAGTGTTGAAATGCATTTAATGTGAGCCCGTTTGTAAAACTGGAGCCATAAAAGTTACACTGTTTTAACGTATGGCCTTTATTCCTCGCTACTGCTCTTCTGAATATAACTTAAGGTTAAAGTTACTTAAGATGTTATGTCATTTACACAAGTGTTCACACGTATAATTCATGGCAGCATTTTATTACAATTGTATTAAGTGGTATCTAGTTTCTGGAATTAAAATATATAAAAGAAATTATGTCCGTGCTTCTGGTTTTTAGCTTTGTAATGTTCTTTGAAGTTTTTCTTCTTAAGTAGCAAACAACCAACCACGGAACACACTTTGCAAAAATACATCTTATGTTCTTTGCAATACCCCTTGTTCGCGCTAAATCTGTATCAGTCAAAGAAGGATTACAATAATAATTGTTGATTTGACTCAGACGCACGAACCGGAGACGGTAGATGGTGTTCAGTCATAGTTAAATTTTAACCGCTGTCGGGTGCGCACTTAATATAGACCGCAAACCGTACCGCATTTACTTTTATTCATAATTTTTAAGGATAGGGTTTGAAGTGAGAAACGCCACCGTTGATGTTAAGTGCTAGTTTTAGTCTTATCGATTGTTGGATTCCTTTTTTTATTATACTGACACACGACAGCCGAACCAGCGCAAATAATTTTAGCGAGGACCATCCTGGATAATGCTTCCGGATACCCAGGCCAACACACCACTTTAATCTAACATTTTCCTATGTGTTGTAATATAATTGCCAAATACATTTGTATCTTCACAGGTGGATATCGATTTTCAGATTTCTCTAAAATGTATACTTGGCAGCGTCAAGTCCTCTGTAGCAAAGTGGTTAACTGCCCATCTTTGTCAAATATTTCGAAGCTATCACAGGAAAGCTATGAAAGACAAAAATAAATCTTTCCTCTAAAGTAATTCGCAAAACTTCTCGTAAAGCTTTTCCACTATTGAATTATGTATTTGGCAATCGTATACACGTCCACTTGCCAAATAAATCGATCCCTTGACATTGAATCTGAGAGATCTTAAATGAGAAATGCACGTAAGGGCGATACTTAAATAACAGTACCGTTCTCATTGCGTCATTGGGTTACGGTGTCAGCTTAACCGACGCAGAAAAACGGAATTTATGAAAAACATACAGAGAATAATGTAATCCGTTCTTTGTGGTTAAAATTAATGTTTTATAGCTTGTAAATGTAATAATTTGGTCATGTATGACAGTTAACGTTCGTTTTCACATATTTAGAATTTCAACCTTCGTCGGTCTAGTTTTTGTCTTCTAATTACTAAAATAGGAGTAATTGGGTCGTTTCTTTAACACCTGTATCTTATAAGGAGTTAAATAACATATGTATATTATGGCGCTGATTAGCATACATTAAGAAAAAGATGGCATCCTCTTTAACAGATGTGTGAGTTATTCTAACAATTTTAATCTCTTATACAGACATAATATAACTACTACTAATAATAATTATTATTAAACATATCTTTTGCCCACAGCGGCAAATATTATGACATGATATTTTTGCGAACTTTTAAAAATAATTTTCGATATAGCCGATTTATATATATTGAATTAACCATCTTTGTCAATTACACTATCAAAATTGCACTGGTGAAAACCGTTACTAAGTTCATCGCATCGCATTCATTCATACGACAGCTGACGGGGACATCATATTATTATAGGTAAGGATAAACCTATTTTAACTTTTAACATATAGTATGAAATAATTTAGTTACAATTAGAAATTATTACTTAGGTACAGTGTAAGCATTGCTTAGCATTAGTGTGACTATGGTAAAACATTCTTGGTGCTTTTACTTAATTAGATCAAAAACGTATATTTTACTATATTAAAAACTTATAAAGATCTATATCTCTGTAGGTTAAGTTGTCAAAAATAGTCTTTAAAATCCTTTAATCTTTCACGTATAACGGCTTTGTAATATTCAATAATGTAAATGTAATTGCAGATAAGTTAAACATGTAAAAATAATTTTGATTGCAGAATAATTATATTAATTTCACATTAAGCACCGTACGGTTCATGATTACACAACCAGTAAAAATATGACGTCTCGAATATTTCCGGTCAAAGAAGATGTGTGATTAAATATTGACCCAAATTATTTGGAACATATTTAATTTATTCGTATTTCAATAGGCTCTTTTACAGACGTGGTCGTATCTTATAAAAACGGCATTATAAAACATTCTAGAAATCAATAACATTCTATAACAATATGTAAGAAGCATTCAATTCAAAATCACTAGAATCGAATACGAAAGACAAAAATACATGGATTCGTAATAGTTATAAACTTCTGCTATCCTAAAAAACAAAGTATTATATTTTACTTTTAGACCTCAGATTTCTGTTTTAGTTTCATAGTCATTTGTTTTTTCTAATAGACAAGAAGTAGACGATCAGCCTTCTGTACCAAAAACACGTCTATTTGGATGTAACCCATGTCGGATTGTTGCTGTTTCTGCAGTACTACGGATGCTATTTCAATAATTTTAACAAGAACCTGTAAATAAAATTAAACACGAATATAATCGCACGATCGCCCAACAAATATTGACTTACACAGTATTATCGAGTTTTAATTATCCATTTGAGTCACAAGCAAAATTACATCACAGAGTACCGATAGCCGGATAATTCGGTCAAACAATTGTGTCATCCCCCCCGCGGCACGATATATGATCCAGACATTCTGTTTCCTTGAACGTAACTGTAATTCAATGTCGAGGACGCACAACGATAAGCGAAAGCCAAAAGTGTGTAGAGAAATTGTACCTTTTGCGATAGCTTTAAAATGCTCAAGAAGCTTTGGAATGTGCGCGTATTTTGTACTCAAATAATGTTTTAATATTAGGGCAAAATCCGATGCTTATAAAATGTGGCTACATGGTTAATGGTTATTGATAGGATAGGACGGATCTGACTGATTGATCTACCTTTAGAATAATCAATGAACCGACGCAGAAGTGCGTGTCACAAATAAAAAATATGGGTTGATGTAAATTAAGAGTATTTGTATGTAATTTTGTATACCATAAAAACATAAAACTTTTTTTTTTGGTGTGGACAATTCCAATCACTTAGGGGGTTAAAAAAAAGATAGTAGACAATTCTCAGACTTACTGAATATGCATAAAAAGCTTCATAAGAATCGGTCGAGCCGTTTCGGAGTAGTATGGGACAAACATTGTGACACGATAATGCATATAAAAATAACTATTTTTCTAATTATGCTAACAGTTTTAAGGTAAAATAGTGAAACATTTTGGTTAGTATCGCAAGCTTCATCCTGGATTAATACCATAGTTAACACATAAAAGGCTTCTGACAGTGCAGTTATCCGCAAATCTTTAACGGTTACCGCATATAACATACGTGTATCAAAATACCAGGTTTCCATAAAAAAAACAACAATTACAAAAATAACTTTTCATTGTTACAATCAACTTTGACCCTTTCGTCTTTACGATAAAGGCTTTATCGCGTGCTACAGATTTCAAGGTCCGCAAAATGCGCCACCTACGTTACACCGTCCAAAAACATATTTGTCCCCTCGATTAAACATTGAACAATGAACCGTTAAGTATACAATGATGGCCCCTTTTTACGCAACTCATGTGCGAGTGAAATATATGGCTGTGAAACTGCTTTTTGATAAGCAAACGCGCAAATATGCGATGTTGTCGAAGAATTTCCTTATGTCAATTGTCCGCATTTAGTTAATTCAAGCTAATGTAAATAATATTTATATAATAAAAAAGAGTGTGTGTACTTATGTACACGGGTTAGGAGTTATACTTCTTTGGTGTATGGAAAAAAAATAACTAAAATGCAGTAGTGATTGACGATAAATCTTAAAATTAGTCAAAACGATTTTTTTTAAATAAATAAATTATTAGTAAATACTATCAACGTCGTATATGAAATTGTTTTAAAAACACCAAAATAATATTTATTTATCCACACTGTTTAATTGTACTGTTACGAAACACGTGTTCTAAATAAGAAATACTAGAATATACAATTTGAACATAGTTATCGACTTCAATGCCACCTAGACTTAAATTTACGATGTCGAATTTAGTTGATGATGTGCGCGCGCATCGTAATCACTCACGTCATTTTTCTCCATCGCGCCAAAAGAAGTATAACTTCAATAATTATATTTTGAATATGTATTTATTTTATTAGCACTCAATATATTACGATCATTATTCCTAGTACGGTGTGGCTAAACATTTATTTATTTACAAAAAATGTGGCTATAATAGTATATGGAATTTGGTTACATGTCCGTCCAATTGTGATGGTAAGTTTCATAAATTCCGTTGGTGAATATTGTCACTCAATAGAAAATATAGATTACTTTGAGAAGGTATCGTTTATTTTTGGTAGAAATGTATAAATAAATTTATTAATATTGAGGTTTTAGAATACGGAATACAGTAATATAATAGTTTCCCGAAGACGTATTCGCTCAGTTATGTTTGCTCCAGTAATGATTTATATATGATGTATCATCAATGCCACGATATCGGCGCCTCAAGCGATTTATTTAAAAAAGCACAGAGTACATTTTAATTATTTCCGGGTTGTAAAACTGTATAAAGAATGATCATATATATTTCTATATATTTTAATAAGATCTGTGTTGTTCTCAAATTATTTAACGTCTCTGGGAAATTAATAATAGCTTTCAGGTTTTTTAAATATAGAACTGGAATAAGGGGACAAATGTTAAGTGTTACCTTGTTTTATCTGATGCCCGTGGACACTCAAACGGTTAGAAGGCAACGCTTTCTCGAGAAGCTCCGTAACAACCTTTTCAGAATTGGTACGATGTTTTTCGAGGGATAATAAGAAAGACATGTTCTTTGAAAACATAAACGGTCGCTCACCACTCGATAGTCCTGGCTTATTACAACTTGTTCTCTGAACTCTAAAGAAATATATCAATATACGTAATATCAGACAATCAAATCAATTTACATGTCTAGTCACATCAGGTGCTCATCCAAGGATATAAAAAACATTTGAAATGTCTACCACCCATGTCTTAACAAAAAAACTTGGTTTAAACATATCGATAAATGCGATATCATAAAAGCAAATTGAAAAGTTGTTAGCATGTTGTGAGGAATAGTTTTTTAATGGTCTTCCGCGGTGATATATCGTGAATTTGGGGAAGTATAATAAATATTCAATTTTAATTTTAATCGTTATTGTGCGTGTGCAAAGTTATTGCCGATTAAATTGTTTGCATATGAGATGGTTTCAATTTGATTCTTGATTCGAGTTTGTTGTTTGAACGTTATATTAATTAAGTTTTGTATAGCTTGTTGTCTTTTTTTTAAATAAACATATATATACTTGTAAACTTCCTCTTGTATTAGTTGAAATAAAGGCTTTGAAATTGAATAGCTTGTATACATTTAATTTGTATAGTATAATGGAAGAATATTCAGATGTAAATGGTTTTATTTTAGTTTAATGTTTATTTTACAAAGAAATTGCTCACAATGTACTGTTCAAGCATCAGATTAATATAAACGACCAGTATATGGTCCGGAAAATGTTATTTAACATAGTGACATTTTCGAATACTTTGCTCATAGTTAGATAGACCTGCCACGACATCTTTTAGTACACGACAAATGTACTAAAAGATGATTTTTAATAACGTCAAATTATAAGGTACTACGGCTTTAAAAAGATGTAATTAGCCGACACACAATCTCAAAATATACCATTGTGTTTTCTTTGTATCAAAAGAAAACATGAAAGCGCCTTAAGAATTTAATTATTTCATGTAACACATTTTGCTAATTAGAAACCCACAGATACGTGTCCAGAGGTTATAAATTAAGATAACACCGCGTAGGGAGCATGATGTCACGTTCTCATAAAAGGAAAATGATATCTAAGCGTAGGGTTAATGACCTCACTGCCTTATAAGGAACAACTCATTCTTATACAGATCTTAGCGGAAATTAAACATGCGCTAAAAATGTGCAAAATGATGTTATGTTTGTCCAGCTCTCATAATGTTTGGCGACAGGAAAATTTTCGAAGAATTCGCGTCGGTTCTGGCTTAACCAAATTATTTTACATTTTACCTTAAAACGCGCTTAAAAGTTTTTTTTCCTATTATCTATCTCAGTGAAAATCAATTGAACAGCTAGAAATATATAATGTAAGAATTGTTTATCATCTGTGTGATCACTATCACACAACACTTATAAACTGTATACCCGGAGGTTCGATATTGGAGGTTGACTTATACTAATATTATAAAAAGGAATGATTTATATGTAAATACAACGTACAAAGCAAACATAAAAGCTATACTTTACTTGAAAGAAAAAATAACCATACTAATACTACAATAATGTTAGCCAAGATGTAAAAAAATGCCTATTACATATCTTTCATCGTATCCGCTGCAACGATTCATGATAGAACAAAAAAAAATTGACCACCTTAAAGAATAAATTAATACCTACAAAAAATCTTTAAAAAACAAATGTCCACCCGTGCAAAGCCGGGACGCACTACTAGTTCATTAAAAATGCACATACACAGAAACAATATCAATTCTCGGTTCATCGGTATGAATGAAAAATATTCATCATTCTTCATTGAAATCCTAAAGGACTCTAGTAAATTTAACCTTGAACTTTAACTAACGCTTTAAAAATCATATTTTTCCCGAAGAATGATGTATTCTATAGCTAGATGTTATTTAATTTCCTTAAGGCTTCACATCAGTTATGTTGTATATATTTCTCTATTCATATATTTAGATTTTCTCTTAGACATGACCTTTGTTAGCGCGGCATTTTAAAATTATTTTATTCGTATGTAATTCAGTGTCATTAGTAAAAATGCACTTCGACTATTTTAAATGTCAATTCATACTTCTTATAATAGTGCTGTGATGTGTGAAACTTTAAATATGAATGCTGGTTACATCCATATTCTAACTGTTAAATATAATTATATTTGAAATCTATTCCGTGAAATCATCTTAATGAACACGACCTTTTAAGTTGAAATACATTCACATATATTCCTATCCAAGTATTGTGTTTGAGTTTGACAATTATGTGTGAAATATTTGTAACTATTTGAAACGCTTTGAACTTACCCTATTTACTAAGGGAATTTGAGACATTTAATACTATTAAAAGCTGGGTATTCAGAAAATACTCGTAAACAAATAAATACTCTTGATGCTCGAATATATAATATCACAAGAGGTCTTTCAACAACATCTTGTTAATGACAGACTTGCGACAGTTTTTTGTTTTTATATTTTTATTGTGTACAGTGGTACCTGATTTTAATTTGTAGTTTGTATAGATCAGGAAACAGTTTCAAGTAATTTTTAAATTTTACTTACTCTAAAACGAAATCTTCAAAATTTGTTCGATTTCAAGCTTAAAACTGGGAAATTCTTATTTTATGAATATTTTATAAAATAATTAATCACTAGAATGTATTTCACCCCAGCGATAATTAAGACATTCCCTCTAACCACACCACACCAAGGTCAATTAAGTAAATTCAGATATGACCGGTCACCTATTTTGATACGTCCTTTGTGATGACACATCGCGGTATCTCGTGTTTTCTGGGATTGCCCAAAGCACAAGGACATGTATGTATATACATGACGTGACATAATCTGTAACTAATATTTATTCAAATGTAGTCTAATATTAAGTAAAGAATATACAAACCAACAGGACTCGTTAAAATATACGGACATTACGAAAAAATATACAGTACGTTTAATTAAAAAAATATTTTTTTTTCAAAACTATATACTGTAATTTACATAATAACACAATTTTAAGGGTATTTTACTTATAAAAAGTTTTATTTCGAAGTTTATATAATGGAATATCCATTATATTATTTAAAGCTCTGTAAAATATATTTACGCCAAACAAATATGGAGTAAAGAGATAAATAGGTTGTGAGTGCGCCTCTCGACCCCGAGACCTTTCTACCGCCTGGATTTTTCATAGTGCATATTTAATATTCTTTGTATGGCGACGGACAACATCGTCAACTTTAGATTTAAAAGTGGTTGATGACTGTCAAGCACAGAAGCATTATCATCTACTTGCCTTAAATAAAAAAGAGAGACTTAAGATATCTGAGACTATGTTGTAGCACCACTGGTTTAATCTTTAACACGTATAAGTACGTGACTTATAAAAGTAGAAATGATGGACGTTACACCTCTTTACGTCGTGATTAAACTTAAACTCTTATGTTTAGGGGCGTTATTTAGACACGTTAATTACACTCAAGTGATATTCGTCACCTCTGTTGTAATCGAATATTGAATTGGTTACATGTAGGCCAATGCCAAATGTTGACACGATCATATGGCAAAAGGCTGTCGATATACGGAACTATGATTCAATTGGAAGTCTAGTCAAGGTAAGGACAATTTTTGTTTTAAGAAATTTTGAATCATTATAAGATTTTCTTTACTGAAATGACGTAATAGTTAAAGTGGAAAAGCAAGATTTTCGGCTTTTTATGTAGCAGTAGTGTGTTCTATATGTCCCAGTATTTAAACAGATGCTTCACTACTTTTTTTGATCTAATAAGATAGATTAGAAACAAAGAAAATTACTACCAGTTTCCCTTCTTACCAGTTTCTACTAAGGATTAATGCTATTTTTATTTTACTCATAGACATCTAATGACACCTATTACTAGGTCTTTAAATGAAAAATGATGCTAGCTGTATAGCAAGTAAAACTTACAATAATATATATTATCAAACTATATAACTATTTTTAAATACTTAAAATCTTTTCTAAATATTTTTAGAACAGAAGTTAAATTAAGTCATTAAAAATCTCTTAAGTTTCGTTATGTTGCAACGTGTATAGCTGTCCTATAATAATTCTTGTTGTAGTTTGACACGACGTCGGTGCAAATATACTGGTGTCTCTAATTGCTATTGGAGACGTGGGACGTCCAGGGTCGCGGTTTCGATGTCTGCAAAACACACGATGCTTTGATGATTGCCATATTTAAAATTTTCTTCAAATAACATTCTTAATAGAATATCTTTGTAACAATTTTATGGTATACATATAAAAATTAAGTATTGTTTTTTTATATACGATTCAAGTTGAAGAAATTTAAAGCATACTTTTTAAGAACAAATTATAATATCAGTGCAGTTGAAGGTAATTCTTTTATAATAACACATCCCACGGTGAACTAAGATTATTAAGATTTTATCCCACACATTTTTGTAAACATATAAACATATAAATTTACATACAAATATAGACCGTTAAGACAGTGTGAGTGTTTTTGAACAGCGATTTCTGACGTTAGCCAGGGCCAATTTTTCCCGTGTCCTATAAAAAAGCACAACTACATAATAATAATCGGTTTCAAGTATATAAGGGTTGAACATAATTATATTTTCCTTTAAAACGTGTTGCACGAATCCATCATAAAAAGTAAATTACTATTTAAACGTAAGGTAAAATTTTTTACCATTATTTTCAGCTCTATACAAAGAGATCTAAAAATAAGCAATTCTTGATTTTGAATTACAATAAAGTCATGATAGTAATGACCTTTTGTTCCAAGGATCTGATTCCGGAAAAGCTCAAAATAAGGTATGAGACATCATAGTATCACTACTAAATAGTTGGGTCGTTTTTGTGACCTTAAGGTGTGGGAGAAATGACAGACGTCATTAAGATCCGTGACATACCCAATTTTGTTGTGGTCTAAACAATAAGAAATTGAGTGAAAAAATAATTTTATAATAAAAAAATTATTTATAAGATAGATTATAAATCATTTTAGGTTAATGAATTTTCTATATGAATACCGGAATTCTGTAATTTTACCTTGTGGCATATTTCTGAAATCAATTAACCACAACTTTAAATTTGGGACTGACCAAACCTTAATTAGAATTTTTTAAAGGACATCAATTTTAGGTTTAAATTAAAAGAAAGAAGATGAGAGGAATAAAAATCTTTTATTTTAATTTTATATCAATTCAGATTTGATGTCGCTACATCCCATCTCTTGTGATTCAATCACCGTCGATAGCAAGGTGATTAGTATTTCGAATTCGGTCGTGAATGGTGGGAGTGCGCAGTCTCTTGCCGCCAGTCGTTCCGTGCGCCCGCCCGCCGCTGTATCGCGCACTGTACTGCCGCGTACACCCCGTACAACCCTTAATATTTAAAAATAGAACACCTCTGTGAATTTTATTTTTCGAATCTGTGATTGTGTTATGTGCCAGTGACGTTTGCAAATAGCTTCGCCCATCACTTTCACCTTCCAAAGAGTTTTTGCAAACGGTGAGTGTTTTAATGATTATACAATTTGCGTCCCAATGCGGAAGTCTTGTTATAAAAAATGAGGAACTGAAAATTCGTTACGTGTCAAGCAAGGAACTGGATTTGAATATATTTAAAACAAACAAATTGCATATTAATTAACAAATGTAAAGAATGTTACTAATGGTTTGTGGTTTAATTATGAGTTTAATTATTGTGGTAATGGCGGAAACCATTGTCATTCGCGCATTAATAAGACATCAACGCGCGAACGCGTTGAGGTCTTTTCAATGTAGTTTCTTCACTTATTTCAAAATATTTTTTATACTGTGGATAAATTTCTATAGATTTTAGTTTTTCATAAACAATTTTGCTATGGCATAATTTTTTGTCGCGATTTGGTTTATTAAATAATTAAATATTTCGATAAATCATTTAATTTGTTCTATTTAGCGTGGTTATATAATAAATTATATTTATTGCTACGTTGTTTCGTCATTTATTTTGTTAATATTTAGTATTGATATCTCTTAATAGTAGGGTAGATCTCTGAAAAATTTAAATAATATAATTAAAACACACATTTTGTGTATAAAATATTCAAATTTATGTCACAAAAACTATTTTACCATATTCTATGATATAATAAGAAAAATTCGCAGTTTCGTAATATATGCCCATTTGGTTTCGTAATATTGCCTTGTGACCAACGCGCATATTTATGGGTGATATGTTAATATTATTTGTATAATTTGAATAAATTAATATTAGAGTCATAAAAGCGGTGAGTTACATATGCAACCTCAAGAGCAATATTCGCTGACTATGGAAGCATCTGTAGCAGTTTTAGTTCCTAAAAATTTTAGTCTGAGCATTCAAAACTGCGTTAATGCGTGCGTAATGTTACTAATTTATAAATAAATAAATACACAAAATAGCATGTTTTATGTAAAATTAAATTTTAAGGTTCGTCGATATTTTCAAAGGATATTAATGATCGCTTGTACCTTTTCTTAGAATTCAGTTACAGTTAACATTTGCCCGCGTTAAATAATGGTAGCTGATAATGCTCTGTCATCAAAATTACTTACACTTTATATACAATATTTTAACTGAATTGGACACCTTAATGTAGGTCAAACAACTTTTCAAGCAAGATTTTATCTTAAAGTTGAAGGAACAAGTGAAGGTTTAAATGTTGTATGTTCAAAATATAATTGAATTCATATTCCTACAAAATTACACGGTAATAGTAGTAACATGGAAAAACAATTATTATTACTAAATCCAAATATAATTTATTCATACACAAAGACAATATTCTTAACCTACATATTAATAATATCAATTCAAATTGATAATAGAAAAATAAAACAAATTTTAGAAATAGTTTGATCCCCGTGGCAGTGTAACGCTGGTAGCATTTCCTTGCCGTATTAAGATACTTTTTGGACGCGGAAAAAACCAGCTTTTGGGTCACTGGTATTGTCTACCAGGCGCCAACTTAAATCTTTAATAAGCCCCTGGTTAGTAAGGCTCAAGAGCCTCAATGTACACATACATTTCATATGTTCTACTGAAATCAATCACTGATTAGTTATATGTGTTATATATCTTAGAATTAGTAACAATTGGATATCCAAATGAATAAAAATACAGTTCCATTAATACTCATATAATCTTAAAAAATCAAAATATCGAAAAATATTGTTCATTAAAAATATTTTAATATCTTATAACTTGTAGGCAATTTTTTTTAAATAATAAGATACATATATTGAAACAAGCTAATCAATGAAACGTTGTTTTGCTATTTAAATTAATTATAGTTATTTTGTTACGCCAAATCTTAAAAAAATACTCAAAATATGACCAGCAAAACTTTTATATACTATAATTTGGGTGTGATTATTGACGTTGTACAATGTATTGAATATAAATAGTCCCACGACAACGCTATTTGAATTTAACAAAAGCCATAATGATTCAGTTAGCGAAACGAAAGTCCCACGATAAGTATCCATCAATAAAATTTCAACACATTTAAAACATATATCAAATGTCCTTATATCAATGCATTTAGGTTTAAAATCGTACATAAAAGTTGAACAAAAGAAAGCTAATAGCCCGGGTAATCGTAACTCTATAGACAATATTTATTTTAGGTACGTATTACGATTTAAAATATTATTACAGATACAAGATAAGGTCATTTACGCTCCTTTGATAGATTTATTTATTTAATTACTTATAGACACAAGCCAAACTTTTTTCGGCAAATATTTTCTACGATTGAAGTGTGGTCTTCGAATTTTATCGTTTTCCCTTTGGTTCCTTATTAGCTCTCTCGCTTTACAATCACTTAAAGATCTATGCATTTACTTTTACTCGGATTTTTTTTATTATTAACAAATATAATGTTATTTTACACGGCGACAATATTTTATATTCTGGAATTGAATGAAATAACTTAAAAATTAAGTAAATAATCAAATGCACTTAATAATTGATACATTCTCATGTATACTTTTCCGAGTAAGTATTAAGGTCGTCGGAAGAGAATAATTTCGGTACTTTAACTATTATCTAATAAAGGATTTGAGAAGCGTTTGTGTCTATTATATGCAAAAACGTGCATTATGTCTGCATAAATAAGATTGATTACCGCGTATATTTACGTATCCGGCACTTTCAATTTTATATCTTGAGTACACGCATACAACATTAGTAATACAAAGATTTATTTTCATATAAAAAACTATTATCTTAAGATTTAGCTACACATACAGTTTATATTAATGTATATTAATATATACAGTTGAGATTAAGCATTCGTTGGGTGTGGGACCAGTTGCTAAAGTTACAACACGGCGACTGTTACGACATCGAGGAAAATCAACACCACAGATTATTTTACGTTATGTTGTTCTCTCTAACTCTAGCGGGCTAAGTATTTAAATTATTTGTATGCTTTGGTATGCAGAAGATTTATCACATTAAATAATTATATGCCAGACATTGTTTGTCAATTGGTAATGCTGGATATGTCCTAATAGAGTAATACTTTTTTATAATAATAATATTATTAAAAATTAAAAAATTGAGCAGTGCCATGCAGGATCGTTTCGAACTATACAAACACGAACCTATATCATTGGAATAGTATCGTAAAATTTCTGTATATTCACGATAAGAAATGGTATATAACTTAATATTATCATAATAAATAAATAATACTAATAAATATAATAAACTCATTAGTACTCTTTCCGCGTGGAAGCGGAAGTCTCAAATATAATTTGATTATTACATATACGTACGACACAAAAACTTTCATTAATAGTAACAAAATTTTAAATTTGCTCATACTAAGAATAATAAGATAGTTTGACCTTTTCAATTAAATTCTCAATTTTAAATATGATTCAAGAAATAAAGGTGATATATGCTAATAATCCACTTTGAAAACATAATGACTTTGGTGATGTATATTAATTTTAGTCGTTGAATCTTCAAATCTGACCCTGAACCGGATCTATCTAAATATCATTAATTTATTTTTAAATTAATAAATCTTTTACGAAAAATGTATATATTAGGAAAAGGTATTTATTTGCTAATTACCACAAGACGTCGACATTTTTGTTTCACTACTTCTCAATATATGATTCCAATATTATAAATATAAATTTGCTATCGCTGAGAAGAAATCACGACATCCTGCAATAGATCGTTTAATCTGGTTTACATTGAAAGGTCGTTTACTTGTGAATATCTCTAAAAAAGATAATAAAAAACTGTTTTTAGATTGTTTTTGTCTCCATTCAATTTCAGTACTAAATCTAACTTATAATTAAAGTATGCAAAATATGTGTGGGAATTTGAAATAATTTTTATATTTATTATTTTTATGTAGATTATTCTGGTATTTTTTTTATAAAATAAATAGTTATCTGTATAAGTTGCATGGCAAGGAAATTTATATATTTTGGTATTTATGGGAAGGATTGGGCCCTTATCAGCTATTTTTATGATTTAATACGAAAGACATAATTATGAAATAATAATAATGATTAAATTAGCTTTCTGGCGTAGAAACGATTATATTGGAACAACGACTTAATCCTATCGCTTTCTCTATATAGATAAGTAACTGAGTATTCAATAAATATCATTGCCATACATTTATTCAAAAATATTTATTGGACATTTTAAAATTATCTTAACAGAAATTATCTTCTCAATAATATTGTGCTAGAGGGCATATTTATTTTTAATTAAAATAAGACCAATAGCCTTGGTACCGAAACAGGAAATCAATTTATTTTTAATACATTAGTAGAAAATTAGAAACATTAAGAAGTAATCTAGTAATAAAAGAGATTACATTTACCTTGATGTTGATTAATGTTTTATTAGACTGTGACTTTATTTGCCCAATATTAAAATAATACAATGATTTACCACTTTAAATCGACACTTAAATCGGGTATTGAAATTTCGGCTATTGTGTTTATGTATGTATATATGCTTTTAAAACTGTCTTAGACAGAATGTTTGTCATGGATTTTTTAATACATAAATGCTTGTGGTAGCAATTAAACCAACATTGCTTTGCGACAAATATAATATTTTTTTCTTGTATCTTCGATCTTTATTATATTGGCTATATTTAAGTCTTTTCAAAAAGTTACACGTATATTGAATGCAATAAAAGCCGTGTGAAGCAATTGAACAGCAATAACATTCATAATTAGATACTGATCAGAGATGTTGTCATTAAAAAATGCATATTCCAGCTTTTGAATAGAGTTCATTATCAATTAATAAGTTAGACAAAAAGGTATGGTCAGTCATCGCAATATTAGTTAGAAAGTATATGTGAACTAAATTGGATATTCTTTCTACGCCTCAGGTGTAATTTCTAAATAAATATGCAGATAAGTATGTCATATAAGAGGATTATTTTTCTATTAATTAAGCTGTCGTGGCTCGTACATATTTTACTCTCGTAATAGGTGATGGAAGAGACATATTACTTAGTATATTACGTACCAGCGTTAGCTTAGCGGTTAGTTAGTTTATAATAAGCTGTGCCCAGATGTGTTTTATTTTTGGAGCGCAATTAATACTTACCTATACAGTGCAGCTTTAAGAGATAGCCAGTTGTTTTGGATCTAAAAAGTGACAAAATGCATTACGTTCTCTTACTTGCCTCTAAAAGAAAATATAAAAATGCAATGAATGGAAAAATAATGTTCAAGGATATTATATTATTTCATATATTTACGGATATTTTTGTAGTGATAAGATGATATTTATTACAATATGTGATTTAAATATGTAAAATGTTAGGATGAACCAATATTAAGCTTTTATAATTATATATAGTAAGTTTCATATTTTTAAGCCAACAGTATAGTAACCAAAAGTAAAAAAAAATATTAAAATTCAATGTCAAAAGGAAGAAATCTCCATTTTATTGTCAAGCTTTGTTTTATTAATAGAAATGTATATATTGTGTATAAATAAGTACATGTTACCAAGTGGTACGACCAGGCATATGTTTACTATCGAATGACATTTCGGAAACTTGTCTCTTTGGGTAAAACCAGTCGACCTTACCAACCCACAAGTATTTGAGATGCGAATTATAAATTTAAATTAATTATATATTTGCTGACTCTATCGTTAGACTTCGTTATGTTGAAATCTTGTACATAATCAAAATTAAATTAACATGTTACTTACGTTTTAAATGTATCCATATTTTTTTGGATAAAAAAAAAGAATCTCAATAAGGTAGGCAAATATTTTAAATAGAACTATAGCATTATTTATATTTTATTTTTTATTATTATGATTAACATCAGAACTAAGTAGATTAAATTATTTAGATTTATTTCCTATTATAAAATGTAGGAATTTTCGAACATAAATTTTCATACGCGGCGTTTGCATTCTTGTATAGCCAAGGGATTGCGTACGCAAAGTAGGGCATCCATCGGTGTGTGTGTGAATCCTAGGTGCACTTTCCATCTCAATCTTCAATCACAATCGTTCACAACAATAAATAATCAACAGTTTTACAACAATTTCAATGTGCAAATTTAAAATTTTTGCCACATTTATGTGTATGACTGTATTTATATAATTGTGTATATACAAATAAATGAGAGCAAAAATTAGTCACATTAGTGCATGTTTATGGATTATCTTATAATAATTAGTAAATTAATTTAAATTTTACATGAAAATGTATCTACCTAAAGAAACTTTCATTAACTAGATGTTTAAAATTTAACAAACGAGCAAAGTAATGGGTGAAAACCCATAAATTGCTGGGCAATTAGATAAAAGCTAGACTTTCTCCCGTCTAGATTCTAGACCACAGGGTCACTTTGTGGCAATAGACAAGTTAGTAATTTATAGTTTGTGTATTTGTGAAAATTATATTTTCACAGTTTATAACGATTTAAAATTGGGTTTATTATTTATTATTATATATTCAAATGATTAATTTAAAGTTTTATCAATATGCCTAAAATTTAAAACAAAATTTAAATCAAAGATTGTGCAAAATTTTTAACGTTATAGTAACTTTATTTAAAAAGAAATGGCGTGTGAATGTAAAGCATTTTGTCATTTCAGCAATAGTTTTCTTGTTTAACCCAGTTTATCAAGATTGAGAGATCATTCTATACAAAATTCGGAAAATATGACTTTTAGTCATAACCCATGACGTTTTTTTTTGTATGAATGGAATATAAAATAATAATAACGTCTTTTTGACGTTAAACCTTCAAATGATTCTTCTTAACAGTATAGATAGAACTTTTGAAAACATGGGTTTTTAATATCGTGGAATTATTTACTGAAATTACAGAATATCTGTTTCTACATACTTCACGCTGTCATAGAATGAATGCGGTTATTCAACTTGGAAAGTCAAGAGAAATGTTGGATTCGCGTTCGTTATTGTGATCACGGTACTGTGGACTAACTTGGTACACGTAATTATATTGAAAATTATTGTCAAGACTAGAACTACAATGAGTACTAGGACTATCATCACATATTACACACATAAAAGAATGCTATCAAATTTTTCAATATAAAATGAGTTTACCGCAGTCCAAACAAATAAAATGTCAATGCTGTCATGAATGTCAATCTTTATTAACGATTTAAAAAAAATACGTTTATTTTGGAACATAAGATCATCAAGGTATCACTTTCTCCACGTCAATAAATTCGAACCTGGCTACTCATCAGTAAAGAAGACAGAGGGTGTAGGCCGAGAGAAAAAACTCTCGGTATTCGGATTTGTACTCGGGATTAACGGGATTTTGGTACAATAATAATGTTCTAGGAAAAGGAAAGCGTCATGAGACTTGCATGGTACAAATGTGATACGTTTACACGTAGGACGTGTTAAATTCAATATCAAACGTCAAAGTGCGCAATATTACAAAACAACGAACCATAAGCCGACAAGTTACAAAAGTATCACGAAATGTCACGACAACACTTAGTTTCTCCACCTTTTTGGAACATTCTCACTGTGGTCTTGGTGACGAAATTTTTTGCGCTAAAGAAAGTTTTTGTTTAAACTATTTTATTATTAAAAACGAATAGTGGTTATTATAATTTAACATTTTAAACAAAAAGTTATCGTGTTGCCATTATCCTTTTTTATACATATCTTACGTACAATTAACTCATAATTAATGATTCTAAGGGCCTGTTTCACAATGTATGGATAAAGCACCAAATAGCTATGCAACACATAAATTATTTGAAAGATAAAAGTTCCGAATAAGTAACTTCGCATTTCATGACGAATAGCGCTATCTGACTGTCGTGAAAAAGTCAAAAATACTGTTTATCTTACCCATAAGTAATAAATAGCTTATTTGGAACTTACTCCGAATATGTGAAACAGACACTATGAGTAAGATGGGTTGTAGACAAATATTATGCGCCATTTTCCAATTACCACTACTTCAAATAATTACAAAATTAATGATAAATTAAATGCATTTTTCAATGCATGCAGTGTAACAAATTACTTATGATGGATAAATAAATCTATCCAAACGTAACAGCCGTAGACGAAACATGAAATACATTATAAATACATAATATCAATCCTGTTATAACATCATTACTCAACGCGGTGATGCAACGAAGACAAGTGACTACGGCACTACGGTTGATCTCCGTCTTTGTCGATGGTAAAGCCGATTAATAAATGCTAGATCAACGGGCTACGGATCAGTAACTGGAGAACGTTGAAAGGAATTTACCAACTGTCAACGTCAAATTGGACACTATTGTGACCAATGAGGAATTACTTTAGCTTAAGATTTAGTAATTACTAAACCGAGTGTTCGCGTATATAAACTGTTATATGCATAATCGTTTATATACGCGAAGTAAGTTATAGTTATAATAGATTTTTATATTTGCATTTAAAATCTATTTCCTAGATAGGTTTTACTATTAAGATTTGGAGAGGTCGTGTATATTATTTATCAATGTTATTGTATTTTCGACAAAAAGTAATTGTTAAAATACTTTCATACGCGTTTTCATTGCGTGACAAGTGACAGTCGACAAATTGTAATTATTAACTGTATTTCGATTTAAAAGGAATCAATAGCTTGGACTGCGGAAATCATTCGGCCGGAACTCAAGTTGAACAATGCGTCCATTTGAAATAAGAATATACAATTCTATTTTTATGTATTATTGTATGTGCTTATAAGTAGTTTCAATTGTGCTTAAAATTATTGAAGAAAATTACTATGATCCGTTTTTGCTATCATTAATTACATTATAAATGCTTTATTTATAAACTGTCATTTAATGATATCTGCTGATACAAAAAGTTAAGAGCTTTTTTTAAACTCATTTTCTATAAGTATACAAGTGATCTGGTGACACATATATACAAGATATATTTCTAATTAATAAAACGATATTCTACAATTTGATTGCCTGGACAAGTTCGAAGATGGAACATTTATGCTGGACTCCACACATAGCTTTAAGCACCAAGTCAAAGGTTAAACAGAATGCTTATACACACATTATTTTGTTTAAATGCCACTTAGATTTCACAAGATCAAATTATGTTTCGTAGTTAACAAATTAAATAGACGCGCTTTTTATCTTGTAACCACAAAACGGACCCATACAAATTTCAAAAGTCATTATGAATGTTCTTTTAAATCGTTTGTACAACAGCCTCACTTGACAATGATTGACAGTGTCATTGATAAATATTCAATCATTTCAGAAATCATAATGAGTGGATATTATCTCTGCCTGATATTTGTAATTGCAAACTACTGTAAACTGTAAATAATAATTATAATTATAATATACAAGAAATAATAATTTTCTTTGATTTAGTTTGTTAAATGTTTTTCTGTTGTTTATTCTGCGGGTAAACGAGGTTTGGTACTTTGTATTACTTAATTTGTGAAATGACAAAAGTAAAAATAATACTTTTTGAATTATTAATGACGTTAAAAATCGCTCTAGTACCAGCATCTGATCGACGACAGGTGAAATTTTTCTCGCTCACAAACGTCTCTGTTCTAAATATATTTTTTTTTCTTTTTTATTTTACAAAATTGTAACATTAGAAAACCGCTGTGGTTTGTATTAATGTATAAGCAGCAGTCTTGTTTAGGAGCGCGATAAATGCATGCAAATATAGCCATATGATGGAGGTCCATCGGTCTTCAAAACCCACCAGAGGGAAGAGGACAAAATTAATTTGCACTCGAAATCCAACACGCGAATTTCCGTACGTTGTACTTCAACTGACACAATTTACTCTATGAAATTAAATGACGTTTTAGGGCTATTGAATGTTTCGAATCTTTGTTATGACTTTGTCATAGAATACACAAGTTAGTTGAATAACCTGCAGCCGGTTTCCTGCCTAACCAAATGCAATCTATGCATATTGAATTTCAACTGTCGGTATCGGTAAAGTGTAAGTTCCTGGAACTGTCAATATTATGTGTATAGACGGGAAATCTAATTGAATGCATAGGATAAGAAGACATACATAATGAGAAAAATTCTTCGTTTTTTTAGAAGCTGTGATAGTTGAGTACTGCATTAAAATAAAATGTGTTTATCACATCTTACTTGTAATTTGCTTATATAATAACTAAATGAGTTACAACAAATAATAATGAGTATTGACTTATGTTCATCTGAAAATACCTAAATCTAATTTTTAAAGTCAGAAAAAAATATTGAATACGTTATGTTCATTATCTATCTATATATATATATATATATACTAGCGGATCCGACAGACGTTGTCCTGTCTACACGTCTTTAATTTCAAAATTTCAATTTTTAATAAGCCATTTTGATGAAAATTATCATTCAAATGTTATGAAAATATCTAACGATCCAGCACATGGTCACACACGATATAACACAATGATAACAAAACTTTTTTTAAATTTCGGGACAGACTAAAATTAAAATTCGAATATTATTTAAAATATGACACTGCGATGGTAGCGCCGTCTGTCGGATCCAATGTAAAACATTCCAAAATCAACAACAACTAAAAAATTGAAAATTAATTAAAAAAACATTGTCCAGCGGACAAAATTGTGAATCTAAACCATTCCCAGATCCCCTTGAACACACACAAAAAATTTCGTCTAAATCGGTCCAGTCGTTTAGGAGGAGTTCAGTCACATACACACGCACACAAGAAATATATATATTAAGATTATGTTCATTATATGCGGAACATTGAATATATTTCTTTGAACTATTATTGTGAACTACCGTGTATTTTGCCACGTTTTCATAATATTTTTAATACAATATACATCCCTTTGGTAGGTTATAACACGTCCATACACACACGCGCTTGACTTAATTTATAATATATATACCGAAAACATTTCTCTGCCATGAACATTTTTTGAATTACGTACTAGTAAAAAACTTACGTGCAAAATATGACGTAGCCTCATCGCGGCCGTGACGTGAGCAGCATAAATACATACATTCTTCATCGCATACTAATCGAGTGAAATTGACATTTTGTTCTAATAACTTAGAACAGGATATTCTAGAATATTCACTTTGGTATAACGTCAGAATGTAAGAAATTAATAGCATTTTATCTATGTTATAGATTTTGCTGCTTTATGGCACATTATGTCAATTGACATTTAATTTTACATACCTATTATGCATTTATTATAATTTTAAATTAGTTCATAGGTCAGGCAATTAAGTGATTTACTAATAATGACGAAATTGTTATGAATTAAGAAGTTATACATATATATAATAAAGTTTATCAATATTTAGTATGAATGCTTATGTTTTTACTTTGTTCAAGATTGTGAATAAAAATAACATAAAGCGAATGGGGCCGATAGGATCTTTTATGTTTTTCCTTTATTATATTATATATTTAAATAAGAGCTCGGCCTTTGTGCCTGACACACGTCTTTGGCATTCTGGTCCTCTTATGACGTAATGGTGCACATCGAAAGCAGGACTTAAGGGTTGTGAAACGCCCGCTCAAACTATTTTTTTATAGATCAGGGGGCAAATGCACAGGAATCTCACATGGTGTTTAGTGATACCGCCACCCATGGACTCTAGACTCTTAATGCCAGGCTCGCGAGTGCGTTGTCAGCCTTTTGAGAATTGGTACGCTCTTTTCTTGATGGACCCTAAGTCGAATTGGTTTGAAAATACTACAGTTGGTTTCACATAGTGCGCCAAGAAACTGCCCCAACACGCTCACTTGTGGAAAGATGGACGTAAAAGTACAGCAGCTTCTGGTCATCTTAAATAGTTTCCTACTATACTTTACTAGCTGTAACGCTCCAATATATTCTATTCCTTCAAAAACATAAAAAAGCGCCAGTTTATCGCATTTAAATGCACAATTTTATTCAGCCCACAAAATATGCGTGGGGCAGCATCACTGATTAAAAGCTTAAACACGATAGCTTCCATAGATTATTTGCAAGCGTAATGACATTATTGCGAGCGATCTTGATCTTGATTAGCGTGTGTCCAGCACGCGTCAAGTACTTAGTACCTTTATCTGCCCACGTGAAGCTGAGATTTAAAAGGGTTCTTTTGAAATGGACGACATTATAATGGCAGCGAATGTTGTTGCTTTTTATTTTAGAATGGACGTTACATAAAATGATTTGAGTGATTGGATCTGAATAGCAGTAGTGATAGTCATTGTTATATTAACTTGCATTTTGTATAAAGAGTTTTCAAAATATTGATTTTAAAGTATTATTTTGCCATAGTTAAATTTAGTCCTCCGACCACTTTTTTAGTTAGTTGTCATTATTATACATTCCACAATTGTTTTTATTGAGGAAAATCAATAATCACTCGTGAAGGAACTTTACCCAAACCCAAAAGCGGCAACAGATTCCTTAAATGTTTAATTCATATAAAAATATATCACGCTGAGTAATAGGAAAATTATGAGTATCGTGTCACCTATGAGTTGTTGCTGAGCTATTTATTGCGGGACCATAATATGCGCGCTATGACAACGTGACTACAATAGATGAGCTAATGTGAGCCTGAGAAAATTGTGCAATATAGGTCACCTGGGGATATAATTGTGGAAATAGTTTAGTTACTTACTGACAAGTGCATTGGAAGGATTGTTTTTGTGCTTATGCGAGTGGTTAAACTGTGTGTGTCTTGGTGACTATTAGTATTAGTTGTGTCACGATAAATACCCGTTGTAAAATTCTTACTTTTAAATTTGTATGGTAACAGAGACGTAGAGACGTAAATTTACATTTTTAACAGTTACTAGTTACTTAATATTTTAGCTGTAAAGCTAGAAGATATGTAAGTAGCCTTATAGTAAATTCCTACCAATTAGTAGTAGCACTTTTAATACATATAATAAAAACTATTTAATTTAAAAAAAATAGTCCGTAAATGAGTTTCACTATTTGTCACCGAAAGCAGAAAATATTTTAAAGTTTTTATCATTTCTCGCCGACCAAAAAACCTTCTAAGTCACGAATTCGGATATATTTTTCTCACCATCGAAGGCCCAAATAAAAGTAGGCCGAAGATTCTGGTCAGATAAAAAATCTCGCGTGCGCAAGATACGATCGATCCACCTACTTTTGTCTGATTACAAATAATTAAATGTGCCACCGAGTGGGCCGATGGACCCTTGTCACTCTCGATTAAATTTAACGGCTTCATCGGGTTTGTTTACTTAATAAACACTACACCCACTTAGTAGTGAAAATTAGTTCAAGTTCTTATTAAGAATTCGGGATTTAATATATCGTATTAGGGTTTTTTGTATAACACCATAATAGTAGGTGACTAAGCAAGTAATTACCTACTTGTTTAAATTGAAACCTAGAGATTTAATTGATATGGCAAGCATGTTTTGCTCTTTGTTCTTATAGTTATTGCTATATTGAGTTAAACATTTACAGTATAAAACGCGTTGTCTGTTTATTGCATGAAAAATATTGAAGTTAATAATTCTAAATCAATAACCAAAAATATAATTAAACGCAATCAAAAATCAAAACATGGATTACGTATTCCGAGAATAGAGGTCTAGTTTTTGTATTGCCTAAAATGGTAATTATTACTGATGGCTATATAATCAATTTAGGTAAATCCTTTGTCTAAATCTTAGGTGCCTTTTTTTCTTTGTTCGTGCTGGTCATGAACTAAAGTTAGTAGTAGTAGTTAGTAAGTTAGTCTAACATTAATGTAGAGTTATTCGTTAAGAGATGAAATTTCATCGTCTTATACATTATAGTATTAACTCTATTTATACTAGTAGTAAATTTATTTGTGTGTCAAGTATTTTGCATTCTCATAAGTGTATTATGAAGACAAAATAAATTAAGATTCGACGTGTACTCTGTTAAACAGTTAGTTCCGTAAAGTGAGAATTATGTATTGATATGTACAGCACATAGGATGTTAACGGTCAACACGCTGTTAATTCTAACATTGGGTTACTGTTGTTTGAATTATTATTAGAAAACATATGATTATATGGGGTTTGTAAAGTTTACACGGAGTTATATGAAATAAAAATTACCCTTATTGAGACCCGGAAAAGCACGTGGTTTCAGTGTTTATATAAACGTAAAAAAGTATTATATTAGACAACGAGTAACAATAAAAAGTATATAAACATTATTATTATATCATAGTGAATAAATGATGATAATAAGCTGACGTGAACCCCACTATTTTCACACCATTCACTTTTACTAGACAAATTTCGGCAATGCAAACTCGAATATATATTTCTCTTTCCCTCACGCGATAATACTAATTTGCAGGAACGAGATTACCAAATAATTTAACAATGTTTTACGTCTAATGACTGAGTATAAGGCTAAATTGAAATTTTTATGTTAATAAGATTGCGACGTTGCTCCAATTACTTCGTTAGTTAAAAGTGTATACGTTTTGTGGGTGGTTGTGTTAGTGTTTAGTATATATATTTATTAATATATATTTCGTATTTGCATTAAGGTTTATTGATTAACATTAAAAAAGTGATAATGAGAGGGCATTTCTCGTGACGCCATCTTGACGAATTTTAAATAACGAACGTTTGTATCGAATTTTTAGTTTGTACTTTTCCACTTAATAACTTGTGAAAATGGATTTGCGCAACCACAAACTGTTTAGGTTGAGGAAAACCAACCTTTCAAGGGCGATGTCAATATCTACACCAAGGTGAGTTGAGAAAGCTTTGAACAAAAATTGAATAATCATAGACTGTATTACTTTCTATTTCGATAAATTTTGTATAGTAATCATGACATATTAGGTACACCAATTTTTATTATGAAGTATACTAGTTGAAAATAATTTCAACATAGAACATAAATATGGGCGTAGAAGGAAAACTTTACGATGTTTTTATAATGTTAATTATAATGATCCGACCCCTAATTATATGTATTATCGAGTATCTAGGTAATTTCCATACTTATGCGGTTAATTATATAATTATATTAATTGCATGAACGCATTGTAGATATTTCAAATCATCCGCTTTCGATGTGAAATTAATGATTGACCTTCGTAATTCAATAATGAATATATGATTTCATATTAAATAATGTATTAATAATTAATTTATGAAAGTTAAAAAAATTCGTTAATGTTAATATGAATAATATTAATATCTATTAGAAATAAGAGATTGTGATTTTTTTCCAACTTCTCAAAGATTAATATGCGCAAGCTTATAAATTGAATATCTTTAATCGATGCTATTATACATAAGCTAAGCTAAGCCAGAATGGTCAGCGAATAAAGGGCTTTTGTTATTATTATTATACATATAAAATAGCACAATTTAAGTAGAAAGTTATATAATGTATAATGATACTTTTTGTTATATTGTGTAATCGGATTAGACTAAGAATTAATGTGCACCGAAGTTGGGTGTTTAATTCGTGAAAGCGCCCATTGTGCTACACGTTATGTAAAAATGGCTTACTTCTTTCAATAGCTCTTACGTAATAATTACTTATCATTAAATAAAAACCTCTAGGCGGCGAAGCTTTAAACAAATATAAGTGCCAATTCTATTGTTGTCATAAACTATAGACATTCCATATTGGGCATATGAGACAGTAAATAGTTAAAAATATTAGTTACTAATACGAATTAACCGAATTAATTTGTGTTAAATGTTGTATCCTGACCACAGTTTGCCCCACTTTTGTAAGACAGACAGTTGATTAAAAAAAACTCCTACACAGCCCTAGTTCTTACTTGTAAATAAAATCTCTCTATTTATAATTAATTTATCTAATGTTTCGTAGTTAATTCAAATAGTGATAACTAATACAAGTGAAGTTTGTGTTTTTAATACAATAAAAAATGAACTAAATGAATTAGGGTATTTTTTCTTAGGATATCCTTGACATTCATTCTCAAAACAATACCATTTTTATAATTTTTGAAAAATTTATACACGCTCAAATGTGTTCTAATTGTAAAAATTAAACTTAAAGGAGGTCTATAAACAAAGATATCTTAATCTAGCCTTGGAAAAACAATTATAATTTTCTCACGACTTCGTAAAAAATCTCATACACGGTACTACCATTTTTGTCTAATGCCTTTTTAAGAGTATGAAGGAAACCTGTCTAAATCATTCAAGATATAAAATTGTCTTTTAAACGATTTAATTTAAAATTGTTCATACAAAACTATTTACTGTGCGTTCTTATTTTTTAAATTAATACAAAATCCATGGCTTATATCGATAGTTGGATAGGATTTAAGGTTTGATAAGGTTGGGTTTTTTAACCGTTATAAGAGTAGGTACTTCTGTTACGTTACAGCAAAAATAAATATCTAAATCTTTAAAAATATACGTACATCATTTATACGTTTTTTACATTACCAAGTTAAAATATAAAATCTTGATTGCAAGTGACTGTGTTTTTGTCTAACATTACAGACAGGAAGATTTATAAACCGGTTGTTATCAAAGAGACCGTATTGCAAGAAGTATTTACCGTACAAATCTTGTTAAAAAATGATGGTTTTGATGACCGCATAGGTCATGATTTATTTAAATAAAAATCTGAATATAATATAGATATTTTTCCATTAGACTGCTTTAAATCTAGCTTATGTTTAATTCAAGTTTTGAATGTATTTGAAAAAATATATTTCTTTTTTTAAAAAGATTAAACCATATGTGAAACAATAGCTGTTTAAAATTGGACGCAAGAAGCACGCGATAAATTATGATGGCGAAAGATTATGGAGAATTGTGGAGGCTAAACCCCATAAGCGGCTGTTCAGCCATTGAACCATGAAACCATATAATTATTTAATAATTTCTTAAGCCAATAATTTAATTTAAAGAAATGACAGGCTTCAACTTTGTAAAAATTTTAACTTATTATAATTACTTATTTTTCTTATATTAATAATTTAATTTCAGTTCTACACACTCTGAATGATTTTAAAATAAAATTTTATTTTTCATTTACAATATATTTCAGTAGTTTTAAGTAATTTAACCCCGAATGTGATAAGAATTTAAAATTAGTTATTTGCAAAGATGTTAACGGCAGATTAATGGAACATGTGTGCCACGTAGCGGATTAGCTTGACATCACATTATTATTATTCAAGTCAGTGTAGCGAGTATATAAAACCTATGTTGGAACATAAAAATAAAATAATACATAATTAATTTAGATTAAAAGAAAAAATTAATAAAAAAATCTCTGTATTTTAATTATGACGCAATCAATCAAAATATCTTTATTCATATAGGTAAACAATTACACTTATGAACGTAAAAAAAATTAAATTAATTGTAAATTTACATTTACTACCAGTCGCAAGTCAAGGACGTAGAGCGGGCAAGAAGAATTGGCCAGAAACTTTCCGCCAGTCTTTCCAATCGCCAAGTTTTTATTACAATTTTTTGAACTGGAGCAAATCAATCCCAAGGATTAGGATCATTTAAGTATTCGTCACATTTATAAAAAGCGTTATTGATTAATTTATACGCAACTCATATATGCGTTGATATCTTTTGTATCGATAAAGCTGACTTATTCAAATTTCAAATACATAATATATTATACAAAAATGTAAAACTGTTTTAAATAACTCCTTATATAAACAAATAAGGTGCATCATACCCATTGTGTTTAACTTTAAAACAACAAATTTCATAAAAAGAGTATTTGATTGTAATCAATGGTGTTTCCAAACAGGTTTCTAATACGTAGGTGCAATCTTGCATGTAACTTTTGACATTGGGACGTGCCGTCATTTTATTTCGCACAACTGACCAAGGTTTAAGTTGATACCATCGCGACGGTTATCAATAGTCGTCTAACTGCTATCTTCTTTTCTTCGAAAGTGCCAGACCTGTTGAAAGTTGTATCGAGATCTGAAACTGTAGTCATAAAAAACATTAGCATCTACCGTGTAATTCGAGGTCTTTTTCAATATAAATAGAAAAATTAAAAAGGACAAACTAAAAAAAACGCTACCCAACCCATCCCATAACCCTTCAGATATATTGAAGTTACTTAAAATTATTCCAGGGGTTTTGATTAATTATGAAAAAATACAGATATAGATTTAATTTTACCTGGAATGGCAAAGAGATTAATTACAAACGTGGTAAGTAATACTATAACATATGACACCATGCATAGTGTAAATTTTTGAGTACTTTGATTTCGTTACGCAATTTTTAGTAAATATTTCAAATTAAAAATAAATTGCAAATTTTCTCGGTAATGTATAAATACAATTTTGTTTAATATTTTAAATTGGTTAGCGACTTACATATGTACAAAAATAATTTGCGATTTTAAAAACAGTTCAAGTTTCATAATAATTGTTAAGTTAGAGAAACTTGTCTGAAATTCTATTTTACTATTTAAGCGTAAATTGGTTATGTGATATAAATGTTATTTTTTTCATCATTAGCTTGATTTTAATAGAGGTCTGAATAATTAATTTTAGCGCATCGTTAAATTAAAATGTCACGGTGCAATTTTGCAAATACGAAGGTATTTGATGATTAGGTACCATTAAGGTCAAAGAACATTTACATACTAAGCAGTAAATAGCGACTGTAAATATTAAAGTAAAAGTTTTGAAATTTCTGTAGTATTTTAAATATTATTTCGCCGTAATCTATAAGTTTGTAAATACACTGCGAAACAAAATTATATAAAAAAATAATTAAAATCATTGTCATAAATACTATATCTATGATGCAATTTAGACAATCTAGTCTTAGACATATACTTACGCAGTAAGTTGTCTATGGGTGCGTCTTTTGTATTCGAAGACAGACCTGCTGCCGTTCCCAACAGGTATTGTTATAATATTCAAATTATTACAAGTGTATTGATTCTGTTGATTTATTTAAATCAGCTCATTCTTTTCATACACACATTATGCAAAGCGAGAGTGAAATCTCATTGTTATATTTGCTCTAAAGGCAAATTGACAATTCACATAAAAATAACGTTGAACAGGTACGAATAGATTTAAACCTTCTTGACACTTTGCACTGAAGAACACGAAATAATAGAAGTAAAAGAATATTAAATTTCTCAGAAATTAATGATTCCGGGTTCATGTATAATTATGTGATCCAGTTTATAAAACCTATTAATAACATCATCATTGGTTTATGACATAGACAAATATTAATGAAATCGATTACCTCATGTGTAAATGTCCATTATCATTAATACAAAATGTTAATATGAAACGGCATTGAACTCTTGAAAATTTCGTAATCATACGTTGAAGATTTTCCTTTGCAAATTACAACAAGTGTCATCTTAAAAATGGAACATGTCCAATTTTTAAACGGCTTTTCTGTAGGCTATGTCTTAACACAGAGCTCAAAACCTTTATGCAACTTAAAACTTTGTTCCATAGATATAAGAACGAAATTGGTATAAAAATATAAAACCTCATTTTTGTTAGACATATAATAGACCCGTGTAATTAGGATCTCAAGCACGTTGCTATTTGACTTGGAAAGCAGTTAAAAGAATGTGTCTTGGTTATTTAAAAGGAATTTACAAATGTTGTAATCAAGTCTTGACAATATTTAACGGTAATTACATGTACAGCTTTTTCATTATCTCTGGTTTACTATATTTTAATCATCAGAATTATAAACAGAACAGAAACAAATACTCGTTCTTATTCCTACTATTTGTTAAACTTTTATAAAATAGTCTATTGTGATTTCCATAATTGAAATACTCTTTAAGATGTAATAGTATATGCAAATTAGTTATAATTGCTTTTTAATCGTAGTTGTATATTGCTTATCACCTAAGACTGTCTATTTCCTAAATTAAATATATACATTAAATGGAACTATTATCATATAGTACATCTCTTTATTTGTACATATTATTTTACTTCAATACTGTAAAGCTACGATAAGAATGAGATGTTATATAATATAATTTAAAATAACGCTATTTGTTTATTAGACGTTACGAAACTTGTAAAAAATGTATAGAAACTATAAAGTCGAGATCACTGAAAGAAAAATTACTTTTAAATGTCATGCAAGAGTAATTTTCTCGTAGAAAAGGCGATTACATCACTCCACGTGTTCTCCTTACTGTAATTGCAGATGGCTGTTATAAAAAGACGTATAAAGCTGACCGAGCCCGCTAGGTGACTCTAGACATAACGGGGTTGTGCTACGGTTATCGAAGTTTAAATTTACTATCGAGTTCAGACATTGTTAGACTGTTTTGCCTTGATTTTTTATTGATTTTAAAACTTTTTATATGCTCAACTTTTACTTAAGAACAGTTTTAGTGGCATTTTTATTTGAGACATAGTGACACAGTTTTGGGTTCTATGGATTAACATTTGACCTGATCTAGGTTTCATAAAAATAATCATAAATATACCTAAACTTTACTGATTAATTATTTAGTAAGCTATCTCAAATAAAATAAATACTTCCCTGGATGATAACGAAGTTAGTTAAGATAATTAAAGGAGTAGTTTTGAATTTGAAAATAATGTTTTATAATATCATTGGGACTAAAAAATTGTGTTGGAAATAAAAAGATAAAGACATTATCGAGATCGATACTAATGGCACATCCCTAGCTCTTGAATATAGGTCAGTATACAGCAAACGGGACTGAGTTACGGTGTACACCTATTACGATCCTATTAAGTAATACTTCTTATAGCCATTTAAAATGATTGATGACATCAACGTGTTCGATTAAAATATTTTTATGGTGATCAATTGGGCGTTTGGATTTATGAATATGATATATTCAGATGATATTTGATATAAATAATAATAGCCTTGTATGAAATAATAAACTGGATGACCTGAGGAGTTTCGTATCATTTGCATATATTTGTGTGAAAATCAAATTTTAAATTAATCAAGGAGATCGGGTCGTATGCATCTAATTATATGACAACAAAGTCAGGATTTTTTTATTTCTAACAAGACAAAAACATATCCGAGCTGAGAACAGTGTTTTTGTTTATTTTCCAAAACTTTCATAGATAGCTTAAAATCATCATAAGCCAAATCGGTTATCGGGATAAACGAGACAAACGAACTGCAACTCATTTAATATATAGTTATACTTAATCATGAATTGCTATAGATACAAAATAATACATAATTTATCATATACTAAGTTTACTACACGGAACAAATATTTTAAAATGAACAACTTTTTCCTTCTTCTCGTCAACAACGAATTCATAGGTTTTGTTCTAATCCGCCTCCAATAAACTTAATACCTTTAACACAAATAAAACCAAATCGGATTCTTAAGTCATCCATTTACGTCTAATACAGATCCTCCATATACCGTGTAACAAGACACATCCTCCAGTTTCCTAGTTCAATAAATCGTCGATCAACACCTGTAACTGTAGCAGCTGAACAAAGTTATCTACGCTTTCTCCGACAGGCCTATACGCAACATGAATGGAAGGAACTGTACGATCTTAGATACGAACCAATGCCGGGCTCAATGCCATACATTGTTAGCGGTCGGAAGGAAGCGTGGCTAAATTATGCTTTGTTAGTTCTGGATGGGAGATGTTTTGTCGTTAGATTGCTGAGATTACGATAAACTTCGGTAATACTTCGTAAAAGAGCTATTTTATACACAAAAAAAAGAGTGTGTGTACTTATGTACATGCGTTAGAAGTTATACTTCTTTGGCATATGGAAATATAAATAAAAATAATAAAAATAATTTATTTAAATAAATAAATTATTACTAAATACTATCACCGTCGTATATGAAATTGATTTAAAAACACCAACGTAATATTTATTTATTCACACTGTTTGATTGTACTGTTACGAAACACGTTTTCTAAATAAAAAAATACTAGTGTACAAATACTAATATACAACTCGAACATAGTCATCGATTTCCATGCCACCTAGACCTAACTTTACGATGTCGAATTTATCTGTTGGTGTGCGCGCATCGTAAAAATTCACTGTCATCATTTTTCTCCATCGCGCTAAAAGAAGTATAACTTCAAAAAGATAAATATTTTAAAAGTATTTTTACTCTTTTTAATAGGAATAGGACGATAGACACAAACTGTTCATAATGGATTTTTAGCGCTAAATTCGCCTAATAGCACACTCATAAGTTAATGCAGACCTTTATGACCATTATAATCAGATTAATTAAACGTCTATGAATAAGGCAGTTTATTGAACGAACCTAATGAACATTTGAACTACATTTTCTTCACTTATTTTGTGATTTGGGTTCGAACGGATTGTACAGTTGTTATCGTACATTTAAGGTATAAATAATAATCTTATATTACATTTAATTTACAAAATTTTACGTAATGTCACCTTGAATAATTACTATTAAAATAACAATTTAGTTTAAATAGTTAATTGATATACTGAGATTTTATTAAATATAATATAGTTATGCCTGTATATGAGTAGGGATGCCTACAAGTTCGAATTGATTGACGTGGAATAAGTGATACCTAGATGATCTTATGTTCCAAAATAAACGTATTTTTTTTTTTATAAATTATTTTTTATTGTTACAGCCTAGGACCATTTGAGTTGGCGACGGGGGGCGAGATGGTGTCTAGACGGCGGATATTGTCACGTTCCCGTGACGACCTATCACAGGCGCTCGCGCAGGAGGAAGAGGAAGATGTGTGGTATCAAAAGGATAAGCTTTATAAGGTAATTTAAGTGTAAAATTTATATAAATGAAAAAAAAAAAACAATTCTGTGGGAATTACGTTACTATTTGTAAAAGCATCAAAAAATTATGAACGCATTATCGTTACTTTACCTTTCGAAGATTAGTCTTCGATTTTTTTTAATAATCATATAACAATAATTAACTACTGTAACCATGTTCTGTAACTTTAGGAAGTGTATAGAAAGTGTATACTTACATGATTTCAGGTATAAAAGGTTTTACAGTAAGAAAATATTACTCATTACAAGAACTTTTATATCATTATAGACAGACTGTAAGTAAAGCTTTCTAAACATCAATCAAGGCTTTACGGTTTAGTTCACATGACAAATAGCATACTCAATGACAATCAGTGGCCATTATAATAGTTAAAAACGATTGTGTTAGTTACTATAAGTGGAGCGGTTTCTAATATTACCAAAGTCAAATTGACATTACGTATCTATTGGTTTTCGGTATTTCGGTCGAGTGAAAGCATAAGATTTTACTATAGCTAGAGTTGTTTTCGTCCAAATTGTGAATTTATAATTCTCGTTCTTAGTAGGATCGACAAAAGTTATTTACATTATCTTACACATAGAGAATCTACTAAAACCAAGTAAGTAGGCCCACGAAATTCGTTGTTTATCAGTTATATAATCTAAATAGCCGCCTATTGCCAAATTAATGTAATAAACACGAATGTCCCATAGCAGTGTGTTACGTTTTCGCTTCCTTTGTCTAGTATTGCGTTTTTGTGAGTGTTTCCGACTACACACTTATTAGGAACGTGAGAACATGCAACATTGCTATTCTTTCTATACGTTTCGTTTTGATTCAACTATTTAATTGATTATTTTTGACAAAGATGTTTTATTACAATAAGAACTTGATAATACTAAATATTTCACTTCAATAAATAACTGTTTTTAATTTCTTTAATTGACATTATATTTAATATATTAAACATTAAGTACTGTTTTATATACAAGAGTTTGGAGCATGAAGATATTTTTTTTTAAAAAACGTCGTCGACCGACGTTGGAATGCCTCAAGGATAAATTACAATATAAATACGTGAAAATCTCTTCCTATGAGATTTAAATTCGGTTAAAAATAGAAAAATATACCAGATACTTTCTTTTAGCGCACAAAATGCCGTAAAATCACAATTTGATACGAGAGCGATGTCTCAATGAAAGTTCAGAAAATTCGTGAGAGATGTCAAAGTTGCACAAATGTTCAGGTCAACTTTGGTTGAATGAATAAATCGTGCTACAACAAACAATTGTTGTAAGTTATCGCAAAACTAATCGCTTGATCCGTGACCTCTTAGGTGTCACTGGGCATTTCCGTGTATGAAAATGGTTTGACAATATTTGGCGAAATTTTATACATTTTTTTAATGAGAATAATAGGCACTGAAATATGTCAATTTGTATGTGAAATATGAATATTATGCTTTTTCGTTAATGTTTTATATTTTAGTTCTTTATAATTTTGTCTCTATAGCGGAAAAATTCTAAAGAATACTTGAATTACCTAATGAGAATTAAGTATAGATCATTTTTAATCTTTAATATAACTAAACTGCATAGGCATGTTTAATGCATTTTCGAATGCATTATTAAATCATTGTTCAGTTAATTTAAACTTTAATTTACCAGTATTGATAACCTTAATCGATACATTGAATGACCCAGCAATATTATTGCAATTTATATTTTTAATTGAAACTCTTTCAAAATTTCACGCGATGCTTTCACTCAAACTGACATGATGAAATGCATTTCATAAAATACTTTATCATTTGTCAAACCCTTTTCAATGTATTCACATTAATTAAAGCTTTAGAAGGTTTTCTTTGGAATTAAATATTATAAGATACTTCTGTTTTTATTATTAAATTATCTCCTATCGTTATATTTATTTTTGCGTATGATTCGTTATTTAGATAAATAATAAGCGAAATTATTTTTGCAAGAGTATTCGTAGATTTTATTTATCGTTGTGTGAAGATCAAAATGATTACGTGTTGTATTGTCATAGTTTCACGTACACAATCCCTGGCACAAACTAGTCGAACTATTATTGATGAAATGTCCATCAAAAAGTCGATTAATCATTAAACTGTTGAAACAAGTCACGATTTAGCTTTGAACTTAGATCTAGAACGGTTAAAACAAAAGCAAATGTGGAGAAACAGCAAAATTTAGGACGAGGTTACATTAGTTATTATTACAACTTAATAATTACATTACGGACTATTTTCGTGATGATAAATAGTTTTGATTACATTTAATAAAAATATAAAAAGTCAATTAACTATCCAGTTTATTAAAATGTCTGAAAACGGGAGCTTGGAATTCAACTTTAAATTTCCACCTATCTTTGCGTTTGATAGCAATCTATAGACCAAAGAAACCATTTTGATAGTTCTCCTACAGGTGTGAGGCAATGGTGTTGAATGACGCTTACGACACTTGTTGGTCAGTGCTAATCATGCAATACTTCTCATTTACTATGATCTTATATTTGTTTATTTACGAGGGTTACACCTAAGTACACATTATCACAAATATACTAAAACAAAGATTCCAAAAATAAGGTATGCAATTGGCGGGCTTATCACAAGCGACCTCTTTCAGACAACCCTAGTAAGAAAAATAAAAATAAAAAAATTTGTAAAAAATAGTATACTATTAGTACAAAAATTATTTTGTACTAATAGTATTGGAATTAGATACATTGTAAATATCAAGGCTATTCTTCCAAGCTTAACGCCGAGTTACAACGAAAAATAGTTAAGTGTCCGCGTATCGTTTCGTAAACGTACTTCATTATATGAAAAAGTGAACTAGCATTGAAGGTAATTATTTCTGTTTTGTGAAACAAAGATCTACGAGTTCCGCTTCACATATTCGTGTTCCTAACAGCTGTTAGACAGTTAATTGCGCTGAAATCACGACAGTGCCCATAGCTTACTAAATACTAGTTGTAAAATATTATTTTTGTTTTCCCTTTATATTAAGTCCGTTTACAATACAAAAAAATAATATAAATATATCAGTATTTTTAAATAATGAGTAAAACAGCTTTAATTATATCTTTTTAATATTACATTAAATGCGAATCTTAAATTATTATGGAAACCATATTAACCTCAATGTGTGACAAACGAAATGTTAAAAATATGTCTAATATATAAATTTTATTCTAATCAATTTACGAAAATCTTTTTTTATTAATGTAACTATTGATTCTATACTCTGTGGTTAAACCAACGACCTCCGCACGCGAGACGAAAGTGAAACCGACTGTTCGCTAAATTGTTGAGATAATATTGCACTTTCGTTGTTATTTTGAGGGCGAATTGCGTAACAACGCTAATAAGTTGCGATTTTAACATTGCACGAAAGAGACGGATATAGTAAATGTAATTTCGTTTCAGTAAGTTTCGTCACAGTATGTCCAAAATGCATTGGATTTGGCATGTGGAACAACCTAATAGGCTGATAATACTTTGAACACATATTTAAAATTAAATAAAAAATATTTTGACACATTGAGTACTTAATACAACCAATTTCGTACATAGACGTTTATTCTTAACCCCCAATTTTAATGACTAAGGGCCTGTTTCACAATGTATGGATAAAGTATTAGTAGTATAGTATATGAAGAAATATCACGTTTTGATGTTTATGTAGAAGTTTCATTATGCTCTATTGGGATATAAAACGATTCATAGATATTTTTAAGGTAAGCATTATCTGCAAAGCGAATAGATGTTAATAACAATAGTTTTAAATTATGTGTGACATAGTTGAATACTTTCCAACGACAGTTGACCTCAATTTCGTATTGATGAATTTAATGAGCGTTCAGGTGCTTTTTGTCACGGGTCATTGGTTGACATTTGCCAGTGATGTAATGTAATGTATTGAATTATTGTAAATTAATAGACGGCATTAACACACAGTCCTATTTCTACTGTGTTATATAATTATTTAATGCACATTATAAATGTATAATAAGATTGATCATTCGTAGATTTGTCTACAAATATTGGGTTACTTCGAGCTATGTGAAAGAGACTCATATATATAGTCCACAGATAATTAATCCGTCATAGCTAGCCTCTATATACAGTAGCATCAATGGTTGTTAAGTTTGGGTAAAATATCTTGGCAGACCCCGAGGCAAACCCATCTTAAAGGCGTGTGAAGGGGTGAGGTAGTTGTTGGGGTCTCGCTAACCCTCTAAATCTGAATAGCAGAGGGATTTGAGTGATGACCTAATCCCACAGGACCCGCGTCGAGCTCGACATCCATGTCAGGCTAGCGTAAGCGCATTTTCACCTCATTTAAAAAAAATGGGTAAAATATATATATTTAATTTAAATACACAAATTATTGCGTCATAGTACGTCAATGTACTTCTCAGTTGCTTTAGCTATCAAAATAATCACCGTATTGGTCATTGAATGTTAAGTATAGGGCTCTTGTTGATATTTAGCTCTATCGCAATGCATATATAATAATATTGAAAAGACTTAAAGTTCACATAGGCATAATATTAACAGAGCATTTAATAATATAAACGTATTCTAATATAAGTTTAAACATATTTACGTATCTATAAAATACCGTTACCGTTGTAGCAGACAGTAACTTCTCAGTGGGACTTGAGACGATACGGATACCAGTTCTTGACATATACATAATAGAAAATCTATAAGAAATTTGAATCTATTTAACTAACACTAAACTATTTGTATATTCAAATTCCATTCGAGATCCTTTTGTATGAAATCATTTGATAATTGGGTCAGCTATGACCAACTCACAAATAACTATTTCGAAAGTCGCTTGTCACTCCAACACTGCACTTTTGATATTTAGATGCGTGCAAGTAATGGCACGTTAGGAAAGGTCGTTCAAGATTAATGATGTATGAGAACCATCCATTAAGGCTGTAACCTAGATAGGTCTAAGACCCAAGTTTAGCGAATTAATGAATGCATAGTCGTTACCTAAATCGATTTGGTTTCGTAATAAAACCTCGCTTATACGTAACTTTAGTTTGTAGAAAAGATTTATCAAATTTAAATTTGGAAACTTAAATTATTTACATACATGTGTGAGTGATAAAGCGTTTTCTTTTTTATCAAGAAGCAAAGATGAACATTATGTTACACTGATGTCTTAAAAAAAGGAATTAGTCCAATAAGATATTTTAAATTGTACGCTAAACTATATGTTACTTTAAGGCTAAAATGTATATAGATATTAATAAAAAATAATTATAACTACGGCTCAATTTGCCATGGTTCATTCTTTCTCTTATTTAGTTCCTGCTAAATAGCCTAATACGTTATAATGAGTTTATTATTATAGAGCCTTAAGGGATACGTATGCTCAGGTTAAAAAATTCCCCAATTCTTGTGATGACCTTAATTATGGGTCCTTGCACGAACAGGCTGCATGTTCCCACATCCGTGAAACATTAATAAGGCTGAGAGTTAAAATAAATAAAAAATGCCCTGTAACATTGTACCAAATATGTTGATTTTATGGTAGATTTCATTTAATCAAAAGCCTCCATAATCAAACAATAACGTTACACTATTTCTTAAAATCCATACTACAACCTTTCTAGACATTTTAGTAAAATCAAATAATATATATATATATATAAAATACACCTGTCTGTTTGTTGTGTTATGTTCACTTATTTGTGGTTATGGCTTATGCTTAAAGTTCTCGTGATTTGTTTTGTACAATCAGATAAATAATTGCAAATCATACCAACATTTTGTTCTTGAATTGTAATGATCTTAAATGCCTGTCTTTTAAAATAGCAGCACTGATTCGCAACGCTCAAGTTTATTCGAATATAAGCTTCATGATACGATAATAATCAAAAATAAAAACTATCAGACTCATCATAAAGAAATTAAACGCGATTTGGATGCAGCATGACTAAGAATTCTTTGCAATCAACAAAGTAACCCTTTCATGCATATTTTGTTAATGTTTATATGCGTGCGTAATTTTAAATTGTATTGTTTTTGTTATTTTTTTCCATATTTTTTGTGAATTTTTGGGTAAAAAATAAAACTTTAGGTAAAGGCATCACTGAGGGGTTTGATATGTGTTACCTAAACATTCGAAATTATGATCATATAACGTATCTTAAAGACATAATTTGCTAGATTATGGTAAATTAATGTTTGATGAACGTTCCTTGAAATAATCATCCCGACATTCGATAAATCATTATTTTTCAATCAATATTAATATCTAACAAATTATAGCCACTATGAATATATTAAAATAGTTGAGAAGAAGTTACTTCAAAGTATTTTGGCTGATATTCTATTAAATCCTTATAGCGTTTAAATAAAATAAAACTGATTGGATTATAAAGAATAAAAAAAATTAAGGATCTTTTGTACGATTAGGTATTTTAATTCTGGCCGAAATGAATGGCTATCTCCATCCCTGTTACTAAGGTGGCCTTGGGTAAATTACCTGCTCGCAAAATGCGACAGCTTCACCTTTCAGTTTTTGTCATGCTCTATTTAAGTTTTATTTCTGTATTAATTTTTTACCAAACCTTTCATCAGTTATTTTATGTCCTTACTTATTTAAATAAAATTTAAATAACTTGAAACATTAATATCTCGTTAAGTGAAATAAGGGAATTGCATTATTTTTAATACATTTATTCCATTAAAGCTAAATCAAACTCAATATATATAATTTCACTTCTTTTCATCATGTAGTGAACTAATTTACTTTTGCTTAATGATTTTGTTTATGGCTAGCCACACAATACGGACGTAAGAAATTGAATTTAAACATTACCAATAAAAGGGCACGGCATAAACATCATACGAAAATGGTAGTTTCACGAAAAACAAAATTTCTCCATTTAGTCGCAATTTCGTACATCGAAATACCAGTTTCACTTTTTAGCGTGTTATGAGTGAAAGTCGTTTGTCTGAAGCTCGAACTCCTCGTTTTGTGTAATCAATTCATAAGACACTAGTTCCGTAAAACCATAAAATCTGGATTATCTTGTTTACGTTACTCATAAAGGTCACAACGACAACTATCATATTTCATTTAATTTACCTACTTCGTTCGGGTTGAATTATTGCACCATAATGTGATGATGTACTTTGTATCTATATATATTCGACTGGTGGCTTGGTCAAGCTGTTGTTTTAAAGGGGTCGGAAAACTTAGTTGCTAGCATGAGAAGTCATTCCTAAATTTGCACTTATAAACTTAACAAAAGCACACATTGCGAAAGATTTGGATATAATAACCTCATATTTATGTAACTAGTTATACTTTTTACAATAAAATGACCAAAAATTTTACCTAATGCGATAATCTTTAGCTAAGGTAATGCACATAACGTCCTGGATACCCTAGATCATCATATCGTCGTAAAGAAGAAATTTAGGGTAGGTAGAATTAATCGGCGTTACCTATTTGTCTTGACTTTGTTTAATGAAATATACGTGTCCATTCCCTTTTTAGGTACAACTTCAAAAACACAAAAACATATACAGTATAAAACCTTTGATTTATTATTCTGAGTATAAATAAAGACGATCAATCATTCATCATGTTTACAGAAGCCAATATATTCCCGTCTCTTGAACAATGAAGATGCACTGCGATAGCATCGAATATTGCACACAAAACGCAGTTAGCTTTTGTGTTGAAATATATTTTAATAGATTTCATAATAAGTTTTAATTATTTACCCTATTTTTTTTAAAGTCTTTATGAATTTTGTTATTTGATAAGAATTTCGGACATATTTCAGCTTAACCACTACTTATTAGCACGGTTTTGTGGTTTTTTTAGGGGTTAAAAATTGTTGTTTATATAATGTAATCTGTAAAATTAAGCTCACATTTTTAAATTATTTTCTTACCACGATGTTTAAACTGAGTTTTGTTACGGTTTTGCATGATTCGAGGTAAACTAGTGAGCAGGAAGAGAACAACTTTCTATTTCGCACACCTGTTTTGCGCATATTATTTATTTTGCCAAACAAAAACAAACCTTTCAACTATTTATCAAGGCTCCAATTAAATTAGCAAGTTTTTGTGCTAAGTATTCTGTAGGACATTGAATATAAAAGTTATATTGTATAATGAATTTGTTTGCCATTGACCGTATATTAAAGACATAAATGTCAAACACAATACTACTTAAAATTAGAAAATAAATTTGCTGTACATAGTCGTATGACAAATTATATAACCTTACTTTCGCTGCCCACGCATGCGTGACGATAATCACACTGAACCAAAAGATCTATATCCTATATTAACCACATCTATGTCACGCTTACATTGTCATTATTAATTCTCTTTAACCTATTTAGGGAATTCATTAACTTACATAATTCATATCAATAACACTTTCAAAAGCTCTAGGGACGAGCTTCACAGAGTATAAAACCGCACATAAAATTAATGTTCATACGAAATAATTACTCGCAATACTTTTCATACACGTATGTTACGCTGTTTAGGTTTTATGATTAACGAACTGATGAAAGAGTATCAAATTTGCTCTTGACTGAATTTGCAGTCATAAGTTTTCTATAACATTGCAAGGCTACACTACTACGCCGTAGCTTTTAAAAACGATGGGGTCTAGAAATTAACATATTAGGTGTCACTTAACATCAGGTGAGCCTGCTCCGCCCCATTTCCCCCTGTTCGACAAAAAAAAATTACAAATAATTTATTAAGTTTCAAATCATTCTAACTCTTATTCTGTTAAATCGATTTTGCTGACTTTATTTTAATGTTACAAAGATATTAAAATCAAGGTTTATGTAAATTAATTACAATAAACAATACACGCTATATAATATAAAATGGCAATCAGAAGTAGAGCGACCTTGGTCATCAGGCTGACCTTTCTAAGACATGCTGGAGAAGTGAACGGATTGCATTGTATCTCATCTTACATATTACAAGTACATATTTAGATATTTAAGTTTACAGTATTAAAAGAATACCCTTTTAGTGTTTTATTTTATAAACTGATAGGGTTTACAGGTTTTGTATCTTGCACATATTCCTTATTAAAATTTTGCATTTAGTTGATTTTATTAAATAGTTGCCATTATATTTGTGTCTTACCTCAGTATCTACTGTATTGGCTATACAGTATAAAATATATCACAAAACATATGCTTGTTAAACAACTATTACCATTTTTTTAAATAATACATAGTACACACAAAGTTTAAGGATGTGCTAAAAATATATTCTATGACCTTGTAAGCCCGACCCTTTAAGTCTTAAATAAATAAATTAGAAACAAGTTCTAACTTCAGGTACTGACCTAATAACCTTCACCAAAATCAATTTAGTTAATTAAATCATAACTCTAATGCTTTTTGACAGAATGATACCGCAAGCAAAAAATACTATATTACACTATCTTCGGCTTTGCAAATGTTTACGTGTATCAAAGAAAGAAAATACAATTTGTATTTGAAGAAAGTACAATTTCCTTTACCTTGCCCTATAAAGTTCTTGGTAATGTCGTTATGGTATGACTCCCATGACCTTGGAAGAGGTTTATAAAAAATAATATTCAGATAAATAAAACAAAATTTAATTATTTGGTGAACCATACATAACAATAATAGCATATGCTTTCATATTATTCCTTGTAAGGAAATATGTTAGTAATGCCGATAACTATATTGATTTTGGCGCGTTTCCTTAAGGTTCCTAATTTGGTTGATTATTTATAATCATACTCATTGCCATAGATCTGGTTCATAATTTATGCTATGTTTACCTAGTGAAAACCTGTGAAAGTAAGTATAAAACATACACAAATATAATCTACCTACAATATTTCGTAACTTTTTTAAAATCGCCATTACGCTCTTCAATTGCGGGGTCTTATAAAATTTCCATTTTGATTACTAATTTAGAGTTTTTAATAAACTTAAAAAATGTCATAGACGATATTTAGTTTGCTTAATGCTTGCTCTAACCATACTGATAGTGTTAACTTACATAAATATTTATTCATAAATGTCGTTTAATATAACCCGCTCTATCATCCGAAGAAGACGGAAACTTGGCCACAAGGACACCACCAACAGCTTGTATAAGTAGAGCAACATTCAATTGTATATTTAATTAATTATCGACTCTATTTGTATACAAATAGATATTACAATTCATCAGTGGTATTATAGTGTTAAAAAGAATGCGGAATTGTCTACACCTGCGCATGAATATCTAAGTGTTCTGCGGCTTTCTTATATAGAATGTAGAATATTAAAAAAATGTCAGTTTATTTAAGCCGATGGATTTTATGGTTCCTTATCAATATTCCCAGATTTTCCATTTTTAAATCATTACTTTACAGCGATACTGAATCGAACGTTTTTGTGATTTCTGAAGTCAAAGTTAATAATTAAAAATGGAAATAAACTTACAAAACAAACTGATACGAAAGAAAAGTTAAAGATTAACTACGTATAAATATAAATAAATATTTATTCATATCCCAGGTTCCAGATTATTTGTTGTACTTTTTATTTATAAATTTGGATTTGAATAATTATATAATTATTTATAAATTTGACTAAGCGTCATAAATAATTTTAAAGGCAAGACTCGATAGAATTATTACCTGGGAAACGATTCAGGACTACCTAGTTATTACTTCCAGTTAGGCAGTATACATTAAGTATGTATAGCAAGAATTATCTTAAAATAGATATATTCAATACTATATAACATTACTTCGACTGACTTGACAGTTATGCGTTTTTACGCAATCAATGTGACTCAGGCAACATTTACTTTATATAATTACTTGTATTACCTCTAACGTCCTTGCCTTATAAGGAATAAAATTTATACATCTTTAATTGGCACATGACATGGGTATATCCGGCTTAAATTAAAAAAAAATGTTTGTTGCCATCGCAACCATTTTAATTTATTAAATAAATGAATATTACTTATAAGACATCAGACTTATAATCTCTTAAAAATATTTATTACTACGAAGACTCATTAAAAAACTCCTTGTACTAAACCTACTAAAATTTAATTAAAAGATCATCTTTCAATTTTTATTTTAGTATGAAATATCCCAAAAAATATCTCGGTAAGCCGTGTAAAAAATTGCGGTTCCTTGTACCATTAATAAACTTTTAATGACGTTTAAATGTGACACTTTGCAATAAAGACAAGCGATAACTGTCTCAAAATCGACTAACTAAAGCTCCTAAATAAAGTTTTTGTTCCATTTTCATCTTTAAATTGGACTGAATATTTATTTTACGGTTATTGGCCTTAGGAATTTTAGGAATTCATTAATTGGTTTAAAATGCTGATATTGCAGTAATTTTCTATGCTCTTTTTCATATTTAGAATTTTACTTTAATATACTCGCAACATCGTAATCATTGTCAAAAATAAAAATTGTTCGTTTGAAAAATTCGATTAATGTATAGATTGTGTAAAATACATACTCTAAAGGTTTATTAGGCGCATTGATTGGCTGATTGCTTAAAAGAACAAATTTATTTAATTATGACTGTTGTAGTTATAATTTATACACCTGAATTCAGACTATCTGTCGTAGATAAACATGATTATTTATTTATTTATTGATTATAATCCTGTTGCAAGTTTAATATGTATTATGTTTTATATGAAAACTTTGATATTATACGTACGTAAATTTAAGGTTGATCTTAGCCCATTGATCAGTGCGACATTAATTCAATTCATTCACGTCACTTCATCATGTTTCGTCCTAGTGTGATTTAAAAAAATAATTAAAAATAATAGGTTACACTTATTAACGCATGTTTTTTTGAACATGTACTTTAGCTCCCATCGCTCTAAGGTGCTTCCTAAAAGATCCCCTCGATCACTATAAATTGTCTCAATGTCTAGTGCTTGTGAAAGTACATTGAAAACATGAATTTTCATTAATTATTTCACTGTAAGGAATTTTCCTCGTTGCAAAAAGTTAAAGTAGGAATAAATGGAGCATTATAACATGTTAATATCGGTGAGAATAAATCATATACGCTTTTCAAAGTGGACAGCCTTGATCTGTCCCTACCGTTCTTATAGTGTTATTGCCTGAAGGCAATTGAAAGTGTTATAAATAATTTTGCTACTCACATTACTATGTTTCGATACTATTGGTAGACTTACATGTTGACATTATGAAATAGAAAATGGAGAAGAATAAATATTGTCATCAAATAATTTTAAAAGTAGAAAGCCTTATGAAACTTATGAGACTAGAATAAAATTTTCCAGAACACTATAGAAATCGTATAAATTGTAGGCTTTCATCGATAATTGAGCATATTTTATATTACAGTGAAAGTGTCCACTGAGAAATCGCAACAGATAATTATAGTATAGAGGTATAGAGGTATTACATGAAAAGAAAAGATTTGTTTGTTGGCTTGCATTGCACCTCAAGTACTGGACCGGTTGGAAAAATAGTTTCACGATAATCATTATACATTCTTCTTTGATAAACATAGGCTATATAATAATTTAGGAAGCCTTATGAAAACTTTGATAATGTAACCCAAGTTCTGAAAAAAAACGAATAAAATACTGCACACTGCACTGCAGATACCATGCCTAACAAAAAATATGTTTTTTTCTAATGTAAAGGTCCATTTTCCGAGATCCATCTAATGCAGATGGAACTGTAGAGCTAGATACTTATATCACAAAAATTTACTTCTATGAAAATACAAACAAATAATACAGAGACACAACCTGATACTAATTTCACAAATTCTAAAATGGAATTAGAATGAAATCAAATATAAATGTCGTATGTCATAATTCATAATTGTAGAATCAATGTGAGAACAACTTTAAACCTGACCTTTCTTAATGTATTTTACATAGCCCTAAGCTACAAATAAAATTACAATATCATACATACTCAATCTTTTGTTACTCCATGAACAATGAATGAAAGAATAGCCATCATTCGTAGGAGGTCGTGACTCAAATAGCTCAATACACATACTTTATTTCCATTGATCTCTTTATGAGCTTAAAAATTGCAATATACTTCATATAGAATAGAGCCATGCACATTGATTACTTGATGCAAACTCCTGACATAGCAATACAGTGGGCATCATTACCTTATAGAGTAACAATATCTTCGCATAAATCAGGGCAATGATCAAGCATGACTGACTGTCCAAAAGGACAAAACATTTGACACTAACGAGCCATATTCAGTATATCAATGTACTAGGTTTGCATGAATTGGATATTAGCAAAAATATTTATCAGAATGTAGTAATGAGGTCGATTCATACGGCGAAAGCGTTTGATGATTTGTTACGCTGGGTATCCACACTCAAGGCTCAGCATGTCTGTCATCTGTAGGCTGGCTTTCTTTCAACAGTTTCCGATTTAGAAAACTATTTCTGGAGAGGTTTAAAACACCAATAGTGTTTTGTTATGTACTGCCCAAAAGGCCTACATATGTGACGAGTTACAGTGGTCAGACGATATAGTATGTATTAAATTTTCTATTTATAAGAAAAGTAAATTTATTGTACTAGTAGCATCATTCCCTTTAAAATTTTATTTTTGCTAAGCCTAACTTTTAGTAGCTACATATGGAACATTTTGCTACCCTATAGAGACTCTAGACTTAAGGTTTTTCGTGTATTTTTACAATTCTTCTCTCCATTATGAAAACCTCCCTCAGAATGAAAGGAATAAATTAAGAAAGTCAAGTATTTTCTTAATTTATTTGGTCTAGCCGTCTTCGAGTATTCCGCGGGGCCGGTTTTATTTTTTTAGTTGAACAAAAAGTATTCTTCAGTATCTTACTGTAATTCATACGACCATTGCTTAAGCTGATATTAAGTAGCAAAGGCATTGAATGTATGGTTTTGGTCTAACAATTTACTAGAGCATAAAGTTGCGCGGGCAAACAGGGGCGATGTCATCTGATTACGACAAAGTTTCCTCACTGGGAATTTTTAATATCTGTTAAAAACATTTAGGAATAATGCAAGGTTATATTTTTGTAATCATAAATGCTTAGGTTCACGCCTAGTTAATTTTATAGAATACCGAAAATATTTTTTGTTTATACGTATTAACTTCTTAAATTGAAAAATAATTTTAATTGTTTTATATTTTAAATATAAACAAGCAAAAAAGAATTCACAGATAAAAAGAAACTGTCAGGAAATATTTTAGAAAGTAATTTTACGACATTTTGTAAATTCAATCAATTACGCAGTTTTTATGACTTATATGAATATTATTTTATTTACAGGAACACATACAAGAAGTTTTAGACAAATGGACACAAATAGACGACGAAATATGGGCCAAAGTGATAGTTTTCGAAAAGAATCGTCGTGTAGCGAAGGCCTACGCGCGTGCGCCCGTACTCACTATCAACGGATCTGATGATGGATTTGATGGAATGAGGTAAGACTATAATCCATATTGTATTATGAATTTAAAACTGTGCTTGTTGGTCTAACTAATTTACACTTTGAAAACTTCAAAGCTGATTGAACTGATTGACGTTTTGCATTGCGAAAGTTCGGCAGTTCCAAAGTTATTGGTCTTTTTATACCAAAAATATCATAATCCTTTTAGAGTTCTCTAAGTGTATTAAATTAAAATGGTACCAAAAATACTTTATCGCATTAAAGGTATCAAACATATTTCAACCTACGCCATGATTAATACGCATTGCAAAATGCCTCTACAAGTTTGTCTAGGCTTGGCTGGATCAAGATAGGCACGTGGCTGCCCTAGATTCCCTTCGGTCTGACATTCTAAATTATTATGTTTATGGCATTCTCTTGTAATATTCATATTAAGTGCCGTTAAATTGCATTGTGTTAAATACGTTATTACCAATTTTTCATCATGATAATACTCCAATAGTGTGATTAGATTTTCACTATTTCTTCATATTCTCTAGCTCTTTCAGGTCTTCTGATTTATATAATTAGATTAGAAAAGTGTTTGATATACTTTATTTAGTTAGAGTTATGAAATGTTTTAATGTTAAATTAAAATCTCGTTTATCCTGTCCATCGTTCTGTATGTGTAAAACCAGGTATCCATTAAATTCAAACCAATACGACTTTTAGAAGGATCGGTCAATTAAAAAAAAAAGCATTGAAATACTTTTTCAATGCTTTGACTTACGCTATGCTGTTTTGGAATCCAAAATGGAATTATTTATGTCACAAACGAATATATTTTATCCAAACTAATTACGCTTGTTAATTACCTTTTATATTTTCGATCTTTTGCAAGATAATTGCACTTGCGCAAATCACGAATGAGTAAAATAGAGAATTTAATAATTAAATAATAGTTCTATAATTCACTGCTATAGTAACAGTTTACGAAAAGTCGCCACTACAAGGATCAGTAACTAACCTAACTTAGATATGTCAAAAATTGCAAATCTCATCTAAAGATTGCATAGTTCCCAGTTTACCTCATTATTAATGCTAAACTTCGAAATTTATAACTATAGTTTTTATCTGTTTTTTCTTATAAGTTTTTAAAAAAAAGCAAAACGGCTTTAAAAAAAACGTATTTAGTTATAAGTTTGTTACATTCCAGGAATTAATGTGCACTGGACATGTAGCATTTTCATTGTTATTGAACATTGAATAAAGAATTTTTGAAATTGAATTGAGTAACTAACCAATAAGATTCAGATAGTTATTTTAACGTTATTAAATGTTGAATGATGTATTATTAAAAGTACTGAATATTATGCATATAAACTCGTGTTTTGACCAGCACTTGTTCTAAATATGTAGAAGGTCAGATAAGTGTAGGGCAGTCTTATCAGATGTAAGTGAAAGCGTAATGTCATATGTAGCAACAATGCGTGCAAATGCCCCCGTAACTGATTTGATTATGACCGCTTGCTTAACGAGAACTTGCGTAAAAATTTGCATGAGAACATTTAAAAGTAACGGCTATTAATCGATTTCTAGTTAATTGTTATATCATATTTCTATTTGATTGCTTTAACGAAGACAGTCTTGAAGCTGGCCCAGTCCTATATATATTTCGTGTATAAATTTTATCGACGCTTCAATTAGTAAGATTTGTCCTGAGATTCAGAACGTCTAAGTTAATAACGTCTAATCTAAATCTATTCAATAATCCAAATAATTTAATTGTATTAATGAGAAATAGTATTCGAGAAAGCATTTCATTCCTAATTAGTATAAAAACTGTTGGATTAGTACCTCCTTATCCACAAACAAAACTTTTATTTTCATTTTCCATAGAACTCAACTCGGCCGCACGTCGATGTGATCGCGACACCTGGTGTGGCCAGTAATGACACGGAAGCAAAAGAGATTTCACGTTAGATTTATTGCTTGCTAGTAACACCATGCCATTTTGACCGGCTGGCTATTTTTCAGACCTAAAAGTTATATTCAGAGCCGAGACTTAACTCGTAATATCCTTACACATTAGCCAGGCAGGCTTATGATACATAACGACTAGTATAAATAATGACATTTGCTTAAATATCTTGTAAAGATTCTAAAATAATACCCAAATTACGTGTACATAAATAACTACTTTAAAATTTTTAAAATAGTTTTGAAAAGGCAAACACCTAAACGAAAGCTATATGAAATGAATTTGCAATATTATATTTCAGAATTGTTGATTCAATAATAATTGCTTATTTTCCTTTAGTTAGCTCAGATATTTCAGTATTAAATTTGCATTAAACCCACAATTCAAAAGTAACACGGAAATGTCGCCACTATCAGATGCACACACGAATTTCACCATTTTAATGATACCGCCTTACCCTCGCTAATTAGTCTCGATCTATGTACCGGTGCACAATAAAGATCGAACATTCCCTCTAATAATTGGAATTAAAAGGGCTAGTCCAGCGCTGATAGGAAAACGACTAACTCTCAACATTGTTTTATAGGACGTCGATTTGCCCACTGTTTCGTGTTATAAATTGCTAAAAGGATTGCTCATAGTCTTCCTTGAATTATTTTCCTATATATTGTACTGTAAGTTAACTTTTTGAATTACTTTATTTTTTATTATTTTTGATAATAATTTCTTAGTCAGTATCTAAATACTGGTTCGTTAAAATACAGGTTTGACCATTAATTTTTCTAGTTCTATTTATTCATCTTAATTTAATTAATAAATATTATGTCTGTGACGAATATATATTAATATAACCATAACATATATTTACTTTTCTTTTATCTATAAATAATATAAAAATATATTTTAGAACCGTGTTCCATACGTTAATAATAATATCAATGTTCTAAAGTCATCGACTCAACCCAAAACTTGTACATATTTCGACTAGCAGTCAATAAAGGGTAAAACGACTCGGCAAAGGCGTCATCGTATTAATCTAAATACAATGTTAGCTTAGTGTCATTGCGAAACAATATGAATTGCCTTGCCCACCTGGCAGTTGATCCAATTCGCAGACCAGCCTCACAAATAAAGACTTAAACAACCCACGCGTGATTTCAAATTGGCACGCGTCAAAACAATATACTATTGCACTTTGGCGATTCAACAGTTAATATTTGGTTTATAGAATAAGCATAATATGTTCAGTTTTACTACTTAGTAGTTATGCAGTTATAGAACTCTTTTATTCAGTTTTTAATTTCCTCAATTTTATTTTTTTAATGAAATACTACCAAGGAAGATAAAATAATATATTAAACAGGTTACAGTTACACATGGAAACATATTATAAATTCAGTACAATCATACAATACTGTAAACCCAAAAAAAACGTTTTATTTAAAATATTTGTGAATATCACACATGATTTCATAAATTAAATAATTATCATCAAACATCTTCTCGTACATTACTATGGCATCGTATAAACCTCATCCACGGCCACTAGATTTTGCAACAGCAATATCTGAATGTTATTGTTTATTGTCTTCTTATCGATATCTCAGAGCTTTGTTGGTTTGTAGGAAACATAGTGTGCCAGTATGTCGTACAATAGCTGAAGCAACCTTGGTTTTTGTTAAACGTAGCACAGTAGCTAGCAATTTGTATGTGATTGCTCGATTGTTAAATGAATGTACTCTTTTCAAGGGTATCATAAACGTGCTCCGATATTTATAGTTTACTTCAATGATTGCTGTACTTAGTTTTGCTCTCTATGGTTTTACCAACATTATAATATAATTGCCAACCCTATCTATACATATAAAACTGTAAATTATGTATTTTGTGAGAAACTTTAAATTTGGTGTTCTAAATAAAAACGACAAAAGCTTTCCCGTAATTTTAAGGTATTCATTAGCACCTCAAGTCTACATAATAGAAACGCCAATAAGCTTCAAGCTTCAAGCTAAACTAAGTATTATGTTGCGACATTTATTTTAACATTTCAAGTAAATCAAGTTGCAGAAAAAGGATCGATTACAAAATATTTAATATCATAATTTCAATTCAACTCAACTTTGCACTTTAATATCTGGCATTTAGAACTAATTTTCATTGAATGTGTATGACATAATTATTTGTTATTGTCCACTTATCTTTGGTTACAGTAAGGAAAGTAGGGCGACATTGAGGTAGGCTTTTGCAAGCGATCCTATTGGGCACCGGTCAGTGCCAACGAATTTGTCTCAGACGTTATGAAATGATTGTAATACAGAATATTTTTTGAATAGTAGTTATGCTATGTTGCAAAAAATATTAACGTGATAGATTTTGTAAGACCCATTATTTTCGACTATATTTAATATATTTGTAGTATAATTTATTCATGAGTTATCAGGTATATTCAGATCTTTCTTTTAAAGAAATATGTCTACTCCATATATAGTAATCTTTTTAAACAATCCTAGCATAAATTTACTGCATAAGACGATCGTTCATTATATTTTAGTACCACGCAATGCGAATAGCCATTTTCACGGTCCCTTTTCTAATTTAAATGCATCATTTAATACTTCGCGTGCTCGATCTAATTTTACAAAAAAAATCTAACAACTCGTAAGAATTCAATTAAGATCTAACGCAATTTGCGCATGCGACGCTTTCGTGACACAAACACTGGTCGCTTTAATTATTCAACCAGTTTAGTTCAAACACCTTAGTGCTTCCGTTTAGTGATCAATTTTGAATAGAAAGCTGTGAGGCAGTTATTCTTATAAGATTGAGACTGTCAATATATGCAAATGTATATTTATCTGATGAGCTCGCACGTGGGTTAGCTTAAGTTGCTCCTGTGTTTTATTACAGATTACTTGGGCCGATTCGGCCCACAGTCGTGTTCCGTATTTGCGATTGTTCCTGTATTAGAGGGCTGTCACACGTTCCTAATTGTGCACGCTATGAGATTTTTGACTAAACTATATATTTAGTATATGACATTGTCTTGTAATATTCATATTAAGTACCGTTAAATTGCATTGTATTAAATACGTAATACCCATTTTTCATAATAATAATACTCAAATAGTCTTTCGATTTTGACTATTTCTAAATATATAGAGACGTGTCCTTGAATGTTTTTTTAGATAAAAATAATAATAGGTACAAACGCATGAAAAAAGAAAGCCTTCTGGCATTATCCATGGTATCACTTATAACATCAGATAACCCTACCCGTTAGCCCCCTGTTATGTAATAAAAATTCACACAAGGCAGCCATAACTTAACGCACTTTTCTGATTTAATAATAATAAAAATGTTTTTTTCATTATGCATTACAATGTGTAAGATTTGGGAACCCATTTAAGTAAAAAATATGTTTTTAAACATATGATAATCATAAATATATTGTCTATTATTTACGTAACTCTAGTCAGATATATTTTTCTTATTTCTATTAGTACAAGGCAGTAGTATATACACACAATGTAGCACACACTTAAGCTATGAGAACAATACGCTAAAATCCTTTAAGATGTAAATAGAATTTAACGCTGCAAGCAGGAAGTTCATGAATTTCATATGAGCTACGATACGAAATGTTAAATTTATTTTATAAATATACTTTGACATTTCGAAGAACAAACTAGAGAAAGACATTTCATTTTGTTTGTAAAATAACATACATATTGTTTCAAATGCGAGTAGTTGCTTATATAAGCTGAAATAGATAAACCGTTTGTTAATTTTAACAGCCTTATTTTGACCACAACATTCCTAAACAGTAAAATCTTTAGTACGTGACAAAATATTCTGAAGCTACTTTACCCGTTTTGTTTATAAACTAACTAATCTTTTATCCGCGTTATCCCTTACAATTTGATCTAGTGATTGCTACGTAATATCATGCAACGCGCTACGCCGTAGAGGTATATGTTTTGATTTAATAATTTTGCCCCTGCAATTAGCATAACAATATTACGCAAAATACGTAATTTGAGATGTAATTTGCACCACTGTTAAGTATCACATGTGAATAGCAGTGAAAGTAAAGATGACAATGTAATCTCTGCTAATACAAACGCTGTTTCTCAGCAGTTAACATGATTACCATTTTTGGTACACAATTATCCATGAATGTGTTCTATTATTGATTTTTTTCAATTTGCTTTAACTGAACAGCATTACTAGTTTGTTGAGAACATTTTTAATAATGAAAACGAAACAAACGTAAGTATATATTGACCCATACCATATTAGTAAGACCCTGATTGATTTAGATAAATAGTCCATTGTTATTTATTTATCATAATCATCAATCGAATATTGCCTTAATTGGCGCCATTGTTTGTTTGACTAATAGAATCTCATACGACATTTGCTATCTATTACATAAATTTTTTGAGAAAGCAACCTTCTAATTCTTATATAGAAATCTCTAAACTAGACTAAATTTTAATAATTTAGGAACGACAGCAATAGAATTTTTCATCATTATCTGATAAGTGTAACTAAGAATAGGATACTTTCATAAATGAATACTATTCCTGTTGAAGTAATGAATAGTGATTCTGTTTATTTAATTTTCGGCATTTTGGACGGGCGTTGCTTAAGTCTAAATTTATCTGAATCGATCAGTTTAAACTATAATAGACTAAACTATAACAAAAACATCTATTTTGATTTTTATTTTTCTGTTGTGATTCTACACCTTCAATTTTATATAAACCAAATGTTATTTCACAATTTTGAATGACGTGGCCAAACCAAACTTTATATATCAAACGATAATTACAGTGATTATTCTTATTTTTAAGACATGTAACATTACAATTTTTAACGATATCTTTAAGGAATTTTAATTAATCGTATATCTATTGTTTTGTAATACCAATTTTCAAGACCGTTATTAAATAAATCAGACATGAATAATAACACAGTTATAAATAACGCCCACAGGTGATTTTGCGTGAACTTTAACTGCTGTTAAGTCTCTAATTGACGAAATATGACTGATGTCGTAATAGTGAATCTTTAACTACTATGGTAAATGATTGCGTAAAAATGTGTGGAGTTCACTACTACTAAATGTACGTTATAAAAATGTAGAGCTTAAATTTAGCTTTGCATTTTTGATTCGTTGTATATCACACCATTTATGACATAAAGCTGTTTTATACATAGTAAATTTGTCAAACTTAGGCATTCCTTAGTTCCATTCATTAGTTCTTGTAGTACTTTATTAAAGGATTTTAAGTTGAATTTCAATAAGCTTAAAGAAGTTCGAAAAGGTTTGGATAAAAGACTCAAGATATAAAGTCCTATTATAAAAGATGATTTAATGGAATAGATCAGATTTAATTCTTATTATTATTATATAAAGCTTCATTAAAAATATACATACGTATTTAAACAAAATGTAGTAGATTCTTGACGACCACAAAGTACTCGAGTTAAGTTAATAAAATAATACAAATCTAAGAAAACGTAATAACGTCTTATATGTCTTGTAACAAGTCAAACTTGATAAGTATAATAGTTCGAAAGATTTTATATTGATATCGAAGTTCTCAGCGTTTAAATTGGCAAATAACCTTTAGACATCGGCAAATTTTTAGGTCAATTATATGATTTCACAGCAAAGATATTCTACTAAAAGGTCAAATTCTAACTTATTCTAAATAAACTAACGTAATTTAAATTATTATCTTAATTTAGTCGTCTTTATATAATTGGCATAAATTGAAATGTGTAATGTTTGTATTATGCTTCAAAATATATAATAATATATTAAGGACTCTAGCAGAGCAAGGCGTTGCTAACCATAGGAGTAATATTTAAGTAAGTACTACTACTTTTTAAAAACATTAAGGAAAACAGGAGTTGAAACTTTCAAAACATTTTTAACTAAGCACAAAATGAGCGCTAAAGTATGAACAAAAATTTTATAATTAAAACCTTGATATCTCACTTTGACATTACATTAATGCATGGCAAAAATGTCGTGACGCCTGCATCCTGTTTCACATATCAATGGTTCAGTGGGAGTGGCCAAGGTCAGTGGGATCGATTCTCGCCGCGTGAACTCTATTGTTTGGATCGGTTGACAAATAATTCTGTGTGATAAATGACGGCTATAATCTTTACATTTTCGTATTAAGTTGCCATTTTATTAATCAGTAATTTGCATAATCACTTTATCATGGGTATATTGAAAGTTAAACCTATTAAAGTCGAGCTTTCGCATTTTTTACATTCTTGCTGTACATACATATAATTAATGCTAGAAATAAATTTCACGTGAATTAAAAAGTAAAAGAAATCTTACTTTTAGACAAAGCAAAGTCATCCACATCACTAAAAATAATTATTAAAGTATTTAGATTATAAAATATAATAACAGTATTAAATGATTCCAGTCTGATAATAACCTGTAAAAGAAAAAAAGAAAACTGGAAGTACATATTTATCTAATTTTTAAAAAGACATGCAAGCAATTGTGTTCACAGAAAATACGCAACACTATATAACATATTTTGACTTGAGTTACTAATTAGCGGCTTACAATGTAAACATTGCTTTGTGTAAGTTTGTAAAGTTCAGCTTGGGTCACCCTTTGTAAGTGATGTAATGGATTACCAAGGTTACCGCTTAAAAAGGTTCTATATCAGGAAGTATCGAAAGGTTTAAAATGTAAAGTTCATGCAAAATTTATCAAAGCATACTTGTAATTAAAGTATCGAACGAAATGACTTAAATTTCTAATCTTGAGCCTGTCCACCTGAACCTCTTTTTTATTGGCAAACGTTACTTGCTTTTACTATTTAACTATATGGTAATAAAGTCACCATTATAGAGTATCAAAACATGATGACGCATCCAACAAAAAACCAAACACAGAAGGCTTATCTACTTGCTCATAAAGGGATAAAGAAAAATATTCTATCAAATTCAAATCAAAAATGTTTAAATAATTAATAATGTTTGCTCCGTCTTTATAAACATTATGTATATATTTGTAGTTATTCCCGCGTATAGACCCGTGTTATTATCATTATTAAAACATATGAATTAGAACTTATCTTTTTGCAAATCATAACATTGATTACTTAAGAAATACAAACTAACACGACATTGTTTTAACCTAAAATCCGGCATTGATGTGTCAAACTAATAAAGGAGACTTCACACAGAAGAACGTAGGTCGTTCTCGGAACAATGGGCAGGTGATGTGATCCGTGAAGACGTTTTGTGCCAAGGATCCCAGCGATTGTGAGGCGTCCTTGCCGTTAAAACAATTCTCAAAAATAAGAACATTCAATTAATAATAACCTACCAAATGTTTTTTATCCTGGAGGACTCATAATTTTGTATTTTTATATAAATTTTAGAAGATCTATATTATATATAGATAATGCTTATGTAAGTACGAATTCTAGGATCAAGTAGAAGAGGAAATGGCTCTTTAGTTATGACCACGATAAACTCTATAAAAACCACTTCCGACTCTCTTAGATGGATAAATCCAGTGTTAAAAGTAACTACAGCGTTCAAGGCTCACTTTTTGCTATAGGAAGTCTTGTTTCCTCACATGTGAATGATAGAGCCGGTACCGAAGTGACGCGTCTGAACCGCTTTTACTTTCTTTGCCGCGCCTTCCGTAAACGAAAGTATGAGGATCATAAGTTTTATTTATATAATGGTTTAATTCCTGAATATTAAATTATATTGTGTTTTTCACGATTAAAAACACATATAAATGCGTATTTATTCATTATCCATTATGTACATAAATCGATGAATAAATTAAAAAGTTTTAGCAAAATACATAAGTTTTATGAGAAAAATTTTTTTTCACATGTTTAGACAAGCACTTAGATCATCGCTTATAATTTCCACTAAGCTTATAGGAATGTTTGAGAACAAATAATTTAGCCAACAGAATATGAATGTTGCGTATTCAGGGTTTTGTGGTTAACACGCATGATAAGTGGCAAAGAGAATGGTAAGCGGTACAGAAGTAACGTAGAATTAAAAGACTTAATTTACTGGTAAAACAAAAACGTTCCACGTTTCAAGTTAAGTTAGATTAATTTTATCCTTTTCTTCTTAAAGCATGATCAATAAAATAGACCCTGAAAATGGACTGCTCCAAGCGCCATTAATATATTCAATCAGAAGTATATTTTATCGGGAAGTAACTGTTAATGAGGGAAATACAATGGACAATTAGTTTTCTTCGTTAATCAGTCGTGCGAAGTTCCGTCATAACCAATTGAATACTGTTTCCTAAAAGAAAGTTTTAGTAACAAATATAAGACATGTCTACATTATTTTTTATTGGTACATGTTTAAGAATTCTTTCAAAGTTATTTATTGCAGACTTTGGCCTAATTTTCGATCAATTTGAACATTATCTTTGTAAATATAGGAAATTTATTCACAAGGCGAATATTTTTTGTTTTCCCAAATCAGTGTAACGGAAGCATTCATTGCTTGTCATTTTATTAAATGTTTATTTTATTGTATGTAAAATAAGATTTTTTTTAAATTTTAAAATAAAATTTTAAAATAAAGACATTTTAAAATAAGAACTTATATTTTCAAAAATTATCTGCATTGCAGTTATTTTTAACCTTTACAAGCAAGGAATCATAAGGCAATTCCGTTTTTGAACGTTGCCCCGATAAATGTTTCTCATTAAAGAGAATGAGAACTAGAATCGTGTGTTAAAACATAATTGGCATACCAACTGCAAATAATTTCATCGCTTCGTGACTGAAAGATTTAATAACGAAATGATATGTAATTGTGTTAGATAACAGAATATTTTATTAGTGCTAGTTACAAACATTTCATTACATGACACAGCCTTGACTCAAGTCACGCGTGCCCATGGTCAGGCTTGATTAATAATTTTATAACTTGCTCACTCCCCAAGTGTAGAGTTATTTTTTTAACGAGCATTATGTAAGTTTCATACAAAACTATAAACTAATTCTTGTATGTTCTAGATTATTTTAAATTTTTTATAATTTAATTTTTTGGATTTATGTTCAATCTTCAGGAGTCAATTAGCCATGAAAAATAATTAGCCAATTAAATAAACAATAACTATTTAGTATTGTGGGAGGATTGTGTTTGACAACAACCTTTTGCTCTCACAGCCAGCAGACTATTTTTATTATTTAATATAAAAGAATAATATGTCTGACATATTCAAATGGCTGTGAGAGCTGCTGTTATTTGCTAACTGAAGCAATAAACTTTTATTTAAATATTTTTCTTGTGAATTTCCAAATAATAATTATTTTTACCATATTATCGGAGCTGGGCAAATTTTAGCCTACTTGAGTCATGTATAATAATGTTCCAATTAAGTACCCTTGAATTCGCGTTCGAATTAATAGATCCGTAAAGTTATTTCACAATAATATATTAGTATAATTATGAATTAATTGCGATACTATATTAGATTATATGTCGGAAAACCATGCCCTTATCTAGGTATTTGTGCAATAATTTTAATGGACGTTGCAAGATTTGTAGTTGAGATTCGAGCTTGTTATTATGTTTTGAGTGTTAGAACAAAGCACTAATTAGGGTATAATTTCGTAATTTATATGCATTGTTTTAATTTAAGTTATTAAGATTTTGTTTACTTATTCGTTTTTAAAATAAATAAAGAGAAAAAAATTAAATGGTGAATTTTTATACAATGACAGTCGATTCAAATCAAAATTATTTATTCATTTTGGCAAACAATGTACACTTATAAAGTACTAAATACTTCTTATTTTAAATTTACTGGCAGCTCCCAAATTAAGGGCGTAGAATGGAAGAGAAGAACTGGCAATAAACTCTCCGCCACTCTTTTTAATCGCCAAGTTTTTTGCTTTACAAACATTTTGTAAGGAGCTGCAACCATTACACCATGTTCCACTTGGCATCTTTGAGTACATACTAATTATAATTAAAATAAAAACAAAGATTTGCCCTCCATCAGCAGGAGACACGGTGAAATATGAGCACGCAGTCGTATACATTGAATTACCTGTATGAAAACTGGGTAATTTTACTATTCTTAACCTGTTGGCTGAATCAATTGTCACTGAGATAACCGCCCATAGAGAACCCTGTAGACAGAGGCTACATAAATACTCAACAATTTGAATCCACAAGCGAATAAATGTTCGGGCGCCATTCGCCACGCGACATAGTAGCCGCCCGTCGCCGCGTCACGCGCCAAGGCCACCGTTCACCGCCTCCGAAGACTGGTTCGACGACCTAAACATGTATACTTCAATGGATTCTGTCTCCTACAATCGTATTCACTGTAATTATTACTGAATTATCTACATGAATAAGACGCTGTCACTGAAATCGATATTTACTCTTCTTGGTAACATCTGCGTGATACAGTGCTTTCATTTCTTCTTTATAAAACTAATTTCAAATAGCAAACTCACCAAAAAAAACATGACCTTTTCAAATTTGTTTTATTTCTAATATACTACAAATTATACTGTAAATTATTTTCACTAAATCAATGCGACTAATCATTGACCTACATTGGCATTGTAAATAGCAGACATTCCAAAGGCCAGGTATTGTTCAAAAGATATATTATTGTATAAAATATCACCTTAATGTTATGCTTCTTTATGGTCACAGATGTTAAATACGATTCATATCTTGTTACAATACAGTTATCTGGCTTACTTTGTGATAAATTGTAAGTCAAGAATAATTTACATATTTGGCAACTACTGAAACGTTAACTTTGTCACCAACATTATTTAATGTAATCCTTCTAAGTAACAGCAATTTTTTTAACGAACGCCAAGTCTAATTTAGTTTTAATTAAACTTCATAGTTAAATTTCACGGATCATTTTACACACTTTATGGTGATACTATATAAAAATATGTTCATTATTATCACAAAAAAATATCACTCGTAACGATGCTTTGATCTGTGAAACACCGTGACGAAAATATTTACATTATTTTTTTTTAATTATACAAATAAACATGATCTATTCAGGGTATACATTACACTATTTTCCTTTAAATTAGAATAAGTTCTCTTACCACAAATTATGCTTCATTTATAACAAGTTCAGTGAAATAGGACACACGAATTGATTGAAGAGACCACAAGAAATTTTCTCACGAATAATCGTTTATGTTTGGAACCGTTTTGACCTTAATAAGTAACCGCAAGACTTTCAATAGAAACTAATCGTTTCCACCGTAGTTAACATAATGCTTACTGCATACACATTGTATTTGTACTATATAATGTATAGCAAATAGAAATTGGCTATCAGTAAGCGCCGGCCGGAGTAAGACCCCTTGTAGAATATCAATGAGAAACAAATGTTGATTCTCAGAGTGAACAAGAAACAGTTTTGAGAAAACAATATTCCGATACGATACGTGGTGGAAATTTTAATACCTGACAAATTCCTTTGGCGTCATTCTTCAATTTGTTACCTGAGAACCTAACATTTTCTATTTACATAATGCGATTTTGTGCGTATACACGATAATGTTTTCCTGGTTATACGTCATAGACATCTATGAAATAGTTAATATTTTAAAGTATGTTTCTGTACGGTCATTTTATAGTTGTCGAAGAATATCGCACTGCAGATAAACGCTTTAGTTCGAATAAAAACCAACACGCGTCAACAAATATAATTCATCAGCCATAAAAAGTCTTTATTGTAGAAATAAAATTACAAAAAAGTCTGTTGGTATACTATAACAACTAAATGTAAAACTGCAAAGTAAATAATAATTCTTAAATCTATGCATATCTCGTTTTTATTCGAGGTTTTTCCACATCAACTTCTATTATCGTTGGCAAAACTCCAGGCAATGCGAAAATCATCACGTAAAGTTATGTCCTTCGTGCATAGAATATTTAACATATATTGAAAAACTAATAATCTTTTTTTTTTGTTACAGAATTGGTCTTTGCGGATTCGACAACCCACACAGAGATCAGAAAACAGATGAACTGAAAAAACACATAGGCCAGGTAATAATTGCAATATAAATTACCTACCGTTATTAAGAATATATTTTTTATAAAGAATATGATTAAATCTTATTCTTGTTAGTAAGCTTCTAAATAAGTGGTTTGTTATAAGAAAAGTTTTGCTTTTATTTAGAAGAATGTATTAATTGCCGTATGTAAACACAAACATTATTCGTGTTCCATTCCGGCCGAGGTATTATCGACAAAACAGCCTGAGCTGAGCTGAAAAGTCCGTTAAGGCCAACACCGAGATTCCATACAAAATAACAAAAATTTATAAACATCTTGTGTATGTATGGAGACTCTTCTCTCTGTCGTATGCAAAATTTGCGATGGCCGAGAATTTATCTAATGAAGATTACTTAACTGTCCATACTTGTCTACTAGTGAATATCTATTAGTGGTAATACTATTAAAAGGTAGGGCTTATCTGCATATTATTTAAATTTAAAACGCAGCACCTACAAGTGAATGATTGCGAAACTCTAGAATATAGAATAGTCAAATATATGACGAAAGCATTTGAAGGTCTTGAGATGACGTAATCAAATAATGAAGAAGACCTGATCGATGTTTGGGCTAAATTAACGAGTCAGTCAACGCCCACTCATAAAAATAACAATAAATTATGAAGCGGACTTGGGAGTTCTGCGTAAAATGAAATATCGTATCAAAAACGTAGATTTAGAAGCGTATACATAGTATATAAAATATATATAAATACCAAATTACATAAGGTATATAAACATTAAGTTAATCTTATATATTTTTAAATGTCTAGTTTCATATTAAAATTATATATTTTAAGTAAATCAAAGTAATAAACTAATATAGAACTTAAGCAATATTTAATATAAATCTATTAGTTCATATCCTGTCACTGAGCTTACTGACCCTAATTCGAAACAAAAACTGTTCACTTAATGAATGTTATTAAAGTTTTTACCATCATTACTAAAGACAATTTAATAAAAACATAAGCACCAAATTATATAACCATTTAGTGAGTTAAACAAAACACAATCGTATTCATTTGAACATACAATCATTATAATTATATATTTAGCAAATGTTTTGTTTATATTGCTTAATTTAACCAATCATTTGGTTTGCATTGTATATTAGTTTTCTAAAAATGCGAAGACAATTAAATGCCTTTTATTTTCTTACAATGACGCATTTTTAATAAATGTAATTGTCCTAAAAAATGTTTTTCTAACAGCGTTACTCAGAGCCGTATTCGATCTTATGCCTAAACTCTAATTTAATTTTAATAACAGTGCAACTAGCATACCCCCGATTGTTTAACTACAGATTAAAAGTTAGTTATTAGTGGTTGCCTGGAAAAAATCGCTTGAAAACGATAAGGCCGCAAGTTTCCTTTTAATTTTATTATGTTTATTTTTTATATTGTAATATAATGAAGTGTTAATAAATAAATAAAAGGATAGGCAGAGGAAGATATTTTTCCCTGCAATTATTTCTAGTAAACTTAATTTAATGGATAAATATCAAACAAACCTATAAAGAATACAATTGGAAAATATAGTACTGAGGTTATATTTATAAATTATGGAGTGTACTTTAGTCTATTACTGGTCAATAAAAACAGTGCTCACAATATTAACAAGCTGTCTGGCAAAAGGTTAAATATATCAAAACTTTTTGTTCCTAATTGGAAATACAATGTCTATGGAATCTACACATAAAGTAAAAAATATGTTTATAATAATTATAGATAACATCTATTTCAGTAGAAGTCACCTACCAGGGTAACAAATTTTAATCAAACAACTTTCAAAATCGAAATTCCATTAAATTTTATTATTAGTACTTTGTTTTTCAAAAGGTACTGCGAAACAGAAGGTAAAATATAATTCGGCAATTTCATAACAGTCGTTAAGTTAATAAACATTTTATGACCCGTAGCTAATATTTGCTCTCGGGCATACCGCTAGTCATTTAATAATTTGAAAAGGTCACCCAGTATGGCCTTATTCCACCTTTGATGAGGTGGAACAAACGAAAGACACGAGAATTTAATATAAGTTTTATTGAATCTTATTGCTTTGAAAGGTTATAATTGCCATTAAATTTCATTTACTACGCGTATCATTAGATTAAACATTTAATCAATTATATATTAAATTATTGATATTTTACTATATAAATTATAAGATGTAACTTCATAGAAATACTAATCATTTTCCTATTTGATTATTTGCAGCGTAGCGTGGCTTTTAGTTGATGAATAAAACGCTGTTTTCAGTAATGACAGTGAAATATTTTAATATAAAGAACTTTAACCTGTTAGAACCTCAAGTGAGATCATTCTTATGTTAAATTATCAAAAGTTTTTATGGGGTTTGATCATTAGCTATAATATCATGTTACTGAGGTCATCAACGATACTCGTCACTAAATCATATACGAACAACAAAATAAAAAATACAAACCAAAGATCTTATAATACAATAATAATACATAAGAATAATAAGTAATTTCTCAAACATACACATTATATTTATAAAATATTATTGACTAATTACTAATAATTATCTTTTGTAAGAGTTAATGACTAACGAAAGTTCTAACAATATTTTAATGTGACTTTAATTATCAAAAATCTTTTTTAATTACAGACACAAAATACATTGTTTATTATAATATGATGATTCATGAAAATAGTTTTTAAGTACTTAATCATAATTTAAAATTCATACATATTCTTGAAGTACAATTAAATATAAACGTTTTTGGCGCCATTATTACGTTTAGCTGTACCAACATTTTTCGAAGTTCTAAGGATTAAAATGGACATATTTTGCACTCGCTTATAAAATTGTGATAACAATGATTTGCTTTTGTGAATACAATTTTTATTTGTTTCAGGGTGTTAAAATAAAAATGGACGACGCGGGTAATATACTCATCAGGCGCTATTCGAAAAGTAGCGTGTTTGTGAAGAGTACAGCCGCCACAAGCAACGAGGAAACTGCAATAGGCCAGGATGTATTGAAATTGCCTGGCTATGGGCTTGAACAAGAGAAAATCTTTAAGGTAAGTCTACGAGCCTAGGCTGTACAATGTACGTGTTGTTCATTCAGGCTTTCTTAGGTTTTTAAGCGTAGCGATTACCTAAATCTTCGCAACTACGTCTTAAGACTATAGCCGAGTAGACCATCTCTATTAGCTTTACATTAAATAGCCTATAATTAAGCACTTAATTCATAGCAATTAATTAATTAGCATTTATTCTTTTGTTTTAAGTAGGTGATAAATATAAAGCGATATTACTCTATTTAATAATTAATCCCCCCTTGAATCCAGAAAACGTTCCGTTTGGTGCTTTGGGCCAAATATAATTCAGTAAGGGTTAGACAGTACCTTATACTAATTACGGGAAATGCTATTGTGGGTTTTTTACTGGATTTCAAAAGTAGATGCAGCATGTACGTAAATAGAAGTAATAATTATAGTTTAGATAATTCTTTTAAACTAGAACAGCATAGTTAACCTAAGTGACCAGAAACACAGACACAGAAATGTCTCTTATATGAAAATGATAAGACAATTCATGGATTGCTCATATAAATTGTACTAAATAATGATACTTACACATTTTTGTATCTTCATAGTTACAACATAAAATACATGTTTTGACATGAAAGTGATGTTTATCCGTAATCATTTCCGTCAAAACTCCTTAATGCAGTGAAATTTCGTAACCCGCTCTATTAATTTCACGGCTACCCATATAATTGCCTACGCTCACTGGAGGTAATTAGGGTCCACTGAGAAGAATAAAGTTTCAAAACTTTTCTTTTAAGTTAAAATAGACAAACATTGAGAACGTTACAATTTAAGGTACGGTTAGTACATTATAATTTTGGTGGCTTTGTGCCACCAACAATACTTTGTACAATTAAAAAAAAATATAGTAGCGAAGGTAATCTTTCTTTATCTAATTTATATTTAATAATACCTAAAAAAATATTTTTATTCAGATACGATAAAATGAGTTTTTTTCATCATACCTTGGTATATACGTAAGAAGTAGGCTTTTTAATCGACTTTTTCTTTATACGGAACCTTCTAAATTACTTACGCAAGTGCAGTTGTTTTGAGGGCGTTTCTCATTTCGTAAAAAATTCTTTACGCCCTGGCTTGATTATATATGTTTCGGAGTCTTAACATTTTTCTTAATCAATACTAAAGTGCTCGTACATTAGAGAACAGAGTAGCAGAACTGTAAAAAAATAAACGTGGCACTAGGGGACTGCTGCGGTAAAGTTATTGCATAGCATTTTTTATCAACTTATGCATTTATAATTATTTATTATTCTATATATCATGTATATACTTTCTTTCATTGATATAAATTCAATCTACCATTCTACCAGACTCAGACTAACACGTCACTGTTCTCGTTAGAGAGAAGGAAATACGCAGTATGCAATCTGTCCTATTCTAACGCACCTGCGCTACGACACCGATCACGCCAGACCGATGTGAGACGCAGTATCCGTTCTGTCCCGCTCTAACGCGTATTGGCCATACGCGTATCGTCATCGTGTGTTAGGTTATTTTCGTTACGGAATTTCTTGATTCGGTCGCCACGCTCAGAGCCCGCAATAAAATCTATGCAATAGCTTAATAAAACAGTAAGAACAAAATTATTGTTCTGTCCGTTTTATAGAAAACTCACTGTATGAAAAATATAAAAGATAATTATTCTAATTTCTAGAGTAATAATCCATTGTACACATTTCAAACATATTTGAGATGTCACGATTGTTCGTCTACGCACGCTCACGTTTCGGCCATGACATTGCTTTATATTTTTTTATAGTTACATAACCTTTATATATTTGGAATTTCCCTTACGTAACAATTTACGAGTCATTTATCCATTTGTGAACCATTATGACGCGAGCGTATTAGTATTTCAAGAATTTTCTATAAATGTTATGAACTTTTCAGACCAAATCAATCTGAATTGTCTAGACACTTGGGCTAGGTGTGTTAATAATATGATTCTATATAAATATATATTTTATAGACTGCACTAATTTTGCAATTATATCCCGTTTTGCAATTACATACACAAATTAAAAAAAAACATGTTATCCAATAATTGCATATTATTTAGCCATTAATTAACAATACCTTGTAACATCTGTATTGACGCAATATTTCGACTATATCTTCTATCTGTATTAGTAATTAGGTCATTTCAAACAATAGTACTTCCTAGTTCTAAGTCTGTTAGTAACTTATACACCATTAACGTTGTTTTCGTAAGTACGAACAATGCAAGAGATAGCGCCTATTATTATTTAACTAGAAACAGCCCAACAGTAATTAGTGGTATAAATTTGATTTAGTTAAAATAATTATTCACTTCCGCCATCTCATAAATATGTAAGCTTTGAAGCGTATTTTGGTAGCTTTTATCTCGTATATGTAATTAAAAAAGCATTTTGTTATCCGTTAGGAATCAGTCAGATTTGTTACTATGAATGCTGTTTTTGTGTCACATATAAAGATTCATTGTTATTAATTCCTCCTTCCTATAGCCAGTTTAAATATTGTGTTAAGGGAATTATAACTTTTATAATAATAAGGCTTTTAGTCGAAAACAAAGTTACAAAACGACAGAAGAAATAACTGAATAAAGATTCAGTGAAATTTTAAAAATCAAATTAAAGAATATTAACGGTTGACCAATGCGCCAAATGAAGATAACATCATCAACTTTGCTGGTTGTCAATAGTCAGAACTTAATAGTCAATAGTTAAACCTTCTAAACTTTTTATATAGAACCTCCTTATATGATTAATTAACGAGCAGGTTTGAAGTATGGTTTCGACAGGTAGTGCTATTAAGTTGTACAAGTTGATCCAATTCATAAGATAATTGTGGTGGCGCTGGTTTTTAGCCAATCTTAGCAAACGCGGTTTTTATGAGATATGTATATCTTTATATATAAGTATAACAATTAATTGCTGCTTGTTGGTCTCGTTTAATTAAGAATGGCTGAAAGAAGGTAGCTTATTTTGATCTTTAGTTATTCATGGAAATTCCGGTATAGTTTAAACTATAAGAAACTTATATATTTAAAAAAATAATTAGATCGTTGAAGACAATTTTTATCAGGTCATTTATTATTTGCAATTTGACTAAGTGAATTCGAAAATTCAGATATTACTACAACTTAAATTTTATTTTAAGTATCTTTATAAATTTTGTGTGAGTCTTTTCAAGTTGATTTGGAATGATTATAATGAACAATTAGACGTTTTGTTTTGAGCTCGAATCTTGAAGTTTTCGGATTCGCTGGTACGAAATACAGGTTTTTTTTTTTTTTTTTTTATAGAACAGGGGGCAAACGGGCAGGAGGCTCACCTGTTATCGGTGTCTATTTCAAATAAGTATTAAATAGCGCCGTTTGCACTTTACTTTTTTATCTAAACAAACAAAAGCAATTACTTGTGTCTTACCATAATTATAATGCAAGAAAATACTATTTTCTCTAGCTAAAATGTAAGAAAACTTAACGTTGACTCAAAATGTTACTGTACAGTTTTATATATTTTTATCTATTGTATTATTCCGATGCACAAATAATATACTAAGTATCTACAGATCTTGCAAGTTTTAGTATATATGCATTAGCTTTGTCTTTTGTTTGCTTAGTAATCATTTCTACCTACGTAGTCTTATGTCAGACAAGAGTACCGATCTAGTTGACCCAGTTTATAACCGGATTAATGCTAAATGCCTTTTTGTAATTATAGATATAAAAGCCGGTTTAGGCCCATTATGGTTAATACAATTCAAGTGATTTTGTAGTAATTATATCAAATCAATATAGCTACTTTAAATAAGGTGCCGCGCCCATACATGAAAACCTTTTTTATATCTTTATGTTACATTCAGTTTAATATAAAATAAAATTAATAACTGTTACCTGTAGAAATACTTTTACATAATAAACAATAGGCGTGAAGTGGATATAAATTATATTATCATCGACAATGGAGATTTTAAAAAGACATTAAGTTGTTAGACGGAGATTGTTGTTGTATCGGTCGGGAGTTGTGTAATACGTCGATAACATCAACAGACCAATTGCATAGGATGATTATTATGTAAGATCATTGTAAGTAGGCAGATTTAATTAGACTTTCGTTTGTTGATGAACACATCATGAACTCTCGCTATTAGCCGGAAGTAATGATTGTACTAAAAATTTTGACGTTTGATAGTACTCTCAAGTTTTGATATAGATGTAAAAATTTAAATATTTGAGAATTCTGAAATTCGAAATATTGTATATTAATTGATATTCCAAATTCCTTATCCAAGAAAAATACAAGGTCATTTAAATATAAATGAAACTAAATTTTATTACAATTAATCAAATTTAAAAACTACTGTCTACCCTAAATTTAGTAATTTCTTGTCATTTTTAAATCAAGAATGTTAATTTTTATATTAGTCTTCATAAGATTTCATATTAAAAGTTCCTATATATTTTCAGCTATTCGACATGAAAAAATTTCAATCAAACGTGAATCGGGAGTTGCGTCGCTCGTATCCGGACAGACGGCGTCTGGAGACACAGTGCCTCAGCGCAGTTGCTTTTGTTAAGTCAGACAACGACCTTCTAGAATGCCCCATCTGGGCCCTGATCATCAATGTTGTCGCTATGGACATGCTTAAGTCTAAGTTACCCCCAGGTAAGTCAAATATTATCCTATAAAATAGTTTGGATGTAACCTTTTATGCTAATATAATATGTAACTGTATAATATAATATATAATATAATATAATATGTAATGTGTAATGTTGTTGTAATACAGGAAAAAACATTGTATACAATAAAGAAAACTAAGTAAAAAAGTAAGTCTCAAAGCATACTAGAGTACTTTTATACGATACAATAAGGCGTGGAGTTTCTTTTTATCTATAAAAAGACTAGGATATTATTTTATGGTTAACGTGAATCTAGATTAAACAGTAAAAACTATCGTGGTGCACAAAGAGACCAGAAGGTATGCACTTTACTGAACAACACGTGTTCCGCAGTAAAGACTTGTATCCGGCTGACAAGCTGATTGACCTTGACGAACCGTTCGCTTTCTATAATAACATTATGTTTATTTAAATCACCTTTATTCGAACTTGCAAACTATATCCCTAAAATTTATGTGCAGTTCTAGTTCCATAACAATATGCACATGATTTTTTGAATGATATTCACTAGTGCAATATAAAAATTTTCAGAAGTCGCTTCTTATCTATAGAATTTTAAGAAGACACTGAATCCTATCATATTCTATTTAAAATTGTACAAATCAGCGAAATTTTGTCTAACCAGAAACATTATTAAAAAAGCGAAAAATTAAGGACCTCCTCACTTGTCAGTGCGTATTACACAACTATTCGCACTTGACTTGACTGATGATACTTGACACCTGAATGTTTTAATATTTAAGTGGCAATAATAAATTGTATCGTTAATATAAATAACCTACTTACTAAAAAGGTAAATTATGAAACAGATCGTGTATAAGATCAATATGATAAAATTATTTCATTCCCACAGATGCCTTTCACTGCTACATTGATCTATATTTTTTCTGTATTCATTGACGTTTTCGACACCGTGTGAACAATTGAAGACATTTAGATATCTATGGAAAGTGTTTATCGTTTTGTAGAGGGAGATGTCTTTATGAATTGATTTATCAATTCACTGCGTTATAGTCCCGTCTTCATAAGAACTGAATAATATATACTACTTGTAGGATAGTCCGCTTAATTTAATTATGCACCGATCAGTGACGCGTGAAAGCAAAAAGAAATGAAAGCTTAAGTTAAGGCGCTCATTCGCATCCTTTAATATTTTAAGTTATATTAAGCGAATGCTTAGACTGACGCGTGACACAAAGCCTCCCTGAACCCTGCCGAGGTTAGGTTAAAACTAAATTATTAATTTAATATAGCTTTACAACGAAGGTACTTTCTCCAAAGTATTGTCTGTGTGGTAAAAGCTTATTTTGAATAACGATCCAAGTTATAAGATTACTTGTATAACAAAAAGGCCATTTGAAAATTGATTGTCTCAATAAAGAGAACCCTTCTAACCACAAATTTGTCACGGTCCTGATTCAGCAAAAACTCAGCATCGGGAAGTTACTTTATTAAACCCATTTGTTGAGCCTGGCAGACTCAATTCAAAAAACTAACGCACGCGTTGAATCATCAGTAGGTTTTTTTATACAAATTAAATGCTTTGAAAATATTACTTTACGTATTTAATAATTCACTTTTTATTAATCATATTTTTATATTGTTGAGAACATTTTTGCAGTGATCATGATAAAAAAACTATCTATAATATTTTGTTTTGTTAAAATCTAGAAATTAATCTCAAATATCTAGAATGAGTAATCGCTCGGTAGTATTTTAAACATGAAATGATTACGAAACTCTAGAATATAGAATAGTTTTCTTTTGTTTAAAGGAAACAAAGCCTTATATAAAATATAAAAATACCTAGATTGTATTTTAAGTATTAGCAAGCGTAGCTATGCATCTACAGCAAGCTGTCTGTAGATAGTAATTTACACTCTTTTCTTTTTTTTCTTTTCCTTATTAAAAAAAATCTATTAAAATTGATCACGACGTTTCATAAAATCTTATAACTGATTCTTATCCCAGTTCAGCCTACCCCGATTTCTTCACCATATCAGAAAAACTTGTCATAATAATGAATTTATCAAGTTCAACAAGTGCATTGGTAATTTTCAATGCAATATTTCAATCAAAGTTACTATTTGTTTGAAAATGTTAGTATCGTTCTTGCAATTTTTCTTACTTCAACCACAACGCAATCTCGCACTCACAGATCCCACAGCTGAATAGAAAGACTAACTGTCTATAGAACCAAATCGGATCGACCATTTATCTTATAACCATTACTTATTTAGAAAACTGAGGCAAATACTATTTGTAATGGGCATATCGTATTTAAAGCATGACTTTACTACAAAGCACTTCCTATAAACTTTATTAATTTAATATAAACTTATCAAGGTTTCACTTACAATTTTTGTTGTTTAAAATATGTAGGTACCTTATTGTAGCTACTTTTACTTTTAAGATTTAATATTTTCTGCGATAGTAATAAACACAACAAAAATTATGATTTAATTGACTTAGTGTTTCTGTAAAATTGTATTTTCCTTACTTATGGTAATTATTCCCTTTTTAATTTATTTAATAAAATTCCAACTTCTTTAATTTAATCTATAATTTCATATAAAGGAATGGCAACACACTCAAACTTAATAATTTCTAATTTTCGTTAAGTCGGGTTGCCTGGAAGAGATCTGTCCGATCAATAAATATATAGAGAACTACGAATTTCTAACAAGATTTTTTTGTGATACGAAACTTACGTTTTAGCAGTTATCAAAAGCTAAATTGCCGTATATAACCTCCCCATGGTCACAAAGTGCAGTAAAATGCTTTACCTTGTCTCAGACCTCAAGATTATGCAAGTGAACAATGAGACGACCTCTATCTTATCATTAAAATACTAACGAACAAAATTTAATGTTTTAATTCCTTCTCACGAACAACTACCACGACCTTGAACAGTTTTCGTAACCAGAGAACAACTTACTTATTATTTAAAAAAATAATATTCATACGTCACTACTAAAAAAGAAAGTCAAAGCAAAAATGTTCTGCTATAGACTTACTAAAGAATATAATATTTAATTCTATGTAATGATAATAAAAATATCGCTTAAAACTGTTCGATCTGACCTTTCAATAAGATCTTCGGAGTTATAGGGCTGCTCTGGACTGGTTTTTTCGCACGGCAAGGTGATCTGCTGATGATTGGCAAAGACTTCCGGAATCTGTAATTGTTATTACAATGTATAAGATGTTCATAAATGGATGCAAATACGTAAACCAGGTGCAAAGTATATATTTTGCAAGATTCAAGATAGGGGCAAAAATTATAGGTATACATAAAGATTATTCATTTTCTTATATTCATTAATATATTATTTTTTATAAAATAATGAATATTTACCAACAATACAATTTAATGTAATTTTATAAATTGCCCACAATCACATCTCGGGAGTATTGTGAAATCAAATCTAATATAATATTGCACATCATTTCACTCAAGTCGTCTGTAACCATATCGCTAACGCCAAACCAACATTAGATGTTAATATTGGTTATGTGAAAATAACATACAGCGCATGGTAGAACAATATTTAATGGGACCTAGTTGATTTCAAACTATGGATCCGGAGCTATGGCTTACTATATAAGCTTCAAGATAGTGTGGGGCCACTGAAAATCGAAGGTGACTGCAACTTAAAGCTGATTTGGCCCTATTTTTGGTGGGTATATTGCTTTAATTAAATAAATATTTTTCTACTTTTCACAACTTTTTACAACCTGGAATATATCCATGCTCTTTTAAGGGTACACGGGATTTCCAGCTATCGTTCAAAACCTTCATCAATTCGATTAAATACGTTTGACTATCTAGCAAATTACAGCTATTCCTAACCATAAAATTTTACAAATCTCGTACTAGCGAGCTTTACACTGAAATGTTTCTGGTTGAACGGATATTTTACGCACACCATACATTGTTATACCATAATAACTATGGGAAAGAACTAGGTACGCGATGCGGTATAGTGTACTTAGTTCCCGTGGTTCCTGATAAGATTCTCTGATTTCCGTTGCGGTTTAAGACCATTATCGGTTATGAGGCAAATAAAATTTCTTGTTCCGGGTATGAAAGTCTTTACATAACGTTATGGTCTACGCCTTTTTTCTGTCCGAACCTTCAACGCTTTAGTTTTCCGTTTCCGTATGTCATATTGAAATCACTCTTTAATGTCATGGCTAGGCTTGCATTATCATTGAAAGAAATATCTAGAAATAATTCCGTACTTAACAAGGATTTAAAAATAGATATGCAATCGGTTGAAGGAGATCGTGACATGAAAATCAAATTTTGTAAGTGGTCCAAAGAGTGATGTAATCTTCATTTTGAGTCCATGCTCACTTCATTTGTCTCGATGTAGTTACCACTTTTGAACTAATTTAGTATATATTTTCAATCTGTGAATTCATTTGGTATTTTACATATGTATTGAGCAGAATGCAATAATTTAGCAATATTTTGCAGACAAATTTCGGTTTCATCATGAAGGTCGTCGTATTCGTGACTCAAAACATAACTGGATCGTGGAATCGCACATTTACCCACATTATACAATACCGTAATAGCTAAGTGGAACGTGCATCTTTGAATTGGATTTTATTGCGTAGATATATTGTAAATTTTGTGTAGCCTTAGCGTATTGGTTTCAGCGTGCGACTTGCAACGTTGAGGTCGTAGGATCGATACCCGGCTTTGCTGTGTTTCTTTCTATGTGCATTGTGCATATTTCACATTCGCTCGAAACGGTGAAAAAAACCTACATGTGTTAGACCCAAAAAGTCGACGGCGTGTGTCAGGCACTGGAGGCTGATCGCCTACTTGCCATTACACTGAAAAATGATCATGAAACACATTCAGAAATCTGAGGCCTAGACCTGAGACTTTGTAGGGCCCACTGATTTGTTTTTATTTTTTATATTGTAAATTTCAAATAAAACTATATTTTAACACCCCGTTGAACAGTTCAATCGACGGCGTGCATCAGTCAAAAGGTGATCACATATTAAGGTAAACATTATATCGAAACAGATTCAGAAATCTGAAGCCAAGACTGAGGTTTTAGCGGCACTGGTTCTTTAAGATTCGATAGCCAAAACCTATTCAGGTAATGAATGTTTTCTTCTTCGCGTGGTACACATAACATATAAAACGAATGTTAATTAATATGGCCACAAAAAAATCAAACTGAATTTAATATCAATAATAATTTTTTATATATTGATTCTCATAGTCATACTCGTTTTCTCTGTATTATAATTCCAGCAACAATTTCTGTACTAAATAAAACACGTTGGGATCACGGTATCACTGCATATATAGTTTCATAAAAAATATTTCGTAAAACTCGATCAGAAAGTAGTAATAACATCTGTTTACTACTGTTACTAAATTGATTTACATCACACTTTCGATAGTTCACTCATGGATTGTTTTGCATAATTCCGTCACGATTTGTCTGGATTGACCGCTAATGATTCAATTACCGTTTGTTTCAAATTATGTGTACAGAATACGTAGTCTAGATACAATACGCATCAGCGCCATCAAATGATTTTTGTAACGTATTAGAAAAAATATATTACTCTAAGCTGAAGTGACGCTTAGCCTAGTTTTATTAAAAATATTTTTAAGCACAAAAAATATAGTAGATATTAACTTCCAAGCGTTTGTCGGAACTTTTTATATATCGTCTCCAATGCTAAAGTGGTTCCACTTTGAAAAATGGTCCTTCAGCTTAGCATTCAGATCAGCAAGTCTAATATGAATTCTAAGGCCGTGGCGCTCGTTGTATGAAGAATTTATATGTAGAACACCGGGTTATTCTTATAAAATTTTAAACGTTGTAAAACAAAAAACGCTTAACCTTTGAAATAATAACTAAATAAAACTTGTAATAAAACTTATTATAGATTACACAATCTTTGCATAAAAAAGAAATAAATCAGTGGCGCTACAAGCTTAGGTCTTGGCCTCAGATTTCTAAATCTGTTTCATGATCATTTTAAATCTAATTGGCAAGTAGGTGATCAGCCTCCAGTGTCTGACACACGTCGTCGACTTTTTCGGTCTAAGACATGTCGGTTTCCTCACGATGTTTTCCTTCACCGTTCGAGCAAATGTTAAATGCGCACATAGAAAGTTAGTCCATGGGTGCACAGCCGGGGACCGAACTTACGACCTCAGGTATGAGAGTCGCACGCTGAAGCCACTAGGCCAACACTGCTCTATCTATCTTTCCATAAACAAACTTTTTTATTTCATATTTGATAGAATATACTACTCTTTGCCCTTGTAGATAAGATTCAAAGACGTTTAAGTGCGAAATTAATTTTACTTTTTACTTTGAAGCTTTTAAAGGATACAGTAAACAGAAAAGATTAGTTAGACTACGAATGGTCACAAAAATTTAGAATTTTTACAGACGTTAGTTTGAATTTGTCCTGGCTTAGCTATAGTGCCTGAATAGCCCTGTGAGTTTTGTAGTCAAGATTTGTTGAGCGCTATCTTGTTTTTACAATCACTATCTAGCATCAGAGGAATAATGCCTTTAAACACCTTTGTTGTTTTGTCTTCGTTTACACTGTATTTACCTTTATCGATGGTGTTAATGTGTGAATTTTTCGATTTTCTCCTTAGAAATTGTTTATCTATATATTATAAATTACAGGTTGTTAGATAATGCCTATTATTTTGAGATGAAACAGCGTATTAGAAATCTTTATCGTGGAACTATTTACAAGGAAATGGACAGGTGGTTTTCGTTTTGTTTCTAACAATGTTACCAACACACGTTAATTCATTTTTCTATTTAATATATATATATATATATATATATGTGTGTGTATTAAATAGAAAACGTACTGACCAATCTGTCTGAATTGATACCGTTATTTACAGTGCAGTCTAGGAGATAAGTAGGATTACTCATAAAATGGAACGAACTTTGCATTAATGCATGCTATTATACAACCAAAGCTGAGATTACTTGCATTGTTGTTTAATACAAATTCTGTTATAATAATGTTCTACGAAATGAGTAGTTTGGTGCAATTTTCTATACTGCGTTCTAAGATATCAAATCGACATAGCGTTTGGGAATTTTCTTAGTTATTTTATGTATTAATGACTTAACTATTTTAAAAAGTACATGTAAACGTTACTTTTGTATAAGGAGAATAATGAAGGACGCTTAAAGACGTTATATATTCTAATGCTAGAACCTTCAACCTTTAACTGATCAAGTCGTGGCGAGTGATTGCCATTCGATCCCGGCATCACGACATCATGCTCATACATTGCGCAAATTTAAATGTTGCCAATTGCTATGTTACTTAATGCGAAAATTGTATTTTCTTAATAATTTTGTTACAACTTGTTGCAATGAATTCCAATATTACAAAAACAACAGGTAAACATAATCAAAAATCAATATAGGTATACATATTACATATTAATAATCCAGTGGACCAACCCAAAACGGGTCTTGTTCATCCGTTTCTTTGATAATTATTATTTCAAATACTTAAATGTGATCAGTCTACTGTGGCTGACTCGTGTTGATTTTTGGATTTGAGACATGCTAGTTTCCCCCTTCAAGTGCTAGATGGTCATGGAAACATAGTTTATATGAGTGTAGCCGTGATTCGAACGCACGACTTGAGGGATGATCGTCGCACGCAAGCCCCTAGCACTGGTTTTTGAAATATATACGACCTACTCTATTGAATGCGATTTCTTAAATTTATATGCTATATCACGTTTCACGTAATATTCATATTGTTCATATTGTACTGTTACTAAAAATATACATGCAATATTATAATCTAAGATAATCTCCACTTTATAAGCAGAGTTGTATTATCATCAAATGAAATAATTGACGTGTCCCTATCTCTACGCGTCATGCTATTGAAGTTAAATATTGTTTTTATTACTAAATAACAACCACATTCCAAATGAATCAACAACAGGTATTAATAACTTAACCAATTATAACATGTCTAATCTCTATAAACTAATAAAACCGCGTAATTCGATGCGGCTTCCATATATTTTTTGGTTGGAAATCGTTATTCGATTCACACATTGATTTTTAGTTATGCTTACTTTACCAGTACATTTCATATTTAATGTATAACTAAGAACAAAGAATACCTTTACCTATATTATTAAATGGGATTCGTAAAAATTGTCGATACTGACTTTTTTTCTGTAAAGTGATCGCGGATCTTTTGCTTCACTGACTCAAATTTCCTAAGAAATATCAAGACTGCCTTCATTATTATTTCAATGCAATGTTTCTCAGCTTATAATGTTATTAATAAATAAATAATTTGCATATTTTGTAAATGTTTAACTTTAACAGTTAACACTGAAATTACTTCCTTATTCTTATCATTACTTTTTGCCAACAGTTCAAAGACCATTGGACATCAAGAACCGGCCGCGTATCCCGATTCCTGATGAGGATCCTTACAGTATCGCCAGTTCCAATGCTAACGGATCTGGATCGAGTGGTAGTTCCGGTGGCTATGGACACAACGGGCATAATGGTCATCTTCTCACAAACGGGCACAACGGCCATGGTGTCGTAGCAGCCACCCGGGAACAGCTCATGATGCAAATGGGGCAGAGGAGAGAGAAGCCACCGAAGTTGCCACCGAGGGAAAATGGATATGGCCCAGCTGATATTCCTAAAGTGAGTATATCCATGAAAGCATTAACTTTTTAACATGTGATAATGATTATGAAAGTGCATCTAGGTCGTTGGAGATACAGTCAAAATCGTTTATGACGACATAGTTTAGAACAACATACCGGTTATATTAACCAAAATCAAAGGTTCCGACTGAATTCTATTGTATTAGGTACTCAATAACAACGTCATCGGCTGATGAGTTGTCCTCTCGATGTCGTTATAACAGATTTTGACTGAGTCACATAACAGGATTTTTCTGAAATTAAAATATGTAATTTGTTATTATGTAATTAACTGTGCAATATTTCAGTCACAATTAACATGCAAAAATGTTTAATGAGAATTGAGCTCTCTTATCAAATGCACTATTGATCTATATTCGGTGACCTTCAGCAATAAGTAGTTTATATAATTTGAAGCTATTATCTGAATTATGATTTGTTAATTTAATATGTTAGGTCTGACGTAATGGATTTAATGTGGCTTCAAGCAGTCGAAGAATTTCGAAATTGAAAATTACATTATGTTCTTTTACTTATTACAAATAAGTAATTTTCGTTTTACGCAAGTTTTATTTACTCCAATTTTTACACCTAGTTTGTGTGTACGTGAAATATTTACAAATCTTACGGCTAGTTGGGTTTGTTTAATAAACCTAAGTATTTCAAGACTGTAAACGAATAAATATATTTTAACTAGCAAACTCGGCCAAGCATTGTTGTGGCTAAGGTTTTTATATTACATAGTAGTAAACTATTGAAGGGAAAGAGTAGGAGAACTTTTGTGAAAGGTAGATAGCTTATGTGAAACTTTTAACACAGCGCCATCTGTTAGAATTGTATCAAATAATAAACAAATATTTGCAATAAAATAATATTGAGATAGGATAGCTTACATCTGGACACTCTGACACGTAATGTATATATATTAAGATGGCTTATTTATAATTTACTTTTTAAATAATGGTTTTTATGCACATTGTGATAAAAGCTTAGTATAAGAAGACTTATTATTTATTTTTTACAATGTCCTAATCCAGAAAAGCTGTAGAGACGCAATAACAAATCATGATGAATATTTAAATGATTACATACTCAATAAAGCTATCAAAACATGTCGAAAACGGTGATTAATATTCCATCCACACGGTGCTGTCACAAATATAGCCTTATTAAATTGATAAGAAATGTATTATTCAATTTTCTGGCTCCTTATCGTTCCCGTCATTCAGAGACCTCTAAGCTTGAAATCATTAGTCGAAAATTTTAAATCAAAGGACCCCTAATGGAACCAAATTCATAATCTCACCGGTACACAAAGTATCCATATACATAACACTGCGATAAATGCAGATTTACGCAAAGTGATTTTTAAATTGCCGACATGAATAATGATACAATTCAATCTGCTTGCTGCATGCTTTGACGTCTAATGCAATTTTATCATTTAATGATCATTATGACTAGATTAATATTGAATTTTATTTAATTTTTTTTTACGTTTATCTGAACTATTTCATTTTATATTTCTGCCCATCTTACTGTACTGTGCGTTTTACTGGTTGGGCTTATTTGTGTTCGATTCTTGATAAAACAATATCTTGTCGTTTTTCAGGGATAAATTATTTACAAAAAACTTGTAAACGGTTATAGACTTTTAACAAATCTTGGTAATTAAACTTTGATGAGCTGCAGTAATATTTCAAAATGGCTTAATATATAATATTTAATTTATTTTCAATTAAAATGAAAACAAAGAATAGCAGTCCGCTTAGCTATTAGTTTATAATTTCTAGAGATTTCCACAAAAAATACTCTACCTAATCGCGTCTTAAGCAACGATTTCCTACGTCCTTGTGTTAGAACTTCCTTGTGAAACACTATCTAATATACATACTAATTACATTTTCTGTTCATAAATTAACTTCAACATTAGATAAGCAACCGTTGATGATATCTTGATTGCGTTAAATGACTTTTTTATTGTCGTAGTGAGGGTACAATCATGTTTAAATTATATTTTTCCTCTCATCTGTCATAAATATTTTTAATTTTTATAATCAGACTTATCTTTTATCTTATTTTAATATAGAAGTGAAAGTTTCACGTCTGTCTATTCCGATAACACGTCACATTTGTAAGTAGAGTTGCTCCATTCAATCGTATCTATGATAACTACGAACAGATTCCTGATTTAAAGAAAATTGATCATTATGGAGTGTCCAATAAGGACCTTTCTCGTCTGTGAATCATGCAGAGCGCTGAATATGAAACAGTGTGTACTCGAATTTACAGCCCATAGTTACACCAGTGAACAATGGTAGAGCAGATATCCACGACATATCTCAGATATCACAGCGGCGTAAGATAAATGACAGTCAGCGCCCGACTAAACTTCGATCTTCTTTTATTGGTTTAACCAAATGCTTTTGCTATGACATTACAAAGATGAAAAATGTCCTTTGTGCCTTATATTCACTTTTTAACTTGATTTAAAGCTTCGCACTTTATCTCAGCATTCGTACGACTCTAGACATCCTGTGACCTTGTCAACTCAGCTGCACTCACATTTTTCACGATAAAAAAGTAATGTTTAAGATGAAATTGTAGATATAATTTAATGTTCGCCCTTAAGGAGTGAAGTATTTTCCTGGAATGTTTTTTCTCGAGAACAAAAATAAAATAGAGCATTCGTGAGTTATGGTAACATGATTCTGTGGCAGGGTGGTATGCATAATTTCTTTTGCTTGATAAAGCCACACGTAAACTTAAGGTCTTGTACGCCTGACTCCATCAAGAGCGACTTTCCTTTAGCAAGTATAACTTTTAACTTATAAAATCCGTCCTCGGGCATGCGATTCTCTGCAAGCAATATTTGTTTGAAAAGTGATGAGGCAAAGGATACCTTGGCTTTACATTATGAGCCAGTATCGTTGTTTGGTGTATATCTTAACTCGTCGTGTAACAAGATAAGACTAGTCAAATACCCACGCTATTTGTGTTTTTTGTCCACGACTAGTTTTTAATTCTATACCCCGATAAAATAATCGTGTTGACGTGTTTACATTGAGACCGAGAACTTATTTAGTGGTGTATTATTGTATGAATTTAATGCCTGGAGCGATACGATGTGTTGGGTCAATAAAAGAATGGAGAATGGCAAAATCGCTTTATGTAAATAAAAGAATAACAATGCTATCTTATTGTTATTGCATATTTACATTATGTAGTGATTTATTATTTATTTTTAAACTAGGAACGATGTTTTGTAGACTGTGCCTGGCATTTTTAAATAAATTTGTGTCATGTGATTTAATTAAATTTAATGTATTTTTCACAGCCGGATTACGATGACATCGATGATCGTGTACCTACGCAATTCCCAAGGGGCAAGTCTGATAAAGGAAAGGATAACAAAAAATACGGTAAAAAATCTTTACTATTAGTACTATAATTTCAGATTTTTTGACAGCGTAAAAGTTGTTCCTTTACAAATCAAAAACATAATATATTTACGTTTTTGATGAAATCTAAAAATGCACAGATTATATACATATCACTTCAACAAGGATTAATGCTAATTAATTGAGCGTGTATCTTCGTAGCTTAGGTCTCAAGTAATTAAAATACCCTTTATTCATTTAGAAAAGCGCCAGTACTTAACCTTAATTAACAGAAATGTAGATCCGAATGTTTGAAACAATTGCCGCATTAATTATTCTGTAGTAATAAATTGTTAAAAAAGGAATAGATTTTTTTCCAAACTGCTTTATGGTTTTAGAAGACATAGTTCGTTACGGAATTAAATAGTTAATTAACCAACGTGAACATTTATTAATTTAAATGAAACATTAGTAAAATTAAGTATGGTAAATAGAAGTTGAAATTTTATTTTAGCAAGATTACACACACATGAACTAAAGGTTTTATGATAACCCGTAAAATAACAAATATTTTTATCTAACACAAAGTCTGGTCCCATGAAGCGTATCGAGGCTTAAACATTTCTATAAATAATATATACAGACAAAATCAATTATTTATTTTTATACAGTAACAGCTGATGACTTATTATTGAATGTGTGATTAATAAACTACATTTTGTGAATATATATATATATATATTTATATACCATACTATATAATAATAATAAATAAGCAAAACAGTTATATAACTGTTTTGCTTTCAATTTTTTAAATATATCTTTTAAATAAAGAATATTCCATCAGAAGACGCCTTGAATAAGTTACACAAAATTGAAAGCAAAACAGTTCCTTAGCATAAACTGTTTCTATAAGGCGTCATTTTTATGCGATTTTACAATGCGCTGTAATAAAGCGATATTAATAATAAAATTATACATTTATTTTTGATTTATCACTTCATATATGTTGGTAATACTCCTTATTCTTATGATGGTTTTATTTTGCTGCATTAAGCCATTTTGTAAACATTATGATCGACCTTGTTGCGACCCGTACCAATTTTTGTTATTACCATTCTTCTCACGAAAATGCCTGTAACCAACCATTTTAGTTCATGCTAATTGATCAGTTTATTGGTGATTCTTGTAATCTCATTATGGGATAACCTAAACTTGTGAATAATAAAAGCTAAATTAATAAGCCATAGTTCATATAATCATTGTGGAAATAAGATCGCTCTCACCCTTTCAAATTACTTAGAGCAGAGGTGAGTAGACAATACGGTTTCACAACGCGGCTGACATTTCGGCAAATCCTTGATATTTGAGTTATCGTGCGGGGCGTAGGATGCCAATGTGTAGGGAATGTTCGTTTAAATACTCATTATATCAGCATGACATCATTCGGCCTAGAACATATATTAGAATGCGATATACAAAATATGGAAATTATATTATTTAAGTGGGTTTGCCGATAATCAAAAGTTGACATGATTACAGATGACCCCTACTACTGCGGTCTGCGCGCTCGTGTGCCAAACTTCGTGAAGACGAACGGCAAGCACGTCCTGCCGGCGATGACTGAGCGGCTCACCCTGAAGGAGACGCCCGTGCCGAGCAAGCGCTACAGCGTGGCCCATGCGCACCCGGGGCCATTCCCGGCACACTTACCGTTCGCCCCAATGCCACAAGCCGCCCTTTGGCACGCACGTTCCTACGACAACGGAATCGGTGCGTACGAACGTCCCAAAAAGGAGAAGCTCATGTATCAATTCTATCCTGACAGAGAACGGAGGCTCCGCCCTTTGGTGATTCAGCAGCCCCGCTAACTAACTCACTTTTAGGGATCTCCGCTACAATCTTGGTATTTATTCTTTTCTGTTATTCGCTTCGCTTGGTAGCACGCCTCTGCTTTCTTACAGTATCATACTTCTTAGTAGTCTCGTTCATCACTTTAGTCATTTGGGACTTCTTCAGATGTGAGTAAATTCTGAATATATTTTGTTGTTCAGACATTGGTCACGTGTTATTTTCATGGCATCGTTTAATCTAATAACTTTACCGTTAATTTCTAAGCTGTTTCGTCTCTCTTTCTTTTCCAGTTTATTTCAGCTGAATGCAGTGATGTGCCGACCATGAGCTGCTAGTAGGATCGCTTTGCATGCGTCAGAATGTTAATTTAGGTCTAATATTGATCACCCTTTTGATTAATATTTCCATTGAACGTCATTACGTCATAGAGACCATTTGGGGATAATTTTCGTTGCATGTTTATTGTAGGGTTTTATACCGAAGGCATGTAAAACAATTTAAAGTCTTGACAAAAAGATTAATGTAGTGATACTATATTCAAATAAAGCCTTGTTCGATATTGGCATTAACATGACCATGTACTTGTAAAATGTAGCGTCAACTTTACACAACTCGATTTTGCTTTTTCCTACATTTATCCCTTCGCTGCTTCGAAATTGCATCGAACAGATCGTGTTTTCTTAATAATTTGTTAGACCTACAAGGGCGAACACAATTTTCGCAAAACTAAACATAGCACAAAGTGTAATATCCATCTAATCTTTTGAAAAATGGGTAGTATATATAACTAATAAAAACAGTTTTTATCCTGGTTTGTCTAATACATTAAGTTTAGAGATTTAAAATACAGTAATTACATCTAATATCGTGTCGTAGTCAATTGTCAATACAATGATGAATGGTTACACAAAATTAAATAACATTGCACAAAGTATACAATGTTGTATCGTATAAAGAAGAATATAGCGCCGGTACTGTGGTATTTCTGCGATTCCAACGTTACTGTCCTAATATAGTTATTACAATATCCGACTTTGTATAGCGCGATGCCAAGGACTGTAACGTCAGCGCTACCTACGGACATTGAAATTACTATAGAAATTGGGTATAAAAATCGGAATCGCTATTAATTTTATTAGCTGGTAGTACCGGCGGCGGTCTTCGGTCAATTCTACGTAATCCGTATCACCAAGGTTCCATTACATTTGCTTACATCGCAATTTCAAATCGACATTACATTATTTTTCATAATTATATGCTATTTATTACAGACGGTGATCACTACGACCCATATGCGTTGTACGGCCGCCTTCCAATGCCAGGGCGGGGATTCCCACCGCCGCCGGCGCCCAACGCTCGCCACATGTTCATCGAAGAGTGGGACTAAAACAACCACTGTGGGAAGTTTTCCCACACAGGGCAACACTGAGAAGTCCTAAAATTTTTATGTAAATAAAAATTTAAGAGCTAAAATAAAGTAATAAATCATGTCTCAAAGTTTACAGTAATTTGAAAATGGAATCTATAAGGGAGTAAACACTCAACAATGTTGCCAGACCAGAAATTTTACCCATTCTGGACTAAAAAAATTGATATCGTCTTGATATCGATTGATTTTTTTAAATAGGCTCCCTAAGTGTTACAAAAGTAACATTGTAAATATTCGATATTTGTAAATTATAATTATCCTTAAATTAGTTCGGTTTAGTGTTATTTTTTTTACATTTGTACTTTATAAATATAAAATCGAATTTTAAATCACTGCCACTTATTTAACGATTTTCGTGTTCATTGTTAAGACTTGATAGCACTTGGAGAGATGATCGGCAGGGCTACTCTGTAAAACCGATTTCCAATAATTGACACAATTCTGAAGGGTCGAGTCTAATACTTATGACGTCATCTAACGACATTACGGAGTAGGCCTGCAGACTAATTATTATAATTCGAATTGTGTCAATCCTAGTCAGTTCAGGGTTGGGATGAAGTTGACATTTAAAATTATTATATTAATTTTTAACTGTATTTACGTCTTCAAATTTCGTACTTCTGTAAATAATTTCTTACTTTAATCTATATAGTTTTATTTGTTTCCTTATAAGCAATCTACATTTATCCTTTTATCAGCTAGTAGTACATATAAGTAGGTATAAATACTCAATTATTTTAATATTATCTTACTTTTATGCTTAAATAGCTGTATATTAGTTTTATATGTAGAATACATTATTGACAATATAGACTTAAATTTATTATCAAAATTCTGCTTTGCCGGTGCTAGACGGGTTACCATTATATGAATATGGTTTATAAATAAAAACCTTTTTGAACTGGATTATTTATTTATCTAAATCGCTAATTCTGTTAGAATGAAAAATTTTATATTTATTATGTAATATCGCCATCTCTGTAGGCATAACTATTTAAGTAATAAGCGTGCTGGCGACTTTCAATTAAACCCCTTTTGTATTTTGGGTGTTGATTGAATAACATATTTTAAGTAAAATTTGTATGATTTAAATATACAATTATATTTTTTAAGTGTGTTATTTATTGTACCATATCCCAGAATTAGTTCACAATCCCATATACCTGCCTGTATCATCGACAGTATTTAAGGCAAATTGGTAACCAGCCATCATGGGTAGATACAGGGGCGATAGGCTATTATAGTCGAGCAACGTCCTGAAGGTTGAATATGTTTGACTTAAAAATGATTTTGCTAGTCCATATAATGTTTAAAAACTTTGTGTTATTGTCGGTGTAACATTATAAAAATACTAAATTGTAGACTGTGACCTTCTGATGCCAATTCTAAACTTTATCAGTTTTCTACAAAACCATATTTATTATAATAAATTTGAATCCTTGTTTATAAAGAAAGATTTTTAGTGCCTAGTCGCACCTAATCAATCCTACAGTATTAGAAAAAGGTAAAGTTTATTTCAGTCTAGTGTTATTATGTACACAACACAATTCTTATTTGAAAGAAATTATGTTGTTTAGTTTTTTGCTTACTTTATTATCTTGCGATATTGAGGCTTCTTCGTGATGAAGCACGTTTAAGCAATCCCAATTTATAAACACAAGAACGAGTTTCTTACAAATTTCGATACGAATGATACCGATAGTGGAGTTTATTACGGGCTTGGACAATAAAGCGACAAAACAACGTACACAGCTACGCAGTATTAACTAACTTCGGCAACTTAAAAATATTTTTTAATATTTAATTATCGTTACTAGGGGGGGGGGGGAGGGGGTGTAATGCTATGCAGAGTATGTCATTGTTTGGAAGACAAGCTAAACCAACCAAAGCCGACTGATGTATACGCATTAAATTGAGAGACGTTACATGGTTTTACCCGGTAGTTGCAAAAAAAGCGGGAAAAGTTTATATACTTTTTAATACTTGCAGTTATATGAATATTGACAGTTTAAAAAACTACTGAATTATCATCTACTCCAATCCAATGCTTAATAAGGTACTTAGCATGTTCTGCAGCTTCTTTAATTTCTTCTGTAGCACCAGGCACATCTGGTAATAAGTCGGTACAATGTGAAGCTCGATGAATCACAGTGGCTGGCGCTTCATACGAAAGATCTTCAAGAATACCCAACCTACTCCATGGATCCATGTCACCGTTAACGAAAACTACACGAGTTACATTTGGACTTAACCCTCCATACATTTTATTAGTTGTATCTACGCCTTTGTCAACCCTGTCTTCGTCGAAGTCAGGCCCATACACATTTCGACACATTTTTATAAAAAAATCAAGTGGAACAGTTTTGCCAAATGGTTGTGAATCAGACGTTGTTGTTTGATAATATCCAAATTCTGTACAAGTCTGATAAGTCCATGAGTATGCCCCCAGGTCTCTCTGTATTGCTTTTATCATAGAATCAAATTCAATGTTCATACATTTGCTTTTCGAATTCCATAACATTGTGTTAGAAGTGTTTCTCATAGAGTTGTCTAACTTTGAGCAATGTTCTTTAATACGCTGTGGATTTCCATATTGAGAATTAGACATAAATTGTGACATCAGAGTAGAAAAAAACACCCACTGATTTTCTACGACATTCATATCGCATTCAGGACAAATATTAAATTTATTTTTTAGCTCTTCAATACCTTCGGGGCTTTGAAGCATTTCTTCACATTTTGCAAAAACCTTTTTAATTTTGTCCAAACACTCTTCAGTACCATACAATTCATAATTCTCATTTACTTTTTCTAAGTACTCAAAGAAATCTTTTTTCGCTATTACTGGCCCACTACTTGCAATCGCAGCATCAACTAAATCAGAATACATAAGCCGCATCCAAGCCGCTAAGTTGCCTGCGTAGGACCCTCCAATAACTACTACTTTTGATAATTTAAAGGTCGGATTTGTTTTTATATTTTTTATTAAATGTGCAATATCAGCTAATGCTTGCCTTGATGATAACCATTTCATATGTTTAACATTCGTAGTAATATCGTCAAATGGTAAACTCTTCCCATAGTACCGATGTTCAGTTAAGAACATAGCACCATTTGTCTCCTGCGCGAGGGATTTTATAATTCCAGCTGATAAATAACCAGGAGATGCCTCACTCTCTCCGCCTAAGTAAATGTATACGGGCCCTTTATGTTTAAAAAATTTGAGATTCTCAAAATACCTCATTTTCCATGTTTTAGATTTATCATCAAAATGATCTACTTTCTGCAAGATCCATCTTGTATTTGTTGTGCTTATGTCTGCACTAGATGCAATTTGGCTGAGAACATATTCAGTTAAATATTTAAAACCACTTTCATAATATACACTGGAACAGTATACAAACTGCAGGTAATTAAATATTATTACGGCTTTGAAAACAGTCATTTTGCAACCGTTTGTTTTGGAAATATGTAAGTAAATGCTTACAGTGAAAACTCGTAGCATTTATTTATTTATTATATAGTAATTTTACTTGGCAATAATATGTCGTTTAGGATTTGTTATCACCGTTAACCCACATACTTACTAAAAATATGACGCTGAATGTTTTCCATTATTAAAATAACTTTAATACCTGATTAAAAGAGCTAACTAAATATGACAAATGCTATTTAAAACTATAATTAGATGAGTCAGTATGCATAATCTTGGATTCAATAGAAATATATACCTGGAGACATTTTGCAATGAGATTTTTATTTATACGGACAATTCACTTCAAGAGACTGAGTCATATAATTTTAAAATGTGATATATTAAGTATAAAAAATTATTTGTAACATTATATGAAACCTATCTCATTAAACTGTTATAATGATATGGGTTAATAACTTAGTTTTCCTCCTAGTCAAGAAGTGTTCCATTCTTATCTAAGTCGCAAGGAATGCTGTATTTTCGAATCTATAAAGTAATTATAAGTATTTCCGAACCAATTCGACTTAGGGTCCTTCAAGAAAAGAGCGTACAAATTCTTAAAAGGCCGGCAACACACTCGCGTGGCGGTATCACTAAACATCAGGTGAGCCTCCTGCCCGTTTTCCCCTGTTCTATTAAAAAAAAACCTATGACGATGATGTTTCTTCCAATTATAGATATTCCTATAGTAATAGAGTAAATAACGTACAGACATACGACTGTATATATATATATATGTATATACCAATATCCTTGATACGTCAATGTTGAGTATACATAATATCATATAACATATCCTTATTTGAAGAATTTAGTTCAGCAATAACCATTAAAAACAACGAATACCAGTATTTATCTATAAAATTTATTGCTTTTAAGTAAAAATTTAATCAACAAAGTGTCAACCAACCGTTCATATTTTAAACTTAATATTGATAACACTGCATTAACTTGTTTTAATCCAGTTAAAATTCATTTATCGCTTGTGTACTGGTTTTATTAGAATATATGTTAATTTCGCTTTTTATCTGCTGCTTATTTTTCTTTTTGGAAATATATAAAAATTCACTATTACTGTGATGAAATTTTACGTTTCAAAATTTCTAGATACTGAGCAATTATTGGTTAATTGTCATAAATATATCCTTCAATGTACTCCTTGATGGTTGCCATGGAAACTACTCAACAACATCGAACACGAGTGAACGCTTAATTTAATTATATTCAAATACCAATTAGGTGGCGAGGATTAAAATATGGATTTTTCTGAAAGTAGTGAACATGCTAGTATTGGTCGACCAGACGCTTCGCGACCAGTGTCCCGGCGAGGTTTTCGAGAGTACACAAATAGTGGGTCCGTCTTGTCCAGGTAAATGAGTAATAATTGATGTGTTGATTACATATTTTAGATTCTGTCGGGTGGTTTCGAAGATTTTCCGGTCTGATGCACTTGCAGTGCATCTCATCGAATTTTCACCAATAGATATTAGTAGTTTTTTTTTGTAGTTTGGAGCAACGTAAATTGAATGAAAATCGATATCAGGTAAAAAAGTTTCCGACTAAGCGTCTGTTTCACAATGTCCGGATAAGTTCCAAATAATCTATTTATTACTGATTGGTAGGATAAACAGTATTTTTGCGCTTTACGACTGTCACATAGTGCTAGTGAAACGCGAAGTATCTTATTCGGAACTTTTATCTTTCGAATAATTTATGTGTTGCTTTGTTGTATAGCTATTTGGTACTTTATCCATACATTGTGAAACAGGTCCTAAGACTATTGAATTGCTATGTCATCATCGAAAGTTATCTCTTAAGATATTTAAACTTATAACTTATACTGCGTGCGTTCCCCAAAAATCTTGCTTTAACGTGGTTTTATCCTCCACTTTCTCAAAATAAAGTCCAAGTTAGATAATTGAACAACAGATTGAACCTTTATTGTTGAGTTTTTACAAATAATTAAATAAATGGCATGTAGAAATAAATTCTATCAGTAAATAAACAAGATTCAAACGTACGACCTCTGAGTTGAGATTTGCACAGTTGACCACTAGGCTGTATTCAACTGTATTTTTAATTTAAGCAATGTTTTTATTCAGTTGTTTTTACAAACATTTATAATTATGTCACGTCACAATTTATAAAATTTGTCTAGAGATTGTATTACTGCGAATAAATTCTACCAATAGTAATAATAGATGATACATATAACAAAAAATCCTGTGTTCAGAATTTGACACATTAAAAACATGTTATAATGGTAAACAGGTCATTATTCCAATACTAAAATTCGTACTTTACCAGTTCTACAAAACTTTACTCCTTTACTCCTTCCTTTCCTACATTATAATGAAATCTTTAATACCAACAGAAATATACAGTATTTACAAATTTATTAACCTACATAGTCATAATATGTAATAATAATTAAAAATTAATAATTAGAAAATTACAACGTTGAGCATTGTTGAGCAAGAAGTATCAGGTCCGAGGTCACCGATACTATCTACCATGCGCAAACTTAAATCTTTAATTAGCGCCATTGCACACACACCCCATGACTCAAGAGTTTCTAATCCAAAAACAATCTCAATTTATATTTAAGCCGTTCATTATTTTCCACCTACATCCATCCCATACTGAAGCTGCCCCATCCTACAAGAGATCAATTAGATCCCATTCGGCCTGCTGCCATCGTCTCCAGCGATGCCTGTTAGCTTCAAAATAGCTACAACATTGACGGAGACAAGAGAGCTGCCCAGGACGTCGTTGAGCTCGCCCTCGAGCTCGTTAAGAAAGTCGACCTGCTAAGCTCAGCTATTGAGGGATGGGGGCCATGGTGTCCAAGCCTACTTACTTCAAAGCCAATGGGAAACTAATGGGGAGTACATACAGGGTTCTCTTAAGCAGAGGCTGATGTCAATGCGAACGGATTAAGCGTGCCAGTGTTTGCCGAAGGATAAGCACTAAGCCAATGACCGGCTTTCCTATTCTGCCACCAACCTTGCGCGGTCTGTAATTGAAGTGTGACCATATAACCTTTGGAATTCAGATTTACAAAGAGGATTGTCCCAAATCCTTTGAAAGTTGACGCTATTACAATGAATGTTTTCAGAAGGCTTTGTCAAAAAGCTGTCCCTACTTATTTAATTAAATTCATTTTTGACGTCAATTTTCAACAACACAGCCTTTAGCGCCAAAGCCAAGTTGTGTTGGTTCAAAAACTTTATTCAATATATATTTTAGTTAATATATAATATGTTTTTTGCAATTTAGAATAAAAGAAGTCTCTTCTGGCCGCAATTATAATTTTTCTATTGTTTTGAAGTAGCACAATGCGGCCATCATCTGCCTACAGAGGCAGTACAGCCCGTTTGTCCACCGCGAGTTTTGGACCGGCACCACCTACAGCTGGTCGACAACAAACAGCGATGTCCGGTTTTTCAATGGTGAGTCATTAGTCCAATAAGACATTTTGAGGATATATCTAATATGGAGTTTTATTGCCTTAACCTGCTAAAAATATTATAAAAGCTTGGCCTTTATTTTCAGATCGACAGACCCATAACCCAACAAGGATTATCAGGTTTACGCACAGGTACAGGCAGAGGTTTCCGCACCCGACAGTTACAGGACAAACGGTACTGGGAAGAACTCATGCAAGTCAAAGTGCGAGAGATGAAATCTGAAATAGCCAGACTCTCTGAACAAGCTGAGGCTGGCGAGAGAGAGAAGTCAGCTAAGAAGCACTATGAGAAGAGAGTACGTGAACTGGCACAGGAATTAACTGGTAAGTTCTATTTGGTATATAATTATAAAGCAGCAGATCACGTATCGTCTTTTAAATATGCTCTTTCAGGTCTACAAGGAAGACTATCTGATTACAATACTGCAATTAGGATATCAACTGGCGAACTTTCGAAACAAGCGGTTGAAGAGCAACAGAAAGATCTGGAGAAAAGTAACAAACAATTACAAGAAGAGATTGAATTATTTTTCTTAGAAAAACAGAGGAAGGAAAATCAATTGAGGCAGTTAAAAGAGCAAATGGATAAGGTAACAGGTTGTAACTACAAATGCGTAATAAGACAATAAGTAAAAATAATATTCATTCATTCATTCACTTTATAGGAACAAACAACTCTGACGAGAATTTTGACGGAAATGACGCAGGATCAAAAATTTCAGTACAGTGATTTAGAGGCTACGGCTGCTACTCTAAGGGGTGAAGTTGAACAAGCGAGAACTCAAATTGAACATTTAAATAAAGAAAAAGATGAATTCTTTAGAGAGATTTCTTCAACACAGGTAATCATGGTTTCCTAAATATATTGACTATCTGTTCGTTTTAATCAATTCTCTTTTGTTTACAGATGAAGATGCATCTTTTAGAGCTTCATAAGCGACTAGAAGCTGCGAAGGAAAAGCGTGACAACTTAAAACACGATATTAATAACCGTTTAGACCCTCAAGAGGAGAGGGAAAAGTTACTGCTTCAAGTAATTCACTTACTGTGATAATGTAACAAATAATATTTTTATCTATTTAATCGATAATTCGTAATCTATGTATAATACATTTTAAGGTTCGTGAAGACAACGCGGCTATCTCTGCTTTAGATAGCAATGCAGCAAATCTTAAACAACAAATCAAAAATGTGCAGGAGTTAATCGAACAAGCTGAACAGGTAAAGTTAGGAAGCTGTAAAAATTCAGTTGAAAGTGGCGAAACTAATGAGTGATTTTTTTAGGATCTGGAAGAAGGAAATTCTGAAAGGCATAAAAAATATCGAGAGCTTAAAAAAAGAGAAGAGACTATGGACGCTTTTCTTTCGACATACCAAGACGACTTGAAGAAAGAGAAGGAACGAATTGAGCAACTCGAAAAGGATATTGTTTTCGGATTAGAACATAGCAGCTCTAATATAGACTTAGATCTCAGTGAAATTGATAATTTGAAGCAGAAAGAAGGTTACACATATTACGACGATAGTAAAAAAACAGTTGAAATGCTAACAAAAGATTACGAGAGGTTTCAAGCGAACTTAAAGAAAGTAAGATCAGACGACTAGAATCGTCATGTATAATGTCTTAATAATGTACTAACTTTTTAACACCATACATTTTAGGTTGAAGCGACGCGCGATCGTCTCACCAATGAATTACAAACTTTGCCAGAAAAGACGCAAGTGATGAAGGAAGAGTTGCTTTTAATATCAGATTTAGAACGATTAAGAGACGATGGTTAGCGGTCTTTGAATAGTTTTGAGATAGCTCTTATTGATGTTTCGGGATTAAACTGATTAAAAAATATTTTGCATGTTCTAGGTGAAGAACAAAAGAAAGAATTAGAAAGCCAATTGAGGCAAATAAAAGAGAAATTATCCCCAACTGAGAGTGCAGTCATAGAAGCGTCCAATAAATTAAGGAAGTTGCAAGTAAAGTGCTCCTATATATAAATATTTTTCCATTTTTTGTTATAATACCATACCATGACTACAAATTGGTATCAGGGATCAATTTATGTTAATCAGATGAGACCATATGTCAAGAAACTTAGTAGTATTATTATTGTTCATGAGTATGTTACCGTGATGGGGTCAAGAATAAAACAAAACTTATTAAGATATATTCCATCAAAATAAACTATTTTTCCAATAGCCAGACTCTGTGAACTACGTACAGCCGATTATAGTTTCAGTAAAATTTGTTTGAATTAATTAAATATTATTATATTTTGTAGGCAAGTCTTGACGGAAACGAAATGTATGTGAAGCTAAACAGCCTTGAAGAGCAACTGGGTCAACTTGAAAACAGAAAAACAATTTTGGAGGAAGACATAACTTCTATTAATCTAAAGGCCGATTATGAACCTCTAAAGAAGGAGACATTCGAAGATTTATTAATCCTTAATAAGAAAATAATAGAAGATTTAAATACTAAGGCTTATTAACTAATACGAATTGATTGTTTATGTAATTAGTTTGAAATTCGATACAAATATAATATATTAATATATAAACTGACTTTAATTAACAGTGCTATGTAGGAATAGCGGCTTGCCTGATGTCGTAGGTTCGAACCCCGGCTTTGCACCAATGGATTTTCTGTATGTGTGCGTATTTAATCCATGCGAAGAACAAAAATATCGTCAGAAAACCAGCATGCCTTACACTCAAAAGGTTGAGAACGCGTGTCAAGCACAGAAGACTGATCAGCAACGCATTAGAAAAAACAAATGATCACAAAACAAATACAGAAATCTGATTTCCAGACCAGCTTAATTTTTAATAATACTAATATAGATTGCAGTCCTTAATTAAACCACGCGAAACGTCGGATAATAATATATAGCTTCAATCCGGTAAAAAAGTGTTTTCTTTAGGTCCTTAATTTTTCTAGATCCTACCATATGACAAATGGTTTTCTAAAACAGCCTTCAGAAAGCTACTTTTCTAAAATATTTAAGATTTGAATTGTTTAGGGAATACTCCTTTGCAAATAAAATATAGGCTGTGTGTAGAAACATTAAAAACATTTGTTAGCCGAAATTCAAATGTTTGTATAACTATTGAGTTGTTTTCGTTACATTGCCTGGACTATATGTATGCCTACGCAATAAAACAATTAAAACAAAATATGTTACAAATCAAATTATTAACAGTAGCAAAAGGTGGTTGAAATAAAGATTTTTTAAATAACACTGCATATTTATTAAATAATATCACAGATACTAACAATTTTCACTTACGAACATCTACTTAAATATTTGCACTTTTCACTTTATCTAAGAGAACCGATAGTTCGGAGGGTATCGGTTTATTATTCGCTTTACATATGGAACATAAATTGCGTACAAATCTCTGGGTGGGAATAATCTCAGCGTCCTGCATTCGGGTCCATAGAGCAAGGGCATTTTTGTAGTCATCATCGCGTTCTAAAAAACATTTAAAACAAAACTAGTAAGAGAAGTGTTGCCATAGAAAAGCATTTGGGTGCATTTGGGTCACAGTTATGTACCAATATTTCTATCTGCTTATTTAATATGAACCCTGAAATGTGTACAGGTAGGAGGTACAGATGGCTAATCACCTTCTTGACCACAAAAATAAATATGATCAAATATGGACTATTTTATAAGAGATAATATAGTTACAAAAATATAATAAAACGACAAGAGTTTAACTGCTGTATAAACATATTAATAATGTTGTTTAAACTCTTTAATCAGTATTAATGTAGATTTAATTTTTATTTCTGCTAACGATATATATTTTTTTAATGTTACGTTATAAGATAAGATAGGAACAAAATATGGCTAAAAGAATGATATGTGGAAGAAGTTGGGTGATAATTCCTTGGACCTGATGCTAAAGCTGCCATGGATATATTTGGACTTCCACTATAAAAACCTTTCAATACATTTATATTTGAGATAATTGTAAATTACTTACGATAAACATCCAGCATCAAATTGTATATCTCCATAACATCCAAATGCCTCAGATCTTTCGTACATTCTGCGATCGCTTCAAGCGCGTCCAAACGTTTCTCGTTGGCGAATCGTTCACAATATCTTAACAAGGCCTCGGGGTGAAAACTGAATTTGGGGTCTAAGAAAAGCTGTCTCAAGGTTTTCTTGTATCCGACGTCGGCTAAAGCGGCTATTAGGGATAGCTGGAATGTATGTAAAAATGCAATACTGGTAGTGTTTTTTAGAATATATATAATTTCATTATTTTTTTTCAGCAATTATATAATACATATATGTTTTAACCAATGGCTCACATAAAATTAGAATTAGTAATAACAACTGTCAATAACGATATTTCTCAACTGCCACTAGGCAACAATATGTTGAACCCATCTTCAGGGTATATCAATATATAAAAATCTAAAAGTTAAGATAACCAAGAATAAATTATGGAATATAGTACACTTCGCCAGAGGTGAAAGTAATTCAACAACATTGCTAATTGTGGCAAAGAGAGTTTACGTAACCAGTAACTCAATAGCAATTCCAACGATTAAATCAATAATAATTGTCAGAATTCAATATATTGAACCTAGAACCTAGAACATAGATATTGGCTAATGTTAAACATAGATGGCGTAATTTGTAATCAATTTTATGGTAAAGTAAGGACGTTCTTTAATCTCTGTCATACATTTTTTTTTAATATTTATCGTTTATTGTTATTTTGACTTTGATTAATTGACACAGATTACTGGAATGTATTTCAAATTATAGTAAAACCTAAGAACAATCCAATCGAATTGAGTTTTGACAATTATAATAAGTTTTTTATTTAATCTGTGTAATCTGTTTTGGCTTTGTGTATTGTATTTGTGTTTTGTATAATAATATGTGTTAAGTAGCTGTTGATTACTTATTATTAAATAAATAAATAATTGGTTTTATCGCTAACATAATACCTATATGTATATAAATCATAGCAGATATGTTCGAATGATAACATCTTACCCGCACGTCACTCGTTCCATGAACAGTCTTGCAAACATTAAGTATGGTGTTCACCATTTTGTTATATCTGCCATTGACCTTCTCGGTGACTAGGAAGAAATCCTCGGACTTCCCCTCGCCCATCATCCTCAGTATGCTGCAGAGGAGCTCGTGTTTTAAGGGCGTCTTGTTATATTTCTTTGCAAGTCGAACGAATTCGTTCACCGCTTCTTGGAAGTTCTCACTGAAAATTAAAAAGTTGTGCTAATCAAATATACTGAAGAAAATTAATAAACTCAAACAAACATTTAAGATCTGTTTTAAACCCCTGTTTTTCTCACTGAGTTCCAAATATATTAAATAAAAAAACTAGAGGATTCCAAATATCAGTCGTTAAATTATGTGGAACGGCGTAAGTAATTAGATTTCATTTCTGCGGTCGTTTTGTAAATTTAGTATAATAAAATACAAGATACTTCTAATATTCTCAATTTTTTTATAACAGCCTTATGTTAAGTGCGATGCGGCCTTTTGGAGGAACGCCTGTCAAAGAGATGTCTATTTAGCCGTCGCTTAAATGAACCCAATCTTGTTCCACAGGTTTGCCGTTTTTACAAGAAACGACGGCCTACAAAGCATTATCTATAGAAAATGACATTTAAAAAGGCAGTCTTATACAATTCATAGAACATACTTACGTCTTTAAATGCGCTCTAACTAATGGTCCTAGTAGTGTATTACTCGGCTTGCAATAGTTCAAAGAATTGAGGAGTTCAAACATTTTCCTGGTTTCAACGTGTGAGCCCTGAGCTGAGATCGCATCCAAAAGCCGCCAACAATTCTTTGATATACTCTGACCGCCTGATACTCTTCTGAAATAGAGCATAATATTGCACAACATAAGTACAACACAGTATAAAAACGATTTATAAAATACATGGGCGAGCTTTTCAAACATAATAATGACAAACTTAAATAAAATAAAAAATTGTGAGAAAGTGGGAAATTTAATAATAATAATTAACCAAAACTTTAAAATAAATACAGACAACTTACCAAAACAGACAGACGACAAAAACCAGTAAAGTTACAAGGTTTTAAGGTCTGGTCCTCTTATTTCTGTGTCTGTTTCATTATATTTTTCTTATAGGCAATACAGTAAGCCTTCTATCACTATAGACGCTTTCGTCAAGTGCTATGCGCACATAGACAGAAATTGTAAATCAGAGAAACTACAAACTCAGAGAGTCGCTAAAGGCATTAGGTCGTTACTCTATTCGAGAGAAAAATTCAAATAAAAAAAATGTCATTATTACCGTCATCAAAAGACTACGAAGAAATACGAGAAAGGAATCTTACCGTTTCTTAGACTGCTCTTTTATCAACACAAAGGCCTGGCCGATCTTTTTTCTATACACCATCAAAGTGGCGAAGTCGATAACTTTGAATTCGTCTAACATGAAGTTAGGTGCAGATCGGCTGAGATCAGCTAACGTGAGTTCAGCTAAGTCAAGCTCACCTAACTTCACGTGAAGGTCGAACATAGCAGCTTTCATACCAGCTGATAGAAACACCTGGAATCGTATTGAAGAAATATTTTGCTTGTATTTTTGGTATTCAAGGAAATGTTTTTACGTGTCTATAATATGATATTTCCAGTACTAAGAAATTTGGGCATGTCCTTTGCAATAGACGGTATCTTTTCTGTTCTAATTTTGTCATTGATGATAATATTTTCCAATAAAGTCCAATACAATTATGCGCCACTTTATTGAACTCAGATTTCTGATTCTGTTTCATGATCATTTTTTTAAATCGAATAGGCAAGTAGGTGATCAGCCTTCAGTGCCTGACACACGTCGTCGACTTTTTGGGTCTAAGAGATATCGGTTTCCTCACGATGTTTTCCTTCACCGTTCGAGGGATAGATTCTGCCAGGGATCGAACCTACGACCTCAGGTATGAGAGTCGCACGCTGAAGCCACTAGGCCAACACTGCTCTTCTATAAAACTTGAGACAATTAATATGTTTTCACGTTAAAATAAGTTGAAATCTCTAACCCCTTCTTTCTGACACCTGTCTGCGATCTCCCTGGCAGCTGGAAGATTGCCTTCCCTGCAATATTGCTGCAACAGCTTACGGAGAACGCCGCGTGTGTTCATCCCCTTCGCCTCTAACTCGCTTAAATGAGCCCGAAGAGATCCTTCGTTCATATGTTTCTGTTAATATATAAAGATTTTTCAAAATTTATGACTACCCTCCCCCAAACCTAAATTACTATACGAAATACTACCCTCGTTACTAATAGCGGGTGCAATATATAATTACTTTTAATTATATATTGTGACGTATAACATACAATAGATGAAAAAACTTTACTACATACACTGGAAACAGTAAAATACATAATGTGTTTAGGAACGGACAAAACATTTAATGACCATCTTCTGGAAAAAAACTTGCCCATTCGTTATTCAGCTTATTGAAGTGTGTTAAAAATAATTCAGTGCACCGTTTTAATTTACTAAACATCTCTTATTATCATAGCGACAAGCACGATTTAACAAAAAGAATGTGAATAAATAAATAAATACAAGTGGAACTAGTCTCAATTTACATAACTGTTTTAACCATTTATATTAGCTTCAAAGACTTACTGGATGAGGCATATTTTGCACAAAGAACTCTCCTTCGTCTTTAATTCTCTCGTCCATAATATTTAATAGAGCCTCTTTTAGATCATCTTTATTTTTATAGTCTTCTGGTATATTAGATAAGCAGATATCGCAAGCAGGCGTTGAAATCCTCAAGGAAGTTGAACTTAAAGCCTATAAGATAAAGATGAATTATAATAAAACTTATATTTTATTGTAGATATTCATTTAAATTGCAATAAACTGGTATCCTTGATGATGAGATAGACTCTAAAATGCCGATGGTAGAAAATAAAAAAAATCTGCGAATTATAAAGTTTTAATTGTTCTAATAATAGTATTTATGAACCAATGAAAGAAATTTTAATTTAACATCTACTGTATTAAAAAAAATCTTTCAAGTCTAGCCAAGTTTGACTTATAAAAGTGCTCTTTAAGCTACATATATTAAGCTTACCTTAGCGATATTCAAAACATCATTAACATTGTCCTTGACAGATTTGCCTTTCATAAACTGACAAAGACATCTTCCAATCCAATCCTTACTCGTATCTGAAGCCTTCGTCGTCATATCCTCTAATATGTGTATGGTAGATTTGAAATCCCCACTCATTAGATATCCTTTATATAATGGTTTAATTAGACGCTCACAGTCCACTTTGCCTTGAAATAGTTCACCTGTAAAATAAATTATCAATATTATATTATTTGTACGTCAAACGTCAGTCTATACCTAATAGTTGCAGATCAGAGATCTAAAAATGGTCAAAATATGATCATTTCCACACAAATTTCAAGTAATATGTTACGAATTTGGGGGGGTTTCCCCCTTACGTAAAACCTTATAATGCTAGACGGTGTTTAAATTACGCAGTTAATATAATATACCAGTACTTCACACCACATAATGGTATTGAAAGCTCGACGAAACATGAAGTGGGTAGAAAAAAGGTTTTTTAACATTAATTACTAACATAACTTTTTACTTACATATTTCGCTTGCAGCCCGTACTTGACCCGTATTCAGCAAAGTCTCCATCATTGGAGTCAATACTGAACTAACATTGAGACCCGTTTCTAGAAATTTCTTCATCAGATTCTGAGGCGACGTGAAGCTGACGAAAGGAAGCACATAGAGTAATATTGTATCATAATCTGGTTTTACATCCATGGTCACCATCGTTGATAACGTGTTCATAATACCTAAAATTTCATATATTAATAATTTAAAAAGATTCCTATAATAATGTCAGATAATGTTAAACAACAAAAAAGAGTACTATTGCGAAAAGTACATAGCAACTACAATTTAAAAATATCTATTTGTAATAAGATAACAAAGCTGAGAAAAGAAAAAAGGCTAATAATATAAATTAAAAAATATATACCAGTTAAGATGAGAAAAATTAATATATAAATAAATTGAAACCCTATATAGGTAAGTTTTATTGAAACCCAATAAAATGGGATGATATTACCTAAAAAAATTCTGGGTATATACTAATAATAAATTTAATTACGACAAGATGCTTTGAATACCAAAAAATGCTTAACTGAGACTGACTTGTATAGGTTTTCATTAAAATAGTATGACTTACTGCACTATCCATAATTTTAAATCATAATTGTATGTTATTTACTTTTAGGACTGGCTGTATTACAATGTATGTATTATTAATGTATTTTCATAGTAAATCACTTCATTATTCTCACCCTTTTCTCCATATGTTTTAGAACTATGCAACAATATAGGCCAGAAGTAATGTGGTCTTAATGGCATCCCAAGAAGCTTCATTCTCGTAAACATTTCCAAGGCCAAGGGTACTTTTCCTAATTGCAAAGCACATTCCGATGCATTTTGCAGTGCTATAGGGTTTCTCCCAGACGACATCAGCTCTTGTGTTACAAGGGCTATTACACTTGAAGGCTGTAAATGTATAATTGCATTAATTTGATCTGCTAATTTAATTATTTTTAGTGATTTTCAAATTCAAATTCAAAAATTATATTCATGTAGATAACATAATAACACTTATGAATGTAAAAAAAAATGATTTTTTTGTCGGGTAGTTTTGGTGGGGTATATATAATAAACAACTCTCCATAAGACACTTATTTTTAACCAGTATGAAAGAAGGACCATCCACTTAACATTTCATGGTAAGAATGTCTCCAAGGCATATTGGTACATATTTGATTTTCAATTGAATATGATTTTTTCCATTAATCAAACTATACATATAATGTCACTATTTTAAAGAAACTAGATAGTCATATACTCCTAAACCAACAGGTGTCTATCAGAGACTCAGGCTAAGTGCATTGACAGCTTTTACTGAATTGAACTCTTTTCTTAACACTTCAACGGCCAGCTGGTGGAATTTAGTTAGTTATTTAGTTATTGGTGGAATTACACTTCATAGAGGAATACCTCATAATATAATAAATATGATTGAATATTTTAAGTGTCAGTATCTTACCAATGACGCCTTCACACAATCCCTAACCAAACTTCTTCCGTGTAGTCCTTGGTCATCTTTAGGCCCAAAAGAAGGCAATGGCAAACATTTGTAGATCTCAAGAGCAACCAATGGATGGTTTTGAAAAACAAGTAAAGTTGCAACACTTTGCATATATGGTGAAATTGATGGTGATTTGAGTATGGCTTCTGGTAAATACTGTAAAACCTAAAATAATGAAACAATACCACATCAACAAATGTTCACCATAAATAATAAAAATACTTACACAGAATAATTAAATAAGGGTTTTTTTTAATTTGTTAAATGCACTTCCAATTACCAGTTATGGCTGGTAATACACCAGGCATAGCCAAGTTAGAATGCTGTATGCTGTATTCATCTAAAGATATTGTGACAGTCAGCCATACAATACACTCATGTTATACTGACCTTTGGCACTGGCTCATAATTTACAACCTCAGCTAAACTTTTCACAATTTCCATGATGTGGATTTCATCAAATTGTATTTCATTATTTTTAGCTTTCTTCATTTCATCAAGAAGCATATTGTGCTTTTTATTCCAAGCATAAGCTCTTGCTATTGCGGTGTAAGTTTCAACAGATTTGTTTATTTTTAAAGAGCTCATCATAGTTGTTACTTCTTGGATGCCACTTAATTTTCTACAACAAGATTTAATCTTTGATAAAAATATAAAAAAATACTATAATTTATATAATATATTTAAAAACTATAAAAAAAAATATTTTTATTTTCAGTCCCACCTCAAATTCAAACCCATGATTTGCTGTTCAACGTGCTTACCACTTCACTAGTTATATTCATTACAGCTTGTATTACTGGCTAGATACTTTCTATGTGTATACAGTCATAAAACTGTTTACATAATCATAGTTTAGAACAACATACTGGTTATTTTTATCAAAATAAAAGGTCCTGGCTGTATACCGTTGTATTAAGTACTTTATAACAACAGCTAAACCTTCCGACTTTATCACCAATTATGGTAGTCCCTCTGATTTTGTTATAACATATTTTGACTGTTTTCTATTTCTATTACTTAAAAAAATAACTTACCCAGCTTTACCATGGCAAACAATAAGTGAGTTGAAAACATTCTCACTGGCTGGTATTTCTAGAGCTTTCATGTTTGATATCACTTCTGTAGCTCTATTGATATCCCCTGCCTGGCATGTTAAGGTCATAAATTATTTTTATTATTAACGATTTCAAATTATATAAACATACTATGTCTATTACTGCAAGACTATCATTATTAGATGATTCATAATTGGTCACCTAATTCTTAGTCAAGAATAAAAATAAGAATTATAAACTAACCTCACTTAAAGCCTTTAACAACAGCTCATAGGTAGTGTTATTCGGTTTAACAGGTAACATTTGGTCTATGAAGTTATTAGGTATCACTGTCCTCTTGTTTGCAACATACACTCTTAGTAGCTCATTATAATGGTCTACATCAAATTTTGTATGACATCTGAAAATTTTTAAATGTAAAAGCATTTTCTTGTATACATTTCACAAAATACATAAATATGGATATGGGGGAAACAATTTGTTAATTTAGTATCTGGCTTGTACATAGAGGTTCAAGTGATAATGGGGTAGATAAGTCTTTAAGTGAAGTTTGAACAGAAGTTTTGGTACAGACACATAAATATATTTAATATATTCATGTGTCTATACCTTTGATACATTTTAAGTACTTAAGAAGTACTTAAGACATCAATAAGATTAATGACCCATTTAAATTTTATGGGCCACACAAAGTTGAATTAAGAAAAATCTTTTACCAAACTCTTTATTACTGTCACCATTAAAGGAATCTTCCTCCAGTCTTGGCTATAAAACAAAAATTATGTGATAAAATTCATAAATACTCTTCTACAATTATACAATATTATCTTACTTAATAGTATTCCATATATCCTCAACCAATATCATTCTTGCGGCTGGGGTCTCATCTGGCAAGAGTTCCGAACAGCAGCTTATGAGGAGCAGCTCTTGTTTTTTAGTAGAGAATTGAACTTCCTTAATTTTATTTATCACTCTTATCAAATCATTCTTGTATACTCTATGCCTTTGATAGATGTCTGAGGAGAGGTTAGCAATTAATTTTTCTAATAAGTCCTCTGGAGATAGATTTTTGGTTGATTTTGTAAAATCCTTTGGTAGGGCTCCAGAAAGTAATATTCTGTTTTTACTCGAAATCTTATCAGAACTGTGTTCCCTCTCACAACCAGTAACTATTCGAATTTGTCTGCAATAAATGGTTTACAATAAACTGAAGATCTAGGTTTGAACATACCAGGTATAAGTTTGATTGATGGATAATTGTATTAAAATCGATTTCCCAACCTATATTGTAGATTTTCAGATTGACAACAGATCGGTAAAAGTTTTCTATTTAAAAACAACTTCCTCTGTATTAATCTAGTGAACATTTGTCTCGTTAACATATTTAATTTATTGTATAAACTGAAAAATATTATGAATAAACTTTAATTTAGTTTAGTTAGGTTTTGAAAGTTTTTCTCAAATAGCAATAGAATTTTGACATCCACCACAAATTTAAAATGTTTTCGAAATTGTTATTATTAGTTATTGGCTGTCAACTTTGGTTTTTTTTAAATAATTTTATGGACTGGTAACGAGTCTTTTAAGCCAAATCCTATTTTCGAACACTAACTTTCGACAGGTTTTTTTTTATAAAATAACACTTCTCTATATAAAATGAACATTTGCTTTTGCCATTCAAAGATGGTTCATGCCTGCGATTTTGATATCACAGGGGGTTTTTGTTGTTTAATTTGTCGACATGACTATCATTTTCATACAGTTTTAAACATTCTACAGACATTACTGTTAAGGCATCTTGCATCATCTAAGCAGCCTGAGAGTCGCAAGCGTGCCGGGGACGCGAAGGTAGAACATGCGTCGTACGCGCGTTTACAGGGGGCACCACGACTGTGGATTCTTGATATATATATATATAGATATTATTTCTTCTTGTTTCATCCAAATACTAACATAACTGTATAGTAATTAAGGAATTTTAGGCTGTATAAGCACTTTTGAAGTAAAACTTCTTTAGAACGGAATGCAAAACGGAAAAAAACGACAGGTATGAGACCCTCAAAATGATATTCAGAAACGTAGACTGGAACAAAAACGACAGACGACATTGTTGTTTTTCTGAATACCCTAGGCAACTGGAAAGCATGTTACAAGAACTAGCGGTGGAGAGTGCTAAAATAGGACTACCAATGAATATCTAAAAGACTAAAGTAATGACAAATTCAATAGAAGTGCCAATAAACGTGAACGATGATGAAGTTGAATAATATATAAATTTACTATTTAATGTCTACTTAGGACATTTTATAGCTAATGAACAATGCATGGGCAAAGTACTGGACCAAAGAGTTACAAATACTTGGAAGAGATACTGGTCACTGACAGAAATAATGAAAAACAGAAACTTGAAAATGTTTTACAAACGAAAAGTATTTAATGCCTGTATATGACCGTGCCTAACATACATATGAAAAGATCGGAAGATAGTTTGCGAAGAGTTGAGGTGGTCCTCGTTGGATGCGTTAAGCCTGAAACAAAGAAGAGTGGAAGTCTTTAGAGACCTATGTCTAAGGACAAGCCGTATTGCCGATTAATTATTAGTATTTATTATTTATTTTTAGTGTTAACTATTTTAGTTTTTCACAATTTTATGTACCTAATATCTTTTATAGAACACTTTTTACATTCACTTTTTCATTTCATCGAATTTCAAACTTTCATTATTTTAGTTTTTACCAAATTAAATATTAAATAAATTTTATTAAATAATAATAAATTAAAACATTAACATTATAATCTATTTTTTTTAAGAAAAGTTTAATCCTAAATTCAGATGAATGGTGAAAAAAGTCTAATTTACATATTATTAATTATAAAATTTGGTTTTTGATGGATGCACTTATATCAGGCGTGAATTGCACACGTTGTTTTAACGTATTATTTATTGAAAAAAATATCTTAGTATGGTTGTTTTATTTGTCTAATAATCATTCAAATTAGTAGTACATTTTTACCCTATATCTATTTGAAGTGAAACTTCTTTATCGACGTATAGGAGAAATTTTGTAAGAAAATCGTCACGTTTTTCGGTTACGCGCCAAGTTGTTTTTTTTTAATTCAAGAGTTTGATTTCGTTATAGCTTCTATAATAAACTTTTTTATATAATTTAATAAACATTAAGTATTGTCATAGGTAATAAACATAATTATTGATTAGAAAACAAAGTTACCGATTAATATTTTATTTTTATCGATTAAATAAACGCATATAATATTTAGCTTTTACAGTATTTAGGACTATAATTATTATTCTATGGAGCCATCAGTAGTAGCTTGACAATTGAGTATTGACTATTCTTAGGATTATTCAAATTTTATTGTAGTCTGTGAATCGTGTTTGAGAATTGTGATTTGAGAATTGTGATTCAGTTTTTGACTAACGAGTCTGAATTCTAATTGTCATTTTGTGGATGTGGAGTGTTTTGTGTTGTGAACTTGTGGGTAAATGTTAATAAAATTATTTAAATCCTGTCATGTGGTAAGTTTACGTAACCATATTTTGCTTTTTAAAGTCTGGTTAAGATCCTACGAGTGCTTACTTAATTTCTTGACGCTTGCGGCTTGACCATATCGTCTAGCCGTTATTTGACCGCCATCGCCTCGGTGGCTGCTGATCACAGAGACACCGCCTTTGCATAAGATATATATTATTTTTGCCACAAAATAAGTAGTTCCTGTACTCGGTATTAGGTTTAAATATTCAATATATCGGGCAATATAATTCTTATTAATGATTAGGTAACCTATGATAATACACGCAGTAAATTTCAAATTAGAACTTAAAATTTAGTTATATAAATGTAATGGATGCAATAATATCAAAATCTGTAAAAATATTTATAGGTTAGCTATACATGCAACTTGTTTCAAATTTTGTAGAAACCTGTAATAGTTAACAATTAACTGTCAAAGATTGAATCATTAAACTTATTAATCTTATGAACAACGGATGAAATGAACATCTATGTGCAGAAATGAGAGTCCACACTACTACAAAACCTATTAATCATACAATCCTTTTCATTCCTTACTCTACAGTCTACTCTAATAGCTCGCTTGACCAATATGTTTGTAATTGTAGTATGAGGTCACCAAGGTAATGTACATTGACTCCAATTTCTTTGATTAAGACCTTGTCAATTATTTACCTATATAAGTGATAAGTGAACATTCAAAGAATTCAAGGGGGTATAACTTATAGTAAAAAGTTGTAAGTGTCGTTGTAAGGAATAAAAGAACTTACGTATAAAGTCTGCTATAGTAAATTATGAAATATTAAATAAAAAAGACAATAATAACTCATAACACTCAAAGTTTCAGTGTTATTCAGAATTGTTTTTTAAACAATATGTAGTTGAGTAATGCAAATACCAACTTTGTAGTCTAGTGGGCTTTTGTATGTCTACATTGTAATCATAATATCAAATGGCTATCTATTATTTTAATTTGGTGGCGGTCTCTTGCTAAGGATTGCTGTAAAACACTCAAAAGTACCAGTTAAAGAAGTTTTATTTAAATATTTAGTGCTCTTATAAACTAAAGACATAATTAAATTCCTTGTAGAAGCTGGAAAAAAAAATTTTGCTAGTACAATTAACCCACAGCTACTAAGTCTATTCATTTTATAAAGTACATCAAAAATCCTCTAGTGATACAAATATAAATAGATAATAATCTTTCTAGTAATTTTTATCTGTATTTGTAATACAATAAGAAAAAGTAATACCTACATGATAACAGTAGTAAATATATTTAAATCACAAATATAATTTCTAATTGTGGCTTTATTTTATTCATTTTATGTTCAACGGTGCATGGAAGTATTCAAAGGTATAAGGTATTTAAAATCAGCATTTCATTTGTTCAGCTCTTGGTACTATGATTTGTTGTCATGCGCGACTGTGCGTCTGCGCCGGATGGCAACTGATTCATCATTGCTAGTTGAGACTTGACAGTGTAATGTTTATTATACTTTATGTCCTGAAACGACATATTGTTGAAACTTAACAAGTATATTATTTATACTCAAAATGTACGTACGTAGCTGAAAGTATATTTTACGTACAAATTGGTGCGGAAACTGAAGCCACACTACTTACATATTGCAATTGTAAGATATAGCCTTAAACATTACTTGGATGCTTAATATTAATCAGATATAAGCGTAATGTTATTCACCATATTTAAGTGAATTATTCTGCAAAGATATAGTAATACTGCTTTTGCTATGTATGAATTATGATTTATGTTTAGTGGGCGTTCCGGACGGAAGCTCTAACAGCGGTCCGTGGGCGAAGAGTCAATCTAGCCCTCGATTCATTCATTCGGAATCGTTGAAATGTATTATTCTATCAGTGTTTATTTTATCAAAATGTTATATTAGGTAAAATAACTTTTTTGGTATTAAAAATCTTTAACACTAGAGAGAATAGAAATTATTCTAAAACATTTGATAAAAATTTCCTACGTACTACTAGAGGGAAAAACTATAGAATATATGTTAAATGAATGTCGTGTCTTAACAAGAGAATTGTGTAAAGAAATCTAAATGTTTCTTTCGACATTCATAGCAATTTACGTTCTCCCGAGATAATAAAAGCAATCTTTATGCGTAGCATTCATTGTTATTCTAATTGTGATAATTGACAGCGTAATCTAACAGCGACTTTCCAATTTAAATGATCATAGACGGTTGGATTTTACTGCTGTCCAGTTAAAAAAAAACATCACACAGTTTAATATTGAAAAGATCAAAAAATCCTCAACAATTGCCTTGTTGGTTGTATGCCTGCCGAGAGTATAAACAGCGGTTTTTACACAGAAAAGGACGTTCAAAATTTAAATTGGCATGTTAATATTGTTAAGAGATTTCATTTCATTCAGATTCCTTTTGTGGAATGTATCGTTTTAGTCTAATCTTTTATGTCATATTTAACATATATAATGCTACTAACCATTTTTATCCGTATTGCAAATCTCTCCTTCAATCACGCGATCGAAAATTGCTGGTTGTCGGATGACTTTTATAGCTCCAATATTTCATTAGGCTTGTTTGAGTTCCACCAATTTTAGAATTTGATTGCGTTACGACTAGTTTGATTACTTTTCCCAAAGGGGTTTTGTCATGCTACTTGATGAAAGTGACAGGCTTCTTTCAAACAATATCCTAATAAATCCAAAAACTTTCTACAGTTGCAAAAAAAAATGTTTAATTTACTCTAGAAAAGTACAAACAATTTCGTAGTAAAATATTTATTTTCTCTTTCACACGTTCAAATGTGCCTGATATTTTGGCGAGTTATCAAAATGGATGGCCTTCTTTTTGGGAGTTTGACTTATCGCATTTGTTAGGATAGCAGTGGATCCTTACACAATACTTCTTGTTGATGATGAATTTAGATTCAACACAATTCAAATATTGTTACGTGACCAAAGCGAAAAAAGGTAAAAAAACCATGTAAATATTTTTTTTACTTTTTACGCTTTGGTCTATTCTTAGCCGTTCTATTCCTCAATATGGTATGCACTTTTCTTATATAATATAATATGTTATATTGTTGCAGGTTGAGTGCGTGAGTTTTGATAAGCGACACAGTGATAGGATCGTGGAAGTGAGCCAACTGTGTGGAATGGTTCCGGTGTGTTGGAGATTTGTCGATGTGAGTATTTGCGCTTTCTACTTGGTGTATATACAGTCAAAACCGTTTCCGACATCCTTTAGAACAACATACCGGTTATATTGACTAAAATCAAAGGTCCCGGCGGGTAAAAGTATTAGGTAATTAATAACATCGTCATCGGCTATTACAACTATCGGTTTTTACCACAAAATATGAGTAGTCCCTGCGATGCGGTTATAACAGGTTTTGACTCTGTATATAGCGTAAAACTCTTGTAACGTCGAAATCACTAGGCTTTGGTTACTTTAGCTTGTCTTCCATACAATGATGCACTCTACATAGCATAACAACGTCCCTCTATAACGACAATTAAATATTAAAAAGTACTTTTTAAATTGCCGAAATTAGTTAAAGCCGCCGAGCTGTGTACGTTATTTTGTAGCTTTATTTTCCTAGCCTCGTTAGTATTCCTAACTTTCTAAGAAATGCATTCTTTTGTTTTGATTTTGCGATTGCTTGAGCGTGATTTATCACAAACTTGCTTCAATGTCACAAGATATAAATAAAAAAATACAACATAATTTTAGGGTGCAGCAAAAGACGTCTGGCGAAAATAACAGACTAAGAATAATTGTGCTTTATGTATTTACTAGTACAAGTCAGAAATAAACTTTTTCTTTTTCTTATACAGATTTTTGTCCTATTCATTTAACGACAACTTTTTGTATCGTCAAAATTTGGACAGTGTCTTGAGTGCCGTTATATAGAGTTTAAACTGTATATATTTAATATAAGGATTATTGTTATTTTAGTCGTAATTAACAGTATGTCTGCTGTGGTTTTGGAATCCTAAACATAAAAATAAATTTAAACTACGCGTTCTATTCCCAAAGACAGGATAGTCTACTAATTTATCCCGATTATCAATTTCTAAATTCAACTCGTTTTACTCTCGAAAATGAAAGTTATCACACCAGTTTACTGTGTTTGGTCATCAATAACGCCGCGAATCTTACAAGTGGTAAAGTGAAATGTACGAATTTGACTTTTATATGGATTAATAACTAGAACTAATAGATATATTTGAAATATAGACCCCATATAGAATCAAACTGTGGATACTTTTTTAAAGTGTTAAGCCTGGTTACGGCTTGAGACACGGACCATTTCGAGATGAAATCTAATTGAGTGACTATATTTTTATTAACCTTTAAAATTACATTCAAAACAAGTGAAAAGTTTGTTTGAGGTTTGACGCTAATATAGAAATATTTTTTTATAAAGTTTCAAGTTTTTTTGTCTTTGGTTATTTTTTTTACTACCATTTTGAATATTAGTAGCGTCATCTATGTGTCAGCCTACGAAATTTGCAGGCCACCGATTAGTTATGCTTTAACTATATACCTTTTTATGTTCCATGGGCATTCGAGAGTAACAAAAGTTCAACACAGATACTGTTTGTTACCTAAAACTATTTACACGTGGGTATGATAAGGAATTTAATGCTCATTTTAGTGGGGATTTGTCCGTTAAGTCAATTAGTATTCTATGCTTGCACGGTAGCTGCTTGTTCATACTCAAGAACCTTTCGTTCTTATACGATTTTCATTACTATTTAAATATCGTCTATATATTTAAGCAGTAATACTAAAGCTATGGTTTAAGTTGTAGTATGAACATTGCAGGGTCTGCTTAATTGTAAACTTTAATTATAATGCTGATGAGTTTATTTAATTAAATGCGCTTATCTCAGGAGCTACTAGTTCAATAGGGATTATTTTTGCTATAGATACCTACATTTATCGAGGTAGGCATATCAAGCCACAATCGAATTTACGCGCAAGACAACAATCATATACATAGCATTTCTGTATAAGCAAGCAGTCATGAACCGTATTATGTGCCTGCCTGATATTTCCCTTTACAATACGCTTGTATTTTACTGGTTTGAAAAATATTTTTATTTTTAATATTTAAACGAATAATGGAACACACCCACAATTTTTATTATACACTCTTATTTCAATTCTAAAGTTCAGTATTTCTAAATTACGGGTATGATTAGTTATTGCAAAAATGAACTTTGGGTGACCATTTAAAACAATAATCATTTTATATAAGCAATATTTGCATAATTGAATTGATTATAAGTGAACTTGAACACCTTGTCAGTGTGATAAGAGTGTTCTTGAAGTGATATAATTGTTAAATGTTAGGTAATATGATCATAATTTATTCAGACGATGAGTCATGTGTATGCATTCTCCATACTATCGTCATTCATGTGACCTAGAAGCATTTTCTTAGTATCGTTGAAATCTTCTACCGCATTTACCATGGAGAGTGGTCAGAGGAGTTATTTTATTTTATTTTATTTTCACATTAAGGTACAGAAACAGAAAACAGACTGACTACATACATAAAATTATTACATACTAAACAACATTTAAAAATCTGACTTCCAGTTATATCTGTACACAGCATTTACACTAAATATCAACTAAACAACATACACATATCAAACCGAATGACAAAAATATAAAAAAAAAACAAGAGAAAAAATATATCTATACATACACACACACACATGTTTATATACATATACGTTAATCAATTAAATTAGTAATTAAGGTTGCAAGTATTTACTATGAACTATCTTTTTAAATTTACAAATATTATTGTGAAAAATATCAACCTCAGCACATACAGCATTATAATATTTGCACATTCTTACGAGCGGAGCATTAAAGATTAGAGTTGGTTGACCTTCCAGTAACAAATCCATGCTGTCGTGGGCTCAATATATGTTTGAGATGGTTATACATATGGGTATAGATGAAACCCTCGAATATCTTAGCGAATAAGTTTAGAATACAGATAGGTCTATAATTCAAAACATCACCTTTGTCTCCAGATTTATACACTGGTGTAACTTTGGCTATCTTCCATAGGCTAGGAAATACTCCCTCGTGCAAAGATTTCTCAAATATAATCAATAACGGTGTAACAAGAGCAGTAGCGCAAAAACGAACAAAAATAGGTGGAATCCCGTCAAAGACAGCACCCATAGAGAGATCGACACTTTGTAACTTTCCTAACAATTCCTCTCTAGTTATCTGTAAATTACCAATAGAGAAGTTTGATGACGGAAAGCTAGGAAAGTAATTATTTGTGGTATTAGAAGAGTAAATTGATGAGAAATGACTAGCAAACAGGTTTACAATATCTTCACCCGTAGTACCAACCTTGTCTTGATAACACATCCGACCAGGAATATTATTGGTGATACGTTTAGATTTTGTGTAGCGCCAAAAAGCTTTTATGTTGAGTTTAACATCCTCTTCAATTCGTTCTATATATGTTCTGAAGCATCTCTTAATAACTTCCTTAGTTCTAGTTCTGAGCATAGAGAACTCGTCATAGTCCCTTGGGTTACCAAATCGCTTATATCTAATATGAGCTTTGTTTTTAGATGTAAGCAATTTAATTAAATTTTTGGAATACCATTGCGGATATTTATTGTTTGGACCATTAGACTTAGGAGTATATTTAGTTGTTCGGATTAATACCTGCAGATTAAACCTGCAGCTGAGTTTCATTATCGGACTTCGAGGCAGAATACGAAATTTCACCCGTACCACCTCGACGTCCGCCGTTCCACAACTGCGCGTTTTTCAAGGCAGTTTTTGCCGCGCATCACCTCTTTGTGGAACTAGCTGCCCACACACTGCGTGGCCGGCAACGCACGCGCGAGCCCTCTGGCATTGAAAGTGTCCATGGGCGGTGGTATCACTTAACATCAGATCAGCTTCCTGCCCGTTTGCCCCCTGTTCTATAAAAAAAAAGAATATGAAATCTGTAACTTATTCCATTGTACTTACCTATTAAATATTTATATAAAAATTATGTTGATTTTTATACTCTATTACATTCTAAGCTTGTTTATTAAGAACCTTCCTTCATGTCTAACACCACAAGACACGCTAATATTATCTCGATAGGGTTATTAACTAGATTAATGCGCTCCTAATGACGTTACTTACGTTGATATGGGAAATCCTCCTAACCTCGAAGCTATCTATGTACTCGTGTCATAATGGTATTGTGTATTTTAGTAGTTATCGCTTTATCGTAGATAAAACGTAGAATTTGTATGTTACCTTATGCTATTTTAGTTATTTTTCATAAACCCAAATCACATAGGTTTTGTCGTCATTTTTGTATTTAAGTAATTATAAATCTTGATAAATTTTTTATCTACTAAAATCAAATTAGTAGTACAGAGGCAAGTTGTTTGATTTGACTTTTATCCTATATCGGTAGAATTACGAGTAATCGATGTTTCTCCCTAATGCCAGTTGCTTTGATGTCAGCTCACATTTCAAATCGGATTTGAAATTCGAATAAGCCTAATTTAAACGATTCCAACGAATCTAATTAACCTTGCTATTAGCGCCATAATAGCGTTCTATTTAGATCGGTCGGGTAATAGTGATTTTACGCTACTGTTCTAGTACGTTGCTAAAAATAAGTAGAGAGTATCGTCAACCCTGTTAGCTCGGACATGTGTTTACATCGACTGAATGAGCTTCGAGCGTTTACACTAAAGGTTATTAACCTCGCATGCCAAATGCTCTGTCATCTGTGCAATGGTCTTCGTAGTTTACAACTGACGATATACAGAATACATAACGGGATTTTGGATGATGACATTAATAGAATCAAGCCCTCAATATTTGGCGACATCACCTCGTATTATGGCAAACCAGCAAACCAAATAAACATGCAAAAGCTGATGGATCCACCGAGTAATGGCCTCCACCCTTTCGAATCTATGCATATTAATAATTAATAAATGAACTGGCAGATATCGTAGACCGCAGATGCTAGCTAGTTACCAACCCTGACTGAGAAACAAAAATTCAACTTACCAATTCTTCAGGTCAGGTCGAGTTTAGTGTTGCTTCTTTATATTAGCTGGTAATAAACATTGGTATTTTGTCAATGATAAACAAGTCTATTTTTAATAGAAGCAATAAATATACGTTATTTCCGTCATATACTTTTGGCTTGGCATTGTTTGATATTAAATCAATTGCGTAGCATATTCAAGTGCAACCGCGAGCCCTCTGGCATTGAGTGTCCATGGGCGGCCGTATCACTTAACAGGTGAGCCTCCTGCCCGTTTGCCCCCTGTTCTATAAAAAAAAGGATATGGATATAGATAGTAAATCTGTTTTTTTCTTCTATAATGTAAAAACACTAATGTAATCTGATACCGCTGTACTGAAGTAGCTGTCACATAAAATATTTTGTTGCTGCATATTTCTCTAGTGGCTTGTTGCTAACAACGCATTAGTTGATTTTCCCAACATATGATCCTGTAATTTTGTGTTTGTAGATTTTAGTCTGACATTTGTAGCGTTTTCTTTAAGTTTTCCAACAGCAGTAATAAATACATAAATATCAGGTGAAGATCAAGGGTTCAGCGCCATAGATGTCTTTAACGTTTAATACCATGTCAAACTGACGCTAAGGCCACAGATGGCAGCTACCGTTGCTATGGTTACAAACGTGTTATTAATGTAGGATAAACCTATCAGAAAATCCGCTATATGAGCTATCGTTCAATGTTAGCGTGACACCATAACCCTTCTCGAAATCGCTAGCTGTACAGGTAATAAAAAATTGAGGCCAGCCGTGCTCCACGATTTGGTTAAAATAAAACTTCAATTTAGTTATCAAGTACGTTTACTTGAGTGGCCCAGAAAGTGGCTGGTGGTTTTGATTCGGTCGGCGAGTTCTAGTATATTATTTGAGCTACATTCTATTATATTATTCTATCAAATAATAAATAAATAAAAAATATTTCAAAACATTATACATTCTGCGAAATCGGAGAACACAGTTTTATCAAACGGATACTAGATAGCATTTAAAATTGCGGTCAGAATTTAGGACATATATTTGGAACATTTATATGTATTATTAAAATATAGCCAAATAAAACCGTGCCGCCGAATTTCTTCATACATTTTTAACGTATTAAATGTTAATGGTGTCCTGCGTGACGCTTCGGTCTATAAATAATGAATTACTTATATGTACTTTATGTCTTACCATAATATAATTCGTTCTGAACTCGTGAGTTTAATCACATTTGAATGTCTGCAGCGCTGTTAGGTAACTTTATTATACTGGAAGCGGAAACTTATAAAAACTTTAAATGGACGCAAAATAAGTTAAAATTATCGAAAGAAGAAATTTTAGTGTAATTTAAGAGAGAAAACATTATTTGCCTCTTCGAGGTTGATGATTTGATGATTTAACTTTTAGTCTATTTTAAAGATTTTATAGACTGCAGAAGAAACTAATATTTTTTATAGGATTAAACTTATTGATGGGATTTTTAAGCAAATTATTTCGAATTTAAATTATTAAATTTGTTCTGATTTACATACTATTTGTTTTGTTGTAGTACTTAAGGTAAATGAAAGACGAAATTCTTATAAAAAACATTACGTTTTTATTATTTAATTTAATTTCATATCATACATAATGCAATGTTACCCCTTGCCTATGTTCTGCGGATATTGGGCCAATATTAACTCAATTTAGGTGGGGTGACGTTTTCTTCGGCTGATGCCAGTCTATTGATCGTGTACTCTGATAAGTTACTCTGTAAATGTGTGTATCGTAGAAGCACTACGACATCAGTTAGAAAATTGTATTCTGAATTAAGATACGACATAAAAAGGAAGATGGAAAAACTCACTTGATATATTGAGTAGATTATTCAGAAAATTTATGGCCGATATTGAAATTGTCTGTTGGTCTAGTCGCCTGGTGGGCTTGAGCGTGGGACTATCATCTTTGAGGTAGTAGGTTCGAACCCCGGCTGTGCACCAATGGATTTTTATCTCTGAATTGTACGTGCGCATTTGACACTCGCTCGTATGTTAAAAGACAACATTAAATTGCATGATTAGATTCAAAAGGCGATCAGGGAAGCGGAACATTAGAAAAAGATTACGAAACAGACACAGAAATCTAAGGCCAAGAACAAGAGCTGCAGCGCCACTGGATCTCTTTTATTGCCTAACATAACACTGAAATGACGTCATTTAAAGACGATGCTCAGCTTTTTAAAACTTAAAAAAGATCTCGCTACTACTACTGTCGGACGCTTGAAATTGTGATATATGTAGTACTATATATTGTGATCGTTATCGGATAGTCCGAAGTTAGGTTGTAGTTTATTACGAATAGAGTATAACATATTATGTAAACGTGCAAAAAATATCCATATGGCTAAGTGATGATAGTGAGTATTTTAGAGCCCATGACGTAATGTGTTCCCCACAAGTATTATGACTCACATGAACACGGAGCAATCGTAATAACACTTCCGTCATTACGTGGGGTTATTACAATTTGCGTCAGGCAGTCATAACGTTATCATATACTGTGTACTAGCGGTATATTGTTATAAAACTCAGAAGCTGATCAGCTTTAGAGACACGTGCGGTCCTTCAAGGTCGTGTGTCTGTACTGTAAAGAAAATAATCGAGGAATCTGGCATGATTAAAACCCAGCAGAATACTGATCTAATTTCCTTTGATCAAAAAACAAAAGGGCAAAGAGAGGAATACCTGCTGAATTATGAAACTCTGAATATGGAATGTCATACATAATAATAATAATAAGGCCCGTTTAATTTCCAATCATGACAAAAAAGATTACATTCAGCTTATATTTTTTATATTATTTTATTTATCTTGTTATATATCCTATATCTTAGCTAAATTTTGTACCATCGATCGGATCATAAAGGCCTCGGCGGCGGATAAAGGCCTCCTCCAGCTTTTTCCAACTGTCTCAGTCCATGGCTTTCTTTCTCTATTCGCTGTTTCCTGTTACCGCTTCTATTTCTTCTATCCACCTTTTCTTGGGGCGCCCTCTTCTTCTTTCCCTTGATCCTTTCTATACAGTTTATAGTCCACCTTTCATCTGTGTATCTTACTATATGCCTCGACCATAGCCACTTCTGTTTTAGGGCATAATGTAAGGCATCTATCACTTTTGTTTTTCGTCTTATTTTTTCGCTTTTAATTTTAGGTATTTTTCTTATTTTTAGTACGCTTCTTTCCATGGTTTCTGGTTTGCTACTAGTTTCGTTATTTATGTATTGTAAGTCCACGTTTGGCAGCCGTCATACAGACAGTAAGACAGTAAATACCATCGAAAGTGACAGGAAAGAACAAGACAGAAAGTTGCTTTATTCACACATATTAGAACATCTTACAACTACATGCCCGGACCGAAGTTAAATTAATTTCCAACACTGGTGACCGATAAAATCAATTTGTCTCGTAGAAGCACTTTAATCTTATTAAATGTCTATACTAAATATATTGTTTATATTCAGATAGATTACTTAATTGTGTATAATTGTAATTTTTAAATGTGCCAGCTCCTGGGGTGGTTTTGGCAACTTTCCACTTTGAAGTGATCTGAAAACTTGGCACATTTGGTCGAGCAACAAATTCTCTATGTTACGTCACCGTTGATATTTTCTTAATGATTTGTTTTCAAAACAGTGGGTTAAATAAAAGTTTCCTAACATAATATTCATATAGCTTGCAATTACTGGGTATCTAAATTGACAATTTGCTTTTGTTAGAAGCAAGCAGTTGCAATTTGATATACAAGGATTGCTTCTGCTTGTTGCTACTAAAAGTATTGTTAATAAAGTTTACCTTTACTTTACCCTAGTTTCATTTAAACAACAGTAGCTGCTTTAAAAGCAGATTTTAGTATTAATTGACGCTCCAATTCTATAAAAAGAGGTTAAGAGGAATACGCCCTCCAAAACCACTTTGACGATACGGTCCAAAGTGAATATTGGTGAATTTTGTATGCTGGGTGAATGTAATTTTCGATATCGTGTATTTTTCGGTTTATAAATCGCATTTAGTCAACATTGGTACATTCAGCCATTACATACTTATATACTAAAAGACCAATCTAAACCAATGTTAGCTGATTTTTACTCAAACCATAACATTTTTTTTATATCCGTCAAAAATTATTATTTAGAGAATATTTTAAACAATTTTCAATTTAAGTAAATGATTTATGTACATTGCACTTTTTCATGCTAATTGCAACTGATATCACATGAAAGTTGGATAGGGAATTATACAGGCTACATGTTCAAAGCTAGTAGGTACAGAGTAACAGTTTACCCATTCGAAATTAGCCGGATAAAGGAAATGGTGTGGAATTGGTGACGCCCTATGCTTTGATCAGCCGGAAACGAACGGTCGTTTGGATACGTGTGAGATGGATAAACGTTTGTTTTGTTGACACGCTGTCGTGATAATTACAAACATATATGTCTTATGCAGACATAAAAATGCTCTAATTAGAGAGACAATAAGCCTGCCCAATTGTCCCATTAAAAATCCAAAGACTTCTTGTAAGATCTTTTTTTTATGAAAACCAAAGAAGTCTCATTAACAAGAAGAAGGTCTTTTGTCTATTCTTGTTTCCTAAGAAGATGAATTCACGAGGCTGCGTTACTTTTTACGAAATATTTTGGAATAGCTTTTTATTATTTTCTTCTTATGGACACTATATTTTCAAGAGGAAAGAATTGTGGATCTTTTGTATTATTTCACACTTTAACATATACACAGCTTGTATTAACATATTTATTATTTGCAATATTTACATCTATGTATTTTATATAGACAATATACATGAATATAGAATAAAGTTACTACGGGGCCTTCCAAGGTAGGCAAATTGGTATATATTTATTTATTTTACTTATATACATATTTCATTTAAAACCATTTCAGTAGGATAGATTTTTTTTAACAGTACGTGACTAATGCGAAAGAATTCCTGGCCATTATGCGATTATACTATCATTATCAATGTCGTAGTCAATTACGAACAATCTGCGAAAAAATTTCTATTGTGTAACACTTGCCTCAATTAAGAAAATAAGGTCAATGAAGCTGAGAATCTTCATTGTCGTTGCATAGCTTTGTGCATTAACTAACATCATTGTAATTCCAAATAAAATAACAAAATTGGACCCGTACCACCACCACAAATTATTATTATTTAAGGCATCACTATGTAGAATCCTATCCATTAAAGTATTTCAGAACGAGTTCGACGTAAGGTTCTTCAAGAAAAGACCAATTGTTAAAAAGCCCGTTTGGCCCCTGTTATAAAAAACGTTGTAGGTAACTTCACGTTTCCGGTTGTATATTGGTGCCGAAACTATGAAACTGCAACTTACTGACATAAAACCACTGCCAGTTTTTGAAAATTTGTTTCCGTATTTAAGTGAAAGATGATGAGTTGAAATTTAAAGATTGAGTCATACTGTTCAAACGTCTACATTCTACTTTTATACGTAAATAATAATGGAGTTCATCAATTGAGATTAAACATATGTAATGGAGTCACAAATGTAGTTTGCCATTAAGAAGCTGTGCTATGTGAGTATCCATAAATGGATTTCAATCAATCATGTTCAGTTTTTCATTTCTGATGGGGAAAAATAAATATAAAACGATGGAGATCTATTCGCTTAACACATAAGATTATTTACGTTTTTACCGTGTTTTACATAACAAATATTAGATCACCTTAAATTGAATTAAATATATGTTATTCAATTTGCGTTCACTTTCGGTGTTTTAAAAGTCGATAAAAAGCACGTTGTTTGCATAAACGCTTCGGGATTTTCTATTTTAAATATCAACAAAAGCTAGAGTTAAAGCAGCGGCGAATGAAAATAAACATTTGTATCAGCTATTTTGAATTGCAAATAAGTTTACATAGAATGTGTACTTTCGTTTTCTCCATAAGTATTCAGACTTTATTATTATAAGTAATACTAAAATATAAACGGAAGAATCACACGTCATTAGACCGTATCCATGAGAAATCAAGAAAGTGAAATAATCATAGTGTTTTGTTTCACTCACGTCGAGTGAATAGGAGGAGGATGGAGGTATAAACTTAATTTTAAATAATTGAAGAATTCTCTGGATAAAAGTAAGAGTCTTGACGTATCGCGTTGAGAGAAGTGTTGCAGTTTATTTTAAGACAATAGTTGCTTTTTATTTTTCTTGTAAGCAATATATTGTTATTTATTCACATATTTTACTAAGTAAAATACACAATACTTTTTATTACGTGAACTAAAGATTCAGAATATAACACCGGTTTTGTTGCGATTATTTCTATGTAAACGGTAACCATGGTAACAAACACGGGTCTTGTCCACATATCATACATATGATGTTTTTTCGCAATAAAGTATCCATAATAAAAAATCGGTAAGATTATAAGTACGGACTTTGTTTACGGTACTAATTCTTGTTTCGTAAATAGAAAGTTAAATTACAAGTTTACAAACTAGAAATTGTATGCTCTTTAAACTAACTTAAGGGCTCTTGTGCACCTAAATATCTGGGGCATGCGAAGGTTGACTGGGATGAGGTCAGTAAACAAGTTTTGCAACACGTTTTCTTATCACAAATAACAATAATTAATTGGTTTAGTTTACTGTTATCGTCAAAAAATATGAGATATCAATAAATAAAAATCTTTTGATATTGATAAAGCATCTTTCTTCATGTTGTTAAAAAAGCAAGAATTTCAATTTCGATCTAATAAAATTTGCGTTTTTATATTATTCTACTTTTTCTTCATAATGGACTAGAATGCTATTGAAACCGTAATAATTGTTATGAATTGTTTTTGATGCATTCGACTCTCCATAATTTTACACTCGTTAATCTGAAAAAAAAACCTCTTTTTAAGTTGAATTTTATTCCGCCCCGGATTGATTAAATCCATAGATTAATTGAATAAAATCATTGTTAATTCTCATTAGCCATTATTTTGAAATTCAGTAGACGTCAAAATTAAAGATTGAGGGTCTGTTTCACAATGTCCGGATAAGTTCCAAATAAGCTATTTATTACTTATTGGTAGGATAAACAGTATATTTGCGTTTCACGACTGTCAGATAGCGCTATTCGTCATGAAATGCGAAGTATCTCATTCGAAACTTTTATCTTTCGAATAATTTATGTGTTGCATAGCTATTTGGTACTTTATCCATACATTGTGAAACAGGCCCTAAATATCTTAAACGATATTTAAAACATACAAGACTTTGAATATATATATCACAAATAAAATAATGAGTGGTAAATTATCTAATTTTCAGTAGTCCGGTTGAGGTGATCTCGTCACCATGGGGAAGCTATTGTCGAAGATCTTCGGCAACAAGGAGATGAGGATATTGATGCTGGGACTCGACGCAGCAGGGAAGACTAGTATCCTTTATTGATTAAAATACTAGGGATACGCCCTATTATTGTGCATAACGAAGAACAATGCGGACATATACTACCTCATTTGTCAATGGTGTTCATTGACTTGCTTTGGTCTGTTACAAACCAGCTGATGTCTATTTGTTTGGGCGTGGATAAAGTATTAAAAATAAGTATACTTTTATAGTAGTAATAACAAATATAAAAAAGTATACTAAACCGAAGTTAACCTGTGACCCAGTTCTAAATTCTTTTGTGGCACTCGCGTCGATAAATTAAATATTTATGTGTACTATTTATGTAGACTAGCGAAACCTACAGATGTTGTTTCGTATACACGTCTTAAATAAAGTAAAATTAAATTAACATCTAATTGTAAATCTAAACTATTCACGAATCCACATCAATACACAGTCCAGAAGTTAAACAAACGCAATGTTATATTTCTGATAAAAATATTGTCTGATACTATTGATGTTTTTCAATTATTCCTTAACAAGTTGGAACAGCTATTTTATATAAATTAAAATTAGGTCAGTCAGTGACAACGATACCAACGGTCGGTTTCAATGTAGAAACTGTCACGTATAAGAACGTTAAATTCAACGTTTGGGATGTTGGGGGGCAGGACAAGATTCGACCGCTCTGGAGGCATTATTACACAGGTGAGCTATTTCACCATTTTTTAAGTATTGATAAAAATACTTATAGTATAATTATAGATAATTGATAAAAGATACTTATATAATAGATACTCATTTGTTTATAATGTCCAGTAGAGGGCACTGATAACAAAATCGACAGCCAAAACTTGGTAATAAAATGCTGGCGGAATTATTTATGCCCGGACTATGGCTTTATCTAAAAAATCAATAAATAATATTAATGGCTAGAAGAAATAAGATAAAGGACCCACATAATGGTTAAATATATATTCTAAACATTTAGATTAAAATCATTCTTTTCATATTATATAGCAAATTTTGTAATGTTTCAGGTACACAAGGTCTGATATTCGTAGTGGACTGTGCGGACAGGGACCGCATAGATGAGGCGCGGCAGGAACTGCACCGTATTATCAATGACAGGGAGATGAGGGATGCCATTATACTCATATTCGCCAACAAACAGGACTTGCCTGATGGTTCGTAATTTTAATTCTATTTCACACAAATTTCTCAGTTGCATACCTAAATTGTGAATTAATTATTAGTTCCATCTAATCATAAAGGACAGTTGATTTAAAAAAAAATTGAAGTCAATTTTTTTGTTACTTTTTGTCTGCATTTTTCTCTATATATACAGGACTAAAATATACGTATGTACGTATGTACATATGAGTCTCGGCCTCAGATTTCTGTATCTGTCTCTTGATACAAGCCGACTTTTGGGGTTAAAGTTAAAGCATTCCGTTCGCCTCAGTTGTTTCTTCATCGTACGAACGAGTGTTAAATGCAACCATAAAAAAGTTTTGGTGTACATCCGTAATTCGATCGACCTCAGGGTTGAGAGTTGCACGTTGAAGCCATTAGTCCAAAAATAATTGGTCTACGGTTAACCAGTGAGATGAATAAAATGAAATAATTTATATATGTGGACGTAGCCCTATCACAGAATTGAAGTCAAAATGTATGATTTGGTATAGTTTTTAGGTATAATGTTTAATGATATAATTCCAGCAATGAAACCCCACGAGATCCAAGAGAAGTTAGGCCTGACGCGTATCCGCGATCGCAACTGGTACGTGCAGCCTTCGTGCGCCACTTCCGGGGACGGGCTCTACGAGGGACTTACGTGGCTAACCAGCAACCACAAGTTATGAGCTGCAGAGTAGGCGGCCCGCCCGCCACTTACTGCGGTCAGTGTCTATTTACCAGAACCAATTTCCATTTATTTATAGCCATACTCCAAGCCTCGAATATGCATTTAATTTTTTGATCTGATTTAATATATTGTCCTCCTTTTTATTTAATTTCAACGAAGGATTAGTAAATTAAATTGTATAGTATATATGCTATAAACATGAGCCTCACTTTTCGCAACATAAAGTTAGTTATTACATTGAGGAATATTATTGTATTCTACTGAAATCTTACACGAGTGGTTTCAAAAAACTTTTTGTTTTTCAAATTTCTTTATACATTAAAGTATAATTTAAAATCGGATCTAATGAATAAATTTTAAAGCAAACAATTATTAATCAATTCAAATTTTTAGTCTCAATCGCTTATCAAATGCAAATATTAGTTTTAAATCAATATGGAATAGTTCTGTATGTCAATTTGATAGTACATTGGAGGGCTGTTTACTTAATGTAGCGTGACCTCAAAAGTCAAGTAAATCACCGCAAATGTGTCACTATTTAAATGTAATTCAGCATTCAGGGGATCGAACCTGCGACTCATCCCTGAGGGAGTAGGTTCGATCCCCGGCTTTGCATCAATGGATTTTTTTTCTATGTGCGCATTTAACAGTCGCTCAAACTGTGAAGGAAAACATCGTGAGGAAATCGACATGTCTTAGACCCAAAAAAGTCGACGACGTGTGTTAGGCACTGGAGGCTGATCACCTACTTGCCTATTATCATGAAACATCAGAAATATGAGGCCCAGGCCTAAAGCGGTTGTACATCCACTGATTATTATTATTATAGTAATCACTAGCTGACCCTGCAAACGTTGTTTTGCCATGTTTTTGTGCCCAAAAATTAAAGTTTATAATTAACAAAAAAAACATAAGGGATGATTATAGAGGGGTGAAAATTTAGGGTTGCATGAATTTTTGTATGGTGTATCGTAAAAAAATAACATGTATAAGAAGACAGTGTAATTTGTATTGTCCTATTTCAGGTGAGGATCGAGATGCCATTTAATTGTAAGTAAGCGGCGCACCGTTGGTAATTGTGAACCAGTGTATGAACTGTCGCGCAAGTGAAGTAATTACTATCAAGAGGACTTATCAAATGCTATTTACTGAAACGTTACTTATACTAATTAGATACAAATAAACTAAACTTTGACGCCATATGATCGTTGTTAATAAATAATGTAGGTTTTTTCATTACATAACATTTTGTTTTATGTAATTTTTCTTTTAATTTATTTATAACTTAAATTTATTTAAAAAAAAATTTCATAATTTATATAAGTGGCTAATTCTTATTAATTCCTTGGCAATATCAGAGTTATCGTGCTTGATAGTGTGTAAGATTACCATCGTAGGCGAGTTTTACTGTATTTTAAGAAGCAACGTTTCAGTATTAAGCTTAGTTAGTAAACGTGAACTGTTTGTCACACAAAAATCAATTATTCCATTATTTAAAGAGAGTTAGAGCTTTGTTGTAACGACATTTGATTATTTTTTTATTTAAACGGTGATTACATAAAGTAAAAGTGGTTTTTTTTTACCTCCTTTGTATAGTAACGGTATGTATTAACACTAGTGTAATGAAGCGATTTGAGGGTATTTTAATATGAGAGCACGCTCTGGTATGTACAGTAGGTTTGTCTAAATTATGGGCTATACAGTAGTTAACTCATGCCAATTATTTTTGTGGGTAACATTTTCCAACAGTTAAATGTAGGGTAACCCGCAAATAGATGTTAAATGTTTGTCAGAGGCATTCTCAGCATTATAAAACATGGATGCTGTCGTTTGTTACCATGGTTACCATTTTCACAAATAAATCGTTGACCATCGTAACAAATACTTTTTGTCTATGCTTTATAAGAAGGCCGTCTATCACTGTTGCTTTTGGTATGTTGACCGTAATTTTCTCAGAACTTTCACTCGGATTCTATATCACCCTTAGCACTAAAAGCACAATTCTAGTTCCAAAACAGTAATAGAACTTTTGTATGAAAAACTAGGCTGCGCTCCATGGGGGAAATTTGTTCTACTAGTACCATCAAGTATTAATTAACGAATCAAAAACTAGTGCGGAAAGAGTACCGCCGTACCAGCTATTATATCTAATATAAACAATATAATTCTTACTTATTTCAAATTATTCACAAAATTTTATGCATCTTGATGATCGTTACTGTAGCACTATATGCTGTAGACACTTTAACGTAAGTTTTTTTTTAAAAAAAAGCACTGCTGCGTCCAATGTCTCGACGGTACACTTTCTGCACAGACTACTAATATATATATAATGTTGCCAACATCTATATTCAGTACTTGATAAAAATCTCGTAAATTTGTGCTAAGGGTACATGAAGACGGGAAAAAATATTCCACATTTCCCAAACTTAAAATATTCCACTTCCCAAACTTGCTTCATAAGTTTCGCAGTATCATAAGTAAAATAAAAAGTACGCTTAAAAAGTTTAATATTTTATTATAGCATCAATAAAAATAGTATGTTAATATGTAAATTGATATTTATTGACAACTTCAACGGCCTCAGGTTTTAAAGTAGCGTCGAGTTAAGTTTTAAGAGTTAATTTCGTCCCTGTTACGTTAGCACTGCTTTAAAGCCGAACGCCGCCATCTTGGTCACAAACCAGTCCATCGAAATGTAAATGGATATTGACTTAACCATGACATTTCTCAACTTGTAGATTCTAATTATTTTAACGCTTCGTGTGTTTAGAGTATGGGACCAGAGTATTCCGCGAATTTAAATATGAGTTTTCTACAAAGTGTTTTCAAAATGGCTTACTTTTTACACTACCCATTTTTAAATTCGCAAATTTGTTACAAATTCTTTACAGCCATTATTTGTTACATTTATTTTTAAGGATTTCTATTTTTTTAATATTTTTTCTGTTACAATTTTATAACCCTTTAAATTTAGTACGTAGGGACAGCGTATGGCGCATAACCATGTTTCAGTTTTCTGTAAATATGAAGTTCATGAAAACGTATAATTAACTGTTCCTGAAAATAAAAAATCAATCTAAAATGGTAGAGGTTTTAAAATGTACTTTAATGTTCTTTGGCTTACGTTTTTATGAGCTTGCGATGATAGTAAATTTAGTTCGATTCTAGACAATTCAAAAGTGTTGTAAGTCTAGCACTTGATGTAAAATTATGTTTTCCATTTCAACGATGTAACGGTTGTAATTGAGTTACACTACTGTATAAATATTGTAGAAAAGTTATTCAAATATAAACTTACACTCAAATCATCTTTTATTCCTTCAAAAGAGGTCAGTAATCATCCAATCGAGATACATAAATAATTTAGCTAAGGTTTTTCTTGACTTTCGAACGAATTTGGCAAATTTGCAACGTGTCTTTATCCTCATGTACGCTTAAGTTAATGTTCCGAGGTTGTAATGCAAGATTCTGCTGTGATATCATCACACCTTGGAGGCAAGATGATCTGGAGTTCTTCGTTCAATTGAATCTCATCTTCTGGGAGAATGTCTTCGGCAACTGTGGTGTCGTAGTATTCGTTGGTACATGCAGCTCTGAATATTAATACGTTATATAATATGATCAGGATATAAACCAATTAGCTAAATGTTTACTTTATAATCTTGAACCCTGCACTTTTTTCCTATTACGCGACCCGATAAGATCTGGTAGACACCTTGTCAGAGCAAAAACAATCGAGAGATTTAATTACTGTAATATGAAAATATGTAGTACCGACTGGTCTTACATTACATTTTCATACATTTCTTTGAATTATTATTATGTAGAGGGAGGGTAAAACTTGCTTAGTTTCTTGCCCATTCTTCTCAGCAAGTTCTCAGTAGTTTTTCTCTTTCGCGAATTTTGTAAACGTTTTTGACATTCATTAGAATGCCCTAAGACGCATCTAAACTGAATAAATAAATTTTGATTGATTGATTGATTGATTACACAAATGAGCTGTCATAGGTATCATCTATGAATGTTAAGTTTCAAGCAACGCTAGCGGCCACTAACGAAATTACTTTGTAACAGTCGACAATCGTGACTCTTAACAAATTAATATGTAAATGCGTATCACGTGACAATTAGTTTTTCGTTCAAGAAATCTGAGTCACGTCTGATACAGAGATAAATGGCGCAGGTACAGTACTCACTCTGGCTGATCCCCAGCCGTGCCACCCGCAAGTACAGAGGTGTACAGTCGAGCTCTAGCCCCATGTAATCTCATGCCGGCTGGTACGTCTTCAGCACCTGACCTTGTCTCCGGTATTGGACGTAGGGCGTTACCTGGCAAATACGTGTTAATAAAAGCTAAAGTCGATTTCAATATTTTTTGAATTGAATTTTAAAACATGAAAACATACAGGGAAGGCAGATTTTATTTCAACACTATTTTACTTTTTTTTAATAAGATATGTGGACAATTTTTTAGAATATTTTACTAGGCTTTTGTTATTGACATGACAGTTTTTATGTTAAGTAAAACAGTACGAGCTAATTACCATCGTCCTTATCCCTCATATCTTTGAATACATTTTCTGCTGGCGCTAAACTCCTTACGCTGTCACGATCTTTTCGGTCTAAACGTAAAAAATAAACAGGTTAATTTATATATTTTGTTCTTACAAGTTGGTCAGTCTAATGCGCTTTCTTCTAAATTTCGTTCAATACTTGTAATACCCTATGATGTATTACTCATAGAACTGACTAATTGGAGCGGTTAAACCTTATAATCTGATACAAATATTTATTTAAATAATATGCATGTAATTAATAAATTTATCACTTTGAAATTGAGACTTATCATTTTTCTATTCATATCATATTTAACAAGGCTTAGATTGACCGCAAGCATGTTGTAAGATACTGATATCGAGGTTCAAACGGTTTAAAAATATATGAAGCACCATATTAATTACAAATACACTATTTCATTATACTGGAAAAACACGAACCCAATATTCTTATTGGATCAAAAAAGTGTAGTTGTAGGTTGAACGTAGAGTGTAACTTGCGCCTGTTATAGGTGTGCCTTATCATCTATTACTTCTTGAAAATATAATCAATCAACAGACCAAATGTTCCATAAGTCGATACATTTAATTTTCCATGGCAGCTACGCTTAGAAAAATGTTGCCGTAATAAACTTTAGTTACTGCTTTTAGGAGTAGCTCTGAGATGAAATTCAGCATAACCACGAAACAGTGTTTCTAGATCGTCGGGGGCCATGCGTCGAAGATATGGGACTCGCTTGAGGTCAGGCCGATGGAGACATCTGAACGAATTTCGGTGCTGAAATACAAAACGATTTGAGATATAAAATATTTCTTATAAGGGGTTTGCCACTCCTCACACGAACAGTCACTCATGGGGAAACAAGGTGGAAAAACCCTCCAGGGAAACGAAAGTGAGGTCGCCCTCTTGCACGGTAGGCTGACGAAGCTTAAAGAAGATTAGAAAAAGTTCAAGTTAGAAAAAGATAGAGCCAGCTGGTAGAGAGAGAGAGTGTCTGTGCGTGTATTTATTAAAAAAAAATGTTTTTAAGGAATAAATTAGGCTTAACTATTACTATATAGACAGTATCACCTGCGTTCTAAATCTCAACCATTAAAATACAATATAAAATATGTTCAATTTAGGATACTGGTATCACTTATTCCATGTCATTAAATTTATCGGTAGACTACTTATCGGCAAAGAAGACAGAGCGTGTAGGAGAGAAAAAGCCTTTTTATATAATAGTAAGCCTTTTACACAGCTTTTCCTTATTACATTTATTAAATTGTTTAAAAGGCACGAGGTAAAAGAGCCACTCGGATTTTATTAAATAAAAGTTTCCTTTTTCCCAAAAAAAGAATTACTCAATTTAGATAGTCTAGTACATGGAAATTGCAGTCTGCGTTTGTTCCGAGTATTAATATTATCAGTATGTTTTATTCTACTCGTAGTAAACTTATCGGCTATTTTTATATACATACATAATATTTTCATTAATATATTGCGGGGGAAAGGTAAGTATATTAATTTCCTTGAATACCTTTACTAGTCCTGCTGGTAATTGCATTCGTTCACATGCGCAAGACATGGACATACAATGGATGACGCTGTCATGCTTCACTGAAATCGCTGATAGGCCACTTCGGACTATTTCTTCGTTTATCTGTTTTAATAACAAAAGAAATTCTATGGTAATAGATTCATTTATCAATAGTATAATAAAATTATGTATTAACTACGTCTATGTCTATTCAGATTTTTTATTATTTACATATTTAACGATCATTTAGAGTTCAATAACACTAAGATTTATTTAATTCTTTCACTCTTGAAAATACACCAGTAAGTATTACAATTGCGTTTAGAAACGATTCATCATTCTTTTCACTAAGCGAGACAAATTGCTTTCTCTTCAATAGCGTCCCCTCAAGCCTTTAAAAACCTATATTGCTCTTCAGCATCATCATTAATTAGTCGGGAATTTATTTAAACGGAAAATTTCGTGATGCCAAAGAAAATAATTAAAGCAAAGCGATGTACAAGATATAGTTATTAGAAAACATTGTAAGTACTATAAGTTATGTTCTTTAAACGTGACTAACAAACTCTAACATTAAATACGTTCCTTGAAAACAAGGCATTTTGTTACAAAAATGTGAAAGAAGAATACACATTTTATAAGTGATTTTAGGTATAGAAAAATGTTTTATTGTTGGAAACATGCCCCCGGCCGTAAAAATTACAATGTTTAGTTGACATATTACAAAAGGCAAGAAACGAGTGAAACAAGTTGTTCGATACTATGCAGATATACTTAAAAAGACAATTTTTCTCGAAATAACCATTTATTATTATTACGAAACATGTACTTATGTTTTATACTATGTAAATAACTGAGTTTTTATTCCCCACGATAACCCAGTTTAAGGGTATGATTTAGATACGATTCTTACTTACGAGAATCTTAACTATGTAGGTACATAGTATAAACACGATCTCGTATGACATATTTCTATGTTCTTACGAGTATCGTATCCGTTTGAACCATTTTGAGTGCGAGATTTTTCATTCTAGTTTCGTAATTAGAGTATTGTTCTCAAAAATGACATAAAAATCCGAGTAAAAAAATCTAATAACATTAAGTTCATTGAACTTTATAGAAGTCACGAGTGCTTGTGGAAAACGGAAAATTAAAATTATAAAAACCTCAATGCGGGAAATGCAGCTCTTAATGCATTTACGAGAGAATTGTATGTTAAGGGATTTGGTCCCAAAGAAATAAGTGCAAAAATTAAAAATATGAGAAGTATGTACAAGAAAGAAAAATCAACTTTAAAATATGACTATAACTGAAAATATTTACGTGCCTAAATTACCTTGTTACAATTCTTTGGACTCATTTTCACTCACGCACTGCACTCATACCAGTAACTGGCACAAAACCTCGAAATTCGATTATTGCTTCGGAAATTCTGTTATACGGATACAATAAATTTTCCGCGAAGCAATTGTCGCCAAAGTGGAAGAGCGAGAGGTGTGAATGTTTAGACGAAGAATATTTTCTTATATTCTTTCGATAATGATACCTTCGAGACGAGAAACTCAATCTAATTTGAGAAAATCTCCTTTATGGAGCATCACTCTCGCATGCCAAATTCAATACGCTTTGATAAAGTTAATTATGCTCCGCACTATTTCTCGACTTTGAATCTTACCCTTATACATATGTAAGTCATATTTTAGCATCAACGATGCGTATTTCTACGACCACTTCGCAATGTAACCCTTTGCATTTGGCAGATGTTAAACCCATATCAACATCTTGCCACGTTTATTTTAATACTAGGTATTTAAAAATTTACCCTTCATTGGTTTCGTCGTGATTATTTTCAAAATTTTGTTGCTACCTTTGGAATACGATGTCTTATTTTAAAAAGTCGATTATTTTTTATTAAACGATTTTTCATGCTGAAAAAAGGATTCCAATCAAGGTCCGTCAGGACATCTACATATAAAAAATCAACAAATTCGTGTCATTAAATTTAAAAACCAATCCCAAAAATAACCTCTTCAGCAACAAATTAAATATTATATAGACAGTGTATGAGAGACGTGGTATATAATCAGAATATTGATATTAAAAATAAACAAATTTTACTTGTAGTTCTCTCCCCTCACAGCAAGGTACGATAGGTGGTAATTCTTCCTTCTTCTGTACAAGGTCTACGGTCATGTTGTCTCCGCTAGCAACGGGATTCATCAGTAGAAGAGATGCGTTGGACGATTTTTTCTCTTTCACCTCGATGTGGGAGCAAGCGCTTCGTATGTTAACGCTTAAAGTAGATAGGATCTTAAGATATTACACTTGGCCCAAATAATTATAATAAATATATATTTATGGCACACAAATGGCACGTGTTACAACACAAAACAGTTAAGGAATGACATGTCTTATAACACAAAACGATGGCATAGCAGCATCAACAGCAACAGCTTTGTGTGCCTGACATAGGCACAGAAACCTGGTCACCTGTAGAAATCTGAGACAGACCTAAAAAGTGTTAGGTAGTTACTTTTAGAAAAATTGTAATTTCAGGATAAATAACACAAATTTACCTGTTCATATTGAGATCACGCAGAAATACGTTTGGAGAGTGCTGGTGCAGTAGTTGCATTATAGAAAGTTAAGGGCTGGTTTGGAGTGTTTCTTTTAAAATCTGTCTACATTTTTTTACAGAAATTTCAACACTGGCATGACACGACCATTGAGTTTCCTTTTTCGAATATATTATTTTTAATTTTTGACTTGACTGACTGACTATGGTTTATGATAAGAAACTATTTTTGCTGTATATCATTTTTCGTTTTCATATTCACCTTGCGAAAATCATATACTTGATAAAATAAGTTTTAAAATAAACAGATAATGTAAGAAATGTTTTAACTATACACAAAGCCACATTTAGAGGTATTGTGTGAATGCAAATTACTCTCATGTGCACAGCTGATATATTATTTTCTATTGGACAACCGATACGTTATCGGTGTGCTTTTGTTTTTGGAGGGTTGTGTTTTGTTTTTTAAAGCAAGTGCAGGGTTGTATTATTAACTGAATGTTGTTTTGGTTTAAGCAAGGTATACAAATGACATTGCTCGACGTTTTGATTGACGTTGACGGTTTTCAGCAGTTGTTAGCGAGAGATGTCGCTTTAATCTCGTAATTACGTAAAACAATATATATATTATATCCTGAGGTAATTCGTAAATTTATGAAATGTTTTAAGAACAAGTGGGTATTCACTTTGTGTAAAAAGACAAAAGAAAGTTTATGAAGCCGTTCGCTATCACGTAGAGGCGCTTCACGATTCGAGTGCCCTCTCCAAAATGTGCACTTAGCTCTTCATTTCTAAATAAAGTAATAATTTTGTATCCTGTAGTTACAACCCTGTACTTTTTATTAATATTTACAGAGACTTGGTGAAAGGCTTCAAATACTTAAAGTGATGCTAAAACTAAAATTAAGAACACCAATTTGAGAAGTAAGTTTAATAGTTAAAAAATCGAATATCAAAGTCAACATCGAAAACAATCAAAGAATCCATAAAAAAAATTAAAACATTTTATTTCTCATGGGCTATCTACTTTTTCAGGTACATAAAAGTCTTTCTTTTCCTCTTCACACGAGATATTGCTCAGTTTCTGAAAAGTCAAAATATGAATTAGACAAAATGGTAAATCTAAACAAAATAAAATTATTGTTTTTTATTAAAATATTATAATACTGTATCTTTACTGTTTTTTTGCTAATGGCTAAATATTCTAAAGAATGACTTTTAAAATCATCTGTGTTTGTGCGTGTGGATACAAATATTTAAATAATTTTACTGTGAATGTTTCAATGTACAGTAACAGTTTAATGTTTATTAGAAGCATTTAATATATATTTATTTTTTGACGGTCATAAAAAAAGTAAAGTGTATATTGTGTCACCTACATGGATGAATGATATTTTTTTGAATTTGTGTAGTATAAGATTAAAAAAAACCTCTCCTACTGTAATTATCTATTTTTTTTGTTAGGCCACTAGCAGATCTCACATACCATAGAGGTAGCAAACCAGCACAGTGACTGGCAAATGTTTTGGCCTGTGTCATGCGTTAAATGTCATAATTTATTTTATCTATAGCATATGTAGTATACGGGAACTATCTTACAACAGGTATTTGGTCAATATACGACTGAGATAAATACGTTTATATAAATAAAAACATTTACATACCCTTCTTTGTTTCTCTTGCTTCATATCCACAAGTAGTGCGATCAGTATGCGTCTTGCTAAGTACTCACTGGCACGACGCACATCTGCGCAGTCTCCATGTACTCTGTTGTTTACTACAGCATCTGCTAGACCTTCCACAGCCTCCCCCCATTCAACTAAAGTATTTTTTTAAATTAATAAAGTAAAATATTTATTTTGACTAATATAATAATCGAAGGAATTATACTTGAATAGAAGAAATCATATTGCATAGTTCAAAAAATAATATTCTTGGGAAATTCTGATGGATCGTAGGACAACATTAAGACCTTAAAAATAATTGTAATCCGTGGCACAATCGCAGATTTTTCAATCTGTGACAGTGATTAATTTATTGACAATTACGTGATGAGCATTTTGTGACGTCAATGATATTTGTTAACTGCTCTTATATAAAAACAAACATGGAGTACAGTTGAGGAATGGCCGCACGACCATAGCCTGCAAGACTAAAAATACGCTATTGACAGTTTGAAAAAGTGTTATTAAAGCTATTCTCTTTGCTTGGAAAGTGGGTCACGTGGGCAATTACTACATATGTGTGATGTTCGTCTCGCCAGCGGTCTTTTTATATTCATATTAACATTTACAATGATATTCATTATAAACATTCCTTCCGACTTTACAAGCTAGACCCAAGGCCAACGAAATTTGACATCGTGTAAGAAGCCAAACATTACGTACTGGGATGTCTCATGTGCGGTAGTGTAACTGTCCCTACGGTGACATCCATTCCTTTTTCCACTTTCTGGCTCACTGAACGAGACAGTAATTTTGCCGCTGCGTTCACCATCTAGAAATCGTTAGAGATAAACATTCATTGCCTTATTAAATATCCATCTTACTGCAAAAGTTATTTTTGTTTCTATCAGTTTTGTACTTTCGCTTCGATGAAAGAGACATTGTTTAAATTTTGACACTTTAATAAAGTGTACATTAAAAATATAATACAGCTGCTAAAAGTATAGATTAGATTACACTTGCGATTAGATAATATTTGTAGTCTTAGTATGTATTTGGTAAAGTATTACTATCGTTAAATAGGACTTTCATACCTCTAGCAACTTGTTTCTCTCGGGGAGATAAGATCCAACGGCCACTGGGTCGGGAAGATCTTCAACTCTGTCCGAGAACGTCACTTCAGCCAATTTTGTTTTAGACGGCTGTTATAATTAATAAAAAAATATTGTTATTAGAAAATACTAACATTTAATTTTATTTAAAAAGATTTCGCTCGTTTGAAAATTATTTAAAGGCATATTAAGTATCGGGTTTTCTTTATTTTAAAACTATTTCATTAATGTTTGTTATATTAATCTACATTTAATCTGTAGTTCAATTAAACTTTGCAACGATGCCTTATATAATTTTGTAAACTCGTAAGAATGCCTTGAACAACGTTTAAAGAAATTCACTGCAATTCACTATTGCAGTATTCACATGTCGGTTAATAAATATCATACCACTGGCGTTGGAGGACGATCCTTGACGCTCTTCATGTCAAAATCTGTTGTGGTTTCATTAGGTATATTGACCACAGAGCCAAAACCGATACCGCCTTTCGCATTGATGAACTGTCGTGCAAGTTCCGTTGCCACATGTATTGACCAGCGAGACACCTTGCCACGCCTGGAAGATGTTTCAAACGGAATAATGGGTTTCCTTTAGAAGTCTAACAAACATAACAAACAAAAAAAAATACCTCATATATTATAGACATAAATATGCCTTTGAATATTAGCCTAAGATTACCAATATTAATGAATCTATTGTTCTGTTAAACCTACTTGTGATTTCACTGATGTCATAGAATCGATGTATTGTATAATGTTTCATTTACTAGCATACAATTTAAAAATAAATATATGAGATAATAACAGCGTATAGCTATCGCAATGTCACTTCCGGTGTTAGCTATCGGACCGAATTGTTCAAATTCCAGAAATATTTAACATATGATTGTTAAGTCACTCGTAAGCACTCGCCGCGGAAACATCGATTTACGCAAGCTCCGTACCCAAAAATTCGTAATAGCGGGCAAAAGTGTTTTATGTAGCAAATCATATACCAAAAGACGCAGAAAATTACAGTGATTACAGTGATGTTAAAAGACTTACATTTCGATATACCATTTCGAATATAAGTTAACGACAAACTCCTGCAATCCTCACCTATTATCGTGCTTGCATTGTGGTGGGTCAAGTTGTAGAATATTAGTATTTTAAAGTTTGCCTATGTAACACTCAATATGGTTAATGGAAATTGAGACTGTGACCTAGAATAAATGACGCGCGTTTACCCCTGAGCTTCTGTTGGTGTCACTACGCTGCGTTTATTATCTACCCTCAAGTGGAAGAAAAGTGAAAAAAAAGAAAACAAAAATAGTTGAGAAATAGAAAGCTAGACAACGAAAAAAGTGTAACGTGTGTAAATAAGCATAGAAGTGTGTTTAGCAAAATAGTGGACCCAAAACAAACAAATACTACTAATTTAGAACAAGAAAAAAAGAAGTGGAGATTATCCTCGGAGAACAGTAAACTACTTGAAGATATCTTTTATAAAATAATCATTTTCAAATTATCAGAATATAATTAACTGTAAGTGTAGCTGTGTAGTGTAGGTGCTGTGTAATTAATTAAACAAAGTAATTGGACATTAGATTTAGTGAAATATTGTATAATATAAAAACAACAAGGGCTCTCCTGTTGGAAACCCCTCCTAGGTATAAGTATTCTGACACGGCTACCACCCTTTTGGGGGTAGACCTTAGTTTTAGTTTACTGACCCGGCTACCACCCTTTTGGGGGTAGACCTTACTTGTAGTATACTTAGGATTAGTATAGCGACACTTCTGCCACCCTATTGGGGGCAGATCATCTATTAATAAGAATCACAACTGTTTTACATTATAACAACCCTTTAACTTTGACATATTTTCTTTGCTTATTTATTATTTAGTTATCAATAATTAAACAACAAAAATAGTTTGGCTATAATAAGTATTAATTTAAAAATTTTATAATATTTGACGCTTCGGCCTACAACATATAAACAAAATGGTTATCGGTCCTAGGACCCCCGTTAAAAAACAAGAAAAAACGAGCGGCCAAACAGCCGCTGAACCCGGAACAATAAGGCCCTCGGTCAGTGACCTGAGTAGAAGCCAACCCCAAAGGCGTAGTGAGCAGGGACTGGTCCAACCCCTGGTCGCCCGCTTCTCCATCTCTCCGCCTAAGAAAGGCGGGAAAGAACCCCCAATCAAAACATCGGAAAAAAGGGAAGAAAAAGGAAAAGGAATAGACCCCCATGTTCCGAATTTCGATATGAAAACAAAAGAGACGGAAATAAAGGGACTTTTCCAAAAAATTAACAACCAGCTCGAAAGCGTCAGGAACCTGAAGACAGAAATAAAAATGGAAGTAAAAGCAGCAACCAAGAGATTGCAAGAAATAATAAGGGAACTATTAACCGAAAGAAAGGAAAGCAACAAAGAAATTCTGGGGATAGCCGAGAAAGAAGGAGGAGAAGTAAAAGACGGAGAAATCAAGAAATCAGAAAGGAAGGAAGCTAAGGAAGGTGAAATGAACAAAAGAATAGAAAAACTAGAGACAATTAGTAAAAGCTTTGAAAAGATGATTATAGAAAGTGAAGAGAGAGTCATGGCGAAGCTGGGGGAAATTAGAAGTTACGCCGAGGTAGCAGCAGTAGCAAGGACTGAGTCGAGGGAAGTTAGCGGCAGCACCGCAAGCAATGACCTAAGGGAAACTGGACTGTACTCCCTGATTGTCGAGCCGGGTGAAGAAACCGAGACGGCCGAGGATACAGTCCAAAAAATTAGATGCTCCCTTAACGCCAGGGACAATGGTTTTAAAATAGAAAAACTCACAAAAATAAAGGGAGGCAAGGTGGTCATTGGTTGCGGTACTGAGGAGGAACGAGCAAGGGTGAGGGAGAGAATTGCGCACGTTCAGAATGGAATTACGGCCAAGGAGCTCAACAATAAGCATCCTTTGGTAATTTTTAAAAATGTATTGAGGTACAACACCCTCGAAGACATAAAGAAAGCCCTTAAAATACAAAACAAGGCAACGACCGGAAACCTACCCGGAGAGGACTGGGTGATGACGGAAAAGCACCGCCAAAATGCCAGGAACACGCACGAGTGCCACGTCATCGTGCAGGTCTCCCCGGGGATGTGGAAGGCGCTGACCCGGGCGCAGAAGGTCCACATCGACCTCCAGAGGGTCTGGGTGGAGGATCGGTCTCCCCTTGTGCAGTGCGCCACGTGTCTTGGATACGGACACACGAGGAAGCACTGCCAAGGGGGAAAACTGACCTGCTCCCAGTGCACAGGTGAGCACCTTAGGGCAGACTGCCCAAGTATAGACAAGTTACCAGAGTGTGCAAACTGTAAAAGAGCAGGAATGGACAGCGTAGACCACAGCGCGTTTAGTGCCGAATGCCCAGTGCGCAGGAAGTGGGATGCGCTAGCCAGGAGGGCGGTCGCGTATTGCTAAAGTCCCCCCAGGAGAAATCCGCATTATACAAGCTAACGTACAGAGATCTGCACTCGCCACGGAGGAGTTAATAATCGAGGCGAAAAAACGTCGCATCTCCATCGCGCTCGTACAGGAACCCTACATCGGGGCGGTGAGAAGAATGAAGGACTACACGGGCACAAGAGTCTATCAACACACCGGAGTTGGCAACCATACAAAGGCGGCTATTGTCGTTCTAGATAATAATATCCAGGTAACACAATACCCCGAGCTATCTAGTCCGAATTTGGTTGCCATATCCGTAGACACAGATAGTAGAAAACTAAACCTAGTCTCGGTATACTTCGAACCGTACCCGAATCCCCTAAGTCCGCACCTCCAGACACTGGAACAAGTCGTCGAGAAACTAGGACGGAGAACAATAGTGGGAGGGGACGTAAACGCCAGAAACGTCTGGTGGGGGGATAGGATAACCAACGAGAGGGGAAAAGAGGCAGAAGCGACCTTCCATAACGCTGGATTGGAGATCTTAAACCAGGGTGGGACGCCAACTTTCCACACCACCAGAGGAAACACAATATACTCTAGTTGCGTTGACGTCACGGCAGCCACGCCTGACCTCCTCGGTCTCATTGTAGATTGGAGGGTGGACCAGAGTGTCACGAATTCGGATCATAATGCCATCCAATTCGAGATCATCTCACGGATAAAAAAAGATGATGGATACGCGAGATCAACTAGAGTGTACAATGTTCGAAAAGCGAACTGGACCCACTTTCGTACGAAAGTTAGACAGTTGCTTTCTCAACACGAACTCACACCACAGTACATCAACACTTTAGACTCCACTACACTTCTAGAAAACACCATAGTTCAATACTCACAGTTAATTACAGACACTTGTGACACACACATTCCAAAAATTAAAGTACAGGGAAAACACACCGCCCCCCCCTGGTGGACAAAAGAGCTGAACCAAATGAAGAAAGGCGTTCTAACAATGAGGAGGAAAATTCGATGCTGCTCTGCTACTCGCCGTTCCGCTGTTATAGAGCGATACAACAAGGCAAAACAGGAATACCTGGAAGCAGCAAACAAAAGCAAGCTGGAAAGTTGGAAGAGCTTCTGCGAGAAGCAAAGTGGAGAAAGCTTGTGGGACGGCATCTACAGGGTCATCAGGAGAACGAACGGTAAGAAAACTGATCAGCAACTCGTCAAGGATGGCGAGACTCTCTCCTACCAGGACTCGGCGCACTATCTGGCGGAGACTTTCTTTCCGGAAGATACGAGCGCCCGGGAAACCCTTTGGCACAGAGAAATACGAAGAAAGGCTAAAATGATAAAAGAATCGGGCCATGATGGAGCTCATGACCCGCCTTTTACACTGAAGGAACTCGTAGAATGTGCCAGGAGTTTTAACCCCAAAAAGGCCCCTGGTGGGGATGGGCTAACGTCAGACATCTGCAGCGAGGCGATACTTGCGGACCCAGACGTTTTCCTGGCATTGGCGAATAGATGCCTCGACCTGGGCTATTTTCCAAGGATTTGGAAGAAGGCCACAGTGATTGTCTTCAAAAAACCAGGGAAGGAAAATTACAGTCAGCCCAAATCATACCGACCAATCGGACTTTTACCGGTATTGGGCAAAATAATGGAAAAAATGCTGGTGAAAAGGCTGAATTGGCACCTGGTCCCCCGACTCTCTTCCAAGCAATACGGTTTCACGCCGCAGCGTGGTACCGAGGACGCCCTCTATGCTCTAATGGAAAATATCAACTCGGGTCTAAAGAACAAAAAAGTCATAACACTAATATCACTAGACATAGAGGGAGCCTTCGACAACGCTTGGTGGCCGGCCATTTGTGTGAGATTGACTGAAGAGCAATGCCCATTAAACCTTGCACTACTAGTGCATAATTATCTAAGCGACAGGGAGGTCCGCGTCGTTTACGGAGGAGCTGTAGCGACAAAACCAACAAACAAAGGCTGCGTACAGGGATCCATCAGCGGACCCACTTTGTGGAATCTGCTGCTGGACCCACTACTAAAAACATTAAAGAGAGCCGGTGTTTACGCGCAGGCCTTCGCGGATGACGTGGTCCTCCTGTTTGAGTCCAACACGGCGTTGGAAACAGAAAAAGCAGCGAATGATGCACTCGCACAGATCTGGGAGTGGGGGCACAGAAACAAATTAAGATTCGCCCCCGCGAAAACCAAAGCGATGCTCATTACGAGAAGATTAAAATACGACACGCCACGACTCAACATGGGTGGCACACAAATTGACATGTCGGACAGTGTGAGGATTTTGGGTCTGACGATAGATCGCAAAATCACATTCAGCGAGCATGTCAATGCAGCCTGCAATAAAGCCATCGGCCTTTACAAACAGGTTTCCAAGACAGCTAGGGTCAGCTGGGGCCTCAGCCCGGAAATCATTAAAATAATATATACGGCTGTTGTCGAACCCATAGTCCTCTACGCGGCAAATGTATGGGCTGACGCGGCAAAAAAGAGGTACATGATCAAAAGACTGGACACAGTGCAAAGAAGTTTTGCTATTAAGATATGTAGGGCTTATAGGACAGCTCCACTCAGCTCCCTCAGAGTGCTGGCAGGCTTACTCCCCCTAGATCTGAGAGTACACGAAAACAAAACATTATACCAAATTAAAAAGGGGCATATGACCTGCGAGTACTTAGGGGGAGCTGAGGTGGAAACGAAAACACCTTTTCATAAAAGTCTTCACCCGGCAAAGACAGCACTGGAATATGTTATTCTAACAAACGAAGAACTAGCGATAAATAATGAAAGCATTCAAATATATACGGATGGTAGTAAGACGCAAGAAGGGGTGGGAGCTGCGATCTCCCTTTGGAAGGGAGAAAAAGAAATAAAGAGTCAAAAGCTGCCTCTGGCACATTTCTGCACCGTGTATCAGGCAGAACTGGTGGCGTTACAAAGAGCGGCGCAGATAGCGGTGCAGCGGAAGGAGACCGAGGTCCTCATATACAGCGACTCAAGGTCTGCATTGGATGCGGTTGCGGGGGGACGCTCTTTCGATCCCCTGGTCACCGAGATCCGCGAGCTTCTTACCCAGCACCCAGAGAAGAGCGTCAAACTTTTCTGGGTAAAAGCACACGCGGGGAGAAGAGGGAACGAAAGAGCGGACCAGTTGGCCAAAGAAGCCACTAACACAAAGCGGAGGCCAGTCTACGACCGCTGCCCGCTATCATACATTAAAAAATTAATACGCGCAGGCACGGTGCGGGAATGGGTCAAGAGACAGTCCGAAGAAACAACCGGGGCGACAACTAGGATGTTCTTGCCCGACCCAGAAGCTGCGTACAAAATCGCAAGGACCAAAGGGTTTAACCCTATAATGACCCAAATTTTGACAGGGCATGGAGCCTTCGCGGAATACCTCCACCGTTTCAAAATAAAAACGAGTCCCGCATGTGAATGCGACGAAAACACAATACAAACGGTGGAGCATCTCCTAGTGGAGTGCCCCATATTCGCCATTCAAAGGCACGATCTGGAGCAGACCGTGGGGATGCGGATGACACGCAATGTGCTGCCCGACATCCTTGCGGGGCACAGGACGGCCCTGGAAAAATTTTGCGAGCGGATTCTGCGGAGGACGCGAATATTCAACGGCGCCCGGAATATTGCTACGCCCTGTAATTAATTCAAAATGACCAAAATGCTAAATTTTTATGAAAGTATGTAAAGTGAATGTAAATAAACAAAGAAAATAAATATACAATTTAAATAAAGAAAACTACTACACTATACTAGGAAATGTAAAATGTTAAGTAAATGTGAATGCATAAAGCTGCTGTAAGAAACACAATATAATATAACATAACAATATTAAAATAAAAATAAAAAATTGAATGAACAAAATAAATACAGCAAAAAAGGACCCTGATAAGCAAAAGTCAGGGGAGGGTTCGCAGCTCCATTAAAAAAAAAAAAAAAAAAAAAAAAAAAAAAAAAAAAACATATGATTGTTCCCTTTTGCATTTCGGCGTTTATTTGATTATAATAAAATAAATAAATCAGACGCCCTACAACCTATTTAGGTTCTGGCCTCAGATTTCTGAATCTGTTTCATGATCATTTTTAAATCTAATAGGCAAGTAGGTGATCAGCCCCCAGTGCCTGACACACGTCGTCGACTTTTTGCGTCTAAGACATGTCGGTTTCCTCACGATGTTTTCCTTCACCGTTGGAGTAAATGTTAAATAGGCACACAGCCGGGAATCAAACCTACCATTATAGGGATGAGAGTCGAATGGGGTTCGACCCCGGACTGTGCACCAATGGACTTTTTCTCTATGTGCGCATTTAACATTCGCTCGAACGACGAAGGAAAATATCATAACAATTGATCATGGAACAAATACAGAAATTTGTAGCGCCATTGACTTTTAATTTAATTAATATTTATTAAAAAAAATTCAAATCATGTAACTTCAGTTAAATTTAATTATTATTAAACCATTAAATAAAAAAAAGTATTATAAATAATTTCAACTTTGTCATAATATTTACTAATATCTTTATTAGTTTCATGCATGCTAATATGTTATGCATGCTGTAATATAAAACATTATGTAAAATAGTATATACAAATTTATCAAGAACGTAATGTATATTAATTCAATACCTGTAAGTTATCCTATATAAAAATGATTTAAATAAAACAAGCCGAAACCTTGAGACCTTTGGAAAGTAACCAATGAATTTTTCACGTCTAACAGCCTTGATAATTTTATGCGGCCTGAGGTGTATTAATAAAATAATCTAGCTTTACTTCAAGGCCTTACTCCAAGGATTCGCTTTGGATGCAAATCACAAAATTTAAATGTAATAAAGTTCATTAAGTGATGTATTGTGGCCAATTTAAATAATAAATAAAGTCTAATCAGTAATATAAATTACTGCACAAAGTTATACACTTTATAGATTTTTTATTTATGTATTTTTAAATGTATTCTGGATTTATTATTAATTACGTTTATATGACTCTTGCTGAATGGCCGACCCAATTTTGAATGAATGAATTGTAATTGAAACTGTGAACCTTCGGGGATGCAAAGTAATTAACCTATTTAAATCGAGTAATTAAAAATAAAGCAAACCTTTTCTTAGGTGCAGGTCTATAGTTTTGGAAGAAAATAACAGCGGCCCTGGACTTAACCATTCTTTCAATATCTCTCAGAAGTAAGTTGACGCGACGCCTAGCGAACTCCATCACGGCACTTTCTAACATCTGTTATATAAACATTGCTATAAATAACATATCATAGATCTACAGAACAGGGAAAGCCATGTAAACACTGGCAGGAAGTGCGTCATATTGACTGGCTCACGGGTAAGTTCGGGTATTCAAATCATATCTGTTTTGCATGAGCAATTAACACTTTACTAGACGTTAAAGAAAATATCGCGAAAACCCAGCATATTATCTTAAACCGAAAACATGTGTCTGGCACAGAAGGCAGATTACCTATTGTCCTTATAATTAAAATGATTTATACACTGAATTTTTTTTGATAGAACAGGGGGCAAACGGGCAGGAGGATCACCTGATGTTAAGTGATACCGCCGCCCATGGACACTCTCAATGCCAGACGGCTCGCGAGAGTGCGTTGCCGGCCTATTAAGAATTGGTACGTTGTGTATAATTAGCTAAGCTGATTACCTCGTCAAGTATTCTAATAGGTGCTGGCGGAAGAACAGTCACCAGGTCCATCCAGGCCCTCGCCTGACCTAGTGTCATGAGACGATCGCCATCCGTACTCACGGCCGCGTTCATCGCTTCTGTCGCCAATTCTTGTGCAAGTTCTGGGCTCATGCCTTTAGCTCCTCTCTTCGACTAAAAAAGATTTGTACATTTATTGATTCATTTTTTTGGAAATAACTATGGAAGGAAAACTTGCAGAAAAATTACTTTTTCAAACTCCGCGCCCATCTTGCGCACAAGGTTTGCAGCTTTGGCCGTCCCACCGTGCATCTGCTTCCAATTGGCGAGACGAATGCGAGCGAGCTCCAAGTCCGTGTTGAAAGCATATACCTCCGCCTTTCTGTAATTTAAACCACAGGAACAATATTTGATTATACTGCAGTTGTACTCCACGTGCAAAACTTCACCATACCAAATATAATCAAAACCTTACCTAGCTCGTCTCATGGAGCCAGCATTCATATCCTCAGTGTAAATTTTGAGAAGCAAGGCTTCTTCTTGTATTTTGAGGTTTTGTGCATTTACACGCATTTCCCATTTATTGTTCGCCTGAAAATGTTTATATTTATTTCAATGATTAATGTGCTCTGACGATTTTGAGGGACGAAGCAACATAATGTAGGAAAACCTACCTGTTCTTCCTGTTTCTTTTGTTTCTCATCTCGCTCTTGCTTAAGTCTATTCAATCGTTTCTTCTCATTCGCCCTCCACTGCCGAATCATCGTAATCTTTCTTCGGAGTTCCATCTCGGCAGCTGCTTGGACACGCTGCTTTATTCTGTTCTGCTTCTCTGCTGCACGCATGGCGCGCTCTTGCCGTTGCTTTTTGTTGTATTCCGCCAAATATTTCATTCTTGCTTGTACTTTCTTTTCTTGTTCTTTTGCTCTTAAAAAATTAAAAACATGAATATCCTTATTCCATGTTGGCAAGACCAAGTTAGTATTTCAATACTTCAGAAATTAGAGCAAAGTTAAGCAGTAGTTTAAGTTTGCTCTAAATTCACGTTATACTTAATGTGAGCATTAAATCGTAATACTCAAGGCAAACTAAAATACCTAGGCAGAAACTGAAAGTTACGACTCTAGATGCACTCAGCTCGTTCTTTTTAATTAAAACATCTCGGTGCAGAGCCCTTTGATTAACGTATATACAAACGAAATAAAAAATAAACATTGTGAATTCACTTTAATTGCAAGTACCTATTTCCAATTTGAGTGTAAATGTTATTCCGCCGAGAAACATTGTAAAAGCATAAATAATTCGCCAAAATCACAACGCTTCAAACGAGTGACTTTTGTAGATAACTTATGTTGAAAAGAATACTTAAAATGCAGGAATTGTGCACAATGAACAACATTAAAGTGAAATAGTGTAGTGATGTGAAGTGAACTAATTTTTGCAAAAAATAACGACACAAGTGTCAAGACTGACTCATTTAATATAACTCATTTAGTGTCTGTGACGCGTGTAACTTGTACGATATTTTCAAGCATATGCAGTAAAGACACTTAGTCAAATAGCTTGCGGTGCCGGTGACGTTCCCATTGGGTTCGAGTTCGAATCACTCTAGAGAAAAATAACTTTCAAAAATTTATTTTTCAATAAATATTGAACACTTAATTTTAATATAAGAATATCACAAATAGAATATAAAATATATATATACATCTTTCATAGAGGGCACTAAGTGCATCATAACAGGCGATGGAGGAAATAAAAAATATGTTAGTTATCATGCAGCAAGATATAAAGCAACAAAAACAAGACATGCTAGATATGAAAGAAGATATTAAATGTACAATAATCAACAGCCTCAACGACAAGTTTAATCACTTAGAACTAAAAAACGAGCTTTTGGAGAAAAACCTAGAAGAACAAACAAAAAAAATAAACAACCTAGAAAGACAGTTTAGACGCAAAAATCTAATCTTGTTTGGCGTAGAAGAGAGCGAAAAGTCATACGATGAACTCGAAGAAATGGTCATAAACATAATAAATACATACATCAAAATTTCATGCGAAACTCACAATATAGAAGCTGTTAGAAGACTGGGGAAAAAAGGCGAAAAAGTTAGACCTATAGTAATAACATTCAACACATTGGGATTCAAATTAAAAATCCAAAAAAATAAACATTACCTCCAAAATACTTCTTATTACCTAAAAGAAGACTACCCAATCGAAATTTTAAATAAGCGTAGAGAACTTCAAGTCCAAGTTCAAAAAGAAAAAGATGCAGGCAATACTGCCTTTATAAAGTACGACAAAATTATTATATTGAACAACAAACAACCGTTGTATAAACAGTCAAACAAAAGAAATCTCTCTGAATCCCCAGAGACACTTCACCCCGGCAGCCAAGGTGTTCAACAAGCTAAAAAGCAACCACCTAAGAAAAACAAAGGAAGCATGAAGAACTATTTTATACAAAAGCCCAAACTAATCCTCACTCAAGCAGAAACAACTCAACGCCAAACGAATACATCACAACACAACACTGAATAGCAATCGAAATCGGACCCTCTCCCAACCTCAAATCTCCCAATACGGCCGGTCACCGCGGGAGAGTACGACCAAAACCCTCCAAAAAAAGCCACACAGACGGTGATGAGACAATACAAAAACACAACCAAATTAAAAATCGCAGCTTACAACGTCAGGACCCTATCTTCACATGAACGCTGGTTGGAGTTAAATGAAGCAACAAAAAATATCAATTATGACGTAATCGGTATCTCAGAGATCAGACGACTTGGTAATAAAATAGAGGAATATGACAACTTAATATTCTGCTACATTGGTAGTACACCAGGTAAATTTGGAGTGGGCTTCATCATTAAGAAGTCTCTTAAAAACAACATCGAAAGCTTCATCGGCCTAACAGAACGAGTGGCAATGCTAAATTTAATACTTCACGAATTTAAGATATCCATTATACAGGTATATGCACCCACCGAATCCGCAAAAGAAGAAGAAATAGAGGAATTTTATAAAACTATCGACAAAGCTATGGAAATAACACATAAGAACATTATACTAATGGGCGACTTTAATGCGAAGGTAGGGGCTCCTAAAGAAGGTGAATACTTAATAGTGCATCAACATGGGGACGGTGAAAGAAACGATAGAGGACAGAGACTTGTCGACTACGCACTTGAACACAATTTAACAATCATCAATACATGCTTCAAGAAAAACAGTAGCCGGAGATGGACGTGGCGATCCCCAAATGGACAACACAAAAATGAGATCGACTATATACTATCCAACCAACCAAAACTATTCAATAACTTTGAAGTCCTGAATTTAAACTATCCGTCAGACCACCGATTAATTAGATCAACATTAAAAATAGCCAAACAAAAACAAAGTAGAGTGAAATTTACAAGCAAAATCAAATTTCAACTGAAGACCAAAGACGAAGTAGTAAGATATAACAATAACTTAACCTCAATGCTACCCTACCCTTCTTACAACTTGAAACATACATCAATACAAACTTATCACGACAAAATAGTAAATGCTATTAGCCAAAGCTTGCAAAAAGCTCGAGAAAAGGGAAGAGAGCCACACAAACACCACAAAATACTATCAGATCGCACCGCTCTATTACTAAAAAGAAGAAAAGAACTACAAGAAAGAAATAATAAATCGAGATCAATGAGAAATGAGCTTTCCGCCCTCTACAAAGTGACAAATAAATACATAAAAAGAGATTACGCTAAATACAGAGAAAATACTATAGAAAGACATCTACAACACACAGGAAGCACAAAGAAGGCCTTTAAGGAACTTAGATCGAACAAAACCTGGATAGGAGGATTAAGTAAAGACAACAGAACTTTGTGCAAGCGCACTGCCATTATCAATGCGGCGACAGATTTCTATAGAAAGTTATACAGTGATAACATCCAAAATAATAACATCTCAAGCACCAACGAAAATAACGACGAAATAAGTATAAAACCAGTGGACGAAATGGAAGTCCAAGAAGCAATAAATAGCTTAAAACTGGGAAAAAGCCCTGGATCGGACAACATAACAAATGAAGTATTAAGACTAGCACACAAAACATTAGCTGGACCACTAGCGGAACTATTCAACTTAATACTGCAAAAGACTAAAACGCCCATACAATGGTCTGAATCGGACATCATACTCATCTATAAAAAGGGTGATCCGAAAGATATTGGCAACTACAGACCAATAAGCTTACTCCCGAGCCTCTACAAACTCTTCTCAGCCATTATAAATAAAAGAATCAGCAGCACGTTGGAATTAAAACAACCAATAGAGCAAGCAGGCTTCAGGAAAGGTTTCTCAACTGTGGACCATATACACACACTAGAACAAATCATCGAAAAGTACCAAGAACAACAAAGACCGCTATACATAGCGTTTATTGACTATCAAAAAGCATTCGATACAGTAACACATGTAAGTATATGGGAAAGCCTAAAACAGCAGGGAGTTGAAGACGTATACATACAAGTCATAAAGAGCGTATACAAAAACAACACGGGCAAAATTAAGCTAGAATCTCTAGGACCAAGTTTTACTATAGAAAGAGGCGTACGGCAAGGCGACCCCTTATCGCCAATAATATTCATAGCAATTCTGGAGGCTATCTTCAGGAAGATAGATTGGAGTAAGTCAGGCCTATATATAAAAGACAAATACATAAGTCACTTAAGATTCGCAGATGACCTAGTGCTGTTATCAGAATCCAGCACCCAGTTACAACAAATGATGGAAACTTTACATTCGGCTAGTATCAAGGTGGGTCTGAAAATGAATCTCGCTAAGACTATGGCAATGACAAATCGGCGGAGAAGAATATTAACAATAGATAATGTGCCACTCGAATATACAGATTCATACATCTATCTAGGTAAGCAAATTAGTTTTCATCCGAAAAATAACGAACTAGAAGTGAAAAGAAGAATACAACAAACTTGGAATAAATATTGGAGTTTAAAGGAAATCTTTAAAAGTGGCCTGCCTATTACCATAAAAACAAAAATTATGAATTCTAACCTTCTTCCAAGTTTGACTTATGGTTGCCAGACCTGGAAATTCACTTCAAAAGTAAAAAATCTTATCACCACCTGTCAAAGAGGACTGGAACGCAGCATGCTTAAACTAAAGAAATCAGACAAAATACGACACACAATAATAAGATCAAAAACCAAAGCTACAGACGCACTGAAATACGCACAAAAACTTAAATGGAGATGGGCTGGCCATGTCGCGAGGCTTAAAGACCGAAGATGGACCACAGAAGTGACCTTTTGGAATGGACCTCAAGGTAAAAGAAATCGAGGAAGACCACATACTCGTTGGGATGATGAGATCAAAAAAGTAGCCAGCCCAAACTGGAAACAGACTGCACAGAACAGATACAAATGGGCATATTTGGAGGAGGCCTTCACCCAATAATGGGGTTCCTACAATTTATATTATTTAAGTATACTAAAATCTAACCAAGCCAGCTAATAATACAATAAAATAATGTAATAGTAAATATTATCTAGTAGTAAATAGGATATATATAGTTGCAAATAGTATATAAGTAGTATATTAATAACAATAAATAAAAATAGGATGGTATTAATTTTAATTAGATAAGTAGGCCTATGTAAAAAGTTATATTTGTAGGAAATAAAAAGGCTTTTTTATTTTTATTTTATTTTTATTTTATTTCCAATTAACTTGAAAATACTAAACGAATGTGTTTTTGCATATTCATTTGATTTAAAATCCACGTTTTACGAGCTACTTTATTATCCTATCACTTAATGAAAATTCCATAATTTTAGTTTAAATTAGTAGACAGTAATGCAGTAGTAACATTTTATGTCAGGCTCTATCCTAAAGTTCTACATTCAGATTACGGTTGTGTACCGATTAATTTTTTGTTCCATGTATGTAGGGTTATAGAGTCACACAATTATTATACGTCGTTTATACTGTTATGTATTATAAGCATAAGTTCTTAACAAATATACATCGATATTCGTACGCGACGAAAACATTTACATGTTTTTATGCAGCAAGAAGAGTGCTTCAACGACGCAACTAAATGGGTTATGCAAATATGCTTTACGAAGTTTGCAATCTCGGCGAGATGTACTGAAGGAATAAACCAGTGAGGAAATTTGATTTATTCCCCGTCTAGTTTATAGCGATAAACATAGGCGCAGCTCTCATATATGCAGTATGCATGCTATAAGGTGATTTTTTTTCGTTTCGTTATCAAATTAATTAGTTTTATAAAGGCTGACAATTAGATTTAAGGCTTGGTTCATTGAACCTAAAAATGTGTAAATACAAGGTAATAAGTTATGCAATGTCGGGTATAAATTAATGTCTCCACTTGCCGGTAAGTTGTAAACATCCGTCGACTGCTACTTTCTGGCCAAAGGCCAAAAAAGAAAGTAACTTTACGGAATAAAAATATTAAAACCCTTTTTTTAAAGTTATAATTTCATAGTATTGATATATGTATACATATATCACAGATATACGTATTAATTACCATATACTTCTCAGTATTAAGTTATCGATTACTTATGTAGTAATGAGTAATCGACTCCTTCTCTATCTTCCTTTAAATCACTTACTTGTGCGAACATTACCTGTTCACGTCATATCCCTAACTTGCGTACTAACTACTAAATGACGTGAGACTGATCTTGAATTAAATTATCATGATTCATGTGCCCATTTTACTTTTTGTTTTTTATTTATCCTGTATCAGTTTAGTTTCTGTTTTTTGATCCTGTTAAGGTTTTTTTTTCTTATGTAATACGTATTTTTGCACGTCTTGCCTACCTTATGTAATTTAATACATTTTTTTTCCTTTACTCATACTGGTTGCCTGAAAGAAATCGCTCGAAAGCGATAAAGTCGCCAGTTGCCCTCCTTTTTATTTAATTATATTATGTAATGTAACGAAGTGTCAATAAATAAATAATGATTTTATTATTTAGGTTAGTTAAAGTGCCTATATTTTGCCTATAGGACATTACAAAATTAACAAACGATTAAACAAACTATATAATTCTAAAACGACACTATAAAGTAAAAGGTTGCATACATGTAGCAGTCTACGGCGTAGCATATCCATATTTATTTATTTATTTATTTATTTATTTATTTGGTGCACAAAACACATTATAATCTTTACAAAAATAAACTTAAAACTAATAGTTATGAACAGGATTCTAATGTAAAACCATGTGCACACTGCAAAATTAATGTTACATCAATAAAAGGCTCATAACTAACAAAGGTAACATAGTAAAAAAAAAAAACAATAATAATAATAATAATAAGTTCCTCGACACCAATTTAACGTAACGTTAACCAGGACCACAAGGGTCAGCACTTAACCTACGATGGAGGATGTCTTTAACGACACTAATGAATTTATTGATGTTGCGACAGAATATGTCCACAAGTAAGTGGTTGCTCTTTGCCATCTCGTTATATTGACGAGCCATCCTGGTCAAAGGGTTGTAAAAAGAGATGTTATTCTTATAAGTTTGAAGGGAAAATAAATTGACTTCGTTAGCTCTACGGGCACTAAATCTAATGTTAAGGCTAATGTGAGCTAGTAGTTCGGGAGAGTCTATAATGGAGTGGGTGATTTTGTAAAGGTAAACTAAGTCGAAGACTATGCGTCTGGATTCTAATGGTTGAACTTTAAATTTCAGGAGTCTATCGCAATAATTTAAGTTAGACCGGCCAGGTTTTATACGATAACATAAAATTCTGAGAAATTTCCTCTGAATTCGTTCAATATCGTCAATGTGCACCTTATAATTCGGCGACCATATTGGACTACCGTATTCTAATATACTTCTTACGAGGCTGAAGTATAAGTACAAGGTGCTACGAGGATTTTTAAAACCTTTTGTGGATCTAAGAATAAAACCCAGTAGATGGTTTGCTTTAGACGTGATGTGACTATAGTGGGCACGGAATGAAAGCTTGTCATCGAACAGGATACCTAGGTCTTTTGCAACATCTGATCTGTTAACTAATTGACCATCTATGACGTAGTTCCATACGATTTTGTTTCGTTTATTAGTAAACGATATGACAAAACACTTGTCTATATTTAAATACATGTAGTTCGTCTTGCACCATAGTGATACGGTATTGATATCACGCTGTAATGTTAAGCAGTCATCTAAATTAGTAATAGAAGTAAATATTTTTAAGTCATCTGCATATAAGAGACAATTGCAGGACAGTTGTTGAATAAGGTCATTAATAAAAACTACGAAGAATAATGGCCCTAAGTGGGAACCCTGAGGTACTCCCGATGTAACTGCGATAGGTGCAGAGATGAAGCCCTTTAACGCAACCAACTGAGTTCTAGAGTCTAGGTATGAGCAGATCCATCTATATAAACTGCCGTGGATACCATGTGACGCTAACTTATGACAGAGCAGATGGTGATTTACTTTGTCAAAAGCCTTAGAGAAGTCAGTGTAAACAGAGTCAACTTGGCCACCTGTGGCAAACACTTGACAGAGATAGTTTTTGTATTCCAGAAGGTTAGTGACCGTAGACCTGTTTCTAACAAAACCATGTTGCTTGTCTGAAAGAACAGGCTTAAAATGACTGAACAGATGAGTATACATCACTGACTCAAATAATTTAGCAGCGCAAGATAAAATACTTATCGGTCTATAGTTTTTACAATTGGACTTATCACCACTTTTATAAATAGGTATTATGTGGGCAGTTTTCCAGCGCTTAGGAAACACACCACTAGTTAACGATTTATTAAAGAGAACACATAATGGAATGGACAACTCCTTTCCGCAACTTTTTATGAAAATAGGAGGCAGAAGGTCAGGACCCGCCCCTTTGTTAATATCCAAACTATCTATTTTACGTTTGATATCTGTTACCGTAATAGAAAAGCCAGATAATATATTAAAATACGTGTTATTTACAGCACCAGATTGGTCAGTGTATATAGTTTTATTAGTTTTATCGTCAAAAACTGATAAAACTATATACTAATCAAGTTTATAAAATTGTGGGCGTAACATTATTTATTCTGTGTTAGTCTGAGTTCTGGTAACGTTCAGAAATTAGTTCCTTTGAACGTCATAACTATATTAAACTTGTAAACCGTTTGATAGATAATGTTATTTGTAAGAGGAAATATTAGTACCTATATACTCTGTGGTAGTTGGTGAAACTTAAATTATGATAAAAAATCATATAAAATAGGGTAAAATAATATTATTATATTAAGGAATTTAGAATTAAGTTTGTTATGGAAGAGCTGGGAATCCTGTTACAGGTTTTTTTTACTTAAATATTATGCATACCGCAAAATCACCTGCATAATGAGCACACCCCACATACACACCATCATGTACAAACCCTTACTTTTACACCATCACACAACAGGCAAATTAGGCTTATTTTAGTAAATTGAATCACACTAAGTTAAATGTATTGTACATATACTTTTTGTTTGTTTGTTCCCTTTTGCAAATATTTTTGTCGTAAAATGTATGTTTTGACTGTATTTTCAGTGCATTTGTTTGTAATTATATAAAATTTATGTTACTTGTAGGATTACATAGGATAGGATTACATTAGGAATAAATAAATAATAAAAAAAGGGTTTCCAAATCTTACATATAGGAAACCAAATGTACTTAAAATGAATAAACACATTATTTTATTTTTTTATTATCATAATTGCATACATTAATATACATACCACTTTTGTATGCAGTACTACGACAATTTCACAATGTATTGTGCAAAATATTGTTATACGAATATTAAACACGACCGTTAGCTTTGAACAGTTTTTAAACTCATAGATACAGATAGTCCTGATAGAATTTTAAACAAAGTTCTGCTGTCACTGAACTAACAAGCTTTGCTCCTACGTGAGGATCTCCCAGATTAATAGATACCAGTTTGTTTTCATTTTGTGTCCACGCAATATTAGTTTTAACCAAAGCGGGTCGGCTTGTTTACTTTAACGTAATTAAAATAAAGCCTGGGGCTAAATTGAAGGGAAAATTATGTTTTCAAGTTTTATATATAATTTCTGAACTTAAATAAGATACCTAATGGTTTTTAATAAAATAAATATTTTAAAGTTTTTTAATTCCTATCTTATAGAACATGGCGTAAATAGTAAGCACGCTTACCTGTGTAACTATTAAACTCACAAGGGTTTAAGAATGGGTACCCTCTTTTAGTTGAATTGGTTCGAAAATTGAAAATTAAAAATTTTAATAATATTTATAAATTTTGAATTATGCTTGAAAATCACTACATATTATAAAACAAAGTCGCTTTCTCTGTCCCTATGTCCCTTTGTATGCTTGCAGGCTGAACCCTACGAGTTTTATCAAAATAATGTACTAAGTATTGTACACATTGAAAAGATCTACAGAAAAGTCCGTGATGGTATATGTCTATCTCTTATGGATAGCCCACATTTTTATATACAACGTTCACAGATTTTTTGTAGTGTATTTAGTATCAGCATTGCACCCGTGCGAAGCCGGGGCGGGTCGCTAGTAAAATATATAATTTGGGCTCGTCTTTAAATTTAAATCTATTTAAATGTACAATGTACATTACACTTAGATTGCGTAAACATTGTTTGCGCAAAGGGAGAACTATATGGAAAAAAATTCAGTTTGTTTCTATTTAACAAATATTATATCGAGTAAGTATTTACTATCAGTATGAAAATTATAGATCAATATTTAATTTCAAAACTAACTCATGTTACCAAAATTATGTAAATATTGAACGGGCAAACAAAAGTACACCATCAAATTCAGATTTATGCACAGATGTTGTAGAATATCAGCTGGTACAAACATTTCATTACATTGATTACATAAACAACTTTAGTGTGATTTGATAAATTGACATATGTTTCGCTGTTAACGTAATGTAGCCTTTATTGGATCCGGATAAACTGTAATCAATTAATAAGAGTAGTGTAATAAATTTTGTATTAGCATAGACTTTTGACTTTAGCAAACATGAACGAGGAATTGTATATCGGTTATTAAGTAAGTTTAAACGACTATTGTATATTTAATTTGAATTATATTATACTAATTAATTATACTAACAGACGTTTCTTCTCTGCCCACTCGTCAGCGTGCTCTTGCGCCACTCTTTCCAAATGTTCCCGCGCTCGTTCTGCTTTCGTAAATACTTGTTGCCTTCTTGCCACATCTACTTCCACACGTTTCAGTGTTAAATCATCTTTAGCTCGTTCATCCTAAAATAGCACTCAATTACTAGAGAAAATAAGTAAGCAGTTTTTAATATTTATAAAAGCATGACTTGATTTATAATCAGGATCATCGTAATTTTCAACAACTAATTTCGTACTTTTTATTAACTTATTTTATTTGAATGTAGTTTATATTTCCAAATAGAAATTACGGTAATTGTTAAAAAACGAAACAAAAGTAGGTTTTCATTTTAATTCATATATACACAATTGAAAACTTGTGGTTGCAAACATTTCACTTAAATATTCGGCTTGTATTTGCTGTTACTTCCATTGCACTCCCTTTGCCCCGTATAACTGATACCTGTACCCCTCTGACACAACACTGTAATAAAAAGAGATGGACAACAAACACCAGAAGATTTGACTGACCTACCATTGGACCGGTCAAATTTCAAGTAGTATTAAGTATAATATAGATAATTGTCGTGAACTTAATATCGGGCCGACTTGCTTGTCATATTGAGGTTGAGTTATCAATTATTCTCAAAATTTAATTAAAGTATTTAAATAAATTTTGTTTTTTTTTTGAGATTCACCGCTGGTCTAACTTAATTTGTGCACCAAATACAAAACACCCCGAATTGAATTAAAAAAATCTAAAAGAAATTTGCCGTTCATAAAAATTAGGATTAAATATTTTTTTTAATATCATATCATTGTCAGAGAACGACAAAGGATGGAAAGTCAGCTAGCATCAGAGGGATTTAAAATTAATCAGTCATCTCATGGCAACAAATATTAAGTTTTATTATTTGTACAGTGCCATGAAGTAAAATAAATGTAATTATTATCTCTTCATGTAATTTTTTACAATATTACATTTTTTATATTAAAACTTACTAATTTCTTCATTTCCAAGTGAATTCTGTCCATAAACTGATTGTACAGATATTTTCTATATTGATTGAAGTCTTTTAAAGAGCAGACAGCGCGTCCGTCTTTGGTACAGTAACCAAGATGCTTCATCCTGTTACGAGCTGGTTTCTGGGCGAAGTGGTGCGCTAAGTGTGGATCATGGACAGGAACATAGTCGTAGGAAACATTATTACAATATGGGTCCGTAAGGTCAAAAGATGGAGTCGGCCCATCTTTACCTAAACCAAGACGCCGAACCTGTAAGAAGTAATAAAACAGTTCTTATCCTCTGATACGTTTGACAGTATTTTTTTAAATTGTTCTTCTAGAAGATAGGTGTGCTCTTAGTACGAAGTTTGTTAATGGCGACGATTGGCGCCAGTTACTAGTGCAAATATCATAAAAACTACTTTATTTTGTGTAACTAAATACTTCGAACTATTTACAAAATAATTATTTATTATTTACACTTCAATTAAATGGAAATTTTTGTTGGAATCTTACCTTTGGAATTAATTAATAATATTTTAATATATAAACCTTTAAAATTAGGTTTGTTACCCAAACATTTGTCTGAGGTAACCTAAACTACATTTGACCTTTGAAATTTGTTATTTAGTAAGAAACAAATTAGTATGACGAAGCAGCCAATGCCGGAAGCCAACTGAGTAACGCTGAAAGCGATAAATTTCCTGTTCTTTCAGTTGGCGATATTGAAATTTATGACTATTTATACCTTTTCTCGTCTCCCACCATTTGAATCGTTTTAGCCTAAATAAGTTTATTTTAAATTAAATATTAATTTTAAATAATAAAACTACTTGATGAGTCGATCAATCTACGATCTGACGCTAAAGAATATATTCCAGAATAATAAACGTATACATAAAAAAATAACAGATATAATCGTGAATCTATTATTTTTATATGACTTCATGAATGCTTTGAACTGTGAAAGGCAATTAGATTTCACAAATCTGATTTCATATTTGCTTTTCTAGGAATAATTTTAGAATGACTAATTAACTATTGATATAATTACAGTCACAGTAATCAAAGTAATAAAGTGACATGTAATTGAAGATTTGCCTATCATTAATATGGTTTTAATCGTTATTTTCGAGCCAACAGCTAAGAAACACACAATGAAACAATTGAAAAAGCTTTTGCGTCGCAATGGAAGGGAAATCGCGGCTTCCATGTCGCCGTGACGTGAATAGATCAAATTATAAATCCGAATACGTCATGGAATAAATTTTGTTGTTCACACCGCAATATCTTGCTTAGATTCCTAAATCCTTTTGTAATCACTTTCCCCTTTATGTTCTACCCAGATTATCTACTTTGTTACAAGCCTCAGACTAAGAATCGACTCTACTGCCATACATTTCATTTTAAATTTTACGAAAAAACCGAAATTTTATAATTTAAAAAGTCATTAAGTTTTATTTCTGTGTACATAATATGCAGAAAATGAAATATATACGTAAGTCATTAAAAACAGTTGTAAAAAAAATGAAATCAGAAAGCCTACGCTTTCGGCTACTTTATATAGCTGTTTATTTGTAGAGCAAGAGCACTCACTCGATACAAGGAAGTGTATCTGTGTAGATATAACCAATAAAACCAAATGCTTTATCTTGCTTTCACATACAATAATTGTGGTCGCAGAAATAATAGAGTAATAGAAACTTTAGCGCCTCAGAGGTAAATATGAAGGATACATACTCGGCGGCATAGTTTATGAAAATGACAAATTTCAATAACGCAGTTGCTAAGCGTCATCAAGGATGCCTAACTTTGCGATTCGAAACTGCTAAAACATATTAGTCTAGTCTAGAGTTATATTCTTACAGGACAAAAATACTTGTTTTATAAGAATCGCTATAAAATCCAAATTTGTAGCTTACGAAATTCGTAAACGCTAAATCAGCTTGTGTAGTATTTCAACATATTGGAAATCATTTTAAGAAATTCATTCTACTAATATGTTAGACATAAACAGAGAACGTAATGCTGAACTTGAAGAACCCAACACTCACAAAATATATTATTATACATATTTATATAATATATAATTATTCTAAATGGCATAAAACTATATCGCCTAAACTGGTAAGGTATAAAAAGAGATTCGTAAAAACTTATTTAAAAGTTTGAGATACAATTGACATTTACTTCAGTTAACGAATCCATAATTTGTTTAACTATAATACTCACGGAGGCATACTTAAATGTTACATTATAGTATGGTAAACCGTTTGACAAGGATACATTAATGTGAGTTTTAATTTTGATTTATACAAGCAACATCTATGATTTAAATCTCTGTCTGCATTACAGTTCCACGAAACAAGGTTCCACGCTCGCAAGTAATGAGGGAGATTTAAAAGGATTTCCCTTTCATACTTCGAAGAAAGTTCGGTTCATTTGAGCAAAATATATTTTCTATAGGAAACAAATAAACAAGCTTATGATGAAGTGCTAAGCACCATTCATAAGCTTGTTTATTATATATTATATATTCATAAGCTATAGGTGTTGTCTATAACTATGTATGGTAATGTTAAACACAAAATGAAAGCTATGTTTAGGCATTAAAGTAATCAAGGCAGATGAACATCACGCAGCATAGTTGTATATGTTTAATTAAATGATCTATTTAATCTTTGTTAGTTAATATGCCAATATCAACTATGGGTTAAATTTCCCAAATACTAACATCTTCACCAATTTTTCCTCGTGAGAATATAATTTTGCCCTTTGGCATTTTCGGTACTGGCAATTTATTCTCCAACCCCAATCGGTACCACATTGGGAGTCCATTCTTCGGTACTGCTCTTATAGGCTTGGGTATAGAATCAATAACTTTTTTCAATTCTGTAGGCTTACGCAAAGTCATCAACGTTGTATCAATATCATTAAGATCGTCTGTACACAAATCAGACGACATTATTGTTTTTTTTTCTTGTAAACTAAAAAAAAATAAACATCAAACGCACACCGTCTAATACCGGGATATAACACTAAAATTTGACAAAGATTGTCAAACTGTCAACTGTCATTAGTGTATGTTTTTTGGGCAGAGTGATGTCAAAGAAGGTTATATATAAATAGGTTCATAAGGTGCGGCAAAAAAATAGTAAAAAGTTACAGAAAATGCAAACAAAGTTAAGACTCTTCAAATCTACCGTTCATTCAGTGGGAACGGAAAATTAAAATTCATGAATGCAATTTTCTCTATGGAATAATGCAATTTTCATTTAAGAGAGGATCCAATAAATATTAAACAAAATATAGTAATGCTCGTATAGATAGCAAAAGTTGGTCTCTAGATACTCTGTACTTCTAATAAAGTAGTTAACAGTTCATAATCATATTTCGTACATTCCTTCATTAAAAAAATCTCTTCGAAATCTATTTAAATAGTATGAGAGCCAACGATAAGATTACCACGAAAATAAAAACACGGAGATGTTTTAATTTTCTTGGCAATCTTAGAGTTCTTTTCCCAGAAAAAAAAATCAGATTGGAATGCAAGTCTGGTCTATATGCCCTTGAAATAATAAGCGTGTAGTGTGTACGGAGATTGCGATATACATATAATAAAATCATGTTATTAAGGTTAAAATTGTTATGATCTTTATAACACGCAAATATTTATTGTGTATGGTACTTTAAATAAGACTAAAACAAACTTAGCTTAATACAAATTTTAACAATATGACTCCATCGTTATAACAAAATATTCTTCTCAAAATTCTGTTAACAATGAGTTTCCAGAGTTCCTAGAAAATATATCGTTAAGCTAAAGCCGGGCGAGCTATTTTCAGGTATACAATAAACAGCAGACTGCACTTGACCGATCGCCTTAGTATCATTTTAGTTCATAATACCATTTCTAGATCAAGTTCGACACTAAATTGGTCAAGGGTTAGATCTACTGAGTCTAGAATTTTACCGTCTAAATTAGTGCTTCTTTTAAGATTTTTAATAAGCATAAACTGCTTCCCTACTTCAAGGGAAATCATGGTATAAAAACATGAGGCTTTTTCGTAATTTCCGTCACTCAGAAAGTTCCTTTCTAGTATTTTATTTTATATGGGTAGTACTATGGAAACATAAAGAAATGTACATATAATATAAGCTGTCGCTTAGAGAAGAAAGACGCGGTCAGCTGCTGTCCCATCATCACCAAAATGGGATGATAAGGCCCCGGTTTACAGCGCACCTCACACCTCGGTGTTTAACTTTTTCAAATACCTTGAAACTGTAATATCTCTCAGTAATCTTAAAAAAAGGCGAGAGAATGCTATAAAACAAAATGTAGTTCATTTTAATTTACACTACATCAGCATCAGCATCCGCGTACTAAATCCCTTTTTCTTTTTAAAAACGGCTTGCAAATTGCAATCAAAGGGTTGCAATCAAATTCTACAGACTCTGTGGGTGGGAACGTAAGTATTAATGTTATTAATATGTTTTGTATGACTCATGCAATCCTCTTTGTATGAAATTTCTCCATATCTGTTTTAAGTCATTAATTATTAAATTGTATTCAATTGCGATGTTTCATAATTTGTTTATATTTTTTATATAATAGAGGGGGGGGGGGGGCAAATGAGCCCCCGGGACATAGACACCCATTTTTAGTTAGTTAGCCTTTAAGGGAGGAGGAGGAGGAGTACGCTCGAATAATTTTAATTTAATTAAGTTGTTATAAAAGTTTCTATACCTTTTATAAGGTATAAATGGAATTTCGTCAGTTTCATTATTTTGTAATCTATTTGCATATTCTTCTTATTCTATTAACGGCTTTAATATAAAATCTATTTCCATTAAACATCCAAAACTTCTTTGCCACTTCTATAACTAGTTCTAGACTACATACACATTTACACAGACACAACACAAACAGTTCGTGGAAAGTCATCACGGTAATTACTAGACTTTAATTAAGAGTTGCGCAATAGCAAGTACAAGGGTCTCTACCCTGTGAATTAGGGAGTTCACCCCAGTAAGGGCCCTAAAGTCTAAACGTTGAATAACTGGGGTTGAAGAACTGTGTGCTTATTAATGTCGACTTATATTGTGTTATTAACAAACAAATACCATTTAAAACTTTTGTAACTATTTCGTCGTTTAAAAATGACTGCCAAATGAAATATACGGGTAAAATGTTTCATCTAGAGCAACATTTAGTTTTTATGTCTAATTTTGATATCTGATAATTTAAATACTAAGTATACTGAAACTAAAGTAAATTTTTCTTTGTTATCCTATAGATTTTCGTGTTACTGAAAATTTACAAATATCGTATCATTACAATAATATATTATTGCGTAGCCGAAAAATGTAGCAAATTCAAATACTAAAATCAGCACTTATAGATCACAATTCCTGAAAACATTTAAACCGTTGAATAAATAATAAATATGTAAGTTTTATATTTTTTAACCTCCAGTAATGGAGTGGCACTTGAAGAAGAAGAAGTTTTATATCCGATAAAGAAGTTTCATATCACTTATTTTTAACTATGTAAACCAAACACAGTATTCGGTTACAAATTGTTATAAAACTCACTGGAATATATATTTATTGTATAACTTTATATCAAAAATAACCCACAACACTCTTTTATTATTATAATTATTAAGCATAAAATACTGTATTTGATTCCATTAAGATTTAAGAAAGATTAAAACTCGCAAGTATAACATGTACTATAGAAAATGTATGTTAGTCCTTAAATGATTAGTAAGTAAATCATCGATGTCCTTACTCTAAACAAAATGATTAAACCAGTTAATTTAATATACTTTAACTATTGTACAATTAAAACAGTATGTAAATAATATTTTAGTATCTGTGTGCAGTTATAACGGTAACACAAAAACCGGTTTTACTCAAACATAAAGAGATAAAGTTCTCGGCCATATTATGATCCTCGGTTGCGTTTAATAAAAATAATCATGTGTAAATCAATCATGAAACCGCAGCTGTTTCAGGTGGATGCAGACGATGCAAGTCGCACAAGTAGAGACGCGGTTCGTTTCGTTTAACTGCGCAGAGTGACTGCGCCACACACAGATGTGGTCTATCATTCGTGCGTCGCACGCGTCCTTTCTGTTAAACGACGCCCAGTTCTCGCGTATTTATAACTGAAAATAAATAAATAATAATTCCAATTGTGAACGGAACACCCCAGTGATGCTTATCAAAACATTCTAATAAATGCCATTTTAACGGTTCGTTTTAAACAATGATTGTTTAAATACTTTTTAAGGTTAAGTTTGTTGAACTTTTTACGACGTATGGTGACGTATGTGCATTGATAACTATATTTCTTTGTATTATGTAAATTTTAATTCCATGGTCGCACAAATTTCATGTCGCTCAAGGTCCGGCGAGTACCAGTTGCGATAAAAAGATTATCTAAGTTTGCATTTAGAAATATTTTCATAGTGGTTTTAAGATAGCAGTTATCAAGGTGAAAATATGCATAATATTAATGCAGTTGTATGTTTATGTCAGGTGTTTATTATAAATGACGTTATTAAACTCATGTAACATTTGTTTTATAAGAAAAAAAGTAATATAAGCAGTGAATATTCGTACATAACTAATATTTAATTGCACAACAAACTTCAAATGCAATCTTTATCATACCTTGATAAAAATACAATTTAAAGTATATAAATGTAATACATACATAAAGTATTATTTAATATTCATTGAAAGTAGCTGTATCGTATTAGTGAGATATCATAGTTAAGTGTAAACAACGCAACTGTTTAGTCAATATGTGCGATCTAACTAGCAATTACGACATGAAAATTATATGTCAAATCCTTTAAAAATCCTTATTATTTTCATAATTTAATAGATAGATACTTTATTATGAATAACTAAAATAATTTGTTTCCGCGTAGAATAATTAAACTCTTCAATACAAAATATATTAACGTCGTTAAATAGTGTGAATTGTATGAAAAATTGTCACTTAATACTTCTACATACTTAGTTAGCAGTTGTTTTTGTTATTTGTTATAACGAATACGTAATGGATCTTAAGCGAACAGAAGACAATAAATAAGTATATCCGTTCAGATACTTTATTCAATAAGGATTGATCTATTTTTAACATCGTAGGTGAATTGTCTTTTATTTGTGTTATGACTCATAGTTTATATACATACATATATTTAATACAATTTTAAAGACACGTTCGTACTTATATTTCAAATATATGAAATTCAAAAATAAAACACTTATGAAGTCTAAAAATACAATATCTTTTTTGCATATGGACAAAGAGATCCAAACAATTTATAAATTTTACTTGGTAGTTTTAAGATAGGAATATTATTGCATACTTACATGAAACGATTTTTTAAAATTACATCAATCATCTTACTTCGCAATGTACCTATTATTCGAATATTTTTTTACTGAAAATCACGGTTACAATACGTTATATGTATAAATATTTTATTATAATATATTTAAAAAAAATGTGTTAATTTGAAAAAATACAGTTGACCGTAATTTGCTAGATAAAACATCGTATTTTTTCTTTTGTTTGTTACATGTATTTTAATATATATGCATAAAAAAAGGTGTTGCAACTTTACATTAGTCTAAATTTGACATAAAAAAATTCCTTATAATTTCCCTGTATTACTTTGTTTTATACAATTGTTTTTTGTTTTGAAGAACCTGAAAGAATTTTATTGCGTCAAATACAAAACTAAACACTTACTAACAAGGGTATAAATGAAATTTATTTGTGAAATTCACATAAAAAGATTTACTATTAAGCCAATTAGCGTCGGTATCGAAGTAATTGCATTAAGATGATTTAATTTTATGGGATATCCCATATAGTATATAGTGATCCGGTGACCCAACGACCTGAGAAACCAGATTTAAAAAACATTTTTACGAGTATCTTAAATACTACACTCGTAAGAAATTATGAAATCGCTGAGAACAAAGTTGAGGCATGGGTTTTTTATAAATAAAACGAATCGCATTTTGTGGAAAATAAATGATAAGTAGCTAATGCAACTGTTAAAGTATATAAAAATTATAACGCTACAAAAGCAGATTTATATTTCTTTTTCGTTTCGTTAGGTTAGGTTGTATTAGATTCCTAAGTCCTAAACTAAGTTTGAAGCGATTGACGTAAACGATTGTTAAAACAAGCCATTATAAACCCAGATATATTAAAGAAATATAATTTGGAACCTTAAATATAGGTTTTATATATTAAATTATATATGAGTTCTTAGAGATGCTATGAATAGCAGTAGTTATGACTAAGGGATCGGATGTGTTAATATAAAATAATAATTTATGAATGCCATTTAAGATACTTCCTATATTACAATTTGTATAAAAATGTTTTTACATCGCGTTACTATTTCTAAAACAGTGGATTTTTATTTTTATTAATATATCGAAATAAATTAAAATAAAGATTGTTCGAAAAAATATATCTTGTTATTATAGATCATCTATTGTACTACATTCTTAATCACGGTCAATTAAAGATATTTCGTACTGCTTCCTGCGTTGAAACTGAAATAATAAAATCTACGTACTTTTCACGTAGTTTTCAAAGAGCTCTTGTACTTGTAACATTGAAAGCGGTCGCAGTAATTTACAGGCAAGCCAATTTGTCGCTATCAATACAAATCAATTGCGAGTCATTATCTCTGTATTGTTGTATCGGCCGATCATCACCGATTTCTTAATAAAATGATTAAAAATAAAAGGTTTATTTAAAGATCGTTTTTTAATTCTTAAAACTATGATGATAATTGTTTATATCATTCTTTACGGCAGTTATAGGAAAAATGAAACGCCCTGTTACTTTTTGTTTATCAATTATTTTGCTAATAATTATGGTTAATTAAACAACGAAAAACTACGGTATAAATTCTAGATACTGTTGTCAATATCTTTTCATAGGTTTAATAAAATAGATTAAGGAAGTTTTTAATTTAATCATAACTACACAATTTGGTTAAAATGCGACAATATATCAGAATTATTATTTAAATTTTTAAACTGCTCATTACTGACTCTATGATTCCTGGGTCATTTGAATTGCTAATAATTATGTAAAAATACAAGTGGACGTAATGTTGAGTCACGCATACAATTAATTTATTAATTCTATTTTATTGCGATGTGACAAGCCGACGCATTGTAATTATAACATAGATATTATAAACTATAAAGTGCATAGTAGTAAATGCTAGGTACAGATTAGATTCCTGGTTGACAGTACCGAGGATGCTGGAGCAAGCACTCCTATCGTAGAGTAGGTACATGTATCTAATAGCCACTGAAACACAGCGAGGTACAAGTTATTTTGTCATGCTCTTAATGATAATAATAATGATAAATAATAATAATAATGATAAATAATGATAAATAATAATTAAAACGCGGAAAATTTTACATTTAAAAGGGAATTATGGCAGCTAATTCTATGCATTGGGGTGCACTTTAGTTAGATGGAGAATTTCAGTAAATGACATCGCATTTTCTAGTTGGAACTGAAAACGACTAGGTTCAACCACGACATTTGAACATTAAGATTTAACAGCCTTAATCAAGACTTTACAATTTTGTTTATAAAAATGTTGCCATTGCATTATTACAAAAAAAGAGTGTGTGTACTTATGTACACGCGTTATAAGTTATACATCTTTGGGGTATGTAAAAAAAACTAAAAGTTAAAATGCAGTAGTGATTAACGATAAATATTAAAATTAATAAAAAAGATTTTATTCAAATAAATAAATAATTAGTAAATACTATCACCGTCGTATATGAAATTGTTTTAAAAACACCAAAATAATATTTATTTTTTTACACTGTTTAATTGTATTGTTTGGAAACACGTGTTCTAAATATAAAAATACTAGATATACAACTTGAACATAGTTATCGATTTCCATGCCACCTAGACCTAACTTAACGACGTCGAATTTAGGTTTTGGTGTGTGCGCATCGTAAAAATTCATTGTCATCATTTTTCTAGATCGCGCCAGAAGAAGCATAACTTCAACAATTGGTATAATTGTGATCCCTAGGTTTATATTAACTTACCAATAATTTATGTGATAATTTAATAAAATTAAAATGATTTTGTAAGGTAAATTGTATAAATGAAGATATTTATGGCTGTGTTTATAGTAAGAAAAACTTCCACCGAAAGAGAACTTAAACTCTTAAGAACTCTAAATTTCTTCACCAAAATAATAAACCACTAAATAATATCTTTAAACTTCTGTCGTCTACATAATAAATTCTTATAGGATAAATATCAGTGACAAATGCAGTCAGGGAAAATGTCTGAACGCTTCAAAGTGACCAAACATGATGAGCCTTCAGGAAAGAACTATAAGAACTATGGTGCTACATCAGCCGAGAGTGACATGGAACTGAAGGGGAAACTGCTTCCCGATTCAGGTAAGTGATTATTTAAAGATAGTTTTATGCAAAAAGTGAGATAGATTTTGATGAGGTCGGAAAAATCCTTTTCGATCTATTTAATATTCACCTCTAAGTCGTCTAAGATCAATAAAATTAGATTAATGATTCTCACGAAAAACCTTTAATAACTATGAAACTCAAATAAACAAAATAAGATAAGAGATTTTTCGATTAAACATCGCTTCAAGTTTCATTAACAAGTAAAGTTTATCCTTCGGTAATATCTCATCAAGCGTGTATATGACTAGTTTCACTACAATATATGTATGTAGTTCTCAGATGAAATTTCTTCTTCTTTCGTTGATATAAAAATGTCATTAGAAGTGACATTTTGGTAATCAACTGTCCATATTGTAACCTTTTATTTTCACTTATAGTGATATCTTCCTTATTAATTTCGTCTTTTCTCATAATATTATTATTGTATATAATTTATACGGCCAACCACTTGAAGAAGAAGAAGAAGATATAATTTATAATATTTACTATACACCAACATTTATAGGTACACAATTATTTAGTTATATGATATGCCAAAGTTTTATTAATGTTAAGTGATATATGGGACAGATATTAAATTTGAAACTGTTTTGTTTTAACTGAGCCATAATCAGAGAGTAGATTAATTAATTTGTGTACTGGTAACTAAGTCGACCACTATCAGGTAACCACATCACACCCGGCTCCAACCAACCAGCTGATATTACATATGAAGCTGTTGACGTTCGTTTACGTTAATCATTAGTGGATGATAAATAATAATAATAATCTTACTAAAATTATATATTTTAAAACATTCCTAGCAGTATAGTTTAGTCTTTATATACATATACTAGCGGATCCGACAGACGTTGTCCTGTCTATACGTCTTTAATTTCAAAATTTCAATTTTTAATAAGCCATTTTGATGAAAATTATTATTCAAATGTTATGACAATATCTAACGATCCAGCACATGGTCACACACGATATAACACAATGATAACAGAACTTTTTTTAAATTTCGGGACAGACTAAAATTAAAATTCGAATATTATTTAAAATTTGACACTGCGATGGTAGCGCCGTCTGTCGGATCCAATGTAAAACATTCCAAAATCAACAACAACTAATAAATTGAAAATTAATTAAAAAAACATTGTCCAGCGGACAAAATTGTGAATCTAAACCATTCCCAGATCCCCTTGAACACACGCAAAAAATTTCGTCTAAATCGGTCCAGTCGTTTAGGAGGAGTTCAGTCACATACACACGCACACAAGAAATATATATATTAAGATATAAGTAATATCTCACACAGAACACATACTTTATGTTGTGTTATTTCGAATCAATCATTTGATTTAAAGCACCTGTAAAGCTAATAAAACTATAACTATTAATAATATACTACGAACTGTGCTGAAGACAGTTTTGTTTATTATATAATGTAAATGTTGGAAGGCATAGGGCTTGTCAAAGTCAAATTATTGTAGGATAATTTGACATACCGCTAATGGTATATAAAGCACAAGTGGTCTCCATTTCGTTAATGTTACTGAAGGCTTTTAAAATGCCGAATTGTACATAGCATAGCGTAAACAATGTTTAAAATTGGCACTTCAGTGTATTGACGCAATTCCACGTCAATACTCTATTTTATGCTGGGATTCTCGAATACGCTAACTATGTGCATAGTGAGTTCATATGATTTTATTTTTGTATATTTACGTTGTTCGTTAATTATTAAAATTATACAGTTTCAATTTAATTATACTTATAAGAAATTCTTTAGTTTTGTAGGTAAAATGTAATTTTTGATATAAATACTGTGCATACGGTAAGTCAAAATGACGGTTTAGAACCTTAATATTATCGTGGTCATGTCTAGTATTTTTTTTTCATTACGGTAGAATTCTATTCAGTAGGGTAGATCTGTTGATTATACAAACTAATTTAAGCAGTGACTCGTGCAAAAATCCAAAAACAGTATGCTAGTCAGTTAGTTAATATCTGTTTTGTTGCCATAGCAACGGAAAATAATTCATATTCGAATTGCATACTGTTTCACTACAGCAGCTTGTATGGGATTCAAATATCGCTCGTGGCTTTATTAACTGTCATGTTCTTCATTTAATTTTATATTTTTGTTTTTGTTACTTTTTTGCTAAATTTGGTTATATTAAAATAAAATATAGGTTCAGAAAAAAGCCTGTAAATCATAAACTGAATTCAAATTATATTTAATAGTAATATTAAATTTATTTTAATATATTATTATTATCGAGCTTATTAACTATGCAATTGCGCAAGCAACAAGAAAATTTGTAATGCATGACTCTAGAACAAATCAATTAAATAAACTTACATAAATTACACCTCATAAATACAAGGATACGATCCTAATTTTAGTACTAGATATTTTACACTTTAGATGTTTTCTTACCCATATTATGAACAAAGCTTTAAATTGTCAAATACATTGTACATATGAATATAAAAATCAGTTGTAAAAAATATTCTTCCTGAAATGTTAGTCAGCGTCAAAATAATTCTCAAATCTAAGGTTTGACCAACTCAATACATTTTTGTTATATGCACTCATAAGAGCTGTTGGTTTAAAGGTTCAATATATCTATCCTTAAGCAATTATCCGTCTAAAAACTAATATACAAAATCGTTTTAACTTCGTTTTAGTATCCCATAACTCACTTTAAGTAAGTAAAGGATTTCCTGAGTAAAGTTTACGTGGCAAAGTAAACTGGATTAGCCCAGCATTTCCAAGTCAGGAAGAAATATTAGGTCAGTCGGTGAACTAATAGCCTCCCTAATCCAATAAGCGTTCATGTGCTACAGATTTGTACCAGCGTCATATTCACGTTAAAACTGTCACTTCACATCGACAACTAAATTTAAAGTGTAGCACCTGCATAGAAGTAATGCTTGAAAACCAAACGACAGTTAAAATTACATCAACAGCACGTTGATTGTGATTGGTTAAACGTAAAGACGAAGCATGTCGCATAACTGTGATTGGGAGAAATATTTACCAGTTTTATGGTCTGTTTTACAATGTATGGATAAAGTACCAAATAGCTATGCAACACATAAATTATTTGGAAGATAAAAGTTCCGAATAAGAAACTTCGCGTTTCATGACGAATAGCGTATCTGACAGACGTGAAACGCAACAAACACTAGTTTATCCTACAAACAAGTAATAAATAGCTTATTTGGAACTTATCCGAACATTATGAAACAGCCCTTAATCAAATGTAATGCGTAAACGATTTGTATTTCGGTTATATTTACAGACAATTTCTGTAAACAAAAGCTGTTGATTTTTTTTCTAGTCAATTATTTAAATTCTTAAAATATGTGATAAAACTACTCCTGAAACGGTCATAAATCAGCTTTCAGCTTGCTGTAAACGTCTGTAAATTGTGAAAAGTATGTTGAATGAATGAGAACCGTTCCATTATTTTCATACTATGTCGAACTTTATAAATTTAACTTTTATAAAAATTGCTATTTAATATGAAGAAAAAGTTTACTTTGTGGCTAAAACACATCTGAGTTGTTGTATGTACGTATTGTATTTTTATTAGATGTGGTGTATCATGCGGGACATAAATAACTCAATAAAATTCGACATATGACAGGGACAGAGGCTAATCAGCTAGTCTATAACTTAAAACTTGCAGTAGGTTAGTTAGTCAAGTTTTCAACCCAAAGAACTGAGGCTCTTCGTAATTGTTAAGTTTTTTAGGTTTAGATTATTTTTATAGCTAATATATTTTTCAACTAATAAGAACTATTTTAAGAACTTGTATCGGATCTCCTCCTCCTATTATTTTGGTAAAAATTAGAGGATATCATGTAACATATGTCTATGTTTTTTAGTATAAATATTATTTATGTATAAATTAAAAAGTTATCATTAGTTTGTTAGTTTGCTAAGTTGTTAGATACAATCGTAAGATAAAAAGTGTTGTCCCGTCCAATTAATAATAAATAAAAGGACTAAAGGGACTCCTTTTAATAATATAATTTTTAATAATTAAATTATAAGGTTAGTTATTAGATATATTTTAATGTATTATGTTATTTGTTTTGAATTGTTTGTAAATAAAAAATTAAATTAATAGATTATACATAATTTAATGACGATCTCTTACTACCTTAGACATGTCATGAATATAACAGTGATGAATAATATAGAAGGTAGGTATGGCACCCACTCGTACATTCTCCTTATTCTACATTTTAAAAGCACTTTAAGAAAAGTAAATATCAAAGTCAAAAAAATTCAAATCATTCATTCCAATTAGACCACCTATAAAGGAACTTTTGGACGTTAAATAAAATATAAATATGATTCTAGTTGACCCTTCAAAAAGGTATATTCGTGTGGAGAAGAATGGACAAAAATCAAAGTGTACTTTTAATGAAATCCCTTTGTAACTTCATAAAGAAATTATTTTGAATTTGGTAGGGATTTCCGTGTCACTTGTTGTGTATAAAAACAACTTAAAACTAAGAAAACACAAATTATTAATATGTATGGAGTGCATGAGCGTGGTAAGAGAAGCCAGTTTCCGCACGATGTTTCCTTCACCGTACTAGCAAAGTGTTAGTTCTGCACATAATTTTGGAATACAAAGAAACTTCTAAAATCGTTCCTAGACAAATGCCTCTATTGAAATAATGTAACCATCGGTTTTTGTATATAACATATAACAGAAATTATTATATTTCACACACAACTACTGCCTACAAATATCAGTTATTTCATTTATATACATGTTAGTGTGTGATATCACGCTGAAGGGTACATAATCCATCACACCAAGGTCTAACGTATCTATTGACAAATATTCCCATTTCTTCGTTCTAACATAGACTGTTTCCCGATAGTACTTTTCTTCAGCCTAAATATTAATTGTGTAGGAAAAAGAATTCAGTGTCGCACAGTCTAGATGACATAAATGACCTCATGGTTGGTACCTAAGTAATATTTACGACACATCATTTGAAATCATGTCAAAATAAAGTTTATTAATTTAGGCATTATAAACACTTACGAACGCCAGTCAAAAATGTCACTCACAATTTTTTTTTTTACAATAAATATGACCAAACCAAATCAATATTCTTAAAAATAAGGTATTTTAATTCCATTTCACGGCTATCATATCCGACAGTATATAATTTAGCAACAAATATCTTAGCTAGCTTGGACTTAAAAAAACATTGGTTCGTTCCGAATGAATAGCCTGTGTTGGAGATGGAGTGTAAAAATATCCCGCCATAAAACTTTGGCATCAGTCTTAACGGACTGTATTGTGTACCATGATAAAAATAACCTACTAAAGTAATAAAATCACTTGCTTTGTTTCAGGACATACTAGGATATTATTAATCAAAATTAATTTCTACTTCCCTCGCGGCACTTAATTACTTTTCATATGTTAAAGTTTACGTGTCAGTGCGTAATTTTAATTCACTCGCTGCACTTTATACATTCCTGCCAATAGCTCGCTTTTTAGTTAGAAATTCGAGTTTCAAAGAACGAAATTAAATTCTTCTCTAAAGTACTCTTTCCATTGAAGCGATATCTCGTTTAGCGACATGAGTCTATCAAAACCCTTTGTAGGGACAAAAAGGAAAACATATTGTACCTTTAAATTGACAATTTTGTTTTGTTCACCTAGATATCCCAAATCGGCTTTCATTTGTCTTTTGTTATACATACATATATATATGTATGTATAAAACGTTAAGATGGTCAATCTATCCTTGACAATAACTTCTGTAGACCTGGTGTAAATAAAGTAATAAAAATGTATTTAACTACCTACATTAATAAATTTTAGTAAAGAAAAAGTTTGGAACATAAAATAAAGCTTAAATATATTGATCTAGCCGTGGTGCGTGTTTTTGTTCAACAGACTACAGACCCACTCTGAAGATATTTTAAGCCCATTTTTGAACAAAAACTATTCACTACCTCAGCGGGTCCGCTTTCACGCCGGAAAAACTTCATGGCCCATGTCTGAAAAATGTTTTCGTTGATCAATAGGTGTGAAATGCGTTTATGTTTTGGATACAAGATTACATGTGGTCATAAGCTGTATTGAATCTCGGAATAATGATTCATCGGTGTGTTCTAATATATTTGTGACTTTGAGAATTAAACAATCATTATATCCATGCTTTATTTTATTACAATTAACTATTGGTCTTAGTACCTATGTTGGGAATTTCCGTTGAAAAAAGATTTGCGCTTGTTCCATGACAATACTATAACACTGGACAATTTAAAAACAATTTTTTTTTATTTTAATTTAGCTTAATTTTTATACACATTTAGACACGAAGCTAATTCTATTCAAATATTTGTCCCTTGAGTATTTGCACAACGCGCCAGAGAACAGTTTTTACCTCATAGCGAAGCAAGGTCAATCTGTTAAGCATCCATTGAGTTTGTTATTGATATGCTATTAATAACTTCGTCATACTCCCTTGTGGTCCATTCGCATATTTATACCACGTGTACCTAATATTGATTCGAAAACAAGATGTATATCACAATTCTTGATAAATTCATTTCTTTAACCTTGCACACGTATATATAGTGAGAAATTCTATCTTGAAACACAATTCTACGATTATCCCTTGATCACAGGATTTTAGCCTGTAAGGACTATAAAAATAGTGTCTAAATTTATCTAACTTATATTATGCTAGCATATTCGATAATAATAATGATCTCTGATATATAGAGATTTTGATGGCAATTTTAATAAATTATCACAAATAATACTTTTCTTGAATCCGCAAAAACATTCTATAAAATGGTAGTTACAAATGTTATGCGAAATAACATCGCCTCAAAGGTAATTGGTGTTCTCATTAAATGCACAAAACTCGCAAATGCACAAATGGCAGTCAATTTGATTGAATATAATTTTTGTCTTCACGATTTAAAAATTATAAATAACTCTGCCAAATTAACGGAGGAATTTTTACCGAAAAAATTGGAATTGACATTTCCGATTGAGGGGTTGAAAAAATCAGGGCAAAGGGTATTTTGAAGGCTATTTCACTTTTTGAATATGGTAATACATTTTTATGTTTATTTAAATATATTATAGTTGTAATAAAAATATTGTCTAAAAATTATTGCCTACCTAGGTAGGTTTTTAGTATGTTAAAAAATCATCTGTTTTGGAAATCGGCTGCTGTCTAATATTGATATAGTAAAAAAATTGTGTCGACTCGGTCAATAAATATAAAAAATTGCCAATTTTAGCCAATATTTCTTTTATTCGATAAAACCAAAAATAACTTGTTTTGACGAGGGTTGGCTAACAATGAATGTGTCCTTTAACGTATTGAAAGATTTTGCAATGGAGAGTAAAGAATAAATGGTCTTTACAATGTTAATAGGGGTGCTGTGATGGAAGCCCTATTTTTGTAACGCCTTTGATTGTGAAGGTCACACGGCCTAAAATCAGAGTTTTACTCTTATTTTAGGTCTCTATATTGTTATAGATCTCTAGAGTGTGCGATTAGAGATTTTAATTAAGTATCCTCATATTATAAGAATAAAATAATAAAAAATAGAATATATACATAAGTCTCGATTGAGTTCCGACTAATTTTCCTTTCCTCTGATAGACAAACAGTAGTGTTATAACAAAAGCCACTTTATTATACAGCAATCAAAAAAAAACATACTGATCTATATTATAAATATACTATAATATTGCCCGAAATAATTAAAATGTGTTTAAAAGTATGAAGTTTACTGAACTATTTACGAAGAAAAATTTACATATTTTTTAAGTCTTTAAAAGATCAGAAACTGACAATAATATAATAATTAATTTATAGGTTGGAATTACAATGGGTTTTGTCCTGACAACTTATAAATAAATGTATCATCATTAACATATACATACTCACATAAGTCACATGGCCACATTGGATTTATTATTTATGATTATTTATATCATAAATCGTACTTATACATTACACTTTGGCCATCAACTGACCAGTAAATACTATATGGTAATTAGTTTTTTAACATTCTTCTAATTGTAAAAAGTCACGAACAACGCGTAAACTACGTCTCATTATAGTTTTCTGTCTACATTTTGACTTATTTATGCCATATTGTAATACTTTATGGACGGAATACTAACGCCCGAACCCAAAAATGTATCCACAATCTCAGATAGAAAACAATCTGAGATTGTGGATTGTCAGACCGTGACAGTCGATTGATCTCCTGTCTACATCCCAATAACCAAGCCCTACAAAGACAATCCATTTTTGGTGAAGGATTGAATTCAATATCTTGTATTTTTATGAATATTTAAGCTCCTTCCCTAGGAGGATGAAGTAATAGGGATTTACAATTGCCTATAAGGATCTTCATACACTTTGTACGCAAACTAATGACAAATACAAAACCTATTGAGTAGATTTTGGATTTGGTTATATTTTTTTGTTAAAATGAATTTATTTACTATCAAATATAGAGGCGAAAAAGCTCAATATTGATATAAGAAATAAATTAATAGTTCAGTAGGTACAAATATTATAGATTTTTGTGACTTTATATGACTTTATGTGACTTCATATAATACAGTACAAATGCAACAAGTTCAGAATGGGGTCATCGACGCATGAGGTTTTATGCATAATTCCGAAATAATCACGAGACTTGCGGATAAAGTATAACCTGTCGCGGTCATATGACTCTCAGATTGCGTAGCTATATAAATATTAATGTAGAATAATGCGTAACTATGTATTTAGGTGGATAGCACCTGTTTCAATATTAAAAATATATATATAGAAAGTGATTATTGAAATAATTAGGCATACATGTTTGGTTAATGATATTTTACGATTAGAATTTGTTACAGTGAACATTTTTTTGATACATGTGAAACAAACTTCTATAATAATCGAGCTCAGTCATGTTATATGTGAAATAAATGACCTATGTCAAACTTGGTCATTTATATCATCGTTTCGGGCTCATATAAATAAAAAAACTTTCTATATAATAAATTCAAACAAGTATTTACCTTTATAGTACGCTAATTTATATTAAAAAATACTTGCGTAACTGATTGGCTGAAAGCTTATTATAGGTAGTGCAATTTAAGTATATTAAAACTTTATATTTAAATAATCATTAATTAAAAAATATATTGCATTTATTAATTGCACGACTTCGAAAACTCAATACAAATATTTATTTATAAAGCCTTGTTAACGTTAATTAGGTGTTTGACTGCAAAGTACCGAAATCCGAACCGAATTCAATATTGTTGAGTTGCCTTTTCAACATTCCGTATGTTCCTTTAAACTTGAAATATTCTAAATATCACACATGTTTGGAGACTCATAAGACATGCGTCAAGTCTTTCAAATAGACAAATCTAGGCTTTGCATGATTCTGTCAAACGGTTTGAATAAGATTTCCTCTTCATCATATCCATGCTTTATAAATGGGTGGAAATTAATTTAGCTTTTAAATAAGAAGGTATATATTGTATATATTAATTGTTACTTTGTGTTGGCATTTTGATATTTATTTGGAGATCAATTTTAAAGCCTCAAGGAAATCATGAGTAAATGAATGATGAATAACGCAGAATAGTAGTGTTACATAGGAAATTTTTCGACCACAATATTATGCTCTAAGTGAAACTATAAAACTAACTTCAAAGATAAGGGTTTTGGTGCCTACCTGTTGAGTGCCATTTGTTTCTGGAAAATTGCCAGTCAAAGTATACTTTGTCCAATGTAATTCTCGTTTCTCGTAAAGGTATCTCTGGACCTTGAAACAAACTTTTTGGACGATCTTCCTGCGTTGTTTTAAAATTCTGAAGTATTACTTTATATTTTACTGAACTTTGGATTTGGATCGGTGTTATATTTTTGTAAATAACAATAAATTCGATTTATCTTCTTGTAATTCAAACTTACCTATATAAAGCTATTAAAAATATTTTTAACAATATAATTGTATTGCACCTATCATAAATATATATCGAGACGCAAACTTAATGAATTTAAAACAACTTTATATTTATAATACATGTATTCTTGTCAAAAAAATTCTAAAAGTTCTCTTCACAATTGTCTAAGTTTTTCAAAACCCCAACGTGTGACTCATAGAAAGAAGTATGGTCGAACCAGTTATCTTGCATTAGCTAGGGAACGTACGGACTACGACAAAAAATATTTATCTACGAAGGCGCACACCTATACAATAAACTTCCCACAAATATAATTTAAAATGTTTACTTCCTTCAATTCATTCAGATTCGGTAACAAAATGAACACATAAGAACGTTACTACTGCAAGACAGCTATTTATTCGATACAATATAAATGCTTAATTGCTTGTGTTACTACTAAAACAAATTCCGTTGACCCATTTCCTGCGAAGCCATAAGATTTATTAGTATTGAATTACACTTAATACGCGATTGAATTTTAGAATTACTACTTACTACGAAGAAAAGTCTCAAGCAATCTCCATAGAAATTGACTCCATCGTGACAACATCGGTTACGGATTTGGTTTCTTAAGTATTTATTCCTATGTTTCATTCACAGAAATAATACAAAAATAATAGTTAACCTTATTAACATACAACTATGCTTATTGAATTATCACTATAAAAAAACTGTAAATTTCTCTTTTAATCATCTCTTTCAATCATCATTATCATCAGTGTATGCCATATGGTGATGTCGGAGATGAGTGCATCATCCTCTCCAAGCGGCCGATAATATACTTCTCCCTGTGAAATATAAGTTTTACTTGTATTGCAATAATCAAATATAATCAAATCTTTTTATATTTTTTAGCACAATTAGTAAGATTAGAAAATATTTAATTAAATAATTGTTATTATCATTAATCTTGCGCGAAAAATACTGCGGATGTATCTTGTAGTATCGGCACTATTTATATTAGTTATAAATAAGCTTAGGTTTATGTCTAAAACTGTTCAGTATTCAATGAATAATGCGAAGAATCTAGAAGCTAAATAGTTTTCCACTCTTACTCTCACTCGGGTCATTTTTTGTTGGTAAGGGGATATGATTTATGCTTTTGTGCACGAACGGGTTGAGATGGTTAACCATATCCAATTGGCGTGTGGATGCCAACTTCATCTATCGGGCGGTAGGGATTTCCGTGCCATGGTGCAGATCGACGTTCCTTACGTAGAAGGCAGCTCCAAGAATCTGGTAGATATGGGTTTGGGCACAATGCACGAAGTTTGTAAGCACGTAAGTAAATAATCATTGTTGTATCGCGCCATCTATTGGTCGAACAATTAATTTGAAAAATTAGTATTGATACATTGCAATAAGGCATAAAAAGTAAATGCTTAATAAAACTGTGTCTGTTTCAGAAAAAATATTTTATTGCTTAATATTTTTACTACAAATAGTATTTACGCAGCCCACATTTAATGTTTCTAAATACTTCAATCCAAGCATTGAATAATTGTCGATTGCCGATGAAGCCCCACAAGTGGCTCGTGATAACACTATCACGTGCTGATAATCAATATAAAGTTAGCCTTGTGGCTTCAATAGGCAGATGCTTCCTACCCACAGATCCTTATCTGTATATTTTTATTAAATTGCTTTTAAAGTAAATTAAATTTAAGGGTGCTAAACAAGTAGGGGATAGATGAATCGATAACAGGAGATGACAGAAGAAGTATAGCCCGTATAGGGAAATAAAATGGGCTAAAAATACAAGAAAATATGACATCACAATTTTAATATACTTACACATACACATCAATTACGTTAGAAACAAATTGTTTCTCGATTTTCGTAGCTGTTAATTCATTGTAAAAATAGTAGTATTTGTCTATTAAGTAACACAAAAAATGCCGACTTCTTTATGTAAGTAATAAAACATTACATTATTTCTCTTGTATTCCCGACTGTGATTTCCTAATAGAATACTTAAAAGAGCAGATTATTTTCTTTGATATTCATTTATTGACGGCAAAAACAAGTGTGGGTAAGAGAGGAAATGAGGTTTAACACTCACCTGACCTTTTCTTCGATATATCCACAATAATATTCAGTTTCTTAGAAATAAGAATTCGCTGTAAATGTAAATAGTAATACGCGACGAAAGTATTATTATTATGAAGAAAATACTTTGAAGTTAGTATCAGTTATGAAATGTTCGCAATCCTCCTCAATTACCTGACTACTTGTAAGATAACGAGAAATGTATCGTACTGAAACTTAATTCTGTACATATAAGATAGAACTTATAATTGAGTATAGTATCTATACATTTATTATATTACTAAGCTAAATCTTATTTTTATTAACTTAAGAAATAGAGAATAGTAAACCAGAATTACACATTTCCACCTCAATGAAATCGAGCAAAACGTGGGGAAAAACTATACAAATTGGAAAATCTATACATTCGAGCTCAGAAACTTCCATTTGAATACTTAATAAATTGTAGTTCTTTTTTTAAGTAATAGGAGGCCAACGGGCAGGACGCTCATCTGGTGCTAAGCGCTACCGCTGCCCATGGACACATTGCCAGAAGGTTCGCAAATGCGGCCTTTTCAGAATTGGTACGCTCTTTTCTTAAAGGACTTTAAGTCGAATCATTTCGGAAATACTTCAGTGGGCAGCTGGTTCCACATAGTGGTGTTGTGCGGCAAAACTGGCTAAAGAAATGCTCAGTTGTGGAATGACGGACGTCGAGGTAAAATGGATGGATGGTATTTTGTATTCTGCCTTGAATTCCGATGACGAAATCACGTTCGCGTCGAGAGCTATATTAGAGTTCGTGTGTTTTTATAAATAAAAATTAATATAATTCATACATTAATATATATAACTAATAATTATACACACACATTAATATTTAGTTTTGTAGAAATTGCTATATTATGCCTTCTACATGGTAACAGGTGTTTAGTCCTTATGCGGCGAGAGCTTCGATCGTACCTACCCGTGACCTTTAAATGCGGTAATAGCACCGATTGTTACGTACAATAACTTTATTGATGGGTTCCAAGCAAATGGGGTAAAGTTATACAGTCTAGCTGTGACGGTGAAATTAAATAAAAATAACTGTAAAGCCATATACGAAGTTAGAACATAGGACATATTTACAACAATTGTAATGTTTTTTTCTGACAATATATTTATATATTTCATCAAATTAGTATTGGAAACTGCTTTAAAGTAAAGTACGTAAGTACTTTACGTATAATCAATATTTTTTTTGTAAATAAAATTTTGTACTAAACGGAAGCACGCATCATGTTAAAATAATATGAATCACGAAAGAGTAGTTTAATTATCTTCTCTTTAAGTTCTTTATCCAAGCAATAATAGAAAATTAAATGAAAAGAAAAGTTATGCATGTTATCATGGTTACCATGCTGTTTAAATTGAAATAACATCGTAATTTTAGTATTCATTCCCATTTCCGTGTATGTTACAAAATGTATATGGGCGATAATAATTGTATGGTAATTAAAACGTCACTCAAGTTTAACATTATACACGAAAATGGTTTCATAATTAAGATCAACGAGAAGTTTCGTTATGTCTCTGTTGCTAATCACATATTTTATTAGCTATACTATAGTTGTGTATAAATAATCATTTAGTGGCGCTACCCCATATCAATCAAGGCCTCAGATTTAATCTGTTTCTTTGATAATTTTATTAGTAAGATACCAGACAAGAGATGATAAGTAGGTCTCACACATGTCGTGGATTTTTGGATTTGAGACAAGCCGGTGTTTTCCTTCACAGTACGAGCATTTTAAAATGGGTGTCTATGGGCTGCAAACGAGCCTGCAGGACGCCCAAAAAGGGCAGCCCCTTTTTGGGCGTCCCGCAGGCTCGTTTGCACCCCTATTATATAAAAAAAAGCAAGTGATAAATGCCAACATATACCGATACTCCATTCATCGAGGATCGAACCTTCCACCTCGGATAATTAAGACTTAAAACGCATTGCGTTTTGTCATGAACGTGAAATTTTGCCTCAATCTATCATTCATGAATTACAAATTTTGCTCAGATGGATTCCCAATCTAATTGCACTGTAATCGACACGAGTTCTAATCTAATTAAACGTACATATTGCGTATACGTCTGTTTAAGTATAAATTATGCGTTCAGTTGAAACAATAATTGTTTAGTGATATTATGCGAATAAATATATCCAATTGGGAAACGTCACGCGAAGTTAAATGATTTAATGATATATATGTTTACACTACAAATAACATAATACATAAAAATATACCTAATAACTAACCTTAAAATTTAATTATTAAAAGGAGTCCCTTTAGGCAAGGTTCCAAAGATACTGGCAGCGTTCCCCCTTTGAATAGCTAGACTAATTCTCTGTGCGAGGTAGCTGCCAGCTCTTCGTTCTCCTGTGATGTCGACATTGTTATATGTTTACACTTATATTAAATCTTACATATTTTTGTCACAAAATAGTCGCAGCTTTAAGTCTCAGCTCTGAATCCATCCCTACGTTAGAACTGACTTACTTTTAGATTTCTCATATTTAGAGCTTAAGTCGAGGGTGCTATCACACTTTGATGATTAACATTTGGTTGGCAACCTTTACAAAACGCTTTAATAAGCGAGGCTAACCTACTAACGACCAACCTAGAATTTTTGTTTAGGCGAGTTCTACCTTTGAATAAAACCTCTATAATTGATATGAACGTGAATTTATTACAAAGAGAAACTAAGCTAGCGTAAATAATTATTGTAAAGATCTAAACAGATACGTGGGTTGATACAAATATAATTTAAATTAATCTATTACTATTTGTCGGACCGTAAGACAATCATCTCGAGCGTAATTGAATCAGCTTAGAATAATTCGGCCGTCGTAATTGTATTCAATAACCATAAAGATTTGGTATGAATAAAATACAATGCTTCTTTGTATAAGAAGAACGAAATATTATAATATCTTTATTTTCCTACTCTACTACGTCTCTCGTCCATGAATTAAATTTATCGTTAAAGGCGGCACATATGAGATCAATGGTGATCGTTGTGTCAATAAGAATTTACATTATTAATTTGTTTTTAAGGTAATTTTTTATTTGGATTCAGTTTAACCAGACTCGTCCTACTTTAAACTCTGTGATCGTGGGGGTGCACGAATGGATACTTATTTCTGTGTGCGCAATTAACATTTACTCATGCGGTGAAAAAATTAAACATATAAAGGAACAATGCCTGACTGTATATGAATAGTATAAATTGATCAAGGAATTACATGCAGTCTGAGCAAGACCCATATAGGTTATAATACTATATATAGGTTACAATTTATTTAACAGAAAAAAATGTCGGAGAGCGAATGTCTCTGTAATAAAATTCATTTTTGGGAAAAAAGAAATGGCATATAATTGAATCATTATTAGATTCAATTATATACCATTGGGGTGAAAAAGCTAATGTGAAACGAAGCGGAATATCAATTGAATCCAATTATCGTGTGAAGGAAAAACTGAAGCATATCGTCGGTTTTGTTGGTGGCTTCTTTTGTATTCCAAAGATGTTACCTACATTTTATACTTTGTTTATTGAACTCAAACTCAAAATAAAGTAGGTTTTTATGGAATTTATCATCCGATAATTCTCCGCCGTACTATTGAAGGATATTGAATTATTTTCCACGGAATGGCTCTAAGAAATTGTAGTATGACCATAAATTAAGATACACATACAGCTTATTGATATTTGCATATAATGAACTCAAATTCAGGTAATAATAATCATCAATTTATCACACCCGGCGCTTTCTCATTATTGTCAAAACAAGTGTATTAACGACTATAAAAAATTGTTTCTTTTTATTATTTTATTATCAACGACTGGCCAAACCGTTCTTTGTGATACATCATTACAATTATAACATTGAAGGTTTGTCTTTTAGCTAGGATCAACTTTTTACTAAGTTAAAAAAAAAATGAAAAATCGTTGCGCTTAATTTTTATGTATGATCGATCGACCTTATTATACAACTGATTTAATATAGACTTAAGTTGAAATTATGTGAATAGTTTTTGTCCTTTGCATTGGTCAAATATTAAATAAAAATAATTACTTTTAGTAAAAAAACACAAATAATATTTCCTTTTTACCCAAACTAGTTTCTAACGTGAATTTATACTGTTAAAAAACTTCACTACTTGACTACTACTACATTTAGTATACTATTATATATCACTTGTTTTTCATCATCAAACATATTTAAATTGAAAATATAAAAATGATCGTAGAATAATGGCTATAGTGAATACCTAAATTCAACGAAGGTAAGCGAAGGTAACAAACGCTGACACTGCGCTATTGTCTCAAACGACTTGACAAATGAAAAATTTATGTCAACGCTTTCTTAACCGAGGTGAGGCATTTTTAATATTTTCTCGACACGGTACATTATACTATAAAATATGAAATTTTACGCAAGTTTATTCACATTCAGCCTTGATACGGTTTAATTACTTCATTTACCGTCCTTTTGTATTACCTTTTTTTAATCAAAATGACATTTGGCTTATTTTAAATTAAAATATAATATTGTGAATTCTGAGACATGCCCAGCCCGTGAGTTTGGGGGCATATGTCCCAGAAATATAGAGGGTAAACTATAGCTCCCACCAAAGAGACTCTCGGGCTTACACACTCTGTCTTCTTTGTTGATGAGTAGCGATGCCTACAGGTTCTAATTTAATGAAATGGAATAAGTGTTACCTGTCTATCTTATGTTCTATAATAAATGTAGTTTTCTACTATATAGTACTACTAAATCTTAAGTGGAAGTTGCTTTAGTTCCATCAATTGTTTGTTTTGTGTTCTGTATCTCAATTCTAAAGGGCATCCTAAGACAATACGAACTCGGCTAAATACGTAACTAGAGCAATATCTTTTAGAAGCAGAATAGTCCGGCTTTGAACTGCGGTTAGCTTTGCTTATCCAAACAATTATTTAACGGTTTTTTTTTAAATATAATCTTTAACTCTCTTATTTTTTTTTAGGTTTAAAGACATTGATTCTCATAGAATATAATAGTCACTTACATAAGCTATATGCTAAATATACAATTTATCACGTCGTGGGTCATTGAAGAGCTTCATGGATAAATTAGCGAAGTAGAACTTGGGTGGACTTTCATTTCTGTAGATAACTGGGACTACTCAATAGATGGTCTTTTAATATTAACTAAATATTGCTAGTCTGTCTGCACGTTTTATATTTTGTGGGAATCTTTTATACCGCAGCTCTCCCCCAACGCGCAATGTTTGTTTGCCGTAATTGGTTCTATACTTAGATAGAATTAAATTATGAGGGCGTCGTGAACTGCGCTTCTGAATCTGATTTATGTTAGTGTTATTCATTTAAAGTTTTGTAGATTAATAAGCTGGTATTGTATTGAAATAATTGTTTTATATTCATAAGTTTTGTTTTTTTACGTAATTAATGGAAATAATTTTATATTCGATTTCTTTATTTAGTTTGCAGTTACAAAAAGTATTTTCAGTATCAATTTGCTGACGCAGGAGTGATATTCGAACCATTCTAAACCATTTAGGCCAATCATATCATCTGCAGGTATCGCGCGACTAGATATCGTGGTATTTGTAACATGTGCGCGCATTAACGCACGTCAGCAAGATTGGCGCGGCGTTCAGAGAAAATCTCCAGACGTTTGTAACGTCCGTTGACTTTTCACTGGTCAGTAAAGCGCGCGTTTAAGCTCTATGGAAATAGACTGTGGAGATCTCGTTACCGCTTGTCATTTGAACTCTCTATTAATTTGGTCGCGCATTAACAGTTATGTGTGTATAAGGCCTTAAGTTCAACATGGATTCCATTTTCAACATTGAATTTTGGTCCCATATTATTTAGCGCTTTTTATATAAAAAAACAAATCCAAGCTATCGTCCCTAGATAATGTCATTTTATGATTTCTTTACAGCAAAAAGTCAATAATAATTAAAAACTAAAACTAACCTATCCGACCTTAGTGGAGGAATCGGTGTTGGTTTTACAAAGTAACCGTGCAGCTATTATTTTGTCCCAGACGAGAGGACATTAAATAGATTGAGGCCTCTCTTCGTCTAAATCGCTTTCACTTTGTCCTAAGCGTAGAACTAATGAAATATGAAGACGAAACCTTGTTCATTGTTAATTCATCGTTTTAGGGTACGGAATCTCAATATAAAAACAATTAAAATTGTATGAAAGATTGCACGGTGTGTGAGAAACAAAAACTGAACTGACAAAATGTATACAATTACTGGACACAAAAGATTATTAAAAATTTCCTAAGGTACCAGATCTTAAAGGCCAATTCTGTCAGTTAAGTGATGCACCAATCAATTGACAGTGGCGTTATTGAGCACTTATTGGTAAGATAAGAGAGTAGGATAGAGATATAGAGGAGCTAGAGAGTAACAGTACCGAACTTACGTTAAAAATGTATTGGATTTTGATATAATTGCTGGAATTTTAAAAGGCCAAAACAAAGAGCGTACCAATTATTAAAAGGCCGGCAACGCACTTGCCAGCCCTCTGGCATCGAGAGTGCCCATGGGCGGCGGTATCACTTAACATAAGGTGAGCCTCCTGCCTGTTTTCCCCCTGTTCTATAAAAAAAAACTTCGTTGTAACTACGTTATTATCCGTACTACAGTAGATGACAGGCCACGTCCGAATGCGTTTATAAGCCCTACCATAATTGACAATTATCCGAGATAAGATAATATTTCCTATAACAAAAATTGCACAATGACTCATCTGTAGCGGAACTTTTTATAGTAGTTGGAACACATGACTAAAAACAAACTATAGTAAACATTTCTAAATATATTGATTATGTGCAAAGCTGTGGTTCAAATGCACGACCCTCAGGTTCAGAAATCTTGTCATAATTGTCGTTTGTTAGCTCTGCTCTTAAATAAATTTTGATGTTAATTATTTCGTCTATTTTCTGTAAGTAATGGAAGATGATATGAAATAAATTGGAAATTTATTTCGCTTTACAAAAGACGGTTTTAATGAAGAAGCGGCAATGTAAATTAAAATACCATTAGCTCAACTTTGTACCGAAATTCTTCATTAGACGAATTTTATTCAGGCATACCTGTTCGAAGCGAGTTGTTACAAGAATTTTCAAGTATGCTAATTCCTTGGGGTTTAACGTGTAATAAATCTGCCACGTGTCGTCTGCCGTCGTTACTCAGTGTTGCCAGGTAGCTCAGATAACTCGATTTACGGGTAAAGCTTTAATAGAGGTAGGTACTGTTGTCTAGAATTGAAATTATTGTATTTGTATTGATAAACTTTGCATTAATTTAATACTAAAAAGCATATTTAACAGAACCTTGCTATACCTACTATTCTCAAGGTTTATCCTTAATAGAATGATAGTAAGAAAATAGCCTACTAAAAAGGCCATACGTGATTTTTCTTTTTTTTTCACTCGCGACTTAGTGCTTATAACTAACAAATGCGTGTACAAAATTTTTATCAAATGAAAATGTTTGCACTGAATTTTTAAAGGATTTATTTTAAAAAGTGGTGAAGGTTAAAATCTTCAGATAGGATATTGGCACAGTTGAACTGTCATTTTTATACAAAGGTCTATCCACATACACCGATCCGACCTACCATGGATAGCTTGTATCGACAGATGGCTATTACAATCCGTCGATTGGTTATTGGCACACTCTTATTAATATTTGGATTAAGATGTCTATCTCCGATGGTTAAAAAAGGATTGAGATAGGTTATTGGGTTTGGGCGTAAGAGTACGCTCTCGCTATGAAGAAGTGTCATCAATCAAATGACATTGCTTTTACTTTAAATGTCACGACCTGTCCAAACGCAGGCATTAAAATCAGGTCAGCCGTATACGACTAGTCAATTTGAAGACATTTCCGTAGAGCCTGGAATTCAATCAGAGTGAGTAACTCACAAACATTGATAAAGCCTCGTGTTTGATCAATTGATTGTTTGGTTATTAATTGGGCGTCGGTTTTGTCAGGAACATTGTTAATTGGAAGTAGATATAAATTTAATATTTTCGATTTTCTCGATACATTGTTAAATAAAGGTTAATTTAGTCTATTAACAGACAAACTTCATAAATTCTGATACTGAAAATTATATTTTTTGTATTAGTTATAGTAGTAGTATAATCACCTGACAAAACCAGCGTACCTACATTACGTCAATACTTTTTTTTGGATAGGGAGACAAACGAGTCTAAGGCACGCAGCAGCAGTTTTTGCCACGCCCCACAACCATGTGGAACCAGCTGCCCATCGACGTTTTTCCAACCAATTCGACTTAGCGTCCCAGCGTACTTGCGAGTTGCCCTCTGGCATTGAGAGTTTCCATGGGCGGTATCACTTAAAATCAGACGAACCTCCTGCACACACCACATGAGATTTTTCAACTTATTACATATATTAATTTATATAGAAATGTAGAACTGATTTACCTTAGTTTTACTTTACCTAATATATGAATGTCCCTCTTATTTTGCTGTCAGAACGTCATAAAGCACATGAATAGAATCAAATCTAATATTATGTCATATAATATTAAACTCAGATAAATATCATTGCAAAATCATGCATTGTTGGTCAGTGAATATTGCAATATTTATAAAATATATTTCAATTACTTATCCTGTCACGTAGAGGAAAATTTAATTAATATCGATTTAATGACTCGTTTATCACACAACGGAACCTATTTCTCGTAAATATAGTTTATTGATGTGGAGTTGCGGTACTTAACGAGATAGAGCTTTCAGAACGAATACGATTTATCGATAGAGCAAGTTAAAATAAAACATAATAAAGTAGTACTTTATTGTTAAACTAATAATTGCCATTGCGGCTTTGTGTTCTGTCTTTAAATCACTTAAAAAAAATTATATTTATATAGCATTCACTTATACAAATAAGAAAAAAAATTTGGTAATTGGTGATAACACAAATGAAGATTTCCTAGGATATTTCTTTCATAAGCCTTTGAGCCTTTGCTCAGACGATACACATTATAACTGTTTTATAGGCTGAAAATAAAAACAAATGAACATAACTCTGTATCACATTCCTTTAGTAAAACAAAAGGAGAGGCGTTTCAATGTTTGCCGCCATTTCTATTGGTTTAATCTATCACTATTGTCTTCAAGTAAGTTATCAGTTTCCTAGTACAGGTTGTGGATTTTGTGAAGTGGTTTCCTTCAACAGCGAGATTCCTTTCAAAAGAAAAATCATTTATTTGCCATTATTCAAACAGTGCGCATAGAAAAATAACCGAACACTGTTAATAAAAACTAAATCAATCTAAAAAATAATAAACTAACAATAAAAAAACTATCGTATTTAAAATTTTACCTTTATATTTGAAAGTTGAAGGGGTGGCAATAACGACTCTTACATATAACTTAAGCGAGCTAGGTAACTCAATATCAGTTGAAACTTCATAATAAGGTTAACAACAACTAACATTATACCCATGTGCCTACTCAAATATTTCTTAATTTAGAATTTTTTACTCATTTATTTATTAATTTAGCCAATGTATACTTATCACAAATAAAAGAATGGTATATTGTTAAAGGTGATTCTATTTTCGAAATTAACCGGATTTTTTTCATATTCTCATACTTTTTAAAAGTATGAAGTAGGCGTTTGGCGAAAAGGGCGAGAAAATTGATTTAATAAAAAAGCATATATTTAATTAATCAAGGTTGTACCATTGCTTTCTATGCACTTTTTCCATCTTATATGTTGTTCTTTGATCCCTTAAAAAACTATTCGGACGGGAATCAATGAAGGAGCAAGGTCCGGGGAGTACAGTCAAGTACGAGCTAGGTCTCACAGCTTCCCTTAGACATAATGTCTATGGCTGGGACTATCTATCTCTTAGACAATCTAATAGTAGCTCCTATAATTTGGTAGCAGTCTATTGTGCAGTATGTGGACCTTTCATTCATCTTCCCAATTAGCTTCAAGTGGATTAATACAGTTTTATTACTAACACCGTAGCCTGCAGTTTGCCTTGGATCCGCTTCCACAATAGCCTTCAATTCTTCGTTATTAACCTTGTTCTCACCCGTCCACGGGGGTGTTTCGCAAATTTAAATTTCCAGAGCGAAAACGTTGGAATCCAAAATGAACTGTGTTTTCGTTTGTGAAACCGCCGCTATATATACATCAATAATCCTTCAAGCCGTTTCTGTAGCCCTGGTGCCACGGTAGAACTCGTACTCGTTAATAACGCGATTTTTCATGTTTTCCATTTTCTATATAAAACGCAAAAAACGGGTAAACAAAACGAATCATTGTTTTCAAAAAACAAATTCACGAGTAAATAGTAATAAATATTAATTACGACAACACGCCAATTTCATATGTAAGGACCTAATATAACTAAGATGTTATGAATATAACAGTTTATACGTTTTAAGGAAGAATACGAAATACAATTATTTGGATATTGTATCTACCTTTCATCAAAAATTACGGCGCAGTCATTTGTAACGTTAATGAAAGACGAAAGATTGGTTTTTCACGTTTATTCGGAGTTAGGTGAAAAGGGTCTGATAAGATTGATGAACCACTCTTAGTAGGTAAAAAGTACGGATAACAAACAATAACTAAGGTCAGTATATTATATGTATCAAATACGGATCTGACAACGATTTGATAACTTATATCGTATCGTATGATAGCTTTTGCAATCAAAAAAAAAAGACAAAAGAAAAATCAACACATTTTTACACACATATCCCGTAATATTAATTTAAGTCTTAAAATGGAAATATGATTTTTTATGTGTTTTTGCATTATTTTTAGTTTTTTTTTATTTATGAAATGAAAATGACTCGTTTTCATAAATGAAATCGTTTTAAAGTTTGAAATTCAAGTTTAATCGGAGTGCAATTACCTAAATAAACGTAAGAACTTTTTACTTTTTAAGGGTTTTATCGTCTCTCCAGGATTGCATGGAAGATGTCGTTTGCGGTGAACGTGTCGCCGCATTTTTTTCAAAATTATTAATTTGTTGTACAACAGTATGTTAACAGCAACTATGGAATGTAAATTTATTATTATTTTCATTTAATGAAGTTAGTATAAATAATTATATACTAACTTAAGCTACACTCCACTCACTCCAATTTGTGACTACAACTTTTTTATGTTTAGTTTATTACATACATAGGTTTTACCATAGATATAACAAAGGTGGAAATGTAAGTATATTAATTTTTATTTTATTTTATTTCTAGTAGACAGTATCTACTAATTTAATTCTCATCGTCAAATAAATACCTATAACAGACCTGTAGGTAACAACAAAATAAACTAAACTTATTTTAAGCAAAATTATCTTTTTGTTTCAATCTCGACTGGCTGTTAGTTAATTAAAATTGATCTTCGTTGACTCCATACTAATACTTGCAAATTGCTGCCCTATTCAGTATTTTAATTAACCAAAGTGCATCGGTTGCTTGTGTGTATATGATATTTTCTATAGCAGTCAAACATTAACAAATTTTATAACTATTTCTAGTTGAAACACCTTTAAAACATATGTATATAAATTATTGATGACGAATTTTGTAAAAAAAATACCGTTATGTAACAATATAAAAGAATTTGCTAAGCGCCATCTATTTGAATTAGGTTAAAATTTTACATAAAAAAAATTTAAACTGTCACACCTCGAACCCGAACTTTAAAAGTTTAGAGGTTGTTCGCTAGATGGCGTTTACAAACATGAAATGACTATGTTTTACTGTACATACTAGATGGCAGTTTAAGGAGTAAATCTCTGGTTTATTTTATATTTAAGAAGCCAAAAAAGTCAAGTTAGTTCTTTTGTTAATCTAGCGTCGCTCATGTTTTTAACGATTAAAGCCACTTGCCATCCAGCTTTAAACAAATATTTTTATTTTACATACATTTATACCTTCAACAACCTCCACCGAACCTAACTCATTATAAAAAAATAAATGCCGCCATACCCCTTAAATTGTACGGGAGTCCGCCCCAGCCGATTGACTTTAATAAGAAGAGTGACGATATAAGATCCAGTGCGCTAACTCTGTATTTCTCAACATTTCGCTAATGCTAAGCATAGATGGCGCAATTTGCATTTGTGCGTCTTAAAATAACAGCAAGCGCTTTTTCAACCTCTAATGTGTAGTTAATGCGCACTTAAAAGGCCGGCAACGCACTCGCGAGCCCTCTGGCATTGAGGGTGTCCATGGGCGGCGGTATCACTTAACATCAGGTGAGCCTCCTGCCCGTTTGCCCCCTGTTCTATAAAAAAAAAAAAAAAAAATAGTAACCCTAACTAAATTTTGTATATGTTCATATCGGCGTCATTTTTTCTAAAAAACAAGGCAAGGTTGGCAATATAGAGTCCAATTATTGACATTATTGTTGGTTTACTTATAGATTTGTTATATAGAACCGCCATAGATTCAGATTTGGAAATCATAAATATCTACCCCATGTGTTTTTTTTTAGAAGACAATATGACTATAGTGAAATTTAAAAAAGTTAAATTAAAGAATATGAATTTATTCAGTAAAACATTTATTAATAACACTTTTTTGCAAGCTAGCGTGACAACCATATAGTATGTTTATATAATGAATTAAAACTAAAGTGGGCACCCGGGTAATGGTTCCCTATAATCTAACACGGGCTATTATTTATTAATTTTGACAATCTTCGATAATGATTGAAGAAGTTATAACTTGCACGCACCACCGCTATTTTAATTCTGCTTGCTTAGTTATATATATAATATATAATATAGATCTGTAAATTACTCTTTTGTAAAAAAATCCAAACTATAAGGAGTCTTAGGCAGTACTTTATAATCCGACATATTCGAGCCCGACACTGCCCTGCAAAATAACAACTAAACCTTCTAATAACCCATTACATATATACATTTTTATAACGACTTAAGCTATTGCCTCGTTCTTGGTAACAGGAAGGAGTCGTTTATCTAATCTATGTGTACAGTGGGAAGCCACTTATTTATGTATACTACATGAGTAGTGTAATATAATTTTAGAATATATACTATATTTTGTGTTGCTCTTTTTGTGCGTTACTTAAGTTTAATTCATTGCTTTTAACTCGGTATAGGATTCAAAATGTAAACGAGCACTATCGGTGTTTACTGATACCTATGCAGAATGCATCACTCTCTAAGTTTACTTAGATTAGCATACAGGAGCCAGGGCTGGATTCCGTCAGAGTATTATAAATCATAGAATCAACTAGGAAATATATTGTTTAGTACGCATTAGTAGGTCTGTTAATAGTTCCGAGACACTGAACTACTACTCATTTTGCTATTGCGTTTCAAAATAGTACTAATGTACATTATATACATTAGTAAATTTCAATCTTACGACAAAGATTTGACTATGTACATAAAGGAATAGGATTCTCTTAGATACTCGATTGGTTGGGTTTCAGATTTAAATTCAAATCTAGAACATAAATCAAACAAGATCAGGCGCTACCAGAAGATTAGGTTTATAATTGTTAAACTTAAGCGATGGCCGCGACTAGACTCCAATATTTGTATTGTATAATTTATTTTTCACATCTTATCATAGTAATTACTTGACACATATTTGCGTCTAACTAATGTCGTCGGCTCTTCTTGTGGAAGAAGAGCTAATTGGCAAAAAGAGCTAACATTAGAAAAGAATGGATCAAGAAAACCGGCACAACTGATGATTAATGAACTGATGCATTATAACACAATAAATGCTAAATAACATTAATATTATCTTCAACAAGGCTTACATAGCATATTAAAGGTAATTTCTCAGCCTTAGAGATCTAATCCGTCCACCTCTCGTCCATAGTGTTGTGAATTATTCATCGCTTCCCTTGGAAGTCTGAAGCGTTGTACGCAGTTAGCATCCCTTGAGATTAATCAATGTATGAACATATTGTATAGGCCTATTGATAAGAGCAAATGCAAAAGCAAAAGCAAATGTTAAGTAAAAGAACACCTCGACTGCTGAATCAACATTTAACAAATATATATTTTATGCATTTGAAAAGAACTAAAAACTTAACTAATAATTTTATAATTTCCTTTATCTAAATCATAAAAATATAATAACTAAAATACAATATTAAAAGTCCCTTTAGGCAAGGTTCCGAAGATACTGGCAGCGTTCCCCCTTTGAATAGCTAGACTAATTCTTCGTCCGAGGTAGCTGCCAGCTCTTCGGTCTCCTGTGATGTCAACTAAACTTTTTACTATTTCCTTAAAAAGTTAATATTGAAGATTGAATGAAATAATGTTATAACACTATGAATAATGTTTTATACTATCAGAGTATATTCGCCAAAAAATCTATTTTAGATTTGAAAAATGTAAATAAAATAGAGAGATATAGGAACTCACAGTTTATAAACTTCCAGCAGGAAACAAAGAAGAATCATTAAAAAGCTAAATTACAGTTATTTAAGAGAATTAGAAATGAAACCCGTAATTATATAGCTAAATAGAATTACAATTATCAAAAATGTGTATGTAATTATTGAATATATTTCAATACAGTCAAGTGAAAACTAACAAAGAGGTCATGTCTAGAAGCTGGAGCGGTCGATACAGCTCTACTCGGCCCGGGAACGAACAATGCGAATTAGGTTATACTTCACGTACATTTTTTCGTAATACGAGAATTCGATTGAAGTCAATTGAGATGCAACTGACGACTTCTCATTTCACAGATTTTTTGTAACTGCTTTTCCATATTAATTTACTGATTTAAATTTTTGAGAAATGTACTTGTGAGTTAGTGAGTACATTAAGCTAACTATAAAAATATTGAAAACTGCAGGCGTATGGTTGGTTGATGATATCTACCTGTAATGTGTAGGTGCTGATGTAAAAAGAAAAATCAAATCTTCTATGAACTACCAACTGACTCTGACATATTATAAATAAAAGTTTTTATTCATTTTAATAGATATTCATAAAAATATGTAATATTTGGTAATTATAAGTTTCGTGCTAATAATAAATTAATATTAATAAATAATAAAGCAATTCAAAAGATTTTATACAATACGATATAACAACTATATTTTAATAATAAAATAAATAGCAAAAATTGCTTTTTCTTAGCAACTTATGGTGAAAGAAAACTTGAAGAATAATAAGTCCGACATCCTACAATTACATCATAATCATATTCCTTATTACTTAAGAAGCTACTGAATATCCATCGTGAGTAAATATTAAAGGTGGAAAATAACCATCTTTTATTACCATATTTTATGAGACAACGTTTTTATGACGTAAACATTCAAACGTCGCTTCATGTTACTATGAAGCAAAGTATTATCTTTAAAATATATCATTTAAGATAATACCAAGCGATCTTCCAAAAGGATATTACAGACCTCTCTGCGTCTAAATTGATGATTTTTATTTGTGTCTCAAAAGCTTGGTAGGTTTAAAATGCTCTCCTGACGATGTTTTTATTTACCATTCAGGATGTAATAACTGCGTACACAGAGCCTGATTAACCCTTAGGCTAATTAGGCGACATTGCCTAGGGCGGAAATCGCGTCTTCGCTAGATGCTATGCATCATTCCCTGCATATTTCAACTAGACTGAGACAAAACACTTAATGAACTGTAAACTGGATCTACAAGCAGATAGGAGATTTCAGTATCCAAATTAGATGAAAAATCGACGGTACAAAAAATCTGTCAAAAACTCGAAAAAAATCAAGGTAAAGATTCCAAAATAGATGAGTGTTATCAACTGCAGCTGCAAAGGACTTTTTCAGCACTAAAAAGAGTTAAAAGTTACTTGCACTGAGCACCCCGTCAGCAAAAACTTACAGAGCTCTCGCTAATGTACATAGAATGTGATTTTTAGAAACTATTGAAATAAAAAAGTGCATGTTGCACCACGCTATATTCTAAAAATTGCTACGCCATGGCTGTAAGAATATTTAATCACCTTCCCAGAAGCTATAGATCGCTGCCATGTAATGTTTTCAAGGGGAAGGTGATTGGGTTCTTAAAGGCAAGGTGCTTTTATAGCGTGGGCGACTACCTAGATACATATACATAGGTTTGAAATTAAAAAAAAAAATAAAATAAAAAAAAAAAAATAAGAGGGCGGTTAGAACTCTTGATTAGTCACAGTGCGTACATAAAGAAAGTGTACAAACAGCGTTCAAACATAGGACCTAAGAGGCCTAGACTTAGAACCGCATACTACATATTATAACTCGCTTAAGTATATGTTATATTACACCGAAGAGATGCCATTACTAATTTAGAATTCTTTGAAAAATTAATCTCGTAGTTTCGGCTCTTTTTCGACTTTTATAGCGTAGCATATAGGAAATAACGATAAAGAATCGCTGTGATTTACGAAGTCGTAAAACTTTTTGTTGCCGCAGACCTGGGTCTTGTTTTATTTTTTATTAATAGGTATATATCACTATCAGGATATTTAAATTGCTATTTGTAACTTTTGATGTTTAACAATTTTTATTCGTTATCTGATTCGCGATAATGCGATATCTTTCACGGTTAGATAATATTATTAATATATGTTTTGGCAATTATTTTATTTGGCATTAATTTTCAAAATGTAGATTTCATGATGCGAAATGCTTCTTTCTTGTTTTAGCTCAAAGTTATACGAATTATAAGTTAAACATTCTGAAAAAGGCGTAGTTATGGCGTCTGTATATAATACCAACAATTTGGATTACATGTTATCCCAGGTGACTCTGAAAACTATGTTTTGCTGAAATTAAAAAATTGTTTTATTTCTATTACAATTTTAATTTTATGCATATCACGAAGGCAGCTAGCAAGTTAAATACGGTTATTATACGTTAATATATTTGAGTATCTATTTGGATTTATGTCAAGCTTATATATATAATATTCTAAATATTGCATGACATTGATAAAAATAACTTGTACAAAGAAATTTTATTCACGCCGTATCTCGTTATTTGACCATCATCTCATCTGATAAAATCGCTTGGTTTTTGTAATCTATGAATAAAATTCAGCTGCAATCTGGATAACCTTTTTCCACCAAACCAACGATTTTAAATATTCTCAGAAATTTATTTTGTCGGCTTTGTACGAATACTAAGATATTTGCTATAATTACACTTCGAGGTGAAGTTATGCTCAAATTATGATGTCAATTAACATAAATAAATTCAATTCAAAATTTTAATTGAATTTTCTTATTAGTAGCATTAGTAATTTAGTATTGTTAACAATGTTTAAATTTCTTGTTGGATAATACTTGCTATAATGGAGATATTTTTACATATAAAGTAAATTACTGGATCAAATTATTCACTAAATACACAAAAGTAGTAAGTAGTGTGAGATGAATAATGTCTATAATATCTATAAGTATTTTTTGTATTTTTATTTACATTTGTGCTCTTGGTGAGTAGTTCGTATATAAATTACGTCTTATTCTGATATCAATAATATGTTTTTGTTATTCTAATTGAATTATAAAATTTAGTGTTGCGTGAAATTCATTTTACACCTAGCTATTCCATAGAATATTTAAAAGAACCGGTTAGCTGCTTACGTATATGTTACCGGAAATGTATGTAATCCGTCATTATGTACATTTCCTCGGCATTGTATGTAATGTCAATATCGTATAGTAGTAATGTCAATATCGTAGGAAATGTATAAAAATAACCTAACCTTACCTAAACTAACCCAGCCGCAAAATTCCTAGGGCATTTATGTATTAAATAGTTTATGAAACTATATTTGATACAATGCTTCGGAATTATATAAACTTCCTAGAATTTGTATACAATTCCTAGATTTCATACATTTCCGGTAACATATATACTTAATTTAAACATTGTTTTTATGGGTAATTCAATCCGGTGAATTCCAAACGGATACGAAAAAGTCTCTAAATATCTAGCTTGTTTTGAACTGGTTTTCTGTAATTCTTCGGCATATTTTACATAACGTTGATCTTTAACGTAAATTTAAGGTTTTGGATAAAAATCAAATGACATTGAATTATTCTTGCTTCTATTCTTAATTAATTATTTTAAAGTAATAACGACTAAAACGTTCTAGCTTTTTATCCATTATAATTTTATGTCACTTTATCTGTAGAATTAATAATTATTAAAATTCAATGCGTGCTTATGCTTATTTTTCCCTCTTAAATAAGCGGTTACTGTTTTTCTATTCACCAATCCAAAGAATCAGTCATCACGCAGTCGTCGCTTGAGGGTTTTTTTATACGTGATTTAAACATGACTCAAGCAGCGTTACCTCGCGGCGCGTCGTTACCGTGCGTATGATGTGATGAACGCATCATACGCAAATTTCAATTGTGATTTCCATTTACCTCCTTCTCTATATCCATACAAAATATCTGTCAAACAAATAAAATTAAAATTTTCTTTTGAATAATGCAACCATTCCATCAATATTTTCTTATGACGTTGTCACGTTCAACTATCTTCAGTAAACCTAACTTTACAGTACTGTACAGACAACCGATTTTTAGTTTACCTTTTCTCCATGTTATAGAATCTATTCTTACGAAATCATAAACGTATATGACTACTACGCAGTCTAAAACAGATTACTCCGCCAATAAAGACATTGACACTAATTTGTCAATGGTTTTGTTTACAAACTAGAAAAGTGAAAGGATGTTATTTTTTAAGAATTAATTTGGGTCGAGCGGAAGATTTTAACGACGGAAATTTTAACTCAAAATCTTCCATAAACAACACTAAAAATATATTATATTGGCATAATATGTAGGCTACATGTAAACATTAGACAGATACATTGATAACATTCAAGAAATATAAACCCATACATACGTATTATTTTCTATGTTTCTGAATGGTTTGTGATGAGTTTGGTTTGAGAATGTATGTAACGTTATGAAAAATAATTATTTTAAATAACATAGTTCAATTATAATTGAACTATGTTTTTATCTTGTGCACATAAGAGATTCCTTAACTTTTAAAACAATTACTTAATAGTATATTGCTAATTGCCTTTTCGATTGACGTAAGTAATGTTTTTAACTTTAATTATAAATGGCGTATCGATATTAATTTATTTTTAAAACACAATATTTGATATCAGTCTAAATTTAAACATAATGTTTGTATATATGACAGCATATGTATATATATATAATTATTTTTAATGATCATCTTTTCGAGGCTACTATGATTTTAGCCAAACAGAGCGTCTATACCTTCAGAGTTACTACTATTATTAGGACAACCATTGCCTGTTGTAAAATCAAAAAAATTACATATTACATAATTATGGCCTATTACATCTCTTTGTTGGTTAGTCTGACAATTGGTATGGATTTAATTGATATGTAAAGGTAAAATAACATAACGAATCCTGTTTACCCTCCATCACAATACCATTTATTCTAACATTATTTCTATCTTCATGATTTTCTTTATAATAAACTGATTTTCGATTCTAGATTCTTATCACTATGATAATGAGTTTTATTTATACAGTTAAATAACGTTTCGCTAATGGGCATTAGCGAAACAAGTGAATAAATATACTGCAATACTTTTAACTGATATTATTGTTATTTAACTGTATTTATTCAAGGTTTCATTACCTTATTAAACAAAAAATAAATAAAGCATGTGCGTCATTATAATAGCCCAAAACACACATTATTAAATGTATTTATGAGACAGTCTAGAGCCTTGGCAAATATTTAAATATATATTTGCGTCATGATCGCAAAAACTGTTATATCAGACTAATATAACATATTTATCTGAAATCTTGCATACGTTTAATACTAATTGGGATCTGAGTTCTTGAATGATTTATATAGGGTTAAAATTGTACTCGGAAGCATTTATTCAGGTTTAATAGTCTATTACTTATAAAAAGTTTTTTACAGCTTTATACAAAAATAAAAATAAATACATGAAAGATCACAATTGGATAATTCAGTTAATCGCCCAGAAGGGTTATGGAAAAATATTAACAATTTAATATTTTTCCATATCCTATGTGGCGGTTGTAAGTGGGATGTAAACATGAAACTCTTTGTTATACATATAAACTAACAAAAAACTAACTTGACTTATTTTGGGGTCCTTAAAACTAGGAGACACTTCTATTATCTATAAGGAACGAAATAAAGAAGTGTAGCCGACGTATTGTGTGGCCATTAGTGGCCATTATCGAAAACGACAACGTTTTAGTACAATTTATGACTGTGGGAAATCTACAGGGCTCATAATGGCGTCAAGTGTGTGATGATTTGCATTACATTTGGTTTGCGCCCCTAATATATAAATATCAAACGTAACTAATGTGATGTATTAACTATTAAATATTATAGCTACGACCACAGAGTATGTACATATACCTAATTATAATTCACAAATCTCGGCCGACTACTGGAGGAACCTCAACAAAGTCCGTTAAGCTCCTTCTTATCTTTTTTGTACTGACTCTCTGGAGGTTGACCTTATAATTAAAAGCCTTAGTAAGTCAGACAGGGCTCCGGGGGAAAATATCTACGGAAGATGCCATATCTCAAAGAACGTCTTTAATAAAAGCAAATTTAGATAAAGGAAAAAAATGCCAAGGTGTATTCTACATATCAGAAAAGCCTTCGACACTGTCTGTATCTTTTGACATTTCCTTAAAGCTATTTGTGATCACACAGTTAAAATGCATATAGTATAATATAAAGGCGAACAAGCAAATACACTCCCAAAACAAAACGTTTAGGTTTAGCTTAGGTTGGATTTGCGAACTATTATATGCTTTCTTTAGTTCTTAATGTCTTAAATTTTACTGTATAATGTTTATCAGTCTTGAATATAATTTAAATGATGACTCTGAGTACGAATGATAGTCACAAACTTCACGAAAAACAGTCACGAAGATTGAAAGTTTTGCGCAATGTATATCAACCGTATTTACATAGCAAGAGCTTCTCAGTATATTTTATTGGTGTTGGATGTATTATAATAACCATTCTTATACCGACTTGCACTAATGAAAGTATGTATGAATTTAAATCAATCTTCATTGACTATGTTCTTTAGAAATATGTATTCTAAGGGCCAAAGTATTAGACATGGTATACAACATAAACATAAAGCGATAAACGACGGGATGTAGCTATTATAGTAGTCCTTCAGGGCTCCTGAAACAAAATTTAATTATTTATATGGAACTACATTGGAACCCAAGCTTTAGAAATTCGTTTCAAATTAAGTTTACTTTTTGACTAAGTGAAACTAGAAAACCACAATCGAATCTGACTTTCATTTCAGTCATATAATTTTATTGTGATACAGCATAATTGCCAAGTTTTTCCTCTCAAGCGGCTATTGCAGCAATTTATCACCGTGCCAGCTTAAGTTTCTTGGACGAGACGCTACGTTGAATAATTGATCTGTTTATTTCTATAAAAAATGATCGCGCGTCAAAATTTTTAAAGTTACATTTTCTAGTGTTTTTCTTAGCTCGCTTGCAGACCATACTTTTTAACGTCAATGTTATCATCGCAATAGTTGGCTTTACCTCTTAGACAACTTTCATTGCCCTTAAAAAATATGTTAGAAAAATATGACACACATATAACTAGTTTTTATATTAAGCCACGAAATGTTATTGGCCTAGCGATAAGCGATCAAATATCAACTTTGTGGTCGGGCGATCCGGGCCAACGAATATGATCAAGGAAACAGACGCAATTCCCATAAAGGGTTGTAAGTAAAACTAATCTAATATCTAAGAACAAACCTTTAACATAAAGTTATCAACCTACCTACAAATGGTGATAAAAGTAGATTAATAGTACCAGCTGTGAGCATAAACAATGCGTAGGCTCCAGGAAAGTCCTGTCTTGAGACATGGTTCGAAATTACAAGAGGGCTGGAAACGTGCAGAAATGCTCTTAATACTCCAAGAATGCCAGTGATAATTGCGACCCATACAAACTGTGTAACTTGCAATACAACTAAAATTTTAAGTCATTTTATGTATATGATATGTAAAATCAGGCCCCCTATAAGATACACTGTTTAAAGACTTATTATATATATATATTTCCCTTTAATGTTGCTATAAATATAAAATATTATTTCGCTTTTCACAATAAAGTAATTGTTAAACTGAACGCAACTACTTAACATACATAGTCTGTGATTGTTTATACAGATTGTCATATGTCACTGTAATCTGTTATATCATTTGTATCGTCCCTGTTTGTCCTTGGCATTAAAGCGGTCCGCATCATTTTGTCTAACTTCACGCTGTTTTATTCATTTTCTATTTCTATCTTAAAAATAGTTTGTAACAATAATGACTAAATAATAATTAAAGAAATCATGTTGGAATATTTACCAATTCTAGCAACGAAAGTGAATACTGTCGCCACGTAGTACAAGCTCCTTGTGTTGACTGGATATATACCACTAAATAGGGCTAATGCAAATCTTGCCGTGACGTCAGCACCTGCTCCTATTGAAATGCATGTTGCTACATCGCCCTGAAATTGTGTTTTTTTTCAACTGTTGAAGCATTTGTAGCCTCAGAAACATATTATATATTTAGAAATTGAGTATAAGAATTGTAACAATGTTGCCATTAAACAACAAAATAATGTTAACAGTCGTAGATACTAACCTTATCAAAACCATATTGAAACAAGAGCATCGGTTGAAATATAAAGAAAGTCAGATCGGAAAAGTTAACGAAACTTTGCCCCAAACAAATGTTACAGTAAACGAGATCCTTTAAAACTTTTACGTTTAAGACATTTAATATTTCACAACTGAAAACATTAATAAATTAAGGTTTAGTTATGTTTTATGATTTCACGACGCTTGCAAAAGAATATTAAATTTAAGTAAAATGTTGTTGAGTGTTACAATGACTACCTACATTACTTGGTTGAATTTATTCATCGTCTCCATTGCGTCTTTATCGCTTTTCACTAATAAATCTTCAGTTTCAACTTTGTTAGATATTTCTAAATCTGTATTCTCTACAAAAAAAAATATTGTTAACGCATATTCAACATATTTGAATTCTTAATATTCTTAAATAAACGGAATACTTGCTAGCTTTTTGTTCTTTGAGCTCTCCGTTTCGGTTACCATAGTTAGCATTCCTGGAATCATATGTAATGATACTCCTGCTATTATCAGTAAAGTTCCTCTAAATCCATAAGCATATATTATTATCTTTAACAGTTGGGGATACCACATTATAATAACTCCCTGCAAAGCCTTTATCGAACTCATTACAGTTGTCCTTTTTGTAACAAAATAGTAGTTCAAAGTAGAATAACACACTGATACCATCATGCCAAATCCAATCCCTTGAAGTACACCAAAGGTTAATGATAATTGTTTTGAATCTTTTATGAATATTGTGGAAGAAGCGCCGACTATGAATAAGATGGCACCAATAAATCCACCGTATCTCATTGGGTATTTTTTATACAGGACATTTAAAAGTAAACCTGAAACATAATAAGAATAAAATCACATACGAATAAAAAATATATACATTTTGATTTTTGACATATTTTTTGTACTTTTCTAAACTTAGTTGTTTATATAGCATAAAAAACAAGTATAGCAATATTCATTATTTCATTGATAAAATTACCTCCAATTGCAAGCATTATAGCAAACACTCCATGAGCAGTTGTTAAAGATTTGGCTGAAGAATTTGTTTCTTCAATAAAATCTTTGAAAATAAGACCGAATGAGTTAATGTGGCCTAGTCCAGCAATCTAAAATTAAGGATAAATGTGCAGTTCCCACGCCATATGCATAAATAATGGTGCACGAATAATTTGTTATGTTTACGATTGTGATCATAATAATTTTTTGCATTAATTTAACAAGAATTTTCACATCCCATAGATATTATATATGATTATCTAATATGAAAATAAATATAGTTTTAGGTGTAATCTATAGAGAAATTTACACCTGACTGCTTATAATTGCAACTGAAAACATTGTTTTTGTAAAAATGTATATGTGGAAGAAGTCATAATAATATATAGGTACTTACGAATGTAATTATTGTACCAAAACAAACAACATAGCCCCACGTGTCTTTGTCAGACATATGTTTGTTTTCAACGCGCGTATTTTTAGATTCCATCGTGTTATGAAACGACTACGTTGGTATGGTCGCTCCCAGATAACTAAACCAAATGGCTGAGTAACATTATACTCGAGTATTGTGATTACGATAAACGTTCTTTGTCCGTACGTGACGATGTTATCTATTCGTTGTACTACAGGCGTTCTTTTCGTGTCAGTCGTACATGACTAGCTACTACACGTCGCTTTTGAGTCGGTTGAAATGTATGTGATATAATTATTTCATTCCACGTTACAGAAAGATTAATTACATCATGTACATGAATTTATTTTTCACAAAACCTCGTTATCAAACCACTTCTGTCTGGCCTTCTTTCATGTCTAAAGTTCAAAAAGCTAAGTTTATAATATTTTAAATATCCCCAAAGAAGAAACCACAGAGAGCATCGGAATACTTGGCGTTGACATATCGCGGTCATTTGGAGGGAAAGACTAGCTATCAAGGCGAGACGGTACTTCAATTGGAGCCACCATTTGCAACGGTATGAAGATGAAATTCGGCCAGACATAGATTACTGTTCTCATCTCTGGACTGGAGCTCCCCAGTCTGGTACTGGGTACTCCTACTAATTAACCGTATTTAACGCATTTACCAATGACCCGTATATGAATCACCGTGACCACGCACGCTGTAAAGCATGCGAAACGTTGGTTAAATTTAAAATTATGTTTAAATAATAATTATAAGTTTAAATACAATAATACATAAATATAATCCGTAAAAAAGTGTTTTTCTTTAAACGTATATGAATCACCAAATTTCGGATCCCTTTTCGAGCGGCTTCATCCCTTGGCGTTGCGAGAGATGTGGGGTCACTCTGCATCTTGTACCGCATTTACCATGAAGAGTATTCACAGAATTTGTTCGTATTAATACCAGCAGGTGAGTTTGATCATCGGACGTCGAGCGTGCGTCGTTCCATAACTGAGCGTTTTGTAAGGCAGTTTTTGCCCGGCACCACTACTGTGTGGAACCAGAAGTATTTCCGAACCAATTGTACTTAGAGTCCTTTAAGAAAAGAGCGTATCAATTCTTAAAAGGCCGGCAAAGCGCTTGCGAGCCCTCTGATAGAGTCCATGGGCAGCGGTACCACTTAACAATAATAATTGGAAAATTATGATTAAAATTTTATTTAGGTGTTAAACACACGAGCTTAAACTTAGAGTTACTTTAGTGCGTTTAAAAAAATTAAAGGAAGAGAAAGTACTGAAGAAGAAAACAAATTCTCAAAAACTGTTTAAATAAAAAGATAATCATAGAGACATATTAATTTTAAGTTTATAACGAGTGTTTGATTTTTGCGAGTAAAATATAGAGATAAACTGCTGAGAAATATAATAACTAAGTGGTTTTTCTTGGTACTCGACAATTTTTATTCGACACTTTCATTCATCGCTTGCTCTTTACACCTATGATTTCGTCCGACTAGCTTTTTTGGTCAACGTAACCGCCGTTTATCGCTTGGGCAGGGCCTTTTCGTCAGTTTATACGTCTGCTGTCTAGATATCGTATCCTGCCCAAGACTGTTTTATTTTTAGCGCATCCGATACTTTTGTTACTGCCTTTTCTGCTTGCTTCTATGCAAGGCTTCTCTCCATCAACTTTCGTCATGTTTCTATATTTTTATCTTGAGCATACATATGACTGACATCCTTACGTCAAAGTAAAAAAAAGTAGCTGGCCGTTACTAGTGTGTTTAAATGAATGGAGATGGACACCATCTCCATACGGATGGACGGTATGGATGCCATCCATATGTACGCTCAAGAGCAAGGTCTATCACGGTTTCTTTCAGAGACCAAAATCTATTCCAGCCCAATGCTATGCGTCAAACAAATTTATCAGGAGCTTGTTTTGTTTAAATAAAACATAATTTAATAAAAATATTTATTCCATTTCTTATTATAAACCTTAAAAACAATTTAAAGCGTTTTGTCTTTCTATCCTAATATTGTACCATTAATACTCTGAGGACCGTGAGTATTATAAAATGATATGTATTTTGATTTATATTAATATAAATTAAAATCACATTTAAAATAATATAGATTTTATGTACCAAGCACAATACTTTATATAAATTACAGAATTATACATAGTAAGTGATAACTTAACATTTTAAAAGAATTTTTATTAAAAATGAATTATTCATTTTTATTAAATTCCACATGTATAGCCAGCATTTTTTAATTTTAAATTCTTGATTAAAATATTAGAATATCACATACGTACGTTGTTGACTCGATTTAATTTGGTTATCATTTTAGCAGCAATATATTATACACATATTTTACGCGTGCATTCGTTTTTGGCAGTATCAAAAATAAACTTATCACTTAAACTGAAGCATTTCATAATAGGAAATCTTACCATTATATTACTTAATATTTATTTATACTTATTTTTGTTACGATTATAAAACATGGCATAATTAAACAAAATACAAAATATAAAAATGAATAATAAATTATGTAAGAGTAAACGAGAGGCAAACATGGGAGTTATGCGAGATAACAAATTGTAAATGCATTTAGATTTTACCAGTGGCACAATATATCATTTTCCGTATATTTACGTTCTTTGCCAGTTTTAAGTATTAACTGTTGATTAATTTTGATATCAAAATAATACAAAATACAGCAACATAGTAACTATTAATCGATATTTACATTTTTTAATTATCGTAATATTTTATTAAGAGTGTTAAATATCCTTTGTGAAAAAATATCTTCTTTTGGTTTTGTATACCTTTAAATTATATTATTAAGTACTAACAACTAATTTTTTTATTCATAATGAAGAGCAATTTTACGTTATCACACTTTTGAAAACATAATAAGTATTTATCAGGCGTATACATTCTACAAGAATTCTATTTACAGTTCGGAAGAAACTGATGTCATATTAACACAATGATTTGTCATTTAAATGAATTCAGTATTGAGATAGTGTATCTCAGCATATGATGAAGATAACACAATAAATTCTCTATTAAAGATCAAACACGATCAAGTGTATGGGACAAATTACAATAGTACTTTTTACATCTATAAATTTGAATTCGTGTGTGGTACCCATAACTGCATTTACCATAAGAATTGTACTACTAATTTTCCAGTAATGATATAGAAACTATATCTTCCAGTACTAAATGTATACCTCCAAACGTAACAAACGTAGGAACAACAAAACTTTTTACAGTTCACACTTACTACCGATTAGTCGATTGTAATGTGTTTTCTTCTTCTTTTTTTCTTCTCTTCAAAAACCGTATTACACCTTCAATAGTCCATGGCACGACACAACAAAAGTTGCATATCGCTAACATAATGAAGGCAACTCGATAGCTTCCGGTATAATCTCGGATAAAACCTAGAAAAGAAAAAGTTTGGATATTCGATATTTGAAATACTGACTTGCGGTTGTGGTTTCAGAGTAGGCTCGATTAGTATAATTTATCAACTATTATTACAAGATAATAATCGAATGAGAATTCGTATCATTTAACAGTATGATGTTTAAATTCAATATGGCTTTAGGTTACAGTTTCGTTATGAAATCTCTTTGCTCGGGTTTGCGGTAAAAAGTATTTGTAGCACTAGATTGTAGTATTTGTACAGCCCTTTGTGGGCACTACTTTGTATGTCTAGTTTAAAGAGATATATATATAGATAGATAATGTTACATTATGATGTTTGTTGTGGTTACTAGACAAAAAACGCGATAAAATTGTCAAAGGTAAATTAATCTATGTAATTTTGAACAAACTTTTCGTGTTTATGTGTATCGAAGCTCATTTCAAAGTAGGATCCTTCAAATATTAATAAAGAAGTTCATGGAACGTTTCCAACTTTCGCAACGCTTTGGAAGTTTCCGTAAAATAATATTAGCTATTAAGTAGCTAGTATTTAATCAACTTTTGGAGTTCGGCTACTGTCGTTATCCCAACTTATATTATAAAGGCGAAAGTTTTTCTTTTGTCACGGTTTCCAAAGATATATTTTAGACTAACTTAACTACTTCTTGACCTCTGTAATCCACCATGACGTATAAATAAATAATCCCATACCATAAGTTTTTACGGACTTCAAACATAAACTATTCGAACTTAACGCTTAATACGTGTTCCGTAGAATTTGAACCATTTATGACGCAATTTAATCACCTTGAATTACGTTCTTAAAGATATTATATTAATAAATGTAATAGGATGCTTCCGTAAACACTAACCAACTTAATGTCTAATGCTGCCGTGAAATAATGTATCTTGAAGGATAAACTGCTATTAATAAATTTGTAAATACTATAAATAACAATCTGTGCATTCATATTTTGATATAATCGAGGTACTATAAGGTAGCGTTTTAATCAAACTATTTCTTGACAGTATTATACTGATTTATAGATATTGTGACGAAGTTTATTAAACTCAGTTTTTAAGTGAAGGCAGTCAGTGGGTTTCCTACCTTTAAAACAAGCTTGCCTTACATCGACCTTCAGCCTTAATCTATGAAGTTTTTATTTGTTTACTATGTAAACTAACCGTCACAGCCAAGAAAGGAAATACTAATTTCATCAACTTCTCTCTCTTACTCTGCGTGACACATGATAAAATGTAGAGTACAGTTTTCGCCCTTTTGTGAAAGTAATTTTATTTTCGAAATGCTATACCGAAAGTTTAAGCCTTATCTCTGCACGAGGAAACTACTTCACTATACATTATGAACCAAAACTCGGCTATGCTCCCGATTTATTTAAAGCAAGTAAAGTCAGTTTGAGCGCTGGAACTTTATTTTGCCGAGAACCGAAGCCGTTGCCTCATATAAAGTTCATCCTTAAGTGGAAGCATGCTTTTTTTTATAGAACAGGAACGGGCAGGAGGCTCACCTGATGTTAAGGGATACCGCCGCCCATGGACACTCTCAACGCCAGAGAAATACTTCAGTGGGCAGCTGGTTCCAAAAAGTGGTGGTGCGCGGAAAAAACTGCCTAGAAAAACGCGCAGTTGTGGAACGGTGGACGTCGAGGTGATGCTGATTAGAATAATACTTAAACTGGAAACATACCAATCATTGGTCCGACGCTCAAGCTGATACCTCCAGCCAGTAACATATATAGTCCATATGCCGGAGGGTACCGCTCGATTGGGACGTGTTCTGCCATAACTATTGGTTGAGCTATGTGAACCAGTGACCGTAGAGCACCCAATATTCCAGTTAATATTAACAGCGGGGTGTATGTTGTATAGTTGACTAGAACTAAAAGAACCAAATTAGAAGAGTAGAAACATAATTTTAATAAATTTTTGTTACTAAATTTAAAACAAAATATCACTTAATACTTGAAGGCAATCTTTTTATATAAAGTTAATTATATCTTGCAATTATTTAAAATCAAACATTTCCAATGTTAGAAGACTACACGTTGAATAGCTTTTAGTTTCAATAAATTTGTTTTTATTTATAACACGAATTATTGAATGATCACTTATAAGTACTTACCTAGCCTAAAAAAAGCTGAGAATAAGGCACCAGAATAGAACATATATCGACTATTCATTCTAAAGAATTGTCCTGATACCCCGAGGAGCAACCTGGCCACCATATCGGTAGCACCTCCTACTGCAATGATATTTGCTATTTCTGTCTGTAGACAAAGAAATATCAATGTATGAGATGCAGATAATATTAATAGCCTTAAAGCTAATTTTAGACATTGTTGCATCAATCATTCAATGTGTATCACGCTCAAATTCTTAACAAAACAACGAAATTAATGAAGTTGCTATTAAATAAATGCTCAGATGATAGATTTGCCTTCAACAGAGTAATTATCAGGTTGTAATAATTATTGTACGGTAAACAAATATTTTTCGATTCATATAATAATTACTAACGATTTTATGATGATAATTCAATCATCTTTATATTCATACAACTTCTTTAACGGATATAATAACGAATTTATTAGATTATATAGACACATCTACGTGTCAAATGCTTTACAAAAGTTGTGGATAGATAGACAAATATAATAGGACCCATTTAGTTTTAAAGAATAATAAACATAAAGAACAAATAATAATCATTTAAACTTTAAAATATAAAAAATATATAAAATATATAAAAAATATAAATTTTTACAATTAATAATTATGTAATGTTTTCAATTAAAGTACAATATTACTTCAATTTCAACAAAGATTATAATCAACTGTACTTTTACTGTTTTCAATAAAAGATATCCTTGATGTTATCTCAGAAAAAGGTTTATTTAAATTTGTGTTTAAACTTGAATGTTTTAAAGTGATTTTAATTATTATATTCGAAAGCTATCGTAACCAACCCAATAATAATTGGGTTATCGCATAAACAGAGTGGTTTGAATAAGGTCAGAACAAGGAAAGTTATTCTATTCTTAGGCTCTTTTATCTCTGCCTTTTAGTAAAGTGATTATCTAGTTGATAAAAGGGCCTAGGACTAGTGCTGGGCAGGCTACTTCTAATTAATTTGCTATATTTGTTTTAAATACTGTAGAATTGTTTGATGATTTGCTCTTTTTTAAAAGGGTACCAAATTTTTTTTTTCGCCGGCTTTTCCTCTCGGCCAACACCCTCTGTCTTCTTTGCCGATGAGTAGGGATGCCAACAGGTTCGAATTTAATGACGTGGAATAAGTGATACCATGATGATCTTATGTTCCAAATAAACGTATTTCATTTCATTTTACTTTTTTTTTTGACTTTGCTATAATATATTACTATTTAATCTTAAGAATACTGATAAGTTATCTTGTCGTATATAAACGACATCTCATTCAAAATTGATAGAGCTAAAAAAAGTAATTAAAATTCTTAAAATATTTCATCGCTTTCGTGTCTATTAAGTCTAGCTTTTACTACTTTGCGATAAAAGGTCGCCTATAGCAATGAAATATCTGGTTGTAACTGGCTCCTATGTTAATCACATTCACATCACCTACTGGTTATACATTCGTGGTCATTACTCATGGAAAAGTAAATGTTACGCAATATTTTGGGGTCGATTGGGCGTGTCTAAGTCTATTATTTTAAGTAATATATATATAAGAAGTCATACAAAAGAATGCCAGAATTCTACGTATTATTTATATTGAAGAATTTATGATTTAAAATTAAACCTTAATAAATGGTTATTTATTACCTACTGTTCCCTCTAAAAATACGTGCTATGAAAAAGTTTTGGGAAACCTATCTAAGCTGGCATATACCGATTTATAAACATCCCGATATGACTTAGCACACGTGTTTGAAAGTGTAAATAGATCATTACTCTCAAATACCACATACATGCAATTTCCAACAATGTCACATACATATAGGTCGCGAGAATTGGCGGTTTTTTATAAAAATACGATCGGAAATAGTATGCATTACATTATTGAGTATTTCTCGATATGGGTTTGACTACATATTTAAGAACGAAATTTTTCACTACTAGACAGTTATCTTGATATTTATATATGCTAATAAATATCACGCCAACAATACAATCATTACAACTACAACACAATACATAGCTTCAATCCGTTAAAGAAGTTTTTTCTTTAAATGTGTAAAAGTTGTGTTAACAAAAGACAGTAGGTACTATTTATATGATGTCTGGTTTTAAAACCACCACATAGCTCTCCCAAAATAATTGACATAAAAAGCAACAAAAACTATTTACAGTTTCAAAAGTTGATTGTACCGGATTATTCCAGTTTCAAAACAAGAATCGTTCATTCACTTACGGAGTAACACGTGCATCGAGCTATTGTCGAATAAAAGCATCGACCCGCTTGAAAACTCTATACGATAAATTTACGTTACTATGATATTTAAGTACATATATTCATTTTGTATAAAATTCTACGTTTACGTGGTATTCATTCTTTATAACACAGATTTACCAAAAAACTTATGAGTTATTTTTTATATAAACCAAGTATTGGTCTAATAAAAGGTATTATACATAATAAAACTGATAATTTTTTCTATTTTTAGTTTACGTACGATTGTATAACCGTAAACCAGTTTCGGATAGTATTAAATATTGTAGTGCCTTTTGTATACAAAGTCCGATTATTATTGAATCAAAAAATGATACAAATATACGTAAGTATATTATAATATCGGTATTTATTTAATTAGTACTTAGCGGTCGATTAACGGGTAACATATTCCTATAATGGTTACAAAATATGATGAAACGTATTTCATAATATTTTGCAACTCGCGGTTAGTTAATAACTTAACTATAATGTTACCATATTTAAATAGGTGGAAAAAATAAATCCTTAATCTCCTTCAAATACAAAATATTTATATAACTACTACTATAAATATATATAAAATTGTTAATATATTATTTTGTGTGTATTTTTATGTTTTTTTTTTTGAGAATCTTACCTTCGATAGATTGTTTTTATCCAAAAAAAGTGGTTCTAATGTAAAGAATGTTAAGTCAGCAAAAAATGCGAGCGCCATTCCAAATACAATGTTATCAAATATTAGATCTTTGAGAAGTGTCAGATCTAGAAATTCAGCAATAGACTGCCTAAAACAAAAACGTTACATTGAAAACTCCATTAAACAGAAAAACATTCAACTCAAAAATTATTACTACGCTCTATATTTATATTTTTAGTCTTTGCACTACTTTTTTTTTAGTTAGAATTCTTTATAGAATATGTTAAATGTGACATAATTTTTGGATTCGGTCAACTTTTCGAGTTTATTCTTGCCATAAAATATTTGTATAAATTAATAAATACGAAAAACGCAAGCTTATAAATACTGGTCTGTAAATATATTATTGATATTTATGCACATATTTGTTTTGATTTGATTTAAAAAACAAGCAATATTTCTTTAAATATCTTAATATGATGACACCTTGTTAAATAATATTAATTGGCCGTTGAATTAAGACTATGATGTAATAACTGCGATGATTGACAAAGAATGTTAATCTTCGTATGTATTAATTGTTGTCGTTTTTTATAAATTGACGGTCTGCGGATCGTATTGATGAAGTCTACTTTCGCTTTCTTTTTTTTAATAAAAGCATACAAATGATAAAAGATTAAAATATAATTGTATCTTAAAAATATTTACCATTTCCCCTCCTTGTTTTTAATAATAGGCATAGGCTCCACTAGATTACCAAAATTGCCAAGACTCGATACTGACGCAGCTTTATATAAGTTCTCTAAATATACATTGTCACTAGATTTAAATTTGGAATCAGTCTTGCCATCTGCAGGTATCAAAACAACTGGAATGCTTAATCTCCTTGAGTTGGTTAATTTTGGGATAAAAAGGAGACCCGATCCTTTGTGAGGGTCTTCCAAGTCTCGTTTCATATATAAATTCTCAACTGATCTGGTATTTTCGCTCTCATTAACATTTTTTGTGAAGTCAAACCCTTTGTCGTTACCGATGGCAGGCGTCGGTGGAATCACTAAAAAAGGAATTGGATCGTAGTAAATTCATATTAATTTAATAATTAAATTCATTCAAAATTGATTGAATTTAAAAAAAGAGAGAATTTCGTACCTATAACATGTTATGAAATATATTAAATTTAATGTAAGTTAAAATATGTTCTACGCTATCTATATATACATATAGTTCTAACAGTAAGATATAGGTTTACTGACGCAATGTTAAATTGCGTCAGTAAACCTAAAAGGTAATTGATTAAATAATTACAATGAAAAACAGCGGCAAGTCTTATTAGTAAAATCAAATCCTGATTTTTAGTTCCCACATTTTACGAGAAAGATACTTACAAACAATTTGTTCACAGGACTTGTTCTGTTTAACCATATGCCATTGTACCGGTTGCATCACCAAAGCTCCTAGAATACTGTGCGCCGATATCGCGCATAATATGGCTAACGTGCCTCGAAATCCATATTCCGTTATAGTCATTTTCATAAATAGCGGATACAACATTGTAATAAATCCAATAGAGGCCTTACAAAGACTTAAATAAAGCACTTTTTTCCTTGTGAAGTAACTGTTAAAGCTCGTATATGCTACCGGAATGAGCAGGCCCATGCCAAGACCTTGAAGGAATCCATTTGTTATAATTAATTGAGTTGTGGAAACCACAAATATTGCTAGAAATGATGCTAACGTGTATATAAATGCTCCAATCAGTCCGACTTGTCTTAATGATAATTTTTTAAGCGCTATATTAGCTGAAAACCCTGTAAAACAATAAAACAGTTATTATAATATTAACAATGAATGAATAACATTTGCATTCTTAAAGTAAATACAACATTTAAATTAAATCTTTAAAAAATAATTAACATTTATAATCCCGAAGTACGTAATTAATTAATTGGTAAGAATTTTATATAATCCGTCGTGTGAAAACAATTGAACGGTTTACACAAATAAAAACTGAATTACCACATCTCTATAAGATAATGAATGCATAGAAAAAAAATTCAAATTCACAGTTTTTATTATAATGTTAAATATAACTATGAAATCAACGCATCAACAATAGCAACACATTCGAATTAACCGAATTAACATGCAGAAATTTATTTATATAAAGAATACAAGTATCATTAAGTTTATCTTTATATTAATTTTATTCATTCGAACTGAGTTTGACATTGAAATTTTTTCTAAATCTTCTAACATCTCGTTTTATTGTTTCCAGTATTTCTCATTTCGTTACGAATTGTTTTTACTATTAAACATTCGTACCAAATAAAATAATATGATATATAAATTCTTGTTTTAATCATAATAATCACGGATTAGTTTAGTCAAATATTTGTATGTCGATTTTGATGTCAAAAATAAATCGTTTTATTAAAATAATTTTGACTTAAATGACTTTTTTAAATAAATCGTCGCATTCGATGGTAGCACTGAGAAAAGTAGTGGGTCCATTCTTCTTTAGAGCTCTCTTCTATGGCGTACGCTTTCACCGCATGTACAGGCCTCGTAAAGCGAATACCTCGAATTATATCTTTATTTCTTAGTTATCTACAGTAGTCGCTGTTAAAGGATCTGTCTTGTCTCACGCGGATCATAATTGAGATTGCTACGTCCACGCTTCAACTTGTTAAATCAATTGTAAATAGTGGCACGAGATGGGTCTTTATTAAGAAATGCTAATTGATGCCTATCATAACGTTGTTGTGGAGTTAGGCCACAACGAAAGTCATAATAGATCATTGACCGAAAATTTTCTCGCGTTGGGTTCATTTTCACGTGTGACAAGAGTTTTAGAATTGCCGCCAATTCACAAAAACAAACGACAAAGGAATGCAATATACTATATAAGTTATTAAAGAGTTACACAATTGAAATTCAAAAATAGTTTTTATTAGCAATGTTTCCAAATGGCCAGTTAAACAATATTGAGTGTTACCCACGTAATTATTAATACGTGAACCAACGGTATTTTAGATATATTTTAACGAATTTATTTAATTTTTACTTGGTAAATTTGTTTTAATTTTCTTTTTATCAATACTTAATTATTTTTAATATTACAATGTAGATTAACAAAATGGTTTGATTGTTATGTTCAGGTTTTAATAAATACATACTGTAATAAATCATCGGAATAATAAATAATATATATTATTGTTTTAGCTAATTTGCTTATTGTACGTGTTTAATATGGTTTTATGTAACAATTAGACGTATCGTATAGACTTCTTGTTGTCTCCTACTACTGTAGTACACACATCACATCTACTGTCTCTCTCAATGATATCTATCAATAGTATCGGCAGCGTACGCAATATAGGATTTTTTTTTGATTACACCTTCATTATCGAGGTTCTCATAGGGATACCTAAATCTCGGCCTATGTATAATAGGGACAGTGAAGAATCTATTGGCGAAATATTTCAAATGTTAGTTTCTGATCATTATTTCTTGATACTTTTTTACTGTATTTCGTTATATTAATGATGTCAATGAGTCAAATACCATTTTATTATACATATAATATTGGAAATACCATGACATGATAGGTCATATATCCACATTTAAAGGCATACGTAAACTTTCACTGCTGTGGCAGTCTGTTATCTCAGTCTTTCTGTAAAGCACTCATATTGTGTGTAATATAACAAATTCGTATTCATATTCGTTAAAACAATAATTTAAATAACGTGCTTACCAGCAATAGCAAGTGTAACTTGAAATACTCCATATACCACAGTGACAGCTCCGGTTCCAACGCCTAGGTCGTCTAAAAAATCATTGTATATAAACCCGAACACTGGCTGATGAGCTGTACCAGCTATCTGAAACAAAACATCATCAAAAATCTTGAAATTGCTTGCTTCTTCTGTTTATGCGAGTACAACACTTTTTAAATAAACTACCATATATATAAATTTGAATTTATATTGGGATCTTTTAACTAAGGCGTGTATTAGAGGAATTCGGTGGGTTATGCCAGGGCTTTGGGTACCTAAGAAAATTTACACCGAAATAACCTTGAAAAATATCTCCTAAATTAAGTTGAACTAACGCACAAAAACATGATCAATATCAGGTTTTTAAAAGGATTTAAACGTTTAATTATTATAATTCTTGCAATTATTGCAATTAGCTCTAGTCATAAATACTCGACGCGAAATGAATAATTGATTATTCCAATTAGACACTTGATGTGGAACCTAATTTTCATATGTAACAATTCAACTTGTTACGAATTAATTCATATTACCACACAAAGCCAAAACGCAGCAACCCCACTATTCTGTATTCAGTTCCGATGAAGTCGAAACAATTTTTTAAATTTTAAATGTTAAATTTTTCAAACGCGATGTTAAAAACTTGTCAATACAGTTTAAAAATCCTCATTATAATCGGAAACCTTTACGTGTTATGCGGTAAAATTTCTTTTTGTAAAAATGAAACCAAAAAAATAAAACCGTAAAAAAAATCTTAAATAAACAGAATATTTTACAAGGTAATAATAAAAATATTTATGTAAATATTTTTCTAATGATATCACCTAACCATTTTTAACGTTTATTTGATGCTGCATAGATACATGGTTATTAAGTATGTATCCTGTTAATGATGTATTTTCTTACATAGATTTATATGTTGCTATTATACCGTCCGAAGATATTTAATAGAATTCAGGCCAGTTAAATCTGTAAAGTCATTGATTGGATGTGTCGCTCAAAATTAATATCAAACGACACACGCATTGAATTACATTATCAAAGTAATTACAGTCCAATAATTTACATCTCGACCGCTTTATATCGAATAGATGCATTTAATTTATTGACAATTAATATGAAAATCTGTTATTTTTAAATTTTGATTATAATATTCTAACGCTTCCAATTTCGAGCGATACTTGCTAGGACAAAGTATTTTACACTACATAAAGGAGAAATTTCCGGATAAATATAAAGACTTCTTCTCAACAAAAATTAAACTCGACTTAAAATAAATCAATTGATTTAGTATAAATGTTTAATCTTAAATTAGAAATAACTCAATCCGCTGTCTCTGTCTCCTTCTTCGGGAAAAAGCCGTGTGTTAAGATAGAAATCAATATTTAATTTTACTTATTTAAGTGCATTAAAGAATGAGAACTAGTGTAACTAACGCGAGAATGTAAGATGAATGTAGATAAGTTTTCGTCATTTGATTAAGATATTGTATTATAAATAATAATAATAAAACAAAAGATAAGCCAGTGAGACAAAATAGTTGTAGATAACCCATGAATATAAATGTAGCCTTTAGTTTACTTAAAAAATCGTAATATAATTCACCTTTGTATCGACCAAAATTTAAATTAACCATTATTAGTTTCATTAACTGTACCCCGTACAAGATAATGAGGCCTTGTCAATCGTAAATTTAATAGATCTACAGTCTACACATGTATTATAATTTATTTAATAAGTGCAATATTTTTGTGTCATTAAGTTAGATTTTTTTAGTTTCTTTGTACTTTTAATATCCTCACTTAAAAATAAGTTTATACTTGGACTTATTTCCACTTAAAAGATTATATAATCACGGATGCCATTTACAGGATGTAGAATTACATACTATATTATTATAACGATTAAGCAAATACATTAAAAAAATCAAAGTAATAATCTATAACAAGAAATAGAGAAGCAAGATTTTACCACCTGCCTACCATTATAAGTTATATCGTAACATATTTGATTAATGAAGCAAAAGTAATAATATCAATCAATACGAATAATTTAATAATATATTAAAATCGTATAAATAGGCCGTTTCCTGTAACGTTTTTTCGCACTGTTATATAATAAAAATGCACAGATATTTACATATTTTTTTCATTACTAATACCATGTACTTGATTTACTTAATTTTGTTTTAACAAAATGTAAGCTTTAACTTCATTAAGTAAATTTTCTTCCAAGGGACAAAATTAAAATGTTATCAAAATTTTAAATTAACAACTAAAACAATTTAGGCCAATTTAATCAAATTATTACAACTCATGCATTAATGCATATTTAAAAATAATGTCGTTATAACGCTGAGCTGTTATATATTATTCTAGGCCTACTGTATCATATTACGTGCATTAAGTATAAACAATATTTTTTTCTAAATTGTAATTATTTTAGCATACCTAAACAAATACAACATTTTTGAATGTCTAATTTCTTAACCTTGTTTAAATTAGAAATGTATAAATATCCTATTTATACATTTCTAATTTAAACATCACAATCCTCAAACACGTCGTATCAAGGAATGTGCTCGACTTATATAGAAAATGAAGAAAGAGGACTTTTTAAAACATGCAAAATACTGCCAATAACAAAAAAAGTAAAAAAAATGCCTTCTAGTCGAGCACTTTTTTTGAGATGACATAAAAAAACGTGTGGAGCATGGCGTACAGACTCGAACAGATAGCCAAACACTAACCAACATAAATTCTAAATTAAAAAACTACTTTTACATGCATTTGTCGTGCTCCTAAACAAGACTGCTATGGTTATATTAATACAAGCCACAGCGGTTTTCTAATGTAACATATTGTAATATACTATATTATTTTGTAAAAATAAAGAGAGAAAGAAAAAAATGCCAGATTTATATATACTCCTAGTGGCGATATGAATAAAATATTTATTGATTACTTAAACGTGAACTCATTTATTTATTAAATTTTATAATTATTTTAATTAAAATAAATGTATTTCTCGCGTTGTATCAGATGTTGTTTATAAGAAGTAATAGAGTAGTAGAAAAGTAGAATAGAAAAGATGTTATAATATATTTTACACAAAATAGTACTTACAAATATAACAGAAAGCCCAATACAAATTGCATAGCCCCAGCCGCCTTCCGGTGGCACCAAATCATATTTCTTCTCACTATCACAACTTTCAGACCTCCTGGTTTCACACATGTTAACAATTCAATACTCACAGCCCTACTAATTAACAACAAAATATGGAAACTTGTCTTTTTATAACAAGACTGTGGAGGTCTTAAAACCTCTATAATTACACTGTACATAAACAAATTGCTTAAGGCTTAAATGATTACATTTATATCGTAAACAGAATCTACGGATTTTCCAAACTTAAATCAACAAACATGCAGTGGTTTTATTAAATCGCGATGCGTCGATATTTAACTCTTCACGACAACCTTACGATTGAATGGCTATTAAAAATCTGTCACTCGGTGGTCGAAATTTTATGTTTTGTCTCGAGTGGGGTGTTTCCGCCGAGATGAATGTTGCGGTTTTTGATGACTTACTTAGCGTTTTGTGAATGGACATTGTTCACTTCCAGTTACGCGATTGAAGGCGACGGTACCTTGGTCGAAGGCTCCGATTTACATGAGAGCACGTAACGAAGTACAGTATAGACACTAACGAACACGTATTAAAATATAGCCACCCGCGAAATGCGCCTAAGAGTGCATTTTCTTGTTTTTCCTTGTTTCATGGAGATCACGTATAATACAAACATGTGCACTCGCTAAGTTCGCTACACTGACCAATGTTTTTACACTAATAAGTGCCGACTCGGAAATTCGATTGTACGATACACTTCAATAGATTTATGAACATTGTGAAATACAAGGTTTTCTTGCTTTAGCATGCAAACGCGTCTTCTGTTGACTTTTGAAGTGTACAATTATATGTACAGTTTATTATTATAATTATTTTTTTCATTTTTATTATCTCCCACGCAGTCATAGGCGTTGTTTAGGGTCACCCATTGTTTTAAATTCGTTATATTTAATTGCGCACTTAATGAGGAACTATTAAATTAATAAGTATAATAAAATCAAGTATCAGGTTCTTTTCAGGGTCAGAAAATAAGGTTTTATATACCATTTGTCATCTCATGTGACAATCATTATCGTGTTTTAATTTCCTAAAGTTATAAATTATGCTATCTAGTGGAATTTTTTAGTCAACCTCCGTTGTGACCTTATGTCAATAAATGATATTTAATTGGATTTATTTGGATTTGGTTACGTCTAGTCCATAGTTCATAATCAAAGTAGTAGATCGTAGGAGTAGATAGACGTTAATCATCTTATAAATTTGTTATCTTGGTGGAATTTCCAGTCTACATTAACGTAAATACCTATATTAAAAAACAAACCACCTAATCTTCTTTTTTTAGTATAAATAAATTATATTTTGTTGTTTGTTTGTTTAATTTATATATTAAATTAAAACTTACATAGTTTTCATGAGTGACACAATCAAAACATACAAAAAAGGACTTTAAGCATGATGTCCTATTATATTTTATCTATTTCAATAAACGTGTGTTTTGTGTTGTCTTAATTTGTTCGCTACACTGATGTGTGTGACATTTTTTTCGCAGCTCTTATACAATCCTACATATTAGTTACTATAAAATTAAATATTTTCGGATTGGGTTTTATGGGTCAGATAAGGCCAATTTTGCCACATTATAACCAAAATAGAAAACGTCAGTTTTTTTCTTAAGGCTAAGAAGAAAACTATAATTATGCCTTAGAAAAATAAATTGATATACAAGGGCAGTTAGCATTACTGTATGTTGTCACTCCACACCCTTCGTTTATAAAGCACGCTCAATCTACGTGAGTGCATTTTTATAAAGTTTTAATTTTACAAAGTGATACATAGAGTTTTTAACTTCACAAATGATTCAATCTTAGTAAAATACATTAGCGGTGATAAAATAATAATATAGCCTTTTGTTTCGATTAACTTTTTAGTGACACATATAAACATAGATAACATTAAACTAAGTATTGGTAGGTTAAGAAATAAAAAATGTGAGCCGTAACGGGACGCCTGGCAGATGTGAAACATCGACATTATTTTGTAAAAGTAATATGCAGAAAAGAACAGACTGTGATAGGAACCAGGTGAAAGAAAGAAAGAAGAAAAAAGGAAAGAACTTTATTAGACACAAAATACATTAATGTTTCTATAAAGTAGAGTGCACTGGCCCCCACACTAGGATTCCCTGTGTTGTGGGCAGCCAGTCTCTTCCTTTTACATCTAAACGTTATTTAAATAATTAATTTTACTTAACAAATTTATATCTATACTATTTTTGTACAATAAGAATGTTTTCTGTATCAGTATAGGACAGCTTAACAAGATATTGTTTGAGTTTTTTAGTAAAAGTATGTAAAGGTAAATATGTCATTATGATAAAATAAAATATTACGATTTTTTTTCCAGATAACGATGACTATTTGTTGAATAAACATTATTTTCATTAAATATTTTTAATGTGAAATTTACTACTGCATTTAGACTGTATATCATATAGCGTGGCGACGCGTCGCCACGGCATGCGTCGCCACGCCAGAAATCTGTTTTACGTGCGGCTATAGATGTTTCACATCAAAAAAACTATTCTAATATTTGTATCTTGCTGTTTCCAGTCGGCAAAAGCCTCCTCCAACCGTTTCCATTCATACCTTTCTTCTGTTTCACATCACTGCTGCCACTCGTCTGACGTCGTCTTCCCACCTTTTTTGTTGTCTTCCTCTATTCCTCTTGCCTCCCATACCATCCTGTGACAATTTTACTCCATATGTCTTTACCTCTTATCATGTGTCCAGCCCATTGCCATTTGAGTCCTTTTATTTTGGAGGTAATGTCTATGACTTTTGTCTTGTCTCTTATGACCCAGTTTTTCAATCTCTCTGATTTTTTATGTTAAGCCCTTCCATTGCGCTTTGCGCTTTGACACAGGTAGAATGCAGGTGTTTAATAACTTGATTTTTGTATTTGTGTGTAGCTTTTCATCTTTCATGACCTCTCTAAAGCTCCATTATTTTTCCATCCATTTGTTATTTTTCTCCCAACTTTTCTATAGTATCTTTTTGTGTGATTAACTGCCCCAGGTAAATGTATTCATTGGTGTAATTGATCTGGGTGTTCCTAGGTTAATGGTATTCTCCATTCCATTTGTAATAACTGTGGTTTTATCCGGATTAAGTTTTAGTTCTACCTTCTTTCTAACACCAGTTCATCTTCAATTTCAGTTCAGTTCAGGTGATCCAATAACATCTTAACATCTTTAACCATCCTACATTTTCCTGCATTGGTGATGTGTGCGTACTTTTTCTCATACGTTTCGTCTCTTATTGTTTGAACGTTTTCAAGTTATTACAATTACCGTTACTTTGTATTTTAACCCGTTTTGGTCGTGTGGATGGATATACTAATTAATGCTTAATTGTTACGATTATACGACTTTTTAAGCTTCTGACCTGCAGCTTAAAAAGTCATAAGCACTCTGCATAAGCAGAGGTTACGTCTGCCTGATTGTTCTCAGGAGTCCTGATTATTTGATGCATTGCTTTTACCATTGTCATTAAAGCTAAGAGAAACTAATCAACCACTAAATTTTATTACTGAATATTGCATTTACTTCGTACGTTGCGAGTCTATTTTGAATCGAGCTTAGATATTGTGTATATTGATAGCCTTCGAGTGTATTATATTTATACAGGTCCAAGAACTTGCCTGTCGTAAAACGTTAGCCCCGACCTGATAGCTTAAAGAGTAAGGGCACGAGATAGCTCATTTTATTACATCTACGTCGTTAGTAATTAACACATCTATCGACATGATGAGCCTATGTGGGGTTTTGACTCTTTGTAAGTAATACAAATAAAAATACGTAAAGGGTATATAACTACAAAAAACAAAAAACTATATGTATTTAATAATAAATGATAATTAGTACTTAAGTTGTTTGCTGTCCCAATATGGTAGAGATTCAATTTACCTTAAATTATATTACTACTAAACTTTGAAGTTTAGTTGTAATATAATGGAAAAGTATATAAATAGAATTCTAGTGAGTTAATAGAAATAATGAGTATTCGCCAGGCGCCAGTTTAGTCTGGAGTATTATTGTTATTTGCTTAATACTAATTTACAAGTTGTATTGCGTGACAGGACGTTGCTAACTAATTATATTAATTATTTACAAAATAACACTTACGTTGCAATACGGTTTATCATAAACACAGACTTATAACTGGAATTATGTACTTATCTAGGACTTGGAGATCACAATAAAACCTTGTTATTTCGAATGAATTATCGTACCCTTATAGTAGCTTTCTGGTTTCACGGTGATTAGGAGGCGAACTCCTCAGTGAAATATAATTGTGTCGGGTGAGAATGTAGAATATTTTCATTGGCTTACTTAGATTTAATAAGGACCCAAATGTTTCGGTCCTCTTTACGAAAATGCATCTGTCTGATTACAAAATATCAAACGATTGAAAATGCACAATTGCATAAATTCAAGAAACTTCAAAATTACTTCCTATGAAAACGTAAAACTAGCCAAGATTAGCTCCAATATTCCCTTTGTTATTAGAGAAATTAGAATATGTTAATTTTAAACTTTTAACGAAAATATTTCCATAATGGTTTTGGTATTTTTGTATGTAAGCGGAAAAAATTTAATTATTTACGACATCACATTAGAAACCTCAAAAATAACAGTACTTCTCCACTATTTAATGGATGTTATTAAACATATAAAACTTCCTCTTGAATCACTCTATCTATTAAAAAAACCGCATCAAAATCCGTTGCGTAGTTTCAAAGATTTAAGCACACAAAGGGACATAGGGACAGAGGTAGCGACTTTGTTTTATACTGTGTAGTGATATAAGAGATGGAAAAATCTCCCTGGACACAATGGCAGGGGAGTAGATCGAAAAAATATACATAATGATTTCCAAATATTAGATTACTCTAGTTTTACGATTTACATATATCGTATATGTTAATACAAAGCGGCATTGAAATGTAGCCTAATCGAATAAACCACATTTGAATATTCTTCTAATTGCATTTAATTTATTGTTAAAAACATATGCCGATTTTTACATCTGCATAAAATATAGGTGACCAACTGAACTAAGAAAAGAATACACGCATTGCATGTTGCGTAGAATTTTAATTTTATTAGGAAAAAAAAATACTGGAATCGCACACATATTTTTATTATAGGTCAAATAAATGTAATGCATAACTCGTTCTTATTCTAAGTAAAATTTGCTGTTTGAATAAAAATCCTAAAATAATTATATTATTTATATCGATCAGTAATTTTATTGAAAAATTCGGAGATTTATTAGACAAATACGTAATTAACACAACAAAATTTATCTTATAAGAATGTGCAGCTAGCAGCAATCGCTTGCTGTCGCGTCGTACTAGACCACGGACATCCGGGATGGATACAGGGATACCATATATGTATTAGTGCTGGGCAGGCTACTTCTAATTAATTTGCTAAATTTGTTTTAAATATTGTAGAATTGTTTGATGATTTAAAAGGGTACCGAGAGTTTTTTATGCCGGCTTTTTCTCTCGGCCTACACCCTCTGTCTTCTTTGCCGGTGAGTAGGGATACCTACAGGTTCGAATTTAATGACGTGGAATAAGTGATACCTTGATGATCTTATGTTACAAAATAAAAGTATTTATTTTATTTTATACTATTGCAATATGAGAGATTGCACTGCTGTGTCTACTTACTTACACACTTGCAATAACATCAAACGTACATATAAGTTTTAAGATTGGCCGCCTTGGTCGGCTTGAAGAACAGTATAGATTACTTGGAAGTCAGTGGATCATCCGACACCGTTGAACGCAGATCAGTTGCTGGACCGACCTTACATGCTGTCTTAGGCATGAAGGTGTTTTGATATAAAAACTACGCTTTTTTTAGCGAAGCATATGTCATGCTTCGCTAAAAAAAGTGTAGATGATATTTCCTAGAAATACCTATGATTTACGGTCTATGTAATCGTCCATTCGGGCATTTTACTGTAAACATACATGTTACTAACAAACTTTTGTTTATCTATGTTGGTAAGTCCCATACAGATTATTATTTTATTGTGTTTATTTTGCTAATAACAATTATCATTATTTACAGAGCGAAAATTTCCACTACACTGAACGCGTCTATCAATAGGTAGATTCTTATACATATAATAATCTTATCATATGATGTTATTGTAATGATTGTAATGTTGACGTAATATTTCAAAATATTGGATACTTTCTATTAGAAAACGCAATACTCTAAGTGCGGCGGTTCCCTTAGCTCGTGTGACTCAGGCGACAGAGATTGCTAATGAAATGGATTTCAATTATTCCAAGCCTCTAAATTACCGTACAGAAACCGTTTTTATCACTAACGAAAAACCTAATTGGTTTAAAATTTTACTATTTTTTAACTATTTTGAATATAGAACGATACGATTTAATCGACAAATATTCAGTGTATGTCGTATATTCAGGTACTATAAATAATAATCGATTTTAAATTTTAATGCCTCAAACTATATAATAAGTATATTATGACGGCCTTCGTTTATTTATTTAAATATTTTCGTGGTTAAATAAAACACTGGCAAATAAAATTCTGTGTTTATTATGATGATTTTTATCTTTATTACAAATCAAAAAAGTATTTTTAAACAACATCATATATTTTCGTTACTTATCGGGAATCTCTTTGGTTTCCTTTTGTGTGCGTTTCTCTTATAAACAAGTTCGATTGTCCAGAATATTACAGTGATAGCAAAACATGACGTCAGAATGTAAAAGGCTGTTGCATAGCTGTCCGTTAACTCTCTTATTGCACCTGAAAAACAAATAAAATGTAAGGTAGAATTAATTAACAGTAGCAAGGAAAACCACTGTTAAATATCATTGATTGCATATATTCATTTATCTCAAGTTATCTTAGCCATTGATCGATCGACAAATATAATAGGCGAATTTATGTTAATTAATTTTAAACATTACAATATATTGTTTATAAAATGAAAACAGCATACGCATTTTAACATCTAATCATATGTTGATAATGTGCTATTTAAATTTAATTCAAACCCCTCATTCCGCAATTATTGACTGTACAAAACTTTACTTCCTCAAAGCTATGTATGGGATCCGTAAGCCAACGGGTCACTGAGGTATATAATTAAATTGATTTCGTTTTATGAAATGAGGTTACATTACGGGATCAATATCATCATAATTATTTTCATTACAATTTTTATTTAGACCTTCTGTGCCTGAAGATGTCCATGACGACTTACTCATAATATTGTTAAATACAAACTAATTTGTTCGACAAAGTTTTAATCCCATATATAGGATCGTAGCCAACAATTATACCATAGTCCTGTTCCTGCACTTTTAGAATAATACTTACTAATAATAGGTCCAAAGACTACACTAATCAGGCCAAATGCCAGCATAGACACGCCCAAAGCATAGGAAAAGTTCTCGGCTGAGACGCAATCGGCTATAACCAGCGGGTGCAAAATCTCTATAACTGCTCGAGCTAGGCCCACAATAACGAGGAAACTTTGCATTATAATTCTGTTATCTGACCACAGCATTCCTAAAAATTTAATAAAAGTTCCATTAACAATAGGCTGCCATTCATCAATTCTGAAATTGTCAGTGAATGTGAAAAAATCTATTCTCCCTATTTTGTATAATACGTAAAACGAATTGAATTGTAACAGTTAAAACACTTAAATAAAATTAGTAAAAATAGTCTTTTATACTTTCATATATTTTAAGAAGTTCACAATTTATAGATTTTTAACTTATTGAGTGTTATTAAATTGTTTTATCTCAAGCTGAAGATAATTGTGTTTCAGTTGCATTGAAGAGAAATAAGCAACTGGTTAGTTGAAAATATCGTTATAAAACTTACTGCTGCGTGAATAACAAATGATTGAACTAGTAAAACCAACGAGTAGACACTAATGTTAATAATCCTTGACATTATTTATTAAAGATGTATAGCAAAATGTCCTTTGAGATAAAAATCTTCTAACAACGTATTATCAAACCTGATGTAACTATAAATATCCTAATGAATCTACGATCACTTACAACGCGTTTACTACGAATTTAATTTAAATAATTTAACTCGCCTAATCGCGAAAGGCATGCAATAAGGAGACCAACAACGTAGATGTCATGCGTTCCCAATTTGGTTAACCATTTGCTAATATATACGAACAGCATTCTTGTTAATAAATTACCCAGTCCGAATAACATTAGCGCTCGTGCCACCAAAGCCTGTAAAAATAATGCATTTATTCCACAAATCTAATTTAATTTTAGGCATTGCATTAATCTAGATCTGATATAAATGTAGTATACGGGTTTGGCTCTTTTTTAAGTAGCACATAGCATGTTGTATATTAATATACCTACATATTCTCATATCCCATCAGATACAGATAGTGTAATATAAAATATGTTATTTTTAATGTCCAATGAAATCCGACTTAAAGTTTTTAACGTTGCCTTTTTCTCAGGACTAATCTTTATTTATAAGATAAATTTAGTTGTTAAATATATGTGAATTAAAAATGATGCGCAGGTTACTAACACCTTTTTATAATGACATATGGGTTGATTCCTTCTTACAAAAAATATTTGAGAAATGGACGTGCAAAGATTTGTCAGACTCATACTTTGCTTATTTGAGTATTTACATAGATTAAAATACTATTTACTTACTTCATTCCAGCCCATATAATACAACGCCTGTGGTAGCATAGATACGAACTTGACGTCTGAGAACAAACATATTGATAAACCGAGGCAAGCATTGGACAAAATAAAGTTTTTGTACAGTTTCGTTTCTTTGAATCTTGTTATTATGTTCCTAGAAGCAAGAACAAAGAGTCCAATCATTATGGTAAAAACAAAAGATGTTAAGTGTTTTAAATGATATTCATATATAATGTTTATAACAAATATTGAGTTCATTAGAATACTTGATGATATAATAGGGATACTCAATACGGTTTCACAAAACAAACCAACCAGTGCCGAGTAATTTCAATGTTTGTACATATATATTTTATAAATTATTTCAGGCATATTTGGTTCCTATTATATACATATACACTATAACATATACACAAGCAGGAAGCATAGAAGTTAGTGACGTCAACTCATCATGATTTTAGCTGGTTAGACACTTGAAAGTTTAAACTTTATATTTATGACGAGCAACACATTATATACGTACAAATATAAATATATTAACTTACCCTTTGTGAGCATTTAATTTATGTCTATGTAAACTATTTGTTTCATTACTAAGATTACTAGATATACTAGTATTAGATTTCTTGTCCCTTAACAGTGTTTTTAATGCTGTAAATAAATAACTAGGTGAAGTATAACGGAGGCAACTATGCTTTACAACCAACAAGTGTTCGGCATGTTTCAGGCACAGATGGCTGATCACCTACTTACCAACTGGAAAAAACGAGTGATCACGTAACTGATTCACAAATCTAAGGCCCAAACTAAAAACTTGTGGTGTTGGTTATTAAGTGTAACGTAATGATTCATGATTATTTTATCATATCAGTAATGGAAATAAGTTATTCTATAAATGTGGTAAAGGTTTTAAACACAGTATATTTCAATAATTATTATTATAACGAGTTAGGTTGTCTGTATTATATCGAATGAATATTTTACTGTTACCATAACTCTAAAGATGATTCAAGTGCAAGTACGCTATGAAAGCGTCACTGACCATCAGGATTTTGAAAATAGTTCAAGTACCGAGCTTTCAAAGGTGTTTTTCTATAGAAAGTACATATAGCAGTAGAATATAATAATCCTTATAATGTATTTTTATAACGACTCATAGCAATATTACTAGGAGTTTTTACATGGAATCGTTAACCTTTCCAACTTAAAACTTTTTAGTGTTGTTAAGTCATCGCTAAATTTTCTATAGTTTAATAACATACCAATTTCTTTATTTTCAGGTAATTCTTTATTCATATTCAGAGAGACCGGCTGCATTATTGTAAAGGCAAGTACATTGTTTAAGCTGACAGCTGATAACAATAACAACGTCCAATGGCTACCGTAGCGATCAAAAATCCACTTCACAAGTTTCGGTGTTACTAATACGGCCAAGGCTGGAAAAAGAAAATATATTTTTACATTGATTTTTTTATTGATTATTAATGTGTATACTACGTCTTCTCGTGCCAATAGATTTTATTAATGTGACAAGCAAGGAAACGAGGATAATCCGGTCCACCCACTGTAACGTTTCAACAGCGTCAAATGTTTTTTTTTTTTTTTTTTGAATGGAATCTCGCTGTTGGCCTTAAGGGCCTTTACAGCTCAGCACGGGCTGTTTGGCGAGCTTAGCTTTGGCGGCCCAAGCCGAGGTTCGAGCGTCATGTGTAACGGTTTTGTGACTTTTGAATCTTTTTACAACATGCGGATGACACGCGAAATGTTAGGTCGCAAGGTTATTTTCTCAACGTTGTACCGTGTTTTTATCGGTAATTATATTTTCTAGCCGATAATTCGTTACATTCCACGAATGCCATACGACTGAGTTGGAAGATGACGATTTAGTGGGCATAGTCTTATAGATTTCCTTTTCTAAAACATTTTTTATAGATTGTATAAGACGTGACTTCTATGGCTTAGCTGAAAAATATTTGAGATTTTTATTTCGATCGATCATCTTTTCTTAAAACTTATGACGTTGATTATAAATATAAAACACAGGTTTTAAGTACATAGAAAGTGTTATAATAATCATCATACCTGGTGCTGTTTGAACTATGCTCATAGCATATAATCTTTTTTTTCTAAAGTATTGATTAATAATAGTAAAACATAGGTTTATCATCAATCCATGACCGATATTCTGAAAAGAAATATATTAAAATGTTACTACCTACAATTTATTAGAGCAGCGCTTTAGCTTACCTACCAAACAAGTGGGCCTGAGTTCGAGTTCCGATACAATAAGTGTTTTTTAAATACATAGGCTGTTCACCTACAAACATATAAGAATAAGTTTATAAAACTACTAATGAAGTGGTTTCGATTAACAGTATTATCATAATTAATACTTTTTAAATACCTGTAATATTCCTTGGAATATAAAGAACAATCCTTCTGTATCACACAGAGTGCTTGTAAATAAGCCAGTGCTGTAAAAAAACGCTGCTATCAAGCCAAGCGTTCTTATTGAAGTATGTTTGAGGAGAAAACCAGTAGAGAATCCTAAATAACAAATCAAAAATATTAAAAAGAATCTTCAATTAATACGATTAACACCCATGTATATAGGGGGTTGCCTGGGATACTAGATATATTTATATATACTAGGGTTGCCTAGTTGAAATCGCTTGTTAGTGATAATGCCGCATTTCATTGCGTGCCCGATGCCTAATACTTGATCTACTTGAACCAAAAATTGATCAATGATTGTGAACTCGGGTCAAACGTAATTGCATTTGGTCTCTACATAAACCGAGATCATTAACTATAATTGTAACGTTTTTGATTTTTGATGACTTAAAATGTTAAATTAATTATATAGGCCTCTGTTGGAAATAGGTACTAGTATAACAGATCATGTATTCAAAACATTAGCTCAAAAATTTAAACATAGAGCGGAAATATTAATAGTAATTTATACGCTTAGTATTATATAGAATTCAATATTAATTGACGGCCAATTTAAAAGCTTTTTCGTGTCAAATGACGGGAATCATAATGCCATTATTTTCAGCGTAATAAGGATATAAAATTAATTTAGACATTGGAAGTTGGTGGGAAAATGTATTTATTGCACATACGTATGTCTAAATGTTTAGGTAAGTATTCTCGCAGACAAAGAAAGATGGCGTATAACCGACCACTTATCTAACTACTCGTATAATCCTTACTTCCTCCAGATTCCCAAATAGATAGATATATTCTTCACAATTACAAAGATACCAATAAGTATACCTCAATATTACTAAGATTATCAACAAAGTCTGTATACAAAATGTTATTTAACTTTATTAACTTTTTATTACGTTACCTGAAACGGAAATGCATAGAGTACCGAGGCAATTTAGAACAGAAACGCTTGTTGTACTCATATCAAGCTCCAAGAATCTCTCTTTGTAAATGGCACCATGAGAGTTCGTAAAACCCCTTAAAACGACCTGGAAAATTCGAAAGAATAAACTTAAACAATGTTTTATTTGTGGTTTCCCATTGTATGCTGTATTTAACGTTTGAAAATTATAATTACATTAATATTTTGACTGGAAGAGCTATTTCCGACGCATAAACATTTTTAAATTAGAGTTAACGTATTCAACATTTCTACTGAATGGTTGTCTATATATAATATACATGTATTTTCACTAAGACATTACGATCTAGCCCAACTTAAGATTAATAAGTAATTTACGTCTGACCTATATAATACCTATATAATTTACTAAAAGGATTTTTATCATAAGGAACTGACCAATAACACTACTAACAGTCTCTAGTAAAGGTACACAGACACTCTGACCTTGTGTTCTTTGTTTTCACTCACTGTTTAGCACTAAATATTAATGTTTAATTAATGATTGTACTATATTAATCTAACAGATTATTAGCAATGTATTACTACCATAAAGTTATAATGTCTATATTACAGCAGTTGTGGTTAGTTATCACATGGCTTTTAGGGACAACAGTGTGGACCAAGAATTAGATTTATTAATAATAAGTTTTATTTTGTTACACAAAGTTCTATTGCCGCAGAATTGATATTTCCTCCTGTGGCTTTTTTTTTTAGTACTCCTACAGCTAACATAAATTATACATACAAATACACTGAGAATATAGCCAAATATGGAATACATGATATAAAAAATTAAAAAAATTTACTTATTGTTTTCTAATCTGGACTAGCCATTAAACACTGCTTTTATCATCTATAGAGCAGTGTGGTCCAAGTGGCTTAAAAAAGCGACTCATCACTGAGATCTTGCGTTCTATTACGGCTATGCAGTATGCACCAATTTTCTTTATACGTGCGCAATTACCACGTGCTCGTACGGTTAAGAAATACATCGTCAGGAAACAGGTATGTCTCAAACACACAGAAGGCTCTAGACTCTGACAAGTCTATAAAATAAAATTGAACGTAGCAGTCTTGAGCCAATACCCATATAGGGCTGTAGCGCCACTGACATTATTATTATCATCATTTGAGTAAAATGTTATATTATTATGTGATACTGTGAGTGCAGAATAATATCTACTTTTTTAAGCTAACGAACGTCTGTCGTCATGGACCTCAAATAGTTTTCGTATCGTGAGAGAAACTATTTGTCTTACATATATATACAGTACATTCAACTCATGTTGTTCATGGTACTATTTTAATGTTTTCCTGAGGAGCAAGACTCAGTGTCGCCGTGAGTATAACCGTTAGCTTTGTAATTCCATTGGACTATAATATAATCGTTCAATCAATTTATTTATTTCAAAATAATCTATTAAAATAAAGTTAGAGATGGACCTACATGAGTCCTCTTTTTGTAAATAGCAATAGATGTTAACGTTTGCAACAGAAAATAACTTACCAAGTTAATTATGACACCCACACAAATCATATAGCCCCACCCTCCATCGGGGGGTACCAATTTATAATTTTTATTTATTCTCTCTGTAGAACGCATTGCCATTGAACAATCCACAGTAAATGATGTCAGATGATGTCTCGTTTTATCTCGTGTCAATAATATGTTTAATTTAAGATAATTACATGAGATTACTGTAGTCTCTTTGAATTTCGTTTCATTTTAATATGACCTAATGGGGATTATTTAGGTACGACTTTTCACATTAGCTACATTTGTACGAGCTACAATTCAGGAAATAATATTTGTCGTTATGAAACTGAATTGAACATTCAGCGATGAGCGAATCATATTTGACTAAATAAACGCGCCAAAAGATCTAACCTATTCGTTGTGTGCCTATCTCCCTGGAAGTAATTCTGACGATTTCCTCGGGCGCACAAGGAAATCTAAGTATTGATTATAATATGTCAACGAGATCGTACCACTACCATAAAGGCTGGGCACTTGCACAACACACACTTCGTACCTAATCATCTGTATGTGCTCGTTTGCCTCCCGTCCTTTAACAAAATGAATTATTAATTATTTAGATTATGTCAATGACGTAATCTTAATAATTCTTCAAAATTAAAAAAAAATATTGGTATTGTATTGTACAGAACCTCACACAAGTAAGGTCAAGTAACTCCGTAGTGTACAACTCCCACATGGAAATCGAAAAAATTGAGGGTAAACCGTAATATCCGGCTGTTATTTAGCTATTACGCATATTTGCCAAATTGTAACCAATAAATTCTTTACTTCTCGGCTCACCGTGGCAGCATAGAATTTTTTTCGTAGAGAACCTGATATGCTTAGTCAATATAACAGCAAAATAAACTACTTATATGTTTATTGGTAATAATTAGGTTTTAAAACATTAAACAATATATTTACATACAAATATATTGACTTAAAAAACTATTATAATAAATCACAGTATGAGTCTAGTATTACAAATGTATCAGTAAATTAAAAATTGATTGATTTATTATGATCATTTGCGTAAAATGTGATTCAGTAACGACCTATGATTTTTTCGCAGTATTTGGCAAATTTAGTTAAGTTATCAAACTCTACTACGGCAGTAGGTTGTCTTTCTCTCATTTTTACTAATTGTTTTTCTTGTCCCTTTTATTAAAAACGTGGAGTCAAATACTGTTACTGCAATAATACATTTTAGAGTCGATAGTAACTGATATGAACCACACATCATTCGTAAAAGCTTCGTGTAGTATACGATTTGTATGGAATGTTTACTGTAACTGAAACATAACAAAATGTTGACATAATATTGTAAATTATACCAAAAGTATGTTGCGATTCTTATTTGTTATTGACCTAGAACTTTGGTGACTAAAACTCTGTGACGACAATTCTAAATATCTTTTTCTGCTTCATTTACATTGAATTTTAATTACTTTAACCAACTTTCTACAAAATAAATATTTCAAAGCATTGCAATTTAATCGAAATATGTAATAAAATATCTTTGGTAATTATATATAATTAACTAGCTAATGTTATTATTTTACTGTAAACTTTTTCGTTTCTTAACACATATATTCTTCAATATCCATAAAACGCCTACAGAGCCCATGATTGCTGTCATCAAGTAAAATGTTATTATGTAGCTGTCTGTATAATCTCTGACAGCACCTGTAAAAAAGTGTTACACCAAATAAATGTTTATGAAGCTGGTTAGTATACTTATATAGGCCGTATTAAATTACAAAAAATCTTATGCACGCAAAACGGTCGAAATAAGGTTAAATTGTTGTTACCTCTCAATTTGTGCATCACGACCACTGACGTTTCTTAAATATTGTCAAAGTTATAACTTATACATACACAAAATACTTGACATACCTACTACATAAATTGAATAATTGACAAATCTTTAGATAAGATTTCAGTGAAATTTACTACAGATATAATTATTATTAAAAGGGGTATAATTATTCAATACGGTAGAGAGAAATACAAACTACATGAAATCAATTCGGAAAGTTTCGCGGAATCAATCTAAATATCAGCTATTATAGAACGGAGGATTTCGATTCCTGGAATTACTACTTCAGTAGTAACCTTGAGATTATATGACTTCAAATACACACTTTAACTTAGATATATAATATATCTACCTAATAATGGTCCGACCGTAAGATTAAGAATTCCTATCGCCATCATAAAGATTCCGATAGCTGCTGAGAATTCGTCTTCTTTTACAGCTTCCGAAATAACTAGAATGATCACAACTAAAATGATGCATCTTGACATTCCCATTAGTGTCAATAAAATATAGATTAAAATCTGGCTGCTGGATGTTAAAATACCTGAAAATATCAGAAAATTAAAAGTTTTATTTTTAGTGATATTTTTACAATTTTCTACATAATAAACAAACATGCTCACAGTTATTTATTAAGTTAACGGATACCATGTAACATAATCAGTAAAGTAAACAAAACTTAATGTATACTGTAGTGATATTGTATACTAAAATGACTAGAATTAAAATAAATAAGTCTTATAAATAAAGTTGTTATTCAGTAGGCAAAGGTAAAGTAACAAAACTCTTAATTGATTCTTAAGACAACAATATATAAAAAAATTAAGTAATTGTACGTTATTCAAACTTCTTGATTTGCTTAAATATGACATTTACTTTTACGTGACGCAAAAGCGGCTGCCATGACATTTTGCAGTTATACGCAGGAAATCAACACATAATAAACAGATAAAAATTCAAACGTGACATGTATAAGCTGAAAAAGGTTTTTTAATAATTAATTGTGTGATTTCTCTAAATCCATCCAAAATATAAATTACTTTATTAACAAGAAAATCAATTCAATGTTTTAGCTTCATTACTCTTGTGCCTCTTTATAAATAAGTGAACGGAACAAAACACTATGTAAATAATTGTGATTTTTAGTACGAATCAACAAGCTTACCTATTCTCGTTATAAATGCAAGCATAATTCCAAACACGTAAATTGAACGACAGCCCCATTTATTCATCAGTTTATTAAATACTATCAGAAGAATCCTCATGGTTAAATCACCTACAGCTACTAAAGTAAACGCCATCGCTGTATCGTCCTGTAAGATGTGTTTTTACATTAAGTTAGTAATATTATAAAGTCTAAAGTTTTAATAGAGGTTTTTGATAATAAAGCTAGAAACGCTCAACGTTTCTTAATTAAGTACCCGTTGATGATAATTTTCTTTTTTTTACAACTGAATTTAAAATCAGTACATTACGGCTATCGAAATCATTGTATACTGAAGACAATGAACTATACAAATACTTTTATATAGTACAAATATTGAAACGATTATTACCGAGAGAAAAAGTTATACCTACCGCACGTGACTGATGTACATCGCGGACTCAAAAGTTTGTAATTTCGTAAACAAAGTATTTGTACGAAATTGATATATCCTCACTTTTTGGAAGCGGTCTGGGCACTCAATGTAAATGGTTTTTAATTTAACGTACACATACCCATTGTAAAAATTAAAAATAATATAATAAAGTTAGCACCATCCCATTAATGTTCTATAATTTCTAGCGTTTTAAAAGTTCTTATTATCTATATATATATAATGAAAATGGTCTTCGTTTGAGGCTCTTTCACGCCTAAACCACTGATCGTATCGACATGAAACTACCACTATTCGATGCGAAATTTTTCCTAGATGGTTTATGGTTATTTATTTTTCCGTTAACGTTCCTTCATTTTTTTATTGCTTTTACTTTACTTTTATGAACATTTATCCCGCTAATTGCAAGCGTTTTCTCTTGATTCTTTTGTTTCCATGGCAACGGAGTTTACTAAACGGATAATGTTCTTTTACATTCAGCTAAGAATTCCAATTTCTATAGTTACTCATCACGAAATCTCGGGAACTATAGGACTTAGAAATGTGAAACTTGGTAGGAATATACTTTCGTTATGTAAAGGTCAACTAAAAACGGATTTTAAGAAATTCATCCCCCCAAGGGGATTGCGGGGGCGTTAACAATGAACAATTCCCGTTTTTAAACTATAGCTCCTATAAATTCCAAATTTGGTAGGAATCTTCTGTAAGAGATGTAGAAATAGTCTATGAACGAATTTTACGGTAGCTCACCCCACAGTAGGTTGCGGGGGTGGTTTAACGAGCGGATTTTACAACAGCCCACCGCCGAAAAAGATGGTATGCGGTAGTGGGTGTTAAAATGTGAAATTTCTATTTCCAAACTGTAACCTCTATAGACTTTAAATTTGGTAGTAATCTTTTATTTGTCATGCAGAAATCATCTCAAATAGGATTTTACGAAATTCTATTTCCAACAGGGATTGCGGGGGTGGGTGTGAGAATGTTAAATTTATGTTTCCAAACTGTAACTTCTACAGACTCCAAATGATTATTTTTTTACTGTTTAAATAGAAAAGGTTAAAGTCAATTGTTTTTTTTTTATTTAATTAATTTCATTTGTTTTTATATAACCTAATTAATTTTATGATAAACCGAAAATAAAAATTTCAGAAAAAAAATAAAAATTAACAAAAAAGCAAAAAAAAATGAATAAAAAAAATATGAATAAAATTTACTTTATTTCCTTTGAAAATTCGACCAGCGAAGCGGGCGGGACCGACTAGTATAATATATATCTAGAAGAAAAACCAAATTCCTACCTCGCTCCAGTTAAACTCACACGATTGAAGGCCTTGTGGAAGAATCATCAAAAATATAAATTCTATAGTCATTACTAATGTGGCACCTCCAATCTCTATTGATAGCATGAGACTTTTTACAAGCTTAAAATCTATCAAGTCATTCCAAAAGCCCCTGGAAAAATAATTTAAAAACTTACATCCAGATTACTCGATTTATTAAGGGTATTTTTGGGAGACTGATCTAATGGCGGCGTCCATGCGTCGGGTTGTCTCTCTCCCTAAAATATGGCGAGGGGGCCGATGGCTGGCCATGCGTCATACTCGTGAACGGGTGCTACTTGTGGTGACTGGTCGTACTTGAATTCGTGTATGCGGTGATATTAGTTGTTTATACTACGTATTTGCGTGTTGTTCTCACAAGTATGTAAGTGCGTGCTCCTATTTCACCATGCCTCCTGCTGATATAGGACAAATCTTTGTTTTTTTTACTCAATATATCATATGGAACATGGTGTAGTGGTTGCAGCTCCTTAAAAACATTGTGTAAAAAAAATTTGGCGATTAAAAAGAGTGGCGGAGAGTTTATTGCCGGTTCTTCTCTTCCGTTCTACGCCCTTGATTTGAGAACTGGCAGTAAATGTAAAATTAGAATCATTTAATTTTTTTTTTGACGTTTCTAAGTGTACAATATGTTACCTATATGAATAAATAAATTTTGACTTTTGACTTTTGAATCACCTCATCCCCCTATCACCAGTGGTGGAATTTCCTTTAGTCCCTTACAATACGACGGGGTAGTGAATTAGGTATAGGGTGAATCATAAGCGCGTGTGTGTTTTATTTATGTAAGAAAATTTATTATGTCACCCTGTTATTTAGTCATATCATCGTGATAATTAAAATGCGTGTAAAAGTCGACAAGTATGTATATAAAAGGATTATTTCTTGTAATATACAATAGAATATTTGCTGTAGACATAAATTAAATAAACTTACCCAATCTCTTTTTGTTTGCTATTTTCTGTGATATTTTGTAGTCTATCTACATCAATACTGGTATGGTCAGTAAGTGCATTTGTTGTGTGGTTAATATTATTCTCATTTAATAGTATTTTTAATTCTGTAAACATATTTATTCGTAAATAAACTTTTATATTGTTGAAAAGTATTTTTTTGTATATGTACAAATTAGCACTTTACATTTAAATAGTTGAGGAGACCCAAAGATCTCAAATACAAAAAATATATATATAATATAATATACCTTGCTCCTTTGGTGAGATCTCAATCTTCTTCATGTGCCACGAAACTGGTTGCAAAAGAGTTGCAGCAATGAACATATGTATAGATAAAGCGCAAAACCATATTAAACTGTTCCGATGTCCGAAGATATTTATGGACCATTTAAAGAATTGAGGAGCGACGAGACATAGAACCGCTGGAAGAGAGTAGAAAATCTTCAGTTTATTGAATCTCAATTATGTGTAAAATGTTTATACGTCCTAAATACTTAAAGCTGTACAAACCCTGTGCAAAACCCGTGCGTTACTCTCAATCCTGGAGGTGTGGCTACGAAACCCATTCTATAGTAAAACTGTGAGAAGCCCGTAGCAGGTAATGGAAATAACTTACTACCTTATGGTATATCTTTCCTATCATCAAGTAAGATGTAGCCAATCCCCTGACCAATTAATGTTAAAAATCGTCGAAAATGATGACGTATGTCATGTGTATTGTCGCTTACACAGTGCACAAGTACGTTTTGTATAGCCATATATTGTAATCTAGCGTTGAGAATTCTTAGAAATAATTGGGCATATTGTTAAATGTATCCATTCAAGTTTTTTTTAGGCTAAAACGGTCTAAGGGTATGGTATAATTAGACTTTATAAAATAAAATAAACATTTATGAACTTATCATGAAGCCAATTAAAAATATCCTGATTTATCAGAATGATTGATTGTTCGACAGGGCTTGAGCCCATTTTTCACATGTGTATGTCATTGTCTTAGAGCAGTAATACGGTACACACACAAGTTCAGTAGATAGGTTCTGTGGAACACCTACTTGCATATGGAAAAAAGTAATAAAAAAACAGGAAAATGTGTTTGCCTCATTCCCCATAGTACTTAAATATATACTGGTACTATAAACTTAAATACTGATAATTACAAACCAAATTACCTAATAATGTTTGTGAAACACTAACTGCTAGACTTCGTTTTTTAACAAAGTAATCATTAAGAGCCGTGCTTGAAATGTTAAATATTATGCCCTGCCCGAGATTCTGAAATATATAAATATACATTAAGTATAAGCCAGTTTCTAAATATGTAGTAGAAAATTCTGTTATTAGGTATACCTGAACAACGCCTTGGAATATAAACAAAATTATTTTAGATTGAGCAAAAACTGTACAAAACAGTCCAGAATTCCATAGAGTAGCTCCAATTAGGGCCATTTTCCGTTTCGACAGCCTCTTTAGAAAAAATGAGGTCATTAAACCTAAAACAAAAACAATTTTTAAAAGAAACACTCTTTCTAAAATACTAGACTAATTCTGATGTGATTTCCCATTTAGGATTTTCTAACTAACTAATAAACTTTCTTTGTTGAAGTTATATTTCTTTTGGCGCGATGGTAAAAAAATGATGAGAGTGAATTTTTACGATGCGCGCCCACACCGACACCTGAATTCTACATCTTAAACTTAGTTCTAGATGACATGAAAATCTATAACTATGTTCAAGCTGTATATTCTATATTTAGAATACGTGTTTCGTAACAGTACAATTAAACAGCGTGAATAAATTAATACTATTTTGGTGTCTTCAATAAATCAATTTCATATACGACGGTGATAGTATTTACTAATAATAATTTATTAGTATATATCTATATAAATTGAATATAAGTAATAAAAGCATTTGAATAAACTTTTTGAGTGTATTTATAGATTTGAGGTCAATTGAATGAATTTATTATATATAATAAAAATTTATATCGTACTTACTTCCTATTGCTGAACTGATTGAATTTATTCCGTTTAATGATGTTATATTTGTGGAATCCATTCCTAAGTCACTAAAAAAGTCTTTGTATATAATTCCATAGCAATTCATATATGCGCTAAACATTGACTGTAATGAAATAATAGTTATTTAATTGGAGGCAACTTCATGTGGATTAACCATAATCTTAATATTGTTAATTGCCAAATATTCTGACGCGTGTGTATTTTAAAATACTTACCAAATTTACAAAAACACATGTTAAAATAATATAACCATAGCCACCATCCGGGGCCACCAATTCATAAGTTTTCACTTTGGCCATTGCAAAATTTTACTAACGTAAAAAAAATATTACTTCTATTTAAAACGTACGCCTGTTATTTTCATTATTATATCATTCGAAATGTAATCTTTTTATCACTTGTATATTTGAGTGTATCTTAAAATTGCGTGAACAGCATCTACAAGTCAAATCCTAACACAAACGTCTTGTTTGTAATCTTTCGTTTGTAAAGTTTTAGCTAACTACTTTTCTAAATTATCGTTTAGCTGCCGTATAGTTTCAAAATAAATAGGCGAATAATATATCAAGTACTAAGTGTATTCAAAAAAACAGTAAAATTGTTAATCTAGAATATAAAACCCTTGAATGCTGCATCTGGATTTTTGATAGGAAGATTCCTTTTGATCATTTATTTATAAAGGCACAAAAAATTAATTCATATTTTTTTCGGGTTAGTTTAACGAGTTTCTTTATACTGCCTTAGTCTAGTTATCACGTTATTAAACTTTTTAGGCGAGGGCCTCAGATTTTTGTATTTATTTCATGTTTTGTTTTTTCTTGTAGAAAGTTGGTCTTCTTTGCCACGTTATCGACTTTTTGTTTCTAAATCCTAGTATCCTCACGATATTTTTTTTTCTTCACAGTGTGAGCGAATATTAAGTGTGCATATAGTCGGGGACTTAGGGTATAGAGTCGCACGATAAAGCAACTAGGCCAACTCTGCCGGTTTAACAATACGAAATACAATATCTTTAACATGAATTCACTGAAAAGCAATTCACCAACGAACACTAATATATTTATGAAACGTATACGCACTCGCCTCTCTACCATAGATACAGCCTACAGCGAATCGTATCTTATTTAAGCCATACAATACGCAGAGGCGATGCGAACTTGGAGCAACTGATCATGGTTGGTAACACAGAACGATCACGTGGCCGTACACCAACCAGATGGACGGTTCAAGTGAAAGACACGTCGTCCTCAGTCATAAGAGAGGCGCTGGATAGAAACCGGTGGAAACAGATATTCTATTCTACAACGCTCAGACATTAGCTGCCAATTAAAGATAGAGATGTTTATAAATCTTATAAATTTTAACAAAGCCGTTCTTATTGCATGAATAAAAACAAGTTTTAGACAATTGCATCATCTGCTCTTAATATTTTGCCAGGAGCAAAATACCTTCCAGATTTAATTTATGGAAATCTGAAGATGTAAATTTAAATTTAATGTCATAGCCTTGTTTTTATAGCAAATATAAGCGAAAGGAATATTTGATCATAAGCAAAAATATTTTATAACTAATGTCAGTTTTTGTGTGATTTTTATAAGCAGATATAAATAATAAAATTTGGCATTTAATAAAACGATAAAAAAATCATGTAGCGATATTAATGGCAGACAATAAATGCATTATTATTTAATTCAAATTATAGTAAATTTTGATATATAACTTAATTTGATGTAGATACTTCGATGATGTAGAAACTCAGAATCTATGAGTTCTAGTAGCCCAATAGCGCAGACACAATTTTCCATTAGTTTTATAGATAATTGTTTACGGCAATTAGATCGTGAGACTAGAGATATAAAAAGTGATCAGGCGCAAACAATTTTCCGATTGCGATACCAACAAATATAACATTTTTTTTTCCAAACATTTGTCGTATTATACCCATTATCATAATCTTGTTAGTTGACATAGACATTTTTAAGCTCACAGAAAGTACACATCGAAAAAACATCTTTTGACATGAATATGTGGTATTATATCTATTTCTATAGAGATTTCTATGTTTTGTATATTGTAGGTATATTTAAAGAATATATTTATTTATTTATTTATAAAAACTTTCACTAAACATAATTTAATGAAAAGCTACTGGCGGCCTTATCGCTTTCGAGCGATTTCTTCCAGACAACCACTGTGAGTAAAGGAAAAAAACATGGATTAAATTACATAAGGTAGGCGAGAAGTGCAAAAATACATACCTATTACAAATACAATAAGAAGGAAAAAAACATACTTAACAGAAACAAAAAAAATAAAAATAAACTAAACTGATATAGTATACATAAAAAAAAACAAAAAGTAAAAAGTGCACATGAATCATGATAATCTAATTCATGATCAATATATCTCAATGAGCTACCATTTCATAATATTTGCCATTTATCCATTAGGTGTGTTTGCCCCTAGAACTAAGGTACACCTTTATTTAATTTTATTCCCCCCTTTATATTTGCATTTCATTGCAGTAACAGGCACGGTAATAATGTAGAATGTGTTTATACTGACAAAGTGGTTCAGGTAGGAAATACCTAATAGTTTTTTATTAGTTGGACATTTAAACGAGACTTAATGCTATTCAATTCCAAATTTACATCGCACAGATTTATCGAAATAATATTATAATGAGGACATAATTGTGTGGTAATCATCAACATTTTGTGCTCTTAAAATATTTTATTCAGAAAAATTTTATTATCATGAGCAGTTCAAATGATAGAAAAACCATTATGAGGCATTTTAGACTATGTAATGCAAATAGCTCATTTTATAGTAATAAATAAAATAATAAATTAATGATAAATTAAATTAGTTTGATCATACAACATTTAAATTTCTATTTTATACTGGAAATTAATGTTGACGTGGACAGTAGTTCTTACTATATTTTAGTTTACACATCCAGGTGATTCCAATTACTCCGAAAATAGCAGTGATCATCTTAAGTGCTAATTGGTAATTATCAGTATAATCTCTTATAGCATCTAAAAGAAGTTTTAGATGCTAGGATTATTAAATTTAATAATTAGTCTTGTATAGTAATGTAAGAACGTTTCTTTAATGACTTTCTTTCATTTCTTCATAAGCGGAGCGGATATCAGATACAATAAATGTCAGGTACATCGTGGAACTGTTAAACAATGAAATACTTATCCAATTTAAGGGACTAGATAAAGTGTATGACACTAGAAATAACTAATTATAAACCCGTATTTTACAAGACATAAACCCATTCTTAATATTCCCAATATATCTTATTCAATCAACTTTCCTAGCGGAAATATATTTCCATATGACAAAGAGAATTGTCATGATATACTAACCTATTATAGGCGCCAAAGTCAGGTTTCCAATACCAGAGCATAACATTGATATACCAAGTACTGTGTTATATTTCTCTGGTCCAACAGCATCAGCTATCACCAACACAAAAAAATATGAAGAGATCAAATCTAACACATCGAGAAACGCCCAGTATTGTAAATAACGTTAGAACAGCCGTCACATTGTCGAATGAAGAAATGCCTGGAAAGCATTTGATTAAATTTTTCTTATACCTATACAGACAGGGTGGCCGAAAAAAGAGTGTCAAGTGATGGTTCAGAAATAGAACACCTTAGAGGCACCCCCATATATGTTCTACGATTTTTTGTTACTTTAGGAGCAATATATTTTTTCTGTTTTTGGCGAAATTCCGCGTTTAAGGAAATCTTTGGGTGTATCTTTTAAAATAAATAAGATAAACAATTGTTCCTCTTTTTATTACTTAAATTAATAACTAGCCTCTTTGACTTTAAAACACAAATCCTACAACTTTTTTGGGACAAAATGAGTGGTCACTCATTATTGACATTTTTTATCTTCAACCAAAAACAGGTTGGTATGTTTAAGTGTTGACTTCTCATTAAATTCCAATATTTATTAGATATATATCCATTTAAATAAAAACCTAGTCTTGTAACAAAAGTGAGAATGATGACGAAAATATAAACTCTATTGCTTCCGTATTTATGAAACCACTTTCTGAGTACAATTAGAAAAATCCTTGTCAGTAAACCTCCGAGCGCAACGAGTGTAAAGGCCCACGCTATATCACCCTGAAAAGTGACAATTAATTAAATCCCTTTTCAATGGTTGATTATTCATATCAATATTTAAATGGTGGCTTAGTACGCTTAGGGTCTATTTTACAATGTCCGGATAAGTTCCAAATAAGCTATTTATTACTTATTGGTAGGATAAACACTATTGTTGCGTTTCACGACTGTCAGGTAGCGAAGCGAGCGAACTGTCAATAGCGAAATTTCTTCGGAACTGTTATCTTCCGAATAATTTATGCGTTGTATAGCCCTTTGGTACTTTATCCATACATTATGAAACAGACCCTTAGTATGTATAACTAAGGTAGACAGAGATAACTAATTGCCTATTCAATAAGAAAAGTGTCAGCCTCACGCCGACTTTGACTCATAAAGAATTATAGCCTTCTATAAATAATTTGGCTAGTATATAACGTCCAAATAAGTTTAAGTATATAGTGGGCGTTTAGAACGTATCTCATAAAATGTTTGTGCCATACACCAATATCTCAATCTATACCAATAGCGATATGAAAATCACGACGCTAGAATGATATTTTTAGTAAGAAATAATATTCAATTACGGTTTGTGTTATGTCTACCCTATAGTTTATTTAGATGTCTGAGACATCAAGTATTTAAAATATTTATCGGTGTTCAATTTGAAACGATGCGATAAAGTACTTCTTAACTTAGTTCGCTCCATTCAAACGAATTGAAAGCTGAAGGTATCATGTACATGTATGTATGACAAGTCCATGATAAGAGATTCACACCCACGTCGACTGATAAGGAGTACGATTTAATGAGTTCAACGTCAATTATTTTTCTCACACGATGTCTGAAAACATTATATCAACAAAAACATAACGCAACGTACGTATTTCTGCATCAAGAATCGTATATAAAACTATGAGCTGTAAATAATTAAGCAGGTCTGACGAGGAATTATTATTCTAGTGAATTCCATTATAACTAATAAATTCGTACTCATCCTTCTCGAAAGGCAGAAATTGTTTAAAGACTTAAAGCATCTTATGTTAGACTAACAAGTTTCCGACATGGTTTATGTATTTTATCTCTTAATTTGTTTAAAAGTAATATAAATACAAAAACGATATAATGTTGATCTTAAAACTTGCGATATTCCTTTTGTTTTTGTTTCGAATTACTTTAAGCTATGCTGATGATACTTTATTGGACAAAAACTTTGAAAAAATCTTAAATGCAGACATCAAACAATGAGCAGTAGTACTGAAAAATAATTTAGTCTGCTACGAGAAAAGATACAATTTCACTTAAAGTATCTGAATATACATCCTTTTATTAAAAATAAACCTATTTTACTTAGCTCGTTTGATACAATACTATAATTAAAAGCTTCTTTCGCTTTAGCCTGAGTTAGCACAAATAATAAAGATACATAAAACTTTCTTTATCTTTTATCTCTAACTTACGACCTGCATTTGTGTCTGCGGGTGTTTTCTGCGACATTTCAGTGTGTTCTTTTAGAAGCAACTTCATTTCTAAACAAAGGAAAGATTAAATACAATCAAAAAGTACATAAGATATTAAATACTTTCATTTTCCATTCAGTTCCATCAATTTGTTATTGAATATAGAATAAAAAAATCTTAAATCGATAAATATTTTAGATGTGTGTTTGAATGTTTTTATCTATTGTGATTATGGAATATTCACTAGTTTCATATGGAATTTCTTCCTTCTTCAAATGCCAGGCGACTGGCTGCATCAAAACTCAGGCATAAGGGTACCCCTGTGTCCATACCATTTTGTGGTCAGTTTAAAAATGAGAGGCTGAATAAACGAAACAAAAACTGAAAAATACTCATAACTTTAAAATAGAAAAATCTATTGAGAATATCTACGCACAAGATTGTCCGCAACGCACCTTTTCATGTCTGTCAAACTGTCATACTCCACTTGAAGCTTTTACGTACTGTATCTGAGAGGTAGTTGAAAACTGAATTTGCTAAATGTTTTTATATTAAATAGCAAGATATTTTTTATCATCACTAAAAACCTAAATTTTAGTATTCAATACTTGTACTTAGCCTGTATAAATAAATAGTATTGGTTGATTTATTTTTAGTACTTGCATATCATTAATCAACATGACAATTCACTAATGTCCAATTAAACCTAATGTCAATTAAGCCGTCCGTTGATTTATAGGTGATCAATCAATCTTAATGATAGTAAGTCTCTGGCTATTTAAAAAAGCCACCATACCAAAATCACATAATTAAAATAGTATTGTATGCATAAAGCTGTATTATCTTTATGAAAATAATATATAATACAAACCAACAATTGTTTGCGTAACACTGATTGCAAGAATACGTTTCTTTACGAAATATTCATTTGTTATCGTGTTTGATATATTACAAATTAGTCCGTACGCAACATAAAACAAATTTAATATCAGATATTAAAAATAAACTTCAAGAGAAATATATTTAACTACCTGAAATACACCTTGAAAAATTAGGAATATGATTTTATGATCTGCAAAGACGGCGCAAAATACACCACAGTTATAGAACAACGCGCCAAATTAAATTAGTTAAATAAATTAAATCACAATAAGTTAAATGTATTAAATACTTTTTGTTTGTTTTTTCCCTTTTATAAATTCTTTTTGTTGTAAAATGTATCATGTATTCCATCTTTGGCTATATTCTCAGTGTATTTGTTTGTATATATAATAATAATATTATATATAATTTATATTAGCTGTAGGAGTACTTAATAAATGAATAAATAAACTGTATGCCTCTTTGACAGCACTCTAAGTAGCGGTGCTGTTAAAAACCTTAAAAATATTACGCAATCACTGGCCTTTCCTTAATTACCACAAAAGTGAACATAAATTAAAATAACGATTGCGCTCAACAGCGTGTCTGGACAAATCATAAAGTATTCAGGCAGTTCAGTAAAAGGCGGAATGATGGGACTTCCTCTGGTCTGTGTGATTGGATTTAATAAGATGATGAAGATTAACAATGTTACAAAATGCGATACTGTTTTCGATTCCTTTAGAAGTAATAGTTGTTGTCAAAATGTATTGAGGCTAGGAAAGTGAGAAATGACGGAGACTTGAATTAAAAATTACTAGTCAAAATAGAACACGTACCCAAAAGTGCAGCAGACATCGCCGAAATTCCACATAAGAATGTTATTATTATTGATTTCATACCCATTAAAATAATTATTATAAATTATTCCATAGCAATTCAAGTGTGTTCCAAGTATTGCCTAAAATTGAATAATGTGAAAAATAAACCAAGTCTATGCTAGTCTATTACTTGTAAAAGTAAAATTACTAAATATACGAACAACAGCGTATAACATATTTAAATTGGGAAATGTCAAGTCGTAAAGAAGAATGAGTGAATTATTAAGGCAATTCCTAAAAGCAAACTAGCCAACCAAGCTAACATATAATAAACCGCAACCACCGCACCGCATACTAAAGAATACCATTTCCAGCGAGTTAATTATTATGGATTAGAAGGCAGACATCGGGATTAAAACTCAAGAAATGTTCTTACTATATTAATAGTAACTGCTATAAGGATCGCAAAGCCATAACATCCATCCGGTGCTACTAATGCGTACCTTTTTGTTTTATCCATTTTCATTAAGCCTATTTTTTCTTTGTTGACAAGTGTTCACTCTACACTCAATAAAATACAATAGTAAAATAAGGTATTGGTTTAATTAATAATACAAGTTACCAAATTGTATATAAAAAGCATTTAATGCATATATGGAATTAAAGCCTCACTAACTTATGACTACAGTTTGAATTGCACAATTGGCACTAATTCTGATGCTAATGTAAATCTTGGCTTATACCTAAAAAAATTTAGAAAATAAAAAACGGCTTAATGTAGAAAGTTGCCAATACTTTTATTATTTTGTGAAGTAATTTCCGGCCCTCTCTATACATCGTCGCATTCGAAGGAACCAACGAGAAAAGCAGTCCCATTTTTCTTAGGGGTCTTCTATAGCATTTTCGTACGCTTCCACCCCATCTTCCGCTCGTAAAGCGAATATCTAGAATTTTATCTTTAGTTCTAGGGACTAAATGAAAGTGGCATGGCGTGTTTCTGGTCGTCGGTTAAATTATGGGAATCCATTTGGTACAAAGCTTCTTGACGCTTAAATTCAATGCAAATAGCAATGTTTCTAACTACCAGTTCTAAACATTTTCACTTAAAGACTATTGTGTACACGAGTTAAAATGTTGTAGTAAGTTAACTAGATCATCGGTTCGGTCATTTATCGCATTAGGACTGGGATAGGATTAAAATGCAGTGTGATGCCGAAAAATTAAATTACGTTATTTCCATAAAAACGTTCAGTAAACCAATTTTGGAGGTTGTTGTAACTCGTGAAAATTTCAATCTGCGCCTTAATTCAGCCGTATCTGTGCACACGTCTAACAATGTTTTTTAAATTGTATAACAACAGAAAAAAACTCATATTAGAAGCTCTTTAATAAGTTTTATGATTCGCCCATCGACGATTTATATGTATTTTCAATTGTAAAAAAAGCTATCAAAATTAAATAATATAATTAATTGTATTGAACTTGGCTCACTTAAATATATAAACGTAAATAATTAACGTATGAAAGCTACATTATAATTTAAATACGCAAACAATCATAAATCAATCACATTCGTTTATATAACATTTTGTAAATTATTTATTAGTAAATGCTGTATTATTTAGCATCAATAAAAAGCCGCTTTGGCGCACATTGTTCCCACTGATTGGTATTGCCTAAGACCAACCGTCTTATCGCAACAACCATTACCAAAATATAATGAGCAGTCATGTGCGCAGGCAAATAATTGCGTAAGTAATTAAAATATACTTAAAATTATCATGAATTTTATCTCCAATCTGGAAAAGGCTTGACAATATTACCTCATATTTTTAAAAACCAATTCAGTTCTGATAGTAAACGACGTGAAGTTATTAGTGTTTTTACTGATAATTAGTGCACAGCTCGGCTTCGCACACAGCATGGTCAGTCAAACTCTTAACAACTGTAATTTGGAAGTAGTCTAAGGCTTATCTTAGATACTAACAAAACAACGATATTAATAATATCATATAATTCTGTTCCTTGCAGTTTCGTGAGGATTTGTGAGTGATTAGCACTTTTGTCGGTTCCATATTGTTTTATATGGAATGGAAATGGTAACATTAAATAATTATAATACGTGGGTACGTGGAACCGACAAAAGTGCTAAACCAAATAGCGTTATAAACTTCACCTGGTCTGATAATTATTTTATAACACAAGTGTGTGTTCGACCATAAAAAATATTTGCCGCACAAAAGGCCTCTGTTGTTGAATTTGAAGGGTGAAGGTTTTAAATAAATAAAGCATATGACATACTTTTCAATAAGAGTTCATAAGTATTACTATTTATATTTATAAGTTTCAAATGTTACAAAACTGTATTACTGTGGTGTACACAGTTGAAAGCTAGTTTTAATTTTTAATAACACTTCCACCATGTAGTCTCGCAACGTTGTTGGCCGGGGCTGTCAGTCACATCTGCTACAATTTGGCGACAATTAATTGTAACAGCATGTCACGGTGAGCCCGGAAGTCCCGAAAAGCTGACGTATTGGTCTCATCTCGTCTTTGTTGTTATTTTTATGTCACATTCTCTCACAACTCTTTTAATTTGGCAGTAGTATGTTACCGAAGCAATGTTTTTTCCTTTCTACCATAAAAATAAGAGCTATAAGATTTCATTGCGTATATTTTATAAAGTACAAATATATGATTCTAAAATGTAAAATTTTTTTATAGGTTACTTTTTTGTTAAATTATTATTATCAGTGAATTTGTATTATTTAGCATACATATCCTGTGATTAAATATTTTGGAGAACACTCGGAACACTGAGTCAAATGTGAGAGTGATATTTAAGAAGACTGTTGTATACCTAGGTCAAAATATGATTGTTACAGCGTCGGGACGTGACCACTACCCAGCACCTCTGATCTTTTCGGCTGCCTCTTCGCGTCAAAGACCGCGGAAGATCGTCACCGACTATTTCACGATGTGATTTCTCGATTCCGGAAATCATATTCTGTTTATATAATAGTGCTTTGCGTACAGCACTTCTCTCATATTATTCCTTGCATATTCATAAGTTAAGCGGACTTCAGTTGGCACCAGTCTTGGAAGGCAGCTTCCGTACATCTGATTCCTAAAAAAGGCGATCGGTCTGATACGTCCAACTAATGCTCAATTCTTATATAATGAAAACCACAATTAACAACCAGCTCCTGAGCTAAAGATACCTCAGGAGCTAATTGTTAATAAAGCCATACATAAGAACGTATGGCTTTCGTCGGGTGTGGCATAGAGCACAATCTTTCAATGCTTTGCTTTTCTATGCTTCTTTAGTTTTCTCGCTAATCGGAGTATTAAGGTCGTCATCCCACAAGGCTGTGTCCTATCGCCGACCATATCAATGATATGTTGCAACTTAGCAACATTCATTGCCATGCGTACGACAGCTCTGATACTCTTCACACTGGTCGGGCAAGTATTTCTCGGGCATTGTCGATGAGTACTGGAACACACCAGAAACTGTCGATGAGTACTGGAACACTCAACTCGAAACTTTGCTAAGTGAATTCTTTTTTCTTCAGACTTCTTCGAAAAACTAGTCCAATTTATATCCATATAGAAAACACACGTTTTCTGCTAAAAAAACACCATTTTTCGCTACTCTTCTCTTTAAAAAACTCTCCATAAAGCTTCAGCTAGCATCGGATTTTTGGGCCTTGATATATCGAATGACATTCAGTTTCATGGTCATTTGGAACGAAAGGCGAAGTTAGCCTCTAAGAAGCTTGGTGTGCTCAGCAAGGCGAGACAGTACTTCTCATATACTTTAAATATATTACCAAAAGATTAGCTTTTAAGGGAATAAAAGCGCCTACTTGCTTTAATTTTTATAATATTATGATTCCAGCCACCAGGTTAAGAGAAGTAACTCGGTAAATCGGCCAGGGACACGTTCTTGTCGATACAAAGTTTAACAATGAAAAACTGTCTATGATAAAAATTTAAGGTTGGAAAATCTACGTGACTTTGAAGCCATTATTTACGGACGTCTTTATTAATCGCAAAAGGCTAAAATATGTAAATTTTATGATAATCTCTAATCAAATTATAATTTCATATAATAGGTATGTTTTCTATCCTAGCATTAATATCGTTAACCTATAGAGGAACATATTATTAAAAATGATATTTATTATTTATGCATCCTAAACCTGCTACATAAAATCTTTATTTACGAGACATAGTAGTCATAATATTTTATTGGTGTACATTTTGATTTTCAACTATGTCGATGCGTTCGCGCATCTCATTAGAGCACCCTGTAGCGTCTAACTAGTTAAACAAATTAAGATTCTTCATAATTTTCAATAAACAGATAATAAATTATAACTATTATAATATATATATTTATTATTATATATCGAGCAGAAACACTCCGCCCTGCTCCCGCAATCGGCGAAATGTATTTGTCCATGAATAAAGCGGAGTTATCGACACAATTTTTAAATAACAAGTTTAAAAATAAAGAAAAATACTCGACAACTGAAAATATATTTTGGCTAGAGATCACGTAGATCACATTTTCAATTTATTTTTCATAAACCTACGAAACATATTCAACAATCTTCCGAGGACTAGATGAAGTAGGCCGTAGCGCAGACACATTTCTGCATCTGACGGGCTTAAGTTAATTCTTCTTAAGTTGTTCTTATGAATATTAAACAGTAATACTTCATAATGGAAACGCAATAACCGACTGTGTACAAATTTTCTTAAATTCATCAAGCAGATGAATTAATTACTCAACTTCAAATTAAAATCTATTATGTATCTATGTTAAATTATTAAATTTAAATAGGTTTTGAAGATTTGTAGTCCGTTATTAATGAACGAGAACTATAATTGAATATTTATCCGAAATAGTTTTCAGTAAGGTTGAGAATAGCCTTCGGCCCACAGAAAAACTCTTTGTGATCAAGTTAATTATTCCTGTAGATGCCTCAAACAGACGCCACTTTTAAGGCTTGTATTGAACCTTATAACGTTTAAAAAAAACTAAAACACATAAACACACAAAATTTTGAGATTTACAATCTTTATATGTAACGATAATAATTTGATATAACTATATGCTTGCAATGAATTAATTAAATTATTGCAATGCGTTCTTTAACAAAAACTAAATATCATCAATGTAAAATGATCAACTCTCTTTTAAAAATCTTATATTAGAATAATAATTATACAATTGAATACTGACTAGTTTATTTTTATTTGAAGGGCATAAAAACTCATTATTATGATTGATCATTTTATTTCTTTTTTAAACAGTAATATTCTAAAAATATAAATTAAAACATCCTTTCAACGTGCAGAAGCCGAAACTACAACTAAAAAATATATTACATTGTAGTTAGATACTTTAACTAATATGAAAAACTAAATGTACATTTCTTTTGTTGAAAATAAGGTGTGTAAAAAATATGTTGGCGTGAGAATTTCTTTCCAGAGATATAATTAAACGTTACTCATTTCTGAGGAATTTAAAAGAAAGCTGGATGTTACTTTTGTTATTGTTTCTTTTCATATTAAGTTGTTAATAGATTGCTTGTTCTTTTATGAATTGCCATATATATACAAAGGTGTATTAAGTAACTTCTTATGTATTGTATTATATTTGCTATATGTACAATCGTTATATTACATACATAATATTAGTTATTTGTGATCATAATGATCTTCGTATATTCAATGTGCTTTAGGTTCAGCTTACTTCCCGATAAAATATTCGTTATTCCATTAGTTAGTAAGACGACTAAGACTCGCTTTGTTTATTAAAAAAACATAAACACTTCACCGTCTATTTAGATGGATATAAAAATTAATTACAACATAAATGTTGAGCATTCCTCACTGTATATGTTGCGTGAACAATAAAGCAGATGTATATTTCTTTGGCTATGAGCTCTCCTAAAACAGTAAGGGAGGTACGCCACCCTTCGTGTTTATTGTATCCATCTGGTGGTGGTACCACCCCCAACTTGGCAGTGGTAGCGAACCACGAGCTAGTCCCGACGTGCGTGCGGGAAACATTTGCGAATATAACTATTGTTACGGTGCTTTTCTTTGTTAGAAAATCGAAAAATGTGAAAACGTATATATAGTGCAATACTCAAAACGCAAACGCAACAAATAACAAAGTAGTAAAAAGTATATTCTACGGGCTTGTGCATTTTAAAAATTGTTATAACTGAAAAAAAGTAATCAGTTTGAGCACAAATTTACATTCATAGCGATATCGAATTGATGTGACCCAGTGCAAAACAGTGATTGGATTTTTATGAATTGATTTCGACTTCTTGTTAGCCCGAGTTATTTAAACTAAATTAAAACTTTTCACAAGAAAATATCGTCAAATTGAAATAAAATGAACATTTATATATCTACGAATTAAGCTCGTTCATTTCTCTAATGAAACAAACATGGATTAAATTACGAACCCGTTTTGTTTTATTAATAGACATGAGGTATTAATCCGTTCAAAATAAATTGGCAATAAAATGATTTTAGTTTAAATATATCATTAACGAACGAAAGAGATTCATCAAGTTAATACTTTAACTATTGTACATTTAGAACACAACAAGTAAACGTAATGTAAATTAGTTTATAACTGATTTTTCTAATTGAATAATCTCGTATTTTATAATAATATATATAATAAGAAGCATAATTGTGCTTTAATATTAGCAAATAATTTTGGATAGAGACTCATTTAATAGCAATGTCTTCGTTAAACCTATTCAGTTTTATTTATAGGGATTGGTAAAGCTCGTTTCACGATTTTATCGATCGGATTAACTATTTTATCAGTTATTTTTCATAAGTTAGGGTTTATAATTGTGATATTTGTATGTTTTGTATAAAATTGTAATACAGATTAACCTACTAGGGCCGTATAGAATTTCATCTAATATTTTTAGTTTAAATTTATTATGTGAATCTAAAGGAAACCAAACTAATAATAATTCGTATTATTAAGTCCAAAACAGAGGTTATAGTAATACATACACTCCGCATGCCTTTTTTGATTTTTAAGGCTAAAATACATATTTGTGTAATACAAAAAATACTTAAGAATGAGTGGATTTTAAGATTAATGTAAAAAGAGTGAAGTGTTTAGAAAAATGTTTAGCAGTGGAGAAACCCCACTAATGACGCCAGATGGCTACAGTAGTATTTCGCAAGGTAAGTTTTTTGATTGAATATCATATCATATAATTTGATTGTTTTAGTCTAAAAAATATTGAAATTAATTTCTTATAAAAATGTCATTGAAGATAAGTACGTGAGGAATCTCCACAATCTTGGATATACGACCAAAAATAAAAACTATCAAAAATTCAGTTGACCCAGATTAAGAAAAACGTCGTAGCGTAAAATGAGAGCACTCCATATAATTTGTTGAGAAGTTTTGTCATTATTTTTATAGAAATACAAATATTTTTTACTCATGAAGCTTAATTGTTATTACATACATGTATTTCACTAGTATAAAAATTACATGTATCAGATACATTCCTAACTTTTTACCAGGTTTTCTATATCACAACATTTTCTATTTAACTTAAACAACTTATTTATTCAAAACAAATAACATAATACATAAAAATATACCTAATAACTAAACTTAAAATTTAATAATTAAAATATATTATTAAAAGGAGTCCCTTTAGGCAAGGTTCTGAAGATACTGGCAGCGTTAAACAACCATATTATGTTTAACTTAGAGATACATCCTGTCATAATATTAAATAAACTAAATACTAAAGAATAATCCGATGGTGACGTTATGTCTGCCTTCACGTTAACCTTCACTTTCTCAATATACTATATCATCCACTTATTTTTGGATGTTCTTTTACACGCAAACGATCAATTGATGGAGATAGACCAAAACTGTGTTCAAGGATGGGTTAATACAAAATATTGAAGAAAGTCAAATACTTGAATATTACGTAACTTATCCATTAATACACATACTTTGTAACAAGCTTAAAGTATTTTAACATAATATTTTTTGTAATATTTTCTTATTTTAAAATGATTGTGAAATAAAAGGGTGATTTCTTTGGCGGCTGGATAAACCATAAGTTTAATACGTTTAGAGACATTTAAGCCAAGGCCAGAGATAGAACCTCACGGAAGTTGAATATTTAATATCAAGGGAAATAGCTGGTATTAGACGAAGGGTATGTAAATGTATACGCCTTGAAATATTTACAAGATGACGCAAGTGTTTCACGCGGCTATGAAACACTTTATTTATCGCACTTTTATACTTAGTAATATTGTTCTTGTTTAAATAAAAGTGTTATGGATGATTAAAACTGATAGATAGTAGGAAAATTGTCAGAAATACTAAACTGGCTTTAACGAGTTGCATACTCTTGCGCTCTTGCTCTTGCCGGTATGTCATATTAGGTGTACTGTAATGGTCTCAAATTGTGTATACAAAAACCGGCATTATAGTTTATATGATGTTTATGTACCAAATATAAATGAGTAAACATGATGTGGACCATATTAAGTATTTAATATGCTGTATAAATATGTACTATATATATATATAGACGATAAATAAACTGTGGACGACCACGTATTGAATAAAAGTGCAATCAATATCGTATATTCATACAATGTCAGTACATTTCAAGGGCGATGTAATTATAGCTATACGTTGTGTTCTTGATAATATATTCAACACAATTTTTATTATTTCATTGTGAAGGGCTTTATCAAGGATTACAAACAATTTCAATGTAATGGTCGCTTATTAGCTTTTTATATTTAATAATAAATGATTTTTATTCAACTAAGAACTGCTTTTGTTTCAATGCATTTTATAAAAATACTAGCAGACTCGGCCAACCGTTGCTGTGGCTAAGGTTTTTGTTATATTACATAGTAATAAACTATTCAAGGGAAACGGTAGGAGAACTTATGTGAAACGTCGGTACTTTTAACACAGCGTCACAGCTGTTAGAATTGTTAATAAACAAATTTTCAATAAAATAAAATTGCGACTATAATTAAAGATCAAAGCTATCCTACCTCTTAAGTTGGACCAGACTGCTCACGGCGTGCCAATTTAATTTAAAATCAGTTAAGTAGTTTTGGAGTTCATCGCGGACAAACATCGTGACAGGAGATTTATATATATTAAGATTAAAATTGGAATTCGTCATCAAACATCAAGGTCAGGTGACATCTACCAACCAATGGTCTGAGAATATATTTATATGAATAACCATAAACATTAGTCGAAGGGCACCATTTTAACTAAGATACTAATCTCTTTTTATCATAGCGTGGACACTATTTGGCGGAAAGAGACGAAAGCCTCTACGTAGAAATACCTATATGTGTCTATGCAAAATTCGACAATTTTTAATGAATATATGTGTGTTTTTTTTCAGATTTTAATAGTTTAGAACTTTTTCTATCTTGACATAACGAAGAAGTGAAGGACTAACTTTCAATCACAGTAAATGCTTGTTGCACTAAAAATACAGCCTTAGCCGTTCTTTAATGGCTTTTAAGTAATTCGATAATAGAACCGCGAAAATACCTTCGAAGCAGCCGTGACCGCCCCTTACAAATGTAATAAAACGCCATGTATGAACCAGAGCAAGTTCAAGTAAAAATCGATGCAGGTATTCGGGTGAATTCGTACGTTGTCGGCATGAGTCGGATCTAGACTTCATGATTTTAGTAAAGTTCAAATTAATACAAAATAAATATTATGTTACAGTCACTGAATTGCAATCAAAGTAACATTTATGTTTTCCTTAGTTTACTCAATATAAATTGCTGAACGCACGTGTAAACAATTGACAACCAATACATGATTCGAGACCTTTATTTAAAAACATAGTATAATTTGAGACGAAAGTTTACCGTATCGATGAACACTATATAGCAGTTACGAAACCCATGAATATTTTGTATAGGATTCTTTTTTTAATACTTTTCATAGTTATGTTGCTATTCGGGTCGGAGATAAGTATAACAAATCAAATTAGTCGAAGCCATGAATATCAGGCGTTCCGAATTATAAATGTTATAAGACAATGTAAATGAAAGGAAACATTTTTATAACTAGTTTTAATATAATATAAGGCACAATTTTGCACGAGCCTAAATGCAGGAACTGAGTTAACCAACCATACCATTCATCACACAAGTTCTCTCTATCTTGGGGAAAAGGGTAGATTCCTCAATTCCTGGCAATTGTATTCAAGGGTAAATCACACATTAAGTACAAAAATATTTTCAAGAAGTTCAAACTTAGACCTCAGCGTTGAGAAACGCAACGCATCTCAAATAAGATAATATTTTATTTTACTTTATCTGTATTTTCATGCGTAAATTTAAAAAATGTTTTAACGTGACAATTTCAATATAAATTTGGTTAGTGAGGTTTTATTGGCATTATTCTGTTTATAGTTAATATTATTTGACCTTTAACCGAACGAGATCATAAAAGTTAAAACACCGTCATACGAAGTATCGATTTTTTGTAAACCCTATTAGTTCGACATCCCGACCGTAATTCTATTAAAGTCGCTAGTGCTTTTTTCGCAAAAAAATGTCATAGTAACCTTGCGAGGGTCACTCGTGTCAGTGTTATGACATTGAAAAGTTTTATAGATAAGACTATACGTACTGTATAATCTCTAAAAAGTCTCTAGCTGAAAATTATGTCATTGGGAATTTTTTCTTATAATATAATCGACTGGCGCTAAAACTTTAGTATGACCTGGCCTAATGTTGACCTCAGATAGCGTCTTTTTCATTGATCATTTTTTTTAATTATTTATTTAATTTATATATATATATATATATATTTGTATGTATACACAAGTAAATAACACACGTCAGAATTTTTTGGGCTTTCTGAGTCAAGGTTAAAAGTCACAGGCTTAAGCCACCGGGCCACCGCTTTGTAATAGGTACTATACGTATATCTAATATCTCACACTTATAAAAACGACAGTTTAATTTATTTGATAGATGTATTTTGAGTTCCATTGTGCTGCGAATAGCGCGCTGCTGCGGTCAGGGCCGCCATTCATTGTTGTGTATTCATCTAACCTACACTTTTCGTTTTTGACTTCCAACTTTAATTTTACGCTTACAAAATATTCAATCACTTTTCATAGCAACAAGATGTTTTTATATTTCCATGATCATTTTCATAGCCGTAAAGTGATCCTCTCCTTTAACTGATGCACGCCGTGACATAACACTTACGGGTATGATCATAATGTAACTGCTTTAAAAGGGATGACTGAGTGTATTAAGAGTAAATCGTATTAACTCACCCATTGTATGAACTACCATAGAATATATGAGGTTATATATCTATACTTTCAGAATTGAGTTGTGTAGTTTGTTCTTAAAAATATTAGTGTTTAAAGTTTTTTTTCCTTAGAGCAATTCGTAGGCCTGGATAGCCTAACGGCAGTTTCTAGGTCTGCGTTTATTTTTTTAATATTGCAGAACTTTAATTTAAATCATTATATGCTTGTTTTTTCTTAAATTCTTGGTCCGACCCCTTAGTAGTTTACAGAACTAAATATAGATCTAGACGTTATATTAAAAATTGCATTTCGTTAAGCTTCGATGCATAATGCATTGTAGTCCATAAAACCTAAGTAGATGTAAATCCCGTAGCACTCGTAGCAAACTATTCAGATACAGTGTAGCGGAAACTGCCATGTCGTAGGATATAATGACTAGATGCCGCATACAGAGTATTCCAATATCGCGGTCAGACCTCGAGTTAATTGCTATAGATTGCCACTTACTAAACGATACCTAATACGTATTAATAGATTTCATAAAGTTTGCTATTCATTGCTGATTATGAGGAACCAAAGAAAGTATATAAGTTATAAAACACGAACTGTTACTGTACAATCTTCGTTAAATATTAACAACAAAACTAAAGTGTATCGATTACGAGTTTTGTCAAATATGTTCACTTACTAATAATAGATTAATAGGTGGAATGACCATTAAAAAAACGGTAACATTTCTTTATATTAAACATTTAATATTACTAAACACAAAACAGTGCCAAATATTAAACAAAAGTTGACGAAACTGCATCCACATTTATTCCTGATTTAATTTAATCAGAAGTTTATTCAGTTAGGCATTGGCTTGTATCCAAGGGGTGTAACGGGAGACACGTGTATTGACACCGGGGTATGTTGGGGTACCACACTGGTAACCCCAAGAACAGATACCCACTACAGCATTATTGTGAATAAGGGGACCACCAGCATCATACTGACACTGATCTCGGCTTCCCACGTCCAGCCAGCCGGAGCAAAGCATGTTGTCCGTCACACTTTGACCCAAAGATCTATATCTATTTTTACACACTGTCTGATTGACTGTCCAAATTTGCACTTGCCGTAGTTGTTCCGAAGGAGGACCGCCATTCTGCAAAATATCGTTTCATAGGTATTGATTTCCAAGGATTTTATTTAGCGTTTGACAAATAGTCTGATTTTGTTTATCAATGGTTTCTACCGAATTTTTAGAAAAATATCTAGAACATTCTGTACCCTAACGCCCATACCCAACCTATCTCAATCCATATTTGACCATCTGAAATAGACATCTTAATCCAAATATCCATAAAACTGTGCCAATAACCAACTGACGGATTGTAATAGCCATCTGTCGATACAAGCTAACCATGGATTGTCTTCGTTGGGTTTGGTTATTGGGATGGAGATAGGAGATCGAACGACTGTCAGGGTCTGATCTCAGATTTTTTTCATCTGTATTTGTGGATATATTGTTGGGTTCGGGCGTAAGAGTACTTTACTGTTTTTCATTTACGTAAATATTATTTGCAATATCTTAACATCATTGACGATAATTTAAAAATATTATTAATATTATAAATAGAAACTAATACGGAGCTGGAAAGCATTGATCTTCCATAATTCAACATGGAATGTTTTGAAACAAAAAATACAAAGTTTACAAACTTCATAGTAACGGGTTGATAAATCCTTAAGAAAGTGTTTATTTTTTACTTTAGCAAATTGATAATTTTATTATATAGTACATGCTTAAACCTTAGATGACCGTGAGTTGTCTCTTTTTAATTAACTTAATTGTTTCAGAGTTACATATTATAATTGTAAAACATCTTTTGGTATATTGGCTATTATATACGTTAAATAAAATATAAATATGATTCTAGTTGCCCCTTCCAAAAGGTATCGTGTGGATAAGAATGGGCTTTACTCTTACTCTAGTTAAATAATTATATATGAAGCCAATGTAGTTTATGTTTTGTATTAAAAATGGTCCATTAACAGACGTTTAGGTTACTTACGTAAGTAAAACCCCAACCAATAGCCCAAACTGCTTGATTGTCGGTGAGCACATAATTAACACCCGCTATAGAGGCAGGCCTGACAGAATTACTATAAATGAAATTGGATGAGCTCTGGATGATAGCAATGTCGCCGTCTTGAATCCGTGGATTGTAGTAAGGATTAAGGATTACTCGGGTTACAACATGGACAGACCCGCCGCTATTCGCCCAGCTTGACCCAACTCTCATCCGCCATAAACTTGTACTATCACCGCTACATAAAAAAAATATACCTTATTACCAAACTACTACTAATGTGTAAAGACTTTTTTGACTAGAGCTTTCTAAAATATTGTTAGCTTATTTGAGGATGTTTATTTATTTGTATACGTACAAAGAACTAGCCTTTTAGGGAAGTTTTAAAGTACATACGAAATATTAAAAGTTTTACATTGACGGCTCAACTAATTTCAGGTGGTATATTTTCCACCACCCTATACTGAACCGTGACATGGTAAACGCCCAACGTAGCGTCCCAGATTAATTGCTCTTTAGGAAAACAATTTTTCTGCAAATCTAATTATTCCTATTTGTCAGTTTTAAATATATATTACAACGTATAAAATTACAGTTTTCAAATAAAAATACAGACAAACTAAATAAGCCTACAAAATGGAATAACTTATCGAAGCAATCAAAGTTAGTTTCCATTCTAACAAAATAACTTACAAGAAGCAGCTTGCCGCAGTCAAAACTGATTTTGTATTTATAATAGAACCAGCGCAGACTTGGGAATAAGTTACATAGTCCTTGGACCTCAATAATGCGGTAGCGAAGGGATATGAAGTTATAACTGCCACTGATCCTCCGGCAATCCTTTGTTGTGGGGCGGAAGCCGCTGAAACATTAAAAGTTGTATTTTATTTAATAAATTTTAAACTATTAAACATAATTTACTAGAATTTATCAAACAAATCTTATAAAAAATAAATTAAGATTAATGAAGTGCAAATGATATTCTAATAGCGTGAAGTCTCGGTGTTGCTCAGCTGGATATTTTGGATCGCAGACTTTTTTGTAGTTATTGAATATTGATGTTTTATATTAAACTGTACGCTATATATTATTTTCCTATTTTATTTTGTAATACTAGTGTAGATTGATTTGTGGCTCAATTTTGGATAAAGACAACAACTTACCCGAGGCAATAGTAAGACATAGAGCTAATATTTGTATTGGCAGCATGGTTTTCGATTGCCCACTACCTTGATTAAAATGTTCACTGTATTTTATATAAAGTGTTTTATTTACTGTGATAATAGATAACGATTAATGAAATATGCAATACTTGAGGAGTTATGAATCATTTTAACTATACGATACTTATTGAAAGTGGTTACTAAGAATTATTCGATAAAAGTACTGGAGTTATAGGATAAACTGATACCGAATCCTTTCTAGAAATTATACAATCCACTTAGGAAACCATATAACCCACTGCGCGTTTAAGCTTTCTTAGATATATACATTGTGGCTTTAGTTACATATTCGTAAAGATAATTCATAGAAAAACAGCGATTTGGTTGGACAATTAAAAATACAATATACAATTTATTATAGAAATTTTATTCAATTACATTACTTGATCGGCAGTCAAATTTTCATAAAATTAAGCGTTGTTTCTAATCCATTGCGTATAACGTGATACTTTAGTGTTGATATCAGGGTATCTACTGCTTCCGCATTCCTGTCCCCATGTGTAGACTCCGACCAGGAGATTGTTATAAATCAAGGGACCACCATTGTCTCCCGCGCATTGGCCTCGGCCACCGGTGTTAACCCAACCACTGCAAATCATGTTGTCGGTGACTGTAAAGCCCAAAGGACGGTATGCGTTTCTGCATGTGACGTCATTTACTGTCCAGACTTGAACGCGACGAAGCTGTTCAGAGGGACCGGCATTTTGCTGTAAATGGAAGGGATTTAATTATTTAATGGCAGTAAATAATAATATATAGAATAACCTAAGTCCTATAACTTTATTATTATATTCTCTATACTGAAACCTACAAATTTACAACTAGTGAGTCAATAATAATTCTAATTCATAAGCAATTTAAAATACAGTTTAAATTTATTCACGTACCCCAATACGTCCCCAACCAAGAGCCCATACAGGAGAGTAGTCAGGTACAAAGTAGTTAGCACCAGCAATCGAGACAGAACTAACAGTGGCAGTAAAGGTGAACTGGGTACTGGATCGGACGATAGCAATATCATTGTCTCTTGTTACAGCGTTAAAGCCAGCATTGAGTATGATCGAAAAGACGTTGTGTATAATACCACCACTGTTAGCATTGGAAGACCCCACACGAATCCTCCAACGGCTCAATGGATCACCTCTGAAATAATTACGGAATATAAATATAATGTATATAAATATAAGACACATCTAAATAGATGTATAAAATCTCTTATGTGTAATTAATAAATTATATCAAAACTTTGAGCGTATCTCTGGAACCAATGTCGAACAAATAGAATAAAAAGAAGTTGTTTTTTTTAATAATTAAGTAGGGAAATATAAAGAGATCTTACACGTAGCAAGAAGCACTAGAGAGGATAGCTCTATTGTTAATGATTGCTCCAGTACAAGACTGAATCCAGGCTACATTGTTTCTGGAGTATAATGCTGAAGCAACGTATGGATATTCGTTGATTGTAGTAACTGCTCCTCCGACGATTCTCCCTTGAGGCGAGGCTGAACATCCAAAAGAAAAAATATTCAGTATCAAATAGTATAGTTCTAACTAATTTTTCGAGATAATCTTTGTGATCATGTGATGATGATGATATACTAGACCATGCCACTATAATACAAACTCACACGTAATTTTCAGATCAAAACTAAATTATGAAACTGAATTTTATTACATTTAGATTACCACTAAGAAAAATTTAAATTCAAACCTGAGACAGCAGCCAAACAGAGAGTCAAGGCAATACTTAAAACACGCATATTTTTAAATTACCCAAAATACATATGACACCAAATACAATATCTGTCTTTATATATTAGATCAAACAGAACTATTAAAGAGTCAATACTTGATAAGCTGCCTGATTACTGGAAATACAAATCTTATCAAAGGTATTAATTTATAAATATCACAACTATAAAATGTTGAAATCTGACTTGACTCGTTGAGTATTCGTTGCTCGCATTTCAATGAGAAAGAAAGAAAAATCATGATTTCATCTGATATTAAATTTCATTGTGCTTTTCACTACATTAATAATGATTAGAATAAGTGCATACATACATTAATTATATTAAATTTAACGTGCACTAAACAGATTTTTCGTAGGTATTGTTTATGCCTTCTTCTGGCAGTGTATGCGATATCTCTCCTAATGTTTTATTATTATGTTATTGCATTCAAAATATCCACTGTGAGACGGTAATTATAAAAAAATAAAATAGCAACAAAAAAATACCCTTTGGTAATATGGTATAAATTAAGAATATTAACAATAAACAATGTAAAATTCTCTATTACAAATGTAATTAACGTCTTAAGATTTTATCTTACAAGACAAACAGCTTAGCAGACGCAAAACCGAAGGATTCGTTTTATAAGCAATCACAAAACCATAGCAACTATTATTAATTTTCACATACACTTTAAACATTGCAACAACATATTGTTTTCATTGATTTTATCTATATTTGGCTAATCTCTGTTCAATTGATTTCTTGTTAAATTTGATAAGGAGTTCTTAAAAATGTAAATAATTAAGTAAAAACAGGTAACATGATTCAATCGACTGGTCAACAATATTTTGAAACCGAATTATTTATATATACTAACGACTTACATAATGTTTAGTTAAATCAGAAAATAATATGTGTATATAATTAGTGTTAGTAGCAATTAGATATACCACCACCATCACGGCACCCGAAATGACGGTGTCTAGGGCTTAGGACGACATTACCTCTGAAAAGTACATAAATATATATAATTATATATAAAGGATATACTCACAACAATTCAGTTAATGTTCAGCCAAAATTGCAAAAATCAAATATGGACTAGTGTCTCTAGTGAGTCGGTGACACCGACAACCCATCTGTTTGCCCAACTTTGACAAAGGCCTCCTCCATTTCTTTCCACTCTGCTTTGAGCTTGCCTTGTCCATATTTTACGAGTTACAGTTTTTATTTCGTCCTCCCATCTTCGAAACTATCTGTTTCGTTTTATATGATATATGATATTTATATTTACGATAAGGATTAACATGTTATGAAATGTTTGTGTTAAATGATCTCATATTCCCCAATCGATCTTTTGAGCATAATATGATCAAAAAACTATTTGACATCGTCAACGCCTTCGTGAAATGGTACAATTGTATGACGATACAAATCAGATTGCATCAGGTTGTTAAGTCGACAATATGAAATATTAAACGTGCGTTCTTTGCGATCTTTTATACTGACTTTTTTGTTAACAGTAAATTTAGTCCGTGTTAGAAAACACAATTATTTCAATATTCAATTAAAAGTTATTATTATGCTTAACAGAGCACTAACAAAATTTATACAACATATAATGAGGACGACAAAATTTCCGTTACAATAAAATAGTGACCTAAAATTTTTTCATAAGTATGATTTGTAAGATAATAATTTATTGATACTTATTTTACTGTATCAATTTAATTCAAACTTTTAATGATATTAGCGATTGACTCGCTTTTCATGTACAAATATTAAACCTTCTAAATAAATATTAAATATCATATTTAGTATTTATACGACTGGTACCCATGACGTACGTACTTCTGTACCGCAAAAGTTGCTGTCAAATTTGCTTTTTATAGAACTCAGAATTATTTCCTCACGACTTAAACATTGAAACTGTACTCCAAGCACCTCTACTGTAACAAAAATTATTGACTGAGCAAGAAGAAGAAGTATTCTAAGCCATCATTTATTTCTAATGTCAAAACAGCATGGTGGTAACAAAGGAGATTTTTTTGAAAAAAGAAGAAATAGTGTATATTTAAGAACAGTTGAATCTCAATTGTTGAGCAACGTTACTGGTCGAATGATTTGGTAAGTTTCTCTTTGGTGGGTTACCTTCGCGTCTAGATAACAATATTTAAACATTAGAATCGATGACTTATATATAGTAGGGACAGAAGGATGTTAAATTAAATAAAGTAATCCATTCAGTGAATATATGGCAATATAAATATGCTGCGTAGATAAAATAAATCATTTTTTATAGCTGTAGAATAGTGATACATATTGCTATGCAATTTTTAACAGGCGTTCATTAAGTAATATTGAAATATCTAATAAATTTTTCCTTGACATCAAACTTTAAATAAAGACAGTCTAAAGGTTCCTTGAGATAATTTGTTTATCTAGAAAAGCCTCAAATGAATCAATTTTGTAGGTTGAAACCTAACGAAAAAAACAAAACATAGAAATTTAAACCACAGTCTATCACTATTTAATCAGCAACAAATGTTATGTTAAAATTTAATAAATAGATTAAGACATGGTTTCTATTGATTTACTTTAATTAAATATTATAAGTTGGGTAGAATCAAGCAAGGAGCCAAAATACTTACATTGTTGTTATTTTTATACATTTTTCATTTATAATATTTTTATACATACAGGCGTTTTGTATCCATAGACTTGGAGTCTATCCCAAGATGTCAATTAAAAATCAAGGCTAAGAATATTCATAGAGGCTCAGGCCACCCCTGAAAAGCCAACGTGATGTAATAAATAAGAATAATAAACATAAATTATACATTGATATTTATTTTAAACATTCTGGCTTATCCAGTCGACGTAGTTGGAAACTTTCATATTAATAGCGGGTACATCAGGATTACTGCAGTCACGTTCTACGTCATCCCATACATGGACGCCAACGAAGACTCCATTATGATAGATTGGACCGCCAGTGTCACCTCCACACTGTCTGCGACCGACGTCAGTGTTTGTGCAGATCATACTTTGGCTTACGTTTAAACCTGTCTTCCATTTGTAGACTTCACCACATTTTTTCCAATTAGTAGTGCGAACCACAACCTCACGAAGCTGTTCGGAGCCGCGTCCCGGATAGGTCTGAAAAGTATTTAAAAAAATATTTTATTATTGCTGTTTTTGAAAATTAAATATAATAATAAGTTACTAAATCATAGTGTATTTTTTCGATTAGAGACATTTACTATATGGCGACACAAGTAGATAAAGATTCCTCAAAATTGGCACAAACATTTATTCCCAATAAGAAGGACTTTAAGCCTGAATTAGATTTCTTAGAGACTTAGATTTCTTCAGTATGTTTGCTTACCACTTGGTCGTATATTCCCCAGCCCACAGCAACAACAGCCTGATTCTCATATACGATATAGTTCTTGCCTGCAATGGATGCGCGCTGAACATTCTCGTTGTATTCAATAGCAGTGGCTAATCGAATAATAGCTATGTCATTGTCTCTAGTGCACATATTGTAGTCGGGGTGAAGAAATAATCTGCTGGCGGTATGTATGACACCACCACTTGATAAGAAGCTGGAGCCCACACGAACTCGCCATGTTGTTACTGGAATAAATTCTCTGAAAACAAATTGTTTAGGATTCGAATTTCAAACATGTCATAGCTTGAGAAATTCTTCTTCTTTATTATATTTACTATGAAACAAAAGATTAACTGTTACTAACGGCTAATATTCACATATATGAGGAACATCGTGATTTAATATATTTTGATATAATTAAATATTTTCCAATAATTTTTTTATAAAAATTCAAAGAAGAGTTTTACATATTTTCTTAAAAGTGCTTCGTAAAAAATATAAATGAATATAGTTTATGTCTTTTCCAATACCTAACACAAGCTGCAGCCGTGACAACAGATCGTACGTTAACAATGACTGCACTGCATTTATGCCAGTGGTGGTTTAAATTCTGGTTGTAATCAAGAAGTATGGCAGCAGATGGATGTTTATCGATAGTAGTCTCAGTACCGCCTACTATTCTAGGCTTTCGATTGGACTTTCCTGAAAATAAATGGGATTTTTTTAACTGTGGTAGGTTAATACATAGCGGTCGTTCAACATTACATTCTGATCCCTAAGTAAGCGTTTGTTATTAAATATTTTTGAAAGTACAAATTACCTCTTAATATTATTAATCTTGGTAGATACAGATACAATTCTAAAAACTTTTTACTTCAAACAAATCATATACTTATAAATAGAGTCTTAAAGGCAGACATACTGACGGCTTTAAATTATCAGATCGGCCCCTTGCTGTTTCCAACCAAAGACAAGATCAAGGCCCTTTTTTTGATTAAATGTAGGACTGAGATACGATCCATTAAAAATCCAATGTCAGATTAGGGTAAAAAAATGCCTTCACCGGGAAAGGCGTACTTCGCTCACTCCAGTGAGCTTCCGTCCTGCCCTTCAGGCGATTGAAGACGCAACTGTGCTAGTCGCGGGAAGAACGACCCCAAAACAGCTAAGCCTAGCTGAGCTATAAAGGCCCTTAAGGCCAACAGTGAGATTCCATTCCAAAAAAAAACGATCTGACTAATTTCATAATACATACACGTTTATATTTTAAATAGTATTCTTTGTAATATGTGTCATACCTGACGGCAAACGTATGCTACAGCTTGAAGCCAACGAACTTACAACACAGAGAGTCAAAAATACGCTAAGGATTCGCATATTTACTTCGCACTATTTAAAAAAGTATTTACTGACGCTTATATCATATATAACGGATAAGCCTTCGAGATATAATAATCTCTTTAAGTGGAATTAAGGCGAGATAACAAAATTTTTTTATTCATTAAGTATATGATAACTTGCTATTTACAAATTCCCGGATCAATTATTTATTATAGAAGTTCTAAAACACCGTGTTTCGATAAAATTATACAAGAAAATATGATATCACAAATTTTACACACATAAATACACGTCAATTATATTAGATCATAAGCAAGCTAGAATTGGAAAAAAATAACCATAAAATAAGAATATTAAAATAAAAGATGACTTAAACTAAATAGAAACTTAAATGTAATTAAGAACATGATAAACAATGTTTCGATTAGTTGGGAGATTTTTGTAAAATATATCAATATTTTCATGAATGTTAGTTACTAAGTTGTAAGAGCGAAATAGCCTATTCATTACATGTTATGTATTAAAGACTTATTATTATTGTTCAATACAACTAGGGTAATATTATTATTATTAAAATAAGTAGATCACCTGTTTTACAAATAATTGATTGCGGCTTTGCTAGTCAGTAATGTTACAACTTTAAGTTGGACTTTCCAAAGAACCATTAATCTCGTAAGTTACAAAGCAAGGGTGGCACTTCCCAAACCCCCGAGTGAAAATATCAAGGTTTTATCCCTGTAGGGGATATCGCTTTACTTTAGTGACGATCCCAAATACTATTCCTGGCGAAACAATAATGGAATTAGATAGAATCTGGTCATCTGTTGGATAAAAATATAAATAAAACAGATATAGTAGAGTGTCCATCCTATGCCCTTATTAACAGTTATATTATATCATATTACAACCTTATGCGACATAAGTCTTCGTTGGTTAGTCAAAACAATAATTTTAATGTATAGATACAAAATAATAGGTACAGATTGTAATTAAGTCAGTTTATCGATACGATAAAGCAGAATTTAATCAAGCTTTCGTAGAAATCCATGCTTTGATTGTTACATCAAAAGCTATTGTTTGTTGAGCTTTGGCAATGAAATATAGATAGAGGTACGGGTGATAGGAGAGAGATTGGTCAATTGTAAGCCTACTGGGGCTAAACTTTGATGACATTGGCTTAACAATTGTTTAAACTAAGTAAAATAGAAGTTATTCAAAAACTATGACTTGTATTTCTGAGGCCAAATGAAAGACGAAATGCACCACGCACTTGAATCATCGATAACAAGATCGGCAATCTTTTCGATTTATATTTCACCAATATAGTTCTTACATATTTATTTTATTAGCCAAAATTTTAAAACTTCATACAGACAACCTTTTTTAAAATATGTTTCAAAACGATTAACTTAGATACTCCAAAAAAAAAAAGTTTTTTTGTTTCAAATATTTATTTTATGTAAAATTATTTTTTCATAAAAAAAATAAAACACATTTTATTCTAATATAAATTTTGTATTAGAAAGCTTCAAGGCCTTATAAAAAGAGTCATTTACGAAGGTAAATAAATAGATCATTATAGAATATGGCTCATTTTATTGCTTGATCCATAGCATATGAATGCATATCGAAAAGTAGCGTACTTTTATTTTTAAGTAACTAAGTAATGTAAAATTCTCAATCGTTACTAGCTTTTCGATTATACTTATACAATACTTTCCATACTTTGCTTTTTGCTTTTCGTTACAATAACACGTAAAGATAAAAATACTCTTTTTGATTGATTAATTAATTTGACAAATTCCATTTTAAGTATATTTAAAAAAAATATCTAATTTTTCCGTTACTAACTATATTTATAAGGTAACTAGGCATTAGCCCTTAACCAATCTTCATAAGCTGAAACGCGAGTATTAACCGCAGGGAATCGAGCGTCTGCGCAAGGTGATGGTCCCCAAGAACATACACCAACAATTGCATTATTGTGATAAACAGGGCTGCCCGAGTCGCCGAAACATGTGTTTTTTCCTCCAACGTCTAATAGGCCCATACAAAACATGTTTTCTCCTAAGTGCTGGCCATTTTCAATATAGCGCTGCGCACATATGTTCCAGTTGATTGAGTATACTTGGACTTCTCTTAACTGCTCGGCTCCTTCGCCGGTAGTCTATAACAAATGACTACTATAAAATTATGTTGTAAAGCTAATAATAATGTTGTAAATTTGCATATTAAGTGTAACTATATAATTTTTGCTATAAGTTTAAATTATTACTCTTATTATTATAATGCACTAAAAGTCTCAAATAGCCAAACAACTAATTAACTAATGAGGCTACAACTTTGGCCCGCTGTAAGATTTTCATACAAACATTTTACGCAGAATTTTCTAAAGTTTTAATATTGAGTGAACCTCATGTATACAAGAGCTATGAGCACTTGCTCATTTTGATAGATTCATTTTTATTGTTATCTTAATATCGGTAGCTTGTTTGTACTTACCAAATTCATCATTCCCCATCCAATTGCCCATATAGGTTGATTATCTCCTAAATAATAATTCCTTCCTGCAACCACTCCGGGTGCTACGTTTTCATTGAATTCAAATGAAGTTTTCGACCGAACGATACCAATGTCGTTAACTACTGTTCGTGATATGTATTCGGAATGTATTATTACTTTCGAAACGTCATGCACGACACCACCCGAGTTTTTAAAAGCAGACCCTACGCGCATCTTCCGGTAATATAATGGCACAATGTCTCTAAAAACATAAATGATGTAGTAGGTACAGTATCAGAAAAAAAAAAGCATTTTTATTGAGTTCACCTATCAACCTATAATAATTTATTATTATAGCATCGGGACTATTATACATGCTGGGTAAACGACTAAGGTGGCAGAAGTGTCATGACACAAAATTCAATATTTAATTTTTTGTCTCTTCTCGAGCCTTGCCACACATAACGATATCATACGCCGGTCCCTTTCCACCGTCAACGTGCCAAGTCTACTTGAGCCGACTGGAATTGCAAGAGACCGGACGGAATTATGTTAATTCCATGGAAGATGGAATATGATTTTGTCCCATTTGACGTCATGACCTTTGATCCGTAGGGTTCTAGAATGTTTAGGGAAAAAGTAAAAAGGTTAGTCGACCTCACAGGAGACCGAAGAGCTGTCAACTATCTCGGGCAAAGAATTAGTCTAGCTACTCAAAGGGGAAGATGGGACACTGCCAGTGTCTTCGGAACCTTGCCTAAAGAGATTCTTTGTAATAATACATTTAAGTTTTGTATTTTTACATTTGTTTTTGTTAAAGTAGTAACTATTTCTTACAACTAGTGCTTTATATACTTACGTTAAGCAATGAGCCGCTGTCAAAACGGATCTACTATTGATAATGGCGCCGCCACACATCTGGTAGTGAACATTAGCAAAGCAGTCATATCCTATCAGAGCTACGGCGGATGGATACCGATCAATAGTCGTCACATCACCGCCGATAATTCTGCCATATCTAGGTTCGCTTTGCGCTGTGGGGTTTGCTACAAATAAAACCTAATTTAGTTCCACATTAACACAAACGATAAGACAAATCAATTAGCTCACACTGCCGAATCTTTGACGTTATTTTTGGATCAATAAATCTAAAAAACCTCTGCCATCATTAATATATGTACCTGTGGCAACAGCCAAGACTAACCATAACCCTATAATTCCACGCATTTTCCACTCTTAATAAACGAATAAAAGAAGTGGTGGCGTTTTATAAAGTAGCGGAATCGATAATTATTTATTTATCTTCGAAAAGTTATCTGTATTTATAAGCTGTCAAAGTATTAAATATACATTAATTTAAATGTATATGAATTATGCAAATGCTGATAAGTTTAATGATTGTCTGAGTGAATTAGGATATTATTATTAAAGTCTATAATCTGCAAAAGTCAATTTTAGTTTTTCAAGATATCGATTCTTATCTAATTTTGTGTTATATACTTAATATATCATCTGATCGTTCTACAATAAATTAAAGTGCATATCTAAAATATTTAATGATTTTTCCGTTATTCTACAAGGGTTTAAATATCTGTTATTTAAATTATAAATGTTATAATGCTAGTCTAACTACCTGTAATAATAAGTTGTTGTAGTTAACTGATAACTTGAAATAAAAATAACTACGCACATGTATGTCTACGTACACACGTAATTCCCACTAAGCAAATAAATATTAAAGATTATATCGCCAGGATTATATATAACATTGAAAAATATAACGAATCAAATAATCTTTTCAGAGTGATTAGAATTTAACTTACTTCATAGCTCTGATTTGAGGGCTTTCAAAGTCTATAAATATATTCCAAAATGCTGTGTATATTCTGTAACGTTTGTCAAACCAATTTATCTTTAGGTCAACCTATTTACCCAGCGTAATCCTGTCAACACGTCTATTCGATGTGTCAAATTAACATAGGAAGGTGCTTTTGCTCTGTGAAAGCGTCACTAATTGTGTTGGATTAAATGGAGAGACCGACTTATCTAATTGCCAAGATTGCGTGCCTTATATTTCTAGTTTAAATCATTTAAAAACATGTTTTAAAGAGAGTAAAATATTCTTTACGATGAATTTATGTTTTAAAATGAGTCCCGACCATGGTATCATTATAACATTTATCATGAGTTCAAAATTATAAAATGCTTTTCACCTGGAGATGGTAGTAGTAAAAGTATGACGTGGATTTAACTTTAGTTTAGACCGCTTAGTAATTGAAATATTTTGAATGCTCTAGATATTATTTCTTAAGATCTTATTGGCACTTTGAAAACTATTAGTCTTTAACGTTGCCAATAAGATCTAGTCTAGATCTAGTCATAAGCATGTTTCTCAACGCCCTAACAAGGTCAAAATATAACCCATATAAGATTAAGAAAGTTGGCAAACATCCATTTTCTAAACGCAATATCGTAAAATACTTTTATTTCTGTATTGGATGAAGCGCAATTTTCGTTTGTTTGGTAAGAACCTATTTGACTAACTCAATAAAATAATGTAAATTATCTTATTGTCTTATTGTGAATAGTATTACAAACCAAGAGTCTCATTTAAGTATAATTTATTAAATTATTATAACATAAGTATATTATGACACATTAAATAGAATACACTGAAAAAAACTTTCAGTTGTTTAGTTTCAACAACAATGCTCCAAGTGGTGGCAAGTCAATGAAATATTCCATACTTTCAAATTATTCGTTAGGTATTACATAAGTACAGTTCCGAATGCCTGGTGAACCTCGAAGGCCCATCTTAAATGTTTTTAGGGGGTGGGGCCACGCTACCCCGCTGAATAGCAGAGGGATTAGAGTGTGTACTGCCACACAGTCCCCGCGTCAACATCCATGGCGCGGGCCAGCGAAAGCGCATTTTCACCTCATTTAAGAAAAAAAGACAAAAGACATTAAACAAAACCGCCTTAGTTTATTTACATATATATTTAAGTAAATAATAAAAGGGAATACATACTATATATGAACGATTAGTTGTACGCCCACTTGTAAACAATAAATTCTACAAAGCAGTTTTGATTGTAATACCTCCTCATTAGTTATACAAACATAAATTATAAGTATATATTCTTGTTCCGGAATGTAAAATCTTAGATTGGGGAAGAAGTCTTTTGGTATTATAGTATGTATGAATGAACATGTAATCAGATCTCATTGACTATATTTATATTTCTCTCATTGATTATTTGTATCTGGCTGGTTTTGGTATCATTAAAAGTAATTCCAAATTCAAATAAAAAAAAGTGTGTGATTTTTATTTGTTTTTCGTACCGTCACGATGAGTGAATCTAATGAAGAAATTCGATGCATTTTAAAATTTTACTACAAAAAAGGTAAAAATGCAACGCAAAAAAAATTGCGATTTTTATGGACCTTGTGCAGTGACTGTGAGAGTAGCACAAATTTGGTTTAAGCTTTTTCAATCCGGAAATTTTGATGTCAAAGGTGCGCGTCGCTCTGGTAACCCTATTACGGATAAAATGGATGCCATTTTTAAAAAAAAGTGGAGCAATATTGTCATATCAGTAGTTACGGCGTAGCTGAAGAACTGGGAATGGACCACAAAAAAGGCGCATTTAAAAAAAACTGTATAGTCATATTCAGATTCAGATTTCCACCTGTTTCGGTCTCTTCAGAAACATCACGTGAGGACTGCTAGTCGTTGTATTTTGATCAGAAGTCCCAAAATTTATAAATCACTCATATCCCTTCCAAAAAGCAAAAAAATGGCAAAAAATAAACTATATTAAAAATTGTTATGAATTTTCCTAATAAATGCGAAGAAACTTTTTCCTCAACAAGTAAGTTGCGTTAAAAGCGATGTTGATAAATTTATTTATTTATTTTATTTATTAACACTTCGTTGCTTTACATAAAAGATAAAAATATATTAAACATAATTTAATGAAAAGCAACTGGCGGCCTTATCGCTTTGGAACGATTTCTTCCAGATAACCACTGTGAGTAAAGGAAAAAAAACATGGATTAAATTACATAAGGTTGCCTACCTTGAAGAAAGAAGTGCAAAAATACATAGGTATTACAAATACAATAAGAAGGAAAAAACATACTTAACAGAATATATAATTAAATTAGAAGATATAATAACATCGGACTTCATTAAGAATCGTTACTTAGTTTTAAAAATCGATAAATATATCAAGTTGCCGTTTTTGTCAGCCTGGATTCGCTACACCTAATTTTATATTAGTTGAAAGTGTTCTTAATTTAAGACAGCTTCAAACTAAGGGGTTTTAAGTATTTGAAAATGGTGCTATTGTACACAAGGTAAGTAAAACTGCCACCGCATTTTAACTCATGGTATGTATTATTTTCAAGCCAAGCCAAGATCAAAGAGATCATCCTACATCCTCCCATCTTTTGAACTTTGATCGAGGTTTTGCCTTACAAGGGAAAACGTAAGACCATTATCACCGGTAGCCAATACAGTTCTTGATCAAATATTGTTTCCAATGTTGGGTGATATCAATCCAGGCACGTTCACATTTGCATACAATATTGCACAGCTATGATTTATTGCAAATACCTATTGCTTTATTCATCAATACAGTATATTGATCAATCTATAAAAGTACCTGCAATCATGATTTTAAAACTTATTTAACTTTTCTTAGTATGAATCTTATTTAACAATATACTTTATTGTATTTAATTATTTATATTATACATAACTGAGCAGTGTTGGCCTAGTGGCTCGAGCTTGCGGCTCTCATCCCTGATGTGGTAGGTTCGATTCAAGGCTGCGGACCAATGGACTACTATGTACTTCTATCTATGTGCGCATCTAACAACAAGGCTCGCACGGTGAAGGTAAACATCGTGAGGAAACAAATCTTACACCCAAAAAGACGACGGCGTGTGTCAGGCATAGGAAGGCAATGATCATCTACTTGTCTATTAGATTGGTAAACGAACATGTAACATATACAGAAATCTGAGGCCAAGACCTAAAAAAGGTTGTAGCGCCTCCAAATTATTTCTACATCTTATTCCTAAAACAATAGACCTACGCAATCATACCTACATTGATAGTTTTACAATAAAAATTACAATTGACAAAAAATATATACCTACATCTTGTAGCGTAGTTATATTTTAGACACCTGATTCGATAGACTAAAGCAGAACAATTCAATAAAAAAAATTTTTTTAAAAAACTTGTCTGTAAGTTTATATATACGTATTGAATTATAGCAGAAATTGTAAATTAGTCATAGTAATAAAATATAAATACCAAACCTATGCAGTCTCACGATAAGGAGTTGATTGAACTACGACTTTGTTTACATATATTTGTATACGTAATATCTCATAAATATAATATTATTTGTTTATACTTTTAAGGGATTCATCTTAATATCTTTATTATTTATCATTAAAACTAAACATTTATATGAATTTTAAGATAACAAAGAGATGTACTAACCGGTTCATTAAATACACCTTCGTGCTCTTGAAATATTTGAAACTATTCCCGGAGATAAAGTTATTTCGGGTTGATGAGCACATTTGGAATAATTAACAGACAGACATGTATTAATCTTATTAGGGTTGATTTGTAAACTACTAAATAAGTAGGGAAGTTTGGTTAGTCCTATCTGACTTTATAGAAGTGCTATAAACGGCAAATTTAAGCCTGATTTTGCATAAATATTTACGTTAAATAGAACAATGCTATTTCATAAATAATCATATCATATCATCATAATTTTTCTTTTACCATTGTTGTAATCCAAGCATCTGTTTTCTTTCAAAAAATCCTTTTCATGATATTATAAACCTAAAGTTAAAATTAATTTGACGGTATGTCAAGCTTAATTATCTGAATATTGTTAAAACGGGTAAAAGATTAATGTAGAAAGTGCTAGTATAAATTTTATTTTGCATTATGAATGCTATGCATACATCTTGTGTATAAAATATCATACAGAAACAATAACAATAATCTATTTAAAAAATGCGAATTTATTACATTATTTAGATATGATTCGATTGCTTTTCATAAGCCGTAGTCAGGGTAATTATTTAGTTGTGCTTAATTGTAAAGTTCTAAGACAATATATTAAACAATGTCTTTATAATATTGTCTCCATTAATTTTTCAAGAGTACGTTCTTTGAACTTACGTGTCATTCGATTTACATGTAAAAATAAAAATATAGATCGAATATACTATTACATATATCATTATATTAATAATTAAGTGAAATGGACCTAAGAGTGCGTTCACAGTCTGAAATAACAAGCGTCTCTAACGATAAAGTTATTTATGATAATATTGTTCTTGTGCAGTTAAATAGTGACGGCTCTGTGGCTCAGTGTTTTTGTGTTAAAAAGTCAGTAAATATTTAAAACTCTGATGAATATTGGACAGAAGGAATATTTTCCGATTATAAATGGAGGTATGGGTGTTTTAAATTTATTTACAAAAACTAGTTGCTAGTATAAACGCATTAACAGATCACTATTTATAGATATATATTATGTATCAAAGTTTGGTATTCACGCGTCACCGGAGGATAGTGCCCGGCTTGTAAGAAGGCTTACGTGGTAAGTAAGGTGAAATACAACGAGAGAGTTTTAAATCTTAAAAAGACATATGTATACCTAAGTAGTCCTTAGTCGATGTAGACCTTATGGGAATTTGGAAAGCTTAACAATATGGAGTTTACTGGACAGGAAAAAATTAATAACATAATAAAGTACTTTCACGCATGTAGGAAATAATACGTTTATATAAAAAAGAACTTTAGCATTTGTTTTAACATTTCTTTTAAATTATTTTATCTTAACAAATTATTATAACAGATTACAACATAAATTACCAGCAAATCCATATATTTGTATAAGTATTATGACAAATTTAATAAAATGTAAAAAATTCTCAGGTATCTTTTACTAATAATGGCTTTGCTTGTTCCTTCATATTAAATATATATTTTAATCTACCAATCAATCAATCTTAGAACTGTGCTTTATGTTTCTGTTTCAATGTGTATTCCGTTATGGCTTTTGTGTGTTATGTAATTGTTTGAATATTGTTTAGTGATTAGCTGTAAGAATACTTAAATAAAATAAATAAAAAAAAACACAAACCAAACGAAACAAAATTTGAATATACACGTATATAATATATATTAATTTTACCGAAGCTGAATCTAGGACATACAATAATTTTCACGTAAAATGTAACAAGCATTCTACATTTTAACATAATTATAATTCTATTATTCGACGATGAAGAATGATATCATTACAAGGCATCAATGAGATCATCTTAACCATTTGTTAACTTCTTTATATTCTCAGTTATCAGTCACATGTCGATAGATAAAGGATAACCTAGTTTAACCTGTATATATATGATTATTAAAAATGCCACGAACAGTAAAGTTTTGTTACTATATTTGTGCAAATGCGACTGTTATCAGGACAAGATAAAGATGGCGGTGCATCTGAAGCCGCGCTTGTGAGAGGTCAGTCACCTGTTTTAGTACTCAAATTTATATTTGGATTTTTATTCAGAGTATACGCAAACAACACATCAAATTTACATAGGCAAAGCTATTTTAACAGCATTGTAACAATACTTTACCATTTAAAAGCAATTCTAGAAAGATTATTTCGATAATCACATTATTTAAAAAATAATAAACTTTAAGTATTATCTATTAATGAATTTACATCCCATATTGTACTGGCTGACTACTTAAATTAATTGCTTGAGAAGAAATTTTGCCAGTTCCGCATCAAGAAGTGTAATTCGTATAAGTCTGAAAAACGAATTACCTGACTAATTTTCTAGAATTATCTTCTCAATCCCCAAGTATTCTGTAAATTCCAGAAATAAATATCCTTTACCTACTCAGTGATTGGTTGATTACGTGTTTATGGCCCATAGTTGATGTCAGTTCGAGACAAAATCGGTTTCTTTCCCCACAAGGAGTAAGACGATAGATAACGATGCCCAAAAAATAGAAGATCACCGTCTTATTAGTAAAGAACATATTCTGATTTAGTTGCATTTTAAAAACAGAATATTATGGAAATTTGAAATTAACTTTATGCAAAGTTTCTATTAATTTTATACAACTTCTGACAACACTACAAAAGCTTTATGACGTAAACTGCCTCATGGACAACGCTTTCACAAGTTTGATTTAAAGCTTCACATTATTATTTCAGTTAGGGATTAAGCTTGAAGCATAGCTAAAAGTGATTAAATGTTGCCAATGTTTTCATTTTTAATATGTTACTCACGCTAAGATCTTATTTGCTTTTAGGTGGTTTAAATTTTTAGATATTACATAGAATAATATAATACTGGAAAAAACCTCTAGATAAGAAATATGATATTTTATTTATTATATCATTTGGTACAGAAGCAGAAAACCATTTGATTAAATACATACAGTTATTACTCACCAAACAACATTTAGAAACCTGAAGTCCAATTACAGTAGTTATGGGTAGGTAAAAATACTCACAGTAGTTTTTTTCCTTTACTCACAGTGGTTGTCTGGAAGTAATCGCTCTAAAGCGATAAGGCCGCCAGTTGCTTTTCATTTTATTATGTTTAATATTTTCCTTTTATGTAATGCAACGAAGTGTTAATAAATAAAATAAATTAATAAATAATATAAACTTAATAACAAAATATATGTACTTAAAGCATAATATATTATCTTAAGAATGTGATATTTTTGACTCTTTAAAAATCTATATTATATATGACGGAGCAATGGCGCTGGTATCAGCTGCCATTTTCATTATTTAATAACTTCAAAGTCAAATTAGTATAAATCAGTTATATCGTTATTAATCGCGAAGAATATTTCACTTAAAATAATATTTCCTACTTTAATGCTAATTGTAAACGTCGTTAATCGTTAACAGCATTCTAAGACTAAAGGCTAAAAGCCCTTGTTATAAAAAGACCCCGCAGCGGGTTAATGATAGACTTAACCCTGCATCAAATAAATAGCCTGTTTGTTCCTTGGAGCGTTAATAAACCTCATTATAGTAAATAAAGAATTAGATATGAAAGTAAACAAAACATTACATGGGTGATAATGTAGGGAAAGTTTGTGTCATGTGTTGGGCTAACAATACTAAGGCACGAACGATGCGTAAATTCGAATAGATATTCAAACGATGTTTGAATGGAAAAAAATAAGAAGCGCTCCATCGACGTATTTGTAACTATCGCTTCGTTCGAAAATAATACTTGTAGTAAACTATACAAATTATACAGAAAGTCAACTATATCGAAATGCCAGATACTAAAACAATCGTATATACGAATACCAGATTAAACCACCGTAAACATTATAAAGCCTCTGTTACCTAATACCTTGACAACATTTGCAATTATATTCTTTCCTTATAAATTGTTGAACTGTAACCGCAATTTATATTCAATAGGAAAGTGTTATCATAAGAAACATATAGATATATAGTTAGTCACGATCGTCAATTACACATTGCACCAAATCCTACTACAATGAGACCCGGTTCCATAACTTCTTATTGGAAATTGCTACAATATTGTTGAGTTTTTGTACCGTGCGATCTCAAGATCAGATCAGCGCAATAGAGCACAGCGGATATAAATAATATATCGAAATTTACCGTAGCATGGAAGATGCAATTTGTTGTCTTGGAATCAAATCGGGTTCACGCATATGTGTGAAGGTTCAGGCGTTTTTTTTATTGCAAAAAAATAAAATCGTAAAAATACATGACAATTGACGCTTTTTCGGCTTTATGTGTATTTTATGTTGAACCAGAAATGTACTTACGCCTCCTAATAAAACCACGGGCATACATTTTACTATTTACATTATTTCTTAGAATGTGCCAGAAAAAAATACGTAGCGATATTTTTATGTCACGCCGAAATAAGCGAGAAAGAGATATTTTGCTATTACTTATGCAGGGGTAGCGGGTTATTATTTAACTAAGTTCCTGCAGGATCAATATCGTTATTTAAACTCTGTTTTGCAACTAATAATTACAATTTTACTAACTATTTATTGTCATTACAATGTGGTACTTTACTGGCAGTCCGTACAACCACACCAGTCCAAACAAAGGCTCTTATTTCCAAGCCAAATTTAATAGTTGCTAATTTTACCTTAGACATAAAAAACACATCAGTGAAATGGATCGAATGTGTCTATATATGTTTTGAAGATACAAAAATACACTAAATAATAATGATAAGGTTAATTAAATTAGGAAAAATATGGCTAAAGCCATGTATTTTACTTAGAGATATACAACCCTGTAATTCTAATTAAACTGGTAATTGAAAAGAATCTTCATAAAAGGCGTCTATTCATAAATAGCTACAAAATTGTAAGCCGGGGAAATCATTGATGCATAAATTGAGGGACATTTTTCGCGACCTTATTACCAAGCTGACGTAGGCGCCTCAACAGGCCACATCTACCCAAAGGTAGGTCGGTGCTTGGCCTATATTTTATCTCTTTCTATCGTGAAAACGCGCAATGCTTTGTCTCCCTCCCCTGTGACGTCATCATGCAAACCCCCTGGACGTAGTAAGTGTGCGTTCCGGTTATCATTGCTTTGCATTGGTTATCATTAAATCGCGTTATGAAAATATATAAGAAAATTGACTTATTACATTGCAAGAGTAAATTTTAAATTTAGTTAGACTTTGTAGGGTGCTGTTTTGAATACACGCAAATTAAAAAACAAATTGTTTACGTTAATGTTAACGATTAATTTGTGTCATATTTTGGATTTTACCTTATGAATAAAAAAGTATTTTCTCTGAGAAACTTTAATTTTAAATTTAGCTCAATTAGCTACTACGCTACAATGGCGTCTGTCTGAAACTAACTTTAATGCAAAAATAATTAGACAGCTAAGCAAAATTTTTAAGCTTTCTATTTTCTTTTTTTTTTCTTTTTAGTTTTACTTATTTTGACCAACACCCCACACAATATTAATTGTACATTTAACTATCTACACTAATGATGGGGATAGATTTTAACATTACCTCGGATAAACATATATTATAGAATGTTAATAGTAATGATAGGAACTATTAAAACTTCGATAATGTAACTCAAGTTAAAAAAAACCATGTCGCGTACGCTGATACTATTGGCAAAAGACCAATGTCATACATTACAGTGAAAAGATCTAAATAACAACAAAACATTGGTTACCATGCCCTCCTATTACTTATTTAATAACATAAAGACCCACCCTTCCAAAACTGGGACGGAACACTTAATATCTCAGATATTTTGTGATTTTGTTGTAGTTTTTTCGTAGATTTCTTTTAAATTATATTATTTATTAAAATTTAGCTGAATATTATTTTATTAATTGTCAAATAAATCATGGGGTTGGTATATATGAAAGGGTAGTTGGTAAGGCATTATTTATTTGCTTTTAAAGAATTTAAAGAGTAATTTAATTTAAATTTTGAAAGAATTGAATAATTTTTTTATTAATTCGCGTCAATTATATTATATGGGAATATTATTTATGTTTTTAAGTAAAATCTATATATATAAAAGAAAGTCGTGTTAGTTACACCACTTATAACTCAAGAACGAAAGAACAGATTTGAGTGAAAATTGGTATGGAGGTAGCTTAGAGCCAGGAGACGGACATAGGATACTTTTTATCCCGTTCGACAGCGTTCCCGTGGGACTTGACATGAAACGTCAGTCACTATAAAAAGTGGTATAACAAATAAGAATCAGACTTGGAATAATAAAACGCAAATGATAGCTATGTAATTGACGTATAATGACAGCTGTGTAATGACGTATATATGACAATTTGATATTTGTAAGAAATCAATATTCAAAATATTTCTATTAAATAAATACGTTTAATTATTTTTACAATTTACAATTTAATTATAATGATAGTGCTATTGCCCATTCGTATAAACAGTGAAGAGAACTATAAAACTCGGTATTGTCGTATGTATACAGTTCATCCAAAGAATGATGAATGTTTCTATTTGTTGTTGTTGTCGAATGACGCATTTAATCGAGTATTGGAACGGGAACGTGAATATGATCACCAGGAATTAGATTTAGTAGTTCAAACGAATGTACCCCTGTTGAAATACCAACAAAAGGAAGTTTATGATACTTTAATGAAGGCAAACGATGATGAAAATGGTGGTTTATATTTCCTAGATGCCCTTGGTGGAACTGGCAAGACATTCCTCATGTCATTAGTTTTAGCAACTGTTCGGGCGAGATCCAACATAGCGGTTGCAGTTGCTTCTTCTGAAATAGCAGCCACATTGTTAGAAGGATGCCGTACGGCTCATTCAGAATTAAAATTACCGTTAAATCTTCTAACTATTGGAGAACCAACGTGTAATATTGCAAAACACTCAGCAATGGCCAAAGTTTTAGCGGCATCGAAAATCATCATCTGGGACGAATGCACAATGGCGCATAAACGTGCATTGGAAGCACTTAACCGAACATTAAAAGATTTACGCAATGAATCGAGATGTTTTGGAGGAGCAATGATTTTACTGTCTGGCGATTTCCGCCAAATACTGCCAGTAATTCCAAGATCTACGGCTGTCGACGAAAAACGCTTGCCTCAAATCGTCAAATCTATGGCGCTATGTGACGAAACTGCAGCTGACAACAAACATGAGAGTTACATTGCTTACTGATAAAAAAGAAGAAAAAGAATAAAGATGTAGATGACCTGAACTACATAATGGTATGCGTTTGGTGGTTAGAAAATTGAAGAACAATGTAATTTACGCTACGATAATGATAGGAAAATTCAAAGGTGAGGAAGTTCTTATTCCGAGGATCCCGATGATCCCAACCGATATGCCGTTTGAATTTAAAAGACTTCAATTTCCGATACGTATTGCTAGAACATTCATGTTTTTCCCATGGTCAATTATACGTGGCATGTTCACGGGTCGGAAGACCATCAGCGTTGTTTGTTTTTGCGCCTGATAATAAAACAAAAAATGAAAAAATGTGTATCACAAGGTACTTAAGTGAAGAGCAACCTATGTACTAAAATACAGAAATAATAATGAATGATTAATGTAGGTATTTAATTTTTTTGTATTTTTTCCAATAAAAAAACCCAAACTGCTTATTTATTGCCATTAAGGCGGAACAAAGTTCGCCAGGTCAGCTAGTTATTCAATAAATATGCAATGAGACGATAAATGAAACTAATAGTTTGCTGAATAGCAACATGAACGTAAATGGAAAATAAGTGTATATTATAAGGATTTGCCTACTTAATCACAAAACTTTAGCGTATTTCTGATAAATTCCAGGAAAGTTACCGTTGATCCCGCTTAGGATAGGGAATTAGAAAATAATTCCTTATATCCCCCAAACTACCTCAAGAAGGCTTACATTAAGAAAATTGGTTCCTAAGTAACATGATCATTGAGATATTAAATTATTCTAAATGTGATTTTATATTCCTTATTAAAGGGTTTTATTTAATATGATACTAACTTTCAAAAAATGTTTTGCCAAACGGGCATTACAATTAAATCTTACATACATATAAAAATAACAATAAAAGTGATTCTATACCAATTACGAATGTAGGTTTAAAAATTCCAAATGTTTGAATTAATTTAATTATAATAATAATTGTAATTACAATACTACGGCTCAACATTCTACGGTCATATTGGCCGCATTTGTAATGACAGATGGGAATGGCAGTGGAAAAAAAAGAGAGGAACGAGAAACCTGGCGGACATAATAAATAGGAGTATATATAATAAAAAGGATAGCGGGCAGGATCAGAAAATTGTGGCGAAGAAAAGAGACTACTGAAATAATTTGGAGGAGGCCTTCACTCTCCTTCCTTCACGACGATCTTTGTGAGAGGCTGGTGTCTATAATAGGAATATATAAGTAATGTGGTAACAGGTCACCAGCCAACAGAGAATTGTACTTATCGCAAAATTTTAGAAATACTAGCCTGCGGAATAGTGCGTAAGAGAGGTACTTAAGTACTTCTAAAGAAAAAACATTTCCACCTCTCAGTATATCTTAAACAAAACAAAATCACTTATCAAATCATTCTCATCAGACACATCAGATACAGAAAATCTTACAATCAGGCGTCGGGTGTTTTGTCTTTGAAGGTGAATTGTCGCCAAACAAATTTTAATGTAAATCGTCACGAAGCCGTATTAAATGATGCTAACATTTCGTATAGTAATTTATATTCCGATAGCAGGTCACGCCTGCCGCAAAACACTTTGGTCAAGGGCGTGAAGCAACTCAAACAGAAGCGTTAAATGATTTATCTATGTAAATTTCATTCTATTTTTTTTTGTTTGCAAAGATAAAATTACATTTGTTATGTACCTACTTAAATATTACGTTATATTTTTTAAACCACTGTATATATTTTACCTCACCTTTACTCAATCTTTACAATATTGGTGAGCAACATTTTAGTTACATTAAAAAAATCATAGTTAATAAGAATCGTGTAAAGCTCCGTGTAGAAGTTTAATCCGTTTGAAACTGCTTTCACAGTTACGGTTATTCAATATAATATGTATTCAATTCTAAAATATACCGAATTATTTTAAATAAAGTATTAAATCACCGATAGCTTCATACACGCAATTTTATATGAGTTTATTTTACATGACAACGCGTTTACGACCTTTTTAATATTAGTATAAGTGAATTTGAACGATATTCAATAGATATACAAGTAAAACAAGTGTAACATAATTTATACAATTTATAAATTTCACAAATTATATAACAATATCGCAAGTAGTTTTAATTATTCATGAAATTTCATGAATAAACGATGCCAAATAGTAGTAATTCTAATGGAGGAGTATCCAATGGCCGAATCGGAAGGACAACTTAAATCAGTTCAAGAACGTTTCCATACTTAGAGAAGGCGAAACAATATCTTTTATATACTGAATTCGCGCACAGCTCTATAAAAGTTTTGTGAACAAATAAATATACTGTAAAATTCCAGTATCCATGTTATGGGGATATAAATCTTATAAAGCCCAGTGTCTGATATGTCTCATTGTTTTTTAAAGGATCTTTATAAATAGATGTTGCTGTTTGTGTCGAAGCATCGGTCATTAAAAGAGGGTACCTGCAAAAACTGCAGGATTTATTTCGAATTTCTATAGCCTATGAAATTATATATTCCTATGTTGTGTTACAGCAAATATTTATATTATTACTGCATATATAGATAGCATCGTTAGCTCGTTCGTATAGCGTTTGAAAACAGTTCTTACAGAATCTGTGTTCAATGAAACTATTTTGTTTTCGCTAAAATCTACGTGAAGAACCAAACCACAATTTACCACAGTCTTTTTTTTTAAATTAACTGCTATGGCAGTCCTCTATAAATTCCTAAAATTGGAATTCATTCGATATTCTACATTCTACAGTAAATAATACTTTACTGGTAATTTCTTACTATGAAACTTTTACTTTTAAAAGAAGAAAACCGGAATGTTATTTATTATAACATTACGTTATTTATTATAACATTACGGTTTTCTTCTTTTGCGAATTTTATACAAAACCACCTGTTTCAAACTGTATCATCTGTTACTATAGTGTAGGGAAAGTACGTGTAGTGTAGGCAAATTTAAATTTTTTATCTTAGTGTCTGAAAGTCAAAATAAATAACTGTAACTCAAAAGTAAATATGAAACCATCTTATTCTGATGTGAGAATTATAACCAATATACAATATAACCAAAAAATATCCCTTGCTCTTAAAAAGTTCCTCTTCGCTCCCTCACACTCATATAGATTCCTCTTTTTTGTTATCATTTACTTCAATTTATCTAATCTTGCAGAAACCTGTGAAGGAGTTTGAACTGCTCGTGTGGTGCTCGTTAGTGTTTGTTATAAAAGCACTTAAATTTAAATCCTCTGTAATTATTGTCATAGAAATATTTCTTATTTTTACTCAAAAGTAAACGTAAAACTATTTTATTCTGATGCGAGAAGTACCTCAAGAGATATTTCATTATAAAAACATTTAACGATAACTAAAGCACTATTTTAAGTCCTTTGTATTTTATAAAGTACCCAAGGCAGAGGGTTCACAAAAGATCCCAAATAATGGTTCTGCTGAGAGCTTACCCCACTCCATAGGACAATTATTTCAGAACCAGTTGAGCGCTTTGAGATTTTCTAATGACTCTTTAGTCGTGCAAATTTAGAAAATGACTAATATTAATTGTCAAACAGCCTGTGAAATCATAACGATGTTCAAAATTTCTAATTTATTTCTTTAAATTTGTGAGACCCGTACTCACCAGATATTAGACTTACGAGATCTTTAAGGACGGTGATTAACGGCCGCTTTCTCTATCATAATAAAACGAATTTTTGTTATTTTTTTTTTAAAGATCAACGAACAAGTGATATACTGCCTTGTGCGATTTTTTGTCTTAGGCTTCTTCTTTCTTTATTAAAAACATCTTTCTTCATCAGAATACCCATTCAAAGTACCCATTACATATGTATGGTGATCGTATCTCGAAAAACAGTTCTTAAGAAATGTTTAATTCTGTCGATACAAAATTCAGTACGCACTAACTCTTTATCAAGTACGAACTCACTTTACTAACAATTTAAACAAATATTTGTGGAAATCAAATTTCACGATACTGCTATGAAATGCTATTACTATGAAATATATACTGTACACCGAAAGCACGGTAAAATCAGCAGTTTTCTGTATAATTGTCAACCTTATTAATATACTGAATAAAAAATTTGTCTGACTTTGCTGATCTCAGACTAATCTTCTTTTTTTTAGTCTACTTTTAGTTTTCCACTTATTATAATTGTTGCAAAACACCGCGACGGATGATTAAAAAATGTACAAGTCCGTAAAATTAAGATTGAATACAAATATTTGTAGTTATACTTCATTTGTTACGATGTCATTCAACTGAACAAAAAATTTGTTGGTATCAAAACATATTTGCATACAAAGACTCTGTAATAAGCTTCAGTTATTATAATGCTACTATGTAGTGTACTAGAACATAAGCTGCGTGGTAGGCCTCGTATCAAAAGATGGTTATCATGGCAACTGATCTTGTCATCGAGTGGCAACCACTTATTCCGCCCTACTATTTCTAGAGCTAACTTGTATTGAGTGTATATTTTTCTTTATAATTAATAAATAAACTAGAGCAATCTACTTTAACTTCTAAGTTTATTTAACAGAATTATAAATTTATATGAAAATATACTTATAAAATGTTATCATTATGAAACAGCCAATAATTTTCGTATACAAATACAATATTTATAAAAAAAAATCATTACACGAAGTGATCAGCAAAAGACCCCTACAGTAAGTTACAGTATATTTTATTTATTTAGTTCTCTTTAAAAAACAAAATGTAATGATAAATCTAAGTAAAATAAGTGAGCTGAGTGCAACGCAACTGGGCAACAAAGAAAAATGGGAAACAAAAAAAAATAACTTTATGTAAACGTAAAAATCATAAACATAACAATATTATAACAAATTCAGGTTCAAAATGGTTATAGAAGTCTTTGTAATATGTTGTATTGGCGTGATAGAATACAAAATTGGAAATGTATACCCGATATATTATTGCGATGCAGAAAAGAAATTATATTCCTTGCTCTAGCAAGCAAATTTTAAAAAGCTACCCCTTCCTCCCTCACACTCATATAGCTTCATCTCTTTTGTTATGAGTGTCTCTAATCTATATAATCTCGCAGAAAGACGTGATAGAGTTTTAGCTGCTCGTATGGTTAGTGTAGGCAAGCAGCAGGTAAATTCAAATTCTTTGCAATTATTGTGATAGAGGCAAGTCTTAATCTCACTATATTATATTTATTATACGTATAATTAAACCATGATATCTTATAGTTTGATGCTATTTTTACTTTCTTTCTAATGAAAAGTCGCCTTTCAACTGTTCCAGGTCTCTTTATAATTGTAAAACTAGGATTTTAAAATTTAAAACGGATTTTGAAAAATAATAAGTCTGTGGTTGCTTTCTTCGACGCTCAGAGATAAAGAGATACGCTTGTTCATCGAAGAGATTAACTTTTCTGATAGTGCCACTTAATCTCGTAAGTCCTACGAGATCACGTCATGTTTTGCTTCAGGATTGATCTCGAAAAATGGCTCGAGATATCGAGGGATCGGAGTTACCATACGTGATATTCAAGACAACGTCAAATTTTGATTATAAATCTCTCATTTATATAGCACAGTAAATGTTTCATATTTATGACATTATTAGGGAGGCCTCAATCTGAATCCTATTGTACATATTGCTAAACATATAAAGAATGTTGTTTTTTTTTTCTATTAAACGTTAAGTTTATTTGCCGAACCGATACCTAAATCTGTAGTAAAAACGTGTTATCTTTTTATTCATATAAATATTCCATTATTTATTATCTTCACATTGTAATTATCGCGGTGATGTTTCATCAAAATTTCTCTTTGCATAGCTTGCTAAATTCAAGTTCAAATATTAACACAAGCGTTGGTGACAAGTCAGCATTGCGTAATTTCCTTTGTTGTGGCAAAAGACTTGTAATCTTCATGCCTTCATTAGGTTTTATTACGAAGTTGTCCCAATTCAATATAGAATCGTATCTCATACTACAAGAAATTACTAAATTTTTATACATAATATAATGTATGTAATTAGCGATTAAACGAGAAATAAATAATAACTAAAATATATTATTAAAAGGAGTCTCTTTTGGCAAAGTTCTACTCTCTAGTACTATATATATATATATATATATATGGTAACTCAATTTCTAAACCCACCCTTTGCATTATTTGTTTACGCACATGGCTTTACCACAGAGCGACATTTTGATTCGATTTCCGGACTGATCACCTAAATATGTAAGAAAGATATAAAGAAATATTATCAATATCTGCCCTATTAACAACGCCCTTCATTTAAGAGACATTACATACAACATTGAATTAAAAAAATATACTTTTATATTTTAAACCATGGAATTCAAGGTATTTTACATACATGGAGTGTTACTCCAGGCGAAGAAGGCATGCTTATTCAGAGAGTTCTTAATATTATTATGAATAATTACAATAGTAAAACTCTTTTACAGTGAGGTAAAATTAACTCAATAAATTCTTCAAACACAGTAGATAATAATAATAAATTGCTTATCATTAATAATTTGATATTGAATTATTTGTGTGTTGTTAGTACCAATATTTAGTAAGAGAACTATACAAAAATAATATATAAATACTAGCAATGCCCCGCGGTTTGACTGATCTCGCGGCAGTAAACAATTTACTCAACAAAGTCGAACTATCGTTATATTTTTGTTATCATAAAAGTTATTTTAGGGCAGTTAGAAGCATTGCTAATGAAACCTTTCTTGAATTTCAATTTTAGAAATTTTTGGTAACCTAATGTAGTATATTGCATTAACTTGTCATTTGTTTTTGTGAATTGGGAGCAAATCTAAAACTTGCTTGTTACACGTAAAAATAAAAATCTGTCGGGATATAGGATAACGGGAAAAAAATCTGTCAATGATTTATTATGAGTTTCGTTGTGGGCTAACTCAACAACAAAGTTATGATAGTCTGCGATTAGCATTTCGTAATGAAGCCCCATCTCGTGCCGCTATTTACAATGGGTTTAACGAGTTTAATCGTAGACGTAGCAATATCAATGATGATCCGCATGAGAGACGTCCTTTTTAACAGCGAATACCGAAGATCACATCAGTGCTTTGTTACGCATAAGAAGATAAGAGAGTGATCTATTAGCATATTCAGGCAAGCGTAGGCATGGTAGGTATGAATCAAGTTCAAACAATATTACACGAACATTTTGGCGTCAGGAAGCTTTGTACCAGATGGATTCCCTGTGTCCTCTTGAAGTAGGAGGACCTTCACAACGACAATGCTTCAGCGCACTCCGCAAAATGGAATATTTGACTATGGCAGGTATCGAGATAATGAGTCATCCGCCATACAATCCTGCCCTGGGACTTTTATTTATTCCCAAGAACTAAACTTTACACTCTTTCGATACACGACTTACTTTTTTTTTATCGATCAACTATGAAGTTTTTTTTGAGACACCTTGTACAATTCTCCGCACACATGATTGTGATAATTTGTAATTAAATTATTGCTGGATTATGTAGCTTCAGTATTTACAAATATTAATTTTGGTAACTCGATCCATCGGATTTAAGTAGCCTGCTTTAATTAACAGGTGCGCGGTCCAATCTGCGAACTAGAATGGTTTATTAATACTTTTACTAATTAATTCCACCTTAATAGAAAAATAAGCCTAAGCTATATATATTTTGTGAAATCTATTTTATACCGTTTGACTATAAAAACATTAAATGTATAAATGTGGATAATAATAGACTGCCCTTTTTTATAATGTTCCTGAGGTAAGTTCCACACTTTACTATAATTTTCCCTTGTATGGGGAAATATTGGCCGCTATTTTTTTTGGTACCTGACGTTATTTTTGTATATCTTTCGTCTGATTTTTGAGAATGTTTGGAAATTTTACGGACCAGAAGATAACCAGAATACGGCGAAAACAGTGGTTAACTGGGACTTGGAGTCGGTGTGTGTCTTTGTGTTGACATCTGACACTAGACAGATAAATGTATTAATAATTCAAAGTGCTGCAGGCCACAAAATCACGTCGGCATTTACACGCATGACAAAGTTTTTTGAAGTGATTTATCGAATAAAAACAATAGTCGAAAACTGAGGGTATAAAGGGGAAATTAATTTGCATGCGCCTACAAATTTATCCTTTGAACTCTCATAAAACAGTGAAGCATCAAATATTCCGTGCAAACGAGGCGTTGTAAAATATGCAAGCGCCCGGAACAGATACTTTATGCACGAAATTCAACGAGAAAATAAAGATAACACAAAAGCGTTAACTTGAATAGGAATAATAATTTATGTTATCTATTAGACTATGGAATTTTAAAATTCGATTATTATTAATTCTTTAGATAACTATTTATGAAAAAATTTCAGGTTCCGGTTAACATTTTTACCACGTTTGCAACCTCCCCACTAGGATTGACTAAAAAAATAATGCGTAGAATGTGTTCGCACAAGAAGTGAAACTTCGTAATGTGAAAATGATAATTGGTAAGGGTTGAAATTGATGTTAAGTATACTGTTTCTTTAAGACAAACTTTATTAGCATTGCTTACAATTCACAATTGATCGCATCTTAGAAATGAACACAACAAGTACATATTTCAGTTAATTTTACGACGCTCAGGCTGTTTACTTCGCTGCATAGTAAGAATACCACGCGCATGTGCTTGGAATTTACCAATATATTTATTTAAGGAACATGCGCGGTACTTCCTTATTATATTTTATATATTATATACACTGCAATTACAGTAAGCTCTATTAGTTGATGTTACTACCAATTTCAACATCAACTTTAGACTCATATTTGGTTATAGTAATTGTGTTTCTCAACCAAATTTCTTTTATTACTAAAATATATAAAAACGTTAGAAGAAGAAGCCGTAAATTCTTGCCATTAGAATAAACATGATATGGAAGACTATACGAAGGTCGTTTCACTTAAAAAAATTAACGACAGGGCTAGAAATAGTTATGCCATATATCTGTTGCTTTAAAAAATAAATGTAAATCATAAATCTATTCTTGAAGAGAATTAAAATTAGGAAACAAATTCTAGAACGTAGGTTAATGATGCCTCATAAAATTATTTCGGGTTACGTAAACATATTCCTTAATAAAACATCGTTGGAGAACAGGTAGGCTATCCTGCCGTAAGGGTAAAGAGCTTTAGAAGTAATTGTTAGCCTACATTTGGGTCACAATGATGCCCCTAGCCTCTGACACTACTTAAAACTTTCCCGCATTCTCATTGTACATAAAACTGTTGTTTTATGTACTTAGTAAGGATCTGTTACAACAAAAAACATATACGTACAATACAATTATTCATAGATAGATAACCCACAATTCTACCATCACGTACAAAATTCCAATATATACATATTCTATATTAGAAATCATTCATATTTAATGTTTATACTAAATTCCACTTGTTATAATAGATATGTGAAAACCTTAACTTTGTATCATAAAACGTATACTATTTTTAATGCTAAAACTTAACAAAATCTGGCGTGAACAATTCTTCTCGTTAACTTTATCGGGTGGGTCACGATGAAACCTTCGAATATCACTCCCCTTGTCAAGGGTTACTTACGACATGGATACTTAAAAGTTAAAAAGAATTCTAATTTAACTGACGCTGAAGAACAAAGTGGATCCCACACAGGATAAAAGCTTTATAAGATAAAAGTGAAGTAAGGTTTTACATACAAAAAATGTTTTACGTTTTCATTATTATTTCTTAAGCACGAAGTCTGCAATGCAAAGTTACAAAAACAATGGTTTGTTTCTGTAAAATAAACCCAATAAATTAATTATAAGCTTTTCTTCTGCTAAAATAATGAAATTTTTTAGTCGAATTATATGTACTTTGATTTATTTTCAATTACATTTCATATATTTTGTGAGAATTACTGACACTATACAATCAAATATTATGGAACAAAATTAATTGGAAATTCTATTATTATCTTATAAAGTCTTATCAACTCTACCAGTTTATCGTTGCGTTGTACAATATGATTTATTCTCACAATAAATAGATCCGACTTTTTACCAGCTATGTATCGCAGAGGTGCTACGGAAGCGTAGCGCTATTGCTTTAATTCTACAGTCAAAGCACGTACACAGAACATCTTATATATAAAATTCTTGTGTCACGGGGTTAGTAACCGAACTCCTCCGAAACGGCTCGACCGATTCTCATGAAATTTTGTGTGCGCATTGGGTAGGTCTGAGAATCGAACAACATCTATTTTTCATCCCCCTAAATGTTAAGGGTGGTCCACCCCTAAATGTTTTTATTTATTTTTTAGGCAAAATTTTTCGTTTTCGTATTTTTTTACGATACACCATACAAAAATACATGCAACTCTAAATTTTCACCCCTCTACAATCATCCCTTATGTTTTTTTTGTTAATTATAAACTTTAATTTTTTGGCACATAAGCATGGCAAAACAACGTTTACCGGGTCAGCTAGTATTCTATAAAAATTATCATTCTCAAAAAAACTCAAACTCAAAAATATCTTTATAGATAAACATGTACACTTATGAACGTCAAAAAAAACAAATTAAATTAATTGTAAATTTCCATTTACAACCAGTTCGCAAGTCAAGGGCGTAGAGCGGGTAAGAAGAACTGGCAAGAATCTTTCCGCCACTCTTTTCAATCGCCAAGTTTTTAATACAAATTGTTTGAACTGGAGCAAATTGATTGGGCGACCCCTGTTATATATACTTCTAGAATTTTTAGTATACTTACTTTGTTGTTTAAGTTGAATTAGTAATGTATATATTTACTGTGGAATTCACAGTCATAAATAGTAATAAATTTACGATAAAGCAAAATCATCCATCCGGCCATGTCTCCATAATTTCCCCTGATACCAGTGCAAATAATAGCAGACGCCTTTATTTTATCTTTAATAGCTCTACTCAGTTTGAGAAACCCGATATCTACACTATATCTGAAGAGCTCTTGAAAACATTTGATAACTGCTTTTGGTACAATTCTGAGTGTCGTTTATCTAATGTGGAATAACTACAAACAAATTACTATATATATTATATACATATATTTAAATACAAGTGTTCTTTAAAATATTAGGCATTTCTAAATCAATATTTTGGAATTAATTAAGTGAGGGCCAGCGGTGAATCCCAAAAATTTAAATTAATTTAATTAATTACTAGTAAAATCATTGAGACTTAACTAAATATGATTACTTAATCAGGCCGATATGAGATACACTACAAATAACCTACATTATGATTTTACTATTAGAGAACTTGACCGGTCCTATTTGAGGTATCCGATGAAAGCTATTGATACCTGTTGTCCGCTTCCTTTTATAATGGTGTTGCGTTAGAGGGGTACAGGTATTGGCTATGCAGAGCAAGGGAGTTCAATTGATATACACACACGTAACACATGTAACATACATATTAAAGGCTTCTAAAAGAAGCTGTCCTGAGCAAAGCCGTTCAAAACCCACCACAGATCTCCTATTCATTCAACTCTAGCAATCTGCTTGGACCTGCTGTTTTTAATGAATTGGCTTCTCTCTACACATTGAAGCAAAACTGGGACCTTTTTGTTTCTTTACTATTGTGTATTAACGTTGAAATCTTTATATATTCATGGAAATCGAATACCTCTAGTATACAATAAACTTTCACGTAAATTTATTTTAGCCGCATATTTATTTTTGACATCTAACACGCCATCATCGGTGCTTTATATATCATAAAATTTTATTTTCGCAACCAAACAAGAAACTTGAAAGTACCACTTAATGCAAATGCTTTTAGTTGCGCGAGCAAAAGTATCCATTTTCTTTTTAGTTTATCTTTTGCTTAAATCCTTATTCCGGTTATATCTAACATAAATATATATGAGTATATTAAAAACACAATGTGAGTAACCGTCATTATAATGCAATTAGATAGATTTAACAGTTTATCCATGCTTACTGGACATAAGCTCTTCTATACTTGCTATAAAAAGAATAAAAAAGAATTAACAAAGTTCAGAGACCTAACCCATAAACAATAACCTATGTCAATAATGTACATAATATTTAAAATTCAATATTAACACCTCATCAATTGTATATAAAAAAATCAACTAATCATTTAACGTAACGTTTATTAATAACATACGAATATTGTGACAAACACGCCTTTTGATATCACCTGAATTTCAGGCATTTCCCGACCGCAAACAATAGATGCTGATGATGCTATGATCTGACAAATCATAGATGCAAATTCACAACTGTATTGTCAATATTCTGATTAAACCAAAGCACAATATCGACTTAGGTTATCGGCGCGCTTAAATAATACGATTTCTTTATAGAAAGATATTACTTCCAATCAATTTCCACTATATACGTAAGTAAATATAGCGCAATTTATAATCTGTGGCTATTCAGCCGCTGATTATAAATCTTAACAAAAATTCCTGAGCTATATGAATTGTTTGTGATCCAGACTGATTTATTTTTTAAAGTAAAGAAGATCTTATATAAAATTACTTGTACGGCGGCCATCTCTTTAGGCTATTTTATTTTTTTTACTCTACACTTATTGATTGCTCAAGGTATTTTACGACTTCTGATATAAAATCCCATTTTAATCTTTTACGGTTAAGATAAGACGTTGGCGTCTCCAGGGAAGATATTTCCATATCTGACCTGACTGGCCGATCTGATTCCTGACCCAATATTTAAAACCATACTTACAATTTTTAAGCATAACGCCGATTACTATTAGATTACGTTTTGGCCAAACTTTAAAAAATGTAATACACAAGTACCGAATCTCATCAGTCATCGTCTCAAGTAGCTTATGGAAGTTGGTTCGACATATCCCTCCTCCCTCTATTTAGGTGTGCCGTTGAATTTTTGTGGTAAGTTACAGGTGACCCATTTCCGGTACGCTTATGATCTGCACGTTGATTGCCAAGCATGGCGGCCATCTTGTTTTTGGTTTCTTTGGACTAAAACTTCCACTTCACCAAATGGCCACCAGTTCTTAATGGAACATTTTTGGATAGCAGTTGGAAACGTTTTCGAAATTATCAGATTAAACCCATACTCTAATTTGGAGTCTCTATACAAAAATATGCCCCTAACCCTCACTCTAGAAATAAAAGATGATGAAAAAAATAATGAAATGTTAACCACGTTACCACCAGCTTTAATTGTATAAAAATCTTTATAAACATAAACTATATTTAACATTATTTTGAAATATTGCCAAAACATTGTTATCTGAAATTATTTTGCTAAATTTGGATATTTTCAAGTAACCGTTACCGAAATTTAGAGATAATATGCTAGCTTAGCTATCTTCACAGAAGTGAAGTTACAGCCTTGTACTATCGTTAAACAAACACATCATAGGCCTCCAGATAATTATTCAAGACGGGACATCAAGATAGGCCGCTGCTGGCAAAATCATTACTTTGCGTTATGTTCGCTACGAACCGTTCTATTGTTAAAGATGTCTTCCTTAATGTAATAATTTTTGGTTTTAATTTTCATGTATTTTAATTATTTTATTAATTTAATCTTAATTTGCTGCTTGTATTATAAGTGCTCAAAAGTAAATAAAAAATATTAAAATTAGTAATATCCAATGTTATGTACTGTGAATGTTTCTTTCCTATGATGTTATGTTTAAATGTGTAAACCTACTTTATATTTTAGCTATAGCTTGCATAATATAATCGTAATATTGCATCGTCAAAGGCACGAGTTAATTCGATGACGGTGCGAATTCAACAATCTAATAAGAGGTCAAAACTTAATCACAATGACGCCAATCAAACCTAATGATCTATAATAATATTATAGCAATAAATGTACGTTCGATTGTTCAATATTGCAGTCTACTAATTCAGATAATGAATATTGTAGCTGTAGTATCCTAAATCAGCGCGCCGGGAATTGAAATGTTATCCACAGAGAACATCGTGTATAGTATTAAGTTGGAAAAAGTAAGTTACGTTGTAAGTACTTTTCGGTAAGATGTATCAAATTACATTTGAGTTTGACCATGAGAACAAAGAAAAAAGTTAAAAGTAAAACAATAAAATACCAATACTTGTAAAGCACTAGTCTTAATCGTAAAATTAATCTAATAAGAAATATATCAAATATATATTAGTAAACATTGAACAGTTCAGAACAATCCAGTTTTCAGTCCCCATTGTAAGTTCTTAGTTCCGAAAAGGATATGAATACGTACTTTAGGGTTGTAGACTATAGTACGGCCGCGGCGTCTCGCGGGCGGCGCGACAGCCCGGGAGCTGGGTGCGCATGCGCGGCGCCCGGGTCGCGGGATGTGGGGGGCCGCGCAGCCTCCCGGTGCAGCACTCCGCTGCCGCCCGCTGCCCGCATCGATTCCTCCCGTGTTACGCGACACGAGCGAGCACGAACGCGCCCTCGACGCGCACGGCACGCGCGACGCGACGCCCCACGCGCTCCCCCGCAGGAAGATTCCCAATTGCTCCCAGGTTGCAGGTTACCGCGCTTACGTAACTTATTGGTTTCAATGACATCGAACTTTCAGTTTTCATTGCATGAGCACTTTCACTATTCAAAGATCTCACATCATCTGGACGACTTACCACTTACCCGTTAGCATGCTTTCGCGCGGTATCAAAAACGTGTTGTGATGGAAGAAAGGCCTTAATTTCCTAACGGCAACCTTTCTTTAAGGCAACCTGGTTCAAGGTGCCTTTTATGCTGATGTCAAGTTTTTTATCTGCAGAAATGTTTCTCGATGTTTTCTGAACCTTTCATTTTAGAGGGTTTACATAAATTTATTAATTTTATTGTTTTATATCACTCATTAAATCATCGATGTTTATCATTGTTTAATTTATTCATATACCCTAAAATTTATACATCACATATCATTAATCATATTAAGTACTTCATAAATCATTGTATTACTAACCTTATATCTCCTTTATATTTTCTAATTTCATTAAATATTAAAACAAAATTTGTATTAAAGTTATGAGTAACAAAAGAGTTCAATTAATATTAAATATTAATTGAACTCTTTTGTTCTTTTATATGATGACCATTATTTTATTTACATGCATGTACGTTACAGTTTTATTATAAAACATAAGAAGAACTGTACTACAATTTGCTTTGCGCATAATAAAAAAATATTCAATAATAAGAGGGTAATTTAAAAAAAAATCAATCATATTATTCTTAATCATAATCAACAAATAGTGTATTAAACAAAACTTAGTACAGAAGGTAGTTGAAAAATCTAAATCTGAATATTTATTTTCATGACTCACGTATCATCTCTGTCTCATTTCTGTATTTGAGTTATATTATTAGACGGTTTTACATTCATAACTAATGTTAATTTAGTTTAGTTAACAATTTAATATTTTTAAACATCATGGGAGCAATTGGTTATCCTAAATACATGTTGTAGTAATGGTAGCAGTCGCTTAGTTTCGGTAAAAGCGTGTGAGCATGTCGTCCGAAAAGGAGAAAATGGCTGCGTCTGAAAAATCACCTTCTAATAAAAGCAACTGTACCTCGCCGGGAAAAAAAGGTAATTTGCAAGTATATGGTCATTTCTAAACGTACACTGCCTGAAATATGAGTGAATATTGTGTCATTTTGTAATGACACAATATTCAACACATCTGTATTAAGACAAAACATTTAAGAAATCTGAGGAATCAGTACTTTTGTATATTAGGGGAACTAAGTGAGAGAACACTGTAAATATTACGTATAAGAGGTAGATTTAATGTTTAACGGCTTTACTGTTAATAGTACAATATAATTTCAAATGTTAAAATTTACAAACTTATAAAAATAATTATTATTATATTTAATTCTTTTTAATCAGTAAGTACTAGCAATTTTAATTAGTATATAAATATTTTAATCACTGATTTACCTACACATTACTAGTATTTTTTTAAAACGTTGATTAAATATTTAATAAGATCTTAACCGAGGAAAGAGGATTATAATTTAATAACAACGTAACTTTGTACATTAATACATTTCAGCTTCTGTAGATAAATTAGATTAACGTATTGTTTCAATAACAAAGTTTTATTAATTTTAAGTCTTATTAAAGTATATATTCTTCATAATGCAAATGGCGTATGAAAAAATCTTTATTGGACGGACTTGGATGGACGACTATAAAGTTATTATTCATTTAGATTATTCTCAGAAATGACTCTATAGCCAAATTGTAAATTATTATAGTACATATATATTTATGACATCTTTTGCGCAGCAGGATTTAATTACCGTTAAAATTTAATTTGTTTTATAATCTATTTTCAATATAAGGGAAAACTGAAAATAAACTGAGTATTTGTCGCGACTTGATAGGTTTCTCGCCTTGACTCGGTAAAGCTTTTCAATCCGTTTAGTAGACAATATTTTAATTACATAAACGCACATATTGAGTACAATGTTTACGAAGCAATATCGTGACCATGACATGTCACCAAGTTATAATAATATTATTTCTCAAAATTAAGAAATATAAACAAAATAAGGGTGAAAAAAAATTAATATAACTATTAATACAATATTTATTACGGTGATATTTAATTATTCACATTTTTATAAGAATCTTGTTGCTGAGTACCATATTTTTTATTTACTATAATCTAAAAAAAGTTATAATAAAAAATTCTTGCCAAATAAAACCTACCATTATCTTTAAAATATTATCTAATATGCTTATAAGTGCTTGTCACATGTGCCGAGTTATAATAATAAAATAAAGTAATACTACAATTGTATCCCGGGTTAATTATTATATATAATATGGTTTGTAGTATAGTATATATAGTGTATCATATTTTTTATTGGATTAGATACATAATTTTACGCACATTTTTATATTACATCTATTAAGAAGTAAAACATCTGAGAAGGATTAGGATAGAGCTGAATTGACTTTAAAAAGCTCATACAACTTTTGCTGAAATACATATCAAATGGTTATTTAAAACAAAGCGCATAGCAATAATCTGTTTTATACAATTACGTTCAGCCTGAACTCTCCAAACAACTGTAACAATTATTTGGTTAACGGTAGTGATTCTTTCTAAAATCCTTTTTTTTTAAGAATAAAACTGAATCGACAATTGAATTTCTATAACTTTGTTTCACGCAAAATTCAGTTTTGTCATAGTTTCCCTTTTCAGGCTTAAATGGGAGCTAAAAGTACGTTTGTTTTGTACATATCACAGGCAGTATTTATATAAAATATTCAGAAAAATGAAGTTGATTTTTGTGTTTTCTTCCTTTGATTAATTTCACCTACTTAAATGAATTTCAGAAGTTACACATTTTTCTTTCATCGCCATCGCTCGCAAAGTTCCGAATTAGTATTCGCTTAAAAGTTTTAAAATTGAATCTGATCTGAAGTTCAACTAAGCTTGGCTTAAGGTGAAATATTAAATGCTTTAAAGAAGTTATCAGGAATCTTTATCGACTGGTTTTACTTCATCAGTAAGGGTCTTAAAAAAAACTATTTAGTGAAAAATATCATATTAAATAAACAAAGCAAATAGTTTATCTTTTTTATTCTAAGAATACTGATTTCGCTCTCTAGGTAAATCTCAAGAAAATTGCATCGCTCAAAGCTGAACTGGAGCAGTGGAATTAATTTGGTAAATCGGTTTTGAAATTATCTTTACTAATCAAAATTCTTCGAACCATCTCCTTCGAAGAATTAATTTTTTCCGCTTACATTTTTATTACAAGGGATATATTATGACAAAGTATTGTAGTAAATTACGTTGAAAAGCCATTGTTGTTTTAGAAGAACGTGTTCATAATAGAAATATTGTCTTAAAAGTTACTTGGCTGACGTCAAATGGATTACGTTCAACGACTAGAAAAAGAAACATCTTAGAGGAAAAATAAAGTGTGTCACTGTTGAATAACTTAATGTAATGTACGCCTTTTGTCAACCTATTGTGACTTTATTTTTCGCATCGTTTTATCAATGTGATACAAAAAAGTCTTTAAAAGCACACATTTACAGTAACAGTGACAAATGAAATGTTCATCAAAAGGAACTTGCCTCTTTGTGAATCAGGAACATTCTGACAAGGTGTACTCTTTATAATGTTAATAGGAAAGTACACCTAAGGAAACTCACATGAAATGATAATCTTATAGAATTAATACAGTTTTGTTAACGTTTATCTGTTTCACAAATTATGTACTCAATCTATTTTTTTATATAACAGGGGCTAAAGGGGCAGGACCTTATGTTCAGTGACAGTCTCAATTTCAGAGGACTTGCGTGTGCGTTTCTGGCCTTTTAACAATTTATACGCTCTTTTCATGAAGGACCCTAAGTCGAATTGGTTCAGAAATATTTCAGTGAGCAAGGTTTCACACAGTGCTGGTGCGCGGCAAAAACTACTTTGTTTGTTTCCTTTAAGTGATAAATGCCAAAATCGAAGTCAAAAATTTACGTTTTTTGTTGGTGGTTAACATATAGGGTTGTCAAAACATGTTTCTACGTACATTATCAAAGTTTCAAAATATAGTATTATTACATTTTAATGTAGGAAACCATTAGCTGGCAGTGAAGAGCTTAAGCTCTCATATGAATATTTAAGTACCGTCTGAGGTTTCAAGGAGTCATTTAAAATTGAATGCGCCCGACCTTTGTATACCTATCACATCAGAGTCAATACATACATTTCTTACTTAGCTATGTTCAACGTTCTTCAATATCTGCAAACTTATATTGTAATATTATTTTGTATTACAAGATTCTTAGCTTATTGTATACAAAAACGTAACTAACTCCTTAGGCGTATAAAAGACGTATAATGACAATAATTACACTATGCTCATCGAGTCTAAAAACATCGAACCAAATCATTATAATAGTGTGATAAACCATCGCCTAATAGGCGACGTGGCGACGCGAGTTTTAGATTATTTACAAGAAATTATTAGTAAATATCCTAAAAAATAATCATCTCATGACAAACCTCTTTAATGGTACTGATTCACTACGAATCTAACTCATTGGATACCTAGGCCAACTACGAACGGAGTTGCTATGCTTGAACATACAGATAAAGGTCGGTTTTTAAGTCGGTTAAGAACATTTAATTTATAATTAAGTAAATACGAATAACGGAGAGTGAATAGATGCTTAAAATTTGAAAGGGATAAATGACTTTGTACCAATTTCGGACATACGCCAGAGTAAAAATCGATTTGATTTGATGCCAATATACCCTTTGCAAGATAGCTTTCCCGTAGCAGTAAATATCGGACGTCCTCAACACCAAATCACCTTGACTAGACACCAATTATTTCCCTTTGAACATTGTATTGTAACGTTCTCTACTTTTTAAATCACTGTTCTTTATTAAATGCTGGGAATGGTGAATATTGAAGTTCTAAATGCGTAAGGTTGATAACATATTAATAATTTATATAATAATGTGTAACACTTGATGCAATTTTCTTGCATGTGCCTGAGTACCTTTTTGATATCAATGGTCCTTTTGGTTTCATTTCTTTGAAGCCCATGAAGTTGCTGTATAGAGTCGGTCCAGTATAAAAATAGGGCAAGAAAATAGAGTACGTTTTGGAATGTCGCCAAACATTTCTCCTGCAACGAATTTATGGACAAATCTAGTGGAAAGCGAAGCTGAAAGTCAACCCAATTAGTGGCCTCCTGTCTTCGACACGTACCAATGTTCAATAGTTTTAACGAGAAACTTCTTTGTATTGCAGTATTCTCTTATTGAGTTAAAACTGTTAAAACAGCGAAAATGTAATACGGTCTAGGTCGTAATAACGTTGTTCATTCGCTTGTTGATAGAGTTTTCCTTGTGCAACTAACACTAGGGATGAATCTGTTATATTCCTCAATCAACGCAAAAGTTGTCTACTTTTTGTTTTAAAGATAAAGGATGTTTTTTTTCCTATAACAAACGTACGAATTTAATACAACAAAAATTTGAAGGTATATGTTGCTAGTCTTTTATTCCCCACATTTATAAAAAACAACTTTCTGCTCTACTATTTTGTCGTTTTGTCAGAGAGCCGTGGTCAATAATGTCACATAATTCACATACTTACCACATTGTTTTAATAAACAAATCAAAAGAAATACGAATTGCATTTTTACACCTGCAAATCGACCTGTGTGTTTCGAAATGTGTGTGTAATACAAAGATATGTTAACTAAATATCACGCTAATGGAGGATAAATCAGATGTAGTCAAGAATTTAATTTAAAACTGTGACATTTACGTAAAATAAATAAAAAGGTCGGTTATAAATTGCGGAGGATGTATTCAACGAGTGTAGAAAATTAAATTACAGATGATTTGATTGTATGGAAATGTCAGAGTTTGACCTTCTCCGAACTTAAAATTCGTTTAAATTAGACATAATTGAACCTATAACTCGTTTACGATCGAATGCCAGTATTGTATATTAAAATGTTAGATAATACTGATATTAAATATATTTATTTTTTATGAACTACGCCTCTTCGAAATAGCTCTTGAGTGCCTCTTTTTCTTCTTCTTCCTAAATCATACTTAATATGGTAATAAAATATTAATTGAAGGTAATCAAAAACAAGTAGTCTATAAAAATTAGAGATATCTATAATTTCGCTTTCGTTGACGAATTTTACAACCATTTTTAACTTAAGTAGAACAAGGCAATATTAATATTCAGCGCCAACACAGCTTAATCCACTCGCTCGCCAGTACTTGTGAGCTTACCAAATTTGCAAATCTGATACGATTTAATAATGAGCTTAGCGTGCACTACATTGGTGAAAGCGTGTCATCCTTTTCTATTACGTACACTTCATTTACTTGTGACAAGAAAGTTTTTCCTCATAACATTCCGAGCTCGCAATAACTCACAATTTATGTTGACTACTGTGAACGAAATATGTTGCTCGGCTAATGTGTACCTACCATGGCAGTATTTGCAAACTTGGTATAATGAAAAATGAACGTTAAAGTAGCTACTAACGTACAAATGATAATTTATGATTCTAACCTTCAAAAGGATGTGTTTTCTAACTACAGATGAATATTTTTACTATGAAAACCTTACCAACTAATTATTAAATTAAATTCATACATAAACAAGTCACGTCTCTAACACAACACACAAAAGTTTAACGTGATGAGAGTCCTTCATTGAACCAACCATTATTTTAACCGTTTATTAATTCACAAGGTTAACTTACGACTTAGGGCCCTTCAAGAAAAGAGCATACTAATTTTTAAAAGGCCGGCAACGCACTCGTCATTGACGGGCAGGAGGCTCACCTGATGTTAAGTGATACCACCGTCCATGGGCGGTGGTATCACTTAACATCAGGTGAGCCTCCTGCCCGTTTGCTCCCTGTTCTATATAAAAAGGTTAAGCTATTGGTTTAAAAGCTCACTGCCCTATGCTTCTCTAGACCAGTCGTTAACAAACCGGATATAACTTTCGTAGCAAAGTAAGCCATTACTAAGATATAATATTAACATTTCCTTGCTGAATTTAATGGATGGCTGTGTATACAACTGTAAATATTTTTTACTTTATCTTTTACCTGAAGCGTACGATATGTGAATTATTATTTTTTTAAGAGTAAGTCAATACTCCTGAAAATTAATTTAAAATATATAGGAACTGTTTTTAATATTTACCACCTCAAGTCCACTTAAATTTCTCGTTCGCAGTATATATTGCCCGTATATGCAATTACGAATATCCTCCCGTCTACACTGTACTAATGGCTGTTGAGAGAGAATATTTGAGAAGTTTTGCCTATTTGATCATTTCGCAAAGTAATGAAACTAATTTGCTTCTTAACTGTGTTTTAGCTTGTATAGATTTTTTCTAGGATATTTGATGCACCAGTCTACTTTGATTTTCGTTTTTTCGTACATGATCCGGAATATATACAATTATATAGAGTCTTGAAAAAAAAGACATATATTTGGTTGACCCACCTCACCACTGTAGGCTGCAAGAAAACAGAAAACAGAAACTGCGTTGATAAAAATTTCTTTCCTATATGATGAAGCGCTTAATCCTACCGTGACTACTATCTCGACAAAGTTATTGTTTGACCGGTAATCGAATTCAACCTGAACTATCCGAACCCTTTAGCTTATAGGCTTTACCTACAAAGTCGCGGAGGCTTCACAGGAAAATCTATGTGTCATTTTTACGATTTATTAAGAATTTACTTCATAAACATAAAGTATTGAAATACGCTTTTATTATTGACGAAAAAATTAAATGTATTTTAATATGTTTAATACGGGGGTAGTGTTCAAGAGATGGATTAAATTTAAGCAGTCAACTGGAAGCCTTTTTGTTCTGACGTATGAAATATTGAAATTACATTTTTTCAGTCTGAATATTTACACGTTGGCAACTTTGGTAATAAATTGTTGCGTTCACGCTTCCACTCGTTAATCTCATCGGAGTTGTATAATCATAATATTTTCAACGTATTAATATATTCGTACCGAGAATTACAACGAATATCCACTTTAATTTTAAATAACTAATAAAACATGACTTCTCGTTAACTTTAAAATGCACTTTTGACCAATAGCACAGAATCGAATAAATTTGAATTCGAATATTGGGCAATTGAAAAAACTTTTTATAAGATTATAAAACTATGATTTCGCTGGTCGTGTCCACATGTTTTAGGGACGGCACCGTTTTTTTTAGTTTCGTATGTATGTTAATTTTGACATGTGTTTGTCCTCATTTCCTCAGTCACCCAAAAACGCTGCTACATCGTACACCAGTGTTTGGTGAATGCCAAAGGTGTCATACCACCTCAAAACAGTATTTGCAATTTTTTCCTGGTCGAGTCATAACAATTTTCACAATACAGAATTGTTTCAAATATTCGAACGTATCTCTTGATTATTCTGCCAACTTTTATTCGTTCAATATTTGTTTTTAATGTTATTTTTTGTCACATATTCATTATTTTAAATAGTTGTAAGTAGGTATTTTGTTTGCGCATGCTGACAACGCTACATTATTGTTTATATCTACAACTTTCTACATACACTTCTATTACGGCATCCTGACAGAAACTTCTGTTACTTTTTATTATACTTGTTATTTTTATACGTCCTTAATAAAATAATTATAAGAAGAAGAAAGTACAAAAATAAGAAAAAAAGAAGTATAAAATCATTATCTTATGCACACACGTATAGAGTTTTTATAATGTGGAAAACTACTATATATATGATTATTAAATTCGCACCCAAATAATTTCCAATTACATAACAAGTATCTTAGTGGTTAACGTTATGCAACAATCGCCTGTGATGTATTCAGTGTCCTATTAGCTTAGTATTTTAATCCTTCATTATCTAATAATATTTAAATAGGTTAAACTTAGTACATCGTGTCAGTGTTTGTTTTTTTGTGGGACCCCTACATCCTAGCCTAACAGGCACGCAATTAGGCAGATTTGTGACCGAGTGGCTATGCAGCTTCCCTTTCCTAAAAAGGAACATTATTAACAATTGTTCCAATGTACAAAGTTTTCATTTAAAACTTTTAATTAATTATGTCGTTGGCACAAGAAGAGTATTTTGATTGCTCTATAAGGACTCGGCAGCACTACAAAGCCACCAACATAGAAATTCAATTAAATAAACGGTTAGGATTTAGGAAATAATATTAAAGAAATATTTTTTTGTTGAAAAGTTTTCTCTTTAAATTTTACGCTATATAAGTTCTTTTTATTCCTACTAACAGGTCTAGTAGATAAATTATAGTATATAAGTATCACTATATAATTATTTTTATGTTATTCGTGAGAGTATAAACCACTCGTCATTTTATCACAAAAATTGAGCTAAATAGCTCCAAAATAATGAAGGTCTCTTACGCTGAATGTTATGATTATGTGAATAATCCTTCAGATTGCTTGTAATCCCAAGATTGATCGTGATTAATTGCTTTTCATCCAACATCGCGAATGGATATATGTTTTATACATCATGTCACTAACATCTTTGCCAGCTATAATTATACAAATTAAACTCAACTCAGATCTATTTCTATACTTATGATTTTTATTAACTAGATGTGTTTTTTAATATAACTTAACTTCGATAGGTAATGATTTTTTTTCAGTTAAACCTAAAAAAATCCAAACTTATACTAAGAATTTAGACTTCAATCTGCAATTAGCTCTCAAAATTGGTTCAATCTCGGGATTGCCTGCAAAAGAAATGCATTGCAATTCGAAACTAAGCTGAGTTTGAAATGGCTTAAAGTTTTGTCATAAATACGACCTACTTGTGTTGTGTAAGTAATAGTGGCCTGCTAAAGCCTCACCACCCCTGGGGGGAAAACTTTACAACTCCCAACTAGTTTTAACTCCATCTCGAAATCGATCAAGATGGTCATGCTTCTCAGCTTCAACTTATCAACCGGAAAATCTTTCCAAAGATCAATTTTATCTATTAAGAGGTCTGACATACAAAATGAAGAAGATTACGTAATTTATACTTCTATATGCTTTTTATGTACGCTTGTCATTTGAAAAATTACTGGTGGCCGTGTTTTACACATAAACCTTTTCCCAAGAACTTTCCCCATTGATTAAATTGAAACGCTGAAAAAATATTACGTTTACATAACGTATTATATATTTTTATAAGACTGTGTTGATTACTGTAGGATGTTTTTATACATTGTAACAAGTCATGTAAATCTTATAATATTTATCTACAATACATTTGATGCCCGAAACGATATAATTTATTTACTTTAATTAGTAACGGAGCAGACACTGAAATCTGACCTTCTTAAGAGCAGATATATTTAGTATACATTGATAATACTTGTAAACTAATACAACTTGTTTAATTGTTTCAGGAGATACCGATGACCTGGCAAAAGAAAAGGATAAATGTTGCGACACGAATCTGTACCTTTACCATGTAAGTAAAATTAAATACAAAATTACATACAAAACATAAACTTACAGCGGTTATTTTGCTTTAATAATACTGCGACTATTTTTCGTAATCTTTAATGACAGTAAGATCAACCTTTGGCAAACAAACCCGTACCTAGATTTTAATTGCAATATATATACGATATTTATTAAACGTATTATATTATATGTTAAAATAGTGTATAAATTAAACTAAGATGAGACTGTTAAACTAAAAATAAAAGTTTCCAAAAATTATATAATCTATATAAATTTCCAATGTAGATTTAAAAGTGTTTACGTTATCATCGAGTTGAATCTGACGACATCCAAATAACGTTTGCGACAGCCAATTTGAGGGGATTACGTACTAGACGAAATCGAAATAAATCGAGCGCTTTATTGAAAATCCATTTAGGATTACGTGCTTGCTACGTTCCATAGCTCACATAGCACTCGTAGCTCAAGTAGCTGCCACTGACGCGCGACTCTTCAATTTTACAAACATGTATAAATGATATATGCCATCGGCGTATAAGTATTTTTAGTTCAATTGAGTGTTGAGTTTAATCAATCTTTTTAACAGAGACACGACTTTGTATTGTCTTTTATTAACATAACTTTTACACATTTAAAGAAAACACTATTTTAACGGATTGAAGTTATGTATTATTGTAAACTTATAATTATCTAAATCAGTCACCGTGACCACACACACTGTAAAGCACGCGAAACGTCGGATAAATTTAAAATTATGTTTAAATAATTATAAGTTTACAATAATACATAACTTCAATCCGTTAAAAAAGTGTTTTCTTTAGGGACACTTATTGCTAGAATTCATATACTAAACTGCGTTATTTCCCCCTTTTAATTCCAGCTTAAACTTATTAATGCTAAGGTCATTTTACCGTCCATTATTTAATTGTCCAAGAAAATGTCTACGAAGCGTGAAGAAAATAAAAACGTTGGCGTTTTAATGAATATAAAAATGCTCAACTCAGTGTACATTATTGGATTACGGGCGAACGTAATTAAGAGTGGTATCAGTTTGGAAGTTTAATTAAAGCCACTCGTTTACCTGGCCGGTTGTTTGTACGAGCTGCTGAGCGATCGGCCTAAATAGATTGTCAAAGCACCCTACATTGGAGGCCGCTCGTCGGCGGAAGGCCAGACGAGAGCTTTGTCAATAAGGAACGACGTTTGAGGTCAAGCCTTCTTGAATACGCGACGTCTTGATTAAATTATGCGCACCTCAGACGGACATTTTGCTGTTTTATGAATTTCAATGATTCCGCGTTTTTTATTCAATGCGTTCAAAGTTTTTTTATATAGGTATTCCCAGTGGGCTTTTTGGTTTTCATGTTTTATTGCTATTGAAGAGTTCGTGCGTCGTGTATTCGTTTGTTAATTCCGACTATGGGTCAACGTGTATTGCCGAAAACTAAAGAACGGCTAAGATGTTACAAATTTAAAATACAAAAAAGAACATCAATTCACTAAGCTGAGTAATTATCCACTTATCCATTTTTACAGTGTTGTTGAACGATTGACTCTTGCAACAAATTGGATGAGGGTTCGAATGTGATGTAATGAGCTCTATTCGAGCCGGTCGTTATGTGACATGAACTGAGCCTAATTGCACGTCAACGCGTGTTCTTAGTGTGTTATATTAATATTGCGCTATAAAAATCGTTTTTTTTTTATAGAGCAAGGGGCAAACGGGCAGGAGGCTCACCTGATGTTAAGTGAGGCCGCCGCCCATGGACACTCTCAATGCCAGAGGGCTCGCGAGTGCGTTGCCAGCCTTTTAAGAATACCTAATTAAATAATAAAATAAATAATGAAAATGTTTATTGTTTCTCAAATTTTTACTTTAAAACATGAGTATGCGACGGCCCCCGTAAGTAGTCAGAGACACTTGTTTTGGGGTTGAGTCGCTACTTCCCTTATTTATACAAATTCTCATAGTTTCTCTCATAGAGCGCGTGTTTGTGTGTGTGTTTGTGTGTGAGTGAGTGTATGTTGTTATCTATTATTTCCAAAAAAAACAAAAAAAATGTTTGTACTCCAATATTATGGACCTTATAGCAGTACTTAGATAGGTTTAACATTTATAAAACCAAATAGCTATTCAATTTTAAATCCAAAGCTAATTAATGTCTTCTATTTTTCTATCATATTTTCGTTTTTCAATTATAGGCGTTTAATTTCCTTCGTTTGTTCTTAATACTATTCTTAATCAATTGTAAAAGGCAACTATAACTGATGAAAGCAAATTATAACTGCTATTGTAACTGAGTACGGCGTTAGATAGTTAAAGGTATCATCTATAAAAAAATATATTTCGAGATTAAATTTTTCAAAACCAAAATTTAACTAAACATAAACTACTAACGTTTATGGTAATCTTATATCTCAGTGATAATAAAAAACTTGTTTATATGTAAATAACATTGAAAACACGAATTTAATAAAAAAACTAAATAATCATAGATTATGCTAGATTTGTCAGCTTTTAAAATGGTATACATATTTTCCGGAAGTGTGAACACCATGTGAATAAAATAACAACACTAGACACGACCCGAAAAGTCCGCTATTACACCGGAAAATGGAAACCAAACCTTTCCTCGTAAACCTTTCAACCTTTTGATATCGGGAGTATAAATCACTCATTGGCATTTCTTTGAAACTTCTTCTATTTCCTCCTACTAAAATTTTGATAAAACTATATTTTTTAAATGATGTAATTAATTTTTAAGAGTTTCGATTTGAAGTAAATAAATAAATTTAATTTGATATAATTATATCTGTTTTAATAGAACTAAATTGTTTTTAAATGGCATTTATTTATGATAACTATGTACAAATAACAGTTCGGTGTCAGTTGTTACACAATTTCTTTTAACAATAAATTTGAGTACGTAGCGCGATATATCCTTGATTCGATTACCAAAAAAAGCGTACAATTGTCAGTTGTAAAGGGAAAATAATACAGGAATAATGCGAAAAAACAGGTTGATAATAGTAAAATATTTTTCCTTTAAGTACACATACAAAAAGATCACGTGAGTACTGTACGCATAAAATACCTACGGCATAATATTGAGGGCGTTTTTAATAATAAAATTATTGTTGGAAAGTATCGAAACAATTAGTTACTACATGTGTTCATTTCGTGTACCCAAGTGATAGAACAAAATAAAGAGAATATCAAATTAAACGTGGTGGCGTATCAAAAATTATCCTTAACAATTATAATAAAATCAGGACCTAAATCATACGACAATGTTTTAGGTCATTTATATTAACCATATAAGCCAATTTAAGTGACTAATAAGTTATTGGAAAATCATTAACATTTTTTATTGGAATTTCTTTAAAATAGCAAGAAGATAATTAATTGACTGAGGCCGAATATACCAAATTCCCGTCGGAAGATGGTGTAATATGCCACATGCACTCATTTAAGCATAATATTAAATGGTTTTCTGTCAACTTGACATGTCAATCTCAGGCTGATCACAATTGCTGATAAACACTCGAAACGTCGAGTTGTGTTAGTATTGTAATAAATTCGCCTTTATATACATTAAGCAAGTTTATTTGAAATTAACGCATTTTGTATAAGATGTGTAATTTTATGTAAATTTTTAGTACAATCGAATCGTGTTACCTGTTTCTAGTGAATTCTTTCATTTATTGTGCTATAAACTATGAGCATATGCTCTTTTTTATCTCAGCAACAATAAGAAAAATATTCATATTTTACAGGATGAGATCGAGGACAGACCACGCGCCGCTACCTTTCTCAGTTCCCTGGCGGACTACTCCAACACAATACCCACGGCTTCCGCAGCTGATCCCGATGCACCAAAACCGGCTCCCCCAGCACGGATGGGCACTCTCATCGGTGTCTACCTACCTTGTATTCAAAATATCTTTGGCGTTATTCTATTCATCCGTCTCACCTGGGTTGTTGGCACAGCCGGGGCTGTTTATGGCTTCTTTATTGTTCTCATTTGCTGCTGCGCGGTAAGTAATATTATAGAAATCCTAATAAGAGTTGATAAGAGTTTTTAAGAACTTTCAAAAGTAATTGTACGATTTTTTAGACTATGTTAACGGCTATGTCGATGTCTGCAATCGCAACGAACGGTGTTGTACCTGCAGGCGGCTCCTACTTTATGATTGGAAGATCTTTGGGCCCGGAATGTGGAGGTGCAGTCGGCATACTGTTCTATATTGGGACAACACTTGCTGCAGCCATGTATATCGTTGGTGCTGTTGAAATTGTATTGGTACGCATATAAGATTAAAAAATACTCAGTGTTTTTAATAACTCTACTTTTAAATTTTATTCTAATTAATTTCGTATATAATGGCAATGCCAAGACTCATCAGAAACAAAATCATGCTCAAAATAAAGTATGGAACCCTGATTTCGACAGTATTTGATTCTCTACTGTAAAACTACAATATACGCAAGTGAATAATCTATTGATTGATTAACTAGACTTCACGGCCAATGAAACCCTTATTCGCATCCGCATTAAGTAATGACACAATTAACTAATGTTGCATGAAGGTGGTAAACTATAAACCTATGAAGTTAATTTTAATAAAGTTTAGAAACGGACCCTTTTTTATCTGACTTTTTTCTTCTAGACATACATGGCACCGTGGATGTCAATATTTGGAGATTTTACTAAAGACCCTGAAGCAATGTTTAATAACTTTCGAGTGTATGGAACTGGACTACTTTTGATTATGGGATTGATTGTCTTTTTGGGAGTTAAGTTTGTGAATAAATTTGCTACGGTTGCCCTCGCTTGCGTAATCCTGTCAATATCAGCCGTTTACGCCGGAATTTTTGTTAACTTTAATGGGAACGACAAGCTACAGTGAGTTGTATTATCTTTTAAACTAGTAATAAAACTCCTCGTCTTATTTCTACGTTTGTAAAAATATATTTTTCAGAATGTGCGTACTAGGTAAAAGATTATTGAAGGACATTCATATCGACAACTGTACGAAAACTGTTGGCGGTGAATTAGAGCAAATATTCTGCCCTAATAATACTTGTGATCCTTACTACCAAACCCATGAAGTCAGTATTGTTCAGGGCATTAAGGTAAGAAAAAATACACACAATATTTATTAATCACGCTTTTATCCCAAAAAAGTAGTTGGAGACCAAATGAACCATAACCAAATAACCCTAGCTCGTTACATATCCTGCCGTCTATTTTCCACTCATATAGTATTTGTCATACACACTAAACAATGTAAATATAATTAACGTGTTTTAAATTGTATGTGTTCTATAGGGTCTAGCAAGCGGAGTCTTTTTCGATAATATACCAAATTCGTTTCTCTCACTTGGTCAATACATATCTTACGGAAAAGAGCCCGAAGACATTGAACAAATGGAACGTCCAACATTTAATCAAGTATTTGCCGATCTTACGACTACTTTTCCTATTCTAATCGGAATATTCTTTCCTTCTGTCACGGGTAAATAAAATATTTTTAAATTTTTATACGACTGTTATTAACTACTTCAGACTGAGTTATTACACATTTATTTTTACAGGAATTATGGCTGGTTCAAATCGTTCCGGAGATTTAGCAGATGCTCAAAAAAGTATACCAATAGGAACAATATGCGCTATTTTGACAACATCAGTGGTATATTTATCGTCCGTCTTGTTATTTGCTGGAACCGTGGACAATTTACTACTTCGTGACAAGTAAGAATATTCAGTCATTTTTTCGGTTTATTATAAGTGTCTTTATGTTTATATCCTTGCACGTAACCAGTATTAGCACTTGCGTCCTCTCTTCCAGATTTCCCTTTTCCTTTGCCTTGCTTATCAAATCTTTCCTTATGACTTCCGGTGTATTTAGAAACATCCGTTAATCGGGAAACTATATTTGAAGTATCAGCTTTTGTAGCATTAGATGTACCAGGAATTCCACTTGAAGATAATTTAGCAATTACATCATCTTGATTTTTCAATCTAGATTCTTTGCAAAGGCTATCGATGAAGGTCAAAAATTGCTTAAAATTTATTGATTTTGATTTAAATCTTTGAAATATTATTGCTGTATCTGTAGTAGACACTTTTTTCCCATCAATAATCCCTGCTTCTTTAAGCCACTTGTCTATATTAGTTAATGTTATTGTAGTACCATCACTTTTGGAATTACCAAACTTTGCATATCCCTTAAAAACTTCTTCCAGCACAAGTTGCTTACTAAGATTATCTACCATAATGTATTTTTTTATTTATATTTTAGTTATAAGAAAAAAAACTAATACTATATTCTACAAATGAAACATGACTAAGAACAAGCCTTCTAGATTTCATAACTAAAATCATTTTTTATCACAATAAAATATTTTTTTTAGATTTGGCCAGTCTATTGGTGGTAAACTGGTAGTAGCTAACATGGCCTGGCCCAATCAGTGGGTGATACTAATTGGATCCTTCCTCTCAACGCTTGGAGCTGGTCTACAATCTCTCACCGGAGCTCCCCGGTTACTCCAAGCCATTGCAAAAGATGAAATTATACCATTCCTGGCACCTTTTGCTGTATCATCGAGTCGAGGCGAACCAATACGGTACTTATATGTTTTTTTATATAGAACAGGGGGCAAACGGGCAGGAGGCTCACCTGATGTCAAGTGATACCGCCACCCATGGACACCCTTAATGCCAGAGGGCTCGCAAGTGCGTTGCCGGCCTTTTAAGAATTGGTAAAAATGTTGTACTTTAAAGCATTTTAAATATAAAATTATAGTAACTAATTATTATAAATTACTTTATGATCTACCTAATAATTATTTATTCATAAAATTGCACTGAAAACCCTGGAACAAAAAAAAATTGTGTACATATAAAAATCACAACTATATTTTTTCAGAGCTCTTCTTTTGACGATGATTTTATGTGAAGGTGGTATACTGCTTGGAAACGTTGATATTTTGGCACCTTTATTATCTATGTTTTTCTTAATGTGCTACGGATTCGTAAACCTGGCGTGTGCTCTACAGACATTACTGAAAACTCCAAACTGGCGACCCAGATTCAAATACTATCATTGGTAATTGGATTTTATATAAATAAATATTAAACAAAGTATATAAAATATATATAATAATAATAGTATAAAATATTTTATACACAAATTGTATTAACTTCTAGGTCACTATCAATTGCTGGTTTGGTTTTATGCATTTCAATTATGTTTATGACATCATGGTTCTACGCACTCATTGCTATGGGATTAGCGGGAGTAGTATACAAATATATTGAATATCGAGGGTAAGTGTTATAATTAAATAAAAGCTTTAAGCTTCAATGTGTTATTACAGTTTAAGGTTACTCTTATTTTCTTACTTATTTACTTACTTACTTATTCTATAACTTATCACTAATACTTTCTAAAGTCATGAGATAATATCAAAACATAAGCACATTTTGTAACTTTTTTAGGTTTAACATTAATAATATAATACTTATATATTATATTATATATATAATACATAATTAAACGTGTGGTTTACTCGACTTATTAAAAGTGTATTCAATTTGCAATATGGGATGAAATAAAAAGCTTATAATAAATTTTAATCATCTGAATTAATTCAAATCCTATTTACTTTCATTTAGTGCTGAGAAAGAATGGGGCGATGGTCTTCGAGGATTAGCGCTATCTGCTGCTCGGTATTCTTTATTGCGTCTGGAGGAAGGACCTCCTCACACCAAAAATTGGCGTCCACAAGTACTGGTTCTTGCTAAACTGAATGAGGATCTTAACCCGAAATACCGGAAGATGCTTGCATTCGCGAGTCAATTAAAAGCTGGTAACATATTGCTTAATACAAAAATAAAGTTAAAAATTACTGAACTTTGAAAATTTGATGAGGGTTTTATTCTTTGACAGATTCGTAGTTTTATGTTATTAAAAAAAAACATTTTATTTTGTAATATTCAGGCAAAGGTTTAGCAGTTTGCGTATCGGTCCTTGGTGGTGACTACACCCGACGAGCTGGAGAGGCTTCGACAGCTAAGCAAAATCTGCGTAAATGCATGGAAGAAGAGAAAGTTAAAGGATTCACCGATGTGCTCGTAGCTAATAGCATTGCTGACGGACTAAGTCATTTGTAAGTATAATATCTCAATCATATAATGCAACTACTGTAATATTATAGACAAAACACTTGAAATTAAGATTTTCATGTTTCAATTGAAATTTTCAATAGCTAAAACCTCAGCCGATAGGTGTTCCTTTCCATATATTTTAGTAGTGACATAATTAAAATCTTTAATAATCTCTATTCTTACAGCGTCCAAACTACTGGTTTAGGAGGCTTGAAGCCCAATACAGTAATTGTTGGTTGGCCGTACGGCTGGCGACAGTCTGAAGATGATCGCACTTGGCATGTTTTCCTCAACACTGTCCGGGCCGTCACAGCTGCAAGAATGGCCATGCTTGTACCTAAAGGCATCAACTTCTTTCCAGATTCAACTGAAAAGGTAAATTTAACTTTAAGATAAGTCTACCGTCCAGCCGTAAAAAATGAAGTAAAGTTAAATTTAAAAAAAATTATAAAATTAATAATAATATTATATAAATAAAATATATTTATTAAAGTCTCAGCAAAAACTTAAAACGTTTTGATCAAAACACTCTCTATAATTGTAAAGATTGATTTAGAGCATATCCTGTATATCGAAGGTCTTGTTTTATAATATGCGACAATGTCCTAGCGGGAATATTCAATTCTCGCGATAACGTTAGTACATAAAAAAATATGTGAAATTGCGAAAAATCTAAAGAAGTTTTTAAAATAATACTTACAAGTTCCAAATTCAAAAAAAATTAAAAGGTGAACGTAACATGAATCTGAATTATCGTTTACATTAAAACTCTAACGAATCAATTAACCCAATGTATCATATATTTGCAGATATCTGGTAATATCGATATCTGGTGGATAGTTCACGACGGCGGCATGTTGATGTTGTTACCTTTCTTACTAAAACAACACCGTACGTGGAAAAACTGTAAAATGCGTATTTTCACTGTAGCGCAAATGGAAGATAACTCGATTCAAATGAAAAAAGACCTTAAAATGTTCCTGTATCAACTTCGTTTAGAAGCAGAAGTCGAAGTTGTAGAAATGGTAAGCGGATAACTTGGAGATTTAATATGCTTTATACCTAGGTAACACTGAAAATGTTTAGAAAATCAAAAACGGCTTAATGTAGAAAGATGCCAATACTTTTATTGTTTTTCGAAGTACTCTCTACGCATCGTCGCATTCGAGGGAACCACTGAGAATAGCAGTGGGCCTATTCTTCCTACAGATCCCTTCTATGGCATTTTCGTACGCTTTCGCCGCATTTTCAGGGCTCGTAAAGCGAATACCTCGAATTTTATACATATAATATTATGTAACAGGCAAACAGCGATTGACTTACCAGTCTGCAGATTGCTAAGTCCACGTTTAAACTCGTTAAACCAATTGTAAATAGTGGTACGAGATGGGACTTTATTAAGAAATGCTAATCGCAGCCTATCATAGCTTTGTTGTTGAGTAAACCCACAACGAAAGTCATTTTCACATGTAACAAGAACTTTAGATTCACAAAAACAAATGACAAATGAATGCAATATGTATATTTGCATTATGCATTCATTTGGTTACCAAAGGATTCTAAAATTGTCATTCAAAAAAGTTTTCATTACCAATGTTTCTAACTGGCCAGTTCTAAAGATGTCTTATATCCATTTGTGATTGTAATTATAACTTAGTGCACTTCATAAATTATAAACAAATTTCAGACCGACAGCGACATTTCCGCCTACACATACGAACGAACTTTAATGATGGAACAACGAAACCAGATGCTGCGCGAACTAAGACTAAACAAGAAGGAGACTATGGGAATGGTAATTATTACGCATTACTTTTTAAACTGTATCCTCACTAGCACTAAGCTAACCTGTAATATTGTCCATATCACTTGACACTTGCTATATAAATATGAATGTGTTTGTAATAATATAATAATAAACTTATTATTCTGTCGCTGCTAACACAGATGCAAAATTTGGTGGACTATCGTGAACAAACCGCTGAGGAAAAGTTACCTCTGGTAAAATACCCAACCCTTACGTCCACTTCTTTTTAAATATCATTAATACCCATCTTAGTTTCTGTTTCTTGTCGATATTCGATTGTACCTTAAGACTCGATGTGTAAAGATTTTCCATATGCTTTTTACCTAATACTTAGACCATCAAAGTACGTTGCTATTCTTTCTTGTGAGTGGTTGCACATTCATTTAGCATTTTCATATTTTTAAAATTATATTTATTTATTATAGCAAAGCACAGACTGCTTTTGATGTTAAGCTTTTTTTAACAATATATTGTATTTTCTTCGTTATAAATCTATATTTATTAAAATAAACCTTTGTTATTCATGTATTTATATATATAATGAATGTTAAAATAAAGAAAACATGTTAATTGGAGACTCAAAAATATGCGAGTTATTCAGCTGCAGGTTTTAGTGATATGCTTCGAATGTATTAAATCTTGAAAATAACATAGTAAAAACCTTTCCAACAAACAATTGAACATTTTTATCATTATGTAGCATGGTTAAATTCACTATGTAAACCTATTGGATGTGCTTGTATTAGATAATAATTAAATTCTTTATATTTGAAATTACGTGGATTATATTTACACAGGTTCAAGCCATAGTTGACCATCACCACGCTGATATTAAGACAGCAAGCAAAGTACGATTTGCAGATCCAGGCAGCGAACCGAATCCGAACGATGCACCTTCCCCTCCATTAGCTGACAGTGACGAAAAGGAACACGATGACAAGGTGATTAATGATTAGTTGTATTACTACCGAAATACACGCTTCATAAAAAGATATAGCTTTATAAGGTTTTGTAATTCAATTTACAAAACATTCTTTATACAAAATTAACTGTGCATAATACAAAAGGTGGCATATGGATAAAAAATGTTATACGCATAAAATCTAATGAGCGTAATGTCCCTTAAGCAACAAATTGTATTATCAACACACTTGTTAAGTTTATTTAATGTCATTTATCAATGGAGCATGCTTAATACTGTGTGTATAAAGCAGATTTTAATTTGCCACAGCGTATGTTAATGTGGCTTTCATTTTTATTGAAATAAATGTTTAACAATGCGCTTCACAGCGTTAAGCCAACTACTAACTTTTCAAAATAGATAATATAAACTATTATCTATTTCGTAAAAAACTATTGTTAATGTTGTAAATGCAGAGAGTAATTATAAATATCTTCTTTGCATTTTGTATGAATATGTTTGCATTCACATCATTAGCACTTTTACTGCAAGCCCGCACAGTTTATTTTATTCATCAGTTTTAATTTAATCATCAACATAATATAGCGGGTCCTAGCGAATTTACACACGGTGGTCATATGTTTGGTCATTCACTTTATAGTTCACTTTTCTTTATTTCATTTCACATACTAGGATGAATGTTTTGATGTTCGTAGACAGCTATCGATTTGCAATTTAAATAATATATGACATCCCGTGTTTCATTCGCCTTGAATCTATTATGTGCAACTCCGCGGCGATCAACGAAACAAACCGATGAATTGTTGAAATGGAACAACAATAGGACGACTTTCGAAGTAGTTTGTTGCACATAATTGATTCAATGTGGGACTCGTCTGCTGAAAACTCACAGTGTGAGGGAGCTCCTTCGCCACCTCCGGACGCTGAAAAGAAAGATGGCAACGCTAATGGTGACGCGCTCAACCCAAAACCTAATTTGACCAGTATTACACCGTAAGTACTTTTTACTACCACTAATCATAAACTGTTCCTTATAATGCCTTATAACGGATTTTGAGCCATAAACAATGGCACCAGCGATGCAGTCAGTGCCTAGATATGTATGGATAGGTCTACTCTGGATTAGGCCCAATTTCTAATTATTTAATTGCTAATACGTTTCTATTATAAAAAACTTTCAATATTCATTTTGTATGTAGATCATATTTGCACAAAACAGGTATCGTAACCTTGACCAAAAATAATAAATTACTACCATAATGCAGGATACCAATTGTTTTTCTTAAGGAGCGTACTATTACTATCATGTTAATAAAGGTGCCTCAAAAACGTATGAATATGAATACAACGTAACAATTCGTTCAAACTTTCAGTGATGAGGGTACAGTTCGACGCATGCACACAGCGGTTAAATTAAACGAAGTTATCGTGTCTCGATCCCATGACGCACAATTAGTCATACTTAACCTGCCTGGTCCTCCTCGTGACACCAAACTTGAAAGGGAATCAAACTGTAAGTCATTTAATTTTACTCCATAACTCCTGTTACCTAAAATACGTATTGTCAAGAGGGAAGTAAACATTCGCATATCTTTATAGCAATCTATGAATCTTTTATCAAAATAAATCTATTAACAGCCCTGCAATGTAAGCTGTCTAATATTTATTATAGACTATTGATGATTGTAACATATCATAACATCTACTCCTGTCCTAATTAAAAACGGTTGTATGTAAAATGTAGTGCATACTATTTATTTATAATTTACAGATATGGAGTTCCTAGAGGTGTTAACTGAGGGATTAGAAAAGGTTTTAATGGTACGTGGCGGCGGTCGGGAGGTGATCACCATTTACTCGTGAATATGTTGCCGTCTGATCCGTATTTCGAAAAGGCAATATTACAGATTTCGTGCGTTTTTAGATACTTCACGAAATAACTTCAAAATCACGTATCATATTCCTTAATTATTAAACTTTAAAAAAAAGTGTAAAATCAGCATTTTGCAGAATTTTCTTGATTCTGATTTCTTTTAAAATGTACCGCAATTGAACGTGTAAGTTTTGTTACATGGATTTGTTATGAAGTTTATTTAATGATGTGTATTTTCTGTCTGTGTAGAAAATTTAAGTAAATTGTATTAAATTGAATTACTTATTCTAACGAGGAGCCTTACTTAGATCTAGTTCTAAGTTGGTTTTGTTATAGTCTAGCGAGTAGCGATACATTTGTTACAGATATGCCATATCGTTTTTAATTTTACGATTGTTATACTATCCTTCGACTTTATTTTTTCTATCGATTTTAAGAATAGCTATTTTATAGATTTAGAATTTACAATCTTATGAATTCTGTATTTAATGTAAATACTAATTCTGTTCTTAAGACGTCTGCTCAACTTTAAAATAATCTTTGGACTGAGAATAACATTTTATTTATCCAATGAAAACATTAAAAGGATTGGACTACTCAATCTAGTCATTTTAAGGCTGGTTCCAAGATTCATGAACTATATACATTAATAAGAAACTAACATATAATATTTCGGAACAGGTACATTAACTGGCTAATAATTATCTTCAACAGCTAAAATGACTACTTAAATGATAATACATTTTCATTGTTTAATCAATTTTAGGCCAAAAATGTTGGCCTACAAAAAATCTTTGCTTATTAGAACTATCTGCCAGCCGTACAGTACCTACTTACTTGTCTTACGACTAAGAAATAAAGTTAATAAAATAGTACTACGTTTTACGTATGAAAAGCTATATATTGTTTTAATGCTATTGGCAGATAGATTCATAACGAATTAGAAAATCATTATACAATGCAAAGTTTTATTTAAAAATTTACGCAGGTCTCTTTACCTTTAGATGGCAACACGTAACTATAGTGTTTTACTCATAAACTTTTTGCGCACATTCGCGTAGTTAGAAGATTTCTTACTGTGATCGTTTATATACCGTTTTGTCATTTTGTAAGATTAATTCATTGTGGCAGAATATCTTGTAGTTTAAGCAGAAATAGAATAGCCTAAGCTAACTGGATTATCTAATAATCTTAATTGTATTTGTCTATAGGTATTCTATTAGTAATATAAACTATACCTAAAAATAAGATTATTAAACTCTACCTTCGGATACCTATAACATTCCAAAACTTTTTTAAGTATATTTGAGGTGACTTAAAAAAAGAAGTATCTTGTACAAACATTTATTGCTTTTAAGATAAGCATAAAATTATATCTTCATAAGAAACAAGTACTCAGTATTCTGAGGTGTGTTCCTCAGAATGTTTTAAGTCAATGGCAAGCAACTGCCAGTAGCATCACAGTTAAATTAACAATAAGAAAGAGTTGGATTAAAGTAAAAAACGTCAATTTATTTACTATAACATTTACTTAGTTAATCATTCTTATGTGCAAAGAGCGTTAGATGACTGCCAAACTAAGTATTGATGTTGTAAAAAACATAGAAAATAAGATGATAATTTTAAGTACCTAATATTGGTTGACATTTGGAGATTCTAGTTGATTAGATTCAAGCGAATATTAGATGTAAGGATGATGCATGATATCACTTTTTGTAGAAATCATACTCATAGTAATGGTAATAAGGTAAATAGTTATTCCTTCCTCTTTATTAGTGTTCTTGTAGAGATCACAAAACAAACATCTTTAAGTCGAGTTATATTACGTTTTCGATCTACTTACCTGAAAATTCTGTTTTAGAAGCCTTGTTCCAGTGAATTCATCAAAACTTTTTATTCCAGTTATATAGATGATAAATTATCGTTACAAACACAAAAAAATATTTTAATTTGGCAAACTTACTTTTTGTTCTTCAATATTCACGAAGAGTCTACGAAGCGGCTATAGCCATTATGATGCATTTTGCCTTTAGATAGTGATAAAAGAAAACATAATAATATAATTATTTAAAAATGGAAATATGAAAAAAATACCTTAATCAAATTAAGTACCTAAAATAGGTGTATGCTATTCTATTTAATTACTAAAACAAATAATTATTTTACTTCGAGTAAAATAAATTATCACTAAGTGATGTTTACCGCAAATAAAACTTCAAATAATTTTATGAAAACGTTGTAAATTGACAAAAATATATGTACAATAGTTTATTTTAAACGAAGAGCTTATAAATGAAATTTCCTAATGACTACTTCCTTCAAACTTTTATCACGCAAAGCAAAAAATAGAGATATTTTTGAAGGAATGATAATAAAATCTATTCTTTAAATAAGCAAGAGATATAACACAGAATGCATATTAACCAAATGAGATCGTACGCTTACAATGTTTATTATTACTGCATAATTCGACACAAATATTTTATTTGTATAGATTTTTGCGACGATTATAATTATATGATCATTCACCAACACCGGATTCTGCTGTTAATGGAAGTTCGCTTTATGGCATCCATTATTAAGTGTGCCAAATGTCAAATTTACATTGCATTTCATTACTCCTATGCTATGTACCTGACATACCGTAGATTGTGAATATTGTGTAGAAATTAACACAATGTGGTAATTTAACGGTATTTATCACAAAAAATACTTTATATTGATTTATGTCCAACATTTTTTTATCAATACGTATGTTTTATTGCTGAAGACGTCACGGTTACATCTAAATTATTAAAGCACAATGCCATCACAACCGGTTATCTGTGCCATTAGTGTAATGAAATGAAAGTAAGGTGTTGCTTAAAGGAATCCATAATTTAAACGTGTTTAAGTAGGTAATCGTTACTAGAGTCATCTGTTTATTGTATCTATTATGTGACCTGTATTGTTAAATAAAAATTCCCTAATTAGATTGAAGGCTGTGAGCCGACTAAATAAATGATCGATCAAGCTAGAGCCGCTGTGATACAACATATGGCTATAAAAATAGAATTCGTACTTTATATTATTTATGTTATTACCTTTATCAATAACTAATTAAAATTGCAATCGCTGTACCTACTCGTATTTGAAACGTAAAACATTCTAATTCGATTGTATGTTATTTATTCATAGTTTGCTTTCATAGCTTTTAAGTAAACAGTCTCATTACGCAATCTTGATTAAAAATATTTCCCCTTACCTACCCACTGATAGGCGTATATCAAGACGGGCCGTGACTATCCAAGGATGTACGATAGAAAGAAAGCCAATTGGATTACTTTTGTAGTTTGAACATTATTATTTATAATTATGCCATATTTTGACACTGCGTTATGTTTATTTTATATAGATTCTGTTATTATACAATATTTTAAACTATTAAAAAAAAATAATTAGTGTCTAAAGTGTGGAAAGCTATTTCCACTGTATAAGCTAAGAAATTATTAAAAATACCTTTTCAAATAATAACTCTAGCAAATTAGCCAGTGATTACATTCTACAATAAGAAAATGTTATGAATATAATAAAGTAATTAAATTAATTTCTTAGTTTCATTATAATTTCCTGATACTGCTCACCTTCCCGTATCCACAGTAAAGGTTACACACTCAGTTTATTGAAGTTGTTATATCCGGATCCTGCATTTGAATTTATGGGAAACATATTTATTTTATTGTAAAATAATTAAAACAGAACCAGATTTTTTAAAGAGTCATGTTTGTATGAAATTAAGAGTTTTTTTAATTTTTATTAAGGCTTATTTGTAACACATCTGCATTCCACTACATATATATTAAAAGTGTTATAGTGTAACTGCTCACTACAATAACGGGATTTACGTTGTTGGAAGATAGTGCCACAATCCACATCCATATAACCTATTACAAGATTTAAAAAAAAATAAAGAGATTAATAACAACTACATGCTTTTCTATTTTGATTTTATTTTAAAAATTTACAAGACCTACAAAATATATTCATTTATTAAAATACCTGATTATATCACAGAAATTATAAACATGGCTGTCACTTTGACACTGCTGAATACTTTGATATCAATTTATCTAAGTCGCTTAGTATAGAAATACCTTTGCCATTGGGCTTTATCTAAAAATCTGTCACAATTCCTTTTGAGTATCACATACAAGGCTGACCAATGCTATCTAACATATACTTTTCCAACTCCTTGTGTTTGTTTGATATAGACAGCTGACAAAGTAAAGTGTACTTAAGGCTAACTACTTTAAAACCAAGCAAATTTAGATGTCTTTTCTTCATCTCTTGAGGTCCAATAAGTTGTTCACTTTTAGTACAATAATGGTCTGGCAAATGTACAAGTACAGCTATATTTTCATTTTTTACTATTTTGTGTTTCCAATTAAAAGTTTCACTACCTAAACCAATTGGATGAATCATTATATCAATAATAAAATTAGCATCGGAGCATAGGTTAGGTATGAAGACAGCAAATGAGACTCTATTTTCTCCAAAGATACCAAAAATTAAATTTCTTACCCTATTTAATAAACTACATATCCTTTGGTCTTGCAAAACTGGTTTCAGCCCCTGGTCTTTAGGCAACCGGGGACCATCATATTCATTACATTCAACTGATAGAGCTGTGTCAATCAAGTATAATTTTTGTAACAAATGTGAGCTACTGATCTTTGTAAGGTATTCTGAATGAAGGACTTTTGAAACCAATCTTGTTGGATATTCCTTAACATAAATATAGGACAACATTATTGAACATAGATCTTGAATATTTACCTTCTTATAGGATTCTAATAGGATTGTTTCTGTAATATCCCATAGTCTTTGATTAGATGGCTTAAAATATAAGAATCCAAATGGATGAATAAAGGAATTGTAAAAACTCACAGGTATATTGTTTAAATTTTTAAGATAATGATCACTGCATATGTTAAGTATTTGCTCATTGCGCAGTTGAAATTTTAGAAGGTAATTAAGTATACCAATTATTAGTATATATGATTTTACCTTATGTCCTTTTAACTTCATATATTTTTCCACTCCTGCTTCAATTTGATCATCTGTATAATTCAATAAAGTAAATTTTGTAATAAAATCCAAGAAAGCATCTTCATGAAGTGCATGTATATTAGAAAAAAACCATTTAGCCAATACTCCATGTGATTGCATGGAAAAATATTTTTCTGTTATAATGACATCCATAATATCTACCATACAAACAGGTGTAATTTTAGGCCATAAATCTATTAATTTATGTTCTAAAAAAGTTATCATAGCTTTTTTACTCACTTTTAAACCATGTAATATGGTAAATATTTTATGAATATTTGATTCATTAACATTTGCCTCATTTGCAGTAAATCCAACCCATAGCTTATCTATCATATCAATATAATATGGATCACCAGTATTCATGAGCAAAAAGGATGCAAATTCATATAACTCATCTATATTAAGCTTATTGTCAGTTACTCTGAGTAACAATTCTTCACAAAACTTATTTTTATGTGGTACTATCAATGATGAATTTGTTTTCAAAATATTTAAGATTGTTTGTGTGTCTTCAGTTATGATTATCACTTTCAATAACTTATCTAAAATAGCACCTTTAGCAAAATAAACATTTCTGTAGTAATTTTCATTTGTATTATATGTCATTGCCGTGGTATTCCTTTCTAAGTCGTGAATTCTTTCTATAGCGCCAAGTGCTATATTAGGAGTTATTTTTGTACACTTTGTTATAAGAGAAAAAACGTCACGTAAATCCACACATTGTTTAAATTCTTCTTGTATTAAATCATAATTAACAGATCCATTGTTACGTTTTGGTAGTTCTTTTTCGGGACCATTCAAGTCAGTCAAATCTTTTAATTTCCTGATAACAACTGGAAGCTCCGTAACATTATAACCAATTTCATGTAACATAGTGCTATTTATTAACTCAGGACTGTTAGAATCATTATTGCTTTTATTTCGTGAAAGATGTTCATTATTCGGTAATATTGCGTTGCATTTTCCTGATAGTAATGTTTTTGATGTATTTGATTTAGTATACGATCTCCACAAGACTAACATCACTTTAAAAGTTTAGTTTATCATACAGATTTAATAGTTTCGTAAAAATCTATAAACTAAAATGTGATATCGGCGATTATACAAAATTGGAAAGCAAAAAAAATGTTATCACATAAAACACTTGTTGCTTTATTTTTTGGATTTGATTTTGAGTTATGAGTTATGAGTATTGACAATGATAGCTGACTACTAATTTATGTCAGTATACACTTGTATGTCTGAGATCAAGTTATTGTGAGTTGTTGATTTTGTCAATTGTTGATGTGCCTACTGCCTAGCCTAGCTTATCACTTTTGATTTCCCCAATTGTGGGATGTTTGTTGACTTAATATTGAATTGTTAATGACCGCTAACTTCGTGGCAGACAGATTTTTCAATTATATTAAATGTTTATAAAAAATAAACTCTATCATACATAATGAGTGCGAGTGAGAAAAAAGTGCTTTGGAAGGCAAAATTAACGATGTTCCCCAATTAGAAAAATGCCATAAAAATGTATAAACACTCAAAATCTGGCAACATTGCTCTTTGTACATTGTCTTTGCGACGAACTATCAATTAACTCGTGATTCTTGTTTCACTAATCACAAAGCATGATACTTTTATTTATTTTTGCGCGACTGTTGAGTGTCGACGAAGCTTGTAAATTTACATCTTTCCACCTTGCCTTGACTGGAATAAGTCGGATATTTTATAGAATTTTCACCTGACCTAGCCGTAAACTAACTTGTCCTTGATACATTGAATTGTAAGTACATACACTAGGCCTAAAAAAATAGGGAAGAAAGATAAAAAAAAAACTTAATCAGATTAAACATGTGTTTTGTTTGCATTTGAGTAACAATCTATTTACTTTCTTTTTTATGAAATTATTGTTATCAAAATATATATCTTATCATTGTTCCAGACAACATACTTATATTTAATAAAATATGCCGGAAGTCACAAATGTAAGTACCTACGTGATATACATACCTATTTTTTATAATATAAAAAAAAACTTACACCTAGGTTTGGTATTTTTGATTATTTGAACTTCCTGATAACTTGCTTGAGTGGATTTTTAGTTTAATAAACATATTTATATACTTATTATCAGTCAAAGATCTTTATTATTAAATTAATTGTGATTAATGGATACTCATCAATATATAAACTATTTATGGAATGAGTTATAAAATTTCTTAATTATTATTATTATTGAGGAACAATTAAGTTTGATATTTTTTTTATTTCTTTTTTTGTGTTTCTTAAAAATATAGTAAATACTACAATGCATGTTAATCACATGTTATCAGACAATTAACGTAAGTAATTGGAATATGCCATGTTATTAAAATCAAGTAAAATTGCAACTTCTATAAATTTTGTGCATGATGCCTTTTCAAGAATACTTAACATATTTTATAAAATAAGTGTAGAGCTTCTGTTTGTTTTGGTTAAAACGCGCTAATCTTAAGATTGCCTCGTTTGAATTAAAAAAAAAAAATTTGTTGTTTTGGATAGTAGTCCATTTATTGCCGACATAACCTTCATCCACTACTAACCAAATACAGATATTCTATTTACTAAACAGCTATTGTGTAAAATAAAGTGCTATGTATAATATATGTATAGGCGAGAGTACACATTTTGTTTTATATCTACTAATGCTGACATTCTACATATAATACGTTTTTAAACGAGTCTCCAATTACGCTTATTAACGGTTAAATTGACTATCTAATCATGGAGGTAGTATGCGTTTTGTTGCAGTCATATCAATTGCATCTACTCAGCTGCCCGTGCATTTGTATAAAAATTTTAAACTGTAATAACATACTTATCTTCTATGAGAATTTTATTTGTTTAATGTCTGTATAAAAAGTCTGACGTACCTGTCGAAAACCATATAAACTAAAAAAAAAATATCTTATCTTTTTTTCAGATGACTCGACAACTTCGGTGGGGTGTAGCTGGTGTGGGGATGATCAGCCACGATTTTCTGACTGCTATGGCCTCACTCCCAGTTGATCAGCATAAAGTAATCGCTATCGCTGGCAAAGACCTAGATCGTGTTCATAGATTAGCTACGCTCCATAAAATTCCGACTGCTTACGAAGGTTACGAAGCGATGGCGCACGACACCTCAGTAGGTACGTCAAGAAATAATTATAAATTTTCTGATTTCTTATTTCGTAAAATTTACGAATCACAAGAGACGTTCATCAAATTTGTTGAGCGACATTCCTTTTTCAGAAATCGTATTCGTCAGCGTACTTAATATGCAACATTATGAGATAAGTAAGTTAATGCTTGAGAATGGCAAGCACGTTTTGTGTGAGAAGCCAATAGGAATGACATATAAACAGACTAAGGCTCTCGTCGACTTGGCCCGGGAAAGAAAGCTATTTCTCCTTGAAGGGATGTGGTCCCGTTTCTTTCCTGCGTACGATGCTTTGGATAAACATATATCGGCTGGCGGTCTTGGGGATATATATCATATTAACATACAATTCGGTGTGGAAATTACAGACATAGAGCGGAATTTGTAAGATATTTTTATACTATTTTCCTTTTATGGTTTCAATTTAAACAGGTATAAATTATTTTGCGTGAAATCAATAAAGCCAAGGTGGTTTCCTGATCGAGTTCAAGACCTTTGAAGATACTTCCGCCCTTGTAAAATATCATTGGTTGTGATCAATTTACGCATTGTTAATATTTCATCCAGAATAATTTAATCATCCATAACCATTTAGGCTTCGTACATGAACATGTCTTGTATACGACATTGATGTCAACATAACTTACATTTATAGTTTTTCTTATTAACTACCAAGGTTGTAATAATCTCGAAAAGCGTAATCGGGTACCGGTTAATAGTTTCAATTGATCCATTTTGGGTTTATTATTGAGCCGATTAAGGCATTGGGATCTTTTTAATTTATGTATATAAATCCCTGCGCTTGCATACAAAAACAAACTTCTACTTCGAATATTTAATCTTCATTCTAATAATTATTTTTTACATCGACATTATGTGACGAATTCGCGCTTGTAAAACTGCATACAATTTTAAAATTAATATTTAAAACATAAACGTCTCCATAGCTTATCTCCTTATCTATTAACGCAAATGGTGTAAAATGTCTTGTCATATGTGATTAGCAGGAAACATTATTTTCTTTGGAAAATTGTTCGATGCTTTTAACGTGGTTTTCTACAGTTCTCTTCACGTTCTTCAGACTAAATAGTCAAGATAAACAAAAACTTAGTACCGCATTTGCGCACACCAAAATTAATCGATATTTCAGAATGAAAGACTTAGGTGGCGGAGCGGTACTTGACCTAGGAATATATATGCTTCAATTCCTTCAATTCGTCTACAAGGAGCCTCCAACCGATATTGTTTGCACTGGGCATCTAAGCAAGATCGGTGTTGACGAATCGATTTCTTGCGTGCTAAAGTACAGCGACGGCAGGACTGCGACTATAGCGGCGCATACCAGAGCTACTATGACGAATAGAGCCGAAATAACTGGCACAAAAGGCAGTATTGCGGTATGTATTCTAACGAATTAAGTTTCATAGTAGGTAACCCTCGCAGTATTATATAAAATGTTTAATTAATAACCTACGTGATGTTGTGACGCGCTTGGTTTTTCGTAATTTTTAATAGCAATTGTTTCGAACAATATATTTCAAAATGCCTGTAACAATTCATAAATAGGACATTAAGAAATGTATTTGGCTGCATAATCCACATAGATAATTTACAGATACGGTATTGGTTAAAACCGTATTGTTCCTCGAGAAAGATATGCTTATGATTTATGAAAAAAGCGCGTTTATCTTTTGATACGCGAAATTACTGACAACTTACTCAAAGCATTGAATTGTACAATGCTTGAAATTATATATTTAGTGAAATAACTAAGTAATATATACATAAGTATTCGTTGTAATTATTGTAAAACTGGTATCTATATTTAAAGAGCATTTAGACGGACAAGGACAAATACTAATTTCTTTTGACGTTAATCGATACATATTCTAATTACCAAGGTTAATTATGAGCGCCGTGAAGATAATTAACATAAGGATAATAATAATGAAAATTGTCGGTAGTTGTTCGCTTCGATTGCTATTTTTTACCTCGGTGAAAACTCTTTGAATTTTATTTATATTATTTACTATGCGATGAGCTCATTGTAAATTAAATAAATCTCTCTTGTTCAAGACACCTCAAATGCCTTATTAATAATCCTTCTCTATGTGTATTTATACAGACCTGCAGATAGGATTATGTATTTATTTAAAACAGACACACATTATCTTTACAGCCTAAGCCAATACGACAACAATAATAAAAATATAATAATGTACATAAAAATTAGACACAATATCGCGTAATGTATGACTACTCTATACAAAATCAGACTATATTCATAGAACTGTCTACCAGTTTTAAATTTACAGATGGATTATTTCTGGTGTCCAACCGTTTTGCATATATCGGCAGCTAATATTACAGAATGGACTCTACCAAAAGGAAAATACAGGTTTCACTTCCATAACAGTGCTGGTCTAAGCTACCAGATACAGGAGTGCTGGGACTGTATTAATAAAGGTGAAAAAATTTATTGCGTATCCGAAATGTTATATAAGTTTTTATTTCTTGCAATATCAATTCTTTATCAAACATTTAAGATTTATCTTAAAATTTTGACTCAAATCAATCATGTAAATGTGAAATGAAATCTTGTCAAATACGATATAACTGCTAGAAACATAAAAGTTAAAAATATATTTTTGTATCCAATGTTGATTTTTCAGATTTACTTGAAAGTCCTAAAATGAGCTTAGACGAAAGTGTCCTTTTAGCTAAATTAATGGACACCATGCGGGCACAAGTTGGCGTGCTTAATTCAGTCACTTGCTGAAGGTTCAACTTATAATGGTACTTAAATCGTTTAATTGACGAACGAGTGACCTGAAATGCCTTATTTATAGAAGATATTGGCTATGTATCCTTAGTAGTTTTCAAAATACGTAACGTTCAGTATTTACCTCAACAAATCTGTGATTTTAAATATTATGAAGTTGGCACCGTTGTGAATAAAATTTACAAATAAACTAATTTATTGAATCAGTTGTGTTTTCTGTCCTTGTGTTTATGTATAGAAAATTTTACTACGCGTACTAGACGACAGAATGATCTGTTATGTAAAGGTTTATTGTGTGGTATATAATTAGAAATTATTGCCACATTGAAACTAACGAATACATTTTATTTTATAATTAAGTATGAAACATCTCCAACATTTTATACCTAGCATAAAAATAAAACACTAAAGAAAATTATAAATATATTAATTTATAAATAAAATAATAAAAAAATATTATAAGTATTGGATATAAAATATGTCATATGTAAAACGGTTTTAAACATGATATCCTTATATCCTACTGTTACATGATTATTCTAAATAAATAGGTATTTATTTAAAGGATTGAAAGGCTTTCTGAATGAGTTGAGCGCCATCTCGTAACTGCTGCTCAGTGATCACTAAAGGTGGGGCGAGGCGAATGGTCTGACCGTGTGTGGGTTTTGCCAACAAACCAGCCTCCTTCAGCCGCTGACACACGCCATAGGCTGGGATACCTAGAGTTTACGACGTAATATAAATACATGAGGATAATAGTGCATTTCATACAAAATTTAAACATTCTAGCAGAAAGGCTGAGTAACGTCACTAACGCATAGAGTCAAAGGTTTTATATGACGATATTTTCCGAAGATAACCCATAAAACAACACCTGTTCATAATTTTCCCTACCTCAGCGAAACAGTCTAGAAAATAGCGCGGCTTTTATACGATATACAGCCTTTTAATCTAACACCTTCACATGGTCTCTCTCTCTCAATTTTACTTTAGTTTCATATTTTACTAGTTACTACTTTTTTTTTAAATAATTATTAATTTGCAGTTGGTTCAATTATTTAACATCAAATGTTGAATCCACATAAAATTCACTATTATCGTTATTATATGCACGCTCTTTATGGGGACACAAAACAACAGTTTCATTTTAGCCACATTTAACTATGATTTAAAATGAAATTTGCTTATACATATGTAGTTGGATATTTATAAAGATTAACTCACTGTCGTGTACGTCAATAGCGAACATGAGTCCACGGCCGCGTATGGCAGTGACCATGTCTTTGGGAATCTTCTCAAGCTCAGCCCTTAAGATCGGCTCTAATCGCGCTGCGTTCTCTACCAGCTTTTCTTCAAGTAACACCTGGTAAACGAGATAATAGTTCTTACTAATTTTCTAAATGTACGACGAGCGAAGGAAAAGGACGAACCTTCTGGCAATGTGAGTGTTTACGGCGGGCGGTATCACCGCATCATATGAGCTTCCAGTCCGTTTGCCCCCTGTTATATTTATTTTTAAAAGTCGAATCAAAAAGATACCTGTATTATAAGTTATCAGTTATAATCCGGGTAATTAGTGTTGATAGGTATAGCATTTAAATTGGATGTTCTTATCATATTTTTATTTTTTTATTCCATTCTTTTATATATTTTCGAACAATTATAAAATTATTGAAATTGTCCTTTTTATATCCATTTTACACATAACAGTTCTTAGTATAGTTTTTATATTCCACTACTTACTGAATTATGTATATATTACCTTGATAGCCTCTGTGGCCACTGCACAAGCCAACGGGTTTCCTCCGTACGTCGAACCGTGAGTACCGGGTTTTATTACCTGCAAGAATGAAACATAAAATTTTCCTTTAACAAGTATAGACAATAATAAAAATAAAAGAACAAAAACTTACATCCATAACATTGTTATTAGCAAGAACGGCGGAGACAGGCAGAACACCACCACTCAAAGCTTTGCCGAGAATCAAAATGTCTGGCTTGACACCTTCGTGTTCAACGGCAAGTAATTTTCCAGTGCGCCCTGATAAAAAACGTAAGGGTCAGTTGAAATGGTTTCACCAAATTTACATTTATCGGTCTATTTTCGAGTTAACATAAAGTATTGCGTTTAAATGTTTATATTAAAGGCTGAAAGCCTCACGGGCAAATACAATAATGAAAATCTAACAGAGAACAGCGGAATGAATCCCTTTGATTAACAAATATTTAAAGACTGAACCAAGAAGATATAATGTAAAATATATATTTATGGTAATTATGTGAGTTATACTTAAATCTTACCAAGACCAGTCTGTACTTCATCAGCAATCCAAAGCACATTGTACTTAGTGCACAATTCTCGCACCTTCTTTAAGTACCCATTGTCCGGAATAATGACTCCCGCCTCGCCCTGTATGGGTTCTACCATAAAAGCTGCTACGTTAGGATCTTGCAACTCTTTCTAAAATGTAAACAATTTTCATTTGGCCTCGCAACTTATACGTATATTACTACCAAATTTTATAATATTTTGTTGTGCCGTCATGTGAAGTGACTTCCCATTGGAAGCATCTACTCATCTTCTGCCTAGAGCTACTGCCGGTCTTCTAGCTCTAGAATATGGTGACGTTTTAGTCGACCACGAGTAAAATAAAAATATTTTCTATTCATAATATCAGTACATATAATACAAAAGCAAACTTTGTTTATTTTCTTTTATTTCAGTATGTTATAACTCAAATAATAAAAATACAATAATACGTTTATAACGATACACAACAAACCGAAGGTTAATGACACAAGGATGTATTTTCGGCTGTTAACATGTAAGGCACTTAAAATTCCCGCAAGAGAAATTATAAAATAATTATAACGTTGATATGGTTTACCACGTTTGCCATTCAAATTTGTAGGAATATTTTTTATAGTAATTATTAACAAAAATCCACGATATTTAGACACGGTTATGCAATTAACTAAGTGGAGAAATAATTTAAAGAGTAGGTATTTAAAACTGCATTATTTTTTTCCGTTAATGTCACACAATATAATACTTGAACATGCTATTTAAGGCCAATACTACACGTCACCCATAGCAACGTAATAACAAAATAATTAAACTCAAATTTACTTACTTCTAAAGCTTGGATATCATTATATGGAACAACCATGAGACCAGGCATGTATGGACCGAATCCAGTATAGCAGTCAGGATCTGTAGAAGATGATACAGCTGATAGCGTGCGCCCCCAGAAATTGCCTTTCGCAAATATTATCTAGAACACATATTAAACAAAATTATATGATTGGTACTAGCATAGTGTTATTAAGTGCGTAACTCGACGTTTTTGTACGAAAGTTCAAAACCTTGGGATCGATGTCGATACAGCTAATGCCACCGCTAAAATAAAAATCAATTAAAGAGAAAGTTTGCAGTCAAAACAATATTCTTTAGAATGTATGCAGGGCAATTTTACGTATAGAGACAGGAGTCTTAGCATAGAACTCTTTAAAATCTTTGATTCTTTCATAAAAATTCGGTACCTTCGCCTGATTCTCAGGTATCTTCTTGACATCATAGCCCCACTTCCGAGCTATTTTACAAGCACTCTCGCCACCTTCGACTCCAGTGTTCATAGGTAACAGACGATCAAAACCGAAAATTTCTGTCATAAATTTTTCGTACTCTCCCAACTTGTCGGAATAAAATGCTCTGAAAATCATGAGATCGTGATTAATAATGTACTGTCAATAACCATAGTGAAAAATAATTATATTAAATAACACATAAATATACGAATCCAATTAATTGATTATTTGAGTTAGTTAAAAAGCGCATCCATTTCGTTAGTGAAATTTATTACAAATAAAATCATATTCACTATGTTTGAAAAGACAAACTCAAATAAGTTACCAGATAAGAAGATTAAGGGTCTTACCTAGACACCAAAGTAAGTACATCAGCCTGTTTCTTCAAAGCCTGTATAATTCTTGGATGACAGTGACCCTGGTTCACCGCTGAATACGCACTTAAGAAGTCAAAGTATTTCTTCCCTTCAACGTCCCACACAAATGGACCTTGTAAATAATACATACATAAGTTTTATCTTTATAATTTTTATCAATATGTATATCTATAAACATGAATAAAGTACAGTTTAAGTTTTGAAGCAATAAACCATGATCTGTAGAATGTACATGTAACATTCGATTTCAAATACTATAGATATTTCTTATATAAAAACTATGAAAGATTTTGTAACGAACATTTTAATGAAAGATTAATGAATGATTTTAAACTAGTTACAATTACAAAAGATGCGTTGCTCTTACATCACACATTTAGGTATATACTTACCGGACTATGTCTATTAAAATTAGTTATTTAAGTGTGGTCGAATGAACTCTTAGCTAATATTTACAAAAAAATAAATAATTGAATAAAAAAATATGTATAATCGTTACTCGGGCATGACGGCAAATAAGATATTATTCTTTCGTGAAACCCAATCCCATCCAATCAAAATTTATAGTTTAAAATAATCGTTTAGATTTGGAAGGCACAAGAGGGTGATAATTCGTATCCTATACTGTGTTGGTATAGTTACACTATGATACTGCCTTAATTAGGCGAATGTTGAATTATGAAGCTTTTGTTTGGCGGCCGAGAACGGAACTCTGATCGACAATCACGAAACTAAAAACCTTCCAAAGGCTCGCCTTGTCCGCCGCCAACAGTTGCATGAAACAACTCCAACAGTAGCGAATGAAATAGGCCTGCAAATCGTTCCTAGATCTCTAAATACAGCAAGTGGCGGCACTAGCTGCCATCGGACATGAAAAGCCACTATACACACAGCCATTCTAAGCTGTGGGATAGAGTAGGTACCAACAGCTCATAGTCATGTCATGTGATAGAATCGCTAGCCAGCACATTATTAACAGGAAATATCGTGTACAGGGATAGAAGAAGAACACGATTAATTGACCCTGAATGGGCTACGTATCATAGATTATGGCTCAAACAGTCTTTGGCGCGTTGGACAGTTCCTTGTTCGAAGGCTGTTTCAACGCAGGACAGTCTTGGAATATGAAGCTGTAGCTTCCTAACGAGTAGAAATCATCGGAGTTCACTCCATGAATCTTGCAAAGTGCCCACGAAACTTCTGGAAGGAGCTAGACTGGCCTACTTAACCAAGAACTAATAGTGTCTAAGTGAACCGAGTCCACTCTACAGTAGTAGGGTAGTGGACTACTAGTAGCAGTAGTAGTAGTAATTACTATTACAATAGGATCGATCGATCGAACCAGCTCAGTGTACCGTAACGTGTGGAATTACAACAGTGAAATTACGTAGTTACACTAATTTTACACAAGTTATCAGGGGTTATCAAATCAAAGCTATTTTTGTATTGACGAACGACAAATTATCGTACTCTTTATCGTCTGCTTATTTTTAACTTGCTATATTTACCTTATTTTTTATAGATACAATTGAATCTAGACACACGCACATATCAAAAATCAAATAATAAAATAAATAGGTTCAAATTTCGCAATTTTTTTTTTTGCATAAAACTTACCTTCTCCTCGTGACAATGCTACAGCAAGCGGCGCATAGTTTCGGCAACCACACTTATCTTCCAAAGCAAATATTTCTTTTGAAGAAAGTTGCCTTTGTGTAGCCATACTGCAAAATTATAAAATTTCTTTGATGTTAGAACCAAATATGCTGACTTGACGCACCTTCGAAATGGGCTTGAATATTAACACGCATAATTATATCAGATATGCGTTTTGAATATAAATAGTCTGGCCATAAAAACTGTTTCATAAAAACATTGTTTTCTTCAATTTTTTAATTATTCTGAATTTGAAACTAATATACTATAATTTTAAAAAGTTCTTTCGCCATTTTACACATTATTTCGTGTTCATTATCAAATTATAATATGGAATGGGTTGTTAAATAGGATTGCAATGATCGCTTTGCATAGGATAAGCCGTCGGTTATAATCCAGACACTTCAAAAGGTAAAAACAGATACAACAATTCGTTTGTCAAAGAGTGGACAATATCGGGGCGGCAGCTTGCTGTTAGAACTACAAAGGCTGATGGCTGTTAATACTGTTAAAGCCAGAATTCGTTAAAACCCCATTAAGAAGCAAAAAATCTTATTGCGAGAAAAGAAGAAAAGAAATGAAGAGTTTGGCAGCTGTCGCGTAAAACAAGAACTGAAGCTTGGTGCTTATAGTCGACATACAGGACATGTCCTAAATCAATCTTTACAATCAGAGTTTATCGATCGTTTAGATCAGAGTGGATCGATCAAAACGCCTTCTGTCGCGAGTTGAAAAACACAGAAATATCCTCTTTACAATTGAAAATTATTTCACAATGCAATAACACTACAATAAGCAAAATGATAAAGTGTACGCTCCCAGTTCTAGAATAGCTGTTCATGTGGTCTAAAAGGTACAACGTGGTAACTATTCTGCGTCAGTGATGGTTTGTTTGGTGGGCTGTGTCTTATCAGGAGGTCACAAAACTACATTTTTGTGAAAAGGTAGTGAAAGCCTAAGTGAAGTATCCAGATACAGTCTTGGATCATGTTGTTAAACCTCTGAGCAATACACTTTTAAAAATTTACCGTGGACCGCAAAGGTAGCCATTTCGATTTCAATAGTTTTTTTTGTTATTTTTTGATGAGACAATAAATATATAGTTTTAAATTTTAATAAACATTTATTTTACATCACCTCATTTTAAAGAAAATACATTTTCATTTGTTTTTCATTTCAACAGAACTTATGGCTGGACTAAGTATAGAACCCTACTGATCTAAATAAATCCATCCCAACTTTCGCGCCATTTATCAATTAAGAGAAATTTTTAATTTATATTTACATAGTCAACGTCTTCTCAGCACATTTTAAAATAAGTTAGGTAAATGTCAAACTATTCCATCGTTGGGTTAGGCAATTTAACCGGTCAATACATGTTGTGAATATAAGTTTCCTCTCGATTACTTTCTTTGGAGGTATTGGTGACGATAGATAGTAGAGTTTACATATTATTATCATTAAATATAAAAAGTTTTATTAATGTATTAATCAGTATAGTATATATTATTGCATATTATAATATAATACCTTTAATAACCTTTTGTTATAATATATTGACCGTAATTTGTAACTGCAATTGATTGGTGTCACTTAATATTTTATTAAATATTACTTTCAAATTCTAATATTTATTGTAGCGCTAAGTCTTAACAAAAATCTATGTAAACATTTTGTGATAATTTCTTTCAAAATTCGAAAAACTGTTGTTACTAATAAACTGATGTTATTTACTTACCCAATTAATCCTTTAAGATTCTTATCAATGCCATATAGCAGTTCACATACTTTAGATATTGCTCTCCTTGAAGATAGCATTTTGTTTTATTGTTAATTAAATAACTTCTCTCAGATTAGTTATCTTAAATTCTAACCGGTGTCAATGTCACGCAAACTTGATTTACCCAGTATAGGTACTTAACAATTAACCGCCTAATAAACAAATTTAATGTATCTCTTTTAACTTGATACTTTTGTTACTTGCTAGCCAACAACTCTTAAAATTTAATATTTACTAAAATACCGATAAATTTTCTTTAAAATAATGTAATATTGAGATCTGACCTGATTGATCTGGATAATAAATAAGCCGACACCGTCCTTATTTTGTGTGTGCGTTCTCTATCAAAGTATGCGGTATACTGAATTACTTATTGAAATGATTAGTACCTACTCTTATCTGGTCTCGTTCTATATGGAATAATAATATTGAACAGTGGAAAAAACTGACAAATCGAAGTGTTCTTACATCATCTCCCAATATGGCTAATATTGAAAGATGATATAATATTAAGAGATAAACAGTTTCTGAAACAAGTTGAATTATTTTGGTATTAATATGTACAAATACAAAATATAGATGTAAATATAGATGTATTTAGGTAAAAAAATACAATCGTTTTAATTTCCGTTAGGTACCTACTAATTAATTTTCTACTTTAAAATGTTTTATAAAAAAACAAAATCTATTTAAAATTTAACATGTGATAGTTTATTTTTATTTAGTAAAAGATGGCTGAAAAAAAACCTAAAAAGGTTGATTTATGAATGTTGTTAATTAATATATATTTAGGAAGAAACCGATGCCAATGAACCGTTATCAGATCAAAATATTTCCCCACCTAATATTGTTTAACGCCTAAACCCAATAACCTATCAGAATCCATTTTTGACCACTGTGATAGACATCTTAATCCAATTATTTATAAAAGTGTGCCAATAACCAATCGATGGGTTATAATAGCCATCTGTTGATACAATATATCCATGGCAGGTCGGACTGGTGTACCTATGTGAATAGACCTTTGTATGAAAATGGCAGTTCAACTGTGCCAATATTATCTTAAGGTTTTAACTTTTAACTTTAACTAACCAGTTTTTAAAACAATTAAAAATCTATTAGATATGTTTTAAACATAGACATTTATATTTTAATATTATTTGTACGGTTTTATTTACTTGATTTGCTTTATATTAATTATGAAATATATAAAATTATATATAAACTCGGTAAAATGGAACAACAAAGAGCGAATAGATTCTATCCGTCGCCAAAAATGGAATGTTTTCGTAGGGTTTGGTTATATATTATGGGTTTGGACATCGATCGACAGATTGAAAACAATCTGAGACCGTGGATTAATTATTGGGTTCGGGCGTCTCTTTTCTATAAGTAACTGGATAACGGACAAGCGCAAATCTAGAACAGCTAAAGGACATATTAATTATAATTTGTAAAAAAATATTTGTAGCATAGGTAGATATATAATTTTGTTTTGAATAGAATATATTTACAGCTATATTTGGAAATTTTAATGAACTAAGTCAAATATAATTTCAACACTAAAAAACCTGTACAGTATTTCTAAAAGTACCTTGGTATAAAATAGTATAATAGTAGGGTTTTTTATTAATAGATAAAGCACCTCAAAGTTATGTTAAGAAAACAGATTTTTAGAAATCACTCATAACACGATTCAACTTAAATCTTTAAATATAACTAATGCTTCGTTTTATAACTAGGCGTATTTATAATGATCACTGAATACATACTTTTATCTTTAATGTATTCTCTTATCGGGAATTGTAAGATTAATATTTAACTAAATAAATTATTATGGCGATTACTTTATACTACCTTATACATAGACGTAGGTACGCATTTGTATTTGAGATTAATAAGATAATATGGACGTTTCTCTTATTTTAAATTTAAAAACTATTCATAATAAATGGATATATCTATATTCATAAAAAGCTTAATAATTAACGTAATTTTATGTTGTTTTGTATCCATTCACATAAATAACTGCACATTTTTTTGTAATCATAAACTTGTAAGCAGATATTCTGAAAATTATCCCAAAATAAATTAATTTATAAGGCAAAATTCTTATAGTTAAATCTTCTTTAGGAATATATAAAATAAAGCAATCCACCTATTTTTTTTTTTATTTCATCTTTCTTTAAATCATAATTTATTAATCAGTTTCTTCAGATAATAATATACATAATATCAACTATCCACTATCACAGCATGTTATACCTGAAATACATGTTTAATTTTCCTTGCCAAGAGGCCAAAATATTAATAAGTCAAATTATTTTTAACTTAATTAAACAAGAATTTGGTGCATATTCAAGGAACAAATTATAAGTATACAATTAAAGGAATAATGTCAAAATAAATAAACTTTATTTTGTATGTAATTAATTATCACACATATTTATTACCACTAACAACTAATATTTATTTCTATGATGATCTTCTATGTCTCCTACATGGAAATCCTTGTATTTAGGAAAAGATTGAGGACCTCTTTCTACAGCTGTTGGGAGAGAACCACCATCTTCAAGTCTTTTAGCTTCTATCTTATCAGCATTTAATTTCTTCATTTCAGCTACAGCTAAGTTATTTGCTATTTCCTCATTTGTAGGTGGCTCCGATCTACAATTTAAATAAATGTTTTAACATTATTTATCACTCCATCCCTGGGACTACAATATCCTCAAGTTTTCTATTTGTACAGTTTATTGGATCTATATCCCATTAAATTTGAAACAATGACAGTTCACTAAATATTAATGACTGTCTGTGAATGATTAACACATAGTGTCATATGCCAGTAAAACAATAAATACATCATAAGAAACAACATTACCTTCTCATTCGAAGCCAAGACTCCCACTCAGCAGGCAATGGATCTTGAAAATCTAGGCCTTTAGGTGGGTCATACCAACGTGCTGGTTTTCTTTTGCCTCTACTTGGATCAGCTGGTATTTCATAATATACATTTCCAATATAATCTTTTCCTATAAAATTTAGTAAGTAAATTTATTAAGTTAATACATAGTGAATGTTTCTTATATTTATTAACTATAAGGTATTATGTATTTACCTATTTCATTACCACGTATTTGTCGAGGTCGAAAAGAATTTAAAAAATTCCGAAACGCAATGCGCCAGACGTATCTGTATTCACCCCCCGACATCTGCTAGGTATTTACTGATTTATTTTGCAATGCATAAAATGAAAAGGTAAATCTAGTCGCATAGATCTTTAGAATTAACCCAATTAAACATAGCAATTATAAAATAAAAATACTCATTACTCGAATCTCTAAAATCGAAATAGTTGATAATTGATATATTATTTTGACGTTGACGGTTGACGGTGTTCTTATTTTTAGATTTTAAGAACTAGATTTTATGAATTTCGAAGAGTATACTAGATCAAATGCAATTAAATTTGCTTATATAGTAAAGAATAGCTAGAAACCATTCTGGAGTCTGGACTGAAAATACAAACTATCATATAATACGTGGATTATGGATAGCAAAAGATGGAAACTATGGGTCTTATTTTTAATTTTATTTCTCTGATGTTTTAACATAAGAGAAATAAAATTAATGATGTTTTATTTTAATAAAACATCATGTGGATATTACTATTTTTAAATCTATACTAATATTATAAAGAGGAAAGGTTTGATTTTTTGTTTGTTTGTTTGTTTGTATGAATCGAATAGGCTCCGAAACTACTTGGCAGATTTGAAAAATTCTTTCACTGTTGGAAAGGTACATCATTCCTGAGTGACATAGGCTATATTTCATTTTCAAAAAAAATAGGCATCCTTACTAAAATTACGATAACATTAACATTTGTTTATTATTTGATACAATTCTAACAGATGGCGCTGAGTTAAAGGTAGTTTAGTTTAGGTCCGTGTCGTGGTACCAACGTTTCACATAAGTTCTCCTACGGTTTCCCTTGATTAATTTACTACTATGTAATATAACAAAAACCTTAGCCACAGCAACGCTTGGCCGAGTCTGCTACTATTTAATAAATGCACTAATGCCTAAGGTAAACTTTTCAAAGGTTAGTGACAAAAACTTTTACAACTTATGTATGTAAGAAATAACATGTTTCAAGTCCCGCGCGTTAATATTGCGACTGGCGGGCGGTGGCCATCTTACTGACGTAGTCGAACTGTCGGTATTGAGTACATCTACCACTTGTTTTTATTGCTTTTTATTCTCGTTATCCTGATTTATTATTTCATTTAGGAATTTAATTAAGGAAATATTTATAATTGAATATCTTATTACTATCTTACTAAATGTAAGCAATATAATATAAATACCTATAACATAACCCTATATTATAAACTCTTTTCACCAGAGGTGGCAACACCCCACACGCAAATAAATTAGTACATTATTTTTTTGCTGTCTGTACTTTTCTGCGATAGATGACGTCACGCAGCTGTTATTGTGACAAGGTTCCATCGCAATATCAACGTGCGGGGCTAGTATGGAAATAAGGCTATTGGTGTTGGGTTAAAAGTTCAAACTTCAAGGAGTATTGAATTAAAGATACAGAGTAGAGAAGTGGTAATTGTTACATCCTCCCTCGCGAGGGGGATGTTTAAACCCGTACGGGGTATGTGCCCCCTTCGGGTGGTGCTTCGTTTCGCACCCTGCTGATACAGGGCGGTACGGGGGTGGGCTATATAGCCCTTGGTGGGGGCTGCTTCGCGCGAGGAGGCATTGGCTCGACTCGCTGCGCGCAGCCGATTGGGTCAAATCCGGGGTGTCAATCCGGTGGTGTGGGGGTCAAGGAGTAATCTCAACTTGACCCTGGTGTCTTGGTAGGTGGTATCGGGCAGCTAGCTACGCGGCTCGCGGTCAGTCTCCGCCGGGTGAGACCCCCAAAAGCCCGGGGGAGGCCCAGCGAGACGACCAGCGGTCGAAGCCGCGGCTACTGCCCCGGTGTCATGTCCGGGTTGCGAAAACTCACGCTTCATTGCATTCATACTTTGATACTTACTTACAATTTCCATACAATGTGGAAAACAACGCCACGCCATAACCATAAACTAGACCGATACAGAGTAGGCATGGGTTGGTCGAATATACAACAGAATTTAGACAAAGACATTTATAGGTACCTACATAATATAATTTCTTTATACTTACAGTGTATTATTAAACATAAACATGGAATAAAATGTTAAACCAAGAATAACCTAAGAATAAGGAAAATCTCTACAAATAAATAAATTTTTAAAACATTCTTTAACATTTTCCTATTTATTTTTTAGTGACTACTAAAGTCTTCACTGGACATTATGTCTGTCTATAGATTAAGATTTATATTATATTAGTGTTCTTTTTGAAGACTCATTTTCCAAAGCTCAAAGACTATGCATGGCATCCCCGAAACTAAAAATATTGATTTGCTTTTGTAACAAATAAAATAATAATAATTAAAGCTTTGGGTAACAATTTAGAATCCATTCACAACTAAAAAACAATTTTATGTTTTGATTAATGATGACAAAGTAATTGTTTTGAGATACAGGTACTTGTGGTTTTCTTCTCTGTTATTTCTCGCCAAGCCTTCATTTTCTCGTGTGTTTGTGTTCGTACTTAAAACTTTGTTTTCAATTATGGACAGATACAATCGTAATATATTTCTAAAAAGTTGCTGTAACCGAACACAAGAAACAAATTAAAATTCAATAATCGAATCGGAGCAAGCGATGAATGTCTTTTCTGTTACTATAAAACGGAGTTATTGGATCTTAAAGTCGTAATAAACATCGCTTTTATTTTTTGGCAGTTACCTACTTTTAGAAACCACGTTTTCTTGCTATCTAAATAAATATTAAAAACAATTATAGTAGATTGTTATGTTGTTGATACTATACTAAAACTTTAAATTCGATTCCTGATTTGACAATTTCAGTGTTGCAACGTTATGAAAAGTAATAAATAGTGACGTTGCGAAATTATTCGATACGGAAATGGAATAATTCCGGATCGATTACTCTGGTTTATAGTAGTATATTTAAACAACTACTACTTTAATAGAAACTAAGTATATCAGGAATTTAAATATTTCTGAACGGATAATTTAGTTATGACGATTAATTTTATTAAGTTCATTACTTTTTCAGTAACAGTGAAAGCTTTTCGTGAACGTTTTTTTCTTCGGGACAAGAAAATATCCACGTCTTTTTGTGATGTACTTGGCTTAGGATGAAAAACAGAAATATTAACTTTTTATAAAAAAAAGCAGATGTTTCTAATTAATAAATAATTATTATGAATAATTATGTATTTATTTCAATAAAAATCAATAATTTAGTCGTTGATATGTACACCAAGATTATGATTGAATGACATAAACATACATAGCGATTGTTTGTCAATTGTTGTGTACATCACTACACATTTCTAGGTGTAGCTAATGTCAAATTCGGAATTGAATTAAAAGTCGTGGTATAGTTAAAAATCATATATTCTAATGTCTATGTCACAGTTAAGCTAACTGTGACATATTATGCTCCATTGCGTTACGACTAAATTCTCGTCTCGCCACACATACATTATATTTTATATACTGTGTGTCTGTGATTTATATTGTAGTTTTTCTGTGGAGTGCGATGTATTAATAGTCTTTGAAAGTAGTTGTGTCGAATTTGAGACCTCATTTGAGTCATTTGTGATTTTTTACAATATTTGAAAACAAACTGTAAATTAAACTTTTAGCGATATTACTTTCACGGAGGTATAAATAAATTAATCAATCATGGCTAAGATGGCATTTCAACACCAAGCCGGAACGGCAATGGAATGTCTTAGTGTGAGTTTGCAAGACCACTCCCTTGTTTTTCCCTGGTTAACTGGTAATTGTAATATTTTTTATACTTACTACTACTATTATTTAACAGATTCCAATAACGTTACAAAAAGAGGCCGGTGTTGATGCTGAAGGCCGTGAAGTTATGAAATGTGGATTTAAAATTGGTGGTGGTATAGATCAAGACTATCGTAAGAGTCCTCAGGGGTATACGGATAATGTGAGTTCTGTTTAGCTAATTAGAACAATACTTTTAAACATGAATTAGGATTTATCATAATCTATTTTTAGGGCATCTATGTAACTGAAGTTCATGAAGGAAGCCCAGCTGCGAAAGCTGGTTTACGTATGCATGATAAAATTCTACAATGTAATGGGTATGACTTTACAATGGTTACTCATAAAAAAGCTGTTAGTTATATAAAAAAACATCCAGTATTAAACCTCCTAGTGGCAAGAAAAGGTGTGACTTCCACATAACTAAATTAATAATCCTAGAACAAGAGATATTATCGTGTTATTTATTTTTTAAATAAGTTTAGTTATTTAATTTTGTAATATATTAATTAGGACAACATAAAATTACTTCAGATTGGATGTCTGTAATATTGTAATATTTAGCTTAATAATTTACTTATATTTCATAACATTGGTAAAAAAAATATAAAATATTACTCTAACATTGTTTATAACTAAGAATTTTCTTATGAACATTTATCATGTACTCTATTACAGTCACCTAATCTTTATGATAGCTGCTGATCATAAGTAACAGATTCAGGTTACCATGTTTTCAATTAAAAATATATATAATTGGCATAAATGGTGAGAATGAAATGCTTTTTATAAGTTTGTTTGTATCTGTTGACTATAGTAATAAGTATTAAAACTATATAATTTGTAATTAAAATGGATTGATGTGTGCCAAGTTGAAGCTGTGTTTCACTTAAATGTTTAATAGTATATAACATGATTTCAACTTTTGTATCACCAAAGACTAGTGAAAAAGATCACAATGTTTAAACACCTCAATACCTACTTATGTGTAACATGGTTTGTTTGTTAAAATAAATAAGCAATAAGTATCAGTATAAACTTTATGAAACTAAGGTTTTGATATGACAATTTATGTAAAAATATATTTTATTTTTTGTAAACAAAATGTTAGTAATACTTACTGAAAAAGTAAATGTCACACTCATCTTGCTAATATGTTGCAATGACCATTTTATATGCTGTGTTATATTTTTTTCTCTTTTAAATTAAAACAAATCTTTCTTTTTCTTGTTTACATCTACTGTCCTACATTAGTAGCCTCTTTAAGTATCCTGCTGATTACTTCCTCTGACAACTCTCTTTGAGAAATGATGTATATAAATTGAACAACAATGACAAGAAATAATTTTGCAGCTTGTATCAACTACATATTAAAACAAAAATATGTTATCAAAACTTATAAATCTTACATAATTTATTATATATAATACAAATACTGACTATATTGTGCATAAATGTCAAAATCTTGTACAATAATTTAAAAAATAAGGAGCTTATGACTTTACTTATACAATACATTCAACATCATTAAAGTGTTTCTTATAACATGGTGCAGAATTTTAATACATACTATATTTAAAGATAATTTAAGGTCCTGATATCCCTAAAGCCAATGATTTGAATTGAAAAAAATACGAATATATTTCTACAAGATGATTTTATTCTAACAATTTATTTCAATCTAGTACATAGAATGTTAATTGGGAAACATAAAATAACATAACACAACTAAGCCTTGACCAGAGATTAGTTGTTGAACTATTTTAAACACTCAAACTATTTGTTGATAAATAGATTCTAAATGAAAACTAGTTATGTTTTTTAGTGAAAATTAGGCTTTTGATGGTGGCCAATCCCATTGACCTTTAGGAGGTTTTGCAACAAGAGGTTCCCATGGCTTCCAATTTAACATTTTTCGAGCTAAATTCAACTCATTTTCTGCTTGTATAATTAATTCTTCGGCTTGACCACAATTAATTTTATTTTCGATTTCATAACTGTCTTTTGTCTGCAACATTAAAGTGATAAATCAGTAAGATTTGGCAATATTTCGGCATATGCAGCTTAAGCTTTAACTAAAACTTTGCTACCTGTTGTAGGACTGCTGCTCTTTCTTTGACAATTTGTTCTGTATATTTCCTGTAGACTGATTGTTCGGGCATTTTTTGCAAAGTTCTTAATATTTTACCATACAATGCTCCCAAAGTGTGATGAGGATTTGGATTTACAGCTAGACCCATTAGTCCTGTTGTCTAAAATACGATAATTATTGCTTTTATCTGAATTTAGGTTACATAATACCAAATCAAAAAATTCATTTTAATTCTATCTTCATACCTTTTTTATCAATCCCATATTTATCTTCTAAGATTCTTTCTAGTACTAAAGCTACTTAGAAGAAAAAACACTGAAAATTACTTCCGCTTTTCAAAATTAAAATTTTGTCATTAAATTAGATGAGGATGACAGTTGACTGAAAGTAGTTCTTTAAGTGACACGACACGTAAAAGTGTGTGTTTTTTACTCTGTTCTTACAGAATATCGTAGACGGACTATGGTATATGCAGTTTTTTCTTTAAATTGGGCATAGCCAGTAGGGAGCTCCAGGTCGTAGTGGAGAACGACGTTCCAGTGCGTTAACATTGTTGGCTATTTATAATGATTGAAGTGGCGATATTATACTCAAAATTAAGTACTATTTTTTTCTTCGTGGGCCTCTAAAGGTGATTTTCTCAAAGCTTCATTAATGGATATGTCAATCAGTTCAATGAAGCGCAAAAACATAAATAAATGTGAATTTAATAATACAACGAAATTCAAATGTAGCATATTATGTTACTCAATTACTGATAAGACCATCATGACTTTTTTGTCTGTATACAATTATCGTATTATATTGTCATTTTATTATTACTTATTAGTCATTGTAAAATTGGAGTGAATGTAGAAAACAATTTAAACTGCATTTGTAGCTTCAAGCTCCCTGTACAAATTCGATGATAAATGCTTCTGTTATGCTTAAAAATTCAACAATAAAGAAATGGATAGATTTTTCATTGAAAAAAAAAACTATAGTTTTACTGTTTACTGTAAATTCCTACCTACTGTATTTTTACACTACAGCTAATATATTTCTATCTATGTCACCCTACTTGGTCTTGGTCTGTAGTATACTACTTGATCTGTGAAATAGAATCAATGTGTGAAAATTGAAAATTAAATATGTTACCAAGGGATATCCAAGAAATATTTTCGTTTTAATTGGTTTTGTTTAATTGACATTCTATAAAACTTTGATGTATCGTTCTACCGATCTTCAATATGTACACAACGGAGTAATTATCTAATTAATAGCAGGAGGATGTAATATTCATTAAGAATATTCTGTGATCGTGATTCGAGAATACTCATGATAGGGGATTTTTAAAGTGTCACAGTTACTTAGGCACTTTAATGCTGGTGATGTTGTTTTAAGTACCTACCTCTTTTGAAAGTCACAGCACATAAGCGACTATAGGACTGGTTCATCGGTTTATGGGGTAATACAGTTTTTTTTTATGTTGTTTCTATTTGTGCTGGATAAACTTTATTTGTGCTGGTATTTTAAACACACATTGTTTAGTGTAATTTCAATAAAGACATGATAAATTAATTTTATTGTTATTTTCATTGATATGTATCAATGCTCTTGTTGTAAGAGTAGGTTACAGATGCATAAAAACCTATTTTAACAACTGTGTTTGAATGCATCTACCCCTATCAGTTAAACAAAACAATTGAATTCATAGTTATATAAACATATATAGATTTAAGAATGTAAAATATTATTGTAAAATTTAAGGTCTTCAATATGGAGACAATATCAAACACATCTCAAGGAGACAGCAGTGTAAAAAGTGATGACAGTAGTCCCCAACATGAGAGTGGGAGAAGTTCACCTCCTCCAAACTGTGCAATATGTCTGGGAACATGTAAAAATAAATCTTTTACAGACTCCTGTCTGCACCAGTTTTGCTTTAGATGTATTTTGAAGTGGAGTAAGGTGAGTTTTTTTTATAAAACATTTGTAGATAATTAAAAACGCACATTGAAGAGGCTATTTTTCTTAAGTGGTTTTTCTTTCTAGATATATTTTTTGTAAAAAACTTTTGAAGGGAAACTTCTTTAGAATCATTGTGATTTCAAACCAGATGCAACAGAAAAACGACTGGATGTTACGGAAAAACCGCCAGTAAAAAGAGACAGAAACAAATTCGTACAATTTAACATGGGAGAAAATTAGATAGGAGGCATTCTATTTTTCTGACAGAAGTAATGCTTACTGTGTAGTTTCCGCAATTTAAAAATAACACTGATACTGCATTTTATACGTCCATCACTGCCATCTGGTAGTGCATTATTTGAACAGATTTAAGTCAGCAATTTAAAAATAACAATGATACCACATTTTATACGTCCATCACTGCCATCTGGTAGTGCATTATTTGAACTGATTTAAGTCAGTTTCTTGGTGGTATTTATTTAGGATAGGATTTATTCAATTTAGTTTTTACTAAATTAAAGATTGATAGTAAACTTATAACTTAAAATTTAAAATTAAAATATATTTTATAAACTAAAGTTTAATCCTACATAAAGGTAATGAAAAAAGTCTATTTACATATTATTAATAATAAAAATGTTGTTTTTGAAGGTTTCACTTCTACCATGTGTGAATTGCACATAGTATATTTTTTTCTCTGATAATAATTACAGGCAAGGTTGGCATGATTATAAGTTAAAACTAAAACACTTTTCATTTAAACCATGTTTTATATCATAATGGAGTTGACATTATTATGAGAGGTTTTCAGTTGGAGAATAAATAATGCATTAATGAAATAAAATATTAGAAAGAAAGGATAGAATTCATAAGTAATTCCAGTAAGAGTTAGTTATTTCCTTCCAGTTCAGTCCCACTAGGAAAGTACTTATGTCAACCCATTTAAAAATTAACATAACAAAGAACATACAAAGTAAATGTAAAGTGTTATAAATATGTTGCATATTTCTAATTAATATTAATTAGAGATATGCAACATATTTATAATATCTTTCCATTGATTATTTTTTTGTAGATACTTAATTTGAAATAGTAGTTTTAATTTAAAAACAATATCTAAAAACTACAAATTTGAACTGTTTGTTTCAAGAAATTAAAAAAAATCCATCCCTTATTTACAGGTCAAGGCAGAATGTCCACTATGTAAACAAATTTTTAAATCAATCATTCATAATGTACGTTCTAATCATCAGTATGAAGAGTACATGGTTGAACAAAGAAATCAAGTTGAGGATATTGAGAGAATTGAACTTGACAATTTAACAAATGCCACACAGAGATTTAGATACAGGTAAACCCTCCTAGATGAATTAGTAAGAAAGTAGACTCTAAGTAAGAAAATAAACGTAAGAAAATAAACTCCATAAACATAGTAAGTAATCATTTGAAAAATATTGTGTATATTTTTGACTAAATCACAACAAAAGTCCAGTAGTTTAATAATTTACTTTACTTTGCCAATGAGTAGGGATGCCTACATGTTCGAATTTAATGACATGGAATAAGTGATACCTTGATGATCTTATGTTCAAAAAACAAGAACAAAAAAAGGATATTCCAATTGAAAAAAAATTATAAACATTTTGAGAAAAGGTTGCACCCATAAAATAATAATCAAATGTTAAAGCTTAGTTTAGCAATTTGGTCTCAGAGATGCTGGTTTATTGTTAAATATCTTAACATAAAGTAAAGGCAGTAAAGGTTTGTTAGTGTTGTTAGTTGTCTACAATATTTTTTTGAAGAAATCCATAAGTTCTACAAACATCTTAAGAGAGCTCATAAGTCAACTGACAAAAATGTATTGGTAATGGGAGACTACAAAGCCAAAATAGGGCTGACACGTCCGTACGAAAAAAAAGGAAAATATGGTTACGGTACAAACAATCTTAGGGGTGAACGTCTTATACAATATTCCAATGAGTATAAGCTGTCAGTGATGAATACAATATTCAAGAAGCAATGACGCAAATGTATATCTTATGACCAAATAACTAAAAGCAAAATAGATTTCATACTGAGCAATACTCCAAAATCTATAACCAATATGGAAAAATTAGGTAATGTTAACTTCTCATAAGACCACAGAATGCTGAGATATGGTCTGCTGTGTGGGGATGTCCTAAAGATGAATTAAACATTTAAAAAGACAGTCGTACTCAAGTCTAGAAATAACATAATATATCTAAAACAATCAGGAGAATTAGATAATAATTTGCAGGAAAAAATAAACGTCAACTTAGAAGAAATAATTTCAACTTGTATAAAATAATACAAAATACAAAGCCAAACAAAAAAACTCAGTTTCATTCATTAAAACTCAGTTGAAATTTCTAATGATTTTATTCAAATTTTAGAAATGATTATATAGCATGTATTTCTATATAACAGGACAACGCTAACATTGCCGTATCGAGATTCATGGGCGATAGAACAGATTTTGTCGAATTACCGGACAGCTGCTCGTCGACCACCACCCGCTCACAGACGTCGTCCACCTTCCTTTTTTCGTCGAACTGTCTATCGTCACAACCTCTGGGCTCGACCCCTCCCAGACTTCACGGGCAGATACCGAGACTGTGCACCAGACTTCTATAGGTATACAGTATATTTTCTTTGGTGTTGCAAAATAATGAATACTATATTGCTTGTGTTTTTAATCATAACATACAATTAAACATCGTATCTTTTTCAGGTGTAATGACTCACAAATGCACCGTTTAGTGCCTTGGTTAAGTAGAGAACTCCATTACTTACTAAATGAAAATGTTGGACATATATCCTATGTGATGACTCAAATAATGGATTTGCTTCCCCGATATCATATTAATTCCACAGAATTCCGAGAAGCAATGCAAAGGTATTTTGGGGACAGGACAGAGCATTTTTTACACGAATTATATTGTTTTGCATCAACACCTTATGATATGGCAGGATACGACAGGAATGTTCAATACACAACTGATTCCCGAGTATCGACGATAGTCAACGAGGTGATTTCGAGTTCTGATAATGACTCCAGCCTCGATTCCGAGGTAAATATGGATGATTATTTACGTCATTTCCCACTCGATGCACCACCTGGGCCGTCTCGAGGGCCCGCACCAGTCTACCCTCAACCCAATATTTCAAATCCATCAACAAATGATGTAATTCCAATAGAGACTATATCACATTCTGATTCTGATGATAACTCTGAAGTAATGGTTGTGGGATATATTAAGCCCCCACATGCGCGCACTCCGGAAGTAGTAGATCTGCTGGAGTCCGACAGCGATGTCGTCATCGAAGAAGACGCTCAACCGCCGCGGCCCATCGTGCCTCCGCAGGCGAGTCAAACTCAAGAAATCCGACCAGTGCCCTTGGTCAAACTCACTTTGAAACAACACCATCCGCCCTCCACAACTGCACCCTCCCTCTGTCCCTCCGCCCAACGAGCCCGCGCGCCTTCCGACTCTGACGATAGCACTTACACCCCGCCCTTATCCCAATATGGAACTTATCCGTCTCACAGTTCCGACAGTAGGTCTCCCGTTAGTGCAACTTCTACGTCGTCTGAATCAGATTTAATTTCAAGTAGTTCCTCATCTTCGACTGATATTGTTTCATATTATAGTGATTCGAGTAGTGACTCTTATAAACCGCGTCCGCAAAAAATTAGAAAAAAGAAGACCAAACGAAAATCAAGTAAAAGTGATAGAACAAAAAAAAAGATAAAGAGACCAAAAAAAGAAAAAAAGTCAAAAACGAAAACTGTAGAAACTAAACAAAGTAATCGTAAATCGTACTCTGGTAAAGGCGTCAAATCATCCAAAAGTGCCGGTACAGCGGCGAGTACGAGTTCAGGAAAATCTCAAACTTCTACAGATCAACCCAGTACTAGTGGAACACAGAATAGTCGTAAGCGTAACGCAAGGAAAGCAGAGGACAGAATTAGTTGTGAGAGCAAAAGACTGAAAAGTGCTGTTTCTGTTGTGAGTAATCAAAGGCATTTAAGGAGTTCCACTTGCAGTGAAGCGTCGAGTCACGCAAACAGTTCCAAATCTTATGCAGATGGTAATCCAAGCCAATGCAAAGAAAAAGGCACTGATCGAGGCCCTAACACAATTGTTAATAAAAATTCCGATGTTTCTGATACTGAGTTAAATGTGCCACGTAATATTACTGACAGTTTTTAGTACAATACATTAAAACTAGCATTACTGTGATAACTAGGATTTTGGGAGCTGGTCGCCGTGTCTGCTAGAGCCTCTACACAAATGTAATGTATAGCAATTATATCTGTACTACTATGTTAGCATTAAGTAGTTTTTTGTATCGCGGGTTGTATTTTGATTGTTTCACCAGATATGTATTTTTTATTTAAGACTGGGGAAAAAAATAATGCATTGAAAAAAAATTTTAAAAATTCCATTAGTTTTTTGTTTCACATGTATTTTAATGATTGAAATTAGACATTTTATTATATATATTATGAATGAAAATATATAAAATTCAAGATACAGGTGCACAAATTACAGAAGACTCAAGAACATAGTTTGAACTAATGCTGGGGTAACTGCACAAAACATAATTGGCCTTATAAATCATACCAGCAACAAAAAGTAAATTAAAATAACATTTTAATAAATTACCTTAATTATTCAGTCATAGAAAAACTAATCCAGTTATAGCTTAACAATGTTTAAATTTGATTAAATATATTTTCTTATAAATTATTATTCTTTAAAATATTTTTCGTTTAAGTTTTGTCGTATAAACAAGTTTAAAATCTTTTCTTAACAATCAACATAGCAATTGAACACGTAGAGTCAATTTGTACTAGCGCAGAGTCGAAGCGTCAAATTGTTTACAACTAAAGCGAAGAAAAGTAGGTTCGTTAGCGGGTGCGACGAAAGTATGCGTTATGCTTCGCAGTTCAGGTTAAATTTGTTATGTTCAGTTTTGGATGGACGCTTCGATGCGCTTCTACTATACGCTAGTATAAATTCACAATTAATTTAGTACAAGGTATTACTTTTAATTTGGTCGGATTCGTTTATATGTGAATAATATATACAATAAACTATGTATAAATAAAATCAATGTGTCTCCTATGCTCGTAAACTTGCAAATATTTTTATATCTAAATACACCAGAATCATTGATCTATTTAAGAAAATAGGAAATATGTTGCTGTATGTATTTAAATGAGTGGTTTAGTTGTGCCAGTGATACTGAGCAACTTATTTTAATATAAACAGTAAATTTCATTCAAGATTTAAATATTTATAAATTAGATCTATGCCAGTAAACACGGTTAACTCAAAGGTTGAGTCTGATTGCGGAAAATGAGTCCACCTACCTACCTAACTACTATAATAAAATCTACGAAATCACAAATGGTAAAAGATTAATGAATTGATTATATTTTTATTATATATTTTATACTTAATGTCCTCAACGTTACGTGTAAATTGTAGTAATTGAAAATGAATTTTGCGCAGTATCCTTGCGCCACTGATACCCTTGTATAAATTAGCTTTAGAGGTACCGGCTCGCCTTTAATGCCTATCTATGTGTAAATATAATTTTGATCAAATAAATTATTACGTTTGTATAAAGTTAGATTCATTTTAGTCGTTTTATTAATCGATCCTAATCATATAATTGATGAAAATATGGCTGGTTTATTATTGTAATATTTTCTAACCAATCGATATTTAAATTCTCGCTAACCTATGTAACCCAATGCGAATGCATTTTCAGGTAGCGTAAGTGTTTATGCATCCAAAAGAGCGCGCCGCGACTTTGTAAACATAGTTGTAGCTCATTTAAACGGTTCAAACACGTTTTTTAGAAAAGATTAGTCTCGACTCTGAATCTGATACATTGATAATAAAAGTTTGAAGTCTTTTATACTTACATATAACTTTCTTCTCACGATTTAATATATAGCAGTAGGGAGAATTTCTATTATCATAGTGTAAGGTTACGGGCAAAAGCCCGTAACCTTATAATCAACGAACAGTTCACTAATTTTTCACTACAACAGGAATATTTAGCTGACCCATACCAGATATTACACGTAAAATGATACATGTAAATAATTATTAAATGAATAATTGCATGTTTTATGCCAATGGAAAATAAAAATAAAGAGACATGTAGCTTTTATTTTGTCGAGATTTTTACTGGTTTCATTCCTTTAACCTTAATACTGAAACCTCATTAAGACCTATCTCAACCTCGACTGCTAGGGGTTATGAAAATAAAACTATCAGTTCTGTTTTAAATATGTAAATATATTTTCTCAAGGTTATTCTTATAGGGAATACTTACAGAAATTAAATATATATCACTACTATAACACATATTACTAAATAATTTTTAGACAATTATCTTATTAAATTTGGATACGCGTGCCATGTTCTCAAAAATTGAGAACTTTACTGAAGACTGATTTGTTTCCACCTAGAAATCGTTGATTGCCGCAAATAATTGTAAAACACATTATAAATTTATATTAACAACTCATTTTGGTTAATTTATAATTTCATATATCGCTTATTGTTATCATTTATAATAAAACGGCATCTTAATCATGAGTTAAAGATTCAAACTGTAAATATACATGGAATAAATAATAATAATTTATAAGAATACTGAAAACAAATAGATTAGTAATACGTATTGATGTATTTATGGCGTTGCGTCATGCGTGATTTTTGCTGTCTGTTGTAGGTTGAACTTTTATAAAATACATTTATACACCGTAAAGTTTTCTTAGTCTAATTGGTTAAATATAAGCACCCGTTTTAGGCTCACTTATTTTTTACGAAATAGCTGCGGTTAAACTTAAGATACGTAGCATAAGAATAAAGATCATGTCATACACGATTCTTAAACACTAACTTTTACCGCGATCCAAAAAGAATTTAAGGACGTCTTTATTGATCTCCAAATAAAATTTCAAAAATACTATTTAATTCTAATCATTAGTAGATTTACCAACCATTTCTTGTTGATTTTCGATAAAATAAAACTGTCAATATAGTACCCAATTAATCTACTAGATCGTGGAAGAGGCGAAGCAAGATTTAGAAATGAGATTTGGCGGTAAATCTTGTTTCTGAATGTCACCGTTATAATTATAAACTGACAAATCATTTTCGTAATACTTGTATCACTATGCGTAAAACTAGTTTTTACTCTTCACAAAAATGTATTCCTTCTAGACTAGAGGAAAGTTGATTATAAAATATTAATAAGTATGAGCAAAACATAATGTTATCTAATACTTAATAGCATGTAAATAAAACAGGCTAATAATTGAATTTGGGACCTTTGACACACAACATTCAAAAAGTCCTAGCAATACCTAATTGTAGGTGTACAATTTATGCAAAATATATTTTTATTTCTATAAGAAAACATTTTTCAAAGGTTATGTGCAAGGGTCCCGGCATATAAAACTAAAATGATTAAGGGTTGACCTCAACTACAGTATTCATGTGCTGCGGGTGCGGTTTGAACTCTACCACTTCATTCCAAACCAATTCTGTAAAATATTAAACCTTATTTCACATGTGCGAGAGGGGTGAAGGACAGAGATGGCAAGTGACTTGCCTCTATAATATAATCAATAAATAATCTTTTGAATATGTTAAATTATACGATTTTAGATTAGACTACTCTTATTGTTAAATACTAAAATTCGGCTAGTTTAGATTAACATCTTGTATTAAAATAAAATACATGTAATCTGTACTAACCCTTCCATTTCTCGACAGGCAAGTCCATATCTTCAAAACTCTGGTCATAGGGTGCCGACACCGGCTCATCGCTTGGATCTGCGTACTGCGTTAAGTATTCATGCGCCAGCGCTTGTTCGGCAGTTATACGTCTTGGATTAAACCAACACAAATTAGAACCAGAAATCAAAGGATCAAGACGGACATCTAATGTCATACAATAGTCTTTGTTTACATTTGTAAACTTTTAAACACACCAAAAGGCATTCAAATTGAAAGATATCAGTTACAACGTTACAGGGGCTTAGTCAAGATGCCTTGACAATAGTGTATGCCGAAAAGTAGTTTTGTATGTATTTTTGTCGATATGAATTTATAGGCTTCATTCATGTTATCTATAGAAATTATCACGAGATACGTAGAAATGGAAGTTCATCGACACAATTTTTCTATAATCTACATACATATATCACATAAACATTTCTTTTGAAAATAGCATTATTGTTAAATGAAAATATTTTTTTTTAACTTTCCTTGGTTCTTTGGGTTAGGGTTATGAGCCTTTTTAAAACTTACTTGTCAGCATCCAACTCAAGCATAAGCTCAAGTAAATTGATCGCAAGGGGATTCGCACCACGAAACACTTCACGGAAATCGCGGCGCTTTAATGTTGGTAACGATTGTATGTAATTGCGAGCCTGCAATACAAAATAATTTGCTATAAAATCACAACTCTGTTAAGCTGACATGCTCATCTTAAGAAACAAATGAATATTACGTCATAATAAAGTAAGTAACTGTAAAGACAATCGTTTGTCTTAACTGTGTGGGTTATTCCCGCATTGGGCTTGAATATTTATTAAAACATTTTTATACTTAAACAAATTGTTATTGTATATGTAAAGTTAAAATATTAGTAAAGTAAGCTATATTACTATAAAGTATGCACACAAAATTTACTACTCGTGGGCAATGCATAATAAGCCTTATTTTTAATACACTTTGTATAAACTCACTAAAATATCTACTGTCAAAGACAGGAAAAAACACCTTGACTTTTTGACAATAAAATAAGTACAGAACTTTTTTTTTATTCCAATTATGAAGTTTCATGGCTTACCTCTTCACTTAAAATTTTGTCTATAGTCTCTTGATCGGGTTTCCCACATAAAAATAATATTCTTGTGAGATGGTCAATATCTGAATGCGTACATGTTAAGGTTACAAGCACGAAACTTACACAAGCTAAAGCTAAACATGGCAAATTAAAGTTGTATTAAGCTTTGTTAATTTTTACCAAGACAACATTTTAAGCACAATCAAAAACTTACATACATATAAGGAAATGGTAAATATCAAAATATTGCTGGTAAAGCAGAAGATTAAAGGAAAGGAAAAGGCTCCCAAAACCCAGGCTAGTGGCTTTACTTACAGACTCTGAAGAGATTTTCTTCATAAACTCCATACCTGGGGTCCCGAGGATCTCCATTATTAAATTCAATTGATGAATATCTGTCTCATTCATTAAGGTAGAAAGCAAAAAGAAAGTAGTAAATATCTAATATAGTTATGAAGCAAACATACCTAGTGACTATTTATAGAAATAATTGATGAAACTGAACTACTCAATGAAGCAGTAAGACATAAGATTAAAATTAATACACTTCTACTCAAAACTAACAAATATTTATTAGCACTAATAAAAAACAAAACAAAAGCTTACCTTGTGTTTGAAGTTTCATATTAAATTATTATCACCTTAACAGAGTCTACATCTTTATTATTAAGGTTATCTTAAAAAATTGCACTATCCAATATTTTATCAGAAAAAGGATACGGTCTGTACCAGGAAAGAGTGTCCTGCTGGTTAGTAATTCAGCCATAATACAACCCACAGACCATATATCAACAGTTTGATTATAATGCATCCAATTAAGCATAATTTCAGGAGCTCTGTACCATCTAAAACATTTAAGTGCGTAATTAAATATGGTTTTAATATGAACTTTTGATTTAAATATATCTATCCATGATTAATGGATTTATGTTAATTTAGTTATCAACACAAAATACCTAGTAGCCACATAACCAGTCATTTCTGTTTCAGTGGGACGAGCCAAGCCGAAGTCTAGGATCTTCAATTCACAGTCTTCATTGACAGCAATGTTTGATGGTTTGAGATCCTGTTAAGCAATGTTACATTATATGTAAAATAGTGTCAAATCTGTTTCCACACTTTTATGCACATTTGGTTGATTATACATTAAATGATATACATATATATTATATACATATATAGTGTTACAAGTGTTCTGATTTATAGCTATTATCCAGGCTTCCCTAATGCTTGTGTGAGCATACCAAGCAGTATTGCCCTCATGATGTTTTCACCCATTCACTTCCCAATCATGAGGTCTTGTGAGAAAAGAAAAATATATTGAAAAAGTTAAACAAATCTAAGGACTTAGAGGGTATAAAATAGCAGGTTTTTTCACAATTTACATATAGATAAGTGGTACCAATTATATACATCACTATTTTAATACTTACTCTATGAATTATTCCTGCTGAATGGATGTACTTAAGTCCTCTTAGTATTTGATACACAAGGAACTGTACATGATCATCAGACAATTTTTGTGTTCGAACAATATTGTTTAGGTCAGCTCCCATCAAATGAGTAACCAGATAAACTTGATTAAAATCTTCTAAATTGTTTTCTGATGTGAAGACATCCAGCAGTCCTTGAAGGTAAATAAATTTATTGATTTAATTATCTAACTTAGTATCAAAACTCGAGAGTGTTCCCACTCATCTCTGGTTTAGAAATATTTTAACTTATAACACTACTATGAGAGTGATATTGAATTTGAGGAACTAGCAGGCACTTTAGAGATAGTAAAATGCTTAAACAAATTAATTACCAATAACATTTTCGTGATTCATATGTTTTAACATACGAAGTTCACGGTAAGTTCGTTTTGCATGTACGGCAGATTGAAATGGCCGAGCTAACTTCTTAATTGCAACTTTCATATCGTGCACCTTGTCTATAGCAGAACTGAAATTGAATAACAATGTTAGTAGAATTACCTCATAATGCTGGATTTATTTAATATGATTACGTGACAATACTATTTCCGACAATATTTACTTCAAGACTGACACAAAATACAAATAACATAAACAACTTGATGTAGAATAATAAATCAGAGTCTATTAGACAGGCTATACTTGCTTATTATGTTAAATTATAAGAGCATATTTTAAAGAAATTGGCATTTTGCCTGTAAATGATAAATTAAATAAATAATACATACCATACTTGACCGTACGCGCCTGACCCTACAGGTGTAAGCATCTGATAACGTTCCGGTACGATCCATTCCGTCTTATTTATTTCAACTGTATGAAAACGAGGCATTTTAACACTGATATTTTACACGACAAACAGTTCAGGATCAAAAACTAAAATTCTAATTACAGGTTGCTAGTTTGCTACAAAAATTATTACAAAGTTACATATCAGCTGTCATTACCAAAAACTACAGAATATTCTAGAGTCTAGACACTAGACAGAAGAAAAGATCGACACAGATATCTAGAGGAAATAAGGAAACAGACAAATTATTTACTGTTTTTACATTCAAAGCCGTCTTAAACGGATTGTCAACGTCCATGAAACATTTGTTTTGATATTTCAGTGTTTTGACATATGAACAAGTGTCATTAATTTTACTAATCTTCGGCAGAAACTATGTATTAACGATTTACCATATTCGAATAACTATTGAAATTTAGGCGTTTCATACTCTAAATTATGGCTCAAACTGCTGGTGTAAAGCCTATGACCATTGCCGGTCGAGTGGCATTAGAAAGGGAAAGATGTATTGGAATGACTGACGCTGAACGACAGTGGCGAAAACAGTGGTTAAAGGATCAAGTATTGGCTCCTAATGAACCTGTGCATGTTGAAGAATACTGGAAAGAACGTACAAATCCTATACGTCGTTTCTATCGCAAACCTTTAGATACTCTTTTTGAAAAACTATCACCTGTTTTGGTAAGATTACATAATAATAACCTTATTACCTTAACTAAGAATATTTCAAAATATCGTGTTAATCTGTTTTAGGGAGTGAATCGCGCGGCAGATTATAGATATATCACTGGAAAACTAGGCTTGATTGCTGTTGGTGTGCTAGCAACACATTACTATTTTAAATATGCAGGAAATGTATGTACATTTTGTTTATATACTAACCTTATATACCAAAATCTTAAAAATATGATAAATGATTTTACTGAAATAGCATGCTAACCCTTTTCAAAGTGATAGGAATAAATACAATAAAATATATTGTTTTTTTATAGGACTGGACTAAAAAGGGAGGTTGGAGGGTGGTGACATCAAAACCAATTGTTTTGCCTGGTCAACCTAGATTCCCTTTTAAATCTGAACGAGCTAGTGATGCCGATTATGCTGACAGGGGTTTCAAAGATTCTGTACTTGTTAAGTGAGCTACTTGATTAGATGACTTTTTTTAACATTATGTATTAGAAAGAATCATGTAAGGAAAACATTGTTAGATATTTTATGTGAATAAAAAATAATCAATATATTATGCAAAGTGTATTCCTTCTGAATTAAAAGCATGTAGTAGCTTCATAAAGTCATCGCAATCCATAGTTCTGGCCCTCATTTGATCTGCTTCAGCCGTTGTCAATATATCTTGGACTTTTTGTTTTATTTCAAAATCTTCTGGGATCTCCTAAAAAAATATACAATATTATTACTATGTTTCGTACGTACGAATTATAATAAAGTAATCTTATTTTATTTACAGCTTTGCAATGTTCTTATATAAAAACATTATTTTAAAAAAGATTTTTTATAACCTTATTATGTAGAGAACAATGGACTCTATAGTTTTTCTCTAGAACAGCCATTGTAGTACTGTGTTTAAAGGCAGCTGCTAGTGTCTTATTTTTTCTAACAAATGCAATTCTTGTTAATCCATCCCATTCCACAAAATTTATTGGAGGAGGAGGATTTCTTGGTTCTATTCTTACAACACTTGATTCAACCTTTGGTGGTGGTCGAAAATTATTCTTCCCAACCTACAAAAAGATGAAATTAATAATCATATTTAACATGAAATATACTTATCTCTACTATGTTATATTTATAAAGTATTACCTTCATTAACATATCAACCCTAGCCAGGAGTTGCGTGTTAATAGATAATCTACAATACAATTTATCTCCAGGTTTAGCCACAAGTCTCTGTGCAAATTCCTTTTGAAACATTAATACTGCACATCTAAAGAAAGGACGGTGAAGTAATAATTTAAATACAAGTGGGGAACTAATTTGATAAGGTATATTTGCCACACATATATCGAAGAAAGGTAGTTCTGTTTTCAATACATCTCCCACTAAGATTTGTAGTTTAGCTTGATAAGGAGTACCTTGTACTCTTTTTTGTAGTTCTGCAACTAATCTGAAATAAATTAAGATTCAAATTTCTTATTCAATTTGACATTAATATAAAAACTTGAAATAAATATTACCTTGTATCAATTTCACAGGCTATTACTTTTTTAACTCTATCAAGCATTTTTATAGTCATATTTCCTGTACCAGGTCCAATTTCAAGGGCTACATCTGTTGGTCTTAATCCAGCTTTGTCCAGCATAGATGTTATAATCAAGGGGTTTTTTAATATGTGCTGCCCAAAATCCTTGTTGAATTGAATACCTTAAATCAGTTACACTTCAATTAAGCTATAATTTTTTTCATGTGTTCTCGTTCATCTGCAAGTGGCTATCAGTCATAATCAGATTTTTTCTGAGGTTATTTTGGGTTGGCTGTGAAACTGGATTTGAGATTAGTTTCTCTGGTCTAAGTCTTATATTATAAAATTAAATAGTCTAAGAAATAAAATTAAAGTCCAAGAATATTTAGTAAAGCCTTACTGAGACAACGGCATTTTCTCAAAATAATAATAATAAACCATACATAAATAACCTCAATCTAAGTACCTACCTTGTTTCGCAACTTCATTATGAATTCGGGACTTTTTTTCAATTTTAACTTTAGGCATCTTCAAATATTTTGAATAAACGAAAAAGCACGTTTGTTTATTTATTTCATATATTCAAACTCTATCAATAATTATTTTTATCGAAAGATGTTGGCACAGACTACGACTAGAAGTAGAAAACAGTACAATGTTGTCACAGCCATGATTTACTTAATTAATTTTAAAATTATTTAAGTAAATCATTTGAAAAATCAAAGGCTCTTTTAGACTTTACAAAAAGTCTGCGATGTCCGTGAAATAATAAAAAATATTATGTAAACTTTATCTATGACCAATAATGATAAATATCATATAATGTGACTATATCAAAGTTGATATTAGATGGTATCACTAGAAAATCCGTCAAAATTTTTGGCATGGTTGATTTTTGCGAGGTCGAGTAAGATACAACCGTTTTATTGAAAATATTTATTATTATGAAAATGGAGTGGAAACCTGAAGAAGAAGGATTAAGACAAATTTTAACTCTGTTGAAGGAGTCCCAATCACCAGACACTGCAACTCAAAGAGCAGTTCAACAAGTATCCTTTTTGCAACCGTAGCCTCAATGTATTCGGCGTGGATGTTTTTTGTTTAAATTATTACAGTATTATTCAATTGTTAAGCGTAATTTTGTAATATGCTATCTATATGTTTGAAAATTTTAGAATAATACCAAAACACGTAGCGTTCATTTATAATCCACGCTCTTGATAAAATCGATTTTTCCGACATGACACTCTTTGACAGCTTTCGATTTCCTAATAATGTAATTTCAGAAATTAGAGGAATTGAATAAATATCCAGATTTTAACAATTACCTCATATACGTCCTGACAAAACTGGTTTCGGAAGAAGAACCAACAAGGTCACTTAGTGGTTTAATTTTGAAAAATAATGTAAAGTCACATTACAACAGTTTTTTACCGGAGGTCGCAGAGTTTATTAAGCGAGAATGCTTATCCGCTATCGGTGATCCATCACCATTAATTCGAGCTACTGTTGGAATCATCATAACAACTATTGCCAGCAAGGGAGAGATTACATCTTGGCCTGAACTCTTACCTTTATTATGTCAAATGCTTGATTCACAAGATTACAATGTTTGTGAGGTATGATATTACTATTATCTTTCCTTAATCTATTATTATATTAAAGTTTAGTTACATAAGAATACAAATGTTTCTATTTATTTGATTTGTACAAAAAAATATTATTAATTATACTACTTAAATGTTTTTTATTAATTATGATTTATTTCTTTTATTTTTGTGTTTTAGGGTGCATTTGGAGCACTTCAAAAAATATGTGAAGATACAGCTGAACTTCTTGATAGTGATGCTTTAAACCGACCATTAAATGTCATGATACCTAAATTCCTACAGTTTTTTAGACATTCTTCTCCTAAAATAAGATGTCATGCTATTGCTTGTGTCAACTTCTTTATTATGAGTAGGACACAAGCACTTATGTTGCATATTGATGCCTTTATTGAAGTAAGTATATATTATTTGAAGTAGATAAATTTAGTTAAACAAATTACAAATTTATGATGCAGCTAATTTTTTATCTTATGTAACATTGACCTACAACTTATCAAATGGCCAAGCTCACATTTTTAAATAAAATAACTAATTAAAAAAATAGTTTGAAATATAAATATATAGTATAGTAATGTGTGCTTTAGAAGGTAATAATATCTGTATTGAATTTTTGTTTTTTAGAATCTCTTCTTTCTTGCTAGTGATGAAGATCCAGATGTACGGAAAAATGTTTGCCATGCTCTAGTTTTACTGTTGGAGGTTCGTTTGGATAGACTTACACCTCATTTGCCAAATATCATTGAAGTAAGTTGTAATTTCTATGTTAACAAATATTTAATTCTGTACCAAACATGATGAAATAGTTAAAATGTGACAATAAATAAATTTTTCACTGACACTTCAAGATACATATATATATAACAAAATTCATCAATCATTTTGATCTTTTAGACCTTAAAAAACTGATTATGTTTACACTTGCAATGAACCAGCAATGTCTTAAACATGCTCATATGAGAAAATATATGTATACTTTATTATGTTTGTGTATATTATTTATATGTACTTATTAAATAATATGCAATTATTAATTACAAACATAATTAATTGTTATAAAATGTATAACTGTCAAGAAAGCCTTAAAACTGTTTCTAGTTGGTAGTTAGATCTAATGGTATAAATGTTAAGATTTGTTTGATACTGACAATTTATAACATATAATCTAAACACCACTTAAGTTCACTAGGTAGGACTTATGTATGATTAATCTTTAATGTTGTCATTAGTTACTTTTATATTATCAATTGAATATTGGCACATATATAATACATTCTCTCTTGCAGTATATGCTGCTACGGACCCAAGATGCAGAAGAGGCTGTTGCATTGGAAGCATGCGAATTTTGGCTGTCACTGGCTGATCAAAGCATTTGTAGGGAGGTAAGTGGTTGTGTTTAAAAAAACACTGCATGACTAGGCCAATTAAAATTACCCATAATAAATATAAGCCAGGTGCCATAACTTATATAGGTGGCTCACAAACACGCATGTCTCCACAAATCAACCATGTGCAGGTGCCCTTCTATAGAAATAGTTGATGAACAAAAATACTTGGTATTAATTAGAGACAAAAATATGCATTGGAATCAACACATAGAATACGTCTGCGATAAGATACGACAGTTTTTGGAACAAATTACAATACTCAAAAAGTGTATCCCATTTAAAACCAAACTTTTACTTTACAAGGCGCTTTGCTAGTATGTCATCAATTACGGTGTAACTTATCCGACGTGTCTCACAAATATATAAACTCCAAAATAAAGTCCAAATGCGAATCCTTAAACACGTTTCGAGAAATGTGCTCGACTCATATAATAATGAACAAAGAGGACTTTTTAACACTGCAAAATACTGCCAAGTATCAGTATAAAGTAAATAAATGTCTTCTAGTCGAGCACTTTTTCGAAATGACATTAAAAAAAACGTGTGGAGCACGACTTACAGACTCGAGCGGTACGCAAGTTCGGCTCTGTACATCGAGAGAAAACAACGTATATGGCGAGAGAACGTTGCGGTATTTGCTACCGCGGCTAATAAATAGTCTATCCAATCAGATAATAGATAGCATAACACTAACCAACATAAACTCTAAATTAAAAAACTACTTTTACATACATTTGTCGCGCTCCTAAACAAGACTGACTACATGAATACAAACCACAGCGGTTTTCTAATGTAACATTCTGTGACATACTATATTATTTTGTAAAATAAAGAGAAAAAAAACTGGATGTGTGGAACTTTTAAATGATATTTAAAATGCAGTGCTTGTTTCTTATACATCTAACATCACATACATACATACAACATACTTTTAATTTAAAAGTAGTTTTAACAAAATTCCTGTAATTTGTAGGTTCTTGGCCCTCGTCTGCCAGCGCTATTGCCAGTTCTAGTCAGGGGTATGCGATACTCTGAAATGGATGTAATTCTGCTTCGGGGTGATCGTGACGACGACGCAGACGAAGAAGAGCCAGACCGAGACGCGGATATACGGCCAAGGTTCCACAAACCTCGCTCACATACCATCAAACATAATGGTATCAGCTTTTTGTACTCCTTATTCACTATGAAAGAGATTTGGCATTTTTATAGTCCTCTAAACATTAATTTTTTCTAATTTATCTCTTATTACCGGAGCTTTGATAAATTAAGGATATTATTAGACCTTATCAAATCACATCAAAATTCATTTATTTAATTTAGATGCGTCTTAGGGCATGCTTATGAATGTCAAAAACGTAAAGTAACTATTGCCTCTTGTTTAGTTGGTGGAGGTGATAGCAACATGTCAGGGGGTGGGGAATCAGATGATGAAGATGATGGTGGAGACACAGACAGCTCTCTCTCTGATTGGAATCTTCGGAAATGCAGTGCCGCTGGTCTAGATGTTCTAGCTAATGTATTTGGGGCAGATTTGCTTCCCGTTTTGTTTCCAATACTTAAGGAAACGCTCTTTCATGATGATTGGGTTATTAAGGTAAGTTAAAACATACTGATGAAATATTGCTAAATTAGGTAGGCTTTTTTAATGTGCAAATCTACCATAATTTTTTAAAATTTCCTATACTTTTTTCTGTGCCTGAATAACTTCCTAAAGTCACACGGAGAGAGATTTCTTAAAGTAAAACAAATCAATATGACAAGGTTTATTCGTAGCACAACTTATATTTGTGTTATGTGTTTGTTTATATTTCAGGAAAGCGGCATTTTAGCCCTGGGCGCTGTGGCAGATGGGTGCATGGTGGGTATGGTGCCACATCTCCCAGATCTTGTGCCATACTTAGTATGCTGTTTGTCTGAGCGTAAGGCTCTCGTACGATCAATCACTTGCTGGACCCTATCACGATACTCCCATTGGATTGTATCTCAATCTCATGATTTGTATCTACGACCTGTTATGACTGAGGTGAGGTCTAAATATTTTTATCTAAATTAAGTCAACCAATAGCTTAATTATCAGAGCCTAAAGCTTCAAGCATTATAGTCTGACTTAATGATGGGTTTAAATATCTCAGGTTCAGGAGTTAAACATATTCCTATAAACAATTTAACATAAATATATATGTAATGTATGTATATATGTATTTCTATAAATATATAATAGAAATAGCACTGATTTTGCTTGATAGGTAACTAACTCAACTCATACCTGGGAATAAATTGTAAATAATAATTGTTCTGACGTTTGACGCCCTTTAAATTACAAGTAAATAATTTAAATTATCAAAAATAAATTATTTTAAGCATAAATATTATTTCAGTTATTGAAACGAGTGCTTGACAACAATAAGCGCGTCCAAGAAGCAGCATGTTCCGCATTCGCGACCCTTGAAGAAGAGGCTTGCACTGAGCTCGTTCCATATCTGGGACATATCCTACAGACCCTAGTGTTTGCCTTCGGCAGATATCAGCACAAAAATCTTCTAATACTATATGATGCTATCGGCACTTTGGCTGATTCGGTGGGACATCACTTGAACAAGCCAGAATATATAGGGCTATTGATGCCTCCGCTCATTACAAAGTGGAATGTTCTCAAAGATGAAGACAAAGATCTCTTTCCACTACTTGAGGTAAGATTATAAAATATATAATGAATAATATGCATTTGAAAATCTGTATAATGTGTAAGTTTATTTATATGAAATTCCAAATGAAAAATAGTATTGTCCAAATCTTAAAATGTGGACTAAACAGTATTGAAACTTTATAAAAAATTATGAAATAATTTGTAACTATGCCTATTTGGAATTTTGTTATTTTTCATCATCTGGCTTTTCTATTGTACGCAGTTAATTGAATTATAAAATATTTTTCAGTGTTTGTCATCAGTAGCAACAGCTCTACAATCAGGCTTCCTTCCATATTGTGAACCTGTATTCAGAAGATGCGTCTCTCTCATCGAGCAAACATTAAATCAGAACATTGTAAGTATAATATCAAGCTAACAAATACTTATAAGTATAGTACTATTTAGTCTCTTTCTGTCAAATTATCTTTACAGTATGATGAAAAGAGACAGAGCTTTAGGTAGGTTTAAAACCCTTTTCTAAAAAGTTTGTACTATGTCCTATAGTCGGAGTCATCAATTTATACAAAATAATCAATTTTTGAAGTAATATTAGAGTTATAAAACAGAACAATTTTTTGTGTATTAATTGTTTATACTTAATAATAAATATCATTTTAGGCAAACACACAGAGCCCGGAACAATTTGACGCCCCAGATAAAGACTTTATGATAGTTGCGCTAGACCTGTTAAGCGGGTTGGCTGAAGGCCTGGATGGTCACATTAACCATCTGGTGCTAAATTCGAACCTGATGCAGCTGCTTTACCAGTGCATGCAGGACCCCATGCCTGAGGTACATCCTGTATGTTGCGCTTTACTCATGGGAATGTAGGATATTGTATTTTGAGAGGATATTGATTATGATATAAAGATAGAAATATTTTTTGTTAGTTAACACTGCTCTGACAGAGTGGCGGATGTGTGCCGACTTTTATGCTAAATAAATAAATAAAACTTTTAGAATTAAATAATTACATGGGGCAGTTACATTCATTTTATTAAATAAATAAATAAATGTTATTTTTTTTGGCCGAGTATGTTGTTTTATGTAATTGTTTTGCGGACATTGAACCGAAGAGCTCCAAGGTATATAAGGTCTAATAAGAATAATCATATCGCTCAATATTCTCTCAAAGTGCACAAAACAACCATTTTTATTCACTTATATATTTTTATATAATCTATCATTAGTTATTTTGCATCGTATGTATTCTAATACTTCATGTGTTATTTAAGTATATAAACTCATAAAAGTATATTAGGCTAACATTTTTGGTGGCTTTTAATTTTATAAGAAAATATTAACTCGAATTACTAATATTGGGGTTTGGGTAATGAGTTTTTTTTAATTTTGGCAACAATATAATATCCAATATTTTAGGTGCGCCAATCGTCTTTTGCGTTGCTAGGCGACCTCACAAAGGCATGTTTTCAACACGTGCACCCATACATTCCGGAATTCTTGCCAATACTAGGCATGAATTTAAACCCGGAAATTATATCTGTGTGCAATAACGCCACATGGGCAATTGGGGAAATCAGTATTAAGCTTGGTGAGTAATAGTCGTTTTTATAAGTTGAATTGCCATGAGCAATGAGGTACAACAAATCTCGGAAGTTTTTTTAATAATTTTAAATTTATGACAGTTTCAAGTAAGAGATAGGGAAACTACACGCTAAAAAATAAACAAACTCATCAAAAGGATAAGCTCAGATGTGTAAAGTACATGTCTATGTAAAACTTAAATTTGTTAACGTTTTCATCGGAAATTTATAAGCTTCCTTCAGGATTGTATGTGATAAATATTAAATACAACATAATACACATTTTTTTCAAGTCTGTGTATAATTTCAAATATCTTACCCTTTATTTATAATACCTAAATACTCACTGATAAATTGAGTAACTTGGTCAAAATGTCAAAAATTAGGTGATTGTTCATTCCCGAAATTCTCAAATAAATTAATAAGTTTTTGTAATGGTCAAAAACAAGGTTTCTTATAACATGCACTCTAAATGCTACAAAAGGTTCCAAGAAAATGGAATGTAATATAAAATTGAATGAATTTTAAGTAAATAGTATCGTGTTTTCAGGTCCGGAAACATCAAAATATATTCCATTAGTTTTGAACCACTTGGTTGATATTATTAATCGACCCAACACACCCAAAACACTATTAGAAAACACAGGTAAGTTCTATTATTACTTACATTATAACTATAAAAGATTCCATTTGAGTTTAATACGTTGGCTCAATAATCTATGATTTGATATCAAATAACATATTATTTAAATTTAGTTAATTTTATCATACATAAATTCTCACGCGTATAAATTAAGCTTGGCTTTTGTTGTTAATTAAAAGCTTAATCTTACATAATCAGGCACCACTTTCTACTAAATATTCTATACAAAATAAGAGATGACATATAGCATATAAATAAATTTATGAAAATTTAGAAATATGCCATCTCTCACTGCTTAGTCTATTCAAATAATATTTTTATGGTACAATAAAATAAATGTTTATAAAAATAAAAGCAGTCCATAGCTTAATAAGTATATTTGTTTATATTAATTTAAAATTATTTTATGTGCTGTTACCAATATTATATCCCCACGTTCCTCATACCATTATCTGTATTTTAGACAGAGTGTAGTAAATGCTAGCATATTTAGGACCGATTTTCTTTTAATATTTTAAAGATTGTTTTAATTTATGGGGATTTTTGTAAATATCACAAGTAGTACCGAATTCCAATAGAACACAAGTGTGGGCCTGACTGAAAGGTGATTTTGATCTTTATTTCGGGCATAAAATGTTTGTACACTGCATTGCAAATATGGAATAATTTCATTGAAGAGCTAATATAGATTAAAATTATAATAAAAAATGGAATGCCCAATCAAAGCCACCTTTTGTATCGTATATATTTAATTTAATTAGTTATATTAATATTTGGAAAATTATTTCTTCGTAACACTGATTTGTTGCTGTAACTTGATTATATAAGTGTAATATGTTTTGGATGGTTTGTTGATTTGTTTTATTGGTTTTGTTCTCGGTATGTCGTGGCGTAGCGATAACTATCGGTCGGCTAGGTTATGTGTGCCCCCATGACGTCGCACCCGTTTTACAACAATTTGTACGCCAGTGGTCTGTAGTCAAATTTTTTTTATTACTTTATATTACGATTAATTTGTTCGATAAGTTTATAGTATTATTTCGATCGTGGATGGTGTTGGCTTATTGATATGTGTTTTATTATTTTCTCATTTATGTTGAGGCTGGCATGTTTATGTACAGAGAGGAGCACACTTTGAACATGTTATAGTTGGGATGGGAAACTATCGTTTTATATTCCGTGTTACCTATGTGTTGAACACCATCCGCTTTCTAAATATATATTGATGCTAAATTTATGTACTACTCAACCAAACTGTAAGGCAAATTTTACACTAAGCCTGTTTCAAACGTTTTTGAATAATCAATCTTATTTGCTTTCAGTTTGGTAAGCTTATAATATGTATTTTAACTAATTCTCTTTAAACATTATCAATCACTGATATATTATTCCACAATTACCATACTACTTATTTTGCTTTAGCCCCTTTTTTATTTAATAATTAGAGATTTATTTTAATTCTTATAAGTTATTATGGTTTTACTTGCAGTTCATGTTTTTGTATTTATACAACCTAAACTACACAGTAATAAGTTGACTATAAGTGCAAAAATATTGAACCTTAAATACACAGCAGTCATATGTTTCTATTTAAATAAAGCAATACAATATCTCTCAATATAGAGAAAAACTACTAAAATTGTTTGACTCTTGTGTATTTAGACATGATATGTTAATCGTCCTTTCCTCAATTTTAACAATACGAGCGATATTAAAACAGGTGTACATCACTGCGGAATATCCGCGACAACGAAGAGAAAGATTCAGCATTCCGAGGCATTTGTCAAATGATACAAGTAAATCCCGGGGGCGTGGTTGCGGACTTTATGTTCTTCTGTGACGCGGTTGCGTCGTGGTCCCATCCGAAAGAGGATTTAAAGGAAATGTTTACGAAGATCCTTCATGGGTTCAAGAACCAAGTGGGTGAGGAGAATTGGCGCCAGTTCACCGATCAGTTTCCTATGCAACTGAGCGCGCGTCTTTCCGCCATGTGCGGAATATAAGACTCTACGACTCGTTAAATGGTAAGAAAATATAATACACGCTAAGAAATTACTAATTTTTTTTCTTTCTCTAGAATTAATTTAGGATCCGATTCGAAACACCAACATGTATGGTATAACAGGGCCGAGAACCAAGGTCAGGGGGATTTTTTAAATAATACAAAATATAAAGGTACGTTAAGCGGAAAAACTACTGCTATTTTGGGCTAACTAGGGGGTGTAACCACGATTAGGCAAGTGGCCGCGCTTACAACCGAAGAAAAAAGGACAGAAATGTACTTGGTGCGACACTTGAAAGTAGATTGTATGAGATGTATTAAATGCATTTTGACATAGATATCATTTCAGTTTCCGTCCGAATACAGTTGAAAGATCTGAGAGATATTGGATTAAAATTTGATTACGTTAATTCCAGGGGAACCAATGTCAGCAGGGTCGGGGAGACATTGCATGGCCGGTAAGAGGCCGGGAGGGTGTGCCAACAAATCTGTGACGCTTTAGTGCTCCTTACACGTGTATTACGCGGCATCCACTTAACTGACAAGAGTCTGTGGCTCGAGGGGAAACGCACATGGGAAACGGGGTGCTAGGCTTAGGAACCACGTTGCATGCTTACGTGGGCACATATATTGCAGTCGTTCTGCCTCTAGTTTAGTACTTCACTGTTTCAGAGCTGAAACAGTCGTCGACTATCAATACGTTGTAAGATAGACTTCAGCTCTTGATTGCTAGTGAATCGGAATGTTATATTGCATGAACTTAGTCATTAGTGTACGTGTGACGTACTTTTCGAATTGGTTTTTAATTGTTTCAGAGAACGTTTTGTAAATGTCTATTCCAAATTTTGTAGTTGAATTCCAGAATTTTTCAGCCTAAGTTCTGAACTCAAAATGTGGTTTGTTTTTGACTGAAGTCTGTACTCTGCTCAGCATAGATTTTGTGTTCACATAGTAACTAACCCTTGTCTATATAATATATAAATATTACAAAACGTGTTTTATACGCATTTATCTGTTTCACAACTAGTTTTATATGTATTCTATAAATAAAATTGTACGTGTTTAATATAAATTACAAAGACTTAGTGAAATCGAGAATTTATGTCAACTGTGATTTGTGACTGGTTTATTTCGAGTAATATTTAATTATGTGTATGTTTATGTCTGTGACGCGTCGATACATCGCTTTGATAGTTTTTACGTCATGTGGGTATCTGCTATATAATACCAAATAGTATTTTTAAATGGTTTATTTTGTTTGCATGTTTGTTGATCTCACGACTAACATTTTGAGACCTTAACCGAACACAATATATTGCATGTAACAGTTTTATAGATAGGGTAAAAAATAATAAAAATAGATTTTGATAAAGTTCCTACAACATTTAGCCCAGTTAGTAACAAATGGAATGCTCGTGTTAAGTTCGCGACAAGTTATTGTGTGATCAACTATGAATGATTAACGTGTATTTAAATAAATAGATTTCACTTTTATGTATATGTAAATATATTATTTCGTTGTATTTTAATATAATAATTATATGCAATTAAATTGTTACTTTTTATATTAAAAACTTAAAAGTCTGACTTTAACAACTTGTTATGTCATTTACGTACAGATACTCAACGCCAGCAACCTTTTTTTATGGTTTTCGTACATATTAAATTAATTTTATAGTAATTGAAATAAACTAAATTAAATTAACCACGAACGTCATGTTATATGAATTGAAAAATTGGACAATTACAATGAATAACAGTAAAAGGAGGTTTGCTTATTTGAGGTCTAGTGATAGATAACATTTGCAATATTGTATTAGTAGTTTTAGTTTGGGTCATGAGCGTTATTTCGGGGGTACAATTTTAAACATTCCTTGGGGCTTGAATAGGGCGATTTAGTTTTGAGTCAAAAATGTACGTAATACAATATTTCATTTAACGATTAACGCAGCTGTGTTGTTTGAAATATTTGATTATGTAAATCCCTGTCCCGAAAATCCGGTGAAGTTCCTACCCCGATTCCTTTCTAGTCCCACTCCCTGTGATGTGCCAACGAAGCCATAATGTACAAAGCTCACTTTACGTTCAACTTTTGTAGTCTAGTCTCGCGTTTCAACGTGAAGTTCACAAAAGGCAACCCGTTATTAAAATGTAAGAATTCACATCTCGGCGTCGCATTATTGTCTAAGGATTTTATTTACGCGAAACTACGGGTGTCTCAATTTATTTTTAAGATTATTAGATATTTTCACTGTATAGTTTATATTGTAGTATTTTGTTCTGAAAGTGATTAGCTTAAGTGACCGATGTGTGAGTGAGCGGCGTTCGTAAGGCACCATTCCTTTCCTCAACATTCATTATATTCAATTAATTAATATTGGAAGTATTTAAAAAATTTATTTTAATGATATGCTAATTTCATTTCAAAATTAGAAATACGGTTTTCTTTTCGAAATTACGCAATATTTTACGTTGTTAAACATAATGCGTGAACACTATTGTACAACTAGCAACACAGTTGACATCCCATTTAGGAAAATCTTTCATATTTATCGCAAAAGTGTATAAATATTTTTTTTTAATTTAAAGTTGCTTTATCGCATAAATACTCATAAATTTGTATCTAGATCATATTTTATATTCGTTACCGTGGAGCCAAATTATATGGATCATACTTTCGTATCTATTTTGATATCTGTATTCTATTTATAATATTTATAATGTATTTTCTTTATTTTATATTATGTTTAACGAGTAAATTACTGTCATTAGTGTATCCCGTTGGCATGATTTCAGTGTTGTAGATAAAAACTGGGTTTAATTGCAATGTTGTGTAAATGTAGTGGGTACAATGTCCTTTGATCGAGTTATTTGCTACCTCAAATAAGGCCTAACGTACACACGAGACGTTTTACCAGCTATCACAGGCAAAATCATCGTTTGTCAAACTAATAATTTTCATACAATTTATTAATCATTTCACCCAAAAGGAAATCCCTTCCTAAGAGAGAAGTATGACCGTTTCTTTATACGGCGCTTTTGTTTAGACAAACAGAACTCTGATCTATCAACCAATCGTAATATTTCTGTGTGAAATATACATATATAAATTGACGTTTTGTATTAAAGTCGTATTTGTACTCACTGTTTGTCGGAATTGTAAATACATACCTAATCAAGGCACGACACGTGCGCTACACTTAAGTATTTAGTATGTAATGTAAGTTCTGGTTGTATTCATTGACCTCACCGTGAAATTCTTTTACCATACATTTCGTTAATAAAGCACTCATTGTTCAGTTTGTTGTTTATTTTTTTACCTGTAATTAAAGTCCATTTTTTTATTCTGTAATTTTTAATCACACTTAATTAAGTTATATATTTATAAATGTTATTTAAACATATAAATTATTTCTTAAATTATCTCGATAAACGCAAAAAGTAGTTAATATCTGCTCTCCATTTATTGCACACCAATAATAGATTCGATAGAAAAAGATATCTTCGGCCGTGGAGGCTGAGTAGGCGTATAGTTCGTGAGTAAAGCCGCTAGAAGATGTCTGCAAAAAATTGCCGCATGTGGCGGTTCTGGGAACGACTGTGGCAAGTCCGCCTCGAGAGCTGCATCCGCAAAAGCACGACGTTTACGAACACGTTCGGACCATGCGTCTTCAGTGGCGGTTGGCTGGTAGTTACCTAAAATGAGGTAGATAGATAGATATATGTATTGTATAAAAATGTTTCAAAGTCAAAGTTAAAAATAATTTATTCATATAGGTAACATAATCTAGTGTACATTTTTATACAAGTCAAAGTCAAAAATAATTTATTCATATAGGTAACATAATGTACACTTATGAACGTCAAGAAAAGAAATATACATAAAATAATTCTAATTTTACATTTACTGCCACTTCTCAAATCAAGGGCGTAGAACGGAAGAGAAGAACTGGCAATAAACTTAATTTAACTTAATTAAATTAAATTTAACTTAATTTCTTCTTGGCTTAATAGATTAACCTACGTATTATTTCCATTGAGTAAAATGCTTAAATATTTGAAATACAAGACATAAAATGCCGAAACTAACATTGTTTAATCCGAATTTCTAAAATATAATCATTTGGCATTCATCGCATATCATTAGCGCGGGCGGAAAGACGTGTTTACAGACAACATAGTAATACGACACCGCGACAAAGAGCCGCCTCCGAGTTCTCTTGTAAAACAATATTCACATTTTTTACTACTCATAAAAATAGTTAAAAGATATTTAGTCTTGTTGTTAATAGACAGTGAAATGTTACCGACTCTTAGATGACAGCTTTTGTTCTTTAATGAAGGGGACATGAGACGGGTCGTTTGAGTTTTTATTACGCGAAGTGCCTATTTTTAATTGTCTGAAGAGTATCTTTTTCATCGCGGCAAATTACTGAGTGTTCAGAGGTTACCACACTTTCTTACATCGCTTGGTGAAATTTAATTTATTTTAAAATAATTTTCACTATCTCCCCTTGTACAACTTCTCAGTGATCAGTCACACTGCCAAAACAATGTAAAACTGTATTTGTTTTAATAAATGGGTCTCAAATCTTACTCTTAAATACACAACTTTAGTTAATGTTCCAAACAAAATATTTATTCAGCTAATTCGCATTGTTCGTTTCATTTGTGAGAAACGAAACAGACGACAGTGTCGACTCGCTTACAATAATAACAATGTCTGAGTGGCTGACAGCTTATACGACACATTGTCTATTATTAACCACTTTACATTGGGAACAAAACAAAGTAGTAGATGTCATTTAAATAATTTCTATTCATAACACTTAGGGCCTGTTTCACAATGCATGGATAAAGTGCCAAATAGCAACACATAAATTAGTCGAAAAATAAAAGTTCCGAATAAGATATTTCATTTTGCTTTGCATTTCATGACAAATAGCAATATCTGACAGTCGTAAAACGCAAAAATGCTGTTTATCCTACAAATAAGTAATAAATAGCGTATTTGGAACTTATCCGGACATTGTGAAACAGACCCTTAGTATTTTAGCTCCTAACAAATAAATCAAAGTTTATTTAAATTACGAGAAAATGTGGTAGTGTGAAGAGGTGTTAGTAATAATATTAACTACTAACTTAAAATGGATTATTGTAAAAAACTAGTACTTAAGTATGTATAAGTAAATTGATTGTCATTAATATTTCGATGTAAGATACCTTCGTGTAATCAAACCAAAATCTTGGATATAAATAAATAAAGCATGTTGCTGGAGCTCGCCTAGCCTGGCTTAAACGTGCGAGTCTCTTCTCATGGCCCTTTTTTTCGGATTAAGACTCACTCATGTCAGAAACATGGTTGATCGCCTAGTTGACTATATAAAATAAAAATTATCACGATGCGGACACAAAAATCTAAAACGTTGACGCCACGTGTTTCTTTATATTTAAAAGTCACGCACATGCATTAATTCATTTACGTGCAAAAAGTACGTAAAGTAATAAGATGAAATGCCGTCAGTGTCGTTGCTTTGATTTCATAAATATATGAACCGATGCAGAATGTGCACGTATCTCTTACCTATGTCTGCATGCTGCACGGGAAAGTTACGAGACATTTGTACGCAACGTAGACGAGCTCGATAAGCTCTCTTTCGCGCCGCCAACGCAGCCGCCTCACCCTCGCGAGCCGTGCGTCCTGCGCTTTGCTGCCGGCGTAGAGCCACCTATGATCATTAATTATAAAACCTATTTATTTTAAATAAGGTGGAAATATATAATGAATATCAATATAATAATGAATAGTCGGTCATAATTATTTAGTTCAATCAGTCCAATAGTCCACTAGTAAAATTACTTAAACGTTATACCCAGTTCAGTCATAAGTTCTGTTACAAATGAAAATGATTTTTTTAATGAAGTAATGTAATTTTAAAATTTATCTAATATATTTATGTCTCAGTAAATAATATTTTAAGTCTTCGAAACGGCTACCTTAAGCTTTTATAAAGGCATTTAATCTCCACTGAAATCCACGTACTTATCTATCGATTAACCCACTGTTTCGCCACTATTTTCCAAGGATTTTTAAGAGACTCAATGTGGCCGTGTTGTTAAGAGAAAATTACCATAATTATAAGTCTGGGTTGAGGTCTGGGCTAAATTTGAATTAAGAAGTGGCAGTTAAAGTAAATGTAGAGTATTATTGATTGCTTTAAGAATTGAGAGTTAAAATAAATTTAGTATTTTACGGTCCCAGGTGGACTAAATACTGGAGTAGAAACTCTTCCTATGGCAGATATAACTAGTCTGGCCATAAATACTGTTACATAAAATCTTTTCCTTTTTAAAAAAACCTGCGACTAGGAACACACCTGAGCAGCCATAACCCGTTGTCTTTCTAAAACCAGAAGACATCCTGGACATCGACAGTCACGCCAGCGGCACAAACGTTTATGACCCTTCAGACAGGAAATCACTCCATGGTTCCTGCAGCGAGCGCACTTAGGCGTCCGCAGAGCTCTCCGTGTTATAACTCCTTCACGGTTTTCACTTGACATGATCATGCAGTCATTAAAATTTAGGCAAAATAACCTCAACTTCTCGCTTCTACATTATAATTCCAATTTATTTGAGAAATATTTTATTTAAAAGAATCAGTCGCTATTTCTACCGGACAAACGTTGTTACACTGAAACTTCTTTTCAAAGATTGATAGCTGAAATATCCTGATTTATGTTTAGATCTTGGCAAGCTCCGCCCAACTTTTATACTATTGGCTAATACACAGATGGGCGGATAACTGTAGAACTTTGTATATCTAACACTGTTTGAAAAGTGATACATTTATTATTTGTTGTTTGTTGCTAAAGATCACGACAGCTGTGTGTAATAAGTAGCAAAAAAATAAACACAACTGGCATAGTAAATGTGAACATGTCACGGAGACATTGCTTTTTAGGTGATATTTTGATTCATTAAAACAGCGCTTTGGTTTTTAAAACCCTGCTTTTATTTTTGCAATGATATTATTGTGATAATTATAATTTGTCACTTTTAAAGTTAGGTACATATATGTTCAGAAACACTCCCAAAACTACTAATGTAATTGCTTTATGTACATAATATATTTAATTTGAATTAAAATAAAAATTTTCAATCAAGAATTATTAAGATAGAAATGATTTTATTTCAAATAGTAGTATCATGATGAAAATAATACGCTATCTCGGGGGACGACATCCAATTAGCTCTCATATTTCACTTGGAATAGCCACTGTCCAAGTTGTGTTTCGTTATTATTATTTGTTTTGTCTCTTTAATTAAAATAGTAATAAATAATAGTAGTCGTTCTGTGCACGTATATTTTTATTAGGTAGGATTTACCTACTAAGTAATTTCAAAGAAATATTTTGAACTTTAGTATGTGGCATCCCACAGGCTTAACTTCCATGTGCTAATTTTATTAAATGGAAGAATAACACAATTTTATTTTAAGTGGTAGAAGTGGAAGTTCTAACAAGAAATTTATAATATATATAGGTACCTATATAAATTGTGAGGAGGATAAAAAGATCTTGTTAAGAGGTAATCGGCGCGCTTTGCGCGGCGTCTACATATTATGTCGTCTATACAAACAGAATGATGTTGTTTTGAAGGGTATTTTTTATAAGTTCACACTGGCGAAACAATAATTAATTTAGGTATAACCCACATTTGCCAAAATAAATAATATTTTTATACCTTCTACTGGTTTATTGTTTCCTAAAGATTGTGATCGCTGTTTGGTACTAAATAAAACCAGGTTTGAAACAAGATGTTATTGTGGCTTTAATCGTGAGCTGATGGACCGTATCGTTCGAATAGTTATACAATGATCACTCTGTTAACGTATCGGTTTTCTTTACGGGCACTTTGCTTTCATTTTACGAACCATTGCATTTGATTAAAGCGTTTAACGCAGCCGTACCTACTATAAATAAATACGTTTATAGATACTATTTCTCATGCTCAAAATTATGTTGTAACTATAGCTGCACAAATAAGTGTTAAATTCGCTGGTCGATGTTAGACTGTTCTTAATATCATTATATTCTTACCTACTGTTAAAATACTTACATGATATCAGAATAAAATTAAGCATTCGTCGTTGTAGTTGTATTTACGTTTATGGTGCGTTCTGGGTATATATATATGTGACAATGTAACTGGGTACTGTCGTTAAAAAATAATAAACCATTATCTTTATGAAATGAAATCGTTTATTTGCTACGATAGTAGTACAATTAGATACATTAATTATAAAAATCCCCACAATCCGACACATATAAATAGGCATACAAATGTTATATTAAGTACTTTTATAATGTCATATAATACAAATATGAACATACTTTATTTATATCACCAAAACTTTAGTAGCTTGATATTGATTAAGTTTATACTGTAGAAATTTAATAAATCCTGATACGTAAAAGCAATAATTAATTTATATGTCAATATATAAATGTCAAACTTATTACAAATATTTTATTTAGTTACATTTTTTTAAACTCTACGTGCAGCAAGTGTAGAAATCCAGAGTGTTTGATCCTAAAAGTCTCTTTGCTTTAAGCAATAATATTGACTACAGATAATAAATGTCTCTCTACTTGAATATGAATTCGCTTTCAGTAATAAATTTCTTTTCTTTAAAGCAATTATCCAGCCAGTCCTCATAAACAATTTTTGAAGAAAGGTGACCCAATTCATATCTTTTTCCTCTACGGATTACGATATGAGTAGGATTCTCGTTAATAACACAAATTGTTGCGCCATACATTTTTGCTAATGTAGAATGTATTGAATATTCGACAAAATGTAATGTACATTTCCGTAAGAACGAGAACGGGTTATGTTCGCCAAATAACTGTTCGTCAATGTATAACATTTCAGACGCTGTAAGATATATTGGATCCTAAAAAAAAAAATTATTGTGAGACATATAGTGATACAGACACATCAATAAATATCACTAATAAGCAAAACTCTGTTGCAGGGTCAATAATTTATAACAACATGAATTTATAATTTGCTTATATATAATTGCGATAATTATGATAAAATTTGTACTGTAAGAGCAGGAGAAAACATCTCTGATTCTGTTGTATAAAAATTTTAACTGTCCAGACATTTGCACAATTTCTATCTACGGGGTTCAAACGCAAGACCTCACGATAATCACTACATCTCAGTGCATAAATGGAGCGGAGGGGGGATACAATTTTATAAAAAAATAAAGCACATGGGCGATAAGATTTACATTTCTAAATGTAACAACATACTTATTATTTTATTTTAACATATAGAAGAAGGTAAAAGTGTTGAAATTTCACTGACGCAATATTGTTTAAACCTTTAAGTCTGGGCCTCAGATTTCTGTATCTGTTTCGCGATAATTTTTTTTATAATAAGATAATTAATTCTATAAATATGATAATGTGCTCAAGTAGGTGATAAGCCTTTTGTGTCTGACACATGTCGACTTATTGGGGGTAAAGCCGGTTTCCTCGCGATATTTTCCTTCATCGTGCGGGCGAGTGTTAAATGCGCTCATTGGTGAAGCTGGTGATCGAATCCTCGCTAAGATTCGGTCGCTGACAATACTAGTCTCAACCAAATTTATGGTCTCTGGTGCTCACTAGATTACCATTACATAGCTAAGCTTACCGAATTGTCCATTTTCTTCAAACATTTCTTCAACGTTTCTTCATTTATTTGGTCTCTATAGTTGTCTCCAAATTCATCATAATCAAGACTAAGCTTTATTCTAGTTAAATGTTTGATTGACAACATGTCTAATGGTGAGAGGGAACATGGTTCTTCGGATTCAGGAAGAGATCGCAACCACGATGTACTAATTATATCGAATTTTTCAGTTTCTATTAATTTCCGAACCCGAAATGTTAATGTTCCTACAACACAACACCAAGTTTTTGGACCTGTAAATAATTGAATTATTACCCTCAAGCATGTAAATTAATAAAAACTAGTAGCACTTCACTGGCAAGTAGGTGATCAGCCTTCTGTGCCTGGCACACACTGTCGACTTTTACTCTTGTCAGCATAAGTAAGGAACTCAAACAAAAATAAAAGTACAGAAACGTATAATTTTTTTGTTAGAATCCTCAAAAATGCATTTCGTTTTCGAGCATAGACAATATGTGGATAGTATATGTAAAAAAGTATATAATTACCGTTGACGTAATCACCAAATAATAAAATCAAAGACTCCCCTCCAAACGGCCGCATATTAAAAAAGAAAAACTATAAGTACAAAAAGAAAACAATGACAGAGAAGTTGACACTCACCCGGATTTTCAACATGCTTTCCACCGTGCGACTCCACAATTTTAATCAGATCGATCTTCTTAAAATCCTCGTCATCAGAGAGAATGCATATTTCCCTGCCATCTAACGCTTTTGAAACGACATTAACGCCATCAATTGGTTTAGTGCGAAACTTTTCAGCAACTTGTATAATTTTTTGTGTTCGCGTTTTACGTGCTTTAATTACGACTTCGTCAATCTGATTTTCACTTATTCTCTTCGTACTTAATTTTACAACTGCATTTCTCTCCTAAAGTTAAATGAATATTACCTAAACTGAATGATACTAAACTACTATTAAATAAATTACACTGCAATTTAACTATACAATACTAAGGTACTGTTTCATAATGTCCATATAAGTTCCAAATAAGCTATTTATTACTTATTGGTAGGATAAACAGTATTTTTGCGTTTCATGACTCATGAAACGCAAAGTATCTTATTTGGAACTTTTATCTTTCGAATAATGTATGTGTTTATTCATTTATTTGTTTATTTATATGTTGCATAGCTATTTGATACTATATTCATACATTGTGAAACAGGCCCTTAAAATAATTAATCCAGTTGGACTTAACGGATAATATAAAAAATTTGAGAAAAAATTTAAATGACTTAAAATTCCTGTCAAGTTTATGTAACAGCAGCTTTATTATAATAGTTATTTCATAAAGTAGATACCATCTCTCAAAAAGAAGACCGATTTTGATTTAACTTGAACTGTAGCCTATGTTCCACTTGAAAAAATTGTGAATAAATAAATAACACTGAAATTTAGCAGATTTGCTTGGAAATCTAATCGCTGATTTATATGAGTTATAAGAAAATACGGTTTCCAAATGCTTTACCGCTACAAGTTTCTGGAACTCCTCTAAAGTAAGAACGTCCTTCACGGGTTTGTCCCTGCGGATTTTCATGACCCGAGGGAAACGCAATGTATAATCTGTGCCTGAACTACTGCTGCGAACTAGTTCCGTCGCTCTTACCTTAGCAAAGAAAATATTAAAACGATTTACAGGTTAAAAATAAACTAAAAAGATATGTAGATATTATGCTCGTTAACGCGTATATATATGGTAATGAACTGCAGAGAATACAAATATATAATCATATGAAAAACTAGTAAACTTAAAGTATTGAAGATTTATAATTTTTGTATAGAGATTTACTATATAATGTAAGTATCTACAATTATGAAAACCAAACGTTAATTTTAAGCAAAAAAAGTGCGCCAAAAACTATATGAAATTGTATCGACTCTGAATTACAAAAACGTCAACAAAATGCATTACAAGTAGTTTAATTATTTCAGGTAAAACTTTACCTAGGCTAAAATTCATCTCGTTTATATGTCAATTACTTAATTATAATAAGCCTTTTTAGATCAATTTTATTTTATGAAATTGTCTATCACCTCTAATACAATGGAAACTTCGGGCATGATCCAGAAATCCGGTTTAAGTTTATTAAAGTACAACGAGGAAGGTGGAGGTACTTTTTTGGCGGGTTTCCAATGTTGTTCTAAAAGCACACAGAGTTGCTCTCGCTCTTCAAACGTCAATCCCGAGGCTACAAGGCCCACTGATACCCACCGCTGCTCCTCTCCTAAACGATATTAAGCTATTGTACTAATAATTCAAAGGTTATTAAGTAATTATACAAACGCTAGTCAAAAACGACGTTTTTGTCAAGGTTAAAAGCTATAAGCGTTAGGATTTTTATTTTAAATCCAGCTAATCCCTAGCACTGAGTGGTCTTAGCCACAGATCCATCGGCATAATATGACCTACACATGCTTTGCTCATCGTATTAGAGTGTTAAAAGCTCACAACGATGGATAAATTCATTGTAGCACCGGGAATCGAACCTACTACATCAGGGATGAAAGTTGCACGCTCAATCAATTGCTCTTTTTATACAAATACAGTATGTTTTACGTAAAATATCTATATATATAAAATAAAAGATCTTTGCAATACTAGTTGTATGGAGGAATATGCTTTATACCAAAACTTAGAAGGGCTTTTAAGAGACAAGACAAATTCTGTTTAACACTGTACGAAAACAAGTCGCCAGTTATTTAAAATGCGTTTATCTTGCCCATAACTATCACGTTGCTTTACTTGTGAATAGAGTGTTCACAAGAAGGTTTAGTTATTTCAATCTACATTGGGAAGAATCTATATCCCATATATAGATTCATCCCAAACAGGATCAAATAGACGAGATCCAAAAAAAACATCAAAAACCGTTTTTAATATTAAAACTATTTAATTTTGCCATGCATGTATGTTGTGTCTGAAAAAATATAAATAAATACTTATAAGCAAGCAGTCAGATCACTTCAAGTGTAGAACACCACCCTAGTGGTGGATCTGCAACACCATTAGGCTGGAAAGTCCGTTGCCAGCCTTTTAGGTAGACTTTTTAGTTACGCTCTAATCTCGATAGCCTGAGAGTAGTGCGTAACAGTTCCGAAATATCGCGGACGGCCGTCTTCACAATGTGGTAATGCACCCAAAGTATCCCAACACGCATTAAATAAATAAATAAAAATAAAAAAGCCTTTTTATTTCCTACTTCTTCTTCTTCTTATTTATTTATTGTTATTAATATACTACTTATATAATATTTGCTACTATATATATCATATTTACTACTAGATAATATTTACTATTACATTATTTTATTGTATTATTAGCTAGCTTGGTTAGATTTTAGATACTTAAATAATATAATTTGTAGGAACCCCATTATTGGGTGAAGGCCTTAGGTACCTATAATACACAACTTACCGGAGCGATCTAAACAAGCGACGTGAAAGCTCTTGGCGCGACCTTGCCTCTTGTTCTCTGCTTCATCCGCTCCAATAACAACTAGGTCTAAATCTGTCATTGTTCCTTCCGTGTACTGCGAGAATAGTGAATATTTTTAAAAACCACACGGGTGCACTAAAAAACTAATGATAACAACGGGGGAAACAATTTGGAGTTGCAGTTTCGATGTATCCTTAATATCCAAAATTACAAACAATACCTACCACTAGAATAGCCGAAGGATGAAAGAAGGAAGGAAGCGCCGCCATTTTGCTGCGTAATGCGTTTAAAATTTAAGCAGCAGTTGTCGTTAACACACATCCACACATCATTGCTTACTTTTTATTTAGTCATTTGATATAGCCTATGGTTAAATAATAAAAACAATCTTTTAAATTGTAACACATTAAGTAGAATTTACCTCGGGTTTAACTTTATACCAGCCTACATTCCTACGATTGGCTATATAATATGAATTGAAGTCCTTTACAACGATACCTTCGTCTTGGTTTTCTATCGCTTTGTTCAAAGCATTAAGCACATCAACGCTGAAAATAATAGAAAAAATAATATTTTAAATGTCGTCCGTTCGAATACTATTCACCAAATCAACTGAAACTTTAAACTTGAAAATGTTACACCATAAATTATAAAAGGAATGTTATATTGTATGGCAAAAATTTGCGAAAAATGCGCAAAAAAAAAAGTATAATTACACCAATAATAAAAAAAAATGTCGAAGGAATTAGAATTTTTTACAATAGTATGGCAAAAATTTCTTTGTCCATCTTTTCGTGCTTTTTGGCAAGCCTTTTCTATTTCAAATTATGGTTGGTCGGGATGGGACTAAACATTAATTAGTTCAAATGCGAAATGCGTTGTGATGGTTTTGTTTTTGAGCGCGCATTTGTCTTTGCGCACACGTCTTTTAACTTACATATGTACCTATCTCTTGCGTTAATGGCTAGCGTCAACAGAGATGGGCGGTGACTGAATTGGCCTGGGCAAGATTATTATTTATGCCCGCTACTGTAACTTATAAATTAATAAGAATATATAGTGCAAAGTTTGAAAGATTGTACAAGCAGGCATCGCTTTAACGCCCACTATTTAATTAAATACTCACCTCGTTTGTAGTGCCTAATAAAACATTACATTTTTATTTATTGTACACTAATCTATTATGCGGCTGCTACGGTATTTTTTATCGATAGTTAAATAATTTCCTGCTAAACTATTATCATCAAATGTGTCTCGTTCATTTGCATGATTTCTTACCTATCTTTGACAATCTGTCTTTTACTATGCATTATAACACCCGGTATATCCATAAACAGAGAATCAAGAATCTCTAGTCTTTCTTTCAAAGTTTTACCGCCCTTGTCAGCCGGACCAATCAATGTCATGCCATTGTAATAAAGAATGTCAAACACGCAGAAGCATGGTCGGAATCTCGCGTTCTCAGTTATTTTCTTTACATCAAACGCCATTCCTAAAAAAAGGATCGAAAGAAGAAATTGCACTGTTTTCGGGGCTTCTGTCGTAAGTCGAACATTATTCGTTTAGAATTATGCGATAAACGAAAAAAAATTGTTACTTATGTACTAAATAACCTTAATACTAATGCCTAAAATGATAAAATTATCTAGTCATTTGGCATCGACTTATTCTCGTATATAATGGTAAACAGGAGGTGAATGATTGAAATTCAACTTCCACCCCAACTTTCTTGAAATTCTCATTGACATGTTCGTAATTTATGAAAAGCGTACAAAAACAAGAGCAATTTCTTTACCTTTGGAACCAAAACATTGATACTCTTTATGCCAACCCATCATTTCTCCATCAATTATGAAACTTGAAGCACTTGGTATGAAGCATTCTTTTAAAAGGGGAGTCAATAATCCGTTTGAATCATATGTTTTACCGTAGTTATTAGAATACTTGAACCCTTTTCTAGAAAAATACTCAAATATTCCATTTTCCATATGCATCTGAAATTATTTTCTTTTTTGGTTACAAGATGTCTGAGTCGTTTTACAAGTGAACTTCTTTAAGTAAATTTTTGCCGCGCAATAACAATTTAGAACAAGGTGCCCACTGAAGAGTTTCACCAATTCAACTTAGGGTGTTTCAATAAAAACCGTACCAATTCTTAAAAAGCTGAGAATTATTCTCGTTTGCATCCAGTTTCATTAAAAAGGCAATTCAACGGGTAACATTTAGGTCAAACTACGTAGGTACATCGTCTATACCTAAACTTTATTTCCAATCCTATTAGTAGATTATGGAAGCCATGCCGTTTCCCGGAAAAACAATAATTATTGGGACTGAGCACTGATGGAGTGTTAAGGAAAAATGAAAAGTGATAGGTACTTATCAACTTATTAGGAAATTACTCATTAGATTGCTAGACAACATAATCGAAGATGTAATATTATTATCTCAAACAGCTTTAAAGGACTGTACAAAGTAAGGGTTCTTAGTGAGGATTGTATTAAATAAATATTTTCTAAGTCACACATTACATACACGCTTTTTTTAATTAATATATAAACGAGTTATCCACTGTCCCAGAGCGATAGGAAGCAAAATTGCAGAAATAATTTCTCGCTGACAAAGAAGTTTTTGTAAAGCGCAATTGTAGTTAACAATAAAAATATACACCTGAAACCGTTCGCCATCAAACTTATCCTCAACTTGATATAACTTGTCTGAAGCCAATAATTGCGCAATGCGAGTGACATCCAACCTCTCGGAGAGCATGGGGCTAACTGCGAAAAAAACTTGCACGCCTAGCTCTATCGGCCGAGTGTCACCATCTCCAAGATCTTCACATACCTGCAAATAAACCTACATTAAATATATTTCGCGATCACCTTAAAATAAGTTATATATAAAACTGGGTTTTAGATATATATTTTTCATAATCCATAATGTTCTAAAACTAAAACGCTACCTACTTTGTTCAAATTACTGCAGCTTTCATACAATTCCGGTGCGTCCGGATGAAATGCTGCCAAGATTCGGTGTCCACTCATACCTAGTTTTAAGTCCTTCAGTATTATCCTTAGGAACCATTTCAGTTGTTCTGCTGTTAATTTTTTTATTGCATAGCTGAAAGCCTCGTCTAAAATATCTAAAAAATCAATAATACATATTTATCAGGTATTTAGACCCCAAAATAATTGATTGTATTGCAATTACAGTTAGAGCTATGTATCTGTAATGTAGGTATACGTAAGAATTCTTTTAGGTAATTATTGTCGATGATGTGTGAGTTTTTTTGCATATTCGACTTATTAACACATCTCGGCCAAGCTCTTTCCATATTCATTAGGTAAGTTGAACTACCGTCCGTTCGATTTAGACATAATATCATTTATTACAAACAAAAACACACAAAATAACAATAATCAAAGAGATAAAATCAAATAAAACACATAATTAAAGATATATAAAAGTTTTTTTATTTCTTTTCCCATTCGGTTCGTCTCAAGTAATTAATGCGTGTGTGTTGTGGCTGTAATTGGCCCTGGCTTAGCATTATGCTGAGGAACAGAATGTTCCAGAGCGGTGGTCATTCTGCCAGAGACCACAGCAGCTAGTTTGCGCCTCAGTCGCAACAAAAGAATATTAATACTTATTAGAAAATAATAATAATAATATTAGTAAAAGTTAGCAATATCAGTAATGAAGTCTTGTGTAATGTGGTGTGAAATAAATAAAATTAAAGATTAGAAATAATTGTGAAGATTTGATTAGATTAAATTTTTTTATGGGCCACGGGTATAAGAATTTTCACTTTCTTTTGAATCTATTGTATGAATTATTTGGCCGCATGGGCGGGACAGCACGAAAACTGGTAGCAACAAGTGTATACATACCTATGTATAATAAGTGGGGGAAAGATGGGGTAAGACAATAAATCGTCTATAACACCAATTTTAATGTATTTTTTTGGAGTGCTGGCATTTATATTATAACCGCGAGTTTCTTACGTTCCATACCATAGTCAAAGTTAGCCGCCCAGAGTGCGGGGAGTGTGTAAATTTGGATAATTTCTGTGTCGTGATTTTTTCATAAAATCTATTTCGATCTTACCCCGTGTATTTTACGCAAAACGGACCAAATTCGAGTCGAGTTGCGGAAATTGAGCAAACCTACCTAAAACCTACCCCGTGTATTGTAAATTTAATTACAATTTAAAGATAGGTGCGACTGCCAAAAAGGAATATTTGTTCTTAATTACGAAATCACATCAAAGTACGGCTCTAATTTAATTTTTAGTAATTTAGGAAAAATCTTAACTTTCCATCATTACCCAAAAAAAGATCACGGGGTAAGTAAATATAAAAAAAGTTTCGATCTAAGTGCGTTTCCAAGTGTCATACAAAAATTCAGTTGGTCTCAAAATTTTGCGCCCACTCACCTTAATATCTTTTAAATAAATAATGCACAATATTACTCACGTGCCTTATTTTCAACAATTGATGCTATTTTATCAAGTAGTGCGTTAACGTCACCTATTGTGAGATGTCCTATTTTTTGAGGTATTCTGTTCTTTAAGACTAAAAAGGCAATTCCAGCAAAATCACTATCATGGAAATTGTTTTGGACTGAGCGGAAATTAAGCAGTTCTTGAGCATCATGTGACCGTTTATTGAGTGATAAAACTTTTACTAAAAGAGCACCGAGCTTTGTTTCCTTTAAATTGTACGGATTTCTCTCACGATCTTTATCCGGCAACAACAATCTTAATATGGGAAAGAATGTTGCATTCTGGAAGTAAATAAATAATATAAACATAATGAATGGCGTATGTACTTACACCTTACGTCCTGCCCTAAGCAGTAAGTTTTTAGTTTTAAATGTATGTTAATACTGCTTACACATTTATACATACACACGTGCTACATACTTATTGCATATTAACTTTTAATCGTTTGTTTTATATTATTTTTCTAAGTTTAACGACTTAGCTAAATTACCAGCTGTTAAATAGGCATATTATGTATAATCCATATGTACCTATGGAGTGATGTCAAAGTATGAATTTGACAATTTTTGGGCCTTTTTACAATTTCCTAGAATATTGCTGATATAGTGTAAGTACGCAGTCCCAAATTTGCTAATTTTGATAATCAACTTATTCTTACCTTATTGCTTATAAGTTTCCCCGAATTTATTCGAAATTCGTTTACAAAATTGATCAAAATTCTATCTTGCTCATGCCTGTTTTTCTTCTTTTTATTTAGACAATCTAAGATTGCACAAAAATCACCAAATAAAACATTGTTTGCTGGTATTAACATGTTTAATATGTAATCCTAAAATAAACATTGTAAAATTAATTAGTGGTTTGGCTTAGAGTAACCTTAATATTATAATAAATTACATTTCCACACTTATTTAAATAACAAGATGCTGGAGCATAGTTTTTCTAGCCATGTCTGGTGAATGATCCTTATATAATATATACAAATTATATGCAGTTTCCATTTTCAAATTTATGTTTCCATGTGTGTTGCACACAGCTATAGGCTTACAGGCCAGCGCTTTTTCATAATATTCAATGGCTAAGTTATTAATATTAAGCATTTGGTAAAGTCTTCCCAGGTTATAATACACTTCTTGGTCACATTTTCTTAACTGCTTATAAGTCAGCATATAAGAAACACTTTGTAGAATTAAGTTATGGTGTTTATCAAATGTTTTTTGAGCTGCCATAGATAAAATTGTTATGGAAATTAAAAATGAAGAGATGGGTTCTCTAAACTGCTCATGGTACTCTAAAAAATATTTTAGGGCTACCAGATATCTTCCAGATAATAAGTAGTTGTTACCCAAAAAAAGATTTTTTACCCAACGCTCTTCTTTCTGAAATAGCCTAGTTACATATTTTGTATGAGTCATGTCTTCAAGTGAGTGAAGCACCAGACTCAATAGGTTCCATGTTCTATTTGTTGTACTCCTTTGAGCAATGTCTCTTATAAATCTAAACGCATGCACATAATCTTTGCTTAAAAGACAGGCTTGCAAAGCATAGAACTCTATTTTTCTTTTATGAGATTGTAAACTTTTTATAATTAAAGCACTATAGCATAATCTTTGCATTGTTGTATATTGCTTTAAATTAAATGATATTAATAGTAATTCTTTAAATAGATCCCATTCTTCAACAGGTGTCATTTTGAAGTTTTCATCTTCAAAGTGCAAGTCATTTTCATGAAAAGGATTTTCCCCCCTTATAGTCCGGAATTCATGAATTTGTTCTACTCCAGCTTTTTGCTTACAAGCTATCTTTAATTCCTCTTCATGTCTGTATTTAGTAACAGATCTGCATAACAAGGACTCTGCAACTTCCAAGTATTTTGCTGTCATATTATACTTCTTTAACACTTTACACTGTTCATATAAAAGGGTGGGACTTACAACATATTTATAATCTTGTTGAAGGACATTAATGGCATCTTCAATTTGTTCCTTTTTCTCTAAGATATGGAATAACTTCCTTCTTGCTTCTGGATGCTGAGGTGCATGTTTTAACACCTTGTAAAAAGCACTGACTGCCTCCTCTTGTCTGCCTAAATTTAAAAGGCAATCAGCATATTTTAACCAAACTGCACCAAGATCAAAGTGTGGTGTTTTAACTAATGGTTCCAATACTTTCATTGCCATTTCATGATATCCTACTGCAGAAAATGCTTCTTCAATATCCATATACAAATCACCAGCTTTTTCAACATCATTTGTTAAAAAATCATTAAGTAATGTCTGTACAAGATCTATAGCATCTAAATGAATAAATGACACTAATAACTTACATTTAAGGTCAATAGCTAAATCATTGGGAATGGCACATTTTATGTAGTTAGTTTGCTCTTCAATTTCATTAGAAGATTTCCTAATTGTCTGTATTTCAGCTTCTATATCTACTCCAACACTTGCTACAAATACTTCCAAGCATTTTTTAAACTCTTTCTGAGAAATTAAAAGTTCAAGAAAAATATTAAGATCCTCAAGTGTAAATAATGTAGGACATTTATTATAAGCAGCTAACATAACAGCATAGGCCTTTTCTTTTTCATTTCCATTATGATAAAGTGTAGTAGCTAATCTAGCATATTTTAATATAATTTTACCTTGAGTTGGTGGAAGACATGTAACTATTTTATGATAGCACTTAACTCGTGCAATTATCCACGTATTTAGAGGATACTTCATTTCTTCTAACTTACTTAACAAGTCTAGTCTTTTCATATGGATGTCAAAATTATGTGGATCAGCTTTAATAGCTTGTGTATAGCATATCATTTCTTGTTTTAAATCATTCTTTTGGTTAGATATAGCAGCTAATCTTAACCATTCATTGGAGTCAGTTGGTGATAAATGTGCTGCTAATAGTGAAAATTGCAAAGACTTCTCAACATCATGTTCATAAATTTGGGCAAGAGTTTGATAAGGTTCAGATGCAGTAGGTAATTGCTTAATTATTTCATGACACATCTTTTCTGCCATCTCAACATCACCCCTAACAAACCGTAAATTAGCTTCACCCATTAGACCAACTAAGGCTGGTGTCAAACGGGTCAGCCTACGACGTCTTTTCTCAGTAGGTACAGATTGTAGAGGCTCTTCATTCTTAGTCACGATTACCTCATTTTCATGTTCATCTTCATCTTCACCACTATACCATTCACTTGAATACTCAGCAAATGACATTTGCCCACTTAAGAACTTGCTAGTCAATTCTGTTTCTAGCTGCATTTTATTACTAATACCAACAGCCTGGACATCATTTTCGTCTTCCATGTTTAATTACAAAAACAACCCTTCGAAAAAAAATCTAAGTCCTTAAAAAAATACCTAGTGAGCATAAAATACCTCACATTTACTACAACTTAAAAATAATGATGAAGACGTTCCTGTGTACCTGCTTAATATTTTAACGCTTTATAATTTTATAAAATATGTTCTCTGTTATTCGCATAGCGCGGGGATGAAATTCCCTATCATTTTATGATATTAAACTGTCAAACTTATATTTTATAGAGATGACACTGTGACAGATCAACAAAACTGTGTACACACTATAGAAATTCTTTAATATAGCATTAAAAAAAAAAAAAAAAAAAAAAAAAAAAAAAAAAAAAAAAACGCGGGAAGCTTCGAATTTGGCGGGCGTGATTTTTGCTTGAATTTTCTGTAAAATAGTATTTTTAAAAATTTAGTGATCAGAATAGTTAAATATTGTATATATTTATAATTTGTATTATTATTTATATTTTTCTTCTTCTTTCTTCGAGTTTTGGTAAGCTTTTCTGAGTTTTATGAACGAGCTTCCGGACCCGGGGGGCACGGCGCCCCCCGCGGTTGCATTTATCACCATTTCGAATGAATCCGGTATGGATTCTGACTGTTCTTTGGCCTCCAAAAAGAAGCTGAAGCGCAGTCACAGACAAAATTTACATAAAGTTTGCAAACATTGCAATAAAAGAAAACGCAAAAGTACTACAGAACACTCTAAACCCTCAGACAGTCCTTCCTGTCAATGCACAGATGTATTTACTGAGACCACTGTGACACCACCAACCAACAATTTGCCTCCATCTAGTCCTTCCACTAATAAGACAACAATGCCTCTTCTTTCCACCGATATATCTTCTAAACCCACCACACAAATTGGTAGAGCTAGTTACGATGCCAATGACCACGGCCCGTTTGTGGTACATGTGCAGAAAGTACAGTCTGCTGATGATGATAGCACAGTTTTACACCCAGTTGTATTCGGGAGATTTTTAAAAAAATTTCTGTTTAAAAATATTGTAGATGGTAGTTTAAAACGTATTGGCAGAAATAAAATGACATTAACTTTTAGTAAATATACAGACGCAAACAGCTTTATAAATTCAAACTGCTTACCAACTAACAACATGAAAGCTTTTATCCCTACTTTCAATATTACAAGGATGGGTTTGGTTAGGGGAGTACCAACGGAATGGTCTCCTGAAGATATTATGGAAAACACTAACATACCCATTGGGTGTGGGGAAATTATAAAAATCAGGCGACTTAATTATAAAATCATGGTCAATAACTCACCTACGTGGAAACCTTCACAAACAGTTGTTTTTACATTTGATGGACAAGTTTTGCCTAAACGGATATTTATGTGTTATAATTCTATGCCGGTTAAATTGTATGTGTATCCCACAATTCAGTGCTTTAATTGTTGCCGCTTTGGGCACACCAAGGTCCAATGCAGGTCAAAGCCCAGGTGCTACAAGTGTGGTCAAGGCCACACTGGAGATACTTGTAATGTAGAGGAAGACCATGGTTCTTGCTGCTTATGCTCTGGGCTGCACTTTGCTTCAAGCAAAAAATGCCCAGAATATGTGAGACAAACAGATATAAAAGTAACAATGGCAGAGAATAGCTTATCTTATATTGAAGCGTCAAAATTACATCCCCCAATTTCGAAATCATTTGCTGATGTTGTATCCTCTCTCCCAAGTAAATCTCTTCCTGGTGGAAATACAGTATTGCCTGGTTCACCACCTCCACGTACAATATCTTATAAAAAAACAGTCTTCACTAAACCCAGAACGCCTCCTCAACACAGTAAAGGTTTCGATCATGTAGCACATGAGTCTCTTGTAAGAGACTACAATATGCCAGAGCCTTCTAATGGATGTGCATTACCATCATCGCCTAATGCAAATTCACAACAGACAATAATAGAGTTAATTACTACATTAATTAAATTACTTTCTCAACCTAATTTATCTATACCGTCCCACGCTGCTAATTTAATTAATTCCTACACTGATAATAATAATGGCCAACATGGACAGGTTAGTTCAATGGAACTGCCGCAGTATTATAAACAAAAAGCATGAAATTATACACATTATAAATAATTTTAATCCTTTTATTTTTTCTTTATCTGAAACCTGGCTAAAGCCAGATCAGGTATTCAAAATCCCTGGTTATTCTTGCTTAAGAGAAGACAGGGCTGATGGGTATGGTGGTGTATGCCTGCTCATCAGAAACTCAAGCATCTTTTCTTCCTTCCCTCTTCCTTCACATAGTAACAGCTTTTCTATCATTACAGCTATTGTTGATGGTATCTGTTTTGTCTCTGTATATGTCCCTCACCCCTCCTTGCAAATATTCAATGAAATTAAAAACTTAATTTCAGTTCTCCCTCAGCCTTTCATGATTCTGGGTGATTTCAACTCTCATCATACATCGTGGGGTAGTTCAGTATCTAATAGGTACGGGTATGAATTATTGGATATCTTAGACATGTATAACCTGTGCATTTTAAATACGGGTTCTCCTACTCGCCTTACAAAGCCTGGTGAAGTAATTAGTGCCATTGACCTGTCCATCTGTACTCCCAATTTAGCATCTTCTCTCTCTTGGTCTACTTTGTGTTCATCTTACAATAGTGATCATTATCCCATAATCATTTCATTTCCCTGTAAAAAAAATAGTAATATGTTTATTAAAAAGTCTCGCCTTAAACACAAAATCATAGACTCGAAATGGAGTCAATACAGTTTATTAGTAGAAGAGAAACTGAATAATTGCTCAGAAGATAATGTCACAAATAGTAATTATTTACAAGATGTTTTGTTAGAATCGGCTGATAGTGTTTTTCCTAGGAAAAAGCCGAGTAGTAATAAGTTGTCATCTCCACCATGGTGGGATGAAGAATGTACCACAGCTATTAAAAAACGCAAGGCAGCTGAGCTTAATTATCGCAATGATATGTCTATGGAAAAATACGAGGTCTTAATGAATGTAATGAAAGAGGTTAAAAAACTATTTAAAAAAAAGAAATCTGAGGGTTGGAGGAAATATTGTAGCTCTTTATCACCTGGAATAAATACTTCTGTCATTTGGCGAAATATCAAAAGATTCAGGTCAGCTATCAATCCTTCTAACCCGTCGTTGCTTCCTATAGAATTAGCTGATCAATTCCTTGATCGCTTGGCTCCTCCTTCTGCTCCAGATCTCATCCACTCTTCTACACAAAATAACTCTGATGTTGTCCCTTCCTCACTAAATCTACCTTTTACGTTATTAGAATTAAAAGGTGTATTAAATTACGTTAAAGACAGTGCTCCTGGGGAAGATGGGATCCCATATTCCTTTTTGTCTCACCTTGGCGAAAATGGATTAAATTACTTTTTAAATTTAATAAATAAAGTTCTTTTGACAAATGACATACCGCCATCTTGGCGAAGTCAAATAGTGCTGCCATTTTTAAAACCGTCTAAGATTCGATCTGATATTAAATCATACCGTCCTATAGTCTTGTCATCGGTGATAACAAAAGTTGTTGAACATTTAATTAAAAATCGGCTTGAATGGTATATAGAAAATAATAAATATCTGTCACCAACTCAGTTTGGATTTCGAAAAGGTAAAAGTGTGTGTGACAATTTAGGCATATTAGTCACGGACATTCGTAATGCTTTCTCAAATAAAAAGTCAGTAGTCGCAGCTTTCTTGGATATTAATTCGGCTTATGATAATGTTTTGTTACATATTCTAAAAAGTAAATTAGATAAATTAAAGGTTCCTTATTTTTTAAATAATTTCATTGTAAATCTTCTATCAGAGAGGAAAATTATTTTAGATGTTGGCGGCCCTTACATGCCTAGTAGGCTGGTATGGAAGGGCTTGCCACAAGGGTCTGTGCTGAGTCCTTTATTGTACAATATTTATACACATGACCTAGAAAACTCTATCGGAGATTCAGTTAGTTTATTACAATATGCCGATGACTTGGTTATTTATGCCTCTGATAAGTCTGTAAGTAATGCTGAACAACGTGTCTCGTCCTCTTTATCTTTTCTAAAATCTTGGATGGATGCAAATGGCCTAGATCTGTCTCCCTCAAAAAGTACCGTCGTACTTTTCACTAAATCCAGAAATCCTCCCTCACCAACTATAAGATATGATTGCGATAATATATTACCCGTCAATAATCAAGTAAAGTTCTTAGGAGCTATACTTGATTCTAAACTAACAGGTCAACCACACTGCGAATTTGTGGTTGGTAAATGTGAGCGACACTTGAATATGCTGAGATGTCTCAGTGGAGTTTGGTGGGGTGCTCACCCGGCCACATTGAGGTTGGTGTATAATGCTGTCATTAGAAGCGTTCTTGATTTTGGGACCTTTTTCTTAGATCCAGGTAATGTAGCAGGCTTTAGAAAACTAGATCTCATACAGTCTAGGGCTTTGAGGATTGTTTCTGGTGCTATGAAATCGAGCCCGGTTAATGCTCTGCAAATAGAATGTTGTGACCCTCCATTAAACTTAAGGCGTCAATATCTGTCAGATAGATTCATTTTTAGAACTGCCCAGTTCCATAATCATCCCCTCATTTCCAAACTGGAATCTCTTTCTCAAAAATTACCCTCTTCACATAAACCTTTACCTTGTCTATTAAAAAGCTTTCTGAAATTTAAACAATTACAAGCCCCAACTCATTCCTTTTATATCCTTCCCCTATTTAGCTCTTCTTATGATTCTCTACTTCTTTCTCCTGAGATATGCTTTTCTATTGGCATTGAAAAATCTGATTTTAATGCCAATGCAAACTTTAATTCCAATGTCAATATGAAATGGCCTAACTGGCATCAAATGTATACAGATGCTTCTAAACACTCCAATGGGTGTGTTGGTGTTGGAGTGTACCACAAACAGTACAACATAGTTCAGAAAATTAAATTACCTCCAGAATCATCGGTCTTTACCGGTGAATGTTTTGGACTACTAAAAGCTCTTGAATATGTGCTGTGTTTCAAACTCAAAAAAACCGTTGTATTTACCGATTCCTTAAGTGCATTACAGAGCTTAGCAAAATTTTCACTTAAACTAAACCCATTCTTTCATGTTATATTTGAATGTAGGAGAAAGCTGTTGCAATGCCAATTACACAACTATTTAGTATCATTTTGTTGGATACCTAGTCACTGTGGTATCTCTGGAAATGTGAAAGCTGACAGTTTGGCTAACAGTGCTACTGTGACCGGTGACGTATACCCGTACAAGAATTTTGGCCATGATCTTGCTGCTTTGCCCGGCATATATCTCCACAAATCGTGGGATATGTGTTGGGAAAAGAACGGCCGAATTAAGGGTCGTTTCTTGTATGCTATACAGTCTTCCGTTCCCAGGAAGCCGTGGTTTGCCAAATTGTCGCTTGGTAAAACTGCCACTTCTACTATAATCCGTATGCGTCTGGGACATAACAGCCTTCCAGTTCATTTGCACAAACTCGGTATCGTAACTAGTACCGCCTGTGAGTGTGGCGAGAGCTATTCTGACTTGAATCATGTTTTCTTTTCTTGTCCTAAGTATGACCATTCTTCCTTATATACTTCTTTAGTTTCTCTGTCCGTTCCCCTTCCTACCAATATTTATTTACTTCTTCGAGATTTAAATCCCCTTGTATATAGTATTATAAGTATGTTTATTGTAAATAATAACATTAAACTATAATTTTGATTTTTTTCCATTATTAATTATTCTGATTTTTTGTAAATTTATGCGCTTTCAATTATTTATGTTATGTCGCGATTGGTTTCCTTAGTTTTTTCATTATGCATAAACTGTAAATAATTAAAACAACGAATTATAAAAATCCCATACTTGACGCTGGCTAATGCACAAACAGTGTTAGAGCCAAAGGGAAAAAAAAAAAAAAATATAGCATTAAAGATGGCCACAGATAAGTCCCATGACCTACAATAAAGATGATCTGATCAAAATCAAATCAAACATCATTTATTCATGTAAGTAACACAATGTACACTTATGAACGCCAAAAAAAGAAAGAAATATACATTGAATGCTTCTATTTTTACATTTACGGCCAGTTCACCAATCAAGGGCGTAGAACAAAAGAGAAGAACTGACAATAAACTCTCTGCCACTCTCTGTGGCCGCTACTTGTGGTGACTGGTCGTACTTGAATTCGTTTATGCGGTGATATTAGTTGTTTCGACTAAGTATGTATTTGTGTGTTGTTTCCACGGGAAGGTAAGTGCGTGCTCCTATTTCACCATGCCTCCTGTTGATAGAGAAAAAAATCTTTGTTTTTAATTTATTAATCTTTATTACTTAAGATGCCATATGGAACTTGGTGTAATGGTTGCAGCTCCATACAAAAGTTGTGTAAAAATAAAAACTGGCGATTGAAAAGAGTGGCGGAGAGTTTATTACGAGTTCTTATCATCCGTTCTACACCCTTGATTTGAGAACTCGCAGTAAATGTAAAATTAGAAGTATTCAATTTATATTTATTTTTTGACGTTCCTAAGTGTACATCATGTTACCTACATGAATAAATTATTTTTGAATTTGAATTAACAGGTGTGATGGATTTCGTCGTTTCACTTTAAATAAGAGCGAATTGTCATCAGTAAACACTACTACAAGTACTATCTCGTGAAGCTGCTTTACAATAATTGGTAGGTCAATTATATAGACGAGGAATAAGAAAGACCAAAAATGAATTGCGATATACCCATAGTAATAGACGATTCCTGTGATATAGCTCCATTTACAATTTTACCTTTTGAATTCTATCGCTCAAGTATGTTTCTATAAGATTTAGCGCTTTTTCGCCAATGCCATAGTGTTGAAGTTTTTTGACTAGGATTTCGTGATGGACACAGTCTTAAGCCTTTGATAAATAGCAAAAAAGTCCAATGGCATCATGAGAATTTTCCCGAGCATTTAAAATCTCGGAAATTAATTTAATGCTAGCATCGGCTGTGGAGCGACCTCTCGTAAAACCATAGGTACTGCTGGCTATGCATAAGTTTATTATTATTAAAATGTATCAATAATTGATCATGAATAATTTTTTCAAAGATTCAATGCAGGCAGCACAGATATTGGTCTAAAATTTGTGGGGTCAGAAGTGCTGCTGGTTTTGAATAACGGTGTAATTTTACTCAGCTTTATCTGGTCTGGAAAGACTCTACAATCGATACATTCATTAAATATTATAGCTAACTCTGAACTGATAGCATCGATTACTGATTGTAAAATGAATGCAGATACACCCCAAATATCTTTAGTTTTTTATTTATTTTTAGCTGTTCAAATGTTTCTATAATATAATTACAGCTATTGCGGCTATATATAAACACATGATTGTATAAAGGAAAATTCTTTTGCAATAATAAAAGGGCGGCCGATGGTGAAGCATTTAGAACGCTGGTTAAGTTTATAGAATGTTAGTAAAAAACTATTCAATTGTAGAGGCTTCTTCGAGATCCAAAATAATGACTTTGCCGTTTATGTTCACCTTAGGCTTAGGGCATTGGTTACTACGCAAAAATGTCATTTTAAATAGGTACATATTTTTTTATAAATTGTCTAACCGATCATCTGTTATAGGAATTGTGCATATTTTGATGTTTTGGATCTTTACATTTAAGTATTTGAAATTCAAACAATTGACCAGAGTGATCAGATTAAAATTTGTTGATAATACAGCCGTTGAGAGTAGGTAACTATATTATGTACTATAGATATTGTAAATAAATTGTTAACCTAGTACGTACAATTATTAATTAAATTATATGATTATTATTAAATTTTAAAACTCGTTTAAGATCGTTGAGCTTTAAAAAGTTTAATGGCAATGGGATTAACTACGGTACAAATTGTGACTTTCTGTTATAATGTTCTTTTGACCACCAAACAATGTAGAAGTTAATCGAAGCATCTGCATTACGTGGAAACAATAATGGCCGTGAAATAATTTCAACTATAATTTAAAACGTATTAAAGTGGTTTTAGAGCGGTGTTGGACACGCTGAAACGATATCTAGTTTAGGGCGAAAGAAGCTTTGGTAGACCGATTTGAAGATAAGAGGATGATCCAGTAGATAGCCTGCACCAAACTAAAACTAGACAATATTGGAAGAGAAGGCACAGTCAATATGGGATTTACTCTCAAAAAATGATTTCTACTAACGCATAAATACTACTTATATAACTACAAGTAATCCATTGTACAATTTTAAAGTAAATAGGAACATTTATAAATATTTGTTTTAAAAAAGAAAATTAAATTAAAGGCACTACTCATAAGGTACCTATTGTATTTTTATATTCCTACTTTGCGCATCATAACCTGTGTATTCAGTATTGTGTGTAATATGTAGTACCTACATATAGTCATATAGACTGCATTAAGAGTCTGTGTCTAAAAAGTAGTTTTGTTTTTGTATTTTGTTTAGACATAATATAATCCTTTTAGATTGTTGTGATATTTATCATTCTAATGATAGTTTACTACTTTTTCAGTTGCAAAAATTGCAAATCTGAAACTTAGTTCACCTTGGCTTAGTAAAGTTTATTAGCATGTATATTGCATTGTGATAGCGTAAATTCACCATAATACGTAACTTTACATATTAGAAAAAAAATTGTTCAATGACCTATTTAATAAAATAATTTGGTATCAGAAATTTTTGCCTTGCATCACAAAACTCCTCAGGTATATATTATAACAAATAAAATTGTATAATTTTGCTTTTACTATTTGTATAACAGACATTATAATGTTTACGCCTGTATCTTATTTGATGCTAATAATTTATTCGTTTACCGATATTTTATTTATAGTTTGAATTAGTTTAGAAAAGAATTTGCTCAGCCAGGTAACAAAAATATACTGTGTGAACAGTATTGAGTCACGTACCCTTGAACAACTTTATATTGCCATATTTAGAAGTCTTTAGTAATGTGCAACATCATGCAATGGAGTTTTGTATATATAAGATATTTGCGCTTATATTTAACTTAATTATAAATTAACTAATTCATTAATAATAAACAAATATATTATTTAACAGCTGTTCAGGCAATATGTGTGAAATTTTAAAGGCTTTGCGAGACCCACTGAATGACATAGAAAGTGATTGTTTTAACAACACAAATGCTGAAGAAATTTTAAAGCCAGCTGAACCTTCTTTATCAGACATGCCAGTTGAGGTATGTTTTTTCTTTATAATACTAACAATGGTATTTAAAGTAAAATAAGCTACTTCTTAAAACAAAATCTACTGTTTACAGATAATTTTAAAAATATGCTCATTTCTTGATTCACGTTTTCTAAAATACTCATTTAGTAAGGTGTGTCAGAGATTTGAAGATATATTAGCAGATGATCATCTCTGGAAATATTGGGTCCAAAATAAAATGAATGGCTGTTTCCCAGTTATACCTAATTTACAAATATATGAGGAATTTGAAACAGACTGGGAGGAATTATGTGTAGAATTAGACACGGAAAAAGAGAAATGGTGTGATGTAAAGAACACTACAAAACATATTATAGCTAAGGATGCACATTATGCATCTGTGGATGCAGTTCTTCTTTTAAATGTAAGTAACATAACACATAATGGTGTGACCACATTTTATGTAATTCAAGTTAAATCTTTATATAATAATATTTCTAGAAAGGGGGTGTTTGTGTGTCTGGTGGAAGAGATCGAAGTTTGGCATTATGGAATGTTTTAGAGATGAATCCTGAAGCTTCGGACTTAAAACCTATAAGAATGAGACATGATGCCCATGTAGGTTGGGTATGGGATCTTGCAGCTGATAATGTTGACTGTGCTTCCATTTTGTATTCAGCTTCATGGGATAACACTGTGAAAGCCTGGGACTTGGCTGCAGATTTTAATTGTGTTGAAACATTCAAGTAGGTAATTGGAATTTTCCAAATGTTTGACTATTTCCATTCAAATTGCTTGTAGACCAATAACACCTTTTTAGGCATTAGAAAATGTTATTTGTAATCAGTTTTTTTACAAATCCTATGTAAATACTCACTTTTCATGAATTGAACAAATTTCAGATGTGGAATGTCTGCTTTATCTGTTGTTGCATCTGACAAAACTGTCATGGCTGGTCTATATTCAAACAAAGTACTGTCTTTTGATTTTCGATCTGGAGGTAATCCAATAAGTTCTTACAAAGCTCACAAAGGGCCTGTATTGGCTTTAAGTTCACACAAAAATATGGTTGCCTCAATTAGTGAAGATAAAACATTAGCTATTTGGGATAAAGTTGCTGGAAAAATTTTGAAAAATAATATTAAAATATCCCGAGATAAGCAATATCCTGTTTGTATAAACTGGAGCTCGACAGCTATGTACATAGGTGATTCAGTTGGATTCCTTCATTTATTTAATCCTGAAGACTTTACATTTGTAAGATCTCATACAATATGGGGTGCAACTCCTGTTATGGAACCTAATCACAAAATAGCAGGATGCTATCAAAGTAATGGAAATATAATTGTTTGTTCAGATCAAGGGCAAATAAAATTTCTATATAACTGCCATCCACCTAAAGAGTATAGCACCATTGAGACAAGCACTGTTTCTGTGACAAAGGTATATTTTTAATATAATTTGTATTACAATAAAATCTGTTTAGGTCTGGGACCCAGGTTTCTGTGTCTGTTTCATGATTATTTGTTAATCTAAATCGACAAGTAGGTGATAAGCCTCCTGTGCCTGACGCACAAAGTCGACTTCTAAGGCAAGCCAGTTTCCTCACGACGTTTTCCATTACCGTTCGAACATATGTTAAATATGCAGATAAAAAAAGAAAGTCCATTAGTGCATAGCCCGGGATTGAACCGATGACCTCTGGGATGAGGGTCGAAAGCTGAAGCCACTAGGCCAACACAGCTTAATTAAATTAAAACATTTGTCAATAGCCTGTTTGTTTAATTTTGTATGTATATATAACAGAATTGTTTTACTGGCTTAAACAATTGAATGTAATAAAAGGTTACTTTTTTTCTTATAGTTGCAATATATGAGTGGTGTTTTAGCTGTTGGTACCTGTGAGACAGCACTTGAATTCTGGATACCTAATACTTTTAACATTTAAGGACATTGCATTTTTTACTAACAAATTTTTGTAATTTCATGGCCGCTTATTCATTTTTGTAAACAAGAAAATAATATATTGAAATAATTAAATTATTAATTCATTGTATTTCTACACAACATTATATATTTGATTTTCATAGTTGTTATATAATTATAGTAACTACCTTTGAAGCGATGATAAAGTAATTTTAGTAACAGAATTTTTTGCATGTGACATTTCACTACCCCACTACTGCATTTGTATTTGTAAGTTACAGTGTTGTATAAGACCAATTTTATTACGATTTAGATAGAGAGTGTGAGTGAAGTTTATAAATTTAGCTGCTTAAGTTTTTAAATGGGCTCGTAAGAATTTCAACTTAAATGAACTAAAGGAATTAATAATGTAAATTTTAACATATTTAAAAGATTACCACTACTACTTTTTCAATACCGAGTTCGGAGCTCGGAATACGCCGAGTTTTAATATGCGATGTACCTCATTACTTATTCTTCAACCCTAAAACTCTTTCATATCTGAAGAATATATTTTTACGTACTTTATGAACTCCGGATTAAGGTTGTGGAATTTACTTTTAGAGGAACAGATTGTTTCGACGATAAGCTTCTTTAATTTATGTTTATACCCTGTCTTCTGTGAAATACCTACATACTTTATAAGCACTTATACTTGTCTTCTGTTGTATTCCTAAAAAAAAACTTCTGTTGTATTCCTAAAAAAAATGATCGTTGTTCATCTTTTAACCCAACTTTATTATGTAGCTTTATGTTGGTTAAATCAAGCCTTTTATTTAAACTAAATTTTAACTTTGTTGCCTGGGAGAGATCGTTAGTGAGTAATGTTAGAAAAAGCGTTGCTTTAATTCTTAAGGTATAATTGCATTGTATAGTTTATGCAACGAAGTGTTTTATAAATAATAATGGGGGTACTACTAGCTAGGAGAATAAACTTCTGGGCATCATACAATTTTCGAGAAGGATTCAATAACATCTCATCTACATCGGGGCAAATGAACCAGGCGTCACTAGGTGGTGTTGTGTTTGATATAGGTAATATCTAGAAGGATGTTATCCAACGTCAACGCTTTGAAATAGTATTTGTCCTTGTCGCCTCTCGATGTTTTAAAGATTTAGACCTGTCTTCACTTGGGCTATTCGTAGACTGATGACCATCCACGATTGGCTGTATAGATTCTTTAATAGCGGCATCATCCGAATTGTCCATCTCATTGAATCAGCTATATTATATTGTCTACTAGCTATACTATATTGTCCATTTAATCAGCTATATCATTTTTCGAAATAGTTGCTTCCGCTGAGATCATGTTATTTAAAGAATTCAACGCTCATAATGCCGACTGACTCCGCTCAGCTATCACCGATTATACGGGAATATTACTAATGACCATCATTTGGCCAAGACCTGAAACAAACGGTACTCTCGATTACGAGAATCCTAGATGTTGCCATACGTTACATCCACATGATTACGAGGTATCCGTAGAACCGTCTATAGAATGAACGTATCATCATGTCAAACTAGCGGCGGCGCGCGCGTTTCATTCGCGACGTCAGGTAAGTTCAACCAGTTTGAATTTGTCGCTAGAAACGAATCCTGACAAACTCACGCGAAAGGCTGGCGGTTAATGTGAACACGAGCTCGCAACGTTTTCCGCGCCCGTGCGTGCCTACGTGAACAAGCACTTACTTCTTCTTCTCATTCGTTTCGCTCTTGGCAGAGCGGTCGTGATCGCTATGTAGTAGAAGGCGCAGATGTAATGCGCTTCACGACGCTCCGCCACCGCTGCCTATTGGAGGTCATCCTGCTGCACTGATTCAGTGTTTCTGACTTAATCTGATCGGTGGTTACGGAGTTACGGCGGACTTAATCTGATCAGTCCAGCGTGTAGGTGACCTGCCGCGCGGTCTAGCGCCTTCCACCTTCCCCTGGACGACAAGGCGATCTAAGGACTGATCGCCACGCCGAGATACGTGACCGAAGAATGTAAGGATGCGAGATTGTACTGTTGAAAATAGACGCTGCTTAACACCGAGTTCTTGAAGTATCGAGACGTTTTTACGAAACTCGGTCCACGATACCCCAAATGATAGAGCATATAATGAATGTTGTGTGCACATTGTGGAGCTTTTTATTCTAGCTCATTAGAGCGAAATAAAATGTAAGGGATCTCGCATTAGCCGGTGAAGACGGTTTTTGCATTGATGTTTGATTAATGCAAAGTGGGATGCAGGTCTTGTAAAGGCGACCTCGTGTTTATTTATCTGTTAATCCGGAGAAAGTACAGGTGACTGAGGACAGCGCCCTTGTTGCGAATGGTGGCTACGGCCTTCGTGTACGTAATTACAGAAGGTCAGGCTACTATTGAGTGTGCACTGTGCTACTGCTGTGTGACGCCTAGATATTTGACGGTAAAAATAATAAGGTATTCTGTGGCGTTCTCTAGAGTCTAGATGTACGTATGAAATTATGTGATCCAAATTGTCAATGTCACCTTATAAACTGACATTAACTCGGCTTCTAAGCCCCACCCCAAGGCCACGTTTAAAAAAAATCGTATGTTCGTTTTAAAATGGCTGTCGACTGAAATCTTTATTGTTAGACTGTCAAATTCAGTCTATTTCGTTATTTTCGTTATGACTCAAGTTTAGTGTTTTGTCGTCTCCAAATGATAAAGTGTTTACGTAGGAACTCGTACATGTACATAATTTTTCACAATGAACGGATTAAGTTTTAGTGAGCTATGTTGCTTGTTTTGTTGTCCGCCATGCCCTGGAAAAATTGCAGCCAAACTAGCTTTTCTGCCTCCCGAACCCACGTATGCATTCACACCTGATGAAACTGGATCTAAATTCTCTATGACTCTCGGTGAGAGAGCTGAATGGCAATATTCAGAACGAGAAAAAGAAAATATAGAAGGATTTTATTCTAGAACTACTAGGGGAAACCGAATTGCATGTCTCTTTGTTCGATGTAGTCCCAATGCTCGGTTTACTATCTTGTTTTCACACGGGAATGCCGTGGATCTAGGACAAATGAGTAGTTTTTATTTAGGTTTAGGTACTAGAATAAACTGCAACATATTTAGTTATGACTACTCTGGATATGGTGTAAGCGGTGGAAAACCGTCAGAAAAAAACTTGTATGCTGATATTGATGCCGCCTGGCAGGCTTTGCGTACTCGTTATGGCATCAGCCCGGAAAATATTATACTATATGGGCAGAGTATTGGTACTGTGCCAACAGTGGATTTAGCTGCTCGTTATGAGGTGGGAGCTGTAGTTCTTCATTCTCCATTAATGTCCGGTATGCGTGTTGCCTTCCCTAACACTAAGAGGACCTGGTTTTTTGATGCTTTCCCAAGGTAAAAACCTGTGTAAACTAATTCAAATGACTCATTATTCATTCAGGAAGAGGCAACAATATGAACAAAAGAATAACCTTTAAGGAAGTAAAATTATGCATTAATGTGAATTCTTAATTAACTGTATACTTTAATTATTGGAATCACATACTCATAACAATAAAATGAAACACTTCTAAATCAAAAGTTAATTTAAGTACAGTAGATAATTATCTCAAAAACTTATCAATAAAGTGGACTCAAACACCTCCACCCCATTTTCCATTATGAAATACGGCCACAAAAGCAATTATTTAAATATATTTTCTAATTATTTTCTTCTTAATGCATAATAAAGCATTACAAAGTAAAAACTACTATGTAATAAACAAAATAATTAAAATTAATAGGTATCATTAAGTAGGAATAATGTGATAGGTCTGATAAAATATGTTGCTTTGTAAAATTATATATGGAAATATAGACATTCAAGGATTTATAATTTATTTAGACAATTTTGTTAATAATTCAATATAATTATTATTATAATAATAATAGTTTTTTATATATGTATATAACAGATTTTGACTGTTATAACAACATTGAAGGGACTACTTATATTTGGTTGTAAAAAGCGGTACTTGTAACATCCAATATTGTTATTATTAAGCACCAAGCACAATAGAATTCAGCTGGGACCTTTGATTTTGGTCAATATAATCAGTATGTTGTTCTAAATGATGTCTTTGTACATTTTTAATATTCCTGATTATTTTATTACTCTTTTTAATATGTGTGTTGTGTATATCATATTTCAGTATTGACAAGATTCCTAAAGTAACCTCTCCAGTCCTTGTGATACATGGAACAGAAGATGAGGTGATTGATTTTTCTCATGGTCTTGCAATTTATGAGCGCTGTCCTCGTGCTGTGGAACCATTATGGGTTGAGGTATGGGATAAAATACATTTCTAATTTCAATAAATACTGATGCTTTTATTTTTAATTTTTATTTTATTTCAGGGAGCTGGGCATAATGATGTAGAATTGTTTAACCAATATTTAGAAAGACTGAAGAGGTTTGTCTCTGTGGAATTGCTCAACTGACATAGACTGCCGGCCTCAGGCCATAATATTCAAGGTACTAATAGATAATATTTAGTTTATTTAACAGTGTCGAAAACAAGTAAAGACATAAACCATGCAATGTTAATATTAAAATAAATATGCACAAAAATTCAGGCTATTGTGAGGTTTCCATATATATTATCCTTTCTTACTTTGCATATTTGACACATGGACTCACAATGGAAGCGTTCCGATTATTTGGTGTTTATATACGCAAACGTGTTTTCAAAGTTGCTTCACTTTCAACTAACAAATAATATAAATAGTAACGTCTGTAATATGCGGTTGTATGAAATAAGACATTTCGTCGAAGCTTTCGAAGCTAATGCGATTTATCCCGTAATACTATGGTTAGACAATCTATAATAGTCTAGCGCCTAATACGCAGTACGTTTATAAGTTATTATTATTAGCTTATTGATTATAAGGCATATAGATCTATCTAACTAACTATAAACTAACTAGAAAATAGAAACTTTATAGTCTAAGTTTAGTTAGTAGTTCTATCAATTTATAATCTTATCCTGTTTGTTCATATATTAATTATATTATATTATTGTATATATAATTTTTAAATGTATTGTATATAAAGTTTGATTTATTTGTTCCTACGTAACAAAAATTGTTACTTAATAAATTGGTTTTGAATATTTATATTGAATAAATATAGTACTTCCCAATTTATGAAATTAATAGCAAACAGCAGATGACTGCAATGATATATTCAAATTACGTGTCTTTGGGTCTGTCTGGCTTTTGAATAATTTTATATATCTTCAGTCCTGCATCTCGTACCATTTTAACATTTGCAACGATTGCGCGCTTACATTCAGCCGTTGCTATTCAACGATTGGCACATTCGCCTAGGCGTAAGGTAATGCGTAGCACTGAATGTCTTAACATTTCCAATTATCAGGTAGTAATTTTTTATTTTGACTATGTCAAAATATCGTCAACATGTGTAATAATATTAATAAAATCACGACACTTCTTACGGCTTTTCCATAGAAATGATGATGATGTCTATTTACTTTAATTGCCTTTGATTGTACATAAGTCATGTATATTTCTATATTTTCAAGAGGAATATAATTTGTGAACAGGGTGAACTCAAAAACTTCATAAGCATCTCTGGTTGTGAATTAGTGAAACTATCCACATAATATGTAGAATCATTATAGTACACAATCTATGGAATAGTGTAGAATATGTAGTCCAAACAGTTTGTTTTATACACTAAACAAAAATGTTCCCATTATCAGTTATATTATTCTCCAGTTTGTCATTCTTAGACATACTGAAGAAATTATATTTTATTGACATAAGTTATGAATCAAGAGCACCTGCAGGTTCTACATAAATTAAATTTAAGTAACGTTGTTACTGCTTAATCAAACTTAAAACAAAATATAAATTGCCTGCACTTTTTGTAACTCCAATCATTTGGATACAATTTGATTTCCCGATATTTTATGTCACCAACAGATTCTGTAGAAGGCATTGCTGGTATCAACTTTATTTTGTCATCATGCTTTAATGATATACGAAACTAGAAAACTACTTGGAAAATATGTTACTGAATACACAAAGTCCTAGAACGTAGACTTTTATGTCAATTCTATATAACCAGTTACCACCAGTGCTTTAATGTTACTCTGCTGTAATAATATACTATCTGGGGTCTTAGTCAAGATGCCTTAACAGTAGTGTGTGTAGAAACTCGAAAACTAATGTATGAAAATGACAGTTCGTGTCGAAAATTTTCATACAAACCTAGTTTTCGACTTTCTATATACACTAATGTTAAGGCTTCTTAGATAAACTCCCTGAACCGTAGTTTATGCCGTTGCCATTATATTTTATAACTTTAACGAACTAGATAAGTTGTTTGATCACAATACGAATACAGAACAAATAGAATTTTCTTAGACAACTGTTAAAGTGAAGTGCCGGAAAAAGAAGTAAAAATCTCAAAAACAGCAGAAAGTTTTTTACTCAAACCTAAACATTTGTTTGCTCCGAAACTGTATTTTATTCTAAAGACGATTTAGATTTTGTTTATGAAGAACTCGTAGGTCCTAAAATAATCGTCATACATACAACACAAAGTAGATAGACAACTCATTTGTTATGATAGGTTGAGGTGGGCTGCAAAATTCGTAGACTAACATAAAAAAAATATTTTTGGATAGAATTTGATTTGGTTATTTAATATATTCGTACAACTTTGTCATACAGTTTTTCCGTACCATTTTTATAGTATGATTTGTCCTGGAGCTGTTCAGTATTGTTAGAATGAAACTCCCTACTGCAGCGCACTCTAATCGGAATCTTGGAGTTCCACCTCTTCGTTGTCGACATCCCCAGGTGCCACGCCGCTGCCACCTTATAAACAGCAACGAAGCGGAACTTCTTCAACTTTCTAGACAGTATGATATCGGTTCATTCAAACGGCAGCCGTTGACAGGCATGTCCTGGACAGGCGAGCCCTCCAATAAGCCACTCTCACTAACATCAGGTTTTGGCCTAACATCTGTCTAGTTTTGTAAAAAACAAAACATTTGCGTTAAGAGTAACATCTATCTTTAGAATTACATTAATATTAACACATGCTTGTCTTAATTTACCTGATATACCCTTTGGTAACTTATCGTAACAACGTAAAACACAAATATTTTCGAAATAGCTTATGTTGTTTATAAATGATTACAGGTGAAGACCTAAATCCCGCTTCCACTCTTAGCTCTGGGACATCTAGTTCGGCAACAGAAAGACTACTCTAGCTAGCGGGGGCCGGGCCCAGCCGGGCCGGCCCCAACAAAAAATCTACTATTGGTTCTTCGAGCACGCAGCATCTCGATGAGAACATAGACAACAAGGAGTTATCTGCGGCGAGCGCCAACAGTCCGCGTTCAATCGCTCACAACATTAGTATCAATGTGACAGATATTGATTCGCCAGCTGGTGTTCGTCGTCGAATTCACTTACGGTCCCTCAGTGATGTAACACCAGCGGGCCGATCGCCTGGCGCCCGTCCGCGCTCCCACTCGGAACGACCTCGCGTTTCTCCCGGACCCTCTCCCGCCGTCTCGCTCGCTCCTTCTCCGTCTCCCCGTATTCCCCCACCGTCTCCACATCTAGTGACAGCTCTATATCCACGTGTCGTTCGTAGTGAGAGATCGTCACCGGATGCATCCTTGCAAGCTCTCGTTGATGATCCTCGCCCTAAAACTAATGCTTTAACCGTCGTCAACGATCCATGGAGGAAGATGAGCGAAGTGGACTTGAAAAGTGCGAGCCGGCGCAGACGGCCGACGGCGCGCGCTTCGCTCGAATCGAGCGGCACTGTGGACCCGTGGGTACGGAACCCAGCATCGCGGTCGGGTTCTCGTGACGAGTTGCGCGTGCGACGCGGTAAACTGGAACGTTCGGCCGCGGTGGCGTGTGAATCGTGTGGGAGTGGTGCTTGCGAGTGGTGGGCGGCGCGTGCGGTAGGAGACTGTACGTGCGCAAGTCTTTCGCCTGCACGATTAGCGCCACGACCTCCCCCGCCGAGGGCGCTCTCGGACGATGAGAGCCGCCCACGACGACTCTTCAAGTCGGCCTCCCAAAAGATCATCTGCTCGTCCCTCGAGAGAGACACCACCGCCCCCACTGCTGATCCTTTGCTCGAAACCACGTGTTGATTCAACTGTTCTTAGTTATACTGACTATCTCTTGTGATCTAGGAACGCCTATGGCTATGTGACTTGTGATTCGGTTTTGTATCGTGTTAAATAAGCGTGTTTCTCTTTCGATGTATGAGTATTATTAGTATGAATTTTTGTATTCCTATTTTTAAGATTTCAAAATTTATAAATGTAATTGTAATGTATCATATTATTATAGAGAGGTTACATTTATGGTATATTGTAATATTAATGTTTTGCTATGTTCTAAAAATTCGGAGATTGTGTATAATTTGATGGCTGAATGTGAACTGCTGATAGAATTTTAATTACATAATTGGTAGACTATAATTATTTGTAGTTATTAAATCACGACCATTTTCTTGTAAATGACATATTGCTAGTTCCTGTCTTATTTTACACCTTTTATTATCGAACGCACATTGAGAAATTACTATTTGGTAACTGGAGAATATATTATTAATTTTTGACTACTGTGACAGAACATGAATTAAGAACCATATTGTTATAAATTTTACGATAAAATGTTTTTATATTCTAATGAAGTTAAAGCAATAGCACAATTATTATTAACATTTTAGTGATAAAAATGCAATACCATTAATTACCTTAATGTAAAAATAAATTGTTTTTTATTAATCAAGATGCAGATAAGATTTATTTAGCTGTCAATAACTAATTTGAATATGATTTTTATACACAGTATTTATACCCAAAGTGGGCTTCCAATTTAAATACTGACATTGTTAACTAATTTATGAAAAGAAGTAATTTAGGCACCATAAACTAATCAATATTGCATATTATTTATATTGTGCTATTGGCTTTTTTATTGTAAAAAACATATCATTCAAACAGTTTAAAATTTTGTTTCAGTCCCTAATTTTTTGCAGTTGTATTTTACATTTATATATAACATTTTATTAAATAAACATAAAATATATCATTATTCAATAATCCATGTTTACATTAAATCACACCATGTATCATAATTGGAGACTGATAATTTCCTCCCAACTAATGTGCTTTAATGAGCAGTAGATTGGACTTGTTATCTCAATAAATGCTAAATATAATATGAAACGCAAACTTATTAATTATATCTATTTTATCAGTGGAATACCAGTCCTTAAATTTATATTATAGAGCCTATATGAATATCATAGTCACCCAGTGTTCCATATATCCTCCATATGATCTTTTTGCATAATAATTTATATTTTTGTTCATAATATAAGTTAATATTTTAAATGATATGAATGATTTTAAAATTCTATAATTGTAATTTCATTTTATACTTGAATTTTTAAAACCTCAATTTTGATGCAAAATTTTCAATGCCAATTGCCCAAATTACTTAGCTCTTTAAATTATTTACATTTTTCTATTGCTTAAATATCATGTGCATTTTTAGCACTCTTGTGCAGAAAATTTACTAAATTTTAACAATTTCTTCATTTGAAATACATATATAAAATAATATAAAATTAAAACTGCTAACTAGGTTTAAAATATAATTTGATTTGTGTTCATTAACACTGCGCTAATCTTTTACACTTACTTTTATTCTTGGACATAATCTTGATTCAACATTTTGTAACCATACTTTCAAGACCTAAGATTTGATTTACGTTTATCTATGATAAATGTTGCAGTCCTTTCTGCAACAAGCTCTGAGGATTTTAAAACAAATGCATGGCTGACGTTCATTTCAATTAAACATATTTCTGGCTCGTACATTTTTAAATCATCTATGTATGCCAAGGGAGCCCAATTATCTGTCTTACTATATATAACATTAGTTAAATGTTTTATGTTTTTAATTGCATCTTTATTCAGATTTGTAACAGTGTCCATTTCATCAAAAGCTAAAATTAAAACTTTTTCCATAACATTTGGTTCTATGACTTTTGATATTCGTTCATAATAATGAGATGGTAAGGAATGCCATGACAAGTATAAATATATCAAATAACTATTAATCCAATATGGAAGTAATCTTAACAGCTTAAGTAATATTAAGAGTAGACAATATATTCTTCTTAAGAACAAATTAAGGAATTTTCCATTTGGACTATCTGCCATTTTTTGTATGGTAGGAAATAGTAAGTTAATTGACAATATTCTTGGAAGGAGTTCAGGGTTCCTGTCTGTTAACTCAATTATTTGCCAGGCACCAATGGAATGTCCAATTAAATGCAATTTGCTCTTCTTACTTATGTAGTTTGATATGAGGTCATATTTATGTGCAATTTGACTATTAAGATTAAAAGAATTGCTGTCACTTGTTAAAGTTTCAGATGTTTTAACTAAAATCTCTTCATGACCGGCTTGTCCTGAAACAATACCTTTACTTTTGTAAATATTCAAACTAAAAAAATGTGGCAAATTAATTTGTGAAAAAATTGAGTTTTCTTTAAGTTAGTGAACTACTTACCAATTACGCAAACAGGCATTGTTAGTTTTTTATGCAGTTCTTGACCAAATTCAGAGTAAAAATCGACTAACCCAGGATTACCAGTCACACAAATAATGCATTCATCCACATCCTTATTAAAGGGGTCACCCCAAAGTAATAAGCTACTTTGGACTCCATTTAGAGTTTTCAATACTCTCTTCATACTCTCGTTTTAAAATATATCGCTCAGCAGCAATTTGAACTGCGGTTCAGTAATAAATTAATCACTAATCAGGAGGCCTATTATGAGCTCTCTTAAAACGGTCAGTTGAGAATTGAGATGCTGATGATATGAGTTAATGTCTGATCAATCATCAAATAAAATCGGATCTTTTCATACCATGATGAATGATATCTAAACAGAAATGAGAAACGTACTGAACTGTCAAGTGTCATTTTTTTTAAAATTTAGCCGGATACAAATAAGTCCATTGGCATTCAAGTGTCATCTGAAAGCAGTGTTGCCAACTTGAATTTTGAAAATTACGTAGAATTATGTATATAATTGTATAGGAAAAGTTTCTAGAATCTCCCAAAATCTACGTACTTGTTTTATTAGTGAAATGAAGAGGGTAGGGTAGTTAAAGCTGAATAAAACGAGTGATTTTTTAATGTTTATTATTACTTCCTGGTAAATTAAATTTTTACATGTTGTTAGCAACAAATATAATTGTCACAAATAGGTGTTACATAATTATATTATTCATAAAAAATTAAACCGCCTTTAAATTATCAGAACTTGACGAAATTTGAAATTTGAATTGGTTCACCCAATCGAAAGTTATGAGGTAACAATACCAATTATATATACACACAGTGAAATTGAGTACCTACCTCCTTTTTATAAAGTCGGTTGACAAAATTGTTTTTTTAATACCTACCTACAGCATTTATACGTAAACCTACCTACTGTATTTTTACATAAAATCCTTTGGTGTGGTGGGTGGGTGGGTGGTTTTGTCACCTCAAAAAAGTGACGACCGTGTTTATTTATAGAGGTACGCGGGACCGGCAGCTAAGCTTATGTAGTGATTAGATTCGCTCATCGATTCCGAAAGCAGTATTATATATATATTTATTTATTTATTATTAATGTTAAAAGCGCCTCCAACACGCACTATTTCTAAAACCATAATTGTAAATAGCTATTTAGGTAGAAATGTAACTAAAACTCTCTTCAAAAATAAAATCTTTTTGAAGAGATTCTACTTTTCCAAGATCGGAAAGGGTCGCAGGGTTCTGAATTGAATCGCTTATCAATAATTGATATGCTTTACCAGGAAATGGTCAGTTGTACGATTGGATCGCGATATAATTATTGATCCAAGTATATACTACCAGAAGGTAATTTTGTTTGCACTGTACAAAGTAATTATTTATGTGGCTTTGTAGGTTTAAGACCATAATCTTGAAATGTTATCTACTAATAACTATGTACCTAATAACAACTCATTAATGTCTTATCTTTATATAAAACGGCATTTCTTTTAAAGCGTACACCGGGTATTGTTTTGCCGCACATGTACCCATGAAATAGTTCTTTGATCTATGAAAATCTAAGAAAACAGGTGTGTTTAGAAATCTTGACAAAGGTAAAATAATATTTTCATTACCTAACTTGAATTTGTTTGCATCCAGAGTCCATTGTCCATTGAATTATCTCTAATGGTATTACAATAATATTATTAAAATATCGGTGCGAATTATCTGTTTGCCTGATTATTCTAGATTGTATATATTGTGTGGTACATACTTTAGACTAAACAATTGAGTGTGAGGGTCAACACAAGTTCCGTATTTCTATTTTATAATAATATTTGTGGAAAATAAAGTTCAAATAGGTTTGTGTTTAAACGTCATTTAACATAAAGTGAAGAGTATAGTGCAAAATTCAAAAAGTAAATTTAAAGAATTTTTCGTCAAATCATTTATTTTACAGCATCATTAACACCGTCTTAAGTAATTAGAACCGAAGTAGAATAAAAGGCGCTCTGAATGCCACTCTGAAAAGTGAAGAAGAAATAAGTATTATGAAATCATCACAACTCACCTAGCAAACATACTGGAAGCGAAAAAAAGTATTGGTGCATACTTTACACGACAAAAAAAATAATAGTAATCACTTAAAGCCTCACAAGAATGGTTGGAATACAAACTTATTACTACTATAAAAATACAACTTTAAATTTTGTCACAGGGTACTTTAGGACTTTTGCAGACGAGACAGCTACTACAAAATACCAAAAATAAGACTAGGTGTATGGAAAAATGGGCTTCTTCTTCTTCAAGTGCCACTCCATTACTGGAGGTTGGCCGTCAGTATACAGTATAGTACCAGATGTTATGAGCGCAACTAAAACACACAAAATTTATAAAAAGGGCGACCCATGTTTTGTGGCTAATTAGATAGATAGACCAATAAACTACTTCAATTTTAAACAATAAATAACTTACTTCTACTACTACTACGACTTTGCTAGGATCCTGTTAAACAAATATATTTTTTATATGAAAAAGTACGAAACTGCTTATAGACAGTTTACGAACGTGTTGAATGCTCTGTTCATTGCACGTGACTTTGTAACACGGCAAAACGGTGAACATAATATTTAAAACTTATTTTAGTAAGAATATAAATCTCTGCACAAAACGATAAGCTTGAAACGAAATCCATACACAGATGATTTAGGAGTATAATACGGTCATTATAACCGTTACGTAATGCGTTGCTGTTGAGATGTTTTGTGGGTATGAAGAATGGGTTGTGCTCGTATTGTAGGTACTTAAGGCAAGTCGCGTTTAGTGAAAAGTATTTATTTATTTAAAAATAAGTATGCCATCGTCAATAAAGTCGTATTAAAATCGAAAAAGTAAAATTCGCATACTTATGTCAAAAACGTATTGTATTATAGTAAACTGAATAAATAATTTTCATTTGTAGAAATGTACGTGAAAAGTGGATTCATGCGTGACACTACGGTGGCAATGTTATACGCACTTCGTATTTGTGGTATGGCGCCTATTTCAATAGTTCCCATAAAACATGGCTACCAATTTCGCGTTTTACGATCATATGCATTTTGTAGCTGTATCCTGATTTTATTATTCAGTAAGTAAATATTTAAAATTGTTAAAGATCACTGCGTGTATTGAACCTGTTATTGATGTGCTATTTCAGTCGTCTTACGCCAAAACCCGATAACCTATCTCAATCCATTTTTGACCATCTGGGATAGGCATCTTAACCCAAATGTAGTAAAAAGTGTGCCAATAACCAATCTACGGATTATAATAGCCATCTGTCGATACAAGCTGTCCATGGTAGGTCGGATCGGTATTTGTATAAAAATGACAGTTCAACTGTGCCAATATCCTATTTTAACGTTTATTGGTTTATATTGATTAACAAAATATATGAGTGTAAACTCGGTAAAATGGAACGACAAAGAGGGAAGAAATTGCATTCTATCCGTCGCCAAAAATGGATTGTCTTCGTAGGGCTTGGTTATTGGGATGAATCTGCATCTGCATCTGCTGCGAAGAGGAGATCGATCGACTGTAACGGTCTGTCAATTCACAATCTCAGATTGTTTTCTATCCAACCATTGGTTATGGTCTTATCTATAATAGGACTATCTACAAGAATCTCTTTAGTATTAGTCATTTATTCAAGGGTGATATTCTATAATTAAGATAAAAGTCTTTGTCATTTTTGTATTTTTTAGTGATAACGCACGCATTTTCATATATTAGCAACACCTCAGATCTTAACCGCCTCAACAAAAATAATACGATCAATGCTATAACGATTTTGTGGATTACTGAGGTCTTAACATCTGTCGTCATCACTATCGTTGCGTCACTTAATGGTTATCGAAGAATGAAAAAGTTTATAGAACATTTGAAATCTGTTGATAAGGTTTGTACATCCTATTACTACCACTAACACCGTTTCGGTCGGTAATTTCATTTTTTTGCAGCACTATGCCGACCACGGGCCAACACGGCCTCGTTTGCAAGCTTTCGTCGCGTGTGGCACTACAGGTCAGTTATTGTGATGGCAGGCGGTATTTTATTGCGTCCGACACTTGGGGGCTAATATTTGATTTCCGTTGGGTGCTCCGGAGGGCGTTGCTGATTCTGTTGAAGAGATGATTTGGCGAGGCTAATACGCACTCAAAATAGGAAATATAACTCAGCCTCCAGGTCTCTCAGATGGGAGATTACTAAGGCAAAATAATGGAAACCATTATAACCAGGCCAGTTTGGGTATTTAGTTAGGACGGCATTCGTGGTATAGTAACGTTCTCTTTTACCTTACCTGGATGGGTAGAGACAATTGAGTCCAAGAGGAACCCTAGCGGTAAGTTAAAGCCTTCGATCAGGTGTGGCACAGACCACTTCTTTTAAAGCTCTTAGCATATGGGCGCTCCGAGAAATTATGAAACTAAATTTCCTTCTTTTCCGGTGATTGGAGCGTCAAGGTCGTCATTGACATGGAGCATATTCCGACCATTAACCCGTGAACGCTGATGTTCGACAAGGCTGTGTTTTATCCCCGACCTGTGATATGCTTAGCGACATTCATTCCTATGCAGACGACAGTACTAGAGATACTCTTGACACTGGACATACAGGACTTTCTTGGGTAGCTGTCAATGAGTAACCGAACAAATTTGTGCCTTTAGTTAAAATCTACTACGTGATCTCTCGGACCAGGGTCGACTAAATCTAGTCCAATTTTATCCCAAGAAGACACAAGTTTTTTAGCTAGTAAAAGCTAAAAAACTTGTGTCTTGCGTAGCTAGCTTTTGCCGCTCCCTAAGTACCGTTCTCACTCATGAGCGGGAGCTCCCCAGTATAAGATTCGATGACCAATCAGTTTCCGTGCGGGATGATCCTTTCGCGTTGCATAGAGGTGTGGGTGTCTTTCTACACCTTCTACCGCATTTACTGTTAAAAGCGTATGGAGGAGTTGGTCGGGTTAATACTTGCAGCTGAGTTTCATGATTGGTCGTGAAAAAAAAATACAAAAATCCATTCGTATCACCACTTATCACACCACCATCGACGGCCGGTGTTCTGAGAGATGAGGTTCTCTATTTGAAATCACCTCATTAAAGTATCCTTCAAGATAAGAGCGTACAATTTTATAAAGCCGGCGACGCACCTGCGAACCTTCTGTCCAAGGACTATAACTAACATCACTTAAGAGCAGATGAACCTCCTGTCCGTTGCCCCCTATTCTATAAAAAAAGCAGAGGTGAAGTCAATAATAATAATATTGAGTGATTCAACTTATTAAGTGATAGTGTTAATTAGACCAATTTTACTGAAATAATTTCTGTTTAAGCTAATATTGTGTAAAAATAAATAGTTCTAGAAGACATAGAAGGTTGATTACACTGAAATGTTACTGTACTACTAAAAGGTACTCATAAAATGATAAGATTCCAATAATTAAGTACGAAGTTTCTGCAAGTGGAAGTGGATGCAAAAGTAACAATAAAGGTGGTATTCTCTTTCAGACTAGTGCAAAAATAAAGATACCTCGTCATAATGGATGGTTATACAAAATTACTATTATCTTGGTCATACTTACAAGAATTTTTTTGGATGCGAGTTACGTATACATTGTGGTAGATAACTTTGGGCTTCAAAGTAAGATTTTGATTTTCTTTAACTTATAACAATAACTAACGTTGTAAACACTTTCTTGGAAATCTAACGATTTCACATATTAGGTTTTTTCTTTCCCAATCTGGGGGCACGGAAAATCGGACAAAAATCGGCACGATTGCACCATTTTTTCTTAAAACAGCTTAGGCATCGACCTCCGCATGATAACACAATTTATCTCACAGATAATTTTATATTATATTGAAGTAGATTGTTTAGTGCAAATGCCAAGTCAATCTATTCATTCAAAACATAAAAGATTTTTAACATAGAAATGGTTAGTCACTTACGTGGGGACCGAATAAATTAACGAACATGGTACCATATACCATGTTCGTTAATTTATTCCTTATAAATATCTCACAACTTTTATCTCACGAGAAGAACTGAGTTGCGATCCTTGGTTTTATTTAAGTTATATTTATGCTGTATGTGTATTATGCAGCTCCTTACAAACGTGGTGTAAAAGAAAAAACTTGGCGATTAAAAAGAGTGGTGAAGAGTTTATTGCCAGTTTTTCTCTTCCGTCCTACGCCCCTGATTTGAGAACTGTCAGTAAATGTAAAATTAGAAGCATTCAATGTATATTTCTTTTTTGACGTTCATAAGTGCACATTATTTTACCTACATGAATAAATGATTTTTTAATTCGAATTTGAATTACGCAAGCAGATTTACTGCAATTAATTTCCTTCCCCCCATCTTGTCAGCAAAAGTTAGCAAAGCCCTAAAAATAACAGTACATAAACCTATATACCTAACCTTGTAGAGATCTTCGAAAATGCATTTCGATTTCATGCATAGATAATGTGTGGGTAATAGATAAAGTGAGTAAAAAAGTAAATTACTGTTGACGTAATCACCAAATAAGAAAATCAAATCCCCCCCTAAAGTGCTTACGTAATACTTGAACGGCCCCTGAAACCACGCCCCATCCCTTCTTCTTATGTTTGGCAATGAGTTAACCTTCCACAAACATAAAATTTGTATGTTAATTAACTCAAAATCTTATCTTTTACAGGCCGTCTTCTGTACATCTACGCTAGTGCAGCTATTAAATATATTTCTATATGTTTATTGCAAATGCATATTTACATAAGTTACCTTGAGCTCTCATTAAAAATCGGATATATAAAAGATGAATTACAGGATCTTGTGGATAATCGGTTATGTGGTAAGTTACACTACTCTAAGCAAAATACTTAATAATAAGTCACGATTTGGCCGCAAGTTGTTCAGTATCACGAAAATCATGATCGCTTATGAACGTAAATTTAGCTTAACAAATTCTTCAACAGCTATTTAAGTGATCTAGTGAATTTAAATTGTACAATGTACATCAATATGTGCTCGCTCGTACATTATCCACTATTTAATGACATTGAAAGCGATCAAACTGTAAATCTTTATAGAATATAGTTTAATAGATAGGATGGCGTGGAGAGAAGAACGCAACCGCCGAATGGCGTGTCGGGAAGCGTATAATGCTCTGCCACATTCCACGTATGGTGATTGTTGGCATCTTAGGGCTATAGTGGGTATGCCCAATAGTGAGTCTGATATAAACTTCACTAAGCAGTTTGCCGCGGAATAGTATTATAATACGCGGATAGGAGCAATTGAAAACTACGCGCGCTGTATCGCTCGGTCCCGGCGCTCTAGGCTTCCGCCTTACGCCTTTTCGTATATATATTTATTAATCCACAATCTCAGATCGAAAACAATCTGAGATCAGACCATGACAGTCCATCGATCTCCTATCTGCATCCCAATAACCAAACCCTACGAAGACAATCTATTTTTGGCTGGCAAAAGATAGAATACAATCTTTTCGCTCTTTAAAATCATATTTGATAATCAATATAAACCAAATAAAGTGAATAAAACCGTACAAATTATATTAAAATATACACGTCTATGTTTATGATATTGGCACAGTTGAACTGTCATTTTCATACAAAGGACTGTCCACTTACACCAATCCGACCTACCATGGATAGCTAGTATCAACAGATGGCATTATAATCCGTTGATTGGTTATTGGGACACTTTTATAAATATTTGGATAAAGATGTTCATCTGAGAAGGTCAAAAATGGATTGAGATAGGTTATTGGGTTTGGGCGTTAGTCACTACAATATGAACACAAAGGCGCGTTTCATATGTTTGATACTTCGCACCCGTTGTGCAACCGCGCTAGGCTCGCAGTGTGGACGCGCACTTAAGTACTATATAATAATAATGCAAATAATATAAACTGTTCAATACATTTTTATATCAACCATTGATTCATAAACAAAAACAGAAACATCGATTATTGAAAAGTATTCATTTTAATAAGTATAATCAACTATTTATGTCAACTTTTATTTGCAGATGATTCTACGCTTTCGTTTTACACAAATTCAGTGAATGCAAAAGTAAAAATCCTACATGATCTGATGGACAGTATCAAAACAACATTTTTGAAACTAAATAAGCATTTTGAAATCATCTTCTTTTTCATTTTAGTAAACATATTAGTTAGAATAACTTTATCTTTTTATGGTATATTATATATTATTCAAAATGGTGAGTGATCTGCGGTATCTATAAAACGGTATATATATATATATATATATATATTATTAGCTCTTTGGATAGGTAAGTTTCCTAAACGAAGTCTTGCTAGGAAACTTACTTAACTTCTCGGCGCTAAATCAGACTGCGCTATGTCAGACAGTCATACTTCACGCGAAGTGTTACTATTTAATAAATTTAAGGTACTATTTTATACACCTTTACTACTTATTACCTGCCCAAGTAACCACTACCCAAACTCTACAGTCCCTGGTCGTTTACACCAGAACACGCACAGAAAAACTTTCAGCTTTTATAAATTAACGAAGGTTTGGCCGTCGTGGGCTCTTGCTCTATATTACTAAACAGTTTATTTGGATGGTTATATTTTAAAGGTTTAATAAGAATCCTATTTTAGGTTTTGAAGGAAATCGTCGCTACTTGGATGGATCGCCTTCGTGGTCCTTGGCATTATACGGCATTCACAACTTTGTAACCATATTTCTAGTCATTCAACCATTTAGAGTTATCGCTTGTGAGGTATGATTTTATGTGTTAGTAAATACATAAATGCGACGTGAAATCTCCAATTTTTTAAATTAGCACTCATAGTGCTTATATATTCTGATCGTTTTTATGATCAACAATCCTTTTGTAAATTTTAAATTAAAACAGTCATATGTCCACGGAACTCATTTTTACAATGTGTTTATACAGATGAAGTTCTTCCTTCCCAATAAATGCATTTAATGACCAGTTCTCTACGAAAGACAAAAAGCAAAGTACATTTTGATAACAGTTTGTTATAAGGTTGGACTTGATTTAAAATGTCCGAAAGCTGCATAATACTTTTTTTTAGCTTGCATACTTAAAATTGCTGATGGGTCGTATGATGACAATGAAAAGCTTCGCATTCCGCGTTTTCCCTAACGTTGATTTTTTTCACAAAGGATTGATATCGTACGATTTTTCGTACACACCTCTTGGTATAATTACCGTAGAAAGATCGATAATTATTAAGGTATGGTATATGGACACTATGACACCGTTAAACATTTTAATAATATAGCAGGTACCCCTTGTTCTTAAAAATAATATGTGCCAATTATAGTATGTTATCGTTTGTTTTCTTGTAACTAGAGAATGATTGAAACTTAAAATCACTACAATTATTTTATTTACAACACACAAATACACAGATTCACAATATTGTTTACCTACATAGTAATATTATTAAAATGTTTAATTATGTTTAAAATAGTTAAGTAGGTAGTATAAAATATAAGGATTTAATAATACCTATTAAACAACTAGATTTGTTAGCAGATGAGGAAAACGGTGGAAGAGCTACACTTGCTATCTTGCTTACTCTATATCGCCAAAGTGAATAGGGAGCGATGCATTCAAAGATGATTCAAAATGAACATCAAAAAACAGTATCCAAATCTCACAGAAGGACTAAATGATTTCATTAAGGGCACAAAGGAAGTACATAAGTTAACTTCGGAATAGAAAGACAGAATTTTCAGATGAACAGTTCTGCGGATTTAAAAATCTGATTTGAAATTTTACCATACTAATTAATTTTGCTGCGATTGCCAATATTCTAAATGTATATTATTTAATCTCGTTTTCTACATTTTCAGGCATTAGCTATAGTGATATCGTGCTTGGCAGCAATCTTGCAGTTACAGAAATAGAACGTTTAGTGGTTGCCTGGAAGAAATCGCTCGAAAGCGATAAGGCCGCCAGTTGCCCTCTTTTCATTTAATTATGTTCAATTTTAAAATTTATTGTGACGAAGTGTTAATAAATAAACTTGTAATACTAATAAACTTTAATATATTAAGTATTATTAGCTACTGAAAATGTTACCAAATTAATTAAATTTCACGATTTAAGACATTAATGCAAGTACATCTATAATGTTAAGAAGTATTAAGAACCTCGATAACATAATTAACGTACATCTCGTTCCATAATTGATTGTGGAATTGTGAAATATCAGTCGTAGATTTATTATTACCAGTATTCGACCTTTTCTATAGAATTAAGCTATGCCTTGGTAGTGTTTCTGGCTGAACGCTATTTATTGTACATATATGCTATATGACAGTTTTAAGGGTGTACTTTTTATCATAGATTTGTCTTTATTAGGTGTTATACTTAGCTTTTCTATAAATGCTGTGGTCTGCGACTATTAAAATCATAGAAGTTATTAATTTAAGTTAACACAACACCAGTCCTTTAGTTTAGGTACTGATAGTATAAGTATCTTTTGTGGTGTGGGAAAAAATAAATATTACTTTTCATAACTTGTATAATTTAATACACCTCCACCTGAAACTGTACTAAACAAAATTTTAGTAACTAATAACCATACCACTATGAAAATTCTAGTATACTAAAAATATACCATAAGCATATTTGATACTTCCGGTTTTGGATTTTAAATTTTTTTTTTCAAGTTCAGTTGGTCTAATCAAAAAGGAAAAAGATCTGTACGAAGTGTTATAATTTAAAATATTACGTATTTGCAATAAATACACACTAGAGGTACGATTAACCCAAATATATATATAAACAAATTCTACGACCTCACTTTTTATTCGCTGTCCGCTCCAAGTGAAATGCCCCAACCGCTAATTATTATTATATGCGGTGACATGAATATGGACATTTTAAAGGTTACTTTATAAAAACTTTTTACTACTACTTAAGGAGATGTAATTTATAATAATAATATTATTATTTATAGAGATCATCATCATAAATAGAGAGTTAAGTATATAGCCGCATTAAGTGTGTATATCTATACCTATTACAGTAGAATGAATAAAATCCGGTATAAGTTAATTATTAAATAAACTAACTTTATGGTTTTAGATTGCCTTTTTAATAACAGATTGTCCTACGGTTTTGTGACATGTATAAAAAAAACTATAGGTAAATGTTTAGTCAGCTTCGCTTTCTTCCGTCTTATTATGCATGTAATTTACCATTGGATCTGAGTGTACCATTTGATTTAATTGTGGAGACAACATATATTTTTTGGTTTATTAAAAGAAGCCTAGAATTTCAATACAAAATTTACTTTTATCAAAATCCCATGTTGCATAGATGCCATACTCCTAATTAGTGCCGCACGGGTTTTAGAGTAGAGTTCTGCCTGAGAACTTGCCACGAATATACATTGAAAAAGTTTAATGTGTACCTATAAAAAGCTAACATCGACATACGTTGAAAATATGATCATCGTGTCAAATGTTGGAAATAGGAAAAATAGTTTAAATAAAAACACAAATACAATTTTCCTAACACAAAATATGCTAACACATGTTGTCTTACAATAATTAAATCGACAAGAATCAAAGACGCAACTTGTTTCCGACGGCATATATCTCGGAGAAACCTGCAAAAAATCACTCTTCAGTCGAGAGTGCTTGGTGAGTTTTCTTGGTCGTTTCTAGATACGCGGTGCCTGCAGATGCAATACTGTTTCGTTTCCTAAATCTAGTATCCATGTAAATGCGAATAGCGTCTTCGAGAAGCATTATTTCTAATACCATTGTTATATATATGTAATATATTAAAAGAGAAATGTTAGTAATTCCAACCACTTAATATTATATATTTAAGTACAGGTTATACATATATATGATGAAATGTAAAAAAACATGATCCTACTTGCCCGAGATCAGAAAGGGTCGCGGCCTATGCTGAAAAGCTATGTTGATCAATTAATTAGCGATATACTTAGTCTGGCCATAAATACTGATACAACAAAAAATAAACAAAATATTACATTTGAATTTGGAATGTGTAATTTTTATATGATTGACCATTAAGTTTTCTCATTTTGGCGCCAATACTTTGTATAATATATTGCGATATTAAAATGCAGTGGGGTGATGAAGAGAACCGAATCGCTGTGATTGCATTACATAAAGTAGGTATGGAGCCAAATGCAATTTTTAAAACTCTCCATACGCTTGGTATAAGAAAAATATTTGTGTACCGGGCTATTAATAGGTAAAATGAGACCTCTGTTTGTGACAGAAAAATATCTGGCTGTCCACGTAGTGTTCGGACGAAAAAGATGGTCAAAGCAGTAAGGGAAAAAATTCGAAGAAATCCTGTCCGAAAGCAAAAGATTTTATATCGGGAGATGAAGATAGCACCTAGAACCATGTCGCGTATTTTAAAAGATGACTTAGACTTGTAGCCTATAAGAGACGTACTGGTAATTTCTTAACTTATAATTTAAAAAAGATTAGGGTGATAAAATCGAAAAAAATTCTGAAGCGGTACGCAGAGGTAGGTCACAGAAAATTTTTGTTTACGGATGAGATTTTTTTTACAATCAAGCAACATTTTAACAAACAAAATCACCATATTTATTCTCAAAGCTCTAAGGAAGCTTCCCAATTAGTAGACAAAGTGCAACGTGGGCACTATCCGACTTCATTGATGGTTTGTTGGGGTATTAGCTATGAAGGTGAGACTGAGCCATACGTTTGTGAAAAAGGTAGCAAAACTTCGGCACAAGTGTATCAAGATACCATCCTTGAGAAGGTAGTGAAGCCCCTTAATAACACCATTTTCAATAACAAAGAGTGTTCCTTCCAGCATGACTCGGCACCGGGTCATAAAGCTCGGTCTACGCAGTCTTGGTTGGAAATGAACGTTTCGGACTTCATCAGCGCTGAAGACTTGCCGTCGTCTAGTCCCGATATTAATCCGCTAGATTATGATTTATGCTCAGTTTTAAAGAGTATGGTTTGCTCTAAACGGCATAATAATTTGGAGGCCCTAAAACAATCCGTACGATTGGCAGTGAAGAATTTTCCCATGGAAAGAGTGCGTGCTTCTATTGATAACTGGCCTCAACGTTTTAAGGACTGTATCGCAGCCAATGGAGACCACTTCGAATAAGCTTTTTAAATTATAAATTGTTTTTTATTTATGTATTAAACTAATACACTGTAAAAGTAATAAATGTTATTTGCAACAGAAAAAACAATATTTTTCTTTGTTTCAGTATTTATGGCAAGACTAGGTATAAACGGTACGCTTGATGAATAATATAATATAATAATATATATACATATATATAATTCATTCGGCGCTCACATTAATTATTGATTTAAGTACTTACCAGAAAACCCCAAAGGTAATTATGTTTGTACGGTACGTAGTTATTATTTTTATCGATTTGTAGGTTTGAAGCCACAATCTTTAAATATTATCTACTAATAGCTATGTAATAACAACTCATGATTATATGTGTTCGTCCTTAAGTAGAACGGTATTTCTTTTAACGCCATATTGCCTATGAAATTGTTCTTTGGCATATAAAAATCTAAAAGAACAAGTGGTTATAGAAATCTTAACAAAGGTAAATTAATATTTTTATTAACTTGAATTTGTTTGCGTCGAGAGTCACCCATTAACTGAAATGATAAATTAATAAATATATTTAAAGATCGATGCGGTTAACTACGAAATTTAATGCCCGATTACTTACTGACTGATTTTTTTTCCGATCATATAAATGGTGTGGTATATACCTTATACAAATATGAATCATAGTTAGCGCTAACTCTCGTTTGAGAAAATCAGCCCAAGTGACTTTTCGTTTATGAAACAAATACATACATTTCATTATCCGTTCAAATGCAATATGACAGTAACAGACGGAATTAATTCGTAAATATTTTTCCAGAACTTTAAACTCAGGATCAGTTATAACGCAATCAATAGATACGTACATAATACAGAGGTTCCCGTGTTATATATTAAAACACCTATTCAAAGTTCGATAGCCAATAGTTTTGTAGTTCTATGAATGTTTTTAAGTTTGTGACGCATCTAGGGACTGGATTTCGATAATTCGGAGCAGCAAGTAATAAAAACAAGTTATTGTTGTTTTTTATATAACAATGAATTAAAACGGTTTATAAGTTCAGAACCGATTCTTGGGGAGTCTACCCACTGTACCGTGTCATACTTAAATAGCATGCTAGGATTCTCTTAACAAATATAAGGTTTTTGGTCTGATTATTTTTTTACTCGGTTTTCACTTGCAGAAATGTACGTGAAACGTGGATTAGTTCGTGACACCACGGTTGCAATGTTATACGCACTTCGCATTTGTGGTATGGCACCGGTTTCAATAGTTCGCAAAAAACTTGGCTACCAGTTCCGCGTTTTACGATCTTATGCACTATACGGCTATATCCTCATTACATTTATCAGTAAGTAAGATCCCTGTGCGTATTAACACATTGAATGCTCTTTTGTCGGATCCGAGTAGAGCGGGAGCATAGAAGCGGCGCCGCCCATTTGGATCCGTGCGAGCGTCCCGTTAATTTTTTTTAAACCATTGACATCCTAGCTCTAGTGGTCAATCACTGTTGCTCTCAATTCTCGGCACATTGGGTGCCAAATATAATAAAATATACATTTTCAAAAATTCATTAGGTACTTAATCATAATTCATCCAATTCAATGGTTTACGACTATTACTTTGGATCCATTGTTTAAGGATTCAACGTGTTAAACCTGTAAAGTTTTATCTTAAAGCTGTGTCCTACTATATTACCTGTGTTAATTCAAGATTATTGCGTTCAATCAAACAAAAAAGAAATATGGTCAACAAAGCTAATACGACGAGATACAAATACATGCAATTTATCTCTCAAGTCAGGGCGTGGGTATAGAAGTACCTATCTTAAGCCAACAATATTTTAAAAAGTTGGTCTTACAGCATGATGTCACGTAGTAGGGTTTGGAGCAGATTTATTTCGCGTCAGTTTCATACTAATTTATCGTTTAACGCAAGTGGGTGATCAGTGCCTAACATGACAACATTGTGGGCTTTTGTGCCTGAGAGATGTTTTAACAAACAAAGAGTTTCCTCTTTGTATTTTCACTGAACGAGCAACTTACATAAGACTTACTTATTATAAGACTTGGCACAAACAGGATTCAAACACACTACGTTTAGAATTGCACGTTTAACCACTGAATTAATACTGCTTGATTCAATAGTCTAAAATATATTCCTTCAATTTCTAAATATTTGATTTAAAAATTAAAATTGAATAAATTTTAGCATATCTATCTTTAAGCATATTGTAAATACTTTTATCGACGTTTAGTATTGTTCAATTATTAAGCAGGTGATTTTCTACAATAATGTTAAAATTTTATACAGATTTTGGTATTAGAGATTTTAAAAGTGTTTGTTACATGGTATTTTTAGTTACGACGCACGTATTCTCATATATTTGCAATATCTTAGCTATGACAAGTATCAACAAATATGCCATGATGAATGCTATAATGATTTTGTGGGTTACTGAGATGTTGTCATCAATCATCATTACCCTCGCTGCGTCACTAAATAGTTATCGAAGGATTGGGGAATTTATAGAAAATATGAGATCTTTTGATAAGGTTTGTACATTCTCTTTACACGAATAAGACTGATACAGCCGGCCATTCCCATTTTTTCATAGAACAAACGTTAAGTGGAAAAGCAAAGGTTAAGTGATTGTGTTAACTATACAGATGTAGTTGTAATATTTATCGTAAAGTTCACAGTACAGAATCACCTGTAATAACTGTTTTAGTTAAAGTATTATGTAAAAACTGGTTCTAACTGAAATGCTGTTGTACTACCGATAGAAAGACAGATAGGAAGACAGTTAGGAAGACTGTTAATCACATTGAAATGCTGTTGTACTACCGATAGGAAAACAAAAATGATTTGACTCCAACAATTAATGTCAATGATAAAGAATGCATTTTCTTTTAGAATAGTGCTAAAATAAAGATACCTCGTGATAACGGAAGGACATACAAAATTATTATCTTCTTCGTCATTCTTACAAGATTATTATTGGATGCAAGCTACGTCTATAAATTGGCAGATGAGTTTGGGATTCTAAGTAAGAGTATTTTATTATTTTATGATGTTTGATGGAAACCATTGGCTAGGAAATATTACGCTTATAGCATTATTAGTCTTTTCCAATTAAATGTATAAAATAATTTAAGCACCTATTATCGAGGGCACATTAAGCATTACTATCTATTTCTTTAAAAACTCTTTAGCCTCTTAACCTATTTTTGAACATTATTTCTTTTAAGTTCTTCTCTGTTACTTTTACCAGCTGCCAACTGAAGTATTTCCGAACGAATTCGACTTAGGGTCCTTCAAGAAAAGAGCGTACCAATTCTTAAAAGGCCGGCAACGCACTCGCGAGCCCTCTGGCATTGAGGGTGTCCATGGGCGGCGGTATCACTTAACATCAGGTGAGCCTCCTGCCCGTTTGCCCCCTGTTCTATAAAAAAAAAAAAACTTTTATACCCATAGATCTGTCGTCGGACAGTAGAACTTAACAAAAATATATATGTATATAAAAAAAGTTATTCAAGAAGGTTTTGTTGCACAGCTGTCAGCGCAAAGCGCGGGATAAAGGCCTCCTCCATCTGTTTCCAGTGCTTCTTATCCCTGGCAAATCTTTGCCACAGAGGAGCGGAGGCTTTTTTAAAAATTAAATAATTCTTGTCTTTCTGAAATTAGTTGTTTGGTCTGCATGATGCACGTTGGCGCGGTTATAAATAAATAAATTGTCAACATTGTTAATATATAATATATATTAATAATATCGTGTTTGTTTTCTTACCACATGTAAATTATTTAAGAATAGGTAGAACACACCAGATACACTGTGTCTGCTCTTATTTGATCTCAGGATTTGACGCAGTATTTTGCGTTCCGCCACCTGTAACTTCTCCTTCTCCTTCACGGTTAGTATGCCTCATAGCCATACATAAAGACTAGTAGCCTTGACGATTTTATCTTGGTTGATTTGAGTCGGAGTTTTCTACTACTTAGCAACAATCTAGCGGTTTAGGAGATGGTGGAGAAGTTACGGTTCTAAATCTTATGCAGCCCCACCTAGTTTTACGCCTCCTTCCAGTAGTAGAATGATCTGATCACTAATACCGCGATTTTGCTTAAACCCACACAGATAGTCCCTTAAGATTTTTATCGCTTATGGCTCTAGCTTGCTTACATATTATGACATAATTTTAAACGCCGTAGTGAGCAAAGTAATACCACTGTCGTTTTCACATATCTTCTTACACTCTTTTTTGTGTATCATATTTTACTCACGCTGTTTGCGTTCCATATCTCAAACGGTGCACATCAATTCGTATAGTTTCAGTCGTTTAACTTTATTGTCATTGACTAAATAACCATCAAGTAAGCTAAACTGACCTAAAATAATAATTTAATGAAATTTGAAAAGTCAAGCTCGGAATTGCGTCTTCGCCGTGTCTAAATCTATGGGATGAGCAGACCATGCCGAGTGCTTCAATTTTATAGTGAAAAACTATTTAACCATCATCCAATATAAGATTGTTAATTATCTCAAACTTGTAATCTTTTACAGAATTCATTTCTTGCATGTACATGACTGCAACTATTACAAATTTGTTCATATGTGTATTGCAAATGCATATTTACATCAGTTACACTGAGGTCTCATTAAGAATCGAATATATAAAAGATGAATTACAAGATCTTGTCGATAATCGCCTTGTGTGCGGTAAGTATATACACAAACTTTAAGGATTTACTATAATTTACGATTTGGACCCAATTTGTTCAGTACCACTTAGAAATATACATTTAATGATAGCTTATGAATGTTGCTAATGTAACTTACGAGACACTTTTTTACCCTTTACCTTTACCTAGAATGGTTTCCCTGAAAATGGAACTAAAGACTTCTGAAGTCTGCGTATATAAAAGCGTATTTCCTCGAGATAAAATAACACCTGCTCGATAGTTACATCAATAAGCAACTGTTAAGACTAGGCACTGAAAGAAAAACCGTACGTAGTAGATTTGATTCTGAAGATACGTTTTTATATTAACCGTTGAATAACGACCAGAAAAAGATCTAGCGATTGTTAAAAAGTACTTTTTTATAAGAAATATAACCATGTATTTCTATCACGTATACTATTGTTTTCAGATGATTCTACATATTCGTTTTACACACATTCAGTGGATGAAAAAGTAAAAAACCTACATGATGTATTGTATAATATCAAAACAATATATTTGAAACTGAATAAGCATTTCGAAAACCTATTCGTCTTCATTTTACTAAACATTTCAATAAGAACCATTTTATATTTTTATGGTATTGCAAGTGTGGTTCAAAAGGGTGAGTAAACCGACTGGGTTTGGTTTCCTAACTAGAAGGAAATTCTACTTAAGGGTTAGATTCAGTCGATAGCACTATGACTCTCGTTTGCTAATATCATATAGGTGCGTTTTAGCATACTTAGCATTTCAGAAAGGAGACATAGTAGAAAGTCTGACTCCCGTACGTCAAAAAAGTTTTGGATATTAATATACGGGAGTTATAGTTCGCGCCAAGTCTCGTATCTGAATCACCCTCAGCCTCGTAAGAGATTCAAACCTATTGTATTCAATTGTTTTGTTTATTTGTGTTCATTTTAAAAAAACGAAACCTAAAATCATCCATGTTTTTAGGCTTTGAACATATTCACCATGGGGATGGTGTAATCCAGTGGTACTCGGAGTTGTACGGGATACACAACTTTATAACTATGTTTGTACTCGTTCAACCATTTAGAGATATCACCTGTAAGGTATGATTCTCTATCGAGTTAATAAAAAAAACAAGTGTAAATTTGCCATAGCTCTACTCGACTACTAATACCGTAAAATTTACAATGAGATAGGTCATACGGCTTTTATGGATAGCATGTTCATGATTAACAAGCCTTTTGTAAATTCTAAATAAACAGTATTTTCTATACACGGGACTTATTTATTCAATTTGTTTATAAAGAGGAATTTGCCAAACCATTTATTTGCATTTCATCAAAAACTCCGGTTGCCTACAAAGAACAGACAGTGTGCAGTCTGTATAACGTCGTTATGAAGTTCGATTTCTCACGTTGATCCTAGGACCTCTAAAGGCCGCATAATACAATATTTTCAGCTTGGCTACATAAAACTGCTGATGGGACGTATAATGACAATGAACAACTACGTGTTTCGCGTCTTCCTTAACGTTGATACGTTTTACGAGGAATTATTATCGTACAATTTTTCCTATACACCTCTTGGAATTATGACCATAGAAAGATCGATAATTATTAAGGTAAGGTAAATGGAAAGACTATGAGACGACTAAACATTCTTGGTGCCCATATTCTTGAAAGTTATGTGTCAAATATATACTTTTGATTAGTATACTTTAATATATATTCAGAATGTACTAAAAAGTAACCATAATTTGTTTTTTATCTTGTTATTATACTAAAATTGATAGCGATCTAACATTAAATAAAATAAATATAAGCATTAAACTACACATATACTTCATTTTGAGTAATTTTTATACGACAATTTCGACGACGAATGTAAAATTTTATTAATATAAATACTTTCACTGCTTTTGCATAGTTCCTTAATATGTTCTTCCTAAATAATATTAATACGTTTTCTACATTTCCAGATATTAGCTATAGGAATTACGTGCACAGCAGCAATCTTGCCGTTTTAAAAGAAGAAATTGTAATATGTACTCATAAACTTTGCAATATTACCAAAGTAGTATGTAGAGTACGTAAAGTATGCTTTGTCTACCGCACGGCAATTGCTATTTGAATGTTCGAATAGCCTTGAGTTATTAATTGAACTTCACGATTTTCAGAAAATAATTTATGTATGTATGTATGTATAACGTGGTTTTATAACATTAGGATCCTTGATAAGATATTTAGCATAGACCAAGCTTGTTTAAAATACTAGTAGTAGTAGATTCATCTTTAGCTTATTTAATAGTCGATCTTTACGACCGATTCTATAGACACGCTAAGCCCTGGTAGCTGGCTGTATTTAATATATGAACCTATAACTAAATAGTATTAAGGGAGTTCTCTTAATTTAACACACTCACAGTATTCCTGAAGATAGGTTTATAAGCGCTTAGTTATCTGCCAGGATAAGAATCTTATGTGGTAACTGAAAAATAAATATTACTTTTAATAACTTGTTTCATTTAATATGACCCAGTATTAAGTAATATATATATATATATATATATATATATATATATATATATAATACTTTTTTATTTATTTATTTTAAACTTTTTTAACCTTATACCTAATAATATAGCCTTTTAATTCTAACACTCTTCGACAGACACTTTATATAATATTTTCACTCCAGCATAGCTCGGAGTTCGGTGCGCCTCTTGGCAAAGGCCCCCCTCTAACCCTCTCCACTGGTGTCTATCTTTTGCGACTCTTCTCCAGTTTTAGCCTGCTGTTAGTTTCAGTTCGTCCTCCCATCTTTTGCGTGGTCTACCTCTTCTTCGTTTTCCTTCTCTAGGGTACCATTCCGTCACTATTTTGCTCCATTTTCATGGAAGCTCTATAGCATATGACCCGTCTATCTCCATTTCATTTGGTCAATCTTAGTGAGGATGCCTGTCACACCTGTTCCAGCTCTTATGCCTGCGTTTATTTGTTTATCTAATTTCCTTATGCTCAGCATACTTCCTTCCAGGGCTCTTTGTCAGTGTGCTAGCATATCCCTGTGTGTGCTTAGATTGTGTCCAAGTTTCGCAGCCGTAGTAAGGCATGGTAGGATACATGCGTTAAAGACTTTTCTCTTTATTTTTTGCTGAAATTTGCTTTTTTTCATGAAAACAAAAGATTTTTAACCTTAACGGCTTATAACCAATATGAGAAAAAAACCTTTCCCTTAGTAATAATAGACATTCGTACGAATTTAGTTAGTATTAAACAGAATAAGTTAGTATTAACCTTAACATTATTAAGTGTGGGCAATGCACGCTTAATGGTGAATCTCGCGGCACAGCAAGCAATAGTTGCCGTTTCTAAAACGAACATGTTTTTACGGATGATTTCATAAGCTGGTAGGTACGGAATATACCCAATATTCCGTAGATGCTTATATAGATTTTGCGAGTAAAGTATTTAAGCAAATTAGATTTTACATAAGTCATAATAATTATAAGTTATAATTATCTTATCTTATAACTTTAAACGAGCAATTCTTGTATATATATGTATATATATATAATCGGAATCTCGGGATCGGCTCCAACGATTTTCATGAAATTTACTATACGGGGGGTTTCGGGGGCGATAAATCGATCTAGCTAGGAATAAATGATAAAAAGAAAAATCGAAATTGGTTGAGTCTCTAGTATTTCTGATTTTACTTTATAGCGCTGAGTCCTGAACAGTACGGACATCTGAAAGGAGATAAATCGATGCTCTGGAAATGTGGTGTTGAAGGTGGATGCTAAGAATTCCCTGGACAGCTAAGGATACAAACGTGTTCTAACTAAGACGTCGTCTTTCGAAACTTTGTAACCAACGCATCCTGAATTTTCACGCAGAGATCCAGAAAGCTTACAAAATCTCATCGTGACTGGCAGAGTGGTGATCCCCTACTTGCTGGACCGAGCAAGTAAAGACAATTATGGGTCTTAGGCTCACCGTTGCCCTGTCTTTTTAGGAAAATTATATAAAGGCGCAGACATATTTTGTTTCACTACTTCAAGTAGTCGATATTTACGCCAAAAATAATGTAAATCATTTTCACCTAATTATTCTTGTATAATATTACCTTGATTATTCATAACAATTAATGAAGGTGCTGTTAGATTTTGCAATTAGCTTCTCTACCACTCATTTTGTAAAATTGTCTTTATTAATATCGTAGTGGTAGTCAGCACACGTCACAAAAGCAAATTGTTGACGTATACAATAATTTGGTACAAAGCCATTTTCTCCACCAGCGTTTACATTGATTTTTTAACTCCGTTGAAATAAATATATTGTCGAAGAATTTGTAACAGTTTCATTACTGTTGGAATTTTCCTCCGAATTCCTCTATTTTATTCCCAATCAACTGTAAATGTAAATTATCCAAGTTGATTTTCTTCTTCCCCCTCTCCTCTCTTTACCAGTCGTGGAAAACACACCATCATACGATGTGCCCCCAGCTACGATTCACCGTATACACATTAACAGTCACAATTAAGTTCCGCAGAAAAATATTAAATGAACTAAAATCATCAAAACATCTCAGTACAACTTTTCGGTCCTCGGATAAACTTTCCAATATGACCCGTCGATTTGAATGCTCAAATTTTTTTTGTAGATAGTACTCACCATAAGAAAGCGTTTTGTAAAGTATTAAGTTGCGGAAACTTACGGTTCATGAGATATATTTATTTATACTTTCCATACAAATGGACAAATATCATTCCATAACACGCCATAACACAATGAATTTGACAAATAACTGATGTCAAACATCAACCATTTCACGTATCGATTAGTGATGGGTTCGAAAAATTTGACGTATCGATACTACTAAACTTTCCAATATGGACCATAGATTATTTGTAACTTATGATCAAATTAATTATTTGTAATCAAAAAACTTAATTATTATCTAGTTCGGTTAGGTTGGGTTAGTATATGAATATTTTTTTTAATAACATTTTATTTAATAACCTAAAAGTACCCAACACCGAATCAAAGCACCCCACTATCCACGTGGTCTTGTCTGTCCTACCCCTAGAGTGTATATAAATAATCGGAGCCGTTCAAAACCCGAATTATTATCTAGTTCGGTTAGGTTAGGTTAGTATATGAATATTTTTTTTAATAACATTTTATTTAATAACCTAAAAGTACCCAACACCGAATCAAAGCACCCCACTATCCACGTGGTCTTGTCTGTCCTACCCCTAGAGTGTATATAAATAATCGGAGCCGTTCAAAACCCGAATTATTATCTAGTTCGGTTAGGTTAGGTTAGTATATGAATATTTTTTTTAATAACATTTTATTTAATAACCTAAAAGTACCCAACACCGAATCAAAGCACCCCACTATCCACGTGGTCTTGTCTGTCCTACCCCGAGAGTGTATATAAATAATCGGAGCCGTTCAAAACCCGAATTATTATCTAGTTCGGTTAGGTTAGGTTAGTATATGAATATTTTTTTTAATAACATTTTATTTAATAACCTAAAAGTACCCAACACCGAATCAGAGCACCCCACTATCCACGTGGTCTTGTCTGTCCTACCCCTAGAGCGTATATAAATAATCGGAGCCGTTCAAAAACCGAATTATTATCTAGTTCGGTTAGGTTAGGTTAGTATATGAATATTTTTTTTTAATAACATTTTATTTAATAACCTAAAAGTACCCAACACCGAATCAGAGCACCCCACTATCCAGGTGGTCTTGTCTGTCCTACCCCTAGAGCGTATATAAATAATCGGAGCCGTTCAAAAACCGAATTATTATCTAGTTCGGTTAGGTTAGGTTAGTATATGAATATTTTTTTTAATAACATTTTATTTAATAACCTAAAAGTACCCAACACCGAATCAGAGCACCCCACTATCCACGTGGTCTTGTCTGCCCTACCCCTAGAGTGTATATAAAATCGGAGGCGCGGAGGAAGAGCAGCCCCCACCCGCCGTAACAAAGCACAGGCATGAAATGCCTGTGCTTTGGTACGCAAGGGTGGAGGGGCTGCGTTTTCCGTAGCGCCGGAGCCGTTCATAAACCGAATGATTATCTAGTTCGGTTAGGTTAGGTTAGTATATGAATTTCTTTTTTCTAAGAACTGTTTCTGAAATCATCAATAAACATATAAAAAACTAATATTTATCATATTAAAACTAATATTTATATTATATTTGAATAAAATTCAAGTTTTTATTCAAAAAAAACTATCGACAAATTCAAAAAACGATTTTGATGCAAAATGTCACGTCTCTAATAACTAATGGAATCTGTATGGCTAAAGTCCTTTGCCTTTCCCATTAGGGATAAATTGAAAATAAAAAAAAATAAGCAATGGAAAATGTACGATTTATTTACGAATTTCTATACATTATACAGGTTTAAATAATCTTTATTAATATTTAGACGGAACTCCGGCAGAAAAAATAACTTGGAGGTGTTCCATTAAAGGTAAAGAGACACTAACATAATCAGTATTATCAAATTCAGGGACACATTACTAAATTGTTACCATTCTAGCCTTAAAATTTTAAACATGAATATCTCCGTAACTATGGGTTTCCGCAGGTTGGGAATGACACAGGGGGTATTTCTCCATCCCCTCTTCCATCTCCCATCAAAAAAACCTCAAAAATCGACGGGTCATATTGGAAAGTTTAACCCGGTCCTCTCTACCACGCGCTTTAAAATCAAAGACTCTTTCTTTCATTTACGATAAATATTTAAAAAAATCTCGCTTGAGATAGGAGTTCTTCGACATTTTCACAAAAACAACAAATTTGTTGAAGTAACTTTCTACTATCATTTGACGGCTGACACTTGACAATGTCATGTGAAAATCTCATTTATTTATTTTTGGTATGTCACAGTGTTCTCAACCGTACGATAATTATCGTACATGTACGATAATTTCATAGCTACGTACGATGTACGGTGGTACTCGACTATCGTACGCAGATTGTACGATAATTTCCGTTCTCATGAAAAATTTGATGATTTCAGAGATAGCCCTATAATAATTACAGTTTTTTAGTGTTAGTGCCATCTATTGCCTCATTGTTTTATTAGGATCACATGCCGTTGCTTCATGGCGCAATCCTTTCATTGGTTGTTACTGTTGTTCAATTCGAATCATAAATTCGAAATGTTGGCACGTTCATCACACTCGAAGTGCCCTCGTCTACTCCCCGCTCAGGTCTTGCCATACGTCGAATATTTAATTTGAATTATTATTTTTTCAATTTAAAAAAACACAAATTTACAAGATTTAAATAATAAATCATTTCCAACATATTATTGTCACGTTTTATATAATTTTTAAAAGTATTTTATCCATTTTCCTGACTTGTACGATAATTTTTATGAATGTACGATAATTTTTCGGCCCTGGTACGATAATTACCTGGCTTCAGGTTGTGAACACTGGTATGTCATGAGATTCCAGAATACTTTTATCAATATATTAAGAGACTCGAATTTAAATACTTTTTTTGTTTACAGCATCTCGCTATACAAAACAAAATATATTATGAAGCGTTTTTTTTTTTAATCTTTCAAGGTTTTCGTAATCGAGAGTTGCCAGTTGGCAACATGGCAAGGTGGTGCCAGTTGCCCAAGGTTGGGGTTTTTACTTTTTAGTACTTACGTTTACGGTTTACACGGTACGTTTATTTATGGTACTTTATACAAGAAAAAATATTTTTTTGCTTAAAAAAGGGGATGATTCTATACAAATTTATTCTAACCTAACCCAACCAACTAACTCAAATATAGCCACAAATAAAAATCGTACCCATTACTAAAATATTTAAAAAATATAATAGTCCAATGTCGAAGTTTTATACAACTTGAATATATTTCTTATGCATATTTGAAATTAGCCTCAAACCGAATGTACAAGAAAAACATTTGTGTATTTTTAATCAATATATTTAAAGTAGTATGGGGTATTTGAAGTAGGTTCTCGGGGTAACATTCTGTAGGATTTGGTACTTGGTAATTGGTATTACTACTATATCACCAAGACCATTTGGCAACACTGATTGCAATCATTGCATGATTGCATATAAGATTTGGCTCATGGCTGGTTAATACTTAATGGTTTATTTATTTAATTAAAAGATTAGTCATAGGTGCAGGTTATATTTCCACGACACAGGTCAAGTAGATTTAAATTGCAACAAGTTCTAAAGAAAACATGTCAGGAGACAAAAAGAAAGCCCTATTCATTTGCCTAGGTAAATTTAATGGCAATTATATATAACTTATAGCTATTTTAATTTTATTTACTTAGTAATATTATTACAGGCAATATCTGTAGGTCACCCATAGCAGAAGGTGTGTTCCAAAAAACTGTAAATGAGTTAAATAAAGGGAGTGAATGGGAAATTGATAGTGCAGCTATTGGTGGTTGGCATGTTGGAAATCCACCCGATTGGAGAGCTTTAGATACGTTAAAGAAGCACAATGTACCTTACAACAACCATGCTAGACAGGTATATAATTCTAATTCAAGCAACTGAAAAAAATAAATAATAAATCAGTGGCTGTAGCGCCACCTCTTTAGGGCCTGGCCTCAGATTTCTGAATCTGTTACATGATCATTTTTAAATCTAATAGGCAAGTAGGTGATCAGCCTCCAGTGCCGGACACACGTCGTCGACTTTTTGGGTATAAGACATGTCGGTTTCCTCTCAATGTTTTCCTTCATTCATTTCAGCAAATGTTAAATAATAATGCGCACATAGAAAGAAAGTGTATTGGTCCACAGCCCGGGATCGAAACTATGACCTCAGGTATGAGAGGTGCACACTGAAACCACTAAGCCAACACTGCTCTACTTGCAAGCAACTGAATAGCTAGTTGTTTTTTTCTTGTGTCTATTATTTTATGTTATTTCAGTTGATAAAGGAAGATTTCAATAAGTATGATTATATTTTTGGAATGGATGATGAGAACATGAAATCTCTTAACTCAAAAGCTCCTCGAGGTTGCAGGGCTAAACTTCTACTCTTTGGAGATTATGATCCTGAAGGTGACAGAATTATAAGGGATCCATATTATGTATGTTTAATATATAATTCAATTACGTTTAGGTTACAAACATACACTATAATATTTCTTTTATTTATAGGATAGTGACTCAGCCGGGTTTGAAAAGTGTTACCAGCAGTCAGTAAGATGTTCAAATGGGTTTTTAGAACAATTAGAAAAAGGAAATGTTCAGTGATTATCAACTTTAATTGAACATTAGGTCATTTATAATACAGTTAACTATTTCCCTGGCATTATAATTTTACACTTTGACAACTATTTTATATTTCTTGCATAATTTTTGCTCTTCAGTTTGTTTTTTTATGGGTATTTCTGGTGTTTCTGGAAAATTTACAATAAGACAACTTTTAAGATTGCTTCCATATCTTGACTGAATATCCTTGCGTACAAAGAAGTCTACCAACCATAAAAATGTATCATCACTGGAAGTTTTAGCTACTGCTTTTAGGCAAAATAAATCTTTTTGGCTTAAATACCCTGTGGTTATATATTCGTTCCTATTATTATCTGAATTTAGGGATTTTCTTTTCTGCTGTGACACAGATACATAATTTTCTATCCATTTAAATACTATAGGTTCAAATCTGTAATCATTTAGATATGCAGGAAGCTCCGGTTCTTCTTGGTATGTAGCTGAAAAAAAAATATAATGTCTATTTATAATATCAGGCAAATATCTATTTCTTGAGGTAAATTAAAGGGTTGGGTTTACAATTCAATACCTTGAATTTGATAATACTGAGTATGTACGAATCTAAGCGTCCAAAAAACGAATTATTATCTGGTTCGGTTAGGTTAGGTTAGTATATTAATATTTTATTTTAAATAACTGTCCAAAAAACGAATTATAATCTAATTTAATAAGTTAGGTTAGGTATTGAATTGTAAACTTTAACTCTAGATATATGTTTCTGTAATTAAGTTTATGAAAAAACTGAAATCTACATTTAAATTAAGGTCAAAGTATTTTTATGAAGGATACTGCAAGTACACAATAGTTTGAACATGAATTTAAATTATAACGAACCCTATATAATAATATATAAAGAATTTAGAAATATTTGTACAATCTTACATGGATATTCATCATCACTATCAAGTAAGGCTTCTATTCTCTTGGAGTTCATTTAGGCTTCCTTGGTACAGGTGTGTATTATCGAAACTCCTTATCAAGGAACTTGCTTTTAGTTAAGTATGTATTTATTTATTTTTAATACATTTTTTATTAAAAAAATATATCTTTGTGTGGTTATTGTATGGAGCAGTACGTAGTTTTTTGTCTTTGGCCTGAGAAAACAAGCTTAAAGCACTTTGGTTACTTATCGATGACGGGTCGAGGTTTTTTTCGCAAAGTAATGTCCAAAATGTAAATAAACACTACACGGAAAAAACAGCCAAAGATAATGTTTAACATAGACTATCATAACATAGTATAAAATATTTTGTTAAATACACAGAAGAAGAACATACAATAATTTAAATATCTTTGACCATTTATTCCGGACCGCAAGAAGTAAGGGCATGTCAATTGTCAAGTTATAACTATTGTCAATATATTTAAAAAAACGCAAGGGCATAAAATAAGAGAAAATACAGTAATAAAGTGAAAACGTGGTTGTATGCTTTATGGCAATTCTGCAAAATAATCTTAATCTTTTATTCCATATTATTCTGACTAACAGATACCTAGCTTTTTACTAGCTTATTAAATATTAAAGATCAATACATACATGTATTAAATACATATATCTGCTCCATATTTTATCTATTAAAAATGTTGTCAAAGGATGACACTATTGCTAACCAAATACAGGAAAAAACATTTCATTGTATCCGTAAACACAGGTGAACTTAGAAAATAAAGAATTAAATATCTTTTCAGCCTGTTTGCGTTTTAGTGTGGTTTCTATGCTATAGTTCTTAAATGACAAGTAGCTGAGTAGACAGAATGAAGTAAATAAAAAAAGTGGATAATGAACTCTATACAAGTCGCATTTCTGAATATTACACACCAAAAGTAAAAGAATAATATTAGAATTATGTACAGGGTGTCCCAGAAAGAATGGATAATACTTGAAACCCGCACGGAACAGCTCCAGCGCTCAGAAAAAAATAATAAAAAAAGTGAGTGCAGGAGCAACGCAAGTGCTGCTATCCTAATGCGCGTCGTTCAGATAACCCTGTATTCACAAGAGTCCACAGATGTTATTCGGAATGCAGAATAAAAATAACGTGTTTTTCTAAAAAAAAAAATTTTTTTTTCTGAGCGCTGGACAGCTGTTCCGTGCGGGGTTCAAGGATTATCCATTCTTTCTGGGACAAAAATTGTATACAGGGTGTTTTTGTTACTTTCCTAAAGGAAATTCATTAGACATTACATTATTACTATAAGATGATTAAAGTATCAATAAAAGTTCTTATAATATTTCTCTTCTTTAATTTCCTTGTGTTTTGAATTATTGTAACAAACAACTTCTAACATTCCATCATTGTTTAAAGTTAATGTTTTAAGGCGTTTATTAGAAGTTTTAATCTTCTCCCTTACAAAATCAAGAACTTCATGAAGTGGTGCTTTTAAATAATTTTTATAATGTATCGCAGAATGGACAAAAATATTATACAAAAACCCAGATGTTACACCATCAGGAAAATGTTGGACTAAATCTTTCCAATTGATATCTGTCCAAACTCGATATGGATATGATTTGATTCTGAAAGAATTTTTAAAGATATTAGGTAACATAATTTATTCTGTACATAATACAGAAGCTGCTTGTGCTTTCCATTCCTTAATTCCGTTCCATCTGATAATTTTATTTTTTTACCTGTTTTCCTGTTTTGACCCTGGGCCATAATGCACAAACTGTGCGGGCCATAATATATATATAAAAAAATAAAGCTACTTGTGCTCTAAAACTAATCTAACTAATCTATACAAACTCTTCAGATCTATAAAATCTTTTTATATTTACTTTACTATGCATTTATGGTAGATTTTTGCTACCCAGGTTTAAATATTATATTTAGATAAACATGTACAGCTCACAATTTCTATTGAAATATAAAATTATGAAAATTTTAATATATAAAGGACGGACATCAAATCCTCTTAGAGGTAAAATAATAAAAGTGTGAACTTTACTGTTCTAAGTGAAGCACTGAGACATAATATATTTACAGTAGTGTAAACACAAATTAACAAACACACATAAATTTGAACTAAAGTGGTTATTTCAACACTATTTAAAAACAATGTTATTGTTTCCATAAAATATAGTTAAGAAGCTACTTACACTTTTATGATTTTCTTTTTGATTTTCTTCAGTTTTAGGTCTAACTTTACGAATATTTGAACATGCAAATAATAATACCAGAAAAAATTTAATGTTTTAGCATCTTTATCCATCTCATCTTCCATCTTTACCCAAATAGATCTGTCAATTTTTTTATACTTTAGTTCTTCAAGACGAAGACCAGTAAATTTCATGATTAATTTTAAAAATTTTGTTGCACTGTCCAAGGTCCATCTTACTTTAGGTCTTTTCTTTTTAAGATTATCTGAAAATTTTAAATGTGCAGACATTAAAGATAACACTATTTTTTTGTTGCGTAATAAAAATCTTTACTGTTAAACAAACAAAAGAACCTGTGAATACACTGATTACAATAATATTATGTTAACAATTAAACCAGTCAAAAGTATATATTATTTGCGCTAAAGTTACCTACTACTATAGCACTGTTCAGGGCAATTCTAATCAAAGTTGGTTTTATTTGGATAAGGAATAATATTGTGTTATGTTGTAAATAATGCATTATTTTTTAATATTATAAAATATTACTTTACAACAGTGCAGAAAATAGAAGCTGTGAATGGCAGATAATTTTACCTATTTTTGCACCAGTTTTCATTCATATGCACTTATTGGATAACAGAGCATAAATATGCTCTGTTAGCCAATAAAGTTAAATTGGACCTTGCAATACCACCAAAAGCATAATATCTAATTAATTAATATGCAAACTATGAAACCCTACAATTTTCTGATTATAGTATTATTCAGGAAAAGGTTTAAAATATACCTTTAAAATCCATATGTATCTTCATCTGAACTCCTCTAGTTTCTCTACATAATAATCGAGAAGCGTACTGTACAGCATCTTCAGGAAAGTGGTAGTAACAGAGTTGTATTACTTTTGTTTCAAGTTGTGTATAAGGTCCCTTATTAAGTGTACCATAGCATACATGAAAGTGTTGAAATACCTGGTGGAGATTTCTTTCTAGACCTCTAGCAAGATAGGAAATTATATAACGTCTTACATACTCCTCTGGTCCAAATTTACTTATTTTACTTTTTCCTTTACTTTTCCATCTTGCTAACTTCATTGGTTGATCAGGTACCTGGAATTTCTTAATTTAAATTTTACTTTATTAATATTGAAAAGTTGACTCATATTTCATATTAATAATACTGGACTAATAAAACTAACCTTCACGAATTTTAACCAATTTTTATGCACACGCTCACATTCAGTTAAGGTAAATTTATCAGTCCGAAATTTTTCATGTTCATTTTCATTTTGCTCAATTTTTTTTGTTAGCCAACCAGTCCTTTGATACCAAGGTTGATACCAGTATATTATCATTTTTTCTTTCAATTCTACAAGTAACTATGTAATAAAACATATATTTATTAACTGATACACAATTTATATTGAGTTTACCTGACAGGATTTTTGTCTGACTGATTTTTGTCAGGTAAACACCAAAAAATCCAGTCGTTGATTTTTTAAATTTTTATTATTACAGAATTAATTATATTTACCTCCATATACTCCTCATCTTGCACTTTTAATTCATGTAATAGAAGCTTAATTTTATCTCTGCATGATATATCTGTTTCATCCACATCATTGAAAACAGTTAAATCCATACTATTCTTACTCTTAGATATAATTTATCTTATAAGTTTTAAATTAATCGCAAGATTAAAGATCATAAAAGTTGTAGGTTAAAACCTAAATTATTCCATACCTATAACCTATTTACCTATTTTAGGTATAGGTAATAACTTTATAACTATTAACTTTTTTTTTTCATTTATTCGCCGGAAACAAGTCCATAGGCATAAGTAATAACTCCTGGCCTGAACATAAGGGACAGTATATATATGTATATATATATATATTTATTCAAAAAGTGATATTACTAACTTAACTATTACTTACTGACATAAATAATGTTTATAAGAATAATAATATAATTATAAGATCAATTCGACAAAATACTTTATCATTGTCAATTTTTGAAAAAACGTTGACAAGTCAATTTTGAAATCTAAACGTGAATGAAGAATTTGTAACAAAATTTCAAACATTTTGAAAAAACCTTTACATTCGCATTTTATGGATGATTTATTGTTTTTTTAGTTCAGGAGTCGAATCTGAGACCTGACTTCGAATTTAATTTCAAATAACTGTATGTGGCTTATGGAAAAAAAAATGTATAAATTTCAAATTTTATAGTCTGTAGAAACTATATTGGACGTCATTGCAAATAAAAATATTAATAAAACCACTGCTTGTTATCTGTAGTTCAATTGTAAATGTATTTTTTTTAATTGTAATATTTGTGTGTTGAATATTTTATATTATATCGAAATTTTTATATCACGAGGGAAAACCATTTATTTAGTCGGTAGTGAATCTTATAGATCACGATAAATTGTTGTAAATTGTGTTAAATGATACAGAAAGACGGTAAAAATGATATGTCAAAAACGAATGATAACAAAAATTTTGTATACCTAATTTTTGTATTAGTCGCATTAATACATAAATTAAATGTAGCATATTAAATGTAGTTTCAGTGTACATTTATTACTCTTCGTTGGCCATATGAAGATATAATGTTTCTGTGTCAAGATAAAAGTAAAAAGAAAAGATTACAAAAGCCAAACATATTACGTAGAAACCCCAAGACTTTTAAATCAATCAACAAGGACCTTGACCTAATTAGAGAAAAGCCTATAGACGCAAGTTTATTGGTAGAAACTGTCCCAAAAAATGGGTCAAAAAAAGACCACAAAATGAAAACCCTGAGTGAAGTCAATGAGAGCCTTGATCTCTCAGAAGTTGAACCTAAACAAACTTGTTTGATTCCTATACATTCAGGTATGCCTTTTTTAATTAACTAATTGATTAATACTAATTTGACAGCTTTATTATTTGTATCTTTTGGATTTTTTTAGAGTTAAACAGATATCTTTCACTAACTTTTATATCCAATGTGCTAATTTTGATTTAAGCTTTATATTTGCTCTATCTAAATAAATAGGACTTCTCATTTTAATATTTGTTTTTTCATATTCTAGATATAACAGATGTTCAGCCTTCGTTGAATGTTGACTCTTTTCTGATTAGACATTCTGAAGAGCAGGTAAAGAGTTTAGTTTTAAGCATATTTAAGCATATATGCATATATATTCTTTACTAAAATTCTGTTTTTAGAATAAACCCTTTAAGAAAAATAAACAGAATGCCGTTGGCTCACATGATAAAGTCTGCTTTGCATTTATTGATGATTCAAACCCATTTATTTCTGGAAACTGTAAGTATTCTTTCAAATTAAATTAAAGTTATTCATAGTCAAGTATCCATAGTGTAGAGATTACATTTTATTTTAGGTAGGCATTTGAAAGAATTGTGTTCTTCAGAGAAGATAAATTTCAACTCCTTTATTCCACACACATTCAATGAAAGAACAGAAACAGTCCATTCAGATAATGAACTTGTGAGGTTTTCTATTGATGGCATTTCCCAAAGTAGAACTAAATACAAGGTATGGATAACATAAACTTCATAATTTGAACAGATCTAATGTAACTTATTTCTCTGTCTTAAAAGGTAGAAGTAGTAGTAGAGAGTTGGTTTTATATTGCATACCACCAGACATAGTCTTATATTTATGGCGCTGAATGTTGTATGGGCTGCCGAGAAAACAGCCTAGTATCTAAAAGCCTTCACTAGAAAAAGTATTTGGCATTTAGGGCAAGTTTTTTTATTTATTCTCTTATTAAATTAAATATAATACTGATTCTATTGTAGAATTAATGTAATTAGTTAATGCCTAAACATTTAACAAGTAAATGATGTAAAATAATATATAGAAATATTATGGTGACAATCATCAGTCATTTATTTCAAATATTATTTATGTAGAAAGCTAATCATTTAGTTAAATAATTTGCTAAGACCTGAATGAACTCGAATTTATTTCAGTGTGATGTGGGAGATTGTGGAAAGGTATTTTTAAGTGAAGAAAAATTATTAAAACATAAGAATACTCATAATAAAGTATGCAGGATTGCACGACCAAGTGTTTTTGAATGTCCTGTTAAGAATTCAAGTAAATTAGAAGTGACCTGTCACAAAGTATTTTTAGTTAAAGAAGAGCTTATTAAACATATAAATGAAGACCACTCAGTAGATGATGCAGCATTTAAGTAAGTTGTACTTATAAAAGTAAATGTATAATATGTATAAAAATATTTTTGACCTTAAGTTATGCTGTGGTTCAACCAAGTATTGCTTATGGCAGGAATATTAAGCACCATTCAGAATGAAAAATGAAAATGTATAGTAAAGCTTTTCTTTTGATCCTAGGAGTAAAGATATAAAACATACAGAACACTTAACACATGTAGATTTTTTACAGAGACAGCAGGATGCACTACAGATATAATTGGATATCAGATTTTCAAATGTTGTTTAGTGTGTAATAACTAATATGTATGTAATCAATCTGTTTTCTGTTTTTGTACCTAAACGTAAAAATAAATAAATAAAATAAAAAATAAATCATTATACATAGTGACACCTCTAGGCTTACGATGATACCTATAAAATTTATGTCCCTTGTAAGCGTAGTAGTAACAAGGAACTTGTATTCATTTGTAACAATTACATTAATCATGATTTTAACTATAGTAAAGATAGTTTTTTTTTTCATGATAGATGTGACGTTTGCGAGCGTCGTTTCTTTTGGGCATCTGGCCTACGTGCGCACAAGCGTTCGCACGTTGAGCGTGCGTCTTTTGCGTGCCCTTGGCCCGAGTGTGGGCGTGTGTTCCGACACGCTTGTCGCCTGCGAGAACACAGCCGAGCGCACACTGGAGCCAAACCCTACCATTGCACTTATCCGGTTTGTTTGCATTAGTTTCATATAATTGCTATCATTTATGAGCGAATGATTCTGTTACGTCTGGACATTCAGGCTTCACGTCTAAAAACCATAAACATTATGCCTTCAATTGTTATTTCTTGTATTGTGGTTACTTTCACTGTACTTTGTAAATAATCATTTTGAAAATTATGTGTAAGTATATTTCTATATTTGTAGTACTTTTATGAAGAAGCACAACGACGCTCTCTCTGTAGCGGTTCGTATGCTCAGATACGCAAAAAAAGTTTACGGTTGGTACAGCATAGTTAAGATTTGATATTGTCTTTCGCACTTGTAGCACTTTGCTCTTACAAGCTGCAAATTACATTAAAAATTATCTTCCTAGCTGAGGTTTTAGTTGTACTTTATTATTTTCGTTTGGTAGAATTGCGACTGGTCGTTTCGAACTGCGAGCAAGCTACTGCGTCACTCGCGGCGTCATACAGGCGACCGACGTCATACATGCGTGCAATGCGGCCGAGCGTTTCTGCGACGCGAACACTTGCGCGACCACGAAGCTAGGCATCACACTTTAGGTAAACACTAATAATTTTTAAAATAAATTATTTCGTTTTATTTATGTAAGGTATACCTTAAAAAAGTTGAACTGATAATCGTTGACTTATAATATTTATTAAACATTTAACACTGTAATATTACAAGATGGCTTTAATGTTATTGTGTACGTTGCGAACTAGTGCACGATGCGCGCGTCACAAAAAAACTACCCACCCCGACACCATGAAGTTAGCATAGTCAATATTTTAAAATAAAAAAATATCAATTTCTTTAATTACGAAAAGATATTTGTTATGTGATATTTAAATAAACTTTATATTATTAGATAATGCGTCATAAATTATAATAAAACTTTCAATGTATTTGATACCTATTTTCTTTAACGCCAAAGAAGAATAACTTTTTATGCGTGTACACAAGTACACACATGTTTTTATTTGAACATACCTAATAAGGAAATATCGTTGTGATTTCTTCCTTAACTAGCTTTGTTATTTTTTCCTAAACTACAATCTTTTTTGAGGGCTTGAACCATCCAGCCCTCACAAAACATTGTGGATCAACATTTGCCTTGCAGCCGGACTTGTCTGCTATCGTCTTTGCTGATATTTAATAAAATTTATCAAGAACAATAAGATGGTTTTTCTTATATAAAACTTTTCTAATTTCAGAAGACTCATCTAATGCAGTGCAAGATAATAACACATGTGACATAAACGCAAAGCAACAGAAACCAATTAAGAAGTCTGATAAATCCACGGTATATATTCAAAAGCATGACATGATGTTTATCCTTGATTTTTCTATTAATGTCAATAAATTATTATTTCAGACCAAAGTGAAAAGAAAACAAAATACATGTAATGTTGAAAGTGACCCCGAGCGTCTAAAAAAAACTGGACAAAAATTCATGGTGAGTCCAATTCATTAATCTAAGATGGAATCTGTGGCCTCTATTAAACCATTTATTAATTTCAGGTTGAACTTTGGGAAGGAAATCAAAAATTGCTGGACCAACAGTCTGTTGCGGTACCCGACATGAATGATGACGATCTACCAAAGTCTGGGGATGTAAAGGATTCACTCTTGGGTCCTGGAAGTTGTGAAGACTTTGTGGCGTTCCCGGAGGAAGGGAAGGATCTGGTGATCAGTCACGGAGACAAAGAGTTTGTGATAACAACTGAAGATTTGGTGATTCAGACCAGAGAAGAGGGGGACTTGGTGATTACATCGCATTTTGAAGGAGAAAGAGATTTCGTATTGACGACCGGTCCTGATGATTTAGTAATTACTGGGGAGGAAGCAAGGGATGATCATGCGGCGCGTACGCATTGCACGTGGCCTCTGCAGAAGGCGGACTACAATTCCGATGATTATGTCCTAGAAGATGATGTTCAGGTATTTATAGCCGAAATGAAACGTGGTTTACTCACGATGTTTGCCTTTAACGTATAAGTAAATAAGCACATTGAAAGAAAAGATGGATGCCTCCACGTATGCCGCGGTTTGAAACTATGAGCTTAGGGATAAGAGACCCACGCTCAAGCCTATTATGCTAGTAGAGCTCTTCTTTTATATAAACATAAGAGATGGCGGGCTTATATGTATATGAATTGGTGGAAAAAAGTATTGATAGGGATATTTGGTCGTAAAAACCGATCGTAGTAACAGCTTTTTACGTTGTTTTTAACGCCCGAACCCAATATATAATCCACAATCTTAGAATTTTTTCAATCTGTGATCAGACCGTGACGGTCGATGGATCTCCTATCTGCATCCCAATAACCAAACCCTAACTAATAACCAAAACCGAAGACAACCCATTTTTGGCGACGAATATAATGCAATCTCTTCGCTCTTTACACACATGTTTGACAATGAATATAAACCAAATAAAGTATGTAAATAAAACCGTACAAATAATATTAAAATATACAAGTCGTATGTTTAAAACATATCGAATAGTTTTTTTATTATTTTAAAAACTGGTGTAAGTTAACATTTTAATATTGGAAAGTGCACAGTTGAACAGTCATTTTCATACAAAGGTATATCCATATACATCGATCCGACCTACCGTGGATAGCTTGTATCTACAGATGGCTATTACAATCCGTCGATTGGTTATTTGCACACTTTTATCAATATTTAAAGATTAAGGTGTCTATCTCATATGGTCAAAAATGGGTTGAGATAGGTTATTGGGTTTGGGCAATAGAATTGAGAATTGGAACTTTTGATTTTGGTCAATATAACCGATATGTTCTAAACGATGTCGTAAACGGTTTTGACATGATAATATGCTTCAATAGAATTTATATAAATATTGTTTTAGCAAAGTTAACTAGAATATATGTATTTATAGGTAGAGCAGTTAGAAGGATCAGAAAGTAATGTGTTCACTGTGCGAAGCGATCTTTTCCTTCACGGCAGTGTCTTCCACAATGATGATAGCGAGTAAGTCAATATTCACCAAAATTGCAAGATGGTAACAATTTTGTTGCGATTGAAAAAAGAATTGAAATTGAATTGAAATTGATTTGAAATTGAATTGAAATTGAATTGAAATTGAATTGAAATTGAATTGAAAGATTTAATAATTATGTATTGAAAATCTCTCCGAATTGCTATTCATAGTAGACAGTATTCTAATTATTTGGATTTTAAATCTTTGTCTTTTGCTATTTATTGATTGACCTTTCGTGTTGCAGACAGATGTGCAGTGCGGTACGTGCAAGTGTGTCTGAGCGTGTTCTGGATTCGGAACTCATGTTGGACGCACCCTCCGTGCATCTTGCGCAGGTCAGTGATCAACTTAATTTGGTTCTTTTCTCCTATTGATTGGACTATTTCAACTATGACGTATATCAACGTCTAGAGCAGAGTTTCCCAAACTTTTTGTGTCGTATTGCCATGTTTTTCCGTGTTGGCTAGACCCCCTATTTACCTGATATTGATTTCCTGTAAATTTCTAACTGTAGTGAAGTTAAGTGTTAATATTATAAGTAATTTATATGTTTTGATATTATAAGATAGTATGATAAGTAAATAGGTACTATCGGTGTATGTGTTGAGATCCACTATCTTGGACCCCCATTTTTATTTCATGGGCCCCCAATTTTTTTTTTCGATGAAGTCTATCAGGGTCTATACAACCTGCAACGGGTCTACCCCTTGCAGGTTGTCATAGACCCCTAGGGGTCGATATAGACCACTTTGGGAATCACTGGTCTGGAGTGGTGGTACATGTAGTACGATTAAATACTTCTACTATTTTTCTTGCTAATTAATAAGCTTAAAGTTTCTAGAAGATTCTTGAATCGAAAAAAAAGGGTAAAAATGATTTACTCATGTAAAAATGTTTGAATTAGGAATGTCTTACTTCCTATAAAGGTCAATTCCACCAAATTTATTTTTTTTTTATTCGAGGCATAATTTTTTAGATTATCTTTGCGCCTATGTGATTCTATTTAATTTGCGTTTTAACCCTCATTATGCATAAACTAGTAGTTATGTCCTAGCATTGTCAAAGAATGTTTCTTCTGAGTTTTAAATTTTTTGTGTGAAAAACTTTGTGTGTTAACTGCCGTCGACAAAATATGTCCGCTTTTCTTTGTTGAATTGAAAAAAGGGGGACTTGTGAATGGGCCACATGAATATCTACACGAATTACAAAATATGATTGTGGAGTATACGCGGCTGTTATTATTTTATTAATTTTTTAAAAATTGATACAGGAGGAGCTATATACAGATGCAGTGGACGAGTCGTCTTTCAGAGTTTTTCTTTTAAGTGGTGAAGATCTCACATGAGAGTTTTTCTAATAAAATTCGTATCTATTATTAAGAGTTAGTGTAAATGTATGAAAGGTAAAACTAGATTTTTCAAACCTATACTTTTTTTGTTCATTGAGTTTCAGGATGCGATAGAGATGCCAGATAGTGAACATTTCTTTATATTAATATTTAATAAGGGTGTTATTTCGAGAGAGGTCGCTACTATCTGAGATCAGGGACAGACCAATCTTGCAGTAATTGGCCGAACTTGTAATTCCCATATCGACTTTACCTCCAAATACATTTGTGTAAATAATATTCGCTGTCTCACGTTCCGATTGCAATGACCTTACTCTTTCAAGTGAAGTTAAAATTTCGTAAAATTCAAAATCAACATTGTATTTGTCTGGGGTTTTTACAACAATTAGAAACAGATGCCGATAGTTAGTATACAGATGGCGCATTTTTTAATTGAATACCGTTAGGAATTTGTAAAAATTATTAAGAGTAACATATAAAGACGGGCGTTGAAAAGGCCTATCTTTCTATCTATTTATAACTTAAAATTATTATTTTCTTATGGACACTGCGCCGACTGTGCTAAGTTAACTAAACATGCAAATCCTTGTCTGATTATAATTATTGTAGACCCCAAAAAAGTTCGGATCGGAGGTTCTTGAATGCGAATTATTAAGTTCAATATTGCAATCATAGGAATGGTTATTGTGAATTACGATGTATGGGTACTGGTATTGCGTCTCTATCGCTCTGCACCTCCGCAGTATAAACCAGATATTACCATATTTTTGATGATGAATGAACTGATGATGGTCCGTTGGGGCCAAAATGTATATTCTTAGTACTAAAAAGGTGCTCAAAATGTCATAGTTTTGTGTGAGGAAAGTTTTATGATACGTTTAGCTACGAACAGAAAGATTTAAAGAAGTAAGATCTCATGAGGATTATTTGAATTGTTAAGGAGCCCTTGTAAGCTTTATTGGATAACCATTACACATCGTTTGGCATATATTTACATTAATTAATTTTCTGGACAGAAGATTTTCTGTTTGTGAAATCACGTGTTTTCCAATTGTTTTTGTGCCCGAACTCGTCATTATTTTTTTGATATATTATATTTATTACCTTAATTTAAATTGTCTAGTTATCCTTGATGTTTTTGTGTCATATAAGAAGATCGATTTTATAAGATTAAAGGATTTAGTATTTGTTTTGGGGTAAATTACAGCGTCAAACATATAGTCATTTTTAACATCACAGATAATTTTTTATCAAGCCGACGGAAGTAATAAGTTGTTCATAGGACCTCTGTTATTCACGATATTGGTGCAGACGAATTTTTCTTTGTCTTGGTTTTTATTCAAAAACATTCACAACTTGAGACTGCAACGGGTCCATTGTTTCTCAACAATATTACATTTCGCAATTTCCTGCACGTGCTTAGATCCTAAGATTCTCTTTTGTTTTAAAACTCTTTTTTTGTTATCATTGAAGGTAGTATATTAGTTAATTAATCTTACAAAAGCTTAGAAGGGTGTTTTTTAAGAAAATTGAAGATGTTACCTAGATGTGTAAAGTACGAGGAAGGAAATGAAGGGATAAGATAACCAAGGCCAGATTTAGAGATAAAGTACAGACGCCATTTAAACATCAAAGATTTGGACAGTTGAAAAACTTGCTCGCATTTAAACTTGGAGCCGTTTCTTGTTTTCAACGCTAGGAAAATTTATAAATTTTTTTTTTATCTATACTAATATTATAAAGAGGAAAGGTTTGATTTTTTGTTTGTTTGTTTGTATGAATTGAATAGGCTCCGAAACTACTTGGCAGATTTGAAAAATTCTTTCACTGTTGGAAAGCTACATCATTCCTGAGTGACATAGGCTATATTTCATTTTCAAAAAAATAGGCATCCTTACTAAAATTACGATAACATTAACATTTGTTTATTATTTGATACAATTCTAACAGATGGCGCTGAGTTAAAGGTAGTAGTTTGGCAAGACGACGTTTGCCAGGTCAGCTAGTTTGTTATAAATGTTAAATTTTCAATCAAATTAGGAGAGTCGAGGCACCTGATTTGAAATCTCAGCTTAAGGCTTAATTCTTTGCCATATTTGGACCAGCGAAACTCTAGATAAGTGTTGAATTATTAACTAAATTTGGTGCAAAATTATATTTAAAAATTTGGCGTGCAATATTAGAGGATTTTATTATTTATTCAAATATTTTTTTCCGAAATATCTATTTTCGAGGTAGTTGGTTTTCCTTATCAACCGTTTGATAACGGGTAATAAGGACACACAACTCATAATTAATCATAACCACAATACCGTAAATTTAATAATTTCCATACCGGATGAAATACGTAAAAGTATTTCAGTTTGGTGATTAGTGAATTTAACAATAATTGGCCCAATATGGAGGAATGTCTGACACAATTATGGCTGGTATATTCGTAATAATGATTAAATTAAATTCAGGGTACATTGGTGGTATTAAACTTCACTTGTGACTAACTTCAGCTAACTCTAAGATGGTTAACATGTATAGTATAGGATTTTAATAAGGAGATGCTTTGCTCAATAAATATTTTGATGGTAATGAAGCCGTAATTAAGCCAATAACCGATCTCTGTAATTTAAACATTGTAAGGGTCTGTTTCACAATGTCCGGATAAGTTCCAAATAAGCTATTTATTACTTATTGGTAGGATAAACAGTATTTTTGCGTTTCACGACTGTCAGATAGCGCGAAGTTTCTTATTCGGAACTTTTATGTTTCGAATAATTTATGTGTTGCATAGCTATTTGGTACTATATCCATACATTGTGAAACAGACCCTAAATGTGTGAAAGTATGTACAATGTTTTAAGTCTAAGTTTTGCTGGTTTACGGAATAATTTACCTTAAGTGCAATATAACGTTAGGTGAAAACGTGCAGTATTGAGACTGATGAGGTAATTTTTTACCTATGGCTGTCGAATGAATGATTTTTATAGCCTTTTTTTTTACTTTTATGTTAGATACATTGTAAATTAGAAGAATCTGTGTCGTGATCATTGATAGTAAATTTTCTATAAGCGTCGTATTTTGTACAGGACACATTTTAATTACGTCAATTAATAAGAGTTTTTACCAATGGATGGACCTACTAGTCTTCTAGGTACAAAGGTAACTTTAAACGTTGGTAATTTCTCGCAATCGATGTTATACTGTAATTAATACTTAGCTACGTTACATTACATTAGAACATAAGAAAATATATATTTTTGGAAATGTTGACTTGAGTATAAGACGGCTTATTTTTTGAGACTGTTGTCCTAAAAAACTTTTGTTACTTTTTATATTGGTATTTTTATGTTCTGTTGCGGATTCGTATCACTTTATTTTTGATATAAAGATAAGATGTTAATAAAACAAACAAAGCACATAAATGCAATGTTTTATGCTTTTGGCGAACGGGCATTGATTTAACGAAAATAAATAAAGCCAAAAATGTTCCATATATAATCAAGAGTCGTGGAAGTACCGAAGCAGAACATTCAAAATTCAAAATTATATTTATACATTTTACATTAGGTTGTTATTGTATACAAATTTGTTTTTGAGTTGTATTTTCGCACAGTACAGACGTTAAGTCCTGTTATTTCTTAGTCACATATCATATTATAGTCTTGTTATTTATTTTGTATTAATTGGTTGCTTTGTGTTTATGCGAGTTTGCTATAAATAAATGTTGTAAAAATGCATAGTTTTTTATTAACCCTCAACACTTGTAGTTAGAAATTCGAAATAAAACGCACAAAAACCACTACAATTGTCTTTAATATAAAACATCCGTACTTTGTACGTCACTTATTACATCTATTCTACCATTATGACTTTCAAGTACTCAATTAAGTACATTAACGGAATGAAACGCACACTGAAAACTATATTCTAAAAAATATATACCAAAGATTAAAGCCCTTGCCATAAGGTCCCTTTAGAGTATATAAGAAGTCAGTATTTACAAAAAAGAAAGTAAAATTATCTTTGGGAACTAGAGCTGGGGCTAAAAATATTTACGTGCCTTAATTGCCTTGGTACAATTCTGTGGAAAATCATCCTGTAAATGTTTAAACGAAGAAACTTTTTTTATATTCTTTCGATAATTCTATCTTCGAGACGAGAAACTCTCCTTCTAAATGGGCCTTTATTTAATTGACACTGAGTAGTTTCACTATGAAATGAGTTCTTTTGATTTGGCGACACGCACATAAATGTAAAATATAGCCTATAATAGTGATTATTATAGTGCTCCATAAGTAGTGACAGTCAAATCAAGTAATTTGCACGCTCGTAAAGATAATTTGGCATGTATGAAAAAAAATTTGTTCATGCCTCTACCAACTTTTCATTATACTTATATAATATTATACATATAAACCAAATGATTAAAACTACGTTTAGATGTTTTTAATTCATACTCTCAGAGAGTTTCTGAACATGTATAGATCAAGAATTACAGAACTGTTTTGTATTGGTCTCGATGCTTAACTTAGTCAGATTTTGCGATTACTTTTAGTAAGAATTGAGCTAAAAAAATATTGCAAAGTGACTCAAGTGGAATTTTAATTCAAAACATTTTTATACAACAAACTATGATCATGGTCGCCGCAGCATGTTTGTCCATTGTCCAGAAAATTTATAAATGTGCCCCGAATTATATTTATAATTTTCTCACAAAACGTTTCCTTATCATTTTGCCAAAGACTTGGGTACTTAACAGGAAATTGAATGAAGGTTGATGCTTTCACAAGTCGTTATGATAACTTCATTGACACTCAGCATAATTAATGAGAACAGAGAATAATTAATGAGAATGTTTAAAGTTTTATGTGTGTAAATGGGTATTTTTATCACCTCGGTGGTTTGATGTAACTAGTGAAATTGAATGCAATAATTAATAACTATGTGTACTCGGAACTGTATATGTACTTTTTCAGAAGTAGTCAGTGAGTAATGAATTATTTACATATTCATAATTGAATTATATACTGAAAATATATACCTTATTATGACATCAGCCTCTTATACAATACCTGTATTGCTTAGTACGTTACAAAAACATCAGCTTGTTGAGAAAAGTTTATAAACATTAGTAGTGTTTAATAAGTATTAATAGCGTAAGTGTTTTACGCTCAACCAATCCATAAAACTTTATATATAATTATTACTATTATCTAATTTCCCACAAAATAGTCTTTTTTTCTGCGAGGAATATGTACCTACAAGGAATTACCAATCAGGTAACAAAAACCTTACCTTACATAAACAGAAAATAAATCTAAAACACAGGTTCTTAATCTATACGGCACCAGAAATTCCATCTGGCGGTGTAAACGGTAGGTCTAGACTGGTGGTCCTTATGATAGCTACAGAAATCTTGTCTCTGCATATTGTTAGACCCCACATTACGGCGTAAAGCACAATTAGCGCTGCCAAAGCTGCAGCAACCAAAGCCAAGGATCGGTGTGTTTGTCGCCAATCCAATATTTCATATATAAATGGATTTCCAAGGCTGAAAGTTACAAATACAATAATCAACCAGGGGAAGTTTTTCAAACCATTTTTAATACACAAGTCAAAATTGCTATGAGTCAGACAGAAACGAGTTGAATTTTTCTTTTAACAAACTGACCTTGTATAAGCAAATAATCGAATACAGATTTACTCACGTTAATTATGAACAATGACTAGTGATTGTCTACAACAAGTTTATCATTAAATGATTATAATTAATAGATACTTAAAAGTTTAGTAATACGTATATACTTGCGTGATCTAATGACAAATAGAAGTTAGATCTTTGTGGGCTAAAGTATATCTTGCTAGTGTAAAATGCTTGGAGAAAAGCAATGTTCTAGCAATATTTCAATTCTGGTTTTATTATTTGAATCTAATGTGTACAATATCTTAGTGCGTTCGTTTAATTAGGATTAAAACATAATAAATAAATTTTTTACATCAAATACGTGGCAGTTGATCATCACAGTTTATGCGCATACATACAACGACGAAAACAAGTGTAACGCGGAGGTTAATTATTTTGTTAATTTGTATTAAAATGATGTTATCATAATATTTAAAAAACAGTGACGCAACAATCTTTAGTTCTTATGTTCATATTTCTGCATCTGTTTCCTGATTATTTGTTCTTTCTAATCAAATCTAGCCATATCAGCCTTCTGTGCATGGCAAATGCCGTCAAGCAAATGCCGATGCAGACATAATGTACATCAGTGCACAGCCGGGGATCGAACCTGCGATTGATGAGACTCGCACGCTGAAGTCACTGCAACACAGCTTCACTATAGACGCTTCTATACTACAGACCTTGTAACCAACCCATCAGCTATTTGAAATTGTTGATCATCGAAATTATTGTTGGCATTTCTCAGGTCATTTAGATCTGTATGATCAATTATCCGACGCCAAGTTAAATATATAGTGTGAATATTGATACTCACCTGTCTGTACCTCCGGCGGCATAGTATATGCCGGAAAATATCGAATACCATAACCCTACAGCTATGGGTTGATATATGTGTACGAATCTAAGAGGTGTCCTTGAAAGTAGAAATTCGCTAAACACTATGCACGAGTTGAACCCATGTGTTGATAGATCGAGCCAGAAGCTGTTATCGCGTTCTTCATCTTGTTCTGAGAAAAACAAAAATACGATTAGTTATTGAGGCTAAAAAGTGTTCTGTTGGTTATTCAGATTTTCGAAAACCTTTTTGATATTCAAAATATTTTTTTAGAAACGTTTTCAGTTTAATAGCTTGATATAATTGTAAAATGTAATAAGCATATATTACGTTTAATGCTTAGAAGCTTTAATGGCCACATATTGTCAAAACGTGTTTAATTCACAATTTCTTAAAATTCATATTTCATTTTGATCAATTTCCAATAAATTGATTTTGTGGTTGAAATTTTTGTTCACATTATGTATTGATACACTTTACCTGGATTATAAAGAAGGATCCAGTAAAGTCCGGTTATCATTAACGAGAGGATGAGTGCGATGTTGTAAGTGAGCCAGTAAGTACTCACATACCAGGGTAGGTTTCCTTCGCTGATATCTGAAAACCGAAACATACTTATTACCTCTTCGTATCGTTTGAGGTCAATGATATTTTTGTTGGCGACTACTACACATTTAAATAAAACTTCTTTAACGCATTTAATGACTTAGCTTTTCCAAGTAAATACAATAAATTCTTTACTGTTGCAATAAAAACTAATAATGTGTACTATTAATCTTTCTAAGTTTTATTATTTTGGTTTATTTTAAATCGAATATAAGTTAATACTTTTATTTAATCAAACTACGTAATAATGTGTACTATTAATCTTTCTAAGTTTTATTATTTTGGTTTATTTTAATTTTCGAATATAAGTGAATACTTTTATTTAATCAAACTACGAATGTGGCATGGAATGTTTGAAAAAAAAATATCGTCAGTATAAACTCAGCAGCGAAGTATTTCATCACACAAAGACTGGTAATTATGGGTCCATGTTCGTAGTTCCGAGGCTGCGACTATCACGCAATCTATGACGCCTTCGTCGCATAGTAATAACTAATAAGCAATATCAGTTGAAATCCCGCAGTGGGGAAGCTGAATGGCTGGATAAAGGGTGTTTACACTGTGACAAGTATTAAAACCCACGTAACATACGCTTCAAAAGCCTTTACCGCAAACAGCCAACTTTAATACGTTTTAGGTTTTTAGTATCGTATTTATTTTGTAGAGAGAAAATCTTGAAGCTGTTACAAAAGCGCATTCACAAAAAATACTTATTCATTAATATCTTTTATTCATGAATTAAAGGTAAATTTAAATTTATATTGTTTTAATCTGGATTAATAAAAGTCTATTAAAATAAAAGGTACATAACAAGGTCAAGTAAACATTATGTCGATTACGGGTGTCATCAAGCAAAGACTGTTGTAAAACGTTTCGTAATGTTTCCTATCGCGGAGTAAAAGTGGGTTTCTCAGAAATATTAAAAAACTGGTAAATTATTGCGTCCTGGGTTATACTGTTATATCTGGTTTCGGGATTTTAAAAACTGCTCAAGTTTATTTAGAAAAAATTGACGTAGATACAAGTTTAACGTATTTATTATTTGTAACGGCTCGTGATGTATTTTTATTATATGTATTTATAAATGTGCCAGTCAAAATTATATTAATTATGCTATATTTTATAAGGAAACTAAAATTTCAACATTTAATTAATGCAGGCTACTTATTAATTTGATTTACGATACTTTTAATTCCGAAATCCGTATTCTTTAACATGCCAATGGTCCATAGTGCTTAATGTAATAATTAATAATGAACATTTTATTTGTATGTCATTAGTCAATTAGTCGAATAATTTCTTATATTTTTATGATAGGGTTTCCTATATCCTATATTAATTAGTTTTATAATTACATGTAAACTATTGCAAGCTTAAAATAAAAGCAGTCTCCTTTTTTCCCGCTTTGTTCCTGCTAACTGACCTTGACAGTGATACGCAATGGTTATGGCCAAAATTTAAGGCAAATCCTTGAAATATTCTATAATGTTAAATAAATTTGTTAAATAGATATGTTAAACTTTTCCATAGATTCTTCTACACTTCGAACGTACTATCCAATATATCTCAGATAAAATCAAAATCTAAGACCGTTAATGAACATTACCTTAGTTTAAGCTATTCATTAGTATTGTAGAAAATTAAGTCAACATAATATTACTTATTAGCCATAATTATTGTATCTTTTTTTGTGAACTTTATTGTAAGAAAAAAAAAAACTATCCACTAATTTTTATTGTGATCCTAGAATACAATTAAATGGATTCACACATTATACCCAAGTTAATAAAGATTATCATAAGTAATGGACTCTCTCGATTCTGAAGTAATAAAAAAACAAAACAAGTATCTGAATTATCGCGTTCAACTAAACAAACTCTACAATTTTTAACATTCATTGTATTATTTGAATTATACAAAGTATTATTATCTATACATCTTAAAGGCCTTTTTCGTGTCACGTATTAGTGTAATAAATAAGTGGATTTAATCAAACCTGGAAGTTTTTTAAAAGTAGCGACGAGTGATACGGTTAGCCCGCTTAGTGTCATCAGAAAAACCAATAACATTCCCCAGTTTGTCAGAAATATAAGCCAATACGGGCTGGCTGCAGAATAGACAGACCATGCGAAGATTCCCGCCGCCGCAGCTGCCAGCATGAACCTCATGACTAGCATAGGTACCGGAGACTCTCCCTTTTGCCATGACGTGAGGTAAAAATCACTTAACTTCTCATTTGAGAGCACCCACAAATCAGAGAGCGATATTTTTTTTCTAGAATATTTCACCATTTTCACTTTTTAAAAATAAAGCATTTCAAATGTTCATCTCAACTCAATGATGCCCAAGTTGTGAGATAATAATTTCACAACGCGAATACATTTTAGAGTGTCTTATCGACGATATCATTTATCACTTGTCAATACAGGTGGACATGTAACAAAATATGAGAAATTGTGTTAAATAAAATTGAGTGGTCTTAATAACTTCCGTCTGTTATAGGTTTGTTAAATGTACGGTCGGCACGTCGCGTTGTTGAGCGTTTCGCGGTGGTCTGATCATTGCGCGGAGGTTGCATGTTGCACAGTCGCCCCGTAGCCCTCTTGGTAAATATTTATGTAATTCTTTCTTTATATCAGAACTGGATTTCATGACTCAATGTCAACAAATGCAAGATACGTAATACTACTATGTTGTAGTACGTAACTATTCTTACTATCGTAAAGGTATTTAAAATAATCCTTATTAGACGTATTGGAATTACGAATGTTTTTACAATTTAATAAAAAATACGTAGGTATTTGAAGAATTCGCCATTGAATAAAATTTAATGTATACAAAATACTATAATATTATAAGTATTAATCATGCAACAACTATAAATATTTTATATATTTTTTACTTGGATAGATTGCTAAAGTATTGTTATGTGTTTAAAGGCCTCTTAGAGTTGACGACTGGATGTCAAAATCAAGAATGAACATTGTACAATTAGACCAGTGTCGATAATTTTTGAAACCAAAAAAAATTACAGTAGGATGAAACCCATTAGAAATGCAGGGGAATATGATCAAAATGAAAGGAAAAATAAATTACGGTCGATCCGAGTTCGGGAAGTGGGAGGGGGGTGACTTTTAAGGGGGAAAAATTGTTTATCTTGATTTCCGGCGAAACTACCAGTCCTATGGAAAAAAGTTAAATGGCAAAGTTGTAGGTCATAAAAAGATCTACAACTTTGGTATTTACATTTTTTTCACATAACCTCAAAATTTAGGTGAAAAATTCAAAAAACCAAGTTTTTTGTTTTTTATTTATATCTTTTTTAAAAAGTTTTCTTTTTCTACGAAATTTGGTGAAAACTTACCTTATTATGTCCCAAATATACTGTAATTTATTTGATTAAAAATATTTATTTTTTCGCCTCATTTTAACTTAATATCAAAAAAGCACCCTAATTTTCAATCGAAAATTCTGACGTCAAAATTTGAGCTTTTTTCAAAAAGTTTGGGGGCTTTTTGTTCGTTGAAATATCTACTTTCTGATGGTGTAAAAAAAAATATACATTACTATAGGAAATATTATTAGAAAATGCAAAAAATTGAAAAAACCTCAAATTCGAAAATTTTCTTTTAATTATGTACAATTTTGAGGTATTTATTAAAATTTACACTTTAATTACTCAAAAAACGTAAGATTTAATGCTTCATTGATAAACGAAAAAATTGCAAATTAAAATATACTTCTATAATTAACAAACAAATAAGTTAATAAAGTTAATATTTAATAAGACATCTACAATATTTTGAAAAAGTTGTAGAATCTTCTGTAAATAATATTTGTAGATGCCTATTTATTGCTGTTTTAAGATAATTTATATCCCTGAGTGACCTTCGGTGAATTTTGAATTTTTCTTTGAATAAAGTAAATTTCTCACAAATCACTTAGTGTAACTCAGCCTGCAGGTGTATTTTTAAAAACGATGTTGTACACTACTCTGTATCTCGAATACTGGCTAACGGTTTTTACAGCTGCTACGAAATAGCAGGTAGCAGTAAGGCCCAGACCCTCCTAGGTCCATCCCCACTTCTCAATGAAATAACTTACACTGGGCTAAAATTCACCGAAGGTCACTAAGGTATATAAATTATCTTAAAACAGCAATAAATAGGCATCTACAAATATTATTTACAGAAGATTCTACAACTTTTTCAAAATATTGTAGATGTCTTATTAAATATTAACTTTATTAACTTATTTTTTTGTTAATTATAGAAGTATATTTTAATTTGCAATTTTTTCGTTTATCAATGAAGCATTAAATCTTACGTTTTTTGAGTAATTAAAGTGTAAATTTTAATAAATACCTCAAAATTGTACATAATTAAAAGAAAATTTTCGAATTTGAGGTTTTTTCAATTTTTTGCATTTTCTAATAATATTTCCTACAGTAATGTATATTTTTTTTACACCATCAGAAAGTAGATATTTCAACGAACAAAAAGCCCCCAAACTTTTTGAAAAAAGCTCAAATTTTGACGTCAGAATTTTTGATTGAAAATTAGGGTGCTTTTTTGATATTAAGTTAAAATGAGGCGAAAAAATAAATATTTTTAATCAATTAAATTACAGTATATTTGGGACATAATAAGGTAAGTTTTCACCAAATTTCGTAGAAAAAGAAAACTTTTTAAAAAAGATATAAATAAAAAACCAAAAACTTGGTTTTTTGAATTTTTCACCTAAATTTTGAGGTTATGTGAAAAAAATGTAAATACCAAAGTTGTAGATCTTTTTATGACCTACAACTTTGCCATTTAACTTTTTTCCATAGGACTGGTAGTTTCGCCGGAAATCAAGATAAACAATTTTTCCCCCTTAAAAGTCACCCCCCTCCCACTTCCCGAACTCGGATCGACCGTAATTTATTTTTCCTTTCATTTTGATCATACTCCCCTGCATTTCTAATGGGTTTCATCCTACTGTAATTTTTTTTCATTTTTTACTATTTTTGAAGGCTTCGGCACTGGTCTAAATGGAGAATAAAAACTTAGAGTAGTGTTTTGTTACAGAAAATCATTTTTTAAAAGTGCTATATTAGATTTGAAAATTATTGTACGTCGACCTGTCCTACTGACTGATATTTTGAATTTCTCTTTCAACAGACGAGTTTGCGCAATTATTTATGACGGAACATTGCAATACGTATGTAACAAACCGTGGATAAAATTATAATTAAACGTGTGTTTGTTATGTATACATGGCAATTGGGAGTAAATAAATAAATTAGGAATAAAATAAATATATTATTCAAAATTTGAAAATCTACCAATATAGTTAACATTCAGGACATAATCGATGGGAATATTTATTACACATATCGTTCATTCATCATTAAACTTATTGAAGAACTGCTTATACCATATAGTAGCAAACTAAAATACTGAACAATATCAAAATATGGCTAAATATACATAATGACGTATTTTATGTTAAAAAGTATCGCGGCCTGCATGTTTTTGTTCTAGTGCAAACATAAAAAGCGACTAAAAAACATCTTAAAATCTAATTTTGTCGGATGTAACAGCAAAACAGCTCAAACTGTCGCTTCCGTCGTCCCTCTGGTCCTCAACGCAATGTCCTCCTGAGTGTTGACCGTAACTGAAGGTCGCAAAATCTTGTTGGCAATGGCGTCTCGTGCTGCCGCCAATCCAATAGTAACGAAGTGCAAGCTTACTAGCAGTAAGAGTGTTATAAATATCACTATTATCGCAGTCCCAGGATTGCCCCAATATACCACTGGATAAATGTATGGGTCACCTAACCTGAAACAAACGTAAAGAGGGATACGATAAGTAGGTAAATTTGAGTTAAACACCTGTGTTGACTTTGAATTACGTAACCGCGTGACATTTTTTTACGATTGTATTTATTATAAAGTATAAATTTAATTTTCCTTTATATTTATTATGGTTTATATGTTTTACAAGGTGAAGTTAATAACTAACAATTTTTACAATCAAAGTTGCAGCATTTATTCTTCAACGTTTTTTTCGGACAATAGCATTCAATATGGATTGAACGATTTATTTGTATTCGCTTACTTATTTTGAGAGCCGATGATATATAAGTATTTTTACCATTAATAGTACCATTAATAGTACCATTAATAGTACCATATAATAATATTAATTATAATCAATTAAAATTTTAATTACGAGGACAACTTAATACAAAGTTATTGTTCTGCGTTTATAAATAAGAATCACAGAGACAACAGAAATCACAAAAAATAATCTCCCAGTATATTTTTATATTATCAATATTCATAAAGGATAAACACGTGAATCAATTAAATACACGTGACCTACATTAAAGCGAATACTGAATAGGTAAACATTACCTGATTATAGAATTGAGATTAAAAAAATTATATACGTTTTTCTATTTAAACCGACCGGCGTCGACTAGATCAATTTGAGATTTATAATCGTCATTTCATATATATACTTTTTAGCTAATTATTTCAATATTTCCCCCAAAATAGATTGGTGTTGTCAGTAAGAAAGGTTTAATTTTTAAGTTGCAGTACAACGTCAATCCCATGAGATTAGTCTATGGGTTGCTATGGTCTGCGTATCGCTCCGGTAATTAAAGGAAACATGGTATACTTTTCATGGATTCAAACTGGACGAGCCAAGCTATTAAGCGTCGTGATTATCTAAATCCTAAGAAAGCCTAAGAGTATAGCCAGACACTGTCTTTACCATTTTAAAAGCACAAAGCATTTCAATTCATACAATAAATATTATTTACTGTTTTGTTGTAAGTGCTAAATATAGAGTGAAAATAATATCTTCTATTATTTTAAGCAATACGTAAATACGCTATTAACGGTTCGGGCCTTAATTTATAAGACCTGTAATAAAATGAAAACGGTAGTTCATAGTAGTGCTTGCTTCGACAAATGTAATAACTTAAAAATCCCCACACCGTCTATCCTAAATTTTGCTTTAGAGTTGAGACAGAATTGCAAAAATATTCTCGTTAAAATGTAACATTTCTCTACTCGAACTTTTGTCTTGATTAGTCAGGATACGTATATAAACAAATAGAGAAATTTAATTGAAGTTAAAGCTAGTAAATAATATTTCGTAAAAACTTATATACAGAAGTACTTACGGATTAGTTCCATTAGCGATGTAGTATATGAGATTAAAGACGACGTAGATGCAGGAGAAAATTATGGGATGCACTACGTGTACAATTCGAATTTTGTGTGACGCGCCGAGCAGAAAAAGAAACATTACCAGGGAGTTAATTCCATGTATGGCTATGTCGAGACCTCGACTCACTTCCTCTTCAACACCCTCTGAAAATTGTACCGATAGTGGTTACAACCATAGGGAATAAATGTATTCTGTTACCTAACATCAAGCGTCTGTGAACATGAAACAAGCTTTATAATAATAATATAGTCTTTATATTCCGAAACTCTGTGATCTATGATCTTTTATGTATTTTTACATAGTATATCTCGGAGTTCGGTGTCACTCTTGGCAAGGGCCTCCTCTAACTATTTCCACGATTCTCTATCCTTTGTGACTCTTCTCCAGGTGATTAAGGAGTTTAAGTCCTGGTATTGCTCGATGCTAGATATATAATATATATTTTTTTTTGTTAGAGAGCGGCGATCCGATCTTCCAACGGCGATCAACCGTGATGGGAAGGCCTTGATTAGGTTGTTTTAGAATGTGTTTTTCATATTTATTTTGTTTTCAGGTAAACAAATAATTAATAATTATTCTAGAATGCAAAGTAAAGTACCTTCATATAGTAAGGTCCAGTAAAATACAGTGATGAGAAAAGCCAGCGGTACTGAGATGTTATATAAAATCCAGTAGGTTTTTACGTACCACGGCAGCGAGAACTGAGTTCCTGAGAAAAAAGGGTTAGCAAAACTGTTACTATTCATAATTATATAAAATGCCGTTACATAATAAGATGTATTTTTTGCTTTGTAGTAAGTAATACGTATTAGAGAAAGTACAATTTTCTTTTGATAAATCATTCTATAATTGTAACTTACAATAAAATAATTTTAATAGCAAAAATATAAACTATGAAATACATCACAATAATTTCATAGAAACATTATGATGCATATATACGTTGTAGTTTTACCGAGTATATTAACAGGTATATTGACAAAACTATTAACAAGAAGGCACTCACCAATTGGCCCATATAAATAACAACGAGCTGAGATTCCTACTCCAAATCCAGTTGCGAGCACCATCATAACTAGTCCCCAGTGAGTCAGATATATGAACCAGAATCCAACAGAAATTGGACTTAAAACATATGTTATAAAGGAAGTGAGGACAATGCCTACAGAAGTCAAGAAAAGCAGAATTCTCCATATTAAAAGTGGCACTGGTGAACGCGTATTTTGCCAAGCGCTTAGAAAAAAATGAGATGGTTTTTGGTATTCTAAACCAACCATATGGAGTTGGCACTCCTCCTTAAAGAACTCCTTAATGGCACTCATGGCAGTGACACATTACAACTAATGGTTTTTTATTTGTGTAACCTAAAATAGTTATCGTTAAAAACCGATACCGTATCTCCTGATAGCACATTCACGGTAATCTTGCCAAATGTTTAATGTAACTATTCAGCGATTCTTAGTATATCGGATTGTATCATGTTAATTGATAATTTAATCCACCTAGATAAGATATTTAATGTATGGGTTTAGTATCCATGGCAGCTCTAGGAGATTTTTTTATATATAGAATTTATAGTCAATTATAAGGATTTGATCAGATAGTGTTGGCCTAGTGGCTTCAGCGTGCGACTCTCATCCCTGAGGTCGTAGGTTCGATCCCCGGCTGTGCACTTTCTATGTGCGCATTTAACATTTGCCCGAACGGTGAAGGAGATAGTTAATATTGATTGAATAATTCATAGAAATTACTAGTAACATTTTGGATGTATTTTATCTACGGACGATGACGAGGACTATGGACGTCTTTTTAATCTTTGGTATTTATTTAACATATTTCTTCCCCCAAGTTAACGGAAGGATCATGAACCAGTTTAAAAACTGACTGGCCCGAAAGCCCCAGTGCCGTAGGTCGAGAAGTTTACATTGGCTATGGGTATTTATATATTTGGTTATGGGTAGGTATTATGTACATTGGTTATTTTACCAAATCTTAATTGTCTTTTATATTTTATAGGTAATGTATAAAACAAACGAAAAAAAATATAAAATATATTTACGTAATTAAGTACATTATACAAATTATATATGTATAGTTAAATAGAATTATATTCAACCTATTCTATATTTTATAGGAAGGAGAATGTGATAATAATTACACGTATCAAAAGAAAATACAACAATTAATACTAGAATAAAATAGTACTTGATTACCATGTTCATATTTCAAGTTAAAAGTACGTGCCTTCAAAATATATTACTAATTGTAAAGGTAAAATATTTAGTAGTGATATTTTATGTAGGAAGTATGAACTAAAGCTCTCAATTCAAAAAATTAATTTACATACGAGTCAATAACTATTCATAAAACGTTATGGTATCATAATGTCTTGAGTTATTTAGTTGGTACTAGCCCGTATGTCAAATCCAATACGTTTTTGATATACGGAAGTCATGATTTACCGCACTGCAGCAGAAGATTAGGCATAGACACTTAAAACTCATGGGATTAATTTAATGCTCCATTACCTTATTTATAAGCGTATAAATCTCAAACATTTAACCTATTCAGACATACAGTTTATACACTTTAATACCCTGAAGTTATATAAACAAAAATTCACTTATATTAGGTAATAGCTTTCAATACAGTGTTCTTAATTCCTCAACTGTACATATTACTCGAAAAATCCATAGAATTATCATTTCGATACCGTTTTCCAAGGGCATCCCTTGCTACAGATAGCAAGGTAATGATTACATGAACTAATATGATAAGAACAGCACAAAATACTACAGCTATTGACGCCACAGCCGGCTGTTCCCAGTCTAACATGGGGTAGATGAATCTGTGTCCGAATCTGTAAAAATACTTTATTTTTTAGATGGTACACATTTTTTAATCCGAAATGTGATGTAAAAATTATTATCGCTGTTAAATAAGTTTACAAGTTTTTACGAATAAGAGTAAAAAAATATTGCCATGCAGTGTATTCATATTATAATTTAAAAAAAAAAACTTTTTTTTGTGTTCACTTTATGCCTAATGTAAGTGAAATATTACTTAAATGTTAATACATGTGATATGACCGTTTGATTTTTAATATTGAACTACTTATAGTCTAAGATCCAGCCCTAAATCGTCCTTCACCGGGGTGAGTAATGAACGAAACATATTTTAAATGAAATTTTAAATATAAAAAAATAAATAAACGATGGGTTCGCTGAATAATTCCTGGACAGGCTATATTAAATTATTAATTAAAAAATTTTTTTAATGAATAATTGCCGGACTATAATTCTAATTTTTAAAATTCGCAAACCGCACTTAGGTCCAACATTTTTGCAGTGAACCTTATATCGTATACGTGTTTGCAATAAAACAGCGCTCACGTTGATATAAAATTTATTGATTAATCATTAAAAGTATAAAAACCTACTATCAATATACCTGTGTATACCTGTGAACCTTGTAGTCCGTCCAGGAAAAAAATAAAGAACCTAACAATTGCACATTTTACAAGTCTCATACTTTCAGCTGGTATAAGATTTTTTTATTACTCTCATCAGTACAATTTTTAATAAAAAATCATTTTTTAATTAATAATTTAATATAGCCCGTCCAGGATTTTTTCACCGAACCCATTGTTTATTTATTTTTTAATATTTTAAATTTCATTTAAAATATGTTTCGTTCATTACTCACCCCGGTGAAGGACGATTTAGGGCTGGATCTTCTACTATTACCTATAAATAAAACTATTAATAAAATATGCAATAATGTTATATTAATGCTATTCCGCTCTTAGCATTTTTCTGACATTTTTGTGCGCCTGGTAGCAGCATCGCATCGGTAGTTTACAGCGGGCGTTACTACTAGATAATATTTAATTAGTTTATTTAATAATTGAATATGTAAAATAATTTCTTTTATAAATGAATTTTCTTCGTGAATAACGTGAAATTCAAGATAAATGGACGTTATATGCATATAATAAAAATTAATTCAAATTTATGATAAGATTCTGTACTTTGGCCAACTAATTAAATATAATATATTTACGGCTCCATGCAATTATAATCTTCTATTTTGAACTATGTGTAATCGTCAGATAATTTCTAAAAAAACATTGGAATTATTAAATACGGATAAGTATGAGTAGGTAGTAGTTACCGTTAAAATACATGGTACCAAAAGCTAAAATTATTATATGTAGTCATGAAATTTAATAAAACTTACTGGTCAGTGCCGCCTGCTGCCCAGTAAATAATACTGAAGAACATGTAGATCAGAGCAACGCAAAACACATTATAGAAGTGTAGTAAGTACATGGGATGACGAGATGTTAGCAGTAGTAATAACATCACCACACTATTTATGGCGTGGATGAAGATATCCAGTACTTTGTTTGGTGCAAATTCTAATCCAGCTGAAAAAAAGCGAGATTTAATTTTCTAGCTGTCTTCATATAGGCTGTTAGACAAATGCGTATTAAAAATTATAAGTTTGTAAACTTAAATATTGATACTGTTTTGCACTTATGTTTTTGAATGTTGAGACTTATACAGAATAATTTAAAAAACGAAACTAATGTATTATATATATAATATGCTGTTTTAACTAACACAGTAAATATAAACTGTCCGACACAAATTGTTTTTATAAATAATTTGTAATAAAACAGTTTCTTGATTCAATGGGTAACTGATCGATAAAAATAGAAATAGACATATGCTACAATCTTGGCCTCAGATTTCAGCCTTCTGAATTAAACGTTATTGATTTCTGTAAGTATACATATGTCTACCTAGGAACATCCAGTGGCATATATGTTCGAGCCCACGTCCTAAGTCACGTGCTCGGTCTGTACTGTCTACAGCTGTGATTCTCAACCTTTTTTTTGTTACGGCACATATTAAACGATTTAAAATTTGGCGGCACACAAAGAAAAAGATAACAACTATTTACTTACTACAACACACTCCATAAATAGTTTATGGCAAAAGTTTTAAATATACAGAATAAACTAATATTTGCTTCAATAATAATAATTTAATTAAAAGTTTATTACGGGATTAATTACAAGCTAATAATATAGAAACATAGGTTGAGAATCACTGGTCTACAGTCTAACACTGCTACTTCGTGTCCATAATGTAATGGATAAGATGAATCCTAGAATGAAAACTAAATATGGAATATTACCGGCTTCTTCAGAGTCTGCTAATCCGGATAAAAATGCCCAATAGAAGACCGTAATAAACACGGCTAAAGGTACAGCGACATTGTATATCAACCAGTACACAATTATATACCAAGGCAGTCTAAATGACGTATCTGAAACGAACAGCAATTACATTTTTTATGGGAAAAAAACACTTTAACAGGGATTTTGGGTAGCGATGTAATCATAATATTCTATCTATTAATCACTATATTATAAGAGTTAATAGTTTTTTTTTTAGTTTCAACAGATATATTATAAGATTATTTAGTGTGAGAGTACAAGTGATCAGAGTTCTTCTAATCGAAACCAATTTTCTTTCTTGAATTGAATTCGGATAGCACACTGATAATAATCTTTATCCACTTAAATATTCGATATTTAATCGTTTTTATTATCTGTTACCGCGTGCTGCCGTGATGTTTCTACTATGTACTTATATAAAAGGTAAAGTATTCGTCACCACAGATAAAGCGGGTATATTATATAGTGTCATATTCCTAGAATGATAGTGAAGATATCATATAACATACATCCTATAATAAGTTAATAATCTCGCTTTAATAACGATAAAATAGATTATAGACATTAGCCAGAATCAAAAGCTTAAACAATTGTGAAGCATTCACCAGCAAAAATAATACTAGGTATTCACATACATAATACAAAATTATGTATGTGAATACCTAGTATTATTTTTAATTATAATGCGTATAATGGATACGTGGCTTTTGAGGTAAACTTTTATTTCCGGTTAATAGCTTCCATAACTAACTATATACAAAAAAATAAAGCATAAAACAAATATACGTTTGCAGGCTACTTCAAACACTTTCTCATGCCTATTACTTTCAAGTAGAAACTTTTAAAAACCATATTGTAAAATATCATTATTACGTACAGATAAAACATTTTTATGCAATATTGTTTTCAATTGACTCACGCTATTTGAATAATTAATTAGTTATAGTTCCGGTAAATATTGTATGTTAAATATAAAAATGGATAGTTTGAAAGCATAACCTTAATTTAGAATGCGAAGCTTCAAACAGGTCACTATAACTTACCAATAGGTCCCTTCATATAACGGAGCAGTGAAATCCCAAATCCAAGACCAGTAGAGACCATCATTAGGATAATTCCCCAGTGAGTCAAATATATCGGCCAAAACGCACCCTTTCCTGTTTCTGCCACTAGCACTATGGATGATATCACTATAGCCACGGAACATAAAAATAATAAACCCCGTATTATTAAAAGGGGTACACACGAGCGATTCTGTTGAAAGCAACCGACGAAAAAATCCTCCCCATCATCATGTTCGAACTTGAATTTTTGAATTTGGAACTCCTTCTTACAATACTTCTTTATCGCACCCATTTTCGCGACTACAATATCACTTCGCAGCCCGCGGCCAAATACGCGACGAGATTCACTTGTTTGAACTGATTAGATTTCTGATAGTGGTGTTAAGTATATTTTATGAGTTTTTAAATCTATTGATTATTAGATTTCCTATATATATCCAGATAACATTAGGAAATCTAATATTTTTTTAGAATTAAGCCGTTTTTTTATTTTTAAACGGTATTTAAAAAAATAATAATATCTGATAATGAGATGAATTCAATTATGAGTTGTGAAATCCCTGTACCATAGCTGCTAATAAGGGTTTTGCATACGATAGATATACCAACTGAAATTATTATTAGTGTTGATAGCAAGTTAATAAATTAGCTTGCGACCTAATTCATTCAAGGGCATTTTAATATTATCTTTATGTTTATGACACTAATTAGGTAAAAAAATGCCTTTTATATACCATCAACATAATAATATAATATAAATAACGTGGACTTAAATAGTTATTTTTTGACCTTGTTAATCATAATTTTATATATAACATCGTAACCCATACGTATTATAAGGTCGTCGAAGTTTTGCTATACTTTGATTATTAAACAATTGATATATATTTAATAACGGAAACATTACATTTGAATTTCGAACCCTATTATTATTGGTTATATAAGTAAAACTTCTAATGAATATATGCTTTTATTTCATAAAATCCACATTTAAAAATACTTGTACAAATTATTCAGCACAACACATGTTACCAATCATAAACTCCCTTTTTATTTTTATATATCATTAGTTATCGAATAATAGGCAATAGGCTTTTTTATTCACAATGATCTAATAATCTACAATATCAACGTTATCACAAAATAAATATTACTTATTTACAAGTAAATAATAATTATTTCCATTATTTACTTATTGATAATCGAAGAGTTTGAACTCATTTCCAACTGAAGTCTGATTTGAGAATGTTATAAAAATTGTAAAAATCTTTGGCACCAGGCAACATTATTTTTCCACAGCAATCACAAATCATTTCCTTACAGCTAATGTAGTAATTGTCCGTCACCCACATATCAACAGTATAAATATTTCATTATCTTATCAGTACTTCACTGAGATCTAGTTTTTCAAGGTTCAAATCCATCATTGTATACTCCACTTTTGTTCCGGGATAGTCTCTGTAAAGTGTAGTCACGAACCGTTGAAATTCCTACGGTTAATATATGCATTAATGCGAAGAATAGTGCTGTCAAAGTCAACACTATGAGCGTTTGTACCGGCTTCGACCAGTCAATCACTGGGTATATGAAAGCATTGCCCCATCTGAAAAGATAAATAAGTATGTTAATAGTGATTATGCGGAAGTTAAAAATTTGAAGACTTATGGTTTTGAATTCGTATTCAAGTACTATTTTTATAACGATTTTTGTTGTGTCAGTTGAATAAACTATAGTGAAATTTAATTCTAACACTATGAAATTGGCCGTGTTACCTAGCGTAAGTATGTTATTGCCATACAAATTTCTTGTGAGTAATCGTTCTTCGGAGGCATGAACCCTGAATATATGATTATTTATTGGAAACATTAACCGAATTCTGTGGATTTGCGTAAGATTACAATATAAATTAAACTTTTATTTGTTTTTATATTAAACAAATATTACATTTGATTTTGATAAACCCATTAAAAATCACATAAATAATGTCTTGTTTGTCTTGCGAAAAAAAATTAAGTAACATTGGCAGAAATCCAAGAAAAATATAAATATTTTTTTTATAACAATTACAATTGCAGCGATTAGTATTCGAAAGTCGTGCAAGATTAATGGCCAGAGGATAATTAATATTTTGTCCTTGACATGCGAGGATATACGCAAGGTCTGATCTGAAAAGATTAAGTATGATAATTGAATGCGTTTAAAATCTACAAAAAGATGCGTTTTGGTAAAGTTAATTTTTAAATCAACATTTCCCATAGTTTGAAGGATATGAGGTAATGTCACCATAGTGTCATTATTATGAAATAGCAATACAATTGATTTTGGGAGGCCTAATAGTATAAGTAGTACATTCAAGGTTTTTTGCGATAAATTGTTGTGCGTTCAATTTTGCAATTTCCTTCCTTACTTACTTCAAGTATTACTCTTTTGATCATTATTATATTTCAAGGAACATAGAAATGATCACATATAATAAAATTTTTACTTTAATATTTAAAACGACTAATTTGCATTTAAGAGAAAAAAAAAATGCGGTGCAGCCGTCTTCGAGGTTTAAGCGAAGTTTCATTTTATTTAAATAGTTCTTCTGAATCTTTATATAATCTAATAAATCACTTCGTCAATCAATCGTTATAAAAATAAATCTTTATATAGTATCTTTATTAATAACACCTCTAATGTCGAAGTATTCTAAGTCTACAAATGTTAGTTTACAATGACTTGATAGTGCAAAATTTATATACAAACAAATATTGTTTGAGTTTTGTGCAAACTTAGATGTGAGTTCGTGACAAGGTTTAGTGTTAGAAGGTTTTGTTTACGTTTACCTTAACGCGAAGACAAATATGTATGCATATAAAATTTTGCGATAGTTTTTGTTGGTAACATATGACGTCTGTATTTTTTGTCTAAAATAATAAGATATTTATACAAATGGCAGTAAATAGTTTTTGTTTCAAATTTAATTTCAATTAGGAGTTGTAGTAATATTATTTTCCCAATTATTGTTTGGTTAAGGTAAATTATTGAAGTCAGACATTAAAAGAAAATAAGATATTAACTTGAATTAAAAAAATGTTTACCGTACAAAAACTCAATTTTTATTAAGCAATATTAATTGTAGACGAAAACATATAGTTGCTTTAAACAGAGGATTTTAATAATCTGTTTGAACTTTGAACTATGAATTGGACAGTGACCAAGAAGAGCATGCACACGGAGATATAACGTTTGGAACTTTGGAATAATCAAACTACGTTTCGTAAAACTAAAGACGTCTTTGGTTTACGCGGTACAACCTAGTACGTACCTAGTACATATTATGATGAGTTTAAACATATAAATTGCATTTGTCATTAGTCATATGGGTGTTTCAAAGATTTTAAAAATAGATACACTTACGGATCGTGTCCTTCGGCAAAAAAGTGAGCTAGCGTAAAGAGTAGATAGACACCAGAAAAGTATAGAGGCTGCATCACGTGGAGAAGACGACTCGGGTGACGGGACATCACCAGTTCAATCAGCATCAAAACAGAATTTACTCCATGTAACATTATGTCTAAGATCGGATCAGGTGCGTAGTTTATGTTGGCACCCGCTGCAAAGATAAAAACGTTGAAGTCAAAGGCGTATTTAACATGAATATTTTTATAGCACGCAAAAGGGGTGCTATTTAATTATTCGCAATTGAAACATATTAGGTTTTCCTATTTATCGATTGTAATTGCAATCATTAAACCGATTTGGGATTTGCAGAAACTTACTATTGATTCCATACTTCAATGCCGTGTTAGCTAGTTGCGTGTTTTAAGAACGTTTGTGTGAGATACAGAATTGAGACGCATTATAAAACGATATAAAGGTTTCACTTACCTCCTCTTAGAACAGCCCAATAGAAAAGTGATATAAGAAAGGCCAGCGGTACAGTGATGTTGTACAAAACCCAGTATGCCCTCACATACCAAGGTAGACCTTGCGACCGATCTAAAAGAATATAATCAAGAAATAATTTTATGCTTGCCGGAAAAACAATTTTTGTTCCCACACCTAAAAATATCTGTTTTGGCTAAGTAACGGAGTCGGTTCATAGGGATTAATCGAATTCTTCGGGGTTTTTCAAAATAATTCTTCAATATATTTTTAGATTGTTACAAATACAGTTTCAGAAAATTACCTATCTTCCTTACAGCAAAAACTGTATTTATACAGCAATAAACCCGCTGTAATTGATAAAAAATACTTCGTGTCACGAAAATGATTATGTTTTGTTTGCATTCATTAAGTCGTTACGAAACTAAATAACATTTAACAGTTATAAAAACATTCGTAATGCATTCGTGAATTCAGGGTCAAAGGCGAAAAACCTGCGGTTCTCGTAAGTTGCGTCATCTGAAGTTGTAACACCATTAAAAGTCATTGAAGTATTTCAAGGGCATAAAACCTCTTTGTATAATTGTTTACGTATTTGCTCTCTTATATTCGTTTACAGCAGATTTTTTAATGCTATTCTTACGATATAAGTGGATAGTACCAGTGGAAAATACAATTTTTCTTTAATTTTATAAAGATTTGTTTCGAAAATGTTATCTTGACTTAAATATTGGTATTTTTATCATTCAGGTGGTAAAACTGAACTCAGATAAGTTTATGATTTTTAGTAATTGCCTATTTTTATAGACATTCTTCTATCGTGATTTATTTTATTTTGCTAAACACATAGTAGAAGTATCATAATTTGTTTGTAATAAATAATATGTCTATGGCTATGTCTAAGTAAATATTGCAGCTGACTCGTAGGTAATTTTATTTAAGTAACATTTCATATCTATTTAGCCTAATTCATTAGGTACGGTAGAAGTGCTCTACCTTTTTGTTGCATGTTGTAGGGTTAATGATACATTGTGCCCATTTTACTAAGAATACTAATTGGATCTAGCTCTCATCTATTAATATAACCTAGCAACCGGTGTTGTTTTTATCTCTGTCTGTATCAATCTGTTTTTGCCTTACCTTTAAATTCTCCACGATGTTTCTTAATGCATACTAATATACCGAAGAGTGATTCCAAAAATATCATAAGAAGGCCCCAATGTGTCATATACAGTAGGAACATTTCCCGAGGTCCCCAGAAGCAAACAACGGACCACGTAATAATACTGACTGCCCATACAAATATCGGTACACGCCATACGAGCGGGGACATCTTTCCGCTCCATGACCCTGCAAAGAGTTCCGGCGACTCGTTTCCTTCCCTAAGTTTGGCCAAGCAGCATCCATAGAACTGGTCCGGCGCACTGTCCTTACAATTTTCTAATTTAGTCATTTTCAATTGCTCAACTCAAATCGGTTATGCTTTATTGAATAACCCTTCTGCGTTAAATCTGCGAATAAATAACGAAGTTTTCATTGTCATTCAGATGTTAGGAAACATGTGAGAGATTTTATTAAAAGATCATGTCTATCAACGTTAGCTAAAGGAAAATAGAAGGTGTTTTGACGCCATCAAGGTCTACACACTATCGATCAAGTTGATTTGATGTTGCAATAGGTACTTGAAATATAAAACTCTAATTTTAAAGTATAGTAGAGGTCAGTGCATACCTATTAGTATGCATTGGTTTTTAAAAGTCAGGGTTATCGGATTTAGATAAGACATTAACACAAGTACATTTTAAAAGAAAAAAAATGTATTGCAAAATTAAGACATTTACAGAAATCTTGCTTTTTTTTAAAATCTTATCAAAACTTTTTTAAATTCTATAGATACAATCTTTAAATATGGAAATGTATTATAAACAAATCAATATCGTTAAATTCGCTACATAAATAAATACTTTATATTATTTCGTTTACAAAAATACGAACCTCAATTGAATGTACTAAACAACAGAACAGTTGTTTTTGAAAAAATGTTTATTTATTTAATGTACAATAATTATAAACCGAATAAAACAATAATATTGGTTTCATTAAATCGATAAGAACATTGTAAGAGAACGCGTACATTAATATTAATATAATCACGCATTGCGTGTATCTACTTCTCTATAATTAGACTAATTATTTTGTCAAAGCGTGTCAAACAATAGATCTGATGTAACTTGCTAATATAGTCGATATTATTTAAAAATTCAACATTGTTCAATCAAGAATTACCTGTTTTACTACTGTTAGTTGCACTTCGCACTAATTTACACTGTTTATTTTAAAATGCAAGATACAAATCAAGAACAGTTAAATTTAACTGGGTTTTAACATGCCTGGAAGCGTAAGGTTCAGTTTGGGTAAAACAACCGTTGTTTAGCGTTTAAGACGTCTTGTACTCTTCAGTACGGAAAGTTTTGCAAGGAGAGACCAAGCCCTATTGGGATGTGAGGAAATATATACATAAGTGAGTAGAAAAATGAATTGAATACTGTTTAATTCTGTGGCAAAAGAGGAAGCGTGTTCGTACATCGCGTTGTGCATGAAAATGCGATACGTTACTATATTATTCCTAAGATTACTCAGTTTCCTTTGACACGATATTACATTGACTACAGGAATTGATCACGGCTATAGAAAACGGGTAAAACGTCACATCCTTTTCAATACACGATATTTTTATATAGTACCTATGCGTGATTGTCTTATGATAAAACACATTTGTTATATATTTGTTTCTTTTATATTCTATACTTTATGAATAAGGGGCAAGGAATCACATCGGATACTAGTTAACTATTTTTTGTAATTATAAGTAAAGGATAACGATTTCAATAAAGAATTAGGTATAAGATATTATGTACCTATTTATTATATTTAATGAGGTACTTTTTCTGATAAAACAAATTAATTAACAATGACAAAATTTATTATCATGTGAAATAAAACATTCATACCAATTCAATAAACAAAAATATAAAGCAACAAACGGTTTTTTTTTAATGTATAAATTATATTTATAAATAAATACAGTCCAATTGATTGACACACAAATATAGTTAAATTTTGGCAGGTTTTCAAAGATCGAAAGTACAGCAAATGTTATTTATAAACGACATATTACAGAAAAATTGTAATTCCATTACGTCTCATAAATAATTATATTCAAGTTAATTATCCGAGAAATCCCATTCGGAAAAATCATATTGTAAATTTTCTAGGTTAGGAATAGGAAAAATATTTCTAAGAAGATAACATTTTTTTCCTATACGTCGTGTAGTAAACTAAAAATTATAATACATTTAAGTGATGAAGCATAATCACTTTGTTTTAGTAATATTATAAACAGGAACGATTTCTATTTTTGTGTCAATTAGAAAATCAAATCTAGACCAATATCAATATTTTTTCAGCAATGAAATAATACTGCCTTGAGTAATATAGAGTATAAATGAGATAATATGTCATTTTTGAACTATATATCGAAGAATAATAGTTTTTATAAACCATAAATAACTTACAATTTTAATTTATTAGATAAGTTTTAATGTTACGTAAAGTAATCACACACTAGGGTCCGATGTTATTCAGACAATTTAAATACTTTTACTTAGGGTGGCTATATTTGTATTGTAATACGAAAACAAATCACAACTTCAACATTTACAAGTAGCTGATATGGTATTCAATAAATATAAATAATAACGAAGATAGTATAACTAATATGGATAGCATATTGTATATGTATACTACCTTCGAATTGTTACTAACAAAATATGGATTATTAAATATAAAAAAAATATAATTAACAATTATGTTATTATATATTCTAATTGCCATTTTGGGTGTTTGAATACATTATTATGTAGAATGAAGTACCTCTAGTCTTATAATTAAATAATATTTATATACTTACTTAGTCCAAACTGCACTTTAATAGGAAATCCTATTTAGTATCGTGCGTACTAAACTGTGCGTATATAAACGAAAAAAAAATTAAGTAATTTAAAATATTAGAAATAATTAATTTCTACAGTTACTAATTATTTTTATAATAAAATTAAATACAACGGAAGCGTTTACAAAAAAACATTTCATTTATTGGATTTAACAATACGCGTTAACATACCACTGATTAATTACTTTCGTATTTTATCTGTGGTTAATACGCACGCGTCATGCGCTGATTTCAGCGCGCGACCGACTGAACTTATGCAGTACATATCTTGCTGGCGATGTCCAAAAGATCTGGTGCTCAAGGTCCTCAAGAAAAAAAAACCGTCTTCACACGCTGTCACATGTCATTCATATCTGCAGTTACAATTTACTCCCACGAGAATTGCTTAAACTATGTGCTAAACCTCATTGTTATACATTGAAAAGAAGTTATGTTATTATTATTGTTTTTATAATACATATTCTGATTCTAACTTAAAAATTCATTAAAAATTAAAATCTTTTACACATACTTCTACTAGTAGTAATCAAAAACTTTACCAAAGTATTTAAATTTTTATCATTATCTTTTATCAAAATAAATATTTTGGTAAGGTTGTGCGAGATATTTGTCTGGAGTGAATGTATTGGTTTAATAAATTAAGAAAATAATTAATCATTTCGCGTTGATAATGTTGCGCAATTCTTTTAAAAATGTTTTATAAGAAATCGTAAGGTTAATTAAAAATAACTTTTACAATAACATATGCCCGATAGTCTGTGATAGATAAAATTATATATTTTACCTCTGAACGATTTTGATATGCGAATTTATTGCTACTAGAGCATTATTTTATGTAACTGCTTTATTGTTTGGCTCGAACACCGTGACTTTTAGAAACCTCGGGGACATATAAGATTTGTTTAACATTAGTTACTTTAATATGTCTTAAGCAAGAGATTATATTAAATTATGTTTGGAAAATTAATGTTTGATCTCAATTGCAGCATTGTATAAACTTTAAGGTTTTTGTTCTCACTGAGGTAAATAGTTGTGATAGTTTGTGTGAAAGAAAAATATATTTTTTATTAACTGATAAAATTATTTTAATCTTGTTTCTATTAAAATGCTATTTATCACCATACACTCTTCTTATTACTGAAAAATAAGACCATGATGTACTCACAACCTGAAATAAAGAACAATAAATACATCGTGCGTACTTTTAATAAAAATTGTAATGTGTAAAAGCCCATTTACCTTGGAGAATGTATTTAGTGTTATAGGCACATATCCCAAAGATGTTAGAGAACAAGGTTTTTGGGCCCTGTAATAAAGTAATTAACACGCTAGGTTTAAGTTTATTTCTGAGACAAGATTTAGTCAACTGTCAAGTTTTTGCATACTTCAATGCGATATTTAAAATTTTTGCAAGGTCGAGTTTCGTGAGTCAATATAAAAAAAATATTAACATTTTCTACCGAAAACAACAGTATCATGGTTCGTAAGATAGGTTCGGTTAGGTAGGTACTCGTATAAGTAGCTTGTAACCAAGGTGATTCAGTAATTTTTTACAATTTATAAACGATACTTTTTCTTCCAAATCAACAAGCAACTGTAATATCAGCGTACATCGTTTGGTTAAGGTTTACAATTCAATACCTAACCAAACTAGATAATAATTCGTTTTTTGGACAGTTTTTTAAAATAAAATATTAATATACTAACCTAACCAAACCGAACTAGATAAAAATTAGTTTTTTGGAGGCTTAGATTCGTACATACTCAGTATAATCAAATTCAAGGTACTGAATTGTAAACCCAACCCCATCGTTCGCTAGCAGAATAGCTGAAATTGATATTGCGCGTCTATCGACTCTTCTCAACTAACGTGCCTGAAAATATAACGGTACCTTGCGATGATAAAACAAATAATCCTTTTATAGCTTACGCTGAGGTTATACCATTTGTTGTTATATGCCGCTTGTGCAATATCAGCGCACTGAAACAGGAGTAAACTACAGTTTACTGGTTAACGCCCAAACCCAATAACCAATCTCCAGCCATATTTAGATAGCTGAGATAGAGATCTTAATCTAAATATTGATAAATGTGTAAGTTATCCATGGTAGGTCGGATCGGTGTATGTGGATAGACCTTTGTATGAAAATTACAGTTCAACGCTGCACATCCTCGTGATGTTGCTTAAAAATTTTACCCTCATGCGCCTAAAGAAGTTTCACTTCAAAATGCCTATGATCTAAAATTTTATATTAATTTGTAGTATTTATATAATTACCTCTTGCTTAAGCTGCTCGCTAAAGTAGCAAAATATGTATACAGGAACTAATAAAGAGAGTACACATAATACATTTTTAAAACAATCCACAACGTTGTTCGCCATCTATAATTAATTTAAAAAATTAACAAGATCATTAAAAAAAATATTCAACACACCACGTAATATTTTACTTTAGCTAGATCGCGGTGTTAGGTATTAATAATGTTTAAAATCTTTAATACTATACTAGACTTAAAATAAGATACTCGAAAACCCGTTTGCGACATGCAAGCAAACATTTTTTTTTGATATTACCTAGTCTACCTAACCTCTTCCATTATTACTAAGTCATGTAAAATACACTAATATACTTACAGTAACAGCAAATCCGCATAGGCACATAACAACAGTAACAAAAATTAAGTCTAAAAATAATATTTTATTGAAAATTTCGTCAAGTAGACCAATGTACCTGAAATAACATTAAGATTGTATTAAATTCTTGAATCATCAAAATTAGACAAAACACTCCTTAAGTGTAAAACTGCGTAACATTGTGAAAATCACTTACTCTAGAAGCTGCTGATGCTTCCGAACGAAGTTTTTTATCGAAGAGTTATCTAGTTTTACGTACGTAAGATCATCTTTCAGTATGGCAAACTCGACACTAAGAAGAGCACATAGAGTAACCATGAGGATGTCTGTTCCTATATATATGTATATAAAGCGGAGTACTGAAAAACCATATTACAAAATTATACATAAACTTGACGTGTCCAACTTTATAAAATATTTGTTTTAAACAGAATTGTTATTGCTATGTCTTCTCAATACATCACCCTGGATTATCAAATGTACATAAAATCTGTGTCAGAATTCTTATAAAGCCAAACTATAAACTTTATATTGATCCTCTTTCATAATGAGGTTTACATATAGTAAGACAAAATTGTTTTTGTCATAGAATAATAAAGGTGATTTAATAGTTAACTTTGTGTTTATTCATTAAAACTTACTTGCATACATTTCAAATACATACGCCAGCATGTACCGAAACCAATCTTTCAATGGATCAAAAGGGATTACGCAGCCATACGGCAGGATAAGATTAATGTTTTGTCCCATTGCAAGTTTACCTAGATGGATTATGAGTGGTGCAAACACATTGGTCCATACTGTTATCATGCAGCCCGTGTAATAAGCTACGACAAAATACATTTTTCATTAAATAAAAATTTAATTTCGGCTCTTAGTATAGTAAAAAAAACAAAAAAAAAAATACATAAAATTCAAAAGCGGTCAAGAAAGTTTGAGAACATAGTGAAGATCAGTCATATAATGTAAACAGCTATTATCATGAAAGTGAATATATGTCAATAATACCTTTCTGACAGAAATTTAATCTTTGGAATTGAAATTCCTTATTTCGTATTTGCCGTTCATTTAAATTGTCGATTCTCCAAGTGTCGCCTATTTTTTCTATAAGTTCAGCAATATTTGTTCTGTTCCGTAGAATTAGTATTGCTTTACATGTGGCTATAACAGTATGGTAAAATGTTTTAAAACACAAGTAGGTAAAATTAAGTATAAAGTTTCTTTAATTGCACTTTTTGACTAGATTTTACGTTAAATAACAATTCGTTGTTGAAATTACGGGTATAAATTCGAAATATTTACTAAACGCGTTTAAGCGAAAGACGAAATACTATGTAGGTATAATAGTAAAAAGTCAGTACTTTTATTTGATATAGTACAAATATTGCATAATCGGGTTGGAAGGAGTGTTTGATGATATACATACTTCTATTTACAAAAATACTTTTGAACTCAGCGGCTAAAACAAACCTTCCAAAAATAAATTACATTTAGTTGTCTCTCTGTAATTTATGTATTAACGAAATTATATTATTATAATAATTTAATGCCATAATTTTCTTTCACAAAATTGATTGCTGTTGCTGGCGCTGGTGATAGTTATGGCGGTGTCATACTAACCTTGAATTAAAAATAAAAAGGTCGAAATTTGAAAGGCCACCTCCGAAATCGGAACCTCCGCCGTAAATATTTGAATGGTATACAAACCAACACTTATAAAGAAAGCGATAATTAAAAACATCATGTAAACGATACGTATTTTCTTCCACATGGAATCGTTATTCCATATTTTTATATTGAATCGGCCTAAGATTTCAATACTTAAACGTAATGGATTTATCACGTCCTCTGGCAGTCGTTCCATAGCGAATATTTACACAAAGTATGATTGAAACATGTGTTACGTTTTATACTAGAAGAAGCAATTAAATTTTTATTAAAATGAATTTATATTCTTTATTGGAGTAACATTTGGGATCCAGTTATTTTGAAAAGTTATCTGATAACTTTAAACATCGTCATCAATATATAATGTACCTATGCATTTCTCTTAGCAAGCTGTAGTTGTTAGAGGCTAGTAGTACCAGCCTTTTTATAGTGCTTCAATTAGTCGAGCATCCTTCCTTTAGGTTGAAGGAACACCCTAGTATATTATACGATTAAAACATAAGAAACGGTGCGATAAATTCTATATATTTTGAAATAAAACTTTGTCGTATTTCAGTTTTATTAATTTGTCTTTATAGTTGATCTAAACATATTATTAGTACGGAATCAAATATATTATGCCTTGTAAAAAATTCTGAGCAAAATAAAATCACACCTGCATTTTATTTTTATTACACAGCATTTTAATTACAGTATTGATTAAAGGCTTTTCAAATTAAAGGGCTAGACTTAATTGGTATGCACATGATTTTACATAGGTGTGAGTTTTATTATAGGTGTGTTATGCAAAGATAATTACTCGTTCTTAATATAAATAAATACCGTTTTGATCATGAAATATTAGCATTTAAACTAGTATATGTGTAATATTTCCCCATGATGCACTACTCTAAACGATTTGCGCCGATATTTATACCTAACAGTTAATTACATTTTCAATCAATCATCTTTTTCAAAATCAGTTTTTTTATAGATCAAAACTCTCTGAATCTTCTTCCACATTTACCAAGGAGAGTGATTGAAGAAGTTCGGATCGTTCTTCGTTCGTCGGGGCAGGTTCAAAAACCCATCTGTTTCCTCGACGTTTATCGTTCCACAACTGAGCGGTTTTAAGGCAGTTTTTGCGGCGCATTACGACTTTGTGGAACCAGCTGCCCACTCAAGTATTTCCAAAACAAATTCCCGGAAAGAGCGTACCCATTCTTAAAGGACCGGCAACGCACTCACGAGCCCTCTGGCATTGAGAGTATCCATGGGCGGCGGTATCACTTAACATCAGGTGAGCCTTCTGCCCGTTTGCCCCCTGTTCTATAAAAAAAAACTTACATGAGAACAGTTATTTGCTAAAGATACAATTTATCACGTGGTGATGGTGGTAAAACTTCGGTAGACTTTCTTTTTCATACATTGGGATCACTTAATAGATGTGGTGTTTCATATTTGTGAGTAATTTTAACGTTTAAATTATCATTTCCAATTTGGAATACTGAAAATTTTAATGTAAAAGAAACACACACAATATCTTAATCATTTTAATGTACAGAAATTCGCTTTTGAGCATCAATAAATTTTTAATTAATTAAAATAAAAATAGAAATTGTTATAATCTGTGTAAGATGGCTGGTGTATAGTGCATCCAACCTAATGGAAGCATCTTCGACAAGTCTTATGATTGGCTGTCCCGAAAGCACCAGTGGTTACGCCTCACTGATGCGTGGGGTTCGTGCGAGTACCAACAATATCCTGATGGTTATAGCAAATAAGCCTGAATGTGCTGTTTTGAGACACTGGGTTCATATACATGCCCGTGTGCCGGGTGTCTCAAATCAACGTAGACTAATGAACTAAATGTTTTTAATAATTTTACTAACATAGTTATAAGTCTTATAAGTTTTACTATACTAACAACATATGGACTTGTTGATTGGTCTGAAATAAATGATTTTATTATTATTATTATTATTAATAAATTAACTCTTTGGCGATACTTAGGTAAAAGCTGTTCTCAAATAATATCTTAAAACAGAAATGACATTCGGACAGTACATAACTACACTAAATCAATCACAGAGTTGTGCCTATACGTACACATTCAGGCTAGGAACAATTCGTATATAAATCTACAAATCACAAACACTACAGTAAACTAAGTAACGGAACTTTTTTTGGTGATTTTTTAATTGCATTTGTTTCTTGAGAAAATAGCCATTTTGTATGTCTGCGATGGTTAAAGCAGCTAATTTAAGGAGTCGCGCGCACTTTGTCATCAAATAAAAAGTACATAAGGTAGGAATTTCTATGCGCATTCATTTGTTCGTTCAAATCTTTCTGAAAATTTAAATGTGTTTAGGGAGACGAAGCATAAATAACGTCAAATCACTTTAGTACGTTACTGTCATTATAACGCCTAAAAAGATTTTTAATTATTTTAATATTCCTTTGAAATATGTTATACGTGCTCATATTTGCGATAAAAGTATTATTATAGGTAATTTAGACAATTATAACATCAAGTAAAATAGAATTCTCCTCGCGTCGTCTAAATTAAATCTACAAGTCCGCTTCGAGCTGGATAAACCTTGTATAATTCTGAGATGACTCTATTATGACGCTGAATTTTATTATATATGTACATTATACATTGTAGAAAAGATGCGATATCACGTAAAGTGCGTATTTATACAAAAATCGTGCTCCTTATTAATAGAAACTCAAAACTGGGACATTGTTCTACAACTTCCGAATACTTTAGTCTTGGCCATTCTCTTAGTAGGCATAGAGGCAGCCTTTTGTACAAAACACATATCGAGCTCTTATCTCTCTGGGCTGAAAATTCACTAAAGCTTAGAAAAAGCTCACTTATTTATTATGCAACTGCCAAGACAAGCAGTTTCTCAGCGTACGAGTAATGTTAAATGCTTACATACACGTAGTTAAAAAACATGTCATAAAATCAATACTCTAAATTTATTACTAACATTAAAATTGTCCTATTGAATTACAATCTGTAGATAACAGACGACATGCAATTAACACAAGCTAACATAAGTATATAATACTAAGGCAATGACATAATATTATTAAATAACCCAATTTACCAAAGTTGCCACAACGTACGTTTTAAACCGCCATAGATAGATTTAAAAAGCTTGAAAATACAATAAACATACTTAAACTATAAATGCTCAAAGCTAAATTATTCTATCATTCATTCTCATATGATCATGGTCTTACTTTAATAATACTGACGATCACAGTCATATAATTTATCAGCGAAATTATGTTATCTGCACTTTATTACCTTATTGCTAAACTTTGAGTCACAATGAAAGCTATAGTCTGAATTGTCAAACTTCATAGATATAAAAGAAATAGGTTAACTTTTGAAAGAGGAATTCTCCACATATTACGTAAAATTGGAAATAGATTTCGAATCGAATAGAGATTGTTTGAACGTCAGTCGTCATCTGTCAAATGTCACTTTAGGTACGGTTTGCAATGAAAACGTTTTGTTTTGGTTTAATTAAACTAAATAAAAGTTATTCCTTAGCCTATATAAGCAGATATGACACCTCAATGAGGCATGTGTTATCTGAATCCTAATTAGAAATGCTACCTATGTATTATTATGTGCAATTAGGGTCACCTTTGCTAGTGTAATTGAAATTTGGGTAGTCCATTGACCTATGAAAACCAGTCTAATCCCGTTTAATTGACCCTCAGTGTGTAGGCAGAGTGAACTTGTCGAGATGTGAGCCCGACGGTCGAAGTTTCGCAGCTAACTTCATGCGTAATATTGCGAGAACGGTGGCGATAGCGTGAGCAAACACCATCACTACCGCACATAGGGCGACGAAACCGAACGCTGAACCTTTAAAAATAATATTTTGTAAGCTTATGTATATACAGTTAAAAAAAGAATAGATATTGAGAAAGTACAAATAAATAACAGTTGCCAGTATCAATGAGAAAAAATATAACAAAATAAATACATCTAATTATGAAGACCTGTGTACATTATTTGGATGTCTAGATGATAAGTAAGGCTGTTTATGTGAGGTATTTGAGGATGTGCTCGTGAGACCAGTGGTATGTGTGTGTTGGCTCTTAATTTGGCTTTAGAAAAAAATGATTTAAGTAAAACTTTAACAGTAAGATATATTTAATTACTAATGATAATAAGGGTCTTGACTCGGATTGCATATGTATTTTTTAATGTGATAGAGAGTAGATATAAAGAATGTAGAGCAGTGTTGGCCTAGGGGCTTTAGTTTGCGTCTCTCATCCCTGAGGTCGTAGGTATGATCCCCAGCTGTGAACCAATGGACTATATTTCTATGTGCGCATTTATTCGCTCGAACGGTGAAGGAAAACATCGTGAGGAAACCGGCTTGCCTAAGACCCAAAAAGTCGACAACGTGTCAGGCACAGGAGGCTGATCACCTACTTGCCTCTTAGATTAATAAATGATCATGAAACAGATACATAAATCCGAGGCCCAGAAATGTGATAATACATAAATAGGTTGTGCCACTGATCATTTTAAATAAAGTGATGTCATATACCAAAATCGTTCCTTTTTATTTTAGTTTATGTAATTGTAGCTTACACTTACCAGGTTTGTTCCAATCTAATGCAGGGTAGATGGCCGGGAGACCAACTCTATCCGTTCCCCCTACAGCCCAATAGAAGGCGCTGAATATCCCATACATAAGACCTGCGCCGGCGCCGAACAAAGCGTGCATAGCCTGTATCGGATGGGCAGTCACAGCCAATTCTAGCAACATCGCTAGTGAGTTACAGCCGTGTACTAAGATATTCAATGCGTTGACCTCGTGCATTTCTAAAAAAAATTATTTGTGAGCTTGGCTAAATAGTATAAGTGTTTAGAAAAGTCAAATCTGCATCAGTGGCACTAAATTTTAATTATGATGTAAACTTTTATTCTATATGTATTTATTTTTCAACAAATTAAAAAACTTCACAAAAAATTTAAACTGGAATGTTGTATTGAAATGAGTAACTGTTTTTCGACTTCTTCTATACAATGTCGTCTCGGGATTCGTGTGCCGCTATATCACAGGCTACTCCAATGCATGGATTTGGTTAGCTGTTCTGAGAACTTGCTCATGTCATTTTCACCCGAGTATATCATATCTCTACATATTTCATATTTAATTTTATAAGCGTTTGATTGACCTCTTTTTAACACGTGTTTTGTTAAAAAAGTGTGTGTGTCAGAAGTGAAACTTCTTTATAAATAAATTATTACTATGGAAGATGGTGATCATGTACCAGTATATGATCACTCCATGTATTTGTAAATCTATATTCAGACTGTTTACACACTATATAAGTGCTAATTATAATATATAATATAATAATGAATCAAAATTCTGCGTTTACTTCCCAAGACGTTACGCGAAAGAATTACCATCTAAAGTTCTAACATGTAACTACTAAACGAATACATCAACCAATTGTCTACCAACTCTCTTCCTATTCTTCAACAAAAACGACGAAAACTTTTACCCTCATGTGCCTAACGAAGTTTCACTTCAATAAAATTAAATCAAAGCGTTCAGGTTCACTTACTCGGATCATGGACTAATGTCCAATAAACAAGTGTTATAACGAACGCGAGGTCCGTGGCAATATTATGCATCAGCCAGTATAAACGGCACAGGAATGGTGTCTTCTGACGACGTGGTAATGGAATCTCTTCGTCATCACAAGCTAGAAAAATAATGGAACTTATTATATAAATGTAAAACAGTTTTAGTGACTATATTCTCGGGTATAGCAGTGAGGTCGATTCCTTGGACATATATTCGCCTCCGTGGGCACAAACAACTCGTGTAAAGCGAGAAGGCCCTAGGTTCAGACCCCAGCTGAGGAAAAAAGCTTTACCGCAGGGCAGCAGAGCTTTTTTGCCACCCCTGTGGGAAGTGTAAACATTTTACCTCTTTAAAATAAGTTCGTCTCTGTAGGCTCAAATAAATATATATGTCCATACAGAAAAATTATAAATGAAAAAAGATATGAATTTGTCTGAAAAAGATAAAATTACCCATACTCTACTGTTTTTATATCCTTTTTTTAATAATATTTATTTTAATACATCTATTGGAATTAAATGATAGATTAACCACTAATAACAAATTTAAATTATTTTTTAAATTATTATAAAAGCTTATATTTATAATAAATATTCCCTTATATTACATAAATTGATTTTTTTGAAACAAGCGCGTTGAAGTTATAATATTATAGACCAAAGTAGAAAAATAGGGACCCAAATAAAACCTACATGCATTCTACGATACCAATTGATATTTGTTAGCAATATCGACGTCAATAACAGGAATGAGGAACCAATAAGGATAATAATTGCTAACGTCCCACTCGACCAGTTTAATTGACGCGAAATTGTATCAATCAAATGCGTCACACGAACATATTGCTCGCCCCATGCAAGCATACAACAGAGGAGATTATGAGGAAGTCAATACAATTACTCATGAACTGAGGAGAGAGGAAGAATTATATGACATTTTAAAATATGATAATATTTGATTTGAAACTATATATATGTGCAGTTTTCTATTTATAGGCATTATTGCAGAACATTCAGAATATCGGATAGGCTCTGATTTATCTATTAGTATACCTATAGTGCATTTAGCGATTCAATTGTGACAGGCGGCAAAATTACAGCGAACAAAATGGATATTAGCAGGACTAAAATATTTCATACAAAATATATTGTCGCAGGTGCTAGGCGTTTATCTAAAACATTGCTAACTTCATGGTAACAGTTCTTACGTATAAGTATAATGTTTGAATTAATCTCATGCTATTGCACAAGATTAAAGTATCGTCTCATGGTCACGATTTAGATGAATGAAACACGTGCTTGACCATACGAGATAATCAAGTATCTCAATAGCAATGACACGCGACAGTGCAATGTGAATTAATTGATGTAAAGATGCCTCCCGCAGAAATTCTTTGAAATAATTAGATGAAATCACGCGAGGCTCTTGACATTGCATTTCGGAGACGTATATAAATTGTCTCAATGATAAGAAACTATTTCTAATCAGCGCCAAAGCGGGGATAGTTCTTAATTTGATTAAGTTTTAATGTGGTAGAGCAGAATTTCATTTGTGGAAAGATGTTCAAAATTTTCTGTTGTCGTTATTTAATTCCGTTTTATTATTGTTTTTATTTACATATGTATATATTGCATTACGTGAAGATATAAACAGTTCGAAGGAGCAATATTTTATTTGTTTTTTTTTAATAATAGGGCGGCAATCGAGCCTGCGGGACGCCCAAAATGTCAGTAATCGCAGCCCGTAAACACCCATGTACAGTGGTTGCGTTGCCGGCCTTTGAGGGAGGAGTACGAAGACCCCACTGGGAGTCGACTCCACAGTTTGCTAGTTCGCAAAAGAAAATACCTTGTGAAACGGACTGTGGAAGATTTCCCGCCATCAAAGTGATGTTGGTGAAATTTAGAATTCATACGGCTCATACAGTGCTGAAACGAGGCAGGAGGGGCATCGTTGTATAATCTCTATTAATACTTACGTATGCAATAGGTTTTCTGATTCTTGTACTTATAAACAACAGCTAAAGCTAAGGCTGCCTGTAGGACAATGAGGATGTATCCCCAGTTAGTGAAGTAAATGAACCACTTGAAGTAATTCAGCTCCACTTTTGGCCCATCATAGAGAGCAGGAAGTCTTTGACACGAGAAACTTGTTATGCCAATTGATAATGCTGACAGGAAAAATAACCATCTGAAAATAGAAAATATTTTTTTTTTTTTATAGAACAGGGGGCAAACGGGCAGGAGGCTCACCTGATGTTAAGTGATACCGCCGCCCATGGACACCCTGAATGCCAGAGGGCTCGCGAGTGCGTTGCCGGCCTTTTAAGAATTGGTACGCTCTTTTCTTGAAGGACCCTAAGTCGAATTGGTTCGGAAATACTTCAGTTGGCTTAGGACATTGAATTTACTAAGGTATGTTTACATTGTTCGCAAAAATTAATGTCTCATTGTTACTACTACTACCTAAGTATTCCTCAGCAACGCCTAAATAAAAATATGGAGGTACGTCAAAGAGCAGTTAAGAGAAGCTTACTAAATGTAAAGAAAAGAGATAACCGTAAAAATACTTACATAAGGAAAATAACAAGGATAGAGAACGTTAAAAATAACATTCGGAAGGACCAGTGGTTACAAACAGGACATCATTGCGAGGAGTTGAGAACATATGTAACATTATATTGAGTTAGAATCTACCCAAAAATTAAATGGACTTAATTTTGTGTTGGTTTTTTTATTAAATTTTTGCGCAACCTATATATTTACCTACTAAAAACATTTATTTCATGATTTTTTTTTGTATCCTACAATCACTTGTAATCTAAAGATTTTAGTTCTACTACATTTTCATGCCACTTCAATCAAATATATTAAAACTTACCTATAGACAATATATGAGGTTGTTGGTCTATGTCCAGTCTGCCACTGGGAACAGGCAAAATGATGTGACGGTGTGTGATCGAGAGTCAGACCACGTCTGCCGGCTTGCCAAATTCTCCCCAGCATCGCGGGTTTGCAAACTTTTTTTAATGCTGGAAATTTTAAATACATACATGATAATAATTTACCGATATACTAGAGAATATATGGTTTGGAGAGACATGTATATTTTGTAGTAAACTGCGTAGGTAATAATATTGTTTTTACTTACAAATTTATAAGACCCATAAGCTGAGTTGGATCTTAATTATATTTTATGTTTTATTACAAAAATTGTTATCAAAAACTGAATGTCCAGTTGTGGATACAAGGATTTCTGTATCTCATTTGTTAAATCCACAGCTACCTAGTACGATGTAACTAATATTAAACAATAACTAAGACCTAGAGTAATTAAACAATTTTAGATATAATCGTGGATACAAAGTCATTTTTAAGAAAATATTTTTTCTTAATAAATCTCATAAAGAATGTGAAGCGAATGACTGAATGACGAATGAGAATCAATAGGACCGTTGAGTTTTGTACAAATATGACGTAGTGACGCGATAGTAGATGAGTGCACTCTTTGAATAAAATACATGTCATTTAATTTGATTATTTTATTTGTAATCTGATTCTTTGATTATTATATATGTAAAATTAAAAGCATTTAATGTATATCTAGTTTTTGGACGTTCATAAGTGTAGGTACATTGTGTTACTATATGAATAAATGATTCTTGACTTTGATTCAATTAATATTATTTCTTAGTTCTAAGTTAACTTGTAAATATTTATAAGTAATCATAACAAAAAAATATATAATATTTAAAATTTAACATACACAGTAATAATAAAAATAATCACGAATTAATAAAAAGAAAACTAAAACAAGTTTTAAAAGTTTAGTCCCTGTGGGTACCTTAAACGCTGGCAGCATTTACTCGCTGTATTTCAATACATATCTATTCGCAATACATAAATTATTCAATAGTAAATTATTTCTAATCAGCGTGAAAATAGAAATAGAAATAGTTAGACTCGCCAATTAATGTAATTTTTCATTATAAATTCCATAAAAGCTTATCAATTGCGTTATGCAGTGCAAAATATTTTATCTAGCATATTATTTATTAGTAAAAATTAATAGTGAGACTAGGAAATAATATTAAATGACATGGAGGTGGTTTCAATAGATATAGCATTGGCGGGCGGATGCACATATTGCACTACAAAGGACCAATCGTACACGCCAATTGTATGTTATTGTTAGCCTGTTCTTTAATGGCACTTTTTTTATAAGATTAAAAGTATAGTTGCCATACATTTAAAAGGAAGATATAGAATTTCATTGCTTTATCAAATCAGTCGTAATTGGGCAATACATTTCGTTGTTGAGTTACTGGTTCCTTTGATTAATGATTATAGATTATGTACCGCAAAAGGATTTTCTTTATTATAATACAAGTAAGAAGAAATTTAAGGCTACCCATCTTCTATTTTTGTATTCACAATTTTATTGCATAATTAAAGCATAATCATAACTTACGTCGGATTGAAATGTAAATTTTCATTATGATGGAGTTATTTGGTTTACGCTGCTGTTCACCGCGAAACTTAAATGACATTTGACCAATGCTACGTCAAATTTTTTTTTTCTATTATATATTGATCTGTTATTTGATTTAATATTTTTAAGCTTAAGCAAAAGCTTAACTAATGTTCTGAATTCAAGTTGATGCTACGTAATATCCGATCGCTCTTTAAATATTTTGTGGAAATGTATCTATAATGAACAACGAGGGCGGGTAATTGTTCCACAAGTGTAGTTGATTGATGTTCTAGACAGTTCAAGTGGTCTCCGATGGTCGACTAATTAAGGCTTGCTACTACGGGGATGTTACAGGCCACCTGCATCTATGCTGTTGAGAATTATTAATTTAACAATCGTACTGTTGACCTAATTAAGCTGATTATAGCTGATTTTACTGGGTATAAGTGTTTTATTCATCATTTAAAGAACTAAGTGAATTATGGTTACATTATTTGATTATAAACAAAGAGGTTTAATTCTGAAAATTTTAAAAGTCTTGTTGCATGAATTTCCTAACCAAATTTATCGTGTTACTGATCACACACACCCATTCAGAGTAACTTAAGGAGTAGAAACCTTAATATTAGGCGTGACTCGCTCTAGTTATGCTGTTTCTTCACGTTTACGTCAAAATTTCAGAAACATTTTTTTAGAATTTTGTCTATTCTTGGAAAGATTAAATGACTGTCCAGTTCGATGCATGGACAACAGCTAGTGTATAAATTCAATACTTCCGATGTGTTTAAAGAGATTTGTAGATATGGTTTCTATCAAGGATTCCAAGAGTGACATATCCGAGTTCATAAGCGGATTTAGGATTACGAGTAATCGTTTCATAAAGGAGTGGCATATATGCTGTGTTTTTGTTATCTAGGCTTTGATATGCCAGTATCAGTTAAATTATTAAGGTATAAACAATGATATCCTTTATACGGTATGTATTTTTAGTCTAGTTATTTTTTTTTTGTTAATTAGAATCAAACAATTCGCTGTAAAACTGCAGATTTATTTCTAAACAACAACAAAAACTAATTAAATTACGAAATAGCACATTAGTAAAATTTCTCGTTATTCCTTCTTATCGCATACATAATTTTGATTATATTGCAAATAAAATCAACTATACAATGATTTACACAGCACATGTTTACAAATAAAAAAATGTTTACAGTTGTAGCAACATGACAATGCTCGTTCAACTGAGCTATTTTTCACACATCACAAAAATATGTTTTACACAAAATAGACCCATAGAATTCTCCTTGAACCAGATCATTAATTTAATCGAAAATTAATGTCTCAATTGTAATGACCGTGATGGTATCGTGCCGAGTGCAGTTTTAAATGTTAGATAAAATGATAAGAATATTTTATAGTTATTTTGATAATATGTATTTATAGATTTAATTATAAATACATATGTCTCTAATGTCTCTCTTATATAACAACGTCCTAACATTCATATCAATTAAAAATATCGATAACAGCACCATAAATAGTAAATACATAGGCTTTTGACGGAAAATTAAAGTAATATATCTATGGTTAAATCAGCATGCTACAGACCAAAACAGTACATATGTAATATTTAAAATACGCAGGACTTACATAGATCAAATTTCGGAAGCCTCATCTTTCTCGAAACTCGCCTGACACGTGTACATGTAAACGAAGTCGTGATGAAGTAGCACTTTTATTGAATTTAATACGGAGCCTCAGATTTCCAAGTAATGTTTTGACACGAACAATACATTAGTGTTTGGTACAGAGCGCATGCGCGGGCCGGCAGCCACTGCGGCGCGACGCGAACTCCCGATGTCAATATCACTAATAATTTATAACCCCACACTGGCCAGTATTTGGAGCACGCTACAAATAAAAAATAGCCTTTAACGGTTCAAATCTGTCCCAATAATAGGAACAAATGTTTTTGTAATTTGGAATACTTGACCCGACCGCGAATTGACGGAGAATCACAATTGAAATATTTGTATCGGTATTTTAAAATGATCTAGATTCTAGACCTATCATATTTTTTGAACTGAATTTTTTGAATGATTCAAACAAAGAAAATACAGATAATTATGACATGATTTGTTATTTATTAAGACGATTACTTTATATTAGGGATATTAATCGCACAAAATGAAATATTTAAATAAATATGATTTGTGTTTGCATACAAATGCATACAATGCATTTCACCAAATCAAAAAAGGCAAATCTGACGTAACACGTATGAAATATAGGTAAATGGCGCCAAAATACATGATATGACATTTTTTACAGCGCATGTGCGAACGCGGGAGCCGCCATAGATAAACGAACATATATAAGAAATTACTCCCAAAGAGTCGACTCTACTAGAAAATAACCTTCATGATGTTTATGTATCTTTTCTGACGATAACGTTTTGGATTTTATGCGATATGCCTTACGTCATATATTAGTATATAAACCTATATGTATATTGTGTTTTCAAAGTATTTAAGGATTCGTTTCAAAGCGGATCATCACAACACTTCACTTTTGCGAATCTTATATAAGGGACTCTGCACTGAGGTTTTGGAATTCCCTATCCGTTTAGCTCGCACTATCGTCATTTCAATATTTTTAAAAGCATTACTTGTCTATGTAATATAAGAAATATTATTCCTTCTGTAAATTTTCGTGATTTATACTTTAATTTTAGATAAAGACGCCTGTTGCTTGTTATACAATATCAATGTAAAGAGGTTTTTAAGGTAAAAAGTTTACTATATTGCTTAAAAAAATCTGAGTAGAAAACGCCTGTGACTGGTCACTGGTGCAATGTTGCATATGTAATAGTGGAACTGCCTTTGCAAAGTAATTGTCGATGGTGGTATAAGACCACTCCACCTTTTTATCTGCTTTCAATAAATATATAAGGAATGTTTTAGTTAGAAGTTAAAATGAATATAAAAATGGGATTTTTGTAGTTAAGATTACTGCATAATCATAGAAATTTCGTAATCTAGACTGACTCTGTATTATCGTAATTTGTAATCTTGTTAAATAGCCAGCCTTGTAAAACACTGTCCATGTAACTTTTGCAAAGTTATAATTATATTTATTTATAACGGTCATTTAATGTTGTGGCAATCTGTCAATAAAGAATACAATAAATTTTACTGATAAATTCGCGACGACAGATAATATTCAAATTCTTACAAACATTTTAAAAATTGGATTTCGATAGCATTTGTACACGTATGATTTAAATTATTGTTACGTGAAATGAAATATAAGGTGATATTTTAAAAACATTTGCCTTAAGTCAATGCTTGGCCATCTAAACAAGGTTTAAAAATATTTTTTTTAAATTGGAGTGGAAATTTATTTCCGGTACAAAAAAATACGAATCATAATTTGTAATGTCAGTCTATGTATTTTAATAATATATATAAACTTTTTCTTATTAAAATATATATCGATTTATCTCAATGGCATCTAAGTCCAATCTAACAGTGTTTATTGTTATTTATTTATTATATAATATATAGTATTTAATACTATATATAATATATGTATTATATAATATATAGTATTAAATAGTTACCTGGATAGCTTGCTTCTGTTGGAACCAATACACTACCAATACACTGTGCTTACACATTTTAAGAAACCATAAATAATATAATATACTTTTTGATTACTTTAGAACAATTTTTTTTTCAGTAGAACATCTATATTTTTTAAATTAATAATATTCCCGCGTTTTACAGCCCGTGTAAGCCATAGACTACGTTTAGTAACAAGAGGTAACTGACGTATAAAACGCTCACAATACCGCCTAACCGTCTGCCGGTGACGAAGCACGCTAATTTATTGTTGAGAACCCGCCTCCCTACTAAACAATTGCTTGAACACAAATACGTCAATACTGTCTGTTAGTTTTTACATGTAATTTTCATAGAAATCAAAATTATTGTTTTTTTTATATTAATAGCAATACAAGCATGGGACTGACATGTGAGGATTATTTGCTTTTATACATTTACCCGTTAAGGCATGGAACATATTATTTATCGATAATTTATTTATTAGAGGATAAAATACGAAGAATGTGTTTCTCAGAAGGATAACCAACGTTAATTTACTATTAATAATGTAAAGCAGGAATATGATAATATACTAAATTGTCATATTATCGTTTCGAGGATAAATAATATAAAAATGTCCGGTAAGCGGGATACCCCAGTAATGGTAATAGTATTTTTGTTTCCGCTTTAGATTACCAAATAAGTATATAAAAATTTCGAGTAAACCCGCGTGGTTTCTTGTGTTCTTTTGTCCTTATACCTGTATAGGCGCCGAACCAGGTGCACCCCCGCCCCCGAATCACACCACGTGGCGTGGTCTTTAGTGGGTTTCCTGCAAATATTCAATACCACGTGGTCTGGGTCGATGTAGTGAAGGCACTTTTGATTAAAAGGTATATTGTACATTTTATCATATTGTAGCCACTACTTAGAGTGCGATACAAAGGTATTTAGATGTAGTGTGCTAAGGTATTAGCACTCTGACCTGTGAAATAAATATAATTAATGTCTCAGTTTTGTCTATAAGAACTCAAAACGATCGAAATATAATCGAAAATATTAAATACAGCTGTATTGCTGTCTATAATATAATGAAAATAAAAAAAGCTTAAAAATGTTCTCTTGCCGATATTTTACGTAAGGCGTTTATTTCACTTAATTGTTTATTATGAATTATAACATTAGGAATTTGTCTAAAATAAAAAAGGTCGTGACTTTGTCGGATCTCCTAGATTACAATTCAGTATAATGAAAGTACTTATTTTTTTTATTGGATTTTTAGGTGGTAACTGGACTATCAACAAAAAATTGTTGCCAATGATTCACAACGTTTAATTGGCTTCTAAACACAGCGGCAAGTCGCCGCGAATTGATTTTTGTAAATTAATTTATTACATGACCATGGACAGCGCATTGATCATAGCCAGTGTTATCATAAATAATAGAAATATTCCATTCTATAATAACGTTGTTTGGTCAATCTAACTTTTAAAATGAAATGTAATAAATATCTCAAATTTACGCAAAACGGACCAAATTTGAGTCTAGTTGCGGAAATTGAGCCCACCTACCATACCATATCTCAAATTAAATAATAACTCTTATGAGGATAAAAGGCACTTTTATATTTGATTTTTTCTCATTTTTTTACCAAAAGGCGCACCACTTTCATAGTTAATGGCATCTTTTTTTAAATAATAATAAATGTTCTATTGAATCTTGAATAAATAATGTAATTACCATTTAATGTGATACTTTGATTACCAAACTATTGTAGGTATAGTATGTAGTATATAATAATTACAGAAAGGAAAATTAAATTAAAAGATATATGAACTAATTGACCAGTACTACTATCTCTATCTAATAGTAAGAAAATAATAATAAATCCACAGTATCATTTGCGATGATATGAGATTACAAGAGCAAATGAAAGGATTGTTGGGCCATATAAGGGATTTTACTTTAAGTACCTAGTTCTAGAAAAAAGTATTAGGTATTTGAGTTTTAAATGAACAAAAATAATACAGTGGCGCTGCATCCAATTTTTTTAAATGTTATGTGTACTGTAATAGTGCAATACTCGAGTGATATTATATAAATTATTGTCTAACAGTTAAATTCCTGTCAATTTCCTTGTAATTTGAAAATAAAAAACAATAAAATGTGGCTACACTATTTTATCTATTTATACCGCCTCCGTTATCATGAATTATGTTAAAATATAATACGGTAGAACTAAGGAGGTAAACTCAGGTAGAGTTAAAACCCGGGCGAAATACTAGTACTTTCAGGTCTATAGACAATTTACAATATAAATCTAGACGCACACATCGTAATTTTGATGGAGCCGTTAATAAATTTCATCTTCTTGGTATTTTTTTGTTACGATGACCAATTATAGCAAATATATTGGATATATGAAGTCACGTGCCTATCCCATTCAACATGTGATGTTAAGGAGGCTCTATTGGGCGGTGAAGTGACCACTTGACCCAAAATCTGTGCAACCCTTTTAGTATTGTTCGTGTTCCGGAAATTCTAATACCCAATTTTAGTGTATTAGGGTATTTACGTTATATACTGTGTTTATAGTCGGTTTCCTTATTAAAAAATGCTACAGTCAATACATACAGTCCTTCATTGGAATATCAGAACGAATTGCACAACTAAATATCAACTTGCCTGGGTATGCAACTGTGTCAATAATTCAAGTATATGCACCGACAGAGCTGACACCAAAAGACATAAAGGATAATTTCTACGAAGACCTGGACAGGACTCTGGCAGATGCACACAAGGCAATCATACTGATGGGAGATTTCAATGGCCAGATTGGTAAAAGATTAACAAACGAAAATAACATACTAGGCCAATTCAGCACAGGAAAAAGAAATGATAACGGACAAAGACTAATACACCTGGCACAGGCACATAACCTTAGGATATTAAATAGTTTATATAAGAAAAAACAAAAATAAAAAATGGACCTGGATTTCTCCAGACGGGAACGTGAAAAATGAGATCGATTTCATATTGTCAAATAAACCTAAATTCTTCAAGGATATAACCACAATTAATAAGTTCAACTTTAACACAAATCATCGTATGGTAAGAGGAGCCATTTACCTAAATGAGATAAAAAAGAGGAGACAGTATACTAAGAAAAGAATTACACCAAGTCAAATCCCTCTCACCGTCCCAGAAAACTTGTTGACAACATTGAAAGATAATTTACTGAATAACAACAAGAGTGAAAATATTGAAGAAAAATATAATCTAATAGAAAAAGCGCTGAAAGAAATATCCAGAAAATTATATACCCTAAAAAAAAAGACAGATAAAATAGGAGACGAAGCCAGACATCTACTTGAGACCAGGAAAACTTTATTAAAAAACAAGAAACAAAATAGAAAACAAATAACCCAGCTAAGTAAACAAATAAATGAAAAAATTAGGACTCACAGGAAACAAATTAGAAACAGAACTATCCAATTCCACATTGAAAAATCTGGAGGCATAAAGAAAGCTCTGAAAGAACTGAGAGAGAATACCTGTTGGATTCCATCCATCAAAAGCAAGACATCTAATAAGAAAGCAACAAAACGACCCGAAATTATGGAAATAGCAACAACATTCTATAGTAAATTATATGATGATCCAGACTACACAAATACTCAATACCCACAGGAAGAAGACGAAGAAGCTACCCTCCCAATATTAGAATCCGAAGTAAGAACCGCAATACTGTCCCAGAAAAACTACAAAGCCCCCGGAGAGGACGGAATAACAAACGAACTTTTGAAGGAATGCCTAGACTACATAATAAGTGATATTACCAATATATACAACGATATTCTGACTAAAGAAACAATACCGCAACAATGGACATCGTCAACCATCATATTGCTCCATAAGAAAGGCGACAGGGCAGAAATAAACAACTACAGACCGATCAGCCTGATCTCCAATCTATATAAGATATTTGCAAAGGTAATATTGAACAGAATTAGCTCAAAATTAGACGAAAATCGGCCGAGAGAACAGGCTGGATTCCGAAGCGACTTCTCAACAATGGATCACATTCATGTCGTCAAACAGATTATCCAAAAGAGCAATGAATACAGAAAGATATACTACTTGGCATTCGTAGATTACAGTAAGGCATTCGACTCTTTGAAACATTCACACATTTGGGACGCTCTACACTCACAAGGAGTGCAACGAAAATATATCAGGATAATAAAAAACATATACAAAGAATCAACGGCAAAAATTCAGACTGAAAGGAAAGGAGAGGCCTTTAAAATAAAAAAGGGAGTACGGCAAGGTGACCCCCTCTCACCAAAACTATTCGCATCTGTACTAGAACACATATTTCGTAAAATTAACTGGGATGAGTATGGGATAAATGTAAATGGCAAAAAGCTCAACCACCTTAGGTTCGCAGACGACCTGATTCTGCTTAGCGAAAACCAAGAGGGCTTAAAAACAATGTTAACGCAATTAGACAGAGAGAGCAGAAAGGTGGGTCTGACTATGAATCTAGACAAAACAAAACTAATGACAAACAACATAAAAACACCTATACTGTTAGATTCAAATCAAATAGAATATGTCGATGAATATACATATTTAGGACAGATCATTGCACCGGAAAATCAAATGCAAAAAGAAATTAACATCAGAATAAATAAAGCTTGGAAAAGATTCTGGTCTCTAAAGGAAGTTATGAAGAATCCACATATGCCCCTTAAAGATAAGACTACATTGTTCAACTCTTGCATACTACCAACTTTAACCTATGGAGCACAAACCTGGGCCCTCACTAGCAAACAGAGTGGAGCACTCAGAGTGTGCCAAAACAAAATGGAGAGGAGCATCCTAAACCTCAAGCTAAGAGACAAAGTTAAACTTAAGAATATAAGAAGCAAGACAAAAGTTATGGATGTCACTCACACAGTGAAAAAGCTTAAATGGAACTGGGTAGGCCATATGGTAAGAAACAAGAAGGGAAAATGGACAAAAGATGTTACTGAATGGTATCCGCGGGATGGGAAAAGAAAGAAAGGAAGGCCAAAAACAAGATGGGAGGACGATATTAGAAACATAGCTGGAACAACATGGCAAAGAAAAGCCACAGATAGACATGGATGGGAAAGCCTAGGGGAGGCCTATGCCAAAAGGCAAACTGATACCGAAAATTGAAATAAATCTAATGTATATTTGTATCAGGTTAATCAGTAATAAAGGCTATTTTTATTTATTTTATTTATTTATTTAATGTGTTTATAATATATTTCCATTTTATAAATTGAATATAATTCCATATTATGAAATGAATGTTAGAAAAGAACAACCCGAACAAAGTGGTCGCTTCGAAGAGATCCCTTAATTTTGTTAGCATTTTCAGGTTGTACGTATTTCTGGGTGTTCGATGGTAATGCGATACATTCCTCCTTGAAAAAAAACAAATACTGGCAGGCATATCTCAGATATTTGATATAACAATAAGAAAAGCAAACAAATCCCTGATGTTTTAGTTTTTAAATAAAGTCTTTTGATTGCATCGTTCATGTAGGTTTGAGTGCGTAAAAACAGATATAAATGAAGTTCGCGGGATTTATAACTATGCACGTAACATAGCTTCATCATTACGTCTCGGAAACGAAAAAAACCGCTGAAACATGGAACGAACAAACTTGAAGAACTTTTCTTCAACTCTGAAGATATTTAAGGCGATACCATCCACAGGTAAGATGATGGAGTGTTTTTTTCTGGGACATCCAAAAGGGTGTTAATAATGAATACATTATAGTCAGAAACCAACAACTACAGATACTATGTTTGTGGGACAAATAACGAACAAAAAGTTTTAGGTTTAAAAGGTGACTTTAGTCAAGATAATTTCGTCTTAATTATTTTCCCTTTTTATTGTATAGTATACCACTTTACTCAAAATAACAAGGATCTCCGATATGTGCCACATTCAGTGCCACAAAAGACACACAATTGTCAGTCGTAAGTATAAGTATAAATTTCGTATGGAAACAATGAGGGAAGTTAGATTAATACTATACAAATACTTGCCTTTAAACTCTACGCACAAACACTCAATTAAAATTTTAAATTTGAAGGCGTAACTATCAACTTGAATTGACAAAAATATAACCAAATTCAAGTGCGTCTACCAAAACCAAAGCGAAACAAAAAAATGAGAGAATGAAGTGCGACGATCGGCTGAGTCAAATCAGTGTCAGTACCTTCATCAAAATTTATAATATCAAAATATGTATTTGGAATACCAAGTATTGCAATGGTGATCCGCTATACAAGAGAGAGCCAGTCAATCTAATTCAAATTAAGGATTACAGATGTATGCGCTTATAAGTATAACTAAGATGAAAACTGCTACGCATTTATTAATTAATAAAAAGCACATAATTATAGCTTAAAACTATTAATTTTTAACTTTAATTTGAATCATTTTTTATTTGCACTATATTTCGCATGACGTCGAATTAATTATTTTTTTGTAAATAAGAAGGCTTTTCATGAAGAATGAATTGAGACATCATAGTCAATCTAGGTTAACGTAAACGTAACGTAAGATTAATAAGTAATTTAAATCTATTTACTAACGTAGTTTACTACAGTCTCTAGTAGAGACTCAGTTCTTTTCTTATATTAAGGTAAAATTAGCGTCACAAGATATATTCTTCTTTCAAAAGTTTCTACAATTATTTAATATGTAGATTAGGACAATTTAGCGAATTTATGGGGTCGTAATGAAAATGTTAACAGCACTGTAGCGTGTGCCGACATTGCGGCGCCTAAGCTTTCCACTTCCACCCTCTACTCGTAGCCATGACATCTTTTTCTTTGTGACGTCATTCAAGACAAGCTTTCTAGAAATCATTTTAATAAGATTATTTGGAGATTTACGTGCGAGAGAGATAAAACTACTTAATGGTATGATTCCTTTGTAAGTACAAAATAAGGTAAGGTGGAAGAAGTCTATTAGGTATGAGGGTGTGCAATTATTTAATCAATTACATTCTAAAATTCGCAATATTGATGTGTTTGACAAACTCAACAAGGCAGTAAAGATGCATGTTAGAGTGAACACTGTTGACTAAAATTGAGAAGGCTAATGGCGACGTAAATCTCGCTCGGATATATACATATTAATATTAAGTTTCTCATGTAAATAAAATATTTTTTTTTGTAATGAGAAATAAAAATCTTTAAACAATTAGTTTCTTCTATAGATGAGCGGATAATAGACAAATGCCGAAACATTCTTAAGTTTCAAAGCATCTTCGAGTCTTCTAAAAAACCACAATACTTTTTAAAATTTTCCCAAGTTATATCGCGCAATAAAAAAATCTGAAATGTACGTAACGTCTGACAAAATGTGCCTGTTTTCTTGAGTAGCATAACATAGCCTCTAATAGCGATATAGGCCTTATTCTTTATCGTGCAAAGCTTTATTAACTCATAAAGCTTTTAAGATCGGTGCAAATATTCCCTCTTTAAAAAATACTTATTCACAAAAATTAAACTTATCTGATGCACTGTTGTAAGTAATTTTGTCTTTTTTGTCAAAATATAATAGATAATTGTTGTATAAACTTGAAATAGGTCAAAAGCTTCTACGAATAATTTAATACAAAGCAAGATCTAATAAGATTTTAAATATCTGTATTCATTTAAAAAAATGTGTGTTAAAGCATATATTGATATAAAAACTCTATAACGGCGTGTAGTAAAAAGTTTATATAGATTGTTTAACTACAGTAAGGAGGATGAACAATAAAACGTGTAATAAACGTGATTTTTTTCTTAATGTATGTTGATTTGGGAAGGTTTACAATATGGTCTACATTTGTTTACGGTTCGTGAACCCCGCATTCTGCTATTCATTTCATGTTTCCAATGAGACTTTGTTTTATTTATACAGACGGGTAGAAAATTCTTATCCTACGGCAATCAAGATTCACCGGGCTAAAATCGAAAGTCTCTTAAGATTCATTCAATATTGTGTCGATAAGGACACAATATTTACCATCTATTTAGTATGCTAGTAGCTCTTTGAATATCAAAACATATTTTTTCGACAATTATTGACGGCATAATATGAAACTGTATCAAATAATGTTACTGAATAATGACAGAGAAGCTCAATAAACTACTTTCGTTTTAAGCTGTAATATATTCCATTTCGGAGTTTGATATTCCGAGTTTCGATATGCCACTTGAGAGCGGCTTTTGATGTCATAAAACAAGGTCGCATAATATCAATTCCACTTCAACGCTATATTGAAGCTAACTATTTTCATATTTTCTGAAACAAACCTTTAGAGTATAGTTTCATTAATAGCTTTCTATTTACAGATCGTTTTGTAAGATATTTTATTCGTAATAGGAACATTATTGATAAACATATTATAAATATAATTTTAGCTGTGGTTGAATTACAATATTGATGTGTAATTTTAAGTTTTTAGTAAAAAAATATTTATATATATGTAGTATCCAACCACTTTATACTAGCTCTTAACCGATTCGTTTACGTCATTCTCAATTCTTTAATGGATATCTTTAATTTTATCCCTTATTTTATATATATATATATATATATATAATACGGGGCATTTAATTAATCTGAAAAAAGTTTTCGACTCTTTAGTAATGAGTGCGACTAGTCTAGACTTCTTCGACTATCAAGAAAGATGTATATTTATTAGAATAGAAAGAAGTCGCCATGTAAATTAATCAAACAAATTTATTTTTCATTGTAAAAACAGCATAATCAAGAAGGTATTTGAATATATAAACAATGTTAGGTTTACATAAGATACGTAGGGCGGGCGGCTGTAAACATTAAACGTAAAATTAAATTACAAGCCTATTTACGTCAGAAACAGCAGCAATATAAAGTTTATAACCATCGTAATTTAGGAATTGTGTCCTGGACATGGGTTTAGTGTCATGTTAAAATATCGGTGGCAGATTTTTTTATTTAGTGTATAAATGGACCCTTTAAAGTTTGGATCTATTTTATTAAACCTATTTTATATAAGCCTTTTACACTACGTTTTACTCTTCACTTACGCTTCTTAACGAACACGTGCGTTACCAATTACCAACTACCAACATTTTGTACGGCCTTTTAAGTTTTAGAGGTGGTAAATTATACACTTACGCAACGAGGATTCACACATTGGTATCACTTTTATATCCAAATAAACTGGTCTATTAGACTTGTGTCTGAATACTAAATGACTAATTAGAGCGTAAAAATCTAGTGCATACATTCTTCAAGAATAGAATACAAAAATATTTTTGGTCTACTGAAAGGATTTGTTCATAGAAGAAATATCGTTCTAGAAAAGAAATCAAATTTCAAATAGAATTAAGTTATGAATAATTATCGTAAATAATAAAAAAAAGTAAATCATTAAGTAACTAATTTTAAAGCTCAAATTGTAAATAGCATAAAATTAAATCTGTGTAGTTTGAACTACTGTACTGGTGCACAACTGTGAACGATTGAAAACTGAAAGCACATTTCCACAGACTAGAATAATCGAGTTTCAAATGCCAATAAAGCTGTATTAGCTTCGAGGTGGATTTGATACTACCTAAGTACAAGGAATGAAAAGACCGCTATGTTCACAAGTGTATAATTAATTATACATCACCTACAAAAAGCCTTTTCTCCTAATATCCTTTCAATGTCAATAATAAAAAAAGTCAATTTTTTATTATTATCACTTAGACTGAAGTTTCTTGTTTAAAACCCAAAATGTCTTCTCTCTCTCGGTCGCTTACTCATATCAGGTGTATTCTTAGTGCACATCAAAATCGTCAATCCTTTATCTTTCTCGGGTTAAGATGGTCTACGTTTCTTCTCAATACCGGGAAGATAGGGAATACAAGGGCACGGATCCGTCTGATTATTGTTTTTCTAGCAACTCCTCTCCTCTAGCGTATATTCTCAAAGCGTGTCATTACAATTCTCCTTTTTATTTCAGTGACAATCTGCCATAATGTCAGATTTGCGATCCCAAGTATACAAAGTGGAGCATACAAATGTCTTGCTCATATTCAATAGAATAAGGTAAGCATTTGTGCCAATTAATAGTCTTTCGATTGATTGTTCCGATAACAGTAATCAGCTAAAGCGTTTTCAACAATATAGTAACTGTGTTAATTGTACTGTGTCAAACCGAGCGCCGACCTACTTCGCTCCCGTTCGATGCGAATCGCTGCCCGCCCAGAATAGACGTAGCACGTGCGTCCGCCGTGAATAACGTCGCCCGCGGCTCAGCAAACTCCGCCGCGGGCCAGGCCGCGAAACCAATTTTAAGTCTTAATTCGAACCGCGTTGTGATACCTGTGACTACCTTAAACCTCTAGTGTCTTCAGCCTTGACTTTACGCACGTAGAGTTTTTTTAATTCACGTCCTGCTAGTAAATATTTATACACGTAGTGGCCTTGTTCGTTATCTTACACCGGTGAAAGCTTTCAGTTTGATACATGTTACGAGTTTTAAAATTCTATTTTCTGATTGTTATCTGTGTATTAATGTGCCTTATCGCGTAGTGTTGTTGTTGGATAGTGAAGTGTATCGAGATGCAGTACAAATATCTGTTCTTATTTACTATAATTATTTTACTAGAGCCGGTTCCCGCATGGAGATCTGATACGTATGTGTTTGTTAATTATTTCTATTTTAAGAATACGTTCAATAAAGTTTATGTTTGGGCTAATGTCAAAAAATGTATGCCACATGGGGAGTTTAATGCAATAGTTTTACAACAGTATACTACGGTATACTACTTATAGTTACAGACAATTCTAATAAGATTGCAGTAATGTAGTTATGTTTCAACAAGTTTGCCGTGTAACATCAGCTGTAAATAAGTAACTTCTTACGTTGACTTTTTCTCTTTAACGATAATTTTCAAAATAATGTATAAAGTGGATAATTTCTGTTTATTTTAGAATAAACATATCAAGTGTTTCATAATATATTATTCGTTCCTATATGTATAAGTATTTAAGTTGACAAGACAACAAAAGATACGAATAGGTATTTTCGATTAATATTTAAGATTAAAATAAATGTCATCTTAAAAATTAAACAAAACTCAACAATCGCCCCTCAGTAAATCTTTAATGATCACATGGTCATCCAGAGGTCCGAGATTCGTTTCGCGAGACAAACATGATTTATTATGGTCAATTGTTTTCTTTGGCTTTGGTTTGGCCTTTACTATCAATTCTAAATGAAAAAAATAATTATATAGCTTTTTATTACTTTATTTTCAGTGTTAAAGAGTGGGCCAGAACATTGGGCGACGAATTATGGAGGCTCAGCGAGTCTCTCACGAAATCGGATCAAATCAGGATTGTAAGTTACAAAAGAGCTTTTGCTCAATTGACTGTAACTGAATTGAATTCTTATAACAGGCTACTTATACGTTTAGGCCGCTTTGTCACTAAAAGTATATTTGGAATATAATAAAATAATATCGAGTGTATTCTGATTCTCTGATTATTTGTTTCTTATTATTACTGTATCGTTCCAAGGCGCTAACATTGGATCTCTCGCATATTCTATTAGTGGTTAATTTTATAAATCCGGCAAATCGTAAAAACCTCGTCCCTCTAGAAAAAAGGCACTTCATCTCCTCATGTATTTGATGGATTGGTGGTACTAATACATACGTGTATAATTCTATTTTATTTTACATTTTAACAGCAATAACTGCACTCGGTTAAATTAATAATGTTATAAAATATGGTTGTAATTAAGTATGTTATTACATCTTGAATTAAATTATCATGATTCATGTGCACTTTTTACTTTTTGTTTTTTTATGTATCCTGTATCAGTTTGGTTTATATTTTTGTTCCTGTTAAGTTTTTTTTCATCTTATTATATATGTAATATATATTTTTGCACTTCTTGCCTGCCTTATGTAATTTAATACTTTTTTTCCTTTACTTACAGTGGTTGCCTGTAAAAAATCGCTCGAAAGCGATAAGGCAAGTTGCCCTCCATTTCATATGTTCAATTTTTTTATATTGTAATGCAACGAAGTGTTAATAAATAAATTAATTACATTTTGTATTAACCGGTGAAGTATTAACATTTCAAGAATAATAGTGCATTTTAAATTAACACCCCAAACGTTTAAAAAGTATGTTCATGGCTAACTCGCAATGTTTTTTTAAATACATGTAATACTTATAATCCATTCAAAAAAAATTTTTATTGAATTAACGAAATCTGAGACAGAAAGTTACACAGGCCTACGCTACTTCTATAAATCGTCTTTAATTTTCTCACATTACAATTAGTCATCAGTTTAATTGGCACAAAAAAATATATCCAGAATAGAAAATACCTATATGTATATATATAGTCATAAGGAAAATTGCTAGAGATGTAAAATTTGTCTTCATTGCAGAGAATATTTGTTTCTATTTGAGCAAGAAATCTCGAGTGCCTTTATTCTTCGCTTTGTTCCAGAAATATAAACAAATGAATGCCAGTGTCAAGAAAAAAGATGGAGGACAGATTTTAGAATCGTCATTGCGATCTGTCAGTACCATGTTAACGAGGAAAATCAACGCTGTTAAGGTACTTTTGAGTGAACTAATGATTTCAAATAAAAATAGTCTTGAAATTTTAACATTACCTTGTATCGTCTAGCTAGGCAGACTATGTATCAAATACTGTTTTTTTAACGCATATTTGTTACATAAATAGAGTTTTATTCAAATAGTAAAGTATTCATATAAAAGTTATATTTAAGTAAAATAAAGAACATTTTTTGAACAGAATTTGCCAATTTCTCATTTATATTTTAGTGCATTCACGCGACTGCCGAGCGTCTTGCATCCGAGTTTAATTTCACCGAAGCAAAGAATGAGTCATTCAGTTATTGCTCAGCTAAATATTCTAATTTCTTTTACGAAGATGGGAATGAGCTAGAGAGAACAGAAGAAGTTCCCAAATTTGCCAGAGATAACCCGCATTACATAAATGTTACATTAGAAAAGGATTCACATTTTTATGACATCGACACCAATACAAACATGAGTTGTATACATGTTCCTACAAATATTTATTATAAAGGTTTGTAAACATTTGAAAATATTTCTTCGAATTTTACCTAAACTAATCAAAATGTATTTTGTTTTATTTATTTCGTTACATTGAAAGTACAAAACAATAAACAATTTCATTACGTTGAAGGTAACTATAACGATTAGAAGGGCAACCCTAGTGATGCAAAATCTAAGAAATGCAAGAAGACCGGAAATGTCACCGAATATAAAATTACAAATAACATAATAACTATTTCACGCTTGAAAACATTTTTAAATAACTCAAATAATTTAATGAAAATTTTTATTTTAGAGGAAGACGCATTAAAGGCAATACTCTGGTCGAAAGGGCTTAATGAAATATTTATTAAGAATTATAACTCCGATCCATCTTTAGTCTGGCAATACTTTGGTAGTTCGCATGGAATACTACGATTCTACCCCGGAATGCCTTGGAACATGAACGAAGCTGATACGTACGACTGTCGAGTCAAATCCTGGTACATCGAAGCCGCGACTTGCTCTAAAGATGTCATAATCTTATTCGACGTCTCTGGGTCTATGACTGGATTCAAGAACTATGTCGCACGGAGAACTTTGCAATCACTTCTAGCCACTTTGTCGAATAACGATTATGTAAATGTGTATACATTTAAAGCGAACACATCGGAAGTAGTTTCGTGTTTCGTAGGCTTAGTGCAAGCTACTCCGGAGAATTTGTCAACAATAAGTGACACGCTAGAGCCTACTGATGGTGGGAAAAAACACAAAGTGCCCCTGGGAGGAAACGCGAACCTCACCGAGGCGTATAAAAAAGCTTTTACAACTTTGAAAGAGGTAATTGTTTATTAATGTACTTATTTAAGACTGGCTTTGTGAGCGTACCATCAAATGTATTATATTTTATTAACAGGCGTTTTTTCCTTGAAATCATTAGATAATTTAAGCTTATTGATAACATGAACAAAAGACCTTTTCTGTATAATAATGGATTATGTATATATTGAATCAACAGTTATTTACCTGATATATTCAAGATTAATGATTTATGTGAAAAAATTATATTGAATTTTAATTGCTCCGTTTTACATAATTTTACACTGAAATTAGATCTGATTATGCATATTTATCACAAAAACATCTAACTTAAAACACTTTTGTAGGCAATCCATAGTAGGATACACACAAAACTCAATTTTTCAACGATTTCCTAAACCTAACGGTGTTATGTGTAACAGATGTACTTTTATAGAGACGTCACCATTGCAATGTGACTAGTGCACAAGGGTGCAATCAGCTGGTGATGGTGATAACAGACTATGTTCCCGGAAATCTCACCGAGGTCTTTGAAGAGTACAATCGTGAGACGGTTGATGGAAAAACGTACATACCTGTCCGAGTATTCACTTACCTAATCGGCAAAGAGGTCACAAATGTTAGAGAAATACAGTGGATGGCTTGCTTAAATAGAGGTGATTTTCCTTTAAAAAAAAATGTAAATTAATGAATTAAGAATTAATCATAGTACCATCTCGAATTAAAAAAACATTCCAACATTTAACTAAAGATGTAAAAAGCATATATGATATCACTATCATAGCATAATCCGTCTTTATTACTTACAGCATGGATTATATTTTTTGTCAGGTTTTTTCGTGCATATACATTCTGTAGAAGAGGTTCAACAGCAGGTGCTAAAATACATCAACGTCATCGCTCGACCCATGATTTTAGCAGGGGAGGAACCACCGCCCACTTGGACTCATGCCAACATTGACTACACGGTATGTGCTGTTAAGCATATATATATATATATATATATATATATAGTGATTATTTAGTTGATAAAAGGGCCTGGGACTAGTGCTGGGCAGGCTACTTCTAATTAATTTGCTATATTTGTTTTAAATATTGTAGAAATGTTTGATGGTTTGCTTTTTTTATAAAGTGTATCGAGAGTTTTTTACGCCGGCTTTTTCTCTCGGCCAACACCCTCTGTCTTCTTTGCCGATGAGTAGGGACGCCAACAGGCTCGAATTTAATGACGTGGAATAAGTGAAACCATGATGATCATCATCATGGTTTCACTTATTATTATATATAGTTCCAAAATAAATGTATTTTCTCTTCTTTATAATATAAACATATTTAAATTAAATTCAGTGTGTTGAAATATGCTGTTTTTGTCCTCCCTTACTGCAGAGCCAAAACTTCAATAGTTGGAAACTAAAAATCATGACAGTTCATGATAGTTCATGAATTGAACTAAGGAATTTGGAAATTGCACTTTTAAAAAAGTTAAATTAATATTTGAAAATCCGCTATTTTTAAAGTTATTGATTACCTTCAGATGTCGATAAGCTCAACAATGTAATAATTTTAAACACATGAGAAAAATTACGTAGGTATACATAATTCTCGGTGAGACAATTTTCTTCATAGGACAAAAGAGTCTCAAACAAAGCATTCATGCATGATTGCAGGAGTCCGTTGTTAACGGAGACACTTCTGAATTCTTTGTATTAAATTGTTACATAACACTTTCAATGTATTAAATACAAAAGAATGTGAACTGAATATTAAAAATAATGATTAAAAGGTCTATCTACTCTACTTTTTTAAAAGTGATTTAGCCTATATTACAAAAGTCTTTTCATTTCGCAATATTTTCTATATATTTTCACATTTACTCTACATATGCATATAAAGAAAGGTAAATTATCTTTCTATCTTTCTTTCAAAAAAATTTGTTTATAGATAGTATATAATGAATTAATTTATGATGATCGTTGCGGATCTAAGCGTAAAATTTAAAAGCAGGTTATTTCATATTTTTTTAGTTCTATGCTGTTTATAATTTTAAATACTGGACTAACTTAAATTTATTCAACTTGGAAATTCATCGTTTAATAAAACTTAAATTTGTATTTATTATTACTGAAATTGAATCACTCAAAACACGCTTCATCTGCATAATGTAAAAACGCCACAGCTAAATGTCAGAGTATTTCACAAGCATTCATTTAAACTCGACAATGAACCGCAAATTAAGAACTTTTGTATGCTCTTTGCTTATAATTAAGCTTAAACAAGTATGCAGAATAAGTAGAATATAAAACAAGAGTTTAGCGATGAAACTTCCTAAATAATTTATAATATTGTGACTTAAAGTCATCTATTGACTTTAACATTTAAAAATAAATTATTAGACATAAAAAAGCCAATGGGGGCATTAATCTATACCACAAGTCGGATAATCAAATGACATAAATTTGGTGCTAATCACATAAGTATACGGACCAGGATTTTCTCTGTTTAGTTTCCAACAATGTACGATGTGGGGGATAGAGTCATCTTGCTTAACCTATTGATTATTTTTTATAAAATATATCTAGTTTAGTGGTGGCTGCGAATAAAAATAACAGCTTTTAGTTCTAGTTTGGTAGGGTTATGTATATATTTCTACGATAGAAAGGATAAAAATTACATTTGTAAAATAATTTAGTTTGCCTTCGAATACGGTGCCACATACACATTGTGTTTTATCAATAAAATGTTTGAAGTGAAGACTGAGTGTGGCTTTTTGAGTGTGTATTTTTTTAAATAAATGTTTTCTTTTGTTTTAGAGAACTGAGAAATGGAATGTGAGCAACGATGTTTCAACCGTAAGTTAACGTTTTCTTGATGTATATTATTTATAATTTAATATTGAACTTCTTAGCTTATTATTATACTTACCTTAGTATTCTACCCACAAAATTTTGCTTTTATTTAACAAAAACGAAATAAAATATCTTTCTTTAATATTACGAAGAATGACCCAGAATTTCTGTAATTACGGGGTAAAGAGAAATTTAAGGGCACATTGTGTAGTATATTGAATTCTTTTGAAATATATTTCTAGACGCTTATGTTAAGTGTGTGCGGACTGGCATGAATATATTTCATGTTTGATTTATGGGGTAGTTTTTGTATTGATTTGTATACAATATATCATCTCCAATTAAACTTTTCACTGCTAAAGGTGTGGCCACAAAACTGAATAAGGTTCAGGAGAAGAAAATGGCGCAAATGGGATACATTATATCTTTATATTTTATATAATCATCATATGTACATATCTCTACAATGCTTATTTCTCATTTATTGAATATTTTCAATTGTTTAGATGATTAAATTCAGTTATTAGGGAGTCTTATAACTTATTTCAGTTTCATACTTATCATCTATAATTTTCATATTTACCAGAAAAAAATATTTTTTCGTTTATTTAATAACTTAAGATTATTTTCCATTGTTTTATTTGTAGCCCGACGAGGACAAGTTAGTGACATCGGTGGCCATTCCAGCATTTGACTACAACTATAATGAGAATCACAATGATGCAAGATTACTGGGAGTGGCTGGTACAGATGTGCCTATAGACAGCATCGCGAAGTTGGCCCAACCACATCAGGTGCGTAACAGCTTTGATGTTGAAGGTAGTCAGGTATCGAATCCTCAAAATAAAATAGCATGGTGAAGCATTTAACCGCTAACAATTTCAGAAGTTACTATTTTATATTAGTATTCTAAATATTTCCAGTCGTTTTAAATTATTGAAAGTGATTTGCATACTTGAATAAAATCCGTGGCTGCAATAAACTTCTTTGTAACTATTATATGTATATTAAGTTCTTCATGTTGCAATCTATTTATTTAAATATATGTATAATCTCAATCAAATTGCATGACATAATTTCATTTGAACGAAAATGCGAGATTTTCGTAAAACATATGGAATCGCGTTTGGGTTTGGGCTCCTTGTGAAATTTAATATGACTTAAAATTATTTTTAGCTTGGAGTCAATGGTTATTCTTTCATTGTGAGCAATAATGGATATCTTCTATTGCACCCGTTCCTAATTATTACGGTAAGTGGTATTTCATACTTAACACTTTATACGAAAATACTGTCCAGTAATGATACAACAGCAGCAATATAGCAGCTAGAATTTGCTATTTTATTTTATATAGCTACTTCATTGTATGTATATAGATGCGAATACACGTCGCTGAAAGTAATCCAGGTCCATAATTAGACTATTACATTACTTTTCTGGGTAACGCTAAAAAGGCGTAGTATGTCAATCATAAAAAATTGCAGAAGTGCAAGCAATAGTATCTTGTAAGTTTAGTATAGGTATATTTTAAACACCGAGGTAGGTACCTACTTAAATTCGGCCTTACGAGTTAAGTTGATTTATAATGAATGATTGACTTTTTCTTTCTAATCCCAATTCATGGACAATCTATAAAAAGGTTTTGAATATTTGTAACTTCAATAATTGGGTATTAACAGTAATAACAAGAATATTTAATTAAGTTATTCGAAATGGTTAAATATGTGTTTCTCTTACGTCATATTTTATAAAACACAGCATAATTATTGTATTTCGCGATCCTTAATTCCTTGTGTATTTCTGTGTATGTTTTATGTTGCATTATGGGATATATATAATAAAAACCATATGATTTAAATATATTATTGTTTCCTTCTACTAAACGATTGTATACATGTTCAGAGGCGCAGTCGTATGTCACAAACATATTTGATTCTGTTATTGGTGCTGGTTTTGACTCGATTCTTACCTTGAGTCGAAGTATTAGAACTTCCGACTTAAATAAGGTGACGTAATAAAAAACACGTCACCGTCTTTGCTCTAGGCCTGTAAAACGTCCAGTTCATTTTGAAGGATTTTTAAAAAAAAAATATTTTCACAACACATTTACATTTTAAAGGCCTCCATGAGAAATTTCGGTTATAATATTATATATTTCTTTAGTACCAAGGCCATCTTGTTTTTCTTACAATGTAGATAAATAACGAACTTCAAGAGAACTATAACAGCGTGGATTTCGTTGAAGTGGAACAAGTGGATGATGGTAAGGGTCCTCGAGAGCTTGGAGACCAGATCAAGCAGTTGAGGGAGCATTTGGTGAATGGCACTGACGGGAATATGACAAATGTCAAGGTGCTGTTTCATTATGATAATATGAGGTAAGTGCAAAAGAATTTGAGGCGTTTAATAATAATTTAATCAGATTAAGGGCCTGTTTCACAATGTATGGATAAAGTGCCAAATAGCTATGCAACACATAAATTATTCGAAAGATAAAATTTCATGACGTATAGCGCTATCTGACAGTTGTGAAACGCAAAAATACTATTTATCCTACCAATAAGTAACAAATAGCTTATTTGGAACTTATCCGGACATTGTGAAACAGGCCCTAAAGCTAAGAACATATATATTTTAATGTAGTTTAAAAAATCTTTTAAACTACTTCCATGATAATATATTATAATCTAATTAATGTTACATTCTCAAAAGTATTTCCTATAGAGAAACTCATGTCTACTTCAAAAATGTAGTGAATTATATTTTTAACAAAACCTAAAATAATTGTTTTGTTTTATGTTTGTATGATCTCTTCGTGTATGCCATGCCTATACGTGCTTGTAAAATAGAAATGCCGGATCTTGTAGTAAAATACGATATCCGGCTGCAGGATTAGTTCGATCATCGGTTATTAACCAATTTTTTATGTAAATTTATAGTTAGGAGAATGTATATCTTTATTTACATAAAGATTTTAAAAAATCACGGGTGCTGTTGATCACTTACAAAAAAAATATTAATAAAACTAAGCTAATCTCACGGATTCATGAATTGCAGTGCAATACAGAAGATTATGAAATACTATGTAAGAAAAGTATAAATGTAAGATTTTTTGGTAAAGTGAAAATATCTACTTTGTAATATTAAATTCTCCCCTATTACTAAGTTAGACGAGAAATGAAAATTTAGGAGATTCTTAAATGTTATAAAAGGTTACAAAGCTTGTTATTATCATGTTTACTTATGTACCTATATTGTTCTCAGGAGAATAGCACGCGTGAAACACGATTACTTCTTTAATAAATTAGAGGGTACGCCATTCTCCATGGGTATTTCGTTACCCATGGGATATGGGGACACGGAATTGATGTTGAAGGACAATCCCTTAGAAGCTAAACAGGGTCAAGAACTTATTGGTGTTAATGTAACTAGTTACTTCAATTTCACTTATCGAGTTCATCCTGACTGGTAATATTTTTTTATATTTTTATCTCTTGTTTAAGCAGATGTGCAGAATGAAACATAAATATTGTTCTATTTTCTCCATAATAGCGACGTGAATGAATTTGCTATTTAAATAATCAAATATGTATTTATAATTATATACTCGTTTTATTTCAGGGTTTATTGCAAATATCATTATTTAGAGGGACACGAATCGGAAGACTTTGAAGTTGAGATATTTAAGTTCCTTGTAAATCTTTCCAAGAATAAAATTGATATTACAAAGAAACAATATGGTGATGAAACGCAGGACGTGCCGTTTAATATTGAAAGTAAGTATTTCTATTCTGTTCCTCTCTGGCGGTAGTTTGCATTTGATAAAGACAATCTAATTCTTGAAACTCCTATTCGTAAAACTAAATTCAATCACTCAAAATATCCTGCTATGGAATTACATACCAATTTATATCAGACTAGCTCAGTCTTTAAATTTATTAAAAAAAAAATCTTTTTTAATCATTTTTCTTCTGCCTCGATTAACCTTTGGCAGAGCTTTAACATGTCTGTTTATACATATTATTATTTATATTTTTTCTTTAGAATATATTTTATTTAATTTTAGTTATGATTGTATGTTATTTAGAGTTTATTTTTGTTAATTAATTATGCATTTCTTGTACCCCCCTCACCCTCTGTATGTGTTTCTTTTTTGCCTGGAAAAAATCGCTTGTTAGGGATAAGGCCGCCCGTTGTCTAATAACTAATGTAACCTACTTACTTTTTGTTTTTCTATATGTATAATTATGGTATTTAAGTAAAAATACATAAAACAATAAATAAATATTTACTAATTTAATTAGATGTTATTAATATAAATTATGCTTCACCTTGATCTACCATTTGCTTGTGTATTCTTAAACTATAAGTCTGTGCTTATACTACTGAAAGAGGCTAAATGTTTGATTTTTTAAATACAATCTTTCTTTTCATGTCACAAAAGATACCTAAATGGAATATATTGACTTTAAAAAGAGTAATTTCGTTCATTGTATTTTCTGTATCACGGAATGAACTTTAATATAATAATTAATGCATTGCATTTATCATGCAATATGAGAGATCTACCCAACTAATCTATTCTGTTCTTGTATAACTAAGACCTTAATTAAATAATGTATTTATCGCATTTCAGCTCATTGCGGTACAACACCGTTAGGCAAAGACGATTATTACTGCAATGAAGATTTGGTCAAGCAGTTGGTGTTTGACGCGAAATTATCCAGTCCATACTTCAGACATTGGGACGCCACGGCAGAGGAAAGGGAATTAGCTAAGAAGTATAACGTCAGTGTACGTTTTATAGCGACATCTAGTGGACTCACACGGTGGCATTACATATTCGATGATGACAAGAACGAAATCGTCAATGAAAATGGTTTTAGGAAGAAAAAATTTAAGGGCGAGTAAGTATTGAGTATTTTTTTCCTAAAAAAGAATACACAAGCAATTTTATGCATGTAATAAAAATATTTGTGTAGTATATAGAAAAGTCCCTGGACACGATGGCAAGGGAGTAGAGTAAATAATAATAATAAAAAAATTATGCATGTTAAAGGTGACTTCGGAATTAATATTGATCCTCTCAGGACGATATTTTACTATAAAATTGTATTTACTTTGGTGTAGTTAAAAATATTTCCGACGTTATATATGTAAGCATATATACGAATATATGCTTATCCCAACTAATTAAATATATTTAAATGCAATATACTCCTCTATACATTCAAAATAAAATTATTAATTAATAAATAATTATTCAATACATATTATGTTTTATCCTATCGTCACTAAACGCTTCAGACTAAATAAGACATCACAATAAACATATCTGAAGCGTCTTAATATATTTTTAGAGTATTCGGCGACAAATACCACAACGCAATAGAAGAAACCTGGTACAAAGCTGCAGTACTGCAGCACATGATAAGCAAGGAATCTTTAGTGATCGCCACACCGTTGCCAATCTTAGATACAACTATTTCTACTCGACCCTCAGTACAAAATAGCGAAGGAGATATAACAATAACAGCCAGTTACGCAATTTTCTACAAGGACGGTGATTCTGAAACACCTGCAGGAGTCGTCGGATTCCAATATTTGCATTCCAACTTCCTTGAAGTATTCCAGGATATTACTAATAGGGATGGTGATGTAAGTACATTTAATATAAACACGGAATTTACACGAATGAAATATGCTTTCAAATCTTGGAAGAAAGAAAGAAGTTTTTTATATACCCAACTCCAACAACATACATACTTGTCTTGATTGCCTTCTATTCGAAGTCATTTAAAAAATAATATTTTAAACTTAAAAGTCCAGAATATTTTTTGAAATCATTTATTGTTGTCAAGCGCATACTTTAATAGGCATTGATATAAGATTTTCAGTCTCAGTGCAATTGTGTTGCACATGAACAAATTTATTTTATATTGGACATACTTGGAAGTTCGTGACCACAACGATAAAAACAGGATCGATATGTATACAAATTTTTCAGGAGTTGACGTGCAACAAGGATGGAAAATATGACTGCTACTTGATCGATAGTTCAGGATACATTGTTTTATTGGTCGAAGAGAATGACGATAATTCTGTTGGTGACTTCTTCGGTCGCGCACAACCATTTGTACTTCAATCGTTCATACATAAGAACATTTTTGAATATGTCGAAGTGTTCAACTATCAAGCACTCTGTCCCATATCAATGATTAAAGTTCCAAATTGTGCTTGGTCGATACGTGGTTCGGTAAGTTTTTTATAAGAAAAAAAAAGCTATATATAATAATTGAATTTAAATAAACAGTATTTAAGATCACATAACCTCAAACTCAAATCTTTATTGCATTCCTTATGGTAATATTTTACACGTGAGACACGTTATAATTTATTACAGTAGGGTTAGGTACAGCAATCTTCTGAGAAGGCATGCTCCACCATAGTTAATTCTATTGTACATTTCTATTCTTACAAGATACATTACTGTAGTTGTAGCTTCTATAGCGATAGCGATTGTTCTCCGGACTTTTGTTGAGTTTTCATACCGCTCATCAGCGCTACGGGTATTGCGAGTTTAAATTCCTTCGGTATCTGCATTGCTATTCAGAGTACTAGCCTTAATGCTTGTTATTAAAACCTATTACAAAAAAATGTAAAATTTCAGATATTTGATGTTGCGTCCAACTTATTCAAATGGTTGTTAACTGAGGCCTTCTTGATATTATTTGATTTTGCGAATTGGAAAAATCATTTGTATGCAGCTACAATTGAACCTTATGGTAATTATTGTTGTATAGTAATTTTAAATATCTTGGAAATAAATTCGCCCATTTTATTCAGGAATAATGTAGCAACTCAGGAATAACGAGCTTTTGTTAATATTTGTAGTTTATATATTGTTTATATTTATACACAAAATCTTTATATTAGTAAATATTTAAAAAAGTTCTTACACGGTAAGGGTTTATTAAAAATATCACTAAATCACGCTGTTTGTCCATAGAACATTCACAAACCAATTCAATCAAATTCGAATTCAATTCTTAAACTTATTTATTATGCCCGTGTGTTGACTTACTAAAAACACTGTCTTAATAATTTTGGCAACCAATTTGTCGTGAAAAATAATTGTGGTGTGTGGTCCCAAAACCAGGTCAGAGATATTTCTGCGTATATTTCAATGAATGATTATAGAAATGCGTATTTCCAACATAAAATAATTACTTTAACGAGACAGTACCTAGGATTTACATTACGTATGTGCCACAACAGGACGCGTATTGTAATCATATTAAAATTATTTCAGTGAGCGACACAATCGAAGCAACTACCCCATACCCCGAAACAAACAATGAAAACGGAACCATAGAAGCCAACGAAGAACCAGAAGGGAAACGTTTCTTCTCTTGCGACCACAGCATTAAGCTGTACATTCTGAACCAGTCATACTTCCTCAATTCAATGATACTATCACCTGTCGTGTACGAAGAAAATGTTGGAGATTGTCATCCGCCATATTGGGCGACTTTAGTTCCGAAGACCAATTTAATGCTGGTTGTTGTTGAACGCGGTGCGTGGAAGTTTGATAATTGCACTATACCACCAAACACAATCCCTGTGCCGACAATAGATTCTACTACGAGCAGGGAGCCTTGTCATAAACTGGATTTGGGAGCGCTTCCCAGGCGAAGACTTGAGGGCTGCTTCACTTATCACGATAAGGTAAATTGATATAAATGATACGTTATTTAAAACAGTAATAATACATCACTTTATTAATTCCACAAAACTGGAAATATTAATGTGAACAGAGGGTGAGCTGTTGCTTAAAGCAATTTCTCCAGATCACACAGACGTAAAATATTTAAACAAAGTCGGAAATTGACAGTACATTATGTTAGGGTCGGAACAACACAGTTACAAAGTGAAACCTACATAATAAGTAGTAGTAGTAGTAAGTCTTTAATACTAATCGTCACCTTACAGTACATCATTCTGTTTATTTCTATTTCGGGTTTGTAGACACAGTATATCAAATATTTTCCATTAAAAGTAATCATAATCAGATAATCTCAACATAAATACTTCATTAACGGATATAACACGAATATTATTGCCATAACTCGTTTTGTGTAACTAAAAAGGCATTAAAATTATTTATTTTTTTTACAGGAAAGAAACATAACAGCATGCGGAGAGGGATGTATAGCGAAAGTAAACTTTGTTATCTTAATAGTAACTGCACTGATGTCTTTAATAAACTTAAAACTCTTCACGTGATACTGAACATCGACTTATGGTACTAAATATATTTTGTACCTTTCTTATTTTCACAATAAAATGTATTTATTCAAAGCGTCTTTAAGTTTCAAAACCTAAACTACAATTGACCTTGACCCAATACAGCTCAATCGATAATTATTCGTTGCACAGTTATTACAACCTACCACCCTAGATAAGAAAAATGCACAACAAAGCAGCAAGGTAACTCCAGTCGACCCGCGCAAGTCATTGGAGGCGCATGCGTCGTCCTCGAGTTTGCGCATAATATAGCAGGAATATCATTTATCGAGCACACCCTGAAACAGTCCTAAGTAATTTTCCAAAATTAAATAAAATAAGCAACTAGTGTCCAATTACGTGAAACAATATGAACTATTTTTAAAGATAAGAGTGGTTTACTCAGTGTGTGGTTCAGAGATCTCTGATGTGCTATCGTGCTGGTGTAATATTCCTACTTCTAACGTTTGAGTCTACGTATTTTGCGGCCAGTGCTCAAAATGTACCCAATAGCCGTATTTCGTTCAACACGTAAGTTATTATTCATATACAAACATTGGAGAAGCCTGAATTTTAATTTAAAATTTTTGCAATGGCGTAGTCTCTTACGTAAAAAATTGCGTGCAAATTTTGACTTCTTTCCTAATATACTTGCAGAGTACAGGGTTGGGGAGTTAAACTCGGCACTGAGTTATATCATTTTGGAGAGTTTATTACTAGAAAGAAGGAGGTTGAGGATGTAAGTATACAAGATATTAAGATAAGCCAGAATTATTCCCCTTGGAATGCAATAATATTACAAGTACCCTTCACTTTATCCTAGTATATAGTGTACAATTTAGTATTTTATATAAAAAGCATAATCAATAAAAATTTAAACCAACAACATTTGAAAAATGATCAAGTATTTATCATCATGTGTAGCGGTATCACTTAACATCAGATGAGCCTCCTGCCCGTTTGCTTCTGTACTATAAAAAAAAAACAAACGAATCTTAACTTTGAGCTCTGTGCACATTGGATTTACCTTCGTGCGCAATTAACACTACGCTGATAGAAACCATAATGAGGAAAAGTCTCGATGCTCAACAATCGCACTAAAGCCTGAACTATAAATAAAAAAAATTAATGGCACTGATGAAGAACTTCATACATAAAATGAGAAATAAATCATTGGAGGCTCAACCTTTTTAGGTCTAGGCATCAGATACAATAATAATAATAATAATAATAACTTATTTATTTTTCTCCCTTAAACATTAACAATAATAATTCATAATATAGTGACAGTATTGGGAGACTGGTTTCCAAACTAGGTAAGAACCTGTGATGTGGATAACCAGGCTTCCATTCCATAGCAAGTCATATACATAACAAAAAGGAAGTTTGTAAGGGATTGTGTATGTGAGTGTGTGTGTATTTGTGTGTGATAGTGGGGAAGGGTACGCATGCTGTGTTAGTGAGTGTTAAAGGGTGTGTGTGACATGACAAGAACATATTATGTGAAAATTATTTTATTACTTCTAGTAGAATTTCCGTTTGATCATAGCTCAAAGTAGTTAAAAATTTATGAACTGTTTGTTTTACACATTTTTTTGTTTTAGGATATATATTCAGAGTTTTGTTGAGTTTGTTATACAAGTAACAGCCCAGAAAAGAGAACGATCGTTGAGAAAATTTAGAAAAAGATAGGGTTGTACAAACGTTATATTTGCGACGTTTGTCCAATACATATAGCGGTATCAAAGAATAACAGCGAATGTTGTTTAAGAATAGCGTATAAGATAAATAGTTGACGATACAGATATCTGTATCTGTTTCATGGTCTGTAAATCTAATACGCAAGTAGGTTAGCCTCTTGTGCCATACACCATCGGCTTTCTGAAGGCAAGCCGGTTTCCTCACGATTTTTCCATCACCATTCGAGCCAATTTTATATACGCTCATAGAAATAAAGTCCATTGGTGCACAACTCGATGCGGTAATCGAATGTACGACCTCAGAGTGAGTTGCACGCAGAAACCACTAGGCTAACACTGCTCGTACCCTATACATACATTCATAACACTGCGCAAATTTTTTTCAGAGTTGGAAGTCGGCGCAAATAGAATCGAGAGATGGCGAAAAATTAGTACAGAGTGTGGCGGACGATATTCGGGCAATGATGGAGTTAAAAATTAGTGCCGTGAAGAGGATCGTCGAGGCAGCTGAGAATATGGCATTCGATAAACAAGACGATCCTGTTCCGGAGGACTTTCAGTTCTTTAACAGTAAAGAAATGGAAGACCTCCTCGATGATAGTATTACAACTACTCCAGAGCCTGAATTTAATATGGAAAATTGGATCGTTCGACCGCCATCAAAGAATGTTCGTCTGCACCAAAATCCACACTTTTCAAATATACCCGTTAATATTAATTATACTAGCGTTCACGTTCCAACAAATGTTTACGCTTGGGGTATGTAACTAAGCATTTACAAATTATGTAACTGTTGTCAGATAATACAATTCCTCTTATTGTATTGATATTTTAGCACCCGAAGTAATAAAAGGAATTCACTGGTCTGAAGGATTGGATACGCATTTCATTAACAACTATCAGAGTGACCCAACTCTCTCATGGCAATATTTTGGAAGTTCCACTGGGTTTATGAGGCATTATCCAGGTATGTCCTATGTATAAAACTGTTTCTAAATTTTATACGTTTTTTATAAATTGCTTAGGTACGTAACTCTTATATTATTCCGTCAGCAATGAAGTGGCGGGCAGATCCTGTTGATATATATGATTGTCGAACAAGAGCTTGGTATATGGAGGCTGCTGCTAGCCCAAAAGATGTTATCGTACTAGTTGACCGCAGTGGTTCTATGACAGGACAGAGGAGAGATATAGCGAAACATGTAGTAACTAACATTTTAGATACTCTAGGAAATAACGATTTCGTGAATGTCATGACCTTTGCTGATACTGTGGAAGAAATTGTGCCATGTTTTGAAGATTCTTTGGTGCAGGTATTAAACACTTTGGAAATATGAGAATGTGCTTGACTTTTAGTTTGATATAGAGTAAACAAAAATTATAATTTACAGGCAACTTTAGGAAATATTCGGGAGTTTAAACTTGCGTTAGAGAATTTTGAAACAATGGAAATAGCTAACTTTTCAGCTGCACTAACGAGAGCATTTGATCTTTTAGAAATATATAGAAACAATAGTGGCGGCGCTAATTGCAATCAAGTAGGTGTACTAAGCAGGCTTATCATGTGATGTTTGTATTAAGACGTGGAAACAAATACTAATAAATTTCTCTGTTATAGGCAATTATGCTTGTAACGGATGGTGTGCCATATAATTACAAGGAGATTTTTGAAAAATACAATTGGAAGTATGACACACCGGTGCGAGTGTTCACGTACCTGATAGGTCGCGAGGTAAAGGTAGTACCACTCCAGGTATTACTGTGTTGTAGCCATTGTGCGTCCTGCATAATGCCTTCCTGTCTTGTCTTCTACCAGTACTCCTTGAATGTGGTACTCTCTATGTGTTCTATTTGTCTCTGACTTAACGTGACTGGTTATTCGAATACGAGTTTTAAATGTCTCTAACAAATTATTTACATTTATTTAAAAGCTGAAAGTATTTACTCGCATAATCAGCCATATGAAAACTGCATGAATCTATCAGAATTCGACCAAAGCCCTTTCATTCTTTATGTTGCTTAGCTTGTATGGTGTTCGCGTAGTCGTGTGTCAAGCTTGTCTGTAGTTAGTTTATTATTTAATTAAGACCTTAAGTTTATATAAAAGTGGAAATTGTTATTATTATTACATAAAATTAAATTAAATTGTTAATTTCTATTAATGAACTACTTTGCGTAAACTATGCATTTTTGAGTTTTTAGGCAAGCCTTCATTAAACAAAAACATTATTTGCATTATTTTATTCATTACAGTGGATATGCAATCTAGACTAAAATATGATTTAATCGATAGAATACAGTGCATTCTCATATATTTCTTTTTCCACTTCACACCGACAATCGTTCAACAAAACAACCATCTAACTTAATAGCAATTATTAGGTGGCAGATGTAAGAGAAGTGAAATGGATGGCTTGCGCTAACCGAGGATACTACGTCCATTTGAGTACTCTAGCAGAGGTTCGAGAGAGAGTTCTAGAACATGTTAACGTGCTGGCTCGTCCACTGGTTTTGCAGCGTGAAAAACATCCGGTTGTATGGACGCCAGTATATGCAAATGTTACCGTAAGTAGAAGTGGTTCCTTATTTCTTGCAAAGAAAGAAATATATATATAAAATGAATGTAGATTGTAATAAATGAACTGTTGCAGGATCCAAAAGTTGCAGATTATTTATGGGAGCAACGGGAGCGAGCTGAACAGAAAGAACGCTTTATGAGTCAGCGACGAGATAAAGCTCTATTTAACTCTGAGAAGGAGCAAACCAGACGATGGAAAATAACTCAGGTAACGATTACGTCAAAGTTTGTTTCTTAAATGTCAGTGGTGCTACTACAATATTATTAATTTCAGATGAAACAAGGTCAATACAGTGAGATAGGAAACTCGCAATATCAGCTTATGACGTCAGTATCCATGCCAATATACGATCTCCGCCATAACGAGGTAAAAATTTGTTTTTAACATTCATGTACATACTAATAAATTTTATCTTTGACTGAGACGTCCAGCGAAAACAGAACGAAACTAAAAGTAAAGTTCAAATTCAAGACAGAATTTGATAGATTCTTATATCTTTCTGTTTTCGATATATTTATTAAAATTAAAAAAATATTGTCCAAATTCAAAATTTTCACTTTGCATGTTGAAACCTTATTACTGTCAATGTTCACAGATTGGCTTTTACGTTTTTCTCCTAATTGGGCGGAAGCTGTTTTTATAATCGCTGATATTGTTATCATTTTGTATATTATCTAATATTACCTTTTGATAGTAATCCTTTATTTGGTGGTTTCCCCTCAGAACATCACAGAGAATGTACTGATAAATGAAGCTTACTGGGTATCAGTTACAAAAGAGGTACTACACTTAGAGAATTTGATGATTTTAATGTAAAGTTTTGCAAGATACATGAGAGTTTTACGATTTAGATTTTGGATTTCAGTAACGGTAAAGTCTTATTTGGCCCCGTTAGCGATGCATCTGTCCTCGATAGATGACGGCCGCTGCAGTCGCATCCGACTGCACTATGTTATACCCTCTTCGCTTACTGTAGTGTAGTTTCTACTAGCTGTAGGCGTAGACCATTAGGGTGCTATGAATCAGTTTTCAATACTTAATTACAAAGCGAATTGTTTCAGTGCAAGAATTATGATCTGTATTATGCACACTATTTACAAGATAAAGTTATTTTGCCTGACTTTAGCGATGTCTTCGTAGAGACATTTTAACTGACTTGTATTATGAGAAGTAAATGTAAATATTTTTACTAACAATTTCGTGCAGCCCGACTTTTGCGACGTATGGGGCTTTTATTAAGTAATGTTACTTTAAAGAATGACAGAATTTTTCATATGTTAACAATTTTTAGTGTAAATATAAGTTTTCTCATTGATAGATGAGATATTTTTTTGATTTTTAGAAGTGTTTGTTATAATGCATTTATCTACATGTTATTATATTTTATTGCATTCGTACGTCCACAACCAATCGCAGTCTGTAGAGGAGAACGGCCAAAAGGAGGTAGGCCCTCGCTCTCTTAGACTTAGTGTGTGAGGGATGAGTGAGAGGAGTGGACTGAGTGACTGGACACTGTGCTGATTTTAATTAAATTTTAATAACCGTTAATTTTTTTAAACCCACATTCACAGGAGCCACAAATCACCATATGCTCCACGAATGCAAATATTTTTTGGAATATTTTAAATCTCACTTAACACTAACAGCAACTTACATGGACTACTTATGTGAAGGTTACACATAAATAGAAAAAAATAGTTTAGATAAAAATGTAGTTAAATTCACGGAAATGTGGATTTTCATGTAGTCTTGCTAGAAGTTTTTACATATATATTATCCAAATATAATCTTAGATCGAATTTCATGTAGGTATTAAGTATGTAGTTTTTATAAATCATGTTATAAACTAACGGGGCGTAGATATTAGCCAGATCCCATTTGCTAGTGTTAAATAATTATAATAATTTTACTTAGAAGTATGTACTATAAAATGGTAAATTAAATTGTGTGTTAAAGTATTGTAGTCTTCTATACCTAGTTAAGTGCTTGATTATGAATTTATTAAATTGCTTTTAAATTATTGTTCCTGTGATTTAGTCATAAATTAAATTCCAGATGCGAATTGCTAGATTATTGGGAGTAGCAGGAACAGATGTACCACTATCTGAAATTCAAGCTCTCATGGCACCCTATAAGGTACTATTTGTTATATAATCATTTGATTAAGAGCAAGTATTAAAGAAAAAAATTAAAATCCATTTCTAAAGGCGTATAATAAGGGATCGATTGTATGAACAGTCGCTGTCGAACCAGAGAATACATTTTAATCAATTTCTTGTTCTATGATTTCAGATCGGGGTTAATGGGTATGCATTTATGGTGACAAATAACGGATATATTTTGATTCATCCCGATTTGAGGCCAGTGGTAAGTGGCGTATTTTTATTTAATTTACCCTATCTATTTTATACATATCATTATTACGTTACAGTTTCAACAAATCCTAAAACCGAGTTATAACAGCGTGGATATGATCGAAGTGGAATTGTTTGATGACGACAGAAGTCCCCGAAATTTCAGTAAAGAATTGACTGCCGTGAGTAAAGCATCATTCATAAGCTTAAATAAAAAAATCCTGGTTTGTATATAATAAATTAAATTACAGTTACGTCAAGATGTTATCGATCAGAAAACCGGTAACAAAATAATGAATGTGAAGTACCATATGGATGACATGGTGAGTTTTTAACTTATTTACCTATCTATAGAATCGCATCCTTCACATTGTTTGATATCCAGGCTTCTATTGGTACTGTAAATAGGACTAATTTTTTTTGTAAATATTTTTCAGAAAAGAGTATCACGTGGTAAGAAGCACTACTTCTGGACTGGTATAAGCGATTCGCCCTTCACCTTGGTGATAACGATACCAGAGAACTACGGACGCCATAGAATAACACCACCGCCTACAGACGACATACATCGTCTATCACTCACATCAAAGAACATTTCGGCCAGACAATATCTGTCTGACAAGTGGAGTGTGCATCCTGATTGGTAAGATGGATTGTTATAAAGAAGTTTTTAAAATATTATATTATGTAATGGAAATGTGGTTAATACAATATAAAAAACATGTTTTGAAGAAATTTTTTAATTTATATATTTGTGCTAATCGAGTCAATTCAAATGAATCACTTACATTGCTAATATCTAGATTCTAGACATTAAAAAGAGTAGCTTTCTTAATTTATAACATGCGATCAGGTATGATAATTTCCTAATAAATAAATGTGACATAACAAACTTTACTTCAAGCTTATTGCAAATTTATGATTAGATCTAACTTGTAGGTTATACTGTCGCCACTACGAGCGTACATTTGCTACTCCCGAAGAGGAGTTATTATACTTTTTGGAGCGCGTTGCAAAGCCTGGTTGGCGTTGGCCAGCGAAACCTCGCCCTCCCGAACATCACAAGAATAAACAGGGACATGGGCATAATGGTAACATGAAACTTATTGAAAAAGTTGTTATGTTTTTACACAGGATACACCAAAAGGTCCAGGGGCCGTTGAAGAATTACGGAAACACTCTTAATACAATTTTTCCCCCCTTTGCCTTGTCTCCTGACCTCTCAAAATAATAGTAAGTACATAAACGTATTAATTTTTAGTAGGAATCCTCGAAAATGAATTTCGTTTTCAAAGAATAGACAATGTATGGGTAATTAGTGTAATAAAGTAAATAATTACTGTTGACATAATTACCAAATAAGAAAATCAATATGGCTTACGTAATACTTGAACGGCCCCCACCAAAATTAAAAGAAACAGGAGACGGTAGTTCGCAAAATCTATCTGCTTAACGCGGGCAAAGATTATACACGATACACGATATAATTGGTTCATCGTATGATGTATCAATTCTAAAAAAAACTTTTAAAAACATTTTACTAAGCTTTCAATCTAACTGGTAAATATTTGATGGAATGGTAAGTGATAAAATTATTTTTTATCAAAATTGTAAATTTCATCACAATTTTACATTAAAGGTTCTGTAGACGGCGAAAGGAAACCTGCGCAAAGGATTGAATACTATTGTAAGTTATTTTTATGTACTATTAATACATTTTTGATAACTCTGCGAAATGTTATAAATTAAATCTGCGAGAAATAAAAACTTACTATATTGTCTAGGTGACCATGGACTTATGCAAGCGTTGGTATACGACGCCAGAAACACGGCCTGGTTCAACAAAAGCATATCCGAATCTGCCTCGGATGAAAAGGCGTAAGTATTTTTAACTTTAACACTGTATTAATCAAACACCGAATAGGAAAATAATGAACAATCATTATAGTTAACTTAGTCGCTCAATTATGTATAAGTTTTTTAAATATGCACATATAACTTACTTTTGCACATACATTCTGTTATTCCGCCTGGATAGCCCGTTGACCAAAGTGATTGGATTGTTACCGAGGTAAAGTATCACGAATTAGCTTGTTTCGTTAAGCTTTTTGTGTAATCTGTCCTATCAATCTATCTTTGACGGATTCCCGAAATTAATCTAACTCGGACAATTGAACAGCATTTTTACTTTAATCAAGATAATAAATGGTAGGGAAAATAATAATGGCACACTTCGTATTTCAAAGTATCATAAGTAAGAGGTAATGTATCACGAATTAGCTTGTTCCGTTAAGCTTTTTGTGTAATCTGTCCTATCAATCTATCTTTGACGGAATCCTTAAATTAATCTAACTCGGACAATCGAACGGAATTTTTACTTTTATGAAGAGAATAAATGTTAGCGATAATAATAATAGCACATTTCGTATTTCAAAGTAAGTACAATTGGCAAACACTTCTTGTGGCTTCACATTTAAGTTTGAATGTAAATTATTGTTTTATATATAATATATATAGCAGCCTGGATGTAAGTTTAAGTTACGATGTTGTCTACAAAGCTTTCAAGGATTTCTGTAAGTTCAAAAAAAAAACATCGGTGTTTTCAAAGTAAATATGCATCGCTTATTACTGGGGCTCTTCTCGCTTTGCTGATTTCTAATTCCACCGAAGTCCTCTTACTATCATTTCATCTTTCAATCATAAAAGTATCAAAAATATCCACAATGTTTCGAGTTTGACGTCTCTGAGATTACTAAACTGTTTTTATTATCAGCAATTTACGTACCTTCAATGATGCAATCGATTTTTCTAGGTTATATATTCTATTTGGAATACTAATACTATATAATATAATTAACTTTATAATTGTTTTTGTCACAGGGCGGAGTTCATACAACGTTTTGGGTATATAGTGGCATTTTTGGCTACGCACAGCGGTCTAACACGGTGGCAAATGCACCCGCCTAAGGAACATGATGATAAGTGAGTATATATAGTAAATTATATAAAAGAATTGCCTTTGATAACTACACGTACAATCCTTTCTAGGTAAGTTCTAAAACACAATTGACTGTGAGAACCTAACCTGTACAGTTAAACCTCTAAATTAATAATAATAAAATGATCTTTACTTGACACAAAAACATATTATAAATATGAATTTTTCCATGTTTAAGATTGCAACGGGTAGTTAAACTGGGAAAGTGTGCCTTAAAAATCTAAGAATGGTTTAATCTTATGAATGGTGTAACAAATAAGTTAACGACTGATTTTGTGAGCAATAAATAATAACCTTTAGGCTATTTCTTTACGGAACTTTCGGTCTTTGTGTCAATATTTCTTACATTGAAAGGTAGTCTTGTTGCTACCCTCACTTCATTAATTTCTAAAAATAACGATTACAGTGTAGATTCCACAATTAAATTAGTATTGTAACATACTTGATTGCATTGCAATACACCGCAACTATTTACATTTATAAATTTGAATCTAGTTTAATTTTTTAGCTTTAAAAATTATTTACAGAGTGGAGTTTGGTAAAGTATGGCCTCGCGCCATTGATGAGGTATGGTATCGTCGTGCAGTGGAACAACACTACGTCGATCCTCTTAGCTACGTGTATAGTGTGGAAATGAATACAGAGAAATTTCCATTGAACGTCAGCTCGGCATTGGTAACGGCTGCCCATGCGGTCTTTCATAGTGACGGACACCGTAAGGCTCCAGCCGCAGTGGTAGGATTCCAGTTCAAACACGAGAGACTGACGGAGTGGTTCGATAATATCACATCATCGGTATGTACTAGTGAAATTTTTATAGGAAGATTTTACATAGTAAAAAAATAATCACGATTTTACGCACCAGCTCTTAACAATTTTGTCTTATTATAATATGCTGCTTTTATAATTCTGATAAATAATTATTACTTTCAGTGTGAACATAATAAGGAGTGCGTGACATGCGCTTCAGAGGAATGGGACTGTTACTTGGTAGATAATAACGGCTGGATCGTGGTTAGCAAAGACAGTACCCAAACTGGACAGTTCTTTGGAAAGGTACAGAAAATTGTAGCCCCATAAATTCTAGTAGCTTGTTTTATAATAACTAAAAACAAAAAATACTAGAGCGTCATTTGTTTCATGCAATCTCCAAAATGATTGATAACTTCGTATAAGTGCCTACATTGCATACAAACATATATTGTGTGAGTTTATTTACCAGATTCGACCGGATATAATGCAAAAATTAGTAGAAGACGAGGTGTTTCGAACAGTGCACGTGATTGACTACCAAGCGGTGTGCTTTAGAGAGAAAAAAGTCACGAATCCAGCTTCAACAATAAGAACGGTTAGTAATAATGCTCATTAAATCCAATCGGCTTGTACACTTGTGTATTTGAAAGCGGCATACATTTGAATACTAAAATTTATCCTAACAAACTACAGTATACAGCAGCAATTGTTTAAAAAAAAAATTATTGTTATTATATTTCAGCCACTGGAAAATCTGCGGTTAATAATGTCTTGGTTTGTGACCACCTCAGTATGGTTTTATAACTCGGTATCCTTAACGTTCGCACAGTCCAGCTACTTCGATGACGGTAAGAAATCGCTTCAATGTATGTAGCATCCTGTACTGAAACTTTGTTCCAAAACATATAACATTGCTTAGGTCGTTTCGCCGTCGACCTACCGTCGACGTTTTTCTTAAATCAAGCTGTGATATCATAATAATCAGTAACTATATTATTTTCAACTGTTTATCTTTATAGAACTTTAACGTTCTAGTTTAAATTATATCTATAACATTAGACCTGTTAGAATATGTGCGGAAAGACAATCGTCGTGGTATTTGAGATCGTGGCAGTACTAATTTATCTTTTTTTGTTATGTATGTATTGTATAACTGTAACTCTGACTATACTCCGATTTTTCATCCCGTTGAATTCTGACATTTCATAAGTGTTACTATTAAAAAAGTTCTCTACCGAAAAAGGCACAAATTTGACCATTGGGGGCAATAAAACATAAAATGCTACGTATTTTTATATTTTAACTACAAAGAGGTAAATCTAAATATTTACTTAGTATAAGACGTAATTATTACTCACCATTAAACCTCTTTAATATGGAGCACTAACAAATAAAATGTATGCATAAAATTAGATGTTCAGGATCGTATTGAAATTGAACAATGTGCCCGGCCAAACCGCTTTGCCCTCTCTGACAGGTCAGAAAATGATATCTGTCAGAATTCTACGAAATTAAAAATCTGAGTATAATTCTAGCGCATAATTTTTGTGAATACCCACACCCCGTTATGTCGGTTTTCTTTCCGCAGACTCTAAAAGATGTTATATTATTTACACAGCGTTGGAACAGCTTACAGTATTTTTGCAGAGTTAAATGCGCGTTGTCAGCATGATCTGTTACTGCATGACAACGAGCACCAAAAATTATAAATGTTTATTTAGGACATTAGACTAGATAACTAAATTCGGTGTTGTGCCAATAAAGCTCTCGTTAATCTGAGACACAATGCTTGATAACTCCACAATCTTCTTAAATGTTTGCTTATAAGGATATTACTTATAGTTATAATACAAAAACACCGCACAAATACACAAATATGTAAACTTTTCACGGAGCATGAATGCTCGATGGCAATGTCGAATTATTGATGTAGATCGAAATTGTCTATGGAGTCTACGATCGGTTTTAGCTAATTGATGTAGTAACGACTCCATCTTATTTTCAGAGTATGTTACATCCACTGGTGAGTTATAGTACGAGCACCGTAGACTGTGTCTTCTCAGGGCACTTATTGAAATTATTACTTGACATGAATTTCACTTAAATTTTTATAAGTAGCTAATTTCGGAATGTGCATGACGTAGAATATCGAGGAGCTGAACCTTTTTTTTGTATATTGTTTCATGTTTCTTGCCAGGCGCCTACCATTGCATATAAATCCAAAATGAAACAAGTTATCTCCTTACAATATTTATTAGAAAGCTTCAGCTAAGTTTCATTTGGTAAAACTTGGCTTGGATTCTGCATGTCGCCATTAGGTTGTTATTTCAGACCTTTTTGAGCAACCTCTCCAATATTTGACCCCTCATCACAAAACAGTTATATTTTTATACTGTAAATATTTTGGCATCATTTTGTAATTTCCTTTCTCATTCGTTATAAGAAATTTTAACCCATCATCATTGATAATGTGTTAATCCAATGCTAATAATATATTATTTCCCTAGTTGCGTACCAAAATTACGAAAATGACGAAGACACGGATGACCCATCCATGTCAAAACCGCCCACTCGAATCCACGAGAGAGATTTTGAAAAGATTGTTCTTATAAACCGAACACGCCCAACACCTTGCGATCGAGAGATGTATTTGTACCAAATAGACTACAAGAACTTGGAGGCGAAGTTGAATAAGCCTTTGACGGAGTGTGCGAGACCATTTTACGCGCAGCTAGTGAACTATACAAATATGCTTCTGGTGGTCGTTGATGCGATGTGTGCGAAGAAAGATGTCTCGATATTATCAATAGACCCTGCAGAAGTTCAGTACAATGAATCATTACCTTGTCTGAAACATAAGCATCCTTTGTATCGGAAGCAGCCCTCATCGTGCATACGGAATCATACGGAGGTAACCATGAAAATTATAAATTGTGGATAGTTAGAAGTGCAGTGTTTATCATGTTCACGATTTTTCTGACTGAAACCTACTCAAGTGAACAATGGTATTATTTATTATTATATTATTCATGGTTAAGTGTTATATATACGCTCTAATTTGATTGAACAAATCATTGCATCAACCTTTGTGACATCTATTACACATATTTTCCTTTAAAACAAATAAGTGATCTTTTCCTACGACAAGATAAAGTACTTGCCTTGACTACATCAATAAGCGCGTGTTAATTGCTGCACGCAAGCTTAGAGGTAGTTTTCAATGTATGCTTAAATTTTCTTTTTTCAGGAGAGCAATATCGACATGTGCGGACGCGGAAGTCTCCCGACAAAAAATGTTTTATGGGTACCTTTTACAATACTTAATATTTTATGGATCAAAATAATATTTTAAATTTGATGTTATTTCATAGCCTTCTACATAAGAATCAGAATCAAATTATATTTCCAATAAAAAATTGTAGACATGTCTGTTAACATATCAGTGTTTATAAATTTCTAGAAAATTATAGTCTCAAGGTGCCACATTTATTGGCATATTCATATCAATGTATAGTTTAATTAGATTTAAGTGTTATTCAACCAAAGTAATTTATCTCAATGTTAATAGCCTATGGTGTTTTGTTATTGTCCTTTCTCCGTCCTAAGTTTATTATTGGGAAATATTTTAAAGCTGCCTATTGTATTAAAGTATACTGTGACTTCATAATGAGTTAATTTAAGTTATTTTTAATTAAGAAAAGTCTATACAAATAAATATTTATTATAAGAAAAGTCATTTTATTTAAAAGGTATACCTAACATTGAGTGATTATTGTCTATGAAGCTAAATAAAAAACTATAATCCTTCATCCTACTAATAAAATATTTGATGAACCTTTGAACTAAATCAGACACAACTTTTTTTTAACAATTTTAATAAATTCTACATATGTATTTAAACAAAGTAATGAAACCACAGTTTTGAGAAATTTACAATAGAATAAAATAATCAACAATTTCAATTATTTTAAAATATTTTCGGTGTATGGTATAAATTAATAAGGAATAGAAACAAAAAATTAAATGTCATAAATAAATCAAAAAGTTCTAAAGACAAAACAGCAATTAACTTTCAATTTGATTTTTACTAATAAAGTCATTCACCTCAGCTGCCAGGATTTCGTATCTTTGTTGCCGCAGAAGTGACTCCTGCAGTTTTTCTAATTGTTCTCCACCCTCCATAAAAATTTTAAGACTTGGTATATTTATACCACCCTCTCTGTGCTCTGTTACCCGATCTTGAGGATAGTTGTAGGTTCTTATTTTCTCATTGCGATTGCTTGAGCCAACCTGAAATGACACATCAACCATCGTTCAAATGAATTAAATCATGTAAGCAGTAATAAGTTTACTCATATATACTCATATATATGTATGTTACAACATTTAATCAAATTAATAAAATGTTATATTAGTTAAGTAATTGAAGTAGCTTTGAAATTAAGCAACTATTTTTTTTAACAAATTAGTTTTTCTACTATTAAGCAAATAGCTATAATTTATCAGTAAATTCTTGAAAACCTTCATTTAACATGAGCAAAATACATGTGTTAAATTTACTTAAGAATTCACATGTTTCTGAAATTGTATTAGTTAATAGAATATTAAGAGGTGTACCTGTGCTTTCCTTTCACTGTTAATTCTTGAGGACTGTTCATCAATTTGTTTCTGTAATAACAAGGCTCTTAGTTTTTCCATTGCAATTTCTTTATTTTTAATTTGGGACCTTCCTTCTTGACACTCTACAGTTGTACCAGTAGGAGTATGGATAAGTCTGACTGCACTATCAGTTGTGTTTACATGCTGACCCCCAGCACCACTGGCTCTTTTAGTTTCAACAATGATATCTTTTGCTGGGATACTAAGCTCCATCTCTGTTGCTTGTGGTAAAATAGCAACTGATACTGTGCTAGTATGAATACGTCCACCTTTTTCTGTGACAGGAATTCTTTGAACTCTATGCACTCCTGCTTCCATCTTCATCAATTCAGGGACCCCAAACCCTTTCATTAACATTGATGCTTTACGAATACCACCAATGTCTGACTTTTCAATTGATGCTATATCAACTTCCCACTCTTTAAACTCAGCGTAAGACTGATACATATCAAATAATTCTTTAGCAAATAACATAGATTCTTGACCTCCAGCACCTGCTGTTACTTCAAGCACAATACCACCATTGGTGATGCATGGTGCCAGTAAGATTGATTTTAAATCGTCATCAACTTCTGTCAACTGACTCAAATATATCTGTGCTTCCTCTTTAATCATTTTTTTAATTTCTTCATCATTGTTTTCTTTTTTAGTTAGTTCTTTTAATGATTCTATGCTGTCGTATAATGCTACTCTCTGTTCTAAAACATGAACTATAGGTTTAATTTCGTGTAAGCGTCTCGTCTCTTCCGATGATCTACGAGATTTAATATGCAAGGTATCATATTCAATCATTAGTTGTTTCAAATATTTTTGGACAGCCGTATCTGTTATTTTTAATACATTTTGAGAATAATTTGTATGAATTATAGTGTTCGTTGTTTTCTGAAGTAGGCATCCAAGATAGGTTAATTTTGATCTTAACATTGCAAGTGTATTTTATTTTTTATCTTGCCAAAAATGAAAAACGATTTAAAGATTTAAGCATTACGTTTATATAACTTTCGTACTATTTAGTTATTCTGTAGAAAAAAGAATTAACATTAAAACATAAATATAAATATTGACATTAAAAATTTATTTCAATTATCACTGTCAGTTTCATTACACAACACTAATAGTTAGTAAGAAGATATAGATTATAGGTAGTGGTCACAGACTAGCGAAATATCAATCAAATGACAGCTGACATTGCTATTCAGAAGTTTAAAAAATAACTACTTAGACATTTTCAATGTGTAGACATTGAAATAAACATTGATCCGAGTCGGCTCATCCGACTACAGCTGCGATAAATTTTATTGTATAGGTTTATTGTTAGGACTACCATGATCTGACGCCTAAAAGGGAAAAAGAAATTGACGCTAGTAATGCTGGGGAAATTGGAGTGGAACGTTTTTATACTTTGTTTCCTTATAGCGGCTGATGATGATCTGTCTGATACATGCAAATATAAAAATTTATCCAATGATCAGGGATAATTTTTGAAAATCTTACTGTGGTGAATGTGGGGTTCGAAATTTAGATGAAAACTCAAACTCTGTTCATGAGTTGATTAATTAATTATAGGCTATCAGAACTTACCGTTCCGCATACATAAAAAATCTTTATTGGAAGAGCATAACGCAGTATTTATGATAAACCTTTCGTCCTGCATCATCTATTTTTGAATTAAATTAATATAGTCTTACTTTTAATTGTAACATTAGAGAATAATAATTAGGACACAAAATACATAATACTATGTATTTTACTGTTGATTTTTTTATTTAACGTTATAAAATTGAGTTTTTAAGAAGACTTAATTTCAATTACATGTATTTGAAAATATGAAATCAAATTAAAAACTCTCATATCGTGCAGCTATTAAATTTACGATATCATGACTGACAGCAGTTATAATTCAGAAGCTAACCTTTAACGTAATCTATGACTGTCGATGGAGCAATTGAATTCATCAGTTCGTCAGTTCTTGAGGACTGTTCATCAATTTGTTTCTGTAATAACAAGGCTCTTAGTTTTTCCATTGCAATTTCTTTATTTTTAATTTGGGACCTTCCTTCTTGACACTCTACAGTTGTACCAGTAGGAGTATGGATAAGTCTGACTGCACTATCAGTTGTGTTTACATGCTGACCCCCAGCACCACTGGCTCTTTTAGTTTCAACAATGATATCTTTTGCTGGGATACTAAGCTCCATCTCTGTTGCTTGTGGTAAAATAGCAACTGATACTGTGCTAGTATGAATACGTCCACCTTTTTCTGTGACAGGAATTCTTTGAACTCTATGCACTCCTGCTTCCATCTTCATCAATTCAGGGACCCCAAACCCTTTCATTAACATTGATGCTTTACGAATACCACCAATGTCTGACTTTTCAATTGATGCTATATCAACTTCCCACTCTTTAAACTCAGCGTAAGACTGATACATATCAAATAATTCTTTAGCAAATAACATAGATTCTTGACCTCCAGCACCTGCTGTTACTTCAAGCACAATACCACCATTGGTGATGCATGGTGCCAGTAAGATTGATTTTAAATCGTCATCAACTTCTGTCAACTGACTCAAATATATCTGTGCTTCCTCTTTAATCATTTTTTTAATTTCTTCATCATTGTTTTCTTTTTTAGTTAGTTCTTTTAATGATTCTATGCTGTCGTATAATGCTACTCTCTGTTCTAAAACATGAACTATAGGTTTAATTTCGTGTAAGCGTCTCGTCTCTTCCGATGATCTACGAGATTTAATATGCAAGGTATCATATTCAATCATTAGTTGTTTCAAATATTTTTGGACAGCCGTATCTGTTATTTTTAATACATTTTGAGAATAATTTGTATGAATTATAGTGTTCGTTGTTTTCTGAAGTAGGCATCCAAGATAGGTTAATTTTGATCTTAACATTGCAAGTGTATTTTATTTTTTATCTTGCCAAAAATGAAAAACGATTTAAAGATTTAAGCATTACGTTTATATAACTTTCGTACTATTTAGTTATTCTGTAGAAAAAAGAATTAACATTAAAACATAAATATAAATATTGACATTAAAAATTTATTTCAATTATCACTGTCAGTTTCATTACACAACACTAATAGTTAGTAAGAAGATATAGATTATAGGTAGTGGTCACAGACTAGCGAAATATCAATCAAATGACAGCTGACATTGCTATTCAGAAGTTTAAAAAATAACTACTTAGACATTTTCAATGTGTAGACATTGAAATAAACATTGATCCGAGTCGGCTCATCCGACTACAGCTGCGATAAATTTTATTGTATAGGTTTATTGTTAGGACTACCATGATCTGACGCCTAAAAGGGAAAAAGAAATTGACGCTAGTAATGCTGGGGAAATTGGAGTGGAACGTTTTTATACTTTGTTTCCTTATAGCGGCTGATGATGATCTGTCTGATACATGCAAATATAAAAATTTATCCAATGATCAGGGATAATTTTTGAAAATCTTACTGTGGTGAATGTGGGGTTCGAAATTTAGATGAAAACTCAAACTCTGTTCATGAGTTGATTAATTAATTATAGGCTATCAGAACTTACCGTTCCGCATACATAAAAAATCTTTATTGGAAGAGCATAACGCAGTATTTATGATAAACCTTTCGTCCTGCATCATCTATTTTTGAATTAAATTAATATAGTCTTACTTTTAATTGTAACATTAGAGAATAATAATTAGGACACAAAATACATAATACTATGTATTTTACTGTTGATTTTTTTATTTAACGTTATAAAATTGAGTTTTTAAGAAGACTTAATTTCAATTACATGTATTTGAAAATATGAAATCAAATTAAAAACTCTCATATCGTGCAGCTATTAAATTTACGATATCATGACTGACAGCAGTTATAATTCAGAAGCTAACCTTTAACGTAATCTATGACTGTCGATGGAGCAATTGAATTCATCAGTTCGTCAGAATATGAAATTGGTTCAATAGATATTAACTATAGCTTATTGAGAAAACTATTAACCTAAAAGTATTATGTATTTTTGGCCCCTTATTTACTTATAATAAATAAATCAGTCAAATTTAATTAAGCTAAAAGTATCTCCTCATCTGTAATTTTTTCAACACGCAAACGTAAAAAACAAAAAAAGACGAAAGTAATAGTAGGTAACCTTTAACTAAAAAGTGTAACTTACCGATTTTGTTAACCGATTGGGATAGATGTCTTATTAACACCACCGCTACCATAAATCTCAAACTTATTTCCTGCCTTACAACCAAACTAAACACAATTTAAACAGTGATAGTCGGATACTCATGATGCTATCATATTTAGTAGCATTATATTCATTAAGGTACCTATTACTTTTGTACCCAATAGTTATAGGTATGGCATAAATAAGGAACGATCTTTGCAGCAAGCATAGCGCCATGCGCAGCAAGTTAGTTAAATGTAATAATTTATGAATGTAGCCGCAAAAACTTGGGGGAAACTATATCAGTAATCACATTTATAATTTAACTATTCATAATATTTCTAGGTCTAGAAAAAATTAAAATAGAAATTGTTCGTTACAGTCCAAGAACACGCACGGTGAGCAGCTAGGGTTCAATTATTCACGAATCACGAACGAGGAAGACTAAGGAGGTAAATATTGTTATGTCATGCATAATACTTACAGTAACGCGTCTGTGGTCCTGTCACTTAAGGGCAAATCCAAATTGAGTGGGTCATGGCCCCTTGGGGCCCTGCCTTATTAGGAAATAAAAATTGTTTTCTTTCTGACAAAGAAAACAAAAATGTGTCTGCCTCTGGCAAATATTAATTACAATAGGTACAAGGTAATAATTAATGAAATCAACCTCATCTTCACTACATTTAGAAGTTACCAATTAGAATAAATACATTTACTCAGATTAGATTTGATTCAAAGATATCAGTTTTGATATCGTTTTAATAATATATCACACAGTAAAATATATAGTTCCCCAGCTAGGACGGACATGTGTTTATATCATAATACATAATCAACGACATCCGTATAATAGGGACCTAGGTGATTTACCTGATTGGCACCTGTACTCCTGATCTGTCTAATTAATTGAATGATCTGATTGACTTGAATAAAATAATCAAAAATTATCTATAGAATAATTAACAATAATAATATGTAATACCATTATAATAAAATAAAAAATCTAAATAATTTAAATGAACAAGTAAAAGAAACGCAAACTATAAATGACTTCGGCCCTCCCAATAATTAATCTATAATTTAGACAATTAATACTTACATCTATTGAAATTATGCGGTCATTCGCGTATTTTGTTATTCTATTTGGCGAACCGAAAAGGAAACGATGCGGTAAAAGGCGCACAATGGCGCTGTCCGTTTGTCATTAGCACTAATAACTGCGTATGCGTGTAATATAACGCAAGACGCTATTTGTGGTTCGGGGGGAAATTCTTTGAGTTCCTAATAATTCAATTAATTGGCAAATCGTTGCGGTCGACGTGGTAATCGTTCTAAAAGTCGTTTTGTAACATGAAGTTCAACAGAATATCATTTCTAGGTACAGGCTGTCAAATTTAATTTGTAATTAGTGGCGGCGCCTTCTGCACTCTATGTGCTACCAAATTGTGTTTCAAGTACTTGCGAGTTTAAGTTCCTAAAATGAATCGCATTATTTCGTAGCATAAACTAGAACGATGGAGTTGTAGTACTGAAGCAAAGAACGACAATTTTGTGTGTTGTTACTATTATATCATGGTACGAATTATCCTACAAATGGAATTAATAAAATATTTTCGCTAAGGTAACGTTAAAACCTAAGTTACCCTGATTACTGAACGACACATGCAGACTACAGGCAGACCGAAAATTTAATTATTATATTTATCTTTTCTATTAACTATGAGACTTTTACGATGTTCTTGTCAAGTATTTGTGGGCCAATACCATAATACGATTTCCGTACAATTTGTTATATGTATGGAAATCGCGCTTTTGTTTAGTTCCAAATACTCCATCGGGGCCCTGATCCAGTTATAAGGGATATTATTCTGTTATATTAAGTATTTTACGTAGTTTAGTTGATAAACTACAGAAACGTACTTTACGGTACCGATTAGAAAAATACAAAATTACATATTAATCTTCCTTATACAATATTAAAATACATGTTGAAATTGCTCACAACACGTCATGGACAAAGGAAACTTTTGGAGTAATTTAAATGGCTAGCACGAAATTAACGTGATGGAAGGCAAAGGACGTCTGACGAAAATCTATTTTTAGTTAATAATAGCAAAATTTGCATTTTTCTAACAAATCTTTAAAATACAGCACAAACATAAGCTATGTTCGTTCGTTGTTAATAGTAAATTTATTTTCTTGTAAATTCTCAGCGAATAAAGGATTATTACCTATGTCATATCTATAAGTCTGAACAATCTTATAATGTAGGACGAAACGAATCCTTTACTATGATGTAGTTACCGAGATTTCAGGCCGTACTCTTTTTTTATTCTAAGTAACAATCGCAAACTTTATCGATTATCATTACGGCAGGGCAACACCACTGTTCTGAATTAAGAAATTATAGATGTAATTTGTTTACAGACAAATACCAAACAATACGATAAGAAAATAGCCAAATAAATCAACATTTAAATGAAAAATCTTGGGTTTTCAGCGGTAAGTAAGGGTGAGGCATTAGTTGTGGCCCATTTCCGCCGTGAGTGCACAGTTTGCTTGGGCGGGCCACTTAGCACTCTTAAATAAATACCGCACGTTTGCGCAATATTACTCCTAACAACACTTCACACTTATAGCAGTGAATTTATTGCTTGTACTGAGCTAAGGATTTATGTATGTACTTAGTTTCACTCACTGCTTTTAGAAATAACGTATTGACAATTTGCTTCCGAAAGGTCTTGATCCTTTCCGTCAGCATTTGTTCTGTTTATATATATTTATTTATTTCAGTGTGGATGCAGGCTTGGTTAGTGGACTCAGTTTCCATACTTAGACTCATAATTTGTTCGTTGTACGTAAATTGTTGCCTGTTTGCTTACGGCGTAGAATAATGTACCCAATGGCTAACTCCATGTATTATTAACATTTTAACGTTTATAACATAATAGGGCAACGATTGACAATGACTAGTTTTATATTCTTGACTTCTCTCGCATACAGTGTCTTTGGGCAACACTCACATGCTGTTATAAGTAAATTATTATTAAGTAGGTAAATAGGTACCTAAATAGATATATAAGCGTGAATCATAAACAATATTGCCGAGGCTAGTGCCCTAATTCTAAAGAATAGTTAAATATATGTCGTAGCAATGGTGTTAATAGAAACCTGAATAATATGTTCTTTGAAGTATCATAGGGTTTGTAAATTACAATATTGGCATAATAATTTAGCCTTGTGACTTAATGTAACTAGTAATGATAATAATGATAATGCGCTAGAACCCAAAATGAGTCTTGAGATCTGCATCCGTTTTTTTAATCATTTCTACACAGACAAGTGGCCTATGTCTGACACATATAATCGATTCTTGGATTTGCCGCTGTCTCACAAATCCTTCACCTGTAAGGAAAATTCTAAGAGTCGTGATTCGGACACGAGTATACTGTTAGGAATGAGGGCCTTAAGCCACTAAATCCCACCTGAATCCCACCACCACCCGTCACAACTGCTCTCTGTCGGTAAATGTTTGTTTCAGAGAGCCCAACGTCTTTGTGATGCGGCCCACCTCAAGGAGGAACTACAGCATGTCAAACAGGTGCTACACCGAAACAAGTTGCGCATCCCCCGGCTGCATCACAGAAACAAAAACAAGACACAAACAGTTCCTCGCCAGCCAGCTTACCTGCCATATGTGAAGGGAGTTACAGATATAATTAGCCGGGTCCTAAAACGAGCTTCCATTAATACAATTTTCAAGCCGCACAAGAAGATTCAGCAATTTCTAAGACCAATCAAAAGTAACACCCCATTGCAAGATGCAGGTATATACAAACTGGATTGCGACTGTGGCCTGTCTTACATAAGGCAAACTAAACGCAATAATATGTCCAGCAGACTCAAGGAACACATCGCGGACATAAGACATAGACGACACACAAAATCAACAGTCTGTGAACACACACTAGATAGGCCTAATCACTACATACGCTTTGACCAACCGAAAGTACTTGCGAAAGAAAAAAGATTCTTCCCAAGATTGGTACGCGAAGCCATTGAAATCAAAAAACACGCCAATTTCAATAGAGAGGACGGCCTAAAATTATCAAACACCTGGGATCCAATAATATCCAAATTAAAATCTCAAAATAAACAATCCGCGAAAATGGAGGACACCGTGAGCAATTTCTGCAAAAACCCTACATCTTTTAGTCGATACCAACTCCGGGGAAATAAATACAGATAACACAACATTTCTACAGCTGTAATACTTTTTGACATTTAACACCTTTGTCTTCAGTCACCGTGACCACGCACGCTGTAAAGCACGCGAAACGTCGGTTTAAATTTAAAATTATGTACAAATAATTATAAGTTTAAATACAATAATACATAACAATAATCCGTTAAAAAGTGTTTTTCTTTAAATTTGTAAAATTTATGTTAATAAAAGACAATACTTAAGCCACTAGTCTAACACTGCTTTATAATCTCTGCAGTCTAATTATTAAGAATGTAATCATAAAGATTTTTTGTAAAAATGCTTACAACATATAAATAATCCCGTGGATAACTAAAAAGTCCCCTAACAGTACTCGGATTTGTCGTTCCAACTCTCAACTTATTTATGGCTTACCAAAACATTTACCCTATTATTATTATGTTGTTACGGCTGTATTAAAATACTATAAAATTTATGATGCTTGCAAATAATGTGCTGATTTATTTTGAACTTTAGCTGGCGAGAATAAAGTTTATTTTCGTTTTCTTTGTAGGTATGAAGAAGGATGACAAACAGGCACGGCCTCCCCGATTATGAGAGGCGAAAAGTCGCAGTTACGCCAAGTCAGCATATTGTGCTCTTCCGTTAGGGGACAGTAATAGAAGGGGTTACCACAAAGCGACGTGCCAAATTGATTCTGATTAAATTTTTTATTGTAATCGTCCATGTGAAAACGTTTTTGTCGCTTCTAATTTAATTTGTCACAATGTCATTCAATTTAGTTTAATTTATTATATGTTTCATTTTTCATGAAGAAACATAATGGTCGGATTTAAATGTGTGTAAATATACAATATAATATAATTTTTATATTAATCAATTGCTACTTTTTATTTTAACGATGTGAAATAACATTTTAAGGTTCAAACGATATAGTTTCGAAAAACTATACGTTTTATGAAATAAAGTACGATAGTGTCTCTACTGTACGACAGATGGCGTAAGTTGTATACAGTAGAAACTCGAAGCCAAATTCCTACAGAATTTCATGTAAATAATTAATTAAGAACACTCATATAAATATTGAGTTAACATTTCTTTCATTCAAACTAGTATGTTTACATAGGAAAACAAATCAGCTTTGAAAAGGAAAACAACTATTTATAAATTGAAAAAAAATCGTGTAGTTTATTATCTTAACAAATAAATACAATAGTCCTCCTTCTGTCAAATTGCATTTATCACTGAGTATTTTATAAATCAGGTCGCAAACGGGCTGGAAGTTCACCTGATATTAAGTGATATCGCCGCCCATGGACACAGGCAGAGTGCTCGCGAGTGGGTTGCTGGCTTTGAAGAATTTGCAAGCTTTTAGTTATTACTGGATTAAACTAATTTAGTTTTTTTATAAGGTTCGTTTTTCAATGAAAAATATTTACTGATATTGTTACGTAATACATATATTTGTATTTATAGACTCTGGAGTAAAATAAATAAATAAAAAAAATGTAAAGAATAATGTTTATTGAAGACAGACTAGACAAATTGATAATAGACTCCCGATTGATACACTCAGAAGGTCCCTAAATTTAAACTCATTTCTTATTTGCTAGAAATGATTTTAATGCAACATTCCTTATGATCCATAAATAAATCGACATAAAACAAATATAAGTCTAAGCTTTTTACACAAAAACTAATGACCATTTTCAAAGGCTTCGACTAATGAAACAAATCAAATCTCATTAATCACGTCAAACCTTAAGCTAATCCACAAGAAGCCCATTAGGTCCTCGATGTGAGGTTCAAATATCTAAAACTTCTTTAATGCGGCAACATTATTAATCCGTTTTTCATTAAAAGCACGTCGACGGCAGGCCATTATAACAACATTTAATAAGGGAAAAATTATTTTTGTAACCCGAGAACAACCTTATATGCCGTCTCATTTTTACTTATATTCCTGTCTCGCTCTGGTTGCGCCGATGCGTCTGCGGAGATCATTGTCTTAGGGAGTTGTTAAAAAAGCTGATGGATGTGTTTTTCGTCTATTAAGTTTTGTTATTTCTCTTTTCTAAACTGGTGGTTCATTTAAGGATTCTTGATAATTTAATTACTTTTGCGTATTGAAACGTTTAGCTAACAAAGAGACATTCCTTATTTTTAGGTTATTATTAAACCACTTATTTGAATGCGTACGTGAACGATTGTCACTGAATTACCGCCGTAGCCGCGGCGTAGCAAATAGACGAGCTTGGCTACGCGCTACGAACGCCGTGGAGCTTTAAAATATTTAAACTTTATAAAGCTTTAAACTTGTAAACCTCAGATATACACAGCATATAATTTATGACGCTATTTAACTGAAATATATAAATCACTTAAAGTAGAGCCTTCTTTAAGTTAAGCGAATGCGGGCGGCGTATAATTTTTGAAAGATTATTCTTAAGAACAATTGATATACGTCTCGCCGTTGGCAATTTATAAACAGGGTTAACTTCATGGTGCATTGTTGTGCCGATAGAATTATACAGTCGGAAGTTTAACTGTGCCTCAAATAGAAAATGTTTCACACTGCGGGAAACCTACTGTTCGCTACTGTTGGTGTCCAAGATAATTGAGAATTCACCTTCTCCAAAAATTAGATATGAAAGTGATCTAAATATTTACTTATACGCTAATTAGTTAAATATATACAGTATGTCTAAACAAATTAATATATTAACTGTACTGGTATAAATAAAGAAGAACTGATAAAACTAGAAAACATCCCCAGAAGATTTGCAAATTTAAAAAACAAATTGCGATTAGTTAATTCTCTCTTTGCCGTAGTCTATTTCTAAAGTATTTCATTAGGTCTATAAATATTTTACGAATCAAGCTTCAAAGTATACATATATTTCATAGCTTATAACGTTTTTAAACATTCATTTAAGCACAACTCAACTTCCAAGCAGTTATTATAAACTTAAATCAATATCATTTATCACGTCTAAGTATAAGCGACAGCATTCAAGGATCTTCAATCTAACTACGTATGTAGGTACGTGTTATTTAACACGTCCGAGTGTGATTTTTCACGTTTTCTCCGAGATGCTAACGTGACCCGAAGCGGGATCCATTTATGATGTGAGCACCGAAATGGCCGACAAATGGCGGCCAAATGAGAGGCTTCGTCAGCCGGTGCAGGCCGACCTTCCAATAAGTTGATCGCAACGACACGGGCGCATCTTATTGTTTGCAGTACATTACTGTTTTTTCAAATAAAAATCCTGTGTATTTCGTTATTAGTCTTTGAAATATTAATGAGCCTTTTTTGAATTACGTAATAGTAAATTTGTTTGCGTACATAACACGTTTAACTATTTGCTGCATGCTGCATTAGAATGAAGTATTAGAGCAGTAATGTAGAGGTGCCAATAGTTTAGTTCGCTCGCGTCATTAAGGGCAGCCCAAGGCACATTTGATTATAGGTTGAGAGAAGGGTAATCGCGCTCGGCGGACGGACACCTCGAGATCAAACACGAGGCGCGCCGCCAGATATTTTTGTTTCTATTAAACAACACCCGACGTAATAATGTTTAACAATCGTGCAGCGATAATTTGGACAGCGAAATCTATGGAGATAATTATTCTTGTTATCCTAATGCAATATAATTTTAATAGATGAAGTCCTTAGAAATTATATAACAGAATTACGGCGTATTTAATTGAATATTATTTATTGTTAATTATCTTATTCAAGACTGCGAAGTAGTTTTTATATAGAAACAACGCAAATTGTGACCGACATTTTTTATCTATTCAACAAAGCTCCATTTCTAGAAACTAATTAGAAAGAAGCAATGCGCAGCGCAGCAATGTGCAATGTAAAAAGCATGTGCACCTAACCTACGTCATGACGCAAACCTGCGTAAAGCCATAAGTGATTAACAATACCACTCTATTGCACTTCTGTCCTCGTTGTACAGATAAGTGGTCGTCTCGAAGGATCTGGGATTGTTATTAAATATTTGTGTTGTAGTGGTTATTAGCGGCGCAGCTCACCGGCTAATTTATCGAGTTAGTTTCACAGACAACTAGCGTCTAATTACTCATTGTAGTAAACAATGTATTTGCTAATCGAACGTAAAAACTGCCGATCACGATGACTCTTATCTTGGTTCCAACAGCACCGCACTATGTTTGAAAGTAGTTTTTTTATAAATACATCTTTCTTTGATATTATTATAAGCAATGTAAATTATAGAATGATGTCAGCAAGGGTTCAGCGTGCGATATTCTTAGTTGAGGTTGTAGGTTCGAACCCAGGCCGTGCAGGGATTTTTGGTCTACATGCGAATTTAATACTCGTTCTTAGGCATCGCGGCATGAAGATCGCATTCGGCATCCGCAAGCGGCTATTAAATAAAATTATTATTATTAATATTCTTAACCTAATTTGGGTTACTTAGGTACTACGTCTTATTTATGTGTATATATAATAATTCCTTCTTAAAAACTAACATTTAAGTTTCTTAACATAGCAATTAAATCTTTTTAATATTTTAAAAATGTTACATAGGTGGTACAAATATTTTAGGAAGGCTAAGGTGCCCACCATGGCACACCCAAGGGAAAGACTGGTAAAAGGACTTGATTGAGTAAGCAACTGAAACTTCACATAGACTTCTCGATCTATCTAAAATTCATATTATAATTAAAACAAATCATATTAGCACTATATTGCATATTATTAGTGCTATGGGGCTCTCGCGAATACCATTGTGTTCCCAATAAAAGCTCATTGTCTAATAAGAATACTTTTCTCGCGCGGGCGCACAATAGGTCGGCGGCTCAAAGTGAAGATACTTATCTACCACATTAATGCTATAGCTCCTCCCCTCACGAAATACTAGATCCGCTTGCATCGTTGTTTTATTTATACGCCGCATTAATATGTTTCAATTGTTGGCACTTTAAAGCATTGTTATCGGTAACTGGTATGAGATATTGCGAAAAAGTCAATAATTACTGGAATTAAGTATTTTAATATACATATTTATTATTTATAATTATATAATTGCTGTGTATAATTAAGTACATATATTTACTTTCCTAATAGCACTGTTGGCCCAGTGGGTTCAGCATGTAGCACTCATCCCCGCATCAATCTCATTGTAGGTTCGATCACCGGCTATGCCAATGGACTATTTTATGTGCGCATTTAACATTCACTCGAACGTTTAAGTGGACGGCGTGTGTCAGGCAGAGGAGGCTGATCACCTACTTGCCTGATAGATTGACAAATGATCATGATCATCAGATATCTGAAGCCCAGACCTGAAAAGATTCTAGCGACAGTGATTTGTTTATTAGTTTGATTTTTTTTTAATTTTTAATTGCTTCTTTATTTTATTATATTTTATTTTTTTAAATAGGTACGTTTCTTTTCGTGTAAATTATATCTGTAAATTTCACTAACGCATCATCGATTTGCATAACCTGTATTAGTGTCTAATTCTATTCAATTCACACCAATTGTGGCATGCCTATAAAACCCATTCAAGGATTTCCAAAAATGGTTTTAAAGTATAATTGGTTGTTTACAAACCTTAATAATCAGCCGACGACACCGTTCTCAGAGTTAGCATCAATAAATTTGTAAACGATACCACATAACTTCTGTACGAACAAATGAACGTAAATTAAGAAACACGTTACCAATACATTGCTCATTCTCGAGTTCTTTTCCTTTAGACTTCTAAAAAAGCACGCAATGGATTAGTAACGGGCGTTGTAAAAATCTCGGCAAGTTTTTACGACCGTTATAAGAACACCTGTGCATGGATTTTATGAGTTTATGGTTTAGCACCTTCGAGCTAGATACAGCTGTAATTGCTTCATGAAAGAAATAATACAGAGTTTTTACTCTTTATACATAAAATGTGTGGATAATTAAATTAAAATTAATAAAAGGAAAGACGCAACAGTTTCCGTCACTCAATTCGAGTACACTTGACTTACAAAGTCATCCTTTACAAACTAAACGCCAACCACTTGTAAAAAGTTTGAAGGCAAATAACGCCAGTATTCACGAGTAGTACACAATGGCAACAATCGGTAAAGCCGACATAATCTTTTCGTCATTAATAACAGTTTGCAGGTTTGGTGTTAACATGACAAATGTGAGTCGAACACAAAGCGCGCCGCGCCGCGGGGCTTCTCGCCATCATACCTCACAGATCGAATTAGATATAATTAAAATTAATATGTATCGGTTTTTGTATTCTAATCTCTGGAAGGATTATAAAAAAAATGTAATTGAAACGTGGTGCAGATTATGAAATACATAAAGAATTTATTAAAAAACAGTGTGACCAAGTTTGTAATGCTTGAAGCCTAGAAAACAAAAATTATAATAAAACAGAGATAATTTCTAACTATATCTTTATACTAATAATAGTAAAATAATTGTTATTTTTATAACTGGATTTTATACAGCCCATCGAATTATACGGCATCTCGGCGTATCTTATATTGTAAAATATTGTAAAACTAACTACAACTGTAATTAAAAAATTACTAAACTGTGTTTAAAGAGTCACAAAAATATATAGTATTGACAATATTGTAAACCAACACAGAAATAATATTAAAAATTGTTAAATTGAAAATTATAACAAACTGGACCCTCTTTCTGTGTACCTTTAATACTTACAGCATTTTCTCGTTGTATTGTGATACTTATACAAATGAACTAGCTCTGGGGTCACCGATACTGTCTGCTAGGCGCCAACTTTAATCTGTTATTAGCGACTGTGCACTTGAACCCCCACGGCCTAAGTGTGTCTACTGCAAAGGAAACATAACCAGTGTTGCAGGAAAGACTTATATTTGAGTTGTTTAGTTTTTCCGCCTGCTCTGCGGCCGCGCTAGCTTTTGTGTTTGTCCGAGAGAGGTGAGACAGGGCTCTAATATCAATGTAATATAGAAACTTACACTATTAACTACACAGGGTAAGCAGTCTTTAAAATCTTTAAGATCTGTAATAATCATTAAATGGTGTATGAAATTAACTGACTGTCGCGAATAAAAACTAAGCGGGAAGACATGCCTGTTCGAAATAAGCAATAAAACTAGTACGACGCATAAATATTAACATACGAATGAGGTTTGCAACAACTACTATTGTATAAAACAAAAGATCAAAGAAAACATATTTCCAAAGCAAGCACAAATAAAATTAACAGAACTATATCTGCCTAGTTTTTCTATTGGCAGGTATAATTCAGGCATAACCTAGTGTTCAGTTTTATAATTCCATGTGATTTAGGAACGGACAGCCTTTAATATACAAATACTCGTTGCATGTACCCTCTGCAATTACTGCAAGTAGAAAATTAAATTAACACACACGCGTGTGCAGGGGTGACGGCCACTTATTGTTGGGACCCTTTAATATCTGTACGTTCATATTCTGCCAGGTCTAGCTATTTTGGTTATTGGGCAGCCATTTTGCATGAGCCACTAATTACAGGCCTGTAGTCATTTCATCGATGCCTGATGCCTCTCTAGTTATTACTCGGTTGTATTTTTCGAATTATCACTTCCAATGCTTCCGCTGTAATCTATTGTTATAGATGATTATTAGTTCTTGCCTCGTGTTATGAACGAATACTATATACTTTTGCCTGAAGCTGACCTTCTACATTCAACCCTGTAATTATTTGTCAGATGTTCAGTAATACTACATTATACCTATGCACTAAAGTTCATTGCTGTATGGTAAAGCAAGAAAAATGTACTTTTTGTACTTGTTTTTTAATATACGCCACAACATAAGAAACAACTTATCTTTGTTTTCTATTAAGAATCTATTGGAACCATCAATAAAATTTTAACCGGCACACTTGATAGACATTTAATGCCGTAGTTGATTGGAACCAATTGGATGATGTTATTTATGACCTGAAGTATGAGAGTTACCTTGAACTTACGAATCCTTGGAATACATGTAACTAATTCCCTATCGATGGATCCTGATTGCCTAATCCGGGAATATCCATAGAGATCGGTAACATTCTATGTGGATATGGAACTAATTGTGGATCTTTTAAATCAAATCTCTGCAGCGTTTACCATATTACTACGGTTCGATATGCTATGGTTTTGACTGTGTATTAACTTTTTAATGCATTTCAGTTTATAATTATCAGTGTTTATTGGGTGATTATAAATTTAAATGGGTGCGTTAACCTCTATAAAAGAGTTATTATAATATCCTTCAGACACAACGAAGCGGATTTATAAAAATGTTGGTGACTAGATAAACAATCGAAGTGCTTTATATTAGCTGTGTTAAAAGTCAAATCCTAAGGAAAAATGTAGAAATCATGTAGGTTTAGTTTAGTTGTTTATCATATTAGTCTTAATATAAGACGTAAAAGTAATAAATTAGATAGAAAAGAAACAGCTTGACTTTAGAGTTGATTGTTTAATAGTGCCCTATTTTAGAAAATAGGTAAAAACATTCATTTTAGTCCGTACATTCAAATAATCAATTGAAAATTCCATACATGAAATGTGTAATTAAATGTAATGAAATTATATTAATTCGTGAATGATTAATCAAATTATTCTTGAATGTTATGCATAATAATATCATTAGAGTCGTTTATGTAGTACCGCCCATTTATCGAGCATTTGTTCGTTCCCTCACATCCGGTCTATTTTATTCCGGGACACCCGGCTATAGCAATAGACACATTATACACCCTATATGTAATGATTAATTTGTCCTTAATCGAAAGAGGGAAACATTCAATCATAACGTAGTTACAATTATTTATATGTAACTACGTTAGGTAATAATCCTAATATGACTACTTATAATAATGGTAATAATACTAATACCACTACTAATAATAATGATAATAATAGTACGTTACTAATAGATATTAAAGCTTAAACATATAATATCTATTCCATCACTTAGTACAAAATAAAATTATCAGATTTTTTTATGACGAGGAAAACGGAAGATCACTTAATGTTAAGTGCTCATAGACACTTACACTTCTAGCCGGCTGAGGAGTGTGTTGGTGGCTTTTTTCTTCTTCTTCTTCTTCAAGTGCCACTCCATTACTGGAGGTTGGCCGTCAGTTCTCTGAACCGCGTCTTATCCTGCGCCAGATGCAGCAACCCCTCCGCACTCGCAATACCTGTCCACTCCCTGACGTTTTTTTTTTCTTCTGGAGAAGTCATTAATGGAAGCTGGCTGGCTGTTTTGTGAAGTGTGCCTAAGCCTGAGAACACTATTAATTCATAAACTTATATATTCATATTTTTATATAATAATCATCCTTGGTCTAGGAGTTAGGACTCATATCGGATCCGTTACTTGGCATATGGCATGCCGGAACCTCCATCTTATAAATACAAAAAATTACAAGGAAATATAAAGAACAAATAAGAAAACACCTACTGGGGTGAAGTACAAGAAGCGCATATATCTCATTAACAAAAAACATAAAATTACATATAACATTAGAAATATACTAACTAAAACTAAAATAATTCTAAAAAATAATGATATTATTAATAAAAATGTAAAAGATAATATTAGGGTTCATAAGTCAGTTAAGAAACTAGTTACTTGGCAGAAGAGTAACATAGGTACCTAATTGTAAGAGCGACTTAAAATTCGCATACAGAAAAGTTAATTGGCTAAAGCCGTAGTTACACATCGACTTTATTTAAGGAACACGTATTTTTGTTGCCTTTCTATATCTCTGTTTAGTTATAATTATATAATAATTCAGTAAGAACGTAGTAACGACATAAAAAAGTCCATAAAACGCGCTTAACAACAGTAAAGAAACGTAATCGGAATCGCTTGCGTCTATACTCTATAGCGTAATTTTAGACGCAAGCGATTCGGTATTAATCTAAAACTATTTATATTTGCAGTTTAAAATAAGGCGCATCTTGTGTTAGCAATCGAAAGATTTACGTGAATATCTAATATAAATAATATTTTTTAAATTTAAGATAGACGGATATATTGCGTGTTTAATTTTTTTAAACCTTAATCTTAAACGATTCATAAGTACTTTATATTTACTTTGACACTCAAATAAGCTAGACCTTCTGAATTCAATTTAAAAATAATTTGCATTGCATTTCTATCATAACTGTAGTATTCCAAGCACGCGTTTAAACTAGGAGAGCCGGAGATGAAATCGATTCGAAAAGCTCAGCAGTCACAATACTCGTGCCGAGCTCTATTAATTTATAGAACGTTTTTGTTTAAACCCGAGACGAATCGTAAATTTGAATACTGGTACATTATATATTTACGGTTTTTATAGGCTCTTCTCATGCGACGGGAGTATGGAATGTGTTTTATATTTTACGGATCGTATCTCGAATTCTTCGTGATTCTACACTCGATTACTTTGATGCGTAAAGCACTAATCCGTTAAAGCGTTTAATCGAATTTCTCTTAGATGCTTTCTTAAAAAAAGTGTAAGCAATTAGTAACGAAACATTAGTTGCATCACATAGGGCGAATCGTTCCACCGTTCTAAAATTGCGAATCTTTGTTCCCAACAAAAGCTTTTTCCAAAACGCTGGGCTTCACGGTTTGTTACAAAAACATAAAATTAAATGAAATAATGTTTGTTGTGACAGCGCGTCCCGCATGACAAAATACGAACATTTATTTGTAACAACAATGTAGTAAATATCTGTTTAATAACCGTGCGGTCGCCATGGCCTTAAACGTGGATTATGGTCGGGTTAACTTCTGTTACAGTTTTCACAATGACAAATGACATTCGGCTAATAGCTATACAATATGTATTGCAATTTACAAACAATAGCGGTTTTGTTTCCGCAAATCCTACAAATTAGAAAGTTCATTCATTCAAAGCCAACGAATTCTACTTTAAAATAAAATTAGATTTATATTGATGAAAAATAATGTAACTTCTGAAGTTAAAACGTATGATTAAATCTATTTACCTACTTAAAAAAAACATACATTAGCACCCTAGTTAAGCTTACAAAGGGAATGTGTGTACTGTTTTCTTTAGTTTTTATTATTATGTATAAACTGTAAATAATTAAAACAACGAATTATAAAAATCTCATACTTGACGCTGGCTAATGCACAAACCGTGCTAAAGCCAAAAAAAGCTTACAAAAAACTAAACATGTTTTATCTATAACAATAATTATTTGTCAAATAAACAATTTAAGCGTTGGTCAAACATGAGGGACTCCAACCCGCATGATAGACCGCACATCCCCGCTGGAATTTGTCGTGAAATAAAAATGTATTGAAATGAAATTTATTTTGCCCGAGGCAGTATAACGATCTAATAAATCGGGAGGATGCGGCCGTAAGTCTGGGTTCACCGCAGACCTCGTATTTCACGTGTGCAATGTACCGCGAAATCAATAGAGCTGTACCGCTTTCATATATAACATTATATACATATTTAATACCACCTCATAAATTCATAAACAAGGCTCAGTTATTATTTCTATCTCTACATCTATGCTAACAAAGGCTTAACTATATATAAGGTGTATACCTTATATATAGCTTTTTATACTTTAGATTTTAGATTTATATATTTAGATTACCAAAGATTATTAAATTATCACTAGGTATTATCTTATGTAAAATTTAATAATAGGTATTTCGAAACATTGACAAGTTCCAAAAGATTCACGAGCCTTTCTACAAATTAGTTTAAAAAAATTATGATTTGATTGCAGCTGTCAATTAAAATGAGAGCCTTGGTGCGAATCTAATGTTGTTAATGAAACACGGCGCGCAATCAAACGCAAGAACAAGAATAAATTTATTAACGATGTAAAAATATCACCGCATAAATCGATATCGGAGCTGTCAGTTTATCGACAATTATTCTTAATTGGATTATGAAAGTGGTGCAATGTAGGCATTGCATGGTGTAAGTTATGGCTGGTAAGCGAAGTAGGTACCACAGATTAGATAGATCAGCTTGACTCAGAACAAATTAACCATTCATACTTTGTATTCTAAAGTGAAGCAAGAACAATCTTAGGTTATGAACTGTAACTATAACTTATATGCAAAATTTTTTTAGACAGAATTTTTTGCTTTTATTGTTTTATGATACAGCATATAAAAATTCATACAGTCCTTAGGTTTATCCCCTCTACAATTAACCCCTTTTTTATTTGTTAATTAAAAACTTATGACCTGAGGTGGGATTTTTTTCTTAAAAACCTAAAGACATTTTATTCCGAAAAACTGAATAGTATCTGGGGTAGCATAGCAAAATGTTCCCTGTTGGTACCTACTAAAAACGTAGGTCCGCGGGGAAAGCTAGTTTTTAATATAATAATTAGTTACGCTCAAATTATTAAACTCTTATAAAGACAACCCCTGAAATATTTTGTCATAACATAGCTAAGAAAAGATTTCAGTATTGAGCAATAATTTGAAAAACTGATTCTCATTTACTTTACATACAAAAACTTCGTCAAGTAAGCTAATTAGTAATTAAGACGAACATTGTAACAGTTTAACCGCCTGTCTCATAAATTGTCCCATAGTCTGTCGTCTCTGTGATCTCTGGGACAGATGAGAGTCGCCTCATTGGCTGAGGATAAAGGGGCGGGACCGCCTTCTCATAGTCTCGGCTAATTGATATTGAAATATTCAGTGACACGTGAATTATTTTAATATTCGAAGAGTATTAAAATGTTTGCAAATTGCTACACGGCCTTTTCTGACACCCATACTTATAAGAATAAAAATATAAGTAGATAAGTGGGTGTGCGTGTCAACATGTATTGTTCATATAATTTTTCCTTTCTCTATACCTAGTTAATTAAGTAGTTTACACAAACACATAATTCAATTGCCCTGACAGTATCAGCTAGACATATTCAATACAACGAAGAAAACAGAAAAATAAATATGATTTTATATAACAATAATATTTATTTTTATCATTGAGTTAAAACAGATTCCTTGCAAAACTAAGATTTTAGCTTCCCGTCCCTTAAAATGTATAATTTGAACATTTTTTTATTAAAAAAACCAATGACAAAGTTAAACGAACTTTTATGTATGAAAGAGATTAATTATTTATCTATGAGTCCACTGCACATACAAATATACTTTTATTAATTTTAGAGAGGGTATAGTGGCTGGTGTTAGTACGTATGTATAGAATGTTAAATGTTGCCTTGAGTTTTTATTACCATTTCGATATTCATTACCAATTTTGATCAACGCGTGCACGAGATCTTTATTATTTATTCCCAAGTGTTAACTACTTACAGGAGATCAAAAATTGTTATGGTTAATGTAAATGAAAGCCGCATTAACGTAGTTGATCGGATTTATTTAATAATATATTTACGACATTTTGACCTCAGTAAACGCAGTAGAAAGGTTTATTTCGATATAAATACGAGGGATCGTTCACAATTAATAGCTGCGTAATAAAACTGTGTTCAAAGGGCGCCGCAAAGACAGCATTAGCCAGCTAATGGCTTATGATTATGATATTTTAAACTACGTTTAAGCTGAGCTTTCACTGTGTTTATTAAATGTTGGGATCTCAAGTATTATCGTTTATAATATTTATATAGTCTTTGTTTTGTTAAGAATATCTGCAATATTAACAGTAATAATAATAACTGAATTCATTACGGATTCAAAGTTGTTTATCTTAAATATTAGAATGTAAATTAAGCAAAATATATAGGTTTTAAAAATATTATATTTTATTGGTCGCCTTCACCTGAATTGACTCAATTTATAAGAGTTTTAAGTTAATTTAAAATATCATACAATATTATAATAACGAAATGGCTAATCCATTAGGTAACACTTGTGTTTGTACTATTTTTAAAACAAAATTTAAATCTTAAGGGCCTGTTTCACAATGTATGTATAAAGTGCCAAATAGCTATGCAACACATAAATTATTCGAAAGATAAAAGTTCCGAATAAGATACTTGGCATTTGATGACAAATAGCGCTATCTGACAGTCAAACGCAAAAATACTGTTTATCCTACAAATAAGTAAGAAATAGCTTATTTGGAACTTATCCGGACATTGTGAAACAGGCCATAAGTCAGTATTCCTATGAGTAATTTTATTTAAATGTTAAAGGCTGTAATCCTTTAAAATTCTATATGGTATCAGGAAGTAGATCGAAGTAGGTACATATTTGATATGATAGGAAAAAGCGCGCGATGTTTATCTGTCAAAATGCCTAAACGAATTCTGCGCATCTATTTTTCATTTTGGATACTATACATTTTATTATTTATATATTACTGGTTTAAATCCTGTATTAGTGATGTATTTAATGCAAGTTCACCGTATTCAAATGAGGCGGCACCAGGCAAAGCGTTGCCTAAATATTAGTTTAATATTTGGTAGATCGTATCACAGCCGCACTCGAACACGGTTGTAGCTCGCTCGCCAAAGCTTGTATTTAATACCAAAGCTTTTAGTTCTTTTTTCAAATTTCTATGTACTTAATATAAATATATGTAGCATAAGTTAAAAACATGCATGAAGCTTATTGAATAAAATTTAAATAATTTTTTGTTTGCTAATTAATTAGGCACATAACTGATTCCGTGTAGTAGATAAAGAGTTGATATATGTACTAGATTACTAGTAAGACAAACATGGATATCTATAGTGTAAAACGGTGAATACACTTTTTATTTTTTCCCAAGGGCCAAGGGGTACCGCAGAGACCACAGGCCTCCAGTTGCGACGGTCCTGACATACCTCTCTCGCTTCCTCCACTTTTATTATATTCATGCATGCTTGCTTGAATAAATCTGTCATTCCAGAAATTAATTATAAATCAGAACTTTATTTATTAAATTTATTTTTTTTATAAAATTAAACGGGCTGGAGTCTGATGTTAATTATTTTTATCTCCTCAATGACTCTATGTACAACAGCCACCACGTTCATTTTATCTTAAATAGAGTTAAAAATTCAACGAGCTACAACCAAAGCACTATCAAATGAATAAATTATGTAAATAGTTCGAGGCGGGTTCTCGCTTTCTTGTAAATGATTTGCCGTTTCGCGTCTAATGGCCGCCGATACACGCACAGATCTACATATTATTAGTGCTTCGAATTATTTAATTATAAGCTTTTATAACCACGTGGCGTGCGAGCATGCAAAGTTGTGTGCTTTGAAGCGTCCAAGAGGCGACCATTCGAGTGTCAAAAAATGTTACGTCAAATCTACTGATATAAACTGTTGCCTGTCAAAATTATTAACAGTATAACTGGGATTTATTATTAAATAGAATTTGCGTGAATTTTTATTATTTCATTTTTAATGAAATGCATGTAATACACAAATTTGAATTGTTGTCGTTGAAGAACTAATAATATCTAGGAATATCACAGAATGCCAATGAAACGATCATTCAAACTAGAATTGTGTATCACACATGTTGCGTTGCATACGTAATAAAAATTTAAGCATAATGGAACAGCGATTTTTTGTTTGTTAACACTTTCAATTGAGGCACTTAAAGTTATTTGCGATTCTTTTTGAATTTCATTATTCATCATCATTTTCTTAATAACACCATCCTTTTCACTAGACACTGGTCTTTATTTCTAGGTATCAAAGTTGATATTTGCTTGTTATGGCCATGAGAGTTGTATGGATGAAAGAAGCCGCTACCATTTGTCACATTTTTGGATCGATCTGCGAAAGTCGCGCCCGCCCAGTTTGCACCTTATATCTTGCTCTTTTTTCTTAAAGACATTAAGGAATGCGTATTTAATGGTCTTCTCTTTTCGGGCCGTGTCCAATCATTCTGTCATTAAAATTAAGGAAGCGTCGAGTTGATGATCAGTTTTGGACACGTGTTGGAGGGTCTATTTTAATTTAACTTTAATCAAACCAACTTAGTACTTCATTTTAACTTAAGTAAGGCTCTGGATTACTCAATGTGTAAAAATTTTCACATCTTGTGATATTTTTTTATGAAATCAGAAATATAAAGTAATTGAAAATGTACATTAAAACACGACGTGATGCGTTTTGTTTCATTTATTGGTAAAAAAAACTAAAATAAGTAAATAATACTGTCATAAACCAAATGGAAAAATAAGGAATTTTTCAGTTCGTTTAATGTTAATTTAATAAAGAGCCAAGAATGTAAAATATAGTGTTAAGTGATGTGGTTGAATACATGTATTTTTCTTTCTTTTTATTAACGGAATGTCAGAATTATCTACTTTTAAGTTACATGTACCCATAGTGGTACCTAGGTAACACTGAAAATGTTTAGAAAATGAAAAACGGCTTTATGTAGATGATAGAACGGCTTATGATGGATCCTGCTTCGAGAGCACTGCTGTCGAATTTTTTTCCAAGACAACAGGCAAACAGCGATTGACATACCAGTCTGCAGTAACTGTCCTTCCATCGTCTACCACAGCTGTCGCGAACTGACCTTTCCGACCAAAAAATAAGACAATCATCATTTTTCTTTGACTTCTTCCTTTCTTTACCATAGTTGCCCGATTCTCGAAAGGAAACACCTACTGAGCTGATTGTCTTTTATTTTCCTGTTCATAGCAATATATACAGATTTCATCACCTGTGACGATATCAAATACAGCATTTGAGTCATCGCCGTTAAACTTATTTGACATTTGGCGACACCAGGCAAAGGTGTTTCTGGTCGTGGGTTAAAGTATGGGAAACCCATCTCGTACAAAGCTTCCTGACGCCTAATGTTCGTGTAATTTTCATTAATAGTCGATATTAAAGGACGTCCCTCACGCAGATCATAATTGAGATTGCTACGTCCACGCTTTAACTCGTTAAAGCAATTGTAAATAGTGGCACGAGATGGGGCTTCATAAAGAAATGGTAATCGCAGCCTATCATAGCTTCGTTGTTGAAGCCCACAACGAAAGTCATAATAAATCATTAACCGAAAATTTAATTCTAAGCATTTGTTACACCGCCTCAACAAAGTTCATATCTTTTCTATACTCAACTACTACTAAGTACTTAAACGAGTGGCCTACAACATAACATCTATCCGTATTTGATAAACAACATTTTATTTTTTATTTACAGACACGTAGCTTTCTGAGCCTGACCCCCGCCCTTGATATTTGGGCATTAGTGGTGGTTTCCTCACAATGTTTTCCACTATGGGCAAGTATTTGTTGTGTACAAATAAATCCATTGATTTGCCGTTCCGTCTCACAGCATTGAAATCATGTGTCTAACAAATTTCCGACAAAAACAGTATAAGTATATTGAGAGTGCGATTCCTGTGTGTCAAAAACGTATTGCAGTTTAAAATACGGTAGTTCGCGCTAAGTGTCGACTCTGAAACAACTTAAACTTGCGAAATAAATATTTGTCATGCGTTGAAAGATTAAGAATGATACAAACCTATATACGGACAGGGCAAATCTATCAACACTACAAAGATTCCGTTCATTATCCACTTTCAAAGCGATTCTGCGAGTAATTACTTTAATATCGCGTATTAAGGTGATTGTGCGCTCGCGATAATAGAGCTTAATGCGAGATAATTGCAAGTCTAACGGTAGTCGATGAAGACATAATTCGTATTGAATTAATAAAACTAATGTGTACGATACATCACATGTCGTTTGTATATCGTGAGTAGTCTCAGAGTTGTAAAATGTAGTTTAATAATTTATTACATACAGCTGCAAACTTTTTTTAATTTACGTATTTTTTGCGCCAACATACAGGCTATACAATCGCACGTTGTTTTGTTTAATTGCGTGCTTCTTTAACTATTGTATTGGGTATTGCATTCAACTATTTAATTTTAAAGTATAGAATACGTGTAAACGAATTGTAGACTTTGTCTTGGCTGAAAACATACAGAAAGTTTCCTATTATTTATTGATCAAAGAAACTAAAAAAATCTTGAATAATTATAATTTTAAACAAATTATAATGTTTAACGACTCCTATACTTAATTATTTATTTTTAACTAGCCAAATGTAGTGCACAGTGATTCTAAAAATTATGTATAATTTTAAAGACACTAACTATGAGAATATTTAAAAAGGAATGGTAGTGTCCAGTACACTCGTTCATGTTTCACGGTTTCAACAAAATAATTTACTTCATACATCGTTCCGTGAATAGAAATAATATTGTTATTAAATTTTTGCTGAGGTAAATGTTTAGTGTTTCGTAGCCCTACAAACGGATTTAGTTTCACTGTGTTTAGTCTTCGTCTTCTCGCATATAAATTGTTTAGTTAAATAGCGTGATCTTACTAAAACTACTTTGCCATTTGCCTTTGCCGGTTTTTTTAAATTAATATACAATTACAAACTAAAAATATATCTAATAACTAACCTTAAAATTTAATTATTAAAAAATATGAAAAAAAAAACATTTTATATGTTAAGTGTAGGCTAAACCGTTTATTGAAGAAATCTAAAGAAAGATGTGATTGGTGGTGAAAGTACTGCTCAAGACTGTTGCACACCTACCTTCGACTAATTAGCTCTTTAAAATATGTAATAGCCTATATCTATAATATGTCTAGCAAGACTGAGACCTTACTACAATACGGCAGAATATTGTATAGATACTTTTGCTTTTTGATATAATTTTAACTCATAAGCTTTCAAAATAATATAATAGAAAAGTGCCGTTGCTTGAGTACCGAAACTCATTGAAACATTGAATACCGATGCTTGAAATATAAAATTAACCACAGATTCATAGTCATGGTATTTCAGAACCGCACTTCATTAAACAATTTCTAAATGGATAGTTTGTCGTAACTCGAGCAGTACAAATTCAGCCGCGAGCCGCTGATTGTTAATTGTTCGATTACACACATAACATTGTAATAGCAACGAAATTGTATGTTCGTATGAAACCATCAAACAATATTGTCTTTGACTAATCGCGCACGCGCTTCGTACGCGGCCAAGTCACGGCAGTGTCATTGCGCACATTTTAACTAAGTTTATCGCTCTCTTGCACGACACCGATATTGCCCGGAGCGATTCTCAAAAGAAGAGCGTTAAAAACGCCCGCTTAACAAAAGTACCACGGACAAAAGAGTCTCGTCTTAATTAATATGATTAATGATGGGAAATCGCGGCAAGTGTTTGAAGCCGGGTCACTGCAATCGTGGAAATAAATTAATTTTATTAGTAGTCCTTTCTAATAGAATAACGTCGAGTGCCGAAATCGCTCCCAAACTAGCTTACAGTTATTCTCTGTTCGTGTCTCTAATTTAAAAATTGGGCGTTAAAACTTACCGATTTATATTTAAATTTACGACATCATGCATAGATGATAGCGTATAAAAAGGAAATGTGACGGTATATTAAAGACTGCGACTAACAAGGTAGAGAACGAACCGCTATAACGACGCTTGCATTAATGTTTAACGATTATTAATTAAAAACATTATTATATGCTTTTGACTACCGTGTTCTCGATGTCAGACTCCAATCAAAGGCTTCTTTACGGATCTTATAATTGTAAAATAATTAGTCTGTTCAGGATTCGCAGTAAAACAAATATAGTTCGCGCGGACGCGTTGTTCTAAACATATTTTCTCATGTTTCTAACTCAAGCGTGAAGTTAAAAGTCAGTTTGAGCTCTATGGCATGGTGCGAGGGTTTAAATAATAGCTAGTGACGAGATCTGGCCCCGGGCACGATCGTGGTCGAGATAATTAGAAGCCGCGAGTCTGTGGGAGCTATAAAAACGGCAAATTGACCGGCGGGATAACCAGAAAGGCACAATGTGTTAGATAATAATTTCCAAATTACAGGTTGTGTTAGTTCGCGAGCGAGACTGGCCGATCTTTTTTCTTGAACGCCGACCGAGGTGCTAAGGGCAGGCTAATTATTATTTGGGTATCGGGCAAAGTTTTAATGCAGCTGCTACCTGTATAAATATTTATTATCAAAATCCAAAGGCCAATTTTGATGGAATCCAATTAAATCGATTATAAAGTTTAATCAAAAGTGTAACGACTTGCCTTATAGAGGCACATAAACAAACCTCACAGATATTATGTATAATTATCATAAATTGATACGAGCCGCTCTATCTTTGATGTATCAGACATGATATTACGGTAGTTATAGATGTCGGAATGGGTTTCAATCAGAGTCAATAAGCGACTACTCGTATTTGCAGAATGCGTACACCTAACAGTGATTATGTAAACATGAGCCCTTGTCAATCAATAAAGCTTAGGAAATAAATTATTGGATTATATGGAATCTTTGTCCGTAGAGATACAGATAATAGTAAAGTCAAACTTTGAATTCAAGTTTGTTTGACTAATTTCTTGAACCCTGTCCCAATACCATTGTGTTTGTCAATGATAAATGGTGGCGGGCGGTGCTTTTCATCTCTTGGACTCTAAGATGCCGCACGTGAAAATAAATTTACAATTTGGTACTCTATAACCTAGAGTATATAGCTCATTTTATGGTGTCAATTTATAATTAGAAAACAGGACTAAATGATATGGTACTAATCAATGTAGAGAATAAAGGTTGTAATGCGGTTTAATATCGTTTGAAAGAGACCTTTCGGCGGGTAGTTGCATTCATTCGTAATGAGTTTATTCAGTTGCTTAATGGGATGAATCGTGGAAAGTAAATAATACTTGTAGCTGTTGATTAGGTATTTAATACCAATGAATCATAAGATAAATAGAGATACACGATTGAACAAAACATATATATATAGTTATATAGTTTTTATATTACATGGTCGAAATTTTAAATTTATATGTTTTTAAGAATTTCTATAAGTTAGGAGAAATGGTAAGCCTAAGATCGATTGTATTTCGTTAAAACGCAGGCATCAGGGTATCTATTTTACATCTATAGTAATGTTTTAAGGAGGTGTTTACATATAATATGTGTACGAAATAGTCTGTTGCAGTCCTTGTAACGAATAAACTTAAACCTACCAGAGCGATATTTTACCAGTTAGCCAGATTTTACCATTAGATTCTAACACTATTCCTTACAGTTATTTGAGAAGTATTTCTAATATTAAAAAATATATCTTAAGCCGTGTGAAGCCGGGACAGGAAGCTTCTTTAAATTTAAATACGATTTATATGTTCTTTGGATGCCTTCTTAAGAGTACTATTTTCATAATATTAATGTACTTTATTCGATTGATATACCATATCTAATAACTGTATGATTTCAAACTTGTATTCTCTAAACTCAGTAGTATGTAGTAAGTTCCCATAACTGACGAACATTCAATAGTGTACGGAAGTGGTAATCCGTGGTCTCAGCCTACCACTCCAGGAAAAAAGCGGGCCTATATATTTTCGAAAAGTATTTTGGAACCTTTTATCCATTAAAAATTGCGGTGCTTCATGTGCACTGTTTAGTTTTCATGTATCCTTTTTAAGTTTACATTTTTTTGTTCCTCTTAGCTTTGTCTTAATAGATAAGCAAGAAGGTATTTATTTAGTAATACATTATTATGCTTCTTGCTTACTTTATTTTATTTAATACAATTACTACTTAATTATTTGTTACTGTAGTTGCCTGGAAGAGATCGCTCCAAAGCGATAGGCCTAGCAGTTGTCCTCCTTTTTCCTTTAATTCTGTTCAAGCAAGGAATAAATAAATAAAATAATTTACTTAAGCATTAACCTTTCTAGACCATTAGAAACCGACATAACCGTTATTCAAACGTGAATTAGCATGAAATACTCTATGGTTTTGAATGCTCTATTTATGAATGTAATGACAATGGGCATTATGTTGTATAAGCAATAAAAATCAATGTCGTGGTAAGGAGTACAATGGTGTCGGAGGTGTGGAGTCGGTTCCAATTTGTTACGGTTTCACGTCGCTATAGATAAGAGATTAACAACTAAAGACCACCTCGTGGACGCTGGTACGTTTGAGTCCCCAAACCCATAGGAGTTAACCTAAATCTGGATGTTGCACTAGATTTTTTGGAAGTTACGTTGCCAGGAAATCTTAGCATTCCACTGCCGTCTAAAAGTGAAGTCTTAAGCAATAATAGTCTTATGGGGCATGTGAAACATCTATTTGTCTTTTTTTATTACCTAGGTCATCCAACCAGATGAATTTATTGCTTAGCCCCAAACCCAATATACTGTATTGCCACGTTTATCTAATACGAGCCTAGATTTTTTATATCAAAATTTTTGTTAATATTTTGTTTTTGGAATTTCTAATAAAGTTAAGATTTCTCCACGAATATACCTATATATAAATAATACCACTGTATTGTTATTAGGTTATACATAATACAAATATATAATAAAAATCACCGAAATACTATGAAGCAATAAAAATTCCGAATGTCCGCAAATATTCTAAGAAACCAATAAAAGGTTAATTTCAGGAGTTAAATTTAAGCATCGTGGTCACAATTGTATTGCGGTCGGGAGATGCGGGCCCCTGCCTGACACCAATTATAACTTTCTGCCTGTGCCAAACATTTGACTATATAGTATTTGTTGCTAAACTCCACAATAAATAATAGTTCCTGCCAATCTTAAAGGTATGAGGTCGTAAAATCCATTATGTAGAATCAAACAACCTTATAACATACGTATGTAAATATTTTGGTCCATTTCTGATCTCATATCTAACATTAAAACCGAAAATTTAAATGATTAGGCACGCTCTGGAGGGATCCAAGTCACCTTAGACCAGTCACTCAGGCCTGACAACGAAACATTATTGCAGAGGCGAATGAAGCTGAAATGACCTGGAGGGAAGTCAAAACCGATGAAGCTGAGGTATTATTAAATATATGCTTGCTTATTTCCCGTACCTCTTGTATGGGCAATTATAAACAAGGTTTTTAGTTCCCAGAGATGAGAAACCTGACTGTTGGCTATTTAGATTCAACTGAAAACAGAAACTATGATAAGATTTTAAATAAAATAAAATAATAAGTATATAAGCAAATATTGAAAATATATAAGCAGCAGTCTCACTGTCTAATCTGCCTTGATCAAACGCGCGCCGTTCCGTCTACACTGCCAACGTTTTGGGGAGGTTACACATATGAGTTATGAGACCAAATTACCGCCAAAGCGTTGTTTGAGCGGACGAAAAGTAATTAACTACAATTGACTTAAACTTTAATTTCATGGGGTTTAATGGACAAACTTTACTAGAAAATTATATATTCAAGTGAATGTAGTTTCATGCCTATGATTATAAGAATTGATATGAAGGTACTTTGTTTGCATGTGGTACAAATTGTACACTTGCTATGTTCTTAAAATATAATAGTGCTGTTTACTTAAGTAAAAGTATAGAAATGAATACAAAAATATACACTGCTTTAGTATTCATTTTAATGAATGTACTATGTATTATATATATGTGATATGAATGAATGAATGAATGCCTTTTGAAAGTCTGTGCAATACAATAATTTAAGCATTCTTAAAACAAAAGAGAGTATGTTTTCATAAGCAAATACATATCTTTTGTTAATTTTATTACACATAGCATTTTATACAATCTCCATCGCCTATAACACACGGCGCACGCGCAGGCTCACTTCACTCACTAATCGAGTTTGTCGGTCGATGTTATCTCTGAACTGCGAGTTAATAGTTCTAACGCCTCCTCACCTCCCCCGACACCCCGCAAACAATGAAAACATGTTTAATTCATCGGAAAATCTACGGGATCTTTGAATAATAAGAGATTAGTGATGCGTCCAATTCTATTAGAATTTAAATTATACCTTTTTATAGATACGGGTTGTTAGATATGTAAGCATTTAATTATATTTTTACAAAGTAAATGATGTTTATTATACGCTAGTTTCAAGCTGTTGTATCACCGGCAGCTAAGCGATCATGAAACACAAACGTTGACATATTTTAACTGACTACAAAAGAAGAAGGTACATCGCATATTTCTTATCTTTGTCTCATAGACACTAGGATCAGGGAATAACCCTGGTGTCTATGGGATCGGATTTGCAGCGTATTGGCATAAATACCACCGCGATCTGATTAGTAGCTTCCAGGTGTATGATTAATTAATTTATGTCAATGAATGAAATTCATTAACACACTAGTATATATAATAAGCATATAGTATGTGTACAGTACACAGAACTGTATGTTCTGAGTCTAATTTTAAAAACACACAGAGCGCTCCCGTTTGATAGTAGATTGTTGTAAAAAAGAAATAGGGATATTATCGTCGCTCAGACCGTAAGGACTTTGCCAGACGCAATATGCAAGCAGACAACATCTATAATAAATTAAATAGGCTGCTTAATATCTACCTGCTTACCGTCTACAATCTTAAAATACGGCTAAAGGACTGGCTTATGAACACACCCTATGCCTATGACACACCCAGTATTAGACCTGCTTCTGAGACCTAGTATATAATTACACACTTTATTCATTCACTCACTGACTCACTCAGTCACTAAATCACACATTTGCACCCAACACTCATGTTGATAACAGTTGAAAAAAAAAAACAAAATAAAAGATGTAATTAGTTTAAGGAATTTAGAATAAAGTTTGTTTTGGAAGAGCTGGGAACTCAGGTATTTTTTACTTAAAGGGGAACCCCTTTAAGTAAAAAATACCTGAATTCCCAAATCTTACACATAGGAATGTAAAAGTACCTAAAATGAATAAACACTTTTTTATTTTATTTTATATATGTATACTCCCAGCAATATAGCTATTACAAAACAGTTAAATTAATTATTAATAGTCTATCTTTATCGACTGAAATGGTCCATTGCTTATTCATCTTATCCGTTAAAATACCCTTGGCAAACGTTTCATGAACATCTGAACAATAATTTTAATAGTAATTCTTAGTAGATAACCAGACATTCGCGAAAACTAAAAATACCGAATTGTAATAATTCCAATAAAAAACTAATCAATACATTACATACTTTTATATTATTTTGGGTCAATAACTATCAGAATCAGGTTTATTAGGTTTATTTGGAACTTAATGGTTTAAGGTCCAGATTCAGATGAGACGTATACGTGATCTAAGTACTTTTGTTATTTTTAGGGAAATAGGTTGTCATCACCTTAATTTCTAACCCTAGAACCTACTCCATTCGAAGTTCTTATTTTCTATAACACAACTGCACCATAAACAATGTGCTTGTTAAAAAATGTCAGAGGTATGACGTCAAATCGCCATTAAAATTATTTTATTCAATCTTGAGAAAGAAACACTAATTAATCACTTATAACTAATCAATCTCAAAATTACCAAGAGTAATTAATTTGTGCAATATGATTGATGTCCGAGAGATTGGCCTACTTTTACCGGAAGCAATGTTTTAGATAACAAAAGCCTCCATTACTCGAACATAATAGGTATTGTTCTGATACGTTAAACCATGGGAACTATGATTTATTGAATAAACTGTATATGTTGTGATGTGTGTTTGAACCTTTACTGATTTGTCAGGTGTTGGTTTCAAAACTTTCAAATAATCTGTACCTTATGACGGTAAAAAATGTCTAGATAAACATTTACTTCGATTCTCGAATTTTTTTTATAGAACAGGAGGCTCACCATATGTAAAGTGATACTGCTGAGTCAATTCTTTTCATTTTACAATAAAATTCACCATTTCTAATTTAAAAGCTAAGTATTTTTTAAATGTTTCATCACCTTTCTGCACGTGTCATTGATATAATATATTTTTGATAACATTAATCAATTAAGTGACAATATCGGTCTCACATGTTTACATATGGAGATTTTTTTTCATTAGTAACTTGTAGTAATAATAATATAGATGTTTGCCGAGTTATTATTGTGCTCATTCTCTCTCCCTCAGAACTTAATTTAAATTCCTTTAGCACTTATAATTTTATCTTACCATAATTGGCCATTTGTATTATGTACTATAATGTATGCATGTATGTTACCTATATTTTATGAACTAAAAATTAATAAAGGTTTTTTATAAGTAAAGTTCGATATGACTGATTTATGTCTTGGTAATTCATCTCAAAAGTCTATTGTTTTACAACCGAGCCTTTGTAAGAATTAGAATCTTTTAAGAAAAGAGCACACCAATTCCTGAAAGCCCGGCAACGCACTTGCGAGCCTGCTGGCAGAGTGAATATCCATGGGCGGCGGCGGGCGGTATTACCTTCCCACGTGCCTCAGTTCAATAAAAAAGTATACTTATTTTTCAACTTTAATTTTTGTTTATACGCAGGTCTTCTAATCCTAGAGCAAGGGCGGATCCAACTTTGGCGCCAGAAGGGGGTCACTTGGTCGTGGTCAAGTCAAGAACGACTAAGAAGAAAGATGTTATGTAGTTACATAAAATCAGTATACTGTATAATACCTTTGGATTGAACATATTGATTTTATTTAAATATTTTTCTTGAAATAAAATCATTATGTTCAATTAGTGATCCACCTAAGTCCTGGAACCGCCATTGCCCTAGACCGTCATTAAATAAATAAATGGTCTATATGGACTTTACATATGTCCTTAGTTTGATATGTACCGCCTTAGTTCATATCGATTGATACGCACACTACCCTCTTTCTTTTAAAAACTAAATATCTTTAAAAAATTGGCAAGTGTTTTTAAATATGAGGCACGTAACTAATTTTATAGCATTTTTTAACACATTAAAATAATTTAAATTCGATTGTGTTCACTTGTTACCCCCGGCCATTGTTTAGGGGTAAGAAAATGGATAGATCTTGTTACTTATTATTCAATGCTCTCGAGGGGAGAGTGCTTTTCCGTCCTTCGTGATTTGACTCATTTTTTACAAGTTATGTTGCGCATTGAAAAATAGCATGTTATCCTTCAAATATTTTCAATATAAGAACAGTCATAGCCACATTATATGAATTCAGCATAATAGGTAGTAATCTTTTCAAATTTATCCTCTTATTTTTTTATGCAAAAAAGCCGAAAGACTGTTTTTTTCAATCTTAAAAGGACAGTTTAGTAAGATCTAAATGGCACTGAACGTGTCAATAATTATATTTGCAAAGGAAATTGTTAAACCTGTGTAGATATTCTAGTTTTTCCGTTGGAATACGAATTTCGTTTGGTGTCAATCATTACTATGTATTTCAAGTACTGTACTTACTAAAAGCGCAAGTTGATCTAAAGTGATGCAGTACATATTCTTATTTCCTATATACGCTTATAAACCAGTGGGCAGTGACGCTACATTCTGCAGACGCTATCTTTGATCATTTGTGTTTCCTTATCGGCTAGTCGGTATAGCCTTTTCTGCGCGACACACGCCATCGTCTTTGTGAGTCTAGGGCATGTTGATTTTATTACGATGTTTTCCTTCACCGTACCAGCGAGTGTTTAATTCGCACATAGACAGAAAAACCGGGGTTCGAACCTACTATCTAAGGGTTAATAGTTGCAGGCTAAAACTACTAGTTTGAAACTACTTATGTCCTATAATAATGTTTTTCGTTTATATTTATTAATTAGTATCTGTGGGCATTCCATAGAATATGTAAGTAAATATTTAATTAAATAATTTATTGAATTCAAATCGATCGGTCACACTCGCAATAAGAATACAAAATTACAACCTCGTTTTCACAAAAAAATATTTTCTATTATTGTTATTAATTATAAAAGTGATTCACACCTTTGGTGCGCTAATATGACAAATGCTGCGTCGGCGCAGCTCAAAGGTAAACGGGGCGAAGCGCCGCGGGGCGTACAGGCTGTCCGATATTAATTATCTGTATCATTGGATATTTCGGAGATTATCGCACTTGTGTACAGGCGTCATTATAGCAGTTTCATCTCAGAGATATAGTAAAAAGAGATTTAACTTTTTCTTAATGAATATTTCTTAATTAAGATGAAAGAGTTGGATGTGTGTACAATATACATATGTGATAAATAAAATAATAATTCTATACAAGCTACGATGACCTTGTAGTTTTAGCCTGGCACTTTCATCTCTGAGAAGGTAGGTTTGATCCCGGCATTTGCAAAAAAAAATACTATCTATGTATTTTTTTTGCAAATGCATTTAAAATTCGCCCGTAGGGTAAAGGAAAATCGCGAGAACACCGGCATGCCATAGTTAACAGTCGTCGGAGATTGTCAGGTACAGAAAGCTGATCGAAACAGATATCTGAATATCTTAAAACCGAACTCTTAAAAAGGTTTTTGTAGGTAATTATATAGATTACACGGTCTAGTCGTTGTCGTTGACGTTTATGTTTATCCTCTGTTTAGAAATAACCCTTAGGTAAGTCTTCGTCTTGGAACGTTAATGTTAATGACAAGTTTTGATCGCGGCGTTCTAAAGCAGGTTGATGTACCTGATACATTTATATAGTTTTCTAAAATAAATAAAAAAATCAGCGGCGCTACAACCTCTTTTAGGTCTGAGCCTCAGATTTCTGAATGTGTTTTATGGTCATATTTAAATCTAATAGGCAAGTAGGTGACCAGTCCCCAATGCCTGACACACGTCGTCGACTTTTAGGGTCTAAGACACGTTTACCGTTCGAGCAAATGGTAAATGCGCACATAGACAGAAAGTCCATTGGTGCACAGCCAGGGATCGAATCTACGATCTCAGGTATGAGAGTCGCACGTTGAAGCCACTAGACCAACACTGCTCTGCTATAGTAGAAAGCTTAGATATAGTTTTCTAAGCTTTCATAACACCTACACATCTTATCATAAATAATTATTGTTATTTTATAATGAAATACCTCTCAAATAATCGATTTAATTTAAACAGTTTTACAGTTACAATTTAAAAGGCAATTTAATATTAATTCATTACATCTATCCATTTTTATAAATTCAATTAGTGGTCGCATATAATGGAGTTGCCTCGGGGTAACGGCATGTGGTGTGGCTTTGAGGGTAGCCCCGCTCTATATTATAATGTATTCCACACCTTTTGTATATTCCGTATGTGGTTGTAACCAGGAAGTTTGACCATTCCATTGCTGGATATAATTCCTAAAATATTTCTAACATTTACAGAAAAACACTAAATGTTTACCTAATAATTGTCACCTGTACAGATGATTAACTGTACAAATTACGAAAAAGTATAATCAAATACAACTACCCACTGTTCTGTAGTAGTGTGTATTAAGCATCAGTTGTGGGTCTATACAGCTTCAAATCGATGAATTAATCAGAGCTCGGATGGATAAGCTTAATGTTATTAATATAATACAAGTATGAATTCAAAACTCAGACCTCCTGTTCCCAGGTCTCATTATGGTGTCCGAATTTGGAGAATATGCAATCTCCGCGATTCCCCGGTATTCGCGAATTCGATAAAAGTAAATATAGACCATCATCTACTATTATGACCGTCTTGGCATTTGAAACCGCTCTCGCCCTCGCATTCGAGTACATTATTTAATTAATAAACAGAGTATTATTAAAATTCTTAATATGTTTCATTTAAATATAGCAATCTGAATTTAATTTTTTATCTCTGGTCTTAGACAAATTTTGGGATAAGCGAAAACTGTTCAAAGTGGATAACCCGCGAGCTCACAATCGGTCAGAACAACAACGAGTTGATAAATCTGAGGAGTGTTTTAAGATGTGCAATCGTAATAAATGCCAATTTTTTGATTGATCTGAAATTTTTAAAGAATTTGCCCATACCGACTTATTCCTGATAGACCTCCAGAGAATGCTCGCTGGACAGAAAGTTGGTGAAGGGCAATCGCCGAAATTGAAGCATTTCGAGGATAAAGACAAATTGTACTATTAAGAAAGTATCGAAATTCTAAATTGTTTGAAAAAAAAAAAATAGTAGTGTCGCTCTCGAAGACAACGATATTGAATTATAAAATCAATTTCTGTCTAATATTTTTTTCTATGTTAGCCTACTAACTACACCAAGCGGATAAGGCTCTGCTGTTACCGCACCCCGCATTAAAGGTGATTGTTGGTGGCACCTTGGGGTTTTAGTGGGTATGCACAATGGCGAGTCCCACATAACCCTTCTGCACCAAGCAGTCGCGCCGCGGAAGGGAATGTGCAATGCATTTCCCCAAGTAAAAAAAAAACTTACTACACCAGTAAGAAATTCCATTTCCATTGGTGCACAGCCGTGACTAGAACGTACTGTCTAGAGTCGTAGTTTGTGGACAACTTTGCTTCACAATGAATAGGCTAATATAGCTACATTATATTATTCCTTTGCCTAATAATAGGATCAATAATACCAACGTTGCTACACTCGGGGCCGACGTTCCTCTACATCACATAAATAATAACACAACAAATATTGTAATAACAGTACAAAAAGTCGAAGAACAGACAGAAACCGCTTCAGTCTCCACATCCTTAGAAACTAATTTTGAGGTTAACTAACACCTCTCCAGATTAAACTCTTTCTAATCCCCGACTAAGACACGAAGATATTTTCGATATATCTAATTGTGAATCTTATGTTCTACGTTATAATGCTTAGAATTGCATAAAAGTATTAGAACGTAAAATTTTATGGGGACATTAAAGTTAAGTGGGAAATCCGAAAAGGAGTGATACAACCGAAGGCAAGCAGATGTCGGCGGTTTGATACTCAATTATTTACACTCTATAAAAAGGACATTATACGAGTATTAGAATATAAAACTTGGGAAGACAGTGTTTATGATGTACGGGGTCGATTAAAACTTATTCCGTGGGATAGGTAAGTCATAAGAACAGGCTTTAACACATAAGTTTATATTAATTACAACTATCTAAGAACAAATGATTTATCCAATGAGTTTAATTATCACAGCACGTACAGTAACGCAGAGCCAAGACAGTTAAGTTCGTTAACGCCCGAACCCAATAATTAATCGACCGTGACAGTCGATCGATCTCCTATCGGCATCCCAATAATCAAACTCTACGAAGACAATCCATTTTTGGCGACAGATAGAATGTAATCTCTTTACACTCGTACTTCATAATTAATATAAACCAAATAAAGTAAATAAAACCGTACTAAAAATATTAAAATCTACATATCTTTGTTTAAAACATATTAATAAGCTTTTTACTTATTTTAAAAACTGGTGTAAGCTAAAATCTTAAGATAAGATATTAGCACAGTTGAACTGTCATTTTCATACAAATTACAAAGCTATCCACACATACATCGATCTGACCTACTATGGATAGCTTGTATCGACAGATAGCTATTACAATCGGTCGATTGGTTATTGGCACTTTAAAAAATATTTAGATTAAGATGTCTATCTCAGATGGATGTTATAGAATTTGGGCGTAAGTCGTTCGAAGTTCACTTAACGCCGACTATGTCATACTGCATCTGAGAGATGCTGTCTTGAGACTCAAAAATAACCTGCGTCATCGACTTATCTACTACTACATACTTTCTATCTACTTACTATTCTAGTGAACTTTCCGGAAGTTCACTAGAATAGTTCGGCGGGGATATTAAATACTGACACTAATACTAAATATCACTAATCGAAAGTAATAAAACTTAAGTTAGCACCGCACCTCCTATGCAGAGTGAACGTTCTGAAAATCTGAAAACCAATTAGAGTTTCTGCAAATGAAAACAATTATATTTAACGCCCTTTTATATATTCGTAGCGTAAATTCTTACTATTGTACAGTCTTGCTTGCTTTCTCGTTTACTAACTTTTAATATAAACAGATTTTAATCTGTTCTTTTGTACGATGCTTGTTATTATAGAATTGCAGAAGTAATGCGCGAACATTTTGATATTTTTTTTATGTCTAAATTATAAAATTTTGTGTTTTTTGTTCCTACATTATTTCGTAGGAGTTTATTGGGAATAAGTTATATTGTATTTAAAAGGAAAACAAGCTTTAATATTGAGTCAATGTCTTGTCCAAACATTTTTATTTAAAAATATTCTGATCACTTTATTTTATTTTTATAAAATTACATTTAGTTTTACCATATGTTTAATACTAATAACTAACTAATAAATGAGCAGTGTTGGCCTAGTGGCTCCGGCATGCGACTCTCACACCTGAGGTCGTAGGTTCGATCCCGAGCTGTGCACCAATGGAATTTCTTTCTATGTGCACATTTAATATTTGCTCGAACGGTGAAGGAAAACATCGTGAGGAAACCGACATATCCTAGACCCAAAAAGTCGACGACGTGTGTCAGGCACTGGAGGCTGATCACAGATTCAGAAATCTGAGGCCAGGACCTAAAGAGGTTGTAGCGCCACTGATTTATTTTTTAATAAACGCTTACGTATAAACAAGAAACATTCGTTTTATTTAAATATCAACCACTACCTATACTGTGATTTTACTCCTGAGTAAAGTAGGCGATCAATCTCCTCAGTATGTTCTCACCTATTTTTCAATACTATTTTTTTGACGAAGATGCCTTGTAGCATTTCTTTGTATATTTATTAATGTTTGATGGCGTTAATAGTTAATAAATAAATAATATATTTAAAAGATATATATATAAAGCGAAGGGCTTGTCGAATTGTCAATCTCCAATCTTACTGATCGGCTTGATTCTCCCTCTCTACGCAAAAACATTCCATCTCTTTGCATTTTATATAAAGTGATGGGTAATACGGTGCAGTGTTCTGAAGAATTGTTTGGGGTGATCCCTCTTGCCTCTTTTTAACACCGTACGAGCCGTATGAATTTTAAATGTCACAAACATCACCTGGCTGGATGTCTTCCACAGTCCATGTCACAAGTCATTTTCTTTTTCGAACTAGTGAACTGTGGATTCGACTTCGGATGGGGGTCTTCCCAGAGAGATACGACCTCCAACTATTCAAAATTGGAGTGGACTCTTCCCTTAAAGGTTGGCAACGCAACGCAAAATGGGTGTCATTGGGTTGCGATAAATGCCCTTTTTTGGCGTCCCATAGGCTCGTTTAACATAAAAAATCGAATATCCTTTTATGGTATATCCAATCCTAAATCTATGTTTTATGGCGTTAAAATTAACAATCGTCTATGTTATAATTTAGGTAAAGTCTTCGCCTACCAAACGAAATTAACTACTTATGTAAGTCTTAGATTCAGACACAAGACTAATAGGCTAGATTTATATAGAGTATACTTAAGCCTAACTTTATCAAACCTTTCGCGCACGTAGCATACATACCTATATTCCTTCTTATATACAATTTTTAACTAACGCTTACATGCATGCAAAAAATATATAGATATAAATGTGAGTTATATTGCTTACAAAACTCATTTTTTTTAGCTTGTCACTGTTGTGGTCAGTGATAGACGTTTACGTTAAGTTCCTATTTTAATTTCTTTTTTTGTCTTCAATATTTTAATTCCCATCGTAAAACCATTAACCGGCGATATCTAGTAGATATTTATAATCCACCGTGCTCAATCGGGCAGCTTTTATGGCGTCCTTGACTCAGTCACGGCAAATATCAGTATTGGGTAAAAAATCACAGGTAGAGGCAAATATTTGTGAACAATTTGTTGAATTCACACTTAATAACAAGATGAAGGCGTTTTTTTTAATCTACTGGCGGCGATTTCAAAGGAAATATATCTGCCACGTGATCGAATCGCATAGGGCTTTTGGATAGCATCGGATTTGACACGTATTACATTTTTTGCTAATATTCACCACCCATGCACTTTTTTCATAATAAATCTAAAATATATTTAATAATTCTTGATGGATCGCAATGTAATACCCTCTTTGAAATGATCATTGGTACTGTTGACCAAGCTTAGCTCTTTATTTATTCTTTCATAGGGTAGATATAAACAACGTAGTCTTCGATTTCTGGTAATTATGACTATTCTTTATGAATCAGCAAACAGAAAAAAATGTTTGCAATAAAATTGCAAAACTCAAATTTATTAACATTGTTTAACGCTGTACAACGTTATCACGTTGTAAATGTGAAAATCACAGTAAATTTCCGCCATTATCGTCGTAGCTAAAGCGTATACGTAGATGCTTATTTTCGTAGCGTTCATTATATATTGCCAATTATTTCGTAGAAGTTATATAAGGTGTTGTAATTTCGTTCTTATATATAACTAACCTGAACATATTAAACATGTTAAAATAACTTAGGTTGATTATGGGATTTTCATTCTTGTTATTTACTCATTCTACTAATTAAAATAATCCTTATAGAATATTCATGTCTTTATGAACTTATTAATATATTAAAACAAACTGAATAAAATTAAATTACAGGGTTCATAAATATTAAATTCTATCCAAAATAAGTTATTTTGTATTTTAAAGGAAAAGGGGCTACAAATTGCTAGTTAATATTAAGGTTATGTATCGTGTTAACGTTTTTTTATATAATCTGTTCACTTTACTTTATTTTTTTTAAATATTACCTTAAAATATATAGAGGTATTGTTTTTGACAGCTTAGTATGAATTAACATATTATGTAAGTTATTTTAGTAAAAGTAGTTCGTAAATCGAATTCATACGAAAATGTTTTTGCATTGGACGTTGTTTTTGACGAAAAAATAAAACAAAGTCAAATCAAATCAGACATTATCACTGGCATCTTAGAATTGAGAAGAGGAGAACAAACATTTTTATAAGGATGAAACGGAAAGATAACATTTTCTAAAACTATTTGTAATATCAGAAATTTTCTTGTATTTTATGTGTTCCTTTGCTTTCACTATAGAATAAGTATTTCATTTTAAGAACTAAAGGCAGAATCCTTTGATTTTCCGATATAGTTACAAATCAGACCATAACGATCGGCCTGAACGATTCCAACATTCTCTCTCAACACCGCTAAGTACTACTTCTTTAATCATTGCAATTTCGAAACAAGCCCAAGTGTCGGTGTCGAATAAATTCTGAATAATGTAAACGTGATAACAATTTAAATTCTTCTGTAACGGGTCCGGAGCCGACAAAAACAACAAACAAAGTACCGCGATGGCGATTGGTTCTCTCAGCGAAGGGAGGCGTTCGGGTCTCCGCCCCGCCCGAAACTAGCGCCACCGCTTGCTCGCTCAACCAGTCCTTATCTTCCATTAACTTGTGAGAGACGTGCTGCCTGAAAACAATAACTACGTGAACATAAAAACGTTTCAGTGTTAAATTATGCCTCGACCAACTCGTGAATCGTATGGAGACCAGAAACCGCCGTTCTCATACATCGCACTCACGGCCATGGCCATCTGGAGCTCACCAGAGCGCATGCTGCCACTCTCAGAGATATACCGGTTTATCACAGATCGATTTCCATATTATAGGAGAAATACTCAGCGTTGGCAAAATTCTCTGAGACACAATCTCTCCTTCAACGATTGCTTTGTGAAGGTGCCGCGTAGGCCTGACCGACCCGGCAAAGGTGCTTACTGGACTCTTCACCCTCAAGCATTTGACATGTTCGAAAATGGGTCACTTCTCCGCAGACGCAAGAGGTTTAAGTTGCACAAAGGTGAAAAGGATAGTTTAAATGCTGAGTTGGCAGCTCTAGCCACATTCAACCGAGCATTTTTAGCCCGACAGGCGAGTTCAACGCCTTCATCAGGGATGACTAGTATGTATGCACCACAAGTGGCGTTATGTTCAAGACCTAGCCCTGATCCAATGGATGGTCCAGACACGGCGGCGTTATTGCCGACGGGACCACGGCCGCGACGGGCATTCACAATAGATGCACTGCTGGAGCCAGAACCCCGGCAGACGTCGCCATCACCACCTTCTCCTCAGCAGCCCCAGCCACATTACCCTATGCCACTACCAGCGCCGTATCTACTAGCCGCTCAAAGATACCACGCAGAACTCTTGGCTGGTCTGCAGCAATCCTGTCTGCCACCTCTCTGGACATGGCGAGATAGCCAGTTCTCACATTATACGCTTAATTCATGAATGGTCAGTAGTTAACCGATTTTAAGTCACGTTTGCCAATTTCTTTAAACACTTTAATATTTGCTCGATAATTTTGCAAGAGTATAATTAATACATTAATCAAAGTTAAATCCTTTATAACTGTAGTTGGGTATATAAGCCATATGTTTCTTCTGTTCCTTTCTAAGGTTTTTGATAGTAATTAGAAATGTATTATTTTTCTTTACCGTCCTACAACATAAGCTTTTTTGTATTCAAGTGAATCTTCAATGCCTTCAAGTTCAAAACAATTCAATCCCGCGAACTTAACCTTAATATATTTTCTTACTAGCGTATATAGATAATTATAGTACTAAACAAAAAATTCAATTCGTTAAAATCTAGTCATTTTAATTTTTTTTACTGAAAAATATCAGATTATTGTACCTACATGTAACCCGATGGTGTTCATCCCCTGGCGTTACGTAAAGATGTGGGGTCGCTCTGCATCTTCTACGACATTTACTCTGGAGTGTGTTTAGAGGGGTTGTTCGGTTTAATAGCTGAGTGCAGTTGAGTCTTATCATCGGACGTTGAGTTGGAATACGAAATTCCACCCGTATCACTCTGACGTCCGACGTTCCACAAGTGAGCGTTATTTAAGGCAGTTTGTGGAACCTGCTACCCTCTGAAGTATTTCCGATCAAATTCGACTTATGTTCCTCCTAGAAAAGGGCGTGCCAATTCTTAAAATGCTGGCGACGCAATCGCGATCGGACTGGCATTGAAAGTGTGGATGGGCGGCGGTATCATCTAACATCGGGTGAGCAGCCCGTTTGCTCCCAGTTCTATTGAAAAAAGACTCTGATGACAGGTAGATTAACGACTTAGGTTAGGTAGACACTAAAGTAGACCCTGAGACTGGGTAAAAACTTAGTTAATTAGTAAGTCACAGATACAATTTATATGATACTCGTATGAGTATGAGTATTTCATATAACTTCACCGGTGATGAATTTGATGTTTGCTGACCAATTTTTGAAGACCAACAGCTACTCGAATATTTGTAATTATGTTCGGTTTAACTCTTACATAAAACCCCTTTCAGCTAACAAGGAACTCAATGAATACTGCTCATAACTTTAATTTACTAATATATAAAACTCTTTCTTTTCTTTCCAGGTATCAGTTCGCCTAGTTTCAAGATCTCAATAGTTCTAGTGTTAAGAAAATGTAGAGGCACCTTACGCCATGTGTTATATAGTTTTGAAGAGGGGAATACAGTGACTATTTAGACAAAATGTGAACATTCCTATTTATTGTATGCGGTTTTATAATATAATTAAATTAGCTATGAATGGCGAAAACAAGCAAGAATTTTCAAGATTAAATTGGTAAGTTAATTACTAACTCTTAACCTACATGCACTAATTTATGTTATCCACGTAATAATTTCTGGATTAGGATTTCTTTATTTTCTAGTCAGCCAATATAAATAAAAATGAAAGAAAGCCTACTATAGTATCAAGCGCGCGCGTAAAACAGTGACACTTATTTTAAATATTTAGCAAAGATGGTGTAAAATTTAAAGGAGTGTATAAATTCATGCCTGTACATGTAGATTATTATTCAATCCTTATGGATTACATATAATTGTACCATATATTGAATTATATTTATTTAAGAGCCTATAAGTAGTTGCGTCTCCTTATTAATTATGATTATTTTACTTAAACATAACAATCAAGATTCATAATGTTTATTTAACAGTTATAATTCATAGATCTATCAATCAATCAATAAAAATATCTTTATTCATATAGGTAAACAAGGTACACTTATTAACGTCAAAAAATGTTAATTGTAAATTTACATTTACCTACTATACTGCCAGTTCTCAAATCAAGGGCGTATAAAACGGAAAAGAAGAACTAGCAATAAACTCTCCGCCACTCTTTTTAATCGCAACAATTACTTAATTCGTCAGTTTTAAATGCCTGGTTTTTACAAAAACTATGAAAAGTTTCATAGGCGAAAATTTTATCTAAGACCCTAGATCTTAGAAATTGATTAAATTAATTTCAGTACAAAACTTTATTTACCAAATAAAAATATATTAATTTTAAATTATTTCAATAAACTTTCGTATTCGTACAATATGGTTATAAGGTTGTGTTTTGTTTTTCTTTGGTGCATTTTTTTATTTTCTAAGAACTGGGTTATAAGGAAGAATCGGTCACTGAACGTAGAAAATCTTAAAGACAATTTGCGAAAATTGCAATAAAACATAAAATAATAATTTTAATAAAACCACTTCAATTCCATACTGTAAAATTTTCAAATAAGTAAGTTATATTGTTATTATACACTTAGTGTAGGTAAGTAATTGAATCCACTACTACGTGTTCCCTTTTGGGAAAATAACTTTTCCTAAACTTTCAATTTTGATCTGTTCTTAGCTTACAACATCCATCCATCCATCCATATTAATAAACCTTTATGATATCGTCAGCCCATCGCTTTTGTGGTCTTCTTATACCATCGCTTCTCTTTCCTGGAGATCGCCTCCAGCGAATGGTGGTCAAATCTATTTCAGTTGTAAAGCGTGAACTAACCCACGTCTGTGACCACAGTTTTAAATTTAAATAAAAAAAAGCCCTGGGCAACAAAATATAATACATTTGAGAAATTGAATTTAAGAATGTTAGCAAAAGAACCGCCAATAAACAAAACTGCAAAACACTGGCTTAGTAAAGCAGTTATGGAAATACCCATTACTACAATTTACACGCGTATTCTAGTAGTAAAACAAATAATATATATTATGTCTTGAAACATTTAAGATTCTTCTGCGCTAAACGATTTTTGGATATTAATGTTGAATTAATTTATTTCATTTATATCCATAAGTTTTGTAGACTTACATAATAGACAATTAATCTCGTCCAACTTCGTAAAACTTCGTTTATAAAAACTTGATTTTTAGTTGATTCAATAAGTAAATATCATAGTTTAAACAACAAGAGATAATCAATATTTCTTGTAAATTGTATTTGCATTCACCGTTTGATCAGAAACATTTTATTTCAGGAAAAGTTAACGCCAGCAGAAACAATGGAAAGCCCCAACTCTAAAATAATTACTTTTTGTTATACTTCGTAGATTTTGAATCTGTGATATTTTTGTTAGTTAAAATGTAAATATGTACAGCTACCTGTAATTATAAGTAATAACATATTAATTTATTGTATTCGTAATTAAAAGAAAATATAATGTATGTGTTAACCATTTCTAGTTTTAATTAAATTTTATCATTTATTATACTGGATTCCCACCTTTAATTAAAGATATAATCGGACAAAATATGTTTTGGAGTAGGATATTGCAATATTTATTAAATATTTATGTTGGCTTAGTGGTTTAACGTACATGGCGTATAAACCGAAGGATCATACCTCTAATCCCAGTGAATAAATTGAGGCGGGTTCGAAAGCTCAAAATCCAACACATCCCAAAGAGATAAACGAAATAGACACAAAAAATGTCTAAGCTATACCTAGGTTTCTGGTACTTCAAATATTTGAATTAAGAACATTTTTTTCTTTTAAATTTATTGCTTATAGCTAATAAAGCTACTAATCTGTAATTTCACGTAATTATTACTAGTTTTAATATTATCGTCATGCTAAATTTATTAATTAGAATATCAATATTATAGTCCTTCATGTACCAAGGTAACACTGAAAATGTTTAGGAAATTAAAAACTTGTAAAAAGTTGCCAATACTTTTATTGTTTTTCGAAGTTATTTCAGTTTCTCTTCACTTATCGTCGCATTCGATGGAACCACTGAGCAAAGCAGTGGGCCCATTTTTCCTTAGGGGACTCTTCTATGGCACTATCGTACGCTTTCACCATATTTTCAGGGGTTGTAAAGCAAATTCCTCATATTTTAGCATTAGTTATTGGGAATAGATAAAAGTCGCAGGGCGCCAGGTCAGGACTGTATGGCGAATGACTCATTATTTCGACACGTGCCATAAAAATAAAAAAATAAAATAAAATATGTATATTTTGACATATGAGAGAATTAAATTTGTCACAAAATCCCTACTCATCGGCAAAGAAGACAGAGGGTGTAGGCCGAGAGAAATAGCCGGCGAGAAAACTCTCGGTACTCTTTTAAAATAGCAAATAATCAAACATCACTTGCGGAGCGCGTCGAGGGCGTAGCTGCAGACTTTTTTTCTAAGACCACAGGCAAACAGCGATTGACGTTCAGTTCTTACATCTTCTAACACAAAGAAAAATTACCACAAACATATCTAACATTCGGTGCCACCAGTCCATGCGAAGGTGTTTCTGGTCGTCGGTTAAAGTATGGGGAATCCATCTTGTACAGAGCTCGCCTGTCCTGAACTCTAAATGTCCATGTCATATTTTTTGAACTTGACCCATAACAATGCCTAGGCTTGCCCTTATCTGCTGATAGGTCACCGTCTTACCTTCCTTCATGCGTCGCACAGCACTGATTTTATCTTTAGAAGTCGCTTAGGACGTCCTACAGCCTATCATAGCTTTGTTGTTGAGTAGCCCCACAACGAAAGTCATAATAAATCATTGACCTAAAATTTTCTCGCGATAGGTTCATTTTCAGATGTAACAAGAGTTTCAAGATTAGCCGCAAATTTACAAAAACAAATGTATATATGCAATATACTACATAGTTACTACCAATGAGTTCTAAAATTGAAAAGTTTTTATTAGCGATGCCAAAAAATGTATACTTAAAATTTGTTTTATCTAGTAATAAGGTACTGGAAAAGGTTTTCAGTTTCTATGGGATATCATAGCAAAACATATGTAACAACTAAAAAGGTAGGCTATGGGATAAAAACATATTTAGGCGAAGACGAAAGGTTTGCGGAGGCATCTAGTATACCTACATTAGAAACTAAAAATCCGTTACCATCAATGTCCTATTAATAATCGTATATGTACAAATGTCTATATGAGTAGCGTTAAGAAGAAACCTCGTAGATACAAGGCAAAAAGCTGACCTGTGAGACAAATGTTTAAAAAATGTATGGTTTAAAAATTACGCTAATATGCATAGGCAATAAATAGATAGGCCCATTGAAAGCTCAATACATCGGCATAGCTCAAAGCTATATGTTACGGCACGTAACAATGCAAACATGGTCTCTGTCGGCGCGGGCGCAGCGGTGTCACAACACACAATTGCCGTCTCTGGCGCTGCACCGAAACTAATCGCGCACAATGCATCTTGCGCCGGCTCAAAGCCAACGAGACAAAAGGTCTGTGTGCGGGCGGCAGTGACAGTACCGGGTTCCCTTATAGTTTCGTAATCAACGCTTTATGTTCAGCGAGTTTTCTTTCAGCAAGAAAATCTGAAACGTACCATTTTTGTACCCAAATTATATTAATTCAGTTGTCCTAGTAATTCACAGTAACTTCATAATATGTTATTTATATTTTCATAAAAATCGAGTGGCGCTACAACATTATTTCGCTCTTCGTTTCAGATTGTATCCGTTGTTTTTTATATTTTTTATTTCATACAGTTATGCAAATAGATAAAAGTCCGTTTGTGCACAGCCGGTACTCGAAACAACGACCTAAGGGTTGACCGTTGTACGCTGAAACAACTAGAGATTCACGGCTTTGCACTAGCACTGATTGTATAAATCACTAACAATCATGCTCATGTATAAAATAACAACAAATCCCTCGAAATTTAAAAACCAAACAAATTAAGTGTATTATGACACCATGATATGTGCATACGTTAAACACAGTAAGTCTCATGATAAAATCATAACAATCTCGACGGAGATAGATTTTATCTCCATTCTATAAAGTAGTGATAGCGTCTTCTCAAAGTAATACGGGTGTGATACCAATTCATTGCGAAGTTGATTCGTCGGCGTCTATTAATCTGTTCTCTATAAGATGTTAACGTCTGATCAATCCTTTCCATTGAAACAATCTCTAATGCGTTGCCGGCACAGATAAAATAAAACGGTAGAACCATAAACATTCCACACATTCGACCTCTGCCGGTCGAACCCGTCTGTCCCGTTTCCTCCTGGGCGTTCTGTCTCTTTCCCCCTGCGCCGAAACGTCTGCGGACTCCATGTTTCTCTCAGGTTAGATTCAAGATAAAATGGAGCTCATAATGTTTTAACAGTTTCGACGTTTGAAGGCAGCCGATGGCCGATTTAATTTTCCTCCCCGGGTTAGTTATAATTGAGTCGATTCGTCAACGTACTAAAGATGGTCCGGGAGTCCGCCGCGGAGTCTACGTAATCGATTCACGTTAATTGATTCATTTATTATCCTGTGAGGGCAACTAGAAAACAAAAGATTGCATTCTTTAAATATTAATGCATTCTTACAATATTAATAATTACTATAGAGTTCGTACCAATTCTGATCCATATACGTTTGTGTCTACAGTTTGAGCAGTAACATGACTTGAATTATCAAGTCTAAGCTATTAAGTAAGATTTTAATGTGAACACTTGAAATGCTGAAAATGATTCAATCTTTATTTTCTTGCTTTGTAACCTGAAACAAGAGTTGCTTGATGGCGAGAATCATTCAACAGGACCTCCATCAGCATTGAGAGGCTTTTTTTTATAGAACAGGGGGCAAACTGGCAGGAGGCTCACCTGATGTTAAGTGATACCGCCGCCCATGGACACTCTCAATGCCAGAGGGCTCGCGAGTGCGTTGCCGGCTGAGACAATGAGTTCGATATAAGTTCAATCTACAACTTAGCAAGTAAAGAAACATCGTCAAAGCATTGAATAAAACCATGTTCTATTGTATTACATAATTTAGGAATTTGTTTAAGGAAATTCGTTCCAGCAAACACAAAGGAAAAAGTAAATTTTGCAATGTAACTATCTTACAGAATGGAATTAGTCACAGAGGCCTGCGACAAAGGACCACGTTCCAACGCCACCTACAAGAGAGCCGTCGGCATCACAAAGCTGCTCAACATATACAAATAAATAGTCTCTCAACAAATATTTTAATAAGCACCTTGAATTGTTCGACGTAACAGAGTCCATGCCGCACTCTCACCTGCACCGTATCACTAAACCATTTTACGCTTACATCACCTCACAATACGTACCCATATCGTGTAACGGTGACAAATCCCCTTAACTCACCATGAACAAGAAGGCCGTGGACATTGCGAGCAGAATGTAGTTTTTAACATAAACTTTTATGAGCCCTTTGGAAAATTGGAAAAGGTGAGCATGAAATGTGGCAGATGGATGCCATAGATAGTGTCGCACGGCTGGCCCTTGTCCAATATATCGTACTAAATAAATATCCTTTACATCTGGCAAATGTTTCTTCGTTACTTTGCATAGGTAATAACAATTAATTATGTGTCAGGAACACACAACCTTTTAATATTAATTTATAAAAGGTTAAAAATAGGCCTATTGCAGATGTTTATTTATTAAAGCCCACGACTGCAAACTAATTTACAATCTGATGTTTTAAATACATGACACTTACGGTGGACAATAAATTGTCCAAAAATTTACTTTTCCCAAATAACAGGAGGTTTTAACTAAATCATTACCTACTTAATACTTATATTATAAAGCCTATCATTAGGCGAATGCCAATATACTATGTGTCTATCGACACCTTTGTTTTCAATTGAACTCTTATAAGTAGCGCTCATTTTTTCTAATGTTAATTGATACCGTGGCCCATGGACACTCTCAACGTCAAAGGGCTCGCGAGTGCGTTGCCGGCCTTTTAAGAATTGGTACGCTCTTTTCTTGAAGGACCCTAATTCGAATTGGATCGGAAATACTTCAGTGGGCAGCTGGTGGTGCGCGGCAAAAACTGACTTGAAAATGCTCAGTTGTGGAACGGCGAACGTCGAGGTGGTACGGGTGGTATTTGTGAAGAATTTGAATTTACGTAATAACAATAATGAATGGATTTTTATGGTCCGTTTAGTTACCGCAGCCTATTGACACTGGCAGAAGGCCAGCAAGTTCGACCAGCTTTTCAAGAATAGATAGGCTCTTTTCATGAAGGACCCTAAGTGAAATTGTTTCTGAAATACTTCTTTGGGTTCCACAAAGTGGTCCGTGGCAAAATTATAAGATGTGCTATATTTTAGTTATGTTAGACTTGACAGTTCATTATTTTTTCGGTTTTTACAAAAAACATTACCATAACAAACAAAATTACTCATTTTTAAAATAAACTTAATACCTAATAGCATACTATTATGGACCAAGATTTAATAAATGTTATATTTCTTAAAATTAAACTTGATTAATGACATCCGCAAAACAGATTGCGCAAAACAGAATCAAAACAGAAATTCCTAATGCTAGAAGGCCAAACATCGTTATTTTACCGAGTGATTAATACCACATTTTGCTTAACCAAAAAGTAAACAAATTAATAAGTAACCTGCAGCAAGTAGACGGCTAATTACAATAATTATACAGGTTTAGGATCCCACTCTAATCCGGATCCGAAGCGGCGGAGTATAAAACCAAAATTTATTGCTCACGTATGAGACTATAACTAGTTGCAGCCAGTTTACAAATTATTTTATTATAATTACTCTCTTTTGATCATGGCGTCCCGTAGGAATAGCGTGGAATATATGACGAGAAACCATATTGTTGATTTTTCTTAGTTTTACTAACTGAAATTATCGTGATACGTGAGTCCTTTTTCAATGTCTACATATGTTATAATTGCTTCGTTTTGTTCCATTCTTTATGTCTAAGTTATTGTATATTCTGTTGTTTTGGGCTCATTGCGGTTATCTTTAATATTTTAGCCTTACAATGGTTGCTTGTATGTGACCGCTCGAAAGCAATTAGCCGCCCAACTGTTTATTAACTTATTTTAATTTTTTCTTGCAACGAAATGTAATTTGGATGTTTTATATACGTAATAACTTATATAGGTACTATCAAAACACTTCTGAATGCATAGAGTTTGTACTTACAAAAATAACATATATGAGACTCAATCGTTTGGGATCGTTGCAAAAGTAATTTGCTTGTTCAGAACATAACTATTATATTAACCTATAGTGATCCGCTACTAAATAGAATGTGCAGCGACACTTCTCGGTCTTAGCCAGTTCGTGCCGGCCATTTAGTAGTTAGACCGACTGCGCGTCCTCACTTTAGGAAGGAACAGTAAGTAAGAATGATAGATTCCTCCTTAAATTTACCTTTTAAGTTAGAAGGAGAAGCAACTACTCAAAGATCATATTAATTTTTTGAAGTTTGTTCTGTCAAAATAATAAAAAACCTATCCAATCAGTAGAGCACGCCGATAATAATTATGAATATAAAACGGAATTCTAATTAGCTGCGACGTTTTTACGATTCCGAATACATAATTAATGTTATAAAGTTTATATTGTCGGCTACAGAGATACAGGTAGTTTGTAAATGTAAATAATTAAATTGCTTGATTTAAGTCGTTTAATTAAGACGCAGCCATTAATTTACATAATTACAAATCTTGACATTGTAGCAAACAACGCTAACAAATTACAAATCGATCTATAATTCATGTTTTGACGCTTTTTTATAAATATTTTTGAATATCAAGGAAAAACTGTTATTCTATCAGGTTTATATATTTTTCTAACACTTAAAAGATCTATAGTATCATATATTATGTTTATGCCTGTAAAAAATAAAGGATTACATATCTGTGTACGCAATTGGTACCCAATTATTTTTCCCAATTAAATAATAATAATAATGCCTGTTTAGTTTTAATCTTTACAAATGTTGTTTAGTTTAGATTTGTTATATATATATTTTTTTCTTTGTTATCCTAGTGTCCTAACTTCCTTGAGTGCCATTGACCGGAACCCATTTACGGGTAAATCTCCTACAGCTTTTTCCAAATATCCACGGATTTCTTGCCAACTTACTTATTCAACTTATAATTTTACGCTAACGACGTTTGCACTAATTTAGTTATAAATATAGAACAGCAACTCTAGGTTAGACACAACGATTCCTTATACATGCGAACAAAGTAGCGCTATATAATTTTATAATATGAAATAGAGTAAATTGTTTTCCACTGGTTAGACATTTCAATAAGGCACGACCCACAGGCAACTGTAGGGGCACAGAAAAACAAATGGTAATACTGCTATTATAGCGGCGACAACAAAGAACCAATCTCCGGAGAATGCGGATAACAAACCAATTTGTAAGTTTGAGTTTCTTGTGATACATAAAATTATAATGATAATACGTTCGTTATGAGACCACTATTACGAATAAAAGTCAAATTAATTGAATAATTGTAAGTGTAATAACATTTTTTAAAACAAAACTGAAATATTGTATAAAGAATACCGATTCTCACTGAAGTTCACAACACCGTAGAAATATTTTTTTCCAATTAAAACTCTTCGTACCAACAAATAAAATAAGCACGTAATTAACACTCAAAAGCCGAGACAAACAATAATAGCCTCTCTTAATAGCAACGCTTACAAACACCGCTCACAAAATGCCCCGCTTTCATCTCGCAGAGTTTTTCGCGTCTTTTTGGTCCCAAATCCATCAATTCATGTGATGGATGGACCGCTGGGCTGGCCGAGCAATCCAAATTCAAATTCGCTAAATCTTCTCACAGTGCTATGAAAACAGGTTGGGTCGTTAACAGTGTACGCGAGATACCTTTGAAGGTTATCCCGGAAGGGATGCGGGGCGGGGGAAAAGGACAGGATGCGTCTGGCCAGACTCACAGGCTACAGTGATTACAGGCTGCACGGGGTTAATCACATTCATATAAGTAAAGAATGTTAATGTTAATATGAACTATTTATTGCATTAAATGTAGGTACATTTGCTTTTCTTTTATTTTTTAAAGTAAATCATGTTTGTTCAAGGTATTTTTAAAGTTCTTATGGGCAGGAAGATTATAATTAATATGCTATGTATCTCGCCGGTCCTTTTTAAGGTTTTACTTGATTTCTTAAAAACAAGGTTAAGCTGTTAAGTGATATTGGTTCTGAAATAACTATCAAGGCTTTTAATATATTTAGGATAATTTTATGTACAATTGCTTTAACACTATTTACGTAACTCAACATTTTGAGAGCGTGTATGACGTAAATAATGAAATGAGTCATTTTAGTTCGATTCTAAAACGATCTTAAGTAAGCCATGTGAACATACCAAATTATTTATTAAAAAAATACATAACATATTTATACAGTACAGAATTTGTTATAAAAAATGGACCACTGGAATAAATACAATTAGATTTCATTTACATTATGCAAGCAAATCTTGCAAATCAGGCGCGGGCGCGACGACCGTCTGACAGCTGTCAGCGACGCTTGTCAACTGTCAGCGTTGTAAATAAAAGGTACATTAAAGTAGTTTTAATTCAATCGAACTACATTAAATTCACTTGAGCGACGCACTCATTACGGCTTCATTTTGTTATAACAACAATAAAAAGGCGGTTTATTATTCCGCAAAGGTTGACAGCTTTTGTGTCGGATTCAATCTTGGTTTATTCATAATGATGAAAAATCCGTTCCACTACGCAACAAAGGAGCTAATGTTTAAACCTCCTTTTTACATCGCTAATGTTCTCAGTGTTCTATTGTTGAAACTTGAAAGCTTTTCAGATTTATATGCCTTACATTAGGGGTAATCTGAAAATCATAACAGAATTTATTTTACAACATCCTTTTTACTTATTTATTTGTGTAATTAATTTGTCTCGACCTCAGATTTTTGTATCTGACCATTGTAAGAATATCAGATTTCTCTAAACATACCGATTTCCTACCAATGTTTTGCTTCGCCGTCCGTGTGAGTTTTAATTGATCAAAAAGCAATTTTTTACAGTCATGACGCGAACGTACGACCTCAGAGTTGAGGGTAGCATATTCTAAAACTGCTCCTTTTGTTTTTTTGGTGTGTACCATCTCAACATATTATATAGGCCCGCATCTTGGATTTTCGGGCTTATTTGCGGTATAGAGCGGCAACAGTCCTTGATTAACTCGAAATAAAACTCAAGAAAACGCATGAAACAGTAGTCAAAAATATTTTAAGTTCTACTTCTTAATAATATAAGTTATCGTAATATATATAGAGTTATAATATGTATATGTATATCTTGTGTATATCTCTGAATTCAACGCGATTCCCCTCGACGAGATTATGGGGAATGACAACGACATGCTTTAGACCCAAAAAGCCGAAGGTCTGCCGGTGTCTGTCACAGAGGAGGATCACCTACTCGCCTGTTGATGAATAAAATACGATCGCGAAACAGATACAGAATCTTTTTTAAATTTTTATCGTTATATGTTATATACTCTAAATTAAAAAACTACTTTTATATACATTTGTCGCGCTCCTAAACAAGACTGCTATACTTACATTAATACAAACCACAGCGGTTTTCTAATGTAACATTTTGTGATATATTATATTATTTTGTAAAATAAAGAAAAAAAAAATATATAAGTAAGGTTAGGTTCTAAATGTATTTATGTAGCATTATTGAGTTTTACTGTATTTTGTGTGTTAAAATTAAATTTAATGTTTAAATTATTACAGCAAACCACAGACAAGATTCAGAACAATGAACCAAATTTGACTTGTCAATAAAATTAAATGAACGACCCCATCAATAAAAACTATTATTTTGATTTATCGAAATTAAATCAATCAAAACTTTCCATTACGAAATGTGATTATAGGAGCCAATCAATATTTTATCACTTGCAATTATGTGCATTAAATCGACCGTTTAATTACGATAGACAATTTTGTTCAAACGTTTCGTTTTATTAATCGACACTTTAGTTTCGCGTGCAAACATTAAATAAATCGTTCACGACCAACATAAGCACTAACAATTTGGTTAATGGATTACAACCAACACGTAGTTTTTCGCGAATTTTCTTAATCGATTTTTTTAATATCGTTTAGACGGGTTTCGATTTAAAGCTGCATTTTTGCCAGCTTGCGATCTTTCTTTCACATAGAACTATACGATAACAATATTTTAAACTTTGCACATACAATAGAAATTGTAATCCCTAACAAGGGCGTTTCCAGCTTTCGCGTCAGGCTTAATGTAGTAGAAGTTAATAAAAACCATAAATTTGATTCATGAATTTTTCCAAAAAATCTTGATAAAAATGTATGGAAAATGTGTGGAATATTTCTCAACTGGCGGAACAGAAGAAATTCAATGTATTTTTTTTACAGTATCAGAAAAAATATTGATAGAGTATAGCTGTCCAGGCCTCGGAAGGCTCATCAACAATATTTTTGCGTGTGCATTCGTCCACTAGCCTAAAAGCATTATTTTGAAGATTTATTGTGTTCTTGTTTCTGACTTAACTATTTATACAGTTTCAAATTTTAATATAAAATATATTTTTTTAGTTAAAAATTAAAGTAATATAATGCTTAATTTCTGATATACTTATTATATTACAATGATACTTTACATGTACAGAGTAATAGAAAGTGTGTATGATGCACGTTATAAAAATTAAATTTATCAGTGTCACAAAATTTAAGTAGTTATTGTGAAAAAAATTTTCTTTAAGGCACTTTTTGTGTAAAAGAAATTTACGTTTTTTATAATTGTTAGACTTTTCGCTTGAATAACGCGCTGCTAACATTTTGCTTTATAGTAAAAACCCTTAAACCGTTATTACTAAGTCCGTTGGCTGAATAACACCACATAAAAGGTGCTTCATTATAAATGTAAACTATAACGATAAAGTTTGTTTTTGCGATTATCTCAGGAATAGCTGACACAAGTAGAAATTGTTTTTACGTTGCATAGTTTATTTAAATTAGTTCACAAAATGTCAACTAAATATTTTTTGACACTCGTTTATAACTTACTACATACCTACATTCCTACTAAGAAAACCACTAACATATACAGTACATACGTTTTAATATCTTAAACTGCATTAGACTACAGTTAATGAGAATATCAGTTGAACATAAAAACATAGAAATTCATAGAAAAAAATGGACAATAATAAGAAAAAGATTTATAATAAACGCAAGATTGTAATCCTATTTTCTAGTCGGTTAATGATACACAGATCAAAGTAACACCACAGATGATGCCACAAAAAACCAACAATACTGATGTGTCAAGTCCTACACTAGCCATTACAAACAGTAGAAAAAACGCATCCTAAATGCTTTACAAAAACTGACTCACACAAAACGGTACCGGTCGGCGGGCTCAAAGGCTTCACCTGACCATACGTGATCTAATGACAATTACTAATCGCACCTTTTTTTTAATAAGCCTTGTTTAGATGATATTATAAAAATATACGCAATTGAATTTCTGACTCTAGTTCCCATGATTGCACTGCGGCCCAAAATATTTTGCTTGATTCGAGATATTTTCACTCCATCTCAGCCATTTCCTGCAAGTTACAAGCTTCACTTCATTGACATTTGACATTAATTAGTGATATTAGACCTAAACAAAATACGCCTTTAGTTTAGATCTCTCCTCCTCTCCGACGATCGATACAAAATTATTAGACCTGATCCATAGATCGATCTAATCTGATCTCGATATGTTTTGAATTGCATCTTAATCGGCAAGATTTCATCGCATAGACTCAATGTAAAATTTATTATTACTACTTTTAAGTGTATTTAATTATTTGTTAAATTTGTCAAAAACTGTTTATATGCGTATTGCAAATATACCTATAAGCGACTCTACATCGCGAACGCAGTAACTACAAATACCCAAATAGGCAGGAAAATTATGTAATGTTTAGTGATACTGTCGCCAAAACTATACATAAAGTACAAACTGTTAGCATTTACCTATAATAATTCTAATAATTTAAATGTTGTGTAAAAATGTTGTATTACATTATTAACAGTACTTTTTGTACGATAATCTTATATACCAAACGAGTCTCAGGTATACTTCAAAAAATAATAAAGAATAGTTATTATTAAAAGAACTAACATACTAGCCAAATATAACCTATTACACGAAGCAAGTTGCTTGTCTTTTGGATGCAAGAACAATGTAGCTATAATAATATCATTGATCGACATTAGAAATACCAGAATAAAATATCTTAATTTTCACAACTTTAATATTTTATCTGTCATAATCAATATAAATACCAGGACAAACGTCCCAACAGTTTTATATTATGAAACCAAAAAAAAGTGTAATACATATAATAAGAATCCTTTTAAACGTGTAATACAGGCATTTATTACATAATTACTATAATGTAATAATATAATTATATAAGGATTTGATCCTGAGCAAAGCATTCACCGTAATATTTAATCAAACCTAATCATAAAGTTGAGTCGAGCACTCACCGATCTTGTATGTCAAGTTTCCAAATTGTTAGGGGCGGGCGGACAATACAATCACCGGAACTACACGGCGGGATTTCGTGATGTCACCGAGACCTTCATTCAAGACTATTCAGTGACGTACATTCAATTATAGCCCTTATCACTTTTAATTCATTAAAAAACTTCATTGAAAAATGCTAAAGCACACTTTTCATTTCTTTTGAACATCTTTATTGAAATTAATTTGTCCTATTCATTATTGTTCGTACCGAATAATTTGCTTATAATATTAAACGAATTATACTTATTGTCTATGGTTTTCCTCAAAACATGCTGCCAAAAAGCTGTCCAAAAAGCTTATGGTATGGTAACGAGACTAACCACGAACTTTCACTCACGCATGTCAATTGATATTTTGACATATCTGAGTCATAGTAGTAATTAATGTTGATTATATTAAAGTTTTCTGGTGAGATAATGACGCAAAGGTTATAAAACTTTATAACGGACTGTGAAGGGATGGACACAATGTGTTAATATTAATTTCCAAATTGGAGGTTACGAATGATACAAAGGTGTTCAGGCAAAAACTTGGACAGAAGTGCTAAGAGACCGATTATTATATAAGGTTTGTAATGATCCCACTCAAACAGCTGCTTCAGCAAATATTTATCGTGGGATTGTGTTGTTTTTAAACATTATGCAGGTGTTAACTTAGAAGATACTATAATTTACTTGATGATAGATAAAACAACAGTTAATTTTTACTAAATTTTCACGGAAATATTATAAATCTTACATATTTTGTGTGAATTATATTAAATATATTATACTTTTTGAGTGATCTTTAACAGGCGCCCCGTAATTAGCCCGTGTTTAAAATCTAAATCAGTTCTTATACTCTTTCTCTGTCTCTATACATCAGCGTAAACAGTTTAAAAGATAGAGACGATTGATAAAATAGTTGAAGCGGAGGAAACTAACTAATTTTATTGACTATGAAAGGACTAGACTAGACAAGGCATATATATATAGACTAGACTAGACAAGACATATGCGTCATGGTTGGATTCCAGAGGTTGTGTCTATTTCCGTTTAAAAATATAACTGTTACCCTTTAAAAGCCTTCCGCGGCTAGTAGATGTAGAAATATATATTCACCCTTTTTCTTTTGTATCAGTTTAAACAAATTTAAAAATAAGAATAATAAAAAAATATACATAATATATATATTTTAAGAACATTTTTATTTTAGCGGACAGAGTGTACCAATTCAGACACTTAAGTAATTTCAACGAAATCTGTCTTTTCTGCATACTATGCATTATGATAATGCTAATAATAATCTTTTATATTTTTTATTTTTTGTTTGTATAGAACAAGGGGCAAACCGACAGGAGGCTCACCTGATGCTAACACCGCCCATGGACACTAAATGCCAGGGGGCTCGCGAGTGCGTTGCCGGCCTTTTAAGAATTGGCACGCTCTTCTCTTGAAGGACCCTAAGTCGAATTGGTTCGGAAATACTTAAGTGGGCAGCTGGTTCCACAAAGTGGTGGTGCACGGCTAAAACTTTCAGCGAATTTATGGTGAACTTATACTATACAGAGAGTACATATACTATATAGGTCATAATCTACGTTACTAAAAAACAAAGAGGTTGTATACGTGTTCCAATTGGCAATATTTGCCTGTAATAGGTATCTTCGGACAATACACTCATTAATAATTTTGATCAGCATTGTTGCAGTGATTTACGTTACGTGGATATCGTTTTGATTAATAGCACTCTAATGGATCTTGTTACTATGTTAAGATGAAGATTGTTTATACTGTTACGTATCAATAGATAATATAATAATAATCTGTGTAAATTGTTCAGTATACGGCCGTGTTCTAGAAGCTAAATTAAAGTATGCTATTTTATGACCTATTTGTTTTCTTTATATATTAACTTTATTTCATAAACGTTTAGTATTTTTTATTTATTTATGTTACAGAATAATATAAGAAAATCATATTGTAACATTTTTTTTTGTATAAATGTCTCACAGTATTGTCTAACAGTGTTGTTTCGGAGAGCGACAGAGATATTTATATAAAGTAGTTTTTTAACTTATTTTTTTGTTAACATATTAATAATTGACTATTAACGCATTGGCTTAACAAAAAATATCTATTAAGTAAAAATGTAATTATTACTATTACTATATAGGTATTCATACCATTATTGCACGTCGTTAATTGTACAGTATAGAAACCATTTAGTATAGATAGATATAATTTTTTAATTTACCTACGTGCATGTGCTAATGAGCCCTTTAATTAATTTAATTACTAATCAGTATTAAGTATTTGCAGAAATACCCGTGAAAACAGTGTTTGAAGCATCGATACAGTTTTGCAAAATGCTTACTATACGAAAACTATTGATAAGCAATTGTTATTTATGCTTTCGTTCTTCCGTTCCAAATACGTCCAGCGGTATTAAAAAGTAATAACTCTGTTGACCTTATATACAAACCTGGTACATGTGGCGACTATAAGTACTCGTATTTATTAATAAAGAATTACCTAGACCTCGCAACGAGACGTTAATATTTAAATATATTTATTTCTACCTCAGATTAAACGCAACTTTATATACTGAGTATATACTAGAATATACTATGTATACCGAGCGTATTCTTAGTTTTCAAATACCTATACTTCAAAGTATTTTTTGTAGTTTTATCCTCCAGGTATCAGGATGTTTTGTTCATGCCTATGTCATCAAATATGCTTCGTAGAAAAATGTTTATACATGAATGATCTTAAATTTTGTTGTTTCGTAGACAAAACATTCACAGCAAAGTTATAAAACGCAGTGTGATATTTTGCGTGCAACCTGGGTGATAAATATTTGAATATATTTCGCGAATGTTACGTATACGTTGGCTTGTTAGTACTTTGTCAAAAACCCATATATTAGGTCCCTATAGGCACTACAATGTGCCTTTGTGGCACAATTGCCTTCGAACAAAATTTATTATTACATTTATAAATGTATCGACTTATGTATGTATCGATTTATATGTATTTGTAAGGAATGTAACGACACTTAAATGCTATTTATCTAGACCTTGATATATTTCGGAAGTGGGTAGATTAACCTCAATAAACCATTAAAATATAAGAACACATAATATGCGATCTGGTACCAAAAACGCATTAAACATTACTGATATAAATTAAAATTGGAAGGGTAATGTTTTCATTAAACTTTTTAAATTTTATGTTAAATATATCTTCATAATTGTCTTGTTTTTTAATAAATAGGTTTTACCATATATTGAAAAAAAGCATTTTATATGATGACCACATCATCAGTACCTACTTTAATAAATAAATAAATAAAATATACTATTCCTTCTTTTATACCTAATGCATCTGTATTGTATAAATAAATGCCTCAAATCGAATTGTGAAACTCGATACCCCTAAAATAGGCGACAAATTTTTCTATTAAAGTATTTTTTACAAGCATTAATCTAATCAGGACCAGATGACTCGACAATTGTTCAAGTAGATGCAATATCACGAGCTATTAGTTCATAAATATGGGTCGTTGCGCCACATTAGACCGTGAAAAGACCACCTCCAAGATAACTTTTTATTAATCGGAATTTACTTTTGTATCCTTCGCCCCCCACGAAGGATTAGGTAGCCCGTGTTATACTTCAACGTTCTTAAAAAGCGTAATAATCTAATTAAACTACCACCCACGCTAAGAATAAAACCAATCTTATAATGATACTTTTTAATACACTTAACAATATAACAATATTTACAACAGTGAAACTAACACGTTTCAATATATAAGCAAAAATAAATAACGTATAAATGCACTAACATTTAAAACATTGGCGTAATTCCATCTTACATAAAATTATTTACATTTACTTAATAAATTAAATATATAACACTAGCTGATCAACTATTTAAGATTTATTGAGATCACTAATTTATCTGAATTTGAGGTGAATGGGTTATTTAAATAGGCCTCCCGACGCGTCAAAGAATGCGAATAAAACTGTAAAAATTAGATAAGTAACATTTCAAACTGAATACATGGTAATATTAAGAGTAATAGTATATCTACGCTACATATAACGTTATAAATGACTTTATAATTTCGATGTCTATATACCTAATGCTCTACTTACAACCTAGAATTGCACATGTTGTAACAGTTCACAATGTCCCTCTGATGTCACGCGACTGGAAGCACTGGTGGTGGAAGGTAACACGGCCGCAAAGCATGAGCAGCTGCCTGCAAGAGCTCTGCCTGATACCGATGCGCCGCTAACATATACGGCGATGGAATTGATAAGTCAATTCTCGGTAAGGCCATATGCACTGGCATTGAAAACGGTTGAGGTGGAGAAGGAGATGATCGAGGCGGCTCTGGTTCCAGTAAAGCTTCTATTGTGAACGCTCGTCGCGGTCTCTCTCTGGGGAGAACTGTGACCGCAGTAACCTCCGCTAGTTCAGCTGGTTCAGGACTCATTTGTGAACACATTGGTGGTGTATACAAACCCGCGGTGGGTAAAGCCGTCGGTGAGGGGCCTGCATTAGCCTGGCGAGCCAAAAATGCACGGTTAAAAGAAGCCAGTGCTGCTAGTTCTGCGTTCAAATTATCCTTTTCACCTTTCTGTAACTTAAACCTCTTGCGACGGCGCAGTAATGAACCATTCTCAAACATATCAAATGCTTGCGGATGTAGTGTCCAATAGGCGCCTTTGCCGGGCCTGTCAGGCCGCCGCGGCACCTTCACGAAGCAATCGTTGAAAGATAGATTATGTCGCAGCGAATTCTGCCATCTCTGTGTGTTTCTTCGATAATAGGGGAATCGGTCCATTATGAAGCGGTATATCTCGGACAGCGGCAGCATTCGCTCTGGTGAACTCCATATGGCCATTGCTGTTAGTGATATATACGAATACGGTGGTTTTTGATCACCATACGATTCACGGGAAGGTCGTGGCATCGTCACTTCCACTAAGAACCGGCGATTAAAATATTTCCAAAATAATTATCTGATACCGGCGCGTCGAGAATTCACGTCACTACTATGCGAGGTGTGAAAAACAACTGAGGTGCGGAGAGCAGTAGAACTCGACACTCGACCCGCCCGCCTTGTTGGGGTCCAGAGACCGGAGAATACGGGCTTCTGATTGGTTAAGCACTCGGCCAATAGGCGCCATCGGCGTTCAGGTATGATGTCGGCTAACTAACAAGGAATTTAAATTGATATTATGTTTATATTGCCTCCAAACATCCTTTGTGATGACACCGCTTTTTATTTAGCGTATGTAAATTACAATGATACAGAAAAAGAGATTTGAATTATGCACCAATTCAACGATGAATGTGTGTCATTACGTATCAACGAAACAAATTACATTCAAAGAAACATGGCTGAATAATTTATTTATCATACAGATAAAGACTTAGCGAAAAGTAGAAAGCTAAGTAATGATTGGCAGTAAATATTTGAACATTCGACAAAAAGCCGGTTAAATAAGTAGCAATTGTTGTCAACAAAAAATCTTGTAATAAGTAAAAAATAGAAATAGTTTTTTACTTCATTGCTCATAGAGGGCCAACCATCTCAGTGATTCTGAAGAGGTTATTGCCCTGCAACGACAAAAAAATCATTAAAATGGATTAATAGAAATGTCACAACTTTTTGGCAGTTTCTACTTTTGTAAGCAAAAACGTTTTACGTGATTTCTCAGACTCTCTGATATCTAAAGTTACGAACGTAGCATAGACAAAGTTATTATTCTTCAAGGGTGTAACTACAAATATTTAGTAGTAATTATTCCTGCAATGCATCAGAACAAACACATCGTGTGTCCAAAGTCCAAAGAAAAATTGCGATTATTGACTTCACTTTTGTGTGAATAATGACGGGTAACATTTTTTTCCTATGAAGTGTATAAATACCTTCAGTGGGCAGCTGGTTCCACAAAGCGGTGGGCATGGCAAAAATTGTCTTCAAAAACGCTCAGCTGTGGAACGGCGGACGTCGAGGTGATACGGCTGGAATTTCGAATTCTGCCTCGACGTCCGATGATGACGTATTATGCTGCAGGTATTAATATTAATCCAAACAACTCCTTTGAACACTCTCCATAGTAAATATCTCCGTATTTAACAATTAATTATTTTCTCTATTAAATAACTGAATCGACAAAGACTACCCAACCAGGGACGCATTTCAGGTCAGGCACGTGGGTGGAAGGCTTAACAGCATGCTGGCGGTAATAGCGGGAAGGCTAGATGATCAGATGGGTCATCACTCATCGCAATGAACTACGTGTGCCCTTTTTATGATTAAATATACTCTAATATAAGCTAACCTACTTATATAATATTCAGAATAATATTGTAACTAACACAATAATAACCATTGTCTGATTGAATAAATAAATTACTCTTTTAATTATTTTTACAAATCATAGGTAACGAAATGAATAACAGGTAACTTATGCAAAGTTATTTTTAATTCGGCATTTATCGATTTCCATCATTTGTTAAAAGCCGTGTAAGTATATATTATGACACGCAACATTTTTAAAATATATTTATTTTATATATAATAGGGGAGCAAACGAGACTGCGGGTCGCCCAAAAAGGCAGTCATCGAAGCCCATAGACCCCCATTTTTAGTGGGTACGTTGCCCGCCTTTAAGGGAGGATTACATTATATGTTAATAATTTCTTGCATTAGCGGATATAGAGTTTTTTTCGGGTATTTCTAGAATTTTGAATAAGTAACCCAACATACTTTCAAATGCGATTAAAAGTCTAACCTTTGACATAACAGATGGAATCTAACTAGTCCGTTGTCTTGGAAATTTGATAAACCAAAAGTATTAAACACGTATTACTAATTTTCTTCGTAAAGCCAAAAAAGAGAACTTTATAATTGGAAATAAAATTATATCGATACAAATATCTTAGTCGATTTTATTTCACAAACTATATGCCATAACAAAAATTTTATTGCGCACCAAATAGGACTTTATTGTCTTTATGATAAAGTTTATTTTGGTATAGTAGCTTGTGACTTAGGTCGTTTTAGTTCATGACACGTGTTAGTATGCGCATAGCACGAGTGCTGCGAATTCGTCACGGATGCTTATCGAACGGGCACTCGATAAAGGCGGCATGTCGATGTTTTATTATTAGAGGGAAGCACTCAGTAATCACCGACTCCACAAGATCTCATGGGATTCATTACACTAGATGTTTATCTTTGTATCTGAGGCGGTAATTGAAAATCCCATGCAATTATGGCCTATGAAAAGATTTAGAATTGGTTTACTAATTAGATAACTTTCAATTACCTAATTTACGAGTATACTACACTTAATAGATCTGTCCTCATTTATTACAATTTCATGCAATAATACTCAGCGGTCATTTATAAGTCATAAAAGGTAATTAGTTAAAACTTAATTAAGTTAAAAATGTTAATACATAAACTATTTCCATGAAAGCAGTCAATAAGTGTAGATTCCTAGGAATCTGAGTAAAGTGAATCGTGTGTTTGTCAAAGGGGCCACTTAAAAATTGACGTGAAGTTGTTTTGTTCAGACAATGTGTCATAATTATCGAGTTAAAATTAAAAACGTCATGTTAACGCCGACGTCACGGTTATATAACAACACTCGGCCATTACCGGCAAAGCATTACTGGCAAGTGGCAATGCTCAAGACATTTCCGATAATTAATTCTAAGCAACATCTCGAACTTTAAAAAGCTCTCAGGGTGCGTCCGTCATTACTTGCATATTTTTTTGTTAACGAAAAATTTTTTCGCGCGCCCTCGCGACTTGGCCAGAGGGTGATTTATGATAAAAGTTATAAGCGGCCTTTTTAATATCAACGAGCCTTTTAAGCCTGAGCCCTTTGTAGATGCCGCGAGCCAGATAACCTAATTAACAGAGCTTATAACATCAAATTTTTATATGGAAAGGAAAGTTACTTGTACTAGTTTTCTAAAATAAGAAAAACCGTAGAATAGTGAACAAATCTTAGCTTCTTTAATTAACTAATAATTTAATAAGGTTGCCTGGAAGAGATCGCTTACTAGCGTTATCGCTATATGCAACGGACGGCCTTATGGCCGTCCGTTGCATCTCTAGTATTTTTTATGTATTGTTATTTGTGTTTTAAGTGTGAATAAATAAATATACATTATATGTACAAGTGATATTTTTATTAGCTCCGTCTCCCTCCTGTCTCGAACAAACACCAAAGCCGGCATAACGTTTTGTGCAGTAAACACAGATTTTTTATTTATTTATATTAATACTTGTATACAGTGTCAATATAGATATACAAATGTATGGAGTGATCATATAATGGTACATGATCATTTATTATGGCTTTTACCTTAGTAATAATTAATTTACAAAGAAGTTTCACTTCTGAAATGTGCACTTCGTACGCACGCACTTTTTTTTTCTATTCTAATTATAAAACTAAAGTCGATCGGTGAATAAAATTTTATATTATCTTATATTATATATACTTTAGGTATAAAAAAATGCCAATGAACCCGGTTTATTTTCCGACTGCTTATTACTGTTATTTATATGAACATTTAATTAACGTTGTAACAAAACCAATATAGAAAAAAAACTCAAGTATATATACAAACTTACTAAAACCAAAGATACGAAAGTCAAATTTCAATCAAATTAAAAAAATAAACAAACATCTTGCCATGATTTACAGAGCAGCCGGGGATCGCGTGCCATGTAATGTTAGTTTTGCTTCAGGCAACGACTGTGCAAACGAAGTCACGTCAAGCCGTACCAATCACTGCGTCCGGAATCCGCTATCGATCGTACTGGACTACAAAATACACACGAACGCTTTTCAGAACCCAGCTGGTAAGACAAATCTTCATAGTGTTCGAAAATTTTGTTAACTAATTTACATTTACCACATTAAAAAAGCTACCCGATAGAATATAATAGTTACGAGATCGTACATAAGAAGTATATGAAAAGATTGTAATGGAAAATAAAAACTTTATTATTTATTTAGTAATTATTTTGGTTGCCGCCGGAGGTCTAAAAATTAACTTTTTTTAATAAAAAAAAAATTGAATTACAAAGTGCGGGAGCTCGATGCGCGCACGTTCTTACAAGTATAGATTATATTATCTATATACTAAGTTATTTATGCTAAAGTGTCATGTGGTCTTCATTACGCCGAATATCCACACAATCACGCAAACTATTGATGCGTAGAATTACTAGGGGCTAAAGGTAACATAGTTTCAGAATGTTAACTAGTTATAGGAAAATTATTCCCTCAAAACAATTCGATTACTAGGTTATTACGAGCGTAGTTCTGATGGCAGAAGTCGGAGTTGCCTACCAACTTTGACCAAATTAAGGCAATTATGGGTCTCAACATCCCTAATCCACTGAGACAAACAGAAATCAGAGTGGTGTAGGGGCAGCAAGTCGACGTTTCGGTAAGGCTACGAAGAAGATCATAGTAGTAGGTAAACTATCTTGCTCGTTTTCAAATAAAAAACCTCTGTATGGATTTGAACCATACCGAGATTCGCAATCGAACATGCTTACCAGTAACAGGATGCTTTGGACAGATTATAGTCTCTGATTAACGCAATAGATTGCAACAGTTACATTGAATTTCAATGTCTTAGTCGGCACAAGTACATCTGACTCAGCAATGGACATTATCACTGTGGTCTGTGCGACTATACATTACTTAATTTAAATTGCAGACGGAAACGGAAGCTCTGCCCCGTGTACAAACTGATAATGAATTAGCGGAGGCGGAAAAAATTACCGAAACTTTCCTTGTATATTCGAAGCGTTCTATACATACAGTTATAAACTCAAACATTTTATAAAAACGTCAAATTCCTTTTATTTTCTTAGCCGTTGTTGTAAGTACAATCCTTATCAAATATTTTATCTGAATACACGTGTATCTATTTAGAATGTGTGGTCTAGACATTATACTCAGATTTAGTGCTTTCGAATTGTATACGTTTTTAAGCTGTTAACACAGACACATAAATCTATTAATAGTTAAAGTAAAGATGTGAACTGAAACATGTATATTAAATAATGAAGAGCTTGTTAAAAATATAAGAACTACTTCATTAAGAATAAACGATTAATCCGTTTACATAGTAGCAGAATAAAAAATAGTCTATTATTAGTCAAATCTAATTTTCAACACTTAAAAGTTCCCACTTGAAAATATTTTCTCCGTCTAGCGTAAAATTAAAAATGTAAATTGCGCATACAAAGTGATTTTATCACGAGTACGGCGAAATCATCAAAGGCGCGGCTCTCTTAATTTCATTTATACAAAGTCAATAAACTTTGAATACTTAATAGTTAATATGTCTGAATTTTATACTAACGCGATACAAATTGCGAAAAGTGCCGATAACATAGAATAGAAGCCAGAAATATAATTTTAGCAATTTGTACAGTTTAAACGGTGTTTTTGAGCAATAACGTATTTAATAGTCTAGGTATTAAATTTATTTAGTAAAACTGACTATAATTTGTGAAACGCCACTTTAACTACTAAAATAAATGTAGCATTAAAAATAATTTTTGGTAATATAAGTGCCATTAAATCACGCAATACGTCGAAGTTACAGCTTAATGTAATCAAGTATAAATTATAATAAAATTGTAAAATAAATTGTTTTCTTACTTCATAGCTTTAGCAACCGCTAGAGACGCATGGTTTGAAGAATACTTCGATGCTTTTAACCATGTTAAAGCAAATATCTAATCGGCATCGTAAGATATAAATTATTATTGGTCAAACTTACAAGTAGTAAGAAGTAGGATTCATAAATTATTGTTAGCAACCTGCTCACTTGTACGCATTGATAAATGTGAACACGTGCAACTATCTGTCTGATAATTGTATAAAATTCAATTTCGTCCCGCGCGTTGTTTCGACCACAAAATCATTCACCAAACACTGAGAGCGGCAAATAACAATTATTGTGTTGATTACGGCACTGCGGCGCGTCTAATAATTCACTCTAGGTTCTAAACTCTGTAATTACCTCGATGGAAACGCCGGCTCACCGTTTGAGATAAAAATCAGGTCCGAACCGGCCGTCTTTTACCCTTCATAATTGTAGTCTTTTAATACTAACAACATAAACATTTATTTATGTTAGTATCCACGTTTTGTTATCGGATATGGTAATGTGAAAACAGTCATGCAATAGGCAGGAATTATGAATACATTCGAAAATAATTTCAACGTTTCCTGATTAATGTACAGGTGAAAACATTTTTGACCATACATATCGAGTTTATTTACAAATTAGAATAGATCTGGCGATTGAGGTACATCAGTTAACGTATGTGTAATCTTATAGCGTATTCAGAAAAAAAATAGATTACATTAAATGTTTTTCATACAAATATTTTACGCAGTAAACGTTGATTTTTTCCCAAACTCATGTCAGATAAAAATTATAGAATGACATTTTATAGATACTGGATACATGTCATCTTGACCTATTTATTATGACACTGAAAAGACCTACTGGCAATACTCTAGAAATCAAGAACGTTGAAGCTTTTATCAAACTAGGATCTTGATACATACAACATTAGAATTTTTAAATTCAAATCGAACACTTAATACTTTAACGGTGCTCTGTAATTCATGTGTAATACTTGTATGGAATATCTGGTAAAACTATGTAAATATTATGAGATGAACCACAGATGAACAAGCCGGGACAATTTGCTGTCTTCGCGGGGTTTTAGTTGGTATGTTGGCCAATTTCCCATATATCTGACGACTTTGTTGGAGAAAGAGGAGGTTTCATCTAACATTCATACGAAAGTATAACCTTAATATTATGTATTAATGAGAGTCGGCATTTAGGTTACGGATAGTTTGTTCAACTTTCTGAGAAGGCGGCTCCCAAATTACAAGGCGCCGCTAACTACCACGTTTGCCCCAATTTCACGCGATACTATTGCCCAAACATTCGAATTACACTTTAATAACTCAAATTCACTATCTAGTTTCCTTTTACTGTTACGTTACAGGTGAACTGTTGTTTCTTTCGAAGTTTTCTAATAACATAGGTGGGTAAACTTGATTCTCAGTTGGTTGTTAAAAGTATGCAACTTTATGAAGTAAGTACTTGATTAATTAGATATCTAGATTCTTGGAATAAAAATTTAAATTTCATATAAAAACAAGCAATTTAAATTTATACGATAAATCAACGTAATAAATATTAAATGTTTCGGTGTTAAGATAAATTAACACGCGGCCCCACAACAGATGATGCACAAAAAATCCTATTAGGCGCTTCGATGCACCCGAATTTAAACAAAGAGTTATGTTCTTATAATACATAGTCGGCTACCAATAATAATTACCGTTTACAAAGGGTGAAACACACATCCCAAATACGTACGATGTACCCACGAGGCATTCGGTAGTGCGTGTCACAGGTCGTGCCTAAACTCATCAATCATCTCCATTTAAATTTAAAATAGACTTCGGTGCGTGAAAAGACCGCGTTCGCGCCGAAACAAATGAGCGTACAAAGAGATATCGGACGATCGCGCGAATGGTATACGCACCAACGCCATTGTCGGATTCACAAAAGAAAAGCAATCATTCGACATGAATAAATATCTTTGAATAATGGTGCCCGCTTCTATAGTTAAATGTTTTATGTATCGAAATTATCCCTTATAAATCACCGAGCACGTCACTATCACAATATTTTATATTTTACGCTTGTTCAAGTATTCGTTAAACCCATGTTTACGTGTCAAATGATCATCAGGTTTTTTTTTAATTTTCCAAGAGTTTTGCTAGAAAGTGTTGAGTAATGGATGACTTAATTGGTGCATACTTTAAGAGGAAGCCGTTTTATAATTACATAAATTAATCACCGTGTAAAGCTAATCGACTATGACATTTATAAATACTTTCATTGTTTACTTTCAATATGAAATGAGTTCCTAATTTAATGATTTAGTACCAAGTAATTTAATTCATAGAATGTAGTAAGCTCATACAGGTTGTTGCAGGTGGTTTCAGCGTATTTATACTTAAAATAAGCCACCTATTAGGATGACTTCATAATTAAATATGTTTAAAAAAATTAAATTCAAAGTAGTAGTAAAAATAGTTATGTTCTGCCAGAAGGTTCGTCTTATGCCGGTAAATTAAAAATTGGTACGCATCTTGAAGGACCCTAACTCGAATTGCTACGAGAATAAGCCAGTAAGAAGTTGGTACTGTATGGACTTTTATACTAAATATGTACGTAATATGTGTAGGTATAACAGATCTTTTACAGGTGGCAAGTGCCTTAAATACCTATAGCAATTTTTAAGGACAATCCAAAACTGCATTTAACTAGTATCTGCAATTATTTTTGAAAATGTTTATTGTACCCGATAATTGATAATGTGTAATTGATAGATATCTAGATATAATTATAGGTAGATGAAATCTATTTGAAAATATTTTTCTCATCTAAACTAATATCATAAATTAAAGATTTGATTGTTTGCATTGGCCCCAAAACTACTAGACTGGTTGATTGTTTTTTGAAAAACGTTCACCATTAGAAACCATTATTATTTGTAATTATTATTATTATTTGATTATTATCAAAAAAGTTACGATCCGGAATTATCGAAAATGTGGCCCTAGGTTTGAAAAAAAATACTTATAAAAATCTATATCCCGAAACAATTGACAATAGAACAAAATGTTTTGCTACAGTTGTATAGAAGACATCAATCTACAAAAAGTACGATATATCATGTATTTAATGATGAGGGACCGAATACCAGTGAGAGTACCCGTAATGTAAAAACCAACCTCTAATCACATTCATAGTAGACAATTATTTAACCATTGCATACACTAATAGCATTAATTACCAAATTCCGTGGCCGATGGAACGGAGAAGCCTCCAAGGAACTCCTTCGGTAAATCAATTTCATTTAATTCAATTTAATGCGAGTTTCCTCCGGACGCTCACCGTCACGCAACTCTACGCAATAAAACGTTTTTTTACATTGGATAAACGATTCCTGTATCTAGGGAGTTACTTTAATATTTCCTCTATGTATGTTGCATAAGACTAGTTGGAATTAGTTTTTGTCGTTCAATTATTATTTTTAGTATAGAAAATTGTTGAAGGTCCTAATTGATAATTGTGATATACATATTGTGTATTTTACTGGTTATGAAATTGTAACATAATGTATTAACATGTAACGGGTGTAGTGTACAAATATATACAAAACTAGAATTTTTTGTATTTATAATTTAGAACGCATCAATAATTTAATTAACCTCGTGTTAACTAAAATTTAAAAGCATCTTTATATAACAGACTGAATACAATGGTATGACAGAGAAATCCCATTTATACTTTAATTTAAAAATATTATTTGTGCAATTGTCTGTTGCTGCATAAAAAGAAGAAAGAAAAATATTTATTCATTTAATATTGCTTGAACAAGAACTTGCTTGCTAAAACTCGGTCAAACTCAGCTTTAACTTCAACTTCACTAGAAACACTGATTTTCAGTGAGCAGAAACAGATAGTTTGGATTTAAAAATATGTAAAACAGTTGTAGTAAAAGCTATTTAAAAATACTACTGAACTTATTAATAATGATAATAAATGAGAAGTCCGCTATAGCTAGCGATAAAGAGTCTTTGATGGTATAGTTCACGACCCTAGAAACCAAAGACAATTTTTTTAAATGGTTTGCTTTGTCTTTGGTAAGATGACATCGGTTTTAAATATTACCTGTAGGAATTAGAGCGCTTTGCTTTATGAGTAATTAATAGATACTTGTAATGTACATTGATGAAGACCTTGTCTTAGATCCAAAAATCGAAGTGAGACTCGATCATTTTTAGAAAATTATTGGTATTTATAACCAAATATATCATTGTTCTGTTTTTGTTGATTACTTTTCTCAAATACAAGAAATCTCATCACACACTTATTTACGTATAACTTAACGCTAGAAAAACTAATTCAATTTATTTCTAATAAATTGAATTTAGTGTAGCTTTTTTTCCGTGGCACTGCAACAATAGAACAGCGTGTATTACCGGTAGATGCTGGCCGGTGGTCGCTTAGGGGGCAATTCTGACTTGATAGAAATATTTAAAGCATAAGTTAATACTACCTCACGAGAGCTCTAGTAAGGGAATCTAACAATAATAATGCACAGCTTTCTGGAGGTGATTATAAATAATATTATACTCAGCTGTCTAGTTCTACGTTGTAAATTCCAGAGTGTCTAGTTAATAATAACGCGTGTAGAATACAAATCATAGTATTACATATTAACATATCTAAACACATACTGTTTTAAATATGCAGTTATATAAGTGTAGCTTGCGATATAAGTAAAAATATCCTTACGACGAACGAACTTAGACAGTTTTAATAATTCATTACAAGAAAATGATGGTCAGATCGATTGCATATCGACAGTACAAGAATTCGACCCCCGATGGATACAGGCCACACAGCAAGTAGCCGTCACGTTTCCAATGAGATCGGTGCCGCGATGACACCCTTGAAATGTTTTTAATAGCGTGATTTATAGAGCAAATTAAACATTTGACTTGCCGTGAATTCGTTGAGTAGATCCGTCACGCACGGACATCGAGACTTAAGATGCTGAGCGGGACTTTGTGGAGAGTACTATCGAGCAAGAAATGTCTTTTAATAATTAAAAGTAATTAGTTTTTATTTGATTTAGTATTACCTTAGAAGTATAGACTTATGGGCTTTGACGTTCAAGCGTGCAGGCTTTATAAATAAAGATTTATGTTGGCATCTGGCATTTCTGTGCTCGTAATACATTTTGGACATTATTTTTTATAGTTTTTTTCTATATAACTTTATTTGGAAAGCACTATCCTTACTATCATTTTACCTCGTAACTAACAAATGTTAGTAACGAGGTAAAATGATATGATATGATGACCTGAAATGGTCAAATAAATATTTGACCAACTGGAACTAAGATTTCAGTATCTGCTTGGTGATCATTTGTTTTTAGGTATTAATAGACAAGAAGATTGTCCCACGTGGTCTATGCATGCCGGTTTTTTCATGAAGTTTGCCTTCCGTCCTAGTGCTAAAAGCGCTCATAGAAAGAAAAAGCCGATTGGTCCAGGTTCCATGCTCCGACTTCAGGGATGAAAGTAGCATACTAAAACCTAAGCCAAACACTGCGTAAAAAAATCGTCACTTGTAATAGGAAAAATAACATTATTTCAATGCCTTTCTTTATTTGTCTGGTGTTACACAGTTTTAATAATATCAGAGATTAACTTTAAGCATCTATTAAATCCTAAGTAAAATATGAGGTAATCATTAAAATATTTAAATAACTATTTATTTAAAATGAATTAACTGCAAGACTGTACACAATTCATTGCATTAGCGCTGGTCGCAGCTACTTAATACGCGCTACCAACTACCAATAGACTGTTTTTACACGTCTCTGGCCAGTGTCCGTGTGAACTGATTCTCCTTACCCCTTTAATGAAGACAGTACATTGACAAAATCAATATTTTTGGAGAAAAAAATATTGTCAAATATTAGGTACGTAAAAACTCATTTTGTTTATTGAAAAGGAGGCAGGAGTCTCATCTGATTTTAAATGATACCGCCATAGACACTCAGTAGGCTTGCAAGTGCAATGCTTTTAAGAATTGGAACGATCTTTTCTTGAAGGAATTTTTGGAAAGGAAAAAATTTGTTCAAAAATATTTCACTGGACGGCTGGTTCCAGAGAGGGATGATGCACGACAAAAACTGCCTTTAGACACTCAGTTGTAGAACGGCGGACATCGAGGTGATACGGGTGGAATTTCTAGTAGGTATTCTGTCTCGCTGAAAGAAATTGGATGACGCTGGCACAAAATAAATTAGGGGGGAAAAAGTTGGAGGAGGCCTTCTCCCGATGCATCTTAGTTGTATTTATGTCGATGTTTATAAAATAGTAACATAAGTAATTTTTTAAATTAATTATATTGAAATTTGTAATTTGGCTAGATTACCATAGATTAAAACTAAGTTTACCCATTTACCTACTATAAAGTTTATAAATATTACTTGTGTTTAAAAGTCGAATTAGGCATGGACAGATTTTGATATATTTTTAGTTGTTGTTAATTTTTTGGGAATTAAACCTTCGGAAACGGTCATACGCCGTGTATATGACATTTGACATAATTTGACACAATTATTTATAGATAAAGTCCTGAAGCAACTACATACACTTCCTATTCTTATTATTGTTGTTTTGTTGAGCTATTTTAGTAAACCAGTATTTTTGTCTAAGGGTTTCTCAGCCAGTCAAGGCTGACTAGTGACTATATTTCTATGAAATCTCGCTATTGGCATGAAGAGGGTTAACTAGTAAAAAATGAATGTACAGAAATTACTTTTGTATGAATCGAAAATATTTAACAACTATCACAATTTTGATTTAACTAAATCTTAAGCTTTTGATTACTTTTCGACCTACATACGATATATACAATATAAAGAAATATTAGATTTAAGGCCTGTTTCACAATGTATGGATAAAGTACAAAATAGCTTTGCAACACATAAATTATTCAAAAGATAATGGTCCGGATAAGTTCCAAATAAGCTTTTCATTACTTATTGGTAGGATAAACAGTATTTTTTCGTTTCACGACTGTCAGATAGCGCTATTCGTCATGAAACGCGAAGTCTCTGATTTGGAACTTTTATCTTTCCCATAATTTATGTGTTGCATAGCTATTTCGTACTTTATCCATAAATTGTAAAACAGGCCCTTAGACACCTAAGTTTTAAACTTCTCTTACAGATTAACAATAACACTGTAATAAACTTAGCAATGTATTATTATGTTCAACGAGTAGACCATGCTCAAACTATTCAATGTATTAACGCGTTAACTGACATTTTATTGAAACTTATTGATAAAATAAATATCATGCAACGTGAACTATTTGCCAGTATGAAAAATATACCCTCGCCTGTCTAATCTTAGTACCATCTTGGAGTTTAATATGTGTAATTGAAGAATGATAATTAATTTACGTTTGTGCCTATACCACTTCTGTAACAATACCTGATACGTACCAGTAAACATGTAGAATATACTTAGAACTGGGGCGACGCCATTTTGCCTAGAGAGGGTTTTTAGCTGGTTCTTAAAATCATGAATGTTTAAATTTAATTTACATCTTTACCTAATATTCCTTTAAATTTCATTCCCCGCTTTGAGCGCCATCTTTTTAAGATCGGTAAATAAGAGCAGGTGAAAATGTAAACCCTCGTTCATGCGCATGGGCACAATTTGCCGCTCCCATTATAATGTGAACATCCCCCATCATTAAAACCGTGACTATATTCCTTTAGACGGTACGTTTTTGTTACTGTTTTACGGATTCGGTTACACCAATTAATATATCTGTATACTATAAAAAATATATGGGTCAGAAAGCAGCTGTTTTTTAGATAAATATTAACACAAACGGTTCACTAGATCGTCTTTTTTTAAGTAAGTATTGTTACATGAACTAAGGTTCATATTAAAATAAACTTATACTTTCTACTTATAGACTATACTTATATATTATACTATATACTTGCTTATATCTGTGGAGAGGTAGTAACTAGTAACTACCTATTAATTTGAGTTGTAATACGCGAAGTGTTAAGGTTATACTCGAGAAAAACCTCATAATAAAAATAACATAATTTACTATACCTATAATATTTTAGTTATAACTTTAAAAAAAAGACTGTCATTGCGACCACGTGATAACTTTCAAGACAGCGTAGCAATATTCCCTCTAGTTTCCTTGAATTTGGCGTTTATTCTGCTAATCTTGTTGCTAAATTTTTAACCGCTTTTGGTATAAAATCTAGGTAGGTCTTTAGGTTTGTATTCAGTCGAAACAGTGGCGGATTAACAAGTTTTTTCCGCCAATGCTTCTACTAATGGCATAATTTCGCGTTCTTTAAAGCGTGCGTGGTGACCGTAAAAAGTCGGATAAATTCAGAATTTTGTTAAATAATTATAAGTTTACAATAATACATAGCTTCAATCCGGTAAAAAAGTGTTTTCTTTAAATGTATAAAAGCTATGTTAATAAAAGGCAATACTATATGACTCCTAGATTATTTTTAAAATCCAACAATTTCGATGCACGTACCTAATTGCTTGTAAAATAATATTCAGATTTGATTTTTGAGCACAAAGCATCCAGTTCGCAGCCCACCAGTAGTAGTACTAACATGTAGATATAAATTGACAAGGGGAAGAGGAAAATACAGTTTCTGAAATTTCGCTTTTTTTCACTAATACAAAGAGGACGCAAAGTCGATTACTCGTTGGGGAGTTGGGCGAAATTTTGTTGCAGATTTCTATCAATGAAAAACATCAGAAAACCGTCATGCAGAAATAAATTTGATAATTCAAATGCAAATGTGGTTCTTAAATTAGCCGCCCTACGCTTTAGCCTACTTAGCTGGTAATTCAGCCGCCGCGTTGAATTAATAACTGTCTTTCAAAATGTGTGTGACCCGTTCCGTGTTACAGACTGTTTGCAAAAACTATTTGATATAGTCACATACAGAAGCCTAATCTCAGCTATAAAAAACAGTATATTAAGGTCAAAAGATTTCGTGAAAGAAACAAATTAAAATTTAGAAGGAAATATAATTGACCAAAGTATTAAAAAGTGCATACGAGAAAATACTAGATAATTGATTTCATTTGTACCGTGCAACAGTCGCGTTGTTTGTCAGTGTCAGTCCGCGGAAGGCGTGGCTTATGGGCGCGGCTTTTCCGCGCTCCGCCCCTCTCCCCAGCAAATATGATAACGAGGATGCCACCTCGAGCAAACCACATCACGAGTAGATACTATCGTTACTAACTTGATTGACTGCCCTTACCTGTTGGTTTTGTACTAGTTGCAGCTTTAACTCAGAAGTTACGCCCTTGGTATTCATTTAAATACGAAAAATGTATGTTTTCATAATTGAAATGTATTTAATTTACATATAGTGCTTCTTTCATACTTCGACAAATAAAAAAAAAATTACAGATAAAAATAATGTTTATTTTTGTCATAAATATGCAGAGTAACATAAATATTAAAAAACCTGAACATCTCTGAAGTGTAGGAATTTCCGTTGCTGACGCCATCTATTGTCGAATAGTAAAATTATTTTTGAAATGAACGTGTTAAGTACTTAAGCAGATGATTGCTTATAAATGCATAAGTTAAGAAGCATACCTAGATGACTGTGTCCAATATAATAATGGATAGAAGAATAACGTAGATATTGTCTAGTCCGTGCAACAATATTTAATTAATTTTGCTGTATATAACAATCTCAACAATTTAATTACGGTATGGTTAGAATAAACTTATTCTTGTCGGCTTATTTACTTCTAACCAAAAATTTTAACTATACACAAATACAGACTTTTAAGAAGTTCTTTTATGTTTTTGTATAAACTAAGTTTTCAATAAAGAACAAAAAGTATGTATATACTTAGGCATGTTATTTCCAATTAGGCTATACAATTTACGAGTAATTTAAGGAGTTTTGTGATACACTTCGTAATAAAAAAAATATTTAGAAAATTTTACATTTTATTAACATTTCTCTTATAAAATATATGATTCTCTTCACAATAACAGTTTAAAATTTTTACACAATGATTCATATAATTTTAGCAGTACTTTAGAAAATCTTCACAATTTGGAGGTTAATTCTGGTACTGCCTTGAACAGATCTGCTACCAGGCCTATGTCCGACACCTAGAAGAAAAAAATAAAAATTAAGTTATTTTTATATATTGTAAAATATTAATCAAAAATTTTAACTAAATCTATAATAAAGTAGTTTTGAAACATTGAACTGACTTTGACATTATTAAGTAATATTATACATGCAGGGGAAATACAGAAATGCATAAATTCTGTTAAAAACTGCTTAATCGATTTCGTTAACTGAGGCATTTTCCTAAATCCTGGTTTTAATATACCCAATTAAAATCATCTCAATACGACTTTATTCTGAAGAAATTTGTGGCTCTTATATACACATGGAATACGCACTCTGGCTTGGCTTAATTTGATCATTTACATATATTTAAATCAAAATATTTTAAAATTCCTTCCTATTCTTTGAAATACGCTGCTTTATTCAGAAGTTACCTGGAAAATGGGTGCTTCAGGGTCTTTGTTAATCGCAACAATGGTCTTGGAGTCCTTCATGCCAGCCAAGTGCTGAATGGCTCCACTAATGCCCACGGCTATGTAGAGATCCTAGAAGTAAAAAAATACATCATGGAACTTATATAAAAATATAGCATACACAAGTTATTACTTAAAATATTTATATTATATAAATGTGAAAGTACTACGTAATTAAAAGAAGTACAATTTTTGTTTGTCCATAGATTGTGAGAATTGGCTTCTAAGTATAATCTTCCCCTAACATGGCTTGGTGGTACAAGACATACAGGTCTTAATTATGATCTGAATTAATTGTAAATTTACATTTACTACCAGTAAAAGTCCTGTAAGCAATTTGTTCCAAACGAAGTGAGAACAAACAGCATTAAAACAAATTTAGCACCAATACTTACAGGCGCAACAATTTTTCCAGTCTGTCCTATCTGCAGATCATTAGGGACAAAACCAGCATCCACAGCTGCACGACTAGCACCAACTGCTGCATTCAGCTTGTCAGCTAGGTCATATAGCAGTTTGAAATTATCTCCAGATTTCAAACCACGACCTGTAAATGTATCATATAAATAAAACAGCCACATTCAAAAGAGATTGACGAGACTTTGATATAAGATATCACAAGCCACATAAAATAGGTTTTTATTAACATTATTTATATGCAGATAAACTACTTTCCAAGGCCAAGAGGTGAACTAGATATTTACTGATTTTTTTTTTAATTATAAAATTAAATAAATTATTTTAAAAATAGTTTAAAAGCAGAAGGCTTAGGAAAAATTATGGCTTCATTTAGATAATTAAGCCCAATGCAAACTAAATAAAAAAGAAATAGATTACATATCTTGCTTTATTAAAATAATTATGCCTAAAGAAAAAAAACTTACCACCAGCAACAATGTTCTTAGCACTGCTAAGTTCAGGTCTATCAGATTTGGTCAGCTCTTGTGAAACAAACTCCACCAAGTCAGTCTTGTAATCGCCTTCTGGGGCCTTTTCCTGTGCTGCAGATCCTCCCTCTAGAGGCTCAGGAGCAAATGCTGTGCCCCTTACTGTGATCACTTTAACTGGGTCTTTTGCTTCCAATGTCAATATTGCATTTCCTGTAATTCGAGTATTATATATTATGAGGTGACAATTAATTCAAACTCATTCTGGCAGAGTGATAGTTCATCAGCAGGAGACACTAAATAAACTACTGCTCATTTATTCTAAAACCCTTGGTCCTGTAAACCAAAAATATAGCTAGAACATGCTGCAGAGGAGGGACAAGGTGTCCTTGTCTAGCTCCTTAATAACATTTTTATTAAAAGATATTATTACATTTTAGAGATGCTTAGATCTAAATTAATCATATTGTTACATAATCATAGTGACCTTGTAGACATCATATAACTTCATAAGCAATTGTCATCATTGAAATTTTAAACTTTGATAAGATAACAACCTTAAACAATGTGATATATGTACATAGCTTTTACAAATGTAAAGGAAACACTTTTTACCGGATTGAAGCTATGTATTATTAAAGTTATGATTATTAAACATAATTTTAAATCTTAATTTTTAATTTTGTTGCATGCAAAACGTCAGAAGACAGTGTTTTCTTTAAAGTTTAATTTAAGTAAAAACTGGTTGCACTTCTGTTACCTGCTGCATAAAATTTTATATTATACTACTCCCCAATATTTTTTAAACGCTTTATATTTTTGCTATAAATATACATACACATACCTGCATATATAGTTCTAACAAATGTGTTAGGATCTTTAATACCAATGATATCGGTTATAGGTGACACATCCAATTTAGCAGCAACTCTAGGCAGGATGGCTTTGCCAAATGCACTAGCAGGTGCCAAAATATGTGTAAAGTTGAACTGCTTCTGAGCTGCCAATATTAGTGGTGTCAGGGACTCTGCAGTAAATCCTTTAAAAGCATCACTCTCTGCTACAAGTACTTTAGAGACTCCATTAGCTTTTGCAACTGCTTCTGCAGCCTGAAATTGAAAAACAAACAATTATGATTATGACTTCCTCTAAGAATGATTCAATTTATGTAATGTATGTTTAAAAGTATGTTAAAGTTAGTGGTTTTTACTACTTAATTATTTTCTTAATCATAAAAACTTACTGGGCCACATTTGGTGCCAGCAACCAGCACGGTGATGTCTCCTCCTATTTTCTTTGCAGCACACAAAGTGTTTTGAGTGGCTGCGATTAAGGCTTCATTATTATGCTCGGCTATTACCAACGTGCTTTGGAGGCGACGAAGCTAAAACAAAAATATCTTTAGAAAAGAACTAGGCAATTGAGTATACATAATCTTCACTTGAAGTAAACATGAAGAGAAAAAATTATAAAACTTGCTAACCTGAGTGTAGTAAATTTGTAGTTGTCTGCTAAACGGAGAGAACATTGTTTAAAAATATAAAATAAGTTAAAAACAAAATCTTTAAATCTTTACTGAATCTAATAGACCACTTTCTAATGAGCAAATATGCAAAAAGTGGCAATAGCAAGACTCGAAAGTCAAAGTCCACTTATGTCCTCAATATATTATTTGGAAAAAGTTAGTACATAGTACATACTCAGTAGTCTCTCAGTCGTCAATCGTCATTCAACAACAAAGGCTGAAGAAAAAGTCAAAACTCAAGAAATGTCATCAATTAATCAAATGAGTGATAGGAGTTGACAGTAAACTGAAATGCCAATTTGTGAACATAGTCCTAGTCTTTGATTGTGAAATAATTTATAATTTTATTTAGTTATCGTAGTTACGTTTCACTGTGAGGACTTGTTTGAATATTTTAGTTACAGAAATATAAGTATATCTTATTATTAACATAATTGATAACAGAATAGAGATGACTTCCTTACCTATTGTGTCAATAACAAGAAGAGAAACCTTCAGTTCATGCCATCGATTACACAGGTTTGCTTATTTTCGAAGTAACTATGTATATTAAATATTGCGACATTATAACTCGTTCTATAGCTGTACCACGGTATCCATAATAGCGTTTATTATTAATTATCAAGAAAAACTAATCAACTGATGATAATACAAACTAACATATGGTCTTTAACCTTTTTATCGGATTTTTGTCTATTTTAGTTCACTATTTGGTAATAACAATTTTTATTATGTTTCCAGCCCGTTTTTAGGTGACGAAGAGAACAAAAAATTATATGGAAAATGTAACAATCCTAATGGACATGGTCATAATTATGTTGGTAATAATAATCCTTAATTAACTTTCTTTATTAATATATTGCACAGCTTTTATGCTTGGGTGAACAAGAATCCAATACATGTTGCTTATTCTTTTTTTACGCCTGTATAATTAAATAGGCTATCATATTGCAAATGTATGCAATCTACAATTAATTTCAAATATCTAAATGTATCCTTTATTTTTAGTGCTTGTAACAGTAAAGGGTCCTGTAGATCCACAAACAGGAATGGTGATGAATGTACATGATCTAAAACAATACATGAAAGATGCAATAATGGATCCACTTGATCATAAAAATCTGGATCAAGATGTGCCATACTTTAAAGCTGTTGTAAGTTAAAATATGCCTAATTGACAATAATTGATGCTGAAAAAGTAAAAGTGATGAAGAATACAAAGTATCTTCTGTTTAACCTCTAGGACTATTCTTAAATTTATCTTGTAAAATAAGTATTGTATGATGACCCTTATTTTCTTAATACAATCTATAAAAGCAGTAAGTTTTGTTTAGATTTATGAACATAAGGAGTTCTATGTAATAAAATAACAAATAAAATTACAGGTGAGTACTACTGAAAACTTGGCAATTTTTATTTGGGATCAATTGCAAAAGTTAATGCCAAAGCCACAATTGCTACATGAAGTAAAAATTTTGGAGACTGAAAAGAATCATGTTGTGTATCGTGGAGGGACTACATTTCCCCGCAAAAAGGTGGACTCTTCTCACTTACATCCGGGAAACCATAACCATGTGTCTTCTGATTCTGACTAGTTAAGTTCACCTAAACTAAAATGATAAAGGAAAAATATATGGTTATCACATTAATTTCACATATGGACAGCATTAATTTGAGTTTCTTACAGTTTTGGTTTCCAATTACCATAATAATCTCAATTAAATTTTATTCTCTATGTAATATAAATTTGTGTTGAATTACTATAAAAATTGAATATTCATCATTTTGTTACCTAGTATTTTTTATTGGTTATGCAAATGTTGCATTCCAACCAATGTTTGTGGTGTAGAAATGTGAATAGAATGAATAGATGGAATTTATGAATCTGACTATTTTTATACTGCCATTTTAAAAAGGCCATTCCATTATGACATTAGGTTAAGAGTTGCTAGTCTACTACGAAAATGTTTATGCTCCACTATTATATAATTAAAATAATGATGTTATTCTAGCGCACAGTTTATTTAGCAATTGGTGTGGCTTGCATTTTTTAAATGCTACCTTTTGTATGTTTCTTTTAATAAAAATTTTATATCAATTTTTTTAAAGATTTTTATTAATTTTCCACCCAAACCTTTATTCCTTATAGGGCGGCCCATACCGCTACACAATATTTTTACTGTGCAATAAGATTGACAAACCATTAACGTCAATATATTCATGAGAGAAACATGTCTGACGATGAAGTTATATCTGCAGCCAAAACAGTGAACTGAAAAAATATTGCGCAATACTAACCCTACACAGTACAAAAAATACATATTGCGCAATAAAATTTAAGCTTGCTCAAATTTCTGTTCAATCATTGCGCAATTTTTCAATATTATCCCTACACTGCTAATAATATTGTACAATCAACTATAGGTATTGTGCAATATTATTGTAGATGTATGGGCCCGCCTAAGTGTTAGAAAAAAATTAAAAATAATTGAATCATCCCCAATTCTTTTTAATGTACATTTAACTGTATGTAACAAAACTATACTGACGGACTCATAAACTGCATCAAACTTCAGGATTACTTTGAAATGATTTTTTTAATAAGTACCTATGCAATTTTTTTAGATCAAATTATATAAATATGAAGAGACTGCCCCATAATCTTAAAAAAAAAACAATATTTTAAAATAGAACTGCAGTAAAACATATGAATATAGCCGGGAAAAGAAAATTTACTATTATAGTAGTATCAGATCACACATTTGCGTGTTCTTTAAAATTGCTTCTTATTGATTTTTTATTCTTTTGACATTGAATTGTTGTTACCACCAGAATTATTGGGTTAGCTTTTTAAATCATCGAAAGTACCATAATATGGATACTTCGTCGGAACAAGCTGCTCAAATGGTACCATTGGTGCGGGAGGGCTTGGATCAACGAAAGATTGGTAGAAATTTAAATTTAAGCCAGTCTACGGTTTCTAGAATATAGAAAAGGTTTGTGGAGACAGGTTCTTACAAAAGGAGATGGTGATGGGACGTGGTACAGGCAGAACTTGAGTAACCGGTCGTGATGATCGATTTATTGTTACAACTTCCCTGCGAAATCGTTTCCTCACGTCAATTGACATCAAAACAGAGCTAAATGAAGTGCGTGGAGTAAACGTTAGTGCACGAACAATAAGAAGGTTAAAGGAAGCGGATATCACCTCTTTTAGATCAGCAAATGGTCCAAAGTTGTCTGTAACTCACAGACACGCTCGCTTAAGATTTGCGCGTGATCACTTAAATTGGATGGGCCTCCGTATTGTTCACAGACGAGTGTAGGACATGTTTATATGGTGCAGATGATCGCTGTCTATCGTCGACGTGGACATTGAGGAGCGTGTTCCTTTGGAGGCGGTTCGTGCATGGTCTGCGATGTCATATCGATTAACGGGCGAACAGAACTTGTGTTCATAGACATGGTCCGTCATAACGGTAGTAGAGGGGGTTTGACTGCACATCGCTGCATAACAGTGATCTTAGAAGATCACGTGGTGCCTTACATGGGATTTATAGGCGAAAAAAACTTTAATGCAGTATAATGCCCGGCCGCACGGTGATGCACAAGTTCTACAATATTGCACAGAGGTTGGGATACGTACAATGAATTCGCCAGCACGCACCCCAGATCTTAATGCCATTGAACATCTATGCGAGAAATTCTGTACCTACGACAATGGCACGAGTAAGAACAGCACTTTCAGAAGAATAGGACAATATTCCGCAAGATGTTTTAATAACCTTAATCAAATCTATGCATAACCGATTAGAACCCATAACAAGGGCATGTGGAGGTAATAGGTACACCTTATTAAAACATTTTAAAAAACCCTAGCATAAAGTTTGTGTCTATTGTTAAAACCAATTTTTTTATTAATTAATTTCTGTTTTTCTTCAAAAAAGTTTTAAGGTTCTTTCCAGTACATAAATTTAAACTAAAGGATATATTACCTATGTACCCTACACAGTTAGTTAACGAACCAATCTAGACGTTTCTATTTAAATCTGTGTAGAAAGTTTGCATGCTTGGTTAAAATATTTATGTATTTCAAAGTTGTTTTTTACTTTGATGCAGTTTATGAGTCCGTCAGTGTATATCATGAATAGTTGTGGATCATTTTTAATAACAAACAAATCTTTAGAATCTGGTATGAACGTACAATGTATTCCACAATAATATATACTCATAAATGATCCTAGAATATTTCTGATAATTAATCATTATTATCTTATAATAATAATTATCTGATAATTAGTAAATCTTGTGTTGTACGCCCGAAATGAAAATAGGTGTATACAAAATGCATGTATATTGTAGCAAATTATAAAATTTATTTCATCACTATATGTCATTATACAAAATATTAATGCATAAATTACAAAAAGGTCAATACAAAAAATTACAACTTTTTTTAAATAATATTGTAATAATAAACTTGGCAATATTAATTATTGAACTAGTACACACTTCATACATTAGTATTTGAATAAAATATATTTTATGTGTGTGAAAAATGTATAATAGTATAAAATATGACAAACAATTAGTTAAAACTAATAAACTAATTAAAAATTCATCAGTTTTGTACCAAGCTAGCTACCAAATGAAACGGTATACTTTTATTGATTTAGTAACTTAAATAAATACTTTGGAAATCTTAAAAACTACAAATTGCACTTAATCACTGTTAGTAAAACTATACATCACAGATAGTATATACTGATAATAAAATCATTTCAGGCTAAGTCACAAAAGTAAATTTAAAAAAAAAATTAAATAGCTAAATTATCCTTTTTGTACGGATGTTTTATTGTTATATATGGTATTCCTAATTCAAAATCATTTTTCGGCCAGTATTTTAATTGCGGCTTCTGCTCCGGCCTCTCTTCAGAAACATTAAAATATGCGTAAAGAACTAAGGCTGTATAACTTGCGATGAAGATGAGAATGTGCCAGGCTCCATGCAGGTACGGGAAGTTTATATAAAGCCAGGCGTCACAGAACATTCGGTCGATAATCCAGCAGAACATTGCCAGAAGACTCACAGCAACACATCGCAGACCGAGACGGTAAACGCGCGCACATTTTACTCTGGAAACATTATGTCATTAGATAGCTGTATCGTGTTACTTCGTGCTCGCATTTATCATGTCTCTATTTGATTATTGTTTGAATTGTTTAAGGAAATTATAGGCGGAAGAGGCAATTTGACAAAACTAAATTGTTCTTAAAAATAATCTATATAATATATACCTATAACATGACTTTAAAATTATTTTTCTTTAACTTCGTTTATATTATTTATTATTTTATTTTTTTAATAATAAAATATTTACCTTTGAATTTGTATTAATACGATAATAATTATAATGCATTTCAAGCTAATAGAAAAACATACCTTTTTAATTCTTTGCAAAGAAATACAAGTGCTGGTACTGCCAGAGTCATCAGAGCGAACGCATTGGCTTTTGGATGCATCACGAGAAATCCCGTCGATAACACGGAGAATACGCTAGCAAATAACGCTAACAATCTCCTAAAACACAATATTTTTGTATGTCAGACAAAATAATAGAAACGTATTCAACTATAGAAAATTGTTTTGTACACAAATAGAGACATAAAGGCATTAGGATCAGCTCTCGGTCCCTTTCACCATTAAACAGTGATTGATATGTATAATTTCAAAGCAATCTCGAATCGAGATCGTTACTTCAAGACCTTGTAGGATTAAGAAATTCAATTCCGCGAATAGTTTCAGATACGACATTTTTATAACTTCCTACTATTTATTATTAATAAGGTATATATAATATATCACGAAACATATTCATTCGTTATTTTAATTCAAGTTAGAATATCCGACATATTTAGGATTGATTTTGGAAATACCTTCCTAAGAAGCAAGGAGCATCGACAGTACTGACTGCTTCCCGCCATATGTTTTGTTTCCAAGAGCAAAAAAAAATGTCTCAGGCTTAACACTGGTTGGTACTAGCATGAGTAAGCTATTAAGTTTAAGCGAACTGTGAAAAGGTACCCCACTTATATAGATTCATCTCTTCTTTATGAGTGATACCTAGCGAATGACTTTTAGCTTCTCTCAGAGTTTTCTAATTCCTCTTGAAGAGTCGTGGTGGTTTTTATTGCAGTTGACGCGTTTAAAAGGGTAACAGACAATATAATTGTTTGATTATATTTTTAATTTCCTTGCATATGAAATATTTTCTAAGCAAATGGAAAATTTCGTAGCCTTTCAACAGTTCCAAGTCATCAATTTAGTACATAGATATGACTACACTGCTGTTGTTTATTTGACGCACAGAAATACGCTCGTTGATTGAAGAGATTATCTACTTTATCTCGTTAATCCAACGAGATTTCGTCATAATACGCCTCGGAATTGATCTCGAAAAGTGGCACGATATCTTGCGGGATCGGGATTGCATTACCTACTTGGTAACTTAGTCTTAACCGAATAGATATATACATGATGTACAAGAGAGTGTAAGCTTCTCAAAATAATTTCGCTTAATTATCTGAAACGTGTGCAGTACATGTCGAAGACTAATTGTTGTAAAATGCAACAACCATAAGGCGAAACTATAATAAAATAACTGTGTGGAATTACCACGAACTTATTGATAAGAATGTATTGCAATAAACCATGTGAAATTCATAGGACGTATTACTCCGGGAATGCGGATTACGAATTCTGCACACGCGATATTAAAGGTCAAATTTGTAGGCATTTCTAATCACCAGTTGTAGGCCATTACCTAATTCTGATAAGGGTCAAATAGGACAACATTGTTGGCACATACCAATGTGATATCTGAGGACATTTGCACTTAGAGTACTTATATTTTGAAATCTTTTCCTATTTGTATCTAATACATTTTTGGCGAGGATTTTTTAACAGCTATAATTCTAAGTTAACGTACTGACGTCAAACAAAACAAAACCAATCTATGTGTGCTTCCACACGGGCATTTCTTTTTAGTTTATTTTTGGAATGGTTTTTATATATTTTAAATATCTATATATAAAATCTTTTAAAATAATACGGAAAATATTTATTTTAGCATTTAAAATTATTAACACTGCTAATTTACTTTTATATTAGCTAGGTGAACCCTGACATCGTATGTTCGAATCCTGACTGAGCATCAATAGAATTTTTATTAAAGTGCAATTACTTACTGACTTGCTGGTAAAATGAGCTTAAACATCATAAGACTTAGCAGAGAAAGATTAATCTTTATGGAATTAACTCCATGCCCTAGAGTGCGACTTGATATCGTACATAAAAATAATTCCAAGAGTTAAGAATAAAGGATGATCTACAACAATTATGTAATCAAAAAAATTGCATCCTAATATTTGTAGATTAAGTGCAATTGCAAGTATTACAATTTTCATTGTTCAGTTTAGCCTTCAAATAATGCTAAGATGTTTAAACATACTTAAGGTTGCCTAGTCATGCAATAATCCCATTATCACCAAATAATGTTAGCTTTTATATAACAAATATACAATTGTTTTCCTTAAAAGTTATTTGTTGGTTAATGGACTGAAGTTGAAATATTTTTTTGTAAAACCATATAAATCAAGAGAAAAAAAAAGTGAATCAAACAGGTCAATATGCTACCAACTATTTGCATAGCATTTCACACACCACTTTATCAGCGATAATAATAAGTAGGTTAACAATAGGTTTCATAGCTAGTTTATGGTTCACATAATAATAATAATTTATGAGCCCAATATGAGCCAGAGCCAGAATACTTTAAATATAAAATAGTAATCTGAATTATATGTAGAAAAAAACTTACCTATTACCACCTAAGAAACTTGGAAAATATCTTTTTGGAAAAAATGTTGCAAATGCTGCCATGAACACCCAAAGTATTGCTAACTCATCTAGAAGTTGCCCTGTAAGTAAATAGTTGTGCTGTGAGTTTAGGTTTACATTAGCATATTTCAGTTATAAAAATATTTAACTACTTACCAACTAAACTTAAGGTAGCATGAAAATAGGCAGAACTTAACCCAACCACCATTAACAACAACCATAAGACATTAATTGCAGGATTAAAGAACTTTGCATAGCCTTGAAATAGGTGTATTAATACTGGGGGAAGTAAGAAGAAGAGAACATTGCTTATCTGAAAAATATATGTAATTAAAAAATTATTAAGAGTTCTTATTAGAAAACCAAATTAATTAAAAATTCTTATTTTATATAAATATTTATTAATAATTGAAAAGAATGAAGTGTGTTGTAGCTTAAAAAATTATAATTAAATGTTACTTACTGTATTAACAAACTCTGCTATCATAGGTGTAATAGAATAGTTAGATTCACACCAATCCACTGGCGAACTGCCACGTTCTAAATGCGACCACATCTTTTAGTCTTTTGTTCTGAACTAGTCAATAACAGATGTTATTGTACTCTCAGGTAACAGTACCAAATGCACGGGGCAATGAACTTGTAATTTTTCAATAAAGCTGTATCTACGAAATTCATAGATTGATTTTAAATTCGTTAGTTTTACCTTATATAGTATAACAATGAACCTTACGTTCGTTCTAGCTTATTATTACTAAAACACTGTGAAGTGTGAATGACTGTATATTGTATTTAAATCAAAGAAGCGAGTAAGCATAATTTCTATACACCTTGACAGTTACTAGTATTTTAATATTATTTTAATTTGAGAGCCAACACATAAAGTTAAATAAATCAGCGCACCTAAATACGTGTTTCAGTAACACATCTGTAAAAATATGTTGTAATATCTTGCATTAGTATTGCAGTGAGCAGTCACTATATATTTTTGTTGACCAAACAATGAAATTATTTGTTATTGCCTCCACAGACTACAGTTGCCTCGTAAGTCATAACACTTGTATATATAACTTATATATTATGTATATTTGTATGTATTTGTGCTATAAAATGTAATATCCATATGTTTAACGATAACTCAGAATGTCTATAGGTTTCCTATAAAAATCCTTAAATTAAAAATCGTTTGTACGTATCGATATCCAAAATGTCGAAATACTAGTATACTGTCGTCTGACGTCTCCCCAAAAGTTTACATTTTTGAAATCTCCCGCCAACTGCGAGTGTTACTTGTTAAATTAAAACAGTATTCTGTTTCTACTTTCTGTAGAAGCTTCAAGATGATAACTACTGATTAAATACTTTATTCTTCTTTAAACTACTTATGTTTATAAAATTAAGTGCCACTGTCGGTGGTTTCGGTATGTAAGATGTTTTTAACTGAAGAAGGTTATCGATTCGTCGTGTAATTTTTAGAATTCTAGGCCTACGAGATTTGTACCTATTATGAAACAAAGACCTTAAATTTTCTGTAAATTCTGTGATCACGTCTCCTATAGAATAAATAAAAATAAAATGGGTTCTGGTATGTAAAATGTAGAGTATATTTTTTCTTAGAACAAGAATTACGTATAGGATTAAATTATATATGTACAATTTTAAGTATGGACAGTCCCATGTCACTATCTAATGCGTGTTAAATATTTATACTCAGTATAAAGCTGCATAAACAACTTTCTTCAATAACTTAAAGTGTAATTTCAGAATATTTTGAAACAAATTCTCTAGACTTTACCGAATTTTGGGCCAACACAGGCGTGAATAGCGAAGTCCTTCGCGGGGCAAAGCTACGGGAGGAGAAACCCAACTGTAGCAAAAATCAAGAACAGTTTACGCCAGTTTATGTCAATATAAACAGCTATGGAAAGAAGATGCAGTATGTTTTATACGAATATAGCCTAAGAATATAATATATAATCGATTTAATTATTATATCTTTTTTTAATAAAAAAATACTACTTACTTAATTTTTTTTGTGAAATGTTGTAGCAGCATAGTTCAAAATTCAACTTCCTTTTACTATAGTAATCATAGGCGTAGCAAACGTAAATCAGGTATAAATACAAAGGAGTATAGCAGATGTCCAATGAGAATAGCAGAACTAGCTATTCCGACAAAGCGTCAATGTCTTGATACTTGGAGAAATAGAGGAAAGACTCTCCCTAACTTCATGGTAGGTATTAAACTTTTAACTTTCTTAATCAATTACATTTTATTGAAATTATTAGAAATGTCATATATTTTTCTATTTCTATATATAATAAATATATCTATATCCGAGTGTCTAGCGGTATGAACCTCTGTAAGGCACGGTCTCCTAACAAATATTTCGACTCTCGTACATAGGTACTTACCTATATCTGATGCACTTTTCGCGTTACGTTGATTTGTAACGTCATTAATAAGAAAATATTGGCTTATTAAATAAAAAATAATTTACTATTATTAAACGTTTGTAGAGTAACCAAGGAATACCAAACACTCCTGGTAGTGGCTATTGCGAAAGTATGAGATGCTAATATATTTGCAAATTTATACAAAAGTTTATACGTTCTAATATTTTGTTTTAGAGGTGTTGTACTTAATTAATTGTCTTTTTAGGTAGACAGGTTGCGACAACACGTTATGGATGCAAAACCCGTGGTCCATATTAATGATGCAATTTATTGCTTTAAATCTCAAAAAGTCAAACGATCAAGGTACTTCCTGGTGTAACATTCTTTTAATAATAATTTATACAATGTAGTAGTTGATGCAATTTTCATGATTCTCATTTTTATTCAGATCAAATAAATTAAAGTTTATAAAGAAAGGAAACTTCGATAAAGCCAAATTATTCTGCGCTTTTTTTGGGCATAGAATTGTATTGAAGTTATTGCCATCGGGACGAATACCAATACAAAAGAGGTAAAAAATTTAATAACGAACATCAAAACGGGTAAGAAATAATGTGTTTATATTAATAATATTTTCAGTCTGAAAAATCTTACCGAAATCGTAAGCAATGACATCGAACATCTTCTTCAAAGAAGAAATAGAAGTACCAGTAGTATTCATAAAAAAATACGAAACGAAATATCAGAAAAGGTACCATGAGTTAATGATTTTTTTACTGAATCTTGTTTATTTAGACATCGTTATCTTATCGCGTGTCGCAATATTGAACGTCAAAACAAATCTATAGTGACGTTACGACTTAAAACAAAGTAAAGTTAAATTAAAAGAAAAAATATTAAGTAATAATTTCTCACCCTTTTGTGTTAAGTATGAAATATACACACACGTTCTATGCATGTTCAATTCATAAGTAATTTTGTGTATGAAATGAAAATGAAATCTTTTAAAACTTTCAAATTAAACAGTGTTTAAAAAAATTCATGTTTAACCCTTACAATCCAATAGTTAGTAAGTCCTATTTCAAATTTTCCAGGTGACTGTTTGGATTGCGAGTGTTCTTGATGACTCGGAGATTAATTTAATGATGGATGACTTTGAAGGCAACTAAAATTATTTTAAAAAATCAACTTAGAATATTCGATATAAATATTAATAAACTAAATTTCATTTTTAGACTTAGAAGAAAAGGAAGGACATGTATGGGATATAATCGATGATCTGATTGAAGCAGTAGTTGTAAGTCTTTGTAATCAAGTAAAAGTACCAATGTTTATAATATGTAATTATTCATGTTATTTTCAGGATTATTGCAAATCTGAAAGCATATCGTACCTAGAAGAGAATTATCCATCGGAAACCAGTAGTTTCAATTCATCAATTTTATCATTAAACAAAGTTACTTTAAACAAACTAAGTTACGATGACATAAATATAGACAACATAGCTTTAAATACAAATGAATACAAAATTATAGATGTTATTCTATTGGATATAATTGACAGCGTTTGTGGATATGACAGTCAAATAAATGGTTTTGTTAATAATCTTCTTGATAACACAGTATCAGAAGTCATAGCCATCAATAAAGAGGAAATAAATGCAAATGATGTTATAAATACCAAAGACATGGCTGGTTTGCCTAAAATGGTTATTTTAGATCAAGCTGTGAATGAGTTTATATCTAATGATACTGAAATAATAGTTGTTGATAAGTTAACAGATACACCAGAAAGCAACCCTAGCAAATTAGACAACAGAGCAACAACAACAAATACAGACGAAAAAAATGATTTTGACAACCAAACTTACTACGATGTGCCCAAAGATACAAGCACTCACAGTGCAGATAATAATATCATAAAAGAAAGTAATAATAGTGAAAACGAAGAAAGCGTTACTAATAGAGAAAATGTACAAATAATAGAAAGTCCCGATAACACCCATACAGAGCAAATACAAGAGGACGACGTTTTGAATAAGCTCATAGTAACTGAAACAATACCACCTGTCGAATACGGGTTAGATACAAATGTCAGCACAGAAAATATTCAATTAGAGCTAAAACATTCAGATGAATGGCCCGACGATAGTTTAAAAAAAGTAAAATTTTCTGATACAAATATCGGTAATTATATGTATAGTGCAATTGAATCGATAGGACTTCTACCTGACCATGCTTTTAAAATTTATTATATATTCTTTAGTAATTGATAGATATCACTTAAATTTCAGGAAACGAACAACGGCCAATAGACGGTGATTCCATGTAAGAAGTTTATAAACTTTATTGTAGGTTACAAAGACAAATAAATTAAATTTTTACATTTTAAATTGCATTTATTATGTATTATAGGTACAATAAAAATGAGACCACCTTTATGCACAAAAAACTTTCATCGAGCTCTCAAAGAAACTACTTTAAACATATTAATTTTTCCCCTCCAAATACACACCTTCTATGTGAGTCAAAACACTTATTTATATTATCAACATTTAAATGTTCTTTTAAGAATATGTATTGCATTGTTAAATTGTATTATATCTATTTAGATAATGTTGACGAAACATGGCCTGAAAACTTTTTTCCTCTAACAACAAAACTTTCTGCTACCGTTAGCAAGTCCGTAATATCATTAGGTTTCATTAATGAAGCAGATGAGAAATCAATTCCCTCTCCTATTACTTTAAAAGAGAAGGAACAAAATGTTGAAAAACAATTTGTGACAAAGCTTTCTAATTTAAGTGAGGAAATTTTCAAAGACAGTGATGATTTACAAAAGACCTTTTTGCGAAATATATGTGATGCATATACAGCTATAGAACCGAAAGATGAAGATTCATATCATACTACACAAGGAAGTGATTCTGTTTGCTTAAACATAAAAAGGTCACACGAAAAGGGTGATAATGGAGATAGTAAATTAATACTCATAAATGATGTCGACAAATCACAGAATAATCGAAAATTAACAGTCAAAGTTTTGTCGTGTATTAACATTGCTTCAGAAATTGAAGATTCATCAGCAAAAGGTCTCACCAAAGAAAAACAAATACAAACAGATTCAGAGAAAATAAAGTTAAATCCAAGTATGTATTTTTAATATGAAGAAATAGAATGTAATCTAACTTTATAGATTTTAGAGGATTTTCAATCAAAGCACATTTGACATAAGTAACTCAGTTCTCCAATAACTTACAATTCGAACATAAAACCCAAGTTAACCTAATGATATACGTTAAATCTTCGATTGGTCATCTTTGGATATTTAATTATTATAGGTTTCATTGTCATTAATTAAAGGTCTTCTCGGTAGAGCCTACTTTTTAAACGAAAGATAACTGGGCTTTCCATTGAAATAAATTTCTCGTCCGACCAGTATACCGGTTAATATCAATAATTACTTCTCATTGTATAAATGTTTACCGAATAAAACTAAAATAATATTTCCAGAATACAAACCAATACGACAACACGAGGTACGTATTATGTGCAAGGGACTTTACAATGTTGTTATAAATATGGAAAAATGGTTAAATTGGATAATTTGTGTAACAAACATCGTAACTGCAAAATTACGACAAAATGGTATTAATCGATCTATGTTGAACGGCTAGCATTTCATATCTCCTGAATTACAATAACAAATTTTTTTTTGCAGAAGCAAATAGTATAAAAACACGAAAAGATAAAGATGATTATTTAAAAGAGTGGTTACAATTAAAGAATAGCGTTGATTCCGATAGGAAAGTATGGCACCATTTATACAAAAGGCTTTGTATTGGTATAAACCATTACAAACATTATTTCAAAGAGAACAATCCTAAGGTGCGTTATAAGATAACAAGTAATCAACCAACCTTTTCATTTTTTTTTGCTGGTTGAAGTCACATTATTTTAATCATCAAACTTTCATTATTATGCATTATTTATTTTTATTTCCAAAAACGATACTTGCGAAAAAAGGCGTATATTTCTCAAAATTAGTTGGGTTTGGCATACAATTTAAATTTACTTTCAATTTCTTAGTAAATAACCTCAATTTATTACCTTTTCAGATCAAGCCATTACAACTAAAATCTTGTATATGTAGGGACTCGTGTTTTTTATTAAATCGCAAGTAATACATCAATTATAATAAAAATATTCTCTGCGCAATGCCTTTCACTTGTTACTTAAAATGTACACTTATTTGGTTAAAATCATATTTTCTCACATTTGTATCACGACAACCTACAAAAATCCATTTACTATTGAATGATAAATCTCTTATGCCATCACAGTCGGAGCCTGTTAACTGCACTCTCACAGAGTGAAAGTCATCTTGCACTGAGAGCACAGCACAATTCCCGTCCTGTCTACCAACCACATACAGGCCATTCATGAGAACACCCATACAAAGAATTGGGCTAGCAGACTCATGTATTTCTTTTATTATTTCACCATCTGCCACTTTTAAATGTATAATCTGAAACATAAAAAATATTTTTGTTACAAATTTCCTTTCATTAACTTCAGTTTAACCATGCTGAACCCTAACCTTCTTATTATTCTGAATATCTGCTAATTTTAAGTCAGAAGGAGTATTCTGTGAATTTAATTCAGAAATTGAATTATCTTTTCTAATGGTAAATTAACAATTAGCACTCCAATTCATAACACACAAAATATAAGAGCAGGGCTTTAGCTTATGCTAATGTAACAAATGTTTAAATTAAACTGTACTTAGTCTTCATAATTATTAAACCTCCATGTCCCCATCTGACACAAATATATTTTCCCACTTATTGATCAAAAATAGTTATTATCTCATTTGTAGTAAAAAAACCTTCTCATATTTTAATATTTTACATTTTTGCAATTAAAGAAGTACCCTCAAAAGACTTACTTTTCCATTTGCACATCCCACAATTATGGTTTGTTCAATAATAATGCAGGTGTTGCATGGTGATCCTAACTGTTTATGAAATATTACTTCTCTCTTTGCTATGTGAGCACATACTATTTCACCTGATTCACATCCAATAACTAACAGCTTATTTGCTGTTCCAATCTGTAATAAGTATTTATATATTATTATTTATAAGTAAATACATAATATATTTTAGAAACTCACATACTCATTGTATGCTTATTTCAATTTACGCAGACACGGATTATGGGAAACTGTTACCGCGCCTTCCGTCCATAGCGAACGGATGGGGCTTTTGGGAATTGGGTTTTAGTAGGTAGTTGTCCATTGCACCATGCGGACTGAATCCCTCGTCACTCCCCATGTCGTTTTTAAATCGTTGCCCCGGCGCAGGTGTCAGTAAATTTATTTCCCACAATAAAAAAAGGGATGCATCGATATACCTTTTGCTGATACTATACCGATGCCGATAATTTTTAGTAAAAAATATAAACAGTCACAAACCTTGAATAAGATTGAAGGTTTAGTTATTAAAATAATGAATAAAGACTTATAATGAAATTAAAATAAATAACTGTAATAACTAACATTGATAAGATATTTGTAGTTCTGTATTTTATTTTATTTGGTATCGAAATAATACTACTCGCAATAGCAGTTAAAATCCAACTAAAGTGTCTAGCGAAATGGAATACGTGGGGACAAGGCGAGTGAGAGAAACACACTGAATAAAACGCGGGGATTCCCCGGGAATAGGTAGTGCGCGCCTCATTCGCAACGAACTAGATCAAATAAGTTGCGCGTTTACATTACTTTTTAAAAGAAATTTGAAAGTATCGACGATATATCGGCAAACCCACAGTATCGCTGATTTATCGGTTTCGCATGAATCCCTAGATTAATCAGTAATATTATAAACAACATTTTTATTAAATATTTTTGGGTTATATAGTTGATTTATTGAGGTAGGATATATTAAGTAACAGTATTTACATTTACATTACAATTAATATTACTGATTTTTGATGCTTACATACAATTTTGTTTGATTTTTTCAGATAAATTATTATTATTATTATTATGTATATTGATTGAACTCTGCAATAAAATAATGATCAAGTACGAGAATCACATTTAAGATTACTACTACTACCGTTAGTTAACTATATCTAAAAATTAGCATACTAGGAGTATAGCTCGAAAAATCTGCATTTACTCCACAAAATGCAACAGAATATCCAGCTAAAGTTGTAAAATGTGTCTATATGTGACTTCTAAATAAATACATTAACCAATAGCATCTATATTGTCTCGATCTTCTTTCTGCTCAATCGCTCTATCTCTCTCTTTTCTCATGAAAAAAATGCTGCACATCTTTGTGGCATTCCATAATAATTTTACCCTCATAGGGCTAAAGAAGTTTCACTTCATTACCTTAAATATACTTCATTACAATTACTTACCTCTCTATCATTGTCAACAGTAACTTCATCTTGAGTTACTGTCAATGCACAGCAATTAATAGGGCCTCTATCTTTAATTACATCTTCCAAACATTTTGATTCACCAACATCCCATAACTTTGCTGTACCATCTCTAAAAATATTTTTTGTTCAATAATTATAATGCTTTTGATTATTTACTTAGTAGTTTTTTGATTATTTAAAACTAGCATTATAAATATAATAAATTATATTATGCTGGGCGCCAACCCTATTAGACAATTTGAACAATCAAGTCAAAACTTATTTAATTATGATGCAACACATACAATGAAATATTGCTCTACATAAAATGTATACTTTTTCCACCTGGGGCTAATATAAATTGTCAGCATAGATGACCTCCAAGCAGACAATGAACAATGGGTTTTGGGGAAAAGCATATAATATGTCAGGATCTATTGGTCTATAAAATCTATCTTCAATGAAACAGGCCAGAAATGTATCTGCCTTATAGCCAATAGCATTTAAATCAATCACCAATATTTTGAATTCTTATTTCTAGCAATAATAACTTGAATGAATCGAGGCACTCAGAAGGTCAAAACAAAAAAACTTAAATTCCTCTACTATTATTAATTAATTAAATTAATATATGTACTACAACATAATATATAATTACATAGGAGATCAATTCAATGTAAAATTATATTTACTTGCTAACAGAAATAACATTTCTTCCTTTATCAATTATACAAACGTCTGCAACAGACATGACATGTCCTTTTAGAGTAACAGGGTTAATTCCCGATTGTGCTGACCAAATTTTACATGATCCATCAGCTCCAGCAGATATTAACACCACTCCAGATGGAAAAAACCGACACTTGTAAATAGGGCCACCATGCCCTTTCAAATCCAATAATGTTTCACCTATAATAAATGACAGTTTTTGAATTATCTAGATAAGATAGTGAAGAAAAATAGTGTCAATATATACTTACTAGTTCTGCTATCCCACACTAAAAGCTGGTCACCCTCACAAGATGATACAGTCAGAGAATTTTCAGCAGCACACACAGAAAGTATAGCTTTTTGGTGCAAATCATGGACTTTCGTTGGAGCTACAAATGCAACTTTTAAGTCAGATTCAACATGTCTTAATACAAGACTAAGATTAGAATATGAAATCAATTGAAAGGTTTCCGGTACATGTAATTTGATTTTTACATCTGGCTTATTGAGAGATGTTGTAATTTTATCATGAACACTGTTCATGTTGAGATACTTCATTGATATCCACACCTTACTTTGTGGTAATCTGTAAAAAAATATAATTGTAAGCCTTAGTAATTTATTTTTATTTGTCATTATTTAAATTAAAAGTCACCTTAAAGCGTCGTTCCAATCACACTGAATACTAATAACCGGCAAGCCGGGCATTTTTATGGTATATAATGTTAACAAGTTTACACTAATATACTTAAACTTATGTTTTGTAGTTTGTACTGCGTTAATGAAAAAGAAAACATAACACAAAAAATATTTCAAAAAATGTTATTGTCATTCTTAGCTCATAGTGTTGGGTATCAAGATTTGACATTTGAAATTCCTGACAGATAAATTAGATACTACTAAATTTATTTTATCTTTACTACAGACAAGAAGCTTGCCGCTTAAGAAAAATTATCGAGATAGGCGTACAACTACAACAACTCCTAACGACATCTACTTTAAACCATGTTCAATGTCTTTAAATTTACATCTTAAGAAACAATCACTTTACGATTGCACTCTTGTTCAGATGAATCTGAACCTGTTTCTAACCTAAGACAGTAAAAGAAATCTATGGTTATTTTTATAAGATTCTGTTCATTATATTCATAAATTTTAACAAAATAGTTTCAATTATTTGAAGATAAGTAAGCAGTAAGTCTTTAGGCGCGACTAGGCAGTAAGCCGCCAGTAACTCGGATTTTTTTTCTGACGGAAGTAACGCTGTGTGTGTAGTTAATAGTTACCGCTATTTAAAAATAATAACGATAGCGCGTTGTATAAGTATTTCAGCGCCATCTAGTGGTGCAATATTTGAACTGATTTAAGTCGGTTTCTTGGTAGTGATTATTTTGGATAGCATTCACTTTCTCACGTTTTATTTGGTACTGATTCTTGTAAATTTGTTATTATTAGTATATTTATATTTAAAATGAAAATCTATACTAGTAACATGTGTACATATTAAAATTCCAGTTAAGGTTACAGACCCTTCCCTCAACAATTAGTGCCAAAAAGACAATTTACCAAAATGTATTATTATTTATTATACTATAATTTGTATGTATACACTATACGCTGACATTTGACAACAAATCACAAAGTGGGCGAGTTTTGTTTTGCTTTTGCCTAACGTCTGATGATTTTCTCTACATCTTTCATGTATTTTGTGTACAACCTACAGCTTTAACAGTTTTTTTTAACTAAGTTTGTTAATATAATGATATGGTCTTGAAAATTGTTCAAAATGCATTTTTCTATTCCGGACTTACAACAATTTCGAGACGACAATGGACTTACTTACACGGTAAACTCAAGAAGTTAATAAATATGTTAAAATAGTTCTTGGCTAATAACTTAATAAAAAAATATATTTTAATGACCTTTAGGTATTTATGAATCAACAACGTATTTCAGCTTTGAATTACTAATGCTGCGTTTTTGTTATCTTAAAGGGCTTCAACATACATATTGATGGATTTTTCCACTGCACTGCTCGCTTTAAGCAGCTGCTTAGTCTGCACGAGCAATTACAGGCACAATACTCTTATTATAAATTGCCACAGTTTCCACCAAAAAAGTTTTTTCTCACTAGTTCACAATTAGAAGAACGCAGAATTCTTTTAGAGAAATATATCCAATTAAGTAAGTATCTTAATCTTTATTATTAAAACTTAAAATTTGAAATAAATGAATTTTAATTACTTTTGGATTTCAGTTGGACAAAATCCGGTTTTGGCTAATTCAGGAATATTAATGACATTCCTTTTAACTGCTCAACAAGAAACACATAATGTCAAAGTTCATGTTGTTGATATAGAGATCTCTTTGATGAATGGATATAGGATACCACTGTCGGTATCATCAACTGACACATCAAGTACTGTTTTAGATATAGCTTGTAATTATGTGAATCTCCCTAAAGATTACACAAAATACTTTTCACTGTTTTTATTTAACTGGAGTTGTGCAAAAGATGGACAGCCAAGTTTTAAGAAATTGGAAGATTTTGAATCACCATATATTTCCCAGAAATATGTTAGACCTGAAGATAAAATTGTGTTAAGAAAAAGGTAAGTATTTTATGGTATTAACACTATATAAGATAAATAGTTTTTTCATAATTTTTTAACAAATCATAAAATTTGTAATAAAAACTAATGTTGTTTTTATTTTAATACTTTTTATATATTAAATTACAATATTTTGATTTTTTTAGTTATTGGGATCCTTGTTATGATATGGACCTAGTTCAAGACAGGGTGTCAATAGATTTATTGTATCTTCAAATTATAGAAGATATTGATTTAGGATGGATTACTGCTGATTCTGAAACTAAAGTCATGCTTTCATCACATGAATCAAAAAAACAAAAGAAAGAGGTAAAATATAGTAAACAATATAGATTGCAATGCAGATGTTTCAACAATATATCAGTTACATATTTATTATAATATATTCTTAACTTTTGCTTAATGAATTTATCATATAGATTTAGAAATTAGTATGTTATAGTATTAGTATTAGTATGTAATAAACATGTTCAATTGTTTATTTTAAACAGTACATTGAGTTGGCTAGAAGTTTAAGGCATTATGGCCGAATACCAGCTGGAGAGGGCTTAACAGAAGCAGTAAATATTGGCGACATGGGTGGTGCTTTAATAAATGTACGAGTGTCCTTAGCATGTAAAGAATTATCACTTACAAGTGTAACACATCCTAGCCATGAGCAGCGATATAAAGTAACACGAATGCGTTGTTGGCGTATTACAACTCTACATTCCGTGAGTCTAACTTATTATAATCTCCTGGCAAAATCTAGGCAATCTCATGTTGCCTATTTTTTAAGAAAACTTTGCTTAAAAGTATTCTATAGCATGTCGTTCTTTTTGTCACACTTTATTTTTAAACATTAAAATTTTAGCTGGATCATTCACAAAATGGATCTTTACTAGAAGAACCAACAAAAAACTTTGAGCTTTCTTTTGAATATCTTATAAGCAAGGATAATCTCATTTGGGTAACATTGAAGACTGAAAATGCAATATTCATCAGTGTATGTTTACAGGTAGCTTTGTTTACAAAAATTGTTTATTTAATTATGAAAATATTAAATCTTTAACATTCATATATGTAAATAAATCTGATTTACTTAATGTCTCAAGATTTCCACATTTTACCAATTGTTCACATATTCAAATTCACCTATTCAATACAAATCAACAAATCCCCAAAATTGAAAATGATAGAAGTCAATCTATTGTGTGTGTTATTATTTAAATGAGCCTATCATACAACTCACCCTGTATCAATGTACCAGTCAATAGTCGATGAGTTGATGCGTCAAAAGAATGGTGAGGGTCCTATATCACCACGCTGCAAACGGGCGAGTCTCACCTACTTGCGTCGGGATGGCTCCAGTCAATTAATAACACCTTCATCATCTAGCGATACACTTAGTTCTATAGTAAGTAAACCCTGTATTCTATTATTTCTAAATTCTTAGCCTATTTAACTTATGATTTTACCAAAGGGGCTCGGATTAATGTTCCTGTCATACTCTATTTATGTGTTTGAATTTAAAGTTTGATGTATTATCAGAATCTATAAAAAGTATTATGAATTTTGTGATAGTACACATATGTTTGTACATATTATGATAAAAATCAGTTATCTATATACTTAATCAATTAGAGTCATATTGTATGAATAATAATTTGTTCACTTTTTTAGAATGGAGACTCTTGCACTTCAGGAAGTTCTCGTGAAATATTCTCAGTTCAGAAGTTAACAGAGAAATTTGCATCTGTCGCGTTTAAAACTGGCAAGGACTGTGTGGAAAATAACGCTTTTGAAGCTATAGGTGATGAGGAATTGTAATATAATTGGTTATATGAAACTCTTGCTGTTAACATCAAAAATTAACATTTTGCAATTTAACTGCACTGGTGATGATTTTGGTTGATGAATGTGATGTTTTAATTACAAACAAGAAAATTAGGCTTACAATACAGGCCTTATAAAAGACAATATGGGTTAAAAACTGTAGGTAGTTTAAATTACTTAAAGAACTACCTATGACTTCCTATTTTTAAATTTAAATATTATTTATACCGCATCTAGTAGAAATGTGAAAGCAAAAAATATTTAGAAACATATTAGAAAAAAAAATTGGTTAACAGCAAGGAATGAATACTGTCTGACAAAAGACAGGCTAAACTATATTACGGACAAATTCGTAAATATAATTTATACAAACAAACAATTTTGATTTTTTATAGGCATTAAAGTTTTTATTTGGGGAAATTTCCATTTATAAAATGTGGCAATGACTTAGCTTTCCCTTAAATTTTTACTCCATTAATTTTTTCCGGCCATTAACTTGCCATATAACATATCGAATTTATGATTATATCACTAAATTATTTACATAATATTTTATCATGTCCTCTCTGAATATTATGTCCAAAAGATGTAATTTTTAGTAAAACATTAATTAAGATAGGAATGTATAATACAAGATATTATAAGTCCAGTGTAATGTAATGACATAAAAACCTCTAACATATTATAGGCTTCTTTAAAAGTTAGTGCCAAAGAACCCCTTGTTAGATCATGCTTTCATTGATTGCATGCATGTTTTTATTAGCTTCATAATTATTTATAATATATAAATTAAGTATAAACAAACACACACAAATATCGCCTTTTACTCCTTATGAAATACGTTTTCAAAATTATTTTTTCTATACATCAGCTACACAAAAGATTATTTTATTTATTGACAGTTGTCTCGAATATCGCGTCCCTTTATTTCCTGCTTTTTTAATATAAGCAAGAAGGCATTTAATTCCTTAAAAAAATATTTCCATTGAAATAATCATCCTTCTCCTAACAAACAATTATTTTTTGGTTCATTGGGGGTTTCTTTATTTTTAATAATAAACTTTAAAGTAATGTGTCATTCATTTTTTAATGGACACATTCAAATACTTCAGTATAAAGTCTAACAACAATTTTGTGTCTTGTATATATGATCATACTGTTTGTGGCTCACATTTCTGGACATCCATAAATATTTCAAATATGAATTCAGGATAAAATGTTTGCAATACTCATAACATAATTTTCTCAGAATCTTTGTTTAAATCGTTCATTTATCAATATTTTATGAGACTGTTTACTTAATAAATGTAAAAACTGATTTTTTTTTGTTATGTCATGTGCTCAGATTCTTTAAGAAAATATGTAAGTAATGTTACTGATGTATATAATTACTGCAAAGTTATTTTGATTTCAAAAACAATTATTTTTAACTAAATGTTATATAATTAGATTATAATACAGTATGTATTATTAGTAATACTTGCAATATAATAATATTTGTACAGAGTTTTGATAAAAAAAATATTATTATCATGTTTCTAAAAATTATATATGTCTACAGCATAATTTTATGATTAAATTAGTTTTTTTACTCATACATTTAAAATATATAAGAATAAATACCATGGAGTTTCATTTTTAAATGACATGAATCTTAAATATTTGTTGAAATAGTGACTATACTAATAGATTCTTAAGATTTATACATTCCTATGTAATTATTAAGAAGTAATTGTATCCATCATAAATTAAAAAAGACTAAAGAATGGTCACTAAATCAATTTTCCTTATTATAATCTTAGTTTAATCAAGTTATGTGATGTATATTAACAAACTAAATAAACAACAAAGTCATAAATAAGAGTTTTATTCCTTGATTTGAAACATTTTCACTTAAAACCTACAAAAAATTCATACACTAACACTTTGTTTTTAATTATTTTTTTCCCAGTTTTCACGTTCTTGCTTTTCATTTTTTACTTGTTCAACAATTGGGGTAAGATAGAGTTTGTCCTCTTCAAATTTTGTCCACTCCTCCTTTGGTAAAATTGTTTTGGTAACGGACAATTGGGCAGCTCTAACTAAACGATAATTGCGTTCATCAACTACATGTTGAGGTAAACGGCGGAGAGCCTCAGTAACTTCTTCAGTTTCGTGAAGACAATCGTCACGAAGTAACCCTGTTCATAATTAAAAATGTTTTCAATCTCTACATGTACATCTATTTTCTCAACCAAAAATGTGCAAATTATAAAGTATGTAAATAATGTCGGATTGCAGGCAAAGGCAGCTCATATTAGTATAAAAAAAGACACCAGAAAATCCTTTATTAAAAAACATATTACTAACCATATTTATTAAATCCCGCGAGGTTGTAGCACCACTTCCTTAGGCTGTCTGAAAGGGATGAATCATTATATAACACTGAAATATAATTGGTGTGAAATTTTATGTAAGAGATACTTACTGTTGTATAATACCTTTGTTGTACGCAAAGCCATAATAGGTTTGTTTTATGTTCAGAGGTCGGAATAATAACTTTTAAACACAGTAAATTTTGATACACGGCCTATTGCACAAATTACAAATCAATTCGCAAATTTCAAGTTGAAAATGTAATCTGATGTCAAACATCAAAGTCACAAAGATGTCATGAAACTGTCATGTCACAGCTGCGATGATAATATTTTGCCTAAAAACTTATTGTACACAGTCTGTTTTGGAAATTTTTAATATAATGTGACCATTGAAGTTGACTTTTCCGAAAAAGTGCTTAAAAAAATTATTTCCATACTTGACGCTGGCTAATGCACAAACAGTGTTAGAGCCAAAAGGAAAAAAAAAGAAAAAAGAAATTATTTAATTGAAATCTTCCTTTGTCGTAACCTACTTATCACTAAGATGATAGGTAGGTATGAGATATTATATTAAATAATAGTCTAATTTCAGAGTTTAACCTCTTTGTATGGTACATTATTCAGTTTAAAAATATACTTTGTCGGTCAGTATAAATAAATCAAGCTTTTATTTAATTCAAGAGCTTATATAAATTCAATTATTGATGTGTCTTATTATTCTGTAAAAATAGCGAATTTGTAGTTAGCAGGTAGTAACACCTCAAATTTTTCACATCAATTTTTTTTTATAAATTAGAGAGTTAAGCATTTTAATTTTTCCTTTAAGTATTAGGATAATTTATAACTCACTTTTAAATACTTGACAGTAGAGAATTTTAATTATTATAGCAAAGTGCAAACGTGACTTGAAAAGGTGAAGTATATACTATTGTTATGATGTAAAATTTATATTCAGAATAATATTATATAGGTAATGTTCAGTAACCAAAAATACTATTATTCAATGAAAATTACCCACTTTCAGCTATACAACAACGCAAGATAAACGAAGTGCGCTCGCGTGTCAGAGTCGTGTTTCTTATCAGGCGTATTTACTTGCTACTCTATAAGTGAACTTAATATGCCCTCGCTCGACCCCTCGGTTCCTTGGCCCGCTTATCATTATCAGCTTGAATAAAATGAGGCGACGGAAGGTAATTAATTCATATTTTGTTACGCTGTCGCACAATTCATTCGTTTGAAATATACTCTAATATTACAATTATTTTTTCCTTTTTCCATTTTTAGTAATTGCTTTTTGTGATTATAATTTCGTTTTTAAATATACTTGATTTGTGATTTTTTTGTTCAACCTGTCTTCAAGAGAAGGAATGCAAAGTGACTGTCGAGACTGTTTGGGGATTCGTTTTCGAATTAACGCCCTGCACCAAACTTGGAAGTGGCTGCATCAAACAATTGCACTACATGAATATTTGATCTCCCTCTCATCAGCTGATACAGATGCCTGCCTGCCTGCTAAGTGCTAATCACTGATTTGTGGTATTTGAACTCTAGTAATAAATATCTAAAATACAAGAACTGAGTGTTATACGTCTGTAAAACTGCCAATCACTCATTCATATAGAAAAGTATCTGCTTGGAAAATGTCTCAATCAATGATGAGAAAGTTTGTTGTTACCAACATGTGTGTTGTGGCTGGACTGACAAGACGCACAAGTGCAAGAAGCCTGGCTATAAGTTCAGCCAAACCAATAAAACAGGATCAGGTATTACCACCAGAGAGGGAAATCACAAAATCTGTCTTTATGTCACAATCAACAGACATCTACACTAATCTAGCAATGGAAGATTGGATGTACCGTAATATGGATTTTTCAAATCACCATGTTATGATGGTGTGGAGGAATGAGCCCTGTGTTGTTATTGGAAGACACCAAAACCCCTGGCTTGAGGCAAATGTACCTTTCTTAGGTGATAAGGAAATTGCTCTTGCTCGACGTAATAGTGGTGGAGGCACAGTGTATCATGACAGAGGAAACCTAAATATAACATTCTTTACCCATCGAGACCGATATGATAGAAAATATAACTTAGAAATTATCAAAAGGGCCTTGTATAGAAGCTTTGGAATAAAATCTCTTATCAACGAGAGACAAGACATTATTGTTAGGGACAAATACAAAGTATCCTTTTTAAATATGAAAATATATTTATTTAATTAGTATAAATAACATTAGAAAGGTATTTTACATTTAATAAAATTATAAGAGTTAAGGAAAACTTTTCCATCAAATTGTTTAAAGTAACAATTACTTAATGAAATCTATTATTATGTTGTAATGTCTGTAAGTTTCCTTAATTAAGATGTTAGATTTCGGGAACAGCTGCTAAGCTAAGCCGTTTAACAGCATACCATCACTGCACACTTCTAGTCAATGCCAACAAGGCTGATCTCAGCAAAGCACTTGCTAAACGAGAGGTGAGTTCTAACATCTACTTATGACTAGATTTATAATAAACAATATGCTTTATGTTTGACTGTATTCCTTTTTTTGCAATTTTTTCTCTAAGATCAATAGTAACTTATACTTTCCTCCTGCATGAGTAACAATTTAATGATATGCACATAAACTACCATTAACACTTTAACAATGCATTCTAGTAAAGACCTTTAGTATTAATTAGATTAATGAAGTGTACAGCAGTCTTTTGTTTTTTAATTTGCTCAGTAACTGTTTATAATTTACATGACTAAAGGGCTCATTAGGGTTTTGAAACTATTTAAGGATTTAAAATTATTCATTTATGTTAGAGGTCGCATCATGCACCATGACTCATGATATATTAGTTTATTAGTAAACCTAGATTATTGTGATACTTCACAGTTTCAAATAGAAAAGTAAGTGTAAGTAATATAGTGTTTGTTTCTTTATAAACGAATTTATAAAGAAACAAACACTATATTACTTATAATATACCTCCTTTACATATACTTTAACAATCGTGTTTATTTAGCTAAAAAGTTGTCTTGGAATAAACTACTAATATGTTTGTGGTAACTAACCTGACCTATCCCCTCCAATCACTCAAGTTAAGGGCGCATAATTTTATATAGCATGGCATACAGACATCAGCGACTCCGTCAACGCCGTCTCCTGTCGTAAATCTGGCGGATCTGGACAACAGAGTAACAGTGGAAAGCCTTCAGACGGCCATCGGATACGAGTACCTTCGCACACCGGCGCTTCATATCGAAGATGCCGGTGAAAGGCATATATCACAACAGAGAGGTTTCCAATTCGTTAATCCCACTGAAGATTGGTATCCAGGTACTTATATATTTTTATCATACATATCTCCTAACTAGTCTTGAGTTCCAAATTTGAATTTCTCGTTTGACGGCTTTTCAGTTTTTGGTTCAGTCAGTTTTTAGAAGATTCTGACAGAGTCTTTGATTCTGTTTTCTGAGATGAATTGTAAATAAGTAATAAATCGCGATGTTTAAATTCATCATATAAATATCACAATGTAGAGTAATATCATATTTGTTTAAAAAAAAATCAAACGCAACAAGATATACAACTTGTGACTGATGAATACTCATTTAAATTATCAATTGACAGGTATTGCAGAATTAAGAAAGGAATTGACGACATGGGAATGGTGCTATGGCAGAACACCAGAGTTCACTGTTAGCCGCTCCTTCCCAGTGCCACCGGAACTTCTCTCGTCCAAACTCTATTCCGCCTCTCAAGAGTTGATCATCTCCATGACTGTGGAGAAGGGCTTAATTAATGACGTCACGCTGAACATCCCGCCCGGTTTAATCGAGTCCGGCTTTCACGGGGAGGCTTCAGTGATAACTCATCTGAAAGGCAAGCGGTTCACTTCAGAAGCACTTGCGGCTCTCGAAAACGCCATGTTGACCCGTCACTTGGGCGGTGACGTCAGAAAGTTGGACGACAAAGAACAATTTGTCGCTAAGTGCTTCGACCAAGTCGTCAACACTGTGTAAATCTGTGTTATACAAAGGTGCTATAGTATAAGTATTATCAGTAAATATGTAGGGGCTGTAGATATCATAAATTACGATAGTTGGTTCAAAGGCCTAACGATATGTAAAATTCCGTTTATAAATTGTTTTGTGTATTTATACTGCTTAAACATAATTTACAAATTACTTGTAATTAATTTGCTTTCGTAGTTGTTAAATTCTGTTAGTGTTATTTTATAGTGTTGTTGCTTACAGTGATATCTTGTATTTCATTCAAGTGAACTGTGATTTTTAACCAACATTTTATGTTAAATAATAATATAAAATGTCACTATTAGGCAAAACACAACACACGATTCGCAGCTTTTGTGTTAATCGCTACAAGAATGCATCATATCATTTGTTTTTAGTTTTTTTTATAAAGTTATGTACAGCCACATAGAAAATAGCAATAGGTACATTTGTTTATCACATGTAGTTTTTACATCCTAGACGGTACTTTTCTGTATGAATTTGTTTTATTAGTTGTTAGATGATTATTTAGCTTTAATTTAATATCTAATTATTTATTAATGGTGTATATGATTTTAACAGTTGTCAAATTATTTTGTGTTAATAAAGACAATAAAGAATATTTTTGTCATTTTCTAATCAAACCCTTGTTTGTTACTATTACATAAGTTGCGTAACAAATTACATCAATTGACAGTGATTACATTACCGGTAATGTTTATGCAACTATTTTGGAGGCATCTCAAGGAGAGGGCTTTATAAAGGATCATAAGTTCGGACAATACTCGTTGATTACGTTAAAATACAGCATGACTAATGTTCGTGAGTGAACAAACTTAGCAATGGTTAGAAATATGCGCGTGTGTCCTCGCACAATAAAAACCTGCTTGGGTCTTCCTCTCGCTTTCAGAAGAGCTGGGTGGTGGTCGATGGCCGGCGCAAGTGAACCTACTCGAGCCAGTACTATCGTACACAGCGACGCGCACGTACGCCATATTTAATCTTGACTCGTTGCCATGACAACCGCGTATACAAAACAATTCTCACGATAATATCCCGTAACAAAACTGAAGTGCTGTGACAATCACTCAAATTATATTTGCAAAGTAAGTATATGTTGCCTCGAATAATATAAAAAAAGGTATAAACATGCAAAAATACATACCAAAGCATATTATTTTATCATATAAAGTAGTAATTCTCAGATTGTATAGGTAGGTATTAATCCTACAAATTATTTAAGTAATTTTGGTTTGGTTCGCTTAGTTTAAAATGTAATAGTTTTAGTTTGGTAAAATTACGATATATTGTCAAATTTAATCTTTAAATATATTAACACTTATATACAGGTTAAGATACCTTTCGATATATGGCGTTTAAGAATTTAAAAAGGGTTTAAACTTTAAAAACAGAAAAATTGAAATTATACATAATTATCGGTAACTATATTGGTGTAAATTTTAAAGTAGAAATGTGCAAATGAAACCGCGATCTAGTCATAAATATTTATTTGGTAAGTATCAATTATATTAGTGATGATTTGTGCAACTTATACCTAAGGCAAATCAAAGTATTCGTTTTGGCAATAGAGAAATAATCTGATGATGCCATTAGGTTATGCAAACTTAATTTCCGGATGACTAAAACTATTTCAAGATAAAATTCAACATTTATTTGTGTGTGGATGATCTTAAAGAGGTTACATTAAATTGGTTATTATATATTACACAATGACTTTATTTAATTGTTATGAACATTATAATGATTAACGTATAGGTACGTCCAATAGTACTGTATTTCTTTGATCGAAGATTATTTTTGTAGATTTTTATGTATATTAGAGTAGGAGGTAACAAATATCGAGGCCGATTCTCGAATAAGGTATACCTGTATGTTTGGTTCCCGGCGGAATAATAATTATATCGGGTGATACTTAATACTTTACACTCACGGGCCTTTTAAAAACTAATAATTATAATAGTACTGTTACTTCTATTGAAGGCAATAAGATCACCTGTTGCCCTCTTATTTATTTAATTGTTCTCATTGGTTTTGGCATTGGTATTGGTTTTAAAATGATTCTTTTACATGCATAAAGTAGTTGTCTCCGAACTTCGTTTCGCTTTATTTTTTACCTATATTAGGCGGCCTTTTTAGTAGCTACATACCAACGCATGTAACATTTTGCTAAGTTAGTATACCTATAGTGATTATTCGCTTTTCAGGCTTAGAACTAAATCCTTCATTTTTTATATACATATATCCAATTTTTCTCTCAATAAAAACCTTCCTTCTTCTGAGTTCAAATAATAAATTAAAGTAACTACTCGAATTAACCTGTCTTCGAGTTAACATATTTTGATGATTTATTTTCTTTAAATAGATGATTAAATTTTTGGGCATATACTTGCAGAGCTCCTGGCTGCTGGTATTTTTCAATATAACTGATATAGCAGTGTATGTAAATGGTTCCTTGCATTATCTTAATATATATAAATCTCGTGTCACAATGTTTGTCCTCAATGGACTCCTAAACCACTTAACCGATTATAATAAAATTCGCACACCGTGCAGTTCGATCCGACTTGAGAGATAGGATAGGTAAGATCTTTAATTATAGTCGCAATTTTATTTTATTGCAAATTATTTGTTTATTATTTGATACAATTCTAACAGATGGCGCTGAGTTAAAGGTAGTTTAGTTTAGGTCCGTGTCGTGGTACCAACGTTTTACACAAGTTCTCCTACGGTTTCCCTTGATTAATTTACTAGTATGTAATATAACAAAAATCTTAGCAACAGCAACGCTTGGCCGAGTCAGCTAGTATAGTATAATAGGTAACATCTTATATGATGGTTTAAAATTAAAGAAGAACGCGAAGGTAGGTAAAATGGCACGGCCAATTTTTTCGTCCAGTAGAACAAAAGTTTTTGCAGCTGATGGCGCCTTCTCACGCCTAGTTGCGTTTGATCCACGGCTTTTTGGCCCTAAATAAGGATTCAGGAGGAGATTCAAAGGATCGTCACTAGTTCTTATAAATATAAAAACATGTGCCAACGGTTTTATTTATTAAAAAGAGGACAACTTGAGGGGTAAACCTTTGTCCTTTACCCTAATTCTATTATATTACCGGATGCTGGAACTCTCTTTCTCTCTTTAATCGGCAGCTAATGTCTGAGTGTCGTGGTGAGCAACGCATCTAGAGCCTACTATCTGTTTCCACCGGTTTCTGTCCAGCACTTCCCTTATGACAGTGTACAGTTTTGAGGACGATGTGTCTTTCACTTGATCGGCCCATCTGGTTTGTGGACTAATTCAGGAAAATAACTCTGGTACATAATAAAGGCAATAATATGATTTACATTTTGTTTTACATCAAGCATTCTGTTAAAGTTAGTTAAAATTATTCTACGTACATCGCTACGAAAGAAACATACACAAGACTAGACTACTAAATATTTATTTACGAAGGACTTAATAAGTAAAGATGTTAACTGAAAACAAATATTAAGAGGTACTTTGCTTCCGTTTAGAAATCAGATATCCGATCGCTTAATAATCGTTATCATTTGAACACGCTCACGCCATTTGTTACAGTAACACTACATAATTGCGCAGTTACTAATATGATGCAAATTCAATTCGTAAATATAATTATAAAAGTCTATATTTACTAAAAATAAAACAATTAATTATCTATGCTTTGATAAAAGCACCAACTTGGAGAAAAGAACATTCCGCCATTCGTGTTAATTTTGTTGTGATTTATTTTTGTCTTCCCCTTTTATCTATTCCGGTTCTAAATATTTACATGTTAATTAACTTAATTATAAACTTGTATTTATAACCGGTGTGCCAAATACGAAAACCTTCATAAGTCTCAATACATACTGAATAGGATGTCAGCAAGAAAAGCCTTGTAGGAAAGCCAGGTGCGTATAAACTGACTCACGAAATTTGGGAAGTAGGTTAATAGTTTGTGGGAAATAATGTCGATTTTTGATAAAATAATCCAATTTTGGTAAACATTATCACAATGTTTTGTGTTGGAATTCACTGCAACCGGTTGCGGTGAATTCCAATACAGATTTAATTACGATAAAATACAAAATAATCAGCGACTGGATTCAAATAAATATGTTTACCGGTGACAGAATCTATAGTTTATAGATAATATATATGTATAGTTATTACCAATATGTTTTAAAAAAATGTTCACCCGTGCAAGGCGGGACAGGCTGCTGGTACTTAGTAGGTAATTGTCTGAATTTCAGTAACGGTAGCAAAACTGAATCTGAAGTTAATCAATTCCGTTTTTTAAACAAAATATTTTTAATTGTTTAAATGGCATACAATATAATTTTTATAAAGAAATCATAATTATAAAAAAAAATTAGTATTATTAATTATTGCGACTATCCATGTACGCAGTATTTGTTTCGAGAGGTAGGATGCTATAACAAATATTTGAAAACATTGTAATAGTGCATTTTTTTCACCAGAGATAAGAACCCGAAATCTTATAACCTCCAGTCCAACATGCTAGTCACTAGACATGTGAGGCTGTTGAATCATAATTGCAGATAAGTAGCGTTCGGTAACTGAGACACGTGTTATTCCCACGTTTGTAATAAGCAAAACTCCACATTTTCAATTGCTTAATTACAGAAGTTAATTACAATCCGCAGCTAGTTAACATCGTACCTATCTTGCGTAAAAATTACGAATGCAGCGAATAATTTTTCAAAGAAAATATAATTTAAATATAATATCTGAACGTTAAACGTATGTAATATTGGTTGGATATGGATGGGACTGTAAGTCAAATGTCATTAAGGAGACTGATTTAGTATTTAATCCAGTGTGTCCCAGAGTGAGGGGATTTAATTGTTAAAGAGGGCTGTTCGAAATTTTATTAAAATTATTAGGACTTTCAATTTCGTTTCGTTAAAAATTTCGTAGTAATTTCTTCTTAAAGCCTATCATTTCAGTTTCTTCTGTGAACAATTAGATTTTATAACATTAAAAATTAGTTACATAGCCATTTTAGACTGGCTAAGATGTTTCACCGCATTAAAAAGGTCGAGAAACACTGTCTTAATCTTTGAATTCTGTCCATAAATTAATAAGACTTTGTAGTGAAACTTACGTTTAATGAATAACATTGCCCGCAGTAAAAATCAAGAAACAAAACAATACTTTTTTAGTCTAGAATGTGTACGAAGTAATGTAATTTTCTATTAATAGAATGATTGTAGGGATTAATGCATTTTTCTTGGTGGTGTATCTCTTATAATATAGTAACAATTTACGCAACGCTTTGCATTGCATATAATCGTAGGTTTGTCGTTAAGGCATATGTAACTCAAAACAATAAGCAAAGTGTAATAAATTGCATAGGATAATCGTTTATAAAATTTACAATCCGTGTAACACCTGCATTTACTTTATTGCGAAACATGTTGCATTACAATACCAAGAATGTAGATATGATGTCATCGTTTAACAAAATTTCAAAATTCATAAATTTTGCACAAATCTAAAAAGCTAGTTTGGTTATTTTTTAGCATTGCATTTAGATTATAGTTGATTTTGACATTCAGATAATGATGGACGCGCGCATCTTGGGATATATATCAAGTTTTTAACACCAAATAAGAAAATCACATGGGAATAAAATAATAACGCTGTGCAATGTGAATACAGAAATTTTGTGATAGTGCAAAAACGATAAACATAAGAAATTCAACAGATATTTGTAAGATAATAGAAAAATATTTTTAGGTAATTATGGCTAACGGTTCGAATGACGAGTCTATATTATCCGTCGTCGATCATCAAAATACAATGTACATATTTCTGATCGATGTACCTAGTTTATGTTAAAAAAACCTACTTATCTACCCATTTCAGAATACAAAGTAAAAACAAAATTACATAACGAATTAGTTTTAACTGTTTTTGTTGTTTATTTAGCAATTAAATTTAATTCTTGGAATCTCATCGATTGGTTTTTATTTTATTCGTATTGCAAACTGTCATTTCAAATGGCAAAGGTTAACTCTGTTTGACTTCTACCTGCAATGTCTCTGCACTCTGAATTGAATGATATTGTGTAACAGTACTAGGATGTATTATTATATTGGCTTCTGATCATTAATTAAAGAACATTATGTGAATAAATATTAAATTATAAGCTCTAAGTAGAAGCCATATAGAGACGAACTAGGCGAGAAAAACTTATATATGTATTTGTTTTGTTCCAGGTGTAACAGTATTTCATTATGGAGAAGGAAAAAATTATGTTCAAGGTAAGAATAATAAATAATTACTCTTGGTGTTTCTACTTATAGCAATACATGAATATGTATGGATTTTTTTAAACCTACCTTGATGTAAATATGAAAGTTTTAGGAAATGACATTATTCTACCTCCTATTACATAAACGGAGACGGGAGAAGGGCGTTTGGTGGTTATAATTTGCCGCTGTAATTACTAAAATAATTTTATTCTTTTAGACACTAATTTCTTCTCCTGGTCATTATTCAGTTAGGCCATGTTTTCGCATTACTACGCATTACACATTAAAAAAACCTTGTTTAAAGGTTATACCCGAACTTATGTAAAAAGATGGCGATAATATGTCAACATTTCAATTAATTGATAACATTTATCCATCGACTCGATGTGGCAGTCTCTAATATGTAATTGATTCGTCAATTGTGTCTGTCATTTATGGTTATTTATCAGTACACGAATTAACTATCAATAAATTTCAAGTGAAAAATCGTTATCGTATTACTCAAAATAAATCCTTAAAATAGACAATAGTATCCTATTTTTAAAAGACAATAATGTCTTTTATTTTTCCTTATTCTCCATCCAGAGCTTATACATTTGGGTTTTCAATCTAGTAATTTTTTAAGACCTATTCCATGAAGAGAAATATCGAATAATCGATTTGCATGTTGTTTACATTGAACTGTTAACACGAATTTGACATTTCGGCCACACCGCGCCGCCCACGGCCACAGACTATAGAAATATTTTAATACTCACTTATGTCAATGTGATAATGATTGATTATATTTCATAAGGGTAAGAACTAAGGATCCACATTTTAAATGGTGCTATAAGAATATGTCATTATGTTTTGAAAATCTATGAAATAATTTCTTTATTCTGAATACTAACATAATATACAATCACGTCGCCTCCTTAAAGTACATGCTATGGCTGAGGCTTTTTACGTACTTATATGTTTTAATAAATAATTCATGCTTCAGCTATCATATTCAGCTAGTTGTACAACCGCTTCCAACTATTTCTTAGACCACAATCGGATCCTATTTTAATTACTGGCACTCTGACTAAGGTACCATGTGAAGTTAACTACTAAGCAAACGGTACATAATATACTTAAAATATTCAGTAACACTAACTATTATTTATCATGGGATACTAAGAATTAAAGAAACTATTTATATTGGTATAAAAACTTCCATAATATTTTTAATCATTTCCCGTTGTAAATTTATAAAACAATAGATGTTTTCGCAGTTTAGATAAACACGTGTCGAATATAAGTTATGTAAATATGATTAACACAATAAATGTAGCGTTGGAAACTATTAAAATATTTAAACATGAGAAATGGAGTCATATCTCTGGTAATGAGATAATAGAGAATTGTATATTCGACAGGAGATTTGTCATTCCATTGTTACCTATAAATATTTTATTTGGAGCTGATAATATCGCAACCACGCACACGTATTGTAATGTTACTTTAAATACTATTATATCATAGTAATCTTATTTAATAGGCAGAGTTTAGTCTAGTAAAATATGTATAATATTTTACAAAAAATGCGCTGGTTGAAAAAAAAATTCGGCTTTTACCGCGCGACTTCTTTAGCGTGAAAACAAGACATTACAGATAATGATCTCAAATTAGTACAAGACATAACCACTGCAGAAAAAACAGGGTTTGTCAAATAACTTTTAAGATTACTTCCTATTATTAGGTTACGTATTCGATAATCATCTATCAGATTATTAATATAAACGTATTTGTATAGTTCAGAGATTGCGTAATTTATAACTTTACATTTTATACTTTTACCACCCTGCACATTTATAGCAAATGTTTATATATTTTTTTGAAATTGCATTTTTAAAATTATCAATATATATATTGAATCGAATCTATATTTAGGTACAGCATACAAATTTTCTAAGTCATTTCTATAAAGTATATCAATATCATGACACTTTAGACCAGTGTCGATAATTTTTGAAACCAAAAAAAATTACAGTAGGATGAAACCCATTAGAAATGCAGGGGAATATGATCAAAATGAAAGGAAAAATAAATTACGGTCGATCCGAGTTCGGGAAGTGGGAGGGGGGTGACTTTTAAGGGGGAAAAATTGTTTATCTTGATTTCCGGCGAAACTACCAGTCCTATGGAAAATAGTTAAATGGCAAAGTTGTAGGTCATAAAAAGATCTACAACTTTGGTATTTACAATTTTTTCACATAACCTCAAAATTTAGGTGAAAAATTCAAAAAACCAAGTTTTTAGTTTTTTATTTATATCTTTTTTTAAAAGTTTTTTTTTTCTACGAAATTTGGTGAAAACTTACCTTATTATGTCCCAAATATACTGTAATTTATTTGATTAAAAATATTTATTTTTTCGCCTCATTTTAACTTAATATCAAAAAAGCAGCCTAATTTTCAATCGAAAATTCTGACGTCAAAATTTCAGCTTTTTTCAAAAAGTTTGGGGGCTTTTTGTTCGTTGAAATATCTACTTTCTGATGGTGTAAAAAAAATATACATTACTATAGGAAATATTATTAGAAAATGCAAAAAATTGAAAAAACCTCAAATTCGAAAATTTTCTTTTAATTATGTACAATTTTGAGGTATTTATTAAAATTTACACTTTAATTACTCAAAAAACGTAAGATTTCATGCTTCATTGATAAACGAAAAAATTGCAAATTAAAATATACTTCTATAATTAACAAAGAAATAAGTTAATAAAGTTAATATTTAATAAGACATCTACAATATTTTGAAAAAGTTGTAGAATCTTCTGTAAATAATATTTGTAGATGCCTATTTATTGCTGTTTTAAGATAATTTATATACCTGAGTGACCTTCGGTGAATTTTGAATTTTTCTTTGAATAAAGTAAATTTCTCACAAATCACTTAGAGTAACTCAGCCTGCAGGTGTATTTTTAAAAACGATGTTGTACACTACTCTGTATCTCGAATACTGGCTAACGGTTTTTACAGCTGCTACGAAATAGCAGGTATGTAGTAAGGCCCAGACCCTCCTAGGTCCATCCCCACTTCTCAATGAAATAACTTACACTGGGCTAAAATTCACCGAAGGTCACTCAGGTATATAAATTATCTTAAAACAGCAATAAATAGGCATCTACAAATATTATTTACAGAAGATTCTACAACTTTTTCAAAATATTGTAGATGTCTTATTAAATATTAACTTTATTAACTTATTTGTTTGTTAATTATAGAAGTATATTTTAATTTGCAATTTTTTCGTTTATCAATGAAGCATGAAATCTTACGTTTTTTGAGTAATTAAAGTGTAAATTTTAATAAATACCTCAAAATTGTACATAATTAAAAGAAAATTTTCGAATTTGTGGTTTTTTCAATTTTTTGCATTTTCTAATAATATTTCCTATAGTAATGTATATTTTTTTTTACACCATCAGAAAGTAGATATTTCAACGAACAAAAAACCCCCAAACTTTTTGAAAAAAGCTGAAATTTTGACGTCAGAATTTTCGATTGAAAATTAGGGTGCTTTTTTGATATTAAGTTAAAATGAGGCGAAAAAATAAATATTTTTAATCAAATAAATTACAGTATATTTGGGACATAATAAGGTAAGTTTTCACCAAATTTCGTAGAAAAAAAAACTTTTTAAATAAGATATAAATAAAAAACCAAAAACTTGGTTTTTTGAATTTTTCACCTAAATTTTGAGGTTATGTGAAAAAATTGTAAATACCAAAGTTGTAGATCTTTTTATGACCTACAACTTTGCCATTTATCTTTTTTCCATAGGACTGGTAGTTTCGCCGGAAATCAAGATAAACAATTTTTCCCCCTTAAAAGTCACCCCCCTCCCACTTCCCGAACTCGGATCGACCGTAATTTATTTTTCCTTTCATTTTGATCATATTCCCCTGCATTTCTAATGGGTTTCATCCTACTGTAATTTTTTTTCGTTTTTTACTATTTTTGAAGGCTTCGGCACTGGTCTACTTGAACTTTAACGTCTAAAAATTTACATATTATAATAATTACTTAAAAGACCTCGAGTTGATCGTGATTCTGTGACATTCCAATCATATCATCCACCAGTTAAAGCCTTCTTACATTGTTTAAACCTTCATCTGTACCTGCCCTAACCTAGCCTTCGAATCCAATTTGTGGCTCACCTTTGTAGTTTTTGAATTATTTTATCTAAATTATTTCTTAAGATAAGCTTGAATAGTTGAATATTAATTGTTACCTTAATAATTACGCAAGCTTTAACAGTATTTTGATAAAATGCATGTTTTGTTTACCTACTAAAATACCAATTAACTTATAAATATTTTTTGTACTTTGTACCCTTGATAAGCAAGAGTATATAGATTTGTTTACTAACTTTAACGTTGACAATTGTTCTAAAAAAAAGACCAAAACATTTTTTATCTGTACAACATAAATAGGTTGCTTTGCTTCTGTGTATACCATTGTCGGATAAATAAATGATCTTTTGGCATGGTCACTTTATAATGCCCGAATATTCATCTGTTACACTCTAGGTGAAAACGTTTACCATGCAAACTATAGAACCTGAAATTGGAGCCTCAACATGAGCCTTAGACTTAGACTAAAATTGTTAGAAGATAATTATGTTGATAAAACATCATCATCAATCATTAAAATTAAACCAATTACCCGGCTGGAAACGTTTATATTTTTTCAATATAAGTATTATATTGAACCAAACATTTTTCCAGATCGGGTTAGTCGGGTGAGTTTCGTTCGCAGAAAATACCTTACCGGTATATGGTAACTAGATGAAAATAAGTTTTTATTTAAATGTGTTGATAACCTTGAAATTGATATTCGTTAAATACGTAGAAGTGAGAGATGCAAACGGGTTCGATGTCACGGCTTTCGCAACGGGTCAAGGTCTTTTTGATGTACACGAATATTTGGATTGAATCTTTGGGTTATAAGTGTATGTTCTCATTAAAAAAAAGAAAAACATAAGATACTCCTACAGTGGTATTCAGAGTTCAGTTATACGCTATAGTATGACTCCGGTATTTTAAAAACATATCAGATATAACACATTTATCGCTTAAAGTCCCTATATTTATTAACGATTATCAAATTATATAGACGCTATTTTTAAGAGATCTTTACCACCTTAATGCTATATCTTTATACATTAGATAACAGATAATTGCAGATGTTTTTGAATAATAACCTAAATCTTTGTCTCAAGAAAAGCTGCTGGTTTAAAATTACTTAAATACTTTAATTTATAGACATCTTAATACACGTACTTGTTATTAAATTATGCACCTACGCAATTAATTGTATCATTACTAAGTATATCTATTGTATTTTAATCAGCTTACACTTTGATTACACGAAGGTTGATCTTGTCACGAAATTGTCTGGAGAGACGAGTTTTGTATAAATATGCTTGAAGATTGGTGATATATTACTAGCAGTCACAAACAATGAAAATACTTCCGCATTTATTGTTAATTTGATTTAAATTTAGTCACAAATATCACATTTGAAATAAATATTATTTAATAAACATTAATGGAGCAAGCAGCCGGCTGGGATGTCGTTGATCTCTTGGAAGATGGGATGGGCTTTAGTATAGGATGCAGCTTGTGTGGACACGTTTGCCCCGTATTAGCTCACTCAGAGAAGTAAAAAAGCTGGGGAAGCCGCAGAGTAGGCAGAAAATAATAAACGGCTCAATGTTGTATACTCTAGAGAGAGCTCATTGGAGTAGAAACTATTGGGCCGTGAGATTCAAGTGCACGGGCGCTTATAAAAGATTTAAATTGGCGCCTAGTAGATAGTACCTTTGACCCCGGCTAAACGATAAAGTATCGCAATACAGCGAGGGAATGAACTGTCACAGAGACCAAACTTTAATAGATAAACTTTTTAAATTTGTTTTAATTTCCTTTTTATTCGTTTTTTTAATTAATATGTTAAAAAAATTGTAAATACTGTATATTTGATTGATATGATTACCAACATATCATAATTAAAAATACTTAACATAAATATATTAGTACGTATCAGTAATACATTCGTGAATAGTATGACAATAGAGTATTAAAAGAATTGTTTACAGTATTTAAAAGATAATTGGACCACTTAGTAGAGCAAAATAAAGTATTTGATAAGAGCTTTAGAAGTGGGACGGATGATAAGAGACACGTGAATAAAGTCTGGCCATAATATTCGACTGCGTTTGTTCTTCTCATTTATGATAACCAAACGTTTGCTTAGAAACAAGTTCTTGTTTACTATTTAAAGAAAAATACTAATAATTGTAACACAATTTTTTCTTATCGCTGGTTTAAAACAAACATTATGGAGCTTCGTGAGTTTTTGCATGGTAACCATTTATTGATTGTGAGTCTACTAGCACTTCATACACTAAAGTTTAATATGAATTTGTAGATTGATAAATATTTGTATGTAAATCAACTATGAATGACTGAAATACTTTCGAACTTTTCCCATAAACTTTTTGGATACGTCTTAAGAAGCCTTTACTTTTATTGAACGTCTTTGAATACGCTTATAAGAGTTTCAAAATATTGTCCCTTGCAATGCAGATGATATCTATGTTTTATTTAATTTATGTAGGTAATTACCACGACAGAAACAATGAAGGCTCTAAATTTCTTAACACTCTTTATAAACTGTCTTAACCCTGATCCACTAATGGTAAAGTTATTCAGTGCCACTTGACTTTTGAGTGACATGCCATTCATTGCGTCGCTTCACTAAATTAAATGTCAAAGTCACTGTTTCAACGTGAGAATCTTGCAGTGCTACGTCTAAAATCTTATATATTACTAAGTATGTAAATATGTATAATATTAATAAGAATCGTAAATTTGTTGTTGCTACAGTTTATAAAATTAGAAGACCTTATTTTAGACCCTTTAGGTTTTAATGAAGGTTTAATAATGTATTTAGAATCAAGGCCGAATAAATTGTTTCGTGTGAAAAAATACTATGGTTCAAATCATCAACCGGATCACCGCATAATATGAAAATCGTGACTAACCCCAGATTGATGTTATTTATAAAATGGAATTTTATTTATTGGTTTAAAAAAAATTGATGTCTTGATCAGTTTTGTGTTCTTTTAATATTATATGTATGATTATATACACAGTTCTTACAATAGAATATAGAATTTAATGACTGAAAAAAAATATTAGAAAAAAGCCTATTTAGACAATGGAAATTAAATGCACTTTCGTACTTTTTATTACAATGTAGATAAATCAAAGGAAATATTTTTTGTTCCTGAATTCTGTTTTTCTTTAACATCACATCAAGATACTTCACTTTTTCTATGTATTGGTAAATAATATAATTATTTTTAATCAAATACTAGTTATAATGCTTATAAGTATTTATCCATAAAAGTCTCAGAGGATATAGCTTAAATTCTTTACAGGGTTCCTGTTAGCTTTATTATGAACTTGGTTCTTTAATGTTTTGCCACATTTATTCAATTTCAAATTAACACTTACACAACAAAGTAAATAGCTATTACGCCTTACGGTTTGATTTGTTTGGTTTTGGCTTCAATTTGGATTAGAAATATTGTAGGTTAAATTAAAGTTAAAACTTTTAAACTATAGACTTAAATTAATTAAATTATCTTACTATATAAGGGAATCTTGTCATGTGATATTATTTGCGTTACGTTGACTACGAAAAACTAGGTAAGCACTTTGTAGAAAATTACCAAATTTTTTGTAATAATTTTGTATATTTCTACAATTTAGAGAAGTTCTCTGGCCTGCTTAAGACAGATTTTTTTTAAACCCAATAGATTATTGATGGAAGATATTTTTCACTCAACCGATGTATATATTTATATAAAAAGTTTAATTGAAGTATTTCTGATAAAAATATCAATGAGAGAAACATATAATCTAGACATTTTAGTTCGTCTGTTACTAATAAGTAGCGCAACAAGCGACCAGCAGCGGTGATTTAAGATTATTAAAACATAATTATGAATGTATTACAGACTAGGAAATAGGAACTTACGGCGTTAATGAAGTTCCTCATACATAACATTATGTGGATATTTCATAAATGTTTCATTACTAGGTTTTGAAACTTAGGGTCGAAATATGTTTGAGGCTAGAACTGAAAATAACGTATTTTGAGCCTCTCATTAAAATAAGAGAATGCTTTCTTTACTTTAGTCTAGATTCCATACTAGTGATAATCCTAGAACTGACGTTATTAGCTGATTTGGATAACCTTTATGACAAGTGCCCCACCCCCGATACAGCTATTCGATATCGGATCACGTTTCCAATTTAAAAAACTTTGTTATATCGTGAATGTCTTCTTACTGCAGATGGATTGGTTTAATATGGTTAGAATTTTATAACTTTAAGTACGGTAGATTCAAGAAAATTACCGCTGAAAGCAGAGATAGCATACTTAAGTTCTTTTTTAACGTTGACTCAAGTATTTTTAATATTTACTTTTAATAAATTACTCAGTTAGAATGAAGCTTGGATTTAATATTCAAGAACTAGTCGCGATTTTTGCGAGTCTTAAGTCGATCGTAAAATGCATGATATTAAAACTGTACTTTATTTTTTATCACTATTATCACACGTCATAAAATATGATTGAGTATATTGTTATTAGCCGCCCACAGACTCCAAACTAAAAGGCTACAAGTAACTGATGAGCATGACCACTCTTACGTAATGCTTACACAACAAATTGCATTCAAATTATGTTTAGTTTTCATTAAACATAAGCCTCTTTGTTTCTTAAGATTTTACTACTAGTTTTTCCTTTTGTTTTTTTTCATATTTGTAAAACAAAATATACCTTTATGACACCCTGTGCAACGCAACGCAATCTAATAAATAATGTAAAATTAAAATATGATATACGCCTTTTTTCGATGCCCAAATTCGATCTTCGAAGTGCAAATTGATGTAGGTGTTGTATGTCAAAATAATGAACGTGCAAATTGAACTTCAAATATGAACTATGTTATATATACACAAAAGGTTAATTTCAATGTATTATAACAGTGGACCATGTAAATTAACTTTAACGTTAAGTTAAAGTTAATTTACATGGTGGTATAACGTTTTATTGTTAAGTAGATTAACAATTATGTATGTGATACTTAAAAATTATGTAGTTTTTATATGACAATATTCAAATTCTTTTTTATAAGCTGATACGATAAATTTTCCTTTCTTCCTTAAGGGAAAATAGAAAATGGAAATTGTTCACTGATCAAGTAATAAACCAGAACCTAATTAGATCTATAATAACTGCTGCGATTAAAATCTAGATCTTCCATTTACTTTCTACAGTAGCGTGAGAAGGGTCATCATATTGCATCAGTTATCGCGTTCAGTTAAATCGCACATTGATAAATCGATTTGCTAGCCCAAATCGGTACGAACTGATGTTTAATCAATGGTTTTAATAGGGAGCTACTGACATTTCCATATAAGAACTTTAGTTGACTGTACAGTTCATAGATTGATAACTATGTATATTGTACATCCAAATTAAAGGAGACCAACAAAAACAAATTTCAATACAATTGAGCTGGAGTAGTATTTTCGACAAAACATGACCAAAAACGCTAAAAATTTTATTTATTATTACGTGTTGGTTTTTCTTAGAAAACCACTACTATAACAACTTTTTCTTATAGGCCATCCACCTTCTGTGGTTGACAACACTCTCGATTTTAGACTCTTAGCGACGCCAGTTTTCTCGTGATGTTTGTCTTCTTCGGTTAACAGTGCTAGTTTTATATCATATTTATAAATTATGTGACAATGTTCAGTGATTATTTGAGTCTTTCTAAACACCTAACCAAGCACGCGACTCTCTCCAGAAAAGAGTAAATTCGGTCGCGTCCCACTCCACTCTGCAACCGTACATATATTTTTTATATTATACTTTTTTTATACAAAACAGATTTAACCATGTACTTACTACGCTCTAAAACGCAATAAAAGATATTAAATTAAGTTACGTGGAGCATATAGCATAGATTTTAATGGTAGTACGTATATAATATCTTAGTGAGAGTAGAGAGGTCATGTTTTGTTTCACGCTCCATTGAATTTTGCACTGGCTATCGGTAAAATGTTTTGAAACTAGAATTTTCCATTCTATACTATATTAAATTGTAGTGTACGTAAGCACTATTTACTTTGCGATATAATGTGTGGATGTTTCTAGATATATTATGTATTTATTTGACGTTTTAATAATCCCACGAAATAAAATGTGCAAGGCCGACTCGTATCATTACATCTGTTTTTTTTTTAAATATTATGAGGCTTAAGCCCTACTGTATATACATAAAATACATAATAAAGACTAAAATAAAAATATTTTTGCTGTATAAATTAAAAACCTGGCGGGGTTTGAAATATTTGAGTTTAAATAACATACAGGTTTTCTTAGAATTATCTTAGTCACACACCGCTGGCTTGGCGACCTAAAAAGTGTCTTGGCATCTGAAACCGAAAGCTTCCAGCGCTCCCTGTCCTGTGCCACCTCTCGGCAATTGATGGCTTTCAGAAGCAGCAGACCCTCCTACATGCTGTCTATCCAGAGGTACCTTGGCCAACCTAATCGTCTCTTAATCTTCTGTCACCACCCGATATTGTCCCATGCGCTCATATAAAAGATGTGATAGAATTAAACAAAGTAAGTTTTACAATCGTGATTTTGTATCATTGATATTTAAGATAAGAACTCAGCTTATAAGCAGGTTCTTAAGAGCATTTAAGGACAAGGTTTTTGTCTAAAATCGCTTTAGATATACATCGTGATCTTTTATATTTAGCAATAACAGATTACTACAACAATTTGCATTATCTATGGATGTCCGAAACACGTAAAAACAATAAAGCAATAAAGAAAGATGATTGAACAGTGTTGCATAACTATAAACTTTTTCTAATTCAAGAGTGATCACTAATCTTATTGCCTCGCATTAGCAAATAGAATATTTACTGAAGGACAATATGTATTGTGAAATTTCCTTTCATGCATTACACGTAGACGTGAAAGTTGCCAAGTTGTGATGACCACAATGAAAAGTATCTTTGAAATCTTATTTGAACAAAGCTTCACGCAACAAAGAACATCTTGATGGACCTTACACGTTCTAAGTTTTCTAAATAAAAGTAGGCACATACACTCTTCTTTAACATATTTTTGTAATCTTTGGCTTTGCTTCTTGGTCTAACGTAATAATCATGGCGAGAAGAGGCGGACGCAACCGCCGCATCGCATGTCGGGAAGCGGACAAGGCTCTGCTGTTACCGCATCCCGCATAAGGCGATTGTTGGTGGGACCTTGGGGTTTTAGTGGGTATGCACAATGGCGAGTCCCACATAACCCTTCTGCACCAAGCAGTCGCGCCGCGGAAGGGTATGCGCAATGCATTTCTAGTAAAAAAAAACTTAAAAATCATGCCATATGGCTAAGCAGTGTTAAATAACATAACACCACACTCAAGGAGCCGCATAACAGGAGTATTGGGGCTTTAATAAAAAAAACGGCTTTTTGAGCGGCTTCTTTTTTGGCATACAATAATAAAAATTAGAATTTTTGAAGTGTTAAGTAAGTTCTTTGTATGTTTAATGCCAATTAAATAAAGCAATCATTTTATATCGCAGCTATACATTGAAAGAAGATGTATTTAATGGAGTTACTACTGTATCTAATTTCCATAACATATACGAATATTGGTTGTTATAATTAATAGATTAATTAATTTTTTATTGATTGCATACGCTTCATTAAGAATAAATTATTTTGAAGGATTTCCAATTGTTTACGAATTCTTACGATTAACTTCTTCATGACCTGAAGCATCGTGTGCATAAATTTATTGTAGAAAACGTAATCAGAAACAATTGTTATTATAAACAAATAGTATTATTATTGTTTATATATTAAATATTTGGTTCGAAAAAATTGTCAACAAACTTATACTGTTTTCTAAAGGTGTAATGTTTATACTAATAACTTACTTCATAGGGATTTAATAATTCCTAAATTTAATAGATGTTGTCTGCCAAATTCACCTTTCATCATAGGAATCTTCATTGGTAATATAAATTATTTCCAACGATCTAAGTGATTGATAAATAATGCTTCTAGTACTGAAAGCATACCTTCTCTAGATAAGCAGAGTTGCGTGATCAATGGTGCACGAATATTACCGTACGAACGTTTTCATATCTTACATTGGTAATCTTCCACAGATGTATGTATAATCGATTTTCACACTGTCCAGTATTTACGAACATAGCATTGTATTCCGCATTCTTCAATCGAGAATTATGTGCATGCAAATCTAACATATGTTTAAGTAAACATATAGTCTCAAATATAGGTATTCATTTTTATGGAAGGTGTGCTAATTTTACATAATAAACTAAACAGTTTCAAATAAGTTTTTTAATAAATTTATTCTTCAAAATCTTAGATAAAGAAAATACCGTACCAATTCTTAAAAGGCCGGCAACGCACTCGCGAGCCCTCTGTCATTGAGAGTGTCCATAGGCGGCGGTATCATTTAACATCAGGTGAGCCTCGTGAACGTTTGTAAAAAAAATTAGAGAATTGACGACTAAAACTGTTGATATATAAAGATTTGCATTTTTTAATTTAATTATAATTAAAAGGCACTAGAGCCTTTAAAAATTAAGCGGTCTCTACGCCTCAAAGACAAAACTGTGAAATTAAAGCGATTAACATTTTGTTCTTAATGCAGCTCTTTAATCCAGTTCAGAGGTCGTATAAAACGTAGACTTACGCCCACAAACTACTTAACAACATTAGCATGACACGTGTTATCTTTGAGTGATTGTATTCACGATATCCAGCGGAAAGTTACATTGTGATTATAAAACAAATGTTCTCATATCTTCATATAGCAGGCACGCAGCTGTCACGAGATTGTATAGATGCGAATTTTAAATATTTGCACAGTATGGTAAATATTTAGGGTTTTATCGTAAAGAAAATATTAGCTTAGTTTTTGTCAAATTTGTATTCTGTCTATTGGTAATTTTAATTGCAACTAGTATTGTGTAACTGCGTACATTTGAAAGTTTTGGCAATAATAAAAATTAATGTATATAGAGCAGTTGTTTGTTTGATATTTATTTATAATTGCCTCTTATTGATAATTGCCTAAGTTATTACGTATGTTGTCTAACTTGTAAGCACTGGTTAATTAGACTTAATTGAGAAGTATCGAATGTGTATTTAAATAGCTAATCTGATGTAACGAGAATTTCTCAAGATAAATGTCGCCGCTCTGCTAATGGTTGCTATTATTAAAATTAAGAAATATGTTTTACTACACACGTCACTCATAGACAGTTACGACTTATTTTTATTAGAAATGATAATTAAATGGCAACTCAATTTACTACATCTGATAACGTGATAGTGAGACTAAGCGAAATAGTATTCACATTTCGTATTTAAATTGTATTAAATGGCATTACATAATGTTTACTTACATCAATAAAAAAACACAAATGAATAAAACATTGAGTGCCCTTGGGGAATCGTAAAATCAAAAACATCCGGTTATTGAAATACAGATAAAAAAGCAAAAAGTACATCAAAAATAGCTTTATGTATTCGGTATAAGGTGTTCGAAATACTTCAATAGCTATTCATTAGACTGATGTAGAGTCACGAACAGTATTTCTAAAAGCATTGGATGACTTGCGCAAGAGTGGAATCGCCAATCGGACGCACTGGGCCGAAAGGGCACAGGTAAATTAGTACCTAGGGCACCTGTAACTTGAAGTAATGTTGTAAACTCAGGTCTGGTAAAACTTTGTCAATATGGTTTTACTGCCTTATGTTTATGAATCTATTGTTAAAAAGCTAATTCGTAATACTTATTCATGCGTCGAGTAAACGTATATTTTAGATACTGCAAGATATAAAGTGGTGCTCCAGTAAAGGAATTGTATAGTTAATGCATTACTCCTGATTCTTTTAATGGTTCAGGCTATTGAGGCGTCATTTGTGATAGCGCAACGGTGCTGTTTACCAATAAAAGTATACATAATTATGTACTAAGTGGATACTTGTCGTTAATCCTATCCCATCACGAATTGTTGTGTCAGTATCTCGGGGTGGACTGCGATAAAATTTATCGTGTAAATTTCAAAACCATGTTCCATATAAATTTTCGTCATGAAATGAATTTAAAGTGTCACAACTTTTCTATAGAGCGAAGTTATTTTAATCGTATTTCGATCTTTTAAAATGGATACATAAGCTATTCAACTCAATTTTTTTCCATTTAAGAAACTCATACTCATACTTTAAGAAACGATGACAAATTTAAAGAAACAATGTACTTTTTTGGAGTTTGGCGACCAGATAGATCCTTAAAAGTGTATTGGTAAGGTGAAAATCTTCCGCGCCTGAGATCTTATTATTCTGTCGTTTACGATTATCTTGGGCTTGATTTTAGTCTCTTTCGTACTAGAATTATGCATTTCATATAATTTTGAATCATTTATTGTTGTGAACCTAGGAAATCCATCAGGAACATCGAACAAACTATTATAGAAACGTTAATATTAGTCGTATTTTTGATGTCCTGTTATATAATTAGGTTTGTGCTTAGCAATAATTTAACCAGGCGTAAATCATTAAGCCACATGGGTAGATAAACACTGTTGTAAATAGTATTTTACCTGTAAATGTTAAACAATGAAATAAATATTCGATAACAAAGTCTACTTTTAGTTATTACAATTGGATTCTCGAATATGCACACATGATGACACTCTGACGCAAATCAGTGCGTCAATAATCAATATTAAAAACTTTTCCTACCATTTATGATATAAATAGAACTTAATTAAAACTCCTATCGTATGCTAAATTTAATGTTATCTTTACGATACACCTTTGACATGTTTATTATGTTGGAAAGTACTATAACGTGAAGACAGTCACGAATACACTAAATAATCAGTCTACATTTGAGACGAACATTATTCGCGTGAGATACAAGACTATGGATCTTTGTGAATATACATATACACCATACAACATACCAGTATGATCGGCAATCTTTCTATCTATGAGCACAGTTATAATTGTCTACTGTCACTAGACATCCTTAAGAAAGGTGGTCCTCATATAGGAATTTAACAACATAAGTAAAGGTATGTTATAATATCAAAAGATCTGAATCTAAAAACAAATAGGTAATCATAGTCTAGTGGCGCAACAACTCTAAACGGTCGATCATTTTTATGATATCGTCTAGTCCCCGACTTTAAACATTTTTTGTTATAGAAAGTAGCCTTAGTGTTCTCATCTTTAAATTTAATTAAACACAATTAAACACAATTAAACACAAGTCTTGTATGACTTAAGTATGCATGTGAGTATGTGTGTGTGTGTGAGCGTAGAAGAAAGAACGCGCGCGCGACCCTTATTTTAATATAAAGATGAGAGAAAATTTTCTTTAAGGTATAAAGATTGCTTCTTAAAAACTAGAAACTATGAAGTTAAAGTGTCAATTGCATCCTTATGACCTCTGCATATATTACACACTCTTTATTTTAATTAAGAGCCTACACATCGTTAACAAATTACGTAATTTTATGTGATGAGTAGACCTTCAAGTGCTAGGTCAGCTATTATTTAATAACATGTCTGTTCGACCATGTTAAGGCCAGGATGGCCTGTTTATCTACCCGCCTCTTAAGATTAGAGTCATATATCACATAAACTTTAGTATTATTCACTGCCATCCTTGTAATAAATAAGCGAGATTAATTTGTTAAATTTAAGCCTGCATTTTTTATGTCAAGAGTAGCTTTGAGTATTCATTGAAGTTTACCTTTTTATATTATATATGCATTATGAAATATCATTGAATCGAAGTCAAAATAAATAAAAAAAAATTCACATAAAATTCTTATCTATTACACAAGGAATAAAAATTGCAATTCATAAAAAATTCAACATAAAAATAAATTACAAAAAAAATCGTAAAATCATAAATTTTATAACGGAAGGATCTCCATCCGTAACCTAAATAATGTTATAATAATACTTTATATGTAAAAGTCAAGCAATATTTGTCTTCACTATTTTATCTCTGCTGTCTGGGCCAATGAACTGATTGACTTCGGTACATTAGTATCGTATTAAAGTACCAATTCGTATAACATGAGTATGACAATATATTTCTATAACTAAAACAATGTGTAGGTACAAATGTGCCAATTCATTTAGATGAGCCCTGTGCATGAATGATTCTAATGCAACGGAGTCCTAGTCGTTAAATTATCATGATAAATTTAATAGAATTTCAATCAAAAATACATAAGAAAAACAAATGCAACAATAGACATGCGGACATCTACGAGAACGTTTTAAAGTGCGTGTTCAAATTATATCTTGTGATAGCTATAGCCAGCTATTTTAATGATGTCATGCCTCTTGAGGAATTTTCTTACTAATCACACACGAGAATTATGACCATAAAAATATTAATAACGTACACAAAGATATTGCCTGCAGAGATATTTATTTATTTATTAAAGAATACCTCATCATATATAATGCAATTTCTATAATATAAGTTACAATCTATGTATTCTAAAATACATGATAATTATGGAAAACATAGATTTTCCAAAAATGTAAAACCATATTTTTATGGCTTTGTATTATTTAAAATAGTAACATATATATATCGTTCGAATAGTGTACTTGGAGTAGACTATTCGACAGCCAGAACCTGACACTTCATTTTTGATACGAGTACTTGGCACAACTATCGTAAAGTTTGTGTTTAGTCTACGTATCAGTTAAGTCGTTTCTAAAAATACTTGATGTTTGGTTCTTTTTCTGGCAATCAGACTTGTACCCTGAGTCAATAAAGTATACACGAGAAGGAATTGTGTTATCTTATTTAAAAAACAATTAAGTTGATTGATATATTTATTTAATGTATAATTAATATGAAATGTGCATCAAGTTTAGGTAGAAAGTTATGTATTTTTTTATGTTTTGACCTGCATAAAATGAGATTAACTTCAATTGGAACAATGCTCGCGAAGCTATAATAAACGTGTCAAACAATAATTCAGCTTGCAAAGCCTACAATAGCGAATGCAAATTCGATTGTCATACTGAGATTATCGAAATTTTGTTGCGAAATATTATTGTCATATAGGCACGGGCGCCACTGTATGCATAGGAATCTGCTCCGCCCAATTTTATTCCTCTTGGCCTGGAAATAAGTTACTCACTCATAAAGATTTAGATTTTAGATCGATCAATATTATATACCTAACAAGTTCTCAAATGATTCCTTAAAAAAAATGATTACATTCAAATGTTTTAAAGTATTATTAGTTAAATTATAAATTATAAATATTAGTTAAATTATTATATATATCATTCTTAAATTGAGTATTTATTTCAAACAAATTACGAATAAATAGTGAACAATTTCTTTTTATTACTTACCTAAGTTTTCCGCATTATAATAAATGACACATATGACTCAAACATATTGTTATTTATTATAAAGTATATAAATAAAGAAATAATTCCACAAGCATTATTTGTTTGTAGTATTATTATTTAATATTTAAAAGCTTTAAGCTGAATAAATAGATACATAAATTTCATGCCCGATTCGGATTTATATCACGTCTATTAATAGGTGACTGCATCATTAATGGTGTAGGTATATCCACAGATTAGGCAAAGATTTTTATATCATTAGAATTGAAAAGGCCAATTCCGTCACGTCAGCTTTTGCATTAGCGGAATATTTGTAATTGTAATATTAACTAATCGATTAGAATCATAAAGAGCCAATCAAATATATAAAGGCTGAGCATGTAATGCAAGTTAAAATCGGCATTGACATCAATGATGAATTCTAAGTAATATTGATGGCTGGCGTTGAATAGATTTAATTTCTGGTCATAAATTGTGGTAATTTATACTTTATAGTAATAAAATCTCATCCTAATGTCCTTTGCAAAGTCTATACCAACAAATATAATATTAATTTGAAATGTATTTTCATCACATTACAATCGTTTAAACTTAACGTTTCAATTTATAATATTGTTCAAATGGATGGACTTTAAAAAAAGAAAGAAAAATTAGTTCTCTATTTACTTGGTTTGATAAAAAAACATGCCACAGCGGTTAATTAAAAGAAATTATATGTAAAAATCACTTTTTAATTAGCTGACCCGGCGAATTTTATACCGCCAACAGTCGATCTTTCATATTTTATTTTTTAATACTTATTCTGCAATTTGCGACACCGGATCAGCTAGAGATAAAAAAAATGGTATTAAAGATCGAATTTACTTTTAAATATTAAAACGAATCTTTTGTATGGAAATATACATACAAGATAAAGAATCAGCCGAAATCAGTTAAGTTCTTGATATTCGCGCTTAGCAACACAGAGTTTCATTTTTTATTATAGATTGTCAGTTACTTGTTTATGTGGGTCGACTTCCATGAACCAATGATAACAATAGTGATATTTTTTTAACTCAAAAAAGCTGTTTAAACTTTTTGCGGTTACCGTGTTGTACCTTGGTGCCTGAAGGGTTAAACCACCAGACATTTTAAATTTTGTATAAACTAAAGAGGTAACACATTAAGTGCTCTTTTTTCCGATGTGGAGCCAAGTGGAGCGGGGCCATAGTAGCGGTGCGAGCTCGGTTCCGTGCGCGCGTCCCGTTCATTTTTTCAAAGCATTGCCATTGCTAGCTCTCGGATCCGAGTATTCGGTACCCAACGTGCTAAATGTCGACCACTCGAATCCAAAAAAAAATTTTTTTTAATAAATATTTTCAAACATTCATATTTACTTAATCATAATTCGCCATAAAAACTTTTGGTTTACTACTTTGTATCTACTGTTTATGCATTCAATGTGCTAAAAAATACATTTAATACAAAAAAACGAAACAAAAACTTTACAACAAATATTTATTTAGGAATATTAAGTATCAGTCCATAATTATTAAATGGTATGAATTAAACATTTTCTTTTTATTCATACAATGGAACAAGACACGACGCTCATTGCTCTGACCTAATCACCCACGCTCAGATAGATGAGTTCGTGATCTTACAATCTATATTATTACTTAGCTTCCGGATCTTGTAATTTATTCGAAATCAAGGTTTCCAGTAGCTAAAGGAATAAATGTAGGCGGTCTTTGTCCACGTTTTGGCTTCAACTCTTACTCTTACACAGTATTTACTTATAGAAAACAATATATTAAAAACAAAAAAAACAATATTTTACCTTAAAATAAAAGCGGAACGCTGCCAGTATCTTCGGAAACTTGCCTAAAGAGACTTCTTTTAATAATATATTTTTTGGATTATTAGTAGCTTTTCTACTCTATATATATAAAACTGAAGTTAAATGGAATATTTACTTTTATTAATAAAGTATTCATATTGGAAAAAAGCGCGAGATTTTTTAAACCTACTATCGTAGAGGAAAGGATTAGCCTGTTATAGAAGAACCTATTTGTATTGCGTTAAATAATTATAAAAAAAAAATATTAATTACTTACTTATGACATATTTTAAAATTTTTCAGAACGTATAAAAATTGCTACAAACAATAAATTATTGCGTTTGTTTTTCATACATTTTGCATGTGCGTTTTATTATTAACAATAATAAAACACATGAAACTGCCGAAGTTAATTAAGTATATTTTTGAAAAATAATAAATTAAATACTAAAAATGTGATCGCCTAGTTTTTTTTAACTTGATTAAAATGATTTATTTCACGTTGTTCCTTTCTTTAAAAATACTATGTTTCTTAAGAAGAATTATTATTTTCTGTCCATTCTCTTGATTGGCATCAAAAAAATTAGGAGGTTTTTTCATATTTGAGTCAGTACGATTTCCAAAACTATTAAAAAATAAATAAATTCGTTTTCAGCAAAATATTTTATCTACGATATTTATAATACTTTTCCTTGATGTCCCATATTCTTGAGACGCTTGTATATTATATTGAATTCGCTATATGATATTTTTTAAAGAATTATTAATACATAATAGCAAGACATACAACTTTAATGAGGTAGAGTTACATAAGCCGATATGTATTTTATTTCTCCGAGAATTGAACCATATTTTTTACAATTACGGTATTTGTTTTTCAACCGTCTGTTGAATCGTTTAGATATTTATAATTGCTCTTTCATCATACTCAGTGTGTCAAGGTATCATCTTCCCAGTGATTCATTGCGCGTAGGAACAATATATTGTTAAAAACAGGTGCTTACACCTACTTTATATGAAATATAATAGTGTAATTAGTTTTGATTTAAAACAGTAGGAGAAGATATTTCACATGTAACCGACAGACTATATTTATAAAAATAGATTATTTCATAATTACTAAATATTTACAACTTCTAATTAAATTTTGAAGATGGCAAGGGAGCAACGAAATGTTGTAATTAAAGTAACATTATTGCTAAATCATTTAAATAAAGTACATTGCTACAATATAAAAATAATTATTATTTTTACATTATTTAAAACGATTTTTATAACAACGAAATTATTTAAACTACAAACAAAATTGAAGAACACAAGCGAAACAAAATTCTATGAACATTTATATGAAACAAATGAAATTATTAGTTTCGTCAATATTTTTCCTACAAAAATTGTCGTAAAACATTTCTTATCGCTCACACACTGCGCGTGACCTTTCTATTTAAAGATGCTCATAAGAATTAAACATTAATAAAAATAAAGGACAAACTTAAATGTCAGATAACTCGAATTTCTAGATCTTACTTAACCATCTGGATTCTATTGAAGATGCTTCATGACACTACTAATTAATGCCGCAATATTTTTATAATAAATGAAATACTTAGAAAATAATATGTGATAATGAAATTACTGTGTGATATTTTTACTAACGAGCCGTTAATATGTTGTATTCAATCTTCTCAATTTCTATGCCTAAAGTCATTATTATTTTTTATACCTAGCTGACATGCGCAAATTTAGTACCGCCTAACAGACATTAAATGTCGCGCTAGAGATAAGGTGAATTTGATTTATGGTTTTAATTACACTTTCGCGATGTTCATATTTATATAATATACTGACTTAGTAAGACCAATTGATTTGACATTTTTTTAGTTACATCATTTGTTGTATTCTTAAGTTGCTTGATATTTTATCAATGGTTTACAATAAATAAATTTGTGAATATCACTACCTTACTTGTGATATTCACAAATTTATTTATTGTATGATATTAGCAATAGCCTATTGTAGCAGAATATTTTAATATACAAAGCGGAAAAATACGAGACCCAACCGAAGTTTTAGGCTTGTTTTAGGACAAGGGCGAGACTACTTTTACGAACTCTAATGTAAATAATTCTACGAGAAACAAAGTTTAAACTATCTGAAATTATATAGGTATATTGTAACAGAGATACACTAAGGAACATGAAAGATCTTTCATTATCTGTTATTATAAGCAATCAAACAAGATTTGTCCTAAAGCTTTTCAAAAGATTATTTAACAGCCATTCTATTATGTATTTTAAGATAAATTTAGATTAGATTTTATTATTTTAGAATTTTTTTTGTCAGAATTTAGTAATTCTATAATGAATTTGTCTGATCAAAAATTCTGATGAATTTATCCTTTTCCAGATTATCCATTTCTAACAGGGCTTACTCATTTCATGAGGTTTAAAGTACTCTAGTACTAAAAAAAACTTATTTTACAGACACTAACGTGAGTTTCTTACATTATTTACATGACTCGGGATTTTGAGAGCAATTCAAGTCCTGGTCAGCTGACAGTCCTCATCAATTTGACAAAAAATAACTTTTATATTATGATTGCCATTAGTTTGGGTTATATACTACTGAAATGTTCTCAGATAAAAGCATGTATTACGGTTGGTATTTTAAACATACATAAGGACTTTACGAAAATGACACTTGACACACACTCATCAAATAAAAGCCATGTTTATTGATTAAATATTAACGAAACGTGATATTATTCTTGCGAGCAAAATTTTCGTAAATCTAGTGAAAATGTGAAAAAGAAGAAAAATATACCTTATAAGTAAATAAAAGTAAGATAGTGAATATATCACTTCAATACACAAGCTTTACTACTAATATATTTAAACGTGAATTTGTTTTTTGGTTTAAAATTTATTTATTAGTCACAAGGACTACTGCTTCGATTTAAGAATCTTTTTTGCGTTGGATAGTGAAGAGCTATAGGATTATCGCTACGACAGGAAGATTCTTTCTTAAATCCACACAAAGGCAATTACAGGGTACAAAGCTATTCTAAGAATTGAATGTGAATTCAAAAAACACATGAATGAATGTTTTTGTGAACATTCTGTCACAATGTCATCATTCTCATTCACATATGTATTTGTAAAAAAAACCATTCATAAATACAGTATTCATTATAAATCACGGCTAAAATAAAACTTGTTATAACAAAAATATTTCACGATTACACCGTCTAATGTCAGATCGTTAAAAAATATACTTGACCTTTACACTTTTGAAATGTAAATGCAGTGATTTATTATTTTCAGAATTAGAGTATTTTTTGTGATATAATCGCTCTCACAATTCTGGTATTTAATTATATGTAAATATGCTAAGTGCGTCTGAGATTTATGGATTTGACGAGAGAAACAAAAAATTATGATAATTTTATATTCTCTACTAACTCTACTCTTTATATACATATTTAAAAACATTTACCCAGAAATATAGTAATTGTATCTGATTGGTAGGCATGGTCTGAGTCGGGTGAGGATTGTCCGCAGTGGTCTCAGATACGTCATAATCTTTGTTCTGTGGTGGGTTATAACCTTGCTTGTGTGTTGTACAAAAATGGTCGGCAGTGACGAGATATGGAATGCAGTGGTGAGCATGTAATACTACAGAAGGAGTCAGCAGAACAAGAGAGGGACGAATCCTAGGGATAGAAGACAGGGAATGAATAGGAGAAGATATGCCCATCTCCTACCTTCTATGTAGTGTATACTGCACCGAAGGTTTTTAAGTGTAACATGCCGTTGAGGTCCCGGTAGAATGCGACAGCGACCCCGGAACCTCTGTAGGAACTTCTCGAGGTGGTTTTAGTGGGTATTGTTCACCCAATCTCTGAATAGCAGAGATTTCGGTGTGGATCGAGTCCCACATACCCCTACAAACGCAACGTTTTAGGGCAGGGAATGCGCAAATGCATTTCCACTTCAAAAAAAGGCATGGTCTGAATAAATAGGAAATATTCTATAAATGTTCTATATATTATGTATAATGTTCATGGTTATTTTATCATTTTTTCAATAACATACAAAGTTATAATAAACTAACTAATGGTTGTAGCTACATGATATTATCTATGTTAGTTATGTAAGAAGTAATCGTGACTTCGAGTTGAACGATAAGTAATTTATAATGCACCAGCAAATCTTAGGTCACACATTATTTAAACATTAACCATCAACATTTTGTTAATACGCGATGTATAAAATCTATTCTTATTGTGAAACAATTATTTATATTTTGGGTATCAACCTCACACAAGATATAATATTTAAGGGGTTAGAAAAATAAATAATTAAGTTAAAGTCGGAGTCCAATATAAGTGCGAAAAATATCTGATTCTACGAAAACATACAGAAGGAATAGCAACCAAATACACGAACGGATAATTCGTCCTATTTTGTTTAATAGTAACTGACGTAAGAATGCATTAACATTGAACAACGTGAGAATAAATTAAGTTATATAAAAGTATAACATTATATTGATTTATTAATCGGGTAGGTATTGTAACATTTCATATCTGCATTAGAACAAAGATATCATCAATTGAACTTCAGATCCGAATACCAAAATATAAGGTACCGACCCGCCAACTATGCCGCTGGCATTCGTGTTAATTTCAAAGTTCAAGCTTAAAGGACCCCTTAGTGTAATCAAACAAAGACGAAATGTCAGGTAAAGGTCGTTAAGATTTTATTGTGATCATTGTTAAGGTATTAGTTCGCGGGATTGTATGGTTTGATTTTTTATTGTTGAATTATAAAGTAATAAAAGGTTATGTTTTGAATTATCTTTTATTCATCGCTGAATATGATTACCTTAAAGTAATTCATTTTTCTGAACATTTCATTAATTGTGTTCAGTTCCCATAATTTGTCAAACAGCTAAAAACCAGTCATTAAATATGATAGATAACTGGTTCTATAAGATATATGATTTGTGATAAACACTGTAAAACCTAATAATATATTATTATCATCTTGGGCCACCTAGAATATGAAAATTTATTTTATGCAATGTGGCAAAAACGTAATTTAATATTACTATTCTTTAGATATGACTCTGACAAGTACGATGGATTCAGACGTCTTATACTGTGGATTTAAATCTATCAGTAAATAGCAAACAGGTTAAAGAGGTACATAGTTGGTCTATAGTTTTATATATATGAGATTGGAATATTACACCATACAGACTAATATATTTTATTCTAGAGGTATGTATACTAGAATATGGTATAGATAAAGAACATAAACATAGAGCCTCCACGGAAAATAATTATCTACAGTGGCAAAATGACTTATAATGTTGAGTTTGTAATTACTTACATGTTAAGCTGATATCTGGGTTACACACAGAAGAACGTTCAGTTATATAATGTGTCTACTTGTTCCGTGGCCATCTTGACTACGTGAGGAAGATGATTTTAAGATTTCAGACGTACTTAGGACGTAAGAGAAGGCGGAAACGCCTCACAATTTTATAATAGCATAATTACATGTTTCATAAATACTTTATTTTTAATACTACTAGTAATTTACTGCAATCAAAGTGACACATGCTTTCAATTAAACAATAATTAATTATAAGTTACTTTCGTGTTTACTAGCAACTTTTAAAGACGGTTAAATTCATATAGGTTCTAATAAATTTTAAATATTGATTAATAAATAATTCTCAGTAATCAGATAACCGATTTGTTTCTCTAGTAACTACGTAATTTATACGTTTACAACACAGTGCAAATCTAATACATTATTCCTTTTCGTTTTTTGAGACTCATGCCGGTTTTATCGCGCGTACGGCGAGTGTGAATGCGGTATACAGCCAAGGATCGAGGCTATGGCTTTAGGGATGAGACTCGAACGTTGAAGCCACTGGATTGACTTGATTGATTGATTGCTATTTCCTATAATATAAGTATATATTTTTGTTACAGATTACACAATCAAGTATTTTAAAACTATACCGTTTTGTACGCTCCGGTATTGAACAATTGTATTGATTTTTTGTGGAATTCTATAATCGTTTCTTATGACGTAACATAATGGAAACGATTCACGATCTGAGAATCAGCACACATCTTGATTATGCTTGTGTTGAGGAACTCTATGATAAACGGTTAGCAATTAAGCTAAGCAGTTAATTCTTAAAATCAGTTTATTGTTAAGATTTAAGATGCGGTTATTTTTAAATATTGCGTGATTAAAATAAAGGAAAATGTTATATGATAAGTGATTAAGACAAAGCTTAACGGTAACGCACAACCTCTTATGTCACACGATTACAGTAAGAATGAGATTCAGTATTTGTCTGAAGTTAGTATTTTTTAAAAACTAGAACAGTTAAACTTTAAATCTATGAGTATAAATAACGTGTAATAATATTCACTGGGTACTTTTTGATAAAACATTGTGTGTTTTACTGAGCTTATTATAAACTGTGTTGTATGAAGAATCACCAGTGGCGTGTGCAGGGTGTCCATCAGTTAAGAAATTGCGCAGTGGCCAGCACATTGTTTAGCCGTAATCTGCGCATCGGCCAATGAATGGGAGCTGCTAAATTATTTATCTACTATCTTCTGGATATAATGGGTTGCGTAAAGCATGTTCACATGTTTCCACGGCGAATTCCCACAGTGTGGTGCAACGGTGGTGTGCCATAAGCAGTTCAGTCTAACGCGTTGTCTTGGAGCAACTACTAGAATTTTTCACAGCTTAGTTTTGTGTTTGTGACTTAAACGGTGTTGTGTTGTGCTCTTTGAATGTTTGTGGTTTGTTGGTTTAACGAATGTATGAGGGTCTAATATCTGTCTTTTACATATTCAGCTATTGTTTTACAACGTAATATATAAACATGATAATTACATAAAGTAATTAGTAAATTATTATATTAATTTGGTTGCAAACCCGCTAAGGTAGATTAGCTAATTTAAATAGCGGCTAAGGCCGTTGTCTTAATTTACTTACTTAATAATGCCATATTATATAGATTTACATAGTTTAATTCATTTCTACTAAAGTAACACCAAATAACCATATTAACAAATATAAATGAGGCGTTATTGAAATGGCTTGCTAGTTTGGCAAAATCAACTAGACAAAGAGACATAGAGAAATCAGAAAATATTTTGTAACATTTAATCAGTAATATAGAATAATATTAATATAAAATAAAGTGCGAGGCAATAATCCTATATTTATTTCAATCGGAGTGCCATTTTTTCTGTATTTTATTAACATTAATTTGATAGAGAACGTGTTAAAAGTATATCCACGTTTCCATTTAAAATATAATTCATGATTTTACTTTCTCTGAGGAATTGACTTATAAATTTCATTTAATCATGCGACACTTTAATGGTTGATTTATTTAAGTCACACCCAGGTGATTATATATGATATGTCATAATAATAGTTTAATAATTATCGATTCCGGTGGCATATTCCTACTGTTCGCGTAAGTAAAGGTGCGCGGTACAAGTTGACTAGCGACCTCGTTTTCAAAGGCTAAGTTGTGTGCATAAAAAAATTGACTATATATATCTTTGTCTCAATCCCTACACATTTTAAGTACGTTCATGAACTCATATGTAGTCATAGTTGAGAACGAAATAAATTTATAGTAATTGGTAATTACATACACTGTTGTAATTTGTTGTTTTAAAGGTGAATTCTGAAATTAGGTCCCTATAAATGTTCATACCTTTAACATTCGACAAATTATGTCTGCATATATCAAGGTCTCTCATTGTTATAGGAATTTGATGATACAATCGATGCGATTATGCCAATCATTATTAGATTGAACTGCTCTGTTTGACTGCATATTTGGAAATAAGAAAGGGCATATAATTTCAATATTTTTTATTTACAGGTACGTAATTAAACATATTTGGGTTGTAGTTTTTGTAATATTCACATCAATTTAACTTACAAACAAAATCTATGGCTAGGTTGGTAAACTGGGTAAATTTGTAGAAGGTAATGTTCAATCAGTGAATTCATTGCGAGTTGTGCCTTGTATAGAATTTAATCGCCTTATTTAACTGCTCCGAATGAAAGTAATATTCATTTGATGATGAAATGAAAAGCAATAGATTAAGATCAGGAAGTATAACAAAATGACCTAAGTTATCAGCATTCAAGGCATCTGTTGCAGTAACGGCACATCATTACGAGCACCCTATGCGCCGTTGCACAATCTTTCACTTTTGTTGCTTATGGCCGCCATTGTCGCGCACGCGCTTTACTGAGAACGTTCCCGCGTAAACAGCAAAAAGCGCGGGAACGTCAAAACAATAATAGCCGACATAATTATCCATATTATGTTATCTACCGTATTTCCATTTACAGTATTGCAAATATTCTCATTTCGTTCTTTTTAATTATTCTTTTATTGTGATAGGAAAATATAACATAAATTAGTTTCACTCAGTTCAAATTTTATGTTTGTCTGAATAGTAAAAAAAGTTATGTCTCAGATACTAGATTCTCCAAATTGTTATGCTCACTTAGTTAAGTACGATATGATATTTCCTTTTATTGTTATACCTACTGCAATAACAGCCGGAAATTTGATTACACCAATTCATCCGTGGCATCTTTTAAACAACTTCGTAATAGCTGTATGCGTGAATTTTCAAGATTACTTGATTAAATCAATAAACAAACAAACCACATTCCTTATTCGTCATTTATTACTCCGTGCAGTTCTGATTACGCCGTGACCAGAAGACATGAAACTCGGAACGTTCCTTTAACGATTAAAAATATTATTTATCTAACATGAAAATATTAATTTATTTAACAAGTTATCGAAATTAAACGGACAAAATGGTCAATGGAAACTACGTACTGTATGGCGATAGACCAGCTTCAGAATCTGAAATTGTCGATGACCATGTACATAGGAAAACCGTGGAGCGTAAAGCAAAACGCAAATCTAATAGATCAGCCAACGATCTACAGCGCTCGTTGAACTTAGCGCAGAAGTTAGATAACGAAACAGACTCGGACAAATTCGAAAAGAAAATAAAGGAACCAAGGCTGCTTCGCTACGTTCCAACTACGGAAGTGCAAGAACATTTTGTAGCGGAGAAATTTGAGACATACGACTTGAAACCTATAGAAGAACCAATGAAGAGATACACGTTTGCAAAGAAGCCAAAAAATCACGCAGATGGCTCCATAAACTACGCTTACTCCCGGTCAAGTAGCAGTTGCAGTTCACCTAATGGTAATTTGCCGACTATATCTGAACACGGAGAGCAGTATGGTACATATAGAATTCGATCTATACAGACATCATCGAATGAGGGAATAGGTGAATACCAAACAAAATTTGACAAATATTTTACATCACCAAGAGACGTCAAATCATTCACTGATAAGGTAAAATATACTTTGTATTACCAACTAGTACAAATAATGCGGTAAAGTTTAATTGGAGAAAATGTTTTATACCAATATAACTTTGAATATGTCGAGTAATTGTACATTATTGGCACCTAATAGCTCTTTATAACACACGTGGCTTATATATGCAATTATAGGCTGCACCCTTCGTATAGGCTAACATAATTGCCTCTGAAACTAATTAATGACAGCTTATCTACCCAGTAGACGGTCTACGTTCTCATAAGCGAAGTTTTACTATCTGTCTGTGGGTGGTTTAAGTAATATTTTCTGAGTCTCATAAGCTGTGTTAACTATCGAAATAAAATAAAGAAGAGAATAGATGTCTGTCATTTTATAACCTAACACTACACTAGGTTAGACATACATCTGGAATTCTTTTTTTTTCTACGTTGTAACATCGGTATTCTTACCGAGGTAATTCTTTACCGAATTTTATTTTATTGATCGAATTAAGGAATATTTATGAAAACCTAATGAATAACCACCGTGACACTATTCAATAAAATACTATTATTATTGTATTGGTATATAAAATACTAAGAGGCAAAATATAATTAAGTTTAAAATCGTCTGAAAAGCAGCGATTACAAGTGAGAACGCTCTTTAATAAACGTGGTCTTAAATAACTAAGTTTCCAAGTCCATTGAAAATATTTTTGTTACGAATTGAACCATGGACTTTAGTTAAATGATATGTATACAAATTCAAGATAGCAGTATATTGACGTTAAAAAACAACGTAACTCATTTCGTCGAGTCTCCAGAGACTTTCTCTAGGGTCAAGGGGCACTGTGATGTCTCGTCTCGAACGAGAACAACGCGGTCGTATACACAATCCGCATATATTATTATCCGCATTTTATTGCACTAAGTTGTAATTCCTGAATTCCAAATTATTTGAATAAAATCACGGAAGTATAATAACAATAATAAAAGCCTTTTATTCGCTGACCTTTTTAACTTATTTGCTATTTTTATTAATACAATAGATAGTATTCTTAAATCTAATTCACATAGCAAAATAATAAATTTATTAGCAACCACTTTGGTCAGATTGTCTGTCGACATAGGCCTCTCCAGGCCAATTGTTTCCACGAAAATCACGGAAGTATGAATAATGTAATCCCCTATAAATTATCAAATTACAATTTGGTTCTTTAATATTCGTAAATAACTCAAACACTCCGCTGCCTCCGAAATGAGAGACTTCCTACGCACCCTTGCTGGCTTCAGCCGCAATAGGTTCTCCACCTCGTAAATAACTACCACTTGGTAATTCATGTTAACTTGGATTGAACAGTTCAACTGCTTGATTACTATTAAGGAAGATACATATTTATCTCCGATTTATTAGTACCTATTTCAGTCGACCTATAAGATTATACAATAGCATTATTAAAATATTATATAGTATTTCATAAAAAACGTTCAATAATTAAATAATAGATATCTAATAATTATCTAATAATTGGTCTCTTGGTCAATACCAGGTCTTAAGAGAGCTGTTTATTCTGGGTTCGATTGTCGGCGACACAATCATCGTTTCGAATACGTTCCTATCAGACTATATAAAAAAACAAAATTAATGTCCACTCAGAACTGCTGTCTAAGAATATAAATGAAATATATGCCCGTATTAATAAAAACTTAATTGCAGGGTTCACATCCCGACAGCCTGTATCGTGTGCCTTCAGACCGTGGAAGCAGTACCAGAAAAATCGTCCACACGCTGCGTTTACTTCGATGGCCCGTAGCTCTATTTGGAGTGTGTGTTGCTCTAGCCATATTCGTCTATTTTCTTATGCCTGGTAAGTTTTTTTAATGTGCCTTGTAACCTATTGCCGTTTGTTCTAGTTATTTATTATGAAACCAGATAATTAATATATTATAAATATTTAATAATAATAACAATGTTTTTTTAATATCTATTTTAAATTGTACCTACCTAAGTAAACTTAACCTGAACTTTCTCGATTATAGATAATTTTCAATAATTTCCAACAAATAATGTTAAAGCTACGTAAAATCTACATAAAAAAGTATAGTCTTTGACATTGGGTCTATGATCTATCGTCTTTGATGACGTTTTCTGAACAATTATTACTAGGGAAATATCGAAAAGTTCCCAATAATATGCGATGAAAGTTATTTCGCATAAAAAGCTAATTATCCGCTAATATACATGTAAAACAGTTATTCTGGCCATAAATTACTTTCAAAACAATTATTGTCCTTACTCAAGTACTTTGTTACCCGGATACCTGCTACGAATTCGCTTCATAAATATTCAGGAACTTTCACTGCAGTCGAAGATTTTTAAAACAATAAAAGCTGCAATAAACTGTGTCATATTTTTCGAATATAACCTTATTAATGTTACGTAAGTGAAAATAAGTATAAGATATGGGTATTTTGTCGACTCCAAAGAAATTTATTTTTAGGGCCAAGCTTTCGCTACACAGTTACAATTTATTGTTGGCTGATTTTAGGTAATGGCAAATATGGCAAGACATACAAGTTAAACATATTAACCTAGCATTCTAGCAATGGTGAAATAGCAGGTGTAAATTGTAGACGCAATAATATGTAAAAAAACTTATGGTACCGATATAAAATAATGTTTAGGATTTTTATAACTCTTAGAAAACGGTACAATACAACGCACTGCTGGACAATTCTTTTATTTTTAGTTTTCTTTAATTGGGCCGCATGTTGCACCATGCGTCTTTTATTAAAGGTGATTCTTCTTCTTTTAATGCCTCTCCATTAGCCGTCATATATTGATATATTACTTAATTATTGTATAAAAATTGCATTATATATAATAAAAATAAAATAACTGAAATTAGGAAAAGTACTAAGGTCCTCCCACAGTACAGATAAAAAAGCCGTGTGAAAGACTTGTAGGTGTACCTAACCAACTGCCATAAATATCTAAATACAAAACAAAGCAACATAAGAAGTACTGACACAAAAAGTCGTAAATGCTTCCGTATTAAGTAATCTAACCCTAATTTTGTAAAGAAGGTAATAAATTTTATATATTTATTGATTGTATTTCAGATAGGATAGCTTTGGGCTATTGATTGCTATACTAGCATATACTTTGCATACTAAATTAGTACTTTAGAGACCAACAATTAGAGAATGATTAAAATTGTCCACCTGAGGTAAACTCCTAAATTAGCAAACGTGAGCTGTAAATAAGCTTTATGCCAATAGCTTAGGTCAAGTTGGTTCACTATTTTGAATATGGCAATAATATATGTGTTTAAATTTAAATGTCTAGTTTGAAAATTATTTGGATATCTCGATCAACGCTTACATACAATCTCTCTTCGAGCGGCTTGATCCTTTGGCGTTGCGTAGAGATATGGGGTCACTCTGCATCTTCTACCGCATTTACTATGGAGAGTGTTCAGAGTAGTTGTTCGGATTAATACCTGCAGCTGGGTTTAATCATCGGATGTGGAGGCAGAATACGAAATTCCACCCGTATCACCTCGACGTCCGCCGTTCCACAACTGCGTGTTTTTCAAGGCAGTTTTTGCCGCGCACCACCACTCTGTGGAACCAGCTGCATACTGAAGTATTTCCGAAGCAATTCCTTAGGGTCCTTCAAGAAAAGAGCGTACCAATTCTTAAAAGGCCGGCAACGCACTGGCGAGCCCTCTGGCATTGAGAGTGTCTATGGGCGGCGGTATCACTTAACATCAGGTGAGCCTCCTGCCCGTTTGCCCCCTGTTCTATAAAAAAAAAACCATACTTTAATAGTCTAAAATAATTCCTATAACACATTATATTTTAACAGCCTTAAGTGTTTGGTTGGGTTTTTAATTAAATGAAGTAAAAAAATGCCACAAAAGGTGAAATATATTTTACATATATTCTAATGACGTTCTTGTTCCGGTTGGAATTCTTTGAAAACACATCTCACCTACTTTGTTAATCGAAGATCCTTTAAAAAATCATCGCATTATTTTTATTATATAATTGATAAGGTATTATTAACGACTCACAGGTCAAAGTCAAGATATTCTTACGATGAGACGTGCTAGTGACTTCTTTGAACCCGGCTTTCTCCGTTAAATCAACATGTTTCATCTTTAGTATTACGTCAATTCGAGCACAAATACATTTGTCCTATTTACATACATTGTATTGAATATTCAGTGTGGACATTTAGAGGTGAACACACAAGCGTAAGCATTGCCAAGTCGAAATACAAATAATATAATCTAGGCCATCATTTAACCTTTAGGTAAACAGTTCGTATAAAATTTTACGAGATGTAAAGTCTACGTATCAAATTGCTTTACTGTTTATTATGATACGCCTTTAAATATGTTATTGCTGCGATTTTTAGTTATGGCTGAATAATATTTTATTGGTATAATTACTTTTTATATTGGATACGTTAAAGTATAAAAGTATTCGCCGACTACGTACACGTCAAGTCACGTCGTACAAGCAGGTCATTGGTCTACACCAACGCGCATAGAATTGCAGATAGTTCTCATTTATATCACGGCACAATTTATTGTTCTAGATAACCTGGGTCAAGAATTCGATAAGATAAACGCAACTAATTGGGAAGAGAACTTCTCCAGTGCTCAGTCCTACTCAACTTCCTCTTCGACGTCCGGGCCTCTTAACAGAAATATAAGTAAATCTGTTAACGGTAAGTCACCATTTTATTCACAAAGCGTACTCAAATCTACCTATGGACAAGTTAAATCATTTATTATTTCATTATAGCAGCTTTATTATGTTTTTCATACTAGATTTAACGCTTAAGTTTAAAAAAAAATTAATCGGTCGTCAGTAGTGTCTATCCTGGTTTGAATTATTCATAAAAATATTTTAAAACAGGTACGAAAACTTCTGAAGTAGATTTCAATGAAGCTGATATAATCACAAATATCTCTTCTGTAATCGCAGAATCCAGCACCACAAGAAAATTGCCAATCCCTCCCGTCTTCCCGACCCATATAGAACCCGAGGTACAATATGGAAATGATGACAACAATATAAGAAAACCAAAACTGTTTTTTAATACAAATACACCGGATGAATCCACATTCAGGCCACATATAACGCATCATCCTGAAAAACCTTTGGCGATTTACTTCAAAGATGCTGAAGCTGTATCCACAACGACCACTGAGAAAATTACCACAGAAATAATAAAAAAAGCTGAAACCTCTAATACGTTGCCAAAATTGGAAGAGAAAACCACAAAAACCCCTGTTTTCGCACCACAGCCTAAACCTCAGGTTCCTATAAACGTTGAGTCGCCGGCAGAAATACCGAAAACCTATGAAGCAAGGTTACAGACTACGTATAATTCAAAAATTACGCCTGACATCCAAGAGTATTACAGGCGGCCAGAATATGAATCCAAAGTGAAGTTCACCTCAGGTCATTCAAAACTTTTTGGTATATCTGTAGAGGATTCAGAAAAAATTAAGTCCACAACTCAAAGCTCGTTATATAACACTAGAGTTTCTCCTACACTTCCCACTTGGAAAGATAGAGATTATAGCACTACTAAAAATCCTATTAACTCTCTATCTGATGGTAAGCTTTGATTTGTATTCTGGGAGCATGCGGTGTAAAAATATAATGGACAAGATGGTGCTTAGTTATAACAGCTAATACAAGAATGTTATATATACATTGAATATTATAGAAACTAATCATTAAAAACGTAATATATACAATGATTTACCTAGCAAAATAAATAATATAGATACAAATTTTGCATTTAAAGCACTTTTACGTAAACAAGCGTATAAAGAAGGTCGCCGCGTAGTAAAACTTTAACAAGCGTTGCGTAATGAGTATACTTATTATAATCTTACAACTTAGATTGACTTAATAGCATGCATTTGTGCTTAATAAGATATTTTCTGACCTACATAATATATTTGTTACATCATATTAAAATTATAACAAAAAATTTCAAAGTTATGGCCTGCTATGCCACTCCATGTCCACTCGGTGATGGTTCTTCATTTCCATATTAATAAAATTCGTTTGAATTCTAAATAACTTTACAGTATGTTACGTCACTTTTATTATAGCTAGTATTAATATTTACAGTGCCCCAATGCCGGTCGACGCGTCTTCCACTATGTCGAGGCATCTTGCCCTACGACTTAGCAGGTCTTCCAGCTAGGATTGGAAAGAAAGAAGTGACTTTATTGCTACCACAGATTGAATACCTGGTGGCCACTAACTGTAGTGATCGAGTGCGACACTTCGCTTGTTCACTATTAGAACCAGAATGCAGTCCACCTCCTTTTTCATCGAAACTACCCTGTTATAGTTTGTGTAAAGGTATGACTTTAACATAATTAGTGATTCTAGCAAACAAAATGTTTCTTATACATTATTTTGATTGCTGTGACCGTCCACAAAAACAATACGGTTTCATAATTTCAAAATATTATGGATACATTAGAAAATTCGTGTACACGTACGGACCGTGTTTTTTCTTTTATGTAAATTTTCCCAATTTATTTACAATATAACACAACATTTATGCCACTGGGACAAAAGTATGAAACATAAATAGAAGTGTATACAGCAATTGCTCAAAAATCACCAAAAATTAAAAATGTCCTGCAAAGAATTTGTAATCATTACAATTCTGAAATTAAATTTACGTTCCGGTATATGTTACTGTTAAATTAAAAAAATATGCAATTCGTTGGTTACTTAAAAATATGTATGAGCTCGTGGAACTTTGAGTAATAAATACAATTATAATTTAAATCTAAAGAAATATTCCATAGCCAACTGCTTTGTAAAGATTTCTCCCGATAAAATGGGTTTTCAATTAACGTTGCGTCTTTTTTTCAGCTATCGCGGACAGTTGCGAAGGCTACATACCAACAGAGCTGTCACCGATCTTCAACTGTAACCAGTATTCGAGTAGCAATTGCGCCAACGCACGAAGCCCTTGCTACGACAGAGAGCTTACTTGTGGTGATGGCACCTGTGTGCCCCGGGATTGGATCTGCGACGGAACCCGGGACTGTCCAGGCGGAGAGGATGAAGCGCCTTGTTCCACCTGCGAAGAGAATGAATTCCGGTACACCAATACACGTAATTTGGTTTCGTGATGGCTCATAATTCAAAGACACATTTTTGTGTATATTTAGTGTCTTAGAAAAATTCTTCAATTATTAATATCAAATTCTTCATTAAATTATATCTGATGGAATGACATCAATAGAATATATATTTTTAGCGTCCACAAGGATATTACATTTAAATGTTCCAGTATATTATACTACCAGTCCTAAGTTACTTAGGTATACATATTTATAATATATATTAATTAGAGGAACATTCTGCTGTTTAACTATACAAGCATTCCAGCCATTAAATTTTTGCCTAAAATATCTTGAAATCGAAAATATTAAAATCTTAGTAATTCTCTATCTACTCCGTAACCTAAAACTGAATAATCAAAATAGCTAAAACTAACCGAAGAGTAAAAAACTTGACATTGACAGGTGCCAGTCGGGTCTATGCATTGTGAAGCGTTGGGTCTGCGACGGTTATTCCGACTGCCCAGATGGCGATGACGAAATTGACGAATCATGCCGCTCTCATACGAATGGGGAAGTGCAAGAACCAGGGGAAGAGCTTGCCGGTTCCGCACCTGCTCCTTCCATCCGCAAACCTTACAAACAACCGCAGTCACGTCATTATAATGGTATGTAATATGGAAATAATCGCTTTATTTTTACAGTTTTAAAATCATTACTTAATTATTTTGGAAACATAAACTAGGCAGATTCACATCTATAACTTTCTAGTGGTGTTTCTATCTGCATCTGTTTCTTTGTTCATTTATCTGCATAGCCGAGGAGGTGTGTTCTGTGCATGACATCGTCATAATTTTCTTCATGGTACCAGCAAGTGCTCTATTGCTACATACTTTTCTTGGCTGGTAAGAGCGTCGCTGTCATGTCTATGAGTATTGCTAGTAAATATGAATTAAAAAAAGAAGGAATTGTTCCATAGAGATAGAATCGAACTCTATGAAGATAACACTGCACAGTACTTTCTAATAAATTTAAAGTATTTTTATAAGTACGTAATTTTTTTTTACGTAATAAATAAAAAAATAATAATAAGTACGAAAAAGTAAAAGTAAGCTTTGTTTTTAAAGTATTGAAATATAATTTGTTAAAGTCATAGTAAAATTAAATTAATATTAAGCGACAATTTTATTTCACCTCACAATTTCTGGTAAACAAACTTCTCGCTTTTTATTCTTTATAGATTGATTCATATTGTTAGCTTATCCCTCCGTGTCATATTATGAATTTATAAATGGGACAAAACATATTAATTGAGGCTTCGAAGTGGAGTTTTTTTTTCATTACATCTCGCACCGCACTCGTTGCGAATGCAACATAACACTTGTTTATTAAATATCTTCTACTTTGTAGGAGAAACGGACAGCAAGGAGCTGTTAATGACAAGTGATACAACAAACGCTTTGAAACGTAACTTTACAAGGCGTCCTTCGCCTTCTCGTCTCACGCCCTATTCGAGACCCATGCTTAGGTCCCGCAAAGAACCAGAGCCGACCACGATGGAGAATTTAACAGAAAAATCAGCGGCATCGTATAGAAAAAACTTCAGGAAACAAACCCAAAGAGTACCTGAAAGTAAAAAAGATTTATCCGAAGATATGGATCAATTCTACGTTGACGTGATAAAGGATGATGAACGAACGGCGGAAACTCCTCCACCGGTTGCAACCAAATTGGACAAGAGTATAGACAACTTGGAGAGAGTCATTGATGGAGCTGGATTATTGAGGGTACGTTTTATTAGTATTTAATTAGCGATAAATTTGAAAACCAAAAAAAGTATTGTCACTAACACTTCGCCCCTATTTATCTTTACATTCTAATAGTAATCTTTCGTCTCTTTCTGACAAATTGTATTAAATGTGATGAATAAACAGAAAGTTCCACAAATACGCTATTACTGGAGTATTAAATAAATATAAATATGTAAGGGCGTCAGTAGCGGCCTCGTGGCGGTGTTGATGGTCGTTGTCTATCGTGGGCATTTTGGCAGTTGTATATACAGCAATTTTCAAATTAAGAGCACACCCGTTTTATCTCATGTCATTAATATGCACTTAATAATTTAACACTTAATTACTCTAGCCAAGCTATAATAAATTATTGTAATGTTCAGCGCGCCGTCATATATATGTGTGTGTATAATTCTATTTGTTTTTAAACGAGTTAAATATTTAAATTTCAACAGAAAGCGGCCCTTGCCCGTAAACAGGATTTGTCCCGTGAAATGAACGCTACAGAAGAAGACTTTGGTTACAATAGTGCTCACGCATCGCCATGTCCCAACGAGGAATTACGTTGCGTTGACGGCCGATGTATCACTTTAGCCCAACTCTGTGACGGAACCATAGACTGTAGCGATCACGCCGACGAGGACAATTGCTATACATAAATGGACAGGAACTAAAAATTGTGGATTTAATAAATAAAGCCTTTACAGTGTATTAATAAAGAACGTATAATTTAATGTATTAATCGCTTGTTGAATAGTATTTGAGTTTGCCGCTTCTGCGATAAACGACGCCGAAGTGTATATTTTGGACAGACGGGTTCATCAGAAAAAAAGGGCCTTGAAAAATAATACAGACGACATTATGATTTCCGTCCACATTAATTAAGTTTAGTTTTAGGAAATTAGTGTTAACTTTGAAAACTCGAAAACTTAGCTGTGATACAGAATCATTTTATAGGAAATAAAATCTTCATTTTAATTATTAGCTATTGATTAAATTCATTCGCGATTCATCATTTTAAAATTGTATGTTTACATATTTCGTTATGATTATTAATCAAAATATAGTTTAATATAGATGAAGGTTTGTTAATTTGTTATTAGCTTATTCATAGACGCACCAAAAGCCTAAAATTGTTTTTTTAAATAATTTATAAAGAAAGTAACTACCACACTATATTCATCAGTTAATTGATGTAATACGTCTAAGACCGACAAATATTAAGCAGAATTACAGGGGAATTTTTTTCCTGAATGTCTGAAATTGGACAAGATGTTTACGATAGTAATACATTTTATTTTATTTTTTCATTCACCATACTTTTATTTAAGTACAAAGCAGACGAATCGATTATAATTTCCCAATACATCTCAGTATTTGTCAGGTGTCATTATTTTAAAAATATATTTAATACACATTAATATCGTTAGTGTTAAGTTTTGGTAGTTTTACAATTGTGTTAATTGCGCCGTTATTATTAGTATAAAGTTATAATCCGATTAATAATACATATATCATTCACATACTATAAAATTAAATTGTATACTAATAATATCATAATCTACCTTACATACCTTAATCTACTTGTCTCTGTTTTGGAATTAAATAAATATTACCAAATTACTCACAGATACATTTAGCTACTTTTTTAAGGTATAAGATTGTAAATACACATAGGTTGTAATAATTTATTATTTTGTAAGGACTATAATTAGGATCTCCTTTCGGAATTTTTGTAATTATCCTACACCTTGAAAAGAGGTGTTTTTTTATACCATTAAGTCCAAAGTAATGTCATAATAAAATGTAGAGTAAGCAATTTAAAAAAATCGAATTTAAATACATAATTAAATTCTTATTTATATTATTTCCATAAATAATATAATAAATGTCATATATCATATTATAAGTTACATTATTCGCTAAAATAAGCATTAGTTTTTAGATATTACAGAATCTAAACAATTATCGTAAAATATTCTAAGTTAATAATATCGACGTATAATAATTGTAATGTACCTACTTAAGTCTAATTAAATAGGTCATATTTAAGTCATCGTTTTTTGTAAAAATCAATGTGGTAATTTTTACGCTATTCATTAAATGTTTTATTAAAATATAACATTGTAATTCTGTAGTTTTGTTTTATTGCCTACAAAACATAAACGTTAAAACCACTTCTGTCAGTTCTAACTGTACTTAGTTAACAATCAAAGTCGAGACTGTACGTAGTATGACCCCTGTCAAAAATGTATTTGATCGAACTAAGGTTACCCATACTTTGTATAATTTATGAGCTTAGAAATGAAAAAGGATTTATACAGACGTATACATGACATTGACAGCACATGTGTTGTTTTATATGGTGGCCGCGGCCATTGTACATTTACGCTATATTGTCTCTTTTGTTGCATATTTAAATTTTTTATGACCTTATGCAACAGGCAAACTTTTACGTCAGGCGAAGCAAATTCCCGGATGTCTGTTTTTATTGAAGATTTATAATTACCCATTACTCACATAAGCACAACCATTTATAATTTGCGATTCGAATTAGTTACGGAGTCACGGTGACTCAGAATATCTGCTAGATCTATCGAATTGAGACTAGTATGATAAACGAAAATAATCATTATCTTAATGGTCATACAGTTTATTTTCATTTAATTTGTGAGTTTAACAGTTAAATTTGGCAGTTTTTATGCTATAGCTGTTTTTCATTGAGATAACGAAGCGATTACCTCATCGGCGATCTCAACTACTGTTTCACAAATGTATATAATATTTGATACTATATAAACCACATCTGATTTGATTTTATATGGTCTGTAGGAAATAATAAGAATTGATCGAATCTTAAACAAAGTGAAAACTGAATTGATTCATTTCTGTGGCATTGAGCTCATGGCCAAAAAATTTATATTAAGATTATTACCAACCAACTAAATAAGTTATATTTACCAACCTAACATAATATAAACATTGTATTAATAAACTTTTTAATATAAATAAGCTGTATGTAATAATATCAATGCAAAAAAAAAATCAAATTTGTATAATTAAAAAATACTACAAGTGGAAAGACCGTAATATGTAAGAAAATAGTAGAAAGTGCAAATTTTTGCATTTTGAAATTTCTGCATCGTTTTACTTCTTCCAGATCACCCTTCATATGCCGCGATATGTGCAACGTATGTGTGTGTACATATGTAGATACGTTAATTGTCTTCTCATTATTATTTACTAAAGTAAGTAGTTATAGTAATTTAGCAGATAGCCAGTTAAGCAAGTGTCATCGACCGCGGGGTGGTAGAAAGTGGTGACTCATGCGCACACAGGTCCAGGCTGCCTTGACGATTCATGTTACGAGGTAGCACAGGGCCGGAGTCTCCAATGTATACCAGGAGCAATATAAAAAAATATTTTAAATCTTAGTTTTTGGGAAACAATTAACCAATGCAGTCAGTATAATTAGGTAATGACTTAATGGTAGTTTAGTAGTTTTAAACTATACAGATTTATAAGCACTTATAATGTTTTTTATAATAGGTGGGACATTGTTAAAAATATGTTTTTATAGAGCAGAGGCTCACGGGACTTGCCCAATGTTAAGTTATAGCCCATGAACACTCACACTGCCAGAAGGGTCGCAAGTGCGGTGCCGGTCTAATTAGAATTGATTTTAACGCTTTTATCCTAAGTGAAATTGGTTCGGTATTATTTTTGTGGGCAGCTGCTTCTTTATAGTAGTGGAGCGTGGCCAAAACGGATTTAAAAACCACTAAAAAAATGAATATCTCTACCGTGATGCTGGACAATGAAAGACGCGGCAATCAAGAGCTAGTTTTGAGGTATGTATAGGAACGAGACAGGTTCCACACAAAATCGGGTTCTTAATTGCCTTCATTTTAATGATATAGTTACTGCTTAACTTCCTGAGACAAAAACCTTGTGACGTTCATGAAATAGCAATACTTAAATAAAATAAAATTCGGATGTATGTACGAATTTTTCACGAATTGTTGCCTAACATTTCAACAAAGCACTATATTGTATTAGAATATTTTGCCGTCCGCAAAAAAATAATATACGACGTTTATATGTTATTAACTGAGATGTGAATGCAGTACGTCATGTTGTCTGCGACTATAATCCTTAGTTTCTTTTGTTTAGAAGACTATTAGCTGTACTTCCGTGTAAGTATTAAACTAACCAAATGAGTCAACTTCATATAATTTTGTCAAATACCTAGGTATCCTTTCTTCGATATAACCGGTTATGGACTCCCGACCTAGTCCTCAACTATGCCCACTATTTTCTGTAAGACGACAGGTTTGCAGACGAAGAATGAAAGTAAATAAACACTGCATTCGTGAGGTAAACAAACCAGTTACTGGTTTTTACCTAACTCGATGTTGTTAGACAACCCATAGTACATTTATAACGAATACTTTCTAAATAAGTGTCTCTTGGAACGTTCAATTGAAGTATTTGTGCCATACGACCGCATTTTTTGTAACTAAAAATGTGAAAACTTTAAGCCGTACTTAGATCTCAGTTACCAATAAATTATGCCGATTACCTGCCACGTCATGTGATGATAGCAGAAGCACCCGTAAAACCTTCCCCTAAATGTTTTAATTTAATTTACAACCCTATTTATTCCATATAAAATATTTGATTTACAAACGTTTAACCTAAAATGATAATTGTAAAGCAGACTACAGTACACGTGCGAGTGTTTTACCCCATTTAAAACGGTAATAAACTGTTTAGGTATTACGCTATGTTTTTTTCTATTTGTAATACTATTTTATGTAATTCAATATATGCAAACTTCGTAAATTTTTAATAAAATAACTATCATTATATTGTGGTCATTGAAATTCCACAATATTTTAGCTACTTGGTTGGTTGCCACGAAGTAACGTGGATGGTAGCTTTTTCATCAATATAATGAGATGATTAAAAAAATATGATTTGTAATGATAAATTATTTATGGAAAACCTATATTTACTAAACACAATAACGATGTAGAGTTGTCAAAGAATGCGATTACTTATGGCATTGCTGAACTGAATCGAGTATACTGGTGATTCATTTCTCGGAATTGACCTTGCTATGAGTCATTCGCTAGAAGGCAGAGTTGGGGATACCGCGCCTGTCTGCCGGTTGCTTGCACAGGCACTCTGTAAAAATAATTCCTATTTATTAATCTTTAAGTTAATATTTTACTTTCGCAAAAAATGTGGGTTGGAAAAAAGAGAAGGAAAAATAAATAGTGGCAAATTCATTGATAATTTTTTGTGCTTTTCCCAGTTGGATATCATGATAACAACCATGACGTCATTTATATTATTGAAGGTAAGTAATCAACAGTTTATTATTTACTTGGTAAAAAAAATATTTTAGTATGAATTGTTTTTGAGTCTTTGTATTATTAATTAAGAAATAATAAAAAAGATTTTTATTTGACTACCGTAAGCGTTTGACATTTTGACGTTTACAAATCATAATATAATACGTTAAAAAGAAAAACAAGTGTTCAGATATTTTATCTCTTTCATTTTTCATTCAACGTTGCTCGCAGTGACAAGGAGAGTAGATATTATGAATTATTTCAGTAATAAATAGTATTACCAAACAAGAATTTAACAGGTTAGAAAGAAATAGAATTATGAAACGTAAAGAGTAATTCTGTAAATAAGTGTAATGAAGTGGCTAAAAACTATTAAATATGCAATAATACATGAGAATATACTACAAATGTACAACTAATTTAATTATTTTTGGTTTATTGTGTTGGACCTCGCGAGGCGATTTGATTTATCTTTGTTTTGTTAAGTAGGTATAAAATCATATCACTAGAATATTTTATACGGCGTTTATCAGCTGTGTAACAATAAATATAATTACTTTCCAGACGAACTCGTTTTTGTTGAGAATGAACAGGGAGGATAACGTGAACTGGTTTCATGGAAAGATATCTCGGGAAAATGCCGAGAAACTTCTCAAAGAAGGTGCTTATATTTTGAAAACAATTTTGTTAAAATATGTATATTTACAAACTAAAATTGGGATTGTTCATGATAAGTATGTTTACTTTCCAGAGGGTGAGGATGGTGTGTTTCTAGTTCGTGAGAGTAATACATCACATGGCGATTATGTATTATCAGTTTTGCATCAGGTTTGTTCATTTTCAGCTGTAATATTTAGTATACCAAATATTTTTGACATATCCATTATTAAATTTCTGATTAAAATTTAAGGGTGAGGTTGTACACTATCAAATACGTCGCCATGGAGAAGATGCTTTTTTTTCAATAGAGGAACATACCACAGTTCATGGATTAGATACACTAATACAGCATTACCGAGGTGACTCCAATGGACTAGTAACCCGTCTTTCAGTAGTATGTAAAGGCCAAGCTCCGCCACATGAATCTAGAACACAAGGAACTACCAACCTACTACACAGGTTAGTTAGACATGTGTTTTAATATTTATTATTACAAATTCTGTCTAGTTTACTCATGTAGCCATAAAACTTAATATAAGCTATAGCCTATTATTCACAATAAAAGTATGAAATGTTACGTTGGAATTTTATGTTCTTCAACAATTGGAATTCAAATCATGTATTAGCAATCAACACTAACATTAAATGAATCATATGAGACATGTGTTATGAAGAGACAATACAAATTAGTTATTGTTATCAAATTGTCAGTATACTTTTAACTGTCAATGTAAATAAAACTTACCATATTGAGGTTGCCTTAGAAAACAAAAGGAAATGGAGCATTTAAAAATCTATGTTTACTTATTTTTCTTGAAATGTTGAAATATTTTTTTTTCTATTTGAAATGTTTTTGTTAATACAGTTACAAGTCTAATAAGAATTTGAATTAGGAAGTCTCAATAAGGAATGCTTAACTCAAATTGACCTTAATTTCTCCATACACTTATGTATGTTGTCCTTATCAGTCTCATCAAAAAAATTGAAAATCTAATTGGTGTGCTTTATGATATTTTGTATTATAATTATTTATCTTATTGGATTTGAAGTAAATAAGTTATATTTCCTATTTCAAATACCTTCTTATCACATTTTAAATTGAATTGATTCTAGTAAAATTTACCTCATTTAAATATTTATCTTACATATTGATGAATTTATCAGTATATAAAATCTCTGATTTCTACAAGGCCATTGACCTGCCATTTTTGCTTGCAACACACTGTAAACAGTGACAAGTTTATTGTTGATTTCCTGCTCAGTGCAGTGTTCAATATGATCATACAATAAATATTGAGAGAAGGACACTCATACTTGTACACAAATAGCTCTGACATTTATCACTGGCTCTTCACTTTAATCATATTAACGCAAGGGCTTTTAGGATTGATAAATCACTGGCTTAAATAATTTTTAATACATTATTTCAGACATTAATTTATTGGACAATTTTTATATTCTGAGCACTACGCTAACATCAAGTTCATGACCTGATAATATTTTAAAATGTCTTATTTCTTCCATTTTGTTTTATTAGCAAGTGGGTAGAAATAAGTTATACTTAGGAGTAGAGCCTTTATTACCAATTATTGTTGGTAGCTAACACTAACAGTAGTATTCTAGTATAATAAATAAAATGTCTATAGAAAAACTCCTGTAACTAAGTAATCTCTAAAAAGTGTCTATAACTGTCTTAATATTACCTGTTTATAATCCGTTCACCAGAAAACGATATATAAACTTAATGTAACTGCCCTTGGCATTATAAATTAATATTCACATAGATGATGCCTAAACCTTTTAATATATACAAATTACACCTCCTCAGTAATGTCTGGTTTTTAATAATGTACACAAAAATCTATCAATTAGGAGAGTTGTAATGAGTCATTATGATAAACATTGATTCACCATCGTCAAACAGATGTATAGCCAAACTGTTGCTGGTTGCTATGATGACAACATTCTTAAGATATGACCGATGTGTACACAATGAGCTAATTACAAATATTAAAACAGAACCAATTGTTTTTTTGATATTATTTATTTAAACAAACTCGGTTTATTGGTAAGAGGTTTTAATAGATACTCGTAACAATTATTATTTTACGTGGGTTTTATTAACTCCACATATAAAAGTGATAAATAGGAAATGATCTGTTATAGAATTTCAGTAATTAATGGAAATTTATACCCTAAAAATCATTTATTCATATTTATATAAGACGACTAGTTTACACACGGACTACATTCGTTCAATATTATTTTAATCGTATGACGCAGATTTTAACCTTGATCTACTAAATTACTTTTAAATATAAGTGAGGGTCGTTTGTATTAAAATAATTGCAAATCATCAAATTAATAGGAAAGTATGTAGAGTATACACTAGGCTGGAACTCTCTTGTTTTGGAGGCCAAGACACGTTTTTAGTAGCAGAGCCAGAGGAGATAGGGTGTAGTGAGATAATAATGAATAACAAAAAATATTTGTTATCTTCGATCGATAGATCGATAGATTCATCAGTATAACAGTCTACTATGAATACATAAATTGACAGCATTTTATAGCATTACAAGTGACCCGCCCCAGCTTCGCACGGGTGCAATGCTGATGAAAAGCAGGTTTTTATTATGTATTGTTATTTCCGTCGCTGGAAAGCTCCGATAATATACGCGTTCGATCGCTGCTAAATAAGCTGTAATGGGTTGTATAGATCTATATTAAATGAACAATGTATTCAAGGTATTTAATTGGTTAAGGTTTAATGCTGTATTGGTTAAAATCGCTTCGAAAATTAGCCATTATTTGTCGTAAAAAGTAAATGACAAAAAAATTTATTGTGGTTTATCCATAAGAGATAGATATATACCATCACGGAATTTTCGTTATAAAAAGTTTGACGTTAAATAGAATGACATAGATTCACTGTAAATTGTTTCAGGGCGACGGACGCTGGGGAATTAAACGTGGTATCACAGTTACTAGCTTGCGGTTACCGCAATAGAGATGCAAAGAATCAAGATGGGCAGACCGCTGTTCATATCGCTGCGAGATCTGGAAGGGACAAAATTCTAATGAAGCTTATTGAGAGTGGCGCCACAGTTAATGTACGGGATTCGTTTGGATTCACACCGCTACATGTGAGTCTGTGCAATGAGAAACCTTAAATATCACTGCCTTTTGTGCCTCTTCATAGTCAAGCCTGAGTATTTCGTTGACAGAATGTAGGTATTTAAATTAAATATTTCATACACAACGCCGTCAAATACCGAAAAGATAATCGTCATAGTTGTGTTTTGTTTCCAAAACCATCGTGCTTCGAGGAAAGCTTCGTAGGAAGACCATCTCGGAAACTGCTATAATCCTTTATCAATTGCTTTAATGACGTAGTTAATGTTAATGGGGCAATGAAGAAATCCTTCTAATTAGCCGCGATTGAAATGGTTGGGAACCAGACCGAAAGAGACCCTGTTTTTACCGAGATTTCCATGCAAAATAATCGCAAGTGGGAGCACAAAATATGTATTTTTATTTATTAATAAGAATATTGTTGTTATTTCAGTACACTTGCCAAAATAACTTGCCGAGTACAACGGAACTGCTGATAACGTATGGAAACGCCAATTATCAGATGCGGCACGCGCCAACAGGAAAAGTCCCACTTCATGACGCCGCGCAGAGAGGAAATATTGAATGTGTAAAGGTAAAAAAAATATTACACATGGAACAGTTTATTTATACCATAGAAGTGATTTGATTGTAGAAGCTTTAAATATATTTTTTTTATGTTTGTCAATGAATATTTTCTGTTGCAGGTTTTATTAAAACTTAAGGCTCCAGCCCATCCAAGGACCTTAGCTAAGGAAACTCCAGCTCAATTAGCCAAGCAGTATGGTCACACAGATTGTTATCAATTGCTCAGTAAGTTTCCCTTACGTATAAAATACAGTTTCTCCATAAAAACGCGACAAAAAGCTCTAGAGCGGGTTTTCGTATCACCATAGATAGTGGTTTCTGATGTAGTTTTAAGTGTATAATAATTTCGAATTTATATAAATTAACTGAAATATAACGATTAGTATTAAACAAATCCCAATAAATTTTGTTAAAATACCTACGGATGAAACTCCTGACGTAAGGTAGTTTATAATATTTTATCTGGAAACAGTTAAAAAAGCCATTATGACCATTATAGAGTTCAGTCCTTACAGTTATAAATTATAATTTCTAGAGAATATATAAACTCTTGATGTGATTCAATAAATAGTTAATAATACCAATGGTTTTTAATTTATTTAAAGTAAACATCGAATAATAAACAAAGAATATCTTAATAATAATAGTGAAGAATCAATTTGCTTTTCAAACTTCATTTAGACAAGTGGACCGTAGAAATATAATTTTGCAGAAAACTACAAGACGGAGAATCCAAATACGTGTAGAAGTCAATGGTACCATGGTACATTGAACAGAGAAGAGGCAGTGAAAACCTTAGAGGACTATTGCAAACAGAACGGTTTGAGAGACAAGGCGACGGATGGCGTATACCTCGTACGTTACAGCGAGCGACATACGGGCGCGTACGTTTTAACCATGCTCAGCGAAAATACGCCATATAACTTCATTATTAGGAAAGAGGTAATTATATTATTTCTTTTAAATATGTAAAACGTTTTTAATGTTTTATTTGATATGTATATATTTGAGATCTTTTACTATAAATTTTAATCAAACAAAAATTCAAAAAATAATGTGCCTAGCTTGCTTAGTTTTATTTAAAATTTGGAATAAAATTAAAAATATTGCTCTCATATACTGTAAATTTTCAGAACGAATGGTTATTCATTGATAATGGGCCGTATTTGGAGTCATTAGAGCGATTAATAGAGCATTATACCAGTGTCCTAGATGGACTCCCTACGAAGCTCAGCGTGCCAGTACCGCCTAAACCCAAACCGCCGTTACCTGAGGTAAAGACAATTAATCATTTATCAAAGTAACGTGAGGCTGGTATTTTCCTAAAAATATCTTTCAATTATATTTTAAGAACAGCAAAATACCGCAAAACGTTTAAATTTATCGGTGTTTCTGAAATTTAATTTAATAAATTTGATCTATTATTCAATTCGTATATTCGCTCATTCAAAGATTGGAGAAACGAGGTTTCCCAGGTCAGTTAGTCAAAAAATAATTAAAGGCTAATATTTGCCAAAAAATATACTTATATATTAATAATCAATAACTGAATTAAATCATTGGTTCATTTCAATTACGTTTGATTCCACAATTCTATTACCAGTATTGCCTAGTATAAATTACCAAAAAACACTATTTTACATTTTGCTAATTATTAATAATAATTGTACACATCATGTTATAAATGTACTACCTAGATTCTAGAAGATAAAAACGCTTGGCAATAGTTCTAATTATATTGTTATAATTTGTTTTATTATTTTGTTGTATGTACGTAATGTAAATGTGGTAAATAACAGGACAGATTTGTTTTCTATTTTTTACTTATGTAACTTTAATGACGTTTTGTTTTATGTCATTTTCCTTTGAATAATTGTAATGTAGAGGGAGGGTAAAACTTGCTGAGTTTCTTGCCCGTTCTTCTCAGAACAAGGCCTCCTGGTAGTTTTGTAAACAGATGGCGTAGTTTTTTGCTCTTTCGGGAATTTTGTAAACGTTTTTGACGGTCATAAGCATGCCCTAAGACTAATCTAAACTGAATAAACGAATTTTGATTTGATTGACTAATTATGTATACACTTTAAATCCTTTTGTTTTCGGTTTCAGTTTTCAACAATGCCACGTACGAAGAAACATTCGGCGTGTCGAGTCAATTCAAACCAGTCATTATCTTTAGTGAAAAACGATATATTGAACGACAACAAACCAACTTCGCCTAACAATAACAACGCATTTGAATTGTTAACGAGAAATCTCTCGTTTTCTTCGGACTTTAATAACGATTCTCTTAACAATAACGAAGATCTGGATGGCGACACTTATCAAGTACCTGTGAATAACAGCGCTGTGACGTCTTTGGCTGAAAATTATAATGAAATAGCCATTAATTCTGATGGTCAGCTATCTACACTGCAAGGTAAAAATTAGTAGATTTTTAGCTGATACAAAAAATCCTGTGTTTTTTGAAAATATTTTAAACCAATTTCTGACTTTGAAACCGATTAAAATGAGTATAGCAAAAATTGCCGAGAGTTTAGCCACTCAACTTGGTCATTATAAACATGTAAGAAAAAAAAAGAAATCTATCTGTTTCAAGATCTTTTTCTTTTCTTAATAGGTTCTGATCACCTACTTGAGTTGATCAGTCTTCTGTGCCTGACACACGCCATCTTATTTTTTGGGTCTAAGGCATCCAGGTTTCCTCCCGATATTTTCCTCCGTAAAAATACTATAAAATTTGTGTCTTTATAGAATTTGTACCATTCACGGAATTAACTCTTGGCGCGGTTTTGGGGGAAGGTGAATTTGGTTCCGTATTACGAGCGGTGTATTCGCCACTCGATGCGCCCGCGCAGCAAGTCGCAGTAAAGACCTTGCATGTGCAGCATACGGACTCGAATAAGAGGGAGTTTCTCGCCGAGGCGAAGCTCATGATGACACTACGTCACCGATGTATCGTACGACTTATTGGCGTCTCACTGGTTAGTATGAAAAAAATTTTAAATCGATAAACTTATCATAAATAACTTATAATAAATAAATTATCTTTGTATTCTATATTAAAATGCATATCGAATACAAAGATAATTTATTTATTACAGTTTGTATATATATACAATATATACAAGTCTGATTTTGATAAATTAAAGCGTTCACAAATGTTTTGAAATCATAGACAAGCCGAGGTAGACAAGTTGAATCTGTGGTCCAACGAACAGAACTTAGTAAAGTAGTTATAAGGCAGGCCATAAGCTAAGTAGCATAATAGCAATCTTTGTTTTCCAATATGAAATAACCTTTAGTTAACCGGAATTTATTATTGTCTATTACTCAAACGAAAGAGAAATAGTTTTTGTTTCTATATCTTAAACTTATACTTAACAGGGTCCGCCACTAGCGATGGTGCAAGAGTTGGTACCTCTAGGGTCTCTCCTGGAGTACCTCATCCGTCATCCTGAGAAGGTGTCCCCAGGGTATGAGCTGAGGCTATGGGCTTGCCAGGTGGCCGCTGGGATGCGGTACCTCGAACAAAAGCGATTTGTGCATAGAGACCTTGCAGCAAGGAATATATTGCTTGCCAGCAGGTAATTTTATATACTAAAGAATACCTATACTCTGATTTTTGATTCCGTAGAATTCTGACAGCTATCATTTTTTGACATGTCAGAGATGACAAACCTTTTTGACCGGGCAGATTTTTCAATTTCAATACAAGTCTGAACAGTCATGTTATGTGCGGTGCTCCATATGAAAGGTTCTACGGCGAGTTATAATTATGTCCCTTTTCATTACAAACAGTAAAACACAAAACACAAAATTGGTCACTTAAGTATTTACCTTAATATTTAGTCACCCTTTGCACAAACACTTCTATAAAACAGTTTATATTGCAATGTTGCTTCATCATGCGGAGGTTTCGAAATCTTAAAGGTTGATTGAATTGTGTTTGTTTGAGAAATGTTTAAATAAATTAAATTCAGAACTAGAATTTGCTATACATTCCTATAAGTAGTAGTAGGGAACATAGTTTGGTTAAACAATAAATAAACAAATTAAAATAATAAATAACCACTTCAATATTTGGCTTATTCCAGGCACCAAGCCAAGATTAGTGATTTCGGCCTATCGCGTGCACTATCCGCGGACAGTTCATACTACAAAGCCAGTAGGGGTGGCAAATGGCCGATAAAGTGGTATGCGCCGGAGTCGTACAACTATGGCACCTTCAGTCACGCGAGTGACGTTTGGAGCTATGGGGTCACTTTGTGGGAGATGTTCTCTTACGGGAACCAGCCATACGGAGATATGCGAGGAACTGAGGTGAGGCAATTTTTTTCTTTCGAACAGGGGCAAACGGAGGCTCATATGATTCTTTATAAAGGGGCCTACACAATTTTTAAAAGACCGGCAACGCACTCGCGAGCGTTCTGGCATTGTGTTTCCATGGGCGGCGATATCACTAACCATCAGATGAGCCTCCTGTCTGTTCTATAATTATTTAAAAAAAAATTGTCAATATGTTAATTAACACATACCAATATTCATTAAAACTAAAATCACGATCACGTGGTATACTCGTTCATCTCTTTCTTTTTGTTTAGTTTTACGCTATAAAGGAGAGAGATGATAGAGGTGCTGATAAATGCAATTCAGTATATTCTAGAAGTTAATGTAATTCATGTATATATTTAATTTAAAGTACTTTTATATAACATATTTGCATAGTCAAAGTGTCAAATTCATTAATGTGTTATAAATTAATCACTTTCAGGTAATTCAACTCGTCGAAAGCGGTGAACGCCTCTCTCGTCCCGATAACTGCCCAGACGAGATCTATCAAGTAATGTTAGACTGTTGGGCTTATACGCCCGACATCAGGCCCACATTTGGCAAACTCGTCGACGTCTTTTCCCACCACCCTGATTACGTCAACATCAGCCAGATTGCACTCGAGAACGATGACGTCACCGTCTGACAGCGGGCGAATGTCGCGCCCACAGAGTATAGACAGAGTGCAATGTGGGTGTTGGGTTTCGTACGTCGGGTGGCTGTGTGTTTCTGTATTGGCGGGTTTGATGATGTGGCCTATGTTTGATACCAATGACGTCACTGTCGAAAGCGCCATTTTTACTCAGTAGAAAAAATTATGGGTGTTTAACCATTATTAATTTTTAATATCTGACTCGCTATAGGAACCTTAAAAATGACTTTATGATAAATAATGATTATTATATGATTATGGCCTAGGCTAGATGACGTCCTAAATGTAGGTGAATAAAAATAGAAATCTCAACTAGTATTACAAGTATGGTAAGGTGTGATTATATGTGCCTGAATGTTAACGTAAATAGTAAAATTAATGTACAAAATCTAGTTTATGGACTTCCAGTTAAATATCAATTGAGTTGGCAATTAGCTAATCGAATCCCGTATACAAATTTTATACTAATGTTAGTATGCATTTTTGATGATTATTGCTTTTATAAATGAATTTAGGTGCATATTAAATATTCGTGCTTTTCACGCGTTTTACGAATACGTAAAAAAATACAATGCTTTTATAGTAATTTAAGTGAAACCATTTGATACAATGTGTACATTCCTTCTTCGGGTAGTTTATAGATAATTATTTTATTATATGACTAATATATTTAATAAATATAAGTATAAATACCTTTTAGGATAAAATGCCATAAAACTATATGTATTGCCGTGTTGGTTGTGTTTTGTTTATGTACAAAATTTTAATCGTAGTTACCTAAATTTTCTGTTATTAAAGAATTTATATTAAATTCTATTGTACGAGTCTGATTTAGTATAACATATTATTTTTAATTATTTTAACAGATTATATCGTAATTTTTGTTGAAATGTGATAAACGGTATTTATGACGAATAAAATGAATTCCATATTTCTGTGTTTTATTAGTGAGTTAATAAGTAAAGAGCCCTATAATAATAATTTATAATTCGTTTAGTGTCCTTATAGTTTCGATTTTAGATATAAATCAAGGATTATTGTTCCTTACTTTTATTCTATAATTTAGTTGGTTTGATATTAAACACTCAAATTATTGTCATTCAAACTATGCTTAGTAATGGGATATGGGACAAAACAACTTCAAGTGATTGTTTTCCATATCTATGAGTGAACCCTTTTTGTAACCTAAAAATAGTAGACTGAGTGAGAATGCAAAACGAAACAATTGTGCGCTCGGTTAGAGTGTGATGGGTCAACAGCATCTCTAGTGCAATAGACGTTGATACGTCTTTTTGATGTTGATACGATATTTTAATTTTTATTTCTGTCCGTTATGGGTATTTTTATATTCTCAACAGTTTTTGATTGTGTATAAAATATGACTTTTCTAATGGAGGTCATAGTACAAATAGACATAAAAATAAAATACAGTTGTAATGACACCTTAAGTATTGGGGTACAATCAGGATGATGCCCTAAATCGGGCTAACAAAGTTATACCGACAGCTAAGCCGGAAACTGTTAGAAGATCCTCTCTAGGTTGGCGAAAGACTACCTACACCTCCACTCAGTATAATCGACAAACGAGAAACATACGTCATATTGTAAAAATTCCATTATTTATTGCGTTTCTCTTAAATCTCTAAATTATTAGTATATTTTAAATTTATACACTTTTTATATTAACAAGTCAATAGATGTTTATAAAAACTATCCTGACAGACGACATTCATTATACGGTGGAGGTGGAGTTTCTGAGCGCTCCTCATTAGAATTACCCTCTCTTCCCCTAGTTGGATGCGAATTAAAGGGTGCACTAGGAACTGGTAATACTTGTCTTCTATATATGGGAGGAGTTTCCATGTTTGTGTGAACGACAGCATTCCATAATAAATGGTTCCTCATATCCCCTTCCCGTCGAACTCTGCGTCGATCTCGTCTTGATTCTGGGCGGCGACATCTCAATTGACCATAAGCACAAACACGACGCAGCCACATGTATGTCGCTATAATACCTATCGCCAGTCCTACTTCCAGCCCAATGACAAATGCTTGAAGAGCCGAGAAGTTTCTATCAAACTTCTGGAAAGGCGTCAAAGGCTTTGTTTCATTGCAAATACTCACATCAATTGTCGTATTATTGTTCGCTGTAAGATTCCATATTTCGCCGATATCTACTGGTTTTCTCTCAATATGAACCATAGACATCATCTTTTCAGACATATTAGGTAATCTCTTCTTGCAAAACTTATCGTATGCTATTCCACGGGAAACGATCCATGTTTCGACGGCAATGAAATTTGCATTGCACTGCCAATAATCGTTCCTTAATTCTAGTCTGTTTAGTTTTCTTAAAGGTCGTAAAACATCTAAACTTATGGTGACCAAATAATTTTCACTTATATCTAACTTCTTAAGATTGGGCAGCCTCGTAAATAGACGATCTGGTAAAGACTTTATTCGACAGCTATTGAGATTAAGGACCTGAAAATAAATCTTTCGTTGTAAATAGAATTACTTACTACAAAATAATTAAAAAAAAGTTTTAAAAAGCTGTTTCGTTCTTACAAGGAAAAATGGGTTTGTACCATACTATATGGATCCCCCGGTAATAAAACTAGTACTATAAAAATCGTACCTGTAATTTATTGTGCATAATTAAGGGTTCGTTTTTCAACGTCTCCAAGATATTAGACGATAAGTCGAGTATACCCAACTGAGGTGTATGCCAGAATATATCAGAAGGAAAGTATCTTATTCGATTGTTACTCAGGTTTAAATCTACAAGCTGATCTAGCCCGGAGAATGCGTGTAGACCAATCCAAAATATCTGATTGTAAGACAGGTCTAAAACTTGAATGGACGTATATCCCAGCTCCTGAAACCATTATGTCTAATTATATTTTACACACACGTGAATTGCAGTTACATTTATTATAAGGGGTTAAAATTCTTTAATAATTTAAGTAGGAAGGTCTTTATTCAATATAAGATGTATTCATATTTGAGGATAATAATTTGTTATCTTAAGTTTATCAACGTATTAGGTATCTTGTTGTACAAGAGAAACATATTTATGGTAAAACATTGTTTCTATTTTAAGTACATAATGAATTGATTAGTAATTTACTCGATGTCTGTGTGTTCAGTACAGTACGTAAATATACATATTTATTAACAGTTACATTACATTTTCCTTGTTATTGATACGTATGACTGACTCCTTACTATGATGATAAAATTGAATATTCATTGTTACCCTACTTTCTGTACTTAGTCTTACCTTAAAACAAAAATTATCCAGTTCACTAATAACATTGCGACTCAGGCTATAAACTTGCACTTGTTTTGGCACACCCACTGCAACACTTACAATATTTTGATCGACACAACTTGCTCTGTTTAACCCATTTTCTGTATCACAATCACATTGTTTTGGACATAAAACACACAAAGTACTATCCAATGATAAAATTACAAAAAATAACAACATCAACATTTTGATGCGTCTTTAAGCAGTGCATTATAAAATGGTTATGGTCTCAAATTGCAGTGACGCCTACATACGTAAAGTAGAACACTGTGCAAACTGATAAGTATTGTTGTGATTAGATAAACGTAATCATGATATGCTTGTATTGGCCAGTTTTATAAATAATAAATACCAATTATTTGGAAGAAAAAAAAAAGTAAAACTTCTCTTTAATCTCATATAAAAATAATTGCACACGTTTTAAGATTACAACATAAAATAAATTTTAGTGAAAAAATAAAGTACCTACCTACAGTACATTTACTACAGTTTAATTTTAAAACATTTTAATAGTACTTTTACATTCGGAAGATCAAATAAATAGGAGAAATCCGTCATCTGGCTTATGTTAGAAAATTCCTTAAACTTAAAAATGTTTTTATTGACTGAGTTAGTGTAGTTAAAACCTTCGTATTTGTTTCACAATCGCACCAATTGTTGAGATTCTGTTAAAGAAAGGATTTATTACAAGTCCATAATCCATACGTATGATCATTTTAAAATGCTTTTGATGGAATATTACATAATTAAAATAATTATGTATATGTGATGGGTATTAAAAAAAAATTGTTAGTTGTAAATACAATTTTAGGTCGCCATAGCAGACCCTTTTGATTTTATCGGATATATTATATTTGGCGGCCACAAATATACTCATTAAGTATATACTTACGTATTTATATAAATACTAGTAGCAATATATTATTATTACAAGTACATAGTCGGTACGTATTCCATTCTACATATGTAATTAAAAGAATGTACGTAATATTATAATTATATTTTTTCTGACTTCGTTGTGCATTATATTTATTTATTTATTAGTATTAGATTATTTGCTAAGAGAGTGAAAGATATCAAAAGGGGTTTGAAAAGCTATTTAGAAAACGAAGAAAATCTTTAAATCAATATCTAATAAGTGAATAATAAAAGAATATAGGTATATTTTATTATTAATGAACATTTTTCTACTTTATTAACATTTTGAGTGCTTTTCAGCAGGCAGTGGTCAGAGAAATTCTCTTTCATTTAAATGTGAGGTTTAGTTAGAAATACTTTTATTATAAATCTAATCCACATGGATAATATAATAAAATGCAATATACTTGTATGGCAAACTTCTTTATTTATAATAACAACTTAACTAAATAATATAGGGTTGTATCTATTATGTGAGTTAGGGGGGGTAACACCTCTTCATGGTATAGTCTATGCTCATAATGGCGTTTCTAACATCATACAGTGAGCCACTCAATCCATCAAATACTATTGCTAATTTGTCAACTGCCAGAGCCTGTAACAAATAATGTACTTTTTTATTTTTTAAAAGTATAGTTTAAATCATACATGGACATGGAAATTTTGTAATGGTTTATCTATACCTGTGACTTTACTAGACAGTTAAATTACATATTTATTTATTTACACTTTGTTACCTTATACAAAAACATACATAAAAATAAGTGATTAGGCAACGGGCGGCCTTATCGCTAACAAGCGATTTCTTCCAAGCAACACTACTATGGAAAAAATTTTTTTACAAAAATGTAAAAGCTAATCTTTGGGTTAATGAGTCACAATTGGCAGGCAGATGATAAATGCTCAAAAAGATTTTTATACAAATTTAAAGACTGAGCTTGTCTGATGTCAAGGGGTAATGAGTGCCAAATCAGTACTTTGCACAGTAAAGTACTGAAGTAAAGGAGTGATAGAATTCAGTTTTATGAGCACCCTTCAAGAAATAGCTAAATAAACCAGCCTCTTACCTACTTATTATAAAATTCTACCTAAATCTGTACATATATCAATAAAAATAAAAATATCTTATGCATATTAATTATATTTATCTTAGGTTTGCTCTAATTGCTTGCTTCATTAACAATATACAAAAAAAACACATATTATTTTATAAACATGCTGCAAAACTTTTGTTTTGATTAAAATCAAAAGATTATGTTTCAAACACAAGCAAGATTCTGAGTAGAGATTTAAAAAGTTTATATCTATTTAAAAATATCACATTAGATTATCCAACCTGTCTTAAGGATGCTTCTGCAATTTGTTCCATTGCTTCAGATTTTTTTAATGCCTCTTGACCTATATAAGTAAGAGCTGCTGCCTGTTTTCCCATTGCATCAATCTGAAAGAAAAATGTATCATTCAGAATTATAATTTGCAATAGCTTTGGTTAACAAAAGTAACATAATACTTTCCAATTTCAATTTTGTACATGTATTTATTGCCATAGTTCAGCACTTATTTTTAGTGAAATATATTTATCATACCATATTACTCATTAGGTTCCAACTTTTTTCTTCAAAATTATTAGTAATCATTCCATCATTATTGGGAACCTCATATACATCATCAACAGACTTGTCTTCTTTATTACACAGCTTGTTTATTATAACTTTATTATTTCCTATAACAATCCTTATATTATTAAGTTATGAAATAAGCAATAATTTTTATAAAAGTACAGCAACAACTTTTTAAGCACCTTCAAAGTTTTATTTGTAAATAAAGAATTATTCAATTTTCGTAAGATGCTTAAATGTAGTCACTGACAATAAAGCGTTCAAAGAGACTAATAATTCAAATATTAAATGGTTTTTCGTTTATTGCAAGCCAATTAGCCATTTTACATTTGGGCTGTCTTTAAGCCAAATTATTTATCACATTTATCAGAAGCACAGATTTTATTAACCAACGCTAAAATAAACCAAAGTTATTATTGAGACATTTTTTTAATGTTTAAAGATTTGTCCTTTTGAATTTTGTTAGTAAAATCAATATACTTCAACAAAGAAAACAAGAACAGACATATCACAGGTACCTTGTTGTACTAATTATAATATAAAAGTGTATTAGTAATTAATTTTTCCCAAAAAGGTCAGATTGTTGTCAGTTTAGAATCCATATAAACTCACTTTTGGTTTGATGTAATTTTATTATCCTCTTATCAATTGATGTAAGGATTAGATGTTCTTTTCCTTGCTTTATTAATCTGCTTTTTACTAGAACATTTCTTCTTTTATCTTGCCAAAACTTCAACAAATAGGAAAAATAAATTTTAATACAAAGATCCACAATAACATTCAAGAGTTATTCATTCAAATTAATATATTATATATTTAACTATAAGTTATCTAATGTACAACAATAAGAATACCTTCATCCAGGCACTAGTACTTTTACGAGCCCCATCAATCGAATTTACAATTTTAGTTAGCTCTTCCCACAGTTTTCTAATTCTATGAAACCCTGCATTTCCATTTCTCAGTTCCTTCCAAGCCATTTCTGGATGCTTTTCTACAAAACTGAGCACTGTTTTTACTTGTGCTGGCGATGGCCGTAATCTCTAAAAATTTTAATTAATGTTATGTACATTCTTAACAATTTAAGTGAAAGTTTACTCTATAATTTATATTCATGTGTTGTGACAATATCTGCTAGGTATTTAGTAACTCGATAGGCTTTAAAATATTTTACTATATATATACATTTTTGTTCGCACAAATTTTACTGTTTATATTGAAAGAGCTTGCGGTTTGAAATTGCCGCACATTGAAAATATTTATACCAGCGTGTTACGCCACAAATGGCATTTTGATAACTTTATAAGATTTCAATATGTATGCATTGAACATACCTTAAATACTCCTTAATTATATTTCAATACCAACTCAACAAGTGTGTTTTTTTACGAACAAGAAGTGTCACCTAGCTCGTGCGGCAAAAATTTACAAAATGCTATCGCAATTAATGGATACCAATAGCAACTCACCATTTTTAAATCTTTAAAATGATTAATTAATGATTGAAAAAATAAAACACCGTTCAACAGTCTTGTAAATAATAGAAATTGAATTGATTTTTTTTACACAACAAAAAACTTGAATTACTTTTTTTTTACGCCCAGGGGGTCTAGTCAAGACGACTTAACAGTAGTGTATGTAGAAAGTCGAAAACTAATTTTGTATGAAACTGACAGCTCATGTCGACAGTTGGTAGCCTAAGGCTCTAAGCCCAAAAAGCGTTCGATCACGGTTTTTGGTAGTCAACGGCCAATTAATGTTTCGGCAGTGTAGAAAAAACAGCGTTTATCCGCCATGTTTTTGCGTGATTTCAAAAGCTGCTGTTTGCAATAATTCAATACAGCTATCCCCATCTTAAATAGCTAAAGTTTCAAAAAACGTTATCAAAATGTCAAAAATGTTAATATTTTTGACGTTCTTAGAATTTTTTTTTGTTAAAATTTTCAGTTATGAATGATTTTAATTTTATCTAGCTTCTTTAAACTAACTCTTATAATTATAATGTTTTAAACTAGACTTAATATTTTCAAGTTCAGAGTTTTAGTTTTTAATGAATCAATGCGGGAATAAAATCATAGACGCAGATAAATATCAATAATGTCAGCAAATTAGTACATAATTTATTACTTCTACTGCAAAGTAGTTTCCTGAAGACTGCAATTCAAACATATTATTAATATTGGATATTTTATTGATACTTACATTGCATGTAAGTTACTGAAATTGTTCTTTAATTTTCAAAACACATTATGTGACTTGTATGATAAAGGTAATTGTTTCTTGTAAACATTATTGACCATTTCATATTGCTTACATTATCTAGGAACTATTTCTATTGTTTCTTCAAAGCGGTACCACAATAGGTTGCTTCTTCATTTTGTAGATTAGTTGTGAAGTCAAATCCTAAAAATATAAAGTATTAGTGCTACTAATTATTGTATACCGCGATTATGCAGGTTCAAAATATTTTATTTCTTCATAATGTTACGAAGACGGGTCAACTGCAATGTTTTTAGATTTTTCCACTACTTAGAGAACTTTTCAGCAGGCTGAAATATGATTTATGACCGTTTCAGGAGAGGGTCAATCACATATTAGAAAATCGAAATTTACATAATGTTGCCGTAGTTTTCAGGAGGCTGAAACATTTTTTCAGTCGGTTTCAGAACACGTATAGATGAATGGTACACAGCAGACCATTTTCAGGCGTTTTCAGGCGTTTTCAGGCGTTTTCAGGCCTGGTTATAACCCTTTGATGAAGGAATATTCTAGAACGAATTTTCAAGGTGTGGGACAAGCACTGATACGCGAAAGAGAGAAAAGATAAGAACCTTCTCGAAGCTAGACCGAGATTTCTAGAACGCCGTACGACAAGCACGTAGCAATGTGCGAAAGAGATAGCAAGTACGCGCGTTCTAGAATTAGGCGATCGCTACTCAGTAGCGCTCCCGCCTAGAAAGTTCTCGTAAACATCGGAAACATCGTTCGAGATTCTTCCCAGGGATATATAAGCGAGCCAAAACGCGATCACTCAGTTCAGTTTTGAATGCGATTCCAAGCGATAAACACCGAAGAGAAAAAGTGCGAATAAGTGCGAACCAGTGATAAAGTACTGAGTGTTTTAAGTGATTAGTGACAGTGTTTCATTGTGTGTGTTATTAGTACTTTTCTGTGCGTAATTACCAGATATTAGTGTACACGAATTCCTCATAGATTTTATTAAAATAAACCCTTGAATAAATCGACGGCAGTTTCTATCCGATCCCCTAGCTCGTAACAATAACAATAATAATTTTTGAGAGAAAATAAAGTAAACCATAATTAATTTTAGCAAACCATTTACATTTATATATTATATCACTTTGCATCTTTCCATAACGTCTACGTACATCGAAAATTATTTAGATGTTGCTCACATTCTTAAGTCCATTTTGCAGCTTTCTATTTCAAATTTACAATAATATTCTAAAGTATTTACTTTTGTTAGGTTTATTAAAGTAACATTAGAAATACATTTCATCCAGAGACAATATGACGGAACAAGGTGCTACGAACAGCAGCTCGGAGCTACGCTGTCGACTTTGCGGTAGTGAATTGACATGCCTCTTGGCTACGAACGAAGCCTTTTCGACAGTACAATTACCCAAAAGCGGTAGTGTATGTCGAAAACTTTTCGACACCAATTTGGCTAGACCCCAAGTATATTATTTATAATATTTATCTGTAGTATGCGGTCCTACTGTTCTGAACAAATTAACAAATTCTATGGTTCGCCGTTCGCAGCACATGGTATGTCTTACCGCTTACGTCTAATCCATTTGTTATGAAATATCGAACACTCCGTTGATACGGCTTTAGACTTCCTATTTGGTTATTTATAATGGCATTGCAGCACATTTAAGATTTTACAGTATCTTGAGTGTTTTAAAAATGTCCGAGTTAAAGTCTTTATTTGACTGTTTCGAAGAGCCACCTTCTAATGAAATATGCTTACAAGTTCCTAGTGTTGACAATCTGGAGACATCGTAAGTATTTTACCTAACCTGTTACTTATAAATTATTAGTAAACTTAAACGATACAGATATCGCGTCATTATTCTACAGTTACATAAATTTTATTTTTACACTACTTTCCATGTGAACCTTATTTTGTTAAAGAACAGGTGAAACAATCCAAAAAAAGAGACCTCACGAACAAGTTGAATATGCAGATACAGAAGTTCAACCAGAGGATAATAAGAAACATAAAACTGATGAAGATGAGAGTGATTTATTAGCAGATCTAAAGTAAGTACTAACAATATGTATAAAATATCATTAGAAACAAAACTCTGATAAATAAAATAACAAAACAAGTATATCTTTTTATATACACCTTTCTGTTTTAGGGACGCTTAAAAAGTAATTTATATATTGTTAGCAAGTTAATTTGTCAGCAGAAATACTATATATGTATAATCCTTAAAAGCACAAAAGTGTTAGAATTACTAAAAATAATTTTAAATTTGTCTTGTTTTTTCAGCTTAGATTTAGCTAATTCTCGAATAGTTATTCATACCCTTGAAACACATGAAGGATGCACTCATGAAGTGGCAGTGCCTCCAAATCATGAATATATACCCCTGGTTCCATTATCTAGTACTCCAGTTAAACAGTATAGTTTCATATTGGATCCATTTCAAAAGGAAGCTATTATGTGCATTGATAATCTGCAATCTGTACTTGTTTCTGCACACACATCAGCTGGAAAAACAGTTGTTGCCGAGTAAGAGTTACTTATTTTTGTCAATATTAATATATTTTTTTAAATTGATAGTAAAATGTGAAACTCAATATATTATGCTCAGTAATAAAATATTATTTTTACCTATATTTCAAAACCTATGTAAAGATAAAATATACTGTTTTGATACAAATATTTGTATACTATTTGACTTATAAATTATTTTACAAATCTAGTACTAGGGTATATTTATATTGTCATTTAAAAAAATTAATGTGTGTTTTAAATTCAGTGTAAATGAATGCCAATAATCTGTTAATAGGTATGCCATAGCATTATCCCTGAAGAAAAAACAAAGAGTTATATACACAACACCCATAAAAGCTTTATCAAATCAGAAATACAGAGAGTTTTCAGAGGAATTTATTGATGTTGGTTTAATTACTGGAGATGTAACAATCAATCCTACTGCATCCTGTCTTATTATGACTACTGAGGTACACACTAGTTAAATTTTCAACTGATTCAAACTTTAAAGAAACATTGATAAAAGTAATCATTTATTACAAAAAAAAAAAATACTGAAAATATATAATACCTAAAATATTTTTTTTATAGTAAAAACATTTACTAAGTATTGTCTTTTTTGGATTTTTTAAATAAAATTTGTTTTGACTACAGATTTTGCGGAATATGTTATACAGAGGATCAGAAATCATGCGTGAGGTTGGTTGGGTTGTGTTTGATGAAATTCACTACATGAGAGATAAAGAAAGAGGTGTTGTGTGGGAAGGTAATTTTAATATAGAAATGTTTATCAATCGTATTATGAGATAAGTACACCATAATCCACTAATAATTCTTTTTACCTGTTACTATTTCTCCTGCTATGCTAATATTTGACATATTAAAAATGATTTAAACCCTTAGTAATAATGCTGTTATCATGTGAGGAAGTGCTTACCTCTACATTTTATATATATATAGGCGAGTTGGATTTTATTCTTACATTATTTAAATATTCTTAGTTTCTAATTGAAGTTATATTATGTATTTCAGAAACTCTGATTCTTCTCCCTGACAATGTTCACTACGTGTTTCTATCTGCTACTATCCCCAACGCACGTCAATTCGCTGAATGGGTGTGTCGTCTTCATTCGCAACCCTGCCACGTGGTCTACACCGAATATCGGCCCACCCCTCTACAGCACTATATATTCCCAGCTGGTGGTGACGGAATCCATCTAGTTGTCGATGAGAAGGTTGGCAAATTTTTTTCATATAACTACTTTTAATTTTTCCTCCAAACTTACAATGTAATGTGATGATATATATTAGCTTATAAATGTCTTATCTATTCTTCAGAAAACAATGTGCATAGGTATTTTCGGAACTCGGGTGTAAACTTTACCTATACTTTACAAATAAAAATTCCTATTGTAGCAACAAAAATAGCGACAAAATCCGCTTAAAGCACATGGCAACGCAGTTGCTAGGTTATGTTTCCAGTATTAATGTATTGGTAGCCATTGCCCATACAAAATGCTTAAATTACAGGGTCAATTCAAAGAAGGCAATTTCAACACAGCCATGACAGTTCTAAGTAACGCCGGAGATGCGGGAAAGGGTGACCAGCGCGGGCGTCGCGGAGGCTTCAAAGGGGGCAATAATAATAATACTAATATTTTCAATATTGTCAAAATGATAATGGAGAGGAATTTTGCCCCAGTAATCATTTTCAGCTTCAGTAAGAAGGATTGTGAGCTATATGCGATGCAAATGGCTAAATTGGACTTCAATACCAGTGAGTACAAAGAAATAGTAGTACAGTTTTCCGATGTTAGTAACAATTTTCTAATTTATTTATTTATTAACACTTCGTTGCATTACATAAAAAGAAAAAAAAATTAAACATAATTTAATGAAAAGCAACTGGCGGCCTTCTCGCTTTAGAGCGATTTCTTCCAGACAACAGGTTTTATGCGTTTTACAATATAAACGCAAATATTTTCGATTTTTTTATACCTCGATACAGTTTAGAAAACTGTTTTCACTCTTCTTTGATAGATGAGTTAAAATTAATCATAGCGAAAAAAATCACCTTAGTATAATAAATATACATTTCTATAAATTGTTCTTTGTGTTCACTAGTCCGTTCTACGCCCTTGATTTGAGAACTGGCAGTAAATGTAAAATTAGAAGCATTTAATATGTACTTTTTTATTTACGTTCATAAGAATTTTGATTTTGAAAAATTAAGTGACGCGATCAGTTGTTTTTTTTTACGTTTTAATATTTAAAAAAAAAAAAACAGGGGTCAAACAGGCAGGAGGCTCACCTGACATATTCTTACTCTAATCAAATGCAATTTTCCTTTTATTACTAATTTGATGTGTATAATAAAAATAAAAATTAATTAATTAAATTTTTAGTTAATAATTAAATTCTTTCATGAATAGGTTTTTGTTGTTTATAACATTATGTATTTCTTAGTTGAAGAAAAGAAGTTGGTCGATGAGGTGTTCAATAATGCAATGGATGTGTTATCTGAGGAGGACAGGAAACTGCCGCAAGTTGAGAATGTCATTCCGTTGCTGAGACGCGGTATCGGAATACATCACGGTGGTCTGCTGCCCATACTTAAGGAGACCATTGAGATTCTTTTCGGATTAGGACTTATTAAGGTATGTTTTAAGTGTAATGTGTTTGAAACTGTTTTACATTGAAAAAAGGACTAAGATTAAGAAATTATATTTATCCATTTAAATTTGTTATGTAAAAAAAATATTACATATATATTGATATGTTCTCACCGTGTATTAATAGCGCGCTCATATAATCGATATTATTAAATGTAATATAATAAAGTAAAAAATTAAACCAAAATAAAAAAACAGACGCGGATATGTGTCTATTGGGACGGGACTGTTATTACAAGATCTATAAATAAAGTAATATTAAATACAAATAAACAAAATGGTTGAAGAAGCTGCCACCTTCAATCCAAAATAAAATGAAAATCTTATCTTTTCGAATGTCAGTTGACTGGATTGGGATTTTAGTTGTATTACATACTTGTATGTGTTTGTAAATTAATGTTTTTTTTTTCAAATTCAGTGTTTAAATAATTTTATTTCAATCGTTAAAATTTACACATAATAATGTATATGTGTTTTATTTAAAGAAACGTTTTTTTTTCTCTTCCAGGCACTATTTGCAACAGAGACTTTCGCTATGGGCCTCAACATGCCGGCGAGAACCGTTGTTTTCACCAATTGCCAGAAATTCGATGGCAAAGATTTCAGATTTGTAAGTTAAATGTATTAATGCTGATTTATGTGTTTAACTAACTATAGGATAAGCGAAGACATTTTATTTACAAGCTTGGGTTATTGTCGATTAGATAAGTATGATTGTTTTGTGTGATGTAACTGATGTATGAAAATTAGACTTGCAACTTATAGTATATTCGGCAGTATACATAGAATAGCCGAATATTAGGCAAAATTATTCAGCTGGATTTTAGCGTAACTTGTACAGACGTGATTGTTTCGCGTTCCTTTGTTTTAAACGCGTAAAAAATCGCACTTCATGAATACCTAATGAAAACCTCACCCTTCTAAATTTTGATTACCACAATTCAAATTACAACACATAGAATCCTCCATTTTTCCAATTCAGAAGATAATTATGAACCAATGTTCGTAATAGAATCATATTTAGTTGATAAAATAAATTGAGGGCCATGAGGGTGGTCCCAAAAATATTTTTAACTCGGCTGATCCGCGCATTCGCATTGTGAACGTGTCGTGGTTGAACATTCGTTGCGTAAGGTTAGATGCAATTTTATAGTGTTTTTTTGAGAATTTCTTGTCAATAGTTACGTCCTCCATTTAGACTATTATAGTGAGTGTTTTTGTGCGTATTCGTGAACTATTATTGTAAGGCAAGGTACAGCATCAGTCCTAACATTTCTTGTTCCCAAAACTAACAATCTATCCATCCTTACGGCTGACGTGTTTTTTTTTTGTGCCTTTCGCCCTAACAAGGAGCAACCTTGAGGTATGTACTCAGGACTTATTTTAGTATAAGATTACGTATCGACGGCCACCGAACCGTTCTTTGTGATACATAATTTTTTGGTAACAGAGCGTGGTTTCATTTTAGTTAATGATTTTTCGGTATATAAGTCCTGGGTTCATAACTTATTAATGCATATATCTTGTTATATTTGTAGGGATTATAGTGTTTTGATAGTGTTATAAATCGTTTTGTATAGTAAGTTATTAGCCGCTTATTATAATTTGCTTTTTATTTGATTTTTGTGCTATTGTTTGTACTTTTATACTTTTATATAATGGCGGTTTCGCACAAGGCACAAATAGCTGGTGTATTGCGGTGGCTAGGATCGGCCGTTTTAAATATTTCGCGAAAAGATCGCGTTCAGGCCCTTCTATCAAGAAGTGACGCGTTAGAGGATAGGATGAAAGATTTATATAAATCGTATCAGGCATTACTTGAATTGGGTTTGGAACCGGAGGTGATGGACAAGGTTTGTGCAGACATGGATCAGGCTGAGGATTTGGCTGATCAAATCAGGGAAGCCGTTGGTATTATTAAATTAAATTCGGCTACTCAGTCAAATAACCTTCAATCGAAGGATAGTTTAACTTTTTCAAGTGGTATTATAGGTAGGTTACCCAAATTAGATTTGCCCCATTTTAGTGGCGACTTAAGCCAATGGGTGGCGTTTATACATTTATTCGATAGTTTAGTGCACTCAAGGGGTGATTTAACATCTGCGCAAAAGTTGGCATATTTGTTGGCTAGTCTCACCGGGGAGGCTAAAGGGTTAGTCCAACATTTAGCACTTGTGGACAACAACTATGATATAGCCAGAGATTTACTAATGAGGCGGTATCAAAATATACGTAGGCTAGCGGATAGCCACGTAAATGTCATTTTAAATTTACATAGTAATGTGCAGAGCCACAACTTAAGAATTCAAGTTTTAAATCCTTTATTAGTGGCAATTAATGGCTTAAGGGGTTTAAATTTGCCTGTAGATAGTTGGTCTTTTATTTTGTTGCATATTACATTACAAAAACTAAATTTAGATATGCGCACCCGATTTGAACAGGCGTATGGTGGAGATTCAACCACTCATCTTCCCACGTTTGATGAATTGATCTTGTTTTTAGAGGATGAGTGTCGCAGACAGGATAATGTTCCAGCGCCGTCCACGACGCCGGCCCCAATTTCTACTAGGCCGCGACAACAGCATATGCGCTTAATGCGACGCCCTGACCAGCGAGTTTATAACGTGGCAACTCAACATTCAGGCAAATGTTGTGTTTATTGTCGAGTCCCTGATCACACCGTAGTGTCATGTCAAAAGTTTTTAGCATTACGTTTTCAAGCACGGCGAAATATTGCCCGACAGCGGAAGTGGTGTTATGGTTGTTTAGGTAAGCACCTGGCATCACAATGCCAAGTGTCACGACCATGCAAACAATGTAATGGCAATCATCACATTATACTTTGTGGTAATATGAATGGTTCACCCCAATCAGCTGCACCGGCACGGGAGTTTGTTGAAGATATGCAAAATACAGGTGATCAGTGGAATGGTGGTGTGAAGGTTAGACACTGTAGTTTTGGTCATGCTTCCAGGCACCGTACAGGATCAGGTTATTATGATTATCATCGGAGGCAGCCACCTGCAGGGGCGGGGGAAACTTAAGGTCTCATGACAGGACTCGTGTCACCTCTGATCAGCAACAACTTCCTAAGAGCAAAGATAATTATGACTCTTGTGCATCACCTGTTATTGAACAGCAACGTCGTGATTTTGTTAAGCCTTTGCCCTTTTCTGAGTGGCCTCGTTTAGGCCAGCGGGTCCCTGAACCAGAAGAATATTGACTAGGTCACGTCCCTACTAGAACTCCTACATCTCCTATTACTGTTTTGATACCCACCGCACAGATTTGTGTTGGTTCTCCATCAGGTGAGCAGGTAACCACGCGTGCGATTTTGGATTCTGGAGCACAGGGAAGTTTGGTGTCAATGGATTTGGTGGATAGGTTACAGTTGCGTATTTTCCCTGCTAGCGGGAGTATATTTGGTGTAGGTGGCTCTAAGGTTGCTGGTTTGCGGGGACAAGTTACACTTACTTTTTCTCCTGTTCAATGCTCTCAGCCACAGATTACAATTTCTGCCATAATTTTAGATAATGTTATGGGCAGACACCCACTTGTTAAATTACCATCGGAGATATTAGATTTTACACGTAGTCTAAACTTAGCGGATTGTACATTTCATATTCCAGGTCAAATCGATTTGCTACTCGGAGCAGAAGTTTTGGGAATGCTGCGGCTAAGTAAAAGCACACTTTTACAACCAGCGGGTTTAGTAGCAGTCACAACTGATTTTGGTGATGTCATTATGGGTCCTGTGTTTCCAATAGAATCTCTTAGCGTTGAAGATGGTAACTTGTGTGTGGGACTCTCACTTGCTGAAGCCATTCAACGGTTTTGGGAAGTCGAAGAGCCTCCCACAGCGGCTCGTGAAAATCCGGAGCACCAAGAATGTGAATTGTTTTTTCAGAATAACACTGGTCGTCTCCGTTCGGGTAGGTTTGTCACGAGGTTACCTTTTTTACCATCCCGACCACCTTTGGGTCACTCCAGGTCTTTAGCTGAGAAAAGGTTAACATCCATGGAGAGACGAATGAAGAGAGATTCTACTTTTCGTGCTAAGTATATAGAGTTTATGGACGAGTACTTTAAGCTCGGACATATGTCAGTTTCTGATTTTGATTGGCGCACACAGGAGCACTACTTTATTCCACATCATGCTGTGTTTAAAGGTGGTAAAATAAGAGTGGTTTTTGATGGCTCAGCGCCTACTTCCAATGGAGTTTCTTTAAATCAATGTTTGCATTCGGGCCCAAAGTTACATCGTGACATTGGTGATATTTTAACAAATTTTAGAAGACATCAGATTGTATTTGTTGCAGATATTAAAATGATGTTTAGGCAAACTGTAATTCATACTGATGACCGTTGCTATCAACTTATCTTGTGGCGTGAGAAGGAATCCGATCCAGTTACAGTATTTGAATTAAATACCAATACATACGGACTCAGATCAAGTCCTTATATTGCTATTCGTACATTGTTAGAATTGGCTGAGCGAGAACGTTTGCAATTTCCAAGAGCAGCTGACGTTTTGAATAGTGATGTTTTCGTTGATGACATTTGCACTGGAGCTGCAAATGAGAAAGAAGCCTTGATACTACGCGATGAGCTAATTGGGATTCTTAAGGCTGGTGGATATGAGTTAAGGAAATGGGTGTCTAACTCACAAGCTGTTCTTGCTGGTTTACCCGAGGATCATCAACAACATCCTTATATTTTTCAGAACGTGGACAACCCTGACGCTGTTGCAGTATTAGGTATTCAGTATCAACCGTTAGGTGATATATTTACCTTTCGAGTGCAAGACATAGATGTAATTAAATCTTGGACAAAGCGTGTAGTACTTTCAACTGTAGCCAGGATATACGATCCTAATGGATGGTTAGCTCCAGTTGTTTTTTGGGCAAAATGTTTTATACAAAAGCTTTGGTTACAAGGATTAACATGGGATGCCCCTTTAGTTGGTGAATTGTTAAGTGTTTGGGTTAGGTTTGTTTCGTCGCTTCCTGAAATTCAATTGATTAAAATTGATAGGTCTTTATTGCCACCAGGGAAATGCATAGTGGATATTCATGGTTTTTGTGATGCATCGGAAAGTGGTTATGCTGCTGCAGTTTATATTCGTTCTGTCAATCAATCTGGTGTTGTAACGGTTAAACTAGTTATGGCAAAGAGTAAGGTTGCACCGGTAAGAACACGCTTAACAATTCCTAAATTAGAGTTATCAGGTGCTGTTCTATTGACACGTTTGATAAACCATGTTAAATCCATTTTTGGCCAAAAAATGAATATTCAGAAGTGTTTTGCTTGGACTGATAGTCAGATAGTTCTTGCATGGCTGCAAGCGTCAGTTCATGTTTTGGAAGTATTTGTGGCCAATAGGGTTTGTCAAATTCAGCAATCTGTCGTGACCTTGGATTGGAGGCATGTACCGGGAGAATTTAATCCGGCAGACTGTGCATCTCGAGGTTGTGAGGCTTCAGTAATATTAGACCATCCCTTATGGTGGGCTCCAGGTTGGCTGTACCAACCCGAAAATTGTTGGCCTCGCATTAAAACGGAACTTGTTGAGCCTCTTCCGGGTTTAAGAGTTATTTCTCTTGTCGTTCAGGAATCGATAGAAAACTTAGACCCGTTACTCGCAAGGTTTAGTTCATTAGACAAATTGATTGGAGTGACCGCCTGGATTAGGAGGTTTATTTATAATTCAAGGAATCCCACAATTAAGAATATGTCAAATGTATTATCACCAGATGAAAGAAATGAATCCTTATTATTCTGGGTTCGTTATATCCAAGCTAAGCACTTTGAAACAGTCTTTGCTACTCTAAAAGGACAAGGTAAATTAAAGGGATCTGTTGCTCGGCTGAATCCATTTATTGATGATAAGGGTTTCTTACGCGTAGGTGGGAGATTACGCCATTCAGAATTACCTTATAATCATAAACATCCGCTTCTCCTTCCTAATCGAACTCCATTGGGAGATTTGATAATTACTGACAGACACGAAAAGAATGCACATGTTGGCTTAAATACACTTTTGGCTATTATTCATCAACAATTTTGGATTTTGTCAGCCAGGAGGGCTATTCGAAATGTTATTTTTAAGTGTATTCCTTGTTATCGACTTAAAGCATCCTTGACTCAACCACAAATGGGAGATTTGCCTCCAGATCGCATTACTGCTGCTAGACCCTTCTCTGGTGTAGGCACCGATTTTGCTGGGCCATTTTCCATCAAGGTTTCATCATTGCGAAACGCCAAGATCGTAAAAGGGTACCTCTGTGTCTTTGTCTGTCTTGTTACAAAATCCGTACACCTGGAGGTGGTGTCATCACTTAGTACTGAAGCTTTTATCGCTTGTTTGTCTCGTTTTGTTAGTCGTCGAGGATTACCAAACTTGATTCGCTCCGACTGTGGGACAAATTTTAAGGGCAGTGATCGTTACCTCGGAGAAGTTTATAAGTTTTTGACTGAAAACCAACTGCCTATCGAAAGTTCACTTTCTCGTCGTGGAATTAAATGGAAATTTAGTCCGGCTGGATATCCATCTTGGGGTGGAATATTTGAGGCTGTAGTGAAGGTGGCCAAAACACATATACGACGAATTATAGGAGAATCAGTTCTTACATATGAAGAACTAGCCACAGTCTTTTGTAACATTGAATCTGTTTTGAACTCACGACCACTTTGTCCTATATCTTCGGACCCAAATGATCTAGAAGCTTTAACTCCTGGACATTTTTTGATTGGGGCTCCTCTCAATGCGTTACCTGAATATCCATTTGTGGACACACCAATAAATCGGCTTTCACGTTTCCAACTGCTACAACAATTATCTCAGAGTTTTTGGAAACGTTTTAATATAGAATATCTCCATTTATTGCAGCAACGAGTTCGTTGGATAGATAAAACAGATCCGCCTAAAGTTGGGGACTTGGTTCTTATCAAAGAACCAAATATGCCACCATTATCTTGGAGACGCGGTCGCATTATTAAACTATTCCCGGGTGCAGATGGTACCCCACGAGTCGCCGAGGTCCGCGTTGGGGAATCGGTTTTAAAAAGAGCCGTGGCCTGCTTGTCACGTCTTCCAGTGGCATAACCTTTGCTACCAGCCTCCGGTTTTAGACTCAGTCATGTTAAGCCTGACTGGGACGGGGGACTGTTCGTAATAGAATCATATTTAGTTGATAAAATAAATTGAGGGCCATGAGGGTGGTCCCAAAAATATTTTTAACTCGGCTGATCCGCGCATTCGCATTGTGAACGTGTCGTGGTTGAACATTCGTTGCGTAAGGTTAGATGCAATTTTATAGTGTTTTTTTGAGAATTTCTTGTCAATAGTTACGTCCTCCATTTAGACTATTATAGTGAGTGTTTTTGTGCGTATTCGTGAACTATTATTGTAAGGCAAGGTACAGCATCAGTCCTAACATTTCTTGTTCCCAAAACTAACAATCTATCCATCCTTACGGCTGACGTGTTTTTTTTTTGTGCCTTTCGCCCTAACAAGGAGCAACCTTGAGGTATGTACTCAGGACTTATTTTAGTATAAGATTACGTATCGACGGCCACCGAACCGTTCTTTGTGATACAACCAATGACTACTTAAATGATTATAACAGAAATGAAAATATTAATATATGTATACGTAATCAATCGATTTCAATTTTTGATTTTACCAATTATTTCTCTGTGACAAAATATATTATTTAAGTATTCGATATACGGCCAAATATAGTAAAATCAGCCGAATAGGTCGAATACCGATAGTAACCGAATATGCGTTGCAAGTCTAATGAAAATATATTTTTTTTACATGTTAATGTAAAAGTGGTTTTACTTAATAATACTTTTTCAAGCGTGATTTTATACTGTAAAAAACACTTTATTTTTCAAATTTCAAACAGCCTATAATATTTCGCGGAAACTTAGGCATTGATCGGGTTAGGGTGCTGTAACACCAATTTAGGGTGTCATAAAAATCGTTAAGTTTGAGAGATGGCCACACATGCATAAAATTTACATATTATATTGTATGTACTTTTGTTTGATTAGATGTAACACTGAGACTACTTAAAAATTACTTTAAACCATACACTATGGAATTTTTTTATTCAAGTTACTCCAAGGAACTCCCTAGTGTGGCTAACGTAAGAGTAATTTTTATTATTAACTAGCTGACCCGGCAGACTTCGTACTGCCTCATCGATAAATAAAAGACCTAATCTTTTGTATAAAATGATTTAAAAAAAACCAAAATAATTATTAATGAAAAAGCATTTATTGAATAAAGCATGAAGTTTTATTATTATTTTCGATACATCATGTTGCTTACTTAGAAATCAGAGTTTTCCTGCAATACGACTATTTTCTTGATCTGTCTGTCTCTGGTCATCAGTGCGGTTAGCACGTGAGGTAGCTCTTCGCACATTTGATTGACTACGACGACCTAAGTTAGGTCGTCTTCTCCTCGGCATCGTAAATTGTAATTAATCAAAGTGAGAAAATTTCCCGCTCATTTAGCAGTAAAGTGTCACTATCACAAAAAAGAACACATTACTATCACAAAGGATCACCAAAGTAAAGAAAGTTCTCGCGCACGTAGCCACAAAGATAGATATAACGATAATATAATTTTTTCCGTGCTCTGAAATGCGACAGGATGGAATGACATATCAGTTGGTTGTCAAATCTAATGTCAAATACATATTGAGATTGCGTTCAGAATTTAACTTAAGATTTATAATTTAATTTGTCTTTATTATTATTGATTTATCTTTCGATTTCTATATAGTCTTATTAAAAAAATAATCGGACAGAGTAACAACTTAAGTTAGCTAAAATAAAAAAATAATCGGACAGAGTAACAACTGAAGTTAGCTAAAATTGTGTTTATTTTTGTACTATGTATTTTGAGACTATGCAATTTTGTCGCGTTCGCGATTCACTTTCACTTTTATTGAGTTTCAGAACGCGATATTAGGTCCTCCAACGCGCACGCGAATTTGAACTTTATGCAGCGGTAATAAATTACAAATTGACTCTCCAATTTATTTAGAAAACGTTTGTATGGGAAATAGAAAAATGCTGTTTTGAGGATTTTCCCGGCAATTATTCGAATTTTTCTCACCTTTTAAACCTTCCCTAGACCTCCACGAATAATTCAAGACCAAGATAAGATAAATCCGTTCAGCCGTTCTCGAGTTTTAGCGAGACTAACGAACAGCAATTGATTTTTATATATATAGATTATCTAAATGAGGTGTTTAAACATGATTTTCCAGATAACATCAGGCGAGTATATTCAAATGTCTGGACGTGCCGGGCGTCGAGGATTGGACGACAAGGGAATTGTTATTTTGATGATTGACCAAAAAGTGGCTCCTAACACAGTGAAGTCCATGGTTCAGGGAAAAGCTGATCCTATTAATTCGGCCTTCCACCTCACTTATAATATGGTAATTTATTTATACTATTGTGAGATAAAAAAAACTATTTATGTGATTTTTGTGATGAAAAAAACATCTGTTTGACACCAGTAACCCAGTTTTAAATTTAAAAAAAATATTATTTATTCAAATACGAATTTATTTATACCCTGATATTTGAATTATACTGCTTATAACACCTAAATTCGACATCGTAAAGTTAGGTCTAGGTGGCCTGGAAATCGATAACTATGTTCAAGTTGTATATTCTAGTATTGTTATATTACACTACTGCATTATTGTTTTAGTTTTTCCATGCGCCAAAGAAGTATAACTTCTAACGTGTGTACATAAGTACACACACTCTTTTTTTATTCAGAGTTTAAATCATACATTATTGTTTATCTGTATAATATTATATTTATAGATCTGGCAAAAAAACGTTCTGTCACTAACTCGCCAAGTTTTTCTTCTACAAAATGATTGTAAGGGTAATAATAATAATGCTATGTTCCTATTAATAAATTTCAGGTGTTAAATCTATTGCGAGTGGAAGAAATAAATCCTGAATATATGTTGGAAAGAAGTTTCTTCCAATTTCAAAACCAGGCCGCTATTCCAGATATTATAGAGAGTGAGTTAAATTTATTTTCGTTAGAATACCCTTAAAAGAAAACCCTTATAAGTAAAAAATAACTGTGTCAGGGTTCCCAGCTCTTCTATAAACAAACTTAATTCTAAATTACTTAAAATAATTTCATTATTTAACCTTATTTTATTTACTTTTTTCATCCGTTATCAACACGCCTGACTGCATGAGTAAGTGTGTGTGTGGAAATGTGTGAGTGAGTGAGTGAATTTTGTATGAAATGTATTTGTATTATGTTTGTTACTCTCCGCACTAATGGTTACATGGGGCTCTGAAATCGCGCTAATTAAATAATGTATTTATTTAAATATTATAATTGTTGTAGATATATTTAGTTAAACATTTTTTGTATGAAAGGTTGACTATTGGCTAAGCTACTAAAAGTTATGTGTTGAAAAATACGACTCGTGTTACAGTTATCGGTTCTAGTCCTAACCCATAGACCTTTCATTCTAAGTGCGAATTTAACACTCGCTAGTACGGTGAAGGAAAATATCGTGCGGAAACATAAGAAATATAGGAGGTTTACTTGACACTCAAAAAGTCGACGGCAAATTTCAGTCACAGAAGGCTGTTTTTTATAGATCTACTTGTCTGTCTGTCTTGTCTTGTATAAAAAAAAACAAGTACAAAAGCGAGGTCAAGGACCTTTCTTCTAGCCCGATAGAGTTTTTTTATATTATATTAATTTTAACCCAAAACAATTCGGATATGCGCTTCGGTTTCGCACACAAACAGTCACGCAGTCTGATCATACCAGATATACATTTTTTTTTCATATTGTTTAGCACAGACTAACACGACTTATACTTCACTGACAATTAACTCTAATTTCAGAGGTTAAAATAAAACAGAAAGAATATGACGCGTTAGGCATAGAGCAGGAACACTCTATAGCGTCGTATTGTGCTCTTCGTTCACAATTAGATCTTTTGGGAGCTCAATTCCGCTCTTTTATCACACGTCCTGAATACCTTAAGCCATTCCTACAGCCCGGACGACTTGTTAAGGTAATTACTTAAACTGGGTTTATAGGTGTTTTCTAATGGAATAGCTTACTTAAAAGTTACTGATTTCATATTATTTATTGAACCTTAGTTTTTCAGAAATTTGTTGACAAACATATTACATGTTTAGGATAATAATATATATTTTTGTGCATAAGCACATGTGCTAAAAGATACGATCACCATTCTAGCAATACGTAAGTACGTACGTACATGTATGGTAGGTACGTATTTTTTTGCGGATTAGGTATTATAACTATTATTTTGAAGGTGTAGTTTAAAAATATTGTTAAATGGATTCGCCCGTATAGTTCACGAAGTCCTTTCTTTTTATAAACTTTAAAAGAATACGTTTTTTTTAGATAAAAACTGAAAAACACGAATATGACTGGGGAATTATAGTGAACTTTAGGCAAAAAACAAAAGGAAAAAAAGGGAAACACGAGAATCCCTTAACAGCTGAAACAGTCATATTAGTGGATACCCTGTTACATGTGAAGAAATCAAGTGGAGACGATCCAGACACTAATGTTCCATGTCCACCTGGTGAGGTCAGTTCTACAGATTACATATGCTCTTTAATAATGTTAATACAGGATATTTTTTTTCCGATCATTGGCGCAAGTTTTTAAGGGATGACCACAGATTCTGTACTTGTTTTGTGAGAATTTTTTTCTAAAAGCCAAGTAGGTGATCAATTTTTTTGCCTGACCTCCGACGAAGTGAAATCCAAATTCATGGCCTCCAAATTCTTCGACTTGTCTCTCGTCTTCGCTATTATTTTCCAAACTTTTCCAGCATCACTTTTTTTTTCATCTTCCCAGGTTTCTGATGGGTGTCCTCTCTTTTTATTCCCACTGGGTCATTCTGATTCCATCCGTTATACCCCACTTTAACTCTTTTGAGTGACGCAACATCTATTGCTCTGCTTTTCATTTTTCATTTCCGAGAAAGCGGAGCGTTCTATTACTCGATTGAAATTGAAAGTGAATATGTACAGACACCTAAAGATTTATTAAGATTAATTTACTTAAAAACACTTTTTTAACAGACGGGAGATGTTGAAGTCGTTCCAGTGCTACACACTTTGATCAATCAAATAAGCTCGCTGAGAGTCTATTATCCAAAAGATTTAAGGCCAGCGGATAGTAGGAAATCCGTACTGAAGACAATTAATGAAGTGAAAAAACGTTTTCCCGACGGACCACCTTTGTTAAACCCAATAAAGGATATGAAAATTGATGAACCGGTGTTCAAGGAGTGTGTGGATAAAATCAAATTGTATGAAGAGAGGTAAGCTTTGTATAGTGAATGATATTTAAAATTTAAATGATGGTATCAAAAGATTTCTCTGTCTATTATATTATAGATAATCTCTCTATCTATACTTTGTACATCAGGAATAGTAATGATAGATATACAAGTCGGTTAATTTGTGTAATTTTGTCTTAATAAATAAATTATTGTGTTTATTGAATAAAGACTTGTCCGTCGTTCAAAACAATAATTGTTTAAATAAAAACAATAATTGTTTTGGTTCCGTAGTCATGTTGAACAAGTACTTTCTTAAAATGACGTATTAAAACAATATTTTTATTAAACACGTTGTTGAATAAATTAGCTACTATGACGTTACAATATGGTGCAAATATCATATCCATTTAGATGCTACGTATTATGCGTAATCTAAATAATGAGAGCCTTGGAATTGTCGAAAATATAAGTAAAAGTATTTTTAAATATTCATTTTACATACATACTATTTTTAAGGTTATTTGCTCACCCTTTACACAAAGACAAGAATCGAGGAGCGCTTACAGCCGCCTTTGAAAAGAAACAAGAAATATTTGAGGAACTAAAGCAAGCGAAAGGTGAACTTAAAAAAGCGAAAAGTATTTTACAAATGGACGATTTAAAGAAACGCAAACGTGTTCTTAGACGAATGGGATATTGTACTATGTCTGATGTTATCGAACTCAAAGGACGAATTGCCTGCGAGCTCAGTAGGTAAGTGTTTCTCAATGGAAATATGTTTTTATAGTTTTTTTTGGAAATAGGGTTTGTATACTATTATTTAATGAAATCCCAAAGGTTTTTTCTTATCACTGCCTTTTAATAAATTTAAAAAGGCTTACTGTAGAGATTATCTAGTTGATAAAAGGGCCTGAGTGCAATAGATATGTAACATATTCGTGCCTTATTCGTGTTATTGTTTTCTTTTAGTTGTGTTACTCATACCTATAAAAAATATCTGTAAAATAATCTAAGGATTCTTAAAATTATAACTCGTATTGTATATATATTTTTATTGCATAATTTGTATCTGTGATCTGTCTGTCAAGTTTCCTTGATAAATAAAATAAATCACTTCATAGATAAATTACCTTACTGAAGATTTTATAAAAATAATGTTTTGTGATTAAAAAGTACTAAATTATAAATATACCTAAGAGTTTGGGGTTGTGCTTGATAGGATTAATTTTCCACAGTGCTGACGAGCTGTTATTGACCGAGTTAATATTTAATGGAGTTTTCAACTCATTGACACCAGAGCAATGTGCGGCTCTAGTAAGCTGTTTTGTCTGTGATGAGAATTCGACGCAGGCTTCTGCCACTGGCGAGGAGTTGAAAGGTGTTTTAAGGCAATTACAGGTTGGAGATTTTAAAATAATGTTTGTCACACACACATTTAAGTACTTGCACACACACGTACACACACGTTGCGTACGTACACACAAACAGTAAAGACGCTCTTATTAACGTACACGTGCTTTTGTTATTAATAGTCTCATCACAACGTGTTTTGTTAATAGTCGCGAACTAATAGAAATAATCATTGTGACTCATACTTTATTCTATATATAGAATTATAAATAAAACACAAGAAAACATGCTCATTATTTTTTTTTTTTTTTCTAAATCTATGTTGAGGATATTATTATAGGTTTTAAATTATAATTTTTTATAGTTGCATACATAAATCCAACGGTAATTCAAATGCAAACAAATGTATCGTTAAATTGACGCTATGAATAGGGCATTTCATTTGTGGTAAAAATGGGCATCAAATGTGCTGTTGCAAAAAATCTATCCAGTCCGTATGTATGTAATAATAATAACATTTTATTAACATCACAAAACTAAACATTAGCAGAAAAATAAAATTAAGTGAGACAAAGGGTGTAAATAAATGGTAGGACCATCTAAAAGGCGTTTAGTCCAGTCAGACGTAAAAACTACCAATTTGAAAAATAAAATAGAGAACTTAACTGTATACCTACTGAAATAATTTTCTGTTGTAATATTTTTACCTTAAACAATAGTTCTTATATATTAAGTAACAAAAAACCCAAAAGGAATTAAAGCGTTTGCCACAATATTTAGCTCTAATATAGTTATTTGTGTTACAGGAATATGCTAGAAGAATTGCTAAAATATCAATAGAAGCCCATATGGATTTAGTAGAAGACGAGTATGTAGGCAAATTCAAATGTACGATCATGGATGTTGTACTCGCCTGGGCGAAAGGCGCTAATTTCCTGCAAATATGCAAGATGACAGATGTTTTTGAAGGTAAATAAAATAACAACTCTTAAAAATTTACGAGTTAATGAGTTTTCATGTTCATATAGACAATATACAAGGAACTATAATGCAGTAATTTATTTATAATATTTACAGTAGCGACTGTTTCATTTTCTTAATCTGCCAACAGATTTAATTTTATACCAAAGTGCTCTAAGGGTCCCCCTTAAAAAATCTTTAAGGGTCCCCCATAAAAATCGTTTTGTTTAAATAGATTTTATTATTTAAACTGTCTGCACCTACGGTAAAATTTAGAAATCATATTTATGGTTTAACAGTCTTGCATTTAAATACATTAAATTTGTTTTTTTGACGTTCATAAGTGTACATGTTACCAACATGAATAAATGATTTTGAATTTGTTTCTCCTAAAATACAGGGTACCTCTTACATGAGCATTAAAATATATGCATAGGTACAATCGTGCTAAATGCTAAAAATAAAAACATTGAATTTCGTTAATATTTATTAATTAAATATTATTTTAGGTTCAATAATCCGGTGTATGCGTCGCCTAGAAGAGGTATTACGTCAGTTATGCCAAGCGGCCATTAATATTGGTAACGTTGACTTGGAGAACAAATTCAGTGAAGCCATTAAATTGCTCAAACGTGACATTGTATTCGCCGCCAGTCTTTACATGTAGTTATTACAATCAAATGTAATTATGTTTTCTAATAAATCATTACTTGTCTATATTTTGACTTTCATTTATGCAATCCAGCAAAATAAAATATATCCATAAATCCAATACTGATTAAATTTTTCATTAAAATTATTTATTTTGAATTTAAGTTGATCGCCTCTTTGTCGCATGAGCATGTGAAATCGTAAAACTCAAGCCGAAGACAAGCATTCTATTGTGATTTGTCTAATGCAGCGCGTCTACGAATATTTCATACCCTTTGGAAGAATTATCTAACCCTTACTTTTAACTTCAAACTAAACGTAGTGAAAAGGAGGATAAGGTGATAATGAAAACACAGACACACAATGTTATAAGAGAACTTTATTTATTGTAATTACGGTTTATCTATAGCGTGAACTGGCAAGTAACACAAAGAAATATTTGTCTAGAATTACACTAGAGAACCATTTCACAGTCGGCCGTGTCATAGACAACAATACATTTACTAACCAAATAAACTGACGGCGACATTGACTCACGAATTTTCAATTATCCACAAATTTCGAGTATTATCTAAATTCTAGAAGCGTTAAGGGCACGATAGTATATTAAAAGGATGAAACAAACGGATGTGTTTTTCTAGAAAAGTGAATACACCGATGAATCGAATGGCGTACATCACCATCTTAAAACTTACCACAATTACAAACTTTATTAAAAGATTTAAGAAGACCTCATTCAAAGACGCACTGCAAAACAATAGGCTAAATAAATAATTGAGTTTTACTCTATCCTTTTATTTCTCTACTTACGCTACGATGATATATAAAGCTACTATGGCGGATTTTGAAATTATCCTAGATTGACTGAGGCCTCCTTAAAACGACTTTAGGACAACAATCGAAAATATACTAGAAATCGCTTATTTAGTATTTGGTGCCTGATTTGATATGTCCACGAAATAAACGCGAAATTAATACTAACCGTCTAGCTATTATTGCGTAACTAAACGAGGTATCTTTTGTGTCTATGATAGAACTAAGCCCGCGCTGTGCAACTCGAAATATACGCACGCGAGCGTCCCTATTCTATAGAGTATACTATTATTATCATTTTAATACTTAGTTAGAGTAAACACGCCTCACGACTGCTATGGAAGACTCGACGCTTACAAGAAGCACTTTCAATACATTATTCGTTAACACTCACCGGTAGAAACGATTACATTTTTATTGACTCCTTACTGTATAGTTTATACAAAATGTACAATATTTCAAAAGCTTTCTTCAACAACACTGTAAATACATACGGATACAACATTATGAATACAATGGAACCACTGACAATCTCTGGAATGTCCAAACTTAAGTCACGTTTGTGATTACATTCGTGAAGGAACGCTATTTACTTCACATTATGAGCTATGTACGATGCTATATATTTATCTTTAAATTAGAAAAATCGTGACTTAAATAGTATGTTAAAAAAATGATGTTCTTCGTAAAACCATTATTATCTGATAATAAATAAATAAATAAATAAAATAAATAATTTTTTGTAACCTCAGTGCTCTCTTTCTATTTGCCATCAATACATGTATTTTCGTTTTAATGGGCTTGCTTTTGTCCAAGCAAAAATAATATAATTGGACACTTGAAATATAATACTGCTGTATTTGGCACACAATGTGAGAAATACTAAGTAATTTGTACTATTTCAGAGCTTTGCGGACATTTACAGATTATATTTTATATATAAAAATGGACAACAGCAAGCACTCAAAGTTATACACTTAGAATACCATCAACGATTAATTTTATACGAATACAATAGCAACAGTATAGACAAGTAAAACGTATTGTACAGGGAAAAATGTTATAGCGAGACTGATCGTTCACAATAATTGATATTAACAGCATTTATTGAATTTAGGAAAATAACGCTTTATATACCTCCATGACATATGTAAGTACATCTTTTATATAAATTGTAAATGACCAAAGATACGTTTAATTAAATTAGTGGCACACGTTATTCGTAGGCCATAAAAATATTGATATGTACAATAAAATACGAGAACTTTAATTTTCTCAAATATTATTCAAAGATTAGGCGTGAAAATCCCTAGCAACTACTTAGTGAAGTCACTGCAAGGACATCGAACAGTAAAAGTCGTTGAATATATTAGACCATCGAAACTTTAACTGAATGGCTATATCTTAAGATTATTTTCTCATAGATTAAAAATTTATCCTCAATAACACGATGTCGCTCACAGCAACAACTTATTTTACATAGGCACACATAAAATAATACTCTATAAATGAAATTTAGCTCTATATACATAAAGAGTATATTTTCAATAAGTATGATCTGGAGAAAAAACTGAATCATGATCAACACAGGTAAATTTTTCTAAAACAGTAATTACTTTAGGTTAAATCATTTATCACCTATTAACATCTCTATAATTTATAAGATCTTCAAGTTAATCTTAATTAAATTTAACAAGATATTAGTTACCTACCTATACGCAAATGCATCGTAGTTATAATATGAGAACTGAACAAAGAGGGAAAACTTTCTAAATCGTATCTTACCTTAAAATAAATAATCCTGTCTCAAAACAAGATCAAAAGTTCACTTGGTCGGACCAAAACTTCAGTCGATAAAATTGATCAAAACTCCTAAGCATTTCTCGTAGACTATACTGTAGTAATCGGTCTTAGACATTTAGACATTTCTGGAAAATAACTCCTCATTACTCGACCTCTTAAAAAGTATTTTCAGAATATATGTAACTGTAAATTATTTCCTGAAAACGTCTACTCCTTAGAGTATTACCAGACATTAGTTTACGACAAAAACAGTCCAAGCATCGTCCAACAACACACGTGATTCGAACACAACGTACCTACATCGACTCGCTGAGCTTTCTTGATCTAGGTAAAATGATAGTGATATGAAGAAATTCGATATGGTTATGGAAAGCTATTGCGGTCGATTTAAAGGCGGGATAGTCACGTGACCATTGAGAGGCAAAGCCGCAGTAATAGAACACAAGAAAGTGCGGTTGCTGCTTCCAATCGACCGGCGCGTCCACAGGACTGGATTTCGATTTCCTAAAAAAAAAGGTAAAATAAATTTAATCGCGTCTATTAGAATTATTTTTTAAATGTAAAATAAATAGCTATAAGATAAATAATAAAGCTATTTCAGCATGTGAACCTGTTCTGTTGTAGTAGTATGTTTTTCAAACTTCCTATTGTTACATACACACTCCAAATAAAATTAAAATTTAACTACCGACCTCAGGGTGGTAAGAGACGCATGAGCGAGGTCTGCGGCGGTGAGAGGCGCGCGGGGGGCGGCGACACGCAGCACGGGGCGGTGCCTCCCGAGCACGGACGTCCAGTCTTTTTGCACCGCATGGGCACAACGTGTCTACTACTAACAGGATCAGGTTGCTGTGCGGGATTTTCTGCACGCTGAATGGCCTGGGAAATATTAAGTTCCAATAAGATAAATGTCAAACTCACCAAAGCGTTAATCATGCGTGCATCAGGAGTTTAATCCATTCAGTTCTCCTTCTATTAGGAGGATATATTCTTCTATAGGATTAAGTCAATTTTCTTACTATTGTATTTGTTTTTCACAAGTCAATTGACGAGTCCATTGGCACTTACCTTTCGCAGCCAGAGTTATGGCAATTAGTCAGTTTCCCTTTCAGCGGTTGTGCTGCGTTTAGCCTCGTCGACTGCAGTGTGAAGAGCTCAGCACTAGTATCGCAAGGCCGTACAGCTGCCGATCTTGCAGCTTCTCGTGGAGGTTCTCTTGGCATGTGTGGTGGCGGAGCACTAGGCTCATGATTAACATCACCTACACCGTCTATAATGATCTCGTACGTGCCATGGTCTCGTTCTAAGTCCTCTTCTCCTTCATAGTCTTCGTAATCTATAGAATACGCAACGTTAAACAAATGCCCTAAAAGATCAATATATACCGTTCATTCCTTCTTTATCGAAACATCGTAAATGAACGAACGTAAAATGTAAAATGAACATCTTCATTCTTATACAGTTTTTATAGGGCTAAAGGGGAGAAGGATCGCTAATTATTAAATATAACTGGTGCTCACGTGCAATTTAAAAGCACTTACCGCTTTCATCTTCCGTATAAGGATGAGCAACAATAGAATCCCATAGAGGATACCACACTGCTAACAAACGAGTTAAATATCCACCGAGCCAAGATAACGGCTTCATTGGTGTCAACTTATTTCCGTCTCCACTGAATTGGTTTCTTGAATCTGGACACCGCCCTTGGTGATCATGAACTATAACTTTTTTGTAGATTTTGTCTTGAACCAAAGAATCCATTATAGTCCCGTCGACCTGACCGAAGAAACGTCCTGTTTGTGATACGTCCTCTGATAGAATGATAAAGCCATTATCATCTAAAATATAGCAGTCAAGTTCGTCCCCGGCACACGTCTTTTTGCAGACACTTCCGGCAGTGCACTGAAACAGAATAGAAAGTATAATACGCCCTGAAGACGCGCTTTTATCTAAATTTGGTAGGTTTTAAATTACACATGGTATACAGTTAAGAATATTTATTTAAGATAATTACCGTTGATGTTACGTTCAGAAAATGTTTAGCCAACGAATCTAGTTGAAAGTGCAGACCCACAACAGCAGCTGGAGCCCTATGACCCCTTGATTCTACAAACACGGCGTGTGTCGCGAGCACTAAAGGAGGCTTGCCATTGAAGTCATCGGCCTCAGAGCCATCACGGAATGGCACCGAGAAGACAAAGCTCTCTGGTTCGATAGAGTGGTGTTCTACTGCGCGACGATACCATTCAGAATCAAAAGATCGCGCGTATTTCTCGCTAAAATGTCTGAAACGTAATTTATTATTGTCACAATGTGATTAGAGATAGAAGCTATAATATTGTATACAAGTTCGTATGACATATATGTATATGACGTCGAAAACGTGTTTATTGTGTTATGTATTTCATCAGTCTAGTTATAATAAATTATAATTAAATATATCGGTTGTTTTACGTTATGACGAAATGCTGTACTTTGTAATGTAACCAAAAAACTGAATATCTGTTTATTGCTTAAAATTACTCACGGATCGACAGAGTCGGTAGATCTCGTTGTATTTACATTTTCCGTCCATCTAAGAAGACCACTGCGTGTTGCAATGAAGGACATAGTAACCACGAACTTGTGGAAGCGGCCTTGCCTGTAAAAAAATAGTGTCTTAATTTCTATTTCATATATTTTTGTAGTTGAATTCCCACATTCACTAGACACTAGCTTCCGCCTGCAGCTTTGCCCGCGTTCGACATTTGTCAGTTGTTCTTCAGTTACCAAACATTCGGTTATTAATTATACACCTAAAAACTCTATAGTTTTTGAGTTGATGGCGTGCATACAGGGAGACACGGCTGAGGTTTCCATTTTATAAGATGTAAGAAGTAATTTCATTTGGCAATTATCGTTTCATTGCAGCATTGAAGCTGTACTTGTGTTGAATATCTTAACTTAAATTTTTTTATAAAACTAAACTTTTATTCAGCTTATGTTTATGTAAAATAACAATATCGTAAAAAAATAATATTACTTAAATGTCATCTTATCTTATCGATATTTAAATATAATACATAAAATTATTTATATAAGAGCATCATGGACCGATGCGATTCGTGTAATATAATTATACAATAGTATGATATAGTTTGCTGATAAAGAAGCGGCGATAGCTATCAAAATTAAAACAGTGAAAATAAGAAATTCCTTGGCAGCTTTTAAAACATGATTAGCTTACATCTATTTACCTGTTTCCTTGAAAGCTTATTTTGTACTCATAACTTAGTCTAAATAGAAATATAAATAGGTGTTGAATAACGTATTGCACTAATTTAGTTACTTCTTACAAAGTTTACATTGTTTTAATTGAAAGTTAAATACTAAATAAAGTCATATATATATCATATAAAACCATAAACTAGCGGAGTAAGCTAGACTAGCCATTACCAATTACCATAGATAGAACATAGGAGCCTACATATTGTGCATTGTACTCTTAAACATTTTTTTATTTATATAAAGAAGTATACAATCATGAAAGGGGTTTACTTAGTATTTAATAAGTCATCTAGCCCAAAATGCCGATAATTTTACTTTACCTTGTCAATAATGCCATTAATGTCGCTATGGGGCTATTTGTGTGACAAACATAAAATATTAGTGATCAGAAGAATATTGTGCAGTTTTCAAAACATGCAAACGTAAAATAACTACGTTATCTCGTTTATTTCCCTAAAAAAATGCTTGCATTCTTCAGATAAAAAGGCGTGTTCAGAATTTTACTTCCTTCTTTTTCATATTTTAAAAACAAGGTTTCGAAGGTTTCTTCAATATTGGCTTTGTGCCTTAATTTCTTTTCATATTTAAACTTTCATTATAAATAAGCATGCTATATAACAAACGTTTAACTTACTGTGAGTGGTGGCTAGCATGTCCAGTATGTGCGTCTAATTCTTTAATTACCATTGCGTCTCTAACTAAGGACTGAACTAAAGTTTTGTCGCCTGAAATGAAAGAAAACTCATTTTAAGAATAGTTTTTGTATATGTATACTAAAACAAAATTAGGATATTTACTATAACGACAACCTTTTTAACGAGTTGAACTTCTAGTGATTGCACTATTGTATTGAACAATATCCGATGTGAGAAGATTACATAACCGTTTTCATTAATTTTTCAGTTTGAACTATAATTTTTTTAGTAGGTATTTGTAAACATATTTTATGATGAGAGCAGTGTTGGCCTAGTGGATCCAGCGTGCGAGGTCGTAGGTTCGATCCCTGGCTGTGCACCAATGGACTTTCTTTCTATGTGCGCATTTACCATTTGCTCGAACGGTGAAGGAGGATGGAGGAGGAACATCGTGAGGAAATCGACATGTCTTAGACCCAAAAAGTCCACGACGTGTGTCAGGCACTGGAGGCTGATCACCTACTTGCCTATTAGATTTAAAAATTGATGACGAAACAGATTCAGAAATCTGAAGCAAAAACCTAAAGAGGTTGTAGTGCCACTGTTTTTTTTTATTTATTTTATGTTGCAATGTCTATTAAAAATTAAAAAACCTGCTACAATTATTAATTAAAATACTTATACAAAGCTTACAATTATACCTGCTTATGTTTTTATATGTTCTGTGTTCAAATATATAATACTTACAGTAATAAGAGTCTCTCTCTTGTTTCTTATGCGCGTTGTGAAGTGTGAGTGCGCGCGGGCGCAAAGACATCCACTTCCAGCCGGGGCGTCCGGTACGCGTCAGAAAATGTAATAATTGCTCCTCTGGAGAGTTAAACGTTTGGTCTGAAGTTGAAGCGTATTCGCAGTACACCCTAGAATTATTTTTTTAATTAGGAATGCTCTGTTATTGGTAAATGATTGATAAAACAATCAAGTAAGTGTCGTCACACTTTAGTATAATCATGATGATATTAAGCCTTATTTATTGAACTATATTTGTCGAGTATTAATTAGCCAGGGTAGCTACCACCCAAGTCTACTATATACAAGCTGCAAATATACACTACAGTTGCTTACCTTCTAATTTCTATACTTATTATTTATTTTTTATAAAAATAACATGTTTCCAATTATTACAACTTACCAGTCTGGATGAACTTTCCAGTTATCGCCCTTAAAATATTCTGTAACTGAAACAAAAACGTCAAGGATAAAGTATGTAGAAAATTTGCTTCGTGTCTCTTTCTTTGGTATGGTAATTTTGGGAACTAAATTATTTAAAAAATACATACTATTTATAGGACTATGCTTGATTTCCTGCTCCGCTTGCAGTTCATACATTCCGTACCCATCAGGCAACACGGCGGCGAGGGAATAAGGAGTGTCTTCCACTGGGCTGTAGAAATATCGCTGGCGACGCGTTGCTACCCGGCGCATACCGTCGTATTGTACTTTTACGCCTATCTCTGTTTCACCCTCTCGCTGCTCTATCATGTCGTGGCGCAGCTGAAATTGTAATTGTATTTTAATAAATATACAAAAAGGTTACAGAGTCCCAAAGTTTTAGAAAGCTTTTTATTATTTGAAACAGAAATAAAATCAAGATAACGTGCAAATATACAACTTACGTCAAGTAAAAGGGAGGTAAGATTAACACGGGAATTTTCATCGGAGTCGACGAGTAATTCCACATCTGTGAGGTCTATACTTGAATATAGCGGACGCAGCGTCTCTGTATACTAGAATACAATAGGTATTTAATTAGAAATGTATGATAATTATAAATAATAAATAAAAATATTTCGTTGCTCTTTATTGATTAAAATAAAAAAATTACACTGCCACTTTTTAAATTTGTTTAGATTTTCTTTTTAATAATTTTTATTATTACTTTGTAGGTTTTATAGATTATATATTAAGAAATAATTAGTAGGTTAATATATATTGTTTGTTTAGTTAATCATTCGTTTTTTTTGCCGTATAACATTTACGAACAGATATAGTAACTTGCTGAACTGTGTTGGTAGAACGAAAACCGATATCCCTTAGATTCTTAAAAGTCGACGCCGTGTGTCAGACACAGATGATATGCTACTTGCTCAAAAAAAACAATGATCACAAAACAGGTACAGAAACCTAAGGCCCAACCCTTTAAAGATTGTAGTACCACTGGTTTTTCAGTCTACACTTATTAAAAAGCAAAGCAAATTGCAAGAAATATCATATTTACCTCCTCGTTCGTATACTGTAACAAAATTAAAGGCATATCAAACACTATTTATGAGTTTCTTTTTATTGAAATTCTTAAAAAAAAATTATTTCCATGTTTACTTAGAAAAATTAAAAAATCTTACCAGTGGTCTTAAATCTGGATGATATAAAACATGCCCGTTGTTGTCCACCATGAAGGAGTAACCGTTTACTCCAAGCTGCAAATAGATAAACAATATTTCAATTATAAAATTCTATATATATAAAAAATCTAAATATCTACTTTCAGAAACTTAATACTAGCCGCAAAAATGAGTGACTGTTTTATCACTATCACTCTCGCGTGACCAAAAAATAATTAAATAATTGTGACATGTTCTTTAAAGTCGAATTAATTTAGGCCTAAATTATATTATACTATCAGTAAAGAGTTGAAATATGTAATATAATAAACCTTCTTCTTTAATGGCACTGCCTTAGCATGTACCATAAATTATATTTGCTAAGATTTGTAAGAAAATTACGATACTATAGAACCAGGGTTTAATAAATATTGGAATATGGCGAAGAAATTCTGTCATCTTTAAAGGTATACTGCCACACCAAACAAACGTTTTTAATTTGTTTTAGTATTATTATAGTATTATTACTGTGTAGGTTTAGATTATTGTAAATACTCTAGATTTTAATGAGGTAGGTCAAATATGTATTTTTCATTCATCAAAGCTGTATACCTGTTGAAAATGTGCAAAGACCTGTAAACCTCCACCTGTCTTTAATCTTTTGCATTAATCGACAAGAAGGTTCTTTGTTACCCACCCCGAAAAAGTTACCGTTTTGTTTGAAGTTCAATTCTGAAGAATAGGCACTGTGTCATACAGTCCTTAATAACAACGAAATCAGTTAACTATCTACTATAAATTACTCAACTATCTCTTTTCAACATAGCGTGAACACAATTTCATAGAAAGATACGAAAAGTAGTTTTACTAAAGTAGTTTAAAGAGGGGACTAATTTAGTTTTTAAGAATATAGTCACACGATACTTCGTAAATAATATTACCTTGTATGGTGCTACGAGCTTCTTTATTTGATCGACGGGAACATCGGTGCCCACTACACCAAGTAGATTGGCTTCTCGTTGCTGGAAATAACTGATTATTAGGTGCCTAATAATTAGGCATACATATTTAAGTAGTCAGTTGCCTCCAGCAGTAATTAAAGAGATTTTTGACCGCGACTTCTCTGCATTAATGTTTTCTCTTTTTTGACTTCCTTAAATTGTAATTCTACCTAATAATCATAAAAGTGTATGCGGCATTTTCAAAATCTATAAAGATTGGTAATAATATCTCTTTATTTTACGAAGGTTATAATATTCCCGCGAAAGCTCTGTACAAAGTGAGTGCCGCGCGAGCTCACAATCGATCATAAACAGAAACATATTGATGATTCTAGCAGTGTTTGAAGCTGTTTAATTGTAATAAATCCGAAAAACGGACAGATTTTGCCCCCAGCTATTTTTTCTGTTTTTAAACGTCAAGAGAATGCTCGCTGGATAGGATACATTTTGCACTAAATAATAGATAACCGCCTAAACAAAAGCCTATTTTCTGGCTTAAGACAAATCGTACTATAAAAATGGTATTGATAAATTGTATGACCGCTACAATCGTTGTATCGCTTTCGAAGGCATATTGAATATTCAAAACAAATTCTATCCAAAAAACAACTTTTTCTACGTCAGCCTACGAACATTTCAACCAACTTATATTTACAAATGTGTTGTAAAGGAAATCTTAAATTTTCTTAGACGCCTACTGATGGTAATCAGTTTCTTTATAAGAAAAAAAAAATACTTTATAAGCCTCGCTCGCTCCTTCATGTTTAAAGTCTAACTCATCAAAAATATTGGGTTCAAAAGCCGTATACATAACACGTTCATTAGGCGATAATGTTTATATAATTTAAATTGACACTGTACTCGTGCCGCTCCTACATTTAAATATCTCTATCATTAGATGATCAGTCTTCATGTTAATCGTGACGGAATCGCTTCTAAGAACTTTAATATGAAGGTCTATCAGATTGACTAATGATCATGAAACAGATACAGAAATCTACTGCACAGACCTAAAAATGTTTAAGCGCCACTGGTAGATCACTTACGGTATGGTTCCTCCGGTCGAAGATAGGTACTGTTACTGACGTCATCAGCTGTCCCATCCCGTCATCGTCCAAGCTGCTACTCTATAAGATACATATAATTTCAATCATTGGGCGATTGAATAAAGAATGTGTATAAATAAATATTGAATGATGCTGAGCTTTTGAAGGATAAAAATGATATCATACCCTCCCTCCCACGTAAACGGGACTCCAATGGACCGGGTGTATCGTCTGGTACATTACCAGTGGTCTCGCCAAGACTTCTACAAAGTGAAGAACCTTGGCCCGGATCTCGCTGTGGTCGTTAATTGTCACGTGGAAACCTGATTAATTTAAATATATAAATTGCATTGTTTTGGAAGAGATATGAAACTGAATATTTTAAAGCTAAAGATCATGTTTTTTATAAATAACGTAAACGCTAACGTAACCTAATGTGTATGTTTGGAAAAATCCACGACAACGTTTAGGTATAAGGTTTCTTGCTTCTAGTGTTTCTATAGTAATCAGATTCGTTTTATAAAAAATGATTTCCCATTGTTTTTATAAACACGATTAAATAATTATCAAAATTTCAGTAAATTACGTGAAAAAAATTTTTTTATTACTTCACAAAAAATACAACTAGTAATATAAGATAACGTTTGCAAATTGCCCAATATAATTTCATAAATATATGTACATCATGTTATACATAATTAAGCAATTACCTTTATTCGTACACGCCATGTCTTTCATATTACTTCCTGAAGTAGCGTCACCACCAACGCGGTACGTGAATATTCTCACGGGCATATGTGGCCAATTCCACGCGCGGAACACACCCTTCACCCCACTGGCCCCTCCCCCCGCGCCTATAACAGCTATTGCCTGATTGCACTGGCAACCCTGTCCGGTTCGGTTGTACTGAAAATAATTCAATATTCTGAAAATAGTACTAGACGGAAAGGTCGACGAACTGATTCGAATGTTGTACAGCTAAATAGCGACGATTTATTTAAATCTATAAATTGTATTTGAGTCTATTAAAACTTCGTAGTACCTTGTTGGATTATGCTCTGATTAATAACGATTCACTGAATATATTTATTTAGTTGGAATAAATTTAATATACAAATAGTTATTACCCTTTGAAGGATTTCGAAAGCTGTTGTGAGAGCTCCGGTTAAGTTAGCAGCACCACCCGATGGCTCAGCTCCCCAGACTGCACTTTTCAGCTCGCGTATCGACTCCGGTACCCCCTTTAAACACGTTGAATTTTAAAGTATCTTTTAGTACATTTTTATGTCACTCATATCTGATATCAAATCACAGTATTCATATCATTAATGAGATTCGTATCGCAGCTTTGCACCAATAGGCAATTTTTTTGAGTAGGCTCGCTAGTACGTTGTCAGTATTAAGAATAGGTAGGCTCTTTCCTTGCCTTCTTTTTAAGTAAAATTGGTGATGTGTGATGGGCACATGGTTCCACATAAAGGTGGTGGACGGCAGTCTGTTAAAAAAGCCGAGTTGTGTCGACTATCGAGGTAATATGGAGTTAACTATTCATATAGTAATCATCTTCCTTTTGTCCTTTGATCTACTTTTGAGTGATATATGTGAGTAAAAAATAATAATACCAATTTTCAAGATTATATGAACATCACATATTACTATTTAGTACTATTTTATAGTAAATGTTGTATCGTACAGTAAGTAATTGCGCACTCGCGAGCAGCAATTTCTAATTCTACGATGTCGATATTTTCTCGACAACCTTCATACTTGTAGAAGAGGTCAAGGATTTGTGTCATCCATTTAGATACATTTAACTCTTATGATTACATTAGAGCACTTAAACAAGTAACTTATTGCGAATATACTGGATCGCAATTTTTCGTTGAGAATTTAAAAAAAAATGAAAATATTTATGTTATCAAACGAACGTTAAATTAATTCGTTCAGTTTTTAATTACACGAAGCCATATCTAATTAAATTTTAAACTGCGGCATAAAGCAGTATGTAAATAACGCAACGCATGAGGCTGCAACGGCGGCGTGGTTCAAAACTAAGCCAGCTTCCCGAGAATACATAATTAAGAGATGTTGTCGACCGAATACAGCAAAATAATTTATTCAAATAATCTTGGTCACGCTAACAATATTATAAGGCTATGAAATAGTGGTTCTAAATTTATGTCGGATTATGTCGAGTTCCGTTTTCGGGTTTGTAGGCACTGGACACTGGTATGATTAAAAATGTTTAATATAAGGGACACAGAAATGAGTCTACCACATTATGCACTGCACCCTACTGTAATTACTTATTTATTGTGATTTTATCTGTTTCAATTTTCGAAAGCGATAAAGGAACTATTTGGTATAACTATGTCTAGTCGCCAAATTCTACATAAAGGCAATCCCATTTGTGTACTCTGAATTGAAAGTACCATAATGAAGAAGTGTAATAAGTTTGTTAATTTCAGCGTGACAAGTCAAACTTGTTAGAAATACTCGCCTGTGCTTGGAGTTCTCGAACTCGATAAAGGCGCGGTCGCAACAACTACCTGTCAAAAGTGGGAACTTGCGGAATCTTCACGCTCACGCCACAGATATCATCCAAACTTTCTACTTATAAACTGGGAACACATTTTAGCGCTGTCACAATTTTTACAGAATACTCTTAGGAGCTTTATTGAGAATAACATCGAAATAAATGCGATAAAAAATATATTTTTTAAATCACTGAATTTTAAAGATATCAAAGCCTTTTTAACATATTATAATGTCGTAAACATGTCTTAAAGTTTTTTTAGTGTTTAGAGAACTTTTAGGTCTTAATTAAATTCTATATTGGACTTGACCGGGATAGTCAAGTTTCTTCAAGTTTCTGTCAAGTTTTCTGATCTCAGTAGGCACTTTTAATCTGTAGCAGTTTTTACGTCACAACTTGAGACCACAACAAAACTTCCACTTAAAACGCTCTTTAGATGCCAACAAAATTTCTAGAGTCTTCAAAGAGCAAGAATATTCTTCGGAAACAGTGATAAATATCTGGAAATGTCTATTCGCTACAGATTTATGCCCCAGATATATTGCTATCTCTTATTGTAGCTGAGTCATCCTTCGGGATATATAGAATGTATTATTATGTATTACGATAAGTTTTATTTCATGTGAGATTATTGCTTTGACGTTTATGCTGGACCCATACAGCTTTGGTGAGTATGTAGAAATATCTTATTTATTTGTAAAAAATATCAATGGCGCTACGACCTTTGAAGCCTCGGATTGCTGTAAGTCAAATTCAAAGTCAAAAATCATTAATGTAGATAACACATTAAACACTTATGAACGTCAAAAAAAGAAATATACATCATATACATCAAATTTTACATTGACTGCCAGTCCTCAAATCAAGGGCGTAGAACGGAAGCGGAGAACTGGAAAAAAACTCTACGCCATGCTTTTTAATCGCCAAGTTATATGTGTCGTGATCATTTGTTTTTCCAATAGGCAAACAGGTGAATCAATAATAATTGCAACGCGTTTAAAAGGCTGATAGCTTTTTATGCCTGACACATGCCGTCAACTTTTTGTATCTAAGACATGGCCGTCTCCCCACGATGTTTTCCTTCACCGTAGGAGTTATGCGCGCAACGTATCCCTATGCCGGTGTGTGTGATTTAACGGCTTGACTGATTCTCAGGAAATTTTGTGTGCATACTGGGTATGTCTGAGAATCGGCCAACTAGATGTTTTTCATCCCCCTAAATGTTAAGGGTAGTCCACCCCTAAATTATTTCCTTTTAATTTTAAGATATTTTTTTTCAACCCTCTACCCCTATTTTTTTATTATAAATGATATACATGGCAAAAAGACGTTTGCCAGGTCAGCTAGTATTATATATAATTACTCCTCAATGAAGATTTATATCCCTGTGTGCAAAGTGACTGAAGATAATTCCTACTTTAGACATTGTTTTTGTAACCTAAGAAGCAAGCAGGTAGTTGAGGTTCCATTAAGTTCGCAAACACCGCAAATACAACTTTTCACTTAAGAAGAATCATTTAGAAAATATTCCATTAAGTTGGATGGACTAGACAATTGATGAATTCCATTTAAGAAGATGTTTTGAATTTCATCGTGTTTTATATTCAAACGGTGTCTTTCATTCTACATCAATTTAGTTACTATTCATGGGAAATTATTGTAATAAATTCTATTATTTCGTTTCTTTTATTCCGGCATCAATTTTACACGATGATTAATCTAGCAAAACAGTCAATCCGTCTCTTTTAAGCGTCTTCAAAGGAGATTAATGAATATACCTTAGGTTGCTTTCTATACAAATTTTGGAATTGTTTATGGATTTGTATATGTAAGCTTTGAAAGGAATGTATGATTCAAATTTTCTTTTTTTAATAGAACAGGGGGCAAACGGGCAGGCGGCTCACCTGATGTTAAGTGATACCGCCGACCATGGACACTCTCGATGCTAGCTCGCGAGTGCGTTGCCGGCCTTTTAAGAATTAGTACGCTCTTTTCATGAAAAACATATACATGATACAATATAATTGAGCGACAGATTAAGCGTCTGATTGAATCCATTAAGCCAAAATACACAGGCGGCAGATGCGTATCAAAAGGTAGCACGCAATATATGCATTTGTCTAGCAATTACGAGACTAAAATCAGTTTTGAATATTTGTTCCCATTAATTTCTTTCGTTAATAATCATGACACCAAATCACCAGTTATAGATCAAATAATGATTACATAACAAAATTACCTAAGTTAAAAAAACGTTAATAGGTAAAAGATATTTTTTAGTACATTACGTAGACTTATAATATTGTTAGCATGAAGCAGAAGCCTCATTTGATTTTGAATGATTTATCATACTGTTAATAATTAGTACGCTTTTTTCCTGAAAAACGTAAATCGTTTCTGAAATATTTCAGCGGGCAGCTAGTTCCACATAATAGTGCAGAGAAAACTGTCTTCAATAACGCCCAGTTATGAAGCAATACAGATTTTCGTATTCTGCCTTGTCGCCGATGCTAGAACTCAGCTGCAGTATACGAATAACTCCTCTGAAAATTCTCCGTGGCAAATGCAGAGAGATGTCTAGGCAACGCCAAGGGATAAAGCCACATGGCAATCATTAAAAAAAAAATCTATTGCGTAACAGTCTATTGAATCCTAGCAAAAACTTGAATTTTTATCAGACATTTTAACCTTTGACACTTACCTGAGCCAAAATCTTCGTGTAGCACTGATGCAACTCCGATACAGTATCACTGTATCTATAAATATTGACAAAGTCATTAGGCCCTAGGGTATCCAATAATGCTGATATAGTGATCTTCGCCAGTCTTCGATAAGACGATCCCATGTCGTCTGAATCATCCAGAAGGATGACCAAGTCCTTCGGTGATGTCGCTGCTTCCACGAACCAATTTGATGACCTGAAGTCGTAGAAGTCACGTGCGTGGTGTGAATAACCATCTTCCGGTGGCCAGGACATAGCTGTAAAAAGATCAATTCAAGTAAAATCATTTTTTATTGAAAATCAACATTCTTAGTCTCATCGCCTCTTAAACCATATTCTAAAAAGACAGCACAAAACGACGCAATAGACTCAAGACTCAACAACAACTTTTTTGATGTTGAATTAATCTGGTTTTTTAAGTCTTTTAATGTTTCACGTAGTAGTACATATGTCGCAGTAAAGTAGTTAAATCTCTAGACAATTAGTTAAAGATCATTCACACACTTAAATCAAGTCACTAGCATTTTGATTGAAATAAATCAGCGTCGACAATGTTTAACTATCTGTCTGACCAAATTGATTGAAATGATTAATATCGTAAAACAAGATGGTAGTCACCACAACAGCTGATACTTTTAGAGTTTTTGTTTCAAATTGTGGTCTTTGGTGAAATTGTAAACATATTGTCGACTCCGGTATGATTATTTCGGTGTGATCGTGAAGAACAGAGAGCTTATAAATTCCGTGTTTTGTTTTATTGTTAGTGATGTTCGGTTAGGTTAGTCTTGTTGTTTACGTTTAGGAAACTCGGTAAACGTTTCTTTCAGACACTTGTCTAACTCAATAAACTCTCAGATTTAACTAAGTACATTACTGCGACACATATATCACACAATGATGTATTAATGTTTACAAACCTGGATATCTTCTCATAAAGCCAGACGACGAGGCGTAATACTGCCATGAGAGTGTCGGATCAATTTCGTAGTTATTAACTAAAAGTGGATCCAAATGCTCTGACCATGCTATCTGATTCTGCACTTCGGGATCTGCGACAAAACAAAACAATAATCAACAATTTAGAATAATTTCAAACTGACTTTCTAATTGACGAAAATAAAATTTATTGTATTTTTGACTAACTATTCAAAGTAATCGATTTCTTTAACATGTCCAATATTATTTCTAAATTTCAGACATGTTGTTTTTCCAAACAATAAAACCTTTGTGGTTGAGTTTTAATTGAATAAATTGAGCGTTAATGCAGTATCCCGTAAAAAATATGAAATATGCATGAAGTGATCCAAGTTATGTATCGAGCCAAGAGCTTTTATGAAGCAATTAGGGAAATTTTTATTTAACTAGCGAAGCCATTAGTGCCCTGTAATTGGTGGACTTGCTTCATTGAGCAACACTGATTGCTTTTGCCCCGAATTAAGCGGAAAAATTAATGGCACAATTGCTTTCGAAGTCGACATTGAAATCTATTGTAAAGCGCTTGAAATCTTATTTCACTATATTTTTACTTATACACTGTATTCTGCAGGATAATCTACTCAAACACAGAATTTCACAATAGACTTATATAGGTTTTTCGTCTGAATGAATTGAAAACACGATGTGCGTTCCTTCCCAACAATATAGAATTTGTTCAGAACTTATTTCGCATTCGAAACCAGATTTAAATTAAGTTTACAATTATATAGAGAGCATTCCAAACATAAAGAACTTGTCTGCGGAGCTAAAACCAAACCAAATGGAGTTGGGGCATTGATTCTAACATGAAAACTTTTCGTTGCGCTGAAATTCTATATGGGTTAATTGCGTTAACCCAGATGAAAGCATAATGCAACGTTACATACAGCCTACATCAGTAATACGTAATTTGAATGCACTTTGGTTGGGCCGAATTAAATACGAAACACGATTAATTGTCTCTAGCCTCAGCGGTGAATGATTTGCATCCGCTGATTAATCTTTATTTAAAATGTCTAATTTTGGTTCTAATAATTTTATAATTATCTATTTATTATTATATTAAGGGCCTGTCTCACAATGTCCGGATAAGTTCCAAATAAGCTATTTATTATTTATTGGTAGGATAAACAGTATTTGTGCGTTTCACGACTGACAGATAGCGCTATTCGTCATGAAACGCGAATAATCTTATTAGGAACTTTTATGTTTCGAATAATTTACGTGTTGCATAGCTATTTGGTACTTTATCCATACATTGTGAAACAGGCCCTAAAAGTTTTATTAAAACGTCATTCTTTATTTGCCACCTTAAGAAAAAAATATAAAATTGAATTTAGAATGCCAAAAAGTTTAGTGTCGGTTGGGTTTTTAGTGAAGGTTGGAATTCAATCATAGGTCTTATACCAGTCGTTTATGTGTCACGGCACTTCTAGACACAAACAAATAGGACCTTTGAGTTTCAATTGTGGTATTGCGACGGGCACCGAGCACGTTTTATACTCCATTTTGTTATTTTTGTGTTTCTTCTTGATTATGAATTAGGCAAGTTTTTTTAAAGATATAACATGCGAATTATTCATTATATCGTTACTATTGACGATTACAAAAAATACTAACTACAGTAACATACACAATGTATTACAAAAGTAACTTCTAATGATTGAGGTCACAGAAAAAATAGGTTAGACCGTTTGTTAATAAATCATTTCACCCTTTCACAGGCGACGAGCCTCCGCGCCCGTTGACAATATATTACGTATCATTATTCAGCGACAGGGGCCCAAACAACGCAAACAGCCCTACATTGTCACTCAATGTCATTTAAGACGTAAGTCTAATCAACTTCTTAAAAGCTTTTTATAGGGGACTTGTGATTAATATTAATTGTTAATTGAATATGCTGTTAATTTAGAATAATGGCTAGTATTACCTGTCCACATTGTATTCCTAACTTTTGTACTAACTAATCTGAGAACATCTTGATTCATGTGCACTTTCTTTTAATGTGTGCTTCTGTGTTTTGTGGTTGACTGTTCACATATGTTTTAATTGCTTTGTTTTGATCCATTAGTTATGTTTAAATTACTATACCTATGTCTTATGTATTTTTGCGTTTCTTGTGCTTAATTTATCAAGTTATAGCCTGGAAAATATCGCTCGAAAGCGATGTTGGCCGCTAGTTGCAATTTTTTTAAATTATGTAAATTTTATTATATGCAACGAAGTGTTAATAAATAAATAATTATAATAATTTTGAGATTTTCTTGATTCGATCGGGCTTATTTTCATCTAAAAATATTTAAAATTCATGGAAAATTAAAAGTCAAAATTGTCATTGTCAGTTGTACTCACTTTAAAATTTTCTGCGCCAATTGAATCCTTAAGATTCAAAATTTTCAATATACTGAATATTGAGACTGTGTTCCACTTAGTACATATTTGATTGATACATATTGATGAAAACGAGTTCTGTGGATATTGCATCCTCAATCGCAGACGCACTCTAATATTTACTATGTGTGTGCAACGTAATATGTGTGCACTATAGTTGGCTTCAAAACACAATTTATGAGATCTGAACAAATGTCGTATCACGAGTATTCTTGCTACGATCAATAAACTTCAATTTGTAGTTAAGTCTTAACACAAATAGTTCTTGCTTTGATGTTATAGATTATTCGAAAGATAATATCAACTCTTAGAAACGAGCTTTGGAAACACAAGGATGTAGTATTGTCTTTTATTTACATAACTTTTACACATTTAAAGAAAAACACTTTTTTAACGGATTATAGATATGTATTATTATATTTAAACTTATAATTATTTGTACATAATTTTAAATTTAAACCGACTTAAGAAACAGAACATGTCACCAGATTATGTAGATATTGTAAAACACTGTCTCACATCAGGGTACTTAATGTGGAAAGATGAGTTCTATGTGCAGGTTGATGGAGTAGCCATGGGTTCTCCGGTGTCACCTATAGTAGCTGACATCTTCATGGAGGACTTTGAGGAGAGAGCTTTGGCCAATGCCCCGGTTAAACCTAGACTGTACAAGAGATATGTCGATGACACATTTGTAGTACTCCCCAATGACAAAATATCTACATTTCTAGCGCATTTAAATTCAATACACAAGAACATTAAATTTACTGTTGAAAAAGAAAACAACAACTGTCTGCCCTTTTTGGACATTTTAATTATACGCAAAGCAGATGGCACACTAGGTCACACAATACACAGAAAGGCAACCCACACAGATAGGTACCTCAATGGTGAATCCCACCACCACCCGTCACAACTGCTCTCTGTCGGTAAATGTTTGTTTCAGAGAGCCCAACGTCTTTGTGATGTGGCCCACCTCAAGGAGGAACTACAGCATGTCAAACAGGTGCTACACCGAAACAAGTTGCGCATCCCCCGGCTGCATCACAGAAACAAAAACAAGACACAAACAGTTCCTCGCAAGCCAGCTTACCTGCCATATGTGAAGGGAGTTACAGATAGAATTAGCCGGGTCCTAAAACGAGCTTCCATTAATACAATTTTCAAGCCGCACAAGAAGATTCAGCAATTCCTAAGACCAATCAAAAGTAACACCCCATTGCAAGATGCAGGTATATACAAACTGGATTGCGACTGTGGCCTGTCTTACATAGGGCAAACTAAACGCAATATGTCCAGCAGAACACATCGCGGACATAAGACATAGACGACACACAAAATCAGCAGTCTGTGAACACACACTAGATAGGCCTAATCACTACATACGCTTTGACCAACCGAAAGTACTTGCGAAAGAAAAAAGATTCTTCCCAAGATTGGTACGCGAAGCCATTGAAATCAAAAAACACGCCAATTTCAATAGAGAGGACGGCCTAAAATTATCAAACACCTGGGATCCAATAATATCCAAATTAAAATCTCAAAATAAACAACCCGCGAAAATGGAGGACACCGTGAGCAATTTCTGCAAAAACCCTACATCTTTTAGTCGATACCAACTCCGGGGAAATAAATACAGATAACACAACATTTTCTGCAGCTGTAATACTTTTTGACATTTAACACCTTTGTCTTCAGTCACCGTGACCACGCACGCTGTAAAGCACGCGAAACGTCGGTTTAAATTTAAAATTATGTACAAATAATTATAAGTTTAAATATAATAATACATATCTATAATCCGTTAAAAAAGTGTTTTTCTTTAAACACAAGGATGGCTTTGAAATTCTCTTAAAAAATCGATGACGATGAGAGCACGGCTATGGACCTTTTTGCCTGAATAAAAAATAAACAATGAAACAGATACAGAAGCCTTATGAGTGTCGAAACTTGCACGGATAGTAAAATTCTGAATTAACATTATGAAATGCAATTATGCTCTATATAATTTACATATTTACACATTTATACTATTTCCAAAAAAAAGTTTGAATACATAACTCTTTATACAACATTATTAATTCCTATTTTCACCTTGACGGCTGGAAATCTTCCACATTCCGTTTTACACGGCATTTTCTTTTGCGAACTAGCGAACTGTGGAATCGACTACCGGCGGGGCTCTTCCCTGAAAGATACGACCTCCATCTATTCGAAATTCGAGCATACGTCTCAATTAAAGGCCGGCAAAAATGGCTGTCTATGGGCTGCGATGACTGCCCTTTTTGGGCGTCCCGCAGGCTTGTTTTATATAAAAAATAATAAAAATTGTAAAACTCACCATCAGTGTTAATATAAGGTGGCATCAGCACAGCGCTATAGCTGGTGTTCACGGCGATGTGGTCGAAGTGGCGGCTAGGAGAGAGCATGAGACGCCGAGCGCGCGCCGCTAAAGTCCCATCATCAGCGTGGACATTAAGCCATCGAGCGTCATAGTATGTACCAGGAGTACCATCTGAGCCCCCACCACCAGCCGATAATGCGGCGGCCTCAGCTGAATCCATTATACGCTGGAAAAAAATCAATAAGTAACCGCAGTTATAGACAATTCCTTAACCCACTGAAGTGTATGGCACAATTATAAGTCTTTAATGTCATAAAGGACGTAAGGATTAATGTCTATGGGTTCAAAACCTTCAGCTTAGCAGCAATATTTATACGTTCCGAAGTAAGGACCTTGTTAAGTTGTCAACGTTTGCACGGGCGTGATATAGGGGCTTTCATTCCGTTAATTTCATAAACTGTAATATATATCTTCTGTGTATATTAACCACAAGCTTGAAGCTTTAAGCTTCGTTCACACTGTTTGATAAATAGAATTACTGTGTATCAACAATCAATAGACAATAACAGAAAAGTGTAAATCTTTGGCATAATTTACAGTGTTCTCAAAACAGTAGTACTCTTGGTCACATAATATCGTTAAATGTAAGTTATTTGAAAATCTTATAATTTTAATATTGATCTAGGATATACCTGCAACAGAACCACCAAGTACAAGATGAAAATAGGTATGATCGTTAATTGAATGTAGTTATGGCTTATATTTGTAAAAAACATTGGTTTTAAAATGAAAGTTAAGATGTTTAGATATTAAGTTAAATCAAATGCTATATTTCCGCTTAGAAATGTAATAATAATAATAATAATAATAATAATTTATTTATTGCACGAATATGGTATAAAATGTCAAGGTGGTACAATTGTCAGTCGTTCGCATATGTAGGAGTGATCATCATTTACTACCTGAGTATTTATATGAAATTATTGTTCAATGATACTTTTATCTAAGTGGATAATAAATTTAAATCTCATTATTAAATATGGAAAGGCGCGTAATCTAAAAGAAATTTTTAATGACACTGTGCAAATTCGGATATCCTTTATTTTGTTTCAGCTACAGTTTCATTAAGTGCGAAATGTAGGCGTCGTTTTTTCTTGGCGACGCCCGCAGCAGAGCAATCCCCACGATTTTTCAACTTTATTGTTGAGCTAAGTTCTAGGCGCTTTTAGCCCGGCTCTTGTTCGCAACTTATTATGATACCGCCTATTTGTGCTTCTTTTACGTTGTTCTTTGCCATTCATAATGAAAATTCGGCTTTATTGAAGTCATTCAGTGATCGTTCAGCATTTACAAGTAATCAAAATGCAAGATGACATCACAATGAAAATATAATATAATATGGTTTTCCCGACATGGTAATGGTAATGTTTACTATTTATTTATTTAATACCAGTTCGCAAGTCAAGGGCGTAGAGCGGGCAAGAAACTTTCCGCCACTCTTTTTAATCGCTAAGTTTTTAATACAAATTGTTTAAACTAGAGCCAATCAATCCCAAGGATAAGGATCATTTAAGTATTCGTCACATTTATAAAAAGCTTTATTGATTAATTTACTTTTAACGAGGGCTTTGAAGTTATTTAGTGATAATTGTCTCATTTCGTTTGTTTTAAAAACGGTATCACATTTTTAATTTTTCACCGTTTCTATAAAAGTAGATGAAGATAGTAACACCAAACAATGAACATTCTTCACAAGAGTACAAATTTTCAAAATTCCTAACATCTGAAGTTGCAAGATGGCACGTAGTAAACGCGATATTAGCTAAGCGTTTCAAGTTGTTTGAAGTGTTTACTCGCAGTCTTAGCTGTCGGATTTGACATAATGTAATATGTCTGGCTCGATGAACATGCGGTTTGCGTGGTCGAGAACCGTGTAATCTCATTATACTAGAATGGCTTGGAAAATCCGCTTTAAATTATTTTGAGGTATCCTTGGCTAGACAACTTTATGGCTTATTAAAAGCAAACCTTAAAAAAATTGCGAATGATTTTTAAATATTATTTTTAGATAAATATTGTAACGAATTAACAATGTCAAATTCATTAATCAGCGTCGTATTATGTCAAACCATTTCTAGCGTGATATTAAAATTCTGAATACATGTTTCAAATAGAAAAAGTTAAATAAGGTTTGGTTAGCAATATTGCAAGGGCCGTCTACGTTGTCAAAAACGTAATGAGATATCCAGGGTACGTTCACCCGGCCTTGTATGCGGCTGGCTACATGCGTTCTTTGACCGTGGCCAGACAACAATCAACAGTTTTATGACACTATTATTATATCGTAATATCGCACCATTTAATGGTATTTTTATTTCACATTTCAGAAAATTTTGTAAAATTAAAACCCTTGGTAGTTGACAATTTTTATTGTAAATTTGTAAAAATAATATAATGTTTACCATGAACAACAAAACGACTTACAAAATGTACTTATAATGGTTTCAATTTGGTATTCACGTGAACCTATAGGAAAAAAGCATCTATTTTTACCGTAAGTATTTCAGCTTTATATAATATAAAAATTTAAGCAAAAGCTACACTTTCTTAGAATTTTTAACTTCATAATGCACAAAATATTTGCTATGTTCCTAGTAATTACTTTACAGCTTGGCTCTTTGCCCTGTAATAGCTACATTTTTATTGAAAAATATGCTTTTGAACCAGTTAAAATTAAAAAAATCGCGCGTATATTATAATAGGCGAGACGTTTGTAACCTAGTCACATTATTTTTATGGTTCCGTTGTTTTCTATACACTTCACAGTATTTAATTAAATATGTGCCGGATGCCTTTAAACTGATTGGTCTCCTTTTTTTTTCTTTCTACATTTTAATGGAACCTTTCAAATGTATCAGACGTATCAATAAAAATACACTATAGCTAAATTAAATTATATGTGAACAAACAGCACACCTCACATGTGACAAATGAAATCAAATCAAAATGTGTTTATTCAGTTTAGATGCGTCTTAGGGCATGCTTATGAACGCCAAAAGCGTTTACAAAATTCGCGAAAGAGCAAAACTACGCCATCCGTTCGCAAAACTACCAGGAGGCCATATAATTAGAACTATTGCCAAGCGTTTTCATCTCCTAGGTCGTCATTAAATATTTTCATCGTTCGTACTAATGAAACTAACCACGTAACGCCAGAAGAAACAATCGACGCAATAAATACTATTAATATAATTCAATTACAGACTTGAACCTAATAAAACTTTTTTAATATACCGCGCATTACCTAATCTCTATGAAGTAGGTAGTGCAAACATCCTGAGCGGTTCGGAATATTGAGTAAGTAGCCTTGGGGCGCCTAAGAGGAAGAGAGATGGAGGCATCGTCTCAAGACGAATCAATACAGTCCACTTATACAAGTCGGGTGGTGCAGTAGATGTGGGTCACGCCAGCTGCACTCGCGAGATGGTATTTAATAACAGCCTTTACACCCGACAGATATTACTTGATCCTTCCCCCTATTTACACTGGAGTTTAAGTGGTTCCCAACACTAAGTGCGCTGTCGTGAGCATATGACGGTCACGCTCGATTTATTCTCATGTAATTATAATAGTATTTAATCGAAAATGTTGGTGTAAATATCGGTCTGTTGTATATAGATTCTATATATGGTTAAAGTTAACGCAATTTCGCTTGTGCTGACAATGTTCATCTTCAATTTATGAAAGCGCCTAACAATTAGAACGGCGTGAAGACATTGGAGACGGAAAGACTTTTCACTTTTGTACTTATAAGTTTGATTGTTTCAAACTTCACGTATTCCAAATTGTTCAAGAGAGCTTTCAGTATGGGTGAACAGTTATACATTCTACATTTACAAAATCTTTCTTATAACGTAACATTACAAAAAAAAGTAAAGTAAATGATTAGCTCTGCATCCATGAACTTAGAGCTATACTTGTTTGGGTGTATGGCATGAACCACTAAACCAAAAACAGGCTTCATTAATTAAAATACTCTCAATATTAGAAGCCATTTATAATAATAGTATCTGTATGATCCAATCGTGTCTGTCACTAGTCTTCTCCTAGCAGCTGGTGTTTTGCAATTTGCTGATGGCAACATTAAGGTCGGTAAGTGCAGCGATAGTCCCCCCCCCCCCCCACCCCTCACATCCCTGGCACTGGGCGACCTGCGGCATGCCTCGAGAATTTGGCGGTGCGCCTTGCAATGCTATACATATAGTGTCACACGTTGTGGTAGTTTGTTGTTGTTCTTGTACTAGTTTTATGTCAAAGAACGGCTTTGTCGACTAAAATTAATACTCCTCCTATAAACGTGCTTAGAATTCACGAGATAGAACGCTTAAATTTTCGTTGGTAATTATTGTGATTAATATTTATTACGTACTGACATTTTGCACTTGAATTAACAAACTTTGAGGTGAAGACTTTTCTGACAAATATACTTATAAATAGCATACGCACCATAATTTTAGTTCTACACGCTGGCTGATAAAATTTATAGTATGTATAAAGAACCTTAAATGTAGGCGTAATTGTAAATAGGAGTTGTAATGTCAAAAATACTTTAAACTGATATTTGTAGCCACGAGGTTCTGTACGATCTGTATATTGTCTAATAAAAAAATTGCAAAAAATATCGTTATATTTCATTGGTAATGTTTTTATATTTTCGAACATCCTGTAAAATAATGCAGTACTTATGTATAGCGTAATATGTAATATGAGCCACAGGAAAATGAACACATTGACCGACATCCACGGTTTACGATAAGCTTTAGTGTTTCCTGATAGAGCTGTTGGGTGGAGTACAGCCGTTCATTATCAAATATAATTATTTTTTATAACTATTTTCACAGTTCGTTGATTATTTTCACCTTATTGTTCTTCGGATTTATGTATTTTTCATTTGTTATTCCTATTTCAATGAAAATGCCACAAATCATCACAATGATTCTTAATAATACCTGAATGAAAGGTTTCGCTGATTTATTACAATCAATAATTCATCATCTGTAATTGTAAAATTCGTAAGCTAAACAGTAGTGGGTATTTAACATTTGGAACAAATCAAGCTATATTTCGAAAAAATATGACAGATTTAGATTTTTTTTAATATTACAATATGTGATATATCAGCTACAGTTACTGTAGTTGTATTTAAAATACGCACACGAAGTATATAGGTACTGTCCTGTTATATTTAATTAGTTACGCATTACTGTAAAGTAATCAACGGTGATTGTATTTATAAACAGAAGCCCATACTTCATTAATAACAAGCCAATGTTTGAATAATATTTTATATATTGGTTTAAGCCAATCTAAAAAAATAATGATAATATTTTTATTATTAACAAAATGTAATGCCTCAAATTTTAATTAAAGACAAATATTAATAGAACAGTTGTAATGAGAGCAACACTGGAACCTTTCTCATTAAAAATGAGTTCAGAGTGAAACCGTGAACCGACTGTAATCCTTTATGAAAAGATTTCTTTAAATTTTGAACTTTCAAATAGGGTTTTGTATTACCATTAATGAATAAAGGTTAAGAAATATTACAATAACTGGAATTTGCAATTGTATTCAGAAGCCATGCATATTTCATGACGTTCTTTCTTTATTTAACTTTCACTAACTTGAAATCTCACAAGTTGCAACACTTTGCCGACTGAAAATTGAAAATTAGTTGACAAATATAAAAAGGCACAAGCAATGATATTAGTTCTATCATAAAATGGCCAGGCTTGCTAAATTTCTATCAAGGCAACCGCTATATCATAATATATGCAATTTACATTTTAACGTTATTTACGCGCGCCCAACGAATTAATCCCTTTGTCAGATGAATGCCCCAGATTGTTGAGAGAGTTGTCTTATGACTGGTACCTAGGATCTACTGAATTATTTTTAAACTTTAAGTGCATTTTCTACACTATATTATTCTTTATTTTCTATAAAAAAAACATCTATTTTATTTTTTTACAATTTTTTTAAAGTTAAAACTGTTATATATGCCATAATAACGGCATTAAATTTCATATTAATCCGTCAACAGGAAAGGATCAAATTTCAACTACTAGATTTAAGCTAGACGGGTCAAGTTAAAGCGTAAGCGTATAAAAGGATATTGTAATCAATACTTTATTGTTTATAATTAAGAAGAGCCATCTCAATCAAGAATCAATCAAAACGCCTTCTTCACGATACGCTGATCAAGAGCGCACAAATATCCTCTTTACCGATGAAATAAATTTCACGATTGAAGAAAACTACAATTAGAATAATGATATAGTGTACGCTAACAGTTCTCAATAAGCTGCTCAAGTGGTCGGCAAAGTACAATGTGGTCATCACACTGATTCAGTGATCGTTTGGCGGGGATCCTTGTCTTATCACGGAGTCAGAACTACATTAAACAGAAACAGAAAACTTCTACCAAAATGTATCAAGATGCAGTACTAGATATATATTTTATAACAGATAGGCCAGCCATCGTACAAACAATACAATGAGATGACTACGATACGATCGATCAATTGATCGAAAAGGCCAAAGTCATAGTATACCTCTAAATATATAAATAATATATGCTTTTTATTCAGAGTTTGTACATTAATAATAGATCGTTTATAATATTACGATGTTATGCGAAAATTTTGTCTGTTTCGTCACTTAGAAAGGAATTCTAACCACGTTTAAATACGTAAGAGAAAGCCTTTGAAAGCGCTCTCATACATACATATAATAGTGAACACGTAGTAGGAAGGTATATAATTTTATATCACATATATGAATAGAAGCAATACATGCAATAATAACATTTCTTAAAGAAGTATTACTGTTTATATATTTATGGCATGCTGTATACCATCAAAATTCATCAACTCATCATTCATCAACATTAATTAATAGAACACGATTCCAAAACTTCCACTACATTTTATACCACTCGCACCTTAGTAAAAAGAAAATTCTAAAAAACTTTGCATAGTAATTATTAATATTATGTAAATATTTTATATGTAATGCCTATATCTACATATTTTTAAAGAAATGTTCATTCAGTAGTGATACTATAACTGTACGTTAGTGAGCCTTTAGAGGCTTTACAAGCTTTTTCAAAGTCAAGAGAAAATGGTAAGTTTTTATCAAACTGAAAGTTGGGGCGATAGCAGCGGTAGTGGGATTAGTTCAAGATTCAGAAGAATTCCAATAACAGGGTCCAAAGACATGATCGCGAATATCGGCTAACGCTGAATATGTTAATGTACAAAATTGTCTTCAAGAATTTCCTAACACTTGGCTTTGACCTCTAAATCCTTTATTACTTGCGGAACATTTTTTCAATCAGACCCAAATGTTCGATAAAAAAAATTGTATTTAATTTTTATCACTAACTCTATTAAAATTCACAAAAGCTTAATCGCAGTAATCTATGACTTATTAGGTTTGTGATACATCTAACACCTATTTAGATAGTAATGTGTACATACTAACACAGGGAAACACTGTAATTCTAAGATAAAAATTATTATATATATTGTATAAAATATAAAAATTATTATATATACATATTGTTTGATGAATATTGATTGTGGGCATGTTACGTCAATCGTATCTACCATCTACGGCTGTCTACGATACTTCTACGCCGCGTTGTAACGGCTACGCCTACACATCGTAGTAAGTAATAATTGTACGGTATTATACTTCGAGAAGCTACGTGGGCGGATTTGTGAAGGAGATTTAATTTATTAAATTAATTATACAACATTTCTTATAATAAAATAAATTTAAATGCAGAGAAACTCCATTTTATATTGGAGTATATATAAAGTTTAATTTATGAAACTTACATTTTTTTATAACATTTATAATATATTCAATAAAACTTAAATGCGAACAATAGTAGCCAGTGAGGCACTTCGCTCGCTATCAAAGGATGCACTTCAACAAATCCGGGGATCAGTTTGTTCTATAATATATTTCTATTTCTCCAGCCGGAAGTCGAGAGAGTACTAAGAGCATCATCGCACTATTGCGGATAACTGTGTGAGCTGTTTTACTTTTGAGCGAAACGATCCGTTTCATTCTTAAAACAAAGGCTCCTTGTGGCTTGTATTTTTTCAAGCGAAATGCGCAACATGAGGAATGCTTTTTGCTTCAATAATAAAATGTTTGCACAGAGCTTCCGTCTGGGTAGCCATGTTTTATTTGGTGTAAATGAATATAAACCTTGTTATTTAACAAAGTAATTATATAAAATAGAAACATATAGAAAGTTTACAAGTAATGTAGAGAGTAGGTTACACATTATTTAATAAATACGATTAACAATAATAATTAAACATACCTTAACGGCGTTTATTTTGAAATCCATGTGATTTTTGACTTCTGCAGCAAGATCTCGCACCAGAAGAAGTCCGTCTTTCCGAACGACCTCCACGTTGTACTCATGGTATTTCTGAAAATACAAAAACAGTTTAAAACAAGAACTTTTACGTAATAATTATTAAAATGAAATCTGAATATTTCATAATGAATACTAGAAAATAAGCTTTCCGTTCTTCAGTTCTCCTAAACAGTACAATTATGTTTACGGCCATAATATCGAGTTATTGGCTCCAAAGCAAGGATCTGTCAAATTTAAAAATGGAACGTTCTCGTCCGGAATTCAGCGGATGCTCGCTGCCAAATTATTGTTATTCTGTGATGGCGCGCTTCAGGCGCGGTGTTATTGAATTTCGAGCTGTACCAATGACGGCTTTGTTACTGTATCAAATTTAATAAAACATACTTTGTAATACTGGTGTTAGGTGATTTTTAAATTTCTATATTATTCACTCTTAAAGTATCGTATAATTAACATAACCAACAATTCACTTTTTAAATAAGCAAATATAAACGTAAATTCAATAATCTTCCTGCAACCAAATGCTATTTAAAATGTAGTTGATTTCATGGAATATTAAATTGGCGAACGAGTATTTCACTTCCGCCGGACTCGAGGGACACATTTCCTAACAAGGAACCTAAATTCAATTAAGTCTGTTAATTTAATCCACTTTATACGTCAACACCATCCTTACGGCTCGCTGATTGAATTCTGTTTTCAACAGCTACCATAATTACTGCACATATCCAAGCAAAAACATTTTTATGTTTATTTATTTATTTAATTAATTATAAGTAATCTAACAGCTTACTTAATACATATTATTATACAAAATACACAAAGCCAAAACAGATTACACAGATTAACAAATTATATATAAAAAACAGAAAACAAGCATTAAAAGACATGTTAATTAATTTATATACATAATGTATTAATTTAGCGGTTATATATAAATAGATTAAAAGATTTGTGTTTTAAATCTTCCCCTGTTGGAATATTATATATTGGTTAATTGCGATTCAGGAAGGGGAACGCAAAATGTGGGTCACGCTTATCACGGGTGAGTAATCAGCTATTATTAAGGACCACAGGAAAAATACATTTTCAGTTTTAATATAATAATGCTATAAGGTAGTTTTAATGGATATAATCTTAATAATTATAAACGTATCCTAAATTGTGTGCTAAATACTAATAACTAAACCGTTTTCTTCCATTTTTCATGTATTATGTTATATAAGTTAACTCCTAGACTGTATCTTTTGAATTAAAAAACTGACGTTTTAAAATTATTTGAAATTTCACTTCGCTGTTTCGATTCGTGTCAGTAGACACGGGGCGAATTGATTGGGCCTCGTATGTGAAACGTTGCGGCAAATAATAAAGAGTGGAAATGCTTTGTCACGATTTATGAAGTAATCGTCCCCAGCTCACAAGTTACAGGGCTTCCCAGTTTAGCTCACCTTGAACGTTTCACCTTCTTTTACCGGCCAATTTAATTCCACTTCCAGTGTTGAGGAAGATTGAAGTACTTTTATAATATTAAGAAAATTGCTTTGAATATTTTCAGATAACCTATTTTTCCTACTATATATTATTAGGAATTTTAAACAATAATAATCAGTACACACTAATACTATTTGGTGATAATGTCGATAGTAATTATTTACTTTTATACACATACTACCCACACATTGTCTATGCTTGTAAACGTAATACATTTTCGAGGATTCCTACAAAAAAGTAATACGTTTATGTACTATTATTTTGAGAGCTCTACTTTTGCTGACAAGAGGAGGGGGGGGGGTTTATAAATTTTTAGTACATCTGCTTACGTATACTCTACTCCTCATCCCAAGCACTCTAAATCGGTCTTTGTTTTATCTCCTTTTTCTGTTTAAAGATTCGTCCCTTTTCATTAAATTAATTAATAAATTTTGGCTTTTACAAGCCATACTAAATGTTATCCTCTGCTATGTTAATTGATTAACATTTGAATTGCGGTTAGTTAACTTAGCCCACATATTCATATTGAGGTTTGCTTCAGTATATGTAAGAAGTTATACTACATACAAACATCTTTTGACTTTGATTATAACCATGCATCATCCATTTTGAATCGCCTTAACTTAGCAACCCTTCTTCAGAAAAAAAGAAAGTAATAATAAAAGAATAGTGCGTTGTTAAATAAGTTAGAATCAACATTGTAAGCCGTATTCCTCTAATACTAATAACGTGTGCTCTGAATTTTATTGGTATAAATAAATTCTCTGATAAAATATTCAGAGCCAAGTCAAGTTTAAAGTGACCTAAGACCACGACTCGTGACCTACACAATAACTCTTGAGTGTTCTTTAAGCAGCTTCATGTATGAATAGACTGTTAGAATTATGTTTTAAAAACCATAGTCTCTTTTTAAAAATATAAAATGTCAACCTAGTTTTTGAATTTTCACAAAAATCACAATATTTTGTTGTAACAAAGGAGAAAATTGCTTTTTAGGCTCTTGAAACTAAGTTTACTCTATAGAAATCATTTTTAAGCTATTGCATATATTTTATCGCGGCCTTTGAGCGCACCGAATCACAAAATTCCATAACAAAAATAAACCTAACACACGATGACGTAATATATTTGCGGTCAATACGTGTTAGAGTAGGACAGAACTCATACTGCGTATTCACATCTCTCTGACGAGATCGGTTACGGTAGCGTAAGCGCGGCCGTTGAAGCCGATACGCGTAAGAGTGTAACAGACTATAGAGGCGTGTTAGTTTGTTTCTGGTAGACTGGTAAATTAAATTAATATCAAAGAAAAAACTTGAATAGTATTTGAGAAAATGAAAGATTAATGTATTAGTTAAGAATGTGTTCCATTACGTTTCAATGTGGGTTTCATCGCGGCCTACACCGCAATCCTCCGGTAAACTATTTCCTACCTATTAGCATTCACATTCCTACGTTCTTTCATTAACTATCCCAATGAATCCAATAATTCCATTTCATTAAGCCTTACCTTACCTTTTTATGTACTGCAAGGTATACGTTTTTTTATTTGTATCTTAATGTATTATGTATGTTTACCTACGAATTCGTGATACCGAAATATAAATATTCACTAAGAAATATTTTTAATTATGGACTTATGAGCCCTGGAGTGCCTGATAAGCACTCTCTTATCTACCCGATCGTGTCCTAGAAGGCAACTAAGAGAAAGAAAAAGTTTGGGAAATGGGAATCGTTTTTACGCATTTAACCTCAACAGAATACGGCGCTCGCGAACCCGTTTACCAAGCGTGGTAATGACAACTTACCTCCCCATCATGAATAGTATAACATTGCGGATCAGTAATTGGCATCTCTGCTGATCCTGGCTAGTGGTCAGAAAACAGTAGGTGTTAAAAGTCTCCGGCAGAGATGCGGCTACCAGCCTAGAAGACCAATGGCCCCGGTAACTTAAAATAGCCTACCCATAGAACGGCTGATAAGCTAGTAAAAGGGAAGAACAGGAGAAGATACGATGGGACATGATACGGCTGTACGGCCCGTAGCAAGGAAGAAGCAGCCTCGAGAACATCTTAACCAACAACATGGAAAAGACAAAAATGATGTTGAATGTCTTGCCTACTCCAGTCACATAGGGAAACTTAAGTCTCAAAGTAGTGGATGAAGAATACGTTTACCTAAGCCAATTATTTATATAGTCATTACAATGGTATAGATCCAAATTCGAGGACGAGAACAGTCGAAGCCTTGGTTGGGTTGGCCTTCAGTAAATTGAAAGGCGTCTGTGCAGAGATTTCATGACTCAATGCTTTAAGTCAAAAATTTTTACCCGTAGATGACTTACGTAATTAGAGTTTTCGGAACAAGCTTATACTGACAACAGAACTTGGTGTTTAAAAAGAGTGGCAGAGTGTCTCGCTCTTGATTTAGGAAATGTTTATAGATCATATGTTTTTTTTAAATTTCACATTCATAAGTGATCATAGTTACCAATATAAATAAATAAATAAGAGAAATTAACTAATAATGAAGACACATGAGTACCGTGTGAAGTGCGTGTAATTAAAGTAACTAGTGAGGGTACTTAGTGTGTGGAAATTAGTGTATATTTACGCGTAATTTGCGGTAGTCTTCAGTGTAAAAGTTTGTTGATTTATTTAAAAATAAACCCTTGAAGAGATCTACGGAGTTTGCCATCCGATCCTATAGCTCGTAAAAAATATATTCATTAAAATGATTTCAACGAAGCCTTGATACGGACATAATGCAAAGCACCGTATATATAATTTCCCATTTTCCATAATTTAATGATTAAGAAATACTTATCAACCTTCAATAAATATAACTTAACGTTTTATGGAAGATGAAATAACTTCAAAAGTGGCAACTACATGATACTACATAAATTTCCACATAGTTGTTGGATGCACTTGGCACAAAACCACAATCTTCGGCAATCTGTATAGAAAGCCTACGCATTGTCCCTGCTATACGCCTAAAAGCAAGAGACAAGTTGGAATAAAGTAGGACACAGCCTTATTCACCATACATAGGGTATAGAGTAAACGTTATCTTTAAGCGATTTTCTAGGGCTTCTTAATACAGCTATATATAAAAGTTAGCTAACTTAAAAGGTTTCCTAAGAAGATAATTAACGCATTATTTTAATAACTATCGGCATCTGAATATTTTCTAGAATACTATTGTTTGTCATTTACATCGGATATGACCATTGTGGGGCGTGGATAGAGTTTAACCTAATTTTCCTCTCTTCTATTCTATTATCAAGGCTATATACACAGTTAGGTCAGTGTCTTTGTATAAAGTGGAGCAAGGTAGATAAAGCGATGGGAAAAACCAATGCATGACTCACTATTCAGAAATAAAATATAAATGTGAAAGTTTATATTTCTGTTTAATGTCGGTGCTACAGATAGTACAATTAAATATTGTACTATGCTAGGATTTGTTGGGTTTATTATATCAAATTACGCTATTACATTTTTATAAATAGAAAATTTATAAGATTTGTATCAATCGCTGATAGTTATATTAAATAAGTTCTAATACAAAAGTTTTCCGTATAGATATTGCTTTCAGAAATACGACCCTAAAAGCATTTGCCGTAATATAACCCCTGTGTAATTTAGCTATTGACATTTATTTTGTGTGCTGTAGCTTATCCAAAGACATCTCAGTTACGCCGTAGACGAGAAAATGTCGCTCGACTTATGTGGTTGGCAGAAATAAAATAAAAGGAATCATCAAAATTTGTTACGTGTTTCCATTGGAGTAAATATAACTTGTGGCAGAAAGTTGAATGCTCATGTGACCATAATTAAAAATTGGTCTGTAATCCAATTAAAATTTTTAACGAGGTCATGCCAGAGAATATTTCCATATGAGATTGCTCAGAATATAAATGGAAGCGGTGTGATAAAAAGCTGTGTTCAGTGCCCAGTCACTAATATTGCATTCAAAATTCAATTGTACTACTACCGGTATCCGATCGGACGGAATCCTCGTTCCCAGATACTGTAAGTAGGTCGCGGTCGCTCCTGACACCCCTCTCCACTGGACCGAACCAGGGTTAGGGCGGGATGCGAGCTCGCTGCATTTTTATAAGCAGGCGTCCAACCGATCACCTCAAAGTTTTCTGAAGTAACTTTCCAAACGATAAATGCAGAAAAATACTTACATTTTGAATTTGATTCATTTTCGTGAAATGCCGCCCAAACTCCCATAGGTCCACGCCAAATTTTAACGCCCAGTTTTTGACTCTGTAACAAAAAAAAATTTTATTCTTCATACGGTATGGTAAATTTAGATCTTAATTAAGATTTACGCAAATTATTTCTCTCTATGTCTGTGTCGTACCCTTCTGGTTCTTCTATATTATTATTTAGTGTAAGAAAATTTGTTATTTATTATGCATACAATGATTTTATATTAAAGATGTGCTGATATTCACCAATGACACCAAATGTTTACGTAAAAGTAAAGATAATAAAAAACGTCTATTTGACAAATACGTTTAATTATAATGTCAGTGAGCTTATCGCGTGACCCCGTTTTAATAATACTAAATGTATTATGATTTATTCGAATATAAATACTTAGATATTATCGGAAAGGGCTGCGCTTACTATGTTCAAAGTTATTTATAAAAGTTTCTGGTAGGTTGTGGTAAAATATAGAAATTTAGGACAACATGATGTGAGTAACTCAAACATCAAATTAAATTCATTTATTCATTTAGGTAGTACACGTATAAACATCAAAAAGAAACACATATTAAATGCTTCTTATTTTACATTTACTGCTCCCAATTCAAGGGCGTAGACGGGAAGAGCATAAACTTAACATCCACACTTAATGATACTTAAGTATTCTATGTGGTTTCAAATTTTATATTTTTTACGGTTAGAATAACTTTATTTCTCATATGAATTAAAAAATTCGCTTACTGAGAAAAACATTACAAGACTAAATAATTATTACTAGAACGCACAGAAGGTACCTATACAAAAATTCACAAAACAAATACTGTAACAAAAATGAAGGTAGACACAACAAACTCGAAACGGTCAACCAAGCAAAAACATAGGTTTTTTTACTAGAATAACTCATAATTTTCATAATTCATCAATCTCAATATAGCATTTAAACTAAAAATGAACCTCGCGGGCAAAGTTTACCGTAACTCAATAGTTTACCAGCTCACGGTTTTGTTGAAAAACAAAAGAAAGTTGGATTGTTGGAATCCGCTTTAAATATCTTGTTACTGTAATAGGTTTAACCCGAACTACGCTCGCTTAAGGACCCCGATTTACCCCTTACCTGATTTTACGAGCACCATATTGTTACAGTGAACCGGCACTGTTTAACTCGCAAGCTGCATTTTAAAAATATGTTGCCATTATAAGCTTGGATATTTATGATTATACTATGACTTGTATAAAACTTTTGATTCTAGAGAAAGAAGTATTTTATATAAAATTAAATTCGGCACTCTACGGTTAGTCAATTTCTATATTATGGCGTAAATACATATATGAAAATAATCTTAATTACTCAAAACCCTCATATAATATTGATATATTTAATTGGCCCAAAATAAACATACTAAGCGTCCACATGTTTTAAACTCATAATTAACCAACCAATATCTACAATTTAAATTGCATGCAAGCGATTTCAAGTTGAGGTCGAAGAAGCAAGGACGTCTTCATTATAAGCGATGATATCGGGTAATCGAGTCGATAGTGGTTGTTTTATTAATCAGGTTGCCGGCAGACGGGGTGTCAGACTCGCGCCCTTACGTAAGGCAACGTCCGTAGTACGCCGCCGCCCGCCCAACCCGCGCCCGCACTACCCGCACCCCTCTAGATCAATACCGAAGCCGCCTTTGACATGTGCCCCGCGTGCCGCTCCGCAAATATTTACGTTGTGGAAACAGATCATAACTAGTTTCATTTGCTCCGGTCTACCCCTACCGTCAAATAAAAATCTGCTTAATTGCCTCCGTTATTGCTTTATTTGGTAAAAGTCTTTTAAATTTGCGTTATATCGCCGTATTTAGATTATGACTTTGTCTATCTTTTTCGTCCAGTTTTTTAATACAGTACTAAAGTTTTACTTATGAAAGTTGATTAGCGACCCTTTACCAGAATATAACATTTTAATGATATTTAAATTAAACAAAAATAATAGACAATGGTAATGTAAATGTAAAAGTAATGGAATAGCAATATTGTTTTACGTACTGGCATAATTTTTAATGTCAAATTCATATTTTCTTCTTGCTCTAAACATTCGGCGCGGGAACCGTCTGGTTGTGGCCGGGGATTAGATTAAAGGCAAAATAAGTAACTAATAAATTACACATATGTGTATAGTGGAAAAAAATTATTTTAAATTTCATTATTTTTGCTAAAAATATGTTGTACACGAAGTTACTATATCAACTTAATTATTTTAATTAATTAATTAATTAAATTTAAGATATAAAAAAATCGTTTAATTGTAAACCTGCCCTTCGGGTAGAAAAACTAACATAAAAATAAAAGAAATGTAAATTTTTATACATACATATTTTAGAATCTCAATATCTCGTTCAAGTATTATTATTCACATTTCAAATTTAATTTTTATAGGCGCCAGATAAAGACTGCGATTTTCATATATAAAGTGACAAACAAATCCGAACACTGAAAGTTCTAATAAAGTGAGAGATAGAGTGGTTAAAATCAATATCAATTCCGACATACATGAGTTGTGGTGTAATTGCAACAGCATAGTGTGATGTCAGTTGTCGCGCTGTAAAAAATAAATATTCCAAGCCACAATGCAGTACGATTCAGCAATATGAAGTCGGGTCGTTGACTGACGCCTACGCTTCTCTTGTAAATTGTACTACATTTGCGCCCTTTATTTTCTTCAATGTACTCGTGTCATGTGTTAACCAATGAAGAAATAGAAAATATTATAATTTAATTTATTATATTTGGTAAATCATTAAAATTCATGGCGTGCTTAGCACATAATGGTCATGCCGGCCAGTTTTATCGTAAGTAACGATTCGGACCCAAATACCGATCAAAATTAAACAAAACTATTTCTATTCTAATCTGTGAATTAATTAGTAATTACTTCTAAGAGTACTGACGCTTTTATATATTTTTTTTAAATATGTTTTGTCATCTACCAATTAAACGAATAACATATTTTATCCAATAAGTGTTACAAAAGCACATAAAATGTTCTATGTCATTTTGTATATAGCAAATCAGGTATAGTTGTTGACTCTAGTCATATGAATTATAAGGTTGATTTTCAATCATATTGGACTGTAAGATATACAGTCATACTTATCTTTTCTTGTCTCGAATACTAAATAAGAAAAACCGTAATGCATTATTAATCATTACTGTCGCATAATAAAACAAATGAGACACGTTTGCTATTGTGTTATTTAATTGTAAGGAGTAGGTATTATTTAATAAATCTATATATCTATGTATCTTAATGTAAAAAATTAAATAACTAGAGAGTTATTTATTTTTTTACATTAAGATGCAATACTCGTCCAGCGAGATTGCTTATCTTGCCGAAGTCGCGTATAAATTATTTGAAGAAGTCTATTAAGTATGAATATGTGCAATTATTTAATCAAAAGCCGTTTAAAATTTGTAACATTAGCGTTTAACCAATTCATAAGGGCAAAAATGCATATCAGAATGGGCCTAGCATACAAATATTGGGACGGCTGATGGCGACGTGTATCTCGTTCGTATATAGTATACATTAAGTTTCTCATGTAAATAAAAATATATTTTTTTTTGTATTGAGAAATAAAGTTCTTTCCATTAAATCTTTATGATAGCGTTTAAACCTAAGCCAAACCTTTCTCAATGAAACAAGTAGGAATAGATTGAACTGGAATAATATGTTACTAAATGTAACATGAGGACATAAGAACTATACTATATCCTAAATTCTGTAAAGGAGATCTATTATACGCCCAATCGATTATTATTATATCTAAAAATTTGCATAGTATAGTATCGCTCATTATTTGGATTGCATAATTTGTACTGCAGAAGAATAGACTGGTTTAATATTTTGTTGCTCGTTATCTTTGATTGAAGGTCATTTCATGCAATATTGATTAAAATATTGTAAGTACAAAACGAGTGCAACTTTAGCTACTAAAGATATCAGAAATAGAAAAGAGGTTATGTTATCTTAAATTAATTAATATCAAAACCAATAGAAAGAGTTGCAGGGTTCTTACTCATTATGGGGTATGTCTTCTAGCTGGTTGGCGAGCGCGGCCGCCAGAAGGCAGAGCAGCAACAGCGGACGCCGAGACATGGTCGCTAGAAAAATCGTACTCCCCACATCACACGCTCAATCACCACTACTCTACATGGAACAACACCGTCGCACTGCACTGAGTTCCCAATACTATCTTGTGTCCTGTGCTCGGGCACACAGACCATAGAGTACAGCCGTGGAACGTGGCGCGAATGAACCGCGGTGAGACGCCGCGCAACCCCCGCCCCGCCCCGCCTAGCCGCAGTGACGCTGCGCGCGAATCATACGCCCAATAACGCAGCCTTATTGAGGTTTATATGATCATGCATAGGGTTGATGGTCAGAGGCGAAGGCTAATACGATACGATTCCGCCGGGTAACATCATCAAGCGACCCTTGAAAACGCTCCCGCCTGCGGTAGATAACAACGATCCCCTTATCCAAATGAATGTTGATGGTAGATATTCAGAATTCTAATATATTGCTGAAAATTGAGTCTGAATGATAGGCTTTATACTAACAGTTTGTTACGCACATGCGTGGGCACGCCGCCAGGAAATCCTTTATTGATTCCCGCGCTCCTGATTTCTAAGAAATGCCGCAGGCGTTGTTGCCGCCAAATTTTACCGGCCTTCATTATCTAAAATTTTCCACACAGGAAGGTAATTGTAAGGAGGGTAAATTTATTTCAGTGGGAATAAAACATACCTATAAGTTGTGATCGGAAATTCAACAATAAACGGGTAAAGAAGGAAATTTAATTTATATTTTTAATGTTTACGTATTGTTATCAATATTATAAAAAATAAGAGTAGCTTTAATGTTAATATAATTTGAAATAAAAACGTTAAGCTATATTATGGTACTTTTTCTAATAGCAATCAAGAAGTGTAAACTAGTAGGCAACTTAAAAAATAAATAAAAAGTATGTACATAAAATATTTATTTTCCCAATACATTATATAACAATTTATAATCATTAATAATTGTGTTACAAAAATGGTACTTTTCTCATAAATATAAACTTCAAAATATTGGAAGCGTGACACAATTTGAATATAAAAATAGTTTATCGTTCATAATAAGATCGAAAAATGTAAAACCTAATGTATATTTTTTAAAACGGTTGTAAAACATTCTGCCGAACATTTGTGCGTTACAATGTGTACTTAAAACTATATTTACACGACTAAGTTACAATAAAGATAAATTAATATACCTAGTAAGTACTTCTGCACTTGGTCACAACGCGACGTTTATTCAGATCTACCATACCTTATTTTCAATTCAATTATTATGTCCGGGTTCTATGCATAATAGCAATAATAGTAGTAATAATTGCAACAAGAATGATTTTTCTCAATAAAAAAATGAAATTTGTAAATTTGTTTGACAACCTAATACCATTCGTGGGTGACGAATTAGATGTTGAAATAACTTCTTATATAAACAGATTTTATGAGTGATTTATACTTGCTGTCAATTAAGTACGTATTTCGATAAATAAGGAAACCAATACGCTGCTTAGGTATTTATGGTTAACACCCTTTGGTGTTACTACAAGTGTCATCGAATCCACGAAATCTGTGACGTTTGGGGGGTGATGTGTTTGATTTTCTCATACCAATTACGTCAATTATTAACTTTTTTACACATATTACCCATACATTGTCTATACAATGAAATGCATTTTCGAGGACTCCTACAATAATACGTTTTTGTACTATTGTTTTTGAGAGGTTTCTTACTTTTCCTGACAAAAGGAGGGGAGGATGGGGAGAGAAATGAATTCAAATGAATTCAAATCTGGTTACTATATTTAGTAACCAGATTTGTTGCAATTAAGTTCAAGTATTCTTGAACGGCCCATATAGGAGAGATGTAGGCCACTCTGTACTCCATAAGTATTCTTATACATTTGTTTGAAATTAGGAGGATTTGACCATAGGCTCTAGACAACAATGGTTTTCGTCAATTCGATGAATCTTGTACGCTCTAACAATCTCTAACGCAGTCTTTAACGTACACGTGAGCTAAGATCACAATACAGCTAAATAATCTTAGTAATCTCATAAATATTACCTTAACTATACAAACTTAAGTAATTTGTACAATACATCCGATTCACAGATTTCTGGTGTAATTAATTATAGACAGAATAAATAATATGATAAATACACAGCAGTCTTAAGACGCATATTAACGATTGATATTGGAAATGTTTCAATAGGAACACAATTTTAAGCAATTATTTGGTAAACCCACCTGGAGTATATATCATAAAATTGTTAGGACTAAGAGTTAAAAAGATTAAATTACTTTTGATGTTGCCGCAGCTTTATAAAATTCATGTTGGTGAATTCCTTCTGAAACATCGGATCCTGTTTCTTGTATACACAGAATACATGTAAACGTTAAATAGGTGGGTGACTTTAGTCAAATAATAGCCGAAAGTGTTATTCTACTAGTCTCCTTTTGGAATGATTGGAAATCCTTCAGATCATCAAAATGAGATTCTGAAACTAGTTATTTGCGCATAGACAATTCAGAGAGAAGTTTAAGACAGGAGATTTTAACTAGTTGAGAACTCTTTCAAATTGTCATTGGATTTTCACAGATATAAGAGTTGATCTGTGTTGACCCTAAAATCAAGAGTCGAAATAGAGTATGACTCCTTTAGACTTCTCTCTGAATCTTGGTTTCTGATTCTCCGATTCTCCGGTTTCTCAAATAGTTACGAATTTTTACATATGTGAGAATTAGTTCTCACTTAAACATATCTGAATTTAACAGTGCTATAGCCTCCATTTAATGAATCCTAAAAAATGTAAAAAGGCAAAACATTTTCACACAATTGCGCTCTTATATCTGGCATTAAACACTCGGTTATCGATTGATGTTTTTTATATACAGATGCAACCATGTCGAGGTCATCTTAACTTATTTGATAATAAAAAAATAACTTTCGTAGTATTGTCATAAGGGTTACCTTGGAACAATCAAATAGACAAAACTCTATTACTTCAGGTAAAGATGCCGTTAACATCGAATTAATAACTGTACGTCAATTAATTCATCGCATAAATAATAGTCCGATAACTCACAAATCACTGTAGAACCTAATACTACTCAATGTCGCGATGAATCGCTCTCGTGCCCAGAATCCCGTCCGTTTTCTCTAGGAGAGGCGCGATGATCTCTCTCATCCCTGTACCGGTCCCGCCTATCTCGTTCACGAGAACGATCCCAATCTCTCTCTCTTTCTCTGTCTCGGTCGCGATCTCTATCTCTGTCCCTCTCGCGATCCCGATCCCTATCTCTATCTCTATCGTCGTCTCGGTCTCTGCGACGATCGTAGTAGTGGTAAGATCTTCTGGATTTCCTATCGCTCGGTGTCACAACTTCAACCTTTATGTTGGCTGTTGCAGTTACCTGTAAAAGATAAGATGAATTTTATTATCAAAAATATAATTCTGTAGCTGTTGGACCAACTTTAACATCTTAAATCGGACGTAAGAATTGGAATACATACAATCAATTCAAAGTAAATAAAAAATCCAATACATATGAATATATAGATATATGTATATGTCACTGTAAGATTGTAAACATCGTTATATTACAATCTATCTAGTAAGATTGTAAACTATAGATAGATTGTGAACCGTATCATTATAATTGCAATTTAACGCATCATTTTTCGCTATGTTGTAATCTACCGAAGTGAAACCGTTAAATTACAATCTGTCCCGCGTCAAATTGTCAACTTTCTACAAGTTCTTCCTGATTGGTCGGTCTCATTTCATTTAGAAATGAAATAGACGTGTCACTTAAATAAAATAAATTTATTATTTAATAGGAAATTAGAAATCCTGACATATGTTAGAAACAAATTGTAACGAAATATTTATTCTAAAAACACAAAATCTAATTAAAAATTTCAAAAAAATCAACAATTATTATGTCTTTAAGCACAAATTATAAAAATAGAAATAACAAACAAATATGATGTGTGGCCGGGGTGGCGGGGGCACATACCGTTCAACCAATCAGACCGCGAGTTGCATTCTGTCCTACGTCGGTTCACAATTTGACCGCTTCCCATCGATAAATTACAATCAAGCGAAAAATGATGCGTAAAATTGCAATCATAATGATACGGTTCACAATCTATCGATAGTTTACAATCTTACTGGATAGATTGTAATATAACGATGTTTACAATCTTACGGTGACATATATATTCTATTCTTATTTAATATTAGTATAATATCTTATTACTAATGCTTACCTTTGTCGTTATAGATCCAGCATGAGAGGACTTGGAAGTCGGAGTAGACCGGCCGGAAGCTGAATCGCTTCCGTTGTATGTGGTAGTTTCAACCACCACTTCCGGCTGTACGACTATCGACTGCATTGATGACTGCACCGAATGTGCCGAACTGTGCCAACTCGAAGGCTCTTCAGTGATGGTGGTAAGAGATGGAGCTGAAGGCCTCGGAGCCGATTTGGTTCTGCTGGATTTGTCACCGCCACTTGAGCTTGAGCTGAACTTGCGAGGATGTACAGGAGAGCATTTTGGTGACGGGGTCGAAAGACGTTCCGGATGTTCCAGTGGACGAACCTTTGATAAAACATCAAAAATCAAAAGCACGTAATATATTTGTACACTTCATTTAGAACGAAGGGTTAAGCTTCAAAAAACCTAGTCGGGTTAATAATAAAATATTTCTAACAATTCAAAATATATTTATACAGTATCTATATATGTATTTAAAATCATTATAGATACAATAGAACTGAAAAAAATATTTATTTCGTTACATCATTCTACATAGAACAATCAAAACTAGCATACAAACTAGTAAAAAAAAAGTTATGAAAGATTTACTAATGTGCAAGTAGCTCACCTCAGCAGCCGGTCCAAGTATGGATAGAATGATTGGGAAAAAGAGAAGTCCATCGACCAATCCCAATACGACCATGGCTAGCAAGAGTCTTAAAAACAGCCTGGCTACGAATCCAAAGTCGCTGGCAGCAAGCATTGAAGCGGCGAGGGCTGCAGCCACTGCGCCATGTACTACCGGTGCTAATACACTTTCCAAAGCCAAGCTGGCCCGACGTCGCTTACAACCGATCGACGTGACGAAACCCTAGAAATAAATTGATAATGAAAATTTTGTGCGGAACCATATTTTCTGTTTGGTATATTCATAAGTTAATTTGTTTACGGAATAAGACCGCAGGAAAAAAAGTACGAAAAAAGACGCATAAAGCATATATAAATTATACATATATACATTCAATTCTATACTAATCAAAAGTTTATTAAAGAATCATATTTCGATTAGAAATGTCCACTAATCCATTTCAGTAACGGGACTTTAGACGTCAAAACAATAAACAGTTTTCCAACAAATCCAAAAACTAAGAAAAGGAGATAATTTAAATGTCTCATCACCATATCCGTCAAATTACCTGAAATATTTGAAGTTATAGAAAGACTCAGTAGTCAGCGATCCGCCTATCAAACCAAAACAATCTTTTTTTCAATATGGGATTATCTCCGATCTAGACATTATAGGAACTTACCAGACACAAATGTAGTGTAAAGTGCACCCCCCTGCCAATAGCCAGGACCAGAAGTACTGCGGGCATCGCAGAGAGCTTCACTCCAAGCAAGGACATTGCTCCCACTAGCTGCAGTACTAAAGCACCCAAAGACACCGTTACTAGCAGTGCCGCCCACGCGTTTAGAACCACTATCATTACGCACTGTAAAAAACATGTAATTATAAAATCACGGCTAATTATTTCAACACAGCTTGGCTTGACTAAGAATGACTAAATTGTAACTTTAAGTAATATGTATGAAGAACATTCTTTTACATCAGATATCAAGAATAAAGATATAAGTTATATCAAGATTAATCATATTATATAGCGAATCCTATATTGAAGATATTGTTAAAAATAAAAGTGTGTTTATAAGTTGTTTGGGCTTCACAAATAATAACGATTTCGGTCAAGTACATAACAAAAAAAATGAGTATGTCTAGTAATATAAGGAGTGGATACTACTCACAATAAATACAGCAGCCAATGCGCAAGCGAGAGCCAATAGAAGCGATGTCCGCAAATACAGGTACTGCTCCCAAAACAAGAAAGGTATTCCAGAAGGAAAGTTGGGTAATCCCTTGGCTTCATACTTCAAACACAACTCCCTCACCGATGTAATCAGAGTTGTAATACTATCCGTATCGCTCAATCCAGATAAGTAAAAGGGTAGTTGAGTATATATCAAAGGAGAAGACTTCTTAATTTCCAACTGAACGTCTTCGGGCGAATGAATCCATCTCTGAGGTTGGGGTTTCAAGTTGCCCTGAGATGCGCCATATGCCAACGCATCGTTCGTGGCCCAAGCCGATAAATAGTTGTAAAAGGCTTTTGGGTTGATAATCCCATCTTTATCAACCAAGCGATGGCCAGAATTTATCAACGATTTATCAATTGGATTGTCGACGTGCCCGGTTTGAACCATCAGCTTGTACGCCAATATGCCTTCGTCGCTCGCATTCTTGCACCAATATTCTTGGGTGATGCAGCCATTCGCAACTTCCTTATCGAATGCCGCTTGTAGGTCCAAAAGCCACTCCCGGAAGAGAGTCAGCCAGAACTTTGGCAGGCCGCCATTGTCGTTTTTTATTATATTCGGTATTCTAACAAATTGTTCGTGATATTCGTAGAGTAACTTCTGATTGGTGGGATATTCCAAGTCTCCTTGTGTGACCGCGTACATGTTGTAAAATCCGAAATATTTCTCTTGTCGCGACAAGAATTCGTGTTCGTCAGTGTTCTCAGGTACAATGTCGGTCAAATCCAATCCATCCTTCACTTTTGTAGCTCCCCATACACTGACTAGAATCACAGCTATTAGGGCTAGCATTGAAGTAACTTTTACTGAAGGTCTCATGATGAACGGGGCATAATGATTTTTGGTCCACTTGGTGAGTGAGATACTGAGACAGCATGTCTTTACCTCTTCTGTGACCTCGGGATCCAATGGTTGGCGCGAGATATCAGCCCTATTCTGGAAATCAAAATATAGATTTATTAATACCTCATCAACATAAATCCATTTTTCTTAATGAGTTTTGGAGTCTTGTCTAGAAACATGACAACACTTGATATTATTATTAGCTCTTACTTAACCTTTAAACGTAAAAATAAGATTAAAATTTACGGACATTTTGCTAGTGACACAAAAATTTATTAAATACCTTTTCGTTTCTTCCATTTCTCCCCTTACGTTCTGGAAGTTTCTTTCTCGGCAGTGGACTTTCAGGTAATAAGCAACATAACAAATCTGCTCTAGCAGCTGATCTTCTTCTCAAGTCAAGTGATATCATAGCCGGAAATACCAAAAGCATGGAACCCAAGGTGAATAGTAGGAGTATGGCAGCCTGAAAAGAATTGTCAGTTAATACATTTCAAATAGTTTCATGTTAGTGGCATCTAAGCTAAAAGTATTCCTTTATAAAACATACCACCCCACAATATTTCATAGTAGTATTTGATAAGATATTATATTAGCTTTTAATTTTTGTTTAGCCGGAAGCGATCAAGGCCTTAGGCAAATTAGACTGCACATTTTTGCATTGGCCATAGTTTTTATTGGTTTTCCTCTCAAGACAGTACTAGTATATACAAATATAAATTACCTGTAAGCAAAATACTCTGAATGCTGGAATTGGTAAGAGAGCCGCAGCCAAAAATGCCATCACATTGCACAAGGATGCCAAAAGGACGCTTAAACCACTCTTCTTCAGTACTAAACCCGTCCTTTCTTCTCTCGGAACATCTCCAGATTGTTCTACGTATGTATGGGTTAATAGGAACATGTCTTGTACTCCTAAGCCTAGTGCTAGGAAAGGCACGATTTGCGTACTCGAAGCATTGAATGGTATTCCTACAAAAACGTGAAATTTGAGTTAATTAATGTTTCACTAAAAAAATACGGAAAATCTATGGCTATTAAAGTATTTTTAAATAATACTTAACTTAAAGCTAATTGCGAATTTATTTTTTATGATAAAATTGGTAATGAATTTAACTCTGACTGAGGATTTTTCAATCCATAACAATTTTCTTTTCAATGGGAATCGAAACCATTTTCGTTGCGGCTAAGCCAGTAATGCGATTGAATTTTCATAATCTTAATTTTGTGATAATGAAAATGCCATAGAAATTTCTTGTATAATCAGACTGATAACATAATATATAAAAAAAAGATTTACCTAACAAAGCACAAAATCCTAAGCCCGCAGCAATAGTAATTGATAGTAGTAGCACCCCAGCTATGCCGACACCAGCTTGTGATCGAATGGGGTCTCGCCATTGTATTAGCGTAACAGCAACATACATCAACTAGAAAGTAAAAAATGAATTAACAATCGGAAATAATTCTTGTACGAATTAAACAAAGTTATATAAATATTTTTGGCGAAACTGTAATGTTAAGCGTATTACAAGCGAGTTTTTCTTAAGTTTAGAATGTTCATTTTATCTTTGGAATTATTATTAGTTAATTATTATTAATAAACTCTAGTTGGCTTTATAAATGACGGGCATAAATTAAAAAAAACCAACAATTAACAAAACATAGTCTAAGTTGTATGATAAAATGCTTACCATAAACATGTATCCCAAAACAATGTTTCTTAAAGAAACTTCTGAGAATTTGCCAAGAATGTCATTCAGGGTTGAAGTCGAGAACGGATAAAAGCTGTAAGCCGCTGATACTTGTCCTGATGTTGTTGTTTTTCTGACCTCCTGTAAAACAATTGAATACTTGTTACCAAAACAAAAGCATAAAATATCGAAATAAATTGTTACCGAAGAAAAAATATTTACAAAAAGACTTCAATTCACCATAGCTTCTGTTTTACAGTGTAATTTTTTAGAACAGTTTCGACATAAACATATTCTTACATAACAGATATTTTATGTTAACCATACATAAATGTGACTATATATTTTCTTATAAAAGTTATTATATTATATATGTCAAAATTCCCGGAAAAAATGAAAAAACCCCGGAAAACAATAGTAACCTTTTGTCTAATCGTATCGAATCTTAATAAAATTAATCAATATCTTACCGCTGAGAACTTCCTCTGCCACGCATCAAGAACAGCAGCGGCCTTCTCTTGATTCCAGCCGATTTGATGTACTTTGTAATGATCCGCCCAGTATTCGTACATTTCTCGTTCGCCCATCAACTGTACTACAGTCTGTAGAGCTTTGGCGCTTCGTAAGGCTGACGTTGAATTTCTGGTCGCACCACCGACTATCAATTGTTCCGGCCAATGCATGTAGGATGCCGCGAATCCGTAGCAACCGTGCGATAACTCGGCTGCGACATCTGGAATCTATTCAACAAAAGGTTAGCAAAGAGGTTTTTATGTTAAAACGTTTTTGTGATTTTCGTACAAGTATCTATTTAAATTTGCAACTTTATCGAATCGTAGGTGAAATGAAAAATATTGAACATCAACACTTAATAATGAACTATGAATAAAAAGCGTAACTAAAAATTTAACTCCGATACGAGAAAAATAATGTTTATACTACTAATAAACATAAATATAAATACGCAGAAATTACGTGCTTACAGGTAACTAAATAGCAGGTACCTTACGTTTCAATTTACAAAGCGAAACACAAAATTTACGATTCCGAGGAATTCGTTTGTATTATTGATATAATAGTGTCATTGTGAGTATGCCGAACCAGAATATTGGTGTACAATGCACCCGTATAACTCTGGGACGCACAAACAATGCTGGCTCGTCCCATACTCGAGACCTTCGCCGAACGTGGGTGGCGACGCCTTAGCACAAAAACGCACCCACTCAAACCAACTTCGACTGTATCTATTTAACTTAATTTAACACTATGTTTCGTATTAATATTCTTCATAATCCACAAAAGTAGTCATATTTTATGGAAAATATAACGTAAAATTCATATAGACATTTACGCAAAACATAACTTTCTCGGCGGGTCGTGGGACAGGTAGTCGACGCACCATCTGCCGCGCGGCCGCTTTTATTTTGTATTCCCGTTTCCAGAAATATTTTACTAGTGTGTATTTAATCGATACGTGTTCGATTTATTTGTCCACGCTATGACTTTCTTTATGCGGCTATAAAAATGTCGTAAAATTTAACTCATAAAGAGAATCGGGAATAATACGGCCCCTAATGTGGGTCTCACGCAGCCGTAACAAATGAATGGTATACGTCTCAATCATCCAGCCACCAAACAAGGAAGCGGTAATATACGGTCGAACGTTGGGCTAATGACATTGACAAAAAAGTACGGTCACAATTTAGGTACAATGTGCGGCGAAATGTTCCGAGAATTAGCACCGTTGCGTAAAGATTATGTTGTCAAGAACATCGTTAACAAGAGGTGTTTCTTAGGAGCGTTTAAGTGTGATTTCATATCTTTTAAAATGCCTCTATAATCTCTATCTCCGTTTCGCCATTAAGGCATCATGATAATTGGTTGTCAACACGCGATATTGTGTTGAGTTGAAAATTTCGTAGACTGCTTTAAGTTTTAATTACTTTTAATGACCTCTATGAAAAAAAGATTAGTCTATGGTAAGTCTATTAGTCTTGTGTTGGTAATGCTTTCATACCAAAAATTAATTGTTTTATAGTATCACGTTCATCTAAAAATTGACTTACGTGTCCTGACTTTTTGTTGGGAGATGTGGCAGGGCAGTGAGGGTCGGTGGGATCCAGACACGGCTTCTTCATGTAGGCGGACGTGATGCCAGCTCGCTTCATGTAAGCTTCCATCGTGCTCAAAGGAAATTGGAACTTTAACTTCTTTACTTCTTCTATCACTTCGAGAGGGTTCAAATGTGTCCATTGTAATTTGTTGTGCTTGAGGTGACTGTAATGATTAGGAGGTGTTAAAATTATTTAAATATATTTTATTAATACTTATTTTTGTTATGTATTGAGCATGCATTTAACAGTTTTTTATTAATATTGACTAGTATAGTAGATTAACACAAGAAAATACATGTACTTACGGTACAAAAATTGGGTAATCTGGTCCCAGCAACTTGGACCCCTCCCAGAAGCAGTCGAGGGGCGTTATAATGGCGCATGGTATGACGTTGTCGATGATTGATTCGATATGATGGTACCCCTCGAAGTCCGGGATGCTGGGGCTGTAGCACAGATCCTTGAGCCGCCATTCGATCTCATACATATGCACCGTCACTCGAGTTGCGGCGTGTACTACCTGTTCAATCATTTACATTTAGATCGAATATAAAAAACGTATTCAATTCTCTTTATGTTTTGTATTATTATTTACATTTGAACAGATACATTTACGATAAGAAATAACCGTTTTAATGAAAAATTATAGTTACATAGAGGCGATCTCTAGCAGGCAAATACTAAAATACAACTTGTAATATCATGCGTTTTATACAGACCATTAAACCTTCGCCTTATTTCGAGCGTTTGTTTACGAAGGTATTTAAATTAATAAATATCTCGCATGTATACCAAAAATAAATATATTTAAACCTTTATTATTAATTAAAAATTAATTTGTATAATTCTCATATATTGTAAGTAGATGACTCAAATGAGGCTTATAAATATGCTGCTTTATAATCTTTAAAGAGATTAATTTCATCAGAAAATAAATTTTACTGAATACAAAATACTGGTACATTTATATTTTACATCACATCCTAAACTAATTACTTATGGACTGTCACTGGATCCGTAGAAAATAAATTTACCTTTAAGTGTTCAAGTAAAGCTCCCGGATGTAATAACGACACGTCTGGATCTTTGGCTGTCTGAATAATCAGCTGATGCGTAGAGGAATCTGCTTCGCCCAATGCCTGAGCTGTATATTTTAGTTCCGACTCTAATCGGCCACCCTCTATAAAAAAAAATTAATGGATTCTAAATACAATTTAATAATAATGTTCGGCTAACAAATAAAGCTTTGAGTATACAGTCTTACGTTAATTACCGGAAAAATAATGATAGTTTCGGTTTGATAAGGCTGAAGTGTCTATAAACCAGGAGAACAGATGTAGTCTGTCTTCTCCATGTGCGTGGCATAAATAAATTATAAAATTCTAAGCATTAAACATGTCTCTATCAAGTGTAATTTGAAATCGTTTTCTATTTGTACGTAGCATATAACACCATTTGATTTTGACATAAAATGGTAATAATAGGAGTCAATGTCGTTGTAAAATGTTTTATTGCGTGATGATAGGTCGTCGGCGTGAGACAACAAAGTTTGAGTCATTACGTCATTGACCTCGTAAAAGACATCCACGATGTTAGCTTCTAGTAAACCGAAGTAAACCAGGCACTGTCCTTTCTCTATCATTCTCTATATATATCATCGAATGTGTGAATTCTGCTTGTGGATATAGGTTTAGGCTCTATGTTTTAAAAAAATTACAAACTTATAATATATGTCTACGCCACAACATTTTTTATAAATTTTAGTCATAAAATATAAAGTTTATGGAGTTGGTTAAACAAAGTGTTACTAAATTAAAAATAGTATTACTAAATAAAAATCTATTTAGAAGAAACATGTTAAAAATTGGGATAAGATATGTAGACAGGGCACAACAACATAATTATTTCTCCAAAAAGATTCGACACGACAGGTGTTCTTAATGTACTAAAATGTACGATTTCGATAACAGAAACCTTATGCGAAATATAATTAAGCATAATAACGTATGTTTATTTTACCTGAATTTACCATATAATTCGTTGGTAAGGTAATGACTTTATTTTATATTACTTTTTGATTACGTCTCTGCTATAAAGACTATTTGTCAACAGCGTCCTACAGTTCATATAAAAAATATCATTTAAGCATAATATTCACGCATTGACAGGAAATCGTGCATTTTCTCTATACAAACTAACTTCCCGATTTCATTCCAGTATATCTGTGCATATACGTAGATTTGTTTCATGTTCAATAATTATAAAGCACAAAGTTTTCATAAAAAGGCGTCGTAATATTTTTATAACAAACAAATTACTGATGAATATTTCCAACAATATGAATACTCTTCTTAATGAAAATACTAAAGAAATTCGTGGAAACGTGAGCCTTTTAAGAAGTTTGTAAGATTTTAACTAAGTAGTGTATTGTCTATTGAACTCTGCATCTAATTTTAGCCCCCTAGATCACAGTGTCGACACATTTGTGGGAGGGCGGGGATCCGTTAACACATTTCAAGTGATTTATTGAGACGGTGACACTCCCTATGTTTATGTCAAGACTTAATTAAAAATACCATGAGAAATTAATTTAAGCATTCTCTGATTAAGAAACGAAAACTTTACATCTCAATAATTTAGATTTACACTGCCCATTTTAATATACATAAGTCAGTAGTAATCTTTTGCCTTCTAATGCTAGAAGTCGATGTGCAATAAATAAAACTGATATGATCTTCAAGTGATGGACGACACAAGGTGCAAATGATGCAGTAAATTAGTTTTTTAGTCGGTCAAACGTAATCGCAGCGAAGGTATCAAAGTTGTCAGGTACATTCTGTCCAATTAACACCTAATATTTTTTGCTAATGCAAAAAATGACGAGTGAATTTCGACACACATTTCATCTAAGACGTACAAAAAAAGCAAATGTAAATCATATAATGAGATACATATTAACTCAGCAATGTTTTTAAAGATAAATATTATATTTCTCCTAGAGAAAAGTTCTGAGGAAGAGGGAAAATGTCAAAACATTTTTCTCTCAGTTGTCATTAATAATAAATTCAGATTATATTTTTTTTATTATTATTTGTATCATAAATTAAGTGTCTATTTTGCGCACCTTCACGATTTTTTTATTTTATTTTTTTCTTTAATTATAGTTGCATCGCATCAAAGTCGCTCGCCCGCTGCGGCATTTTTTTAACTTGTTAATATTATTATTTAACTCTTGTAGAGAAAGTGTAAATAAATACTCAAACAGGCGTTGTAAATTAATAGTTGCCTTGCCTTATTTTAAAATTATCCTCTTGTCAGTGTCGTCAAGCCGTACTAATGCTAATGCCATGATGATTCGCAGAACACTTTATATGTAAATTAGCTATAAAAAAACTACTATACAAGATGTGATTGACGTGCCAACACTTTTTGTCCATTTAGTGAATGGAAGTGAAGTAATTCAAATTTTGACGGCAGAAAAAGTATCCTTTTTCATTTAATTTTTTTTTGTTTGCTTCCAATTATTTTTTGCCGTTAAAAAGAAAATATATAAGACTTTGCTTTTAATGGAGTTATATTAATAATATAATTTGATATTACAAAAAATCACAAACGATATTCGAATACATGAAAATAAAACCAAACCCACTTAATTTATTAATCGTATAAGCTGATAATATTAAAATGGTAGCACTAAAACATAGGAGGACCGCACTCGTGCCGGATATCAGGGATTATCATAAAACGAGGAATGGTATAGTCTATAGAGTGTGGTGCGGCCGCACAGGGCGCCTCTATTTTAACACCTACCAAAGTCGTGGGCGCGATTTATGGCGCCAACTTTACTGCTCAATATGTGACGCTCGTCTATTCCTTGTATAGATTAATTAACTTATAGCAAATGCAATCCCGAAATAACATCTCATATAGTAACGAACTGTTCTTACATACGAACTAAAGGCACCACCTGCCACTGAAAAGTAAAAAACGTATGGCCGATCTCATCTTTAAATCCCCGTCGAGAAGGGACAGCGGCCATTACGGTTTAAATTTAACCATTCCCCGAGTTACAATGTATTTTCGATAAAGATAATGTGAATGTTTGGCCTTTTTATAGCGTTCTCAATGTGCGCGCAGATAATGACAACATTTCTACTCCGCGGTACCCAGTGATCAGTGTGGACGATCGCAATGAATGACGTCTTAGCGTGAGGGGTGTGAGGCGGGAGCGCGGGGCGAGTTATACGTGCACGCGCATGTGGTTGTGACCACCCGCGTGCTCAGTACGAGCCCGTGTGGTCCGCCCCGCACACCCCGCACCCCCTCAAGAGCCCACTATGCAAATTAGCCCGCGTAGACAACAGATGGATGGCGGAATCAACATAGTCCTTTGGTGGCGGCCGCGAGGAAACAGAATATTACAACACGCCCTGACTAGATAATGTCAATGAACTAGGAAAATTTCGTAAAAGCGAGAGTGTGAAATCGAGTGTAGCTCAGTCATATCAAAATGACAAACGTAGTCTTTAGAAGCCTAAAATCTATAGATTAGTTTATATCTAATAAAATAATCTTTTAAGCTAAACAAAAACTATACAGTATAACTGTGAAACCGTAATACTTTTGTAAACTGTCAAACAATCTAATGTGGACACATGAAATGGAAACTCAGGTACAAAGTTTTAAAATGCCAGTTGAGTTCAAAACATACTGAACGATTCCTAACCAGTATAAATTGACCTCCGTCATGGTTTTTACTCCATCGCCGAGAGAAGACATCTCAATTTTAAAGGGGCCCGAGAAATATATGTAAACGCTGAACCGTTCGCTGCACAGCACGACGTCTTCATACAAAGCGCGCCGGACAATCAAACCACTTCTTTTTTGTTACTCAATAGATGTTTTACATTTTTTACTTTTATCGGTCGTAATTTTACTTAGGGATATTTATGGGAGGCCGCGGGCCACCTAATTAAGTTGTTAGGTGACTTAGGCCGGCATTGTTTAACGGAGTCTTGTGTTGTGTTAAGATTGTGTGATGCCGTTAGCTTGGAATATTGGATTTGGACGGTAGCCAGGAATGTTATGCGTTCTTTATTTAATAATTACTTTTCTATTTAATGCAGCACTACTATAGCTGTAGATATACGATATCCATATCATAAGTTTGTTTTAAAAGTTTGGGAAATTCAAATTCAAAACTAATTTATGTAGGGAACATAATGTACACTTATGAATGTCAAAAAAGAAATATACATTGAATGCTTTTAATTTTCCATTTACTGCCAGTTCTCAAATCAAGGGCGTAGAACGGAAGAGGAGAATTGGCAATAAAATCTCCGCCTCAGCTCTCTTTTTAATCGCTTAGTCTTTTTCTTTTTTTTTCTACTTTTTGACGTATAATCTGAATGATTAGGTAGTATTTAAATATAATGTCATTAAGCAGATATTACAGAGATTTAACGTTTAGTTATAATATTTATAGAAAAACGTTCTTTATCAAAAATAATATATTTAGTGAGACTTGAAATGTATCACGTATGTTAATGAAGAGACATACACATAGTATAAACTCTGTTGGAACCTGGTACTTAAGGGCAGGTGCACCAATAAATTTGTTTACTTCCTTTTTCAAAAATCATAATTTATTTCTGTACATACATTGACTATATCATTAATGACTATTAATACGTATTTATCACCGCATTACACCGTTTCGCAAATCTATAAATATGTATTGTTTGTTCTTCGAAAATTCTAATGAAATCGTAATATTAACGAAAAATTTGTAATACGTGTCGTATGACAAGCAAGAATTTACTTTCTCCTGACCGGTTTTTGATCACTCTACCCGCATAGGATGTACGTCCTCTCTAAGATAATATCCGGAGCTAGGCAACGGTAGAGAACAATCACAAGTCATTACAAATCAAATTATACCAATGTATATAATGCCAATAAATATGCTTCTAATATCTGAATGAACTCGATATTTCTGAGCTAAACCAACATTTACATAATACCAACCAGATAACAAATTAGACACGAACTACTGGTTCTGGTGAAACTAGTTGTAATATCTTTTATTTTACGAGTTGACAATAGACCTCCCAGCGCGCAATTTGCAGGCGTTGCAATAAATTATCAATAAAATCTTATGATGTAAATAAAATAGTTAAACTTTCAAGTCGTAAACTGGTATATCTGATTTAACAAACACATTTATGAGGAATGATTTATGAGACAACGATGCAATTAAGACATTAATTAATCATAAATTTAAATGCTAAATACGATATGAAAACAAATTAGGTATATATTTCGTTGTTAGTATTTGAATGAGCGCCGGCGCGCATTGTCTCCTAAATAGGGACTTTATAATACCATTACGACTTCCTCTGCATCCTGCGCAACGCGTATCAAGCAGCTCGATCAGGATGTTACAGTACAATTATAGGTACATACTGGTAACCATTTGGGTATATAAATTGTGTAATTAGTCAGACATTTTAAGTACAATGATGTGTTCCAAGCCAATAAATGATTATTATGATTAGCTATATTTGCTGTAAAAGGGGCTCTATAATGCAGCGCGTTGTGTAGTCTAAAGTAAATTCAGGGCACGTTCACACGGGACGGAAGCGGCTCTATATAAGCGGCTGCCACCGGTGCATTGGTATTCTAAGAGATGCACAATGTGGCATAGTGTTTATCATGATTTACTTTTACGACTTTTAGATTGTAAGCACACGATAGAACCTCAGTAGAATATGAGTAAATTTAGCGTACCTTGAACCCAGAGTTGGTCGACTCTTGTGTGAATTTGTGCTGACTTGAGACCAACACAAAACGTGGAAAGGACAAGTGTTGCGACGAATAACACTTTTCCCGCGTCGCCTTGGAGGAAACAACCCAAAATAAATAGCTGCTCCTGCAACCACGCCCGTATCCACAACGACGATCTTCCTCCTTCGATATTGCCCTGCGAAAAAAAGGATATTTTAATGTCTGTAGATGTGATATGTTTTCTTATATAAGACATACTTGGTATAATTAAAATAAGCATCATATACCTAGAGCGTGCGGCGAGATCAATGAAAACATTATGAAGAGCAAAATTAAACTTTGTTGCCAGCAAGTGGTCAATAACATGAAGAAAAACAGTACATATGTCTTTTCCTGGAACGCTTTGGCATGAGATAAGCCCTGAAGTAGAGGGTTTAAACGTCGAAATAATTTCCGAGTTGATTGTGATTAATGAGAGGCGCGGGCGGCCGCCAGTCCATGGCGCCACACAGTTCCTTAGATCACGATTCACGATACTAAGGGAAATTATATACAGACGTCGTTTATTAAATTTAATGTAAAGAGCATCGATGCAGATAGAATATATTTGTGATAAATACAGCTTGCAATCATATTGCCTACACCGCACCTGTTTTGTAGGGCTAAAACTTATAAAGAAGGAAATATATTAGATAGATTTATAATTTTTAAGGTTTGAAAACTTTTACGTGCTGTCAGAAAGGCCGCGAGAGTATTATTAGTAAATATTATTCCAAACACAAAAATAACGAGCAGTTATTTCCACGTAACTTTTCTATTCTACAAAAATTGTGATTGTAAGATCAAGTTCAATTACTTCACGACCCCAAATACCTTACTGTACATTGTAACATTTCATACTATCAGAACTTTCTAACATAACAATAACATTCTAACATTACATCTTGAACAGTGGCTTACATTTTGAAGTAATGATTTGAAAAATACAGTCGGAATCTTTATTTTGACTAGCGTAGGTTAGTTTAATAAATTTAAGCAATATTAGCTTAAAGGCATAAAACGATTCTGGTTCGTGTAGGCTTACTGGGTGGGCGTGACGTCACGCACGGAATGCGCCCGCGCCGAGCTCAACTCACGTGGACCGAGTACAATCGCACCGATACACCGACTATTGGCCTTCATTCATGCACATGTTAAACGTACAGTTTACTAATATTTTTCTTATGGAAAATAATGAGTAGGAACGCAACGCAACTAAAAAACAAAACACAATGGCTATTTTAATTCTTCCGTCCGTATTCAAAAGTATTACGATATTATTAAAATGTACGTGTTTCACACTTCATTAATTATAGTTTTTATGAACATGAGGTAGTGTTAAGAATTTATATATTAGTTACAGACAACGTAAAATTTAAATCATATACAAATAATACTTTATCACGTTTCTAATGTTTATAAATTGACGCGAGTATAGGATTAATATTTAAGACAGGAACCGCATTGCGCCTGCGTCTACGTACTTCCTGCAGATAACACCACTATATTCCCACGCCGCTTCCTCAGATAGTCAAGGTATTAAGACAACACTGGTAAAGAACTAAACCCTAACTTGACTGATAAGATCGCTTCCGGCGATTGTTTTTATCATTCGTAATAAGAATGTTTCGTATCATCAACGAAACATTTTCTTTTACAACTTTTTACAATTTTTTAACAGGGACAGAACCGGAGGCTCGCCTGATGTCAAGTGATACCGCCCATGGACACTTTCAATGCCAGAGGGCTCACGAGTGCGTTGCCAGTTTTTTAAAGAATTGGTCGCGCTTTTCTTGAGGGACCCTAAGTCGAATTGGTTCGGAAATACTTCAGTGGGCAGCTGGTAGGTACTAGATAGTGTGTAAAGGTGTAAGTAACTTCGCGCTAATTAATATAGTAAAATACATTGGGTATATTTAGTATGAAATCTTTCTATAATTATATTACTAAATGCGTCATCAATTATCACGCAGGAAACAGCGACAGTTTTAGAAAACATGTAATTAATGTCGGTTACTTCAGATGTATGTTATCTCTCTTGAGTGTAATTATTCGTTTAATAACTATTAATTCATAAATATTCTGATATGATAATAGTTGTCAATCAAGTAATCATTAAAAAGTAATACACATCACGGTGACATGCACCGCTTCATAGGAATGAGCACATTTATTGATTTATATTAAAATATAAGTTTTATATCATTGTACATAGTATTCTATTAAACCGATTTAACTACATCATAGAATCTACAACCTCTTCTCAAGAAAAATTAATACTCTGGTATTTATGCGATACCTACAAATTATATTTATAATTCCAAAATCAATATTTTTCATAGAGTCATAAAAACGGCTAAGTAATCTACATCTCTTTTAAAACCTTTAAACGTTTTATACTTATCACTAACTTTAAAATTGACATAAATAATTATTTCGTTCTTAGCGCATCCGCGCATAATATACTGTCAAATATCATTACAGATTAAATTTCTCAATTGGTCACCTTTATATACTGTGGTGTGTACAAGATAAAAATCAGCGGATACGACTATACTTATAAATCCATTTTCAACTTTCCAAAAGAGTTATTAATGTTATGTAAATATTTAGTCAGTCCACCATATTTGCCCTTATTTCAATGACGTTCTCATCCCAAGACTTAGGAATTTTTGTCTTTATCCCACTCATTTAACTTTGAATATAAAAGAATGTCACAAAATTTGTTTTTAAACGATGGTAATAATATGTCGACGAAGCAAGTTGCCGTTATTATCTATAATTTAAGATATGTAGTAAAAAGAAGCTTAATATTTAACGCCTCTAAAAGTATCCACAAAATCTATTAAAAATATACGTTATATAAAAAGATGAAGAACGATAAGTGTTTTAAATTAAAATACTATTTTGATGTTATAGGATATATGACCTATGCCGTCATCTGGTAAATCACTGAAACGGAAGCAAAAGGCAATGAAGGGGAAAAATTACAATGTGCAATGATCTGAGTACGTGCCACGTGTTGTGGTTAACGGCTTAATTATTCAAGGAGTAAAAGGTAATCTGATATCACTTCACGACTAACATTGATTAAGAATGCAGTGTTTATTTACATTACACCGTAGCGTAGTTCACTATAGAATCGCATTAAACGATTTTAAAATAAAGTCAATTTAATAAAGTAGTTTTAAAAAGTAATCTATATTATTCTACGTATTTTGGAAAAAAATATATTCTTAAAGTTTAACGTCCTTAACAGCAGCTGACTAACTTCAGTGTTTGGAAGAAGATGCAATATGTGTGGGAATAGCGAGTGGGAGAGGGATAGAAGTGACACGTAAAAGAGAAGGAGATATGCAGTTTCACTATAAGCATGAGCGGGATGTGCGTTCGGAAACCACAAAATGTCTCAATTTCTACCCGGCGGTCCCAGAGGTAATGTAAATTCCAAAGAATTCCATTGTTTTAATTGATGAACAAGAGAATCAGTTTGATAAACATATTTTATGTCGTTTAGACAGCGATGTGTTGAGAATGCTGACATAGGAAAACATGATCACTAAAAATGGTTTAACTGTACCTAGTAAGTTTAAACGTTTTAACATTCAAAATAACAATTTCCAATAAAATACAACGCATGGGATAATTGCAGCACAATTTTGTTCGCTTTCTCCCGTGGGTCTCGTGTTGCGTGTTTTTGATGTCTCTATCAAGGTGCGCGTGCGAGGCCTTTCCCGCTGCGTCTTAATTACTTCATCTCAGAACAATTACGTTACGGATTTCACAAGTTATTCCTCCTTTAATATGAATAAGATCTGGCAGAAAGGATTATTAACTGTAGACTGTGCCATTTTATAATGTTGAAAAAACCTGATTGAAACCTGTATACCATTCAGGTAAGCAATACAAATTTAATCGTCAATGCTTAATTAGGAATATATTTTATTTCTTAGAAATGCCATTGCATTTTTCGCATGGCAAGGAAAGGGTGTCGACCACGACAGCGCGTGTGGCCTTCTAGGAAAGGCTACCTTCCTCGAACCCGTCTCCCACAATAAATGTACATAGTAGGTAGAAACGTGCATTGAAACCTCACATTGTTATTGCAAAGAGCTTAAAATAAAGGTTTCAATTGTATTTTTTTAGTGAATACTTTATATATTGGTCTTAAAAAATATGTTTGTTAACTGATCTGTCCGACTCGTGTAAAATGTTTTTGTATAAGTTATTGAACTGTATATTAATGGTTAACTGTAGATTTTATTACTGAAATGTATAGTTTATTGTTTTAAATACCTAAGCTAATTAAGATCACTAAATATGTATATGATATAAGCGATAAAATATACTAAACTTGTTGCATTTTTAAACCTTAAAATACGCGCGGCCTTGATAGTACGCACGCTTACCACTAGTCGGCGCCACAGCCACGCACTACCGCGTTCTTAGGAACGGTATGACATTTGATGAAAAACAATCGCACGTGTAAAACACTAAGTTGGAAACTAATTTCATGACATATACAAGTAATAAGACACTGCACCTTTTCTAGTTCAGAGAGCGCTAAAGCTGCATCAACCCAGCTGGTACGTATATATAAATCAGCACTGTGGCGCGCCTCAGCGGCAGAGGGACTCTCGTGTGCAGCTGCTATCCGAGGATTCGAAGTAGCCTCGGAATCGGGAGCCACCATGATCTCGGGGCCAAACTTGTCGCCAGTATCCTCATGAAGACGGCCGGAGTCCGTCTGGCGGTGCAAGATGTCATATCACTCGCCGCCACATAACCACACACGTTTACACCTGAATTCAACACTTCTTTATTATAATATCACTACGAAACTAGACAGTGAACACGAAACGATACAGTTTTAGGATTATATTTAAACGCCACTATTACGTGTCGAGTCCGGCGCGATCCGAGCAACACTGAATACGAAACGAATGTTTGTAGAGCCGCCATCATGTTTTGGCTGGATTATGTTGCCTCTCAACATAACGAAAAAGACCGAACGTTAACGAAAGAATCCGAATCCAGTCAAAGGACCACACAAGTTATATATCCATCTTTCTCTAATTTTGAGACGGCATACTTGATAAATAAAACAAAAGCATTGAATGAAACTGATAGCAAAACTTGCAGTTGGATGAGGAGGCTGCAGCCTGCAATTACATATCGTCACAACTCACGGTAAAATCTAGAATAATTAAATTTTAAATAATTTCCACGAGATACAATATATAGGTAATAAACATATTTTATGATTTTTATTTATTGAAATATAAATCTCTATTTTTGTATTAATAGTAGGCTATGGACACGTAGTTGTATAGAAAATATTCTAATGGTTTAGAAGTTTAATTTTATTTATTTTATCTGCATTGGGTAATGTTTAAGAAAACAATACCAATTTACAGATAATAAATATGGATTAACCTTTTGACCACGAAATTTGTTGTTTACAGAGTTTTCTTCATGTGTAAAAACTCAAACGCGCCCACGGCAGGGCGGCTGAGTTGTCCTTTGATGTTGCCGACATAAAACGCCGCCGACGGTGATTTAACTAATGAATTTATTTAGCGGGCGTGGTGGAGAGTCACTGCATCCACAAGTCTCAAAAGCCAACTTTATAGTGTCAAGAACTTACTACAAACTTTTATTTTGTGTCCGTTTCATAGAAATTATCTTACAATTTTGAGGGTAGGAAATTTTTGATTCTGTATATGCAAAATTATACATAGGTAATGTTGATATCAAACCATGTTTAATGACACCTTTAATAAAATATTCCTCGAAAACCTCTTAGACCTTCCTATCATATCTAAATATACTACTCATTGCGGTATAACCGCGAATTATATATATATTAAACAAACTAAGGCAATTCTCCTTAGTAGTTATTTTTTCTTCAAAGGAGTGTACTATAGGAATTAAGTTTATGGTGTCTTCGAGGTGGTTTACCTTTAGACATTTTGACACTTCGGGCGAAAACACAGCGGGACGTCCTTCTAAACGTCTTCTAGGAACTTCGCGTGGGACACGAAATTGAGGTCGCTTTATATGACAAATAAATTACAACTATAGACGGAATCGAACAATGTTAATTAAATAATACATAATATATTTGAAGCTTCGTTGGAAGCTTCATAGATACCAATAAAGTTGTTATCGATTTACAATTGTTAAAAAAAACGGCTCTTTGAAATGTTATTTAGTAAGGAGTCTTTATATATTTAAGTACATATTTTAAATTGTCAACAAGTTATTAATGTATTTCGCATATTAAAATAGGCTTGCATAATAATATCCGATTATTATTCCGAAGCGCCACCTGGTTTACGAGTGCAATAAAAAACACAACTGACATTCGTACACTTGTTGAATACGACGATAAATTAGGTTAACGCGCGAAGCTCCTACAAATTATAGTTTGAATTACTTTGACTGCTTAATACTTGCGACTTCGTTTGCGTATTGGAAAATATATGTCGATATCGTCTATAGTTCTTCCTTTCTAACATTCCAAGTTTTATCATACTCGATAAGCAATTGACAAATCGGCAATTTGAAAAGTTAATACTCCGAAAAATAACTTATTATGTGTATCTCTTTCATCCGATCCGATATATCTGATCCATTTGTATATCTGTTTTATTTGCAATTTTTCTCCAATGTTAGTAGGTAATTTGTTTTAAATTTCCACAAAATCAACTCCAATTGGTAAATTCATTCAAAGTAAAATACGGACCTACGGGGTTGTAATGAGTAAATTAATTGCAGTCACTTAAATGTATTATTTACTACTTAATGCAATCACAGTATTTTATTAAATTTCAAGGCTTTTTAGTCTTTAAGCTGTGAATTGTAAAACAAATGCAGCTACGCGCCATCCCGAAATGCCAATCCCGAAAACTTGCAATTAAACAAACGAAGAAATGACACAGATTAGGATTATGGTGCTTAAAATAAAAAAAAAGTATTGCAAATGTAATTAAATATCATAATTTATTATCCCAATATAAATATTAAATGACAACTAATACAATTGCAAATCACGAATGCAGATTGTTAAATATTAATGATGTTACTGTAATAAATTCTTTGATTTGAAAACTGGTAGAGGTCAAGTTTCTACGTATTAGGCTATGTTAATTTTATTACTTTTATTTTCGATCTTTAAAGATTGCAGCAAATAAGTCATAGTATATTTTACAGTCGTTATAAAATAAATATAGGTCTTTATCAATAAATAATATCTAATTTTAGTATTAAATTGCCAAATTTGTACAACTGAACTTACTAACAAACTAATCTAACAAAATCTATAATTCAAAGCCTCTATAAGTATATATACTTTTTATTAAACACTTTTTACATAGCATTTTAAAGGTATCTTGAACTCTTAAGCACGCACGTATTTATTTTTAATCTGTCAAATTCTCAATAGTGATATTTGTGCAAAGATGTTTCATCTATCATCAAATATCAATCACAAAATATATACCCAACGTTGTATCGTTTCGCATGCCTTAGGCGATTTTGAGATCTGAGTTTGTTGATAAGTTCCTTTCATCTTTTGGTATCAGCCACTGAAAAAACGGATCTTATTAAAAACCCTTAAGGTAGTAATAATAATTATTTGGACAAAAAATTCAGTTGGTATGGGTTTGGATTCAGGTGTGTTCAATTTATATATTTATACTTTTGGTCCTACTTTGACCTATGTGTGACATTCTACTACTATGTTTTGTAAACTTTATATAATACATACTTACATATTTATGACGTATTAAATATGTCCCCAGAAATATGTAGGTAGGAGGTATTTGCAGTCATTGAATGAACGAATATATCTTATATGAAATGTATTTACAGAGATAGATTACTGATTTTTTTTTTGTTAATAGAGGTATGGACAATGAAGACTAAATCACTAATTGTAGCATAGGACCTGCAGATATGAGAGAAGTAGAAAAGTTTACATCAGTTTAGTTGTACGTCAGATGAACCCATAGCCCAAAATGAAGACAAGTAAATAATTCATAATTTAACTTTAATAGCCTCGCGTCGTGGGTGGCCCGCCGCGAGCGAACCTAATTGGATAAATTACCGACTTAGAGATACGATAAACATTATCAAACAATTTGCTCTTCAAAGTAGCATTATGTAACAATTGAATCGAGTTACTCGTGGTTTACGATCTCTCAAGTTTTATTAACTTAGCACGATATGTGTTAAACTCAAAGAACTTGAAGATATTCTGCGATTGATTATTTTATATGTGTGTGTATTACCGGAATGGGCTGAAAGAACAGATAATTATTCTGTTCTTCTGGTCTATGAAGCCAATAAATCAGTCTAATTGTCCTCTTATAAAGATTTCGGATTTGAATTTAATTAAATTATTGTTAAATTTTAGCACATATTAATTTAAATAAGTACATATGTACATGTATATGTATTTCCTGTGAATGTTTTGTGGCACAATCCAGTATCATATTCGGTAATATTAAAAAAATTGTTTAATAGCTTTATTGTAAAATGTTATTTTCCGATAGATTTCCTTTCGCATTCGATAGACTATAGTTAGAATATATTGATACTTAAGGAACCCACATCCTTTTTCGTATTGGCTATTGATCGCTAAGTAGATAGGTATTATAAGGACGCACTGTGGGTGGTCCGACTGACGTCTCTATATCCTGTCTTCGCCCATGAACATGCATCAGCTAAATGTTCTTATAATTCAATACATCAGCCGCTACCGACGTTTTTATTTTGTACTACGAAGTTACGACTGCTAACTAGAAAGACAACAAACCGCTAATATATATTCTAGAACCCTGTCTGGCACTGATAAACATTAGAACAACCTTAACCTACGGCCATTTTCTATATTTGAACTATCCACGGAGTTACGGATTAAAGATTGACATAACATACGAATTACGTCAAAATATATCCGCGTAAAAAAAACGTGTACGCAAAGCTTTAATCACCAACAGATAGGTATAATAACAACAACAACAACAACAAAATATCTTTATTCATATAGGTAAACAAGTACACTTATGAACGTCAAAAAAAATTAAATTGTAAATTTACATTTACTACCATTTCGCTAGTCAAGGTCGTGGAGCGGGCAAGAAGAACTGGCAAGAAACTTTCCCCCACTCTTTTCAATCGCCAAGTTTTTTATACAAATTGTTTGAACTGGAGCAAATTAATCCCAAGGATAAGGATCATTTAAGTATTCGTCACATTCATAAAAAGCTTTATTAATTAATTTACTTACTAATTGTCCGTCATGCAAATACAAAACCTCTTTGATGTCATCTAAAATAAATTTTATGAAATGATTTGACCTGTAGAAGGTATCAGGGCTTAATTTCAATTTTACTTATGACGCCCATACAGCTAACAATCCCCGTAACATAAGGTTTTTCCTCGTAATTAATGATACGGCCGATTTAAAAGAAACGATTCCATAATCACAGTGATTAAACCTATAGTCGCACAATGAATGACAAAACACATTTATACATTTATTATTTAATATATACAACATGTACCTATATACAGATAAAACTACAACGTTATGCAGAGCACTTATTTTGTACGAACACGGTAAAGATATCAGGCGCAAATGCAAAGGATTTGAGGTTAAAGATGAAGCGAAGGTACTAAAATACCGTAAATAAAAGACTTAAGCGAAGCTGTGGTTACATAAACACCAGACAATATAATGTAAGAAATAAAAAATACATTATTTATCACTTGGTCTTTCTCATTTTGCGTCTATAACCTGCCAATTTCATTTTTTATTTTAGTATTAACCGCAAAAGTATTCCTAAATGCAGACACCGCAAGCCCTTATAAATAAAAACATAAATAGCCATATGAAGCAATAAATTTGTTTATTGTTCAATAAAATTATGGAGTCGACGTGGGTGGTCCTTGGGCCGCAAAGGCACAAAAAGCCAAACATGATCGTACGTCGCGTTACCATAGAAACGTGATCTTCTCCTCCTACCATTGTCTTCTCTGTATCTATTACTTTGAGATTTTTAGAAAAGATTAATCATTATAACAAACCGAGTTGGCATACCTAACAAATTAAGGCAAATGAAATCAAACGTAAACGAATTCTATCAACAATCCTATGTAAAATTAATGAAATTCTGAGTAATCGAACGAAAAATATTTGATAACACATCTAACACCCAAATCCATCCTTTAAGTATACGAAATAAATTAGGTAGGAGAGGTAAATTGTATTGGTAAGTTTACGAATATTAAAATAACCATTGTTTAGAAGAGAGATAATCGCCAGTATTCTCCCGGTTACCGTTACATGTTCACAAGCTTTGAGTATGTTTAGGTGTCATATAACATGTTTAGCAATACTTTGTTGCAGCTTCTTATTCATCATGGCTTACAAGATAATCTTCATAGCAAGTGACCACAACGAGATAATAGATGTAATGAGTGAAAACATAAAGTTTTACTGCTAGTAAAACATTGCATAGTTACCTCTGATTGTAGACATAAAACATACAAAGTATGCTTTGCAGGCCCTAATGGATAGCTTACTCAACTTTTTAGAATTGAAAAGTAGAGAGAAGTTGTAAAAGGAAAAGACCCAGTAATAACTATGAACAAAGCTTCTAAATTTTATACTGATTTTAAGAGCAATCGTCAAATAAATTTTCTAACTTTAATTAATATGAGGATGTACTTAAACTGACAGACTTATCTCTAAGGCTTGCTGTTTTCATATTTACCTGTTTTCATATGCTAAATTAAAATTAAAGCTACTGTTAAAGTTTATACGACAAATAGTATTTAAATATTTTATTTTTTTTTTTATACTTATGCCCCTGTAGCCTTTTTTTCTATTTGAACACATGACAGGAAGGATATTTCATTTGTAATATTGGGTTTTTAATATAACGCAATATTACAAAAAAATCCGAGCAAAGCAATTGTCGTCCCTTCAAGTTAATAATTGGAAATATGAAGCCAAAATCCATTATCAGATTTATAAAAATTATCTGAAGACCCCAATCGCACTCAAAAGGGGAGATGAAGTGGTTTTCGATCAGACAAAAAGGCCGGAAACGCCGATCGGGCAAATCGTACGTTACTGTCGGTTCGGCAAAACGTCTCAATAGAGCTGACGAATATTGATGGAGCACTGATTGGACACGCCTAACATGCTTCTCGGTAGCGAAAGTTATTTTAAACATATAAAAAGTTTCTTCCTTTTAAATCATGTAGCCATTATGAATAAAATCTTTTGAGCATCATGTTTTATATTAAACTTTCTGAAGTAGGATTTATTATAACCTATGTATATTGTTAATAAGTTTTATCATCACCTTCTTAAAATGACTAAAAATTTAAGAACTGCATAGCATGTAGAAAAATTTGAACATTAAATAAAAAAAAATCTGATATCATGGTCATAATTTTGAAATCTGGCTTCCTGTTTACCTGAGAAAGATGAGTATTAAACACATTATTTTAAAATTATTTTGTCAAATAAAATACTAAATATGTCTATGGTAACATAATACGGACATTGTGGGTGGATTTCTTAAATAGCTATTGTATCGTTTTGTTTTATTGCCCCTATAAATAAAGCAATTCTTAAAATATTTAAAATTATAGCCCGATCGATCAATTGGAATGTAACGTATGCTTGTTTTATATTTAATCTGAATAATATTTAATTTGCCGGTGTTGAAATATATTGGCGCCATTATGAAAATTTGTCCTTTTGTCAATATTTTCAACTAACAATAGTAAGTATAATATGTACTAGTATAGTTAATATATTATAATGTAATAGTTAATATATTATATTAACTATTACTAATATTTTATATTATACACATTTTTTTTAACTATATGATGCTGGCAATCATGTGAATGATTACAAAATATTCAAGTCAAAGTAACGAGATTTCTTTCTCTCTTCATTCTTTTTCGTTTCTTATGATTTTAACTACTGCTTATTCCGGAATCCACAAAGCCCGTAAGCTGAATAAGGCCAAGTCAACCAAAACAAATTTTGTTAAACTTATTTGTAAAATTTGGCAGCTACTCCATATGCCATTTTGTATAAAAGATCTTTCTGATTCTCTCTTGATCTGGAACAGTGTTTCCTAACGGGGGGCCCACGCCCCACAGGCGGGCAATTTGATTGTTAAGAGGGGGGAAATTAGATTTTCGGTTTTCCATTATACCACATAAAAAAAATTATACTAAAAATTATGTGTTTGAGGCATCTCAAAAAGGTTTAGGTCGGGCATGTTGATCCATGCCAACACTGCTCTAGAACTTTAACTCATTCCTTATATTTACTCAGGAAACTGCATATTGGTATGTTTTAATATTATTTGCTGCAATATTAGAGACCTACCACCACACAACAACACCCGTAGCCTTGAGGTAACATACATAGCCGACAGGATATGATAATTGTTTCGAGGTGGTAATTGTAGGGAGAGAACATGGCAGTGTCGACTTAGCATCCTTCATAAAAAACCTATAAGGTAGCAATTCTGAATTGGCCGGCAACGCACTTGCGAACCCTCGACATTGAGAGTATGTACATGGGCAGCAGACTACGACTATCACTTAACATCAGATGAGCATCTCGTTTTTCCCCTGTTCTTTATTAAAAGAGTGAACCAAGCTATGAGCGGAAACATGTAAGAATCATGAATTAGGTTAGAAAAACATAATAATAATATGGGCAATATTATTATTATATTATGTATATGTCTATCTCTTATCCCATACATTTTTTTTAACAGTACATAAGCATCGCAATTCAAATAGGATATTTTGGATAATAGAGTTTATAGCCTAAAAAATACAAATGAAATTTTGCAGATTTTAAACAAGAAGTCGGACAGAATTCAGAAGAAACCAAATTCTAAAGAAAATAAAAATTAGTTGTCATATAAGATTCTATGTTAAATTTGTCGATTTGTCGGTTCCTAAAAAAACTCCCAATTTTCTTTTCATCATTTTGATTTTCATCACACGGCCAATGCTTTTTAACCCTATAAAAATTAATTAAAACATCATGATTTGTTCACGTTCATACAAATCATTGGCTTTAACTTAATTGTTATATTTTTTCTGATCAGTGCTTCTATTTAAAAAAACGTGATTTGACAAATTTACCGATTTACATTTTTTATCCTGGCTTTTGATTTTATATTGTTTTTAATTTGATGTGTTGTATTGAGGTATAAAATACCATTGATATTAACTTTACGTTGAATACAAAATTATTGCATTTGTTGCACTATTGGATGATTAATTGTCAAGATCGAAATGCCGATGATAAATTATTTAGTTTGTTGCAAATATGTATTGAATTTCCGTTGAATAATGTTCTCATAGTTCGTCTGCATGACTTTATGACATTTATATAATTATTGTTTAGTATTTCAAAATACAATAATATTATGTTTTCAAAATTTGTGTTTTTTTTAATAAAGGTGATTATAGGATTGCAGCGAGAACGTCTATATATACGTTGTATTTAAATACCATTTTGAGTGTAGTTGGTAACCGATTTTACATTATTTGTAATTTATTAATATAATTATTTATCACAATACTTTTTACAGTTATTCATAATTTACGGAATGAGCGTAATGGATCACGAATCAAGTACGATTGATACTTTTGCGTGCAAGAAAGACACCAATCTAATATCAATATCAGTGTCAGATGTCAATCAAATATCTGTACGGTAGCAGTTTGGCGGAGTGATAGTGGCCGGGGCGCCCTGCCACGTGGGTGGGCGCTGTGTGTGGGCTCGCGCTGGGTGGTCACACACACACACAGGCCGCATTAACACACGCCACGCGCAAATAAACACAATAATCAACGATATACTTCGTCATCGAATAGATCGCAAGACCTAGGAATGACGACTACCGCGCAGCACGGTCATTTGCTTGACCGCAACGTCATAATTTCCTGTCATCATACACAGAAACGTGAATCAGGAGAATCGGACATATAACGGCTTATAATCAATCGTAAGTGCAATTCCGTTGACCACTGAGTATGATAAGGAACATTATTATAAAACATACATATAGATTTAGTTCAAAATTCTTTAACCAAATATTTTTATAACATTAGGCTTCAAATTTATAGATATATATTCACATATACAATATATAAAACCATATTCACATATACTAAACATACATATATTGTATTGTAATTTATATGAATTATACGTATTCAAAAGCTAAACAAATGCGTGAATCTTTGAACTCAATGAAAAGGAACAAGTCTATAATCGGATACTCCATCCTTGACTGTACAGGCAGGTAAATCAAGTTCCTTACTTATTAGTATTAAATGTATATTACACACGGTTATAACAGAAATTTACGTCAAATTGGAAATTATAGCAGTGCGCCCAGGCTCAAATTGACAAGACCGATTAGTTAGATACGTTTTATTTATTCACACTTCGTTATCTGATATAAAAACAAACGTATAAAATAAGTTTTATATGACAATAGGCAACGGGCGGCCTTATCGCTTAGAAGCGATTTTTTCCACGCAACCTTAATATGGAACAGTAATAAAAGAAACACCTACAAAAAGTGCATAAATAATGAATAACAAAACTGAGAATAACATGTACCTTTAAGTAAAATAAAGTACCTATAATCTTAATAAAAATAAAATCTATTAACAAAAATGTAAAAAGCTAATCTAAGACTTAATTGAGTCAATATATAAGAACGTTTAACCCGTTCAAAACTTATTACAATTATTTTTTAACTTATTTTAATAACTTAAAACAATCATCGTTCACCGTAGCCACGATCTAAATATTGTAACGAAATAAAAAGTTGTCTATGTTTTATGTGTTCCTGGTGACATAAAAGAAATAAACAAATCAAATTAAAATATCACTTCGCCACTCATTGTGTCAAGTACAGTTGTTTTACAATATAATTATAATAATAAAAGCCTTTTATTCCGTAGTTTTGAGATAGTAACAAGATGTCATACACTTGTAAGAATAAAACATCTTGTTTATGTTCTGTCAAATATTATCTATATTCATGCAGGCGTATCCATAATCCAGAAAGCATAGAAATAGACTGATCAAATTGTGCAAGCAACAACACGGAACACCTATTGCTATTACATATTCTCCACCCGTACATTTCTAAGAATGATTCTCGATATTATGATCGCATCGAGGTGGGTTGCCCATAATACGATATTCCCGATTCAAATCGTGTAAGTTGTGATAATTTACATTACATAAAATAAATTGCAAATGTTTAATGCTTTCCAAGTGGGAAATTCCAGTAACATTTAAATCTTATTCATTGCAGCATTATGGTGCTGCCTGTTCTTGTAGCAAAACAGCTGAAGTGACAGTATGTGAGTAGTGACATGTCCTGACTGACTGTCCAATACGACAGGTACAACATTGAACAAATTATGGGAATGCACATAACTTAATGTTGAACAAAAGATTAAGAGATATCTTTCTAAAACTTTAACTATCCTAGTTACAAATACTATTTCCCTTATGCATAAGTTATTTAATACTTTCGACGACAATATAGTAATAGGTTTTAAAACAAAAATCTATTTGGTAGTATAAGTATGTGTAACGCACAAACATCTTATTTCAACTCGTTAGTCATGGCAGAGACTCTTTGTACAAGAAAGACTATACATAAAATAAACTATAATTATAATAAAAAACTTATGTTTGGGTACTCTGACATAAGGTGGTAAACTTCGTAAACTTAAAACTGTTTTTGGTGTAAACTGTGTCTGAGTGTGTGTGCCGCCTTAACGGCCGTATGGTGTACTTGCTTGATCATTGTCAAAACCATATTACGGGTTAGATATAATAAACTGATCTTGCTTTGATCGTTTTCATTATATTATGTGGTGTCTATCTTATACTCGTAGTGAGTCAAAAAGTAGCAAATAAAATAAAGTTGTGGTTATAACGGCACAATTGCAATTGCCCTGTAAATCCAGTCCAGAGCCTTTCCTTTAATTAGAGCACACAGCTCCACATATCAAACCAATAAAATAATTCAAAACTGCGAAGAAAAAACAATATTAAGGTTAAAGTAATTAAGTGATGTCCATTTAGTAAACGCAACGAGAATTGCATTTAAATCATTCATTTAAAACAATAAAAATAATTAGCAATGTTTGTCAATGCAATAAAGCTTCGAAACGACCGATAAAGAAAATTAAGGAACCATTAATTAGTTATTTCATCCAGTTAAAATGCTCTAGAAACCATTAGTAACAGACCACCTGCATCCATTCAAAACTAATAATTCAATGCTCAAAAAACAGACGCTCATAAAAACAATTAAGTTTAACCACTTTACCATAAAAGAGAGTAACACAACCAATCCGAGAGCAATTAAGGTTTCTAATGGCAGGAAAGGTTAGAAACACGTGAGTGACCATTTTTTTTTTTTTTTTTTTTTTTTACTTGGGGAAATGCTTTGCGCATACCCTTCCGCGGCGCGACTGCTTGGTGCAGAAGGATTATGTGGGACTCGCCATTGTGCATACCCACTAAAACCCCAAGGTGCCACCAACAATCGCCTTATGCGGGATGCGGTAACAGCAGAGCCTTATCCGCTTCCCAACACGCGATGCGGCGGTTGCGTCCGCCTCTTCCCGCCCATTGTTGATTTGTGAGGATGCTTGACACAGCAAGCATCTTTCACAGACCGGGCCATACGCATTTACAAATAGCTAGGGGAGATCGGGTCCAGTACTTGCAGGGATGGGTCATCATCCCTTCTTTTAGACGCATGGACCCCTGCTCCCCGCTTAGGCACTTTTTAGGCGGCGAGAATTTGGTGAGCGCGTCGCGCGTTTATGCGACGGGCCTGCGGTTTTCTTCGCCGTCGCGGATGGGCATCGGGACAAAGCTCCCTGGTCCTTTCCGCCTCTTCTTTTATTTTCATGACCGCCTCGCAGAAATTATAAAATATTTTCCACGGGCCGTCATTTCTCGCGCTCACTAAAACCTTCAATACATTTGGAAGTGTTGCGTCCTCGCCCTGGAGTGCATCCAGCAACGGTCCCCTTTCCACGTCCCATGCTGGGCAGTCTCTCAGCGTATGCTGGGCGTCATCCGGGCTGTCTCCGGCACAGTGGTGGCAGGTTGGTGCCTCTTCACACCCTACTACTCTGTGCAGATAACTACCGAAACATCCGTGTCCGGACAGGATCTGCACAAGACGATAGCTGAGCTGGCCCCAGCGCCTCCTTACCCAGTGTTGGAGCAGGGGTCTGAGGGCTTCTATAGTATATTTACCGGCAGTCGCTCCCGCCAGCTCCTTTTCCCACTCTGCTAGCATTTCTTGGGCTTCCAGGGCTCGCCAAGCGTTTATTTCTTCCAGTGTGGGGTTGCTTCCTCTTTCCCTGGTTTCGGCTCTCCGCCAATATACTTCGCTAAAAGCAACCGCGTCGAGATGCCAGGGTGCGGTACCGGCTATGACACACACTGCGTCATAGGACACAGTGCGGTACGCCCTCGCAACCCTGGCTGCGATCACTCGCTGCGACTGCCTGAGAATCGTGCGATTGTGCCTGGTAAGTTTGTCGGCCCATATTGGGCACCCGTAGAGTGCTTTCGCCCGGATCGCATTTGCGTAAAGGTGGCGACACCCCCCATTCGGCCCGCCGAGGTTCGGCATTATGCGCGAGAGCATGTTTGCGGTGGCGGTGAGCTTAGGGGCAAGTGCTGCGAAATGTGGTCTGAAAGTCCACCGTGGGTCGAGAATCAGCCCTAGGTATTTAAGCGTGGTACCAACCCGGATGACTACTCCACTGACAATTATGTCTGCGCCTTGGGGTGGAGCTTTTCTGTGTCCGTAGAAGCATATAGCTTCTGATTTCTGAAGGGCGACCTCGAGGCCGATCTTTTTGATTTCAGAAACCACCCGAGCTACTCCAGCTGTCGCTCGAAGGCGCGCCTCCTTAAAATCTTGTCCAATAGCGACCACGAGGGTGTCGTCTGCATAGCATATCGTTGACACTCCCGGAACTAGTTCCCCTCGCAGCACTCTATCGTAACCTATGTTCCAAAGGAGGGGGCCAAGAACCGAACCTTGTGGAACGCCGCACTTGATGAGGTGGCTCCCTATGCTATTTTGTTTCGGGAAGATGACACGACGGCCGTTAAGGTACGATGCTACACATCTTCTTATATGGGCCGGTAAGCCGTGGTGGCGCAGGCCATCCAGGATACAGTCCCAGGGCAAGGAATTGAAGGCGTTCGCAATGTCTAACGACACCGCTAGAACTACTCTGCCCCGTGACACCTGCTCCTCGCACACTCCTCGCAGTTGCGCAATTGCATCGATCGTTGACCTGTTTTTTCGGAAACCGAATTGAGCCTCATGTATGTTCGGTCCTATAGTTTCCAAATGGTTATAAATTCGGCCGGCAATGATACGCTCGAAAAGCTTACCGGCTTCATCTAGAAGAACTATAGGACGATACGCTGATGGTGACTCCGGAGGTTTTCCACCCTTTTTTAGAAGAACTAACAGACCTGTCTTCCATGTCGACGGAAAAAGGCCCCTTTTAAGACATTCCGTGAGGAGGTTTCGAAAGCGCATGTCAAGACCAGCGTCGAGGGCCAGAGCCAACACTCGTCCGTGCATGCCATCGGGGCCGGGTGCGGTCTTCTTAGAGGACATGCGTGCTATTGCCGTCTTAAGCTCCGAAGGAGACACTTCAGACACTATTTCTCCGTGGTCCAAAGTCGTATCATGTGGTGTGCTCGAGGCGTCACGTTTAGGAAAGAGTTCTGTCACCACTGTACTGAGCAGTTCCGGCTCCATGTGTGTCGTGAGGGGTGGGGCTCGCGAGCGTAGCTTGTTTGTAACTATTTGGTACGGGCGCCCCCATGGATCCCGCTCGAGAGTGTCCAGCAGTTCTTGCCATGCTTTCTTTTTTGCTTCGGCGATACCTGTTCGCAGCGCCAGTTTTGCAGCTCGGTATGCGCTATATGCTTGCCGTTCCTCTACTGCGCGAATGGGTCGCCTTCTGCGAGTCCTCGTGTAGCCTCGACGAGCTGCAACACAAGCAAACCGCAACTGGGCGAGTTCTGCCGACCACCAGAATACACTGGTCCGGTGAGGTCCAGGGCGGCTTCTTCGCATCGCAGCATCCGCGATGTTCGTCAGTGCGCCACGAAACCACTCTGCTTCTTTTTCAGGCTCTACGGAGGCTGGGCTGGGGCACCAGGCCTGCACAATCGTTGCCAACTCCGCCTGCTCCTTGTTCAGACTCTTAAGTGCCCATTTTGGGCCCAGTTCTGTCGAAACCGGAACAGGATTTGCCGACGGAGGGAGGATGCAGAAACGGATATACCGGTGGTCCGAAAGCGTCTCAACCTCCGTCAGGACCTCCCAGTTCTGGATACAGCATGAGAGTTGGGTGCTCGTGAACGTGACATCCACAATCGACTCACCATTTGCTCGAACACACGTAGCATCAGAGCCTTTGTTAGCCACTACCATACAGTGCGCTGCTGCCCAATCCATCAACGCATTTCCCCGTGGCCTGGTCACCGGCGAACCCCAGGCCGCGGACTTCGCGTTCAGATCCCCAGCGATGACTAAATGTCTCGGGTGACTCCATTGCACCAGGGTTTCCAGTTCGTTTAGGAAGGCCTCAAATTCAGCTAGGGAGCGATTGGGGGAGAAGTAAGTGCTCACGATACACATGTCGCTACCCAACTTTGCTGCCACATAGCCGTGGCCTTTTCGGACTGGGCCAATGCAGGGCGAGCTGTCTGCCGGAGTAACGATAATTGCGGCCAGACCGTCGAGGTCGCCAATGCAGTTCGTTTTTTCGGGTATTGAGTAAGGCTCGGAAATAATGCCAATGTTGATATTCCACTGCGCCAGACTCTGGTACAGTAGGTCTTGCGCAGCAGCGCAATGGTTTAAGTTGCTCTGGAGAATCCGTAAGGCCATGATAATTTACTGCGGTTTAAATAACCTCCATGCGCGCATTGTTACGCGGAGACTTTGCGGGCGACTTCTTTTTAAGTGAAGGGTGGCGTCTGGAAAATTTCACACTGGGAGCCGTGCAACTATTTCCCCCTAGCCTGTGATCCGCTTTCCTACCGGCCTCGTCGCAGAGTAGGCACTTGGGTTTTGCACTGCAGGAGGCTGCTCTATGGTCTGCTTGACCGCAGCGAAAACATAGTTGGCTACGATCAGTGTCGGACATGCAGCGGCTAGCTACGTGCCCGACTTGTAGGCATCGAAAGCACCGTAGCTCTCTTGGCTTTGCAACACTAATATTTGCCGCTACCCAGCCGACGAGGAATCTCCCCGCTAAGAGTTTCTTAGTGGCCGTTATGGGGCAGTTAACCCAGGCTGCACCAAGACCCGATCTGTCCTGCCGTATGTTGCTGATCCTAATTTGATCAGCCAGGCACTCTCCTTTTGCCGCAATCGCTTCGCGCAGTTCGTCCGCTGTGATAGAGTCGTCCAGGCCAGAGATTCGGACATCGGCGCATCGGATGGGCCGACTAATCTTGACTCCACTGTCACTCAGTACTGTTTTGAGGCGCTTGGCAAGAATGTCAGCCTTTTCCCCGCTACCAGCTCCAGGGATCTGAATTATAGTGGCTCCGGTTGCCGCTCGGCGAAACTTAACACCCTCAATACCAGCCTCTTTCAGATCTATTTGAGCGCGCGCTTCTTTAAGGGCAGCGGCATAGGTTACACCCTTAGCTTCGGCGTCTTTAGGCAGAGTCAGCACAATTGCAGCGGTGCGAGGTACTTTAAGCTTGGGCAGCGACCTGGCCGGGGGCTTTTCAGACTTTGAAGCTGTCACATTTTTTTGTGTTACCGTTGCCGGTTTTCGCCTTTTTTTGGTAACCATCGTCCAACCTTCTTCATTGTTGGTAGCCAAAGAGGGTCGAGTGGGTGGTAATACAATGGCACTTGCAGGAGAGGAGGCAGGGGTATTTCCTCCAAACATTTCCTTTCTCGGCACTTTTGCCAAGCTGTTTTGCTCTTCCTTTCTAGTAGCTTGCGCCTGCACGGTTGCCTTCTTCCGCTTTGTCTTCGGTGCTGCTGAGGAAGTGAGGGGATCCCTTGACCTCGGTGATTTGAGAGGGGGCTTCCCTTTTTTGCTTTTTTTACTATCTACAGTTGGAAGGGGAAGGAGTGGCGGCTCCAGGTTAGGTATTGAGCCGAGATCCTTTAGTTGAGCATTAATATGCTCACCTACCTGGCGGAGGATACGAGCCTCCATTTCTTCTACATTGACAGTTGGGTGGTCCTTCGGGGCCCCCTTCAAGATCAGCCTCAACTCGCGCATCTCGCCTTGTAGTAAATTAAGTTGTGCACGGAGGCGTTCATTTTCTAGCTGCAAAGCTCGAGTTTCATCCGAAAGCGTTTTCTCCGCCAGACTGTCAGCATCCTTTCTGATTGCTGCAACTGCCTTTTTGAGAGCGGCGACAAAGGTACCTTTTAGGTTCATAGAACACCTGGCCACTTTATCTACGGCAGCCAGGTTTTCTTCGATGCGTTTTCTGGCGTTTCCGACCGTACCCGTCTCGGTGGGTTTCTCGTTAAGAACCGCGAGTTCCGCCTCGGCTTCACTTTCTCTCTCCACTCTTCGGGCTCTTTGGTACCCCGGTTTCGTGCGTTCACGCGAAAGAGTAGGGGTGTCGCTGCAGCTACTCTCCTCGTCGTCCTGTCTCGTTCTCTTTCGGGGACGCCAAAAGCGCGACTTCTCCCCTGGGGTGCAGGGGGCCTCACCTAAGCCTCGAGGACGCTGTTGAGTGTGTGTCGAGCTTATGCTCAACATGGAGCCGGTTGAGTCTGAGCCCATATCGTCAGCCATCGCGTAGGACCAGGTTGCACTTTGCACCGGTGATTGACATCGAGTGCGCTGGACGGTCTCATTGTTCTCCCTTTTTGCGATCTCTCCTTGTGTAGAGGGCGTTTTAGAGGCGCCTGAGCACCCCTCCAACGGCCCGCTACGATCCGTAAGCTTGATCAGTATTTCCGTATTATTGCCAGGTCGTGAGTTTTTGGGTTCTGTCGCATGGTCGTGGTCCGCCCCCAGAATACGATGCGGACCGGATGCCATGACCTCTTGGTCATGGGAGGGATTTGACCCTCCTGGGGTATTATTATCTTTTCCGTTACTTTCCATGCTTTGTGGTGCTTTTAATTTAAGGAGGGGTAGCTCCCCTCCCTGGTGCCCTAGTGACCGGGTTTAAGCCCCCCCGGTCATGCATCCCATCGCCGGGAACCGAAACTTGGGATTCAGGTGACCTGTATACGGACAAAGTATACATGAATAGTACACGTTGTAGTAATAAGAATTAGAGATAGCGCGGGTACGGCGGACCAATGTAGGCCGAGAAAGAGACAGCCGCGCATAGGACGCACGGAATGAATAACCGCTTGTCCTCCACCTTGGCCTCGCATGTACCGAAGCAACACAAGAACATTTATACAGACGGACGTGAAACACCACTCTCCCCAATCCCCTTTAAGGGAGTAGGAAACACACATAACACCAACACAAGTAAACGCCGCTCCCGGATAAGGGAAGCGGGATACAATAAGTGAGCACGCACACAACACTCCGCAAATCAGTCTGTTGAAGTGCTGGAAGCACGTTGAGACACGAACAAGACAAAACACAGATCGCTAAAGTGCCCAGGCACCTAAAGCGCCATCTATCCGGCCGCATCTCACATGGTTCTTCTAATGAGAACCTGTCGGGAGCGGCTAATTACGTCGTGGTGGTCCCATTTGCTTTCCAGCAGCACGTTCAGGTATAAGCCCCGTGCTGCCGGTACTGAGCCCTCCCGCCACGACAAGGCTGGACCCCGCGGAACTACGTGTTCCGCGGTGGGAGGGAACACGTGAGTGACCAGACCTAACTTCCATGAATTGACGAAGTTGTCTCTGCTCATACTTTCACATATGAACCTTTGGGCTTGACTAGTTATCACAATTGTTCCAATTATAAACATGACATTAGCTTAAAATAAATGTAAGTTTCGCACTCACGCTCCACGATGTTTTTCTTTAATTAGAGTTGCCTGTCTCTGATCGCTTCTAGTGATAACGCCCCCCGTTGCATGTTTGGTTAAATATTTCTATTTTACTCTTGTGCAAAACTAATAAATGTCAATTGATTTTAAGAAGGATTCTTTGGAACCACCAGTAGGACTTCATACGTATCTACGTATGTAATACATATATATTATGGAATATATATACACTTTTACACCATCACACAACACAAACAAATTAGGCTTAGTTAAATAAATTGAACCACAATTAGTTAATTGTTTTGAATACTTTTTGTTTGTTTTTTCCCTTTTGTAAATCTGTACTAAAATGTATCACGTATTCCATCTCTGGCTATATTTTGAGTGTTTGTTGTTTGTATATAATATATATAAAATTTTATATAAATAATTTATATGAGCTATATTATAAATGATATATAATTTATATTAGCTGTAGGATTACAATAAATAAATAAATACCTATAATATGTAAGTCGTAAACTGTTGGAATCTATGAAAAAAATGTGCTTCGTCTACTAGCAATTACGGACATTACATTCGTTATTATTTATGATTACATAAACGCTACTCGCACGCAAAACGATAGTACAATAGATGGAAATTAACTTATGTGCCGGAATCTCATAATCATAATTCACCATGGGTGGTCCTTGTCAGTCTGTCGTCACAGCATTACGATCGATTTGTACGCTTTTCTGTTGCGCCCGCGTCGGCTCAACCCCGTAACTCGTAACACGGGGAAGATTGGTATTTCGTCACGCATGTGATATACGACCCTATTATTATTATTTTTTTATATAACTCGTGAGAACGTTATTATAAATTCTGCCATGTTAGCGTTAAATATAAAAGTCCATTGAATAATATATTTGAGAAATAAAATAATCTTACTAGGCATTGGAATTCGTATAAAGCCACCTACATCGAGCGTGCATTGTGCGGTTATGGCTAAATTTTGCAAACAATGCCCGCCTGGTGTGGGTTGAGACGACTCAATTAGTAGGACTCAGAAGATAATAGAGCAGACAATAGATCGTAAATAGTGAATGGGGTTGGAAACTATGTCTACATTTAATATTGGATTTGAAACAACATTTATAAAAAGTAGCCGAACTTTTTCGTCCCCTTCCAGATGCTTTATCCAAACAATGATATTACAAAAATCGAAAGTCAACAGTGTAATCAATCATCAACGCGTAATTGTCGGTCGGCTACCGAGAAGAACTGAAAGTTGGTTAATGGAAGGATAGAATGTTTAAATTCCCATATACTTTTGGAGTTTTTTCTCGTTTCGACAAGGTGGTATTGCTTGAATAAACTTAGCCCCAAGCGCGACATCAATAAATTCACTACTCAATCCTTAGCATTTCAACGTTTCCATTATACATAGATCTTTTGTAAAATTAATCATATTTTACTTTTTAGAGATGTAGTTTTGTTACAGCAACAACGCTTAACTCGAAGTCGGTTGGGTATATTCAAAACATTTTTATTGAATAGATTCCTTAAACTCCTAGGTTTTTATTCCGACCAGCGAACAGTCTCTATAAGCTAGCATAGCAAAATGGTATGTAGTTACTAAAAAGATTAGGTCCTCGTCCCTTAAAGGCCGGCAACGCACCCACAAAAATGGGTGTTAGTGGGCAGTGCCTTTTTTGGCGTCCCGCAAGATCATTTGCCCCCCTATTATATTAAAAAAAGTTAAAAAAAATATTAAGACAAATCGAAAGTCGCGGGAGCTAGACAGTGTCAGATACAATGATCAAATATTTAGATTTGTTTTTATTTTGCTTAATACAGTTATTCTTTAATAATCAATATGCTATATGCTGCAATAGTGAATATATTTATCTTAATTTCATATCTGAGCATTAAAATATCTGGGTAACGTGGTACAGTGGACACCGATTGTACACTGACAGTTTTCTGTCATGGCATATCCATACTTCCTGTGATATTGCACCATCGACATCAATCGTTACAATTATTTACATTAATCCGTCACGCCGTCCGGTGTCCCATCCGTCCCTAATTCCGCGTGAGAATTACATTCACGACTAAGTTTTTGTTCGTAATAGTTACTGTATCTTCTGATCATCAATCGACACTCTGTTTTCTTTATTGTAAAAAATCTACATTTATTTGGATTGTACAAACATAATTACAATAATTGAAAACTATAAAATAAAAAAATAAATGAGTAGTGCTACAACCCCTTTAGGTCTTGGCCTCAGATTTCTGAATCTGTTTCATAATCATTTTTGAATCTAAAAGGCAAGTAGGTGATCAGCCTCCAGTGCCTGACACACGTCGTCGACTTTTTGGGTCTCAGACATGTCGGTTTCCTGACGGTGTTTTCCTTGACCGTTCGAGCAAATGTTAAATGCGCACATAGAAAGAAAGTCCATTGGTGCACAGCCGGGGATCGAACCTACGACCTCAGGTATGAGAGTAGCACGCTGAAACCACTTGGCCAACACTGCTCAATTGAAAACTATAAGTCGTGTTTTAAAACCTTTACCAGCCAATTCTATTTTTATATTGTTTAAGTTCCTACTTCCTTAATCCTTAAGATATAGTCATAACCTCTCGAAACTATTTGTTCTTAGTGCGGTTGACTACACTACAACAGTACAAAATGAAGTAGCCCAAACCCAGCTTTAGCTACGTTAAATAGAGGATTTAAGTTAATATGCAATTTCACAAAGTTGCCGTTTTTTTTACCCCACTCGAAGCTGTCACCAGTTTGTAGAGGCCTCCGTTTGCTATAAAAAGTATAAGAGGTGTCGGGCAGTGGTGTTTGCACAGACATTTATCGACTGCTTGTTACTTCGAGCACCGAGTAAACAACCTTAATTCGTTGTCACGCATACCTTGGCTTCAGACAATTTGCACTGCTACTGTGGTACGCATACTAAATAAATAAATCGAAAAATAGTATAAGCAAGTTACCTACAACTTACAGGCAATTTTAACAGTTTAAATAACTTTGTAAGAGATGATCGAACGTATATAATGTTTATAACTGTAGACAACTCCTCTCATTATCTAAGTCGAATATTTACAGGGAACCAAACACTGGCTTATAAAACCATTCTGTAAAATCAACTTTGGCTTATAATAATCATTTAAGAAAATAATAATCGACAATGAAATGCACGAATGCAGTCGGTGTGTGCACAGGACTCCACAGTAGCTGTAAAGGCTACCTGTTCTACGCATGCGCCACTTTACCCGCCCTACCTGAGCTGTCTAAACAACGCAAACAATTCTTATCATACTATAAAAATACTAAGCCTCAGGTAACATTCGGATCAGAAATACAAACATTCCAACCAATAAAAGTATATCAGACTTTAATTAAACCTCGAATTTTCAACGTTAACACGACCGCAAGTTTATATCGAGGAACCGATCCATAAATCTTATTAAGAGCGAAAAAAGTAACACATGTCTGGCCTGTGTTTTAGTGAGACTAATTTCTTTAAATTTGACTTTTTATTTTTTTGTCAATATTAAAAGCAAATACCACCCACGTCGATCGCTCGCGAAGGCTGTATGAGTATCGAGCATCAGTATGAATGGGCTATTGAACTGCATATTCTATACTTTTAACGTACACGATGTTAAGAACCGATTGTAGAGACTCCAGTTGAAATGCAATATGAATATCCTCTTCCTGTTGTTTCAATTCGATTAAAAACTTACACGTGGAGATACTTCAATATCATCTCACAAAAACACAATGTAACCTTGAATTTTAGTGTAACACGTTGAAATCGAAAGCATAGTATTTTACCAGTAACGGTCTGTTACGGCACATTTAAAAAATATATATTATTGAAATAGACATATATAGTTCCGGAAAATGTTGCATGTAAATTTTAATCTAAATTGTTTTTGGGGTCAATCGTTAGAAATACAAGTACAAAACAGATACAATAATTAAAATTGGTAAACGATAAACTCTGAACAAATAGGTAATTAAGCGACTCATTTAAATATTTTCGTAACAAATACAAAGACAATCGTGTTATAAATAGTCATAACTTAACATTCTTGTTGATAAGGGATATGGAATGAACACTTGTTAACGCTTGTCAACCCATTAATGATCTTCCCTTTATAGCAAGTGAAGCTGAAACAATCCATACAACTCATCCTTATCAACTACATACATGAACTTTATCTGTAATTAACTTCTTATTTTGTTGTTGTTATTGTTTAATACAAGAATATGTAACTTAATCAGCTATTTATTTATGTAATGTTTTCAATGTATGGTTAAAGTACCAAATAGCTATACAACACATAAATTATTTGGAAGATAAAAGTTCCAAATAAGAAACTTCCCGTTTCATGACGAATAGCGCTATCTGACAGTCGTGTAACGCAAAAATACTGTTTATCCTACCAATAAGTAATAAATAGCTCATTTGGAACTTATCCGGTCATTGTGAAACAGACCCTAAATATGATAATAAAATATAAAAAAAATGTAGATTAAAGGAATATTAACGTCAGTGCCGTATTCGTTCGCATTACTAAATATTAATGTCTGGCTATGACGTGAACGTTGGATATTTGGACGTTAATGTGTTATTGTTTCATTTTCTACTTGCATCGCTTTATAAAAGTTTTCACTGATGCTGACAATTTTATTTCAGCATCCACAAATACAGATTTAGCATTCTTACTCAAATAAGTATTTATTCATACCTACTGAACAACTCAACAAAATGTATTTGTTTGAAATACGAGCGCGTCAAGTATTGCGCTTGGACCTGACAACCTAAAATATGTATGGGTTTCTCAAAACGTACGCAATAAAACCTTCAACGCTTTATTATCGAGCGGACTTTTAGACATTTTTAATAACGCAGCTCATTTTATAATAATCATTATAAAATATTGCATTAGCCACATTAAATGTGATTGTCTCGAAACCAAAACGCTGATAACAAACAAATTTATGGGTCACTTAAATTTTTTTATAGCTCATTGTACTAAATGATGCGACAATTTCTGCCAATTACTTAGCCTCTCGGTATAAAATATACCACATCGCGTATCTTTGGGTTGTTGCACGTGGGTATTCCTAAATAATAAACAGATAGATAACCGCTTTGTATGTGTTTAGGAGTGGCATTGCGACTTGGGTGGTCTATCGTGGGCCGACGGCTGGCGGACAGAATAAGGCCGAGATTTGTATGATATAAAGCTCGCTCCGGTAAAATTGAAATAGATAGCAAGTATTTATCTCGCGTCGCATCAGATCTAGTGCAACGACGCGCCTGCGTCGCCTCGGGCCACTCTAAGTCGTGGATATCTCCTGCGCCGTTATTATCGCTAAATGATATGACAAAATGTCAGTTTAAGATCCATTTGATTATGAGCCCGTGAAGATTGTATAATGATGGACCCATATCTAATTACACCTATGTAAGGAAACGTGCCTGGAAAGTTGGAACCGGGAATAATATTATGGAAACAACTCGTATTATCAATTTTTCAAAATTATAGTGATATAATCATCGGCTTTTTTTAAATATGGAACAACTTACATTACTATTTGTGTCATATTATCGAAATCTATTTCAGCTATTTATTATTCTAATTCGAAACAATTTCAAAAATATTATCAATTACTTAAAAACTCCTTTATAACAGACATTCCCATAATTACCTTTAGTTTAATAAACTTATAGACCAAACTCGAAGCCTTTAATACAAAGCCTACACCGATGACCTTCCGAGAAATAGACAATATGGACAATGTAGTAGGCCACCCGCGATGGTTGTGTCAGGCAAATTTGTTGAAGCCTCTGACGGCTTTATTTCTCTTTATAATAAAATTAAGACTTGAACATTAGTCATTCCTTTTAAATGTATCCCGAGTATATAAAGTCTCACTCTTACTGTTAAATTATATGGTAATAAGTTTGTTTCACAATATTGTTAATTACTCCTTTACATACAAATACTACTTTTTGTGACTACTTAAATAATTTAAAGAAAAGCAATAAATCGTATATACAATGTTAAAAAACATTACAAGTACTACCTATAAATACCGTATACTTAATTTATCTTGCCCCCAGCAACGTCCATTCTTTCGAATCAAATAAATATTTTATTCAATTGTCGTATGTTTTGTCTAAGTACTTTCAAACAGTGTTTGTAGTTGTGCGAACAATGTTGCAAATTGAAACCCATCGCCGAATTAGCACGGTCAACAATGACGCGCGTTTTCGTGACCAGAATGCTTACAAAGGTCTCAAGTTAGACATTCAATAAAAACCTCTTTGCCTTGCACTGGCCATAAACGTAGTCACTCCTGAAAAGTACATACAAGTACATTCAAACTTGCACCCAAGGATAATTTTTATAAAGAAATTTCGTTAACAATTTTTGGGATAAATTTACATACATTATTTACTACATTTTCCAAAAAGGACAAATAAGTATTTCATGAATTAGGCGGCAAAAGTAGTAGCCTAATATAGCCTATAAAAGTGTAGCCTATAAGCTGGTTTTATGTCAAAAAAATTAGTTTCTTTAAAAAATTAAGTATATGTGTAGCTTATCAACGGAGAACCTAAATCCCAGTGGTTAAATCCTGTAAGTTGATGAATTTTATGGCGTAGATCCTTCCCCTGCGAAATACTTTTCGCTATATTCACTCCAAAGGCGTAAAATAAGGTATGTATTTCAAATGATTTTATGGAATTTATTTACGATCATAAAAGCAAGAAATATAAAAAAAACATTAAAAATTGTATAATAGGTAATTTGTTTTGTTTTTACAAATCATTACCCTAAGTTTCGGACAATACCTAAATTCTGTGTATACCTATAGCCCTCATTAATATTTCCATTCACTACATGAATACAGAATAACAAGTGCTATAAATTGTATATAAGTTTTGACAAGTGCGGACCGTAATTTATCACATCACAATAGAATTCCGCAATATTTTACTCAGTCCCTTCATCAGTCCTTACTATTTCAGAGCTTTAAAAATATATGTTGTACCATTTGATTCACATTAAGGCTGACAGGCAATCGTTTAATCTTTTCATTGGTATCGAAATGACTCGGGCAAGCGAGCGCGGTGGCCCGGTGACTCACGACTGCAGCTCACCTTTATTGAGAACGACATTCGAACATATTAGATGCAATAAAACATTTTCCCCTGTTTAGACGACCTGTCAAAAATGATTTTTAATTTCTTTTTATTTGCTCTGTGATGATTGAGCACCAGTTATAGAAATGTAACGAGAACACATCACATCCCTTGGGGGGTTACAATTTGAACAATATTAACATGCTAACTAGATTAGCAGAAAGCACCTTTGAAACAATATAATACAAATTAAAAAATTATATTGTTTATGGCATGAACCCATTTTTGGCATATAAATCCTGCATTCCTGCAAATTTTGCATTGGTGATGAGATAAAGTGAAATGAAAATATTGTCATTGCTTTCACAGACGTAGACGAAAAAGTTATTTTTAAATATTTATATATTCCCTGTTGTATGGAATAATAAGTCATCTCTTAAAATGGTATCCTATCTTTAACTGTCATGCCAGGTTGAAATCATCTTATGCCTTAGACGCTTGGCAATTCCCGTTACCTCACCATCGTAGCGCGAACGGATTCAGCACTGATTGATTGTAAGCTCGGCGCAAAAATGGTTGCGAGTGGCGGTTGTATTGAAATGAATGAGCCTACGCAAATGGAATTATTGATGCCTTCCGCCAAATGTTAATCTATTACAGATTTTGTACACATTAAAATTAGGCAAGTTAATGCATTGCCCATGTCCTTACAGAAAACTGAGCAAAAATTTATACAAGATCAGTTAATGTGACGATCAACCGAAATTTTTTTTCATACGATTATAGGGCTTTCGTACGGTAAGACTACATTAATATGTGCATCACCTACGGCTTGAGTACAACGCATAAACTGTACAGGGCCCGTTGCAATTTTCAATAGCGATCAAATTTTGATCAGTTTTTGTATCGCACGAACCCATGTTCCACCATCAGAACTAGGATATAAAAAGGACTACATACTTGCAAACAAAAACTTCGGGATCGGTATCGCGATTCGCGATAGCAGTTAAATGTTATAGAGTATGGGCGCTAGTCGGAGGTCGACAGGAAGAAATAGATATCGGATTGCATTCAGGGGCAATGAAAATATGTTCTATAATAAGTCTATTTTATGTTCATATTCTGGCTTTATGGTTTACAGCGAATAAAACATTGGATATTCTGTAAATTGTACAACATTTGATAAACTGTTTTAAAATTATAGACAAACATGGTCACTTTATACAATTTAATTATACGTTGATATAACCTCGTCATTGCAAACAGATTTTGGAGGAAGTTTTTGCCGCGCACCACCACTATGTGGAAACAGCTACAAAATGAAGTATTTCCTAAACAATTCGACATAGGATCCTTCTACAAAAAGATCGCTAACACGCTTGCAAGCTTACTATGTGAGTGTCCATGTGCGGAATATCAGTTTATATCATCCACCTGCACGTTGGCCCTTATTATATAAAAAAATAAAAGGTTAAATAAAACTTCAAAGAATCATCTTAAATATTTTGTATTTATTTACATGAGCTAAAATATAAATAAACACTTTGACACCAATTATTTAAAATAAATACATAAGACTCCCAAATTCATTCCGAACTTTCACAATTAACAATGAAGAATAACTAATTTGTTCCATAATTTAAACCGTCGCACCGGCCCACTATCACATCGAGATAAAAGTTTGTAAAATCTATGTATCTACATTAACAAGGAAATTAAATAACGTTGACTGGGACCTGAAACAAAAAAAATATGTTAGCGAGAACTAAATACACAAATTAAAGCACCTCCTGAAGCCTGTAATTTCAATTTTAAGCATAACAGCGAGAACTGTCTGAGAACTTATCAACCTTTATATGTTTTAGAACACGTTTAACATGGTAAGGAAGTAATTAATTAAACGGAAGTAATAATTATTTGTTTAAAGTTCACCATTAATTATAATTAATTGTTGTTAAGCCAAATAATTATTTGGCTTCAACAACAAAAAATGCTAAACAAAGACAAGTATTTATTGCTATCCTGTTCACTCTAATACATCTCACTGTCATAATTATTTCAGAACCAATATATATTAAACATTTTAAATAAATAGGCTAGTCACTATAATCACATTTAACACCACAGTCTAGTTGAGTTTAAATTATTCAATTTAAAATTGTGATAATTGCTTTACTTATTAATAGCTAAAAACTACATCCATCTGTAAAATTAAAATGTTTAAATATCTGACAGTCGCGTTATTAAAAATCAATAAAAATATTATCCAAAATACTAACCTAACTTAATTCAAACCCGGCGCCCGCCTGTATTGCATATAAAAGCTTTTCAGCTAAAACCTCTTCAGAGTTTGTTTCTGGTATTTTTAAGAGGTTCATACAAGTTGATGAGGAAGGGAGCCGGTCAGAGGAACCAGCTGATTGTATGCAGAACGGTGGTTGTAAATCCTAAAATTCAAACAACTTTAGTAGAACTTACTCTTTCTGCACAGATTATATAACATATACACTTATTGAAAATGTATCATCTGTGCTAGAGTACCGCGGTGAGATTTGTTAAAATATATTTTTTATGTTGATTTGATTTACTCTAAAGTCCGACAATCAAATTGATACTTAATATAAACAAAAAAGTATATATTTTATGTTAATTAATAGAATGATGCGTTGGTAAGAAAATGTATATATACTATTATACAGATGCATTGATTTGTTATTAGAGCAGCAATGCACCAATGGACTTTCTTTCTATATTTAACATTTGCTCGAACGGTAAAGGAAAACATCGTGAGGAAACCGACATATCCTAGACCCAAAAAGTCGACGACTTGTGTCAGGCACTGGAGGCTGATCACCTACTTGCCTATTAGATTTAAAAAAATGATCATGAAACAGATTCAGAAATCTGAGGCCAAGACCTAAAGAGGTTGGAATAAATATTTGGTAATGTCAAATGGTTCTGTTTGGAAGGCGGATCTTTCGCATAATTCATACGCATAATTCTGGCCATACCCAACTAGAGCTAACAAGTCTCTTAGTAGTTAAATATTTTTATCTATTTTTATCTCTTAGTAGTTATAAATAACCATTAGTATATGGTATATATGGTATATATGGTATATATGGTACATATGGTATTAAATAAAAATTCAAACCTTGAACCCCAATAAGGGTGGTCTGGAACAACTGGTAACAAATTTAAGTAATTGTCGGCGTTGGTCATCTGTAAACCTCTCCACTACCTTCCAGAAGTGTTGTATAGTTGGATGTGCCTCAGAGAAACCACCTATAATCATAATTTATAAAATAAATTTCCATATTAAAAAATATTAGTATTTATTCAGTAATAATAACAAGTAATTACTATTTCCGTAAGAGATTTTTTTCAATTGGCAATAGGTAAATATTTAAATATGATTAATGATGTTGAAAAATATATATACTACACAATGACATATATCACATATATGTCAATATATCCGTTGACATCTTGTATCGAAATTTTGAAGAAAAAATCTTTGAATTAAAATATAAACACCAATAAATAATTAAAACATATTGTACCTCCATATTGTGTATGTTGCTTTAAATCGTGCAGGTCTATTGGCACTTCAGCCCCAGATATCAATAATTGAAGTTCTCGACACGAAAACATTCTCAACCACTCAGAGTTAATTACTGACATTAAGCCTCGTTTGAATGCGTTACACTGAGCACGTATTTGTCTGAAAAATTTATAAAAACTACTTCTTTTCTCAGTAAAAATGCACCATCCATTTATTCTGAATCGGTTTAAAGAAGGCGTACTTTTAAAACACAGACAAGGTGAAGCAAATGATGGGCAATCATAAATCTAAGTAAGAATAAAGAAGTCAAGCCGAAACTTCATTTTAAATCTCTATTTTATATGATCGTTGAATTTAGATTTTGTTTATTTGACATTTAAATCGTTAATTTTTTTATTAAATATTTTAGATTAATATTGTAGCAATGTTCCGAATGAAATGTATAAAAAAGTGTATGATTAGTTATTAAATCGTGATTTTTCCATCAAAATAAATGGACTGTCAATGACGGAGCTACAGCGAGAAAGGACGCCATAGCGCCGCCATTTTAAGTTTTCATATGTTTTTTCTCGAGGTTTCTGTCTTATAATCACGTGCAAATTTAATTTATAATAATAAGTTACAAAATAAGTTTTTTAGTAGAAAATTAATTTAAAATTATTCTGCAAATAAGTTCTTTAACAATCCTAGTTTGTTCAATATTTTATAATTGCTAGTATACATTACCTATTTAATTTGAAATCAGCAACAAGGTGAATGTATTCTATTCTATTCTCCGCTGTCACGGCAATATTGGCACCTCCCGGCTTCAATTCTTCTATCTAAAAGAAAATAAATAAAAATAGCCTATTTCGTGTACTACACTAAGTCCATGTCATTAATGTTTTACACTAGTGTTCGATCTCCGGCGGAGTAAAGGTCTTCTCCAAATTCTTCCTCTTATCTCTGTATTCCTCACAATTTTCCAATTCAGTCCCTGCTATCCCTTTTAGATGGAAATAGAGATTGGAAGATGAATTATCTTCCCAAGTTTCTGGTGGGCGTCCTCTCTTTCTTCTTCCCACTGGGCTATGGGCCATTCCAAGTGAGAGGCTTCTTGACCCATCTGCGATCACAAATGTGACCGGCCCATTCCCACTTTAACTCTTTTTTATGTGTTATGGCGTTTATGTTTGAATGGCTTTAGCCGAAAATATCATAAATACTTTAAGTAAATTTATATAAATATCGGTAGTTAGGTCAAACATATTAGCTTATAATATTAACTATTGCCACAACTAGCTTTTCTAAATGCGCATAAGAATAAAAATATGAACAATTTATTTAACAGGGGCAGGTGGCTCATCTGATTTTAAGTGATAAAGTTCGCACGTGCGCCGCCGGCCTTTAAAGAATTGGTACGCTCTTTTGTTTTTCCTAAATTCGAACCTATTTCTAACTGACAGATTTACGAGATTTATTTTATTTTCACGAGGTGTAAGTTTTGAACGTTCCACATATAAGAAACCGATATAGAAATATTTTTCCATAACTCCACTATACTAACCCTTTGTTCTCCCAGCTCATCACTGACAACGGTAAAGTCCAATCCTAAATCTGGTACATCTTCCCAGCTGTGTGATTTAAGCAGCAATAGACCTCGATAGAGACCTGGATCTAGAGACGCGAGCGCGTGTACGTCGGGCTCACGGGAAGAGCACAATTTCGCTAAGAAAAACTCCGCCAGCGGCAGTTCTACCAAAAGATTCTCGTATAGTGCCTGCAAAATTAAACAGACATGAAAATTTTCGGGTATAACCTTTTATAAACGTTTAGGAAAATTGAAAGGTATGTCACGACTCTTTTAATGTATATTTAATAATTATAAATATTAAAGTAGATAATTGAAGATTTTTTAAAATTAAATCAAGAATTATTGAATTTTTCTCTCACTCGACTATAAAGACATGATATGACAAATTTTCTAGAATCAACATGAGTGGGCTGTCATCTGTCAAGTGGTCAATTCAATTATGTCAGTTAAGAGTCTAGAACAGTGTTTCCCACCCTTTTGCGTGCCAGGCCCCACCTTAGCATTTCTAAAACTCTTTTACCACCTCCAAGTAACATGCATAATTTCTAATATAAAAACAATATTTGTTCACCTACGGAACTGATAGAAGTAAATCGCTAGAAAATTATTAAAAAAACACAGTCAGTAAATTTTCTGTATCATCAAAAACTAGTCCATTTTCGGATTGCCCTCCTCAACAATTAAATTGACGACCTGGAAAATATTTGTCTAGAATCTGTGGTATATTACCTTTCCTAGCATTCTCCCGATAAAATAGTAATGAACAGGAAAGTCGTCATACAATAAATGAACTCCAGGATTCGGATACAACATGTTATCCTTGGTTAGCCTAAATAGACCTCTGTTTGGGTCAAAAGCCGACCTGAAAAATTATTATAATTACAAAATTAAAATATCTTTAAAAAGGCAGCATCAATCAAGTCATGAAATGAAAAAAGATTCCAGATCTATTTCTGTACTAAGACAAAAACGTTAATATGCTTTCTAAGTTTACATTTAAAATTACACTTGGAATGTATTTTTCTTCTACAAAGAGAACCAAAGAGAGTGTATTAGATAAATATATAAACTCACTTTAGAAGTTCTGACAAAAATTCCCTAAAAAGTCCTCCACCATCGACCCCTGGCTCCTCTGCACCGGCTTGGTTGATTAGTTGTACTCGCAATTTAAGTTTCAAGTTTGGTTCTGAAGATATATATACAATAATAAATCTTTAAAACATCTTTAATGTGACTAAAATGTGTTTCGAGTCTAATGAGCTAGTGTTAATGGCCTATAGAAAGTCCATTAGTAGACAGCTGGGGTTCAAATCTAATATCTCAGGGATGAGATTCGTACGCTGAATTTAGCCGGTGTGGTTAGGTTTTTTGGAAAAAGGGAAGGAAACTCTTCTTTAATAAAATTCCAGAGGCTCTTTTATCTTTACCTTTTGATTTTTTTTATGTCTTAATCTTGCAATCAGTCAGCTAGACTACTAGCTGAGGTGTTGAGAGCTGTTAATAAATCTAAGAAATATTTTAAAGAAAAGCTGTGTAATAAGGCTTACTATAAAGTTAACGATGATCTAGTTGATAAAAGGGCCTGGAACTAGTGCTCAACAGGCTATTTCTAATTAGTTTGATATATTTGTTTTAAAATATGTGTTGTTTGATGATTTGGTTTTTTAAGAGATTTTTTAAGCGTGTATTCTCTCTTGGTCTACACCCTCTCTTCTTCGCCGTTGAGTAGGGATGCCTACAGATTCAAATTTAATGATGTGGAATAAGTAATACCTGTCTATGTTATGTTCCATACAAAAAATATTTTATTTTTCTGCTCAAGCAAATACTACTGTATTCTACTAAATACAAGAGCTGTCAAAGTTAAGATTAAACATTCCTGTGACCTCTGTAAATATTCTAATGACACAAGGATTTAAGCGGATTACAATCAAAACTTCAATGTGATTAACTAAACTTACAAACATGTGCCGATATGACAGAGCGAACAGTTACAATTATTGTGAGACAAAATATAGCCGGGCGGTAGATGTTTACAATTTAATCACATGCACACATTAGAGCGAGATAAAACATAACACAATACACAAATAATATGAATGTCAGATTCCGCTGCTAAGTAGATGATAACTTACCATTTTCGGGTCTAAGTTTATCAAATGCGTCTTCGTAGAGGTGCGTTCGTCGCACACTTATGTTTATTGAAGGGCCCTCATTGAAATTCGTCATTTCATACCAATGCTCAGATTTTTCCCTAAAACCAATAAGTTTCACTTCATTGACTAAATGATATTGATAATTCAAATCCAATTTACATCTTACTATATAAAACGAAGTCGTGTTTGTTACACATACAACTCGAGAACGGATGAATCGATTTTTATGGATTTTGATGTGTGATATTATTATACAAAATACTAATACAATACACAAAGCCAAAACAGATTACACTGATTAACAAATTATGTAACCTGTGTTTTATTATCTGCGTTTCGAATAGAATAACTATTGAATAAAAATATATTCTGTGTCAAACTTAATCAAACAATGTACTTAAATTAAGATTTCGAATCAAACAATATATAGCCAGAAAATTTGGACAGTGGCATATTTTGGATTTTAAAAATGTAGAATAATGTCAGTCATGAAAAAAGATTGACATGTGTATTGGTGGTCAAATATTTATGCGTACGTTTAGACGCAATTTTCTGTGTTATTATAAGATAATCATTTTTATTCGCCCTGGTTATAAAAGTAGGTTGAGACCTGTTTTTGTGAGCAAAAAGATTGTAAATATTTATCCTACTAGTTTTATAAATACTGTGCGGATGTTTTTGATCACCTATAATGCAGCCGAAATTTCTCATAGATGCCAATTTATGGGAATTAGATAATACATTAAAAATTACCTAAATAATAAGCCTTGAAAAATTAGAACCCTAGTCGAAAATGGCACAACGAACGGTATCTCTCTCAGTATTGTTACAGTTCTCAATTCCTTTATAGTAAGCGGAGGTCCCTCTTCTGAAATAAAATGGAGAAACATTAAAGCAAAAAAACTATTGATTAGTTTTAAATCTACCCTCTTATTCATCTATATATTAGTCTAATTACGTCATTTTAGCGAAAGTATTTGTCAACACAGCGTAAACACAATTTGATAGAAAGAGACTAAATTCAGAGTTTAAAGAATACAATTAATGTTATACAGTTTTTAAGAACAAATGGTGTTAAAATATACTTCGTCTATTCAAAGCAAGAAACGGGCATAGAGATTAAAGAAATTTGAAACATCGCTCTTTATATAAGTCGAAAATAATTGTTATATAATAATTACAATAAAAATTAATTAATTAATTGTTATATAATTATTAACCTATCCACAAACTTTTTTGATACATTTATTGTATCAAAAAAAGCAAAACATGTAGTTTACTTAGTTTCTTCTTTTGTAACGCTTACCTTGTTCCGTAGGGGCAAGATGGGCCAAATGAGCCCTGTAAGTTCGTCTGTGTCTACCCCTCACGGCTAGTGATGCTGCAGTTCCATCTGCGGGCGCTGGAGGCACGCCCACCGCTCCAGGGGAAGCCCACGCCACGCCCCCCGTAAATTGCAAACGACTGTCACGAGCGTATAACGCACGTAAAAGTTGCGTACACACCTGGAAGAACAACTCAAGTTATGCAACTAAAGACTTAAATTCTTAAAAACATATGTTTTTTCAGGTTTAGAATTTTTAACTACTAGAGAAACCAAAGGAATTTGACTTTATCAATCAGTAAACTTTATATCCGAGCCGTTCAAAATTTTAAAATTTGTACAAAACCCCAAAAATTATTTACCTTAAACAAATGCGTCCATGCCGGTGTCAAATTCTTAGCTGGGGCGTCAGTCAGGGTTCCTACAGCGTCCTTATACTGACCCACTATAGATGGTCTTGATTCGGGGTAAACTAACTCAACAAGCCCAAGACATACTTGTTTCAGAGTACGACATAGACCACTTAGCTCCGAGAAATCAAATGCGTGTACACGGCCTGTGGTATTCGATATATTTGGCACTGGAAGAAATCCGTTGTTACATAAGTGCAATCTTTTGTTATTATATTTATGTATTTGGGTGGCGCCTTGAAGGGTTTAGATTCACAAGTCAGCACAATTGATGGCGCATAATTGCATGGAATTAAATTAGCAGTTGCATATATGTATACATTAATTTATTTATTTATAATAATTAAGTTTTTGTATATGTTGTAGTAGTTTTAATAAATAATTTTTAGTTAAAAATTAAATAATTTTTATGTCAAAATAATTGCAAGTATATACATATTTACCTATAATAATTTATGCAATATGCATAAAATGTATTATTACAAAAACTGCACATAAGCGCTGCGCTTGGAGTTCAAAAACCCAAAGACTTTTTCCATTTTTTTAAGAAATAAAATTATTATTTCAACACTGAAATATGAATTACCTGATATTTTTTCATCACTATCTGTATCTCTAAAGAATTCCGTATCATGCAGTGTTCCTATCAACAAAGTGAACAAAGCACAGAAAACAGCTAAAGGCGCCAACAGCCTATGTACTCCCATAACTGATGCGTCTGCCCCCATACCCCGAGACAGAGCTGATATTAATGGGGTGTTTGTCCCAAAAGTTGACTTATGAGACATATTAGTTAGCCAATGCCACAGACCACGGAGAAATAGAGGTTTAAATGCAAGTGTGTATAATAATCTGAAAGAGGAACATGTTAATTTTTTTATTCTATAGATTATAGATGAAAGCATACATTTTTGTCATTTATTTATATACTGCTGTGAAATTATTTTGAGTTTTTAAGAGATTTGGCATTTCTTTACTCACTTCAGGCTATAACGGCCAAGCAAAAGTCATTACTATGCAATAAAATGGATCCCAAATAGATTAACTAAATACAAAGTGCTAGCTTACCGTAACTGCAATAGATAGGAAATTGTATTGAATTGTATTTCACACTGTTGTTTAAAGGTATAAGTATATTTTGTGTTACCTGTACTTATGTAACGCCATTCGATGACTCAATAGTAAATTGTGACAAATTTGTGAGACATAATCTATGAAATCATCACTCAAATCAGTTTCCACTATCTGTCCACATGTATTCATCACACAGCGTTCTGGCTCATTTAAGGTCTCCACACATTTTGTCAATAGAGTTTGTTCCCTAACTGAAGTAGGATTTGGTTCACTTTCACTGTCACTATCATCATCGTCATTATCAGCTGCTGTTTCTTGACTATACAAGGAGTCTTCATATTCATACTTTATTTGTTTATTGCATGCATTTACTGTTAACTTAGCAAGTATTCTTAGATAATTGAGTACAACTCGATTGAGTGGCAGCCTTGTATGATCTATTTTACGGACCTCATTAACTGAAAAAGAAATTTAGTGTGAATTGATTAAAAATTAATAGTTGTATTAATTTATACAATGCCTCTATTGTTGACAAAGGCATTTCTTACTTTTAAAAAAGTAGTACATCTACTGGTTGTGTTTACTCCATCTCTTTTATGTCAAGAAATTCATATATTATATAGGTTTATTTATATAAGGAAATAAGCATTGTCTTGTATTAGTTTAGTAATAAATTAAATCACTCACCAAATCCAGGTGGTTCAAGCATAAGAACGGAATGTAAAAGCCAAGAATCATTACAGAGTCGACTATTGGTATATTTTGAGTCGTCTTGCAAGCATTCTATAAGAGCAACAAATGGAAAACGCCTGTTGACGTCATTGGCCAGTGCAGGTATTATAAACATTTCCACAGGTTCTGGATAAGGATTGCATAAAAACGCTGATGCAAATTCTGTCATAATTAAGTCACTGAAATTCAAACCAGAAATGAGAATTTTAATAGATACAAAATATATTTAGCACTCAAAATTTGAGATTTGTATTATAAAAAAGTATGAGTGAAAGTAAATTAAAAAAACTTACTTATATTCAGGTAAGGTAAATCTGCTTGTCAGACATAAGGGCCTTTGTATCAAATCATATAATGCTCCACAAAGTGGTGTTGGTGGATTTGCGGAAGGACCATAGAGAGGTGGTGTTTTCCTACATATAAGGTGACAGAGCTCCATAAAGTATCCTGAAACATGTTAAAGTAATTTATAAAAGATTCAAACTGTAATATGTCTGGAGCATAAAAATTTTTAAGCATTTAATATCATTACCTCTTTTGACAAGAAAGAGAAACATGCGCCCAACAACATTCATGGCATTTTCTTGGCTCATCATTGTACTAACTGAGTTCACAGAGGTAAATACTTCAAACATTCGAAGAGGTACAGCCAATGGTACCTAAAATACATTATCATAAAAGTTCTCAAGACTCTCTCTGCTTTTGAGCTATTTTGGAGAATTTACCATAGACGTGAATCTACAACGTTAATGCACACACATCCATTTCATTTCATGTAAAATTGCCATGATAATGAATAGAAGTGTTCCAAAAATAAAGGGACATTGAAATTATAAAAAACATTAGTACAGGAAACTTTCTAAGCTTTGGTCAAATACATAATATATCTGTAAGATACAACAATTATTATCTAATATAATGTAGTTTATTTAACCAACCTCTGAATCTATTCTTAACAACCTTAAATGCAATTCCAATAATCGCCTTAATTGTATTGAGGAAGTATCACTAGTGAGTATATTTTGCCATTGTTTTAACAAAATTTGAGATATAGAAACCTAAAAGAAAAACATATAATTATATTATAAGAATAGACAATAATAAAAAATAAGTGCTGTAACATACATACCAATCTTTTGTTGTCAATCTTGTGATCATAAAAAAATAACAATTTTGCAACAAGGACTGTCTGCATGGATTGGTCAAAATTAGCTACTTGAGAAAAGAGATTATCAAAACTCTGTCTCTCTATTTGTTTACAATGTTTTCTTGTTAGATAACTTCGAACATAAGCTTGGATTTTAATTGTACTGTTAAGCCTTTTTCTGTGCTCCTGTAATAAATAACAGACAGCAAACATTATAATAAATATTACATGCATTTAGATTATAATGATTAGAAATATATTACCTCTCGTTTTTGTCTCTGTAATTGCGACTGGTGTATGAGACCGTCTCTATCAGTCTTACGCTGTGCACTAGCTCCAGCAAGGTTCTGCTGGGGCTTTCGTCTAAAATCTCCCTCGAATGAATACATATCTGAATGTCTTAGTAATAAAACAAATTACACTTTATAGTGAAAACTGATAGCCGAGTGTTGTAGAAAACACTTAAAGGTCTAAGGAAAATATAGGGAAATTCGTTTAAAATCTTTAGACCATTGTGTTTACATGCGCAATTTTTTTAGAAAGAATAAAGCGCATCAACTCGGTGGTTAATAAAATCTAATGGATAATATTAATAATATGATGAAAAAGATCTAAATCCAAATTAAACCGTAACATTCATATTTTACTCAACACACAGTGATTATTATTTTTTTGGCACATCAAAACTCAAATTTTCATGTTAGAAGTCTACAGTCTACACTCAAAAGTCAAAATACAAGAGTCAGCAGTCACATACAATTGGTGATTATTGACATAAGCGACAAATTCAGCCACAGTAAATAATATTTGCCTATAAGCCGATAAGGTGTTTAATTTTTTAGGCTATGCCTTAAATTCTGGCGGAAATTAAAGATCTATGATTTTTACAAACGGTATTACCATCCTAGCAACAAATCTACAATACTCAGGAAAAAACATGGTTAAACTTTCCAATATGACCCGTCGATTTTTGAGATTTTTTTTATGGGAGATGGAAGAGGGGATGGAGAAATACCCCCTGTGTCATTCCCAACCTGCGGAAACCCATAGTTACGGAGATATTCATGTTTAAAATTTTAAGGCTAGAATGGTAACAATTTAGAAATGTGTCCCTGAATTTGATAATACTCATTATGTAAGTGTCTCTTTACCTTTAATGGAACACCTCCAAGTTATTTTTTCTGCCGGAGTTCCGTCTAAATATTAATAAAGATTATTTAAACCTGTATAATGTATAGAAATTCGTAAATAAATCGTACATTTGCCATTGCTTATTTTTTTTTATTTTCAATTTATCCCTAATGGGAAAGGCAAAGGACTTTAGCCATACAGATTCCATTAGTTATTAGAGACGTGACATTTTGCATCAAAATCGTTTTTTTAATTTGTCGATAGTTTTTTTAGAATAAAAACTTGAATTTTATTCAAATATAATATAATAATATGATATAAATATTAGATTTTTATATGTTTATTGATGATTTCAGAAACAGTTCTTAGAAAAAAGAAATTCATATACTAACCTAACCTAACCGAACTAGATAATAATTCGGTTTTTGAACGGCTCCGGCGCTACGGAAAACGCAGCCCCTCCACCCTTGCGTACCAAAGCACAGGCATTTCATGCCTGTGCTTTGGTACGGCGGGTGGGGGCTGCTCTTCCTCCGCGCCTCCGATTATTTATATACACTCTAGGGGTAGGGCAGACAAGACCACGTGGATAGTGGGGTGCTCTGATTCGATGTGGGTACTTTTAGGTTATTAAATAAAATGTTATTAAAAGAAAATATTCATATACTAACCTAACCTAACCGAACTAGATAATAATTAAGTTTTTTGATTACAAATAATTAATTTGATCATAAGTTACAAATAATCTATGGTCCATATTGGAAAGTTTAGTAGTATCGATACGTCAAATTTTTCGAACCCTTCACTAATCGATACGTGAAATGGTTGATGTTTGACATCAGTTATTTGTCAAATTCATTGTGTTATGGCGTGTTATGGAATGATATTTGTCCATTTGTATGGAAAGTATAAATAATTATATCTCATGAACCGTAAGTTTCCGCAACTTAATACTTTACAAAACGCTTTCTTATGGTGAGTACTATCTACAAAAAAAATTTGAGCATTCAAATCGACGGGTCATATTGGAAAGTTTATCCAAAAACATACCTCTAGCAAGTATTGAAACGAGGATTAATTTAAAATTATGTTAAAAATTATAAGTTTACAATAATACATAGCTTCAATCCGGTAAAAAAAGTGTTTTCTTTAAATGTGTAAAAGCTATGTTAATAAAAGACAATACTTAATTAACTTTTTATAATTTTTGAGACCTTAAGAATTTTAACTGACTGATTATATTTTTTTAAGTACATACATTGTATATTTAATATTTTTAAAAGTTAATTTAATGAAAAAAATAATCTTTATATAATAATAAAACATTACATTTTCATATCATACATTTATTCATTGAGGTTCAATGCATGAATTCCTTGCATGGCAAGAAATCTGGTACTTGCCAAATATTTTTTTTTATAATTTGACTTAACTTGTAGTCTGTATTAATATGTTGATTGTTAGTCCAAAAACTGCAAATATTTCACAAAAAAATATATTATTAGTTATTATATGATTTAAATAAGGCAAAATAGTCAAAATAGTAAACTTATACATTTTCCGTTCACTTTTTTTTTGTCTTCCTTTTGAAGTGACAACGTCTAATATTTAAAACCCGTAACGCTCATAATTTTTTTTTAATTAATGAGTGAAAATATAAGTATCTTTACGAATTAAATTGTAGGTATCATTTTCCTTCTCTGTATCCTTACAAAAATGATAATTAAGTAAACATATTTCATAAAAGTATGCAATCCCTTCTTCAATGTTTTATGACGGTGTCTTGTTAAACTGACTTTACAGATACTTTTTTATTTCTCAATAAGTAGAATATCTAAATAGTTTGATTAATAGTTTTCATTATTAATCAAACTATTTAGATATTATACTATCACAATTTATCAAATTTAAAGAGTCCGATGCTAATGAATACTTTTAAAATACGCAGTTATGTTTAAATTTAAAACGATTACAAGAAATCAAGGGAAGTTTCTTTATAGTCGGATACATGGGAGAAAATTAACGTTTAAAATGGTCACCCCAGACCCCGAGTAGTGACTCAACTTGATCACGTGATCGCATTGCCTAAGCTTGGGTTTACATATTACAGGTTGTGAGGCGAAGTGTACGTTTGTCTTTTTATAACAAGCCAATCGTGTATATTTTGATATTTGTTACTGAAAAAATATCAAAATGTCGACCAAATCAAAAAAGACAGTATCGTCGTCTTCAAACATAAGTGTTGTGTCGTCAGTGCAAAGCCCTCAACAATCAAGCACTCCTGTTGGTAGCCGCCCTTCTAGTTCAGCCGGCCGGCCACACAGTCCTTTAAGCCCTACAAGACATAGTCGTTTACAAGAGAAGGAACACTTACAAAACCTAAATGACCGCCTTGCAGCTTACATTGATAAGGTACGCCAGCTTGAGAGCGAAAACTCAGGATTGCGTCGCGAAATACAAACAACCCAGGAGGTGGTCACACGCGAGGTTTCTAACATTAAAGGGATGTATGAACATGAACTTCAAGATGCTCGAAAACTATTAGATGATACTTCCCGTGAAAAAGCTAAGTTGGAGATAGATTTGAAGAGATTAATAGAGGAAAACGACGACCTCAGTAAACGGTAAGCTTGACTAAACCATCTCATTAAAGTGTTTATTTCTGTTTAATACACGTTTAAAGATTTTCATGCTACTATTTTAGTATGTAGGTTACCTATTTTTTATAGAAATATCTTCCGGATAACCTTAGCATAGTTTACGTCATCGGCGGCATTTCAATTCGGGCACGCTATATGAACGCGGCCGACCTCGCCTTTACGACACAGTGACATCATCACGATATAACAATCCAATTATAGTGGTGTCCCTATCAATTTGCTTCTGTAAAATCTTCTTCAGATTACAATCATTGTTTGTAAACAAATATGCTTATATAGGAAATTGCAAAATGTGTTGCCTCTAAATACTAAACAACAACAATAGTTCAAGTAATATCTCAATTTAAAAAATAAGTAAAGCTTGAATGTAATATATAAGTTAAAATTAGTTAATTAAAATTATAATTTTATAACTTACTTAGATATATCTAGCTAGGTTTCGGGTATAGACCGCATTTCAGTAATGGAATGGTGGGATTGCGGCCAAATGTGTCCTGTTTTTTTTATACTTAAAATAAATGGAGCATGTTATATATACATGTTACAACTATGTTTAGGCAGAAATGAAACATCTTAAATTATATGAAAATAACCCATATTGTCTAAACTCTTGAAATAATTAATTACTCTCAAGAATATATATGTATATATATATATGTAAATACAAGGTGTCACTGGCACCTGAATTCAAGTACTCATATCCCAATATTGTGCAATGGATTCTGCTATGTGCAGATTAACTCTTCATAATTTAATCTTCATTTATATTTTAAAATGAAATTGTTATATTAAAAAATTAAATGACTTCTTGGTTTATTTAAGTCTGATGTTTTTGCTAGTGTGTGGTTTTTTCATTAGCAAGTAAGTATTATTATTATTTCAGGCATTAATGTACTTTAAAGAATCAATTTGATATTGATATTAATTTATAGCTTTACCTTGCATAAAGGTTGCTGACCATGAGGTCTATGTCACTACAGCTCTTGCATGACCTCACACCTACTGCATTATAATAATCATATGGTTATGTGAAAATCACATACTGAACTACCAATTACTTATCTATACCATTATTATATGCATTTATTAAGCATATAAATTTATAAACTTTGGGTTTAAATTAAGGGTCCAGTGTTAATTTAATATTTTGTGTTCTGTACACTTTAACATACATATTCTAATTAATTAGTTACTACCTTACTATATTAAGGCAGGGTTTTATATATAAAGGGGCTCAGATTTAATAATATGTTATCCATGACGTTATGTTTTCACAATAAACGATGACGTAGTCTCGTAGGCGTTAGAGTATTTACTCTATATACATATATATTATAATATTTCTTAATTTTATTTTTAGAATTAGTTATAACTTCTATGGTTGTTTATTATATTTGTTAAGACAGAAGGTATAACTTTATCAGAATTATCTCCCACATAGATTGACCTCGTTTACTTATTAAATAGCATATTGTTTTATTTTTAACAAATGTTGAATCAGAGATCGACTCCGATGCGACATTCCGCCAGTACTTTATTGTCCTCGTGGACCCAACTTTAATTTTAAAGTAATATCAAATTATAAGAATTATTAGCCTTGGCCCCTCAGTCTCAAATCATGTTTGTTTACATTATACCCACCAATGACATCTTTACCTTGTACGAATGTTGTTCTATTTACCGTAAAAATGCCTCAGTATTCTTACGTAATCGCTGTAAATAGCGTGACTAATCATCGATCAAACTGTAACCCTCGACATTTTTACTAAGCTTTGTTGTGCATATCAATAAAGCCCAAAATCGTAAAAAAATAACGTGGATAAAGCGTGACGTAACCACGTAAAAATTTTATTTATTTTTGGTGCTGACGTTATGTTTTCCATTATTATTGTATAAATTTGTATAGATCGTGCCAAGGGCGAAATTAGTGACAATAAAATCAATCAAATTTTATTTTAAGTTTACCCTTCCAAAAATATCGCTTATACCAAAAGTATTCATGATTGCAAAGAGAAAATCACAAGTGCCATAATTTATATTCTTATGAAGTATCAAGTAAAATATTATACAGTCAAACCTGGATAAGGAAGCGCTTCAGGGACCGCGATCGCTTTTTCTCTTATAAGTTCCCTTAGATGTTTTTCACTAATCCGAGTTTCTACCTTACAGAGTTACAGAAGGGGTTGTTTCACTTATACAGGTCTAAAAAAATACGGCAAATATGACGTAATTAGAAACAAAATACGCGTATTACCCATAGGATTAAATATTTATTGGAATCGTAGTTAAAGATAAGATTTAATCTAATTATAACAACATTTACTTTAAAAATCTGTTAATTTCTTTTGCGATTCTGTTTTTAAATTTTGTGTATGTAAATTCTATCAAATATGATTTGATCAATCGTAAAATTTATGAAGCGTCTCCAATGTTATAAGCAGGTTCTGTTTGTGAACTGACTGTATTAAACTTGACAGACAAGTCGGTACGAACTAATAAACAAAACAATAACAGACGTACATTTTGATTTTTTAATAGAATGGGTTGCTCGAACTAGGTAATTTCAAAACAGACGCACATTTGGTTTGAATTAAATAAGGGTCCCTCGAAATTTAAGAATGCGTCGAAAATAGCAAAAGTTAAACGCGTTCAACTGTCGTTTATAGAGGCATAGGTAAGTATCAATCTCTCGTATAGAGGTTCACGCGTAACAAATGACTGGCACTTATTTTATATTTCTCATAGAGATTTTAGGAGGGCAAAATGAGGGGACCTGGTAGATACTCTCACAGTTATCACTTATCCAAGTTTTACTGTAATTGAATTTAAAAAAAAAAATTAATTAAACATGGTGCTTCGAGACTGAAACCAATTATTTCAAATTTCAAGTACATAGTGAAACAAATAGTACAAAAATATGTACATGGAATATGATCTAGATAGAGTTATATTTTATGGGAAAACGAATTATTACTTTCCTTTATAATGCATCCATCTTAGTCAAGCAATATAATATTATAACAATACTTATTTACTGTGACCATTTCAGTTTGGATAAAAAGACAAAAGACTGGCAGCAGGCAGACAATTTAGCGCGTCATTTCGAGAACCGGTTCACTGAAGAAAGCAACAAGTACAACACCGCCCTCGCTGATAAGAAGAAAGCTCAAGATGAGGCCAGAGTATGTATATTTGAATAACTAGAAATTAATGCATGTTTCAAAACTCGAATAGACAAATATAAATAGCGAAAAATTAATATGTACTCAAATGGTCACCAAGAATGTACTATTTTTTGTATACATTTAACTAAGGAATGTTCAGGGAAACCCCTCACATTAATTGGTCAAATTATTTTCTTAGTCTTACTCATTTTCCTTAGTGGAGAAAATAAATTGTAAACAAGAACAGTCTTGTCTTGACAGTATCTTAATAGAGACTAAGTAGTGTTATTGGACAATTATATTAAATATCCTTTTCAGTCCATTTGGTTAGTTTTAAATTACTTATTAGTCTAGTTATAATCATGGCTTTGTACAGAGGCAATTCATATTTAAAAAGTCTTACCCATAACAGAAATCTTACACATTCTAAAAGAAACCTTGTCTTGTGAAAACATAACTGTGTTTAAAATTTCGAAAAGGCCCCCTTTTAAATTTATTCATTGTTTACAGGATCTTGCAAAGGAGTTGGACAAACTACGCAAAGTGTACGCGGAGACACGCAAGACCCTTGAGGAAGAGATGCTTTGCCGAATTGATATGGAGAATACAGTACAGAGTCTGCGTGAAGAACTCTCTTTCAAAGATCAGGTGTTCCAACAGGAGCTGCAAGAGACTCGTACACGGAGACAGGTCGAGATCTCTGAAATTGGTAAGTAATATATATATTTTTCATAATATTTAACATTTTTAATATATATATTGAAATTGTTACACTCAAATTTCAGTATTTCCATATCAATATTAAAACATGTTAGGTTTTATGTCTTTTGCGAAACTGTAATCTTTTCAACACCCATCATAAAGTAACGAAAACATTAATATTCAGTAAACAATATGTCCAAAATAAATGTATTCATTTATATGAAGTGTCTCGCAGGGCTATATGGCATGTATTTTTTTTTTGTTTGAATGGTTAAATTTCTACTAATTGTGTTTTTGATTCCCCGATATCGAAACCGGAGTTTTACCGTCAGAGCTATCATGTAAGCTAACAATCGAGGCGGCCAAAATTAATTTCTCTGTCTTAACATATGCATTACCTTCAGATGGGCGTCTTGCTCAACAGTATGAAGCTAAACTGCAACAGAGTCTCCAAGAGTTGCGCGAGCAACAAGAGGCCAACATGAAAGCCAATCGTGATGAAATTGAAGCTCTCTATGAAAATAAGGTAAAAAATAACTTATTTTTTAGTTTTTAACAGGCAATACATATTAATTGTAATATTCATTATTTTTAATTTAGTTAACATCGAAATATATCTATTTATCTTATCTTATCTTTTTCAGTGTTGTGCCTTCTTCCTGGAATGCACATTTCAAAACAGTATTTGAAACTATTGATTACTTTTTTTCTTATCATCAAATTGTTATCATTAGATAAATTGTTTTGAAATTTTATTAAGACATACATGGTTTTATCATTACAAAATTCTTAACTCACTGCAATCAATTGCCAGCATGACATTTTTTCCTAAGAATTTCAAGATTTTAGATACGGTTAATATAACTTAAAAAAAATACTTAAGATTATGCTATTTATCTTAGGAGAATTATTTGGGCCATCATTAAAGTTAAATAATATGAATAAAATTTTAAAAGACAATAACGGACTATCTACTACAGTAATTGCAGAGTTGTATAGCCAAATATAACGATATTTTTTTATATATTTATAAAAGAGAAGATTTATTTAGATTTAGAGAAGCAATCTATATCTGGTATATAACGAAATTGTCGAAAAATGTAGTAAGACTGGATTTTTTTAATAGATGAAGAATTTACAAGCTGCGGCCAATCGCAATAGCAGCGCTGCAACTGTCGCTGTTGAGGAGCTCCGTACGATGCGTACTCGTATCGACAGTCTTAACAACACTCTTAACGACTTGGAGAACAAGAATGCCGCTCTTAGTGTAAGTACTTTCAAATACTGCCGTCAATATGTTTTTAAAATCAAAACAATTCAAATATGTATTTTTGTAAGTTTAACATGAAATTGGACCTTCTGATCCGGGACTATACATTCTGATAGTTCTAATTCTTTTAATATAGTCATCTCTTATGTTAGTATTTACTGTACATGTATTATTACATTTTCTGTTGTATTAGCAAATGTTGCTATAAGAAAGCAAAAACCTTGAAAAATAGATAACGTTTTCAGAACTGCCTTGATTACTGAAGGTTGAAACGAAATTATAATTGCGTCAAATAATGATAAAAACATCACCACAATTTTCTTTATCAGCTGGTTGTACAAGGTCTACTAAAACTGGTTTCGATACATTAAATTTAACTTGTATGTCACCTGTTGAATTATTTTTATAAGAAAAATTATAAATATGTATACATACACATACACTATTTTGTCTTTCTACTATAACGGAATAATGTTTTTCTGTCAATAAGAACAATTTTTTTAAATGCCTGAATATCAGAATGGAAGTAACTTAGTGCGTACCAAATCTTAAAAGGACGGCAACGCGCTTGTGAGCCTTCTAGCAGTGTGAGTGACCATGAATAGCGGTGATACCTAACATCAGATGGCATTCAGTCTGTTTAGTATTTGTTTTATAAAAAAATGCTCGGATAAAATATCTTTTAATCTTATATCTTTAAACGAGCAATTCTTATATATATATATAATTGGAATCTCGGGATCGGCTCCAACGATTTTCATGAAATTTAGTATACGGGGGGTTTCGGGGGCGATAAATCGATCTAGGTAGGAATAAATGATAGAAAATAATAAAATTGGTGTTTGAGTAGTCCCAATTTAAACTGAAAAATGAATCTTCCTGACATCTATCGGCGAATAATAATACTATTTTTTTTAAATTGCTTTAACGACACAACAACACAAGCTATTCCAGCATATATAATCTATATTGTTCATATTTCATCATTTTATCAGTATGTAATTCGTATTTATATAATTTCCAAAAACACAATTTATAAAAAAATAAAAATACCGAGCAAAGCTTCCGACCGGCCATCCAGGTACTATCTTTTAAATAAATATATATGACTAACTACTAGTTCTAATATATTTGTTTTACAGAACCGTTGCCGTGAACTAGAGCGACAACTGGAGTCTGAGCGGGCTCGTCACGCTGAAGATCTGGCCTCATTGGAGCAAGAGCTAGCCCGACTTCGCGATGAAATGGCGGCCCAACTGAGGGAGTACGCAACTCTTATGGACATCAAGATCTCGCTGGACCATGAGATTGCCACCTACCGTGCTCTTCTTGAGGGTGAAGAGGACAGGTATTTAAGAGTTATCGTGGTTAAGAATTGTAATTACATACCAAGGAGTATTAGATCAGCTTAGATACTCTTCAATTTTTAAATAATTTATGGTATATTTATTTTAATTTAGTTGTAATGTAAGTTATAATACTGGAATGCACATATATTACTCGAAACCCCCGCGGCTTCAATTGTTTGTTATTACGATGAAATTAAACATTTTGCGTTTTCAAGTATTGCCAATATTGTGAAAGAAGTTACAAATATTTACACTCCACAAAACTAAATATACATTGCTGTTTTAAGAAAAATCAACAAATTAAATTAGATATTAATCAGAGTTATTTATTATTTTAGGTTGAATCTGACATCCCAGTCGCCAGGCCGTGAATCTCGTGCCTCCATGAGCGCAAGCGTTAGCGGGAGCGGTCGTATCACTCCCGGAAGACGTGCCACGCCCCTTCGCGCCGCTCGTAAGCGCACTCTGTTAGATGAGAGCGAGGAAAGGAGCCTTCAGGACTTCAGCGTTACCTCCAGTGCTAAGGGAGACCTGGAAGTCGCCGAAGCCTGCCCCGATGGTAGCTTCGTCAAGATTCGGAACAAGGGAAAGAAGGTACAGTCTGGAATATATAAATTTGTTTGTAAAAGACAGCTACATTCTTATATAAACGATATCTGTCTGTTGACCATTTTTTATATTTATTAATAGAAAAGTATTCATTTGCTTGAAGTTATTGGCAATACAAAAGGTGCATTTCATAAAACAAACACAATATTTTGTGGTTTTTTTTTAATGTTGCCAGCGTTAAAGGCACACACCCACAGGGACTTTTAAACTGGGAAACTTTTTTAAATTTGTTTTGATTTTTAATTTTATTACTACTTTGTAGGATAAGAAAATTGTAAATACAACACAGTATTATAGAAAGATAGATTAAATGTATAGTAATTATAAAATATATTATAAACTAACTTAACATGTATAAGCTGCATTTTCAGTCAAACGTTTTAGTCTCTTCATATAAGTGAATGTTTTTGTTGTGTACAAATAATGAAAATCCATTCACAGGAACTAAGCCTCGGTGGCTACCAAATTGTGCGTAAAGCCGGTGACCAAGAGACCCTATTCAAGTTCCACCGTACCGTGAAGCTGGAGCCTGGTGCAATCACCACCGTTTGGTCTGCAGACGTTGGAGCTGACCACGACCCACCTAAGGACATTGTTATGAAGGGACAGAAGTGGTTCGTCGCTGATACATTCACCACCGCGTTGTTCAATACTGAACAAGAGGTGAGAAACTTTAAATTAAAATTCATTTATGGATTCGGACAAGGCTAAGCTGATACCGTGTCTTGCTCGGGCGATTGTTGATGGATCCGTCGGGTTTTAGTGGATATGCACAGTGGCGAGTCCCACATAACCCTTCACAGGCAATCGTGCCACGGGAGGGTATGCGTAACGCATTGCACCTCGAAAAAAAAAATGTTGTCTATGCCCCCTTGTAGAGACTTAAAATAAGGTTATACTTATTGTAATAAGATGCTGTACAATGCACTTGAAACTAAATTTCTTTATAAAAAATACTTAATTTCATTAATATCTACAGGAGATAGCCGTGTCCGAAAGACAGCGGCGGCAAATAAGCACAAGCGCACAAAGACACCGTGAGCTTGCGCATAAGTTTCCTCGACGTGAAGGGGTAAGTAATCATTATTTACCGCTAAATCACCTTACAATACGCATTATAACATCAATCACAAACGAAATCTTAAATATTAAGGATGAATTTATCTAAATCGTGTCTTCCTGGAGTTGATTTAAATTGAATATAACATGAGAAATATTAAAAATACCCAAAAATGAAATACACATTTAGAAAAAATACACAGAGACAACAAAATATATTAAACAAAACATACAAACATACATACATATTCTGATATAGAGGTAGGTTGGTGTCTGTGATGATTTTTGTTATTTAAAATTATTTTTTTATTTACAGTTGGGTGAAATCCGTGAGGGTGAAGAGAATTGCCGTATAATGTAAACAGCCATGTGCAAATAGTTATTACGTTAGGTGCCTCATCATTAGATGTTTTAGTTATTATTATTATTAAACTTGTGTGTGAATAGAACTGCCATAAGTCAGAAAGTCAATGATATTAATTCAATATTTACAAAGCTTTGAAAGTTTTTTGGTCCGAATGTTTGAAGAAATCTTGGACTAAAACACTAAAGAAAATAAAAAAATATTTCTACTTTCTGCCGCCGCCTCTTAGTTCGTCACTTTATTTATAATATAATAGTTAAATGTTAAGCCGACGTTTGGATGGACAATCTTTCAAGCTTTGTGAGTGATGGAAAATTTAATGGTATTCTATTTGCACAAGCGACGTGACATGCCACGATAGTTGGTTTCACAAGCTTTTCATTGCTTTGTAGACACAATAATATGCTTTATTTCATATGAATATTTCTGCAATTTATTAGACCACCTATCGTGCAGTTATCGTGCCTTATTAACATTGAAAGCTGACTAAATAATACATCACTTGATTTAACTTTCTGCTTATATTACTGAGACTCAAGTGTGCACTGCCATACTTGCTTTCAAACGTTCAGTGAACAAAGTACAAAGTTGTTGTTCACATATCGAGGCAATCTGTAGATATAATCTACTAAATTAATATAACATTGAATAGATTATTTTTTTAGTATTAAGTCTAAGGTGACCGTTTCATAGGTTGTCAATTTACATTATAAGTATTTCACTTTAATAATATTTTTATATAACAGGAAACAGGTGCAAGTCGCAAATTAAGATACAGATAATATACAAAAGTTTAAAGTCTGTGGGTGTGGTTTAACCTTTCAAAAATAATTAATGTACTGTAAGAAAATGTTTAGAAATTACATACTTTCATTTTTTTAAGTTAAGAGGACAGAATCTTATTGTTTTGTATTGAATCATTGGCTAACAAGATTTCATTGAAGAAAATTATGTAATGTGCAAATTACTTTATAGAAATAAATATATATTTAGTTTTAATCAATTGTGAGTTTTATTAAATTAAATCAATATTGACAATTATTATAGTATTTCTAAGGTAGAGTATCTGTAAGGTAAAAGAACCAACATGAGACTGTTCCGCGCACTATTATTTGCTGTATGGAGCAGAAATAAAAATTGAAGTGCGTGACAGGCAAAAAATTTATGCTTTTGAAAGTTAGTGGTGGTGAATGTTAAGATAGCTTAGACCGTAAAAAGCCTAAGAAAACCTGTAACTACATTAAGATTTTACAAAAAGCTTTTTATCCACCATGCTGTGTGTAAAAATTGTTATGAGATGGTTCCTTCCCTATAAAATCAGACATGAATATTGAATATTCTATATTCCAAAACTCTAAAATGATTATATCTTATAATTTATTATAAAAATGAGAACCCAAAAGTTAAAAAAAATATTGTGTTTTTTGTTACCAATTATTCTAGCTCCTTTAATGGCCGAATATGCATATGTTTAAGTAAATTCAAGTAGGTATAAGTATAATAAATAATTTTTTACACTGTTAATTCGAATACATTTCAGTATATTGCTGTCTCATATCTGTAATGAAGTTCATAATTATTGATCTATCGTTAGGTCTTGCAATTCCAATACGTTTCAGTTTATAGGAGGTCATGGCACGAAAAAATGTTATTGAATTTAGCCTAAATTATTTAGGAACCAACTTGTCTCAACGGGATTTTTTAAACAAGCTATTGGTAGGCCCCCAGATCTAATAGAAACTTTTATTTACCGTAGTGATAGTCATGGCTCTGTGAAATTATTTTATAATATCAAATGTCAGCTGCTGTTGTCAACGTCAATTGCCATTATTTGCGTCTGTGGATTGTAGTCTGTGACATAACGAGGACATAAATTTAAAAATTAATTTAGGATTTATTCTATCTAAATATACTATCTAATAATATTCTTATGTATTAGCCTTCCTGTGTTCATTAGTTAGTAAACTAGTGGTCGATGGTTCATTACACGGTACATGAGTAATATGTAAAAATGTATTATCCTAAAGCATTTTAATTCCCACTAACAGAATTACCAAATTATGTAGATATTTCTACATATTTAAGCCAAGTAAGTTGATTGATGGTACCAATACATTAGTTATTTATACAAAATCAGTAATTAAGTTTATTAATTTAGTGTAATAGTAGTTGAATTTTAACAAATTATAAAATGTAATAAGTGATTATGATACTAAGTAATATTGATAGGACATGATATCTTAAATTTATATCTTAATTTATATAGTACTTAATTTAATTTGCAAGATATAAGCTTTTGAATTAAGACAAAATTGTGGGCATTAGCAAAATTTAATAACTACTAAATATTAATTCCAATATTATAATGTTCCAATAGTATAATAATGTCCCAATTTACAATATTACCTACTATTATTTATATTAAAAAATTGTACACAGTCAGATGTAGCACAAAAAAATACTTTTCACAATTCAACTTCAAAAAAGATTTGAGAAAATTTCACATTCATATTATACAATGTGTTAAATTGTTCAGAATTTACAGTAAAAAAGCCTATGGCTTTGTAAATTACTGACTAAAAATAATTACAATGGGTTTAATCTTAAGCTTTTTTTATTTCTAGAATAAATTTAGATAGATGAATTGATTTGATTTTGTTTATTTCTTTGTTTTACTAGTTCCATATTGTGAGTCAACACTCTATGTAGGTTGTATTCTTAATAACAATTAATTTGTAACATTGATACTATCAAACCCAATAAAGCTTTCTGAAATACCAGTTATATAACTTTATGATTTCAATATTTACAGCTGAAAATTTTACTATTAATGTGATAATATTACCATAAATGTAAAAAAAATACTAATTATAACTCCGACCCCCTTTAAATGTATAAACTGAAGGCTAATTCCGTATTAATCAGGCGCTGTTTTTCCGCCTTGACCCATGTGGGCTTTACGGCGCAATAGGTCACTGAGCAGAAACGCGAGGGGTATGTTTGGACGGGCGTAGTAGCGTAATGACGTCAGTGACGCGCAGTATCGACCCTTTCCAGCCGTCACAACACCCCTGTCCCCCGCAGCTAACAATACCCACCTGCCTTAGGTACAAGCGCAAAAGAGTATCTGTGGTATATGTGTATTCATAAACTTAAATTGATTTTTTTTAAATGAATTTCTCCTAGAGTTCTTCCTATTCGAACAAACATTACCCCTATTATATTAAAGAACAACAACGCGATGTTAGTAAATATTGACACACAACGTGTGTTTGCTTGTTATTGTGGTCTAAAATGTGCTCTATCACTGTCAATGCGAGGCTACAAATCATGGGTACACCAAAGTCAACAGCAGCCGTGTAGCAAATACGAAGTTTCGACTGTACGTTACCTTGGAGCGGAAATTTCCAGGATTATCACAAAAAATAAAATATTTTGACTAACTTTTCAACTTTAGTCTCGCACAAACGATAATATGAAATTCTGCTTATTTTTGCTTTAATGCTACTCTGTACTTTTAATAGTCTAGGCCTATTGTGTTTAGCGTCTCCTATAAATTATCGTATGTATTACTTATATATGTATACGATAATTTATAGTAGTAAGTGTGATGATACTATTTCAGGTTCACTAACTATACAATAATAACTTAGAAAGTTACACGAAAAATAATCATAAATAATTAATAAAATGGAAAATTTAAAGCAATTTAAAAAGATTCCTATATATGTAGTCGAAGAACATAACGATGCCTTACAATTCGTATATTCCGCTATTGGTGGTAAAAAGTTGCCATTAGAAGGAAACACATTATTGCATTTAGATGCTCATCCAGATATGCTTATAGATCGTAAATTAAAAGGAGAGGAAGCACGAGGAGGAAGGAAAGTTTTGCAATTATTACAGATAGAAAATTGGATTGTACCAGCGGTTGCCGCGGGGCATATAAATCGCGTTGTATGGATCAGACCACCGTGGGCGAACCAATTTAGCGATGGATCACGACTAATTCATGTTGGAGACCACCCCGCCACGGGCTTTCTCCGAGTAGATAGTAAAGAACCCTATTATTTATCCGACGCTCTATATTCGTCACAGCTTGTGAACAAAAGAAAGTTTATGTTAACTGTCGCAGAACTGAGCCGTCGTATGGATTCTAATATACATAATTTATGTAATCAGCTTGATATCCGCAACCCATTTGTACTAGATATTGATCTGGATTTTTTCAGTACGGCTAATCCTTTCTTGGCTCTTTATAACAATATTGGTCTGTATGATTTGTTGGAAGATTTATTTCATTTTGATTTGCCTGAAAACGACGATATAGAAAGTATTGAAAAGACGGTTACGTTGCGAGAAATACAATTACAAGAATTGGAAGATTTATTTATGTGTATGGATGAATATGGAAATTTGGAGAATTACACAGGAAACAAGGGCTTATATTATGAAAAGGTAAATAATCTGAATACATGTCTGTTGCAGAACACCTAAATACGGCATTTCATTCGTTGAAATAATTAATTTTATGCGCTTAACAAAACAGGATAACACAGTATAATAAAAATTGCCATTTGAACGGGTGGTAATTCTTAACATTAGTGATATTTAAGGTTTCAGCGTTGGTCCCAATTGTAGAGGAGGAAGCAAAACGCCTTGGGGAGCGTCCGGACTGGTGGGCCGTGTTCGCTAGTGGGTGTACAAGAGATCAGGGCGGGTTGCCTCATCATATCAGCTCAGAAGAATTAATTAACAGCACAATTGAAAAGTGTCTCAAACCATTTTTACAAGGTTTTCCACCCCCTATTTTGATTACAATAGCTAGATCTACAGATGACGGATATTGTCCTCCACACCAGGTTAGTCAAATAATTGTTCGCATCCTAATTTCACTGCTCGTTTTCTAGAAACATCCCAACAATAATATTCGTTATGTGTTTAAAATAACATTTCAATTCTAAAAATATATCTATGGTTTTATATATTTTAAACAATATTCGTCTTATTTTGTAAATATTTCTGTCCGCAGGTTGAGTTAATACAATCACAGGTTCTTCGCGCTCTAAAGGAAATATATGTAACGGACGAACCCATTTTACATTATTTAGATAAAAACAAGGAATAAAAATTAAGGAAAATTTCCATTGTTCTTTCTTTTTATGTTCAGTCTCTTTTAACGGTTTCATAACAAATTAAAAGTATTTTTTCTTCTTAGTAACTATAAGAAGTATATATTTTTACACTTGCTGCCTACCTTATGTAATTTAATACATTTTTTCTTTTCTTACAATGGTTGCCTAGAAGATATAGCTCGAAAGCGATTAAGGCCGCCAGTTGCCCTCCTCTTCATTTAATCACGTTGAATATTATTTTGTAATGGAACGAAGAGTTGATAAATAAATAAATATTTATATTTTTTTGCCAATTTGACAGTCACACAGCCAACGCGTCTTACAGTTTCTAAGATATAAAAGAATGCTATAAACAATATTTTATATATATTTTTATTATATTTTACTAGATATTTGTGTAAAGAAAAAAAATTTTTTGTGTTGCGAATTTTGGCTTCTAGCGTGAAAAGGTTTTAGCGGTACTATTATAACACATTAATGATTATTACACATTTAAAGGTAACTTATTAATACTGTCTTATATACTAAAACGTTATTTGCTGCGAAACGTCGCGGTAGTGGCGTCACTATGGCGGAGCAGTTGAATTTTTGTGCCAAATGCATTCCCATAACTCTCCTGTAATGTGCTAAATGAACACAGTTAAGACATTATTACGGTTTTGTGACTGGGGCCGCATATAACATAATCAAGCAACTCCGATTGAAAAAAATGTAAAATGTTACTTTAATTCTTTAAACATTTATATAAATGCACTAGGTATAAGATGTAGTGTATACAAATAATGCGATAACTATTATTGTCGTGGCCTAATCGTGGTATCGGATCGGATCCGCTCAATCGGAGTTTTTATCCTGAGTAGGAGAGGTAGGAAGTATCAGCTGGGACCTGAGAATATATTATATATAGTACAATTATTATATTCAATATACAGTTAATATTATTGGTAACTCAATATATACGTACCTTAACACATTCTGTAACACGCTTTTTACTGTTTTCGGGATTGTAATATTGTGTGTAAATTTTGGTAATTGTTTTAACTAAAATTACCGTATTGTACATGTGTTAAATACGCAGGTGTACTGTTAACGTGCGAAATAGCTATTAGCATTTAGAAGTGACACTGATCAGGCCAGGTCAATTAGAGGCAAGAATCGGAACAGGGACGCATGTTGGTCCCATATTGCATTTGGATTGGAGTATTTTTATCTAAACTGGACTTTCTGTCTATAAGATCTATGAAGCCTCTTTCTAGGATTCCAATTTTTTACTTCAAAAAACATACGATTCAATTCGTTTGTTATTTTGGAAGACAATTATTTTAGACTACGTATCATTTATCATCTGTTTCTTTGGTAATCAGAATATCTACGACTTCAAACATAGCGTCTATTATAAATTTAATCAGGCGCAATGTCGAATATTTTGACTTATTAAAACATCATTGATCGGGCAAACAATTAAGTCCTTCGATTGGGGGCGATTGGGGTCAAATGCACATCGAAGTGGCGTCTGGGTATATCTAATTTTGGATTACATCATGCACTGGTCACGTTTGAAAAAATTGCCACCAATTTAATGTAATGAAATTTTATTGGCATGGCGTCTGACTATTTAAATAATTTTAAAGAAATAATGCACTTTTCATTAATTTCACAATAGCCACTTAATTATTATTTTTCATGTTTGACTATCGTAAATTGGACCTAACGTACTAAATCAATACTTGAAGCCATCATATTCAACTATTTTAGATTACTTATTATATAATTTTTTTTTTTTTTTGCCATATATTGGCTTAAATATTTTAATTAAACATTAATTACTTTAAGAACCCGCCAAAAACTTCTCCGAAGTCCCTTTAAAGTACCTTATTGAAACCAAACTTTTTTCAATGTGTGTTTTTTCAATTGTGTTCAATAATAAAACTACGTGGTAACATGTTACTAAGCATAATTCTGAGGTTTTTTCTTCTTATATTTTAACACTGAATATGTGTAAAAGTTAAGTTAAAACAAAAATGTTATTAATACCCAAGCATATTATGTTCCAAAGAATTTAATAATGTTTCGAAAGTTGATGCAACTTTTGGCTGAGGACGAAATTTACATTATGTATAATAAATAAAAACCTGATTCATGGCGCAGTTGCGCCTAATCAATGGTATCACTATGGGATTCTCTTGAGAGCTTGCAAAGTAAACTCTAGGTAATTTCCTAACTTGATACACAATATGAAAGTTCATCATGATTTGAGCGTCCACTTCATATTTTTAAGCTTTTGTAGTAGTACTAGAACAACTCTATACTGGCATTAAAATTCATAAAATATTGTTAAATATCTTGGGGTGTACCTACATTTCTGCTTAGTTTCGTGGTTCTTTCGATTTTTTTTCTTAGTCTTAAAATAAAATCGGCGCATCTCATGTTTTTTTTAAATATCTAATAGGTTATAATATTATACCTCGTCGCGACTGCCGAGGGATATTCTTCAACATTCAAGGATTTAATGATAGGACATACAAATAAGAGTATAGGGAATTAGTAACAATAATATCAGTGCCACTTTACTATATGGGTGGGTTAGGATCTAAGACCATGTTTTGGATACATATATAGAATAGAAGAAATAGAATTTGAAAGGAGGACTTCCTGGATGGCCCATAAATAAAATACGATTAGGGCTATGTCTCATTAACAAGTAAAAGGCAAGACTGCCAAAAAAGAGGCGGTAACATTGGGATTGTGAGTAGCATTTCCTCTGCTCTACCCTGCCCGACCAAACTAAAAAAAATAAGAACGCGAGAACGGGCGAGCCGCATTCCTCGACTAGGTCGACGGCATGGCCCCCCGCGCCTCCCTCCCTTCAGCGGCCAGCCAGTCATTCGAGCGCGTCGTTCATGTTAACTCGTCTGTTTATCGTTCGGTATCCAATGCGCGCAGTGTTTACAATAGTGTTGCTTCTGATGTTATAAATCATACCATTACAAGTGACTTGTGACTGTGCAAATAATTAAATGCTTGCATATTGTTTGATTAATAAAAGTGGTGCCTAAGGAGAAGACAACTACGGCAATCTTTGAGCTCAGGTATAGCGTTTCGTACCTATATATTTTCAATCTGACTACTATTTCACTTGCACATTGGTAGTGTAATGTGAAAATGAAATACATATTTTGATTTTGTTTGTAGTACAGTTGTTACTATTAAGAGTGCGACCACGTGATCTGATAGCTTGCATGAATTGACTGTGAAGTTTAACAGTTAACACGTGGTTTGGTGTAAACAACAACTTACAACGCCCTTTTCACCAGCGCTGGAACGACGCACATCGTCCGATTGTAGCCCGTGATGAACTGTATTTGGATTTTGAAATTTTAACAGCGCTGTGCGTAGGCGTACTTTATAAATATCCAATTAATTATTTTAAAAATGTATTTATTCACATTGTGCAGCTTTTCGTTCCTAATGAGATTATTGTAAATTCTACAATTTTAACTAAATAAAATAAAAAAGGACACATAGACAAAGACACTACATACCTATACGCATAGAGTTGCAAGATTACTAATTAATATGACAATATTTGAAAATTAAGTCTTGAATATTAAGTAAAAGACATTACATTAAAAAATACTGAATGAATAGTAAATTTAATAATTAATAGGATCTATAATATTGTGTTTATAAAAGACGTTATTGGTGTGATGTGTGTCGTGTGAACATAGTAGTAAGTAGAATAGAGTATCCAGTATCCACTTGATATAAGGACAACTATAAATAATACTGTCAAAATATTTCATAATAAGGCTGGACCAGAGATAATACAGACTACGTAGTCTTTAAATTTAAACAATCCATATATTCATAACTACATAATACATATTATGTTTGTCCAGTTGCGATACTTCTATATGAGATATTTCTTATCTATCAACTATGATGTCGAAATCTTTAACTTATCTGTATTTTTCTAAAACGTCACAGCGATATGAAACTTCAAGGTCTGTTTGTTTACTTTTCCTTGTACTGTCTTCGTAAAAAATCTTAATGGTGTTTAATGGCAAATTTATGTGTCCTATATTTTATAATAAAGTATTTGTATTATTACAAGTATAAACGTAATGGGGTATAAATATTAATTTCGAACTATATAGTGTGTTCAATAATATGACTTTAGGACCCTGCATTATAAAAATATATGTAAATACAAATAAGTTAAATATCTTAACTACATTGTAAATTATGTACACAAAACAGTTACTTGTTAGCGATAAGAGTTCGTTCGTGTATATGTACACCTTGAAGTCTTATCAAAACAATAATTATACCGATAAATATATATAAAACATTTACAGTTAATTTGGATATTATTTTGCCTTACTAAACAATAATATCTCTGTGAACTATATAATAATGAGATAGGGATACGATTATTGCGTTCTTAACAGGGTTTGATTCTCAAATCTGGATATGTTAGAAATCCCAATAACGGCAGAATTTAAAAACAGGTAGTCTTATTTTTAACACGCTTTTAATTGGTAATAATTATTATATAACTAACTAAATATTGTATAGTTTTTTAGAATTGTAATAATAGTGGTAGCTCTTTATCTCACACGTTGTCATTATTACAATACCTGCAATGAGGTTATTCCGCGTGGTTCTCGTGTGTTGCAGATTTATTTACGGGTAAAAGGGTGTGGGGACTGGGGTGCAATGTTTTGCCTTAGGAAGTATGGCGCGCCGCCGCGGGTAACGCCCGCAGGTTGATCGATCGCGCTGCGTTGCGACTTGCGCTGTGCTATTATTTATTACCGAAAATATAGCGGCGTGGCGCGGCATCGGTCATCGACCTAACTCCGCCACGCTATGGCGCGTAAACAACACGGAATGTAGCGCGGCGCGGGAAAGCTCCATTGTTGATCCTTCCTTACCTGGCATCAGCGCTGTGGAACCAGTACACGCCAGAACCCTACTCACGTATAATTATTCCTACTCATACCACGATCCAATATTGTGTTATCTCTTTCACCCCTAGCTAACCGGTTACAACCACTGGAACAAAATTGCCATAACATGCTTTACTATCAACGTGTTATCCACGTGTATTAAATGAGTTATAAAATAGTTGCAGCGCTGTGTAGTATGTACATAATACGCTTCACTGTCAATGAACAGTTTATTTATTAAGACTGAATAATACCTAAACGATTTAACTAATTGATGATAATTTGAATTCAATTTTAATGTAAGTCCTAGTTTATAATATGTAATAATTATAATTTATAACATCATTTTAATTGATAAAATTATCAATGGGCCTTTCTATAATGAAGATATTTCGAAATTATACGCATATTTGTGTCGTTTTTATGTCTTTGAGATAGGTACTCATATTCTATGTGTCTAATCTTGTTTAGAGGCGTTAGGCGTGACGCTGTAGGAATCTTGACAGGTTCCAATTGATGTTATCTAGCGTACCGTACACTATCGTAAATCAGGCGCCGTTCAGTCGGTAAGCGTCATACTCATCATGACGTAAATTATTGTTTTGCTATCGAATTATCGAAACATTGTACTTTATCATAATTCAATGTTCGTTTAGATAATTATTCCAAAAACTACTATGGCGTTATAAAAATATATATAGACGTAATAAATTTGTATGGTACGTACAGATTTCAATACTCAATTTATTGCTGGATATTTAATACAAACAAATTGTGTTGATCGTGACACATTCTTTAGTTCGTGTTAAAGTTAAAAAATTTCGTTATTAAAGTTGATAAATTACGGTATCACGAATAAAATTAATTACGTTCGATTTCACATGTTTATACACGCTTGGTTTGGTAATAGTAAAAATGTATTTTGCACATAGTGTTTGCTTAAAGTATCAATATATTTTAGTTCTCAAATTAAAACTCATGTTATTTCCCTATAATGCAGTATTTTCTGTATTAAACGAAATTTTTCAAACTAATGTACATGAAGTTCACTAATGCATATTTACGGGTCGCGTGAGAATCGTAAAGGCTTCTACGCTAATTACCTGAGACATTGCTGTTTGTGAATGAATTGATCAATGAAACTTGGCTGTTGCAACGAGATGGCAAGTTAATTATGGTTTTAATTACCACGATTCTCACAATAGTGTTGCGTCACCGACCACAGTAGGAGGAAATAAGATTCATGATTTGTTGCAAAATTTAATATATAATTAATATATGTACTAAAATAGATAATCAAAATAAAAAAACCTGCTTAGAAATATTTATTAAAATAAAAATAAAAGAGAAATCGATGGAAAACCTCGTTAAACACACAAAATTATGATAAATTACTTTAGCGTACAACACCATCTATTAACAAAATGTTGTTAATATGTACTTACACAAAATAAGTTCCTAAACCTTTCCGGACTCAAACATGCGTGACCTTAAAACTCCGAAAGCTAAATAAATAGGCGACGGCAGGCATTAACCGAGGGTATTATTAGTAACTGTTTGAAACTGTAAATAGATTGCCAGTTAAATAGCTCTTACTCAAATACACTACGACTTTTCAAACCTATGACTAATTGGCTATGAAAGGCATTTGTGAAATCGACGTTGTTTGACTATAAACATGGACCCGATTAAATGGATTTATTTCATCTATTGGTAATTTATTTTGATTTATATTTTAAAATTTTAATATTCATATTATTTTGTCTACAGCTCGGGATATGTGGTTAGGCGAGTAACTTCGCTGGCCGTGATGAGGCGTGGGTGCGACTGGGTCGCGTGGCCGGTAGTGGCCAGCGGCCTTTTGCTTTTCTGCAATCACGCATACGCCATTGATATGATTGCGCCTGGAAGTAAGTACCTTTGAGATTAATATTTTTCAGTCTCTAGTCTGACGTTATACATTCATACTTTTTGAGTATTGTTGGTCTTATCCCTTCAGCACTCCGACACTCAACCCTGCATTCGAATCATTGTTGGTCTATCGACTTTTCTTTCTATTTGCGTGTTTGAAGTCTACTCGTACTACGAAGAAGGCTTAGACGCTATTGTGGGTGGTGTTTCTCCTATTTACCTACTTGATTTAAAAAAACACATGGTCACGAAACAGATCAAAAAATCCACAAATCCAAATATTTTCCATATATTTATGTATATTGGAAATTACAATTAGAGTATTATTCACATTTAAGCAGCATTTGATAAAAACACAGAACTAAGTAGTAGTTTATGAATGCATAAATTCTGCACGGGTGTTTGTGTTTAGTTTCTGCCTCATACTTTAAGATGAGTTATATAAGATATATATCTATATTGTAAATCCAGGCCAATTGAGACTTAGTAGTAGACGTAGTTTGTTGTTACTGGGCCGACTAATAATCTACAGAACAGATTAAAAATATCTTTTGTCATGTTAAAAAAGCTTCGGACACCAACGGAATTCTTCGCGTTGACATATTGAACGACGATGAGTTTCCTGGTCGAGAGATCCTTAATGAATTCTCTTGGTTTGTCGAAATTATGAAAGCAATAGCAATCTTGATGAATAAAATATATATATATATATATATATATATATATATGTATATAGGTTTTTATAATCTATAGAATAAATTAGGTCTTTACAACTGACCATAACCGTTAATTTCTATTGGAAGATTCTGTGTTTTAAGTTATTGTGTAAGATCCTAATCTATGTATCTACCGATCCGATACCGATCCTAAACGATCTACCTAAAAATATATTCCCATAGATATATATAATACAATAACGTCATATATTTAACGTAAAAAAACATTAATCTTTTCAGTTAATGTACTTCAGTAACGTAATTGGGTTTAATTAAATCTGAAATATTATGAAGTTACCAAATGTTCATAACTGATATTATTTTACTGAACGTTTAAATATATGTTTCACGGATAGTGATATGAAGTCAATTTTGCTTATAGTATCAGTGGTATTTTTTACTAATATATGTATTTCCTAAAATTATTTTATGTCCCTCTTTCATTTAATTCGGATCGCTAACTAAACTCGCATAAAACTAGTGAATGAATGAGTAATATTTGTTTTAACCAATGGATGACGATGAGTGTGGACTACGCTGCGAATATGTCAAGACTTCCGAGGCCATTGATCTTCCTGCTGCGAGGCCACCTGTGGGTCGTGATTTCGTTTTTACAATTTTTTCCCAGTGTTTGAAGCGCGCTGTTGAACTCTATTTAGAGATACGGCGACGAGGGAAAACTTCACCATAGTATTCACTATGGTGAAGTTTTCCCTCGTCGCCGACTTACTTAGTTTAAAAATTATATCGTACTTCCGTCAATTCCAAAAACTGCATAGCAAGTTATCTCATATCTGTGCGTCTCAGATTTGTTATGTACAGTATTCATCAGTTTGTAAAAACAAAGTTGTGTTCTTCTTGGTACGACATTCAATTATGCTAGAACTTTGTACGGACCAAGTCTTCTATTGAAAAATTATTATATGAAGGGTGCGAAATGTTTGAGCTCACTATTGCTGGAGTATTCTTAAATACACACCTTATCTTATAAAGGTAACTTTTGCTAGTTTAAATCGTGATGTTTCGTAGTAGTCAAGTTTGATATTCTATAAAAAATAAATAGTTGTAAAGATACTCAAATAACTTTAAATGTTAGTTATGGGAATGCATTAGGGTAAAATATATAATAGAGGTGTTTTTTAGTTATTCTAAATCTTTTCTTATACAAACATCGGAGCGACCTACTTTCACGTCGTTCATATAAATCATAAGAATATTATAATAGCAACGGACTTTGAACCTGTCAGTAACCACTATAGTAAACACCAGTTAACAATTTGTCAATGTAATACGTGAAACAATTATGACATAACAAGTTTTTTTGGCTGACAGAACAAATGATTATTAAATTAATCGCCATTCCATCTACAAATATTTATATTTAATATCTTCCAAAGTTCATCACAATATATTACATGGGTATTTTGCTTAATGTTTCTGAAATTTAGAATTCGAATTTTGAGAAACATTAAACACAGTATTTCAGAACCAATTCGATTTTGAGAAAAAAGAGTACAAATTAATAAAAGGTCGGCAAAGCACTTTAGTGTCCATGGGCGGTAGTATTACTCAACATCAGACTAGAGTATTTGCATAAGAAAATAGAACTTAAAAAACAAAAATATGTATTATAATGCAAATCCTGAATATAAATTATAGAATCTAATCGTAATGTTGAACACCGTATCTTAATTTTCAATGTAAAATGTTCAAAGGTTTTTAAATGTCGTAAATGTCAAAAATTTAATATACCTCCCGTCGATATGGTAAACTCTCTCCTCAAATTACAGAACGAATTTTAATAAATTACTTACACATTCATAATTTTAGAATGTTATAATTGTTAAGCATTCTTAGTAATGAAAATGGATTGACATTTATTTATTGTCAAATATTTATGAGCGCGTTCATACCCTTTTGTGTAAAAATCAGTCTTTGTCCTCTTACCTAATAACTATAGCTTCAACTACCATCTGTCGCAAAGTTGAACGACCTCGGCTCAGACAAGCCCTTACGACCCCCTATGAATTAAAATTTCCCATCGAAAACGAAACCACTGCTTTTAACATGCTTGTAAACAAAAGTTAGGTTAGCAATAAGACATATTTTAGAAGATAGATTTGAACACAAATACAATCTGACCCGTAGTTTGTGGCGTTGTCGTGATTAATTGCTATATCGTAAAGATTTAAGCCAATTGCGAAATTTGAATCTGATAAGCCGTTTGGTTAAAATTATTTTTTTATTTGTTTTTACTACAAACAACAAATTTTATGTAGTAAAAATCAATGTATACTTCCCATTGACAATTTTTACAAGAGACAAGGAGGCAAATATAATAAGTAAATCGGGGGTAAAATGCGCGGGCCATGCATTCCGTGCCATTTTATTTTTTATACTTTTTGACGTTTCAGTCACTCTCAGTTGATTTGTCACCGTGACCGAAATTAGTAGTGATTCGTTCATGCGCAGGCGCCGATCCCCCATGAGCGAGTGTTAATCCTAAGTCTAACCCAGTCTCTTACTGAAACCTAAATATTTAATTTGCTCCTAAAGTGGATTTTATAAAAGAATAATTGCCATTCATAAAATAAGACTTCCTACACCATAGGTTCTCCTATTATAACAAATATTTAGTTCAATGCTAGTTACGCGCCGCGTAACTTATGGCTACATACCAACCATAAGTTTCAAAGATTTTTTTAATGTAATAATTTGAGAACTGGCAGTAACTGTAAAATTAGATTCATTTTTTTTGACGTTCATAAGTGTACATTTTTTGACCTATAGATGAATAAATGAATTTTGACTAATGTAATATTATTAAAGTTTATACCTACATATTTATTAGTCTTACCAAAAAATAAAAAAAATCTATTCTAAATGGCTACTACCTTTGGCTTTTATACGGTCCTTTAATCTTAGGCAACGAATTTATAGATTTACGCAGTTTCCATGGGAAATTTCGCCACTGCTAGCTTTAAAGATATTTTAAGAGACTCAATGTCGCCGTATCCTTTAGAGCATGGTCATGTCTTCTAAAACTTACCATAATTTGAAGTCTAAAGGGTTAAGGTCTGGACTAGATGAGTGTCAGTTTTTAGCTCTTATAAAGTTTGGAACGTTGGTTTCAAACCAGACTTGGACTTTGTGCCTTGTGACTAGGTGTAGAATCCTGCTGAAAAGTCCTCTGTATATTTATAAAAGTGTATTGCCGAAAGGCTTCACAACATGATCCAAGACTGTATCTTGATATACTTTGGCTGAAGTTTTCACGGCTTTTTCACAAAAATTTAGTTTTATGACTCATTGATAACACATGCCCCATCAATGATCAAACCATCACTGAGGCAGGATGATGACCACATTTTACCTTTCCGACCATTTGCGCAGTATAGTATCTTTAGAACTGTAAACGCACACTGTATCAGTTTTGCTTATTGTAGTGTTCTTCAATCGTGAAAATTTTTTCATTGGTAAAGAGGATATTTCTGTGCTTTTCACCTACGTATCGCGACCGGCTCTTTGGTCGAGCCATTGCCTTTAATTGTAAATCTAGATTTAGCTAGATTTATCTAGATCTATAATAAATATTTTCTTTAACGCCTCATTCTATATTGTAATTTGATAAAGAACTCGAAAAAATATGTGAAATGGCGCAAAATCGAAAGAAGGTTTTAATATAAGAAATATACGGGTTCCAAATTCAAAATAAGTAAATTATTACGTTGAAAAAAGAAAAGTTTTTCTATAACTGTAATAATTAATGGCCATATGGTATAATTAGTTGTGATTTATTTAAATATTCATTCGATACTTCTGAACATCTTAAATGCCAACAATCGCATCCTATTAATCTGATTTTTGTATGATTACGACACAAGTGGACATAGAAGTAATATTCACGTCTCTGCTGTAGATATTTTTTTTTAATTTACCGAACAATTACGTCAAAACGCGCCTAGTGAAGTTCTAATGAATTTGAAATGGTGTTTAATTTATCTACTAATATCTTAATTTATTTGCATGAGAAAATATGTTTTTTTGTTAATTGAATTGTACTTGTACTGTTTCGAAAATATCTATGCATATTACACCTATGTCCTATACCCCGTACTGCACTGTAAGCATGACGTTTTTTCTACGTTTCAATTTGGTACTTTATAAATGATTCATTGATATACCTTTTTTTCGTAGGATAATCGGTGTGGGTACGTTCTGTCGCATTAGTAGTTAATTGTTAAGATAGAAAAATGATGTGGAAATAAATAAATAAAAAAACATTGATATTGCAAGTTACAATGCGCAACCGATAACAAATCTTGTATTCATATCTTTATCACAAGAGATACCAAATAAAAAAATTGTAGATATTATCAAAGTTGTAGTTGTGAAACGTGTTAAATAAACTGTTTGCAAACATTGCATTCGTAATGCAATTAGGTAAGTCCTTTTTTTAAATAAAATTATAATAGTATTTAGTGAATAAAAATGATGATAAAAGACTCGCCGTTTTATTGGATACAGTTAAACGAATTTAGTTCTTTATATAATGTTCAGAAGTGTGTAAGGCACAGAAATAATAGAGCAAAACCAGTTGTCGCTATTCTGAAATTTAAGACGCGTGAGAGAATAAAATTCTGCTACTGTAAAAAAAAAATTTATGTTAACCTTACTAATCGATATAATGCGTAATCTTTCCTTACAAGGAAACCTTGTTTCGCTTTAGAATTAGACAAAATAAAAATTATTCATAATAAGTTTAAGATAAAAATGCATTTTCATAGAAATTTGGTGTTGTGCAATGATGCAATATTAAATAGACGTTTTTGTCTGTATAATTATCGTTTAATACTCAATGAATAATCTATTCTATAATTTATTATCAATGTTTTTTTTTGTTTTTGTCCAAAACTCAAAGCGACAATCAAATGAAAACATACCGCTCGTCAAATTTCAAGGAAAGATAAGAGGTACTTAATAAATATCAATGATAAAATCTATGGCGCCGAGGTATTTTATATCAGTGTATCCGCCCGGACTGGTATCCGGACTCCCTGTTGGGTGTCTATCACTACATACATAGTATAAAACAAAGTCACTTTCTCTGTCCCTATGTCCCTTTGTGTGCTTAAATCTTTGAAACTACGCAATGGATTTTGATGCGGATTTTTTTAATAGATAGCAAAGGTTTATATATGTATAATAACATCCATTAAATAGTGGAGAAGTACTGTTATTTTTGAGGTTTCTAATGTCATGTCGTAAATAATTACATTTTTTCCGCTTACATTGCAATCGCAGGCTGAACCCTATGTACGAGTTTTATCAAAATAATGTACTAAAGTAAAGTAGTACATTATTTTGATAATAAAAAAAAGTAAAGTATTGTACACATTGAAAAGGTCTACAGAAAAGTCCGTGATGGTATATGTATATATGGTATATGTCGCGTATATTATTATCGGAGCTTTCCAGCGACGGAATAATAATAGCCTTTTTTTTCCAGCGACGGAAACAATACATAATAAAAACCTGCTTTTCATCAGCATTGCACCCGTGCGAAGCTGGGGCGGGTCACTAGTAGTCTATAAAACCACGAATATTTTACTGAAGTTCGCTGATATAATTTTGTGATGTCACATAAAAATTAAACATTTGCGCTAACTCTTGGTTTTGGTCTCTGATTTCAGTATTTTTCTTTGTTAGTTTCCTCACGATTACCATACGTTGTATTTATAGAAAAATTCAACCTCCGCCAATGAATTTAAAATTTATCTTCTAATTTGAAATTCAATTGTTTTATAAAAGAAATATGAAATCTGAAATCTCCGGTTTCTTTATTTTACCATGTGTTTGAGAGTGAGTGTTATCCAGCAATACAAATTTAAAGTGGCGATTAAAAAGAGTGGCGGAGAGTTTATTGCCAGTTCTTCTCTTCCGTTCTAAGCCCTTGATTTCAGAACTGGCGGTAAATGTGAAAAAATTAGAAGCATTCAATGTATATTTCTTTTTTGACATTCATAAGTGAACATTATGTTACCTAGATGAATAAATGATTATTGAATTTGAAAGCGTGTAAGTAAAACCGGTAATGTTTAAATTGATAAATGCATTATGGCGCGTGCTTAAATGAACTTAACCTCTGATTAAAATGTTATTATAATTATCTCATAATGATTTATGTTATCTATGCTTCTAGGCTTCAATACTATGTTTCAAACACCACAAAAATAATAATTCTTGGGAATAAAGAAAGAAAAGAAAAAAATTCCGTAAGGTTATAATGAGGTTAGACTGAGAAAACACTCTATCTTAATTTTTTCGTAATTTTAACCTTTTACGAAAGCTGTCTCTAAGTTTGTGCAATATTTTGTATTGATTCTTCGAATCTTTTGTTTCTTCCTCGATAGTCTTTCTAACACAGAAATAGTATTTGTAATCTTAACCAACAAAGTCATATTATAATTAAACATATACTTATTATGTCAGCGGATCACTCAGATACATAAGTTTGTTTATCTTATACCTTTAAACGAGCAATTCTTGTATATATATATATATATAAATATATAGGGTTTCGGGGGCCATAAATCGATTTAGATAGGAATCATTTCTAGAAAATGACATTTTATTTGTGTTTTATCAACTTAAACATAGAATTGTTCGTTTAAAGATGTCAGTCAAATAAAAACTTAAATATGAATATAATTATCTTTATTCGATAATTATATTCATATTTCATAATTTTATTAGTATGTAATTCGTACATAAATAAAATTTCCAAAAAACATGATTTATAAAAAAAAATACCGAGCTGAGCTCGGTCATCCAGGTCCTAAATATTTATTGTAGATAGGTAATCGCAATCATGGCACACGCGTAAATAATTGTTATGAGCAAGATTCGATTAACTCAATGTTTGTTTATTCACACCGATCCGATTTAAAACAAAGGTAATAAACGCAAGGTCAGCAGATAGACGTAGAAAATAAAGCGGCATGTTATAATGCACTTTTTAAAATAATATTCAGCGGCAAATTTCTTATACAAACATATTTTTTAACCTCCACTTGACATTAAGCACGTGCAAATGGTTGCCGATTGGATGTCTTCATAAAAATGTGTTCGTAAAAAAATTCTCGGGTTGTATAAATAGAGCGAGGCACATGAGTACCCGACCTACCGCACTCGGCCACCATGACTCTTTAATTCGAGACGTCGAGACCATTCGCCGCTAAGCCAACTATATTATTTATTTATTAACACTTCGTTACATGACAATATAAAAATTTAACATAGTTGAATGAAAAGGAGAGCAACTGGCGGCCTTATCGCTTTCGAGCGATCTCTTCCAGGCAACCACTACTATTATATACATAATCAGTCAGAAGTTTACAACAAGTATGGTGGAAACACAAACTGGAAACAGTTTTTCTGTCCAACAGGACGTCGAACCAATACAAATAATTCATTATTTATACTGAGACCAATGATATATATATAGCATTATAGCCATTATATTGCGCGTAAAACGTCATAAACCCATTGAAACTTCGACACTCCATAAGTAGTCGATGCAAGAAACCTGTTTTCGAGGAAAATTCTTTATTCGACTGCAGGTTGGCTGATAAAAATAATTTATAATTGTTTGGTATATGTACTGATTTTAAATCTAATTTTCTTTATGTTCTAATGTTCTTCTCATAAATATTGAATGGCGAGTTTTAATTGTTTCAACTTTCTATAGACTACATTTTAGGTTTAGGTCGTGTCCTCATTATCTCGTTCCATGAATAGAAAAATGCGCAGCATTTGTGTAAATTAATCATATTTAGTTTCACATACTTTTTGGAAGCTGCTATGTTAACATATGGAAATTTATCTTCGTCGTTTACTTATGCAAGAAAAATTGACAAATGTTAAAAGTTTTTTTCTCTTATTATAATTTTAACTGTAGGAAATAAGATCTTTAAGCTATTGTAAGATGTTTATATGATAGAAGAATTTTTATATCGTTTCGCGCTTCTGCAATATTATCTAAAAACCTTCCAACAATAAACTGCAGATATTAAACGTTCATTTGCCGATATTTCAGAAGCGATATTTCAAAATACCATAAGGTCTGGCCTTATGGTATTTTAGTATTCAAAGAATAGATCGCAAAATACGGCTTCTGTGTTGCGCCCCTCTACTCCTAAGTCCTACCTACACTCTCGTCTTTGACCACGCCCTTCTACATCAACACTTCTGTGTAAGAAAGACAATAATATTTTTTCTAAATAATATAAACCTAAAAAACACTTTAACGGTTGTGATATCTTTAATAAGTTATATAATTATTTTTTAGTAACACAAGTTAATTTAAGAATATATTCTAATAACATTTGAAAAGTACAATTCTCTAAAAACTCACCGGTGATGTTTTAAAAAGAAATTTAGCAGGCAATGTTTGGAGCGATAAAAGTCCCAATAAAACAGATGGAAAAACAAATAAAAAGTTGTCGCGGGTCGTTTCTGGAAGAATATTCTATACATTACCTTATCAGATTGTAAATTAATTAGTTTTTAAATTCAACGCCTAAAAATGCCTAAAGCCATTGGAGGTTCTATCTTCCCCCTGCATTTCGTTTAAAAATTTAATAGTAGGTTAAAACAATATCAGTATTAGTATAATTAGTAAATTATAATTGTTTTAAATTATGTGATTACCCTATAATCGATATTAACATCTACATTATTTTATATAAGTCGGGATAGTGTGTTTATACAATCAAGTTGTAGCTAATACTGATATTGTTTTAACTTTAGGAGTGTTGTGGTCTTTAATGTTCTATAGGGACGATCTAAATATGGCCCTTTATCTGTTAATCGAACTATCATAAGGCCTTATGATTATCAAAATGAATATCTTAATTTGAAAATATTATTTCATTATTATTTTGTAAGTAAACACGACTACCGTTTAGTACACTGAAATTAAACAGACAATGTTTGAACCGATAAAAGACGCAATAAAACAGATCAAGAAACAAATGAAAAATTGTGGGTGAGCTCTGCAAGAATATTTTACCGACGTTATTACTTTTTATATTCTCTTGCATTCGAACAAGTAAGGCAAATTCATTTATGTTTGGTAGAAAAATCATAAGGCGGAAGGAAATATAAATTTCAGTGTAGATTAACTTACCTCTGTTCTTATGACGTAAACAGACTCAAATACGTAACAAATGTCAATTACTTCTGTAATTGAGTAAATTTGTTTATTTCGAATTGCAATCTATCTGAGATAAATCTGAGAACAAATGATATTTATTATTCGTTTGACTCTCGTTTTTATTCCAATGTCAACTTAAATGCAGTTTCAAGGCTGAACTCGGCAATATGTTATTCCAAATTGGACGCAAATCTTATTGTTTGTGCGCTGATAATATTGATAAACGCTTGCGCCACTTTTTTAGTTAGAATGTTTATGCAGCTCACTTTTTAAAATGTTACTACCTCTTTTCCTACCATGAATATATAATAAAAATATAGAAAATAATTTTTTTTCCACTACATCTACGTGTTCGTAAAGATTTTATTTTCTATCCATCAATTAGTGGTGGGTCATGTAAGTTGTGACGCTGTATTTTATATTATTTGTAATATAAATGATTAAAATTACGCTATCAGCCAGAAAATATACTACATCTTTTCATTACTATCATATTCATAAACACAAATAAATAAACTACTATGAAAGATGTCATACATCATACATTATGTATTATAATGCTATTGATGAAAGAAATAATACAGTGCAGACCGGTCCTAGTTAAATTTGTCTCGCCCTAAATACAAATCAAAATGAGATTTAGGCTACGAATATTTGTATTCGAAGTTTTGTCATTTTAAATTTAGATTTCACTCAATGCAAATAAGGTGCCTTATTCTATTCTATTTTATAAAAGCGAATATCTTTATAATATCGTAACTAACTGTAACCAAATGCACCCACTGCAAGTAAAGTAGATTTTATATTCCCTCCACAAATTCGTCACAAATATCCCATTTAGTAGATTACAGTATCAACCTTGCGCCCCCAGAACGAGCCCCACTACGTAACCTCTAGATTATTAAGAACCATTTTTGCTTCAATTCTTGACGAAAAGCATAACAACTGAAACGCTTCTAGCACGTAACTTCAATGTCAGTGTCTAATTTTGTCGTGCTCGCCACGTAACTGTGTTATATTTGTTTTGATTCCTCTCTCTGTGTATACAAGTATATTTATGATTGACGAGATCTTTATTATCATTTCTGAGAAGTACAAATCTATAAATGGCAATAAGAAATTGCTTAAAACATGCTTTGTTTGTTTTATGCGTATTCAGCGTGAGGTGCTATTTTAAAACATGACTTAATGTCATATCTGGCTGATACCAGTTTAACATATTGTTTATTTTTAATAAGAAAAAGTACGTACTCGTTATTTTTAAAGTTGGTTCTCCGTAAGCCGACATCAAATTTCGAGAGGTAGTTTTTTGCTGTCGGATGTTGTGGAAATGCCAATTACGTTACAACGTTAGAGATAAATATCTTATTTTATATGTCAATACAACGTGATCATAGACGAACATGTTTTCGTATTGCCTCAGCAAGTGTTGTTTTGCGAGGAGAGGCTCAAACGGGCGAACTACTGTGCTAGCGGCCGAGCTGCGTTGTGCGCGCTAGGTAGATCCCACGTACGTAGAAATCGTAAGACATAACTACCCTCTGTACATTGGTGCGATAAGTATAAGTTCTGTTCTCGAAAATTCTAGTTACATTCTAGTAAAAGTATATTTATAATTCACAAGTATATGTATTATTCTAGTACAAGAGAAGCGGACAGTTTTATTATCGCGTTTGTTCGTCAGAAATATTTTTTCCTTTGTTTTTTAGTCTTACTATGATAAATATATTACTTAATGACATTAATATATGTATTTTAATTTAAAGTATGTCGGCGGGCGATCGTAACTTTTTAATAATCTAGCTTCATGTTTGTATTCGACAATGCTTTTGATGTTATTTATATCGAAATTTGTATTCGCCTAAAACTCCGGCTTTATGGTTATCTATTGCGTCAATCGTATTACGTCATACTGCAAATAAAATGACTATCGTATAATCGTATCTACTGTAATATTTATTTCGCCTTTGGCGTCATTGTCCGACTGCTGAACGCTCAGCCGAATAAATATTTTTACACTGAAACTTATTCCATATTCATTTTAAAATAAATAGATAGCAGTCTTGCACGTGTGTGTGAATTGTAGTATTCTAATATTCTTCAAAAAATATTGAAAGAATCAAAAACGAAAAATAGCTTATTTATTTAATTTCGTTGCATTAAAACAAAAACAAATACATAACATAATAATTAAAAGGGATGTAAAGGGCGGCCTTATCGCTAAGAAGCCATCTCTTCCGGGCTATTTAAACTATAATCTACTGCATACTAATATACGACTGATATCTAGTTGTTATGGTGTAAATAATGTATGACTCCCTCTGAAATAAGTAACGACGGAAAGTTTCCTCTAAGGGTCTTGTTGAGAATGCTCGGACATCCGACAGCACATGTTCTTATATGCGGACAGTTAGTAATGCAGTGGACACTGGACAGCATTCCGAAATCTGAACGCATTCCGCGGAACCCGGAGAACGAACTAGCCGCGGCCTCCGCGATAACCGCAAATACTTCAATTGGAATGTAGCAATACATCGACTACACGCCTGTCGCTGGTAGCCATTCGCCTTCTGCTTAACCGTAATTGGAATGCCAATCACAGGTATAGACCAATGTAATTAAACGATCTTACAGATACTTTATTATAGGTAAACAACTTATCTTTATGACAATAGTTCTCTTGAAACTCACAATAATCTCGTTTTAAGCGCTTCCGGGTCAATAAACCTGTCTGCGGCCTTGTCTCGTGTTTTCGAGAGCAATAACTATTTTGCTCTTGTTTGGTTGTTAGTATAATAGTTTCGGAATGTATGTACCGTGATGTTTTGTTATTGGTTCGCTGGAGTGATCTAATCACTAATTGATTGTATTTGGTATGTCGGCGGAACTGGCCGCGTCGGTGACTCACGCGCAACCGAATATTGCGACGTAAACAACCTGAGGCAGCCCTCCGAGGCCACCGCCCGCAAATATATGCATGCTTGTTTTGCCAACTATTTTTCTTGCTGACGCTAACTAATTTACTCTATAGAATTATTGAACTATATTATTATATTATCATGTTTATTATTACAAGTATTTAACGATTGACTGTACTCCACCTTCAAGTCACAGAATTCGTATAAGTAAGGTGACTTATACTGATGCAGCGAACAAATCATTAAAAAATGATAAAAGAGTTAATTACTCTCTTACTTTTATTTTTTATCAGTAAATCATATATATTAACTAGGTACTACAAAATGATACAAGTTTTAATTACATTTTATTTGAAGAATTAAATTATATGCGCATTTTATCATTAGGTTCTAGGAAATTGTTTTCGCTTTGAATTTAAGTTATGTGTGCTGTGTCACAGCACGTATATAGTGTTCTCCGAAAAAATCCCTTTAAAACCTGCCTAGCATTTGATGAATGCTTTTGTTTTTTAATACCAATACAGCCCGTTATTGTAATCACCATGAAAGCATGACCTAAATTGTTTTCCTCGAATACTACTCGACACACAAAGATTCTAGCAATAGGTTATTTTTAATACAAACATGAAAGTTAACGGAAATAATGTAACCTTTGTAATAATTCTTATAATATCTAAGGATGTATTCTCAAATTATTTATTCCAATTAATTTAGACCACGTGAAATTGTACTTTTGAACGTTTTATAAATTATAAAGATGATTGTAGTTGCCCCATACAAATGGTAGTTTCGTGGAGAATGGGCAAGAAACTCCACATTTACTATTTTAAAATACGATTTACAATATTTGTATAAATTAGTTAAATAATTAAAGGTCAAGACAATGTAATCCCAAAATAACATTACTACTATACAGGTCTATTATCGTATTGTTAGTATACATGTTCGATACCTTAGAATATTATATTATTAAAGAGTAATAAAAAAACAAGACCCTCACTTTTACACCATCACACAACACGGCCAAATTAGGTACCACTTAGTTAAATGTATTGATTACTTTTTGTTTGTTTGTTCGTTCCATTTTAATTATTGAACCTTTTGTAGTATAATGTATGATGTATTCCATCTTTGGCTATGTTTTCAGTGTATTAGTTTGTAATTATATATAATTTATAGTATTAAAGTAACAATTATGTATTGCTTATCACATTGATGAATATCGATAACAACAAATTTTCAATACAAGTAGAAATGTAGGCTGAATTTAAACGACATTTTCACTAGTTTTCCATAAGGCCCTCAGTACCTACTACTCTCTTTTTACGATCGTGACCCGAATCTTCGCTGTTTCTTTTTCTTATTATCGAATTAGCATTAATTTTAAGAAGGATATTTAGTACCACGATTCCGAATTGAGTAGTTTGGGTAATAAAAATTAATAAAACATATCTTATGTAATATTATAAGACATAAATTGAAATTGTTTATATGTTTAACCAACAGCAATCCTAACATATATCCTTGGTACTTGTAAATTGTAAGGATTAAAATAATGATTATTTTAAGTTAATCTTCTACGTACGCACTCCCTTTTTTGTACTTTAGTACTCATGGTAGATTATGAAAAAAAAATGTAGATAAATGCGATAGTCAACAATTTCAAATAAATTTCCTTATAAATGATATTATCTTAATGGGATTCTTAATAGCTCATTTATAAAAAATATGTTGATTACGTTAAAAATACTCAGATATATGGTGTGTGTTGTGTAATACAAAAGAACAAAATTTCCATTTGTTTTAATATGCAGTGTTAATGAACAGCCTACGAACGCACCATGTGAGTAAACCATTGATATCTTCATTCACAAACCGGAAACATAAATCAACGTTGGCCTATAATAATAATGGTTCTCAAGAATTCTTAATTTTTACTATTCGTGTTTAGGTGGTTAAGGTTTTGCCTATTTTGCAAGGCTGTTCGGATCTACTCAGATGGTTTGATTTTTATAGAGGTGATTATTATTTTTTGTTTGATAATATCAAATTCTGATCTAATAGAATTTACAATACATACCGTTAACCACGAATCATTTGTACTATAATGGGAATGCAAATAAATATAATCTTATAAAGATATTAGGAATTTTTGTTCCCTATAACATTATGAAGTAATTATAAAAAAAAGAAACGGTTTACAAACCCGTAAGCCGTTGGATCACTTGTTTATAGTTATACTTATCGGACTTCCATCCGTTGTCAACAGTGATCGCGTTACAATTTTTTCTATTAACTCATGTCAACAAATAACAATTTCCTAAATGTTTTAAAGGAAAATAAATTACGTGTAATATTTATTATTAAATAATACATATTTTCTTAATAATGATTAATGATTATCTTTCATTGCTGAATTAGCTAATATAAAATTCATTCCCGAAGGATATATGGCCGCAGTCGCAAACAGAAGAGCAAAGCTAATGGGATAGACGCCAATAATACTAGACAAGTTCGTCTATTTGCAGTGAAAGTGTAACTCGGGAGGAGACGTTAATGACAGTCTTACTCTCGTATCAATAGGCGAGATACCATATTTTCGTTGTTCATAAGTACTTAGTCTTGGCTTGATATAAAGATTTTTTCTCAATGCTAAAGTTTTACGAGCAGTGTTCAATAAATAATGATAATTTGATACATTCGCATACGAAAAAATATAGCAATCGAGTCTCTTTTGTTTTAAAATAGAAGCAATTTCTTGGAAGTATTCTTAAAATTAAGAGAATCAACTCATAATTGCTAAGCTTGAAAATTATTATGGAATTTCTACGGAGATGGGAAATCGAGACTTGAGAGCAACATTAGGGCTACTCCATATTCTGGGGTTACGCGCTGGTGATCTATGTATGTTCAAGCGAGGAAAATCTTCAATAAACGATACATAAACATAAACGAACGCTCTATATCGGTAGTGACTAACAAATGATTCAAAAAGTTGAAAGCATTGTCTTAACGGATCGTCGTGTTATTTTTATTGCCGCTTATTATATTTTTATAGGCAGATAAATGATTATTTCTGTAGGAAGTGGCCATAATATTATACAAATTCATTTGGGTATGAAAATAGTGTCAGCGCACTGGGTGCCCAAAATGCTTTCCGACGAACATACGAAAGTAAGGATTAGTATAAGTTCGTCCAAGATCTTTACCTATTTTGAACTCGATTCATAACTATCTATGGATGAAACATCACTTCACCATTATGACCCAGAAGATTACAAAAGAGTCTATGACTTAACAGACAAGACAAGATCGTCATATCCAACTCCGAAAAATTTAAGGCAATTATATCTGCCGGTAAGATCATCAGTAATGGCCGAATACCTAAACTACTTACGGAGACTTCTTTAGAACTTCTGACAGGTGCCGGCTTAATTAAGTTAAATTCACTCAAAGTCGGGTACCTACTGTCGGTTGTAATCATAACTATTTTATAAATGTGTAATAATCTAAGAATTTCTTTAATTCAAAATTTTAACATTGATGGACTTAATTTTAGCAATGTATCATTAATTATTTGTAGTATTTTTACTTTGATACTGTTAATATGCTATCCACATTAATGTACACTATAAAAAACATGGTGATTTCACTATACTTTGCATTACATTTTTAAAATGTTTATTCTTCTTTAATTAAAGACTTGCTAAAAACTATAAATCTCTGCGATAACGTGCAAAAACAAGATTTAATTAGGAACGATTCAAATGTGATGGAAGGCTAATTTCGTCGAAAATATGTTAATCACATTGTTATAATTTAATTCATAAAATTTTACTTTTGGCACTCAATTATCTCATTGGAGCTCTTATTATCTACAATGACGCCATAGGAAATGCATCGCTGCGCCGTCAGAACGCCAAGTGTTTGCACAAATGCAGGGTGCATTTTACGTTGCATGTACTACGTCTTAACGAATGACGCAGCTCTAAGGACGAATATTTAAGCTTTAAAACCTATATATTTTTATCATGAAGATGAGCCTATTTATAGTATTTATTTGTCGCTAGCATTTTTATAGGTGCACGAGTTTCCCTCTTGATATCTTCGCAGATACATTATTGATCATAATGGATGTTCAATATAAGTAAAGCATGTATAAAAATAATACCAAAATTGGTTTATAAAAAAACAAATACGATATTGAACGTTAAACGCTGTGCACTGTTTTTCTGTATGACTTATAATAATTAGTGCCTTATGGAAATCCGATAGAGTAAATTACGTCATTACCACCTATATAGAGTACAATAACATTCCGCGCTATAAATATCCGTTGTGCTTGAGACGCGGGGTCGGGGATAGGTTGTGGACGGAGGAGGGGGCTTCGCCCTTCGGTAGAGTTCATTTGCATTACAATGCACCCACTGCGCCTTGACGTACTATCCGAACAGTTCAATATTGTTACGTACATCGCTTTCACAAATATTGACCAGTTTACACCAATTATGTTCCTAAATATTTATATATGTATTTGATTAACGATTAAAATGTTGAATAACAGAACGAATCGTTAATTCCTGTCCTGACTGATTAAGTATTCATATGGTAAAACATTAAACAACTACGCAGTGATGTTCCCGTTTTGACGTTCACGATTCATTCACGATCGTTGTGTCGCATTCTTTAGCCTTGACCCAAAGTTTTACTCATTCATTTTCGTAATTCGAATTAGCAAACAATTCTTATTGTTTTATACTCAATACTAGTATAAATTGAATTTTTATTTTGTATTTAATCATAGGTTTGTTATTAATATTCTAAATGAATCTGGTTTTGCCTGATATTACATAATACTTTCTTGATATATGCGTTGTTTGCAGTTTCTTGCGCGTGCGTACTGAATGTTATGGGCGTTACTGCGTAGCCGCTATCGTAATGTAACAACGCAATTGCTTTTAACCTTCAGAATACTAAATATATCCGATTAATAATGCTAAAATATTGCTCCCTTGTATTTCTTTACAAATGGGAATACTATATTCATTTTCTTCACAAAACGCACACTTAAGCATTGGGGTCAGTCGCTAGGAATAAATATTTAAAGATTTAAAAACAACATTCATTTGCCGTATAAAATTATATGTTCTTAGAATTGTAGACAATATGGAAATATAATGCTAAAGATAATAAATATGCGAGCGTTCTTTATTGTTTTGCACGAGGACTGGTTATTGAGTAGGTACCTACTTACGTAAGCCGTGTGTGCAGTCGTAAATTGTAGTACGGCGATAGTACTACGGCGTGACGTTACAATACAATTCTTGTTGAACTATATTTACTATATGAAATATGCCAAATATACTTGTTTTAGTAAAAACGGCATAATTTGTTTTCATGAAATTACATCTTACCTAATTTCTTTGCAATAATAATTTGCATTATCATTTCATTTATTCCATTAGGTACATTTGTCTAATTTGGATCTTTTAACTTACTTACGTTCACTTAATTTGGAAAATAATATTAAGGAAGCAAAATAGAGATGATTATTAAATTAAGACGCAATAACATAAAACACTTATGTTTCTAAAGTGTACTGTAATTAAGCCTAACCGTAGAAGTAAATCTCCACACACACATATATATTATGTGCTCATAGAAAAAATATGTACTTTATATTTATTATTAATTCCAAGATGCATTGATCATTATTATGTGTATGTAAAAAAAGGAAGAATAACAACGCCATCTTTAATAAAAGATACCCAAGCTCTTTTCATATTATTTATTTACATTAAATATATTTATTTCCTTGTAACCCTGGTGGTTTTAACCTGAGGGTATACGATACATGACTGAGTTACGTAAGAGTTTGTATTAGTACAAGGAATTTGAAATAGTTGGGTTTGTCCTGTATTGTAAAAGTATTGTTAAAGCGACAATAAGTCACGACAGTCAATTAAACCATTGCAAATAGTGTGCAAAAACATTAGGTCGTATTGTTTACGTCTACATTCCAGGGATTCAATTTTGTATGACAACTGGGTAAATTAGATCATAAACAGTAATTTATAACATTCACATTATTTCACAGCGTTATCGTTCCATGTGGTGGTATAGCTCTGTGGGAGATCGTCAATTACTAGTTGATCGAGTATTGACCAACAATAACAGATTAATTACAAAGAATTAAACAATTCTAGGTAGGAATTAGATAAATCAGCAAGTATTTGTTGTAGGTAATCAATTAAAAATATCGTTGTCACATGTCCTGTCCTTAAATTTAAAAAATAGTATTTCATTACAAGTGCCGAAAGTCTGAAAGGAAAGGTGAGGGTTGACAGTCGGAACAAGTTGCAAGGACGGTTCCGCACATGTACTGAACAACTTTTTTTAATACAGTTGCGATAAAAATGTAATTAAACTATGTGCTTTTTTTTCTCTCCACGCAATAAATTCGTCATACGTAGATATGTAGCGACTTTTTTACTTTTCCGGTGAAATGTTATCCGAAGCATTTTGTGCAATTATAATGAGTTTGAGTGTTGTTAATTCAAATAATATATCGTCGAAATTACTCATTTTGTGCAACAAACAACTCAACACGCAAGATTTTTTTTGTAAAATGGCGCCAACCGTAAACCAATATAAGCAGAGATTTTTTTTTCTTCGCCCATTCTGGGTTGGCAAAGGGAACTATGCCCATAGAGCCAAGTCTTCAGTAGAATTTTTTTACTGATATTAAATTTAATGAGATAAAAAGAAACCTAACATAAATCCGAAATTAGTAGCTTCTTATTAGAAATATTTGCATGGTAAAGAAAAAGCACGAGTCTGTAATAACCTACATCCCGAACGCCATACGTCCCTGCAATACGCCAATTGTGTCTCCTATTTATATGGGTATGCAAATCTCTTATGAGGATTATGACGGATGCAATACTTGCAAGTATAACATAAATTGTTTTGTTTCAGTATGTCCTTCGATAGACATCCGCAATAATCCAGATCACATGCAGAAACTGCAGGACTGCCGAGTGATTGAGGGTCACCTCAACATAGTTCTTATGGAACGCGCCACGCCGCTATCCTTCGCAAATTACACATTTCCAAATCTACGCGAAGTTACCGGATACATATTGATATATAGGTAAACAAACTATGAAATATATAGTAATATAGGGCACATATACGTATCGTCTACGATTATGTTTATCTTTCGAATATGTACTATGTTCCCTGTTAAAGTATAAGAAATGAACAAATTAAAAACATCGCAATTACATAGCATATCAGATCGGAACTTTGATTTTGCATCATCATTATGACAATGCGGTTATAATTCTAATTTGTATGTTAAATTTGCTAATATCAATATCGCCCCGTAGGCGAGTCAGAGCGTATTCTTTTGATAACTTTATTAGAATGTAAGCGTTTATAAATTGTAACTGTTTTTGTTTGCTACACGTGCACGATAGTACCAGTTCTTAGTATTACAGTTGTATGTGCAATTTTTAATAAAATAAAAAACACGTCGTCGTCAAATCTTTTACGATGAACGTAGATTTTGCTATTGACAGCACATGAAAATCATCAGTATTTATAGTAATTTATGACTTAGCAATTTGATATTCAACTGGGAGGGTAGGTATAATGAGACCTAATATTACCTCGTGTCCCGGCGTATTAATTAATACTTAGAACAAATAGGTGAAATATATAAAGAAAATTGATTAATGACACCAAAAACAGTCTGTCCCTTTTATTCTCTAATGTCGTCTGTGGACGACCCTGTCTTAATTGCCTTTGTGATCTTAGTAAATTATCTATGGTTTAATGATTGGTTATAAAAATCAATGGCGCTAATAACATGACTACGTTGCTTAACATAGACTTGTTGGTATTTCTTATCTCTCTCTCTACTATTCATTGCACCCATAGATAGAGATTGGTGCACAACCAGAATTCGATCCCGTGAAATCAGGGTTGATAAACTCGGACCTGGATTGCATTGTCTATAATGTTCCTAAACTTAATTCATAACATATTAGAGTAGAAATACTGAACTATTTTCAGTACAATACATTACGTACAATATGTCCCTCTCGTTGTCAGTTCTACAGTAATTTCTAAACCATTTGTTTCAGATTACGTGGCGTACGGAACCTTGGTGAACTGTTTCCTAATCTAGCCGTTATACGAGGCCTGCAGCTATTTAAGGACTATGCCCTCGTCATCTTTGATAATGAAGGTCTTGAGGTATAAATCTTCAATTGAACTATCACTTAATTCTTTTCCATTATAATAACATTTAAATATTATTTATTACTTTGTTTTAAATAAAATATTTGATACTAAGCCATACGCGTGAAACATACAGAAGATAGAGGATCGTTTGTTGAATCAATAAACCGATTTATTAATACTTCGAAAAGCTTTTATAGCTTTGCGTGATTTTAATTATAGGTACCTAATTTAGAAATTTTGACAGATAATTTATTGTACATTTATTGTTCACTATTCTGTTTTACAGTCCTTGGGTCTTCGTTCTCTTACTCGGATCGAGAGAGGAGCGGTCCGCATTCAGAACAATGATAGACTCTGTTACATAAATACTATTGATTGGTCAAAAATAGTGATCGACGGAAGCAATAATATTATCAGGGTAATTACCAAATTATATTAGTAATGTTAATATCTAATAATACGAAGTAAAACGGCAAAAATATTCATAGGCAAATTAAATTTACGAGATGCTATATGAAGCAAAAATCTCTTCGGATGTCATATTTTTTACATTGAATGGAAACTGTTTGTGTGATATAACCATATATCGCGAGTCTCACTCGCACAATAATGCGCCCAACCAAACTTGTTTGATCGAACCGTGGGATCACTTTGTTGTAAGTTCCGTTTCGAATACTTTATGCACGTACGCGGCATGTTATTCACACATCAATAATATACGAGGAATGCTGTTTTCTCGTAATACGTTATTGATATGAATTTATAGCCATTTCAATTTAATGTTTGTACATGCTCTTAAAGATGTTTTCCGTTTTTATTAAAGAATGTTGAACATTGAATTGTTTTGAAATAAAAATAAATTCACGTCGTTATGAAAATACTGCTTTTTGTCGTGTTTTGTTTCTAATAAAACTTTGTTTTGCAGTCAAACTATGACACTCGCCTGTGCGGACTATGCCCCAACGCACAAAGTCGGTTAGAGGACCATCGGCAGCAACACTTGCAATGTCCTGCTGATCCATCTGGCCATCTTCTCTGTTGGGATGAAAAACATTGTCAAAAGAGAGGTATATTTGAGCTTCGGAATATTATCCCCTTCTAAAAACACTAAATTACTGCTCTGTGCTAAGTTTAAAGGTCTGTTATTTCAGATACATAAATACGCTGATAATTATACCATCTATTTATTCCTATTTTTTGGCATAGGCCTCCTTTAAATCCCGCTATTTCTGTCAATACTGTGCCACTCTCTGCCGTGTACCACCTGCTCTTTCCTTCTTGTCAATTCACCTTCTATTTGCTACTAAGAATTAAATTTTAACTCTACGATAATTCTTCCGCACCTGATTGACTTGTGTTATTATTTTTTGTGAAAGCCTCTTAATCAACTTGTTTCGTATCAGACACGGGCAAACAATTGTTTGCCGTTGTCTTTTAATAAAATTTCGACGTGTGTTTAAATGCTCCATAAAAATGTTGTCTTATGCCGACTTTCGTGAAGTTTATTGTAAGTTACAATCATTAGGGTGGAACTTTTCGGTGAATATATTTGTATAATCCGACGGCATGAATGTTAATGTAATTTGAATTATATTAGGGTCACGTTTTAATTCATGTCCAGAGTGTTTACTTTAAGTAGTGTTAAGACAAATGCATCGTTTAAAAACGTTTAAATAATTAAACGATAATAATCTGGAGTTTAATTTGAATCGTGTAATTAAATAAATATAATATTCATTTCAAAATAAATTTGGTGTTTTGCATGTAAGAACTTTATCCTTAATATATATCTAGACTTGCCGGAAGTTTGGATTGAAAAGATTTAAAGTTTGTTTATATAAATGGCAAAGATTTTCAATACCCGAGTGGTAGCGTACATACGCTTATTTTACTTTACAGGCTAATCTTCAGTCATCGAGCGTTTGTTTGCTAACCGTACAATTAAAGTAATGAAGCGCTTGAAGCGATCATCTGGTTCAAAGTGTTGAATAATTCTTTCAGAGTGTCCAAGCTCATGTGGAGAGCGGGCGTGTACTGAAAATGGCACCTGCTGCAACGCGACCTGTCTTGGTGGTTGTGATGGACCCCAGCCAAGCGACTGTCACGTTTGTGCGAATTTCTCTTTTCGTTATGGTGCAGAACGAACCTGCGTCGAACGGTGTCCTGCAAACACTTATGAGGTATTATTTATATTTTTAATTTCCTGATTGAAGTGTAAGGAAGTAGTAAAGATTTGTCATCTTACAGATAGTGTGAGATTAAGAGATGTTATTTATAATTGTAATTAAATATTTTTAAATGATTTATCTTATCAGCTTTTACCATAATCGATACTTTGTGTACTCATTAGTAGCTTTGTTATATATGATGAACAAACAAATATATTAATCATGGAAAATGGCCATTACTCTAAATTAACCCTGACTTAATAAAAATTTCCGCGCCGCGTTATAAAATTGGTCGGTTTATATCCAGGAGTCAGTACTGGGTTTAATTTCTGAGTTATTTGATATTTTCATTAAGACTTATGTATAATGTTTCTTTGCAATGAAAAATAATCTTGTTCAACAATTTTTTTTATCAACAGTTGGCACGACGTTGCGTATCAGAGGAAGAATGCCGGTCTATGCCAATCCCACAAGCCATGGATGGTCGAAGCCAGCCAAATATAAAGGCATACAAGATATTGGATAACAACAAATGTGTTTACACGTGCCCCAGCGGGTATATGGAGGTAAGATAATACATACCTCAATCCGATAAAATTAAAAAAAAACTTAACTTTACAAGGCAACTCTTAATTTATATCTACAACATAGTTATTTGTTATGATCATAGCCTATAAAAAATAAGGGTATACCTAGTGGAAACACTATGTCTTTCTGTCCACGTCGAACACATTTGCAACTTACGTATACATACCAGTAATAATTTTTGATTCACGAAAAAGAACAAACTAAAATTGTGGACAATAAAGTACATTATAATTAACATAAACAAGTACAATCAAAGCCGTTTACGACGGCGTTTAGAACAGCAGACCGGTAAGACCAAAATCAAAGGTCCCGGCTGAATTCTATTATATGTATTAGGTACTTAATAACAATGTCGTTGGGTTTTACAACCAAATATGTAGTAGTCCCTTCGTTGTGATTATAACTGTAATTATTTTTTTTTTTTTTTATTTGGACCACAAAATTAGGACAAGAACATTTCAAAATTAACATAGATACGAAAATATAAAAAGCGGTGTCTCCCCTAAAACATGTGGACACGACCAGCAAATTATAATAAATGTCAGAGCTATCAACGATTTCTTTCGTGCTACTGGAGCAAAACTAATACCCGCATGCCAATTTATTAGAAGTACTAATCAATAGTCATAACTGTTATCAATAACATTCCTTTAATAAATTTCAAGTCTATGTACTATCCTATTTTAGACGAGGAATTTCAGGTATATTTATTAAATATAAGCCAATAGCCTACAATAGTCAAGCCAATAGTCTTTATGTAATAAATATAAAATTTTGGAAAATTTCAGTATTTTTTACGAATTTATGAAATTTAAAGTTCCCCCCTCTTTTTTGTGTCAAGTCCTAATGATCATTAATTTTAGTAGTCGTTACTTCTTTTAGACACCACGTGCAGATAATAAAAATCTTAATTATTAATAATTCAGTCACAACGGTTTCTCTTTAAATATTTAAAAAACGCGGCCTTTTGTATGCGTTATAATTAAATAACATTTTTATTATCTGCATTACATTAACATTTATCTGCACGATTATAAAAATGATAAAAAGATTTATTGTGTATAAATATTATGATTCTATTTTTTACGGAAGTTACGACCATAACTCTTGGCATTAAATGTTATTCTTTCTTTACAAACATTAACTTTATTAATTTAATAAAGGGATTAATTAGATGCTTAATTAGGTAATTATGTTCTAATGAAAAGCATTTAACTTTTGCTCATTTAAATAATTCATGAGGTGGAAGAATTTAATACCACATTATAATTAATTAAATTTATTTACCCGTAAAATAGCTATTAATTTGCGAAATACATTATTTATATATTCCTTCTTATTAAGCATTAGCATTCTATGAAACGTATTAGGGTAAGATAGTAAAAATCTATTTTTAGTTAGGATCTACCTAGACCATAAATTTAGCAATTTAGTTACAACGCTGTGCAATATTTTTTTTAAATCCCAAAGGTAGATCTTCCTGTAACACCGAAGAATATTGCTTTATTCTCAATTATAATATAGAGTGTCGTGGTGTCAGACAGGGGAGCCGCACAATTCACTATGTAAGCCGTGTCCTGCCACTGGATGTAAACAGGACTGCGAAGGAGGGAAAATTGATAGCGTCGCATCAGCTGAGAAGTTTCGTGGCTGTACCCACATACGAGGTGTTCTGGAGATCGCGTTACGGGCCAGTGGAGGTAGGACATAGTTATGTAAATTGGCTAAGAAGTTTATTTGACTAGTAACAAAGCGGTGGCCAAAAAATACAAGAAGTTACTATGGACGCTAGTCCGATCGTATTTATGCTTTGTAGAAGGAAAAACCTTGAATTTCCATATAAGTATGGTAATAGAATAGAATACAGTGTCCTTACTTTAAGTTTCTGGATGATTTTATCAAAATTATACATATTTATAGTTTGATGTGGGATAAATAAAAATAAATAAAACACAATTTTTAAGACTACACATTTTAATTCAATTGAGTGCTATGTATAGATGGATGTATAAAAGGGATGTTAGCAGTCTATTTTTCATACAGAGCGTTTCAATTCAATTTTTAAATCGCGAAGTATTAAAAAATATATACATAATATCCTATTGTATCATCAAACGTAGTTAAAAATTAATAATATTTTTTTTCTGTTTTAACTATGATCTGTGAGAATTTTAAAAGTATGTATTCACGTATTTTTTTTGCTATTAATTTGATATAGTTTTCATAACCCGCTTTCTTTAATAAAATTGGCTGGCATCAAGATTATGCTCAAATTTTTTGGCAGAGGTATATATAATCTGTTTTATAATTCATTTTCCGATTGGTTGGATTTCCGAAAGTAATCGCACGGCCAGCTCCACGAGCTTATTTAGGATTACGCTTATTAAAAAAAATAAACACATGATGTCTGACAGTAAATTCATTCAAAGTTTTGTAGTTGTTTGTATAATCAGTATATTTTAATTGTCATTTACTGCAGGTAATACAATGGCCGTATTAGAAAACGCTCTCGGCGCGATTCGTGAGATTGACGGGGCGTTAAGAGTAGTGCGCTCTTATCCACTCGTATCGCTCATGTTCCTCAAGAATCTAGAACGAATCGGAAGAAGTACCACCGACAAGTGAGTGTAATGTCAACGACATCACTTTATACTTAATTTACAAGAGAACTAAAAATTATTCAAGTTTCACTATATCTATAATTTTTGGTTATATACTTATTTATTTTTTATTATTTATTTTGCAAAATAATATAATATATCACAGTATGTTTCATTAGAAAACCGCTGTGGTTTGTATTCATGTAACCATACCAGTCTTGTTTAGGAGCGCGACAAATGCATAAGAAGTAGTATGATAACTTCATCACAAGTGTGATTTTGTTTAGTTATTAGAGATACAAAATATTGTGTTAATTTCAGGTTTAGTTGTTAGAAAAAAATGTGTAAAATTGGTTTTTAGAATTTAGTGAATAAATAAAAACAAAGAAATAAATCTTTTCTATAGGGGACAAAGTCTTCACATCTTCAACAACCCAAACCTTGAACTGCTGTGGGATTGGAGCACGGGCAAGAAAATACAAATAATGTCGGGCCGACTTTTCATACATTTTAATCCGAAGCTCTGCTTTAGCCAGATAGAAATGCTCAAGAATATGACGTTGAGCCCAATGACAACATTCACTGATCTTGACGTTTCCAAAGACAACAACGGAGACCAGGCTTCTTGTAAGTAGAATAAGTGTAAGTAGTTTATTATATTTTTAAGAATTAACTTGTTTTGGTTGTGAAGACGGTGAGATTCTCAGCAGAGTTATGTAGGGGTAAAAAAGAATTGTCAAGAGAATATAAAGTTATGTGTATCACTAAAAAATAAATATCTAAAAGTTAAGTGTTAAAAACTTAATATTTAGTACATATATGGGTTCCACGTCGTACCCATGGATGGATAAAAATAATAATTTTATTTATTTTAAATTTACAGGATCATAACTTGCTTATATTGTATTATTCTTTGATTTCAACCCTTTTACAGGTTTCCAAGACTCGCTTCATCTGAAGGTCCATTCTCTGGTGAACCGTGTGGCGATACTAACTTGGGACATGTATTGTTCGGAGGATACTCGCAAATTAATCGGATACTCCATTTACTACATACAGGCGGAACATAACGTTACATTCTATGGACAGAGAGACGCGTGTTCGGATACGTAAGTATCTCTTTTTTCACACTTCTCACTTAGGGTCCTTCAAAAAAGCGTACCAATTCATAAAAGGCCGACGCACTTGCGAGCCGAGCAAGCTCACTATCACTTAACATGAGGAAAGCTTAAAAATAGAACAAGAAATAATTTTACTTGAATCAAGTTTAATTTACTGCGGATATTTATCAAATTATTAAGTTTTTTGGATTTGGATTTTGGATTCGTTAGGATTTTAGATGTTTCGTCCTTACTTTTGGCTATCACGAATTTGTTACTCTTTAATTGGTGATTAAATCTTTTCTGTATACAAAATTATACAAAAGTTTGTTTATGTATACACAGATAGGAAAGCTTCCGCTTACAATAAGGTAATACACATTCAATTGTTTACGCAGCGATATATTTTATTATAAATTGCAGCTGGAGCGTTCTCGATATAACGATTGACGAGGTCCGTAATACAACAAAACCGTTGCCGACTAACAAAAAGAAGTTATTGGCAAACCCTTGTAATGACGTCCAACCTCTCTTCTACCCACTCACACAACTACAGCCGTTCACTCGATACGCGGCCTACGTGAAAACGTACACAACAAGGGACAGGAAAGGCGCACAAAGTCCTATAATATACTTCACTACTATGCCGGGACGTAAGTGATTTGGACTAATTAATGCGAATTATACTTTAAACCTTTGTCTGTACTACTTCTTCTAACTTCTAGACTAAAGTTTAAAACAGAACTGTGTAATTACTGTTTGATGGTTACAATTACATTTTTATATAGCTGCCCCGCGAACTTCGTTTCTCCTTATTGCCTAGCCTACCTTTTTAGTATAGTTTAGTAACATGGAATACTTTGCTATGCTACCCCAGAGACTGTTCGGTTTTCCGGAATAAAAACATTAGGTTGTTCTGTGAATTTTTCTCTATATGAACGTCAGAGGTCATGTCATAAGTTTTTAATTGAAAAAATAAAGGATAGTGGTCAATTGTAGAGAATGAAAATTATGGGTTGCATTTATTTTTTTATGTCGTTACATAAAAAAATAAAAATTTCCGATTCTCAAACCTACTAAATATACATAATAAATTTCATAAGAACCGGTCGAGCCGTTTCGGAGGAGTATGGGACCTAACATTTTGACACGAGAATCTTATATAAAGAGATAATAAAGACCAAAAAAATACCTTCGCGGTAAAAAGCGCAACGCGTGTTTCATTTTGTCAAAGTTCCTGGATTCGTTAAGTTTGTTTTATATAGTTCTCATATAATAAATATGAATTTATTTTAGATCCTAGCCCACCTCGTAGTGTGACAGTAGAGAATCTTCGAGAGCATGCGACTATTATTAAATGGCAGGCGCCGGTGATGCCTAATGGCACGATTGAGTCGTACCGAATAGAAGTACAGGCCAACACGTACAACCAGCACAAAATATTGACTGACAATCTTAACTACTGTAGCAATCGTAAGTAACATTTTCTTATAGTATGGACCAAATTGTAGGACTTTTTGTTTGTAGATTTTTCTCATATAGACTTAACCGCTAGTTGTATATCTGAATATTGTCTAAGAATTCAGGGCCACTTATTATTATTATGAGCCATTATTGCGAGCCTATTGACAACTTACAACGGTTTTATGTAAAATTCGTACCACGAACCCGCGACTATACCAAATTTTGACCGCTTCGAGACAGTTACTTTTTGTTTGTTGTATCAGAGTAATAGTTGAAAACTATAAAATTTAATGTTTTAATTAAAACTAGTTTAAAAGTAAGATTAATGAGATATACTATGTATAGTTGTATGTACGAATGTTGAAGAGTTTTATTTTGGTTTAATTCTGAGTTAAGTGTCAAGTATTATAAATTAATTATTAAACTGGATTGAAAAATATTAAATTATTCATGGTAGATAAGAAAGAACGAAAATCCACTTCTACGATTTTATTTAAGCAATTTTGACTATAATATTTCAAACCAATTTCTATATAGAAACCACAGACAAAACTAGAATTATTTCGTTCGGTTTTGCGATTCCAATATGGTACAGATTATAACATGTCATGGTACGAAACGATGCTATTGAATTTAGGAACCTAAACTCATCAGCATCTCAACTGGATTGTTTTAAGAAAGCTCATGGCTATATTTAGGCCCCTGTTCTGTTTTGTGATCGCTTTTTATATTCTTTGAATCTAATCTTTATACTTAATAGGAAATATACTCAGGAGGATATAAACGCATTTAATGAATTTAGAATCGTTTAAGTTGTTTAAAAATCCACCCCCTATAATAAAATCGCTTGAACCTTTAGTTTTTTCCGTTTTTCTCTACTGTGTATAAGGATTATGCCGAATACTCTTATTGAGAAATATACTATGTATTCAATAGCAACTGCATTAGCCAATATGATAGCGGTTCGCGGGGAGGAACCGGTCGAAAAGAAGGAGGACCGAGTGACAGGTGACGTCAAAAGTGAGACATGCGCATGTAAAGAGGAAAATAAACCCATTGTGCGTTTCAACACCGAGGCCGAAGAGGAAAGAGTCGAGAGTATTGACTTTGAAAATGAACTGCAGAACCATGTAAGTAGACGTCGGCAATACTGACGTCATCAATTAGTTTGTTGCATCAGCCATTTAATTTCGACTACAGAATCAATCGATATAGGAAATTAAGATTCAAATTTTAGTGTTGCGATTAATAACTGTTAATAATAATAATAATGACTATACAGTCATAATGATTATCGACCATTGAATAGTCGTTAATTTATAGATCTAGCTCATTGGAAAGTTAAATAAACCTCTTAATGGTCAGAACTCATTTGCCTTTAAAGCCATTGCCATATAAAATTTTAAGATTTCTACTATCTCCTATAAAACATCAAAGCTATACTAGAAATCTAAATTGCCGGTATTCACTAAATAAATTGTATCTATATAGCTATGAGGAGGTAGATTTACTAACATAAACTTAAAAAAAACCTGTAGTAGTAGTTTAAAGTTTTAGTCCTTACAAAAATTACTAATCAATGCCGATTTGTATTATTTAGTCAGGTACTGTAAGAAATCCTCTCTAAATCCGATCCCAAAGATGTCCACTATAGGTACGATGATATCTGGTCTCCATATTAATAAATAAACCACTTATCCTGCTAGGTGTATGTGAAGCAAGGAAGCCGCTCAAGTCAATCCAATTCGAATCGCGTGCGCCGATCCATTGACACCTCAGTGAACAGCATGCTTGTCATCCTCAGCGAAATTCACGAACCGCGTCTCGGATACAACTACACCAACGAAACTGATGGAGGTATAGTCATCTCGCTCTTTCGCTTTTAACTCCTGAATAGCCCACCACCGAGATATTAGGGTCCTGCTTAGTAAACTTACTTCCTTATATAATTATATTTATTTCTAAATGTAAACGTAACAGTTGATTTAGAATTCAAGACCAAAAAAATTCATAATCTGCTACGAACACTTATAAACCAGACTAAAGCCATCGCTATATCCTTATTAGATACCCCGCGTTTTTCATTATGTTGTCATTTAACACTCATCCATCAACGTAGTATAATAATTATATAAGTATAAATATATACTGAATGATTACTTATCTATTAATATTCATGGGTAACATGATCGCTTTCCAACTCAGTTAAACTACAGCATTCATTCATTAAATCATCCTTACACATCTTAACGTACTAATAATATTTTCAAAGAAAGCTTATCCTTCATTCCCAGCTCATCATTTTTGCTTTTTCATTATATTTCAGTAAAATGCAGTCGTGAGAAGTATAACAATTGCGTCATTACGGAACTTAAAAAAGGTTAAAATTGGCTACTACTAAACGTATTTATTGCATGCTGATTTTAGTATATTAATGGGAAGTTGAAAATATTATCGTTACTTAAATAGCACCGCTTTTGCATGTCATTTATCATACAAACTTTAACATAACTTGGTCGAATTCTGCCATTGTAAGTTGGTGGTGGTCGTGTTGTCGTTATTTTCATTAAAATACTATTAAGTTTTTTTTCTATTCACTTACGGTTATCTACATCAGATTAACTGCGAGTTGGATACGAAAGTCAATAAAGATATGTAGAGATGTTTATGCTCTGAATCTTACCGCGTTGGTCAATATAGAAATTAAGTTCCTCATACATTTTTGAAACAGGCACAATTTCATGCCAGTGGCCCTACAACCCTTCATAGAACTTTTGCATGGATCTGTTTAGGTGATCAGCCTCCTGTGAAATGCGCCCTCCGTAAATTCAGCACCCGGGCGTTAAGAAGGACTTTCAGTAGAGTATTTGCACTAGTATTATGAACTGAAAATTGTTACAGGCTACGTAAAGTCCCTATACTATGAGGTGGGTGGGAATCAGCGGTCGATATTCGTGGAAAACCTTCGCCACTTCACATGGTATACGGTCAACGTATGGGCGTGTCGTAAGAAGCACGACAACGAAACAGTCGACGATTACAATGAGTCGTGGTGTTCAGAACGGGCATTCTACAATTTCCGCACTTTAGAAAAACGTAAGTTATACATCATTAAGCTATACAACTCAGGAATGCTCTGAATTTAAATTTAAAGAAAATCTATACTTTATTAAATACTAAAAGTTATGACAAACATGTATTATAATAATAAAATTGTCATAAATATATAAATATTAAAATGGTGCTATCCATATCGTATGTGGATATAATAAGTGAAATAATTAAGTAAACACAACATTTGTTCACAAAAATTTTATGCAAAACTATAGCTACGTGTACGTCTAAGGTATTTATTTAGCCTCTGTCATCAGCGGCAGTGGACGTATGAAAATACCCGGGTTTATACTGACCTTTTATTTATCGACTGCAATTGTGAAACTTATGTGATTATTCAAGAAAGCTAATTGATAGTTTTACTGGATAATATCAGGTATAGAATTGTTACATGTTTTGCAGTAAACGCCGATATTGTAAGCAATGTACGTGCTGAGATTGTTATGTCCAATAAAACGCTTCCCGAAGTGAACGTGACGTGGACACCTCCAGAGGATCCTAATGGCTTTGTCGTGGCCTACAACGTCTATCATTCCAGGGTAGCAGATAATAGCCCGGTAATACTTTATATATATTTGACCTGGTTTTGTTTTTAGTTTGACCGATAATAGTTGCGTGTGAGTGAAATGTCATCGAAATTCAATTTCTGATACGTTCTTTTTCACTAAGTTTTACAAGCATCTGCTCATTTAAATAAATGAAAATTATTTTGAATAACTGTATCATATATGTATAAAATAATAAATTCTATTATCATCACTCTTATATGAGGTGAAAATCAAAACTAAAAAAAAATTTTTTCAGGAACAATTGGATATTGGATTGACAAGCTGTATCCGATCTGATGATTACGAGAAAAATGGGCGGAGCTTCGTTATAAGAGCCTTAGTTTCTGGCAACTACAGTATACGCGTCACACCACTTACTGTCAGTGGAGCTGGGAATGTCTCCTCGGACGTATACATTTTTATACCGGTAATATTTTTTGTACATGTGTTACAATCTAAGATAAAGTACTAAGGGTATTAACAACCAACGTGAAATTTTTATAATAGGTCTGGCTTAAATCTATGACTAACGGAATTCAAGCTTTCTCTAGGCCCGTCTTGGATCAAATAATCCTATGGATTTACAAAGAGAGAAAGATCTACTAAAATATATAAAGATGCATTATTAATGTTATTTCAATCTCATTGTAAACGTTGTTTTATCATCATAGATAATTAGACTTTAAACAACTTATATAAAAGAAATGAATGTAAGTTTATGACATTTTAAAAATTTCACAGTTTTCGGTCAGCGAAGTATTATTATTTATATTATATATATTATGTTGTACTAAAAAACAAAGAAAATATCACTTTGTTCCCTTAATTATAGTTTAATCTCTTTTATACAGGACGCACGTGCAGATAGTAGTTACGACTGGGTATGGGGGGTGGTGGGGGGTTGCGCTGTTGTGGTTTGTGCGGCCGCATTGGGCACTTGGTACGCCCGTCGCGCTCTACAAACGCAAGACAACAATAAACTCTTCGCGCGAGTCAACCCAGAGTACGTGTCGACCGTATACGTGCCCGATGAGTGGGAGGTGCCGCGATCGAGTATCGAATGTGTACGCGAACTAGGACAGGGCTCGTTTGGAATGGTGCGTATAATGTACAATGGAAAACTTATTTGATATGACGATAACGATATGATAAATAGGGGAAACAAAAATGTATAATTAAAAACTATATCATTAAAAAATATTCTTTCTTTCCAGGTTTATGAAGGTATCGCCAAAAACTTAGAAAAAGGCAAACCGGAGACTCGGTGCGCTGTGAAAACTGTCAATGAACATGCCACTGACAGGTAATATTTCATTATTCTTCTGTGTACGCTTTGTTAAATTTCTTTGTTTATTTGTTGTGTTGATAGGACAGAAAATATTGTTTTCACCTTTAAATTAAATTTAAATACTTGTTTCTTTAGCCTATGGAACTGCCATTAGCACCATTTTCCAATTTTGTAGGGAGCGCATCGAGTTCCTAAACGAGGCTTCAGTAATGAAGGCTTTCGACACTTTCCACGTGGTACGCCTCCTGGGCGTGGTCTCTCGAGGACAGCCGACTTTGGTTGTGATGGAACTGATGGAGCAGGGAGACCTCAAGACGTACCTCCGTTCGCACAGACCTGATGCAGATTCTTCTTTACCCAGGAAGGGACCCGCACCAAGTCCGCCAACTTTGCAGAATATACTGCAGGTACATACGTATATGTGAAACTAAGCTTTTTTTTACAAGTTTGCACATCTTGACATTTCTATTTAAAACACACACCCAACATACACACCATCACGTACATACCCACACTTTTACACCATCACAAACACAACCAAATTAGGCTTAGGTAAATAAATTCAATCACAATTCGTTAAATGTATTAAATTCTTTATGTTTGTTTGTTCCCTTTTTTGTAGTAATGTATCATGTATTCCATCTTTGGCTATATTTTCAGTGTATTTGTTTTTAATTATATATAATAATAATAAGTCTTTATTCATTTAAGTTGGTACATAATTATGTATATATAATTTATGTTAACAGTACCCTGAGTTAATCTGTAGGATTACGAAATAAATAAATAAATAACTCAGGGTACTGTTATGTTTAGTTTGCCATCAAAGTTGTTTTAATCCAGAAAATGCTGCATACTACTGCCTGTGTGTAACATGTCAAAACATCTTATAAAAATGTTTGAAAATTTATCAATTTTATTAATAATTCTCAAATACAAAGAGGGGTCATTAGCTTTCTTGAAGATGACCAATAAGAAAATCCCGACAACACAGTTGTCATCTGTTAGTTAGTAGTCAGTTGTTGTTCTAATGTTTTTTTAATGATTGTAATATTAATTTCAGATGGCTATAGAGATAGCCGACGGTATGGCTTATCTATCGGCCAAAAAATTTGTGCACCGTGACCTAGCGGCGCGCAATTGCATGGTCGCCGGGGACCTCACTGTAAAAGTAGGGGACTTCGGAATGACCAGAGATATTTATGAGACTGATTATTATAGGAAGGGCACGAAGGGGCTCCTGCCCGTTCGTTGGATGAGCCCTGAAAGCTTAAAGGACGGGGTGAGTTATCCGCATATTTATTTTAAAATTAGTACATTTTTTAATTTATTTTATACTTGATATTATAAATAAATTACAAACGTGTACACGTAACACAGACAGATTTTATCCTGTTTATTAAATTAGAGAATACATTGTTATTAAGTCATCTTAAGGCACCATGTTACTCTTATTTTGTTATCTATATTTTTTATTTTTTATTTCAGGTGTTCTCAAGTAACACAGATGTATGGAGTTATGGTGTAGTTTTATGGGAGATGGCGACACTTGCTATGCAGCCCTATCAGGTGTGTATTTTGTCCTTGTATCTCTGATATAACTCTTAATGTGACAGTATTAAACATATAACTTAAAGATTATGATTCAACTACCATTTTCATTTTTCAAAATCTTATGCATCTCCTCTGTAATCAATAAAAAATCATAGCTTAGAATCGTCTCGAATCGATTTAAATTACTTTAATTTCACTCTTTTAACTGAAGCATACCTTCGTTTCTTTCTGGTCCATTATGTGTACACTATAATGAAAAGAGACGGAAGACATGCAGATTCTTATAAGTGAGCACATATTTTTTTACGAGAATCAAAAATAAAGTCAAGTAAAAGTATTAAATTGATATGAGAATAATAAAATGTTGTTCTAAATTGTATGCAAAGGTATTTAATGTAATGGCATTTTTTTCCTTACCAGGGTCTGTCGAACGAGCAAGTTCTCCGTTACGTGGTAGAAGGGGGGGTAATGGAGCGTCCGGAGCACTGCCCCGACCGTCTGTACGAGCTGATGAAAGCCTGTTGGGCCCACAGACCCACGTCGAGACCCAGCTTCCTCCAACTAGTGGCGGAACTGGCCCCCTCAGCCCAGCCCTACTTCCGGCATAGGTCCTTCTATCACACGCCGCAGGGTCAAGAAATGTACGCAATTCAGAGGACTGCTGCAGGTATCTGAATTTATCAATTCACAGAAATCCCTTTATCAGTATCCATTTCAGCATTTTACGATAATAACATTACATGATTTTTGAAGCGTTTAAACCGATTACAAAAACACAACCATAAAACTTTCCCATTTCTGTCTTAAATATCACTTGAAGGTTCATTAGGATTAAAGTTCACATATTTACAACGAAAGTTTATATACGAATAACCACTTATGTAAAGTAAATAGCCACCACTGACTTGATTCGGGCAAATGATAACAAAATACAATTAGACTTCTGTAGTCTCCGGTTGTATAATTGGTTGTTCTTTTGTTTGCACGATCATGCCGTCAGACGCTAGTAGAGAGCAGACGGCCTCCACCTAACCGTAAGTGGTACCATTTGCATGCTTCCACTCTCATCAGCACATATTTTGTTATCATTTCCTGTCAATAAAACCATTTAGTATGGTTCTCATTGTACCGCACATGTGCTATGTATACTTTTTATAACTTATAGATGCTTCTGTCCGGCCTAGACTGATTCAGTTTAAATAAAACTTCTTTTACGTTGTATATTATATTAATATAACTCGTTTGGAGTGTTACCCGTCGACTTGATTCGTCAGTATCTAGCTATACGTTGGAAGTTTTATTTAAATGTGTAGTTCACGCGTAAACTAGAGACAATATTATTATGGTTCAGAAACGGCGTAAACTTTCGCCGTTCTATAGATTGCTTCTGATGGCATGACCTCTGGCTTGTATTGGTTTCAAACTGGTCGCTTAGATATCATGCGATTTCAGGTTTATTAAGCCGATTTAGCATCTTATAGGAGTAAGAAAACGAATACATTTACATGGGCATGTTTCGATTTCCAGAAGATGATACCGAGGTTCAGGAAATGAACGTGGGCGCTGTAGCGAGCGGGTCCGGTTCGAACCTGTTCGGGGTGTCGGGGCGCCTGGCGTCGTGGGTGCGCGAGCTGTCGTCTCTGCGGTCGCGGACGTCGGACGACGCGGCGGCGGAGCCCTTGCAGCCCCTTCAGCCGCCCAACGGCACTCTGCCCCGGCCTCCTCCCTGTTAGCGGAACACATATCCCTCCACCGTATGTTGACGTTTGCATTTCACGACAATCTCCAGCAGATCTTAATGTCGATTCGAGAAACGTAAACGACATCAATTTGTATATATTTTATTACTCCTGTTGACGTATACGTCCTTGTTACTATGAAATTATCGAATTTCTTACATAGTCTGATGAAATGGTGAAATGCAAGTGTAGTGGGACGATGCGGTGGAAAGTTGATGTGGAGTGACGTCACGAGCGACCGTGTGTCGCGATTTATCTACCTCAAGCCGTAATCCGGCTCTTCGAATCATAGCTGTAAGCGTAGCTAGTTAATTTCGTTTCTATCGCCGCGTTGTTTTATTTATTTTATGTTACTGCGAGACATTCTCACACCAGCGCATCTCACGTCTTGCACCCGCATATTTCGATAAGCAACGATAACTATTCCGATAATGCATATAATAGTACAATTCGCCGTGTGAGAGTGCATCTTGCGACGATATACAAATATATATGTTCGAAAGCCGTTTTGGCTTAGTTTAGTCGATTGCGTTGCACGACGCGATCAGTGAGCGGACTAGTATTCGGATCGGCAAGTCAATCTTCTCTGCATTTATAGTCATATTGCGCAGAGGGGCGCATAGCAGATGACAAAGTAGAGTATTAAAGGCAGAGTAAAGGCGTCGTGCAGAGTAGTTCCATATCAGGGCCGGCGCGTGACGTTCGCCGCCCAATGATGAATCCTATATAGTTTACCTCAGTAACATAGTTGTATCCATGTCGTTTATGACGCAGCCTATTATCGTTAAGTTATCGTATAAGGTGTAAATGTGAAAAATTACATAATTTACTACATAAGATCGTGTACAAATTATTTTTATTTCGTTTATAGTTAACTTTTCCGCATAGTGCGTCCATATGAAGTGGCAATGCTGTCGGTCATTTTGTTTTAGTGTGTGAGTAGTGTGCTAGTCACGAAGAGGGGCATGGTCAGGCGACCACTCCGCTCCTTGACTAAATACTAGGCATTGCCGCGAGAACTCAGACTATATCGAATCCAAAAACATTTTATTCGCGAAGTTCATCGCGAATCCTCATTTTCAGGACTGCCAGTCGCGTCAGATCATATTGTACCACTATATTTCGAGATTATACAAAATTGTATTTAGATACCTATATATTTTATTCATATATAAAAGTATAGATTTGCAGCTACTCAGAAAAAGTGTTACTCTCCATGATCAAAGGCTATTTTTTTCCATACATAAACACTAGAAAAAATTTGTGTTGTATGCTGTTTCCGGCAACGCACGTAGCATAAGCAACATTAAATTATATACTATTTGTATACACTTATTCGATCTGGCAGCCCATTTAAGTATGAACTACAAAGCAGCTATTCTTAAAAACAGATAATGTATAAAAATTTGTTCCAAAGACTATTTCCACGAGTATTTTTGTATGCGTATGTGGTACTAAAATATAGCAATTTGCTACAATACTAGTGAATTGTCAAAGGTGGATCCTGCGTGGGTGGTCCAAAGTTATTAGTTGATGTTTAATTTAGATTTATCATGTAATTTGTAATTCAAAATCATATATGTAATTTGAAGGCCTTTTGTAATTTACTATCTAAAATACTTCTATGTTGTACACTAGTAGAACTAGTCTTTGTAACTAGTATTTTTCGTACTCGGACGTGATTTTCCGCCAACGAACTGGCAACACACAGAATCTTTTTAAGTCGCGATAGCAGCTCATGATGTGTTACATTCATAAATAAATTACATTTCACAAATCTGTTTATTCCACCAAAGACTTTATATTTGGGCCAAATTATTATTTTTTTAATTTTTTATACAAACGTAATATATATTATATATCACATATATTACGTTTGTAAAAACTAGCAAGTTCTACATTTTATTTTGTCACCCAAATTCATTGGTATAACGTATACGTGTACTCGATACCCAAAGTCTAACTCAAAATTCTCAAGAACAACATATTATTTGTTGCCAGCTAAAATGTAAAATCGTAAAATTTGTAGTATTAATTACTATTATACATATTATTACGATATATGAAAAATATACATATTGCTACTTTAAAATATAGACTAACTACGACTTCGTAAAATGTCTATTATAGAATATTTAAATTTTTTTTTTTTGCTATGGTTCAAAACCATTTCCGCGTTTGCCGATAATTTGTGAATTATGGTGTAAAATGCGTTAAATATTTTTATAGAAAAACACCAAATTACGCACAAAATATTGTAAGGCAAATGACGTAAAATTATTACAGAATTTTGTAAGTTAGATTTTCTACTGCATACTTTTTTTTTCACTAGCTGATTCAATATAATTAAAATATACGCTAGAAACATGTAATACATTAAAATATAATAAGCCAAAGTAGACTGGGATATACAACAATCATAGACACGGACCGGTAGTGTATAGAGGTCCGAAGCAAACCGACTTATGTGGTTTTAAGGGTATTAACGAGTGCCTTCAGAAATCCAGCCTTCAATGGAATGCCGGATTGTCGATTGTGTTAGCAACATAACAGCTATCTATGAATGATTGCACTTCACTTATACTTTGTGTTGTATATCAGATGCGTTTCACCTATTTATTGTTTAGAATCAATTTAACCACAATTATGAAAACGTAAGATAAAGCCTGCATCACGTTTTAGGGCTATTCATTTAGAATATCGCGACGAGAAGCGTTCATTTAAAGTTCTAGAAATGCACATTAAATATCGATGTCGAGGGCTCAAGGCACGTTGCATTAGTCTGCACAACTTGTTTTCTTTCGCTATTCCGTTTTGAAAGTTAATTAAAAGATAAAAAAAAGTTTATTTTTGTATTGCATAGTGCCTTTTGCTCAATTAATTAAATTGTGTATTTAACTATTGTAAGTACGTGTTTTTATATAAGAATTTCTGTATAAACAAGTCAGACTAGCGCTTTTCGCAAGCCGGCTGCCGCCATGCGGCTTCAGTTCCTCTATAGTCGAGCCCGCCGCGGAGCTCCAACGGTACATTGTCATAAGTGTAACAATATTTTCGGCAATGTACGTTTGGCGCAACCACGGAATGTCTCGCACAACGTTGCCTCACACAGGGTTCCCTGCGGGTTATACAATAGCGAAAACTGACTCATATTGAATGCAACAGTATTTGATTTTATTGTGATGTCAACTGTAAGGCAGAATTTGTACCTCATAATTATTATTGACTGATTATATAATTTCCAAAGGATGTGTTTCTCGTGTGATTTGTGTGCGTGTTTAAGTTCTTGTGAAGTGTGAGGGTAGCGTTGTGCTCTATGCTCAATTTAGAAACAATTCACCAAACGAATGAGATAGTGTATAATTTTTATATTTAATGAAAACCGAGTACCTATTAATAATAATTTTAATATTTATATTAATAAAAAATTATAAAAATAAATTTATTTAATGGTTTTAATAAAATTCCTATGTTAATGTAATCAATGTTTAATTTAAATAGAATATGATTTAAATTGTTAAAAAAGAAATATATTAATCTAAAGTATAGGCTTGTAGGTAATATAAAACAACAATAATATAACTTCTCAAAAATGTTTGGTAAAATTCTTGATTTACTTTGTACGTAATTGCTTCAAATCTAATTTTAAAGGCTTTCTAAGTATTTTTATAGTTGGCTTGCATTCACAGGGCTTCGCTTTAGCGTACTGCTTTATTAAACAAGCCATATAGAAACATCCCTGTTCACTATTGTGCTTTATATTTTTTAAATTTTCGATATAATATTCAGGAAGATTATGCTCCTCAGCACCCAATAGTATGACTTCTTTATAAGTCCAAGACGGCCAGAATTCTATAGGAATCTCGTCATTATCTCCCCGAGGCAGAGGAATTACTGTATGCTCGTATATCCGGCACGTAAATTTTCCTATATATGGAGTAATAATTTCAGCATGTTTCACATAGTAAATGTCTTTGTCGACGCCCTCCTGACTGGAACAATTTTACATACGTACCTAAAATTATCCATTAATTGTGTTTACAAAATATGGATAACTTACTCATCAAGCGATGCAATATTATCTACATTCAGACGCCAAATAACACCCCAAATACGTGCATTAGCTGTTGGCACAGGTGTAGCTGTAGGCCCTCCCCAAAACCTTGAATATCTGATGAAATCTAGTCTGTAATTCTACATGGTAAAACAATTTTAAAGTATTTAATATATATTTATCATAGATTGGTTATGGTAATATAACTACAAAATTATTTAAAAATAGGATATCATTAACATTCTTGAAACTGTACTTGTCTTTACAGGAAATGATTTTTTCTGGGTACATTCTAATTTTGTATTAGAAACTGAACTAACATCAAGGTAACCAATAGAAACAAACTCAGCTGTTGGGTTATTCATATGAATTCTAAATGTCCACAAATTACTTCCATATGCAAAATAAAAAAATGTTTTTAATTTATGGACTGAAGATTTTTTCATTTTTGAAATTACTGGATATCAGTAAAAGTTATGAACTAAAGGAAAATATATATTTTGACATAATTTTTATGACTGCTATGACAATTTAATAGAAAGAATTTCACTTGTCAATTATAAATAAATCTTCTTACACAAAATATCACATAAAACTCTTTGATGAAATCACTATAATAATGGAACTGAAACATTACATCATGTTTAACTTTTCTATCATTTTAGGGGAAGCTTTTTTCCCATTATGAGGTATTTTTTTTAATTTTAAAATATATTCTTTAGGTAAAAAACATTCCTCAGCTCCTTTTAAAATACAATCTAAATATGTTGATGAAGGCCGTCTATCTTCTGGCAACAGTTCATCTTCTTTTCTAGGTGGTGGATTGACTGTTTGTTGATACGTCCTGCATTGAACAGTCTCTCCATCAAGTGTCACAATGTCAACAGTTTTTGGGAAATACCAATTTGTATCCACACCTTCTTGCCTGTAAACAATTTCAAACCTTATTATTGTCAGTTTGTCTACAATAAGTTGCACTTTACGAGTACAGGTGGCTAAACACATGGTATTAAGCTGTATTAAATATTATTATATTTATATATACAGTATAAGCATTATTATTATTAACAAAACATATCAATATTATATAATATATATCACTAAAACTATTTCTTGCAAGTCATAACGACTCCAAAAATATGTGTTATGTATCTTATATTGCTATACAGCTACATTATTTGATAAAAAATATCATAGTCATCCTACATAAAATAACTTGATTAAGAAAAGAACCAGGTTACTAACCAGTCTAGAGAAGGCATATCTTTGTTCTGAACTCTCCACACAGCTCCCCAAACATGAGAATCTTGAATAGGGACAATAGTCGCTGATGTCCCTCTCCAATGATCACTGTATTTCATGAAGTCCAGAAGATGATTCTAGAACCAAAATATTAAATTACCAAGATGGTAATTATGCTTAAAATTACTAGTATGTAGTATAAAAAATACTGACGTCAAGTCTTCCAATTCCAATAAATTCAGCAGAAGGATTATTGATATGAATTCTCTTCTTCAACAAATTGCTTCCATACGCAAAATATAAGAAGGTATCTTTTACCGGTGCAAACATCTTCGTTGAAACTGGGATCACGATAGAGCTTATTTTTCACGTGACTAGAGACCGTAAATTTTTTAATAATTGATACTTAATTAGTGCTGTTAATTTACAATTCACTTTAACGTAACAAATAACAATTAGCAAGGTAAACAAGAAATCACTAATTAAAATTTACTACTAGTTACCAGCTGCCAGTGAGTGCCACATACTTACTACTTAGTATTTACTATATTTTGTTTTTTTATGACCCGCCGCTCGGCAGTGTTGCCGTTCTACCAAATTAGAAGTCCCTAGTAATATGAAAAAATCCGCTAGATATTGGTAAATATATTTTTAGAAAATCCGCTAGAAGTCGTTAAATCGTATCGCACACGCTCAAGTCTATTTTTGAAGTCCGCACCTCATAACTTGTGGTTTAGAGGGGGCCGATCGTCCAATTTTGGCAAATATTTTCATTTTCCGCAAAAAAAACAAATCCAAAATATTTATTCAATAAATCACAATAAATGTTCTGGATAATAAAATCTGAAACTGTTACATATTATAATAACAATTACATAATTTATTTTTATATTTCAAATCAAAACATGTCAACCGGATATTCAGTATCAGTGGAAGTGGAGGCTTCTCCAATGCCTACACCAGCTTCTTTGGGCATTGGTTTTCCCACTTGATTAATTACTTCATCTGGTAGATCGTAACTCGAGCCATCTTTATTTTTATTTTTTAGTTGGTTTCTAATAAGTAGAATGGAGTTTAAAGTTTGATCTGAAATTCTTCCTTCGCAAAGATTGTTATGGAAGTGATCATGATTGAGGTGATCTTTTATTTTAAGGTTGATAAAATCTTTGTCTGTTGTTGCCGCAGTTAGCAATATAATTCTTTTTGGCATACGGGACGCAGCAATGCCATTAAAAAACTTAACAGCTTTACAGAGTTGGCTTTTTCGCTTTCCAATATTTTTATGGTTTGTTGTACTTCACCCAAAATGCTTTTCAAAAAGACCATCATCATTAAGTAGAGCGAAAAAGTTTGTGAACGAGACAAATTTTGGGGTTGAGGCTATTTGAGCATATTTTATGCCAGAACGGATGTTTAAGGTTGTTCAGGTGTAGTGGTGGTCTTAAAAACACATTATTTTCCAATTTTTTTTCAAGAAAAAGTCGCATATGCGACGGCTCAAAATCCGCTAGAATTCTCTAAATATTTTTTTGTCGCTAAGTCATTTTTTTTGCCGCTAACCACACGTGAAAACCGCTAGATCTAGCGACAAAGTCTCTAGAACGGCAACACTGCCGCTCGGTATAATTTACTACCACTATAATCAGTGTTGCCAACCCCCAAGAACTAAAAAACAACAGCTCGCACAAAAAAAAACAGGAGAAAACAGTAGGTTTTCGTTTTCTCGAAAAAGGTGATTTATTTAATTCTCACGTTTTATGTTTTTTTCTTTGCGCCACTCTATTTATAAAATCGAAAACATGAAATATGACGTTATTTACGAGTTCAAATTAAAATGTAATAATATGTAACCTGTAGTTTCCTTGTGGTAGTATACTGAATTAAACTTAGACTATACGATATACAAAAGACTAGGCGGTATCGTCGAAAGACTATAGCCTGCGCCATGGGCGAAAAAAAAATTGACTATACGAATAAGAAATCTGTGGATAACATTTAATTTTAGATGAACAACTGACTATGAAGTATAGGGTGTTTGGTTTTTTTAAAATTGGAAATATTTCATAATTCACACAGGACCAAGATCATGTGGCACTTGTACTGGTTAACTATTCTAATACGCTTCAGTTGATTTAACCTAGAATTTAATATTAAGGGAAATGTGTAATAAATAAATAAAGTTTGCAATATTTACATAATGTCACTGAATTATGCATTCAGCTTTTCAGTATTTCTTTTGGTGCTTGTAGTTTTAAATATATATTTTTTCTACACACTAAATACTATTAATAAAAAATCCTCTAAATTTAATGTTTCAAAGCTCAGAGTTGATCTTACTACCAATGTGTTTCAAGACATTTATGAATACCTTAATTATCTACCAAATCAATATAAAAACAAAAACTCAAAATTTATGTCTATACAAAAGAAACTTATTAATTCTTTTAACACAAGTAGAGTTACAAATCCAGCACATGTTTGGGTTGAAGTTGATAATGTCAGTATTACTTATTTATAGAACATTGGATTTAATTAAAATTAAATGCCAAAGCATAATTATTAATATCTATTATTATTTATTTTAGTGGGTCAGTAATATATCACTATTTCCTCATGATGATGGTATTGGTGGAAAAATGCTACATGCTCTGCAATCCACACAGATAGCACTTGTGGATAATGCACCTAAAGGCACTCAGTTAAAACTATTACTTCTTCTGGAAGTATGTATTATTAAACTTGTTCACTTAATCTAGTTTTTACTTTATAATGTGAGAATTTTATTTTTCTATGCATATATTTGCAGGGGAATCAAAAAGTGTACTTTAAGCCAAAGAGATATAATTTAGAACATATAATTAATGGGAAAATCTATGCTGGCTTTGATCGTCATAATTCTGAAGTTTTTGCATACTACTTGGCAATGGTTTTGAATTTTAAATGGATACCTCCCTCTGTGATTAGAAAAGTACACCTGGATAATGATATTTTGCCAGTTGCAACATCTGGATTAAGAAAAACTATGCTGAAAAATAGTAATATTACTGAGAAATATAATGAATCAATCTAATATAACTTTTTTCACTAAAGAAAATTTTCTATTTTTATAGATAAAGGCACCTTATGTATTTATGGTAAATGTTTTTACTGTAAAATAAATGAAACGGTGTGTCCAGATGATAATGGTGAAGTAGAAGGTGCTGCAATACTGTACTTAGACAGACAGTTAAAGGTATACAAGTCACCATGGCGGAGATCATATAATGCTAAGAAAATGGAATGGGAAATTGACAGTGATTTTTGTATGTAGGTACTAGATTTAAAAAAAATACTTTAAATTTTCTGAACCAATATTATTGCACAAAAAATTAGTTCAGAAAGGTTTAGAGTCCAGTACATTTTTATCTTTAATAAAATATTTTTGTTAATGCATTTTACTTCAATTGTTATATATTTCAGGAAAATTAGGGGTAGTTTAAGTACCAGACATCTTCTTAATCTTATAGAAGTATCATTATTTGATTTTTTAATCCAAAATGGTGATCGCCATCGATATGAAGTTTATAAAGAGCAAATTATATTGTTAGATAATGGAAAGGGTTTGGGAAACCCACATGTAGATGAGCTAGACATTTTAGCTCCGCTTTACCAGTGTTGCATGTAAGCTGTCATAGTAATTTTGTCATATATTAAACTTTTATTATTAAAAAAATGAATAATCCTTAACTAATTTTAATATCTTATGTACAAATGTAAATTAATTGTAAAATAAACTTACATAATTTTGTATATTTTGTAGGCTTGCTACATCCACCTGGCAACATTTGGAATTAATATCTGGAGGCAACCTATCAGAAACCATTAAGTTATTATCAAAATTTCAAGGTACAAAATTGGCAACAGAGGAACACTTTAAAGCTATAGAAAGGAGATTATTAAAAATATATGCAACAGTGCAATATTGTATAGGAAGATATGGTAGTGCTAAAGTATTTAGAAGTGGTTTTTAGTATAAACAATTCAACTTTATATATAATTTTACCTAATGATTACTCTTATCTACTAATTACGAAAAGTATGTAAAAACTATTGTTTTTGTTACTATATTATGTTATATCATATTTGATAAATAAATTTATTTTTGTAAGTTATGTCATTAAAAATATTACATTTTTATAATCCATATAATTTTTATTTATATATATTAGTATACGTAAAAATAGCTTAAGCTTGAGAAGAGAAGAGTTGGGTTTATTTGTAAGTTGTATATGACCGCTTTGTTTAACTATAGCTAAACCAACTAACTGACTGACTTGCCGTCTATAAAAATGACTATGGAGTCATCAGTAGTAACAGTAATTAATCATAACTCAAAACATATTGACAATAAATACTAAAGTAATATTTGACACTCGTTTCTATTAATACAGTTTGACGTCGTGGTAAGAGTACACGAAATGTCACGAAACGTGTTTATTACAAATTCGGGTTGCCATAAATACAGGAACTGGTTGGTGCGACCCTCAAGCTCTTCAGGGGATTGACCACCCCGCGATGACCCAAGCCGAGGTCTGAGTCTCGCAGGAGATGCCCTTGCGCTAGTCACGGAAATATTGCCCCCTCTGGCCGCTGCCCTCGCCTAAACAGCCCGAGCTAAGCTGTAAAGGCCCTTAAAGCCAACGGCGAGATTCCTTCGTCCAAAAAAAGAAAAATGCGGCCCTCATTTCACCTCGCGATGGCCCAAGCCGATGTCCGAGTCTCTCAGGTGACGTCCTTGCGTTAGTCGCGGGAGCAATGCCTTAAGGCCAACAGCGAGAATCCATTAAAAAAATGCGGCCCTCGATTCGATTGAGCGGACGAACCTAGCAGAAGCCTTTAAAAAGTAGACTGGTAATGTCAAAATACAATAGCTGATGCCAAATAACTAATTTATATATATAGATATACAACTAGATGGAGTGATAATATACTGGGTACATGATCATCTATTCGGTCTTTTACCGTGGTAATAATTAATTTACAAAAAAGTTTCACATCTCAAATGAGTACTTTAAACGCACGCCCTTTTTTTTAGCAGCATCCGTCCTTGTCGCTAAAAGAGTAGGTATATCGTTCAGAGTCAGTTCCTACCTCTGCCTTTCTACTTTCCTCTATCCCCGCGTAATCCTACGCGTATCTTCCTGCACTATTACTGAGGTGGTACCCTCGTTCCTTGCTTGTCACTACTCTCACCGTCATACATAATTGTATATTTTAACAATATTTAATAAATACATTGTGGATTATATAAATATTTTTTTATTATATATTTCTGGATAATCCTTTATAGTTAAGATTAGATAATTTGTGACAGAGAAGTAGGTCATCAGCCCATTATGTTCCTGACACATGTAAATATTTCTATCTAAGTTATGCCCTTTCACTATCCGTACCTTACTAGGAAAACCTAATTGCGCTCTCCGATTATTAACTAGTCGACGACCTCAGAATATCGCACATTTAAACCAAGGAGAGGTGGTGTTTGGGCCCATATTACACATTCAATGTTGCAATAATAATTAACGATAATTAAATGAAACGATATCCAAACCGCTGTTAAATAAAATAAGGGTCTTTATACGAGTATAAAATATGTAGGTATACCATCAGTCGACTGCAGATCATGAGGTTTCGGGTTCAAACCCCAAGGTGGTGCGGAAAAAAGTTTCTTATAAATATAAAAGGGCCGTTGTTATTTTTCATAAAAACAAAAAAGTTCTTTCAACTTATTTGTATGGTTTCATTGAAAGGATAACCGATCTGCTCCCTGAGTTTGTCAGTGGCAGTTCGACCATTTGCAGGGAATCTGTAGATGAACTCTATGTAGTGAAATGGTATCCCGCATTGATAAGCTCCTAAAGCTATTACCTAAAATGTCGAAATGGAAATGGTTATTGAAGAGGTAAACGAGTAACATATGATATACAGAGTGTCCCAAACGCACGATGAAGACAAGAGGGATCACATTTTGAGCATTTAATTAACTTTTTTATTTCCAAAAGCGAATCGTGCAATCAATTTAAAATACAGTGTTACTAGAGAAGAAATATTATTTTTTGTACACTCCCTTGATTGGCAAAAAATTAGGCCTGTGTTTTTCAGATTTGAGTCGGTTCGATTTAAATACAAGTAATTTTTAGAAAATCATTGAATTAAGCATTACTTACTTTTCACAATAACATAAAGACTTTCAGCTAAATATCCTATGTACGATATGTATGCACTTTCCCTCGATGTCCCATAGTCTTGGGACGCCCTGTATTCTGTCTTTTTGTTACCCGAGAATTTTTACGGTGATCATTAATCTTAATATTTTTTTAAACTTAAACAACTCGTGACGCTTTACTGCAAGCATTTACATTCATGTTTTTGATATTACGTAGATGTCATTACGTTATTTTTTTTAATTTTTAGCCAAGTCTTAGGATGAGATTCAGAAACGAGACTTTCATATTCTTCTATATGATACTTTATACGTTACATTCTTATGTATCCTAGATATTTGTACAATTCCGTGTCGCGAAGTCCTAGAACAGGCCTTAGTGCAAACTATGTCAAATTTAACAAAAAAAAACATACGTACTACCGTCAAACTTAACGCGCTCTTGTTTCTGAATCTTATCCTTAAAAAATACGCTTTCAAAGAAGTTAACAATCTCTTAACAAAATTTATAACTAGAAAACTGCTGCCGCAATGGATAATTCGCTATTTATTTGCGTCACAATTTGCCATTTATTTTTAGCAAGCCATTTATACATATACATACCTGTATATACGTATTGCTGGGTCTTCTTTGTAGAGGTAATACTTCGGGGCGCACTTTCGGTGGATCAGTAGTCATTTTGTATGACCTAGCTGTTATTACATGATTTTCGGGATTTATTACTTTGACGTCTATCGCTTCGTATAAGCCATCCTTCAGACCTTCTTGTCTGACATAAAAATTTGAAAATCTGATTGTTCTCATCAAGCAACTACTTATATTATTTAAGAACTAAAAATAGTGGCAGACTACAATTTTATCTGTGTCCAATAGGAAAAGGAGAATGCCTATTTCTTGGTCTTTGGATAATACGCACAAATACTTTAGCATTATCTTCTTAATAAACAATATACGCGTGGTAAAACGCTTTCAAGTCTAGGCCAAAGATATTTAACAATAGTATTTGACTGGCTTGATTTCTTACTTATCCAGGGCTGCCATTTCGCTATAGTTCAGAGCCCACAGTGCACCCCAGACCTCACCCTTAGGGTCTGCAACAATGGTTGCTGGAGCACCCCGCCAATTGGGATTATATTTATCGAAATCCAGCCTGTATCCCTTAGACATAAAAAAATTAACTATTAATTTCTGATCAAATTTTAAATACGATTATAACTTCCGGGCTTTGAAGTACTAACAAATGATCGCAATCAATAATAAAAACCAAAAACATAACTAATCATAAGATTCATCATCAATCATAAGATTAGCTTTGTTTTGGTATAGGTAAGGTATGGTTTGAGGTAAATATTATTATAAAATACTACCTACTTACCGGTAATCTAGCAGGAGTTATAAAAACAGCTGACGGCGCATTGATTCGTAACCTTGATTTAAGCAAGTTACTACCATAAGCAAAGTATAGGAACTTTTTTTCATGTACATGTCTAAAACATTCAATTAAAGACACAAAAAATAAAACAAGCCAGCCACAACTTCGCATTGTCGCATTATAGTACCTATACGAAAAATAGTATTTTTAGAATTGAAATTATTACTCACGCTTTCAAGCCAAGCGTGAATAATAACTTCTAGAACCGTAACTATAAACGGGTATGATTTTATACGCATACACTTGTATCTGTGTTTTTTATTAGAAAATTCGTTGAAGAATACCTGTGGTATTTTATTTTTTCATCAAATTAGGGTTGCCTAGAATAAAACTCTTGTATGAGGCGGCCTGTTGCCTAATAATTTATGTAACCTGCTTTTTTATTGTATGCTTTTGTATAAGTAAGTAAAAATAAATATTAATGAAAATATTGGTGCGTGCGTGAATGGAGTAAGAATTAAATTAACTCAACGGTCTGAACGTTTATGGTAACTGCAAAAACGGGGATTAAAAAGGTTCCTAAGATACCGGTAAATTATTATCGGTATTTTGTGTAATCGGAATCGAAATGAGAACCTTGTCTAAACCATAGAAATGAGGATAAAAAGGAGGAGGGATACAAAACAAACTGTCAATGTCAAACTAGTGGCGCTACAACCTTTTAAGGTTGATTTCTGTGTCTGTTTCATGATTGTTTCATTTCATTTTTTGTCCATGTGTGCCTTTATTTCTTACATCCGTCGGTTTTAGAATTATTTGTTTAGAATTACAACTCAAAATTAACTAGAAATAAAACTCTTCAATATCCGAATTATAAAAATTACAAAGTTTTTAATATTTTAGACATAGTAGGTAGGTACTGTTTTCTATCTATGTATACCATCTTCTACATCTTAGTTTATAAGGTAGTTTTAATAATATAATTAAATTGTAAATGTTCTAAACTAATATTTGGACATTTCTATAGAAAATAGTAATACAAAAAGATACTTTTTTGAATCCTTTATTCTGTCATAGTCTGAAGGAGAAACGGTCAAATTTTCGGTCATGGTCCGAATTTCCATGCAAATTGAATGAACGCAATCTGATTTTCAAAATGGTCACGTGGGCTGACTTTTTCGACTTCATGGTATGAATAAGCGATGCATCTTAGTAGTAGGTTGACAATAAGCGTGCAATAAGTACTCATGGTAGACCCCCTGAGCGTTTCTTAATGCAGTTTTTGCATTATTTCATGGCGCATCACCACTGTGCCCACAAAAGTATTTCTGAACCAAATCGACATAGGATCCTACAAGAAAAGAGCGTATCCAATTCTCAAAACTCCGGAAACGTACTTGCGAACCTTCTGGAAATGTGAATGTCCGTGGGCGGCATCACTTCACCAGATGAGCCTACAGCTCGTTTGCCTCCTGTTGCATAAATTTTTTTATATATAATAATTAATTTAATTATATTCAGAACAATTATAAGTAATATTAAACGAAATGTTAAAAAAAATACACTTACTTTCATGATGATACCCACTTTGATAACGTCTATACTGCACTACAAAAGCGATATTTTAGAACCCGAACCGGAATCACAAAAGGTACCAGAAAGTTTTATTGAATTTTATTTATACCAGATCCTAAATTTGTATCTTTATTCAATCCCACCGTGGGCATTTCTCTTCTCTGCTCGATACATGTGTTTTTAAATTTTCTTAGTGTTTATGAAGACGTTGCGAAGCATGCACGCGACGCGACGCCAGTGTTTATCTTCGATACTAACACGATTACATCCAATCAGCAGATTCGTCGCCCTAATTGGGCGCACCCAATGCGAGGGCGGGCTTTTTTAACAGCTTGGGCAAACAACGCTTTCCCGCGCTTTTCTCCCTTGAACATTGCTTGGGTAAACGACAAACCGTCCTATTTGCTTCTATAAATTCTCGTTGTATATTCATCGCCCTTTCAAGCAAATTACGGTTGCAATGCATTTCAATAAAGTCTTGTTATACATTCAGTGTTACATTATGTGTTTTAAATAATTTTTTGTAGAAGTATTTTGTAAACTTTAGGATTAATACTTTTACTACATTTTTATACGAACTTTCAGTGGCAATCAGGGGTTTTTAATTTCATTACGATTTTTTTGTAGAAATCGTAAAATTTGAAATTTCAAGTTGTGTATAGGATATATATACATTCAGACTTTTTATTGTAAAAGTATTATGAGGTAGTCACAATTAAAATGTTTGAATGGCGTAACTTTAGGCAGTAAAATCTTTGCAATAAAAATGATTTATCAAATACTTTAGTACGAAATCAAACATTTCTGAATATTTCGGTTTTTGCAGACCGGTTGAATAAAAACACATTCACACAAATTAAATTTTTAAATTATTCATTTTGATTTCATTATTGTTAATTTTGTGTTATCTTCAACAAACGATACACATATTCTTAATATGCTATATAGTTCTAATCCATTTAAATAATTCATAACTAGCAGTAATAATGAAAAATCTGTATATTTTGCCAATTTGATACGGTATTTTATTTTAACGCTCAATGAACATATAATTTAATATAAACACATCGTTGAAAGCAATCACAAGTCTGTTTTAAGTTTAAATTATTATTATATATATTGTATTTACAAAACTCATTAATTAGTAATATATAAATAATTAGTAGAGTATTTAAATATTAATTAGGAAGTAACCTAAGTATTGGGATATCTTATATCATGTCCCGCTTACACATTCTGACACTTATCACAGATTATATTCATTTACAAGTATTAGTGTTTTTCAATGTTTTGGTCATTCGCTCAAACTAATATCTACAAGGAACGAGAAATTCAGACCAATGATGATGTTCGAAACATATTTACAGAGTTCTCTTATCTTTTATTCAATCTTAATAGGGAATTATATTCTTACCGTATGACAACTATAAGTAATTCTTATTTAAATAATGCATATTGTTACGCATATGACATATTTTAAAAACAGTTTTTTCACAAACCGAAATAATAAAATGTTAAAAAATTGTATTTGTATGCACTTGGAAAGATACAATTTATATTTACTTAAAAATTAAGAACAGGGCACCGCTCATTTCTTATTTGGAATGGTTGTATCTTCAGTTACAAGCTGTGGGCTATGTATCAGTGGGAGAATGAGCAGCAGCAGGCGTTGGGGTTGAAGGTGGTGGGGTAGAGTCACGAGCAGCAGCGAGTGCGGCCGCGTGTCGCCTTGCCTTAAGACGCAGGTCAGCGATTGAGGAGGATCTACATCGCGCTGCAAGTGCTGCAAATCCTGCGTATGGCGGACACAATGCTGCGGCGGCTGCTGCTGCTGCTGCAGTTGCATACTGTGTAGAAAACATACTATATGTGTGTATATATTACGTTTACAACAGGGTTCATTTTTGAATATCATTTTATTAGACAGTTTAGTATTTATAAAAAAAACAAAAAAGATAAAATGTTTATTTCTCTTCTGTTCTGTTATTAGAGTCTATGAACAACAGCAACTGAAACCATACCTGGTGTGCTGCAGCTGATAAAAGAGCCGAATCGAATGGCGCGAAAGCCGTGGGTGAAGGGTGTGGTGCGAGTTGTATCGGAGGCGGTGGCGGTCTTTGTCCACCGGGGACGGATCCAAGCCGCGGTACGGCTACGTAAGGCGCCACGCGGCATGGCTCGAGTGGAGTGCCACTTCCACTGACTAGAAGACCTAGGAATGTGTACAGGAATCCTAATGTTTATGTTGTGTAATTTATTTATTTCGTAATCCTACAGCTAACGTAAATTATAGATATATAATTACAAACAAATACACTCAAAATATAGCCAAAGATGGATTACATTATACATTTACTACAAAAAGATTTACAAAAGGGAACAAACAAACAAAAAGTAAATAATAAAGAATTGGGGACATGTTTCTATGTCTGTTTAATTGGTCAACTCGTATTTGTATTTTTCAGAAGCGGTTTCCCCACGATGCTTTCTTTCACCTATTGGTGTAACTTGTGTTTTTCGTACGATATTTCGCACGATCTCATTTAAATTTGCATCTAAAAATCGTTGAACCATATGCAAACAGTCTTCGTTGGTAATAGAAACTTACAAAACTTAATTGGAAAAATAAAAACTGGTTGATTAAAAAGAGATCACTTAAATATCGTTAGGTATTTACGACAATCTGTTGAATTGTCTATTTCACATTATTTAACTTAGTAATTAATAAGTGATCACAGATTATATCTCAATAAAAACTTGAATAGTCTTTATCCCTTACTCAATGTCCTAACAGCTTATTGATCCATGACAAAGACAAATGAATGTCGGGCGCAAGCCGAGATCCTTCTCGAACTTCACTTAATTAAATTGATATTTAAGTAAAGCATAATTTGCTCGTAAATTAAGTGAGATTCGTTGTTTATAGCTCTCCCTCGGGTGAGGCAATTAATAAATTAACACGGATCTACTCCACTCAAGGTGTTCGGTTCGCGTCTAAAGGATTAATTCATTTAATTATAGAATAAGGACAAGTTTACAGAAAATAATATTGCATAGGCCCAATTATAATATCAATATCACAGCTTCAGAAACCGTAACTTCTACTCCAGACACTTAAAATATACATACTTATATAATTACTTAAATATTGTTATGAATATAAAATAGAAATGCACCGAGATCGGAAAAGCTGTTGGCAATTGGGGTATTTTTATTTTCTTATTTTACAAATTGTAATCTTGCGCGATAGCTTCAACAATTTAAATACATACTTCTAATGCTAATGAGTTTGTTGTATGTAGTTTGAAAACGATGTTACATTTTACATAGAAGTGTTTAGCAAAGATTTTCGTATTTTTGTTGTATATATACATAATACCAGGTTAATAGTAAAAATAATAGCTGTTAAATACATTAGCACAAAGACATTACAATATATAAAATACTTGAAATCTTTCGATTACATATCAATATAACATTACGTAGATAAGAGTAGTTCGAATCTATAAAACATAAATACGCATGCATTGGGCGGGATTCACGTTGTCTGTAAATCAGCGCGCTCCGGTCGCCCGTCGGCATTATCAAAATGGATGTTCACTGCGCGTATGAGTTATTTCCATATTTGACACCGAATTACTTTCGAGAACTGCCGACATAAATATGAGCGTCCAGCACCCTTCGCCTTCACCCCGCGAACGTGCATTTATTTGATTAACTCTGAGTTGTTTAATTTAATCGAATTATAAGGTAAGCTGGGGGGTGCCGCTATTTTAAAGCATTCGAAACATCTTTACAGCGGTTTCTACGCAATAAAACATCACCTCCCTCGACGCGAACTTTAAAATTACATGAACAGGGGAGGAATTAGGCTCCGTTTTCTTTTTATTTTTTAATCCACGGCCAGTGCTATTCATACGAGAAATTGGTGCCTCGTTATTTATGAAGATTTATTTACTGCTGCTGATGGTAAATGTTTTTCATTTTTTATAATTAATTTGATAATTCTATACCTACATTAAAAATATACTATATAAACATTGATAGAAACGTAAGTTTAAACAAAACGTGTTAATATTTAAAAACTTTTACATAAAGTAATCACTAAGATTACTTTTATAAATCCATTTATAAATACACACTAATGATACACCACAAACATTACAAGCACAAACACATCACATCCGATAACATCATTTGTATCGCGGAGATTTCTTAAAGGGGCAAAAGTAACAAATAACCGTTTCATTTCACTTTACATGATTGTTCTCGTGTTAGTGAGGGGGTCGCGGGGCGCACATAAGTTAATAAGACATTTAGCAAGGGACGGCGGGATTGCGTCCGAATGGCTCCCATGGGGAATCATTTTATTCGATTCCAGCGAGCGGCTTTTTTTGCTTTTATGCCTCGTTTAGCGGTTCCTCAATGCTTTCACAATCACAGCACAGTATTCTGTCAACTCGATTTCACTTATTACAGTGATACCATGTAATAAACGTTGACGTCGGTTACCCCAAATCTAATAGTTTTATATTTTCTGTAAGCTGGTACACGTGATTTCGTTCTAGGAATATTCCTCTCAGATTTTACTAATTCATCAACTTCACTCTCCAAAAAGGCATTTGTTAGTCTTTGACAGTCGTGAAATTGAAATCAAAATTATTTTAGTGTTGAAGGTTTACTAAGGTAAATAAAATTGAAATTATATAAGAAAATCATTCCATGAGCTTATTTATAAAAATAATACTGACCCTTACAAATTTGTAAAAATAGTATCTCTATATATTATATAAACATTATTTAGGTTTATAACCTTACGTTATAAAATAACGATCAAACGGCAAATACCCTCCAATTTTTCAATTGAACTTACACGAATTTTTTGCCATTTCGCGCGTTTCCGACCCGCCATTTTAATTATTCATTCTCGTGAGTTATGGTCGAATTAAAAAACTGTTAGAGTGGTACCGGCGCCGGCGGGAGTTGTAATCGAGTTACGTAGACTGATGGAGAATACGTTATACGGTCATCTCAATTGCTTCGCGTAAATCTAACATTTAAAGATTTCCAGTTTGTGAATCTTTAAAGACCTAAGATGGAAGTTGTAAACGAAAAATTTAATGTTTGGTTTGTTTACTCGTCTTTCAACAGTTATTAAAATATAATCATTTTCCCTTTAATAAATCTCCTATCTACAATACACAATACAGATAGTATTGTGTCTTGTAGACCGTATTCATATTCCACAGTTTTTTTTTAAATTGTAAGTTTACGATCGTCACTAGAAACTATCTGTGCTTTCCAAGCAGAGTTCTTATTTTTGGTAACGAGACCGGCGCTTGGGGTTTACCATTTACATTTACCAAGCTTCCTGTAAATGACATAATATGATTCCAGGCTATATTTAGAGATATATTCCTCTAAGACCCCTCAGATAAAATAATGATAAAGTAAGTTTCCGTACCAATGCATTTATTGCAAACGTTTAGGGCGACGCAACATTCATTTGCACCCGCTTACTGCATTAATTTTATAACTTATTCAAATCCTCATGGTTTATTCATAACAATTTGTTAGCGCTTTAGATGACCAGAGTTTCAGTGGTTCAGATATATTTTAAAAACCTATTAAGGAAATATATGTACTATTAAGAAAATCAAATTATTATTATTATAATAACTAGCACTTATGCACTGTCTCATTCGGTAAAGCAAAACATTGCGAAGAAATCGGAATGTCTCAATTCGGAAAATCGATAACATGTGTCAGATAAAAGGTTAATCTCCATGTCTATTGTCTATGAAATAAAAATTCTCAATGAACGGACCCAAGACCACAGTTCTTCCCGGCTCCTCACGGGTGAATAAATATGTTTTTAAACATTTTCGCATAGAAGTAAATGCGGACATAATAATGTCTTTACCAATAGGGTATCGCTGGCTCCCTTTGTGCACGGGACGTGATGAAAACAAAATGATTACAGAATAAATGACATCAACACGTAATTTATAAAAACATTTCAATGAGGTTTAGAATATATATCCTTATATTTTCTTGCAATTAAAGCCTATATTAATCAATGATAATGTAGCATTTAAATGTTAAATTAATTTTTTAAATCGGTCCAGTAGGTACTTTTTGAGCCATTCGTTAAAAATATACTTACTTACATACAAATATTTTAGTTTAAATCTTTATTCTATTATTATAGATAACAACGTAATTACTTAGTGGTTATAAACTATATATATATATATATATATAGTTAAGATTTAATTATTTAAATTGTTAGATATAATTAACTTAGACCCAATGCGAAGATGCTGCATGCAATACTGGTTCTTTTAGTGTCACATATTATTTAAAATCCATCCATCTACGGCAAGAATATGGAAATATTTATCACCCAAACACTAGTAGAAACAATATAAGCACGATAACTGTTTCGGCTACGTAGCAGAGAGCAGATCCAATTCTGACCTATTAGCCTATATATATAAGTCAATAAGACTTATTAGAGGCTTAAGAAAATAAATAAAAGAAAATCTTTTACAAACCTTTGTGCATTTGACTTTCGTGTTTACGGCATTTCGCTCTTCGGTTTTGAAACCACACCTATAAAATAATAAAATGACTAATGCAATATTCGTATATATATTAATGTTTAATGAAACGCTATGATAGTGAATATTTCAAATATTTTTGTTCTCTAAAGTGTTTAAAACATTTCCTTTAGAAAGATGCTTGAATTAACTGTGATAACCAAGTGATACTTCATAACAATATTTTGAGTGAAGTAATTTATGGTTATACTTCCTGAATTATGTTTTAAATACTTAAAACTTTAAACAAAACTTAGGTAATTCCCCTCTTAGCTTTAGATGCAATGTTACGTCAGATATTCTTACAACATCGATTTAGATATTAGTAACTAATATTATATTAATATATATGTTACAACAGTTAATGTGATTAATTAGTAAACAGAGATAGCGCAGCAGCGAGACAAACAAACAGGCTAACCGCATTAGTGTGGAGGGCACGCGCCGCGTTGATTGCAACTTGCCCTCGGTACATCATACATTCATAACCACACCACAGTCTACTACCGAGTTCTATGTAAACTAGGGTATCAGTATACCTTCAATCACAGATATCGTAATAAGACCAAAACCATAAAATACATTCATACTTATCAAAGAGTTAAATAGTACAGAGACACAATTCACATTCATTCTTGCAGCATAAGACAGACCATTGCTTCATTCTATAATTTAATTATCCCGCGAAATAAGAGAAAAGTAAATGTAAAGGAATCAATGCAACTACTCAATCAGGTAATCAATTACTCAGTAATAGACACGCACTTGACACTAGTGAAGATGTAGTTGTAAGGGTCAAGGCTTTTACCTAATGTCCCCTACCACTTAACGCCAATCGAGCTCTAATCGCGATATATTGCCGATAAAATAACACTTGTTGGACGGTAGCAGCTAATTACGTGCATTAATAATGAGGGTACTTTGTACGGGATACAAGGGTACGAGCGATATTGTAATCGTACTCATTGTTATCTATATTGTTATGCTGTGCTTAAGTTATTTGAATAACCTGATGCGTAGCGCCCTTTTAGTATTGGTGCTACGCAAAAGAGATTGTAAATAATATAAAAATGACAAATTTCTTCCCATTTGTACTTAGGTATGCATCAAATGAAGGAGAATATCTTTTTGAACAAGGTACATTAAATATTGTCAAGTTTATTTCATTTTGCATAAAATTTGCGATAGAATTAAAATTGCAACAGTTAATTAAATTATTAATTACCAAATAATTTTTGGTCGGACTAATTATTTTTATTTTTAACTAATTTTTGTCGTTCTTTTATAAGCTTTATGGTTAAATTAATAAATATGCTGTATATATTCCTATACACAGATTTACTTTGATCATTTACAGCAAGTCAAATAGGTTTGTTGCCAGGTGCAGAATCCGGCTTGAACGTCCAAGATATTTTTAAAAAGTTTTTGGTTCCTACTGGATTTTTAACGAATTCTGGCTTTACATTAAACAGCATTAACGGCCTTTGTAGTTCTAACAGCACGTGGCTGCCCTGATATTTTCTGGTATTCGACAAACGAAGTGTTGTTGTATCTGTTTATAGTACGATATACGATCATACGGCTTTATATATCAAGCTTTTGAAGCGTCTGGAATATGATTGATGGCTCACTTTGTGCAAGGCGATCACTGCAATCCTATTTTCTTAACACCCCATTCTATATTTTAATTTGATAATCAACCCGAAAAAATAAATTATTTGGTGCAAAAACGAAAGAAATTTAAAAATAATATACTTGTTCCAAATTCAAATTAATTAAAAGTTAAAATAAAATAAAAGTTTCTATGTAACAGTATTTATGGCCAGACTAGTAAGATAATATACCACTACTTTATTACTAAGATTGGGTTTACCTACTGTTACATTCAATATAAATTTTACCTAAGGGCGGATTCAGGGTTGAGATAATTTTTTAATTAATATTGTGTTGAAAAATAGCTTTTGTTATTCGATATTTACATTCACATCTTGGTCACTTTACTAGTACGTTGATCTGCCCTTGTGCAGGTATCGTAAATGGTGTGCAATTACTAAACGCTTGAATAAAATTATCACCAACCTGAACGCGGGCTTCACTCAGTCCCAACCTTTGGCTGAGTTCTTCTCTCATGAAAGCATCAGGATAGTGCGTTTCATCGAACAGTCTCTCCAACTCACCCAATTGTTCTAGTGTGAAGTTTGTGCGGGACCGCCTTTGTTTACCACCGACGTTTCCAACTCCACAGTTTGATTTCTCAGTAATATCTTAAAACAAAAAAAGTTTCAATTACAAGCTTAAAGAATCTCGGAAAGAAAATTTATTAGTAATATATATATACAATATCTTCTAGTATTAAGTTTCGGTGGCTTGAGCTATGCCTCTCAAATCTGAGTACGACGACCCTAAGATACGACACCTTGGAATCACGGTAGTGCATTAAGCCGGGTCCACATTTGTATCATGTTGACGTATCACGATCAGTCGTATCGTATCAACTATTTGTATCATAAATATGGACGCTCATTTTGTCCATGTCGTATCTTTAAGGCGTATCTTGTAAAAAACACGTCCATACTTAGCAAATGCTGTATCATGTCGGTGTATCGGCTTTTGCTTTGCAAATATAGACGCTCACTTTTCTTCCGATGTATCATTTCCTGATACGCGTGTCTTTCAGTATACCTTTCCCTTCTCATACGGCCATGTCAGCAATTGCTGACAATTTGGCGGTGACTTGCGCCTGTTATATTATTATTAATAGTATTTCACAACTTGATAAGTTTTATAAAACTTTCGTTTTCCCAGCTCATCTTGTTCCTTTTTCACTGCGACTAACAACTATAGTGCGGATCGGGCCGTATCAGACACGGCGTGTATCATTAACGAGTACATTTTGCGTCCAAACTAGCGATCATGATACGCGCCGAAGCCACGCAACGGAGATACGATACACCGAAATGATACAAATGTGGACCCGGCTTTAGTGGACCTTTCGTTTTGTGTGCACAACAATCGCTATGGAGAAGAAGAACAACGCGAGAAAACCAGCATAAAAATCGACGGCGCGTGTCAGGCACTAATCACCTTCTTGTCTCTTTAAAAAGAGAATTATCAGGTCAAGACCTAAAGGCCACTGTATTTTACAGATAACTTCAAGAAACACCAACAATATATTATGTTGTTGGTGGTTGGGTTATATCTCTATTTTATATCATAAATTAAGGTTTGTTAAATCATAACAATAAATCCATCGACTAATTGAATATACTTAAGCGAAGAAAATCAAAGTGCTAATCTGGTGCAGTGGGGCTCTTGGGACCGGCAAGGATATCGAGATGAACGGGGATACGTTTAACGGTGTCGTTTGAAGCAATTTAGCAAATTGGGAAGCTCTCTTTTTTATACGGCAATTATGTAAATGGAGGGATTATCCAAGTGTGGGCGGTGCTGCGGGCCACACCCGCTCTCCCCTTTCATCCCCGGGGCATTGGAACTTCTTAAACGACTAAAACTTGAGAACAGTGATTAATTATCTAACAAATACATTAAACCTTCGTGATTTATTGAATCGAATTTTAGGTATGCAGTTGTCAATGTGATCATTAGTGATAATATTGTATACTTACGCAACTTTATAACATTTTAAATATATTTCATTAGGTATAGGAATTATGTATATTGTAGGGGGAGCGATACAGAGACGAGAGCGAAGCGTACGAACATCTTTATAATTTTATAATAATATATTTATAATTATCAGAGAATTAATTGTATTTACTTCAATCTGGTAAAGTGGATTTTAGATAGTTGTATTATAATTATATCAATGCTTTTATGACCAATAAAATTCTTGCATTAAAGAATTTAGTTTGAAATTATAGGTATGCAAGTTATCCTTAGGTAGAAATATAGAAAGTAATTAATACGATTAATATCGGGGTGATTAATTTACTTAGTAAATAAATTTTCTCTTCACTGAGATATCATAGAAAATTTGCTAAGACTTAAGACTATTGTTCACTAACACTAGTTCACAAATTAAAATGGTTTTGTCCTATTTAATCTTCACACTAGTCCCGAGGTGTCAATAAGTTAGAAAACCTCGACATTCACGAGATGGTGAGGCCTTTATTCTTTATTCCGACGACTTTTATATTAAGATCCCGATGGAAGTCGTCATTGTGAATCTACAAGGGTGCATTGATTACTCCCCTGAGCAATTTGTTTTGGAATCGTTGGATGGATCAGGACTTAAATATAATATAATAATTAATTTTGTTCTGAACACGAGGAATCCTACTCAGCATACAGTACAATTTACGGTAACAAAGATCCAAAACTTCGCGCTTCTTTCAACATGGTTCTTCCATCGGAGTTTGGTATCCAGTGTCTAACTCTACCTTGGTATTTATTGCCGACCACTTCTTATCATGTATGTGTACCATGGCATATTTTGAAGAATTTGTGAAATATTAATAAAGACATTGGCACAATTCTTGACGCGTGTTAATTTACTTAATTATAAGTATACGGACTATGTCAGACAATTACATGAATTTAATTTTTTGAAATCGACCTTGAAATGTAAATAAATTTCTCGTAAATTCGCAATCGCCAACGTTATCAGACGGTACAGAGTACTGTTGCTATGGCAACTGGTCACTAGATGTTCCTCATAGGAAATATCTGAGTTACTATCTGGTTACTAAACTATGCTTCAACAAATTGAGATACGAGAAGAAATACTACAGTTATACTTTAATGAGACTAATATCACAAAGGGTCAGATTGAGTAACGAGACTTAGCGGGGATCCCTGTGTCCCAATACATATTCGACGTACATATATAGTGTATATAGTCAGGCTTATTGTAATATGATATAGACATTAATGAAATTAGGTAATTCTAGTCAAAAAAGGTATTATTAACTTGACTGTAGTGCTTTTCTCATGTTTGCTACACATGAATAACTCATTCAAAAATGGTTAAAAACATAAACTTATTAAAAAAGGCGATCGTTAAACACCAAAATTAGTTTTCTTTATGATTCACATTATTATACTATTTAGTGTCATGTTAAGCCCAAAGTAGGTTTTAGTTTACATAAGTGTCTCTTTTAATGTTAAATATAATAATATAATTCTAATCTTTTTTTCGATATTAACAAACTACATATATAACGGCGGTTAGACAAACAAACTCTTTGCTAAAAGTATACTTTTTATATCTAACCCGTTCATGCATTTCCATTTGGACTTACTTTAATTTGAAAATTGTTATTAAAAAATATTTTCATATTGTGTGAAACATTAGAAATGGTAATGATAACAACACATTCAACTTAATGTCGTTGAAATGTTTACCCTGTAAAATCTTCTGTCTATATTTACTTCGAAGCAGAAATTGTATTTCAATAATCACTCAAGGAATCGTTACCGATTCATTCATTCATTCGATATCGATTTCCTCAGTTCTAATGGCCCTACAATTAATATCATTAAATACATTTCATAGCTTTTTATATATTAATAAGGTTAACGATATGGCATATTACAATAATATCAATAATTTTTATGCTTTCGAGGCCTTCCTTGTCTTTCGGGATTTCATATTTTCCAAAGATACATTCGAACAAGTTTCTACCATTACAGAGATGAACAGATTAATAAGCACAATAGACGCTATTTTGTAATAACTTGATAATGATGGAGATATTTTTTTTAGTAAAAATAGCAGACTAGAGACTTTTAATGAATATACGGAATTATTAGGTACCTACTTAAAGATAAACTATTGGGAGTAGGTTATAAATACAATGAGTTTAATAATTAAATAGAATTAAAAAAACAATTAATAAATTCCCCAGAATCAAAACTCACCGTGCTTGTTTTCATCATCATCTTCCTCCCGTTTATAATGCTGTGCGGGAAGGGGTGATACTAGCCAATTCCTCGGTCTCTTTGCCGGCGGCGCTTTCTCTTCAAGAGCAGTGATATCCACCTCCTCGTCCCCATCATCGTAGTCCACGTCCCGAGGAGCAGGTGCTTCACCACCTTCCAAAGACTTGCTGACGAAGTCCGCCAGCCGCTCCATCACCATTACTGTAATGCCTAGTGCCTCTGGCACACGTAATCGCACACGGTCATACCCCGACACGGTTAAAGGAACACACTGCAGCAAAGGCGGACTGAACGCCTACACCACCATATTTTCATCCCTTCACTAAAATATCGACCCTATTATGCGGTAGTTAGCATAGTATATTGTTTGTTTTCGTAATGAGGGCGGCGGGCAGACTCCGCCTTTCGTCCGCGCAGGCGCCCAAAGACGCAGCCATCGCGGAAACGCCATAAATGTTACCGCCGGTAGATAATACACGCCTACATTATCATTATAATAATAATGAATTTTGAAATTATTGCTCTTATGTACGCGATTAAAGCATATTAAACTATAAGCGTAGGTGTTTTCTAACAGAAAAGTGCAATGTGATTTAAAAATATATTCATAAAATATTTTCTACGTCAGGTAAGGGTATTAAAAGGAAATTCTAATAATTAATTAAAATATATATATTTAAAATTAAAGTTCACAATATTAATTAAATTTCTATACAAATGTTTTAATGCAATATAATATACTAAAATAATAGTAAGTAATTCACACAATATCCATATTCAATTCCATAACAGACCATTTTGTAAATAGCATACGAACATGACGACATCTAAAATAGACAAATCGATTGTAAAAATAAGTATTTCAAACATTAAATCTATATAAAATTAAATAATAGCAGCATTGATACCGAAACCTAGCCGAAATTTATTGTTAGGGTGGTTAAGGAGTGCAGAAATTGCACAAGATATTTGCGAGTTCTTGCCGCCGAGTGCGCGTTGTAAAGTAGCACCAACCAAGCCGTCGGAGTCGATCGAACCTCGCACGCTCCATTCGTCTAAACGCCATTCATATGCCAGAGTCGCCACGGCCCGCTTCACAGAAAATCCAACCTATGTAAATGATGAACTTGTTGAAGTTGGAAATCTTGTCTACTGTTATGTAGAGTCCTTGGTGTTAGCAGCCCACTCCAGGGCCTTGGATATGTTTGGGTGCTAAGAAGCATTTTCACGGCAGACATAAAGAAAAGTGTAAGTTCGCAACCCCCTTTCATAAACCAAAAAGCAGAACCTAGGACCTTTATTTTAGTTATTTGTTTTTTTAATAGGTGATGTGTGCAAAAAGGTAGACTAGTTGATTAATCGCGTCACTTATTTAACTTTGACAAAGTGTTTGCATACTTATGTAAGTACTTATCCTAATTTCAAATATGATAGTATTTAGAGAAAATGCACTTCGTCCGGGGTCAAAGACGTTTAATTTCTAATCACAATTCTTTCAGTTTTATTTGTTTTATGCATTATTCATTACTGTACCGTAAGATTGTCAAACACGTGAACAGAAGTGGGTCATTTTTTTTTATTTAAATTGTTTAAAGAGAAATTAATTATTTATTTGATATTTATATTATGTATAATAAAACTGTTTCAATCCTATAAAATTTAATATTAAATAGTACCTACTCATCAAGTAAAAAACTAATTGTCATAATTATTTAAAATTAAGATTTTTTAAATTTGATTTCAAAACTAAAAATTACATTTACCGACCTCAAGTAGGGCAGCCACCGTCAAAAATGGTTTAATGGTCCTTGCGTAACACAAATCAAGACCCCGATTTCCTAATGTGGCACTTATAGAGTGGTCGTCAATAGCCCAGCGACCAGCACCTGAAGCAGAAGTTATCTCCGCTGTATGACCTCTTGCGACTATTTCAGCGCCTAATGACAACTGCTCCGTTATAGCCTGAAAACAATGTGGTTGGTTTATCGCATAACTAACATATCCGGAATATGAATTCCGGTAGGATAGGTGATTGAAGGGAAATTGAGATAGGTAGATGTTTATATAATATATGTATATACTTCCTAAAGAATCTAAGTATAATTTAACTTATATCTACTATCTACTACTATAATTTATGCATGCATGCTTTATTATTTGCATGCCTAGGTATCGAAATAAACATTAAGTATCATTTGATTCAGTATCAAATCTACAAATTTTACTCTAGTTTAAAATTGAAGTAGGAAAAAATAATCACCTGTAAATAATGAAGAGCAATAAACTCTCGGTTAACAGCTATAATCGAAGCCGTCGAGCTATTAAAAAATGTATCAAATATGCTCTCGAAACTATAGAATTCTCCATCAGCGATTTGTGCCACCACTGTCGCACGGGTCCCCTGGGATGGACCTACTCTAACTTCTGTACTCATCTGACCGCCTGGGGCAGCCTCCAATACAAAATAAGGCAATTTAACCGTCTTGTCTTTATCAATATAAGAAAGTAATACTTTATATCCACCTGGCGATACGGAACTAAAAGACAGGGAGTGACCCAATACCCAATTATTAGAGGAATTTTGTTTCACAGAAACGTAAGCTCCTTCGAAACATTGAGGAAGGCAAAATCGTGCTGCATTGTGGATGTGACGTAAAAGACCAGGATAATTTGCACCCGCTGGAAGAGCTTCGGGTTCCTTGTGGCTATGGCATATTCTACCAGTTCTAGAGCCTGTCACGCCTGCACCAGTTTTACCGCGGTCACCTGAAGTTGATTTTGATCCATCTCGCACATTACATTCACATTTCCTCGGAGATGACGCATCACCCCCTGCGTATTTATCTGCGGTCGTAGGGTCTCTCCGGGGAGAGCTTGCTCGCGAGCCAGTGTTCGATTTAGCGTAAATAGTTTCTAGGGAGAGTAATTTTAATAAATCCAATAATGACGGTGTAAATCCCTGGGTATTCGATGAGTCTTTATTCATTTTAATAATTCGGAAAAATACTATCTACATACATTTATGACGTCTATGCATTATGTTTAATTTAGTCGCTTCTGTCATCGAAAAAAGCCGCAATCAAGTAGGTTTTAATAATAATTAATAACTTTGTGCTGGTATCAGTCGTCTAGAATGAATGATTCTCAAACGCTTACTTGATGATTTAGGAGTTGTGTTCAAGGTTGCTATTCAAGATTTTATGATAATTGTATATGATATACACGCATTTGGGCAATTCCCTTTTACTTATATATCACTGTAAGTTTAATTAGTGATATATAAGTAAAAGGCTTGATAAAAGGCGTGATATATAAAAAATTGACTTGGAATACAGATAAATCATTTTTAGATAAACTGCGTCTAAGCGCGCTTACTTGAAATATTTCAACAAGTTCGCAACTTTCCAAAAGTACATTTTTTTATGTACGCTGTTGAAATATCGCAAGAAAAATCTTCTTGCGATATTTCAACAGCCCATTTTACCATAGTCAGAGAAAAACTTTCTCAATATTCTTTTCATCGAGTTACTATTTTAGTATAGATGCTTATCATTTCCACAGTTGTTTAAAAAGTTAAGTCTTAGTAATTGACACAGAAAAAAACACATTTATCTTATGGCTGCTAATAATTCATAATAGAATGATTACGTGATTATTTAATGTGTAAACGTTCAGCCTTAACAGTTTCTAATAATTATTTAGAATCATTGAGTTAAACTTACTGTATGCGTACGGTGAACAAAATATTAAAATTCAGAATTTCGCGGTGGTGATTCTTACCAAATTTACCAATCACAACATAGAAATTCTTTTCCGGAACAATGATTCGACTCGATTTCCGTATGTTCCTAGCACTCTTACCGAGCCGATAATGTTAATTGTTGTCAAATGTCATTCATCAATTGACAATTTACTTTTTAAACATTTTAATTCCCGTGTTTATGCCCTAGTGGCTATTAACTTATTAAGTAGTATATCTCTTTGTTAACAACATAATATATTATTAAGTTTATTTAATATTTAGAAGTTGGTTAAACAAAGATTTATTAAAAAATGACTAACAAGCTAAGTGCAAAGTTCTTTGAAATATTTCGGAATTTGAAATCAGATGCTGTCCCTCGACCCCCAAGGCCTAATTCATATCAAGAGAATCCCGAAGATGTACAAAATGAAAATGTAGATAACACAAATAACATCGAAACTGAAGATATTTTTAATGAGAATGATTCGAAAAAAACAAAGAAAAAGCCAAAATATAAAAAGTCTTTCTCTACTCCCGAACCAGATCCGACGCCTGCAGAAGATGAGGATGATAGACGAAGCAGTAATGCAAGCAGTGTGGTTAATACCCAGGGTAAGCTAATAATTTTGTTGTGTTATTATTTTTGAAAATCAAAGCCAGAGTGACTCATTTTAAAGCTTTAGTTTGTTTTTTAAATATATCTTTATCTTGTTACTCATTGCATATGCACATTTACACATAATTGTTTTCTACAAAGAATTTGCTTGAATTATTAAGTGACAAATATATACTATAGAATACAGGATTAAAATAGTTTTAAGTAGTGTAAATACATACATCTATATATGCATATATACGCTTGTATTCTAAATAACATATGTTTATAGCCACGGGCAATGTGATCAACATTGTTAATGCAAGTAATATTCGTTGGGGAAATGAGTTTGTTTATTATTTGGGGCCTGTAAATGGTCAACAAGCTTCACCTAAAGCACAAACAAATGAAGAAAAGATAGAGAAATCTGAACTCATACAACAACTGATGCAAGCTGATATTCAGGTAGGTTCTTAGATTTAAGTTGTAGTTGTACTTTAATTTAATAATTGGAAAACCTTCATGAATTGCTATAATTATTTATACAACAAACCTTTCTAAAAAAAGTGTCAAAATATTGTAAAATAAATATGTCAGGATAAAATATACAAAACATTTAGTTTAATCTATTCAAAGATGTTGGTATATCTAATTTGCAAGATTTAGTTAGATACTGGTACTATTTTCATTGTAGTATTTTAGGCGTTATTCACACATTATATATTTGTATGTATATTCATGCAACCTATATTTTCAGCCTGAGCATGAATATATTGATTATATATCCAAGAACTTGGGTAAAAATTGGTACAGAATATTTAAAAATCTGGGCTACTCAAAAGGACAAATTGAAACAGCTGAAATTGATAATGCACAAAGCGGTATTGCTGAGGTGAGATTGTGTATAATATTTTTATGAGATTTTACTTTTATTAATCAAATCTTACTCTATTATAATCTACAGTGTAGACAATCCTTTTGCTTGTTTCATTTTATGTCAATAGTATTTTCATAGACAATGACCACTCTTACTCTTCCACTTATTCGGTTGAACTTGAAGAAAAAATTATATTTTAGGCTCGTTACAAATTACTCCTTGACTGGGTAAGAAATGATGATCTTGGAACTCTTGGAAAACTAGCTACTATTTTATGGGAAGAAGATGAAAAGCATGTTGTTAAAGAGTTAGCTGTTATTTATAAAAGAAACCAGGAATTATAATTTTTAAATAATGATCTTTATATGATGAGTATATGTTCTATATGAAAAGTTTTGTGCCAATTCTTTTATATTTTTAACTTGTATATTTGAACAATTCTTGATAATATGGTGCTACCATACTGTTACATTCCAAATGTTATGGAAATCATATCAGCAATTAAATAAATGTTCCAGGTTGTATGATAGATGGCATTTTGCCTGTAATATAAATTATTTAATAACAGTTAAAGGAACTGTTTGTTCCTTTAACTTTTTAAATAACTTTATTTCATCATATGAAAAATAACCATACCATTTGATGTTTTGCATAACAACTACAATAATTGTTTGTTGTCAACTAGAAATAATATTAATAAGAAATAACAAATTACTATTATATAGAAGGATATATTTTTATGAGGTTTATATAAGATACAGGACCTTTGATTTTGTTGTTTATGTATATTGTAAATTTAATGGTAATGATATTAAAGATTTCAGAGTGTTTAACACTATTTAAAAAACAACAAAATAATGATGTTAACAATCTAGGCTAATTTTATACATACATATCACAGTAATAACAAAATACATAAATAAAATTTAATTATTTGAAAAGGAATTTTGTGCAATAACTAAAAAATGATTGAATGTTATATAATTAGTTTTAAGATTAAGTTAAGAATCAACCTTTTTATTAGATTGGTTATTTTAAGTTTTTATATTCAGGGTAAGGAATAATTAAGTAAATAATATACATAAATTTTTATTAAACCAATTCGGTTTATGATATGTCTTATGGAACGCAACGTAAAGACATACATATATATAAATATATATAAAAGCACAAGTATATACAGGTGTTATCTTGTTGATATTGTGTCTAGTTTTTCTTGTTTTCAGTTTCACAAAAATATACTGTCTATGACTATGTCAAAAATTTATCTAGTCATGTAAGATTTTTACTGTTTTGTATCAAGAAATCTATTGAAACAATATACATATTTTATATAAATATGCATTGTATTGTTAATCTTATTGTTTTTCTCAATATCATCCTAAATAACACATAGTAATTTTTAAGTAATGTTATATTATGGTTTTACATATTCCAAAACTAAAGACAAAACCAGGTTCAAACTTAGGCCTTTTAAAGGACTAACTTTTTGACCACGAATTTTCAAAGCAATATGAACGTAGTGGTCACGGGAGAGATAATTATTATTCACAACTTTAACATTATTTATCCCTCTAAAAACACAACAAAATATGAGAGATAACCTTTTATAAAGGGCAACGGTGCATGAACAGTCACTGTGTACATTTTAAGGGTAACAGACGTAATGCCGTATCCAAATAAAAAAGGATTAAATATAATTCAAGTCGATGTTAAAGATGTCAGGTTTCCCACATCCCTAGGTGGACACGGATCTGATGCCCTGGTAAGTACTAATATAGAATTAAACATTACTGACAGAAAAATAAAATTATGGTTACCCGCAATTGCTTTTAATGACATTACGTTGTTATCTCTGACAGTATTAACATAATTACGTAACAGTATAACAACATTTTCCTTATTTCTTGACAACGAACAAGTTATTTGTATATTTTGAGTAAATCTATATCCTTGGATCGTGAGTTTATCTTTGACGACAAAGATTTTCGTCTTCTATTCACGCAAATGACTTATGAGTTATGGCTAAGTAATGAAACAGACGCAAAAATATTTGTTCTGTATTTAACTTAAAAATACATTTAAGAGCACTAATTTTTATTTTGTTCAGGTACCAAATTTAAATGTATATTAAAAAACATCTCGTACGTCTAATTAACCCCTAAACTCGTGCTTTACATACTAATCACACATCAAAATCAGCACTTTAGTTTGTGTTTTTTTTACCTTTTTTAATTAATTAATTTATTTTATTAATATTTATAAATGGAAATCTACTGCTAAAAAACCTATGGTATCGTTAGTTCCTATCATTACTGATGTGCTAGGAACTAATCACAATGAGATTTAGCTTTGTTAATCTTTTAGTTATAAAACACACTTATATGGAGACGTATTTTATATGAAGGTGCGTACGCTTTCGCAGAAAACGGGTAACAAATGCGAAAAAATGTGTCTTTCGTGCATATTCTTGATAATAGTGAGCGCTGTTCGGCCACGTTTAGAGCTTGCGGCGGTGGCAACTGGATGGCAATCCGACTGAAAACAGAAAGTATAGTGTTCTGTAATACACTTTTGAACAAATTCATCAAATAGAACTAAACAAAATGTATTATTATTGCCTTAGTGACTACATTAAAAGGTAATCCTATAATATATGTATAAAACAAATTGTATTACACATTTAATAGCATACTGACCCAAACTACTCCTGTGCGTACGTCACCACAACGACGGAGAATGGCAAGCAGGGTTTCGGTCTGACGTTTACCTGTGGCCGTGGAACGGAGATTGTGGTGCTGGCCATTCGATCTCTAAAAAGATTTATGATTGGAAAGAATGCTGCCGAAATATTTAGCAATTTTTCTGAATTCTGGCGAACTATTACGAATGATTCACAAATGAGATGGGTAAGTAAATTCTACACTTATGTTTTCCGTAACTTAACTTTAAATAAATTATTTTAAAAGCCTATGTGGTTTAACTAGTGAGGATTATAGAAGGGACTTTAAATTGTCCACTAAATTGTCGTCAGTGTCCAACAATCATGGATAACCTGAAGTTTCAAGAAAATTATTCGGAAGTGGCGGTATGGTACAGACAGCATACATATGCTTTATTAAACTTATACCAATTATTGTTTCGCTTTTAATCGAATCGACGACTTTCGAGTTATTCGCCAAATACGTCAATCACAACAATTCAATAATGGTCCCTAAATATTAGTGTAGGTTTATAGGGACTTTTTAAAAATTAAAGTAATATCAAGCTGATGGTGAATGTTCAGGTTGGACCCGAAAAAGGAGTAGCTCATCTTGCAGCAGCAGGTATTCTGAATTCATTATGGGACTTGTGGGCTCGGATTGAAAACAAACCTTTATGGAAATTGCTTATAGATTTAGAGCCAGAGGTACGTAGGCAAGTTTAAATAGCAAGTATCTATTAAAAAGTTTATATGTGTATATATTGTTATTTTTCTTTGGTCTCGTAAAAGATCTAGCTCCAGTATGAGCGTCAGATCATAATTGATTGACTATCAACTGTCGGCAATATTTAACGGTAATTTTGAAATACTTTTTAAAATTTTAGAGTTTATTATGTCGCATTGTGATTTTTTTTTGGGTAGGAGTTAGTCTCAACAATCGACTTTCGTTATATAAGCGATGTGGTCACTAAAGAAGAAGCCGTTCAAATGCTGAAGGCTATGCAAAATGGGCGGGAAGAGAGGGTGAACTTCTTGGAAACAAATGGATATCCTGCGTATACCACACAAGTTGGTAAGATGATTTTTATTTCAAACAAATAAACCAATTTCTGATTAATTTTATTATTTATCGTTAATAACTACTGCATTTTAGTTATTTTTTTCCATACGCCAAAGTAGTATAACTTCTAACGCGTGTTCATTATTACACACTCTTTTTTTAAGAATACAGAAACATATGAGACAGAAATGTATACGGATTGGTATGAATTTCTCCGTGCACCGAAACGTTCATTACAATAATATTATAGTTAAAAACCTAATTAACTACTAATTTCCTTCGATTAAATATAATAAAAATACATAAATTATTTGTTTACATTAAAAACAACATAAATGAGACCAAATAGCAATATTCCTTGTTATTGTTAAGGACAGTACGGTGATTTACCGCATGTAAAATATTTTTTGACCTTGACAACGCTAGCACCCAGATGTTTTTGGTAACAGAATTAAGATTATTTTCTTTATCCTTACGTTTCAAATGTTTACTTGAAAAATTGAATTACTATGTAATTCAATTTTTTTACCCTTAACTCTCCAATTCTCACACATTCTCGAATAACTTCACTAGTATTTTTATAGGCATTGTTCCCATATAGAATCTTTTGATTGCTATTTAATTTATAGTGTTGGCCGTATTTAAAGACTAACAAATACCGCCTCTATATCATCAATCAACGTACAAGTACGTAACGTACAGTATATATTTAATTCATAGCCATTTCTATAGTTATTCAAAATTGTTGAACAAAACGGGAAGCCCCAAAACCCGCACTTGCTAGTAATATCTATATAGTGCCATAGCCGCGAGGATCCTACTATGAAATGCAATGCATGCACGAAATTCAAGTTTGGGTGCGTCATTAACTGGAAGTAACCTTCATATCAATTTAAAATATCATTGTCGACTGGAAATTACATAGCTTCACATGGATTCAAAACTTTGCCTGGACCTTGCTTTAAACAGCTGTTACATATTTTTGTCTTTTATGTTTATCATGCCTCGTCACATTACGAATTTTTACATTGTATTAACTTCTGACATGATTGTCGTTTCTTTCAGGTTGGATGGGGTATAGCGACGAATTGGTGGAGAAACTTTGTCGCAAATATTTAGATCTTGGATTTACGCATTTCAAAGTAAAGGTTGGTCGTAGTGTAGAGGCGCAACAGAAGAGCAACTGTTGTCCGAAAATGTATAGGAGACGACAAGGTCTTGGTAAGTAATTTAAAATATGTCGCATTAAATTTATTATTCACTCTCATCTTATCTTAAACATTATTAAGTGGAAACAATATCTTAAGATTAATGTCGGTATGTATGAATGTCACTTTCGTAACATGATTTAGGATTCTATCGAGATGGCGCCACTCGTATATCGCACCCGTGCTCTTTCATAAAATAATCCATGATCTACTTACGATTACTACTTTAATTAACTAACTGCTTCTGTCCTTGCATCCGTTAATGCTTTTTAATTATTATTTATTTTGCTTTGTATTATTACATATTATATTGCTTTCTATTGTTTATATTTTACGTAAGTACATTTTTAACGCATGTAAATGTGTATTTTATGCATTATTTATTGTTTAAATTTAACGATATTATAAGTTCTAAATATTTTATGGAATTTAAAAAATATACTATGGAAAAGAGTTGTATACTCCTGTTTATACCTTTTTGTACCAGTTTAGTTATAGAGATGTAATTAAAATGTTTTTTGTACAGATGGTAGATGCGAATCAAGCATGGGATGTGCAGGAAGCTATTTCCTGGATGAAGAAACTCGCTCATTTGCATCCATTATGGATCGAAGAACCTACGTCACCTGATGACGTGCTCGGTCATGCTGCTATCGCTAAAGCTTTAAAGTTAGTTACTTATTTTATAGCAATAGGTTTGTGAACATAGAATAGTTCTGACGACATAAAAAATCACTAATGTGATAATCACCTTTCTACCTCTACAACACCGTTGGATGACTGAGCTGAAAACTAGGCCATATCTTTGACAGTTACATACAGAGAAGCACACATCTGCTTTTGAAGCTATTAACTAACCACTAAATGATGGAAAAATATGCCGTCAACATTTTAGAAATATATATATAAATGTTTTATTTACTCTTTGTAAATTACTGTAGGTGCTAAGAATAGTTAGTAAATGCCCTAACTATTCTTAATTGCACTAAAGCATGAAGCGTATCTAGGTATATATTCTGCACTCATTAAGTATATAAGAATCATCTTTAGCTTTACAATTGCACACTAACAGTTTACACACCACATTGCCCCATTTTTAAATATTATTAGATTTTTGAATTCTCAATTTAAAATTTAAAATCACAATCAATTTTCCTCCTTCCGTACCTCATTTAGCCTTATCATATATTACCAATGTTTCTTTATGAATGTTATTTCTTTGAAAGTAGTTAGTAAGTAATAAAATTTGGAGTTAAGAATGTGAAATAGAATGTGATGTGAGTGAATGAATATGATTTCTTTTTTTCTAATGCAATACATTTTTTTATTCGTTCCGATGATTGATGGTTTGGTTTACGCGAAAAGCATTCTACAACTCATTACCTAGACGGAATCGTTAATTAACATGAAAAATAGTTCATGGCAATCATAAATTTGGTCTATTTTACTGGATTAAAATCTTATAGGTTTTTGTGTTACGTGTGTGTTTGGAAGGAGATAAATATTATCTAATTAAATCTGATTAATTTATTTATAGGCCGTATGGTATCGGGGTGGCGACTGGTGAGATGTGCGCAAATCGCGTTATGTTCAAGCAGTTTTTGCAAAGCGGAGGCATGCAGTATTGTCAAATTGACTCTGCCAGAATCGGAGGGATTAACGAAATACTCTGTGTGTACCTTATGGCTCGAAAACTGAACGGTAATCTTTATTTTTTTATAATTGTAATCATCGATGCTGCGTGTCGGTATGGAAATAGTTTGACTATAAAAACAGTATTTCCGCATGTACAAAAACCAAATATCTCAATGTTCAAAACTGCTAAACCGACTTTTGTGAATTTTACAAATAGAGTATTAGGCTTAGCTAGAAGGAATATTAAATAGTTTTGTTTGCTCATTGTTTAAATACTATTAACGAAACTATCTATCTCAACGAAAAAAGTTACTGAGTAGTTCAATTAGTCAAATAATGATGAACTAATTTAATTTTACAGTGACTTTTAAAAATAAAGGTTTTATGAAATCATTCGATCTCTTGTGAATAAACACATTGAGTTATCTAAATCGTATGACTCCAACTATAAACTAAACTATTAAAATGAGCTTTTTATACAGTGTCTCAGTAATATTGACAGGAATCAATAAATTACAGTGAAAGTATGTCCACACGCCGGCGGTGTTGGTCTGTGTGAAATGGTGCAGCATTTGCAGTTTTGGGACTACGTATGCCTCTCGGGGACTATGGAGGGCCGACTCATTGAATACGTTGACCAACAGCACGAACATTTCACTGACCCATGTGTTGTCGAAAACGCTAGATATATGGCGCCAAAGGTTATTTATGTTTATTATTAATAAAAAACATATCATTTATTTGCTTAAAAAGAGGTACATTCAGATCGAATACCTAATTATAGAAAATATATAAATAGGCAAGCAATTGTCACATAATAAGAACATTGCCATAATAAGATAACTTTTTTTGATTGTTGTCAAACTTATGGTCTAAATACTTGCCCACGTTATGAAGACCTTACCGACCTGAAATGACAATTAAATTTAGTTACGTAATAACGAACCGATGGCCAACGTTTTGTTCCAAACTATACCTAATCAATGCTATACCAATGACCATTAACTATCTTCTTTAAAGACCTTCTTTATTTTGGTTAAAGACCTATTTTATTTTAGTTCTCTAAAGTATCTACTTTCTCGGTCTTTAATTCTTCGAGTCGAGCTATCAACTCTAGCACGTACTCTGTAACTTCAGAAAGCAAAGACGATAACTTCAATGGTGTGCTTTTGCACCCAAACAGTGCAATATATATATACCTTTTGAAAGAATTTCGAGTTAGAATAGAAACCCAATATTGGAAAAGATTTGCTATCGCTGTCTGACTAGTAATTATTTAATTTGACTAATGACGTATTTCTTAATAAAAATTTTGTTTCAGATGGCAGGTTACAGTACAAAGTTTTTGCCGGGAACTGTAGAGAAGTTCGCTTACCCAAAAGGTAGTGAATGGAAGAGAATGATTGGTGAAGGTGTATTCCCTGAGCCCGACGAAGCTGAATTAGTCAACGAATGAAAAACCAACTGTATACCTACATATTATATATTAAGTTTTAAATATAAAAAATATCTTTACCAAGGTTTTATACATTATTCTCTACTATACTTACATTATTCTAATAAAATATGGTAAATTCGTTTCTTAATTTTCTTTGATCTTATACAATGAAATAAACAATTAAAAATTAAATGAATGTTGTATTACGCACCGACAAAATCTATAACGGCCCAATAAAACGATATTCTTCTTTAGAATTGATCATTTTCATCCTTTCTACTCTTGTTCCAACATTTTCGACTGAAAGAGTTTTGTCGTCAAACATTGAGGCAGTACGCATGCATATATATACCTTCGTTCTTCCCTCACTTGTCACCTATGACCAAGTCTTAATATTGTATTATGTAAATGTAATACGAGTAACACACACAATGCCAAAATTAAACATTATGATAGGTGCAAACAACAAATATCTACTTTTATTAATATCTTCTACACAATGCTCCCGACTATTACACAAAAGATGTTACGATAATCGTCGGAAGTTCTTGTTTGAAAAACCACTTGAAGATATGACGCCATAATTAAAAAAACTAATATTATTCTCAGATAAACAGTATTTACTTAGATATTCCTCTATGTATTTGGGTAACTGAGTTAATTAATTTTTATTCTTCAAACAAAACTAATTTCACCTTTACTTGAATTTTCCCACATGTGATTTGATAAGTTTGCAAATATCTAATATCATTATTTACTACCAATGTAAATACAAATGACGAAAGCAAATGAGATATAAGATATTTTTAATTCGTTACGCAAATACCTCCTGCTGTTTCCATGAGAAAATTAAGATATTTGTAAACAATACACATTGAACATACATAATGAATAGGATGTAGGATGATGACATATTTCAAATAAACAGTCAAGACTCCGCAACTTATAAACGTACATAAATATACCTCAAATTATTGTAATGCTGTAGAGTGGCCTTACTCACGGGGCGTTACTACGATCTAGGTAATCGCCACGCTTAGAAAACTGTGAAAGACCGAGTAAATCTTATTACCGATAGCAGGTTAATACAGAAACTGTAGAGAAATTCGGTAATTTAATTCAATTCAAAATCATTTATTCATGTAGGTAAGATAATGTACACTTATGAACGTTAAAAAAGAAATTTACATTAAATGCTTCTAATTTTACATTTACTGCCAGTTCTCAAATCAAGAGCGTAGAACGGAAGCGAAGAATTGGCAATAAACTCTCCGCACTCTCTTTAATCGCCAAGTTTTTTTTTATTTACACAACGTTTGTAAGGAGCTGAAACCATTACACCAGGTTCCATCTTGAGTAATAAAGAATAATGAAATAAATTAAAAACAAAGATTTGCCCTTTATCAGCAAGAGGCATGGTGAAATAGAAATATAATGTAATGGAAGATCAAAACTAAGGCATTGAATGAAAAACCAAAATTTAGAAAATCTTTTAATAAAATTAAACTAGTATATACAGATTAAACATATTAAAATACTTAACGCTTATATGGGGTCACTAATTTCAAAATTCCCACTAATTTTATAATAAACGTGTGTGCCATAATAATATTCTTACATCAAATAAAAAATAAATTAAACCAGAAAATTATGTTTTTTTATTATACATTGTATCAAAACTTTAAAAAAGTACACGGCAAATAAGTGTGGTCATAAGGACAAAACGATGCATTTTGGTTTATTATTCAAAAATAATTTCGTATTCTCAAGCACAATAAATATTAAATTTTCGAAATACACTCTGTGTTTTACATGAAAATACTCACAATAACTGTTTAAATTTTGGTCCTCACATTTCATTAATTTTTTTCTAATAAACAAGTAAGTTATCAGCCTCCTGTGCCTGACATGCCATAGTTTCCTCACAATGATTTCCTTCACGAGCGAGTGTTAAACGCGCACGCACACAGTAACTGAATTGGTGCACAGGCGTAGTTCGAACCTACTGACCTCAGGACGGCCATTTCCAACATTCACTAGAAGAGCAAATTTCTAATCCTTCTTCATAAAAGAAAAAGCACTAAGTTTAGACTGTTTTGGGGCATTTGTAACGGTCTCCTCCATACTATCGTCCAGTTTTCGCTTTGAACTTTCTACGGGTTTGTTGATACTTTTGAATGTTCTTATACAATGGCGAGTTAACTCAGACGGCGTAAATTCGGGATTTTGTTGTTCCAAAGTTGTTTTGTTTCGCGAAAACCAATCCACGAATGTCTCGTTTTCGAGGGGTGTTAAAGGCTGTAACAAAAGAGTTAGAGAAAAATAACTTCAAAAGTCAGTCATATTGCTGAGTTTCTTGCCCGTTCTTCTCAGAACAAAGCCTCCTGGTAGTTTTGCGAACGGATGGCGTAGTTTTGCTCTTTCGCGAATTTTGTAAACGTTTTTGACATTCATCAGCATGCCCTAAGACGCATCTAAATTGAATAAATGAATTTTGATTTTGATATCTCAAATACTAGTAAAATGATGAGATGAACGATTTTGATTTGAGTTTCTGAGAAATTCGTGAAAAACACATCTTAATCTAATTGTATATGTAAATACTTATTAAATATATATTAATAAAATCCACGCATAAAAATATATAATGTATTTTTTTTTTCAAAAGAACTTGGGTCTGCAAAAAAAATCGATCCAAATTGAATCTATTCCAATAATTGTTTTTTGGTTTTAAACTGTTAATTTATTTATTTACAGTAGTGTAAAATTATAAATTTAACTTACGTCACTATTTTCTGCCGTTTCAGTAGTATGAACTTCCACCAACGTCCTTTCAGTTAATGTCAAAGGACTTTGTACATTTTTGTTGGAATCCTGTTGTTTCTTGAAAGGATTCCGTGCGCCACCGGGCGATGATTTAATCGGCTGATAAATAAGTACAATTTATGGTAATAAGAAGTGTGTTTAATAAATTAAATATTATTTAGGGTTAGTACACCACATAATAAAAAAGTTCTAAAGGCTAATTAATAAATTATTTATAAATTTTTAAGTTGTATACAAGATTAAGATACACTTTTGTAAGTTTTCCCTCCGAATAATCCTAAACGAAATATTATGAAAACCTAACAAGAATTGTATTGGCTCACCATAATCATCCACACAACTATATACGGTATATATATACGGTAGCAGCAGCTGTTTTAAGAATAATAACTTACCAAGATTAAAAACTAGGTAAATTCATATGAAAACTCACCACAGGTTTTATAGGCGTGACAATCTCAACTTTCTTATTCACCGTCTTCTGTGGTATTATGAGGCTAGCGTTCAAATCCTCTGTGCTCGTGACGTCATATGTCTCTTGAGTTTCCAATTCTCGGAAATGTGCATTCAGTTTGTCGGCGTTTTGCTCCCACGTGTCGGCCATATTTGACAATTTGTCGGCCAAATGCATTCGGCCAAGGCGAGACGCGTACTTTGCGGCTAAGGGTAGCAGGCGATCGTCCTTTAGTAGTTCCATTAGTTCTAATGCTCGTTGCTCTATTTCGCTTCGGCAGGCTAACTGTTAGAGTTATTATGTTAGACTAAAAGTTTGTTATGTGAAAGCCCCTTACAATATGGCATCGATTAATTTTTTCATTAAAAAAAAAACTTTTTGGAAATGTGTTTATTAATACGTGTGTGACTGTCAAATTAATTTATGTCAGTGGTTTGAAAGCAAAATCGAAATCTTTTGAAATGCTAGATTAAAAGTTAAAAATAATTTGATAAAATATGAAAACATACAGCGAACAACTTCAGCGCGGTTTCCCTTGCCGCTTTGACGTCAACATCAGAAGAAGTATGGGCCCAACGGACTAACTGCTCTTCATACTGACTCTTCTCTGTATCCAATTCACACAGTGGCATCTGTGTAAATTAAAATATCTATTACGTTCCGCCTCTCCATTGAGACATTGGAATCGGCTAGAACTTAAGGCTAATAAGTATTTAAATCTAATCTAATTTAGTTATAAAGATAAGAAAATCTTAAACACTATACTTATTAGCCTTTAGTTTTTGAGATCTATTTTTGTAGGTACATGTTGGTATAAAAGGAACTAATTTTGCCAAATTCCACGTTCTAGTAGTAAGAAATTTATGTATACATATTAACTATTTTAATTAATTAATTCCTTAAAATTGCAAATAAAATTAACATTTTTTTTATTAAAAACTGATACACAAGATACAATAAATAAAATTTACTTTTAAATAAATTCATATAGTTTTATTTCCCAATGCGTAAGACATATATTTCCCTTAATTCAAATTGAATCAAAAGTTCTAGTATAATTAGTATTACGCATTAATAATAAATGATTATGTTTACTATATTTTTAGTATTGTTTAAAGTCTGACATTTTTAGAAGGAATAAAAAAATAAGTGGCGCTACAACCTCTTTTAGATCTTAAGACTCAGATTTCTGAATCTATTTCATGATCATATTTAAATCTAATAGGCAAGTAGGTGATCAGTCTCCAGTGCCTGACACACGTCGACGACTTTTTGGGTCTAAGACATGTCGGTTTCCCTGCGATGTTTTCCTTCACCGTTCCAGCAAATGTTGTGTTAATGCAAATGCGGACATAGAAAGAAAGTCCATTGGTGCACAGCCGGGGATCGAATCTACGACCTCAGGTATGAGAGTCGCACGCTGAAACCACTAGGCCAACACTGCCCTGCTTTAGAAGGAATATATATGAATATTATCATACCTGTATCGGTAGTTCAGCAACGATCGGTTTCGGCGCTGTTAGTGGGAAGCTTGATCCTCTACACATAATAGCACAAATCTTTTGTGCCTGTTCATTTACCTGATCAAAAAAGGTTTACTTATTTAATGTGCAATTCACTCGAATGTGAACATTTTGTAAAAATAAAAAATCAACTCCAGAAATTAACTACCAATATTTAATTTGCCATAATATATCTTGAACTTATTTGTATGAGAGCTATTAGTTTGAAATTTTAACAGGCCTACTGCTTGTCTATGTTAGGTTTAAAGACATTTATTATAATAATAGACATTAGTCACTTACATGAAAACACTTATATGCTAACGTTACAATTTGAAAAAAAAAGGAAAAAAAAAGAAACTTGGTAGAACTTGGATGAACTTTCATTTCCGTAGATTGGGATCACTCAATAGATGGTCTTTTAATCTTAATTTAAATATTGCTAGGCTGCCTGCACTTTTTACATTTTTTGGGAGTCTATTATACCGCGGTACTCCCCCAACGCTCAACGTTTTTTTGCCGTAATTGGTTCTATACTTAGGTAGAATTAAATTATGAGGGCGTCGTGAACTGCGCTTTTGAATTTGATTTATATTAGTGAATGTAATGTTAGTGTGTATGTAGTCATTTAAAATTGTATAGATTAATATGCTGGTTTGTTTTGTTTGGTTACTCACCGATACAATAAACCAAGAATCAGAAACGCCTTTGCAATGTGAAGTTGTATCACATATGGGCATCCAAACAGCACTAGTGACGTCATAGATCCTAACCATTCCCGTACTATCGCAAGAGCAGGGCGAGCCTGCTTCACTCGTCCCTAGCCAACTTAATTTAGACCCAGGTGTTAAAGGCATAAAGACCGTTTTGCTGCGAACTTGTCGACCTAAAACAATATATTGGTTCTTCAAATACACTATTGACGGTACGAACTAAGTTGTTTAGAAAAATAAGCGATATGTTTTTTTTTTTCAAGTTATAGACAAATAGTAATGAAGGATAGCTTAAATAACACCTTAATTTATAAACGTATACATTTAGAGGTATGCATATATTTTTATTAGGTTTAAAGCCTACACACAGTGACATTCAGAAACGAGAATCCTATATTATATATCGATATTTTGACTCAATGCATGGATTAATTGCAAAACAAATCAAGTTCTGGATTTTTTATCAATGTACAACCACTTTTAGATCTGGGCCTCAATGTTCTGTTTCATGGTCATTTGATAATCTGATAGGCAAATAGGTGATCAGGCATCTGTGCCTGACGCACACCGTCGCCTTTTGGGTCCAAGGCAAGCCGGTTTCCGTACGATGTTTTCCTTCACCGTTTGAGCGAATGTTAAATGCGCACATAGAAAGAAAGTCCATTGGTGCACAGCCGGGGATCGAACCTACGACTTTAGGGATAACAGTCGAACGCTAAACCCACTAGGCCAACATTGGTCTAGTTCTGTATTATAAAATGCTAAACAAATTTAGTTTCAGAAACACTTGTAACGCCTTCATACTTACCATTAAAAGCGATAATATCCATCGCCAAGTGTTGATCTGATAATCCCGGATCAGTTTGGTGGTACACAGCAAATACAGTGGTGTTAACAGCAGCTAAGCATACAACTGGACCAGCCAAAGATATTACCTGAAGTAATTTTTAATTAAAACAAAAGATTTGTACTACCTAAAAGATCTTTGACATGGCGTAGGCTTACGTATCAGCAGGCTCAATCGTATGTATTCAATTTCAAACTATGTATATATGTTACCGGAAATGTATGTAATTTTTTTTATATACATTTCCTCGGAATTGTATGTAATTCCTAAAATCGCACGGAAATATGCAAAAGAAATTATATTAGTCACATTTCCTAGGAAATCATATTAATAGCAATTGGAAATGTAAATATTTCCGATTGCTATTTAGAGATCTTTTTCATTATGGACAGTTCCGATAAAATTTCCGATTTCGCAAAGTTATTTGAAATTTGAAAACGATTTGATATTATTTCTACAAAAAACCTCCACAAATAAAATCTACAAATACATTAGCCAATATGTCTTTTGTTTTATTTTAAAGGCTGATTTTTCTTTCTGTTTTTTAAATATTGAAGATTCTCTCTTTAATCGGCAGTTCATCTGAGCGTCGTGGTCAGCAACGAAGCATCTAGAGCGGATTATCTGCTAAACTTATGACAATCCATCTAGTTGGTGAAAGGCGACGTGATCTTTTGCCTTTAGTTACCAACCACAATCAGTTTCTCTACGTTTTCATCGCCTCTGCGCATTGTATGGCCGAAATAAAATACGACATACGGCATATGGTAGAAAGACGAGTACGTATATTGACGATTAAAAGTATAGATAGTTACCGATATTATTATTGGATTTGACAAGCTATCGATTGTTGAGTCAAAGGAACCAGTTTCCTTACGATGTTTTCCTTCACCTTGGTATTTTAGGCCATCGGTAGCGGTGCGAACACAAGAAATCAGACTAGCTTTTTTGAAAATAATCGCATTAAACGTACCTGTCTTTGAGTCCCCATGGGAGTGAATATTCTCAAAAACCTTGCATTCGTAGCGCACGCGACGATTCCACTAGCGGCAGTAACACATACGATTTCTTCTGTATCGGGTAATGAGATAGTCCACTCTTTACTACTACCAACTAGTGATATACAGACCAGTTTACTAAAAAATAGGAAAACAATATAACCATATTTTATATGACATAGGAGCCCTACTTCTAGAGAAAAAATTGTTTTATAACAGGGTGTATACGGGCGGCAAGCTCTCGTGGTGAAACAGCGCATGGACCCTCAGATTACCAGAAGGTTCGCAAATGCGTTGCCGCCTGTGAAACCTAAATGAAAATGTACAAAGGAGAGCAGCAAAAATGTCCAGAATTTTTAAGAATTTATTTTACGAGGGACGGTAAAAAAACCTAAATCTAAGGCTCTTAAAGACTAGAGCATCAAGAGACCAGGCATCTTTGAGGTCTTGCACTAAAATTAAACACTCTACAAAATCATGCTTTATTAAAGTTTCTTCCAAACAGAATGGTACTGTCTCAATGGAAAAATAATTTAAAAATAAAGTAAATGTTTTCTTCTTATCTTAAATACATGCAGTGATTATTAAATAACAATAAAAATTGCACAGAGCATTTGCCCGTTTAAGATAAATGTAAATATATTTACTTTGGAAAATGATACGAAAATTCCATTGCATTATAATAGTCGATTACAAATAATATTAAAAAAAGTAGTAAGTAAGCTAGGGTTGAGTTGAATTGATAATACCAAGACACTTTTAGACATGAGATCTTTTTTTTTATAGAACAGGGGGCAAACGGGCAGGAGGCCAATGCCAGAGGGCCGGCGAGTGCGGTACCGGCCTTTCAAGAATTGGTACGCTCTTTTCTTGTAGGACCGATTTCGAATTGGTTCGGAAATACTTCAGTGGGCAGCTGGTTCCACAATGTGGTTCGCGGCAAAAACTGCCTTGAAAAACGCGCAGTTGTAGAACGGCGGACGTCGAGGTGATACGGGTGGAATTTCGTATTCTGCCTCGACGTCCGATGATGAAATTCAGCTGCAGGTATTAATCCGAACAACTCCTCTGAACACTCTCCATGGTAAATGCGGTAGAAGATGCAGAGTGACCCCACATCCAAAGCCAAAGGATCCAGCCTCGAAGAGAGAGAATGGTCGTAAACGAGATAAGATGATATATACATTTCAAAATTATATCTGGAAACATCTGGAACCTATTTCCACCTGTTTCTGTTCAGCGTCTCTCTTGTGACAGTATATAGCTTTGAGGACTTATATGATCTGTCCACCAGTTGGCAACGAGATTTTTAACCATCTGTTTACCAACCATTATCAAGTTCCGATCGACTCTACACATTGTATGGTCGAAATAATATTAATTATTAAAGTGAAACTTTTATTACATCGTCTCAAACTTTTTCGTCTGTATGTTGCATGTCGCGTGACGGTCGGCCGCGGAGTAGGGATAAAGTGAAAGGCGATCGTCATAGCAGCCAAGGCCAGGAGCTGACCGTGTAGTGTATAGACTATTATTCATTTGTGCCAGTGCTCCACGCTATTTTAATATGTGTATATAATCTAAATAATTGTTAAGTATTATGTATGTCGTACTCTCTAAGACATAGAATTCAATAAAAATATTGGTTGGAGACTTTCTCCGTCTACTTTTATTAGTCCCATTATCATTTCAATTGTCCAAGTATTGCAAGTTTATAGTGCGGAATCTGAGTCCACAAACCAATCCTATAAGAAAATAAATTACCTTGGTGTTTCACAAGCGAGTGCTAATACGTGCGTAGATAGGCTGGCCATGGTATGGTTAAGGTAGTTGTTAAGATGAATTCCATGATGTACGTTCGAATCGTGAAATTCAACATCAATTGTCGATTCCCCATTCTCCCCGGTGTGACAACGGACGATTCCAACTTCATTCCAACACATGTACCTAATAAAAAATCCCTATTTATTTTTGTAGTTATACTTCTTATGGCACGATGGAGAAAAATGATGAGAGTGAATTTTTACGATGCGCGCACACCAACACCTAAATTCGACATCGTAAAGTTAGGTCTAGGTGGCATGGAAATCGATAACTATGTTCAAGTTGTATATTCTAGTATTTTTATATTTAGAACACGTGTTTCGTAACAGTACAATTAAACATTGTGAATAAATAAATATTATATTGGTGTTTTTAAATCAATTTCATATACGACGGTGATAGTGTTTACTAATAATTTATTTATTTAAATAAAATCTTTTTGATAATTTTAATATTTATCGTTAATCACTACTACATTTTAGTTATTTTTTTCCATACGTACCCCAAAGAAGTATTACTTCTAACGCGTGTACATAAGATATAAAAATTTCGATACAAAGTTTTTTAACCCCTGCCACTTGAATTGTATTTGCAAATTTATTGCGATAATTATTATACTTTGTGATACCATTTATTTTAAAATTTATTTATTTAACGTTTCGTATGCTTTACGGCCTGCATATATGTTAAGATGTCATAAGTTTAATGACCCACAGGTATCCCAATGGATTGTTCATGTTGATTCATGTTGCACTAAACATGAACTCATTGCACATAAAGTTTATTATGTATTAGCTTTTCAAGGAATTTTTCATTTATATTTTAACAAATAAAATATGTTTTGATACTGTTTTATTGTGTTGAGGAAGAAAATTCAGCAAATTTAACTAAACCTACAGAAATTGTTATTTTATAAAGTATTGGCCTTAAAAACCCCTCATTACATGAAGTATTTAATTAAATTACACATATAGTATTTTTGATCGGAAACTTTGGTCTTATTAGGTTTTTTTGACATGGTACCTCAAAGGCAGTTTGAAAAATCAGTGATCGTTTTATTTTGTCATAAATATATTTATTTATCGATTTTATTATAAATTTATAAGTTATTTTACACCATAACTCATTTTAAAATCATGTTTTAAACAGATTTTTCTAAATACCAACTTTTCTAGGCTTAGTTACGCGTTTGAATCAACTAAAAATGTTCATTATAAACTTATTAATGTTTACCTATGTTCAAGATGCGTAGGAGTTGATGACGGTTGAAAAGGCGCTTGAGCCGGCACAGTAGATGGCGCTGGAATCGCTGTCATCGCTCGTGACACAGGGCGGGAATCGTTTTCCACCAAGCCAAGGGTCTCATTCTTAATCCTCTCCAATGATATCGCATTATCGTCATCACTTTCATAGTTTTCGATTAAATCGTCTACTAATCCATCGTTATCTGCAGTTCAATTTAAAATACTTACGAGATAAAGCAATTAGCGTTTAAATATAGTTTAAAATAACAGAACTTTGGTCAGAAAAATATTTTGCAAATTCTTTTTTTTAAGTGAAACTTTTATTACATCGTCTCAAACTTTTTCGTCTGTGTGTTGCATGTCGCGTGACGGTCGGCCGCGGAGTAGGGATAAAGTGAAAGGCGCTCGTCATAGCAGCCAAGGCCAATATGACGGCCAATATGGCGCCTATAGTTCGCAGCAGCAGACCGTGTAGTGTATAGACTATTTTTAATATGTGTATATAATCTAAATAATTGTTAAGTATTATATATGTCGTATAAAATTAGTTGGACACCTCATATACTTTTATTATTTTCCATTATCATTCCAATTTTCTAAGTATAAAATTAAGATTGATAAAGCGATTTTTATACTCTTAATGGAATATTATTCCAAAAGTGAAGTGAAGTGAGTTCATAAATGTATATAATAATTTATTTATATTATTTCAATGGTAAAACTACTATATTTAAATTAAAACCACTATATTTAACTGTATTTCTTAAAGTATATAAAAAGTTAATATGAATACATACATTTTCTTTTAGACAATGAGAAGACTCAAACTTAAATTACGGATACACCTGAAGGGTTAAAGTATTTATAAATTGTAAGCAATTAAATAAATACAGGGATCATACCATCCATCCTCTCAACAGTTTCTATATCTTCTTCAGCATCAATTCCAATTTTAGAACTGTCTTTGCCATAACAGTTTACTAACATTCCCAATTGGCCAGCTACATCACAGTATACTAATACACCATTACCTGAAATAAAATAAAAAATAAAATTGTAGCATAATTTATGACAATAAATATTTATAGAACTCATTCATGTTAGAAAATATTTTCGAGTCTGAAATCTAAAAAGTAAATGAGTGCCAATTTTAAAAGCAGAAACAACTAAAACAGATAAAATTCATACATTTTATTTGGAGAATATTTGGTCAAATGTTAATCAATATGTATGTATGAAATATTGGGTTATGCAAAACAATAGATTTATTAACTAATTATATATACACATGCCAGCAAATTCTGAATAGTAGAGCAAAATAATACCATTTATAAAAAGTTCAAGCATTTTTCTAATATATATTATCCACTGTTAAAAGACATTTTTAAATTAGTATGACTGCCAGTATTTCTTTACCTTTTGGATTCCAAGCCATTGAAGAGACATTATGTGAGGTGGGATGTTCTATTACATCAATACAATTTCCACTCTGTACGTCCCAAATAGCTATCTGACCCGCAACACTACTACCAGCTAAATACTGACCACAAGGTGAAAATAAACACTGCGATATTGCACATTTGATCTAAGAACAGAAATTTATTATTTTAATTGTTACGATAATAACATTCAACATCATACCTATTTATACCTAATCCGCTGTTTTGCTGATGTTTTTTTTGTTTTCTTAATAAAAATCATTTTTATTTTATTTTAGATATTTTTAATTATTTTTTGTCACATTTGCTTAAGTAAAAATTGTCATATCTACACTAATTATATATAAAAGAGCTTGTGCCATAGATAAAGTATTATGTATGATATAAACTTCAATAAATAAATTAAAAGATATTATGTACAAATATTCATTAATTACATAGGAAAAGTGTATTCATGACTTATTGAATATTATTTATTATAAGTATATATTATATAATAAAAAATATACACACTTACAGTATTGTGTGAGAATGCCATTCTTTGACCCCAATCATCACAATCTAACAAAACAATCTCTTTGTTATTAGGATATGCCAAATATTTACCCTCTGATGGTTCAAAGCTCATACGACCTGCAATCATGATAGTAAATAAAATTATTGAAAATTAATAATTTTATAATAGTTGTATGAGTGATCAAACATACAAGTTTAAATAGTAACATATTTAAACTTACATATTACTTTAGCTACATAAAATGTATTTATCTTTGGTACACATGACAGTTCTTTAATGGTTTTCTGTGTATCTATATCCCATATTCGTAAAATACCATCACCACTAGCTGTGACTGCATATTTCATTTGAGGACATATTGCTATACTTAGTACAGGGCCCTTATGGTCTGACATAATAAACAGTGGTGCTCCTCCTTCGAGGCTACAAATCTTTGCTTCCATATTTTCCGAAGTAGTGCCTAAAGCCTGAAATATTTATTGAGTTACATAATTAATAAGAAAAGTTTGTTGGTGATTAAATAATTTTACTAAGAGTGAAGCAGTGACTACTTTAACTTGCATAAGAAATAATTTTTATAAATGACACTTTTAACTTACATCAATTTTGGGTGTGGACATTATTTGAGTAATAGGAGCCGTAAACCTTGTAATAATTCCATCTTTGTCGAATGCAGGAAATGTGTATGCCTGCACTGCATGATTATCTGTTGCAACATATAACCTTTTATCCTTAAAACATACAGCTGTAGCACTCTCACCCACGCAGTGAGACGTTGGATCATCATCTTCAATATCTATCCAGATCCGCACATCACCGTCGTGACCACATGTTATAATGTGCCTGCAAGACGGTTTTGAAGAAAACTATGATTATATATTTCTATAACCGACATAGATTAATATGTAAAAAAGGTAGAATCTTACCTGCCATCTTCGCTGTAGCAAACATCAGTATGCCCCTCTGCGTGAGCATATCTCAGAGATTTACTCTCCACTTTCATATTTTTCAATGAGACCTACAGAACGATTTTGTTTATACCTATGACTAGTACTATTATGATAAATAATAAAATTAAGTAATCATAAAATCTCTCTTCGTAATAATTTTATTAATTTAACATTCAAATAAAAAGTTTAAAAAACTAAAACATTAAACAACACCACAAAAAAATCAATCAAAATAAATTGAAAACAGCACATTGAGCGCGAAAAAGTCTGAAGTCTGAACTCCAGTCATTCAAATTTAAAATTTTCTGTAAATGTCAATGTCAAAACTTATTCGCCGTTATTTATGGTCTATGGGTGTACACACGGAGCATCCTGTAACTTTTTAACATTTAACGATAAATGACATTTTTACTGTAAGAAATAATATTGAAGTAACCATATATTAAAAATTTATTAAATAATACCTACATACTTACATAATACGAACTGCTATAAAAATCGTTTAAATAGCGATGACCATGACGGTTGATATGTTTGCAGTTAATTTCAAGATTTTTAAAAATATTTTTATAGTTCGTAACCCTATCATTTCATTACTCATTTAAAATACTATGTTTTGAAAAAATGGTTTGAAAATGATATTTGAAAGTGTCCGTCACTCCGTGAATAATGACATACTCGATACGGATGATAAATATTGCTAATATGCTTGTATCCAGTCGGAAGGTAAAAAAAAATTTTACATGTTATAAAAACGTGATTGTCAAACGGTCCAATTTAATATTCAATTGCCGGGAAGTTAGTTTGGTCGCTAACAAAATACGTAGATAAAAGCGTATGTGATATTTATACCTTAAAATTTTTGTTTCTTTAATATTTATATTATAAAAATAAGTTTTCATTAATTGTAAAAGTTTATAATATTTTTAAAGTTTTTTAGTGATTTTAGGTGAGAAATATCACAATATCTAAGGTAACCTAAATATTTTTTATTTATAAATTATTTCAAATTCAATGCGTAGGTAGTTGTAGACTTTTAAATTACTTTAATTTATGAATATTTTAATAAATTATTTTATAATATAAATACAGAAACACTAATGAATATATTAATTATATTGTGTTGTTTATTTACAATAACTAATTTGGCAAATTTGGTTTATATCTGTATTTTTATTTTTTCTGGAGGAATACAGAAAAAATAGGTGCTATTTAGTTCTTTGTTTAAATTAAAGTGTTGAAGTTTTAATCAAATATTCTCTTAATAATTATAATGCAGATGGGTGACCAAGGCTTCCTAAAACAAAAAAAAGGGTTTGCTACCCTTGCCATCCATGCAGGACAAGATCCAGACAAATGGGAATCAAAGGCTGTGGTTATGCCCATTGTAACAGCCACAACATTTAAACAAACAGGACCTGCTGAATACAAGGTATTTGACACAAAACATTATTGAATAGATCTGTATACAAAACATGGCACCTTCTTTTTAATACATTTCTCATATATGTACCACATTATATTTGCTTTAATGAATAAAAAAAACTTATGACATTACTATTGCAATTATCTTTAAAGTTTTTGTGATCTAAATAAGTTTAGTTAAATTTATATATTTCTTACTAGTACATTCATTTGTATATGTTATATATTTTAAATGTAATATATGTTAATTAAGTAGGCAATTAATATTGAAAAGCAATAGGAAATTCAAAGTACATAGTAGCTAATATCTATTTATCTGACTCCAAGAAAATATTTAAAATAGGCCAATATTATATCACAAAAAATCCAGGTGGCTTTAAAAGATATCATTTATGTATTTTTAATTGGATGGAATAAAATACGACTAGTGACTAAGAATAGCGAAGTTTGCCGGTTGATTTAGAGATTTTTAGTAAGAAAAGCATTCATGAAGATAATTGTTTTAGTCCAGACTTCACGAGTTTTTTTTCGTTAATTTAAAACATAATTTTAACACGATGAACTCGCAAACTATAATTTATATAACAATCAGTGTTTTCCAATAATATAACATTAAAAATAATAAAGTATCTGCGTTTTTTTAAACTTAAAAAAAAACGCTTTTTTATTTTCTTAAATTCTATTTTCAATTATTATGATCATTGGTCACACCAACAAATGCTATATATTTATACAACACAACAACAGGCAACACAAGGCAATACTTTAATGAGTACGGATTAATCAAACTATCTCCGACACCTATTCGCCTTACTTATGAAGCGATCCAGTTAATCTTATTTAAATTCGCTTAATCAGTACAAATCTGTATATCATAGTACTCTTCAATAATTATCGTGCTAACAACTTGTAACTGTTGGTACTTAATCAATAAAGACTTTAATTCCTTCTTGCATCGCATTTTTGACAGACAACTTCTACTCCCTCTTCACAATCAGACCATTTAATTTAGTGGGCTTGTATATGATCGACAGAATCGTGTAATTTTTAAAACCCCACTTAAATCATGTGTAATCCCAAATTTACTCTTGGCTATATGATAGTAATGATTTGATGACTGTTTAAGGAATTTGACTACAGTCGATCTGGTAACCCAACAAGAAATACCCTTGAGGAGTGTTTAGCGGCCCTGGATGGAGGCAAATATGGTTTGGCCTTTGCATCAGGTTTGGGAGCTGTTACCACCGTCGTGACTTTATTGAGTCAAGGAGAACATATTCTTTGCTGCGACGATGTGTACGGTGGCACTAACAGATTGTTGAGGTAAATTCAAAATCAGTCAGAATATTTTTTATTTTTAACTTTTTAAGTTAGGTTTTCCGCGTGCATCCGTGACTCGTAAAATAATTGGATATAAATGTTGCTTATTAAATATGTATACCAAATTTTATATATTTAATCAAGATAATTTTATCATAAGAATGTAAAAACATATGAATTATTAACATCAGATAAAAGGTTACATCGAAAAACCTAAATTCTAAATAATTTTTTTTTCTGACTCATAGGAATGTTCTTGAAAAAAATGGGATTGAAGTATCGTTTGCGGACTTTACAAACGTCGAATACATCAAGAATTCAATTAAGGAAAATACAAAGGTAAGTGGACCTTTCAAACATTCTAGTTTTAATGTTCATTGTTTGTATTGCATCAATGCTTTAAATTTCATTGTAAAATAGCAATGAAGAGTTGAAGACTTAAACGAACTATTAAATATATGTTGAACGTATTAGCAAAAATCGCAGTAAAGGACTTAAATAAAATTTAGCATATCCACAGTTACAGCCGTTAGTCAACGTTAACATTCTTTGCAGATGATTTGGGTAGAGACGCCAACAAACCCACTTCTCAAAGTAATTGATATGGAAGCGGTGGTAAAAATCGCAAAGCCCAAAGGCATTGTAGTTGTAGTGGACAATACATTCCTTACACCGTACTTGCAAAGGCCTCTTGACTTTGGTGTCGATGTCGTCTTATACTCCATCACCAAGTACATGAACGGGCATGCTGATGTCATCATGGGCGCCCTTGTCGTCAATGATGATGCACTAGAGAAGAAGCTTCGCTTTTTACAAAACAGTAAGTTTATTTTAAATATTAAAGTAGTAGTGATTAAATAAATGATATTTTAGTTCAAAACTAACAACTTAAGTTCAATGTTTGGTATATCACGTATTAACAGATTCGGGACAAATTGGTATACAAACACCTATAGCCTAGACTAGTTTTATAATGAAAAAAGCTTTAGTAAAAACTTGAAAACCTAAAATGATTCTATTTTCGTTAATTTGTTTATAAATCTATTAGAATAGCACGATTTTATAAACATACAATACTATCTACTGATAAAGACTAGATAAAATTGTAGCACATCGTTAGAGCGAAATATTGATGACTACATATTTTTATTGTTCCAAGCATATCTGTTATTTGTACATGACTCGTCATAATTCTATTTGTATTAGTTGTTCTTCTGGTTAACATGTTTTCCATACTAAGATTTGCATCACCGTGATAATCATATTATATCTTACGAAGTCATCAAGGTTAATTAAATAATTTTTGTCTTATGGTTTGAAAATCCCTGATCAATGAAAAGTATATTTATAAACGAATAAAAACAAATATTTCCTTAATAGTCGGGACTTGGCGTTTCTTTAACGTAATAACGTAACGTAAATAACGCTCTACTGTATATTTAGATAAATTTACTTACGAAAATAATTAGATACTTATACAAAATTGAAGAATATTTCCTAAAACAATTGTAGTAAAACGATCATTATCATTGAACGACCTTGTTCAGTAAATTTAGCGTGGTATCTTACGCAATACGTCGCTAGTGTTGCTGTACGTTCAAATGGAGTTTAACGAACGATTACCAAATTTAATCTAGGTTTCCTCATTAATACGCATACTATTTTAATATTAAATATCTCGCAGGAAAAACTGCACAACCTATCGGAAAACATCAAAGGAATTAATTACAAACAAACAAACAAATTACTTTTTTACATATTATTACTTTTAATAATTTCTTAAAAAGTTATTCTTATAACTACTTATATTCGCATAAAATGAAAGCTGTGGGAACCGGCTTACTTTAATCTATGTAAAGATATATGAATACAGTGTATCGTTTCCTGGACGATATTTTTAAATTGTTTGCGTGACTCAGTTTAAAAATAAACAGATAAAATTGGCTTTTATTAGAGACTTGCGTTAACTAATGAGAATTAACTAACTGAACTAACTCTCATATTCATGCTTCAACTAACTGTTAAATTCAAACATTACGATCGAATTCTTGTTCAGAGAAGTGATGGAAAGCAGACACCAACCGGTCGGGCAATTGATAAATACGTCAAAAAACTTACAAAGTAATGATACTAATATCAAAGTGTTGAGAAACAACTTGTAACTGGTTGTATGGGGTAAAAACACAGTTTCATACCGCGTTAATATGCGCGTCTTTATACATCATAAAATATATGCTCGTGGTACTAGTTATTTTTTGGTTGCGGAGTTATTTTAAAACTATGATATCTCCTAAAATATACATTGAAATCAAATGATGTCAAAGGTCTTTTTGTTCAATATTAAATTTATGATGTGACGTAAATATTTGGATAACGTTTAATATTATAGTTATGAAAACAACTTTATAAAGATTGCGATAAAAAGTTCTCGTGAATCCTAATGGACTAAGGTATATTGAATGCTATCGCGGGCTTTTTTGCTACTGTTAGACTTCAATTTAGCTTCAGAAACAAAAGAAACAAACACAAACAAAAGAAAGGAAACGAAAGACAAAAAACCTCTAAAGGAAAAAAATTACCCGTTTTTGCCAAAAAATATATTGATGCGCTTATATTTTATGTGCATATAGACGTAACCTTGACAACTATTTCTTTATCGTTATACGTAATAATATTTTTTACATTAATATTCAACCAATCAAACACTTAGCTTTATAATATTATTAGTAGATTTCTATAAACGGATAGATAATTGATTAAAACAAATAGCATTGGGTAATGATTATTAATTGAGTGTAATCCTAAGATCTGCATAATTAAATATTCATGGTTCCGTATATGAATAATTTTAAGATGTGTGATTTAACTTTCATAAGAAAACAAACCTTAACAGTTGAATCATGAAAGTATTCGTTTAGTGTGAGTTGATTTGTGTTGATTCAAATAAAAATAAATTAAAGCTTAGCCTAGAGGTGATCGAAGAAAAGATGTCGATTTTCTATTTTGGAAAATTTTTTCAACAAAAGAAGATTTTGAACATACTTAATACTGAAAATAAAGTTAAAAATTGTTGATTCCAATGAGTCGTATGGTCGTTTTTTCTTGTTTCCTACGATGACTTGACGTTTGTTGGATTTGACATTCATCTTTAGGCAATACTTTCTACTTTATGGCAGAACTACAGACTCTATACAAATTCTGGCTGACGAACATCTCCAGACTGATACGGAATACCTATAGTTTGTTTACGACTATTCTACATTTTGCTTAGAATATTTCTTGTCTCGTAAGTATGATATTCGATATTGCTAATTTATTAGTGCGTGTGAAATTCAATAGCGTCGGTACGAAATATGGGCATGCTTGAAATAATCTTGCGGCTATTATGATTAATTGATAGACTCGCTCATAGAAATCGATCAGTATTTTTTACTTTTATCTTGTGATTATAGAATTAGAGCCAGAGTTTGCTAAAGTACGAGATAGTTTCCACCCAGATTTTTTTAATTGAATAACTTCGTACAAAGATCTTTCCTATAGAATTAAAAAAAACTTTTATCCGATAACAATATTTCGATTGATCATTACGGGTAGGATCAATAATGCATATGTTTTGATTTTGAGATAGTCAGTACCGATTAACACTGGTCGTACCACAGGCGCGCTGTAAGACTCGGCACTTACTTATGTTGAGTTTAATACAGAAATACAGTCAGTATTTGGCATTGTTTGTCTATTAATTGTTTCGCAGAGGGTTTAGACTCACACTCATATAGTCTTTCCGCTGTTTCTGCGACCTGAGCCACCTGACGCCAATTGCTTTAGCTATTTTTTTTCTTTTTTAGCCAATGAGTGTTCAACTCAAAATAGCTTTATTCTTATAGGTATCTGTACACTTATGAGACTATTTAGAATCAATTTAGATTTTTTTCTGTTGACGTTTTAGCTACGATTTATTTTTTTTAATAAAAAAAAGTAATTACCTAACGGTTAACATAACGACACACAATTATGTACGGTCCTAAAACATAACTATCACAAATTTGTCTTTGGAGTATGTGAAACGGTTGCGATGCGATAACATAAGGACTTTTAGATATTGTAAGAATAAGTTGAGAAAGTAACCCACGTAATATTAGGTTATTATTTAATGTCATTATTTCTAGGTATGGGCATCGTTCCTTCTCCAATGGACTGCTACTTCGTAAGCAGAAGTCTGAAAACGCTTGCTCTACGCATGGAACAGCACAAGAAGTCATCTCTGATTGTAGCCAACTGGCTCGTTAAACATCCCAATATTATCGAAGTTCTTCATCCCGGTAAGTCCTCTAATTTGTAAGTTTGTTTTTACACCTCCGGAGATCATTGTTGACGATCACTTTATTTTAAATTAAAAACCTAAATTAGCTGTTTATTTATTTAACCTTTACAAAACTATATATAAACTGATTAATCTAAAGCCAAATGTTAAAACATACAAATGAAATGACAGAATTTGTCCCTTTATATATATATATAAGACACACACCTCAAATAAGACTTAATGACATAGTTAAGTTTTCCTAAAAAAAAGAAACTCGGGGTTTTCACTGATATTTCATATGTATTATACAATTTTGTATATTTCAGTTACAAACGCAAGTGAGGAAAGACTAATTTAGTTTATAATACTGCCTTTAGCGTAAATCATCTGAATTAAAATAAAGAACTCTTACAGGACTTCCATCTCACCCTCAGTACGAGATTGCGAAACGCCAAATGACGGGCCATTCAGGGACATTCAGCTTTAGACACAGTGGTGACCTTAAGGAATCTCAAAAATTGTTGAGAGCTCTGAAGATGTTCATGGTAGCTGAGAGTTTGGGCGGATACGAAAGTCTCGCAGAGTTACCGTAAGTAAAGCAATACTAAGTAATTATTTGGCTCCTAAAATATACTAATTTAATTTGTTTTCACAGAAATTCTCATTCATACATGTTTAATACGAACTGACATATAACACATCAAAATAGAGTTTGATGTATAAAATATTTTTTATCAGTTTTACTGGTTTGAACGTAATATCAATTAATGATATATAAACAATTTTGTTTTATCTTAACGTATGTGACGTAATGTAATACGTACGACACGGTAATGTTACGCATAAACTGTAAATGCTATTATCGGCATTATTTTAGAGTTATCAATATTTTACTTACTTTTTTAAATAAAAGTAGATCGTATTTTATTTTAAAGTTTGTGGTAATGCGGTTGGAAACACTATGTGAGTGACCCATCTTACGGGTTTACATTACTAGGGTTACGAGTACTTTTGTTTTGTGCATCAATCCTCTTTTTTCGTTAAAACGTCTAATGACCAATTTTAAATTTTAATTTGTGACGGGGCGTCGCCAGTCCATTGTCAAAGAGTGCCAATAGAAGTAGATAGAGGGTGGGAAAAGTATGAGCAAGTGAACTTCAACGCGGTCTTGATTGTAATTAGATAGAGATATAGAGGTGTATATTTCAAACTTAACCTAAAATGATTAATAATTGCATTGAAACTCCCTTAATTGATCTGTATAAATGCTTCTTCTTCTACGATCTTACATCATTTCATAATAATAACGCATACTCACCGTGGTAAGAAATTAGTTATGTTGGGTTATAACCATGACGCAGCAAATAGCAAGCACTAAACCATTGATTTTTACATTAAATGTTTCCTTTAATTTTTTAGAATTATCTTGTAGTGATAATTATCATTGTAATACTTGTAAGTCAGTGAATTATTGCTGTATAGATTGCGGTGCGATTGGGTTTGAACCAAGATAATAATCTTATATGATGCTTTTAAAGGTCGTTGTTCTTTACAGTAGTTTCTCTCTATACTTCTTTAACAATAACATACTATTAGTTTGATATTTCTTTGTTCCTTATCTTGCATATAACTTAGGTCAAATTTAGATCTACATAATGAAGTATTTTAACCCCCGTGAATAGTTTAGAACCCGGAAGTTTACCACGTAAATAACTATTACAATTTCAATATTCAGTTCGTAAAAATGCAAATGAATTCAAACAATTAAAGCATTTCGATCAATGTACATTTCAAGTGCTGCATTACGATTCTTTATCGTCGTTAAACGACTCGGTCAGAAATTGAAATAGAACTTAACTCGCAGAAACTCCGATATACTATCTAGACCACGGTGGCAGAATGGCATTTAGTCTTATAACATTTATTCTTTTCGTAGTACTCTGATGACGCATGCATCAGTTCCTGAAGAACAGCGGGCAGCGTTGGGTATTACGCATAATCTCATAAGAATATCAGTGGGCTTAGAAGACGTCGAAGATCTCATTCAGGACTTAGACCAATCGTTAAAAGTCGCATTCGAATAAATTTTACATTGTTTTATCATATTTTCATTGTAACAATATACAGTATTTTGTTGATTTAAAAAAAGTAGTTTTGATAAAACGCTCCATGTTATCTCAATTTTATGTGTCATTGTTTTCTTAAGAAAAAGGTTGTTGTCTAATTGTATTATAAACGGGTGATAAAGCTATAGATAGATTCTAAATCAAGATAACTGATAAATATTGTCTTTGTTTAAATTAATTGCATTTACCTACGCTTTTATTGTTTAAACGATAATAGAACAAGATCATGTAAGGTTAAAACATGTGCATTTTTATGAGTATTATTTAAAATGATATTGTATTTTGTAGTTCACTTATTTCCAATGTTGTTCCTTCAATATTTTATATTGTAATAATTTAAGTGGTACCAAGTATCAAAAAATAAATGATTAAATGGTTATTTTGTTTTTTTTTCCATAAAATGTCGACTGAAATATAATTTTGATATGGTTATTACAAACAACATATTTCAAATTAAGGAAGACTAATATTACGATTGGGCCGTACATGATTGACCTTACGCATTTCTTCATTTATTGTTATGGGTAGTTGTTTCCTAGACTCGACGCCCCTCAATTTGTCAAAACAATTTTCTGGATTGAGCATGACGGCAAACTTTCTTCAATTTTACTGAGATTATCGCCATGACTGAATTGTGGTCAGAACCTATATCTGCACCAGGGTATGTTTTAGCCGATTTAATGCTATTTCTATGCCTTTTGTTTATCAATAAGTAATCCGGTTTCGTACAATCCTGTCCGGCTTAAGTGCTGGCGATTGCCAGGTATAGAGTCTACGTGGTGGCAATTAGAAGAAAGTATTTGCAACAAGAAAATCGTGTTCCTGGCAGAATTGAACTAGACTTTCACCCCTGTCATTACGAACGCCGAGACCAAATCTTCCAACGATATCCGAGACTGCTCCTTGACCAATCTTGGACTTGAAATCACCTGTCACGATTGACAGCTCGTTAGGTTTTGTTAATTTCAGAGCTGCGTCTAAGTCATTATAGAAAGTCTCGTTCAATTCCTCACTTTTGTCTACTGGCGGGGCATAAACTTGAACGATGTTGATTGGTTTTGCTACTAAAACATTACTCGGTCTGAAAGAGGAAGAAAGTTCTTAACTAGAGTTTTTATATTTTCTTTATTAAGCACGGCAACTCCATATCTATGATTTTGTATGTCGCTGCTACCAGAGTAGTATATTGTAGAATCATTTTATATGTAAATTATAGAATTTGTCAGTTGGCTTTGTTATTAAGGTGCTAAAATTATGTTTCAATGACCAATGCAATCCTAGTGGAAATGAATATTTTAAGTACTTAATCTTCAATAGGAAGGTTAATATTGAATTTATGCATCGTTAATATCATAACAAAATATTGACTTATTTGGAACCAGGAAATCACGTTTAGTAATTTTAAGAAGCAAAAACAAAGGAAATATTTTAAATCTACCATAAAATACATAACAACTCTCCAATTATACATATGATTAATACATAGTAGTAGAGTTAACGAACAATACCTATTTGCCAAATCCCGTTCGAAATTTATGGTTACTCTTCGTTTCTGCGTAAAAAAAATCCACAGTTACGAACCCATACGTATTTAAAACCTTTATCGATTGCCAGTGCTTTTGCCTCCTTAAGAAGATGCTTATTATCTGGGGTCAAATGCACATTTACATAGAATCTTTTCGAATCCCCTGACATTCCTACATTAGATGTATGGATTCCCCGTTTTTTGCGTAGGCCAGATAATATTTTGTCTTTTACTTCGCGTGTCTTCAAGCGCACCACGATTGTTTTGGCTTTGCCAGGCATAGATTGCTTCGGCTGTATGCGGTTAGCAAATTCGATCTCATCATCCCGCAATACTACGTCTGCATGTTTTGCTATTGCCTTTACTAAGGCGCATGTAGATTCATTCTTGGTTTGTGGCAGCCCAACAATTTCTAATTTGTTCATTCTATTCCACTGTTGTTGCTTATTTATTTGGCATCGTAGTTCGTCTATAATAGAACTATTAGTTTAAATATTATTTTTCAATGTATTAACTTCCTCTCTTAGACACTCAGTTTCCGTCAAAGAGGGGTTGATAATAGAGTTGATCTCTCCCCTTATATCGACAAAAAGAGACATTTTCAGAGAACGAACGATACAAAATGACCAAGTTTGGAATCTATAGCCTGGTTAATACTCTAATAATTCTCAATAAGTGATTAACTTCTGCAAATCGTCTTTCGATACGCAGCAGTCACGAAGCCCAGTATCCTTATTATTGCGTCACGTCATTGTGGCCTGAACTTTATCAGGAATGGTACTCTGACCGCGTACCGTAACTGTTGTTACGTGTTAATATTAGTTTTAAGATTCGGCTCTGACAAATACAAATAAAAACACTTAAAAGCAGGTCAGTAGGTTTGCATAGGCAGTGCTCCCTTTGGTATGGAGGCTACTCTTTCCATGTGGTTAATCGGACACTTGTTAAGTTAATCACATATTAAAATATGATCTAATTGTCTTGCATATACTACGCGCCGTATTTGTATTAACAAATTCGAAGGCATTTTTAACGGCGCGTTTATAATATAAATACGCGACTATTGCGCCGCGATCAATGCGTTTGTCACTTGGGCGGAGGCAAAGGTTGAAATCATAAATTTTGCTAGCCTACTACGCCCTCTTAATACCTTCATGATTCCTAAAACATTATCTCTCTTATTGTGTAAATTTATTTAATACACATATCAAATACAATAATTTATTATATAAAACTTCCAATATCTCACCGCAGTGTGACTGCTTCTTTTAATAATCTATGAATTTTCCTGCTTTATCATATTTTCATAGTTGCATCATATTTCATAAGATGTGTTTCGATTATTAAATTTATTTTTTTAAACGATAAAATTAAGACTGTTATCTATTATCAATCTAAAATAGTACGACCGCTATATCATACTATTTTCCTTGTTCATCTTGAATGTCAAATGTATAATTTGTTTAAGTTTAAAGTATCTAATGTAATTATTTACCCCTCACGTAGCTGACTAAATGCAGGATAAGATAAAACATTTTTTATGTTTTAATTCTTTATACAAATAGGTACTTCTTGGATGGGTGTTTTCCAAGATAATTTTTAATTTTGTCAGTGTACAAATTAGAAATAAAATATATGTACTTAGCTAATTTTTGATTAGCTTCATATGGAAAAGACAGTGGCCTATTACCTTGAGCATTTGATATTTTAGTACCCATAAGTGACGTAAATATTTTACAGACTAGATGAAATAGGAAAATACTGAAATAGAAATAATTATTAAACCTTACCTAGGTTTTTAGTACATAGCTGATTTGGAATCAACACTAATAATTAATTTAGAAACTATCTAAATAATTTAAAAAAATATTTTATTTGGATAGTTCACCAAAACATATGTTGGAATCATTTTCCTCAAATTTTGCAGGCAAATTTTTATCGCAAACGATATCGTTAGGTGCGAGAAAGCAGGTGGTACAAGTTTGGTTTTTCAACAAGTCTGATAAAAACTACTATTAATTTATTATTTTCATTGCTTAACCATCACAGTAAAAATGTGAACGTTTTATTTTTGTAACACCTTGTTTATATTTGCTTTTAGCTTTTTTAAAGTTTACTTAAATGCGTGAATCACTAAAAGGAATTTATTCTATCAGTTTGTGTAAATTTTAATAGGTACATAAATAAGAATTTTTGTTATCTATCTTTTTATTAGATTGTGTGTAACAAATAACATTCTACACCGTTATAGATATGTAAAGAAAATTAAACGTAAATTGGTGCGAGTTGACACCTACTTATCATATCCCAACGCATAATTTTCCAACATAGCTTTAAAACAAGCATAACCATTGGACCTGTAATTATTCGAAAATATTAAATACATAGCTTTATTTATCAAATACAGTAAGTAATGATTTTTGTTTCATTTCTATTATTTGAGATACCTAACACTTAAAAGACAAATTAAATAGACCGTTCAGCTGATGGAGAGGTACTAACAAATTGGGTAGTTTGACAACTTGACGAAAAAGCGACCTCACCAGTTGTAACCCTTTAAATTAAGATAAAGTAAAAATCTTCCCCATATTTCGGCCTGTTTTGCGGTTGCACAGCACAGTTTGTGCGTCAGCCATGTTTCACGTAGGTACATACAAATCACGAATTATTAATTACTAAGAATTATTTTAGATGTATATTATATATTAATATTATTTACGGATGTAATAACACGAAGTTGTACAGCGTTTTTGTCGAAGAAAAGGGAGGGAGCGATTGAGAAAAATTGAAAGAGAGTGGGAAAGGGAGATCGAGGGAAAATATTCGCTATTTGTTGATGTATTCATTTAATAGTTACAAAACTCAACCATTTTGTTTTTTTTTAATTCAAAAAGCTTATCTTATTAAATATAGAAAAGTGCATTTTTGCTTTAATTTGACAAGACCTTTAAAAGTACTTGTATGTATTTTACTACCACAGAAAACATTTTAGAAATCACGAGGCGAATGAATAAAGTAATTTTCTCGCAGGCGTTTATTTATTGATTTAACTATTGTAGAAAAATTTCGGATTGTAATGGTAAAGATAGATATTGCATGAATTGGCATTGAATGTAACTATTTCTATTATGCTGATTATTAACTTGAATAATGAGAAATATAATTGAAATTGAGAGAACTGTTATTAATTGATTTCGTCTAAAATTTATCAATCTCACATTTGAAGTTGACAGTCAAAACCCGTTGCACTTTTCATATTCTGCGTATACGCAGCGTGTCAAATCGATTACTCATTACATATCATGCAGTTTACCTACTAAGTAGAAACTGTCAAGTCTATTCCGGGTTTCCTTGTCCTAACACCTGCTGTTGGACGATTCAACCAGTGGTAACAATCACGTATCTGCAACTTATTACCTGTTAACACCAGATCTCATACATACGCAGGGTTCATAGGTAAATATTTATGATATTTAATATTATAGGATGCAGTTTTAAATTCAATGTGAATGCAACTGGTTCATACTTAAAATATTATCAATCAATTATTGACTTATCTAGTCGATATATTTATAAAATTTGATCGATAAGATAAGTCTGCTATATAATTCATACTAAGAGCATCTAGCGTACAGTAATTGTACACTACTACTACGTGGTCTAACAGCGGCCCTAGTTCTCATGCTGTAACAACGTGAACATTAATAATAAAGAAGGTAAGATCGTACCTACATTATGTCCTTTAGATAAATAGAACAAGTTACTTACCCAATTATATAACTATTAAATTATTATAATTACAAGAGCATATTTATCGCTGTTAGATTACTATAGGAATTGTATCCTTCTAATAAGTAACTACTGATAAATAACATAACATGCATGTATATAATTTTAAATGATATCTTTGCGATGCCGTTAGAAATGCCGTTACGTTGGGGTATTGTGAGTGCGGGAAAAATCAGCCATGATTTCGTCACCGCTTTCAATTCGTTTCCTGATAGAGGAGATGCTGTAATTGCTGGCGTTGCAGCAAGGGATAAAAACAGAGCTACAGATTTTGCTAAAATTCATGACATTCCTCACGTATTCGACACTTACGAAAAAATGGCAAAGAGTTCTGAAATAGGTAAGATAATAGAATAAGGGTCTGTTTCACAATGTCCGGATATGTTCCAAATAAGTTATTTATTACTTATTGGTAACAAACTAGTGTTTGTTGCGTTTCACGACTGTCAGATAGCGCTATTCATCATGAAAGGCGAAGATTCTTATTCGATACTTTTATCGTTCGAATAATTTATGTGTTGCATAGCTATTTGGTACTTTATCTATACATTGTGAAATAGACCTTAAGTGATTTGATTTATCAAATTGATTAATAGTTGTGTGGATATCAAATTGGGTTATGGATTAGAGTTCAGAGATGTCTAGCGAGAGAACATTGTTTGTGGTCATTAAAATTGCAAAATTACGTATTTTTACTATTTGTTATTTTTTTTAATGACCATTACAAGTGGTAAAAACATCTAAACAAATATTATGGGTTGGTATTATGAATACTGAATAGAGCACCTATGGTTTATGAGCAGCATGTATTTACATAATGTTAAAAATATATTTTTTAGATGTTGCTTATATCGGTGCATTGAATCCTCAACATTACGATCTTGTATGTCTGTTTCTAAATTCTGGAAAACATGTTCTTTGTGAGAAGCCTCTTTGTTTGAACTACAAGCAGACACAAAGTTTAATCAAACTAGCAAGATCGAAGAAACTGTTTTTTATGGAAGCAGTGTGGTCAAGATTTTCGCCGGCGTACATTGCACTCGAAAAGGAAATAAACAACGGAAAGCTAGGGGAAATTAAATACGTTGACGCCACATTTGGAGTTCCTATTGTAAACCACGATAGAGTAAGGTAATATATTGGGCTTCGATAATATATTTTTAAATTGATTCATAAGTACTTACATAATAAACATTTCAGTAAAAAGGAATTGGGAGGAAGTGCTCTTCTTGATATAGGAGTTTACACTATACAATTTGCTCAATACATTTTTAAAGATGACCCTATCAAAGTAACAGCGTGCGGGGAATTAAATGAAGAAGGTGTGGATGAAGTGTCCACTATCGTTCTAGAATACCCTGGACGCCGCCGAGCGGTTCTAAATATTAATGCAACACTACGACTTTTGAACAATGCAAACGTTTATGGGACTCTTGGAAGAGCAACTGTGAGTAAATGTCAAAATTGCTCATCGGTCAGTTTAACGAAACGTTTTTTAAAGGTACTTACTAAATTTAAATTTTTAGCTGGAGGATCCATTCCATTTTCCAACTAAACTAAGACATGGAGACGGAAAGGTGGACGATTTTCCCTTACACGCACCAAAACATGAGCTTTACTTTGAAAATAGTACCGGTTTGGTCTACGAAGCTCTTGAAGTCGAAAAATGTATCAGAGAGGGTAAATTATCTTTGAAAATATATACATATATCATTCTGTTTTTGCTATCCACTTTAATAATGTTAAAAAGCAAGAATTATTTATATCGTAAAATAAACAGATATTTTGGTTTTAAAGGTTTGCTGGAATCTCCAAGAATGACGCACAGGATGAGTCTGACTCTAGCCAACATAGAAGATGAAGTAAGAAAACAACTTGGAGTCCACTTTGATGCCGACGATAAAGATAACCCTTAAATTAAACTACAATAATAATTGGGTCAGCCTTTTGCTGAATTAAGGGACTTTTAAGGAATTTAATGTAAAAAATATATTAATTATATGGTTAGTAATACTTTGTGTTTGAATCCATTCTATAAATACCAAATGAATTCTAGTAACATTTGTATAGAATCAATACTAATAGGCTGGCCACTGGTAGTTTTTATTTTTAATAGTTTATGGTAAGCAAAGAACTACTATGGATCCAAATGCCATTTATTTTTGACACCAAGTCACAAAATTATTCAGAATTAAATGTTGACAACAACTCTTCTAAATTCAGGTGGATGTTAAAGAAATTGCAAATAAGTATGACCTCATTATTTGAAATCAATATTTATTATAAATGTCAAAATAATGTAGAGATATTATTGACTAAGAATATTTACTCTTTTAGATCATAAAAATATGTAATAAATGTAATATGTTATAATGTTTTTATTAAGACGGATCCAATTGCAACAAAAGATTCATAGAAAAATAGTTAATACCACTCACGCGACTAATCCGTAGAAATAAAACATTTTTTCATAGAATTCCTTACATAAATGACTATTTATGTAAGACTGACTAGTCAGCTAAATCAAATTGACCAAAGTACCGAGAAACTAAACAAATAAAAACATTAAAGGGAGTAACCAGTTCCTTTGAATTTTCTTCTTCTGGATTAATATGTGACCTGAAAATACAAGTATATTAACTTTCTATTATACAGTTATGAATGGCTCTTATAAAAACAACCGCCCTTAACGCACAAGAAGCTCACGCACAAAGTTCTGTCACTGGCACATTATTTTTAAATTACGAACATGATTTTATAAAAAAATATTGTATTCTATTTTTGAATGTTTGCCTATTGTTTTAAAACAAAAAACAATCACTTTCCGTAATTTTTCACGATGGATATTGAAAGAAAACCGAAAAGAAACCGCCGTGTACCATTTTCAAGTTGCTCAAAAATTTGAATATAACGCTTAGGTATGTGTACCGGAAGTCTCCAGTGTTGAGGACAAGAACAAAAGACCAGTGATAAACCTCATAAAAATTTGGAGTCTGAGGTCACCTTTAAAAAAAGCAGTCACTGAAATCGACATGAATATGGTGCGTGTTGCGATAGACGACTGGCCGCGGCGCTTAAAGGCCTGTATTAAAAATAAGGAAGGTCCTTTCAAATAATTTTATGCTATTTCTATTCCTTGATTAATGTACTATAAATTGATCGCTCGCTGCTAAAAACTGATCAGTACTTTTGCTTTCATCGATATTTCCATTTATGACAGAACTTTGCACCAACTATGTATATGATAACAATGGTTATTTACAATATAGAGATAGCCTCTTAAACATATTTTTAACTTGTGACATGCATACCTGACTTCAGCACATCTTCTTGCTAAGTTTCTTAATATACTAACTGTATTTGGTAATAAAGGTTGTCTTGTACAAGCTAATATAGCATAGATCCATTGACCTAGAAAATAATATAATATTCATATAAAATGCAAGAAGTTGTATGTACATAATGGTGGTCATATAATTAGAAACACTACCAATTGACGGCCCTTGACATTATGTAAGATACTTCACCACAATCATTTATGTTTTAAGTTAAACAATAAATAGGACAACAATACTTAAGAAAACACTGAGGATCAAGAACAAGGAGATGAAGATGAGATGCATGAGCCGCCTGAGCCTCCACAGAAAATTAAAGCTGCTAAATTATTTGAAAAATACTTGTTTTATCAACAATATGCCTCAATAATGCAAGATATTAATAAATAAGTAAAACTTACAACAAAATTACTGGTGCAGTAAAAGACATCAGACAAAATTAATAAGATTATTATCTTCTGCTTTATGTACATTACTACTAACACTAGTCTGAAATAAACTTTTTCTTTTTATAATACACACAGTATTATAAAAAGAAAAAGTTTATTTAATATATTTTTTTAATATTCTTATCACCATTTAACAACTTTCTAATTTTTCAAGTCCTTTCAGGGTATATATAGATTTACACTGTATATGTACATGTAATTTTATATTAAATATAAATTCAAAGTTTACCTGTGTTATATGGAATAGTGCTTCCAGGTTTAATATCATTCAAAGACTCAATCAAATATTCCAAGCCTATATCTAATATTTTGTAATTCATACCTAAAATACATGACAAGGTAGGCTCATGAGTTTCAAAAAAATTGGTCCATACTTCATCAACAGGATTTACTTTTAATTTCCTTATTTTAGGCCAGTGAGACCTTTTATCAAGTAACCGTGAAATATACAATCTGATATCAGAAAAATCAGCAACTTGTATGTTTTGCCATTCAATTGTTGGCTTTAGGCGTTCAGGTGCTTTTGGATGAGGAATCTGTTAAAATATAAATTAAATAAATTAATGAAACAAATATTATAATCATCATAATCAAAATGCATTATTAGTACCTCTTTTACAAATTCAGATTGATTCTGAGCAAACTTTGAACAGTCTATTTTACATTTGGTCACCATTTGACAGTTACGTCGTTCGTTTATAACTGCTAATAAATATTCCTCGCCGGTACTTGGAACGTCTTTCAACTTTACATCATTAGAAATCTGGAAGCATGGAAATAACAAGTTGTCTTTTTCTAATGCTTCATTACTCTTGACGTCAATTGCACACTTTTCATTCATAATTGGGAGAAATAAAATGAATTTAAAAATTCTTAAACTTGGTAGATGTTGATAAGTCTTCAGTGGAGAGCAGCGCTTAGAAATCAGAAATGGTTTATTCACATGTCTTCAATAAATAATATAATTATAAACAACAAGTTATTTTATAAATTATTATATAGTAAATTTATCACTATTCAAAGAGTATAATCATAATAAAAAAAGTTCAAACTTCAATCTTCTAAAGGTAGAATAGAATAGTGCACTGTGCAAGCAGACAACACCACAGACTAAGAAGATCATACTATAGATTATATGGTATATAGCTTTTTGTTGTGTTTTTAATATATAATTGACTTTACTTCACATTTCATAATTCTTGTCACAATTCTTAAAGCTTTTGACTGAATGACATCAAGTTTTTGACTTCCCAAGATACTTCCACCGTCTAATAATAATGTGCCTTAATCTAGAACAGATCTTACAAGAGCATTTTACACAAGTTTTATAGAAAACGGATTAGCAGGATGCTACACCTGAGAGGAATTTCATAATATTAAGCACATATCATATCAACAGCGCAAATGTTTAATTAAAATGTCAAAATAAATGAATATTCATAATATTTAAACTTGTGGTTTGCTTATACTACTTTATCCATAGAGTATTTAAGTGGCATAGCTAAAAAAAGTTTTATGTTTACTATGTACATTTCACACATATCTGTGATCTGTATACAAAAAGATGGTTGATTTTATTTGTAGGTATTGAGATTGCTAACTGTTTAACATTACCTGATTTATTGTTGCTGCTTAACATTTTTACTCAATTTACCTTCACATTTCTTATAATTATTTAAAGTCTAAACACGCAAAAACCATAATAGCAAATCTTACATTAAGCCCTAATAATTTGTGCTCCTAACTGTAATTATTATTGGATGTTTAATTTTTTTACTATGTACGATAAGTTTATCGAAATAGTTATTTCAATTCAATTATTCTATATAAATAAGTAACATATTTACTGATTCAAAGTTATGTCGTCATCAAGCAATTTATCACGATCATCCTATTCACCATCAGACCCAGAAACACCTCAAGTAAGTAGACGCTGAAACTTAATTCTAAATAGGTAGGTAGATTTTATGGTCTTTTATGTTACTCTGCAATAAAAGTAATAAAGCAGATTATAAAAATTTGAAATAACAACTTAATTTATAATTTTATATATCTTTCAGAATAATAGAAACTTTGACCAGTCTTTAAGTCCTGAAAGTCATTCTGATAGTTATGAAGAATCTATAATAAACGCTCAAAATGAAATGCATCAAAAACGTATACAAGCTTTGCGAAAAGAGTTGGATTATTTAAAAGCTACAGAATGGAAGTTTGAGTCTGACAAGGGTATATCGCAATAATCAATCGCCAAATTTATTATTTTGTTCTTAAGTATAAATAACAAATAAGATGTGGTCATACATAACATCAGTGTTCAATTATTTTTTTAAAATACAAGAAGATGAAGGCAGGGAAAAAATATTAATAGAAGAGTTAATTGATTTAAAACTTGAATTGGAAAGAGAAGAATTTCATAATCAAAATATAGAAAATAAAGTTCAAGAGTTTCCCCAGCAATCAGAATGTTTTCAAAGAACAGGTAAGAAACTGACTTTAGTTTTACTTTTTGCATACAGCCTATTTAATACTTATATGCTAGTTCCTTTTTGGAGAAATGTGAGTAATAGGTATGGTAAATAAAGCATACAATGTACTAAATAAATTACTTGATTAGTAAAACAGCCGTTTAGTTTTTTGTAAATTCTTATAGATTTTTATTTTTATAATTTTTAATTTCACCATTTTCCAGAAATGTCCTTACTTTCTTTACTTTCCAGGTTTTGTTACTCATTGTGGTGACAGCTATATTCTAATTGATGGTTCAATTTATTTTGATACATCAGCATGCAGCTTCAATTTAAATGTTAATGATAAAATTTTATATCTTGGGTATTACAACTCAAATGAAAAATTAGTTATTGTAAGAATCTTGAAAAACGAAGGCATTGGCTGGGAAAATGAAGATGACTCAGAGGAACAAAGATTTGATGTGATAAATCACATTATAGTTGGCATAGTTGATTGCAGAAAAGATCGTTATGTTTATATCCAAGGAGGTGACTTGAAATTCAATCTTGATGATGTCCAAGGAAGTTTTATACCTATTGCAGGTGATTGGCTTGAAATGCAGTGTTCAATTCAAAAAAATGATGAAAAGTTAACAGACATTAATATGACACAGGTAAGAGTGTTATTCTATTATATTAAGATGTGATAAAATTTAAGACTATTGTTAGTCTTTCATAGATAATTATTATTTCAGGTTTTACAAGTTACACACTTCCGTCCACTGCGGACAAAAATTAAGTCGGGCACAGTAACAGAATGGTCTGGAAAAGTTGGCATTATTGACAGTCAGATTTTCTTCAATAGCAGCACCTTTATGGAAACTGTTATTCCACAAGTGGGAGCTAAAGTAAGTTCTCCATAGGTTACCAGTTACATCAATATAACAACAGTAAGTAATTGCAAATAATATGGTGTGAAATTTGAAGCAAGCGGTTGATGATGTATTAAATTTTTAATGCAAGGGAGTTCAAAACCAAACATTAAAAATAATTGTAATTTTATAAAACATAACAAGGTTTATGCAGTGTGGGAACTGTAATTGCAGTCAATTATGCTTATCACTATAGACAAATGAGTTACTTGTGTATCTCAGTATCTCTATAAATATATTAAAATGTGTTTCATATCCAATCTATCCTAATTATACTTATAGCTTGAATTAGCTATGGTATATTTTTTATTGTTATTCCTTATGACTGTTTTATATTTGTATTAAAAACTTGGCGATTGAAAAGAGTGGCGGAAAGTTTCTTGCCAGTTCCTTATTCTTGCCTGTTCTTACCTGCTCTACGCCCTTGACTTGCGAACTGGTTGTAAATGTAAATTTACGATTAATTTAATTTGTTTTTCTGGACGTTCATAAGTGTACAAGTTTACCTATATGAATAAAGATATTTTGATTTGATTTGATTTGATCATGTGACAAAATAGTAATATGCATCATCATAAAAATATTTTTAAAGGTTAAGTGATACTGCTGGCCATTTATAGTCACAGTGCTGCAAGTATGTTGTCGGCCTTTTAAACCAAATGCGGCATATTAAATGTAATGAATCAATTTCATAATCTTGTTTACAGGTAATGGTTGAGGCGATAGAAAGCAGTCAAGATAATTATTCCTGGAGAGCAATAAAAATAATGCTAATTGAGAAAAGGATTACTGTTGCTAATGAGTTGCCTGAAGTAAATATTGATGAACAAAAAAGTCTTGAACTTGAAAAATCTAAAAATATAAGCGTCACATATCCTCTGAAATTTCCTTGTATTAACATTTCAAGTACAGATTCTCTTGATTTTACCATAACAAATAAAAGTGATAAAGTATACACATTTAATAAATGGATAATGCTTAGTAGGAAGAGAGATTCACAAATCTTACTAAAACCCTTCATTACTCAACCACAGCAGTTACTGCCAGGAGAAAGTATGAACTTTACTGTCATTTGTCAACCAAAATTTCTTGGCAGCACAAAAGAATGTTTGGTGATACAGTTTAAAGGGTTTCAGTTTAAAAGATACATTGATATCAGTGTTATTGACAATTTTGCAAATTTAAATGGAAATTCAGATAAAAGGCAAAGAATTGTATCTTCTCAAATGATTGACAAAATGAAAAGAATTCAAGAAGATACTGACGGCTTTATTCCAGGAGTTAAAACTCATAGGAATCCACACTTTACAGCCAGTAAACTTGGCTCATATCCTATTCCAGACAAGATTTGGCAAGTAGTCTTAGGTGATTCTGAAGAAATAGTGAACACTCATGATTTTTATCAAACCTTAAATAGAATACAGGCACAGTTTCCATGTCTAATTCAGGATCTGACACTACAAAATTATTGTGATCGGTGGCACACCTTATTGTTTATGGAAGAAATTCAGAACAATATAAATTTCAGAGTATATGATACACCAAAAGCTTTCTTAATTAGGCAGCAAGATTATCTTGGACTCGAAATAAGTGGTCTGTGTGAGAAAAGACCGTCGTTACTTGTCGGCGATAGAGTCATAGTTAAAGACATATGGACTCCTAAAAACAAAAATTATGAAGGCTTCATACACATGATTAAGGGTGATTTAGTTTTATTAAAGTTTGACTCAAGATTTCATGAGTTGTATGATGGGGGCGATGTTTCTGTGCAATTTCATCTAAGTAGAACAACTTACAGACGAGGTCATCATGCAATAAATAATGTATTAAATAGTCTAGGGCCTGATATTCTCTTTCCTTCAAAATTGAAATTGAAGCCATATCAAGTGCCAAAGGATCAATTGGAAAATATAAATTGGTATAATAACAAACTGAATAATGGACAGAAAAGGGCTGTCATGAATATTCTTAAAGGTGAAAGTCGTCCTTTGCCATATGTAATTTTCGGCCCTCCTGGTACTGGAAAAACAATCACTGTGATAGAGACAATTTTACAAATTTTAAAAAACATTCCACATAGTAGGATTCTTGTTGCAACTCCATCTAATAGCGCTTCAAACCTAATAACAGAGAGGCTCATACAATATAGAAATGATTTCTCAGGTTCCATTGTTAGGCTCATAGCCCATTATTTAGTTGACTCTCAAAACCTCTCTGATGTGATTAAACCATATTGTGCTACTATCGATATAGCTAGAGAAGGGACTTCAAATTCTAAACATTATGTAAAAGATAACATAAATTTGAACTGCCAAAAGTCGTATGTAGGAAGACATAGAGTTATCATTTCTACCTGCAACTCTATTGGTAGTTTTTTTTATATGAATTTTCCGAAAGGCCATTTCACACATATTATTGTTGATGAGGCTGGTCAAGCCAATGAGCCTGAATTAATGATACCATTAAGCATGACTGACAAGAATAGTGGACAAATAATATTAGCTGGAGACCCGATGCAGTTGGGACCAGTTATATTATCGAAAATCTGTGTTGAATTTGGAATGGATCATTCCTATTTATGTAGAATCCTACAATGCTATCCATATCAAAAAGACTATAATTCTTATCAAGACGGATTTGACGACCGGGTCGTCACGAAATTGAATGACAACTACAGATCATTAGAAGAAGTATTATTACTTCCCAGTAAAATGTTTTATGATAGCACTCTTGTACCTAAGTTTGATAAGAATATATCCTGGATACCAAAAATAGTCAATGCTACCTGTGACGTTTTTAGTATCACTGAAAATAAAAGTGGTGGGATATACGTGTATGGTATACAAGGTCAAAATACACGAGCTGAGGAAAGTCCTTCATGGTATAATCCCCAAGAAGCGTCTATGGTGGCCCTTACCACTTGTAAACTATATAAAAACAAAGTTACTCCAGAAGAAATTGGTATAATAACACCGTATATTGCGCAAGTAAGATAACCTACTTTCATTTATTGCCAGTCTTCACACTCACACGCTGTATATAACCAATATATTAATAAGAATCGTGAGGGAGTTAAACGAAAATTGTTCCCAGAAATAGTAGAAATACTAAAATCTAGATATGTTTATGACTTGAAAATCTTAATATTCATAAGTTAGCGATGTTAACCGTATTCTCTGAAACTTCAAATTATGTCTTTTCAAAACTTCTTAACAGCTTAATAGTGCTATAGATTAACGATTAATAAAAAGTCGTCGAGGAAACTAAACTGATGCTTCTACGCCAATTTATGTCCAGTCATTATAGACATTCGAAATCGAAAATTTAATTATAAATCCAAAACTTCGGTCAAATGAATGGTACATTGGGACGACAATAAATCTCATTTTTAAAACCTTGTCCGCAGTCCGGAACATTGTTAAAATTGTAATTAAATTAATTTCTGCTGTATGGTCGTGAAAAAAATTCCAAAAGTTTCCGATATAATATTTCAAATCACGTGTCAAATTTGCAACCAATTTAAGTGTACGGAACATTTTTTGATAATAAAAATTAATGTTTTTCTTTATTAAACTGAAGGAAAATGTTCCAAAATTTCTGCAAATTTGACACATAAATCGGATAATATACCGAACGATTGTATAAATTTGCAACCTTTTACATTGACCGGAACATGTTTATTTATAATTCGTGGTCATTTTTTCGAGTAAGGTGGTCTCGGAATAATTACAAAAGTTTTGAAACTTGGTTGCAAACTTCGAAAACATCTATTCTGATGCATTTACAAATTTGCAACCTCGTACGCGATCCGGAACTTTGAAATTTTCTTGAAGGTGAAAAAATAAAAAAACTACATTTTTGCAAATTGCATAAACACAAATACTTTGCTATAGACATCCAAATGATGTGTGTTTAACTATATTATGCCTTTGATTTCAGATTAAATATCTACGTCTTATATTTAATGCAATGGGACTACCACAACCAAAAATTGGCACTGTTGAAGAATTCCAAGGTCAGGAAAGACCAATAATCTTGATTACTACTGTGAGATCTACCGAATCTTTAATTCAACAGGATATCAAATATACATTGGGATTTGTAAATAGCCCAAAAAGATTAAATGTAGCAATAACAAGGGCTCAAATATCAATGATTTTATTTTGTAATCCACATTTACTTAGCACAGATTCGTTATGGAATGAAGTCATAATGAATGCAGTAAATAATAACAGATATATGGGATGTTACTTTCCCATTGAAGAAAAAGAACGAAAAAAGTAAATTTGTTTTAAGTGTTTTCTGGTTTCTTCTAAGAAATATATTATAATGAGTAAAAGATGTTGTAGTCAATTCTTAATGAACCTTTAAAAAATTGTTATTATTTAAGGATTACGATTATACAGAAAAATCCATGTATACGAATTGGTATGGCATTTCCATACATATACGATTACTTAGGTAAGTAATCGAATCTTAAAACGTCTTCGTGCTCAACGGAAGCGTTAGCGGTTTATACAATACAAACAGCTACTAATAACATTAAATTTTTTGACATTAGGTATTCACCACATTAATCTGTGGGCATTGGCATTTGACAGTAAATAAATAAATACAGGAACGTCATACTTTTCGCATCAAAAGTCAAAACGGCTGTAAAGTGTAATTCCTGTTTCAAAGTTTTCGTTTTATTTATTAGTGTTAATAAAATTAACATATTTTATGAATATATCATGTTTTTCTAAATAAAATATTATCGTTCATGTGCTACCTAATCAGATAACATAATTGAAAAAAAAAACAAGAATGGAGGCGAACGGTGTTGTTCTTAGTAGTAACTTAATAAAATGGTTACAAACTCTTAATCTCACAGCAAAACATGGAAATCCTGCAGGTAAATTATTTTACGTAAAACCTTAATAAATAGCATTTATATTGTTAAGTGTGATATTTATCACATTGTGAAAGTAGATTGACAAATAATTGTTAGATTGTCCTAATCTCGTAAATTTCGATTGCATTTAGAACTATCTGACGGTGTAGCAATAGCTGAAGCTCTAAGCCAGATTGCACCAGAATTCTTCACTGCTTCATGGAATTCAAAAATTAAAACTGATGTGGGACAAAACTGGAGACTCAAAGTTAGTAATATAAAGAAAATATTAGAAGGAGTTGTAGGTAAGTGAAAGGAACAAATATGTATAATTTTTATCAACATGACTATTTAGTAATATTAAACCCTCTTTTAAGTAGAAATATTCTAAAGAATAAAAAAGCTGTAATGCCACAGTTAACTTTGTTGGTTGTGAATGCTATGATTTATAGATTTTATCAAAAATATATCTCTTTTTTAGATTATCATCAAGATGTTCTCAATTTAAGTCTCCAAGAGTTTTCACGGCCAGATGTTGTAAACATTGCTGAACATGCAGATCCAGAGGATTTAGGGAGACTTCTACAACTTGTGCTTAGTAAGATTGTTATTAGATAAACATTACTGTTGATTCTTTGTCAACTGGTTCAATGCCCTGCCTGACCTTTGACTAATGGATTTTTCTTACAAGGGATCTGACATATTTTATTTTACATTTTTTTTTCTATAAACTTAATATTTTCATTTACAAAAATTGCATACTCAATCTACAGTCAGCGAAGCAAGGTTATTTCTTTTGTCTGATATTGCCTATTTAAAACCTTGACTTTTCTCAGACTGTCGACAATATTATTATTTTTATATCCTTTTTTTTTGACCCAGCAAGCTTATCTCGGTTTTCTTTTAAATAGAATAACAGTTTAAACGGTTCCAATGTGTGAAATTGATTGCTATCTGTACTATGTTGTCCATATTAAGTAGCGCTGTTCAGAGCAAATCCAGAGCATGTTTATTTTGAGCTTGGTTGATAAATGGTCTTAGAAAGTAATATTCTATATTAAATATGTACTTAAATATATTTTATTTCCTTATACATTATGTGACGTATCACTCCTGTATGTGGGGCACATACATAGGTAAGATTACGGTCCATACATACAGACAATATGTTAATAAAGTGTGTCCACACTGTAATATAAATTTATTTTATTACACAAAAATATTTTTAAAAATTACAAATGATTTGTTTTGCTCTATCAATCAGCATGCAATCTTTATTTTTTCTTCAAATATGTAACATTATGAATATGTGGTATACACGTAAAAAAAAGCCAAGGAATTAACTGATATTAAATATAATTGTGCAACTGTAAAATCTAGTCTACATCTGTTGTGGGGTTTCCTTTAAGGTGAACACTAGTGTCATGTCGTAAATCTAGCGTAAGACACAAGAATTCGTTCAGTAAGGCTTTTCTCGCATTGAGGTTTGTTAGTTTATGCAAATAAAGAAAACATTATTAATCAGTTTAAAAAAAAATCTACAAAGTTTAAATATTAGTAACAAGATATTAATAATCTAATATATAAAATAAAAACAAAATAAAAAATATTAAATGTTCAATTACATTTCATTTTTGCTGTTCAGTTAAGGCGGTTTATATGAAATCTTACATTTAAGTAAGTAAATAACATACAACGACCGCGATTTCTTCTTAGTGTATTTCAAGGCAATGTGCCTTGAAATACACAGTAATAGTATTAAAATATAAGTAATTATAAAATACGATATGGAACGTTAATTTTTGTATTAGAACCAAGACACCTGATAATATTTGGTAAGGCATATGTGTTTATATTAATTTAACCCAATCAATGTGTAGTGTTTTAGTGACATGGCTAAACAAATTTTTTGGTGGGAAATCTATTGTGTATCTACTCCGTATTAATCACGTCCAGGAACAACTTGTTATGTTAACTCGTTATAATTATAATGTTTTTATCAGGTTGTGCAGTCAACTGTAACAAGAAAGAAGAGTACATCACGCGAATTATGGAACTAGAGCTGTCATGTCAGCGATCTATAATGCAAGCAATACAGGTAATTGTAGCAATTAGCACTTAGAAAATATTTATTAATTGGGTTAAATATTATTTTCGCATTAATTAACTTTGCAATATTGCATACATAAGTTATAGTACATTGTTTTGATGTACATATTTTTATAAGATTGCCTATACGCAACGATTACGTAGACCTATATTCCAATAAATAGTTTTTTAATACATCATAATTTGCGATAGCGTCTATAAAAATATTTAACATGTTGTTGAATTTTAAGTACTTGTAATATGTAGTTGTAGTAATGCAAGTTTCGAACTCGGAAACGGATACCCGAAACATGGAAATTATTCTTATTACTCCTATATTTCTGTTGATAAAATTAAATATTACACATTCAATTGTAAACAGGGCGTAAAATCGTAATATATTATCGCAATAAAAAAATTAGCAAAGTCTTGCACAAGTGCACTTACGACGATGCACGCCCGACGCCCGCCCGGCTAATGTACGCACCGAATGTCCTTGCATCACGAAGCAGACAATAAATTTAGTTAGCTTTAGGCTACTGCAGGTGCCTCACTCGTTGTTGTTCATAGTCATTTTTAAACTAAGTGCGTACGGATTTTACGAAACGATTAGATCATAATAAGTATAATATATAGAGTGCATGAGATTACTATAATTTGAAACAGTGTTAGTAGTTATCTATGTAAATGTTTATTAGGAGTTGGAAAATATTACTTTGGGACAAATTCGAGCGAGTCTGCCTTTGGATGAGCCCACGGTGGAGCCCACGGATGTTGATATGAAAGAGGTTCTTGCTCAGAGATGCCATGAACTTGATGCACAAGTAAGTTATAATTATAACTATATATATGTATTTAATTATATTCTGTCTAATTAAGTTTAATTATACGGAGGATCATTAATGATGATCAAGTAGTTATTGACCTAATAGTAGAGGATATAGTCTCCGAAGTTTTGTGAGTTATATAGTCCATAATGCCAAGTGATTAGTTCTAGCTTGTACTGTCAAAGCTTAACCCCCTTGGTTATACAAAAAGTAATTAAAGGAGTGCAATTAGACTGCATATGATTTCGTATTATGTTATACGCTTACATTATTAATCCTAAATGCTTAAATATACAATACTTTATTGCAATATATATTACAATGGTATTAAGATTCATATAAGTTGGTCATTTACAGGATGCCGAACTTATTTTTGTTTATTTGTTTTAATATAGAAGACTTGTCCTCCAAATTGGTTGCACGAAATGTTTTATGTAATTAAATCTTTCATTTAAAAGTGAAATGACGTAACAGCCAGTGTACATTTACGTGTTGGTATGTTTCTGTACGATACGATCTTTTTAGAAGTCAACCACTCTGAACTCAAATTGCTCAATAAGAAAAATATATAGAACGTCAAGGTCATTATAAGCTTAATTATTTACCAGGTAAAAGCCCTTCAAGAAGAAAATATGACGCTATTAAGTGAAATGAATAGGCTCACTGCAGCCCGGGAGGCTGACAACGAGAGCAAAGACGATCTGGATGATGCAGGTGCATCGTTAGGACCAGCACACGCTGGTACATTACGATATAGCAATATGCGTAAACAACTGGATTCTTTGAAAGATGAACTGGATAAGGTGGAGTTACAGAGAGATGATCAGAAAGCGAGAGCAGATGTACTTGAACGAGAAGTTGCGCTTTTGAAATTGAAGAATGAAGAGCTACAGGTATGTCTTAGTGATTGATCTTGAATTAGGATTTTTTTGCAAGTTATTTATAGATTTGATAAAGTTTACTTACTACAAAAATGTTATTAGATTTTAGTAAATTGTCGCTGTTGACTTTTTAATGGATAAAAAACATGAATTATGGAGTTCGATTTGTATTTATTGAGTTGTGAATTACACTGCATCCATTTATAGATAGCGGCAATTGACAACGTCGCGCTGAAAGACGAAGTTGATGCGTTGAGGGAAACAGCGGCGAAGGCGGCTGCTTTGGAAGCCACTGTGGCCTCTTACAAGAAGAGGATGGAGGAACATGTGGACTTGCGGAGACGGGTAAGATCATGAGATACATATATATATTTTCCATAGGTTGTAATAGTTGAAAAGCGCAAGATCAAGTCTCGGATCTTAATAGAATTCATCCATTTTGTTCAAACTTATTTATAGTATGTATTATAAATAAGTAAAAAAATAATATATTTTTAAAAGACGTGCTAAGTGACTTGTCTGCTATTAATAGAGAAAGTATTTTGCTCATCTGCATTATACGGAAAGAAAATGCCAAGACATAATTTATTACTGTTGGTTCATTGATCTCGAAGCATTATGATTTAATATGTATAATGACGCAATTTTAGTCTAGTATGAGAATTGCAAAAGCGTTTTTAAATTTTGAGTAGATTTGCGTAATGTTGAATGGCCTTAATGAATTTGGTTTAAACCCGCGTGAAATTACTAAAGTAGGACAGTCGGTTCGTGTAAATGTAATAATATGAATTAGGTCGCTCTGAATGTACTCTTGCGTGGTTGAAAATTTACCATTGCAAAGTAAATAATGTGACGCAATAAAAGTTTCCGTGATAAATGTTGTAATTTAAGTTTTTTTTACGAAATTAATTGATCTCAGATGTTGTACATAAATAGTCTTATTAACGATTGTGCCACAAAGTAATGTGGTTAATACAACGTTTTTTTAAATAAATTGAACTTAATAATTAAAACATATATATACAATTGTCAGTAGATAAGAAAACAATAATTAGGGGAAATTAAGAGAGGTAGGCTGATAACGAATACTTAGCCTTTAAATAAAATACTAAGAGTTACGCCCAACACTTAGGTACTAAACAAAATTGAATTAAATGTGTCAAAAAATTGTGGATTACCTCAATAAAATTTACAAAATAAACATAGCGAAAATCTCATCAATGATATTATATTTTATCCCAATTGAATTGAAGATATTTATAAACATAAATTATAAAATTTTGGAATTATTTCAGGTAAAACTACTTGAGGTAGCAAACACAGAGCACGTACATCGGGCTATAGAGTACGAGCAGGCGGCAAACCGCGCCAACGCTATTCGGGGACAATTAGACATTTATAAGAAACAGGTAAGATTATTTGTGAATATCTCAAAGTGGGGGGATTTATTTTTGTGTCTGATTGGCAATTGTAGGCAAGATCTCTGTCTCTTATACCATAAAACGCCGCTTGACTTTTAGCTGCGTTCGTAGTAAAATATAATATAAACTAAGTTTGTTAAAATTATAATGGAAATCGATTTAATATATTGTTGTATACATTCGTCATGCAGTTTGATTTTATTTCGTTGTTTCCAATTTTGATGATTATTAAGTGTGTTTAACATTTATTGTTCCTGGGTTCCCGGCATAGTAATATTTTTTACTGAAGTATTTCCGAACCAATTCGACTTAGGGTCCTTCAAGAAAAGAGCGTACCGATTCTTAAAAGGCCGCCAGTGAGCTTGCGAGCCTTCTGGCAGTGCGAGTGTCCATGGGCGACGGTGTCACTTAACATCAGGTGAGCCTCTTGCTCGTCTGCCTCCTGTAACATAAAAAAAAATTCTTCGGGACGGTACATAATAATGAGAAATATGTTAATAATTCGTATATAGAAATATCAGTTTTAATCACAATGCAGGGAACCGCGCTATAATTTAATGAACCTGTTTTAAATTTTTATGATATTTTTGTATTTATTTAAAAGTGTAATTTTTCGAATTAGGTATGGTATTGTATGGTGGGCTCAATTACCGCAATTAGACTCAAATTTTACTAATTATTTTCTAACATAAATAAGAGATATGTATGAATTAATTATTTTTAATAACTATTACAGGTAATCGATTTAAATGAGAAGTTAGATGCTGAAGTAACCAAAGCTGACCGATTGGAGATAGAAAACAAGAAACTTAGCAGTCACGTGGCGTCGCTCCAACGAGAGAAAGAAACATTGCTGCAAGACCGAGATAAACTGAAGGAGACGGTGGAAGAGTTGCGCTTTTCAACTATTACATCAGATGAAGTTGCCAACGCAAGTGAGTTTACTAGAGTGCTATTTGTAAATTAATCGCTTAATGTATGAATTTGTTTCGCTTGTCTATTTATATATAGATTATTATAAAAAAAACTTCTCCTTCTCCATTTTCGGTAAAATAAAATACGTTTAATATGGAACGTAAGATATACAGGTTTCACTTATTCCAAGTCATTAAGTTTGAACCTGTAGGCATCCCTATTCATTGGTAAAGAAGACAGAGGGTGTAGGCGTATATGGTGTGGTGTGTGTCGTCTTTAAATTGTGTTTTTATTTTAATATTGCTTAATGCTGTATTTCTTTACAAACTCTTTTTGACTAACTTTCATTCTATTTTCGAGTTGTTTTGTTAAAGCCACAACACTACAACAACAAAAGTGTACATATTGTACAATTTTCTCATTTCCCTCCTATGCATTTCCTTGTTTTTCATTATTTCACCCTTATTATTAAGGGTACTTATAAGTGTAGTATTTTATTTTTATAAGAAAACAACGGAAGCTCAAGTAACAATTTTGCTCCTCGTAAATTTCTTATAATTTTTTGAAGCCACCTCCAGGTTAGAACTGTTAGCTACAGAGACGATTAGGATATATTTAATGAAAAAAAATTGTTTAATCTATACGTAACTTAATACGTACGAGAACTTAACTTTATCTAATTCTCCAAATTGTTGGATTGACTTCAGATGTTTTTTTCAGGAGCGAATGAAGAAAATGTATCGCAGGAGTTAATGCCAAACGATGTTAAAGAGAGATTAATAAGACTAGAACATGAAAATAAGTTATTAAAGCAGAACCAAGGCTCACAGGCTGATCAGGCTTCAGTACAAGTAAGACATTATATATAGAAAGAAAGAAAGAACTTTATTATTACATAATAAAAATGATATTTAGAATTAGTATTCCCCGTTAGCAGTTAGTCTCTTCCTAATGACATATTAACACTTACATTTAACGCTTAATATAATTGAATTATTGTTTCACAATAAGAATATTTTCCGTTTCATAGGACAGGTTATATCAATGTATAAAGTTTTAAATTGTTAGGTTAATCTCATGTCGCGTGTTGTTGACCAATCAAAGTAAAATTGTCTTTAGATTTGTCAAAACAATTCATTTTGATTGGTCAACATGAATTGTCATTAGAGCAGTTTTAATCATTGAAATTCAAAAAAGTACTTGTAAGTTAAAATCTTAACAAAAACAAACAATTATAAAAAAAGTCCAAAGTGTCATCAGTATTTGTATTATGTTTAAATAAAAGTATATTTGTTATTTTTCTAGACTCTTCTAGAAGACTATGTGGCTCGTTTGGAGAAGCAGCGAGCGATGAATCGCGAGGCAAATCAGCGGATTATGCAGTTGGAAGCGGCCATAGAAGCGCCCCACCCAAGACTAGCTTCTGCTATTGAAGATAATCAAAGAAAATGTAATTACGCAGTATTTTATTTTTTATATTTCTATAAAATTTAGGTGAATTTATTTAAAAAAATCTGTGAATAAGAATAATCAATAGGTCTGTCTATCTCTGTCTTTTTGGAGCTATATTATTAACGATTTCATTACAGTACTATCTTCTTCTTTCAATCATTATAGTAGTTATCATGTCTTCCAGTAATGCGTGAATAGTCATCTTCAAAAACTATTGAACTGCTGTTGATAAAACTTAGACGGTTTTCTAAGTTAAAATATACCTGATTGAAAATTACCATACCAAAGTGAATGACTTGGTTTCTGGGTAATTTAAGGATAAACATACATTTATGAACTTTTATCACATGCCCTTAGAATCCAAAATAGATCTCCATATTGAAATTAAAAAAATTTACATATTTACAGACCAAATGGATATCATCCTTTTTGAAGGTAGAATTGCTGTATAATTCTAAAACATATTAATTTGTATTAAGCTATTTTTTTTTATAAAACAAAAAGGATGTATACATTATTGGGCAATTCGAGATGATTTGTTTTATTGAACTCTGTTTAATCCAGCAATGCTGTGATCATGACATTGTTCAAACGAGACTTTTCATATTTCGTATTTGCATTGTATTATATTTAGCTTTGCGATATCGTTAAATTCCAATATGAATTTAAGAATTTTAAGCACTCGTTTCAGCGCTGCAATTAGAAGAGCTGCAAGCGGCTTTAGCTGAAGAACGGCGTCGAGCAGGCAAACTCCAAGAGGCCGTAGCCGCACGTGAGGCGGAACTGCTAGCGACAGAAGACAAGTACAAGAAGTGCGTCGAAAAGGCCAAGGAAGTCGTACGAACGCTTAATCCGAGGACCACAGGTAATACCTATATTAAAAAAAACTCAGTGGCGCTATGGCGGGTATGTGACTCTAGATTTCTGTATATGTTTCGTGATCTTTGTTTTTTTCTAATAGGCATCTCGACATACGCTGTTGAGTTTTTGTGCCTATCTTAAATGGTAAGGAAACCGGCATGGTCTTTACCATTTACCTTCACCATACGGACAAGTGCTTACTGCGACCATAGACAAAATATTCTTTTGTTTCAAAGTCGTCGTGACAGTCGTACGCTAAAGCTAGTAGTCCATCACTGCTCTTACATGACTGCTCATTCAGGTGTTTTAATTAATTAATGTACTTAGTAAACAAGCAAAAGGTAGTACTTCTTTGAAATAATTTTTTTGAATATCAGATATAGTATCGGATATAGTGGTGCGTAAGATGGAATCACGAAGAACTGCGATCCTATGTCAAATTAGTATTGAAAATATCAAAATATATTTAGTAACTATTAATTAATTTTTAATATATGTAATATATTATACCTTATACATTAAAAACTCTCTCGTCTTACAGAGGCAAATTAATTTTAGCTTCATAAAAAAAAATGATGTGAATTTTTTATTGAATTTGTCAGGTCAACAACCCTTGTCAGATGCAACTTTGGGATACTCTCGAGCGATCACTAGTGCAAGTGGCGCGTGTACGACCGTCGCACGACCTGAAACCACGCCCCCTAACGCGCAGAGACATGAGTAAGGATTTTGAAATATATTTACAACAAGCAATAGTTATAATATCAATCATAGAGTCTACTATTAGGCACTACTTGGCTTTCGCAACATTGCGAAGCTCATAAATATCTAGAATTTCTTGTAGATAAAAAAAATAATAGAAAATTAAATACTGCTAATATTGTCCAATAAAGTATTATACTTCTATATCTAATGACAGTGAGTCTTATTCATAACTAATATATCTGTTGATACAGTTCCTTGCATCTGTCCCTTTTCCTGAGACCGTATACAAATTTGACAGAAAGAGACAAAAGAGTGTAGGGTAATGCATACTAATCTGTAGGTGGAGCGGGACAGACGAGAGCCGTGTGTCAGTGAACGAGCAACGGCTAATGGCGTCCGCTTGGTACGAGCTTGGCGCGCGTTGCCATCGCGACGCAGTCGAAAGTAAGTTTGCGTTATTATCGGCAGGACACTCGTTCCTGGCGAGACAAAGACGTCAACCGCCCAGGCCGAGGCATTCCCCCGCTGCGCCTGCGCATTAACCTACATTCGTTGTGTTCCAACACCATCTAAACATTACGCACAGGTTGCTATATTGGCAGATTTAATTGGTGTGTGTAAAGGAGTCTTTATTATTAATTCTTAAGTAAATCTGTTCAATTAATTATGTGAATATTGTAATAATCTTTTATAAATTTCTTGCATTCAAACTAGTTTTACTGTATTTTATGTTATATATCTCTGTATAGTTTTATGTTTTAATCTACAATATCAAACTTGAATCTGGTTTCAAGAGCTGTCAAACCTTTATGTATGAATTTTGACATTTTTGACAGAGCTAAAGAGCAAATGGACCTTTAATATACCAATATAGCAATTATTGCATTGTGTTGTAAGTTTTAAATAGGTAATATAAAAAAACACTTCGAGTGTTTTAATAAAATCCTTTTTTTAATTCTTACAGACAATAGTTGTTAGTAAGTTGTATTATAAAATGCGTTTTATAATTGTTATTTTTAGATCCTAATTTTCCTGTTTCTCAATCTAAACACACTGTTACTTAGAATCTACTCTAAAAATATTGTAATATCAAAACAACACCGATATTAAATTTATGTGGCCTTAGTAACGCATAATATAAATATTTTTTATGTAATTAGAGAGTATTATTATATAAGCTGAGTGTAAAACGTGATAGTAACTTAGGAACATTTCATTATATATTAAGTTATCAGTTATGCCGTAACATATACTCACATACGTATATTTTAATTCTTCATTCAGGGTTTTTTCTGCCATTAAATGCAATATTTTTTATTTTCAAACTATCAAATAATAATTACGCTCACGTTAATCACATTATTTAGTTATATGGAATGTTAAAATTATATGTAAGCTATATGATATAATATACTAATAAAGTGTTCGTTAGGATAGAAGATGCTTCGTCAATTTAATAGTTGCTGATAAATTAATGATTTTGATCGCTTCAAGTGCTAAAAGTTTCGTTTGGCACATTGTAGCAACTAACTAATATGTTTTAGTTAAAAATCCATCAGAAGATGATTATGGACTTGTAATATTATTTGCTTCCAACTTTTATTTACTACATTACATTAGGATCTAAACTTTTAAATGTGTTTAGAACAATATTGATCAACAATTGATTTTTATATTCTATTATTTTCGCTATTGGACACGGCCATTGTTCATAATAATGTAGTTTTGTGACATCCACCTATCAGAATTATAGTGTAAAAAGTAATCTTTAAGCGTACCTCATTTGAAATTATCCCATCTGTACTATATAAGAATCATTTAATGTTATATTTGTGATTATCGACTTGTATTGGATTATTGTTTATAATTATTATGTTTATCTTTACGTTTATATGATTTTGATTGAAATATTTTATCAACGGTTTTAATAAATTTTCCTACATAATGTGTGTTATTTTTATTGTATAAAAAACACCCAAGATATTTAATAATTTATTAGTTATCGAGATCACAAGCGACTGAATAAAATAATTTAACATATCACAAAATTAATAAAAACAGCAAATACATTGATCTTTTATCACAAATTATTTATAAAAAAATATGTTATAACAATAAAAGTTCTACCCTAGCACACTGAAAAATAAGCACACATTCGTAATTTCTATAACAGCCTTGATTCACATTGCGGTGGTAAAATGTTTCTCAACCAAAACTAAAAACATTCTCTTAATTTTTTGATGACAATGTTTGCGAATGGATTTGACATGTATTTCGAGTTTTTCTTCCTTTTTTTAATGATATATCCAACGATTTAAATTTAATTTATTGTTTAAAACATTGTTGAGAACATTGAGAAATGAATTGAATCGGAATACTTAGTCTATTTAGTCAAAGTCTTCATCGGAATCTGTCTTCAGTACACTGTCTGATCCGGAGCCTGGCTCGCTATCTATTGCTATCTCTCTGTAAAAAATAATTGTTTTATTCAATACCAAGGCAAGCGAGCAAAAAAACTTTAAATCACATTTCGGTGAATATAATTAAATGTTAAATTTCGTTGGACAAACAAGAGAGTAATTTAAGAAAACATCACCATTTTATAGTTATTTCTAATATCTCGCCTGAGAACGTAATACATGTCTTATTGCTTTTTCAATAGCCTGAATAAATCATTTGAACGCGAAGCAAGGTGGTCTATGATATTATTTTTCTTATTTATTATTCATGCTATTAAGTTGAAGTGAAAGGTAATATTAATAGGATCGGATAGAAGTTCACGCGCCAGTAAGTCACTTTTTCTTTTATTACTGCGCACCTATGTTTTAAATAAGTATACATGTACACTTCAATAAAGGCATATAGTATAATATTTATATTAGTATTAAAAATTCTGTGAGTTTAAAACGTGTTCGCAATCCCACACACTTGCCTGTATACCAGTGCGGTGTTCGCGTGAATCGCAGTTATACCTCTGCCGATAAAATTACCAGTCTACAAATTCATAAGTCTAAAAGTCTCATATTAAGAGTCCTTATTTATTTAACACAATAACTTCATCATACATTGTTGGAATACAACTTGTAAAATGCCGAGGTGCAAGATGCAATTTAAATTATATAACTTTTTGTTAATATCTTTTGCTTCGCCGCTCCAAGTTATTTACTCCTAATTAAGGGAATAAGTGAGTATTTTCCTGCTTGTCTTAAGTACAATTTTGTATTGTATAAAAAAAGTAATAGCAACTAACCCATTGATATCCTTAGTGAGCTGAATGTCGACATTAGTCGCGTTATCGTTGAGCCCATTGAGCGCCTCACAAAAGTCGCTGCCCACGTTCTGTAGGTGCTGCGTGTTCAGATGGAATCCCTGCGAAATAAATCATGTTAGGCGATGACGTCCCAACTGATATATTATGCAGCTTATCTTCGCTTAGCGCTTGCTCGCGTCTCGGGACCAAATAAAATTATTTAAGGACCCCTACATTCCGAAATCGTCTAATTTATTACTTAAGAGGATTAAAATGGTTTACATTGTATTCCTTTTATTAGTCGTGTTATTTATTACTCGAACGCAGTGCTAGTTTTTAATTATCAAAAACTTACGTACTCATAAAAAAGTATTTTTTCTTTAAAAGTTAAACGACGCGACGATTATATTACATAAAGATTTAATTAAACAGTTACGTAGATATCTTTTTAATAGAGCTATAAAAGTCATCACCGTTAAGCGAATTAACAAGTGAAATAAGCTATCCTGACGTTACATTGATTGAAAATATATTGCTGCATTATCTTACGAGATCTGCACGGGCAGATGAATTAGACTACATGTCAAACGCATCCTTATCATTAATCTCTCTCTATTAACTATCATTACTAATTGGAAAATGTAGTAAAATAATCGATCAAAAAGTAATTATTACTTACGAGTGACACGTGTTGTTATACAGAAATTCATTAACATCGAAGGTATAATGCTTTTTTCTGTAATATTAATTGTAGGAGTAAATAATACTGACACCGTAATGATGAATTGTTGAATTCGCATCGGTCGACTTCTTGCTCTTTTTCCTGTGATCCGTGAATATTTCTTTGCGATGAAAATATGTTTTTGCTTTCTCATGCTTATGTTTTGCTTGATTTATTGCAGTAAGTAGTGCTCTTGTAGATAATTTATTTAAACAAAAATATCATAACAATAACTGGAAAATATTTATGTGCTGCAAAGTGAAACTTCAAAATCTAAGACTGACCTTAAATGGGCCTCTGTCAAACCCGCAGAAAGATGCTTCCATAGTGTAGGAACGGGTGACACCAAGATGGCGCCACACAGTGACTCGTGCTGTACTCTCTCTTTCCCTCTCCACTCGGAAAGAACATGACCCCAAAGCAAATGCTGGCGATATCCGGTGCATCAGCGCCGGTAACATCTACATAGTAATTGCTTAATTTATATGAGCGGTGGTATCTTGTTAGAGGATGTAATAAAACAGTATAATTAAAAACCTGAATCTCATTGAACGGCACAAAACGTCTTTTTTAAATTCAACTTCTTATTCAACTCGATTTTAACGGAACAAACCAGAAACCACGGCTCTAGGAATATATGTGTTTAATCAATTCCAAAAATGGTGAAGTGCAATCTTGTAACGTCGATTATGCAACTTACGAGGTATTTAACAGGTTCGTCTTGTACGAGTCTGTCGTTACTGCACCAGCTCTCTGCGCCGGCGCATCCATAAAAAAATACGTTCTTTTTTCGTGAATGACCATGGTAATCACAGTATACAAGTGGAGGCTTCTTCCAAACCCGAACTAAATATTCGATTAAGCCCTGGACATAAATATTAATATAAGCAATCAAAAAAATAAAAGCAAGTCCCTACTTAATGTCGGTTATGATTTATATTCAATTACAAAGAATTTTTTCGTTTTTCGGATTAGCTTTTAGAGTTTTATTATCATGATCAGCGATTTAAGATTGCAATATATTACGGCATATACTTTACGAGACAAGAATAGACACTATTTTATTATAAGAAACTTGCGAGCGGGCGTACAACATACTTACTAAGTTGTCGGCTTTAATTAGAATACCTTCTGTGAGATTTGTCATGACAATAAGACATAACGAGTCACTAATTAATACAATTCACCTTTGTATGGTAGATAGAAGGATGCAAAACAGGATTTGGCTTGCACCAGCGTCGATTTAAATCTTCATTAGTTAGGCCGCACCGATGGCTGTAACAACACAGACATTATCGTTTCGAACCAGGAAGCTCTTGCCCGCTGGCTATACTCGATAAGCCGCCTGGACATGTTCATTGAGGTGACAAGACCGTGGGTCGGGAGGCAGCCATCGTTATTCTAATATCACACACGTATGGGGCCTTCAGTGCGTACTGAGCGTTATAACCGCATTGGATCGCATCAGATTGCGTTTTATTTATTTGCGACTACTCACTTGTTTGCATACCGTCGATAAAATCTCAGGAAAAGTGTGCAGCTTCTCAGATTCACCATAAGCTACCTAGGTAACGTACTTAAGGTACGTATCTTACATTGAATCGTATTTTAATTTACATTAGAGTATTTCAAAGCACCATTGTAACTCCTAGTTAGGTACCTACGCAACATATGCGTATAGATATTTACGTGCTTTCATTTGTTAGGGCTTATTTTTGTAGTTTTAATAAAGTTTTCTGAACAAATGAACAGTGCCCGCAGTCCACACGCACAGCATGCAATTAAAGGGACTGTTCCGTGTTCATTTCATTAAAGTCACAGCACGTTCGTCAATATAAAATTATAATTGATTCAAACTTATAAGGCTTACGAGCTGACAAAGAGAGTTTTGATGAGACAATTTGTTATACATCATTAAATAATATTATGGTCGACGTGCCGTTCAATATAATTGTAATGCAGCAATTCCCGCTAACGTTTATATTAAGCATCACAGTCAAGTTCTTATAATTTGCTAAGACAAAAAGAAGCACGGAGATTGCAATTGAGCACGAGATAACCGCACGTTCAACTATGCGTATGAATCAGACTGCAACTCCACAAATAAACAACAAAGACAAATCTAAATATAAATCAGAAAGAATTCGCCCGTGGGCTCAAATTATTTTCTTGTTTAACACAACGACCGTAAAATGAACATTGAATTGGAATAAGGAAGTCATTAACGCTTTATTCTATTAGAAAAGAATAACACCAATTGTGTTATTATTTACAGCTAGGTAAGGTCCGTACGTCTGCAATCTACGACAATTCTCCATAGGACGTCTGTTATTACAAGGTAATTCTTGTGATACGTAACTTCATCTCAGTATTGCTACGCATTTTGTAAGGCGCAGATGCGCTAGCGGTACTTATAATTGAGTAATACTTTTTCCATATTTCCTATCAAAATTTTGTATGCATGTATAAAGTAGGTTAAAATAAATAATCCTGTATAGTAACTAAGAACACTTTATGTATCAAAGTTTTATAACGAATGAAAACCAAACAATTAACATAAATGATAATACCATGCGACCCTATTTCAATGCCATTATTATCTGCTGAGTATCTTAACTTCATCGAGATCCAGTTCGACTAAGTTAACTTGAACTAATTAATCAAGATAAGAGTTGCTCTAGATGCATAGAAAACGATTCACTATAGCCGCCTCGAAAAGGCTTCGGCGTTTACGTACAAATAAATTAAAATATCTCAGTGGTAACTGAACCTAACATGGGGATAGTTTCTATTAACAGTAACTTCGCGTGCAACCATTGTATAGTTTTTAAAACGTTGGGACAGTTCGACGTTCGTCCAATTAGGAATGTTCCAGCGCGGAGATCATTAGTGGCCGTTGCAGACGCGCCGAGGGCGTAGGAGACCGAGTTAACTCTCATGCAGCGTCCTTCAAGTGCAAACCGGTTGCGCATCTTTTACTCTTATCATTGAAAAAATGTCGCATGTGTGAACCCAGCCGAACAAGCCAGAAACATCACCTCGTCCGCCTTATTTATGGAGGACTGTTGCGGTACTGGATCACACTTAAAGCATCTTTTTAAAACAACGTAAAAAACCTTTATTAAGCATAGAGTTTATTTAAAAGTTTCACAACCATAAAATTACTCTTGATTATAGCAAAATATGCTATAAATATTTGATGATCTCTCCGAATAGTTTAGTCGAAGCACTTTGAGCATAAACTATGATTAAGTACTATGCAGTAGCCCTTTGATGTGTGTAGTGACGATCGAGGCTGGTTCAAGGGTTCGCTTGCCCATCTATTTATAGACTACGGCGTTGCGATGCTATCGGACCTCAACCATACCTCGGCAGGCCGCCGCGCACGACGCCTTCCCGCCCTCTATGCATCCCTCCTCTAAAGCTTACCCAATAAAATAGATCAAACTGAAACTATTTTACTTTCGTTGCTGCTATTTATATCACATGTCCATTGTTTATCGCGAGGGGAATTAATAGCCGCCGGCGTCGTCTGCCTTTACTCGCGATACTAGTCGAGTTGATCAAATTGTAAACCAATGAATATTGACGTTTGGCGCATGCTAATTAGTTTCATTGCGAGAATAATAATATTTCCATTGCGATAGATATCAATAATGTTGACGGTTAGATAAGTAGAGGCCGGGGCACACGTCGTGCTCATCCGTATGCTGCCCGCGGAGGCTGTTTCCTGACAGAGGGTAGTCAATGCGTCATCCACATCGCCTTCCATAAAAAAGGCGGCCTTAAGAAAATAACTTAAGTATTCATCTTTACACACATATTCGATATATATGTTCAAGCATTAAAAAAAAACGTGTTATACATTTATTTGGAAATTAATGAAATCCTTAGTAAATCTTTATATTCGATTTACAAAATCCTGTACTCTATATATTTGTATCTTGTACACATAGCAGGCATACACATTTCAATATATAAAATAAATTGTATTCTGTTTGCTATTACATTGTCAATTACTAGAAAATCCGACGATTATCTTATAACTTTGAGCTAGTACTCAGGCCAAAGGTCGTCACGTGGCCGTATTAGGCTAGTCAGACTCTTTGAAGTGTACACTAATGGACTGATCGTATCGTAGTCTCGTTTCTCGTTACTTGTAAGAGAACATATACGAGTCCCTTTTGGATCCGTAGATACATCCAGATCCGCTGGCTAAGCCTAACTCTGTATTCTTGTCTGCTACCGGACACGAGCCGAGTTATTTACGATAGTCGCGAGACAATCGGCCGGTCGCAGTGCTTATCCGGTGCCACCGACGTGGTGCCAATAACATGACGTGGCCACCTTTATTAAACACCATCCGTTCAAATTAATACACGTTCCTAAGCGATAGAACAATCGTTGTTGATTCATACGCTATTATGTTATTATAACATGGAAATAACTGACTTGAGCTTTGCACATTTTGCATAATTATAATGTTCCGAGAAATAGTTTTTTCCCTTAAATATGCGTGGAGAGAATGAAGATGAAGCTAACGGTGTCAGGTCGACTAATTGATTTTATTTGCTGGATGTTGGCGGAAGCGCGACGATTCGCCACGGATCGGTTCAACGACACGGCTTCGCTCAACAAACTGTCCTCACCTGCGGAATGCAGTCTGCGTTATAAAGGAGATTAACTTATTTTATAATTTTACATTTTTGTGTATACTAGTTTTCATGGTGGTGCTTCTCTTCATGAGCAAATAAGTAATTTAGTTAATTCCGCAAAGCCTGTTTTCAATAAGCCCACATATTATTATGCGTATCTGAAATATGCACATTATCGTACTTATTTTAAAACGTAATAGCATTAAAATAAATGTATGTAATTGTTACTTATACGAGGTCTTGTATATAAAGTTAATAACACACGTTCGATATTGGATTACAAAAAGGTCTGGCGGTTGAGTTCAGATGACGTTATAAACGGACTTCGTGAGGCTAATTTGTAAAACTTCGTCCTTTAGCGCCTGCGATCTTCGCGAGAATTATAGCGCTGCGAGCAATTGTAACAATTATTAAGGTGAAGATAATGGCAAGAATGAGTCATAGAAACTGAGGTCGACGGGATGAACAGGTAATAGCCTGGCGGCGGCGGGTGCCACGGGCAGGGCACATAACATTATTTACATAATCGCGAGCACCGGGCGTCCTTGGCGCTCCTATTGTAGGATCCGTACATTGCTTTTATGTCGCTTAATGACAATAAAAGCTTCTTCAATTTAACTATACCATATAAGCTTTCGTGTTAACCATGCCAATTTAATTTAATTTCATTCGTATTTCAGGATGCATTTCGTTCAGTTATTGGTTTAAAATTACGTATAAATCCGCGCCACATATAACATTCAATACGAATGCTATGACAAGTATACTATTTTCCGCCCGTAAAATAAATGATGCGTTCTTAAAATCGTCGGAGTCGTGCTTGCCTTCGCGCACTAAAACATCGCACGACCCTTTCTTATGAGTCCTGTATTCGTTTCCATCGTAATTCACTAGTTGACTTTTCATTATTTATGACCGCTAAGTTTCGTCGTGGCTATTCTCACTGCGCTGTTAATGCATATAAGCGAATATTAAGGACATCTGAATAGAACAACAGAGGTCAAGGTCTGGCACAGCTTTCATGACTCTTTGAGAGGTCTGCGGCCAGTATCGTTACTCGCATATAATGTTTTCCTAACTTTAAGCCCCTTTGCATGTTACCTATGCTTTTAGTTGTTAATTTATATCCTAAGAGGCCAAAGTCTCATCTATAAATTTTACTTGTGTGATATGGAAGTGTTTTTGAATTCCTGAGATTATCGTAAACGAGGCTTCCAGGAAGGACGCGAGATTTTAATAGCTGGGCGTCGATGGGCGTCCATCCTTGAAACATTATAACTCAAGGTGAGTGACGTACGAGACATGGCTAAGTTTTAATAGTCTTGTGGTGTAAAACACCGTATTGAAGGAATTGGAAGTACTATAACTTTTATGACACATAATTTTACCTGCATGTACTGTCTTAGTCTTGTTTAGAGCTTACAGTATTTTTAAGCATTGTATAAGGTGAGTTTCCCGTAAGTGAGAAAGCTTTTTCAATCTTTTGCATATTATTAAATACGTAACATAAAAAAAAATTGATTATTAATTAATACATATAAACTGATGCAATCAAAAGATGTACACCAATTGGCTACGTGGCTTTATCTATCATCATTACCCCTATAAGTATTGTATAGCAAATTGAAATAGATAATTGCAAGTAACACCGGGGGGGCAATAAACTTGCTACAATATAAGTCGGTAGGCGTTGACGCGGAACACACTAAGCAATCCCAGTAGAATCCGGAAGCAAAGATAATTTTCACAATAAAATTGAACCTTGTACAGCAACGCACACACTCTTGCGTAAAACCAGGAGAAAAAATTGCCTGTAACCAGCGTTTTCCCAGGCCTTGGGTTCTAAGTGCACTTTGATCGTGCTACGTCCAATCAATGAACCGTAGTAAATAAGCTAATGTGGTGCTATGATATTTCAAAATGGTGGACGAAGATATAACTTTCTTAATCAATCTACAATCTTATTCAAAAGATTGAGCAACATTGTTTAAAATGTGAAAAAATATTAACAAAGGTGTTATACAAAGCTATTCTACTTTCATCGATCGGGAACCAATAATCATGCGCGTAGGATCTCAATCACGGCACTGAGTAAATACTAACGGCGAGTTTCTGTCAATATTGATAGAGCCAACAACGATAACAAAGAACCATAGAATCTAATGATAAACAGAGTTCAAACATAGCACTTGCAGCTAAGGATCTCAGTGAATTGTCAAATCCAATACTTTTCCGATAAAGAAAGGCATATATGATGAAACCATATTTTATTACTTTTAAATATTCTAATAGATTATAATAACATTAACAACGTAATTTAAGAAACAATCTCCTGAATCTCCTATCGGAAATGTAAAATATTATGTAAATGCAATAAATGAAGAATACCTGAAAACATAAAGTAGTAAGGTTCGTGAGAAAGATTGGATCTTACGATCAATGCTTTCTTGCGGTGATGGCCATTGATTTTGAATTTATGATATTTCAAAACCACGTTCCGATCCACGAATCTCAAGTGCAAATTCTCTAGTGGCATCATTATTGTAATTTAAATTTTCCTTTACAAATTTTCAATTACAAACTAGGTATAGTATAGTCGTGACATTTGACGTATTGATCACAAAAAGGTAAAATAGATTTCTAGGTTGTTAATTAGTTGGTTTGAATATAAATATTACGCCTTACGCATTATATTATGAGCTATTTTTAACAAGACTCCTAGCAGTCGTTAACAGCGGCAAGGAACTCACGTTTAAGTGTAATAATGCGACTGTTTAAGATGAGATTTATCTAAATCTAAGAATATTAGTTTAATCAAAATTCCGTAATATTAGAGTAGGTATTTGAAATTGTTAGCGTGATGAGTGACTACTTAATGAGAGGATGTAACGTCAGATAGAGCTGTGGAAATTACAGGGCAATAGGAAGGCGGGTATCGTACGGTCCTATCCAGTACTCTAAGTGGTCTGACACTTCGCCGTGACGCTCCCTGATCCCAGGCCAATTATAACGGGATCCGATCTTACCATCAGCTCAATGTTGCGGTACTACTGTAGCGTAATTGCTTAAACACATAATCACTAATGTCGCAGGAGAATCGCGGGGCGAATCAATATCCTGGCGCCTTATCCGCGCCGATCAACGCTAATGGCTGGTTCCCGCTGCCTTCAAAGTATTGAATTATGATAAGTTTATTTGCTTACGTATACTCCCTTGGATTAAAGTGCTACATGCCACCACAGCAACGGTTCTCCTGATGACATTATTAGTTGCTCTTTCTTTCATTATGCATTTGAATATTTGTTCCCGATATTTTACGTCATATTATAACAAAAAATTAAATTATAATCCTAAGGGTCTGTTTCACAATGTATGGATAAAGTACCAAATAGCTATCTATATACACAAATTATCCGATAAAAGTTCCGAATAAGAAACTTTGCGTTTCATCATAATAGCGCTATCTGGCAGTATATGTAAAATTAAATTAATTTAATATTTCTTTTTTTGACGTTCATAAGTGTACATTGTTACCTATATGAATAAATAAATTTTGATTTGATTTGACAATCGTCAAACGCAACAATAGTGTTAACCTACAAATAAGTAATAAATAGCTTATTTGGAACTTAACCGGACATTGTGAAACAGACCCTAAATCTCACATAAATAAGTGTTTACAAAGGTGTAAAAAATTACCAAGCTAGCCGATGAGACGCGAAATACAAAACCACTGAATGTAATAATGGCCGACCCGCTTAAGTAAATGGAGGCTACATCACCATGTAACACCGTATAACATTAGTCTGTAAAGTGATCTGTTTTAATACAACAACGTACAAATTGCAAGATGTAAAGCCGTTATTTCATTTAGTAAAAGTTATAGACTATGGTACTAGAATTTGGATTAGTAAAAAAGCAATAAAGAAAAGAAATCTGACTTTTTAATGTAAGTTATATGCATATTATCTAGTACAACGCGAGTTGATATGTAGATAACATATATATTATATACGTATAATAAGAATATAGTGGTATTAGAAATATTTTTTTTTTATATTAAATAAATTAGTCCATAATAAAGTAATATATCTTTTCAAATGTTTTGTCTCAATATAAATTTCCAATATCAGCTTTTATTATTTTTGTTAGTAAATTAGTTTAATTTTATTTGAACAACCCACTATCAAATGTCCGCCGCCGTAAACTCGCGTTTAGTGAAATGTGTTACATAATATACATTACTCTGGTGTACTCCACTTACTTTCATAATGATTAATATGCAACTGTGACTTTGCATATTGTACTTTTTTAAATGTCTAATTAAGCAAGGTATGGGACGAGCGTGCGACTACGCGACGAATTTAATCACAAAAAGCTTTGCGAGGGCTCGAAGTAATTTGAAACGTTGCTTGAAAAGGAAATGTGGAGTAAGATCTCCACGTATCATACACGGGCGAAGAATGCTCTTCTTGCTGTTTTTTTATCAAATACTTTACTTCTGGGAATAACTACATGAACATCATCTTTTTAATAGGTATTAAAGAAGGTATTTTGATTGCAATGACACGGCTTTTTATCCGCTTTAATTATCAATATATGTGCGCCCGATGTGATAAGATTCTCTAATACAAAAACTCAGTAGTTATTAAAAAAGTTGACTATCACAAATATTTCAGGGGAATTTGTCATGCGCTGAAATACTAGTATGAACGACCCCCCTGAGGCCGGATAGTATATTGTTATTTCTTGATCAATTTATAGCTGAGCATTAACAATGTATATAAGGGTTTGTTTTTTAATATTAATCACATTCATTGGGGCTGTATATCACTGTCATTCGTAGCTTAAACTAAAGAAAACGAGTACAAAATCTGACTTGAGAAAAAACTTTGACATTCAAAATTGAAAAATTAAAATCGTATTCATCTTCGTCTTCTCCAAAATCGCAAAACCTAACAATAATAAAATGAGCAAAAAGCAAACAAGTTGTTGATTGACAGATAAAAAAGGCTTTTGACTGTCTGGCTCCAGGACCGAAGAAGAGTACCTATATCATTAAAAAGTTATTCTTGTCGCGGTGACTCATAGCCTACTTCGTCTTTTCAAATTGGAATAAATAAACCTTTTAACTATGTAACATTATTTTAAAGTTTGCATGAAGATTTATCCGACGCAGGAAAAAAAGAAATTGTATTAAATCTATGTTAATGATACAATCATACTAACTGTACTAGGTTTCTTTTTGTATAATTATTGATATTAATTATAACGGTTATCTAAGTTGTAATTTAAATCTATTTTTAAATAAAAAGCGGCCATAAATGTTTCCTTAAAGCTTGGTAAATGAGAATGAAATGCTACATTTCAATACAAAGGCCTAATCTCTTCGCCGCATAGTTTTGATTCCTTTTGTTGCTATTAAAGTAATATCATAGCTTTTTATGAAAATAAAATGGTAGATTTAATTTTATCGGCCCTTATCTCTGTCATACGTAACTCATCCGATGTAAGACAATACGATAGGCATCGACTGAATGCGATTAAAAAGATCGAAAAAAAGATTCCCGCAGGCATTAAAGCAGTCGGGCTCGCGTGCTTCATTTTAAGTGCAGTATCTTGTTGAATGTTTCAATGGTATATTGAATATTATTTGGAGTAGGTCCGTGGGGCGTTACAGCTGTGGTAATGGCTGGCGGGCGATTGCATTGTGTGCGATGCAGAGGCGCTTGTCAAAGCGAGGAGCCTCGCTCGGCGCGCGGGCAAACAACATCCCACCAATTAACGTAGCTTTCAAAGTTTAAAGTGGCAATGCAACGGCGGCGGCTTTCAAATGAATTTTATACTCCAGTTCGTTTTATTTTAGCATAGATCTAACAACCAAGATCCGAGATGCGAGACGTGCGTGTGCGGCAAGGTCAGACCATACAGCTCTTACTTTGCAGGTTTTACGTTCCATCAGCGCTGTCGCAGATAACGGCCTGACGCCAGCACTAATAAAATGTACTGGAAATAGCATATATGGAATATAATTTTAATCGAATTACTATTTTACTTCGTAAGTGCTTTTATAATTATTGATTGACTTTGATTTAAGTATTTACATAAACTTGTGTTCAAATTTTAGAGATAAAAATTGAAAAGAACTTTAAACGTTAAAAAAGAAAAAAACATTGCAAATTATTTTAATATTGTTTAAACTTAAAACCAATTATATCTACTGCGTACGCTACCGGTGGCTTCCATTTAAAGTAAAAATATCCTTAATAGTACAGGATTCCCTCATTATTTCTAAACAAAGATTTAAACGTGGTTCCACACACCGGCTTCGTGACCAACAATAATGATAAAGTGTAAGTAGAATTGCCGAAGGCGTCAGTTTTTTGCAAATGTGTTTATTTATGTTAATACAGGGCCATTCGAGTTTTCTCACTTTGTGGTATGTAAATGCTCTAATACGTAAATAACATTACGGTTAAATTCAATAAGGAATTTTAATATAGTCAACAAATTTAATGTATATAATACCTTCAGAGTAGAAAACTGTGGATAAAATAACTTATAGATACGTTTAATTGGCGAAGGCTACTGGAATTGTAATAAGATTTAACTTCTAAGTAGAAAATAACAAAATATCAAAAAGCTGTGCTCTTATCTTTTCGATAAGATCTGATTTTACTACGTACATAGAAAGCGAACGCGAAACGTGTAAGATTTACACTATCTTGATAAGATTTCAACTTATTTAATATTATACAAATATTATATTAAAGTATAAGAAATTTATTACGCACATCTATATAATACCAATGAGATAGTAAAGATAAATGGCTGTGTAAAGATTCAGTTCTTTAAGGGCCTGTTTCACAATGTATGGAAAAAGTACCAAATAGCTATGCAACACATAAATTATTCGAAAGACAAAAGTTCCAAATAAGATACTTTACGTTTCATAACGAATAGCGCTATCTGACAGTCGTGAAACGCAAAAATACTGTTTATCCTAAATAGCTTATTTGGAATATAATAAAAAAATATCCGAACATTGTGAAACAGACCCTTAGTTTATTTCGTCATTGTTAAATTATTTTTAAAGTGGAATTTTACGTTAAAGAAAATAATAGTCCCTGAAAACGCTATTAAAAGAGCTTAGTAACAATGCATGTCAATTAGTAAATGCATAAAATAATTCACAAGATAGGTTTTGTTGTCCGCTGGAAGATACTTAAACAATAAATTAGCATGCACCCAGTAATTGCTCTAGAGATACAAGACCGATTCCACCAGTCGATTTAACAAAGGTATATTCATGAAGACCTGCCAAGCGTCGTGATCAGAGAAAAAACTACAACAACCATTTGGACAAGCAAAGAATTCGCGGGGAACGCAACAAGAGCAAATTAAAACGCAAATTATTGTGCGGTACGATTTGCAGAGATAACTCCCGTACGAACGCGGGCAGAGCGTCCGATCGTCGTCGCCGGACATCCGCACCGAGGCACCGCAACGTTTCTTCTACTTGTTGTATCACCATTACCGACTACAGTTGTAATATTATTGATATATTGTATCGTAGTCCGCCGATGTACATGTTGATAGAGGCTAAGATCGCGGCTTTTCTTCCCCATTGTTCGTGCTTTGGTACGTGCGGGACGCATCGCTGTTATAAGGGGGGGTCCAGTGCTGCGCGCGCTCAGTGTACCCGAGTATCCCGTGTTGCGTGTGCGCCCACTTAGTGGTGATCCACACTTTTTCGATAGATCCGAAACATTCAAAATGCAGGTCTTATTTGTAACAAGCTTCCTGCTGTTCGCAGCCACCCTTGGTCCTGCTGCAGGTACGTTATTTTTTAATATTTGATTTAATTTTGTCCTACATAAAGCTGGAGGAAAATTGTTATAGTAAGAGATTTATTGAATTTTTTTACCAACGTATTAATTTTGTATTCTAGAAACTGGTCGGTTTATTTTTAATTCATTACGCCTATCCCTTGGGAACTGTTTAGTTATTAAATTTATATCAACGAGATACTTAAATTTATCTATCTACCTGATAGTATCGTTAGCAGCTTGTTAGAAATTAACGAAAACTCCGTTTAAACCATTTTAAACATAAATCACATATTTTACTTAACAATTTAACATATTTTTTACAACTTCATTTCTTCCCAAATAAAGCTCATTTCGGCATAGTATAATTTAGAAATTCCCACGGATTAGTTCTTGCGATTCGTTTTGCCATGTAGTGTGTGCTATTATGCAACAACGCATGCATGAACTTAGACATAATAAAGAGCATGTTATGAGTGCAGTTGACATTCCTAGGGTAGGACCGCGCCGTGGTTTGACCCCGGGTCCTCGACCTTCATTGTTCAGCTTCCATTAGAGTACAATGCCAGTAACTTCACTTCGGCATCTATTATTATTTTTAATTACACTCTCAACTTGAATTGCCTTAAGCGACTTTGTATTTGCTGTTTTACCAATGTATTAAGAAGAGTAATTAAAAAGTCATTTTACAAAATTAACAAAGACCTTAAAGCAAAAATTCGATGATTTTAATGTTTAAAAATAAAATTTAAACATAGATCTTAGCCGTATTGGTCTTTCAGGATAATATTGCACTTACATAATTTTTCAAAAGAGGTTAATAGAACAAAATTTGATACTACACGAACACGTTCCACACAATAAAACACGAAATCACTTAATATTTTATGCGGCATGTAATATCAACAAAGCGCAACCATATCGAAAGCTAAGTCATGTAGTTTATTGACTCAAGTGCAAGTGTAGGTGAGGGTAGAGCGGATATGTAAAGTTAAACAGAGTTTTATATTTTCCTAATATGTCTGAAAAACTTTTATTGGAATTTGAATTTCGTTTTTAAATTCAATAAAACAAAAACATCGTAAACACGCAAATTTTAGGTAATACAAACCGCATCAGTTCAATTTGTTCCAGTTCAAAAAATAATCGAAGCCTCTACAAGATATAACATAAAAAACAAAAACCAAAGATTCAATCCAATTCAATCTAATGAGCCGTATCTGCAGTATCGGGTTAGTTATCGACAGGGCAAAAAACCGTGGAACGGAAGTTTTGTTAGGAAAAAATAGCGAGGGGTGAGGAGAGAGCGACAGGTGCGCGGTTCAACGTCCCAAGTCTAGCAACCGCGGAAAGGACTTATTTCTCAGGAATACCATTATGGGTTTATCTGTCCGCGTCGATTAGCCGGAATGCTGCAACATGTACCGTAAATGACGACAGTTTTTATGTCATCACGAAAGGAGGTACTCGGCATGACTTCAACTTGATACTTGAACGTGACATAACTGTTCCAGATAGCTAGGAAAATGTTAGGAAAATTACAGTAAATGTTACAGTTTACATAAAATAAAACTAAGAAAAACGCATTTCTCGTGTTGGACAACTTAAAGTCAATTTTAAGATGCGTTTGCTTTGGGAAATCATTTCAAGATACGATAACGAAAATCTCGGTCGCCATAATACAAGCATCTAATACTGGATTAGATTCAATGTGGTGGGCCACTAAAGACTCAATCTATATTTATAACACTGCTCATCAACCTTTTTTTAGACCTAATTCTCATATAATGTTACGCGCGCTCCATGTGGTGATTATATTAAATTACAATAACTTTTTTACTTCTTCAGTTTTTTGGAAGTCACGAATTTAATATCGATTCGTTTGTCGGTCTTTATTATAAAGTAATTTTCATTACGTTCAGAATTGTTCTATGTTTCTGAAGTTATTACCAAAAAAATACGTGTGTTGATGAAAACCAACAATTTAAACTAAGTTATATGAGTTTGATTGCTAAAAATAGCCGATGCATTCCATCGCAGGAGCGGGTGTTTAAGGGCACAAGAGCGAGGCGTCCTTGGATATGTCTCCCGACTCCTGCGCACGCCATTATGAACCCTTTTTTGCGTTCCGATTCTGGTTTTAAAACGACTGCGAACCGCCAAACTGTAATTCCCACGAAGCAGTAATCATGATTTAGATAACACATAAAAGCGCCCATTTTTATGCTTTAATATTCGTGAGTTGGCGAATTATTTTCGCTATATGGTTTTGAATTGAGTGTAATTACCCATATCAAAAAGGTTTAAACAAGGAGTTTTATTTAGAAATATAAAACTTCTGTTCTATTGCGTGTTTGCTATCTGTGGATCAGCATAGCCGTGAAAAGAGAACCTTGCCCTTGCACTTGGGTAACGTAATGCTAGCTCGAGCCATACAAAGTTACGACCGATATGGGACTGGTTTGCGTTATGCAACTGCTGAGAATCCTTCACACACCGGCGCCTTTTTACCGCATTGCAACTTATACGAACCGACGCCAATAATTGCGATCTTCCATTATTTAAATTGTATAAACCCTAGTTAATTAAACTTTTTGGAACTATAATATAGTAAACGCCGTCTTTAATTTGTTAGGTAGTTTTAGTGATAGGTAGAAATAGGATTTCTATGAATAAATAGTTAATCAGGCCGATTCGATTATACTATATTCTACAGAATTATATAAAGATCAGAGCAAGGTCAAAGAACGTTAGAAAAATCTCTTTTTATTAGGTAACTAATAGAAGAACATGCATAATGTATTAGATGTCTGAAACTACATACTTACAACTTGTTTTTACGACATTGATAATTACAGAGGGGAGCTACGTTTATGCAGGAATCAAGAATTATTGCATTTAACTTGTTATGCAATTCTTGGAGATTTTTAATAAAAAAATACTTATGCAGTACGTTTTTACGCTAAATAGTCATTTGTTCCTTGCAAGTGATCAGAATTAATAATGGCGTGCACAATGAACTAGAAAATAATAAAAACGTGATTAGATTATGGACTTAACTATTTCTGACGTTGATTATAAGTAACAATAAAAGTCAAATTAGGTAATATAAAAATAAGTAGTTATTTTAACACGAAAGAACAACTCATTGGTATTCAATAAAAAGCCTTGTCATGAATTTCAAGTAGTAATTTCGAAGTAATAACTACAACTTCCTTCCATTCATTTGGAGGGTGTAACATGAATTTTGAGAGAAACCATGCAAGTCGTGATTAAGGGCACATTTCAATATAAAATCTATTGCTTTAAAATATAACTATTTAGTATGTTTTCAGCTTATTGTTTCGATATATTTAAGAAAAACTCGAGAATTTATTTTATGTTACCAAAAAGTTGCATTTATATGTTGTTTAATTATCAATGGATTTCTTTATTTAAAGCGTGTCTTCGTAGAGCTTAGCAAATTTTGTAGGCTTTCGGTGTCCCTCTTTTTGAAAATATCCGATTTGCTGATAATTCGATATGGTGCTCCGTTTTATCAGAAATAGATCTTGTTAGTATATAATGTTTATATTTCAATATAACTATAGCTAACTAGTAAGTCATTCATGGGCTCTATCAATTGTTAGCCTACTTGAATTACACAGCACGGGCTAGTGCGTCATCGTCACCTCAAACTGATTGATTTGGTCAGCGAGCCGTTAGTATTATTTCCGGTAATTTCATATTCAACTAGATGAACTGGATTATAAGAATAACGTTAAAAAGATTCCATACCTTTAAAAACATTATACTGTATATTAATAATAAAAGGAGTAACATTTGGAACATCTAATGTGACTAATGAAAGATTAAACAAGATTTACGGAGAGAAAATCTTTTTGTCCTGTGAATCTAAGCCTAAGACGAGACTAGGTTTTTCATCTAGAGGACGAAAAAACAAAGTATAAAATACAATTGATTATAATATTTTAAAACCATCGATGTTTGTGCTTCATATAGTATAAGGTATATACAGAAAGTGCGGAATGAAAGCCTTCCACATCAGTATGCGACAAGCGCAACTTCAAGACGTGACTCGTGTATTTGCCCAAACCTTTCATCCCAAGGCTCACTCGATTCAACCTCAAAAACATGTACCAACTTGCATAAATAGTCAGTGGAATATGACTTCCAAGACGACCGCATAAATTCCTTAATTTAAAAACCGGACTCAGGAGATGAACACTTTTTTGATCCTACACAATGTTAAATTTAGTTGAGGCTCTAACGATTGCCTTTTAAGCGAGAACATCGCTTCGTTGTTTTGTTTTAACGTTCATGTTAAATTAACGTGATAAATTTTGATAATTTAATGTGAAATAATATACATGTGTCAATAATATACATACCTTTAAACATGTTAGTAGTTAGCGAATATTTTCCTTGGTGCTTTACCGTCAAAGTATATTATTATATACGTTAGTTAGAGTTAAAACGAGCATGGAATTTTATAACCGAGGTAATTTTGTTAATAATGTCTGTTTATCTTACATGTTTAAATACGTAAATGCGAAGCAGCCGTGCGTTCGAAAACTACTACAGAGCTTTTAGAGAAATATGGCATGCAAAAGAAAAAGGAATCTTGAGTAATGTACGACGCTCTTTATGCAGGATAGCATTATGCATGGATTCCAAAGACGGCTCGGGGATTTTTAATGGGCGAATAATACGGAGTCTTGGGTAATGCTCTGCGGACGTTAGCTACTTAAATTTACCTTAGTTCTTATTTTAAATTCTATAAAATTTATAACTATGTAAATTTCCTAAGGCAAAGAAATCTCATACAATTGATAATTAGTGACCGTTTTAATATTTCCTTTATATACAGGTTCGTAGACCTGAGATCGCTAGATAACATATCCACTTAGATGCTAATGCAACGGGTGAGCGAACGGAAGAAATAAAAACAAGTCTAATCTTATGTACATATAAGTATACATATTTAATAGATACTCTCGTCATTTATGCAATGAGTATATTCATAGAAGATTTATTCCGCTTTATTACAATTTTATTCAAAGAATTTCTTGCTATTCCACTAAGGAAATGTAAATTGAACAACACAGAGAGAGTTTTTTAAGAACAGAAGCGTCTGTGAAGATTCATTTTCACGTGTGTATTGTTTGCAAATGTGCTCATGTAAAATTTACCTTGACTTTAAAAAAATAAAACAACATATACGTATTCAGAACGTGTAGGAAAACAATGTAAAAGGATAAGCTCCCGTTTTATGCAACCTATTTTAGCTCTCAACTTGGATTATTTTCAATACATTATCCTAATATGGCATTACGAGCCCTGGCCATCTTTAAACGGGTCTTGCATTTAATTGGGTCCACAATATCATATTTTGTTAATATACTAGGTTCATTACATCACAAAGACCCATGCTACGAGAATGAAGTTGAATTAATGTCGTCAGGGTCAAATTAATTTTTCTAACAATAAGGGTCATTGAAAAACGACCAGCGCGCTAACTCCACGTGCTCGTTGTGTTAACGAAATAATGATAACTTTGTAGTCCAAGAAAAATATAAATTATAATTAACCTCAAAATTATTAAAAACAATTGTATACACAAATAATTTTAGGCAAGATTTGCATACACAACCAGCCGAGTGAAGACATAAAAACGAAAGATAAAATGGAGGCAATGAACTTTTTATTTCAATAAACAACACAAAAAGCACCGCGAAACCGTTAACAAAAATTTTTCGTTCTAGAACTTTTTATAAACATTTTCTCAATTTTACATAATCTGTATCTATCTATATTCTAAGAACATTAATATTTATTGTTACAGCGCAAAGGATAACGACGATACAATTGGATGGAGTACAATATTTTATATCCAGAATGAACCCGTATAGTCCAGAGCTCAACTATTTTCTAGCGTACCAATATTGCAGGCAAGTATATCGAACTCTACTGATATTATACCATATCGTCCGAACGGAATTGTACAACAACGTACTTAAGAATTTTGCGCCTCTATATTTTAGCATCGCGTCGTATCATATTTTGCAAAGCGCAATTCTCGCGAGACGTAATAGTTGCTTCGTGACTGTGAATGCTTATCTGGCTTATCGGCACCCTTGTCCCAGTCGAACCTTGCCATAACTACAGTCGAATGGCCGTTAACAAGCGTACCCACTGAACTTCCATGTCCTCAGTCGCGACTAGGAAATACTGCGAACATTTGCATTGCTTTTACCGGTTCAACTAAATGTAGGTGTCGACACGTATGACCTGGCAACATGGAACAACAATAGATTGTTAGAAGTACCTATATATTTTCAGGAAATCTTGGTTTTATGGCAAAGAGAGCCGAGGTTAATCTTCGATCTCGACCTAACCACGTGCTTGTTTCTGTAATGACAAAGGTCAGTTGCCTTGTTGCTCGGTCACGACGCCCTCACGGTACTAAGCCGGTAACACGACCCAGATTTACAGTTCCAATTGTTAGCAATCATAGGGATCATTACTTTTGTGACAGAACATGAACTACAAATTACCAGAAACTGTGTTAGCTTTTACCGATTACGGCCACCAGAGAACGACCACTATAATTTATAATATCTCGATATTCTGATGAGAGCATTAGCATCAAATATCAACAGATGGCACGACAGTGTCTTGTTCGCATTGTCAACCGTAGATAATAATGTGAAGTGGCCGTAATCGTAAGTTACGGTTAGTTTCCGCTATTTACTGTCTTCAATATAACGGTAATTGTTGGTAATATGACTTTTGAATTTTTGTTATTATTGAGAAACTCTAAGAGATGTAAAAATTAAGAATTGAAAAAACCTACCCTTCGATAATTATCATTGGAACATTAGTAAAAGTGTAAGAGCTCATTACTTCAATACATTGTCGAAGGGAATATAAAATGAATTAATCATTTTACAGTCAGTTTGTGGGGCGTACCTCGTTATGTATGTCAATGAGACTGAAACAAAAAGCTATGAAACAGTTATGGTGCTAAAAATGTGTCGATATGTTAAAAGTATAATGTAATTACGATTCTATACGTTTAATTAATTCAACTGGAGTATAATTTACGACATTTTAATTCGAAACGAGTAGTAAAAACGTGCGTCGATTCACAAGTTTTTTTAAAAAGAAAACTGTATTCTGAAAATAAAATACAAAGTTCTCACAATATAAAGCGTATGAATTATTTATGGATTTGTATTGTTAAATTAGTATTTCATTTAAGTTCAAATTATACCTATAGCCAAATAACAGATAAACCCTTTCTTAACACGAGATAGCGAACGGAGGAAGTTACAATCAGTCCTTTTAATCTAGAAGACGTGCTAGTTATATTAAAAACGCTGTAACCAAATACGGAACTACAGGGGTTGTTATAATCTCTAAAACATTTATATTTTATTGCATGGAATGTAGCCCGGCCCAGCAAGGCCGTGTCTTTAGCGGATAAATTTCTGTTCAATAAACTGGCTCGGCACTGTAGTGTATTAGCGATCTTATAAACCTTATAGAACACGATTAGCTAGAACTCTTAGCTAAATAGCATTCATGGATCAGGCTTAGCAAGTTTGTATCTTGTCGTAGTGGAGAAACATACAATTATACACGGGTAGAGTTGCGTTACAACTGTCAATGACACTGGAATCTTTGACATTGCAATGGTAAGATTCTTGTTTGCTACGAAGGGGTCATTAACATTTCATAAAGGTTTTATTTGTTTAATGGCCATTGAAATAAAAGACATATCAGAATGATTGAAGAATACTTGTCTGACAACACCAACTTGTTTTATATTTGTGTTTTTGTGTTACAGATCATTAGGGCTTCAATTAGCATCATTTGAGACTAAAGAAAAGGCCGACTCAATTACAACGTACTTGACAAATGCAGGTAATGCAGTTTATTTATTTGGTTAATATTTACACTTCAAAGCTATCTAGTGTTTGACAGTGTTTGATTGTTTGTATTTTGAATTAATATTATAATATTTTGACAGGTTACAATAAATATGACTTCTGGACATCGGGCAATAATCTTGGAACTGATATGTATTTATGGATGAGCACTGGGCTTCCCTTCAACGCCACCTTTAATTACATGAGGCGTTTAACAATGGATCAACCTAGCCAGCACACTGATGATAGTATGGATCCTTTGGATGTACCACAAGGCAGCACTGCTCCTCAACGCACTGCGAGGCATGGGTACGTAGATAAACCTTCTAAAATATAAAACGCCTGAATAAAGATCGAAGAGTAATTTGTCACGCGCAGAAAATTAAATTAGTCGTGCGATTAAATTGTTAAAATACTACAATAATTGTAGTTACGTTTGATAGAACAAAAAGTCGAGTAGATGTATACAATGATTGTAAAAGATTGTTAGCTTTTTATCAATACCCGACTTAGGTAACTCCTATAAAGGAAAGGCATGACACGCCATATAAGCGTCTCCCTTATATAGTCCATTGCCATGCACTGCAAAAATAAAAGACGAGTTCCGTTTTTAAGGAAGGCATAATTCGATACCATGTTTCATATTAAACATACGTAATTTGTTCGTTTAAATATTAATGTTTTTTCTTTTGGGAGCAGTAGGTAATGCAAAATAAATAGTCTGTTTTCTAGAACCGAGCATGTGATGACAAACGGCTGTGTGGCACTCAAGGCACCGACATTCCATTGGGAACCCCAGCACTGTGGCGAGATAAAGGACTTCATCTGCGAGCAAACGCGATGCTACTACTACAACTATGGGTCCATCCCAGTTTCTTCGGCGCAGGGGTAATGCCAGGTGAGATGCCAGCTGTCTCCGGAGGCCCGATCCCCGACGACTGCGCGCTATGTACTTTGTCTTACCAAAATTGCACACTTTGTGTTTTTTATTTTCTATTCTCTTGTCACTATCATGTCTACGAGACGACATGTTACTTTATTTGGGGTTTAATTTTGATTTCATCCTAACAAAGACGTAGTGGTAGTTTTACACCGGTGTCATAAGCGCGTGGACCAGCGGGACCAGGCTTCTATGCCAACCCAACCACCAAACAAGAGCCCTACACCCAACTAAAATTACAAATGAATCAACTTTATTATGAATTGAATAAATATCTAATGCCAATCAAAATTATAACTTTTTGGTGGGTGGGTGATGGGGGCTTTGCTTGGTATCTCTCATAGTTGCTGTTTGTTTATAACAAGTTGAAATTAACATAATCATCACTATGTATTTGGGCTTTTAATAATAAATGGTATGGTATAATTAATGTGTTATTTGTGTTGTCTTTTGAGCCCACATACTTTGTGAGTGGTATGTGTATTGTATCACGATGGCCGGTCTTTGTCTGTTCATACAGGAAGCCACTATCGATGACGACCACGACAACAGCTCACCCGCTTACGTCGTCGTCGCCACCGCCGCCGCGCTCCGAACATCTCCCCACACATTTCACTCTCAACGACCTCATTGGCAAGCTGCGTCCCTCTTCCCTCGACGGCCTTCAGTCGCCTCACCTCAAAACCGGCGCTTTGCTCAAATCACCTCCACAAATTGACTCGCACTACTCCCGTTCCGCGGACGCCCACTCTAAAGAACCAGAGCGCGAACCGAAAGAGGAACCAACTCAAGGCCCATATGAAGACGACGAGGGTATGGCCGGAGACGATCCCGCAGCCTATTTGACCCAGGAGGCTAACGACGCGCCCACCGCCGAAGAGGTGCCTTCCACTGCCGAACCGGATGCTACAGAGCGGACCGTCCACGCCAGCGGCATGCTAGCACCCCCTGCCTACTAGCGTTCGGCTCGACACTATTTAAGTTAAGCCTCTGACGTTTAGTTATATATACTACCAAAAGTATTATTCATTATTTTCGAGACATTTATATGTAGCGTGATATTAAGATATGCTTGCTTTTGAGGTTTCTCCATAAGCCTCATTGAAACGTTTCGCGATGCTGTATATGAGATATATGTAAGGGTCACCTATGTCACATGTATAAATGGCGACTTGTGGTGGGATTTGTTTTTCACTGGGATACTTCATAACCAATGAAGGTGCTGGCGACTCGTAACGCGACTTGCCTCCGTCTTCCAACCCGAACAAGGTTTACTAACATTCCATAAATCACTTCGCTTAGTTATATGTAACTATTTGTGTGCAAGATCTCTAAAATTCATTTTAAATGCTTGTATTTTATGTATAACGATCGATAATTTAATCATTGTTTGGACATATCAATCGAATTAGATTTAAGATATTATTTGTAATATTTGACGTACCTAGTTAAGTATTGTAAGATGAAACTCAAGAATTTAAAGAATAGTGATGTAGCGAAGACAATAAACTTGATAAAAATTACATAAAATCTTATTTATTGTACCTAAAACATTGTGCTATTTTACCACTACTATCTAAGAAATGATGAACGTACTCGTAAATATGGGCATAATAGACGTTAGAAAGTCAAAGCTGAATTGATGAATGAACTAAAAGAAGCCATTTACGAATTCTGTCCGAATATGGAACATTAGCCCCCTCAACATTTCATTCATTGACATTCTCTAGAAAAATCTACAATATTTGTCATTTGTTTTATTTTGGTCAAAACCCCCCTGGGGCTTTAACGAGGTACCGTTTCACAAATTTCAGTTGATATTTTTTTCGATTCTGTATAAAACTATGCAAATCGGTAAATTTAGTTCATTAAAAACAAATTTTGCGAATCTAAAGCAATACCGCAGCGCAGCTACAAAATATTTAATCAGAACAAATGAACTCACCAGCCATTGATGACTCCCTCAACATTCAGCATTGGCACGACCTTAAACACATATTTGGCTCGAAGAGCGGCTGCGGGGCTTGTGTCCGCCAGTAGAAAGCCCAAAGTCCCGTCCATCACCCACGACGCGTTACTCTCGCCCGGGTGCACTCGGGCGGTTAGGAATATTATCTCCCGATCCTAATGTAAATTCTCAGTCATAAAACTTTACACAATTTAAATTACCACTTTTGAATTCAAATGAAAATCGTTTTTTTTTTGTGTGTTAAAACTGTCTTTTACACAAGTTTCAAATTACTTTATTCAATAATCTGAACTATTTAATTGTAACACAATAATGAGTAAACATAAAATTATAATCTAATTTTAATCAAAATAATAATTTTCCGAATGTCACTACTATAATAACTAAATATAATATGGGACATTATGTCACGTACCACAACAGGGTTAGAAGGCGTATCTTCAGCAGATACAGTTAAGACTGGTAATTCGTTGCCGTTGATTGAGTAGCAGAGAGGCTCCACTCGAAGATATGTATTTAGGGGCAATTGCGAGCTCCAATGCCAAATCCGTGTCTGAAATTTAATTTAGTATATACACGAATCGAATAAAGTATCGGTGAACATCGCTCTTAAATGAAACAATTTTGAAACGCCTGATATTTCGTTTGTTTGAAAAAACAAATGCGGTATTGATTGTGAATGACGTTACATGGAGTTTTTATTTCTAAGTGCTTGAAAAAAAAAACAACTTTTTTTTCTTTTTCTCTACTTTGCTTTTTTCCTTATTAGGGATGCCTGGAAGGGAACGCTTGTTGGCGATAAGGCGGCCCGTTGCATCCCTAATAATAATTTATGTTACATAATTTTATTTAAAATGTAACGAAGTTTTAATAAATAAAAGAAAACATAAATTTGACTGAATAATGATAACTATACCGAAATCAATCTGAATTGAGATTTATGAGCTTGCAGCCACAGATAGTCCTCAAATAGATAAATAATTTTGAATGACACCTCTCCATTATTTTTACATAATTATGATGTTATAATAATTATCTTCTTCCACAGTAACCAACCCAGCTTTGAAATTAATAGTTTACTAAATACGCTAAAAAAACTTACCAGCATCATAGAGTATGTGAACGGAAAATGATATGCGAGATAGCACACGTCATTTGTGTGGGGAAACTCAATGTTGAAGGTAACTGTTAAGTAGCATTTGTTGTGACTCTTTTGATTTGCATAATGGTAGCTGTTGCGGTAGTAGCAGATGTCAGTACCTGCCCGGATCCATCCTAAAAATGTTCGTACTTATAAGATTAGGAGGCTGATAAAATTTTATCCTCATAGTTTTCAGAAGGCAATGTCATGCAGATCCTTCTTTGCTTTGTTTATTTTACAAATAAATTTATCAACCTATCCTTACGCGTTAAAACGCAACACAATGCGTCACGTTATTACGTCTGTCCAATCACAAACAAACGAACAACAAATTGTAACGCGATCGTAAAACAATTGACAAACGCTATCTTTTGTTTTCTCAGTGAAAGTGAGAAATTATTTTTTAAAAAACCCAGAAGCATTTTTGAGTTAGTTAAATACAAACAAACAGAATCCATATTTTCTTTACAGTAATAATATTCTGGATAAAAGCGAGTATTACCTGGTCTTCCGAGTACCGCCTCCTTGACAGAATACATGACAGGTTTCATGCCGAAATTGAACTGGCTATCCGACTTCTCACAGTTGACGATATTGAATATGTAGGGCCGCCCTTGTTGCATGTTCCTTACTTCGAAGTAAAACCATTGGTGACGCTTTGTAGAGTTTACGTCTGGCATTAGGATTAGCTCGTACTCTCTTGGACCTGTCTGAAGTTTTTGTTATTTTAAGACATATTTATATACGAAGAGCATATTATATTGTTATATAGACTTAAGGTAGGCTATAAAAAAATCCAAAAACGAAAATCTCGCGAAACGAAAATCTCCGATTGTTTGAAAATTTGAATGGATATGTGGTAATTAAATTCAAAGGCATTACCTGCAGAACCTTTCTCAGATTTCCCGATTCAAATCTTGATTCAAAACTAAGACGCGATGAGAAACTATTTACTTTAGTTATCTCTTGTTCGTCCGCATTGGTCAGAAACAGACAATCCGAACTGAAACTATGAAATAACACACTGTGGTTTTAAATAATAATTTAAGTTATTTAAATTAAACCAATTTTATTTGTTAACAGAAACAAAAACATGCGTTAATATCTCAAAAGCTACTGAACTTATTTTTATGAAAGTTGGTACTTTTTTCTAAGTCATCATCTATACGAGTTTCGATATAACAGTTTTTGAAAAATTCAGACAAACTCATAGTTAACGAAATTGGTACATGCATTTAAAATCCATAGTAGACTATCATAGACGAATATTACCAGATTCACATATAGGCCAAAACGATCTGTCTGACAGTCTGACTGAAAGGAGGTTCCTTATTTGAAGTCGGTATCGCAAAGACGAAAACGGTACAGCCGACACGTAAAGAAACAGCCACAGGTTAATCGAGCTTTATTTTTATTTAATATTTAAAATCAATAGTTAAGCCAAGATACGTATGGCATTGTAAATAACATACGAAAACCACTATAGTTAGGGAAAATCGAAGTAAACATATAACTCAATATGGTAGAAATATAAATTCGAATAAAATAAAAACTCAGATTATTCCTAAAAGTATAACAGAAGCAGAAAAATATACAAACATTTTTGACATTAAACCTGTGTTTGAAAAGGATCTTTCCATTTTTAATACATTAATTCAGCAGTTATCAACAGTTTGTCAGCAAGAGAAATATTAATATAGAGATGCTCTAGAAAAGGTTTTGTGGTCGCTTACATGGATTTCATCTTACAATAATATTAATTAAAATAATTCTTACCTTTTCTGTGAGGTAGAATCGTTGTTGGTTGTTGTCAAGCTACTCAATGCATCTAAATCATAAACTACTTCATTCATATACGCCTCGGGGTTTATGGCTCTATCAACGCATGACAGTAGTTTATTCCTTGAAATAAATTTCAAAATGTAGTTGTTCGATATCGAACATTACTTTTTTTAGGCTATGATTAAGTCAAGATTACAATTGCGTAAAATTTTACGTAAGAATATCCAGTTGGATATTGAAAAAAAATAACTCTCAACTCTGACGTCCGGAGTTCATATCACTTTTTTAAATATTCACAAATTAGACTAGCTTATATAGTTTTAACTATATACCCTAAGTTATTTCTACAGAAAATTGTCGAGCCTAAATTTACCTGCAGGCAGTTCTTTCCATTTTGTTCAAAGGCTCCGGTTGGTTATATCCCTGTCCGCCCATCATATCGGGATACGCGACCTTCACAAACGGAATGATACTCTTCACGCGGGACGCTATTGTACAATATACTGACGGAAATGACGTATACCTAGATATATCTTTGTGGATTTTTAATGAGGAACACGATGTGGTTGCTGAAATTGTCATACATATCAGAAACCTATATTTTTCATTATTGACAGAATTACATAAAGGATTATTATAACTGTTGCATACATTTTGATATTCGGAGTAAATAATTGAAAATGAATCTCAAGGTTTTGGGCATGACGGTATTCGAATTACAGATAAGATATTTTATATTCCCTAATGAAAATTAATGTGAGTGTTTTAGTAGCTTCAACATGCATGTGCCATTCCGGAGGTCGTAGCTTCGAACTCCGGCAGTGCACGAATGGACTTTATTTCACACTCGCTCAGAAGGTGAAATGTAATAAGAAAGCCGGCTTGCCTTAGACCTCATCATCGACAGCGTATCACATGAGGCTGATTCCCCTATTTGTCTATTAGAAAAGACTAATGGTCACTAAACAGATTGTGGCTAAACAGGTTGTAGCGCCAGCGGCGTTTAAGGAAGGTCAGTTAAATTTCAAAATAATAAAACATAATTTAAATTACATATACACTGATCACTACACTATTCTGAGGTACAAATAAATATTAATTAGTTAAACATAATTCCCAAAAAATTTAAACCAGAACTCAAAAGTATCAAAAATGTTTAAATCTCCTATTTAGCTATAGTTTAGTAAAGCAGTAAATATTAAAAATAATAATTGTAAATCTTCGTTCCAATTTTCATAAATTTGACCTTAAGTTTACAAAACAACTTTATTGTACCTATTTGATTTTTCGTATGCTAAGGATAAATCTTGAACTGTCTTACACGAGCTCTCATGTATCCGGTGGTAAGCTGGCAGCACAGGTGTCTGCGACGAGCCCATCATATCGTATTCCACACTCCCTAAATTCGTTGTAAACGACAAATTTATAGAAGATGGAACATTTTTATTGGCAGCTTGTGTCACCAAAAAGTCTTCTAGTATTGATCCTCGTGAATTCGAGCGGCTCTTTACTAGTTTCACTTGTCTATTATAGGAACCAAATTCTTTGAAAAATATAAAGTATCTGAAACATTTTTTTTACATAAAGGATTAGTTTAAGAATATCATTTCGGAAAGTAGCAAATGATATTTAACTGGAAAGGGATTTGAGTGCTAGCAATAACTGTTAGTAAAACCTCGAAGAATATTATCATATATGTCTGTGGGGATTGAGAGATCTCAAATTGCCTAGATATTTTATATATGTAGCTCTACCAAATAAGTCATAGCAAGAGATATTCTTCTCACTTTTTTAAGTCTTCTATGTCTCTCTCATTAGAGTTAATCCATAACGCACTTTGCAAACTATCCGCACTTTTCATTTGATTTTTAGCATCTTCATTTTCTCCCTTGACTTTTTCATCGTTTTCATCATATTCAACATCTGGAAACTCGTCAATACCTTCTATATCTATGTCAGGGCCATCTTCATCTAAATCTGAATTTATTGTCTTAGAATCTGAATTTGCCGCTTCTTCCTCATCATCATGACATGGCCATGAAGTATTCGTTCCTGGAAGTGTTTTGTTCAAAAGTATTCATAAATACTAAATTCTTAGGGCCTGTTTCACAATGTATGGATAAAGTGCCAAATAGCTATGCAACACATAAATTATTCGAAAGATAAAAGTTCCAAATAAGATACTTCACATTTCATGAAGTATAGCGCTATCTGACAGTCGTGAAACGCAAATATACTGTTTATCCTACAAATAAGTAACAAATAGCTTATTTGGAACTTATCCGGACATTGTGAAACAGGCCCTTACTGAATCATTTTAACTAAAGTATAATAGTTATCGGAGCTGTGTTATCCTAATGGCTTTAGCGTGCGACTCTCATCCTTGATGTAAGTTCGATCCCCGGCTATGCAACGATGGACTCTCTATACAATTAAGTCGCTCGAACGGTGAAGGAAAACATCGTGAGGAAACTGATGTCTTTGACCCAAAAAGTCAATGGCGTGTGTCAGGCACCAAAGTCTGATCAACTTCTTGGCTATAAGATTTAAAAGTTATCATGCAATAGATTCTGAAATCTGAGGCACATACCTAAAGATGTTGTGTGTATAATAATAATTTTAGAAAAAAAATGCTTGGTAACCTTTACGAACGAAGGTAATGCTTCTGTAATTGCTTTTTTTTATAGGCAGACCTTAGTTATGAGATACAATAGTGTCCACTTTACTAATATTAACAAGAAATTATAAGAAATACATTTAAAAAAAACCAGAACGCAAACAAATACAATTTGATTTATAAAATACATTACTAGATAAAATAGATGACAATATATTAGTTAATATAGATGCATCAAAAGAAATACCTTTCAGAATAGGATTGAGGTTGAAAGAAGCTGGGCTTGTAACAGGAACTGGAAGTGCTTGATGTCTAAGACAAAGCGTGATAACGGAACAAACTCTCGCTAAGAGTCCATCAAATTCTGGCTCATCTGGACACTGGGAGCAAAATCTGTGTAGGGTCTGTACATGTTTCTTGGTACAGAGGGATCTGCGACCCGCTTCTGTAATTTCATATTCACCTATATGCAACTAATTTAATTCTTTATTACTTTCACTGAAACGAAATACTTATTCATGTTTTGAAAAGAAATTGCTTGAGTCACAAATAATCTTAAATTATTTACCTCAGTTAAAAGATGCTGGCTTTTCTAATGTTTCGTGGGACTATTATTAATTGAACATGTTTTTTTTTTAAATCACTAATGACTACGATTGGCATTTCGAATATTAAAGCTATCACGCTTCATTATCTAAAGTGTATTCTGTAGAATTTTTAGTTTTTGAATGTTGCTCTACTTTGAATCAATGTGAAATATTTCATTTATTATTCATTTACTACATACGTACATGGACAAAGCAGTTGTTGATGTCGTTTAAGCTACTTTAAACGACATCAATTACGTCTTTGCACTAATCGATTTTGCTAAAAACTACTATGTTTTAGTGCAGGTAAACATTGTGTGGAAATAAATCTCTTAAAACACATAAACCTACAACATATGCCAGGCATAGGCTGATCACTTACATGCCTATAATGCTAAGGATAAAGAGTTGTAGTGCCACTGAATTATTATTATTCTTTGACAGACAACATCTGAATGCTGTGCCTTTAACGGTGTAGAACATGACCAGGAATTCACTGAAAAATCTCAAAAGATTCTAGAAATGAACAATAAGTCAAGAGTTTATTGTAGCCAATGCATATATTTTTATATGTAGTGTAATAGTGTTGTGATGTGTCTAATATCATAATGCCATACGTACTGATATTACACAAGTGCTGTAGTGTTTGCAGTATATGTGCACAGATCTTAAGCCGCATGCGTCCCTCGTAGCGATCCCAACGATCGAAGACACGGAGAAGCACGCTACACAGACCTGTCTTCACGATCTGCATGCAGCATACCTCTGTATGAGTTACCTTTGTGTAACTTAACTGGTAGAAGTACGAGTATGGTTTATATATCATCAATGACTTGTGATATCTCGTGTACTAAACTAATACATGCCTTTGCATTGAGTAAATTTTATCAAATATTGTCATTGATCCAAAAATGAGAAATTTAAACATTTGGTATATTATATAGATTTTTGGCAACTGTTAAAATAAATCTTATCGAAAACTCATTTGATATCAGATAATAAAAATCAATAAAACATTAGGGCATCGCTTTTCGCGCTTTATGCTATTAAAAGTTAGTGATACAATATTTTATATCAAACAAAAATTAAGTATTCATTCCTAAGTATAACGACGCATTGGTTAGTAAATCTAGTTATCACTTAACTGTTTTTACTGAAGTAATCAATAGCGTCTAGACACAGGCGCAGTCTGGCGGTCGGTATGAAGCCGAGACTAACAAGCACCCGCTCATATGTCGTGATCGCGCCGTCTCGAATTAAAATAGATGTTGTTACAGCTGTAATGAACCAAAATGATTTTAATGTCCTAACAGTCTATTCAAGTGCACGAACGTTGCAGGGATACTCTGTAAAACCGATTTATAAATTTAGTATTAAGTTTGGAAATATCACGTGTTACACAATATTTTAAATCCACAGCGCTAATGTCGCAAACGAGATTTACGAACTGCGATTTCCGATAGTTAAAATCCGATACATTTTTGCCGTCGGTCAGACATATGGAGAAATCGACTCGTTTCTAAATCTTATGCTCAATATTGGAATCGAAATCAGTATTTAAGTTACAGAGTAACCCTGGACATAAATTTTTAAAATGTTCATAAAATTAAACAGGCAAGACAAGACCATAAATAATGTGTAATGCAAAAAAGACTAGGTACCAACTAAAAACTCGTTAAAAACAACATTAATTAACCAACTATAAATAATTCTTGTTTGCATTTTTCCATATGTCTGCTTGATTATTTACTTACGATTTTTTGCGAGTTGTTTCATAATAACTAGGAGAGGAAATATCAGTTTATTGTCGGTGAAGTGTCCTTTTAAAATAAGATGCATAGTTCTGACGCAGCCTAACATCCTTACTTTCATTGCGAATTTTGTATCTGCAAAATGCATTTCATTTTAGATGGGTTTTGTCCAATTTCTAATCGATTACAAAATAGTACATATCAGTAATAGTTCAGTATAAGTTAAGTTTGTCTGATTGTAGGCAAGATTTAAATAAATAAAAAATGTGCAAAAGAGTGGCGGAGAGTTTATTGCCAGTTCTTCTCTACCGTACGCCCTTGATTTGAGAACTGGCAGTAAATTTAAAATTAGAGGCATTTAATGTATTTTTCTTTTTTGACGTCCAAAAGTATACATTATGTTACCTACATGAATAAATGATTTTGAATATTGCATTTTGAATTTTGCTTAACAGCGGCGGTTACGCTGTTCTTTAGTCAAGGCTCTTAAGTACCAATAAATTATCTAGATTGGCTGAATATTGAAGAAATTGAAATAACTGTGCTTTATTGTGCGGTACAAGTAAGAAATTTGTAAAGTTTTCTAATGCCAAATGTTTTACTCTAAAACCTACGTAATGAGACTGAATTTCATATAACCTCGGCTACTCAGAGGAGCTAGTATCCATACGAGGTCTTGTATTACTAGCTCTGTACCAGCATGTCGCTCACGCTTATCATGCACGGCCGATATAACTCTTCTAATAATTGTTTGTGTTCCCTTCATCGATATAAAATCCTGTGCGCACTGAAGCCGCATCGTATTGTTGGCTGAAATAAACACAATATATTATTAATCGCTCATACCTTTCGGGGACAGTGCTGCAAGAATCCAGACCAAGTCGTGCAGCATCAGTTCCGTGCCGACATTCCCATCGCGTTTCCCATGCGTCGTAATTATCGTACGAAGCAGGACCTGTGTCCCGTTTAGTGATATTAAATGTTGACAACATTGCTGCCTCGCAATGTTATTGGCTGAAATATTAGATATCATTTACCTACTGCTTTATTTACTGAATCAAGTCTTCGTAACATCCTGTTAATAACGATTATTAGTGTCTATACAACGTGTCGTAATGTTACACATACAAAATGTCATGCCGTAAAAGCTATTCAAATGTTACAATTAACAAGGCTTCGGATAAAGTAGTCCAATGTCAGGTTTAAATGACTTCGTGCCAAAATGTCAGTAGGCGGAATGACAATTGGACAGACGGTATTAGTCAATTATTGATGACTGTGTTAGTTGTGTGAGTTTTATATTTTAAAGCTGTTATTCAGTTTTGGTGCAGAAGCCCATTGGGTGCCCAAAGGAAACGACATACCCTTTTTACTAAGTGGCGGGACGTTTTCTTTTCCTGTCTTTTTACATTCTTTCTTCTTTGAACCTGATGTATCATTGATAACTGGTTTGTCAAAGAACAATTGCGTCAGTAAATATTCTGTAAATAGTAATTGGAAACGAAACAGTTGCAGTACCCACCTGAACATTTCTTTCCCTTTCCTTGCTTCAAACATAATGCTTCTCTCAATATCGAAGATATGTAAGTTGTTGTCGCCATATCCCTAGAAGTCTGTAATGAAAATAATCATTTTTATAATATAGCTCTCACAACAGAGTCATCGATAATTACTAGATAAGGTAGATATAATAATATATATACCTCCAAAATCGATAAAAGCATTTGTATGGCTCCCGTCTGCTTGTTCCATAACTTTTCGAGAGTACATTGTCGGACATGTTTATCTGAAATGTATAATACACAAATATTTTGATTACATTAAACCAATTCATATTTCCGCAATATTCCTTGTTTTAAATCAACCGGGGTGCCCTGAAGGTCTACAAGTGATATTTAAAGTTATTTTAATGTACCCATAAATATTGTTCTCATGCGTTGCAGATTTCCTTAAGTTAATGGGTATTGATTTCTTTAGAACTAAAAGCAAATTGCTTGTTGAAATTGGTCAATCATCCGTGAAATTTAACACTGATAAATTAAAATAAATATTTTGGCAGCTTCTCGGAATAAATTAAAATACCCGAATTAATTTAAACAAGTCTCAAGAAATTTAATTTAAAAAATTAAAAACCAAACAGAAATCTTTTCTTCATCATAAAATTGTCGACTTAATTTCCTAATAAGTCTGAGTTAGTGAGTTTAAAGTATAGTATTGTCTTTTATTAACATAACTTTTACACATTTAAAGAAAAACACTTTTTAACGGATTATAGTTATGTATACAACAATACAACAATACATAACTATAATCCGTTAAAAAGTGTTTTTCTTTAAGAGTTTAAAGTATAGTTTTGAATTGCGAATTGCGATGTTATTATTAAAGAGTATATATAATATACAACAAAATGAATGATTACAAATGTTATCATAATGACAGTTTGTTCTAAAGTGGTTGGACGATGGCCAATACGGCACGCGCGAAGCCACATAATACTACTTCCCTTTTAAACATTAATTTTCCGTGATATACAGGAACTGAAACCTTTTCGTTTGTGTACCATGGTTGACGATTAACACACGCAAAAATCGTCATATTAATATTAATCAATTGCATTCATTACCATTTAATGTAAATTGTGTTCATATATTTCAAAAGCTCCATAACACAAGTAGATTCTGGCCAGTATAACGTTGTAATATATTAATACAGTTGATGAATGAGTGCCACCGGTCATTCGTAAGTTCGTGACTTTTCCGTTTCGCTTCGCGTCATAAAAGCAACGAGTTGGCAACAACATTCATGTAAATACGCCCTGTTTCCAGCTGACCGATAAATAAGATTATCATGAAATGAGATTGGCACTATGTTGTCATTAAGATGTTTATGTTTCAGACTTTTCTTATGATCATGACAGGCAATGATGCCATGTTTTAGTGCGGTGAGTTACATTTTTAAAGTCGAATTAATATTATACCTCAAATTAATATATGTATTAATTTATTTATACGAAACAATTTGAAAATCGATCGAAGTTACAACGGAATTTATGAGTTATACCAAATCTCTATTATCTTGTCATACAATAGTCTAAATTAAAGTCGTAACGTCGTAAATCGACATTAGTTAGTTTCTCGATGGCCACGATTCCTGAGCTTAAAACTCTCGAGTTATGTAAATAACGAAATAAATTTGCGTTTATCCGTCGGTTTGCGAAAAAAGAGTATAAAACTCAGTAAACGAGTATAGATCACCTTATCTATAAACAAAATTTAATTTTATCTAAATGACACACGTAAATCTTTAAGTAGGCAGCAGTTATTACTTAAATATATACTTTCGTTTGTAACCCTTAGCAATGGTGAGGGTTGCCTTAGCTGAATTGGGGCGATAGCCCCCTGGTAGTACTAGGTCCCATTGTATAAGTTGTATCAACAAACTAATGAAGGAATTCCGATCGCATTTTGAATGGGTGGTAACACTTGGAGAGAGCACGAACACCAGGCCACCGATTGCACCAGTCTATGAATACCCATCACGCGATCACAAGGTAATTTATTTTTAAATTAAAGGAAATCTAAAACAGAAAACGTTTAGTGAAAAATAAATTGTTTAGTTCTTTTTTCAGATAGATAAGAAAGTCGGTTACGATTGAAAAGATAAGAATATAGGGGTTCGTAGTCTGGAAACTACTTAGATAGTGTAGTACATAAAAATCATAGTACTTTACATTGTATATATTTGGTTTAAAAATTGTTTTTCATTTAGATAAAATACGATATTTTTTATCTCAATAAAAGTTAGGAAACCTCTAGTTATTAGACAATTGATCAGTATTTAAACATAAAAAGATGCGAGACATCGTTTGCGTGAAAAACCGGAACATAAGTTTTGCGGTATACGGGTTAGAAGTACGAAACCACCAAACATTTTTCTTTTGCCAAAAATGTGCTGATGAAGTCATTCCGAAAAACTTTCGTAACACTCACAAAACTTCACACATTTAATACCAGATAGTCACGCAATTCGTTAGATCCTACATTGTATCTTAACGTAAACGAAGACATTTCTTCAGTAGTTTTTACAATAAACGTATTCTATGGCAATCGGTATATTAATAGTGTTTGGCTTTAAGCCAGACATGAGTTTTATGATTTTACATTAAAAAATTTTATAGAAGACTTGTTTAATTAGACGATTTACGTAATAATATTGATAATAATAAAACTATATTTATGACAGAAATATAATTGTGACATAAGCTATCTAACGCTAGTCCTCACATTACAAATATTCCGTGGTACATGGTGTTACCAACCAGTTTTATTAACGCACAGAGAAACGAAGATCTATGCAAAACCGATAATTCTTTCTTTACTTCAAGGAATTGTTTAATAATTTTTTCCTTTATTAAGTACTCAAGTCTCTTTTCGTCAGAGCTTAAACACCATTTGACAGAAAGAGACGAAATATACCTCAGTTAAAAAGTGAAATTTGTATTTATGACTAGAGTTGGTCCTTATAATTAATGCAATGTGATTACTTAGAAGTCTCTGAACCCCCAGCATGGAGCACGACACAGAAACATTTATGTGTTTTAATTCATTCATTGTTAAAGCAAGTATGTTTATCTATACCTATCGACTAAAAATAATTATTGTTTCTGTAAGCATCGAGCTGGAACGTTATACTAGTTAAAAAGGTCAAAGTATTTATTATTTCTACATCATTGGTCTAATACAATTTATATAGATCATATGCATTAATCAATGATACGTTGCATAATGGTTGACGCTATTAATAAGATTTTGCGGTTTAACAACTTCCGTTCTTAGTGATATCAAAATTTCGTATTTATTTAAATTTCAAACATCCTACTAACCTCTTATTATAAATATATATAAGATTTATGACAAATGTTTATTGCATTATTTATTATTGCTTAAATATATAAATAAACTAAAAGTACAGAAAACACAAAAAACACTAAGGGCTTTTCATATTAGTGCCTGATGACCTGACCTGACACCATAGTACAGATTTGAATTTCTTAAAAACTAAAAAATAAAATACTTTTTATTGATATACAGAGAGAAAAAAATGATACGTTTCCTATATATTCCATTCCGTATGACCATATTCCGTCCGTATACCGTATATCATATCTATCTCAAATTTATGGAGCCAAGCAAGCAAATCCCTGGTTGGCGACAAATACCTTTTAAGGTACCCTTCAATTTTCGGGTGTTATTTTACATTATAATAGAGGTCAGTCTTAGAATTTTTTTTAAATTGTGTACATAAAAAGAAAAATCTTTTTCGCGTGCCCGGGCTTCGCACGATCAGAGGCTTTAGAATCACCAACTTAAGATGTATTTAACGTTAAATTATTAAGTTCAATAATAGAGAAACTATTAATACGAATTCAATTTTTTAATCGAAGTCTTGAGTACAATATCCATTTGGTTTCAGCTGTTCGGCTGTGTCGAGGTCACTCTATTGTAATCTAAACGGACGATGCTTCTAGATTCACGTAAATTCACTTCTACGTCACACAATGTCGTTAATCCAATGCAAGCGCTAATTATAATTATTTTTTGCTCAAGCTCACTCTATATCGGATTTCGCATTTTCCTAATAAAATTGTACAGAGACAAATAGTACAGAAAATGTATAATGTAATTATACATTTTCTAACGACTGGATCGATTATGCAATAAAATTTTTGTGGATTCGCGAATGGTTTAAGTTTACAATTAACTGTGATATGTATACTGTATAACTGTGTATTGAGTGATATATTTTTATTTGCATAGCTCTCTACAATGATAGTGTCACTCACGTAAATACGGGATATGATTTTGTACTTGCCCAGTGAACACAGTTTTGCAATTTTCTAACACTTTCCAAAGCTTTATGGTTCTTAGCCGGCATTTCATGCGTTTCTTCGATCATTTGCATTTTCACGCCAAGTTGGCGATTAGTGGGTATGACACATGTCGTCGATTACTGACATGTCGGTAGTTTTTGATACATAGAAAGTCAATTGGTTCACTGGGATCGAACCTACGACCTCGAGGACGAGAGTCGCACGCTGACACCACTCGACCAACTTCACGAAGAATATTTTTTTTCCATCTCGGTCCTAGCACGTCATGCTAAGACTCCGTGTACCTGTAGTCTATAAACCATAAGCTAAAAAACGACTTACTTAAAATCAACAAATTATTACTATACCGTGAGAAGTTAGTCTGGAATTAATCCTAGCTGTGATAGCCCTGGCCACCTCAGTGGAGTCTGGGGCTCGCTGCTGGTGCAGACGGAGCCGCTCGAACAAGCAGTCCGAAGTCGCCTCGTCAGCCATACGATATGCTGTAAAATGCAAAGAACAATTATTTCCTGAAATAATTAAACATTTTCTTCATACATTGCTGATACTTAGATCAGTAGCCATGGGTATTAATTGAGATTGAGACGGAATAGAATAAAAGGATGGAAGGAGTGATGTAGGCACTATAAGTATTTATGAAGTTCGTGTGATATTTTGTATAAAATTTTACAGCTTATGTGCCTTACTTTTTTATGCTTATCACCTTGCATATGTAACTAACGAATTTTGGAAGTTATTATAGATTGGTTTAAGGTTAATCTGAAATTAAATAAATTTTGTTATCTAATGTAGTATAGATTAATATTGTATACAGGTTGCAATTTAGTACAGCACCTGTATTGATGAAAACATGTGAAGATGATTCCATATAAACGCAATGCCACAGTCGCAGAGGTCATAAGTCAATAAACTTGCACGTGAAGGCATTATTCATCATGCACAAATAAAATTAAGGATAAATCGATTTTAAGTATGTCGTTTAATCACTATCGTATTAAAAAAAGGTGCAAGCGTAGTTTATTTCGCGAAAGATTTTGGGTGTAGTTATAATCGACACTAAATTAATATAAACTGTAGTACTACAAGCGGTTAATGATTTCGGGTGATATTCTTAAAAATTTGCTGTGTCATGAGTATGTAAATGTATCAGAAAAAAACGTCAGTAGTGGAGGTTAACATTACGAGACGGACGTTTGTAAGTGCGTAGCGTTGTTTTCCTGGTCACTGTAATGATTTATTGTAAATAAACAATGTATTGTGTATGGGGCCGTAACAACATCGCCCCTCGGCGGCTGGCGGCCGACTGTCACTGAAATTTCAAACTGCTGAATCGCGGGGGCGGGCGACGGACATCGACGCCAAACACTCTTGAAAATAATAAATACTAACAGCATACTGTAGTTCTACTCTGGGTTTGATAAGGTATTCGTCGCTTTCGTAAAATGTCTAATTTTTGTATCGAAATGTCTGCGCATAACTATCTGAAGCGCTGTCAAATTTCCATACAAATATTGACCGACGGATTTTACGTTTCCGATTTATTACTTTATCAAGCTCATGGTTAAACTATATACAATTACTAGAGATCTAAAAATTTTTGAACCAAATTAAAAGTGTCTACTTACATTTTTTCTTAGTTTTTTTTACTTCTTGCGTTTGTGCCGATGAATCGGTTGATGAAATCATGTCCTGAAAAATTGTAACACACATTCAATGTGGCTTTAATTCGACCAAAAAAATATCATTTTAATTTGATGAATATTTTCCTATTTACGAAATTAAATGAGCCAACACTATCGTTATAAAAAATTCCGACTCAACTATGTGTCTTGAGTCTACCCTATTATTTTCCCGCGCTTTGTAATGTTCAATCGGTAATGTCATTTGCCAATTTTACTGACGGCTGGACAACATGCTAATGTGCGTGGTAAATGACAATTGGCAAAATGTTTAAGAATAGTTTAAATTGATGAATTTAAAGTGTCCCATAAACACACAATTTTTCCTATTAATTGTAGTGTAATAAAAGAGATGTCTTTATGGATTTAGGGAGACGTTGTAACAGCAAAAAATTAATGATAAATTTCACTATATATTTATATATTCATACAATATTAAAATATTTAATTAATTAGGGCCTGTTTATATAAGCTATTTATTACTTAGTGGTAGGATAAACAGTATTTTTGCGTTTCACGACTGTCAGATAGCGCTATTCGTCATGAAATGCCATTATTCATAATTATATTATTCGGAACTTCTATCTTTCGAATAATTTATGTGTTGCATAGCTATTTGCTGCTTTATCCATACATTGGGAAACACCCCCTTAATCTAACAAGCATACTCGTATATAATATATTCTCAATATATTCATTTAAATTAACTACATGTGATTGCATGTTTTGTCTTCGCTCTCTTTATTACCCTATACTGTACATGAATCGCTGTGGGGGTATTCAATCTTTTCTAAAAATATAAAGTGAGGATTTTAATACAAAAAGAACTTATTATTCCGATTAGTATGAAAGGCATTAAAACGATAAAGAAAAACAAATTTACCTGACATGTCGTATTCATTACTAAATACGATTTATTCAGTACTCCTGTTATTTAACTTCCCGTTAAACATTCTTTTCCGATAATAAAATAGTTTTGGAATTTCATATTATAACCTGTACTTTAAATGTCATTGTAAAACATTGACATTTGTTTTTTTTTCTTAAAATTATATTTGCCAGGATTAAGTGATTCATTTTATATGTGTGATTATATAGATGTGATTGTTTATCAAATTTTAAAGAAAAATGAGGAAAGAATTATTTTTTGTTATAAAGCACAGAGTTTTTTTTAATTTATGCTATTTTATGTATAATTTTTTCGATAAAATGTTTGCACTTGTAGGTATTATCTTTTTATATTAAATAGGCTTAAACTAAGTATTAAAAAAAATAATCTTCATTATTTTCAAAGATACACCCAAAAATCTAAAAAGCGGAAATTCCCCAAAACCTAATAAAATAACTTCTAAACTACAAAAAATCATAGAACTATTCGGGTTCCTCAAGAGATTCTTTATCTCCGGACCATCGCTTAACACTCTTTTCTGGGACACTTATGTATAAAACAATTGAATTTGTAATTTTCATTTATTTAAATAATATTAATATAAACTTGATGATGAAGATGACTTAGATAATTGCTACATTATCATTGTGTTTATATTATTTGAAGGTAGCACTTAATAACACGTTTCATAGATAAATGTCAAATAGCTACTTTGATCACTTGCTATACTTGCTCACAATTAATTGAAGAAAGTCAATAGCAAATGTCAAGAAGCTTGCCTCGAGGCATATACTGGATAGTTTCATTGGCACGTATGCAGTGAACATAATATTGTAAAAAGGAATTACTATCTGTTGAACACTTAGTTCTTGACTCGTATAATAATGTATGCCTTTTTTAAATTTAATATAATACCGGTTAGGTTTCTAAACCTTCGAGGAATTTCTATTGCTATGAACGGAAGTTAAAAAAATACATTTGTGACTTAAATACGCACGAACTACGGCATAAAATGTTTACTGACGAAGGCGCACATTAAACTACTATAAAAGACTTTACTAACTTAAATCTAACTTAATACAATCGATTTTTTTTACTTCGATTTTAAAGTTTAAGTTTATGAATCTAACAGCATTATGATAATTTATCTTCACAGCTAATCATACGACAAATAAGAATTCTACAAAATACCATCTTACAACGTAAAATATTATAAACATACAATATAATTCTAAACAGTAAACAATTATGATTTATTGTTTTATAAAATGGTACGTTTTTAAAATAGCATTGCCAGTTACGTTAAGACTAGTACATACTAAATACAAGTTGTGTAAAATGATACAGCTAGTATTATTTTCATTTATCACATTTTATTGTTACCACACTGTGGACGCCTTCGCCTTGGGATCTACAAACGTAAAGGTCAGAACTCTTAAATTGATCTTATACTTAATATTGATATCATCTCGAGTTACACAATGAGATCAAACCTCGTAATACTTTTATAATTTTATTTCCTTAATCATTATTGTATTGAGCATTTGTCATTTTAGACTAAACACTTTATCTGGCGTAGAAGTGTGTTTGCTTTTGACTTTTACACAGACATTAAGCCCTGTACTATGGTTCTCATAAAATTGAATACAAGACACAATATCTGGATAGTTACATTTTTATACTTTACTTCCAAAGATCTGGTCGAGAATGTTGTTCGAAGATTTTTTACTGAATAAACACATGATGCCAGATTTGATATCTATATGATTTGTTTCAGGAATGGAATGAATCAATCAATACTTTGACATCCCTTGATCTTACAAATAAACAAATCTTAACTCATGGACCTCTTGTTCGTATTAGAAGAGATGCAGATGACGGCTCCAGTAAGAAAATCTATTAGATACTTCCATACAAATTCTGTTAATAGTATTTTAATATCCTGCTTATAAGACTGATTCTTAATTTACCTTTATGCCACGTAAGGATGGAATTTATGCTTTTTTTCTGTAGCCTGTGTATAGTAGTTTAATATGATGTTATATAAATGTTTCTTATAGAATATTTATCCCTAGATGTTGCCCACGATACTTGATTCGCCTATAAGATGCATATAAGTTTAAAAGATCTAAGCAAGAAGCGACTTGTTTTATACTACGATTAAAGATTTATTTTATTATTAAAATAACATTTCCTACAATTAAAAGCAACACGAAATTCGTTAACCTCCCCGAACAGACCATAAATCTTTAATACACTACAGGGAACAGTACAATTTAATAAAAATTGTTTCAGGTAAATTTACCCAAGCAGCTCAAATGGATCAGCTGAAAGTTCTTCGTTTGTACCTACAGCACTTTAAGAATTTATGGGACTCCGCATATATCGGCGGGGCGCATCCTTTTCACCCAAACGTTCCTAAAGCTATTGTTATGCTTTGGAAGACTAAAATAGTAGAGTTCTTCTTCCCAGCCGTAGGGGAAGATGCCGTAAAAGGAAAATAAATAGACTTAAAATCACTGGGTGTTTGTTCCATAAATGGCGAATTTATTTAATTAACGACACTAGTTAAATTAAATCAATTTAGTTGCTATATTAATCTTATTGACGATGATTCACAGCATCAGATGAAATTAACTTATGGTAAACTTATTTTGAGTAATTATTAGGTGACTGAACTACATACACTTAAGGGTGGCATTTAGTGAAACTTGCTACTAACTATTTATAAATTACTAGAAATGACAAATTTAAATGCTAAAACAAAATTTTTTGCAAACCTATTATTTATTTATTGAAAAGGATAAAATATACAGAAACAATCAAAGGTGTTTTTATATTTAATAAATACGTTACTCGCTACTATACTCATATAATTCTTACGAAAACTTATTTCGGACAATTAATAATTGGATTACATTTTTTTGAAGAAGACTGTTTCTTTTGTATAATATATTACACTTTTAGCGTCCTAATATTGTATTCAATTGCAAAAATAAATGAAGTTAACCTGTAATAATAAGAGTCGTATTCAATTAATATTCATTACTGTTGTGAATTATATAGGCCAGCCATTTATTTTGTTTTTGTTGTTAATCTTGATACGTAAAGAGAATGTGATGCAAGATGCAAGTATATTGAATACAAATAATTGTGAAGACATATCTAGGTATTTTCATTCTTCGTTTCGGGTGGGTGTTGGCGAGTATATAAGCACAATCATTAAAGCTAGTACATATATCTCCGAGTGCCTCAGAGATGAAGGTACAAATACTTTTCTAAAAGCCACTTGCTCCGTACATTTTTATAGAACCTGACTAGTTATAAATAGAGTGCATTCAAACAGGTTTTTTAAGGATAGTTTTTATAACGTTAAGAATATCTTTATTTAAAGTTGTTATGAGTGCAATTAAAATAAGTGATATTGTGTCTCTGTATGAAAATTCCAAGCTTACAGAAAAAGTGCGAAACCACTTTTTGTTTGGAAAAGTGTTTTTCGGCTGCTACTTGCTTAAGAAGAAGAGATCTTAATTGGTTTGTTACATTTTCTTAGGGAGTTGTGCTACTACTTTGGGCCACGGTATGCTGCGTCAGCGGCGGTGCAGTTGTGTGGCCAGGGGCGATTCCACTACCTGCTTCGTTCAGATCTATTATACCACCACAAGTTAAAGGATTTGCATATTCAACAAGCCAATACATTAATGCGGTATGAACTAAGTTTTGAGAAGTTAATTAAAAAGTGAGATTATATGTATTCGAATGTTATAAGCATTTCGTGTATCCGTTATTAATGTAATTTGGACCCTTCTTGTGATTTAACTTGTTTGTGTTTAAATACAATAGTTTCTTTTATATTTTTTTTAGGTGCAACCATCATATACTATCGGATATCAACCGCAAGTTGGATATCAAATACCTCAGCTTGGAGTATACCCTACGTATCCCGGAATCTCTTTCCAACCCGTTTTAGCGCCCCCATACTATCCAGGGGCTAACCCACTATATCCTGGTCTAAGCCCCATAGGACCGCCTATATCTGTTGCTCCGTCTCCACCACCTCAAAGTGGGCCCGCACCACCCTCGCAGGATGCGGCTGGAGATGAAGATACTGCAATCGTTGACTCAGCAGAATTCCCATCTGATCAAAGAGGACAAATTCAGCCAGACCCCTCTCAAGGATTCCAAACACCAATTAACACCGGATCCTATGATTCTAAAAACATGCCTGCATACCCTCAAATTCAAAGCCCAGAGATACCACAACCCCCACCAATACCTCAACCGCCTAAAATACCAGGAGTTCCTGAAATTCCCCAACCACCACCAATACCACAAGGTCCTCAAACGCCAGACATTCCCCAGATACCACAAATTCCGCAAATTCCTCAGTATCCAGGGTCCGCCAGTGGAATTTTCCAATTTCCACAATTCTCTCAGCCGCAGCTATTTCAACCTAACCCATCATATCCGCAAGCGCCTTCACAGAGTCAACCTTCAGATTCCCAGTTCAATTTTCCTTCACCAGCTACCGGTACCCAGAGTCTAAGTGACGAGGATTCAATAGCCGTAGATTCAGCTTAAAGGTTAAGTTAGGTTATTGTGCCTTACAATGAGTTAATCGATGAAACATGTAATAGATTTTAGGTATTCTGGTCATACTGATGTAGAATTTGGTAATGCTTCTATTATAGGCGATTACAATCTATCACGATCAAGTTGTTTTATGTAGGTCGAAAGTTAAAATTACTTTATAGTTCATAATATTTATAGAATTTAAAAATAATGTGTATTTTTTCTACTTTTTTAATTCAATAAAACAAAGTTTATAAAATACATGGTTTTATTCAGAGCTCACCAAAAACCTGGCTTACGTTCCGGAAGCCATCTTACGTAGTCATTAAATGTGGTGTTCTTTCCGCTAAGACCTAAAGCAAAATAAAAAACATATGGAAACCACTGTGTATTGAAAGTGATTGTTATATTATATCCACCAACTCCAGTAATCACAGGTGTCACGAGACGGTTTGGTAGCATCAGACGGGCGCACACTATAGTACATTCTATCCCTGCTGACACCTAAAAACAAACTTTACGTAATAATAATCTAATTATTTATAAAAAAATATGTTACAATCAAAAAACTTTAATAAATAAAATAATCAAATCAAGAAACGACATTCGAGGCTATAATTGCATTCCGATGACGTCATATCCTGAAACGCGGTAATGCAATTATTTCGGCTACTAAGAATATACATATACAACTTCTCGACCTCAGCCACTTGGGGCTTCAGGCTAGCCAGCCAGTGAGTAAACCTTTACAAAGCGCCTAAAATTTTAGGCGTGTCCTCTTTCTCCTCCGCTACTAATTTTAATAAGGAAGGATGCTTCCTCATTTATATTCAGTCTACCAAAGAAAACTCAGCTAATATATTTGTATCAATAGAAATGTCTGTCTAAGATAGAGTTTATACCTTCATAATAATATTCAATTTTCCAGGGGGATCTGCGTTAACTTCAAATCTTTCTGAATAGAAAAATGCAGCTTGTCTCTGTTTTTTTAAACTTTTGAAACAATTATTTCCAGAGACATAGGTCCTGGCTCTCCATCCAAACTTTTGTGGCTTCCTAGATCTTAAATATCGACTCTTTATGCCAAAGGCTGAAATTTTATATATGTTACATTATGAAGGCTACTTAAATTTATCATTATTAATAGCAAATTTTAAATTATAATAAGTTACTTATTGAAGCAGTGTTGATGCAGTCGCACGCTGCTTTGATACCTGAGATCGTAGGTTCGATCCCGGGCTGTGCACCAATGGACTTTCTTTTTATTTGCGCATTTAACATTTGCTCGAACGGTGAAGGAAAACATCGTGTGGAAACCGACATGTCTTAGACCCAAAAAGTCGACGACGTGTGTCTGGACTCTCTGGACTGGAGGCTGATCACCTACTTGCTTAATAGATTAAAAAATGATCGTGAAACAGATTCAGAAATCTAAGGCCAGGACCTAAAGAGGTTGTAGCGCCACTGATTTATTTATTTTTTTAAGTTACTTATTATCATTATTATTGTTAGGATTAAGAGTTTTAAGTAAGCATACTTACTCGGACCACCGTCAACTAATTTAAAATTTTCTGGATATGGACGTGGTAGTATACTAGCTGTTACGAAGTTAATTATCCAGCTGACATAAGGGTAGACATCTATATATAGTGGTGGTTCTTTATTTAGTCTGTTTCTCATAGACCGCCTGATACATGGAGCACTGCCAGCTGCCACACCCATTAATTGTACCGTGCCTTCGGTAGCATGAGTTACAATTGGGGCCCCAGGACGAATACCACATCCAGAGGTACAAAGCACGTGCGTCACACCCTCGCTACCTAAATTCTAAAATTATTTCTCAAGTAAAAACATATGTACTTAATATATAAAACCTCCTTTAAGTTATAGTAATATAGATATAGTGCTCAGTAATATAGGTTACATTACTGAGCACTCAATTGATGGGTATAAGGGTGGATGGGTTTAACGCTAAACGGGGCTTATGTAAGTACTAAACATTTATATAAAAAATAGTTCTTTGATGAATATAAAAATTTCAAGCAAAACAAGAATTTATGACATTAATTACATAACTAGATTGAACGAAGTTTTCAGCAATCGCGGTCAGCGAGAGACGGTTGCTTCGGAAAGACGGTTCTAAACCAATTCCCTCTTAAATTAATACGCGCCTCTAGTTAGTTAATGTCCTATAACACCTAGGTGGGGCAGTCCACAGTGAGTCTCCATCGCGTACGGTCTTGTGCCTCGTATTTCACCAGCTCTCTTTACCTCGTCCGCTCACCGTAACGCACCTCTAGCTGAGTTTTAAAAATATCAAAGTAGAACTTACGTTTCGCGTTCTTTGTTTCCTACACTCTTTATGCGTGTAAAATTTCAGGGTCTTTTTTGCCATTTTTTCCGAATCAAAATCTCTTGGTACAGCTGTAAGTTTGACAAATAAATACAACACTGCCAATCCAGAGAAATAACGTCGAAAAGTTACTTACAACTTATGTAATCAACCATAAATACATATTTATGTTTACGTTTTCTTTCACGTTCCTCAATAGATGGAAGGCATATTGGTACCATATAATCTGAAACGAAGGTATAATCAACACAAAAGTAATTATCTAATCATAATTATTAAGATGTTATTGAATTATATAATGTCGTTATTAAAAGTAAAACATAACGGTACATCAGAAAAAATAAAGAGTAACAAGTAATATTTACGAGATTTAATTGGCCTCAGAAGCTTTACAATAGCGAGACTGTTTCCAACACCAAACCTGTGAAAATAAGTATACATTTAAAGAAAAACACTTTTTTACGGATTATAGTAATAATACAATAATACATAACTATAATCCGTAAAAAAGTGTTTTTCTTTAAATGTGTAAAAGTTATGTTAATAAAAGACAATACTATAAATATACATTTACAAATTTATGTTCATGCATAATACAACTTAGGGTATGACACTTTTATATCAAATAAGTAACTCGAGTCGTTATATTGTATTAGGTTTTAATAGTTTACCGTGAATATTCAGGATGTGGAGATATATCAATTAACGGTATTTCTAAATAAGCTCGAGGGCAGGCGGAACCCATTTTAGTTTGCGACAATGTTAGACCACACTCTTCTTCATCTCGGACGTAGTCACCAAATAATACATTTCCACTGTAACATTAACAAAACAAGTTCTTTTTCATAGATTGATAGATATAGCCCACATAAATTAACGAATTAATTTCTAAAGACGGAAAAGCCTATCCTTCTGCCACACTAACATATTTTGTTCTTGACTGGTTTCTGGGTATTGTGGTAGTCGTATAGTGTGGTATGCAATAAAACGTTAGTCGTATCGACTCAATATACTATTCTAAGGGCCTGTTTCACAATGTCCGGATAAGTTCCAAATAAGCTATTTATTACTTATTGGTAGGATAAACAGTATTTTTTCGTTTCACGACTGTCAGATAGCCCTATTCGTCATGAAACGCGAAGTATCTTATTTGGAACTTTTATCTTTCGAATAATTTATGTGTTGCATACCTATTTGGTACTTTATCCATACATTGTGAAACAGACCCTAAGATATGTATTTATTTGGTTACTTAATAACTTACAGTTTGTAATTTTTTGGCAAGTGCAGCATGTCAGTAGCAGTCCCAACAGCAAATTGCTTATGAACAAGAACAACCCGCGGTGCCTTACTGTGATGAGGCAGACCTGTTGTAACTGGAAAGATGTATTTTAATAATAATATAAATGTTTGATTAATGTATCTTATTCTGTGTAGTCTATTTAATTGTCAATTGTTTTATACTTACCGTGAATGTACTGCACAAATCCAAGCCATGGAAATGTATGTTCCTTAAGGACGCCGTCTGGGGGCTTCAACCCGAAGTCATCTTGGCACGACGAGAAGTCTCGTATCATGCATTTTATGGACAGAAGATTGCCTGGAATGTATAAACACAGGATTGCTTATTCTAAAAAAATAGGCGTTTAGAAATAAAAAAATATAATATTCAAGGAAATATATGTTGAAACTCTTTTACAATGAGATTGCAGTTTTACTATAGAGAAATAATTCTCTTATGTTTAAATTCCGAAAGCCGAAGCTTCGATATATATATGTATGCATGCTTTGCTTATATGAAAAGTAATGCATAAAGATGTCAAAGGTATACGAACAAATTATTATGAGAGCAAAACGTAACATTTCGTCTTACGTATTTCATAAGACTGCTGGACAAAACATAGGTTAGTATTTGTCAACAATGATTGTTTAGTTACAATTGTCATCTGAAGAAATACCGGGAATAATTCAGATTTGTTTAATAGTCTGGTTTGCTACAATACAAAAAACTTGTAGGTAAAATGCTAGAAATAAAATAAAACCCATAATAATAAAATAAATAGCGACTACTACTCTAACATATAGCGGACATAATATTTTAAATACATTTTATTTCCGATAGCTAGTTCTCGAGTAAGGAATAAAATTAAAAAACGACAAGAGTTGATGAAAATGTGTAATCTTTAGATTTAAACTGGGCTTAAAAAAAATACAAATTGATTTATTAAAGTTAACGACTTTTTTATGCTTATACTAAATAAATTATCTATACAGTATATAAGGTGAAACAAATTATAATAACAAAGGAAATGGCCTTACAATGATTGGTCGTAGATTTAAATTTTTTATTTAATTGTTCACTTTAGTTTTTTTTTTCACTCACTTCACTTTTGTTTAGTTTATTCACTCGTTCATTTTGGTGAAGGTATCTCTTTCTTTCCAACCTCTAATTTACTTTAAATTGACGACACCCCTTAGTATGATGTCAAAAGTAGCTAAAGTAATATAATTAATAATATGAATCCTTTTTAGACGACAGAATAATTTAGGTAAATGCCAGGTTGAAATAATCAACACGACAATCGATCAACATTTATTAATATAAGGCCGGCAACGCACTCGAGTGTCCTAGGGCATTGAGGGTGTCAATTTAAGATCAGTTGAGCCTCCTGCCCGTTTGCTCCGTTTCGATAATTAAAAGCAGAATTGTAAAAATATGATCTATAGATTATTTATTGCTGTGTCGAACTCAAATAATGGTATTAAATTATAAAGAACGAAATATGTATTTACATTAATTATTATATTTACGTATTAAATGTCGCTATAAAACAAGGTGCCTGATTATTATTTGTCCAGTTGAGAACCCGTAGCGAATTCGAATGTTATTTATGAAACAGAACCACGAACTTTAATTATAATAATCTAAACTACTTCTACATGATTGTTTCCCTTTATAAGTTACATAGAAGTTTGTATATAGTATTTATATGCAATTATTTCTCCGGTAGTTCGACTGGGTTTCAAGCCAACCTACCACATAGATGAAGTCAAAAATAGCAATAAGGTAATAAAATAAGTACACAAAATGAAACTGCACTTTTAATAATTTAATTGAAAAAAAAAACATATAACATAACAGTACTTGTATCACATTTACACCATACATCAGCCATGTCCTGTTGCTGCTGAAAATATTGCTTCAGGTCCACCACTAAGAAGCACATTAAGGTCAACGCGCACCAGCGCGCTAAGAAGTAGAGCGCGAATGACATTCTGATGCTGCCTACTACAAATAGGGCTAAGTGTAAATGTAGCATTATGTCATTACTTTAATAACTTTTTCCGTGATAAAACTCTACCACAAAATTGGCTGGAACTAGTAGCCGGTGTCTGATATAGAACTCGTGAATCTCAAACTTATTAATTGTGTTCATCATTAATATGTGAACGGTCCCTTGACAGTAATAAATAGGTAATCGTGCCTTATGAAACATAAATTTAAAGGGCACATACATTTTTAATATGACACACTGATGCCTATATTGTATAGTATTTTTTCTTACCAAGACCTGAAACAAAGATATGTATTTTAAATAATGCACCAAGAGTTAAAAAGTAATGGAGCCCTTTATTTTGCTTGATTTTGACGATACGGGGATGTTTTAATTAATCACACTCAATTTTATATCTGAACATAGAAATACCTAACTCAAACTATCGACAACGTACTTTGATATAAAGTAGGTGCAGACGATTATATTTTAGATTTTACACACTAATGTGTAACTACTTGTAAATTGAAGGGAAATTAGCAATCGGAAACTTTCATAACCTCCCGAAATATTTTGTCCTTTGTCGGAACTGTGGCTGCACTGATATATGTGAACGGGCCTTTATAATTTAAATTCTTTACATACATATATGTAATTAACATTTGTGCTCTTCCAGGTAGGTAGTGTTATGTTGACAGATTTCTTATAGTGTACCGGAACCACCATGTCACGAGTGCACCAACCAAATTTGTAGACGCTGTTAAGGGTTCCTATTACATAAAACCTCTTTAAAGAATTCGAATTTCAAATTGTTAAATATTAACATGATTTTAAGTGACGTAAACCAAATCGTAGCAGCAAAAAAGTCTTAAAAGTCATATGTTTTCATAACTATTTAAATTTTGTAACTGGAGTTTTTTTAAAGACTTAAAGTTTAAAGATTGTTTCCCAATAAGATCGCGATTCAAAATAAAACAAATATGATAAAAACAAAAAAGGAATCGAAAATTTTAACATTAGTCTATACTCTATTTGTTACCTCGTGGTAAACGGTCCTCTGCGTTAAGTAAGGTCTGAAAGATTTGTTCGTCATAGTCGTCGGCATTTCCATCTCTTAAAGCATAAGACGCTTGGTTTGCTGGAATCGCTCTCCAAGCCTTATTGAAACAAACTATAAAATTCATATGTATAAAAATATTAAACTAACAACAAAACCTACACAATATATATAAAAATCTGTATATAATACTAACCGCATGAGTATAATAGCAAGATAAAGTATAGATTTTTATAGTTCGTAACTTTTGTTTTAAACACTTTCGCCATATCTGATAACCTATAAGCAATGAGAAGGCGAGTAAGTTTGATCATTGTTTTGAGTTTGAAAAGAATGAATGAAAGAATGCTAAACAACATTTTGCGAAAACAAATTTTATTGTAGTTCTCTGTATCAATTAAATCTTAACACCACTAAATTAATAACTAGTTATAATATGTTTGCTTTAAGTATTTATTGCATAACTAGATTATAATAAATACAATGGAACATCGTATCTACCGTATAAACAAAATTATTTATTACAGGATATTATATTGAAGATAATGTTCTAAATAACTAACAACCTTAACTAAATAGGAGCTAAGAAGGGGATAATCTGCATTTTCTATGAAAACTTATTTGACGTACGTTCAATGATAAGGCGGTAACAAATTGAATTATATTTTATTAAACATAATTCTATCTTTTCTATTATGTTTATAATAGAACAGGTTTATAGTTACCTGAAGATGATTTTGCATTCAGGTATTAGAAATACTTATTACACTTTCTCTTGGAGAACTAGAACGGAATTGTGGTTTCATTAATGTCACCCATAAATTACGTGTAATTGGGTCACAAATGACGAAGTAAACAAACAAAACGAATCCTTGCATAGTTGAAGTCAAACAGAAGAAATACGACCAGACTAAATTTTTTGTAAATGAAAATATACCAAAAATCCATGTTAAACCCAAAAGAAAGAACAGAAATATAGACAATCTTATCTGGGCCCCTATCAAGTCTATGTCTGTAGTTCTCATTTTTCCGTCAGGACCGTGTGATATAGCATATAAAACTGAAATAAACAAGGTGATATTTATAAACAAAATAATACAGATCGGTACGATAACTGTAACAATTAAATAAAATCCAGTAGGATAGCAAATAGCATATTCATTTCTAGTTAGCGATACAGTCGAAATATAATTATATGGATCAAATATTAAAACTGTAGCTACGGGTATTAGTGGGATTCCCCATCCAATCAACGTAAATTTTATCATAAACCTAGAAGGTCGTTTAACTCCTAAAACCCTTACATATCTGATGAACTGCAAAGAAGCCGTTATGAGCATCCACATAAAACTAGCAAGAACTGAATAATGCAATATTGCACCTAAAAATATGCAGATTATTTTCATTTTATTAGAAGCGAAGTACTTGCCATTTTCTCCTAAAAATATTGTTTCACCAAAATTAAAAACAATAATTAGAATTAATGGCATTGCTATAGCTCCTGTGAAATTTAAAAGAACTTTGGAACCAGCTTTCTTCCTCCAAGCCTGAAAAACAAAGGCTGTAAGCCATATTCCGGTTATTCCAAGGAGTGATAAGAAGCTCCCTATGAGGGATATTATATTTAACGGTTTTGTATTAACGGCGTGGTCATCAATTATTCGTTGCCGAATGTTAATTAACTGCCCAAAATGAGTTAAATGATAACAGTTACATACGCTCATATTGTTGACTGTTCTAACCAAGTAACATCCCTTACTTGACCAAAATCCCGAAGCTCTATTTTTTACCATGAAATCCCAATAACCACATTGTTTTTTGTATGCTAAATTATTAAAATTACGAAATATTAAGGGGATTGGATGAACTAAATTTGGTAAAAATCCAGGAATTGAAACACCTATGACTCGACTGTTTAAAATTAAATAATTGGGATCTAATTCTTGAAATACTGCTCCATTGTGGAATATGCTTATTATTATACGAATATTCTCTACTTGCAGCGTATCGTTACTTGTTAAATTTTGACTAGTAATTAAAGAGTCGAGAACATTTCCCGGAATCCATGTGGCTATATCTAAATTAGAGATCAATAATATTTCATCATAAGTAGTATTCTTAAACAATGGTATTATGTCCACATCTAAAAAATTACTCGTGTTTGTTTTATACCTAATAGCTATACCAGAAATATTGTTGATGCTAGGATAACATATTTGAATTAAAAAGTTTGGTTGTCTAGCCAAGTCATACCCGATATTTTGAAGATTTCGTAATGTAGATGTATCCCTCCTAGCCAACTTATGAATTATTACACCTACCGCATCCAATATAACGTTTGTTGAATTTAATGTTTGCGCTAATCTTAGGTATCGATTGTCTAATATCATGACTCTGTTCATAATCCACGCAATATTTTCCATAGTACCCATATCTACGGAGCTTTCATTACTTTGAGCTATGTTTAGAATTTGCTGTAACGATATGGACAAATAATATATGTCTGCTGGAATAAATATACCAACGTCATTTAAAATATATCCCAGACCATTTGTTAGAAATTTAAATGTATCGTTCGCGGGCATACGACCTTTATAAAATTTATACAAATATGTTGTCGCTATTGAGGGAGAGTAGTTTTTATTACAAACACCTTCAACTGGACCCCATCTACTACCAAGAATATATGAACCCAGACAACGTCTCTTCACAGGCAAACCGTTAGCTTGTAAACAGAATTGTTTTGGAGCTGCTATATGACCAATCGCAGTCAGTTCCCATTCTAGTATCATTCCTTCCGAGTTCGAAGTAGTTGGTAAGCAATACATTGAACTAGAGATATTTACAAATGTATAATTATATTTATAGAGTTCCGTTTCTGCTATTTGTTCCATATTTTCATATAACATTTTTATGTTGTCACCCTTTTCTTCGTAAATATTCATAATTGGCATATGCATATGTAACAAAACTAGCAATTTCTCTGAGGCATATGTGAGCATTTCCATTAAAAGAACTTTATCGGCGTTAAAGATTAAAGTCACATTCTCACAGACTTGTATCATTTTTTCGTTTAGTTCAATTCTTATTTCATCATCAGTAAAAAATATTTCTAATCCTAGAGAAAATACATGAATATAATTTCCTTGAGGATTGGCAATCACTTTCTCAGTTGAGATTAATGTAAAATTATTTGTATGCCCCTCACACCAATACTGTGCTGATCGATCTGTTATGAGATCAACTTTGTAGACGACTTTTTCTATAGTGAAATTGGTTTTATCTTGATATTTACCTGTCTCAACGTGCATATACGGAAGGTTATTTATATCTATTACTTTTACAAAGCCCTTAGCGTCCGAGAAACATTGAATGCCTGTGTCATTTTCACTATATTTCCACAAACCGGAAGGGAAATATATTGTTAAATACATCATATTGTGGATTTCATTGTATTCAAACAATAATTCAGGCTGTTCGTACGAAATCTGAGTCCGACAAGCTATACAGGACAGTTTGGTTGTATCATGTTTTCTATTTAATCTTATTGAACCTTTATTATTTATAGAGACCCGAAAATCAGAAAATACTGACTTAAATATGCCTATTTCATCACCAACGTGGTTATAAAATGATGTTGAGAACCAGCACCACGTATTCTCTGGAAGAGCATAATTTTTAGCTATTTCTTTATAGACATATCGGCTTAAATCACCTTCTATATTATCTCCCATTGGAGTGCATTGAAATTGGGAGATATTGGAAAATTCCTCAAATGACAACTCTTCATGCATTACATTTATCCCGGCACAAATACTTTCCTGTGGTGTTAATCTTACTCCACTATAGTTTGCAGGACAATTAGCTGGATAGTGTATATCATTTCTATAAAAACATAAACTAGGATATTCTATCCAACATAATTCAGTTGTGATTTCTCGTGCTTCAATATCTAATAGAAGGCAGTTTTTAAATATACAGTCGCGAACCGGCAAAAAATTATTGCTTTCTACGTTGCGGCCCCACATTTGTCCGGGTGTATTCCAAATAAGAGGACTGAAAAGTTTAGCTCTGCGCCCAGGCAACCAAAAATATCTTGAAACGTTATTTTTTTTCAAAGATGTTAAAATAGATTCCACATCTTCATCATTGAGTTGTGTAATAACCGAAGCACCACCACCTTGAAGACATGGAAAACTCCACGATGATGCTTTCTCAACTTTATAACAATACTTTGTGTTATTCTCGGAGACCTTCATGAATGTAGCTGGACACAAAGATGACTGTGGCATATCAAAAATATGGAGAGCTTCAAAACATGGAGGAAGATCAGCTAACGAAGGTATCCACGTATTGTTAACACAATTCCTAGTTATGATTGTATCTTCATTGTAACACAAGGGGTCGGACTTTATGTCTGAGCCCTCTTCACTTTGTGGCCATAGGACACCTAACCCTTTATTTGAAGTTTCTTCTAAACAAATCTGCAACAATAGACATTTTACTAAATAAAATTTTAATGTACTTACCATTCATATTTGAGTTAAAAAGCTTTACCTGCACACTTGGGCTTACAATCAGAAAATGAATAAGTAAATATAAAATCTTGGCAACGATCATTTTGATGAGGAAATATAAACATTTAATTCGCAAAGAGCTACCTCCACCATGCTTAACGGATAACTGAGATTTGTAACTGAGGTTTATCGCATAAGCCTTTCCGCAAATACAATTTTTTTTTGAGAGTATACAGGATGATGAAAAGACAGATTATTTTCGATGTTCAACTTGCAAAAAGATGCACAGGAACCAATTGTTATAGTTCTTTTTTAATAAATATCTTCACATTTCAAAATAATTATATCAACTTAATTGCACGGAAGGAATCGTGATTCAAACTTTTTTTATATTGTAGACATTCACTTTTGACCTTCGCAGGTAATTTAGGCGTCATAGTATCGTATTCGTCATGTCATTACTATTGTATGTACAAAGAATGCGCTGAATTAATTTGCAAAGAAGTGTTTATAAACATTAATTATATTATTAAAATATACATATTTTATGCAGCTTGCTATTCAGTATTTCTTTAAACACAAGCGCATGGTTAACGTTATAAATTATCTATTGTGAATTATATTTTCTATCACATGCACTTTATCGTGTTAATATGGCGATAAAATTGCTATGTTTAGGTGTCCTGCTTAGCTATAGTAAGTATAAATAATATTAAGTTTAAATTAATTTTATGTTTAAATGAGCGAATTTAATACTGGTAAAATTTTATAGAACTATATAAATTTGCCGAGATAATGCTAAATAAAGATAATAAATTTTATGCGCATACCATTGCATTGCATTGCGATTTGCGATGGTATGTTATAAAATAACGCCTGATGTTTTTTACTGGCAATGGGGAAATTCCGACTAAGAGGCGACCAGTAATTTAGAACGTAGACTAGACTTGAATAAATAATTATTTTATCGCACATTGATTGCTTTTAATGTGAAGATGTGTTTATTGTAATTCAGCTATTGTAGAATTTTTTTTTTTTGTTGATAAATGTGAAAGGAGTTTAAATTGTTAACGAAGAGCTAAATACTATGTTAATTAATTATTAATTTATAAGATAACATCATACGGTAACGTTTTAACATGAGTATGGTAACATTCTAATACAATGTATATGATGAAGGAGCTTAGTACTGTTCACAGTTTAGTTCTGTATTTAGAACATTATTTTCAGTAGGTAAATGTCTTTGCTGGCAATATTTCACTTCTCTGAATGAACTCACTTTGGACTCGTCGGATAAAGAACCAGGTATTTTATTTATGTTTACATACATTACATTACATTTGAAATATTCAAATAACAAAGATGCATTTTATTAGTGTCTGTGCACAGCGAATATACATTTGGGGATTGTTCACGCAAGGATATTCGATTTCAGGCCCATATACACAAAGATCACATGGAAGTACTGGGAAAAATTATAATTCGAGTAAGTCATTGGGCATTAAGAACTGTAGAAGTTATTAGATATTAGTTTACGATACTATTTGTATATAGTTTTTTAAATATGTATAAGAAATCAAAGTACAAAATTATAAATTCGATAATTGACTATAAATAATTGACTTGTTCAGTGAAAGCAATGAATAATATATATAATAAGTAAGATCCTAGAGAGACCCCTATATACTAAAAATCTACACTTTCAGGGCTGGTTAAAGATTCGCAGAATACCAACTTGTATTATCCTCAGAGCAAGGGCCTTTGAAGAAGATCTATTTAGAAGTACAGCATACAATTTTCAGATGTGTGTACCAAGAATCAGTTATTGTCACAGTCAACAGCGATTTAAATATTATTATTACGAATGGTATATACCATCTGACATGATTGGTGGAATGAACTGGGATATATATTTCTATGGACCACAATACCTTACATGGCAGTAAAACATGGCATTAAAATATTTTTCCTACCTCCTATATAATGTAATCAGTTTATTAACAGCAATGACACACACCCACACATAAAAGTTTCGATAGCCCACGAGATATGGAAAACCATAACCTTGATTTTGTATCGAATTGAATAACTGTAATATAGGAAAATATAGTATAGAGAGATACTTTATCATACCTATGTGATTCAATAGATAATACTTTTAGCTAAGTAAATAAATATCCAGTATCAGTTATTAGTTTCTTGGATCATAATTCATGATTGGCAATTTTCTCTGTTATGAAATATGATAACAATGTACAACGTGAATATTTACATTGATAATTTATAACATTCGAAATAAAAAATTCGTATCCAATAATTTATCTGATGTATATAATTTTTTCAAATACATTATTAAATAGTTTTCATTCGTAATAGTAACTGTCCAAACCGTTTAATTAGTATAGAATTATAGTATTGCTATAAATTTACGCTCGCGCACATTTACAAGTAAATTATTTTGCCATAAAGAAAAAAATGTATAAACCTAAAATAATGATGAGCATTACATGTATCACTTATGTACTGTATATTAAAGAATAAATTTTAAAACTAAGATCACTGCATTATTGCCAAATTATTCAGTGTCGGGTTTTAACCCTCCCTGAGGCAGAGGTGGTGGCGGTACATTCGGTATAGCTGGATCTTTTGCTGAGTAGTTCAAAATGTTGAGGTCGCTAGGTTCTGATGGAGGTGTTGCACCTGCCTCAGAACTTTCTGGTACTGGTGTTGCTTTTGGCACTTCTTTCGTCACGGGGGCAGCAGGCAAAGGAGCCAAAGCATTTGTAAGCGGTCGATACAAAGGGAAATTTGCATAAGGGTTGAATAAAAAGGGGTCATATGGGTCATAAAAACGTAGGCCTGGGAAAGAATATGGGAAAGTGTTTATCTGTGTGAATTCATAGCCAGAACCGAAGTTGCCCAAGGGTAGGACTTGTGGTGGTAAACCGAATTCGTTAAGAGGTATTGGCGATTCAGTTTTTGGTGGTGGAGGTGGTGCTTCGGTTCCGTCATTGGTCTTTGGTTCAGGGCTGCTTGCTTCAGAAGGATTGTCTGAAGGCGATTCTTCTTTTGGTGATTCAGACGATGGAGATGCTGATTCTACATTTGGGGTTAACTCTTTTGGCACGCCTGATAGCGGCAGTGGAGGCAGCAAGCTCTGAAATTGTAATATAAAAATAATAAACGAAAAAAATATGTTATTAGTGTGTATGATATTGTTTCAGAAAAACATTGACGGACTTGACTTTTGAACTAAGTAGTTATACCATCACTCTATCTGCTCGGATTAAGTACAAATGTTCTATAGAAATGAGAATGTTCTGTTTCAGTAATTTAAAATAAATTTAAATCTTGCTTCCAAAGAAGACAATTCCTATTTAAAAGTAGTTACTTACATTTGTGAATGGAAAATCACCATAAAAAAGAGGTTGAATTGGATACGGGAAAGTGTTCCTCAAAACTGGCTGATACACAGGATAGGCTTTACTTGGCTCCAAATTTTGATTCGACGTAATAAGGGCATTATAGACCTTAGGGATCCTTCCCGGGATTGGTTCCGAAAGAGTTAGCGTAGTGATGCACAGGAACTGTAAAATACAAAATTATTATTAATACATAAGATCAGTAATTACGCAATAAGGAATGGGGCATACACATTCCTGCGTCTCTTTAAGCGCATGCCAGTGAAATAACTAATTAAATCTATGACGTATATACATTGTCTTATTTAGAGAAAACTTATTCTAACGAAAGGACGCATTATGTTAAAGACATAATACAGTATTACACAAAAAAGGTTAAAAAAGATTATATTTCTACTAAAATTTAAATGCAATACAGCAAGTATTATATATTGAAATAGTAGAAAAATATATTAAGTTAATTTTAAGAGATAGTGAAATTCTAATTTAGTTAGCTTACAGATACCTTGTTAAAATATATAACATACGCATATAATTGATATGTCCCTAATAATAAATAATGATATATAATTTTATTAAGAGCGACCAGAAACCTGTTCTATGAATAATATGAATAGTTAGTTGCAAAGACATCAATTAGAATTCGCCTTGAAAATTATAGACAATTAAAAGAAAAAATTTATGAACGTGAAGGTTTTTTGCACTTGCAATCTTTTTACATACAAATATTCTTCTTTCTCAACCTTAACAGTTCTCATTTTGTCACAATTTTTTTTGAGTCCAACTACTGCAGATCACCTAGATTCATAACAGAACACTTGTGGACATTGTAATACCCACATTGTGTTACAATATAGAACAATATATTTAAAAGCTATCCGAATAAGTAATCCAAATAATAGTTTATATGACATGTTTATTATATTTGCGGCCCACCAAAGATAAGAATCGCCTTATATACCACCTATTCTGTCAGTGCACCATTCAAGCCCTCAACTTAAGAAACTTTTCTAAGACATAATTGTTTAAATATTTTAAATAATTTATACCTTCCCTTATACCATCGTAAGTCTCATTTAGGGTATCAATAACATACATTTAGATAATTTACTTGAAATGCTGTCAGTTTAAGTTCATTTTCAGGGATACAAATATGTAAAACAAAATGAAGTGAGGTATACATTTGTTATTAATTTGTTACAAATACTGGTACGATATTTTGTTCCTCAAATAAATTATAACTGGTCACGCAAGATTCTGTGATTAATTTTACTTACGTTCCGATACGTTAACTACGTCTAAATATTTGTCAATATAAAAAATAAATACATAGTCTCAAAGTACAATCAATTTATATTACGTTTTCTTGTCTTATTTAATAGTGCCATGAGATGGCGCTAGTGCTTGATGTTTTATTTTTTGAACGTGAGCCTCTGCTATTTACAATCTCACCAAGATTTTGATTCACATTCATATAACATAGAGAAAACTAAGACTGTAATAAATTAATTTAATCTTTAATATATATATATATATATATATATATATTGCTTAAATATTTTTGTAGGAAGCCTGTTAATATACAATAATAAGGTATAAAAAAGATATTTATATTCAGTTATACCTGCTATCTCTTTGCTTCACGTTTTCACAACATGACAGTACCTGAAGGGAATATGAGCTTCTTCGAGTTTGTAATAACCTTAAATGGATATTTATATTGGTAGTCGTAGTGATGGTTCATAAGAATGCAGTATTTATGTATAATGTTATTATATTATATTACTCTTATCGTATCGTTAAGTGAATCTATTGAATGCTTTACATGTCGCTTTACATAAGAATGTAGTTATACATCGTTATAAATGTTAATCATTGCAGATTGATCTGTAATAATTATCCTACAACTAAGTGTTTATCTTAGTATAATCACAGAACAAAGAGGTGTTCTGTGTACGGGCTTTTGTTTTTTACATTGATTTTAATTAAATTATGATTAAATAAAATAATATTTGCATGCTTTCCGTATGGGAATCGAACACCATTTAAGTTTTTTTTTTCATGTATTTGCAGATATTGTTGTTAAATTAAACTCTTTCATATTTATACTATTCATAAGTTTTAAGAAACTCGTTTCAGTGTACAATCATTTTAAGCTCCATTTAGAGTAGGTCTGGCGTACTTAATTTAGTAGGACCTTGGTATTTTGATTTGTCACGCGGACAACGGTTGGGATAACACGCGCTCATTGAAGCCAAAGCAAAACTAATTGGTCATCGAACGTTAAATCTTTTGGTATCTATGTACTGATACAAAATTATGTTAATAGGCGGTCTCACTGCTAAATGAAATTCCAGAACCCAAGCGATATTAATACTTAACTGGAACACACACAGAACTTTTACTTAAAAACTTAACGCCTTAATAATAACGTATACTAAAAATCTACCTATTAGCTTACATACACAGTTAAACTGCATAGAACCTGTCAATTAAATACACTGTAATGAGACAAAGAAGAAATGTCCTTCATGATAAAAATCACAATATTTACGTATTCTGCAAGAAGTCAAAGGTTATAAACAATTTAAATATTCTATTTTTAAACCCGGTTGGACAGTGGGTCATTGCCAAATGCAACGCAACACATTTACCCAATCATAGACAATATATTGTACCCATAATTTTCATGATTGATAACATCTGTACGTAGTCATTACGTGGTTAGTCTCAAAAGACAGGAGACGTGATAAATCATCAATGGTTTCGAAATTATGGTAAAATGTTTTGATAAGTGTATCGTTACAATTGGAAATTGTAGTTTGACTTAATTGTAATCAAAGTCTTGAATTTGATTTTTAAAATAAATACATAAATGATGCCGGGAAGAGTGTGAATGCTAAGAGAACTTTGATATGGCCGGTCTGGAGTCCATTTTCAACTCTTACGCAACTACTAATACTAAATCGTTTATCAACAATTTACATACATTTGCATTAATTAAATAATTATTAAAACCAATGAATCATATGTTACACAGACAGAACAGGAAGTAATGAGTTTGAAAAAGTATTATTATTGGTTATTGAATTAATTACTTTTAGATCCGCTATAAGCCTTGATCCGGAAGTAGTCGCTATATGTATTAATAATGTAATTATTGAGGGTATAAAGCTGCTGTCATAGCGCGACAGTCATCTAGCGTTCACAAGGTTTAAGAAATGGAATGTTGACTGTAAGGTCAATAAGTAGAACCAATTATGACAGAACTACCATTAACTGATGTTATAAAATATAATTAAGTATAATCTAACTCGTTTGAAGGAAAACATTTTTAAATGTTTAAATGCAATAAAGTTGATAAAAACTTATTGAAATATTTCAAATGGGGTGGATATAAAAGATTTATTGGCATACTGTAATACTCAGAGTTATTAACGGTTACTTGACACAGTACTATGAATTCAAATATATCTATAGATCGAATCGAAAGCTAAAGATGTCTTCACTGCCAGAAATCAGTCATTAGCTAATCGGGCATTAATTTTGGTAGCCGAGTTACACCTTCAACATAATTTTTTAAATAATTAATAATTATGTACAGATAATTATGGATAACTATCAGTCCGGCTGATTTTATGTTCTTTAGATGCTAGTAAGACTTAGTAAGTAAGTGTAGTACTTAGTAAGAGTAAGTTCTTACCGGATTTATGTGGAAATTACTCTGAATCTAATTTTGAATCGAAAACTAAAAATTATAATTATAATATATCATGAATTAATATTAAATTGCAGTGACACATATTTGAAACGAAAGTAAAGTTATACAATAGGTAATAAGTCACTCTAAATGATAGCCCAGTCATATTAGGGCTTTCACCTCGGAATGAAAGATAATAAGCTGCAAATTGGTATGAACCTTTGTTTTGTCATTCTAAATGTTGTCTCAAAAGTCACAATCGTTATCGTGTCCGCGTCTCAAGATATTCAAGGTCAAAGGTCACAAAAATCGGTTTTTCGCGAATATCTGGCTTCCTATCGGTTAAATGAGATTTGCATTTATTATAAAAGTTGTAGGCTATAAAATTCCCTACAACTTTTGTTTAAACTTTTTTTTCATACGACTAACCGTTTTGAAGGTAGAGCGCGAAGTGCACATCGTACAGTCATATACGGCCTAATGCAAGGTCAAGCGTGAGTTATGGTTATCAGTACGTTATAAAGTCAATTATTTACAATAATTATAATTATTAAACAATGCCTATTATTTATGTACTAACTATTAATTATTTATATTTAATTAAAGTAAGTAACTTGATTATTTATATATAATTATTCATATTTAACTATTTAAGTATAAAATATTATTAATACTGGATTATATATTTTAGTTTTATTTTAAGTTAAAATGATAGTAAGAGTATATATTTTACACATATTTTTATTTATTATTAAATACGGCATAATATACATTTATCAAAATGTGAGTTCAAATATCAAAAGTATCTTTGTTGATTTTAATTGTAATGAAATTGGAAATGGAAGCTAATTATCTTCTTCTTCTTCGTCTTCTTCTTCTTCTTGTCGCTCAAAAATGTTCGATTCATTGTCATCATCCTCATTATCTGTCATGTTCATCTCCAAACCTTCCAGAATATCGGGATCATATGTATTTTCTTCATCGGGATTACTTGGATACAGTGAAGCGTTGAGGCAAGCTTGTCCGTTGCACTGGCCGCAAGCTAAAGAACATTGTAGCCCTGATTTTCTGCATCCACAGCGGGAACCACAACCATTTTTGCAATTGCAAAATATTACGTTTAGTAGTTCGGCTGGTGCTGGAGGTAATAACGTTCGTATGGGCTCCAGGATTTCATTTTCAAGCATCCAGCCCTATTCTTGAGGTTCTAAGTCCTTCCCTAACCACGTTTGAATCTGGTAGTAGACACGTTTTATGTGTTGATGAGCTGCTACACTTGTTGGTGGAAGTGTTGACAGTTGTACAGGTTTATGACTGTACGATGTGCACTTCGCGCTCTACCTTCAAAACGGTTGGTCGTATGAAAAAAAAGTTTAAACAAAAGTTGTAGGGAATTTTATAGCCTACAACTTTTATAATAAATGCAAATCTCATTTAACCGATAGGAAGCCAGATATTCGCGAAAAACCGATTTTTGTGACCTTTGACCTTGAATATCTTGAGACGCGGACACGATAACGATTGTGACTTTTGAGACAACATTTAGAATGACAAAACAAAGGTTCATACCAATTTGCAGCTTATTATCTTTCATTCCGAGGTTGACCCCTTTTCTTACCTAATATGACTGGGCTATGAATGCATCACAAGAAAACAGTGGTTGCGATATTTACGAGGTCTGTGCATCATTGTGCATTCGCAATAAAGCTTGTGAGGTCATTGACCCTGCCATCACATACACCTAAGATTTCCTTTATAAGTTTTCTATGAACATTTATCTTTTTGATGCTATAGCAAATCACTTAAGAAAATAAAAACAGTTTTTCGTGTTTTCGAAGTTTTCGGTTTAAAATTAGGCTTCTATAAAGGTGTATTAGCATTTATTATCATGTGCTTTTTTATCCTTTTTTATGCACTTGTTAGTTAATCATATAAGGAAATCCGGGCAAAAGCTGATTATTTCAAATATATTACATAGATTATTCTCAACCTTCAGGCTTCAATCATTATTCCTAGTTATTTATGAGTTATATGAGCGGAATAATTTTTTTTTAAATTATAATATTTACTATATTATCCTCCTATAGTAGCCACCTATTTAATAATAACAATGTCTTACATATTTAAAAATAAAGAATACATGCCAGGCATGAGTTAGGAAATCAAATTACATTCTTAACGTAGGAATAAACACAACAAATTATAAACTAGCTAACGACAATAAGTAACGAAAGCAAAAAACATATATCATTAATAAATAAAGCAAAACAAATTTAAATATTATACTATGTTATGGCAGTGACCGTGAGCTGTGATGTCGAAGGTTTAATAAAATGTCGTATAGCACCAAAGATACCGTTGCAGAGGGTCATCGAGATGTTAAGAAAGTTATGAATTAATGAATGTTAACTTACTAGTAAACACCGAGTCGCCATTGCGTCCGCTTCGGCGAATGGTAGTGGAGTGGTGTGCTTGCGCGGGCGCAACATGCTTGTCACCAGTGAGCTAAAACGTCTAGATGCGAATCATACCTCCCTCGTGGTTCAGGGATTTGTCATATATCCCTTTCGTTGAGAGACCGTGACCTTTTATGAAACAGTAATTAAAATGTTGCCATGTGGTTTTATTGAGAGAGTCGTTAATCGTCTGGTAAGTTTGTCAACCGTGAATGTCTTGAGAAGTGAACTTGCAAAGTATTCTCCCATCGTAAAGAATATTTCTTATTCGAATATAGGAATACATCCAATATTCGTATGAGAATTCTCGTCAATAACTGGTTTTTTGCATCTTTGGAGCATCAATGTTTCAATTGGTTTGAGACGTTTTACGTGCAATTTAAGTGGTTTACTGGTTTAAATATTATAGTGTATACACTGGCCTTTGCATATAAGTTAATTATTTCAATATGTTCGACGTCCTGGTGGACAGAAAAATTGTGTCCAGTCGTTTCCACCACACCAACTTCTTTTCTATTTAAAATTATGTATACAATAATTATAATGCGTAAAATCCAGAGTAAACGGCGTGTTGGTAGAAGGAAGTATTCATGGCTTCGCAACGTTAGGGAATGGAGTTGGACGGAAGAGTTGCTGCATCTGGCACAGGATAAGACACGGTTTAAAACGACTGACGGCCAACCTCCAGTAATGGAGAGGCACTAAAAGAAGATATATAAATAATTAATAATCGTTAAAAATAATATAATTATGGTGCTTCTAGATACTTTCAATCTTGAGAGTTGTCCTTGTGAGCGAATGCAACCGTGTGCTTTGTCCTAGTTAAGTGATAAGCTTTTTAGATAAAATTACCCCCTTTTACGCAGGTGACCAGGTGATTGTGCTTAGTTATGCCTGATTGTGTGAGAGATGTGGATAACAAAGGCGTTTCCTTGAACCATTGTTTTAATCGTAATTTACGTTGTGACTATTGCGTAGGATCTTATAATTTGGTATTGTTGCTTATATTTTGGCACATTATTATCTTTATAGCAGTTTTAAAGTACCTATTATTTTTCTTAATTATTATTGCTATGTCCTTGATTACGCTTTTTTGACATTATCTTTTTGCATAGAAGAAATTATTGATCCTAAAAAGTTCTAGATGGTTACGTTTACATTATGTAAGTTACGATATAATGCAGACAGTTTCACGTGCTCATATTTTTAGTTAATTTATTATCTATTGAAAAAAGAATAATTAATAATTGTATCCCCTTTGTATTTTTTAAAATTACTGTTTTTTATATTTAACTCCCTTAAAATCGTAGGAAGGCATATTTCTATGGTATTTTAACTATATACCATAGAAATATATATCATATATATTTCAAATAACACCATCTATATAAGACATATCGTGAACAATGAAACAGTTGTTTCTTTGACGCACGTAGCGTGCGTTTGATAGTAATTAAGTAAGATTGTACTAGATGGCGTTACGAACTATCTTCTAATAATGATTTTAAAATGCGCGTAAAAGTTGTTTGGTCCGAGATCCCACTGCAGGATTGGTGCGTTCATCGAGTTTTTGCTTAAAACCAAATTTTAGTGTTTATTTATAATTAGAAGAATATATATTTACTAGGTTGCCTATCAAAATTTGGCCGCCAATATTTTTAATTAAATTATTTTGAATTGATTTTTGGTAAAAGATTACGTTCATTTAATTTTTATATAAAATAACGTCTACATCACGGTAATTAATATGAAGATTCTAAAAAATCACGGTTGCCGTTGCGCACATGGCCGCACCTCTTTGCAGCCAAGTGTAAACAGGTATGATTTCGATATATTTATACGTTTATAACGGATATCTATTAATTATATGTCAAATTGAAGCTAATTTTTTTCTATTAATTTTCATATAAGGGTGCCTAATTATATCTGGCCGCAAATAAGGGTTGCTGGCGGTTAAAGATGATAAATATTTGAGGTAGAGTGAAAGAGAGTTAGCGCGTAACGCGTTTGTCAGACAAGGACAGCGGTTGCCGACTGTGCGACGCTTTTAAGCCATAGCACATCCAAAATCATTAGTAGAGTCAATTGTAAATAAATGGTCATAATATTTATATTTTTTTACGACGAAACAATAACATTAGCGAGCACTTTTGGAATTAAAGTCGAGTACATTGCTTTTTTCGTTACACAAAAAATACGACTTCATCTTTATCAATTTTATTTTACGTTAATTAATAAAATAATATATTTTTAGATGCACAAATAAAACAACAATGTAAATATAAAACGTTGTTTATTACGAACTTCAAAACAGCGTGGATTTTCTGTTAGAATAAAAATGCCGCATCTGTTCAGTTGAGAACACTAACATTCGACGCATGCGCAATGGCTTAAAAGCGTCGCACAGTCGGCAACCGCTGTCCTTGTCTGACAAACGCGTTACGCGCTAACTCTCTTTCACTCTACCTCAAATATTTATCATCTTTAACCGCCAGCAACCCTTATTTGCGGCCAGATATAATTAGGCACCCTTATATGAAAATTAATAGAAAAAAATTAGCTTCAATTTGACATATAATTAATAGATATCCGTTATAAACGTATAAATATATCGAAATCATACCTGTTTACACTTGGCTGCAAAGAGGTGCGGCCATGTGCGCAACGGCAACCGTGATTTTTTAGAATCTTCATATTAATTACCGTGATGTAGACGTTATTTTATATAAAAATTAAATGAACGTAATCTTTTACCAAAAATCAATTCAAAATAATTTAATTAAAAATATTGGCGGCCAAATTTTGATAGGCAACCTAGTAAATATATATTCTCCTAATTATAAATAAACATAAAAATTTGGTTTTAAACAAAAACTCGATGAACGCACCAATCCTGCAGTGGGATCTCGGACTAGTTGTAACGCTTGCAACTATATTATTTATATACCTATGTAGAACTCTCCAGTGGGTAACTTAAGCTATACATAGTAGACATCTCACACAGCCGTGTTTTAATGGGACAGAAAGCAAACGAACTGGCTATCTACGGATTCTGTAAACATAAAGGCGAACATAAAGCACACTACATGTCGGTATTTACTAGATTGTTAGCAGATCATTAAAATAATAAACAAGCAATTTAAAACATGCCAAGAATCTTGGCTAGCCTAGGTTGCCGTTAGGTATATAATGGTATTTATTTTATAGTGAGTCAGAAGGACGACAAATGAAATGCGTTCACTGAGTGGGGGTTTACTTCTCACTCTATGTAATAAATACAATAACGCCACCCTGGAAAAGATTTCCTTAATGCCGCGTAGTATAAGTAAAAATTTAAGAAATATTTTTGCAAACCTAACTTTAAAGACTTTAGTAGAAGTCTATGATGGAAGAATTCAGTGCTCTTCCTCGAACTTAAAGGGGGATCCTAGATCAGTCTAAACAGTTACTGGCGGGACACAGTGGGAATAACTTACAAAGCGATTTAAGTGATTGTAGGTGTCGCTACATATCTCTTGCAAATATACACCTCTTGCTAATATGAAACCTGTAGTTGTTCAAAACTATTACAAACGTAGGTAAGCTAAGGTTCATATTTTATTAGTTTAGTAGTAAAAAAAATTTTGTAGTTACTTTAGTATTAAAAAATAGTTATTATCTAAATCCATATTAAAGTATTTTATCTTCCAGCCACCATACGCCAAGTTTTATAGCAGCAAATTGTGACTTCTCAGAGAAACGACTGTTCGAAGCTTAGTCAAATATAAATGTAATAATAGAAATGGAAATTACACCTTACTAGCTAATATCGATTAGAAAATGTATATTTTTTTAATGCTCAGCACAAAGAAAATCCGCATACTATTTCATTTTTATTATAGGTTCTTCAGCGTAATTTTTTTTCTTAAGTTCATAATTAATTAGGGTTGCCTGGTTGTTGCATCCCTTGTAATTTATAAGTATTGTGTTATTTGTGTTTCTTTCTAGCAACGAAGTGTGAATAAATAAAAAAATTAATTAATTAATATTTTTGTATTAGTAATTATTAACTGTATCCCTATACTTCAAAAATATATAAATCTGAAGCAATAAATGTTGTCAAACCATTTTATTTTATGTAAAAACATGAAAAGAATGCATATGTTTTGTTTGTTCTTATTAGTTGTAATGAAATATTATGCTATTATGTAATATAAGTTATTGAAAAGTATCAGTTAACATTCATTATACCTACGTTATCCAAGTGTTATCTTCTATAAATTAATTGGGGTTAACCACTCATAACATGTTATACTATGCTAGTTACATGATACTCTACTGATGGAAAATTTTATGATTTTTGCTCGGATATTACAATATCAGTGTTGACCTAGTAGTTTCAGCGGGCGACTGTCATCCCTGAGGTCGTAGGTTCGATCCCCAGCAGTGCACCAATGGATTTTCCTTAAATGTGCGCATGTAACATTCGCTCGAACTGCGAAGGAAAACACCGTGAGGAAACCGGCTTGCCTTAGACTTAAAAAATCGACGGCGTGTGTTAGGCACAGAAGGCCGATCACCTACTAGCCAAAAAAATCTGAGGCCAAACCTAAAAAGGTTGTAGCCCAGTTGATTAGTTTATGTATTATAAATTATTACGATAAGTTACCTACTTAGTTTCTTCGTATTTCTATTTCGTATTTCTAATCATCAACATTAATTAGTTAATTTCATAAATTCTTGTAAATATTTCTGGTCTATTATTATACTGTATATTCGAAATGAAAAAAAGGGTGACGGAAAACTTATTGCCATATGTTCGCGCCCGTTCTACGCCCTAAATTTGAGAACTGGTAGTAAATGTAAAAGAATTTAACATTTTCATCAGCTATCTACCTATCAAGTTTAGGTATACCTAAACTTGATAGGTAGATAGCTGATACCATTTATTTAGTCTTGTATAAAAGTTACAAAAATCAGCCTAAATAATAAACTTCTATGTCTCTAAAGGTATTACATACCTTTATTTACTATATACCTATATTTATTATATAGGTATAGGTAGATAATGTGACATGGTTATTAATTATTATGAATAAATATTGAAATACAAAATGTTTAAACGCGTATTTTCTATTCGAAGATACTTAAAACAGAGCACAAATTTGCAACAATACGACCGTCATTGTCAGTCGACGTCCTATAGATACATAGCCAAAGCACTCCGCTTTGTTCCGTCGAAGATATCTTGAGAGGCTTGTACTTCCATCAAAGATAGTTGAGTTGGCAAGATTTTACTGACCTTGAACTGAGAATGTCTATGAACGCGGAAATGTTAATGACTTTATTGTTTTTCCGAAGCGCACGTTCATTTTCTAACTAAAACAATAATTGTATATTTTATTGTTGTTTGACGTACCACAATGCACCAATGCATAAAGCAAACCTGTGTGCGTGGATTATTTTTTAAACAAGTAGGATTGTTATAGAGAAACCGAGAATTGAACCCATAACTTCCGTACCACGCCATCAGCGTTACCCACTAAAATGCGACAGTGCTATTTTTCTTTAAACACGTCGTATTAAAATTTAAGTTGAATACTTTTTAAAGTGATCTTACTGTTCATAAACTAAGTTCTCTACTAGTTTCACATGTTGAACTGTTTCCTCAGTTCTAAACCAGAACTACATTTATTTGCGACAGGTTTGGGAAGACTGAGATACGGATGTAAGATGTTTCTATTTTTTAAATAGTTCTAAAATTTATTATTATATTATTATCATTTCTTATGGTGTAAAATACGGAATCTAAGGATTTGATAACATATACCCATTTAGCGCTAGATTTCAACCTCATTGTTTGTAAATATACTTTTAAATCTATTAGGTCTTCAGTTTTAACTAGGTTTTATTTAGTACAATAGTCAACAACTATTTAATTGTCATTTGTAATCAGACAATTTGCACTATGAACCTCTCAATTACTGTAAATTGAACTGTGTACTCAATTTCGTTGTTGGCCTGTTTACATGGTCTATTGACGTAACATATAATATATTAGAACCCCAACCTCATCTTAACTAGAAGTCTTGTGTAGCTATACTTTTAAAGCTGAATTATATCAAAGGTCCAGTTTTTATTAAGGAAATATATGTTTACTGTCTATTGTTAAGATTAGATTAAGTTGGAAACAATACAATTGCGACTTGAAGGTATGAAATTTTGCATCCAAATAATAGGTCTATGGTTATAGAAATATATTATCAAACTCACCCTTTCAATAAGATATTGAAATATCTTAGATTATTTAGTCTTAGTTTTCGTTTGTAGCAAATCGTACATTCGAAAAGCTTTACTTTTTCATCGATATTAAATAGTTGAACAGCAAAAAATAATTTAGTTGTTCGAGATTTAATTTGATTTAGCAATTACTGTCAACTGTGAATGTGTGTGTGTGAAATATTGTCAACGAGAGTAATAATGTTAAATAGGCACGTGTAAATTTAACTTATTTATAAATTCAGCATAAACCACTAACTATATTAGTTCAAAAGTTCGGTGCTGACAATGTTTTTTGAATATTTTGATAAATAAAACCTACCAACCCTATCTATATCACATTGGAATTTATGTAATCGGGGCTTTTTCTTGTTATTTATAACAGTTATAATAGAACTATTTTATATTATTGACGAACTAGAATTTATTAAAAGTTGATATCGAAAATACCAGTTTAAACAGGAAACTGATAGAATACTGGCAAAGTTTACTGAAGGAGATGGACAAAGTTTTATTACAAGATCTGACAGCCTCTACGTTTTATGTATATATACTTGATATATCTAGTAAACGATATATCATTTCAATTAATAAAATAATGATATGATTTTTAAAAGTGATTCAACGTTAATAAACAAAATTTTGTAGAGCTAAGTAAGTTTTGGTAGAGCTTTGTTTTAGTAGACAAACTCGATTTTTATTTAAGTGTCACTAACTAAATTAACCAATTCTTCAATAAAAAAACAACCCAAAATGGCCAAATATGTATTTAAATCCATAACTTATTTTATTATTTACACGCTATTTACATCTAACTAAATTAAAACCACACTTTAAATATATTCAAAGGGTATGTAACATAATCTCCGCACTACTAAAAGTGGGAGTTGGGGAAGGCAAAACACTAAAAATATTGCGAAGGGGCTAAAAAGTATAAATGACCCGAGCCACGCCATCAAAAACCATGTCGGAAGAAAAGCCATTTGTTCCATGCTTATCGTTGATACCTACAGCTCATTTTTGGATACACTTTAACAGTTTATAACCAGTAAGAAACATCTATAACTTTTGAAATTGGAACACTTTGCAACACTCGATCCACGTGCGGTTAAGAACGCCATCTGAAAGCAAAAGAAGTTAATGTAACTTCAATAAAATTCAGCCATAATTTGATAATTATCAGTAAAGAAATAAATTTAAAAAAAACCTGAGCAAAATAAAAAAAATATCTACCTCTGTTGCGGATAGAACTTGACGCTCGTAAAAAAACATAACAAATTAAAAAGTAACTATCACAAACGAAACGTCAAAGACAATATATGGATTTTAAAGTTAGAGCCACAATTTTGAAATATTCTCATATTTATATGGACAAAAAGGGTTGCATTTATACTTGAAAAATCATATACCTGAAATGTTTCGTTCACGAGTACAGTAAAAGAAAATTGGCTTTTAAATTTTAAGACGCATTTTTATAAAAACCTCCTTCAGAGTTTGATGAAAATTCGAATTGGTCCAGCCATAGAGTTCTGCGCTTATTAACATATTTTGCGATTCATTAATATCATAAAACATAATCGTAACTACGAATTAATGTTATTAGATCATCATATCTAAGTTTGACACAATTTCATGTACACAAATATTTTACGATAGAATTGAATATAAGATATCACATGTTCTAAATCGAAGTTTTATGTTTGAAAAAATCTGCACATAGAAAAATAACTCAATAACATTAGTAAGATTTTCTTCTTGAACTCTGAAGATTGCTGAAAACTACTAGGTTTAAATTTTAATGATGTCGCCAAATTGTGTCATAAGATACTGCTATACTGACCAGAGTCGTATTTGGAGCAATCAAGTTTTTTCAATACCACGTCCAGAGTACAGATTTAAACTTCAACAAGTTTGGTGTCGTACAATTTTATCTCTAAGTACAGCATTAATATACAATAACGAATATTGCATTTTAAATGTGATTTGTGGATTGAAGCCAAAATCAAAAACCTATTTCTGGCGTTTGGCATAAAAATTTTATCGATTGACATTGCACAAAGACATCGCCGCCATATAAAATTATTAATATGCAATCTGTAATATATTTTAATATAGATTAACTCTTAAAACGCATAATTCTCTATTTGTTTTAAAGGAATTTGCAAAGGCCATTTATTATTTGTGTGAAGTGGTTTAAAATAACTTTATTACGCGTCAAAGTTTTAAATGCAACATGATATACTACGCAATGTACATTACTCATACACTATTAATTACGTGTACTTTATAAATATGTTAATAGTTCTGTTTTAATGAATATATTTTTGATAATATTGTTATGTTACTGTTATTAAAACAAAATTATGAATGCTCATTTATTATTATTATTTATTCTTTCGGGATACTTTCTTTCTTTTAATATTATCGAATTACACGTCATTGTGACCTTGACTTAACTATAACTCCATTATATTATCAAGCTATTTATTACTTTATTTGACATCAATTCCGCATCATTTAAATAAAATTTTAATATGTATTGGTGGGAATGACGTGGTAGTGACTCGTTTCCTTATGGTTGTCGCTTTGTGATAACAAAAGATTATTGAATAAAAAATATAATTAGTTTAGTCTTTAAATAAACTTAAATTTGGCGGCAAATATCAGTATCTTATCAGTTTTACTTCAAAGGCTGATAACCCTTTATAAGATATTTCAATGTTTTGATTCTTGTTACAAAACAATCTCTAAGTTTATATAAACAAAATAAATTATGCTAACCGATGCATGCAGGTTCGTTGGTATTCATTCAGAGGTCATGAAACACGTGGTCAATTCAAATTATCACTGTCACTTTCAGGTCACTAAGTTATTTTGGTGTGGTCTAAATGTATACTGCGTTGTAAACCGAAGTGGCATAGCGTGTGCGAGCGCAACCAAAGGTTTCGACATCATAAGGCGAGGGTCGTCAGCCTTTTTCAGTGTATCTCGTTTACACGTGCAATAATGCGTATAAGTTGGACAGAGCACGGTGTATTATTCAATGCAACTCAACCAATAGTGGTTGACCTTCTTGCAGCACCATTACTGCTAAGCTCGTGTTTTGCAATCAACTCCTTGAGCCACATTTTGTGTGTATGATTTATGTATGCAACATTAAAGGCTGAACATGGCTTCCTACACTTAACATCATCATAGATCTGATCCTGGAACTTTTGCTTCGTGGTATAAACAATACTCGCAGTAATATAATGATATTATTAAGTGTTTATAATTACATATCAATTTAAGTCTTTTGTGTGGCAATTAATTTAACAAATATAGAAGCGGTTAAAAAGTTTTATAAGTTGTAATAATTGTTAGCTATGCAACAAAATAAAATGTTTCAAATCGTGTTTTTTGTCTGACTGCAACTCACGATTACATTTTTTTTGTTACACAGATACATATATTTTAAAACTTTCAAATAAGATAACATTACGGCTGATCAATGTTGTAACAATAGGATTTGGTAAGTAGGTGAATATTGCGAAACAATAGACATTCACGTAATGACTAAGTTCTTGTTTGTTTCCTTTTTTAATGGGATTCCTTTCTTAACAAAAATAAGGCTGTTCTAACATTCATGTGTAACAATTAATGTTTAAATTATCACTGAATAGTTAATAAAATCGCTGTAAGCGCTATTTTATATATATATATATATATATATATATCGAGTCACAATGTTATTTACCATACTCCTCCGAAACAGTTTGACAGATTTTAATCGGCTACTATTTATTTTTTATACCCCTAAATGTTAAGGGTAGTCCACGCCTATTTTTTTAAAATTTTTAGATATTTTCTTATGATACAGTATTAAAAAATTACATACAACCCCTAATTTTCTACCCTCTACGATCAACCCCTAATGTTTTTAATATAAATGATGTACATGGCAAAACGATGTTTGCCAGGTCAGCTAGTAAATTAATATAAATGATAACTTTAATAAGGGTAAAAGTTTACGTTATATAACCGTACGATTGCGAAAATGCAAATGAAATATAAAATGTCATTAATAATATACAGATTTATTAGTGTTTAGGCTTTTATCCTATTATACATGATTTGTATTTGTGTCAAATTTATAGCGTCATATTTTTGTGTATTTTTAAGCATATTGTAAGTAAGTGAAATAAAAATGTTTTAAATAAGATGTCGTTTGATAGAATAGCTTTCATTAAGTTAATGATAATATTGACTTAATATTATTATTGTTATTGATAAATATTACGAGCTGATATATACTTATCACTGGTCAGATACAAGATACTGCATACAGTTGAATGAGACATGTTTTAATTTTTAGATAAGAAAATTAAATACAATGAAATATGTCTTTTCGTTATTGTTGAGAGAATATCAGAGTCCCATTTTGTAAGCCATATTTAAGTAAAGTTGATTCTATACAATTGAACTTAAAATCTATTTTATTCACCTATGTATAGTAAAGCAGTTGTTAACCAATAGAGTAATATAGTCTACCGAGATAAAAATTTATAATAAGTGTCAGTTATCGTTTCATATTTTTCTTAATTATATATCTCTCGGTGTTTGCTTCTTAATGTGCAATTAGTTGTTGTTTCTTTATTTTATTGTAATGCCTGTTGGCCCGTTACATTAACTAAACAAATAGTGTAATAGGCCATTCATATACTTGAGACAGTTTTGCAGACAACATTAGTAATAGGTTTAATGATTTTCCTCTTTCGTTGTACAGCCTGTAGATAAACTGTCAAAAGCAACGAAGGTATAAATAACTTGGATTCGGATGATACTTATCCTCACTCGAACCCTAACTTGATTTATGAAAGGAGTAGTATCGCAATGGGAGTTTTAATTTATTTATTCTTCTTCCAGTGTTTTAGTAGATATCTACGATATAGTATGAAAACTCTATCTGTATTTTACGGGTTAAAAATCTATGGTTTACGGTACAATTTACGTGAAATATATATAAATAGGTTATGTAAATCAATGTTGGTATATATATTTTGGTAAGGAACAGGACGTCACATACCTATATTAGAAAAATCATTATTTAGATACAAAAAGCTCCTCTTATAATCTCAGATTTAGGGTTCCGATCGTTTCTCTAGCGTATAAACAAGTCGGTAATCGGCCTTAAGTAACCATATTATTTCGCCACAAATGAAACCTAAGATAGATAATATATCCAATATACCCCCAGCCACTAAGGTGGTGATTTAATAATATACAGATATAAATAACTGTACGAACGATCTCTTTATTTAACTCATATAAAACGAACATGTTTTCTTGTATACATGATTTAGAAAGGTACTAAACAGATATTCAAATACCAGTTTCATTGTCGTTATTGACTTTAGCCTTGAAATATTTCTCATTAAATGCTAGCAAAGGACTTTATCTGACCTTATAACAAAGCAAAGTTTAAACAATAATTAAAACATGTCCTTGCTCAATGGATAGTAGAAGCTAGACAAACCGAGTACTTTTTAAATTAATGTAATTTTAGTAAAAAAGTTTCTAGCTATAAATTAATGTATATTTTAATATAATCGTATAATTTTATTACGTTTTTTTTACGTTTACAGTACGTTTAAAGTTTACAGTAATCGCTAACTATCTATGTATGAAGGTTAAAGGTGTTGACACTAATAATATTATTCTTTTTGTTACAAGGTTGTTGGCCGATGGCATCTATAAACATAATAAAAAAATCTACCATAGCTGATACTTACATCATCCAAAGATAATCCTCCGTCTTTGTGTTCTGCTTCTGAACTGTACCAAATTGAGATCCTAAAATATAAAATACTTGAATATATTTTCGTATATTTTTTTTAACTACTGTACGAAGCGAGAGAGGGAGATCCTCTTTTCATTAGATATTTCGTTAAAATTCGCACAGTATTAGTTTTAGTTTGACCAAAATTTAATATACAGCTGACTTTATGTTTTATATAAACAAAATACAACAGAAAAAGCACACAAATGCACAGCGTGACTTGATTCACGCATTCGGCAATATAAAAAAGAAATCACTTTAGGTTAGCTATTCTACATATTTAGTGCAATGCTATGCGAACTCATTGCATTATTTTTATTATTATCGAAAATGTAGGATATTTTAAAAATATGCTTAAAAATGTATTTTAACTAGCTATCTCATTTTATTTTTCTTTGAAAGTCGCTTTCTGCTTGGCGTGAACTTGTTTGAGATTTGATAGTTTGGTTGCAATAAAGAAACAAGATAATAAAAAGATGTTGTCAACTCACCAGACTCAGTTGAAGTAAAAGAACAATTTGATGTTACACTATTCTCACTGTTTGTTCTTTGCCTTGAATTAAAAAATACATTCCAAGGATTATAATTATTATTAACCTTACTTTCATTCTTAGCTTGTATTTCTTTGTTTGGCGAATCCATCACGATTTTATAATAATTATTACTTTTATGGAAAATCACAAGTGTTATGAAGTGTTACAAAAAATTTAGAAACTGTCATATGTCTACGCCAAGCGGACACTAGCCGGCAAAGCGAGCCAGCAAAACATTGTTTTGATACGATAGTGCACGATGTTCTACGGAAATAAACGAAGTTCTGTTTACTAACAATGGACTTTGTACCACTGGCTGATACCAACGTAGCGCTTCTACAGCTAGATTTAGGGAAATATTGGATCTGTTAGCGCTTAAAATAAAGCACAAAGCACTTTATTAAAACGAACTTTATTTGGATAATAAAAATTTATGTTTTGTATTCTATTGCTAATTGGTTTCAGATGACATATTGCGTTATTTACAAGAAAACGGTCACTTATAGCGCTTATTTTATTTGTTCAAGCACTTTTGTAATCAAGAGTTGGCAACACCGACACCATTGCCATGTCTCGTATGTAGCGTAACAGGTAAAAGCCACCGTGACGGTCATGGTTTATAGAGATCCTGCTTATACGTTTTCATAATTGTATTATGTTGCTTTATAAGGATTTCGGATTCAAACTAACATTTTATACTTTATAATTTTTTTAGCAAAAATCATGAATGAGATTTTGCTAAGATTTGTATAAAACTAATATTAGTACTTTGCTTTTAAATTTATTCTTGTGACTTTTTTTGTGAAAGCATGGAAATGTGCAGGAGGCACCAAATTGTCACTTACAATGCCACGCCCTAGCAAGTGCCTTGCCGGCCGTTGTTATGCTATTAACTTGACGAACTTTAAGTCAAATTGGTTTGAAAATACTTCTTAATTGCAATTAATTGCACTTAATAGGAAATATGTATTGATTCTTTTTCTTTAAAAATAATATAATATACATACCGAAAAACTATAAATGGATGCAGATATTCATGTAAAAAATAATTCAATGTATCATCGCACATCTGATCATATCCCGAATGCTTAAAGTAGAAGTGGCCATGAAAGATATATCTAGATCATGAAAAGATAAATTCTATGATTGAGCCACGACATAAGATTTTATTAAAGTTGTCATACTTGTTATTATTTATGACAGAAGTTGTCATTCAGTTTCAAATTAGTGTCTTTGTTTTCAAAGCTTGAAAGAAGCCCTTTATTTAACTGAAACGACATGAAGATCCCTTACGTCGTTTCACCAAATACTCGTAATGCATATGCCACCGCTCCCCTGCTGCATACATCATTGGGTGAAAGCGGTCGCAAGTTGGTTCCTGAAGACTTTGAATGGGACGACGGTTTTACTCCGGCACCTCTAACATTCTACGCAGCTTTGGCACTTTCACGAATCTTTCACCGAATTAATCCTCTTCACAGAATCCTTCAAAAAGATGTCGATATACTTATGGACTTATATCCTGCAACTATACCATTAAAATTCAGTGTCCCTTACATAAAGGTGAATATTGATGTGTGACGATAGTAATAGTTATGTATAATGGCTTCAATTTGTAATTTCTTCCAGGATGAACAATACTGGAAGCGATCATTCTACTCAAAATTCCCGGAACGCAAAGAAATTGGTGTATCGTTTTGGAAAGGAAAATATTTGTCTGCTTGTCTTCAAGATTACCTTGAAAATATAAAGCCTGATATTTTTATTGAAGAAGATGCGGTTGTACTGGCTTCTCTGGTAAATTATTATTAAAGTTCTTATGAGTCCTATTTATTTCTTAAACAAGCAGGGTATTAATCTGCCCCGTTTGTGGCTACTCTACTATTTAAAACAACATGTTGTCTTCTACAGTTACCTCCCGAATGAATATAACCTTATATAAATATTAAAATGATCCTTTTAGGTGAGTCCATACATTTACGAATTAAGTCTCAATCAACTGCAAATGATAAGACAACCAAAACCAGCCTTGCCATCAGAGGAAGTGGAAGATACGTGCGAGTTTAGTGTTACTAAAGTTTACGATCATATACCTTTGGAACCAGTTCTAATGAAATTATACAACCTTCAAGAAATATCTTTAGTATTTGGCATCAATAACTTAGCTGAAGAGTATATGACAAGGTATTTTGAGTTCTCACTCGCTGACTGTGAGTCTCTTTGTCGAGGTCTTGAGTACCTAACGAATTTAAAAACATTCCGCATCAATCGGAGTAATCTAGATTGTTCTAAAGTTAAATTGATTCTTCAGAATCTAGTGAAAAAAGACTGTATAGAAGAATTAGACTTTAATCACTGTAAAATCGGTGACTACGGTATGAAAGCTTTGGGTGGTTTTATTTTTATACATAAAAACGTGAAGAGAGTAAGAATTGCAAATAATAGATTTAAAGAGGTTGGTGTGCAAGGAATTGCGTACGCTTTACAGATGAATCCAGCTGCGCCAATTGAACTTTTAGGTAAAATATTCATTAAAATATTTATACATTAACACAATGTCATCATGAGAGTAAAAATATATATTTAATCAATTCTATATTTTTATTTGAAATAATAAAATTATATGGTGTAGACTTGTGAGTAAAATGATATTAAATTGCTATTTATTAATTATATGATATTATAAACATGTTAAATATAAGAGTGTAACCTACCTACTATTGTGTTTATCGTTTCAGATTTTAGCTTAAATCCCATGTCTTTGGAATGTGCAACAATTTTTGCGGCAGCTTTCGTCCGATGCAAAGAAAAACCGCAGACGTTAATTGTCAACTCCTGTGGATTCTCTGGAGCTTCAGCTGAGAAGGTCAGGCAGGAGTACAATTTTGTGAAGTCTTTAAACGTTATTGCATGTAGTCAGGACATAGGACGACAAATCGCAGACGTCAATTTTAGCTTGAAACTTTTTTTATTTATTTTATTGATTAAAGCTTGCAAACGCTCAGCACACTGAGACTTTGGCAAAAGAAACACAATATACAATTTTTAATCTGTTAATAATACAATTATTAAACAGAACAAGTATTGAACAAAACAATTAAAATTACAAATTTTGAAGTGTATGGGGCAACTAAAGCTTTTATAAAAAACTTCATAAAAACTCACATTCGCAGTTTGGTTTAAACTCGTAAGTCTAAAAATCCTCATTGGCTATAAAACAGTTTCGCTAAACACCGCAGTAAACCTTTCAAGGACGTTACCTCTTGATTTGCGGATACAAAATAAAAAAAAAGGTTTGCAAAACATAATGCTACCTGCCATAAGGGTAGAAAAAAAACTAGTTATGCGAACACATCACAATCAGCGCAGGAGACCAAGATCGACTGCGGGTTGTTAAGCAATATGGAAGATCTTGCTCGAAGCAAGGGCGGTGCAGCACTGATATTCACGGATGGTAGCACCAGGTGGTTTGGAATGTATCAGGACGGCAGCAATATATCCAGCTTTCATCACCTGTGAACCTCATATTCTCGCGTTAGGTTCAATATCACATGTAAAAAGAGTTTTAGATTTGTCGCCAATTCACAAAAACAAATGAAGAATGAATGCAATATACTAAATAAGGTTTCTAACTAGCCAGTTCTTAATATTTTCAGTGTTACACGTATTGTCAAGCCCGAACGATAGAAATATACATGATCTCTTTTACTATATAAATAGATAATTTATTTATGAATTACATCAGAATGAAACATATGTGATGTTTTCCACCAACAGGTTGTTTTGTTTAAAATTTTTATTGCCTGTAGCACAGTTTTACTCAACATAGCTGGAATTTTTGCCAGCGCCTTTTAATAAGACCTTTATTTTCAGATGGCTGGAATTTTAAGTCTTAACCGAGGTCTCACCAGATTGGATATGGCTGCCAATAATTTATCTGGGGAAGCCGAAACAACACTTATAAGTGCCTTGGAACAAAACAAGAAAGTGCTGAGGGTCGATCTACGAAGAACACGTAAGTGTCAATCAAACTTCTGAGGAAGGAAAAATTTACAATGAGATTATATAATTTAAACGTCAAAGTTTTGCAAGAGGCGAAAGCAATCAGAAATATTTTATGGTATTTCTTTCAATTTGAAAAATGATAAAAGTTCGCTTGTTGAAGTGAACTTTTTTAAAGTTCTAATTAAGTTACACCTACTGAAGTGGGTCACCGTTTCTGTCCACGTATACGTGTACCACAATAGGCCTGCTAATCGAAAAAAAGATACTTTATGGCGAACAGCATACCATATCATCAAATTACTAACTTTGTAAGAAACAACAAATTTGTGCATATAAGCGATTTTTGTTCTTACTTATTTATAGCGAACATTTCAATTTTTGTTATTATGAACCCTTTTTTACTTATTAATTACTTTAGATATATCTGACGAAACACAAAGAAAAGTCGATGAGCTGCTGGAACGCAACAGAAGTCTAGTTGGGCAAGAAACTGAAGCGAGTGATGAAATACCACCACTGTTTCTTAACGAACCCGAGTACCTTATATGGGAATACAATCCAAATAATCCTGATTATATTCCTGGTAGGTACCCAACGCGAGTTCCTGAGATATAATTATTAAAGTATCTTGGATATGTTCGAATTTTGAACCTTTAATATTTGTTTTGATTTCATATGCTTTTAGAAAAATATATAAGAAGTTTTATATAATTGTTTCATTCACAAAAAGCACAAGTTAAAGATATCAATTCGTTTACTTAATACTATATAATTTTTTTTTTTCTCTACGGTAATTTGCAATCAGCCCTAAGCCTATGAGCGAATTTGTTCTGTAGTACTATATAATATAATTAAGAAAAGAAACGTAATTTAATAGTTGCATAGTCTGATCACGTAGGAATCGAACAAAATAATTGTTCAAAGAAGTAAATACTTTTTTGTAATTAATGGTGTTTGCAAAGCAATTCACAGATTCACTAATTACAATAAATGGCTGGTCAGGTTCTGATGATAAATTAACGCCTAAAGATAATTATAACAAATGTTGCGTCTACGATAATTTATCATTTCAGTACTGTTTGAGCTCTAGTGATAACTAAAATATATGAAATAGTAGGTAAGATATAAAAAGATAATCTAAATAGGTTCTGAAAGGTTCAGAAGTAGGACCCCCAAGTGTAATTCCAGCTGTATTTGTTTTTGATCAAAAGTGGTCTTCATGCGTTACACATAATAGCTATAATATCTTATTTGGAAATTTAATTAGTGCCTGATATAGTTAAAATGCAAATATTTTATCCACCCTAATGCTATCTTCGGATTAAAATATCCATAAATTCACTTTTGATAGCATTTATTTGACGGGATGCAAGTTTTTTTACACCCGCAAAAAATTGCAATCTTATTTGACAAACCACCATAACGATTGAGATTGGATTTATATAAAAATGGCACCTATCGCACTTAGGATATATCATTAATTACGACTGACGTGAGGGTGTGATGAATTGAAATAAAAATACGTGAACTACATTCATTATAGAACATCTATTTATATTATTATTTCCTATACAATTTTCTATCCTCTTAGGCAATGGACTCAGATGAAATCGCGTATTTTGGTCTAATATATAACCACTTATTGGATGTAATTCATCAAGAACAGATAAAAGAGCCTACCTTATTACGTTGTAACCGATTTAGTAGATTGCGGCCATTACCGAAGGAGGCTTGAATTGTACAGATTTGAAATCAGTAGTCATAAAATCTGCGAAATTCTACCTGTATTTTACAAAAAGTATATTATATAAAAACTTCTTGAACACATGAAAAATAATATACTTACTTTAAAATTATAATTATTTTGGTAAGACCCTCTCGACTCATTAGGCAGTCATCAATCCCTATTCTGATTACATGGGACAGGTAGAGACGGAACGGAACATGGGTTACAGAAATTCAATTCAGATAAAAGAGATACATATAAACCACGTATCAGATCATTGATAACATATCTTCAGTATATGGATACTATCCATTCCCTTAACTTTGACGATATAAACTTAGAATAGCTCATTGTGTGTTAGCTGTCTCAAATAGTTTTTTGAGCTTTAGATAGATGTATTTCAAGGATTACAAATTTTAAAACCCAAATGAGTGGGAAACAGATTGTATGTCTTAATTCATTTTTTACATTTCTTCAATTCGTAAAACACACGTTTGAGATCCCTTGAGTAATAAAAGTGTTGCAACTATGTTCTTAATATCCTCATGTTTACCGGAGCAGTTAATGTACTCACTTCCACTTGGAAAAATATAACAATCTGTCGAGCTAACGTGTGAGTCACACGATCGTTTGAGTAATACAGTGTATTAAGGCTTTATTGAAAAGTTACGTTGGATAAGCTATCTTTAATAGTTGTATAATAAGTTATTTCTCATGTGAAGTGTCGCCTTGAACTAATAACGGTTGAGAAAGAAATACTCGGCGTAGAAAACTCTTCAGGTTTTTTTTTTAATTTTTAATAAAGCCGCTTTAATTTTACACTGTAAAAAATTTACATATGAAATGGGTATAATTTTGTTATTATGCTCTTATTTTATCTTATTGCTATTATGCAATAACAAAATTATCGTTTCTTTGTGTTCTGAATTATGGACTCTTTTTGAGTAAAATCCTTATTGCCTTAAATCCTGATTTTTTTTTCACCGATATCTGTTGTTAGCTTTCTTCATCCAATTCTCCCCAGAAACCTTAACTAAGTCGTCAGTCCATCGCTTTTGTGGTCTTTCCACGTTTCGTTTTCCAGGAGGTCCCGTCCAGCGGGTGACTTCGGCGTTTCATCTATTATCCGTGCACCTTGCAATATGGCCCTTTTCCATATCACTTTTTCACCCTGTTGTAGTTACTTTGAATTTACTTTACGGGTTTAGCGTTACAATTCTTAAAAGGCCGGTAACGCACTCGCGAGCCCTCTGGCATTGAGAGTGTCCATGGGCAGCGGTATCACTTAACATCAGATGAGCCTCCTGCCCGTTGCCCCGTTTTTATGAAAAAAAAAGTTTTTTCTTTGAAGAACTTTGCACTCCTTTGACATATCTACGTAAATTATTTAAGTTTTTTATACATATATGAATTTGACGAGATGTATACATACCAAAACTAATTTCATATTCAATTTCCTATGTAGTGAATAACATATGGATATAAAATAGTATTTATAACCATACGTAAATAAAAGATTTATAAAATATATTTCTGTAGAAGTAATTAAAAACTCTTTAGAAATGATAATGTTGTGCAACTCAAAACTGATTTACGAAGAATTAATATAGAGAAACTGCCTTCCGTCAAGTCGTGTATAAACACGGCATCATTATTTCATGCGCCCGTCGAATGTATCCCCCAGCAATAAAAACCTGTAACGTAGGTGACACACAGTTTTCTTTTTTTGATATAACGTGGGTGGAGAGTGCTTAGTCTTTTTAATATAATGTAAGATGCTACAAAAAGGGAGAACATAATAAAGTCATCTCGTACGTAGAAACCGTAAAAACAAGCTACTCGAACATTTAACAATATCCTTACATATTATAAAATGAAAACCCGGCCGCGTTTGTGTAGAAACAGTTTTTATACCACGAATAATTACTATACGACCATTAAAAAGGTTTATGTCAATAAATTATTATACTTTAATGTACTTCGACTAAAATTCAACGATTAATGTTGATGAGGTTGCAAAATTATACACGAAATCGATTTGGACGGAAGCTACTTAAGACCCTGTGCATTAATTTTTGATATTCATTTACAAATTCTTAATACCTCATAATTGAAGTATACGCGCAGCTGTTACATATTTTTTCAAACAATTTATTTGCGATTCTACAGAACCTTCGTAAATCCAGTGAGAATTTTCTGAATAATTTAATCATTTGTAATCTGGAATTGTGACCAAGTTTACGGGGCATAGAATGAAATACTCTGGAATTACAAGTAATATTGTAAGCGTAATGTTTTGTTGGTAATAATTATCACAATTACTCTATAATTCTGCATTAATTGGGGATTCTAAATTGAGTTAACTCAAGTTGCTCTTGAGTGAAACGGGTAAACATTTGCTTTTTAAGAGTAATTTAGCTCAAAATACCTAAAGTAAAAATATCATTAGTAGAGCGTTCCAATTCTAAAAAGGCTGACAATGAATGCAATCAGAAGATATGCCTCCGTTTAGTGTGCCGAAAGGCACGTTTAGTATTTTCTAGAAATTTTTATCTTTTTGCGAGTGAACTGCATTATCAAGCATGCATTGCATATTGCATATTACTGCTTACATCTTTAATCCATTTCTTTATTTCATTTAGCATTTTTCACCAGCAGCAATTAGGTAATACTCTTATCATTAAGCCCAGTTATTTAAGCTCACTTTGGGGGCAAAGTGATGGGGTGATTTCGAAAATTAGAATCGTTAAAAAACTACATTGTTTTACTAACTCACTAACATATCAAAAGATCTGTGTCATACTTCATGAAGTCCTGCACCTATACCGGTTTAAAAAAATGAAATAAAAGATTTTATTATGCCATACTTTATAAAGTACGTACAACACAGACCGCAGCTTAGAATTTTGTTACTGTATGTACATATTATTGTTACGAGCTAGACGATCGGATAGAAAACGCCGTAGATTTCTTCAAGGGTTTATTTTCAATTAAATCTATGAGGAATTTGTTTACACTAAAAAACCAGTCTTCATAACAATATTATAAATAATTTTTGTCAATGTTATAAAAAAAATAGAAGACATGAAACAGGTTTTATAATTTATGTGAAGCAACATGACTAACCTCCCAAACTTTTTTTTTTTATAGAACCGGGGGCAAACGGGCAGGAGGCTCACCTGATGTTAAGTGATACCGCCGCCCATGGACACTCTCAATGCAAGAGGGCTCGCGAGTGTGTTGCCGACCTTTTAAGAATTGGTACGCTTTAGATAACGGGTTTTAATTATCATATTAAAAGTTGGTATGTCATTGGTATGTCTTGAAACTCAAGCGATATGCAATGGAATATTGAAAACACTTTTATCAAAATACCATGAATTTTCTAAAAGAAAATTATAAAAGCTAAATTAACAAATCGAGGAAAAGGGTTTTTAACAAGTTTTTGCTCTGAGCGTATAATCGTATTATGATGTTCAAAGGGAGAAAAACGTCTCTCATTATATAGAAGATTATTATAATGAAAGGTACGCTTAATATCCTTCAATCTAGTACGTGATCCACAATAGTATGTGACGCGAGCTATTCACGTTGTCGCGATTGTCACAATGGGTGAATAAAGCTTTGTAATTAACGATTAATCATTACTAGGATGCGATTTCTTTATTTATATAGCCTATATGAATAAAGAATCGCATCCAGTTTTCGCTTCCATTGCACAGATTGAAACCCCGACAAAAGAATCATTGTTTTCTAGAAGACACAACTATAAGAAAACGTCTATTGTCGAAGTTACACCAATGTCGGATTTGCAGTCTTGGCCCCCTTACGCGCTTAGCCATGTCAGCAAAGATAACATTTATAGTGTATATACGTACAAGTTTTACATCTTTTATCGATATCCAAAATAATAACTGATGGTTCGTTACACTCTTTATGGTTTTCTCTAGTTTTTGGTTTTGTTTTAGAATTTTATTTGTATGTGCTCTAAGTGAATGTCATGTTTGCCTCTAAGTGCTTATCACATTAAAAATTGTATTTTGTCTTTGTTTTTACCAATGTATCAGTGTGCCAAGCGTTGGCAAACTTTATCAATAAAAAAAATAAAAATTATTAAAAGTTTTAATTTTATTAGCGATGAGATTATCATCGCTAAATTAAAAAGATTATAGGACACAAAGTGGTGTCTAGCATAATGTGCGCGAGCCTTTGGTACTTTGGCTTATCTAATGTTTTTATTGTATATCATTAGTTTTGTCACGTTTAGGTACAAAATATGTGTCCACCCCAGGGATGTGACATTGATTGCGTGATTAGCACAAAATGAAATATGTAGTAGGAATACTTTAGTAAAAGATACAGTTATAGTCCACTTTGAACTTTACTAAATCTATTTTGAAGATCAAATACGTGTCTCTATTTTTGAATTCGTGAACATTGGGTTTCTGTGGAAATGGCAAAAAAAAAAAACATTTTAATTTTATACTTTATTTCTTATACATGTAAATTTTATTGTTTAACAGCACATTTAACATTTATACTAAACAATATTTACAGCTTAATATATTGACAAATATTTGTATAATACATTCTTTGTTTATTATTAATAACTCATATAAAACATTTGAACGCTTTAAAATTATCCATTAAATACAAGTTTCACGAGAAAGTAAATAAAAAATCACTGGAAACAGATATCGTTTTACATCAAAGCTATTTATTTATTACTACCATATCATTAGAATATCTTTATACAAATACCACAATCTTTCAATTGACTTAAGAATTTACTAACAACAATACGCTTATAACTACCATTAACTGTTGGCACGCGTTTGGCAAAAAATAATTACCTGTAGATTTCAAATTGAGATGCTTTCTCACGGGCTTTCACACAGAACGTATCGAGCCATATTGAGCCCTAAGCAGGGTGTTTTAAGGGTGTATTTCCAACGTGTACATTCTTGAGTTGCGGCAATAGTATTGCACCCGTAGCCAGAGTGGTTACCAAAACAAAAACTGCAAGCAACGCTCGGTCCGCAACGACGGCCACCTGAGAAATTAAAAGCTTCCATGTTTCTCTTCATTTCACTTTAAATTACGTTTTATTTCTATTAAGTTGTTGAAGTGAAGATAAACTGTACTGATTTTCTTTAATTAACTTTGATTAACTACTTATGATTAAGGCATATGTTTTAATTATTCTCAAGTAAAAAGTAGATATTTACTGTGATATATATAGAAACTGCTGCAAATAAATGATTTGAATAAAAAGCCATCGAGGTTTGTATCATATACGTTATTACTTATTTTGACTTTGTATAACTATTGATAAATCATTAGATACAGTTTTAAGTGGTCTTAGTATACAGTGAAGTTAACCTAAATATCCATGTATTAAGAGGGAATTATCGTTTCGATACAAGATAAAGTGAAGTGTTCGTTAAGGGTTCAATTGGATTAGCTGCAAAGTGCCGATAACCCTAATTAAGGCCGCTGCATTGGAAAAACCTTTCGCTATTTCCCTCAAATTGCTTTTTGCGGCATTTCACATATGCACAAAGCATATATGTATTTAGCTTGTGATTTTAAACTTCGCTCGTCCACATTTTATACAATCGACAGTTATACTTACAAACATTTCATTCAACCATATTTTAAATGAATCATCAGAGAATATTGTCATCATTATCTTAATTAATTAGTTAAACCGTTGTTTAATTTGTTAAAGTTAAAACAAGGTCACAACTTGGTAGAAATACAAAAAAACATAAATTTATAATTTTAGGTTGGAAATTTTTTTTTCTAACTCTACGAGAGATAGGTTTGTAAAAACATACTCACCTGCTTCCACTCAAGGTTAGCACGTTCCAGTCTCTCATTGGCTGCCACGCGTTGCTCGTGCCTTGTGGTTGCCTCCCGTATAGTGCAGCCACAGCATACGCAGCGTGGACAGGCGCCGATACAACCCATGGAAACTACGTCCCCAGTTATTCGGCCAGGAGCTGGACCCAGGTTCATTTAAATGCTTTATTAATATCACAGTAGGTATAATTATAGACCGCAATTTCAAAACGTAACTTTTTTCATCTCATACCTAAGGTTAAGTCCGTCATCTTTCTGCATATGTGTCATAATTTATTTTATTTTATTTCTTTACAGAGAAGTAAGTCCTCAGCCTAATAATGTCTCAGTCTGTAATTTTTTGGTCTATGACACACCGGTTTCGTCTTTATGTTTTGTTCACAGTATTGTTTGTGCAACAAGTTTACAAACTTACCTGACATAGACCCAAACTCGCACGAGAGGAAGTAAGAAAATTTCATTGCGTCACTATAATTTTGTTTATTAAGTTATTCCTATATAAACATAAAGTAATCACGAATCTTAATACATCATATAATTGTATAAATTATTAGCTAAAGAAATTGTTTCGATTTCGGTTTGTATTTATGCTCCAAATGCCGGAAAGCCATTTGTTTGAACAAAGGGAGATTGGATTGGAACAATTGCTTATTTATTAACCGTTACAAATGAAGTCCTAAATAATACTTCAAACTTGAGCTTATTATATTCTGTATGCTATAATTATTCCTTATTATCCTAATGTTAAGTATCAATTACTTTGTGGAGAAACTTCATATTTCATCAAGTTGAGAAATTAACGAGTTAACGTCTGGAAAGTTAATTTGCTTTAGTTTATGTGCTTCGAATCAGAGAAGTAGATGAAAATCTTTATTTATTATATATAACTTACTGAGATGATTGTGATTGTGCCGAGAAAAGCGTGGAGATGATGAGGGAGCTGAACCCTCGCAGTTTACTTCTGCCTTCAGCCTTGATCCCGTTCTCGGGTTCACTTGCACCCCACCTCCCGTTGTTACCATGCTATCCGACTGTAAATCAACAAACTCCTTACAACCTGAAGTACACTATAATGTAATGTGCCTTTCTTCAAATGTATTGTTAGTATTATAATATATCATTTATATATCATATTTATAACATATAATTTTAGCATCGGAATAATGGGCGTTGAGATATCGAATGACGTTCAGTTTACCGAGCTTTCTGGAAATGTGAGTGTCCATGGGCAGCAGGTGAGCCTCATGCACGTTTGCGTCCATACATTACATACATTAAAAAATATATATATTATTAATATATTTTAAGTAAGTAATTTAAGTAACGTATAGTCCTAATTACTTTGTCTATGCTTCCTTTGTCTTAGTAGATAGTGTAGTTTAAATATTGAACAACGTGACCTGAGAAACCGAATTCATTAACATACCTTGTTTATTTTGATCGTATTCAGGTCGTTAGGAGATAAATATGTTAAAGTGCCATTCCAAATATATCTAGGGATTTTCAGTTCAATACGCTTTAATGATACGACAATAATGCTCATCTGTATGAAAATTGCTTTAGGCTGTACAGAGTTTCTAATATAAATAATTAAGCATGTTATTTAAATATGATAATTTATGTTTCAATATATTCACTTCCTCACATTTTAAAATGATTCTGTAAACGCCCTAGATATTATCGTAAGTAACTGTCAGTGTAGTAAAACATAAATAAATAAATAGTGCGTGGAGTACCTCCGTGCGGAATAAGTCAAACTTTGTAATGTGGAACTGAAAATAGGAAGGGGTAGAAATAAAATTTTAGTGAAATCATATTATTTCTTTAAGAAAAACTTTATAAACATTGCTAAATTCACAATTCATCGCATCTTTATAAATGAAATAAAGAAAATTATAAATTAAAATAGAACAACAAGTAGGTATAAATTTCCCGACGCTCACACTGTTTACTTGGCTGCATAGAAAGAACCACCCGCATGTGCTTGGAATCTACCGACTCACTCTCCTACTTTCTTCCTTTGTATATCTTTCGTTCTCTTTCCCTCTTGCGTTGGAATATTGGACGCTACTCGTTGCTCGGTATACTAAGCGCAAGCCTTCAAATGCCACGCGCATTCACTCCCGCTCTGTCTTTCTCTATTTGCCCTCCCCAGGAGCGTTGAATGTTTAACGCAATAGTGCTTTCATAACGCCTTCATGGTAGTGTTGACGTTTAACACAACCTTGTAGGAAGTCATATTTGAAGTTTCACTACAAATATATATCTACTTTTTTTTTAACAATAATTTATTCTCATATTTATTTAAATACAATTCAAAACAAATAACATAATACATAAAAATATATCTAATAAGTAACCTTAAAATTTAATTATTAAAAAATATTATAAAAAGGAGTCCCTTACTACTTATATCACGTAGGTAATGTTGTGGGATAGGAAACTTTTTCTTACGAACTTTTCTTCTTGAGTTGCTTGTAATGCTAAAGGCTTGATAATGCCTATTGAATAGTCAGCCACCACAGATACTTAACGTTTATATTTAAGCCACTAAAGCGAGCCTACAAAGTAGGCTCGGATCAGCTAGTATAAAAAAAATATTTTCAGCCTTTAAAATATCTTATGATTTTGATGTATAAAGCTTACATCCGAAAACCACAAATATAACATCGAAGTCGTAATATACAAAACTTAAGTCTTATATGATTAATTTATAACAATAAACTTTTGATTAACTTTATGACATCTGTTGGGAACCCTGATAGACAATTCAAAATAAACTTAGAAATTATGGTTGACGCAAAGTTGTGGACTCCGAAGATCTTCAATCAATACCGCAAAGTTCGCAGGTAATTCGGGCAGATTTTTCCATAGCAAACTTCAAAGAAATTTACATATTTGCCCTTCGATATGAAGATTGAATCTAATAATTTGTTTCGTATTCAAAATTTTATACAATTGATAGATTTTATTAAATTGGGATGGCCGGGGCTGTCTTGCGGAAATAATACAATATTTTTAGGCATAAACGTGATCAGTCGAACAAATTATAGCTAATAATAAATATATATTTTTACCTTTGGAGAGTCTGTGTCGAAGTTGATACACAGCATGCGCGCGAGTCTTTGTAGCACGAGTTCTCGTATCACAGCCGGCACCGGTTGCCCTCTCACTCCTCTACGAACAACACTATTATTTACAAACTCCATTCTTGTCTTTATTAATAAAGTAAAAATTCTTTCTAAAAAGTAAGTATTAAAAAATGCGTGTATTAGTAAGACACGTAAGAAGTGAAACTTCTTTATGACCTTATTTTTAGAAAAATGACATATATTGTTTACATTTTAGAAAATTTTGTAACCGAGTAAAACCTCCATCTATTGTAGTGCCGGATCTTAAATCTCTGTTATATTGAGTGATCAAATAATGTATTTTCTTTGTTATGTCGCAAACCGATATTCTAATTACATTTGCAACGAAGCACTTATTTGCGTTTTTGTTTCTCGCGCCTAGTTTCACAATTGCTAGGATTCCAAAGGGCTTCAAGTAACTACAGTTACTTGAAGTAATCCGACTAATTTCAATGTTACAATGTTTCAATGTTGTCGCGAGACCATTCCAATTCAAAACTTTCAATAAAACATCAGATCGAACTTGCGATCGATCAAGCAATTTGTAGTTGGTATTAAATAATTTTAGTTCATACTGTACAACACTGTTTGATAAATTTATTCTGCGTCCTGCGATTTCGGATCCAGTTTATTTATTAGTTGCAAGATTTATTGTTTGCGAAGTTTGGCGCCTAAATCATGTTAGCATAACCGAAAAATGTGACGGTAAATTTTTTCCAATGCCGATAAAGAAGTTTCACTTCAATAACTTGAACTAGGATCCGTTTATTATTCTCCAATTCATCCTTGAATGAGACTAAATCATGTTAATTAAATCATTTTTTAATGATTAGGTCTTGCATGTTGTTAATATTATAACATTATACTGAAGAAATATTTTTAAAAAGAACTATTAGCAAAGTTTAAAAAAAAACTGAAAATATAGAATTAATATATTTTTTTAATTTGCTTTTATCCACGACACTTGAATTATATGACAACCTAGGATTTAATAGCGATGAATAAAAATAATAAGCACTGATGAACATGTCAAATAGGTCTTTAAATATGATCTCTAAAAGAGAGAAAAATAAAAGCAGGTCAAAGCTTTTGGTGACGAAATATTTATTTCAAAAAGTTATGAACTAAAACTTTGCAAGACAAAAATGCGTTATACTGCATCTAATAATATTCATATTATTTATTTTATTAATTTATAATTCTTATTCATCTACCTTGGGGTTCCAGTAAAGTTCCTTTATAAAATATTAACTTAATAAATAAATATATATATATATATATATATATATATATTTATTAATATATATATTTAGGTACACATACAATTAAGTAAAGGAAAGAGAAATTATACTAACATAGAAATACAGAAATAGCATGAAACATAGAAACTACATGAACTAACACTAAAAATAAATTGTAAGAAGTGTAAACTTTAAATACTGAAAATAAAAGGCTTTTCATTTATTCATTTATTCATCTACCTTTGTTTAATGATATCCTGTTTCGGAAACAGAGCAGATATAGCAATTTTGGATCTGTTTTATTTATTATTAAACTATGTAAGCATGAAGTTCGTCGGCATTTAAAAGAAGAAGGCACCATTCAGGAATCGGCGGATGCGATCCCAGAATATTGTACCACTTGAGAAATAAATATAGATAAGTATACGGTCAAATTTAATATATTTATATGACGTGTCCAACTTTGTGTTAGGTGTGCTATAATTTAAATATTTGTTAAAAAGAAGGATTTAAATAGTTTTACTAAGACATAACATTTATTACAAGGAGTTATTTATTTTAAGGAATTTAGAATTAAGTTTGTTTATGGAAGAGCTGGGAACCGGTTTTTTTTTTACTTAAAAGGGTTTCCAAATCTTAAATCTAGGAATGGAAATGTACTTTTTTTATTTTTATTGATAAAGTTTGCCAACGCTCGGCACACTGATACATTGGTAAAAACAAACACAAAATACATTTTTTATGTGACAAGCACTTAGAGGCAAACATGACATTAAAATGATTAAACACTGTTTTATTATTTTATTATTATTATACAAACAAAACTTACCTGTATGATATGTTAAGAGTAACAACTGAGAGGGAAGCTGAAAATGAAACCAAACATGTGCTAACTCCATAGTACAGACCTGAGGAGAGATTTTGACGAATTATATAAGAACAATTATTAAAGTCAATTCGGGGTTCAGTCCGGTACGGTTGAACCTACGGCTTACGAGTTACGGCTTAACCTAGTCGCTCGAGTAGAAACCACTGGCCACCACAACTTTATTTAGTACCTATGCATGATTAAAAAAATATTATTATATTAATAAAAGTGAAATATGTTTACAAAACTTACTTATTAGAGGTGTTTTCTCCGTTGGAGGTAGAGTATCTCTTATGGTCATAAGAAATACTGTCATTGAGAGTAAAGCGCTGATACCCAGTGTAACTTTTTCTCCAGACTCCGAGGGCACGTAGAAGACTAGCAGAGCTGAAAATATCAAAAACAATATTAGTTTTTTTTAATTGACCAAAATCTATCATTGTTTCTGAACTTCATTTTTATTTTAGACATTAAATGTATATTTATGGACACTAAAGGAGCAGTGTTGGCCTAGTGGTTTCAGCGTGCGACTCTCATACCTGAGGTCGTAGATTCGATCCCGGGCGCACCAATGGACTTTCTTTCTATGTGCGCATTTAACATTTGCTCGAACGGTGAAGGAAAACATCGTGAGGAAACCGACATGTCTTAGACCCAAAAAGTCGACTACGTGTGTCGGGCACTGGAGGCTTATCACCTACTTGCCTATAAGATTTAAAGAAAATGATCATGAAACAGATTAAGAAATCTGAGGCCAAGAACTAAAGAGGTTGTAGCGCCACTGATTTATTAATTTTTAATGTACACTAACAGGCTTAATATAACTTTTTAAATTAAAAATATGTAACCTATTTCGAATGCCTTAAAAACGATCAAATAATTAAATAGGTTTAATATTAACGGACGTAATGTTCAACCAACGCCCAAACAATGTAACTCAGTACAGTACATAGTGCATGTTCCAATACAATTTGAAAAACCTTCGAAGTTTGTAGCATTGTCTCAGCAATATTCAAGAACTACACGCTGCGATTTGCATGGTATTATTATAGCTATCTATATGTCCTATACAGCGTTTGTATTTGTATGTAACGTTTAGAAATTTCATATAAAAATAGAAACAGTAATTAATACTTCTTTACCCGTCAGAACGAAATAAAACCCCGATATTTGTTTTTTCAGTTGTAAGTAATTATAACAGAAATGTTACCTATTACTATGAAGGTACAAGCAATTTCCGGAAGTTAAATTAACAACTTACCTATACCATTTATGAGAAGGCAGGGCAGTATCAGATTGAATACGTAGAACATCGGTCTTCTGCGTAGCTTGATAACGTAAGTGATGTCGGGATATGGCTCCACACAGCAAGAGTAATATTGGTTGTGTTTAATGGCCTCGAAGCTAACGAGATCAAACTCACCGTTGGTCTGATAATTCGTAGTATCGCCTGCATCAAATTGTTTCTGGATATCCAGCTAAAATTTATACGCACACATGGTTATTATGATTCCGTGAATGTGTGAAACTATCACAACATTATCCTTAGCAAAAGACAAGTGAAATACGTATTCGTATTTTGGTTTTTATATGTTAAAATGCATTTTTTTAAATGTATGTTCCAATCGTTGGCAAGGATATACTTTTTCTGGCACAACTAAAATAACGGACGACAACCGCAATTTTGACATGAAACAATATTTTTATTTAATTTATAATTATATGATTAATAAATGGGAACATTGTGCTTTTGGCACTAGGTAGATGTTGGAAGAAGCTTGCGAAGTTAGTTTATGAATTGGTTAAGGCACTTAACATTTATTAGGCAAATACACCTAATATTTTTTTAATTATAAAAGAAATATTATAAGGTAACAAATCAAACAAAATATGTACAATATTATATTGTATACTTAATAGATCCGTAAACTTCGTATCTCCTACATATATTTGTGTTAAAACTTAATACTTTTTTTATAAAACACAAATTTCAAAAGGCCGAAGTGACAAAAGACAACAAATATCTTCCAGCTAAGAAGACTGGGAAATTTAATTTTTAGTATATTTCTCTATTATTCTATACGTTTCCCATACATACATACTAACATTAAATATTTAAATAATTTTGTCCATAAATTAAAATACAACAAGGATTCAAATTAATTAAAAGGACATTAAAGTAAATCAAATATTCGAATATCTTGTGACCTTTTCTTTTATATTAAGCCAGAAATATCCCGGGGATGTGTACATACTTACAAACTGAGTTTACAAACAGACTGTTAGTATTTTGTACACTTGAAACGATCTCTTCAGAAATATTATATTATATTATATTATATTATATTATATATTCATTTGGGAATATATAATATAATAGACCAACTATTTACGAAACTCGGTTATGTATCGCATACCTACAGATTACAACATAAATTACCAGCAAATCGATATATTTAATGTGACTAAAAAATTCTTAAAAAAATATTTTAAAAAATTCAGGTAACTTTTACCAATAATGGCTTTGTTTGTTGTTTCATGTTGAATATATGTTTTGATTTACCGATCTCGATTCTGTGCTTTGTAAAACTGTTATGTTATGTTTCTGTTTATATGTGTATTCCGTTTTGGCTTTTGTGTGTAATGTAATTGTTTGGTTATTGTTTAATGTATTAGCTGTAGGAATACTTAAATAAATAAAATAAAATAAATAAAATATCTGCAATGTATTCAAGTTATAGAGTTAAACACTTACTGAGTAATTGAATAAAATATAAACAACTGACGTAAGTAATGGTTAATATCACCATTACATTATAATTATCAATTGAATTTTAAACCATAAAATTATCCCGATGATTCAAGTGAACTCGTCCCGAGTATATACTGGCTCGAAGCACTTGAAACAAAAGGATGGGCAAAAGTTTTCATTTTTATATGACACTGATAATCTACATTGATAACTTTCTAACATCAACAAAAACAAATAAGACTGAAAAACGTCATGTTATATTTAAATTTATATTTAATTCGTTAAACTCACTCACTCTCTCACTCGATCACTTGGATCTTATATATATATTAGGTCCTTACATATGAAATTGGCTTTGAATGGTTCTTTATTAAAATGATCAATAAAGTTCATATAAGATGGCATAAGTGTATAAATAGTAGCAATGGTACATACGTTGATTATGAAATCTGTTCTATTAAAAAAAACTACTTATTGTTCCTCCAATACAAAACACCTTGTATACATATATTATAATGTTTTTACATCTCTATTGTTTATTTGAAGTAACCCATGATTGTATGCTAAAATAAATATAAATAGAAAAGCCACCAAAAGCATACTGATACTTAAAATAAATTGCAAAGTAAGTAGTTGTTTTACTAGTATCCAACAAATGGAAAATCTCTATTATTCATGAAGAAAATCCTAGGCCATTGTTAAATTGCGTCATTTGGTTCACGTTTTGCTGTTTTCAAGTAGTTACGACCACTAACAACCTTCCATTAAATACGGAAGTTTTTATTGGGCTTTGTTTATTCACTTCAATTTATTTTTCATTCAATTAATAATTCCATTACACAAAATTATAATTAATATTTTTTTAGCATAACAGGTTACGTTTAATTATCTACATATTTATGTACAAGTTAGCAATAAATTTAATATTTTATTAATTCAGTGAATCATTGCAATCGCGCAAGCAAAATTTTATTTAATAAAAAAGTTATTTGCTTCTCATATTTTGGCAATATTATTTGACACCATTAAAAAAACAGTGGCACAACAGCCCTTTTTTTTTTTTTTTTTTTTTTTTTTTTTTTTTTTTTTTTTTTATGAGGTGGAAATGCACTTCTGCAGGCCCGCATCAAGAATCGAACTTAACGCGGGGACTGTGGGGCTGGATCTACACTCAAAACCCTCTGCTATTCAGAGGGGTAGCGAGACCCTACCCACTAAAACCACCTCAGCCCATCACACGCCCTTAAGATGGGCCCTCGGGGTTCGCTAGGCATTCTACCCAAGGGACCCGGGCTTATATCCGACATAGAGAGCTAATCATGACCTGCGGTTCCGGGCTACTCGAGGTCGAGCCCCCAACCTTGAACTACCGGTCCTTCTACAATCATCCCCAGACCTCTCCCTCAGTCGCTCAGCTGCCTCCTTCTTCAGCATTACATGCTCACAGAAGGAGACCATTGCACTCCAGGCCTCCTCGCTCCCTAGCATGGCTATTATAATTCCCGGTAAAGTGAGGTCCGCCCCTATAACCGATACCAGGTCATGACGCTCCCTTGTCCAGGTGACACACTCAGCCACAGTATGCTCCGCCGTGTCATTTGGAGCGCCGCAGTGGTGGCACAACGGATGCATCTCCCTTCTAGGCACCTTATATAGATACCGACCAAAGCATCCATGCCCAGACAATATCTGCGATAGCCGAAACGTCACAGCACCCCAATGTCTATTCACCCAGTCTTTTAGGACTGGGCGGATTGCCCCTACCGTCAATACACCAGCGCGGGGCGTAGCAAGATCGTCAGACCACCTTTTAAAAAGAATGTCTCTGGCATGACGCCTCACATGCCCCGCTATTTCCCCCCATGTGACGTTCCCGCTATCCATTACCTCGGCCTTCGCGCGGTATGAGGCAGCAATCACTTCTACCTCCCGCTCCCAAGGAGGAGTACCAGCTAACACACAGGCCGCCTCAAACGATACTGTACGGTAGCAGCGAGCTGCCCGAGCCGCGATCACTCGCTGCGGCCTCCGTATTAGCATACGGTTCGTCCGCCTGCTCAGCGCGTCGTCCCAAATGGGGGCCCCGTACAGGGCCATACTGCGAATGATTCCGCAGTACAGCCGGCGCACGCTCTGGCATGGGCCTCCAAGGTTAGGCAAGAGCGTGCCAAGTGCTCCTGCCGCCCTCACAAGTCTCCCCTCGAGAGATTTAAAATGGGGCTCGAAATTCCAGCGACCATCTAAAACAAGACCAAGATATTTCATGGAGGGGGCCACTGGAATCCTAAGGCCTTCAATCACCAATGCCGCCCCCGAAGGAGGACCCATCTTCGGGCCATGAAATAGCAGGGCTTCCGTTTTGTCAAGGGACACCTTGAGACCCAGGGCCTGGATCCGCCTAACAACAAGCCTTGTACCGGCCATCGCAAGCTGAGCCACCTCCCCAAATGACCCTCCGCTCGCTACGACTAGAGTGTCGTCTGCATAGCAGAAAAGGCGCATCCCAGGAAGCAGTGCACCTCGCAGCACCCAATCATAGCTAATATTCCACAGAAACGGTCCAAGAACTGATCCCTGTGGAACTCCGCACATCACCGGATAGCGAACGATTTCTCCCTGTCCGTTCACAATAGCGACCTGTCGTCCTTCCAGATAGCTCCCTACTATTCGGCGCAAGTACAGGGGAACCTCGAAAAATTTAAGGGCCTCTCTGATTACGCCAAATGGAAGGCTATTAAAGGCATTGGCAATGTCGAGAGACACTGCTAACGCCCTCCCACCCCGCTCGACTACTCTCTTGGTGTGCTGTTTTAGGTCTGTGAGAGCATCGATTGTAGAGCGACCAGCCCGGAAGCCATATTGGGCTTCGTCCAGGTCCGGCCCGACGATCGAGAGGTGACGGCCCAAACGAGAGGCAATAATCCATTCCAACGCCTTACCAGCTTCGTCTAAGAGAATTATGGGCCGGTAAGCTCCAGGGCTGTTCGGCGCACGACCTTCCTTTCGGATGAGACACAATTGGCCCTCCTTCCATGCTATCGGGAACCGTCCACTACGTAGACATAAGTTAAACAGACCCCGAATGGTTTCCCCCATGTGTGGAAAAGTTACCGCTAAGACCCTAGCATGCAAGCCATCTGGACCTGGTGCCTTCTTTCTGCTCTTCAGGCGACAAAGTATGGACTCTATTTCTGGGTCAGTCACCTCAGGAGCTTGCTCTCTATCGACGTCCCCCACCACCACCGAGGTCACCATTCTTGGAAGGACGATGTTCGGAGGCAAAGGGAAAAGCCCCGAGATCACATTATCAAGCAAGGTGGGCTCAAGAGTCTCTGTTAGTGGAGCCCCTGCACCCTTCAGCCTTTTCCGAGCTGCTCGGTAAGGGCGCCCCCAGGGATCACTGTCTAACTCCTTTAAGAACATTTTATGTGCCTCGTTCTTGGCGTCTAAGATGGCCACCTGAAGAACCTTCTTGTGTCTACAGTAGGCCAACCGCAATCCCTCTCTGACCTGCGGATCATCACTTCTTCGTCGGCAACTCCTAAGATAAGTCCTCCTAGCACTACTACATACCCTGCGAAGCTCTTCGATTTCCCGAGTCCACCAGTAGACTGCCTTCCGCAGAGGTGGCGGTCTCCACTTAGGCATGGAGGCGTTGCACACCTCAGTCATGTTCCGTTGGAGTCTGCGGACGCCTTCTTCTACGCATTCAACCGGGGTTGAATCCGCACACCACGCCTGAACAATGGCAACCTCTTCCGCTCGCTCCCGGTTAAGTCGACCAACAGTCCAACGCGGAAAAGTCCGACGACTGGTCCGCGACCTCAGAGGTGGTCCTAAAGAAGCATTTACGACAAACCTAATGTAACGGTGATCTGAAAACGTCTCCAAATCCCTCATTACCTCCCATCCAGACAACCTCCATGCGAAGTTTGAGGAAGCAAGCGTGACATCTACCCGTGACACTCCCTGTGGTCGTACACATGTAGGCTCCGTCCCCCTATTTATAAATATAAGCCCTAACTCCGCCGCCCACTCCTCCAGAAGCGGCCCCCTTGGGTTTACAGAAGTGTCACCCCAGGCGGTGGACCTAGCATTTAAATCTCCCATCAGGATAACTGGCCTGGGCAAGGCCCGCTGGATCGCACGACCCAAGTCACCAATAAAGCTTTCGAAATCCCTAAGCGGCTTGTTAGGGGAGAAATAAGTGCCTATTACCGAACAAAGCCCCCAGTCAACCATGACAAACCCAGGCCCCCTTTCTCTAAGGGTAATAGCCATATCCATCGGACTTACGATAACAGCCACCACCCCCAAAGTGTCTCCCATCCAGTGGCTCCGCTGAGCCACGTAGTATGGTTCAGAAACAACCGCAACTTTCGCCCCCAGCTCCGCCATGGACTGCAAGAACAAGTCTTGCGCCGCAGCGCAATGGTTTAGGTTCCCTTGTAGGAAGCTGGTGCAATTTCTATCCATATTAATCAGACATTGCACCAGACTCCCCAGGGATGAGCACCTCCGGCGAAGAATGCTCCGCAGCCACAATAAAACCCCCTTTGCTAATCGGTGGAGGCTTGCAAGCCCGTCCACCCATTTTATGCCCCGCTGGTACTCCAGCCGAAGCACAGACCACGCAATGTGCCTGCAAACCGCAATCACCAGCCTTATGTCCAACCTTCCCGCACCTATAACAGGCCATTCCTAAATCCACTTCTGATGTACACACTTCTCTTGTATGCCCCAGTCGCATGCATTTAAAACATCTTAGAGGTCGTTCGCGTATCTCTACTCTGGCCGAGCTCCACCCAATAAGAAGCCTCCCTTCGGCTACCTTCTTGGCAGCAGAGATGGGACATAAGATAAATATGTCCCCCATACCATTGTCACGCCTAAGAATTTGCCCGGGCTTTATTTGGTGAGCAGAGCAACCACCCTTAGCTGCCACGGCTGCCACCACCTCCTCAACGGTAATGCTGTCGTCGAGGTCTCGGATGTAAAGATCCGCACATTTGACGGGTCTCTCCACCCGAGCCACGTCCGCCAGCACCTCCCGAAGGCTCGCGGCGAGGCGGTCGGCCTTTTCCCCCCTCTGGGAACCCGGGATTTCTAGCATCCGCGCCCCTGTAGCAGTTGTACGCACGCTCACCCTTTCAATGCCCAAACCTGACAGGCTGATGTCCTGCTTGGCTCTGGACAGAAGGGCGGCGTACGTGTGGCCCCTTTCTGCCGCCTCCTTCCGCAACGTTAGAACAACAGCAGCAGTAGTAGGCTCCACGAGCGTCCGCGTAGTATTGCGCTCAGTCTGCCCATACTTTACACCCCCAAGACCATTTTGCCTCAGACCAGGTTTTGCTTGGGATAGTCCTCCAACTGGCGGCCTCAATGGTTCAGGAGGCACGGCCTTCACCAGGGGCGTTGCAGAGGATGCCACACCAGATGTCCCGCAAGTGTGTTTAGATGTGGAAACCGCCTTTGATTTCTTTCCCTTTTTCCCCGTCACCGTCGACCAATTCTCAGTCACCTCCATGACAACATTGCCTACCTCAGATGTCTCCCGCCGCGCAGCAAGCCCCTCGACTCCACCAAAAGAACCCACATCTACTACCCGCGAAGCCGCCAGTGGAGGACGAATGGTCGGCCTCGGGAGGAGGCGATCTCCAATTCCAGCTAGCTTAGCATCCATCATGCCTCCCACCGCCCGCATCATGTCCGCCAACAACTCCCCTTTAACTTCCGATACAAACCCCGCCATAATTTCGCGGAGTCCATTCACCGATAGACCCGCTAATTCGTCCGACTGCTTGTTTCCTCTCGACATCTCCATTCTTAGAGCGACCATTTGCTTTTCCTGTTCTACAGAACGGGCTGTACGCTCGGTAAAGTCCCGTCTAAGGGCACAAATTTCCGACTCAAGGTCAGACACTCGGGCCCTCAGCCGGTTATTATCTCTTTCGAGACGCCTCCCCTCATCACCCTCCAAGCACCGTTCTGCAAGGTTTTCCACAATCTCGCCCAGGTCTTTTGCTGCGACCTTGAGGTCACGGACAAAGTCCCCTTTTAGGTTCTTCGACTTCGCCGCAATCTCCACAATACGACGAACCTGGGCCACCATCCGTTCCCTCAGTTCAGGCACCTCTTTAAAAATCACGTCATTAATGTCACTAGACATTAATGACGTGGTTCCCGTCCTCTCAGCCTCTAAGGCAGCGCCTGAGGCGCCCTCAGAAACATCCGCCTCTTCCTTGCGCCTAGCCTCCCTACGAGCACTCCGCAATTGGCGTTCCAAAGCTGAACGAGCCACTTGCTCCACCATCTCCCGCTCAGCCTCCTCGAGACCAACTGCGTGTTTCGCAGCCTTCTTCTTACTCGCCTTCACCACAACAGAGGGGGGCGACAGGTCACGTATAAATTCCCGCCTCCGGGATCCAGAGCGAGACCTACTCCTTCTGTCACTCTCGGCCATCTTGCCGACAAAAATTGGTCCAGGCCCCTTATGGAGACCTGGCCTTGCCCGTCCAGTAATGTGTCTTTCACTATCACACCAAAATTAGTGTAAGACCCATTACCAAGAGAAAGAAAGAAGAAAAAGCTTACTATCTAAACAATATAAATACTATAAACTTAAATTCTAAAATCTTAATCTATACACACTTAGAATTCATACGCTTAAACTGAAATCACCGCCGCTAGTCGAGATGACGTAATCACACACAAATGGGGTACCGCCAATTCCTCCCAGCCGCAACTGACACACACAATGGGTCTCTATTCCTTATACAAATATATATACACACACAGCTTATTACGCCACGCCCTTGGATGACGCAATACGCGCAGATGGCGTAATTCACCCCCGGTTCCACCAGGCCGCCAACGACTAATCCAATGACCAATCGCTTCAACAGTAGTGGTTATTTCTTAATAAGGACCAATACTCGCACACAGTGGGTCACTGTCCCTTACACAAAGTGTAGATACCACACAGCTTATTATAAATCTTCGCGCTTCAAGACACTATCGTCACGCGCAGACACAGATATAATATTTATTGTGTCCAGCTCCATCCAGACACCAAGGTCTTAATAAATTTCTTGCAATGATTTAATCTGGACCATACAGACACATAGAATGGTCACTCCAGCACATTTAAATAACACATAAAACACATCACGCGCTTACGCATTCACAAATAACTAAGCGCATGCAGAGCGCGTACCACACGTGCATTCTGTAGGCGCGTTGGACGCGACTCGGCACAACAGCCCTTGGTGACCTGAGATTTCTGTGTCAATTTCAGCCTTCAATGCCACACGCTCTGTCGAATTTAACAAGCATGCCTGTTTGTGAGGAAACAGGCATGGTGAGCCATGCGAGGGAGTTTCATATGCGCACATAAGAATGTATCAATTAGTGCGAAATTCAAACCGAAACACTGCATTTCAAAAACTAATATATGTTTAGTAAATGTATAGTTTAAACTTGTATAAACTATTCAGTATTTTAAGTACTGCATGTTTTAAAACTATCGATGTATAATATAACATAAAACTGATTCTCTTTAAAGTAAGCCTTTATACTAAACATATACAAATTACTGTACGCCTATTTTAACAAAAATAAATTGAAAAGTCTTTAAGAGTTTATAATTATTAAAATCTTTTCTTGATTAAAGACAAAGGCTGTTTTGCTACAAATACAATTCAAGCTTTTATTTTAATTACCTACTTTTTCTGTAAAAAATTCAAACATCACTGATTACTTATAACAAGAAAATATTTAGTATTTTGCTACTTTCTTTTTGTTTTAATTTTAATTGAACACTGCTACTAAATCAACTTAAGTATAATGGTTAATTTTTATGTCGATAGAGGGTAAGATAAGTCAGGCTGAGTGAGAGTCCTGTACATCAAAAACGTATTAGATTTTTATATACGAAAGTCATGCTTAATAGATTATTGTCTTTTTACTCAGCAAAAGAAGACGGGGCAGGAGTTGATCAGTGGCTGGAGAAGTCTGGGTCGATTGCCTTTCCGTCACGCTAAGTTAATCAGGGTGCCATCAATCCCTTAGACAAGTCGAGGATAGGAGTGTGTAGAGACAGCAAGTCAAAGAATCGGATAGGGCATTTCAAGGCACGACATTCGGTTATGAAGAGAAGAAAAAGTTGTTTGTTTTACATATTTTAGAATATTTTAAAATGTTTTCAAACATTATTGTTTGAAAAAAAATCCTACATAATATAAATGAAGTATACAAACAAGTTTTTATATATTTCTCACTAAATAAACTAATTCAGTTAAGTATCATTATGAATTTCTTTCTAATGGAAAGAAGAAGAAATAATTATTAAAAATGTTCAAATCGTTCGAGCTTTACGCATAAAATCATAACAAAGCTAATAAAACTTTTACGTTATTGGCACGTAAAAATCCTAAAGCTATGTCCTGTATGAAAAACAATTATTATTTGGATATAAAACAGTTCACATTCGGAATTCAATGTGGAATTGTGTGCTAAGCCCCTACATCAATAACGTGATTCAATACTCGGCAAATATGAACCACACACATGTAACGTATTCACTAATACAATATGATTTAACAAAGGCAAAACGATATGTACTAGATATTAAAACCCGATAATAATCAATTTAAAGTGAGCTATAAAGACGTTAAAAAACGAATGCATTTAACATAATAATTTTATAAACATTAATATTTTTATTTATTAGTATGAGATATGTATTATGAGACATGAAGTTATACTATTATATAAAAAAGTAAAATTAAAATTAGTGCACATCAGCAACGTGTTAGCCCCGTGAACGGTAATAAAAGATTCCCTTCAATCAGGATAAACATAAGCGAAATTTCTCTGATCCATCTTTCTGTATATATTCATTTTGTCGTCATTTTAGTTGCTGAATGGTGTTTGTTATTATTGATTGATTAATCTGTTGTATGCGGAAAAATAATAGCACTATTTTGTATTTCTCTGACGGGGACTAAATATTCATCACATTCTAATGTCAAATGATCTTAAATCATTTATTCATATATTAGACAATAGGGTAAAATATTATAATGTGCTTATGTACGTATAGTAATTCTAATTAAGTTACATCATTACATCTCAGTCAAGAGGTATTCCAATCAAAGAAACACACGAATATAAATTTCATGTGTTTAGTTGATAAGAACCATTATTTATAAACATTGGTTTTACACATATTAGTTCATAAGATTATTAAAATATTTAGAATTAGAACCTATTAATTCTTAGAAGTAATTAATAATTTAAATAATAAGTAGATATACGCATTACCTGAAAACCATCATAAGTCCAGGAAGCCCACTTCATGGTACACAACTGTATATCGAATGGGAACTGTTCGACATTGATGTCGCATACAGATACGTAGATCCCATGACTGAGCCATGTCACCTCACCTGTGTACTTCACTATTACGTTGGTATTAATGACAGCGGATCTGTAGTTTGGATCGGCACTAAAAGAAATTGTCATTACGTTAGAAACCAAAGATTTCGAATATAAATTTGAAAATAAATCTAGAAAACCCAACAGTTAGTGTTATAATACAAGGCATTTTAAGCTTTATGGTCAACGTAAGCTTGCCGAGAATATCTAGAAACTGCAATTATAATTATGAAAAACCGGTAAAATGCAAAAAGTAAGAACATTAAACTCCATATTCTCCAGCATGGTATTAATGCTTTATTTCTTTCATTATATCAGGATGAGTAGCATTACGGATTTATTTAATACCAATAAAGTTTTCTTAGGATAACGGGGATGAGATTTTGCTCAGTGTGTAGTAAAATCAAGGTAATGTTAATAGTAAATTAAAATTAATTTTAATTAAATATTGCTATTAAAAAGTTCAAACACAAATCGGAACTACATTACTGCCTTTGCCTACTCTACACCCTTGACTTGCAAACTGGTAGTCAATGTAAATTTACAATTAATTTAATTTTTTTGTCGTTCATAAGTGTACTTGTTTACCTATATGAATAAAGATATTTTGATTGATTTATTGATTTGATCGGTACCTAATTGGAATTTATCTAATTAATTTTGTAAAAGTCTTGTATTCTACTTACTACTACTAGTACTTTCTACTTACTTATTATATAATATTATGTCTGGTTTCCAAACTCTTTCGTACGGTATTCTTATAACACTTATGCCATCAAAGTCACTAATGTTCCATCTTAGATGATGATCTGTCCATATTTGGGTGATCCAACAATTGGTCGTCAAAAGTTGATCCTTTTCCTCCTGAATGCAAAATACGCTGTCGCAATTATACAATAGTCAGATTGTTATTAAACATATAAATACTTTTAAGCCGAAATCTACTTTTCTAAGTTGGTGCACACTGAGAAACAAAGTTTAAAATGATCGACATTATCATTCGGTCGTGGTCCTTTGGTCACGAATAAAAGTTTTAGCATAAATCTCTAACTTTAGTATTGAATCTACTAAATATGAAGTTTGTTCATCGTTATTTGAAAAAAAATATAGTAAGAATAGATACGTACAACGTGCGAGGAACTAAAACGATCGAAAAAGCTTTAAACGAAAAGTGAGAGTGAAAAAATATTAAGCTACACTTTGAGACCTAGGCCTTTGCTAAAATGTGTGATGTAAGCATTCTTTATTAGTCTTTAAACGCCTCTTGACATGGAAATGCTTACATGTTGTTCTATCTGACAAATACTTTGAGTCTTTCGTTTAAGGTCACGAGCTTGTAAATGTAAATCTAGATTAAACAAGGTTAAAAAAAATTAAAGACAAAATATACTCAGCTATAGCAATACTTTATTACTCAAAGGGGAAGAGTGCTAAAACATTTATAAAACCCTCTTCATATCCATTCCATTTGTTTCATTCTAAAAAATAGGAATCCCTGAATAATTGTTTTATATGGTAAAATCTTTCTGTTTCAACAAATTTAAGTCGCATTGCTCAATTTGAAGTAAAACTTATGCACTACTACAAAACGTTAAATTAAAATAAGAGTGTTTTAATCACAAACTATGTTGAGCCACACCAAAGCTGAACTATTTAGTCACCAACTTAAAATCTCCCTCTTTTTTTATAAAGCTTATGAATTACGTGGTTAACACTGAAAATGTTTAGAACTGGCCAGTTAGAAACATTGCTAATGAAAACTTTTTGAATTTCAATTTCAGAACTCTTTGGTAACCCAAGGTAGTATTTCAGTCTTATCTAGGTAATATTTTATGTATCTACGGAATTTAAAAAAGAAAGAAAGTTTGCCGTTTGTTTTTACAAGATAGCATAAACGATATTAATTTTTATATTGTAATACCAGTTTGGGTCCGAATCTAAACAAGGGCTTAAACGAAATAAGAGCTGAACAATAAAATCAACTCACGTTGTTCTAATTTAAAACTAAACACGTTTGAACCAAAATATAGAATTTAGATAGGAATTGTTCAGTGATTCCGAGTTTATTGCGTTGCGTGTAGAAAATGAAATTTCCGGCGGTTTCTATGAAATTAAGCAGGCCGGAGACGGAAATTCGTAATATCCCTGAAATATTTGACATGAGTGAATGTTGCGCAAATGTATTTATTCTCGAATAGTTCCGCACTTTATCGTTGAATACATTTTTTCCATCGTCGATTTGATATTCTGTAGCAAATTTCCGTGTAATTGTAATATACGTTTAACTTATATATAAGTAATAACAGTGTATTTTTTTTTAAGGAATTATTCATGAATCAGTTACTTTTAGGTTGAGCAATTGTAACAAAAAGTAAAACAATATTTGAGATGAAATTTATTTAAGGAAAGGGCTTGCCTACACCAATATGCTAAGTCTAATGTGCTAGCCATGTATCGGCGTGTAAAACATTTAATTAAACCGAAATAATAAAATAAAATGTATAAAATTACAACACTAGAATTTTGCAGTAGTTTTCTATATATCCGTTTTAAAATGTTATAGGAGCAACAGTGTTGTAATAATGTAAATACGTATTACGTATTTGCATTATTACTATTGCTTATAAATAGGTTTATCTCCATTAAAGACATTTTATATCGTTGCATTAGAAATTCTGCTTTCTACTAATAAATTTTGAATCTACATTACCATTCAAACGTTTGACACAAACTTGTCAAATGGAAATTAACTAACTGTAGGTGAATGGCGATGGAATTGCGAATAATTAAATTATATGGTGACATGATTATGAATTACATAATTCAAGAGCGTAATGAATCTGTTACAGACACATGATAGTCTAGATTTATTATTATAGGTTCCAAGGGTACGGAAATGATAATGTATTTGTTCTATATTTAACTTTAAGTCTTTGTACAAAGTATAGCCGATGTATTCAAAACTCGCGTTTAAAATTCAAAGCCCTTGTTAAAAGTAAATTAATTAATAAAGCCTTTTATAAATGTGATGAATATTTAAATGATCCTAATCCTTAGAATTGATTTGCTCCAGTTCAAACAATTTGTATTAAAAACTTGGTGATTGAAAAGAGTGGCGGAAAGAAAAATTCTTGCCAGTTCTTCTTACCCGCTCTACGCCCATGACTTGCGAACTGGTTGTAAATGAAAATTTATATTATATATATATATTTTCATAAAGATATTTTTGAGTTTGAGTTTGAAAACACACTTCGTAATCGATCTTTGCTTCAAATTAAATCAAAGGCAACAATATTTTTAAGGGCAATATTTTTTTTTACTATAAATACAAACTGTATGGCAAGTAATAAATACGTAGATAAGTTAACAATCTAAGTACAACAGTAAATACACTGTAGTACCACCTATACATATCCGATAGCGCAGGGATATTCTAGTAACTCAATATCAATATTGTTATGTATGGTTCTGTGTTGAAACAATTCACTAATTACAATTGATTTACGCCCTGCATACGGCAATCGTTTACTCTGTGAAATTATTTGAAACCAAGTAAATAATACTCACAACATCAATGATGTGGTGCAAAGAGACCCCAAAGGTGACCAAGAGAGGATGAGACGAGTTTTCCACTGGACGAACTGAAGGGTCATACTTGTCCATGAGATGTCGAACCAGTTGATACTCTTCATCGCATGAAAATACACCTGTTGAAGTTATATAAGAGTTAGAAAATAAGCTGGCTTTTTCGTTTGAAATGATATAAACCGTAAATTGTCAATAATAACTTAATTTTTTTTTTTGTAAAAAAAAAGTCTTTCTCAGGCCTTTATGCAATACTCCTTAGTACATTATTACGATCTTTGCATTTTATTCGGGAAAATTCTGTTCTGCTAAAAATCTGATGAAAAAATTAAATATAAAACATAACAATAATTGTATATGCCAAAGAGATAACGTACTCTATAATATATATGCGAGTATGCATTCCTAAAAATAATCTCTTTATTGACAAAAGTTTCTTGAATGTCTTTAAACCGTATATGACAATTTTTTGTTTGATTAGTGTTAAAAATTATAATAATGTTCAGTATACAATTTTTTGGTGGTTCCAACGAAATTAAAAGTCCGATTTGCTTACAACTGGTATGGCCTAAGGAACTTGCATCTGATAATAAACCTACGTATGTGGCTGCATTAATAAGACAAATGACAACTACCTTTCGGCTTACACGCAACGAAGTCGCGGACATAGTTTCTAAGCATGATCTAGTTTATTTTAGAACTTCACATCGACACTTTTTCATTACTATATTATTTTTTACTACTTGGAGCTTTTCATTCTCTCTCCAGCGCCAAATAACAAAATAATTGAAACTAAAAAGTTCATTATTATTCTCGTAATAAAATTGTTAAAATAACTAAACATGAGCTGGCAAAGAAACATCTTTAAAGTATCTATAATCTATATAACCACTATTCACTTACAGCGTAATCTCAAGTAAAATAAAAGCAATCACTATTTGACTCGAGAAGACAAATGTTTTCAATTAAGACTTTTAAGAATTTCGTTTTTTCTAAACAAAATTAAAAGACAAAGAAAGTAGAATGAAGATAGTATTTAACAAGTGAGACTTAATTTATACGGCTGCTCTAAAAAACAATCGAAATAACAAACCCTAATGTCATGTGTTAACCACTAAGCTATACAAGCTAAATCAAAAATAATATCTGTTCATACAATTTCATACGGAAGAAAACAAAACTATTAAACTAAAGAAATACAATAATAAAATATGAATACTTATAATAATAAAGTATGTTTTCTGTATATTTACAACATAAATGCAGTTTTTATGATAAATACAAAATAATGTATGATTAATCTTTTCATTTAAAATCTTGAAATACCCATAGTTTTTTGACATTCTGACGATGACGTTGATTTGAATTAAAATTAAGTTGCTCGGGCGCTATAGGTAATTGATATATGTATAAAGAACCTCATTACACATTATAGTAATATTACTTCTTAAGCCGCACTAGTTTTTCCCTAATAGGAACTTTACTAGCGACAAGCAAAACCTACCAGCTGTTTATCGGTAAGAAAAGTATCCTCATGTATCATGCCTTGTAACCTACGCATAACCACATATTTAATTTTGGTTGGGTTCAGTATTTGAAAAGTGACACAAATCCATGACGTTGCAAATATGTATCATAATATAATCTATCAGTTCGAGATCTGAATCTGTTTTTCAAAAAAAAAAAACAAAGTTCATCGTTCCTCTTACTTCTCTTATATTTACTCAAATGATGTATGTTTGTATTTAAATCACCTGTTGTTAACTATCCGAGATTTATTTAACACACAAATACATTTTTATAAAATAAATGATGTCAAACTACGACTTTGATTATATATAAAAAAACAATTCAATGCTATACCGACATTATTAGTGAGTATACAGATTAATTTAAACGTTTTAAGGCGAAAGCTCCTTGTAGGTTTTGCTGGTTGCCTGTGTGTGACAACTATCAGTGAGGCATGTAATCGATAAATATAACATCAAATACAAATTAATTTACGTCCATACAACAATTTAAAAGGGTCTTTAAAAATAAATTTATTTTTAAATGCAAACATACACATATCTTTATAAATGCTTATTATATAAATATGAAATTTTAAAACCAGACTAATGAATACTGAAAAACGATTTTCCTTTGACATCACAGCACTTGAAAAATGTTGAACATTTAAAAATATCAAGTGTTTTGAAAATAAAGCAAACGTTATGTCTTTAATTCAATAAAAACAAGCGAAAACCTCGACTAGATTTTCTAAGTACCACTGAAGAAACTAATTGAAACCCGAGACGCGGCCGAACAATCTCTCCAAAGTAAGGATTCAATAGACGAAGAAATTACTTCGCACAATGTAAATGCTTTTAAATTTCCTTTATTCGGTAATGAAACGAAATCTACGGTGTACCATTGCCCAGCTACAGTAATTCAATTTCGTTTTCTTTGTATTATTAAAAAAACTCTAAAATAACTTTATAATACGATTTACTATAGGTATATACCCAGTTACTCAGTTTTGCCGAGTGTATTCTCTTTTCCTACCGTTCCCGGTATTTTTCCTTCCTATTTTTATAGTTTTTAGTTTTAAAAATAGGTAGAAATTAAATGATTAAAGTGATAAAAAGTGTAACAATGTCAATACTTTGTTCTATACATTCGGTATATATTAAATATTTATTAATAATATAACAAACCATTCTAGCACGTACCACGCAACTACACTCTTTGAAATATTAAATTTTCAACAAAGGAAATCTTAATTCCAAAGTTATAAACAACTTTAAATCCACAAAGCGATACTTATACTGCATCTGAAGTGGTACAAAGCGTTCTTTGAAAATTTACCGTCATGCAGCCCTTTTTTTCTCCTTTAGGCGTCTTTACACATGAAGAATCATTGCGGACTTCTAGGACACACTACAATAGCAATTCATTAAAGCCATGCCAAGTGAAAATAAGTGAATTTTTGCTGTTTCAATTCGTAAAATATCTTATATGTTTGAAAATCCTTTATAACAACATTACCACGTGGCGCTTTTACTCAAATTTTTTTAAAGATATTACAAATTACAGATTTATTAAATCAATTGTTTTTTTTCTTAAATTATGTGTTATTAATAAATAAAAGGATAAAAATGTTTTAAAGTAATAAGAGTTCGTCTTCCAGTAGTCTTATTTACTTCTCGATACAGACTAAGTATTAAAGTCGTATTTTAGTTTGCTTCTTAGAGTTTTCAAGGCACCTCCTCCACTTGTAACTTAAAAAGGTTGTTAAACAATGAAGCAAACTAGCTAAGACTACTTTAAAAGTTAAGCCTTATAAGGTCACTCCAGCGATCAAAGCTTTATTTAATGGGGACTCAATGTTTTAACATTGAATATAGTGTTGACTATATAAGAAGCCAGAACTGTATGGGTCATTTTAAAATCAGTGGCAGAATACTTGACAATAAATTTTAAATTGATAAAAGAAAATTGTTTGATTAAAGTGTAGAAGTAATGTGTCATGTTATGACATGTAAAATGGAAAGTCGTGGTTTGCAGCGATCTTTTGCGTAATGTTCAGGATTTTATGTGATTGAAACTAAAGTAAGGTGAAAATTAAACAACTCTGTTGCCATCATACATTAATTCATAGTTAAACAACCAATAATTTTGTGGTAGTTTTTCTTTGAAATCAACATCACTACATAGTATAAAACAGAGTCGCTTTCTCTGTCCCTATGTCCCTTTGTATGCTTAAATCTTTGAAACTACGCAACGGATTTTGATGCGATTTTTTTTAGTAGATAGAGTGATTCAAGAGAAAGTTTTATATGTATAATAACATCCATTAAATAGTGGAGAAGTACTGTTATTTTTGAGGTTTCTAATGTGATGTCGTAAATAATTACATTTTTTTCCGCTTACATTGCAAACGCAGGCTGAACCCTACGAGTTTTATCAAAATAATGTAGTAAGTATTATACACATTAAAAAGATCTACAGAAAAGTCCATGATGGTATATGTCTATCTGTTATGGATAACCCACAATAACTTTTTTTTGTCATTTACTTTTTACGACAAATAATGGCTAATTTTCGAAGCGATTTTAACCAATACAGCATTAATCCTTAACCAATTAAATACTTTGAATACATTGTTAATTTAATATAGATCTAAACAGCCCATTACAGCTTTTTTAGCACCGATCAAACGCGTATATTATCGGAACTTTCCAGCGACGGAAATAACAATACATAATAAAAACCTGCTTTTCATCAGCATTGCAACCGTGCGAAGCTGGGGCGGGTCACTAGTTAATTATAAATTTACTCTCATGCTTAACACATAAAATCACAGTATTTATTCTTAAATACAAATAATATTGTAAATGAAATGCACTCTGTTACTTTCTATGTTGTAACTTTACAATTTTTCTTTATAAATTACTTAAATTGACTAAAATTATTATTGCATACCCGATAATACTTATTAATCTGTATAGTATACATTACATTAATATGAAATCAAACAGAAAAAGACAAATTGATAATCCTGAAGATTATTCTTTTTAACAAGCATATCCGTTCGTTAATAAAAGTCATAGGTCTTATTTCTTCACATAAAAATTAAATGCGAAAATATATCTATGACAACGGGTTTTTTTTATTTTAAGTAAAAAAAAAATCATCAAAATATTGCAGACAATATGTTTTCTGAAGAAAATGTTTTTTTAGCAAATATGGGACAAATTAATTGATACGCTTAACCATTAGTAAATGTGCTACGGAATATTAATGGATTAAATTTATAACTTCTCAAGTTGAAATTCTGTTCCTAATTGTTGGGACATTTCATAGAAGCGTCAAATTGATAAATGTGTTCTCATGGAAAATTTAACTTGCTTTTCATAAATATTAATCTTTGCCTTTTTATTCAAAGGTATATTTTTCAAAGCTCAGTTTTGCATATTGTCATCGCTAAGTGGATAAAAAACAGTATCCTACATACATACATAAATACTGAAGATAATAAAGTTGCGTAAAAACAAGAAATAGTTTTGGGAAAAATAAAAATAGACTAATAATAACTCTGAAGTAAATCTTTAAAGTGTGTTTAAAAAACACATCGAATTGATAATCTACTCCGTTTTTCTATGTATCTAAAAAAATAATCAATGTTTTGGCTAATAAACCAAACATTTCATAACATAAATTTATCGTTGTATTAATTGTTTTCTATATTCAAGTCATTGAATGAATTTCTGTTTACACGGGTTGGCTGAAACGTCTCTTAACTAATATATATAATATATTAAGCGGATGTACGTGAAATGAATATGAAACATGTACTAGTTTAATTTTACATTATATGACCGTGAAGACTAAGAAGACTTTTTTAGAATTATACAATGTTTACCTGTCATAATTAAAGATGAAATCGTCCAAATAATAATCCACCTATACTGTGACATATTCATAAACAAAATTGCAACTCAATTAAAGTGTAACAAGACACATTCTTATTGACGAAACAATAAATCACTGAAAACTTTTTTAAGAAACATTTTTTATAAATTCAGTATTTATTTTTGTTTTATCCATACGTAAGCACAAACATTAGATTTAACATTAAATGTTGTATGTAATAAATAGTTTATGGCGTCCATAAAATTAACGAAGCGTTTCAAAGTTTGGGCGGGCGGTTTGCGCGCGTAGTCCGGGGCGGCACACGTTGAACTGACTGACGACACAAGCTCCCAGAGTAATCTCAAAGGTCTCAACATTGTCAAACGCGAATGAAATGCCATTTTATTTTTCTTACCCTCTCGTCTATATTGACCAACCTTCTAATAAAAACAAGAAAGGAAGAAACGTAGACATTTATTTTTCCATTTGTCCAACCTACCTAAAAACAGTTTACTTTTAAACCAAGATATGTAATACGTATTTATAACGTCACAAAGGTATTTTTTTATTGATATTCTCTATGTTTACGATATGCCGATTAAATTGTATATTATCTGAATTGAAAACAATATACACTAGCAAATAACCACTAATATATAAGGATATTCGATCTAATTTATAACTTATAAATAGCACTTACCCTTAAGCTTAAGTACAAAGTTTCTACGAAATGCGGCTAAGGCTTACGTTGCTTCGTTATATCGTACAATATTTAATCGTTATAAAATATATTAAAAACTAGTTAATTTTAAAATGTAGCTTCTAATGCGACAGTTTATATAAAAATAGGAATAATTTAATATGACAATAAAAGATCTTATATTATAATTATTTACAATAACTACCTTAAATAAAACCTTTTAAATAAGGTAAAAACATAAACAAACAAAAATAAGGTAAAACAATATTGGTGTATTTCATTTTCCAAGCCAAAAGGACGTAGTACATGCATGCACTACATTTAAGTTAAATTAGCCTACGAACAGTTGGTCGCTACGGACGCTCGGCGTAGCATGAATGGCCACATCAATTTATTGCAACTTCCACTGCATATTCTAGACACAACTTACGTCTTAAACTTTTATGCTAGTTATTTTTCTTTTATGGATCTTTGGCTAGCATAATTTATGAAGTTAGGAAATATCTGTGGTTAGTATCAAAACACCTGTTCATTCAATTTGTTTATTATTTAAACAATAAAAAGTGTATCACAAGAATTATGTTTTAGATCCCACCGCCTCACTAGATCGACGATGTGTGCTTAGCTCAGAGCGTAAAAGGAATTAAGATTTTTTTATCTGAAGACATTAATGGTTCAAACATTGATTGGTTTCTTCTATTTTTTCTATTATAAAGGCAATGGTGGTGGTGTACTGTGTATACTAATGCATAACATAAATTCAAAGAAGGCTTCTACTTAAGTGTAACGATTGGGAATACACTTTCTGTTTTATTAAGCATTATTAAAACTAATTGATGCACACTTATTTCTGGTTTTTATAGCCGTTCTACCATCACGCGTTAAAATTGTTAAATGTTGTCTTATCTATAAAAAATCTTTTACTAAGAGTGCGTGACACATTTTGATTTTCTCCAATTTCCACTTAATCTTGTTTACAATGAATATGGCACGAACCTAATTGTAATGCTAATCGCACACGAAAGCTATAAAGAAGATATAAAATGTGTTTCTTGTATTTTTTAAGTACCCGTGCTGCTCAACAACTTAATAGGCCGACTTTACGACACTTAAATATAGTTTAAGTATCATCGTAATGTAAAGGATACCTAAGATTTAAGATAAATTTCCCCACGTCATAGCCTATTTCATTCTCCAAATTACAGTTTTATTTATTTATATTATCACGCCTGTTTCGATGGGGTAGACAGAGATGGATCTCCACGTAATACAGTCCTCACATCTCGCTTCGTCCACTTTGATGACATTCACTATGCATTATCGGTTATAGATACTTTTAACTTGTTCCTTCTCTAGTAACGAAGATTTGATCCAGGTATATATGATTCCCAACTCAATTTCACTTTCTCAACGCTTCTCATTCTTGATTTCTACATGGCCAAACCACATTACCTTTCGTATCCACTCCTCTACGTACGGCCACGATTTGATTAACTGGAAATTATTAGGTTAGGCATTGTACTGTTATTATTCGGCAAGCGACTATTGTACCTATCAACGTAACATCTACGGGTATCAACCCCGGGATCGGCAGGTTGTGCACTGTATCAACTAAGTTACACGTCGTCGATGGTAGTTGTAAGAAAACTAAGTTTTCATGAACATATCTTGACACATTGTCTATATGTAACTCAAAATATCTTTATTCATAAGTACACTTATGAACGCCAAAAAAAGTTAAATTAATTGTAAATTTACATTTTCTACCAGTTCGCAAGTCATGGACGTAGAGCGTGGAAAAACTATATCTAATCGTTGATTTAATATAAATTCAACTATTTGTTGAAAGAAATTTCGCGCAAATCTATGGGTATCAATGTGATCGATAAAAAAAGTAGAAAAAACAAATCTACATATAAGTTGAGTTATATGTTTTATTTAATTTTTGTTTTGTTTAATTAGTTGCTAAGTTTTGTAAAACCTTTGTAAGTTTTGTAAAAAATTGTATATCATATTGGTGTATTTTTTGCGATTGATAAAAAACTCACTGAAAGTAACTGAGCTTTATTGTAAAACTTCAAAACCCCAGCTTTCAATTAAGTAGAAGTAACATTTGCCACAGATGTTTTTGTCTGATCAAACTTTGAGAAGTACCTCGCAAGATTTTGAAAATCATTTGTATTTGTAGTGTAATTTTTTTTTTGTTTTTGCGTATGATTAAACGAGAAAACTGCACGTTATTTTCAAGCTCTCTTAAGTTATTTATGTTCCTTGGCGGTAATTATGTCATAAATCACAATAACAGACCTCACGCACCCTACAGAATATACAAAGCTTCGGACGTGATCGCCTATCCTTTACGTCAGACTCATAAAAACTATATACAAACTATATCGGTATACATGGTGGAAGGGGCGAATAGGAGATAAAACATTGCAAGGTTGCAAATTTAATGCCAATTTAGCTACGATCCTCTGTAATCGCTTTAGAGAAAAGTAAGTTACTCATCTCGAAATCCCCTCAACGTCATTACAACCCGTATTTAGTTTATCCGTAGTTGGTAAAAGTCGCGGCACTCAAAAATATTATGGAGATCCGATTAAAAGTTCTTTTCAACAGAAATCTTCCTCATTACAGTGAAATTGTTGTTGAGCATAATATTTTTTCTTAGAACTTAAATGGATATTGAAGCCCATACAACGCTACTGCGTTGAATAATCTTTTAGTACAACTTTTGCTTATGATTTCAAAAAACTATGGTTCTGTGAACCAATTTAAATATAATACATATTCTTAATAAGTTCTTTTACTAAGAGGAAATCCTGCTCGAATACCAAATTGTTTGACTAAGTTTGCAAATTTAGGAAGGATTAATATGTACAAAGTGAATCCCAATGGGGCATGTAGAAAACGCGTATGCAGTATGCCTTTGATATTTCAATAGACCAATAGTTGATTAGCATTCTATAACATGATCGATTTTCGGAGTTATAACATGCCGGTTTCCTCGGCCTTCTTTTGTTTTTTTATGTCCTACTTGACCTTCTCCAGCCGTAGACCGGCAGTAGAGTTTAAGTATAATTCGAGACGGTAGGTAATTCAAGTTCAAATGAGAGTAAAGTTTGTTTAGTTTTTATTGGTTTTTAGTTTTCAGCCTCAAAAATCTCCTGTTCAACCACTAAGTTGTTGAATAATATATGTACCTATATGCCATGTACTTAATGTTGAAACCGTTAAGGAAAATAACCTTTTTTATCCTTCGCAAGGTAATTTACATAGAGCCAATATCGAGTTACACAAAACTAGTTTACTAAACACAAAAACCAATTAAATCAGTATTTGCAAAGTTAAGGACTATCACGACTCACCGAACTTTATTCATCACATTTGAACGGACTTGGAACTTAGTGTGTTAAAATACATGGGACTCTGTGACTTGCATGATTGGTTTAACCTATCTGCGATAGATATTTATATGTATATATTACTTAACATAATAAATAAATATAAAATACTATATTATATATACCTACATGTGTCATGGTTCAGGATATGTCTGATCGAGTCAATTGACCGTTGATTTTTATTGTAACTATGGTATTAACCGATTTGATTGAGATTTCTTTTAAGATTGGTTAATTTAATTTAATTTGTATTGTTTTGTTATTATTTAATTGTTTTATAATTTAGAATAATTACTTAACTAATAAAAGTACGAATATTGTTCCGACTAAACAGAGCTGAGCAAATGCCTCGTGTGGTTGGAGGCGCCATCTTGACTTTGAAGAGGGTTTTGGGGTTTTAGTGGGTATGCACAATTGAGAGTCCCACGTAACTGTCCCGCACCAAGCAGTCCCAACTCGGTAGTGTATGCACAATGCATTTACCCAAATAACAAAAAATGTGATTTGTTGGTGAGGTTATGATGCAAAGTGAGATCAGTGCCTTGAACCCGCTGCTCGTCATAATTTAAGCTTTATGTGTTAATTGTAATGATTAAGGAATCAATCTAAATTACAAAAAAATATTGGGGTCCGTCCGTCCCTGCAGCGGTTTTATTGTTTATATTTCCAATGTTATTCTAATATATTACCTATAGAATTTTAGAAAATTATGGAATGTATAAAAACTTTGCTATATTCAGAATTTAACAAAAATATACCCAGTGTGTGATACAATTGTGGAAAATGCAACTGTAGCATTAAGACTACCAAAACTATTTACAATGCATGCACATGCATGCATTTATTTATTAAAGTTTACCTCATCATATATAATGCCATATCTACAGTATATATTATATGCTATATTTTCTAAAATACATGATAATTATGGTAAACAAAAATGTTACGAAACAAAATAATTTGACACCTCCAATTTAAAATTCCACTATTAATTGAACCATGTAAATCAATGAAAATACAATATAAACAAACTATTTTATAATATTCTTCTGCACTGAAAGTACCAAGATCTAAGTACATAGACTTTGTTCATTAGATTATTTGAAGACATACACGTCATTTGATTGGCTATCTACATGAGTTTAACATTTATATAAATAACAAAAAAGAGCTTACTTTTTAATCTCGTTTCTTCACACACTCTCACCTAAGTAGTAAGTATTTACGAATGCTGGGTATAAAAACAGTTACCGAAAACGTGAAAATAACAGTAATTAATTAAGTAGATAATTGTTTATGAATTTTAACCTAGGACTCCCTTAACATCCCTTTATTTTAAAATATTTACAACCATTCCCATTGAATACATTTCACGATATATAAAGGATTTATTAACGAACGAATGGACAATTGCTTATTGCTAGTTTACGTTAAACATTCTTTGAAAATGATATTACGAATTGAAGAATTTAAATTATCATTTTTTTCGCATGGATAGCGCACTTTTGAGAATGTTATAGTGTGAGCAGACGGAGTGGTATGAATTATATTAAGAATAGAATTATGTTAGAAATAAAAAAAGTTGGTTTTGGATTGGTTATTACATATTACATTATTGTATATTACCAATTACAGCTCAGCGGGACGTCTTTCCATCTTTCCATCTATTCAGAGGCACTTAAAGGAAGATCTATAGAATCCCTATAGCTAATGCAACAATCAAGCATCAATCCAAATGATAAAGAATCTATTATCTACCTTAAGCGTAATTATGAGTAATATATCATATTTAATACATTCATTAAAATACATTAAATCGCTTGTTATAACTAAGTCAACTTCGAAACTTTGTTCATGCGTTAAACTATTCAAGTTCTGCGCTTAAAACTTGTGACCCACTTCACAACATGTTAGAGGCCTATATATACAGTTTATCTACTAAAAGTCGGTACAGCTTAAACAATATTTGATTAATAATAGCGAAACATAAAAATGAACTTTAATATAAAAATCACAGAACTAAGAAAAAAGGATTTCTACTTTTAATTTTATTTTTGTAAAGTTAAATGATATAATCTGAGCTATTTAATAAATGCATTTAAAATAATAAGTAGTAGCTCGTGGTGGCCGGAACAATTCATATAGGTACTTATATTAATGGTCTATATATTTTTTTAAATATTATTTAGATACAATTAACTTTAACAAATAAGAACGCATTCGGCATTGTTAAAGAATTTATAATAGATAATAAATTTTACTTCAATCAATAGAACGTTGTAATAATTCGCGGTTTATTTCTATATTCATTTTAAAGGACTTGTAAATACTATATAATATAAGCTACTTATTTTTTTCATCTGTGATGACTTTAACATTAATTATTGCTACTACAGGTACTGGCAGTTTTTTGGCATTAGGATTTTTACAAAGGTTTTTGGGCTGATTTGAAATGTTGTCACCTTTTATCTAAATTATTTAAGTAAAATCCGTTTTGCAATGGACGCATATTAAAATACAATAGAAACCGATCAACATTTTTGCTAAACTTTTTACAACAGATTTAAGAATTTAGTAGGTATGAACGACTTTGCAACATTAGAAAAAACGATAGTACGCGAATTATCTTGTAGATTGTGTCTTTGCAATGATGTTATCAAGCTGAAGCCACTTAGTGCCGAAGTAAAGCGCAAAATTAAAAAACTATACGATATTGTTGTAAGTGTTAAATGTATATTTGAATAACATCGATGTACATAGTTAACGTAAAATCACTAATAATGCTATATCTTTTCATAGATCCATACAGATGACTGCCTTCCAAAAGCTATTTGTCATGATTGCCTACAACAAATTAGTAATGCATATATCTATGCAGTAAAAGTGGAAAGAACTCAAAAATTCTTAGAATTCCACAGAAATAAGAAGAATGAAGACAAACAACCAAATGAAACAAAAAATTATACCCTTTTAAATGATTTATCAGCCCGAAATCTCGAAAATACCACTACAGACCTAAAGACAATTTCAAATCCTACTACTCTGCCAAAACCCGCTGAAGTTATAACAGAATTACAACAAGGTGACACAAAATCAGCAAGACCCAAACAAGTTAAGAAACAGTCGGCTTCTGATATGAAATATTTAGAAGCTATGCCGCTAGAAGAATTTGCTCAAGTGGAAAAGTTAGATAAATCTTTACTTAACAGCACAACGTCTGCTAATAAAAGTCCATCGCCGACTCATGAAAAACGAATAGTTGAAGATGAACTAGCGCAAGATGTTTTAGATCCAATAGTAATAATCGATGGTCGTCCAGCCAAGCAAGGCCATGCTCTAGATATGCAAATCACGCTTTTCTACAAGATGGAATGTTGCATTTGTCATGAAACTGGATTTCATTTTAGGTCCTTAATGAAACATTATAAAGACAGACACGGCGTCCCCGGCTATGTAACTTGCTGTGATAAAAAGTTTCATTACTTCTACCCGAAAAAAATTATTGAACACATGGCGTTCCATTTGCAGCCGAACATATTTATGTATGAAATAACGTTTACTTTTTTAAAGATGAAATGGAATTCTGCAAACTTAAAAACTACACAACATATTTCAGGTGCAAAAGCTGTCATCAGAATTTCCAGACGTCACAAGAACTTACAGAACATCAAACCAACGGCGGACGATCAGAAGGAAAGATTTTGTGCCCGCGGTGCTCGGAACGTTACCCCACGTACAGAGAATTAGGCGCGCATCTTCTTACGCATCGGGCGGATAAACTTCAGTGCGACTATTGTGGGAAAACGTATGCTATTCATTCAATAATTTTTCTCCAAAAGTACATTTAAAATAACACACAATTCGGTAACATTTTTTATTTCAGATTAAAACATCACCACCGCAAGAAAACTGTTAACCATATGGAAGACGTCATTTTGTGTTCTCAGTGTGTTCGAACTTTAAAAAATATAGAAAAACAAGAAAGAGATATTGTGAGTGGTGAATACATATAAGTGTTTCATTAAATAATTAAGCACAAAACATAGACATTTTAATGATATTCCTAAAATACGTTTGTTTTAGAAAGAAAAAGTGAAAGCGAAAAGTGTTGATACTTTAACGTTACAGAAGTATCAAAGATTTCGACAAGCTATGGGACTATCCGCTGATGAAGAAGCGTCCTCAGATTAGAGCCGATGTTCACAAAGCCCATTGCTTTTTAACCTGTGTATTACTCTAAGATAAACCTGTTTTATACAAAACGAGCTAATCTTAGAGCTCGGTACTAAAATTTTTTCCATAAAAATTGTAACATTTATAAATGTAAAATGTCAAAGTAAATTTGAAATAATTTATATATTATCATGAGCATTTTTTATTATCACCGATAACAGAGGACCTGTCGCGTAACGATTCTTTGAAAATACTTAAGTAAATATACTCGCTTGGCTTGAATCTGGTCACTGAAAACACAGTTTTGCATGAATATTATTAAGATTTCAATGCTTTTTTTATTGAGTTCAATTTCATTTTTAGTTGCCTAAATTATGTGTTCTAATATAGTAATATTAGAACACATAATCATATGTTTATTTGTATGCTGGAATGCGTAAATCTCGAGAACTCAAACCGAACCAGAAGCGAGTTCAAAAACAACTTGTTTATAACATTAGCGACATTTGACGTTGGAAATAAAATATTTTGTTAAAATCAATGGTTTAATGTCAATCAAAACTTAATCTAGCCGCCGTTTTTTGACCAAAGATCCTAAGAGATCAGAAATAGCTGGGAGATTGTTTGTCTGATCGTTGGCACCAGTGTTTAGGTTGGATAAGGGTATGTTCAGCTGATTTGATGTTCCCTTTTGGCCTTTCATATTCCTGTGTTGAGGGAAGCTAGGCATCAACTTCGGATCACAGGCTGAAAAAAAGTCATTATAGTAGGAAAATTTGTCTATCTATAGGTTATGGTTATCGGTATGGATTCTGCGTTTGCTTTGATGTTTGAAATGAAATAAAACGATATATATCTCAACAATTATAAACGTTTTATTCTTATTTAAAACATGTCTCTTTGAAAAATAACTAAATTCGATAAAGTATGAAAATAAATTATGTTGCTGTTAAAGCACACGAAACTGAAAACGTCGAAAAAATAAGTTTTTCATTTATTTAATAAATTAGATCTAAGTCAATCTCAAAACTCTTTCAAGGAATGATTTTGCAAGCATTTTTTTCTTAGAGGTTGAAGTAATTTCAGCATTATAGGCCTAGTTTCCTATCAAAAGCAATAATTTAAGGCAGGAGGAGGAAAATAAATATATATAATATATACATTATAATATAGAAAATAACTAAATTTTTATTTATGCAATAAACATATTATATAACTATAACTTGCTATTTAGAGTTGGAAAACTTACATAGTCTCTCCATTCCACCACAAAACTTGGTACAAAGCTTGCAAAGCTGTTTGCAAATTTTCTTAAAAATCAAATATACCTTTACGAAAAAGTCAGGTTGTGGTTCCAGGCACCAAAATATATGAGATTTCAAATAATACTTACGTAACGGCTGTTCTTTGAAGTAGGAGCTTTGGAGGCATTCTTCAGCAGTTGCTCGCTTCTTTGGATCATACATGAAGAGGAAGTTAAGAAGCCGCAGGCCTGCAGCCGAAAGCCAAGGGAATCGCTGCTTTAGGTTGTTGTAAGGCTGCTGCTTCAGTGTAAAGTTTTGTAGAGCCGGTAATGAACTGAATTCTGGCCAAATCGCGTCCGAAGGTGTCCCTGTTATACCACCATAATTCAATAAATGCGAACAGGACAAATCTTTGTTTTTAATTGATTTTATTAATCTTTATTACTCAAGATGTCATGGTGTAATGGTTGCAGCTCCTTGCAAACATTGTGTAAAAAAAACTTTGCGATTAAAAAGGTTGCGGAGAATTTATTGCCAGTTCTTCTCTTACGTTTTACGCCCTTGATTTGAGAACTGGTAGTAAATGTAAAATTAGAATCATTATATGTATATTTCTTTTTTTTGACGTTAATAAGTGTACATTATGATTTATGTTACCTATATGAATAAATGATTTTTGATTTGATTTGATTCTATATTTTTAATTTACCTCAACAAGCTTTCATTATGAGATTATAATGAAAGCTTGTTGAGGCATATTGCATTCTTACCTAAAATAATTTGTTTATTTTGTAAGTTTCAAAATAATATGTAAATATAAAAATTAAAAAAAAAACTTTAGCACAGTTTACCTTCATTACCAAGTCTTTTAATCTATGAAACTTTTCTATTTCTAGTATACAAAATAACTCACCAAGCAAATCAACAATCAACTCAAGTTGTTCTATTTCACTTCTACCCGGCAACAAGGGTTTGTTAGCCAACAATTCACCCAAAATACAACCAGCTGCCCACATATCCAATGCGGGGGTCTGTTTGGGTGATTGTAGGAGTAACTCAGGAGCACGATACCACAAGGTAACAACTCGAGGCGTGGCACATCTGGCTGGGGCACCTAACCAACGAGCTAGGCCAAAGTCAGCTGAAAATTCAATAAACTATAATATCTAAAAGCAGATGACTTAATTCTAAGCATTATTAACCAAAACTCATCGCAGATTCGATTTCATCTAAGTATGTCGTGTTTGAATTAAAAACCATGAGAAACTCAATACAAATTCTTTGATACAAAAAAAACACAAATTCCATCTTTCTTTTTCTCTTTATTCAATCATGGTGAGTATTATGAAGCTAAAAAATTATTCAATTACAGCACATTAATTTGGCAGAGAGCTGTTACTAGCAATATTGCTTACACATTATTTATCATATATTTTCAAATTATTTAAGCATGCAATATGATTCAAAATAAATCTTAGACATAATGTAGAGAGAATGAGAATTCTTACCTATTTTTACACAACCTTTATCAGTAAGCAATAGGTTTGATACCTTCAAATCTCTGTGCACTATGAAATTTGAGTGTAAGTATTTCAATCCCTTTAACACTTGCAACATGAGACATTTAACTTGGGATTCGGTAAATGGAGATGACATATTATCAAGTAGAGATGCTAAATCCTGCTCACAATATTCCATTGAGAGAAAGATACTGAAACAATATTAGTCACAAGTTTATTAATCGGCAAATTAACTCTACATCTACTTGACTAGTATTTAATCATAAAATTAAATATACCCATGGAAAAATGTACATAATTAATGATAGTATCTATTTATAAGCTATAAATAAAATAAAATCAATATACTTTCACTTTCAAAAAGGAACAGTTAGTACCTTTTAGTAGACCTATTTATAGAAAGGTACTTACTGATGTATTAGAATATACAGTAATTCCTCTTATAATAAAGTAAATAAGTAAAGTGATAATGCGTTATAGGAAACGCGTTGTAGGATTCTCGCATAACGCCTTTGTATGACCCCATATTACGCGTTATGTACTGATGCCGGCAAGCATCTTGAACTAATGTCCTTGCCTGTGCAGAAGAGATTTTTAGGTATCGCTGGGATGGCGGCGGGTGGTGGTGCGCGGCGGCGGGCGTGCCGTGTCGATTTCGTTGACTGTCGACTTCGATGTCGTTTGTGTCCCGCGATGCTATACGATGCGCAAACTTACGTACGTACGAATTATACATGTTTAACTTTTCTCACTAAAGAAAATTTAAACCTAATATTAAGAAACAAGTATGTATATAAACCAAATAAGTGAGTACAAATTATTGTAAATTCCACAGTACGAAAATAAATTGTGTGAAATCCTCGCATTATATGGGGGAATACCTGTGTTTAACAAAGGCCTATAATTCCTATATAGTCATAATAAATACATATAATATGAAAATATACCTCTCAAGGGACCGTCCCACTAGTACCTCCTTTAGTTGTACCACATTTTCATGGTGACATGCCATTAATACTTGTATTTCTCTAAGACCACTGAGTGGCAATCCATCTTTTTCAACATCCATTCTAACCTTCTTTAATGCAACGATATTTCCACTCACTTTATCCTTGGCGCGATCTGGTTTTAAAAGATTTCAATATATATAACCATAAAATAAATCATATAATAAATAATCATAAAATATATGACATTATGAAACAAAATGTTTAATAATTGGTGCTATACTTACATACTATGCCATAAGTTCCTTCACCAATGCGATTCAGTTTTTCAAATTCTCCAACAAAGCGGCATCTTCCTAACTGCAGATATTTTGAATTTTATTGAAATATTATTATTAATTAAAATCCACTTTCTGAAAAATTTACTATTCAAGTTTCAAATCTCTGGATAAGTGCAGATTGCACAATTGGATTTATGATTAATTTGATCATTAGCAGACTTAAATATTTTGAACATAATTGAAATGCATTTTTGATATAACTACGGTTATAAAATAAGAAGACGACGGTTGATAAATACGAAGATCTTAGAGATGTTTGAACAATTTAAGCACTATTGCTGAAATTAAACCCCAACCATACATTATAAGTTTTTCACGTAATTTTCGTTTAGACCGTTGACTGCTCTTTCAGAAACTGGGCGTAAATAAATTAGTGAAATATGAGATCCAAGTTTTCTTTGAAATAACAAACTAAGAGAAAAATATATTTAGAAAATACAGAGGTTATGTCACTTACAATATCCTTTTCTGGTATTTCCATTGTCTTTCCTGTTCGAAAAGACACCAAAACACCTTTTCGAGCAGCTGGGCCCGTGGGATCTGATACATCTTGATTTGATACCGGCTTTTCTGAAGCTGAGTAATCAGTAAATCAATACTAATCTAAATTTAATAGATTTTACATTTAACAACGTAAAATATATGTTTTAGAACTTACTCTGAGACATCGCTTTTGAACAAGACACAAGGTGATCTGACAACCCTTTTATACCTCATCAACTATTAAGAATTTTTTTAGTCTTAGACTATTAAAAATTAACAAATTTTTAGACAATCAAGCACTTGGTTGCGGTTTTAAATTGCAGGCGTAATGTAATGCAATTGTAAACAAAACAATTTACAGACTAGCGCTATCACATGACCACAGAGTTCTTATACACGACAGAGTTCCAAGTCAGTCCTGCTCAATGTCGATTTTAAAATATATTCTGGCCGCAATTTTCGTCAATTAGAGTAAAAAAACACTAGAAATTAGAATATATGGCTCTCGGCTTCGTCTTATACTTGCGTTAACTATAAGACTAAAAAACTGAAATTATTGATATATTTAATTGTATTAACGAATTATCTATGGAAATAATAATTTAAGTGACACTTCACAGTTCACTCAGTATTTTATGTAAAACAAAAAAACACAGAATTCTTTGGTACCAACCTACTAAAAATTATTTAAAATTTAAATATCAAAATATTCAATACACATTTGAGAGTACACTATTTAATAAAATTAAAATCTCAAAGTATCTCCCTTTGTAAACAAAAACTTGTCTTATTTAGTGATGCATATTTCAAGCTTGACCAGGCCCATAGATCAATTTTGGAGAACTCACGTGTAAGAGATTTAATAAATAAAAATCATAACTTAGTGCGTGCCAAAAATACCTTTATTGTTCGTGAAGAATGAAGAAAAATAATTAAACACCAAACTGGTCCCTTTACCTTAAGATAATACAAAAATATATTAAGAAGACATAAAAATGAGAATCCCAAGAGTTCTTAGTCCATTGTATCAGATGAAATTGTTGTAAGTTTATTACTTATTTGTAACTAGACTGTTGCACCTTATATTAGGTACTCGGTTTGTATTATGTGCTGGTAATATTGTCCCAATAGATTTGAATAAGTTTTGTTTCTGTTTCTATGCATTTTAGTTTTTAAATACTATACTATAGTTCTTATTTTAGAAAAAAATTTGGTGCATATGAAAAAGTTTACCCAATTGAAACAACACCCAGTAGGCCAGTGCCTGATCATATACCAAGACCGGATTATGTAACAGGCCTTCCCCGTGGAATTCCTAAAGTACCAGAAACCAAAGATCAAGAACAGATAAATGGAATGCGTGCTAGTTGCCAGCTTGCAGCAAGCATATTAAATAGAATGCAGTCTTTTATTCAAGTGGGTGTTTTATGTGCAAATAAAGTTACACACTGTACCCAGAAGTTATATTGTTTTTGGTTTAATTGACTGTTTCAGCCTGGTGTAAAAACAGATGACATTGATGATTTAATTCACTATTTCATTATTAGTGCTAATGCCTATCCTTCACCATTGCACTATAGAGGGTTTCCTAAAAGTGTTTGTACATCTGTAAATAATGTTGCTGTACATGGTATCCCAGATCTTAGACCATTAGCAAATGGTGATATAGTTAATGTAGATATTACAGTAAGTGTATTGTTTTATAACAGAACTATGATAAATATTTTTCCTCTATTATGTACACAACTTATTACAATTGTTCAATAGTTTTTGTACAGTAGTAGTAGTAGAAGTGTTTTGAAAAAAAAACAAACAAACTTTAGCTTTTTATATTAGTATAGAATTATTTTTTCAGGTTTATTACAATGGTTATCATGGAGATTGCTCAAAAACATTTTTAGTAGGTGAAGTTGATGCAAAGGGCCAAGAACTGGTATTAGTGACTGAAGAATGCCTTTCACAGGTTAATTTTAATTTTCTGTCCTGCTTTGATCTTTGAAAGAAATCAAAATATGTGATGGTTTTGTAGGCTATCAAACTATGTGGACCTGATGTTCCTTTCTGTGATATTGGTCTAAGGATACACAGATATGCAAAGAGTAAAGGACTGACAGTTTTGCCAGCCTTTGCTGGACACGGCATTGGCAAATACTTTCATGGTCCTCCAGATATCTTTCATATGAGTAAGTTACAAAATAGAGTGAAAGTTTTCATTATTTCCTATTAAATCTTAAAAATTCTATATACTTTGTAAAAGCAGCAAGATTACTAAACAATCATTAATTAAGTAATTAAACACTTAAATTTAACTGTATTAAACATTGTGTAATTGTGTGTTTAAAGTGTAATTTAAATTAATAGTTTAATATATATATTTATATGTATGTACTTTAAATTGATTATGTATTAATTTCCCAGTTAACAGATATCCTGGTTTGATGAAAGTTGGTATGACATTTACTATAGAACCAGTATTATCTCATGGCCGAGAAAATACATACATATTAGATGATGGTTGGACTGTAGTTACAGAAGATGGATCTAGAACAGCTCAATGTGAACATACTATATTAATAACAGAAGGTGGTTCAGAAATTTTAACAAGGTAGCACAATTTTTAAAGAGTGGAACTGTACTGTGAAAAAAAAAAAATTATACTAAATCAATGCTGCAGGTATATATATAATAGTTTAATGTAATTAAATGTGCACTGAAATTACCTTAACTATTGGTAATAAAAAAAAATTAACATGTCTAAAAGTTCAATCATATGTAATAGAAATAAAAATTCATCAGCATATTTGATGTTTTATTTATTTTAGTTATTATTAAAGAGCTATTTTATTTAGCATTTTAATAATAACTTTTAAATAAAATCAACATAGTACATAAAGCACAAGCACATTATCACTCTGGCTTGTCAGTCGATAGATAAAATGTAAAGGCGTAGAAGGAAGGTATCGATTGTGTGTTAATCTAAATAATTCAGTGATATTAGATATAGATAAAGGCGTAACCAGTGGGAAACCACAGCCCCTTTTGCAATCTTCATATGGTGTTCATACATTCTTGTTACATTGGTCCCATATTTAATCTAGCTACGCCTGATTAAACAACTTTTCTACTAAGATAAAGAGATTTATGGTTCTTAGTACAATAACGCATATTAAACATGAGCTAGCAATGTATGAGAGTAAATCTCCATGACATCATAACACTTATTTTACATGTGTTATCATATAAGATTATAATTAGAAATAGTAAAATTGATTATCATAAGTTAGAGCTATTATAAAAATTACTTATACATAAATATTTAAAGTGAGCATTTAACAAAAGTTTAACACATTTTTAAAACATTAAGTTTAATATAAGATTGACTAATATATTGACTAGAATTTTTTAAACAACAATTAATAAAATTTATTAACTCAGTAATATTATGAAAATGTTTACAATAACTAATTTATATTAACTATTAAGTCATAAAAATTCATGATGTTAACTTGGCTGTAGGTGTATTATATTATATGATAAGTGTTAAGTTTATAAAATATGTGAAAGATATAGTTTTTTATATAATACTTGGCAATCATTCAAAAAACATTCCTTTATTAAAAACCTAGTTAACCTAGATTATCTGGATAAAATCTAAATAAATTTGTACATTAAAGGTTATTTTTGGCTGATTATGAAATATCTTGTAATTCAACTTTATAGTAAAATATATCCAGTTATAAGCTCAAGATAAGAATAATTATATAACAAATTAAATGCATTAATCTTTGTATATTAAACATTACTATATAATAACGCTAAGGGTGCTAGGGAAGGATAAAAAGAGTGTATAAAAGTTGATACAAAATTATTAAATAGACTTAATAAGTAAGTCAGTATGAACTACAAGCATGCAACCTCAGAAAGCTTATGTAGGAATATTATTATATACTCTTTAAGGTAAATGCTATTATTTGGAATAGATTGTTACACAATTTGTAATTCGCCTTTTGGAGGCCTTGATATTTCAATTTGACATAATAATAAACCTTATGAAAATCGCACACTTGTAGAGCAAATTTTAACAACATACAAAAGCTACGCGCTCGTCTTATACACCACTAATGACTTATTTATTTTTCTTAGAAGACAATATTTTAATATCATTTCAAATAAATAAACTCTTATAACACACATTAGCCGTCAATGTGAATTTAAGTACGACAGTACCTAGTAAAAAAATGGGGCGATCAATACAGAAATGTAGGTATCAACATTTTAAGTTTAAAGCGTTAATTTAATTACAGTTAATCGCAACTGCTAGCTTACATATTATTCACACGCAATGTGATAAGTATCGAAAATTACCGACGACACGAAATATGTAGGCTGCAATATATTTTACATAGAACTTTCAAGGAGTTTTTTGTTCGTCTGGCATGTAATATTAATATTAAATGCTGAGGAATGGGCAAAATGGTGTTTTAGGTCAACCATTAAAAGCATAATTTTATATCATGTCAGTTCCCGAAAATAGTATTTTTTTTTATAGAACGGGGCAAACAGGCAGGAACTTACAGTTTAAAAATTTATAGTTATTAAATGTTGCTTTGTAAAATGTTTTTAATGAACCATATAAACATTTTTTATTAATAATAATAAAGAGTATTTGACATTTATATTGTACACCAATTGCTTTAGGAATCAAGCTAGGCCTACAAATAAATGTTTCAATATTGTCAAGCTTTTCTCCATTTCAAATGCTAAAACCATTTTATAATATACATTGTTAAAAAATTCCCTCTCTAGTTGATCCAACAGATTTAGAGGCCATGTGAATGCCATTGAAAATACGTTTTGCAAAAGCTACACAAATCCTATTTTACTGTTTTATTATTATATCAAGACACCTGTATAATTTAGAATTAACAGTGTCTGTGCACAAAACCTCATACTGTGTTATTTAGTGCTGCCATTAATATATTTTGAAAACTCTTAGTTTTATTATAACATCTTTATCATAAGAGGTAAAGTCTAAAAAAGCCTATTTGATGAAAACTGAGAATAAATGTACTTGGTAAAAAATTCTACAGTATAAGTATAAATACAACGCTTAAATATTAGTTCAATTTGATAACTTCAAACAAAAGTATCATAATAATGCAAAACCAATTAAATCTTGAATAAGTCAACATAATTACCGTTTTCTAAATATATCCTCACTTTTCTATCTTATAGAATCTTTGCACAAATTCAGTAAGATTAAAAACTTGCCCTGGGCCAATATCTGCATCCATGTTGATGTACTCGTCTAAGTTGTGAGAAGATGCTGAAAAATTGTTTCATTCATCATTAAATACATGTTACTTAAGATATAGATAAAAATAAGTAGTAGCAAACACGAAGTAAACACCAGCAATGTTCTTGTTAAGAAAATATATTGAAAATTGTGACTACCATGGGATGCCGACACTGATAAGCAAAAAACTATGACTCAATCGAAGTTTTGCTTAAACTTATTTTACATCTTAAAATCATAAATATTCTAGTGTAAATAAATATTATTATTAAAGAGAAACTCCTTTGGCGCATTGAGTAAGTGATAAAGGGAGATCGAGTAGGTATTGCATAAAACAAATCGGCATTTGTAGTGTTTAGTCAAAATCTATATCTGACTTTACTTTCTACTTATGGTCCTGTACATAAATATATAGCAAGAAATTCAGGAAAAAGGAAAGAGAAAAGAGGAGTTAGGTGTAGCTATGGTGGCGACGAGAGTTTATTTCAAAAATATTATGTTGCAAAAGAACCAAAAGTTATAAAATTTAAAATGACAAGCATTTATCTTTTAAATTAAAAGTAATACTGAATTTACGAATTAAAACAAGTGAATCTTAAGTAAATTATCTTTTACTACTGCATTTGTAAGAAAATTACACAATAAAGATTTTCACATGGATAATGATATTTTTTACCAATATTTACTTATGTTTATTTTTGCCCAACTCTTAAAATACTTTTCAAATTTAAGTAGCAATGGAAATATTAGGATTATTACAATGTTGTTTATAACGGTTGTCTCAGTAAGAGTGCACTTTTTCATTTTAAAATAAAATCAAGTATTTTGTGACAGAGTTGTGATATTTTTATTGTATTGTAAAGAAGACATGTTCCAATTAAGTATGGTATAAAATATCCGGCAAATGAGCTCCGATGACAGGCCATTACTCTTTCATGAAATTTTCCATGAGTTTTGCACAGAGATGTGGCTGCGGCATCACACCGATGCCGCATTGGATTTACGATTGAGCTCAAGAATAGTTTTTCGGGTTCATTAGCATAAACCTGAGATTTCACGAAACTCCTAAGAAAAAAATCCCACAGCGTTAAATCGCACGATCTTGGTGTATTCCAAGCCATACGGAAATGCGCTTCATCGCAGAAAATAACTTTTTTCGAAAAATAGGGCATCGACTTCACTTTGCTCCATTACGCATGGAACGAATTGCCGGCGCGTTCCGTGCACTGCTGATTAGAGCTCCTGAATTAACTGAAGCTTGAACGCATGAAGATGGAGGTCTTCAGTCAAAATTCGCTGCGTAGTGCTTTGTGAAATTTGAAGTTGTTTAGATCGATTTCGAATTGATGTTTTTTGGTTTTCGGCGATAGGTACAGTCGTTTACAGCAGCAACGTTTAAAAAAAGACCAACCTAAACCTAAAAGATTCTTATTATCCATTATTGACACAGTTTCTACAAATTTTTTTACCACTCTTCGAATGGTGGACACATTTGATGCTGAAAATTTGTCTGCGAGCGAACTTGAAAACTGAAAGTCTGTGAGCGGTTTCAGCGTAACTTTCCCCATTTTTGTAATGAGTTTTCACAATTGTAACGCATTGTTCTTTCGAAAAGCTCTCTATTTTTAATAATCGGAATAAACAGAGAAGACAGCTGTGAAATTTCAGACTTGTCACTTGCATGAAAAAACATTACTAAAATTTTAAAAAGTGCACTCTTACTGAGACACCCTATACATGCAAGCATTATTTTTAATGTTGCATATTTTTTTCTTAAAAAGGAAAAAGTTAAATACGAATTGATATGTGTGTAAGTCAAGTAGGCCCAAGTCAAGTTATCCTTGCAATTCCACCAAATAATGGTCAAATCTAATATCTATATAAAATGTATAAATTGATTTACAAACCTATATGTAAGTATATGAACTATATATAAGATAAAATTGTATTAATTATGTGTCTATTTAAAATATTGTTTAGTTATTTAGTACAATTTAATATTTTTTTGTTATTTCAACCGAAGATCTACAATAATACAAAGTATTTATATGACTTATAATTATTACTTACAATTCCCATTTTAAGAAAATTGAAATACATATAAAATTGCCTCTTTGGGTCCTTATTTGGGTCTCTTCCTTTTCAAATGCAATAATATAGACGCAAACATAATTTTTACAATATTTAGTTGTTGTTTGTTTAATTGTTAGTTTCCTTTTTTATCTATTTATGTCCTTAATTGAATTATGTTCTCTGTTTTGTATATATTGTTTATCAATGTAATCTGTTTTTGTACATGTCTAAGTGTTTTCTTTTATAATATGGATATGTGTAACTTTTAACTTAAGATTACTTATAAATAAATAAAGTGGTAAACATTCATAAAATATTAATAATATACAAGTTTTACCTGATGTAGATATAGCAGAATATGGTGGTGGTGGTTTAATCCAGGAACCATCAGGTCTTTTCATATGACGTCGATCCGATGAAAAATGCTGTAAGAAATATTTACCTGGCACAACTCTAAAGAACCTGAAAAAATAAATTATGCAAGTGTTGAAATATAAAATATTATTAAAATTACCTCTAATCATAAATCACATTACCTGTGGAAATCAGATTTCAGAACTTGATCTGTACGAAATGTTTCTGTAACATATTTATGGAAGAATGTTGGGAATGGAAGCTCAGAATCTAAGTCATAAACCAAACATGACTTCAAGTCAATTGAGTATAAGAATATGACATGGTAGTCCTGTAAACAATTTAACATTTGTATTAAATTAACATAGATACATATTGAATGTCCAAGATGTTACATAAATTAAAATATTTTTGCAAATAAATATGTTTTTAAAATATTAATTCAGAAAACTAAAAAAAATAGTAATATAAACACAAAATATAGATTAACTTACAGAATATAAATCAAATAATAAAACCCATGCAATGAAACATTGAGTGACTTAGTACACACCCAAATGACGAGGCGATCTTCTTCGCGCCCAGCCCTTTGTTTCCATAAAGGCACAGTGCGACAGGGATTCGATATGAATACCACAAAACATCGATCCAATTCTTCCGGAACTCTTAAAGATACATCCTGACAGAGCTTCCAGACATTTTCTTCACTGCAGTGCCGCAATAACAGACGATAGAAATTCAAGATCTTTTTTACCGCAATGGACAGAAAATATTAAAATAAAATTTCATGTTACTTACCAATAACACGACACATAAGAACATTCAGCTTGCTTTGGAAACAAAAGCTTTAAATTTTTATCACTTTTCTTCGTATCAATATTGGGTTGGTGAACTTGGCTGACCGACATTTTCAATTTTTACTTTCCAAGTTTTCTTTTAGTATGCAGTATACTGTCCTAGCTGTTTGGTTTGCACTTTACAGTTTACACTGTTTTCACTATTGAGTATTTGAGTAATGATTATTATGACTTCACAGTGACTTACTGTCGAGTGTCGTCTGTCAATATAACATAGGTGAAGAACTAATAGATTTCCTTTTTTTAAAGTAAGTAATATGTAAGCTGATAGATAACAAGTAAGCGAGATAAATATTTATTGTCCTCCTTCGGAGACTCACCTTCTTCATAACATACGAAAAATCATATTTCTAAATACTAACTTAAGAAGTCTCCTGTATTCAGTATAATCTTAGGTACATATTCTAATTCGTTTCTCAAATCACCTGAGTGCAGTTAAATATGTTAAACTTCATATAGAATAGATAGTTTCAAAGCCTGTATTTAGCCCACTTTACTAGAATATGAGCATTAGTAGGAATCTAGATATGAGCAGAAACCAATTCTGGAACACTGACGGCAGAATACTTATAAGTAATCTTGTAATGTCAACTGTGTTTTATCTGTGCTATGTATGCTGCCATTTTTAATAAAAAAAATATCTACGCTCTCTTTACCTAGAGGCTAGAAGTAAAAACGTATTTTAAAAAGAGTATTGTAGACTATAATATTATAGAATTTAAGTGTTTTTAATGTACATACTTAATTTAAATATAATACACACACCATTATTTCTTTAAATAATTTTTTCCACATTTTTTTACTCAAAATAACAGGATTATTTAGTTTTACTGTAAAATAAGTTTGCGTATTGACTATTGATTATGGTAACTTTATCCTAACCAATATGGCCAGCTGTTGATGAAGTCTAATGAAAAGTGCGCTTTTGTTATAGTGACGTTATTATCTTTTACTTGAGTTGATATTTCATTTTATATTGGAAAAAGGAGGGCGGTGCGTTGTCCTAGGTTTCGGCCGGGCTAGCGTATCGTCCGGTCTTCATTTCTAGCGCCCCAAACTTTACCTATTTTGTTGCTAAAAGGCTTGAAGACACTAATAAAACCACGATGACTCGTAAGTTTATCTCGGAATACATAATTAATTAAAGTTATTGGACTATTCTATTTATAAACATGATGATTTATTCTAAGCCAAAATTATTACACCAAAGAAAGCTCTAGAATATACACGCAGTGCGTTTGTGTAGGTGTATGTTAACAAATTCGATTTCAGTAGCTATTGCTGTAACGGTATATTCATCTGATCGACCTTAATAATATTTATGGCTTTACCCTCAGACTTTACAAACGCACACTAAATTATATAACAATTTTTCACTCAGAAACTTAGTAACTATTGTTATTGTTTAATTTATCAATGTAAACATTAATTATACTTTAACTTCATTACTGTTTTGCTATAAAGGCAATTGTATAAATTATGTGCACTAATTCTCATGTAAACATTTTAGGAGGAAACCAGAGAGACCTAGCTCGTGCTAAAAACCAGAAAAAACAACAAGAAATTCTAAAGAAGAAAACTGCTAGTGAAAAGTCTGGCATGTCATTAAGTGAAAGAAAACACAGGTAAACATGTTTATTAAAAAAAAGTTTATTAGAAAAGATATAAAAATTATAACCTCATCTAAACATGTCAAAATATTACCATTTAAGCATCATGTTGAGGCTTATGGTGAAGTTTTTGATTATGTGATCTCTGTTTACCAAATATATAAAGTTTACCTATAAATTTAGTAAAAGGAAATTATATCCTGCTTTTAAAATATTTCAAATATTATGCTTGTGTCTTAAGTTCAAATAAGTACCATTTATCCATAGATATAGATTGCTGCCTGTTACAGATTTATCTATAGGCAGTGTTGATTTGTGTAAAGTTAAGGCATATAAATATTAAACTGACTTACATATTTCCAGAGATGCTGAATTAATGAGAGAAAAACAACGAAGAAAAGAGGAACAAGAGGCATCCCAAAAACAACCTGTTAATTAATACAAATGTTTACAATTAAATTCTAATGGACTGCTATATTTAGGAGTGATGATAAATATTTTAGACTCAAAATCTAAATATGAAATTATCAATTGAAAGACCAACAAGCAATAATGTCTCAAAATTTACGTGACTTTCATATTACATCTAAACACTTCAGTACTTTTGTTTGAGGATCTATAGTTAGAATATCTATGTTAGCATTAAATACTACTGCAAACAAGTCATGCAAAGATTTATAGCATTTATAAAGTCTTTAAGTTGACTGAATACTTAACAAATTTGTATGTATTGCCAACAGCTCACTTTTTGTACAATAAAATTTAAAAACATTGTTGTTTCTATCTACTCCTATTTAAACATAAGTTTATTAACATGTGAATCTGGACAAAATATAAGTATTAACTCGCATCTTTACTTAACTTGGCCCCTTTCAAAATTGTAAGTAATGATTCAACACTATTGCATACACAAGTAAGTTTAAAGCCGGGTTTCCACCGCGAGCGGAACGGACCCATTAAGGACTCGGTCTAACTCGCAAGCGTAAACTGCATACTTGTATTCCCACCAACAAATAGTCGGGCGGAAAGGACTGAGCGAGCAGAAAGAGTTGAAAGGAACTCGCTCAGTTCTAGGGAGCGGAGCGGAGTAATTACGGAGTCCGTTCAACTCGCAGTGACAAATTACATAGTAGCGTTTCCACACAGAAAGTGCTGAGCGGGACGGATCGAACGAGTAAAAAGTGATGGAAACGAGTCCGCTGTGTCAAGGTCTCGCCGACTAGTTTGAAACGGACTCGCTCGCGGTTTCCATCACCCGAAATTGTTCTCTACTAAGTACTAACCCTGTAATAGTTATTAAATTTTTCCCCTTTCAATGTTCTTTCTCGAATGTGCTGGCATAACCAAAATCTCGCGTCTTGCACGTTTTTTTCTATGCTTAAGATAATATGTACTTTTTCTTTCTGTATACATAATCACTGTCTTCACTTGATCCCGTGTCACTCGACAACATCGCAAATTCGCAACAAAACACTACCGCACGTTCAAAACTCCAACTGAACTCGCTCTCAGTGTAAACTGCTTGTTCATTTTCCATTTCTCATTTTTCGTTCAGCTCGCTCCGCTGATTCCTGTCTCTCATTTTCCTTTTGCAGTGGAAATCAACAGACAAGTCTCTTTGTTGGTGGAAATGTAAACCTATTTCATTTAAATGGCCTCCGTCCCGCCTAACCATTTCCCACTCATTACCCTTTCGCGGTGGAAACCCGGCTTAAGACTATTAAGAACTCTTATCATAAATTCTAAGCAGAAGCATGTTATAATTTGAAATCAGTAATTAGGATGGAACAGACTAGGACTAATAAATAAAACAAGCAACTTAAAAAGTATTTTAATACAAAGTAAAGATGTAAGGAGAAAAAAACTTCTATTTTAAACAATTTATTAGAAAATATAGCTATAATAAATGAAGAATGACATATCTGCCTGTACATCTGGAATACATATGTAATAAGCATGCCAAAGTTTCTGGTATTCATTATATTTTAAAAAGCAATAAGAAAATTCTATATGTGACTTGTAAGACTTGACTTAAAATATACTTCCACACTTAGGTTTAAATGCTACATTATTAGCCATTAGAATCAGACCATTAACTTTATTAAGAAAGGTACATGCTTTCCACGGATCTGCTTTAACCATACCTAATTCTATATAGTTTATTTCTGAACTTTTAGTTAATACAATTAAGATAATCAATTATAATATATTTAAATATAACAAAACAAAACAAGTAAAAATAAAACCTTTTTAGCAATACAGTTTTGTGCTTCTGAGTAGCACTTGGTAACATTTAACTTATACTATTGCAACCTGTGGAGTTATACTTAAAATCTCCACAACTAAATATAATGTTATGTAGTAATTTAATTAAGTATTTCCGTTTACTAAAGCTTTTTTTTCAAAATCTTCCCTCTGTCTATAAAGTTCTTTGGCCAAATCTTGAATGAATGGATGCTTGAATTTTCCATATGTTGTGGTGAAAAATTCCTCCAAATGTTTGGGTGAATTTTCCCTTTTTTCATATTCAAATGCCTGAAGGATCATATCATATCTATCCAAGTCTTTGGCAAAGTTTGCTTCAGGTGAGCTTTGGTTTTCATACTCCTGAAAAATAAGATATATAACATTTTTAATTTATTATTTTTTGTTTCAACTAAAATTACTAACTGATGATTGAAACTTACCATATACAGATTATACATTCTGTCTCCAGCAATTCCTGTTAATTCTGCTATTTTCTTCATAGCCTCTGTCTCTCGCCTGTGTTTTTCATCTGGTGGTACCCCACAGTGGGGTGTCAGATCCCCAACTATACATTCAGCCAAATCATGGACTAGAGCTTGAATGGTAAACTCTTAGTCACAATGTTTTATTAACAAAGAAAAAGTATAATGATACTATAGAAATATAACCAAGCCTCAAATGTGCACATCAACTGGTAGATATATTTATAATTATATTAATTTAATTTTAATCTTGGGTTGTCTAAAAAAGTAAGTTACAATTATTCTACTATTATGAAAAATAATTGTTTTTACAGTTTCATATAGTATACTGTCTTTAACAAATTTAGTAGATTTTGTATAAATTTAGGGAGACAAAAAATTATATTTACTTAAGTAATTGTACAACAAACAATTATATGATTTGTATTTTTTGTTTTTAAGTATTGATGAAAAAAGAAAGGCTGAAGAATGAAAAATAAAAGAATTATCAATGCAGTTGAATTTTCTTTCAATATAATAGAAAGAAAATATTGGTAATAATAGTGAATGATAAAAATTTTATTCAAAGAAATAATAAATATGCCTCAAAATTTAATCTTAAAAGTGTTAAGTAGATCACTTTTGGTTTATTAATCTTGTTATTTTTTTGTTATTTTTTGTTATTTTTTTTGTAAGATTTGCACTTCTCAAGAATTGCCCTCCATATTGCAAAGACCCTACCTATCATATATTTCTATGATTATAATAATAATAATAGCCTTTATTCAGATACATTTTATATGTACATTTAAACAAATTTCCATTTTAATCCTCTTTTTGTGTATCTGTGTGCCCTTTTAGGGCAAAGGGCATAGGGCTCTATAATTATATATAGTATTAAATCTTACCAATTTGCAGACATTTAAAGCGGTCCAATTTTGTTGGATTGTTTTCTTCAGTTAGTAGAAATGTCATAAGACCCATTCTATACATGTGTCCAGCAATTGTTTCACAATCATTTATATCACATAATATCCATCCTGTTCTCTTGATGTGCTGAGGAAGAAAGGTTTAAAAGTTACCACACAAGCAGCATATGTTTGTGTTTTGATAGTATGGTTTACTGAATGTGATGGCAATCTCATCTAAGCATCATATTTAAAAATTATTGAGAACAGTATTTCAATGACTCAAAAACATTTCTCTTTTGGAACAGAATCTTATATTGTATTATAGCAAGTAAAAATATCCAATGTGTTAGGTAATTTATATTTTTTCAACCATTTTTGCGTACCTAATGCACACTTACCTTAAGTCGACCGACTAATTCTAAAAATTCAAGAATTTTTGTGTGATCCACCGGTGCCATGTTAAATTTAAGAATGGTTTATGATGCCTTATCACCTTTAATAACAGAATAACACTGTCAACAATTTAAACTGATTACAAACTGCAGTAACACTAAGTAGCTGTTAAAAATCCCTAAACAATAAAAACATGCAAAATTCTTGAAATTTGAATGGTTATTAACACAACAGAATAATAAATTATATTATTTTGTAGTATTGTAGCCGCTAACACTAAGCAGGCAACAAGTTGCAGTATACATTACTTATATTTACGGCTCTCTAAAATAAGTATTATAATATTTAAAATATATTTTATATATTTTTTAATAACTTCACGCAGAGCGTATTGCCACAGACAAAGGTAAGGAAACAGACTAGTAATTAGTAAAGTAAAAGAATAATAACTCTTGCCATAAAATTAAAAAAAAAAATGCATCAAACAAAATTTACATCGGATAGAGGATCAGCAGGTTATAAAACTATCTCTAATACAAAATACTACATTATGGATAGGAACAGTAATTAATGAAATATATCGTATAAAATATTATTTGTATACATAATTTTATATTATTTACCGTAAGAAATATTATAATTATTATAATTATACATATACATAATAATTTAAAGGTGAAAGCGGAACAGGAACAAATGTAGGTAACGGGATACTGGAAGAAGGAAGAGGATTATTGATAACATGAAATGGTTATGCCGGGGACAGAACAAAATTATATGATTTAAATCACTAATATTTAGCTCACACTCACACATTTCATTATCAGAAATATGAAATCTGGTAAATTGTGCTGGGGTACACACATGGCCCAATCTCACACGAATTGGAGCAATTCTTTAAACGCCATGGTAAGAGTTAATAGTTCAGTCGAATAGACCGTATGGGCGGAGGATTCATCGGAGACCGTTTTATGTGAGGAGGCCTCTACCTCTACTACTGACGTTATTGGATCTAGGTAATTGCATTGAATTACTATACTATACTATACTATACAAATTCAATGAATGAAATCTGATTACCGCTTATGTCACGTGGAAACATTAACGGGCTATTTTTTTCATGGTATGAATAAGCCACGCATCTCGGTTATATGTGGTCAATAGGCTCGCAATAAGAGTGTGAGAGAGTGAGTATTTCCTAGAGTGTTATCGCGAATATGTAAAATTTAGAATTATCATCATTGGATCAGTTTCTAAAAGAATAACGGAATTTAATTTATTAATAGGATCTGTCTATCTAACTAGTGGACTTATTATTTGATGTTAAATGTAGTGTTTTTTTAATATTCCCAACAAGTTGTATATATTGTTAATATAAATTATTAACATATTGTATTAACAGTCCAAATCTGGGTTAGTGCTATATTGAGATAGTCTATTATTCCTACGTTTTAGATTTATCTTAAAGACAGTTAGATAAGATGTTCAATTTTTATTTTTCTTAATGCACAAGATCCTATATTTTTTATTCGTGTTGCAATACCTCATAAATTGGGTATTTTTTTAGGTCTTTTTGCATTTTATTTCCATTCCTAATCGCAGTACTTCAGGAGTTCATAAATAGTTCGGCTTTTTTAGGGATATGAATATACTATATAATTTTAGGCATATGGTATTTAAATACACGTGAAATAGTACCAAGTAGTATTCAGTTATTTCATTTGGATGTTATTTTTTTTTTCTTGTAATGGTTCTGCCGGTCCTAGCTGGTAGTTAGAATTTAGATGCACACAATAGAAGGGTTGGGGGGATTCTATTTTATATATGTTATAATTTAATATAACTTTTGACGGGTATAAGTAATAAATACGCTTCATTGCTTCCTCCTATTACAACTGGAGTGGTAATTGGCATTACAATTTTTACATTGGACCAAATAGATATAGGACTGCTGGCTTAGTGGGTTGCGCGTGCGACTCTCGTTCCTGAGATCGTAAGTTCAAACCTTGGATTAATGGACATTACTGTCGATGTACGTGTGTAACACTTGCTCCCACGGTAAAAGAAAAACATCGCGAGGAAAGCCGAATGTCTTAGAATCAAAAAATCGACGATGTGTGTTAGATACCTACTTGTTTGTTTGAAAAAAAAACAAATGATCATGAAATAGACAGAAATCAGAGGCTAAGACCAATGGTTGTAGCAGCACTGGTTTCTTTTGGATTAGTAGAGAGTACATTCCCAGTATTATTTTGATAAAGGCTCACGTTAAAAGAAACGGAAGATTTAAGTTGCTATACGTATAATTAATTTCCGAAGACAGCGCTGTGTACCTAAATTTGGTATCAGGAAATTGCATACAGCTGAATACCAGTACTATTAATGAGGTCTCCTTGATTATTATGATCAGTGAGCAAGCTAGTTGTGCGTTCTATGAATCGTAATGATCCAACCTGTACCGCTAAGCAAATTTAAATTCTTTACATCGTCCAGTCAGTGAAAATGTGGGAGTTCTTAAGGTCGGTTCGCAAATCACGCTTTCCTCCAAAATGATCAGTTTTAGAGTAAATTTGTGCCAAATTAGTGTTATTATTTATTATATTTAGTTATGTTATTGAAAAACATCGGAATGTTCTTACTTTTGTGTTTTATTTCTACAGGTTTGTTTAAATTTAATCTATTATTAATATTAATTAACGTAATGAAGCGTATTTATACTTAATTCTTCCTTAATTAGTATTCAATTTGAGCTGTGTAATGGAACGAATAAAATATTGAGTAAAAAGTTTTATTTCTTTCTTAAATTATATTTTTGTAACGTTTGATTTCTTATTCATTCATTTTATATTAAAGACTATTTTATTTTTATAATGCAGTGTTAGCTCTTAAAATGTACCGTATTACTTTTAAGTTTCTGTTATCAAGACTACTTATTAGAAGATTTAGGTTTATTATATTTTGTTACTAAAAGTAATGTTATTTGGTCAATAAATATATAAATATTTTAATAATGTCGTGATATAAATGTCGTTATATATTATATATGTGCATGTTGTCTTAGTTTTTTTTACTAAATCTGTTTTATGTAATAGGACGCAAACGAGCAGGATGTGAAGTGTCGAAATATTATTGTAATTTTTTTAATATTTATTGTGTTCGAAGTTGCCAAAATTAAGTATCGATGTTATGAAAAATGAAATTCATTAATTTTCATAACATCGTAATCCGTATATAAGTAAATATAATATTAATTTACTTAAAATATAATATATTTCATTATATATAAACTTAAAACATTAAATATATTTCATTTTGAGTTTCAAATACCGATTAGCATTTCTAAAATTTTGAAACTATAAACAGGTAAAAAGACAACCAGATATTTCGCTTTAAGCCAATTTCATCTAGATGCTAACTATTTTGTGACACAGGTCGTCGATTTTTCTATCATACTTACTACGAAGCGCTGGTTCCAATAGTAAAATCCATTGGACTTGAACGCACGATTCTAAGCAGCAAGCTAGCAACTAAGCTAAAACAGTGTTCATCATATTTCTCGGCTTTTGTATTCTAGTGAAAGCAATAGAATGGGAAGCGCCTACACCATATGATCCGGTGTGGTTTGCAAGTCTTCAAACTCATGCGTCTGTTCCTTCCCTGAATGAGACCCGGTTTTGGTGGGGTTGGGTTAACGACCAAGATGTTATGTTCAGATTATTTACAAGGTAATCTTTTTTTTCAAACCATTAATAATTCTTAAAATAAATTTATAAATTAATATGAAAGTAAAATTGTAATTACAATATTAAATAAAAGTAATTTACTATCCAAATATGGCGGCGTAGTGCGCCACATGTGCCTTATGCGTTCTTGTTCCTTAGTGTCATGTATTTAATGAATTATCCATTAAAATTTCAAAATCCATTCCATTTCATTTCCATCAAAGCTACAAATTCTGGCTATAGCTATTTATATTAATGGGAGAAAATCCACTCCGGATATTGATATCTCAGGCTCGAAACATTTCGTTTGCAGGCGAAATCCTTATGAATACCAAATGCTGAAAATAAATGATTCATCATCATTACGCAACTCGCATTTCAATTTCAACAATAAGGTGAAAGTTTTGACCCATGGTTGGTTAAATCATGGCGATAGTCCTATGCCCGAGTCAATTAAAGAAGGTAACAATTGAAATTTTTGATTGATTTGAAAATAGTTCTTAATTATTCCCTTTATCAATACTATTGTTTATAAATCTAAAATATTTGACGAAAAGGAAAGTCTTACTATAGAATCTAATCTATTACAATCATGAAAATTATGTTTATCAAAATATACTTCACATAAGTTAGTAATACTTAGTTACGACACTTCAGTCGTTACTTTTGAACAAAATATATAATAACTTAGGTTCTCTCTTTCTCTCGTTGAGTTTCAGGTAATGATACTTGTTTCTTTGTTTAAGCCTATCTAAACGTAAGTGATATAAACATAATAGTTGTTGATTGGGGTAACGCAGCGAATGTGAATTATATCCTGGCTAGTTACAATGTCGCCATGGTTGGGCGCGTACTGACACAGTTCCTGAATTTTCTCATCACCGAGGGTGTTTCCATGGATAATGTGCATTTAATAGGCCATAGTTTAGGTGCACACGTTGTTGGTATAGCTGGAGCTTATGTGAAACAAGGGCCCATAGACACAATTACAGGTAATCCACATACATTTTACAGGTAGGTATGAACGAGAATATAATAAGATTATTTACTAAATATTGCCTCAGTTGTTTCCTTGTATTCGTATCAAAATTTATAATTTTTCTTACATGTAGGTTATCAGAAAAAAATCTATATAAAAGGCACTCGAAAATTTAACATAAGCTATTATGACTATTGTGTAATTGTTTGTGATGTTTATGAAAATATTGTAATTGTTTTAATTTAAAAATACTGAAAACAGGAATTCGTATTTCAGGTTTGGATCCAGCATTACCACTTTTTACAGTTGGGAATAAAGATGCTCGATTAGACAAGCATGACGCGAGGCATGTGGAGGTAATACACACGTGCGGGGGTTATTTGGGATTCGCGTCACCCCTTGGCCATATAGACTTCTACCCGAATGCTGGCACCCGACAGCCTGGCTGTGGAATCGACTATCGAGGTGAGACTTACTAATAATTCTAAAGACTGCATTAAGTTTTGTCTTATTACGATTCAAAATGCATCATACACAAATTGGTTTAAATTATACATAGCGTAATAAGTAGTTTTTACTGCTATGTTACGATGAAACCAAAATACGAAGAATGAAAAAAGCTTTAAAACGAACGAAAAGATAAGAAATATTACGTACGATTTTATATTTGTTTCATTTTTTGTTCTTTTTAAAATTATCTGTAAAAATCGGCAGATTTGTAGGCCTTTATTATTTATTAATCAAATCAAAATATAATAAGCAAGCATTAACTTTCAATACATAGATAGATATTAAAACTACTGTTGTCATCATACAATCAAGTATGATCTATATGTAGTTTACGCAGCGCATGACGAATGATAATCTAAATTTGTCACAGTAATATTTAGATTTAACCATCACAACAACCTTGGATTATTTTTTTTAATTTTCGTAAGAATCCTTTATATTAAAAAGTATGGCCCACATCACTTATAAAAGTGAAGTTTTCTACAGGTTAAATCGAATCAGCTGTTTTTTTAATTCATTTCAAAGAAATAAACGAATACCGCTTTTCTCATTCAAACATATGTGTAGGCAGGGAAACAAAATCAAATATGATAATAAAATAAGTTTTTATATATTTCCAGCTTATTTTATTAACGTAAATCATACTTTTCTTACTACACTCGAAATATATAATCCCTTTATCGAACATAAGTCAGAATCTTAAGTTATTGCTACTAAACATGTATCCGTGATATTTCATTTACTTTAGTTTTTGTATCAGAAATATAAATATATTTTATTGGTCTTATTCATATATATAAAGATCAGTAAGCCTGTACCATGAAGCATAATTTACCCTTGATGTCATATAAAAAATAACTGCAAATCTAAGTCAAGAACTCTTTAACAGTTGAATAACGCTAATTATGTTCATACATAAACATATTTTTATTTAATGGTGTCTAACGTAATCTAAACAAAAAAGCATATTAACGTAAACATGCTTGAAATTTTTACGCTCCAAAACATCGGTTTAGCAGTTAACGACTTCGAACGGCGGCGAAACAATGTATTTTTCTTCTCGAAAGGGAACGATTCACGACTTTTAAGATAAGAATAATGAAACAGACATATTATGCTCTATGTGGTGGTATTTTTAGGTCTATGTGCACACAATCGAGCCCATATGTTTTTCGCGGAATCCATAATATCAAATGTAGCTTTCGTTGGAGTGCGATGTAAGGACTATGATGAGTTGTATTACTCGGGCTCATGCAAAGGCACTGGGGAAACGCTGATCATGGGCGGATTCGACATTCATTACGGGTAAGTAAAATTAATTAATTAACGTGACATGCGTATTTGAGGTCGATAACCTCGTCTGAATTCAAGTAAATGAAAAACAGTGACGTTACAGTTTTGAAAGATTTTCCTATAAAATTACATAGAGCAATAAGACCCGTATTTATTCAATCCTAATAGCAATTTTTGTAGTTAGTTTCGACATCTATAATATGATACATGTTCTATTAAAATAAAAAATAAATATTACGTATTTTACTATCAATTTAATTTTCCTCAAATTCAACCAAAGAACATCGTATTTTTAACATTTAGATAGATAATAAATATAAAAATGATGTTAGTTGGTCAATCTCCACCGAAAGGCTTCGACCAAAAGTTTGTATTAAAAAATATGTATCTTTGGTTTGGCAAGCAGCTGAAAACCTAAGTGTCTCGTTATTTCATTATATGCGTTTCAATCACAAATTTCGCTTTGAAAATATAAAAGCACTCTATAATATGTGTATGTATCCATTACACTTGCAAAGTGATTTTAACTACTCATAAATATTTGCTTTCTCTGCCGAGCTGTGTTTAGGGAATACAACGGTTCGAGTAAATCAATATACACTTGAAGTTTGGGTTAAGACTTCCAAGGTTGTTGCAAGCTTCTTCAAAGCTTTGTTGATTAACTGCTTTCTGCCATGTACCGGATTTAATTGCTAGGAGTGTGTAGCGTTTATGCATCTCGACTCTCAATACGAAAGTCATGGCGTTGAATCCTTGTGTACTAATGAATTTTACATTTTAATCTTGCTCGTATGGCAAAGAATACGTCGTTACATGGCATGCCTTAAAAATCGATGATGTGACAGACACAGACTGATCAACTACTTTTTTAAATCCGTACAAATGTATTAATTTTAATGGTTTATAAGATGATTAAATAACACGTTTATTTAGTTTATTCTGGGGCAAGCAATATCCCAAAAATGAAATTACCGTGTATATAGGTACAAAAACAAAATTGTTTATTTTATACCAATTAGCTATAGTATATTATTTTATATATAAAGCAATATGGTTTCAATAAGCGCTTTGCAGTACTATACAATAAAATTATATTATAAGCCCCGACGTCTGCCCAAATGCATCGTTTATCTTTGCTTAAGATTGTAATCATTTCATTGTTTGAACTTAACTGGAATTGTAAAACGAAATTGAATTGAAATTGAGGTTATCATTGAAAATAAAAAAAATATTTTATGAATTTTAAACCTAATACCGTGATAATATTTATATATATGGTTTCCTAATATGAGTTTGACAATGTATCAAATTTTAAGTAAAAAGTAAATAGGATAGACTGTCTTATTCATACAACTATTAAACATATTTTACATAGATAATATAAAATGAAAAAGCTATTATAATGAATACTGCCGTGTTATAATAATTAAACAAGAGTTTATTTTCAGGAAAGACGGAATCTACTACCTAAAAACGAATGCCGAACCTCCCTACGCTATAGTGGACCCTACCTGATTCATACAATATTAATCTCACCCTCAAACCCTCTAAATAAAAATTTCATCTACAAATATATGGATGCAAAAAATGTATCTAAACAATATCTGTTCATCTTAGTACTCATTCCCTTTTTAAAATGGTGAGATGTGATGAAAAGAGATCTGTGCTTTAAACACAGTTTATATTAAATAAAATATGTCGATGAACGATTATGAATATTTATAATATTATTTATTTAATTATCATTAAGTAGAGAATTTCAGGGCAGGCTGTTAGTCCAAGGTTAAAAATGTATTTTGTTGCGACAGCAAATGGGTCGCGGCTCCACTTAATAATTTACGTGGCCTGCTTTCATTTAGATGATTAAACCTTCATCAGCTCTTAAATTATACTAAAAAATCCACTTCAGTTATGTTCGTAATATTTTACGTTTCATAATAATTCATAGCGTTGTATATTTAATCAGCTTTTTGGCCGAAGTCTTATTTATTATTTTTATAAAATGAGATTATTTAGTTTGCTTTGTTATAATATTACCTATTTCATTTAGGTTATCTTTCCTTTTGCTTGAAGTTCATATGATGCAAAGAAATGTTACAATCAATTGGTGTTCCATTATCAATTATTCATCATCATCAATTTGTGACGAACAAATTTTAAAACGACTTATCCGACTTCAAAAAATCTTTTATCGTTTCTTATTTATTGCTGAATATGAAGCTATTTCTTTACTTACTTTTTTATTGTATATATATATATATATATTGGCTATACAAAAATAATGTATAATATTAACAAAAAATAACAACTACCAGCATATTATAAAAATAAAAAATAAAATACGTTTATTTTGGAACATAAGATCATCATCGTATCACTTATTCCACGTCATTAAATTCGAGCCTGGTGGCATCCCTACTCATCGGCAAATAGCATATGTAAGGTGGGCTAAACAATGTCTAACTTGCTGCTCAAAGATAAAGTAGTAATATAAGCGTTTGAGAAACACGTGGACAAATAAACAATCACGTACAAACTATAAAGAAACCCGAGCAAGCTGCCAAATGCTGGATGTATGTATACGATTTGTATTCCCCGTGTGCTTGTTCGAGAGCTTCCTCTAATATCAACGTAAGAAGTAATGTGGAATAAAGTGCCGCAGTGGGACGTGCTGAATGCAAGCTTCCGATGCACTTTGAGACTCCTTGTTTTCTCTTTCTTCGAAGAGTGAATTTATCATATCATGTCTATAATATGAATTAGTGTTATTCCCATTCCTTAGCTACTATACATTTTCTTACGTTATGCATCTGATTTATGAGTAAACTAAGTGAAGCATATTGTTATCGCTTTTTACTTAATAATTATATATACATACGTAGAAAGAAACACTGCATATCTAGTCCTATAGACATTCTTACGATTCAATTCAATTTTTCAATTTCAAAAATTCTTTATTCAATTAATCAATCAGTTCAATAACAATTAAAAGTGCTACATGTGCAGTGTACATTATTTCCTAGAATGTAACAAACGTATTGCTCTTTTTAAAATATAAGAAAACGTTACGAAGACCTTCTTACGATTGGTTTTAAAGTCGTTATTACAAGTTATAGGTCATAAAAAGTACAGCTTACAAAGATGGTCTCTATGGAAACATCGACGATTTGCAACGTCGTCGTGTTCTTGGTTTAGAATCAGTCGATTAATGTACTAAATGTTCAACACCTTGTTAACCTATTTTCATGGATAAATAAACAAATGTTAATATAAAATTATTCGTGGTTTTTATTTCCTAATTTAATATAGAAATAACCGAAATGCATTTAACTACTAAGGATGACATGTTGAGACACTAAATTTCGCACATACTACGAATAAATAACTCTCGTAATGCATAACTTTTGGAATGAAATATATAATAGCGCAGGAATTATATAAATGTTTCGTTTATTTCTAGCTCATACTAAACTTAAAAACACACACTTGACAAGGGGAGAAAGTATATGGCTTTTCTTTTCCCCTCGTTACTTGAATCACCTTACAACAGGAAACTTACGACGGAACCAAAGTACCGTATATCAAAGTTGAAAGCGAGAAATAACCACTGTTTGCTAAGCGTTTAAACATGGTATAAGCCACTAACTTTATAGCTCCTTTCTCTTTGGATAATTACACATGGTTTCATTACATACATTTCAGTTATGTGAATGCTAACTTTGATCCTGTCGGCTTAAATTTAATTTACTACCGCCGAAACTTCGTCAATTTCGGAAGTTGATATTTTGTGTAAACATGAAACTGAAAGCGATGTTCTTAATAAATATAAACTTACGTGATAAGGTTTAATGTATGTCTTTAATTAATTTAACAAGTATTATTTTGAACTAAACGAATTGTAAATTAATTAATGAATTGTGAATTAAACGTTACAGAGACTTCCCTGGTAATGTGTTGCCCTTACCTATGCTAAAATGGTGATGGTATAGAAATACCAGCTGCGTTAATGTGGTTTTACTTAGCTTACCTTTTTAGTACATACTAACATGGAACATTTTGATAGGCTACCCCAGAGACTTCGTTTTTCCGAATGAAAACTTTTAGGTTTTTCTGTGAAATTTTTTTTATATACACATTCAAGAGTTCAAGTGATAAAACAAATAGGGTTGTATATATTTTTGTATGCTGTATCATGAAAAATTTAAACAAAAAAGTTTGTCTAAAAAATAAAATGTAGGGGTGGACCGGACCACCCATATCATTTAGGGGGATGAAAAGAAGTCCGATTCGCAGACCAAACCGAACTTTACTTTACTAACTAGAATTTTATATATGTATTAGATGTAAAAACTATTACAATATGTTAGTTGTGAAATTTAATTTTCAATTTAAATTCAGCATTTACATTTATCTGTAAAAACAATATATTATGTACTACAATATTCCTTCGTTGAGTTTTATAATAATTTCTTGCAAAAGTATTGGACTTTGTGGATCCGCAATATCTTAGTGAATATTACTACGATGATCACCCGGCTGTAAAAAAGTTATTCTGCTGCGGTAAGGCCGCTCGTAAAAGTCATCGCAGAATTATAGAGCTTTTCTTTATAACAGTGTACATTTGAAGTATAGGTATGGCAATTATGTGACAAGTATAAGTAAATATTATTTTACGTTTTGAACGTAATTTTATCAAATCTTAATTCTTTGAAATTGAAGCTACCAATGTTCGAAGAAAAACGAGAAAAACTTATCCTTGTTCTTGGGTATACGGTCAACATATTTTTTTAAGATCAGCCGTCTGTGCACACACCGTTGATTTTTTTAAAAGCAGCAGAGCTGTGAAAGTCAAATCGATTGCATATATATACATACATACATGCATATATATCATCATACATCATACATCCTACACCAGAGATTCAAATAAATTACATTATGGTTGATAGTTACCATTAGGCCAACGCCTTTCGTTCGTGGTTTGCCTTTCTTTGTACTAAACAATGTTTAAATAAATATGCGATGTCTTCACAAAGTGCCCCAAGTCAATTATCGGCGTTCTACGGGTCAGATCATGGTTTAGGGTAACAGGATTTTCTCAAAGCTAACGGCGCACCACTTTGGTACAGGATTTGAAGCTGTCATATCGCTATGACAGGATGCTTGAATAAACTTATATAGTACCTAGATGACCGAGCCTTGCTCGGTATTTTTTTTTATAAATTTCGTTTTTTGGAAATTATATTTAAATACGAATTACATACTAATAATATGATGAAATTAAATAATATTTTTCGATCTTACAAAAAAAGTAAGTAAGTTTATGTTTAAGTTGATAAAACACGAATAAAATGACATTTTCTAGAAATTTAAATTATCATCTAGAAATTTAAATTTTTTTAGATCGATTTATCGCCTCCGAAACCCCCCCGTATACAAAATTTCATGAAAATCGGTAGAGCCAATTCCGAGATTCCAATTATATATATATACAAGAATTGCTCGTTTAAAGATATAAGATATATATAAGCTTAACAATAATCTTATTTGTATAGTCATATTTGTAACAACTATTAAAACAGACAGCTATTATTAATTTAAAGTGTTAGTTAGTTAGATTTCTACTTTGGTTGGCTTACCAACCGCTTTGCCGACCCACAGGCATAAAATATTAAATACTTAGAAACAATTCTATAACACAACCTGGCAACATGAAAAGGTTTTTAAAGCGAAACATTTTTGAAGCGTAAGTATAATTATTGGTTGGACCTAACGATGTATGTAGTATTCTTAGAGTCTGTTTCACAATGTCCGGATAAGTTCCAAATAAGCTATTTATTACTTATTGGTAGGATAAACAGTATTTTTGCATTTCACGACTGTCAGATAGCGCTATTCGTCATGAAACGCGAAGTATCTTATTTGGAACATTTATCTTTCGAATAATGTATGTGTTGAATAGCTATTTGGTACTTTATCCATACATTGTGAAACAGGCCCTTATTGAATTTTCATATACGATAATATAGATTATAGGAGAATTTAATTATACTAATATAACTTATAATTCTAATTCTGTGGATTTTGACGCAAGAATGCACAATGGGATTGGGTTGGTAATACGTACTTAAACTAAAATGACATAAGGTTCCAAGTTGATATCCGATACTGAGGGTTTAAGTAAGTTTGATTCATTTAGAGGTAATCCAAACGTTCTTCCCCTACTATCTCATTAGTCGGCCAATTTGTTCTCGGATCAAGCAAAGACTTTAATCTCAAGGTTCGCTGGGTCGCTCTCGTCAGAATAAGTATATACTCGGAAATTTTTAGTGATCGATTCCTTCACTTTTAAACACTTCTGTTTTAGAGAGCTATTCGGCAAATTTGTAATGTAACATCGAAAAGTTGCTAATTATGCGTTTAATTTTTCAGTAATGTGGTTTTTATAAGACCCGTAAAACCGGCCGCAAGAAGCACGAGTCAATCATAATATTACCAGAGATAATTAAACTAAATAGGCAAATCATTGCTTTGGAAAAGCTGTAATTCTCGTGGTAATCAAAGTTTTTACGTTGGTTGCTATAACCTATCCAAATATAAAATGTTTAACTGGTCATTGAAAATGTTTAAAAAAACAAGTTATAGCTTTTATCAAATTTACAAGAACATGTAATAATTTGAATATATCTTGTGCCATTTTTACAGGACTGTAATGTTAAAAAAAGAGTGTGTGTACTTGTATGTACACGCATTAGAAGTTATACTTCTTTGGAGTATGGAAAAAAAAACTAAAATGCAGTAGTGATTAACGCTAAATATTTAAATTAATCAAAAAGATTTTATTTAAATAAATAAATTATTAGTAAATACTATCACCGTCGTATATGAAATTGATTTAAAAACACTAAAATAATATCTATTTATTCACACTGTTTAATTGTACTGTTACGAAACACATGTTCAAAATGTAAAAATACTAGAATATACAACTTGAACATAGCTATCGATTTCCATGCCACCATAGACCTAACTTTACGATGTCGAATTTAGGTGTTGGTGTGCGCGCGCATTGTAAAAATTCGCTGTCATCATTTTTCTCCACGCGCCAAAAGAAGTATAACTTCAATAATAATATGAAACAATGTTGCTAGCTGTAGGATATAATGAGTCGCATTCAGTTTCTTTATTTTTTAAGGCAAGCTTTCTTTGCCTACAAACTTTGACTAATGTACAGTATAATAATACTCTCCTTTCGCTAGATAACCGATACGTTGGCGGCATAAATGTTTATATTATCGATGTAAATTCTACAGATAAAATATAGGCTAACACTATGACAGCCAATAAGTGAAAGTCGCATTGCGGAAAAATTATTTCAGGTAGAAAAAGTATTCCTAATAAAACCAATATCAGGGAGCAATTTGCATAGAAAAGTTAACGGGCTTTGAAATTCTCCACACAAACGACGTTCGACGGTCAAGCGGGCGTCGCATTAATTAAAACTGTAATTTATCTCACTTAGCGCCCCAACTTGCTTCACTTTACCAACTTTGATATTAGAATAAATACGAAAGGTACACTAAAGTTGAAGCACATTATGATAAAAAGGAAAACTTGAAGGTGTCTTTAGGCAGCAGCTGCTGCAAGCAGACTTTATAAATCCCTGTTACGTCTATATATATAAATGTCTTTTTGTTGAAAGATGTTGTCCACATATAATTGTCTATGATGCTCTACGTTAGAATTTGGATTATGTTTTCTTTTCTTTTGATGTGCCTTGTCATTTATAGATTCATTATATATTTTCTCTTATACAAGTAAACACAATCTTACAAGTATTACTAACGTTTTATTTAATTCCACTAGTCCACCCCATCACTTTTAAGAAAGAAACTGGTTATAATCTTAATAAAAAAGTTACCAAACCTTTAATGCAATAATTTCTCCCTTTATACAAATAACAATATAAGATTTAAGGTGATATTATTTGGAGGTAAAAACAGAATAGTTCGAATATAGCACTGCACGGCCCATTTCATTCACGGACAGTGGTTTTCGTAAATTAAACCTTGCTTTTTGTTCGGCTCAGCATTGAGTATCATGTGAATAAAATACACTTTTTTATCCGCAATATCCATGTCTACTATTATAAAATTCAACAGTACATATCTCAATAAATAACGATTCAAAACTATTATTACTTTCTTTTCACTACTATATAAAGTCGTATAGCCGTGTTTCTTCTAAACAGAAAAGTTTTAATTCGCTGTGGGGCGGCAAGCGACTACAAACTTTACAGTTTTCCACCTTTACAAGTGCGAGGTGCAATTGTTGAATCAACGTAGCTCGTAGGTAACCTACAATGCCTTGTTTGCAAACTTCAGAACTTTGCACTCTGCTAAATAATTTCAAAATCGGTATGCACAGTTGTGATACGTGTACTGAACTAGTTAACGGTTTCTAACTTAAAACAATTCTAAATTAACCGCAAGCGTTGGGAACTAGGATAATTAAAATTATTATAATTTCCACAAATCATTCCAATAAACAGTAATTAAAATAAATGAATTAAACACTTCACTTAAACATTAAAACATTTATTTATTACAGAAATGCACACATTATAATAAAGTACATATATAAAATTAAAAACATAATATACACAATATCACTACTGTAAATTCACTCTGTGAACATAGAAATATGTCGATAGTGTCGATACTAACAATATCAATAAAGAAAAAAGAATTTTCATTCAAAGTCTATATAGCCTGTCCCAAATGAAAGCTGTCACACATATTTAGGTTATAGAGGGCTAAGTAACACTCAAGTTAACATCCGCATAACAACATTAAGAAAACGATGTAGCAGTAATGTCGTGCGGAGTTAGGCGGGAGTAAGCAAGGGACGGAACAGTCATAATTAAGTTTTCAATGGAGCTGAAATGTGGTTTTACAGCAAACACTGCAGGACAAACTGGCCTGTCACAAGTCCCCGGGTACTTTACCCTCGGCAAGCTCGCTTGATTTAATATGCAGAATTCCTCGTCTACACTGTTCGTGTATACTTAACTAAATTGGTTTGCCACCTTACGTTTGATAATTCATTATCTTCTTAAGAATAGCTTTTGTCATGATAATTAAGAGCTAATTGCGTATAATTATACTTGGAACGTTCTTAAATTATAGTAAGTTTTTTATAATAAAATCCTTTGTGCTACGGAATCCATTTTTAATAAAGCTACTTAATACATAGGAAATTAAAATAGAAAATGTTATAAGCGAAATTGCATTCTCTAGAAACGTAAAGTATTTCTAGTTGAGTTAATCTTCTTATCTGCTTTAAATCTTGATAAATCTTGACAACAAAGTCGTAATAATCAGATGCTCCTCGTAAAATATTCAGCTTTGTGCAGATTTAGTAATGTTGATTCTTTCAAGAATAAAAAGTTCAACTAATCATAATTAATCACAACCACTATTACGTATATGACGGTTAGTGGTTGTGTATTAATAAAAGAGAAAAAAAATTGCCTCTAGAAGCAGTAGGTAGGCCTGGCTACACTAGGCATTTTCACTATAATAGTGAAAATGCCTAGTGTAAAATAGGTATAGATTAAGCTATTGCTTTAAATTAATAAGATACACAATAAGACTCAAGAAGTACAAGAAGTTTTTTCCTCTTACTCGGTGTAATGCTCCAGCAATTGTCTTAAGACCAGAAACTAGAAGTAGTTAAAGCTAAATTCATTAAGGGCGATGTCGTATATATTATTCAGTACGATGTTGCCCCTTCTAAAATTTAGTATGGGCGGTAACAATAACATGCCCGGGTACATTGTATCCTTTGCTAATAATTTTACTGAAATGTCTCAAACAACTCTTAAGAGTAACTAAGAGGTAAAAGTTCCGCAATTGTAATTAAAGTTAAATTTAATGTGTATAAAATATAGTGAATTTAAATTTCGGTGAAAATGTTCGAGAAACTATTTTATTATTGTTAATTCGTTTTTGTTAAATGTATTGTCACGTAGCCTCCGAGGGAAAGGATGCAGTCTGTGCTTGCTATCTTAAACTATATTAAGCTAATCTTCTTTATTACTACTTGCAAAGGCTCTATAAGATAACTTAGAAATCGAGATTCATGCGCCTTTTATATTTTAAATGATTATCAATACCAGTTATAGTTATTACTTCTTGCCCTTCCCCCTTTTTTTATTTAACCTTACTAATTTTACAAGTCGCTTGTACACAAAGTGCCTATCTCGTCTCGTAAAATGGAACGTAATTTCAATAAATAAATAAATAATTATTAAAACTTAAAATATATGGGCATCCTTCAATTCAAACAAGTCCTGGTTGTTTTTAAGTTTTATACTTCACAAGGATTCTTCAGAGTTAGAATGATAGTTTGATTACTTATTTACCTTATTTCGAATAAAGTTTGATTGGAACAGCCACTAGTGCGTATTTTGAACGTACGTAGTTATTAACTGTCTCGTATCTCTAGGGTATCACCATAGATTTGTTATCGAATTATAATATCATGTGGACAGAAACTAATTAGTTGTGTTCATTCCAATCGAAATCATGCAATAAATTATTTGGTACAATTCCAGTCTATTTACTTAGGTCAAGCAAAGTTTCATAGTTATTAGAAGTTTGAATAGTGCGTTCTCATTCTGCTCTATTAAATTAGTTATGGAATTTTGTTGCTTGAAAAGTATGAAAATACATATTTTGACCAGTAAGTATTAAGCTTGACTTTTAAATGACACGAATAGTACTTTGTCATTAAGCGTACAGAACTAGTTCTTAGGTTTTCGAACTAAAAGGTCGCGAACTTTTCCCCGCCGCGCACAATCTGGCCTAGTGACGTGTAAATGTTTTATTTAGGAGTATAAGGGTTTCAAAGTTTCCATACTTATGTTGTTCTGAACATGATGTATTATTGTATATTCCGAATAGGGAATATTTTTAAGTACAATGTGTCTACTGTCTTCTCACTATTATTTCTGTCTATTGTATCTCTATACTCTTTCATTTATTGATATAACTTGTGGTTGAACAAAATATGAAACGTTTGTTATAAAGTATATCACGAAATTTTTTGAAATCGAAAGCATTTTTAAACCTAACTCGACAAATAAGAAAGTAGCGTTCAACCTAGCCGCAATACACTAACACACTAAATAGAATACATATAAGTTACGAGGATTCAATTATTTTGACAATGGCTTTTAAAGTGCACTTGAAACGTTTACAAAGTAAACGACATTGTAGCTTTGATATGTTGCGAGATGGGAGTTTTGTTTGAATACAGCTTTAGAATATATTAATATAACTTTGTGAACTTATAGAAATATTCAAAAATATTCATGTGAATCAATTGTTACTTAATTCCTACCAATTAAGATCCTTATTGGTTATAAAGCTCAGCTCAGTTAGCGTTTGTTATAACGTTCAGGAAGTAATTATGAAAAATAGATTTTATCAATTACAACTTTTGTAATTGATATAAGCATAATAATTTTGTTGTTATTAATGTAGAATAACAGGTGTTAGTCAAATTTTTGAAATGATGAGTAGTGTTATTTGTGTTATTTTCAAGTCTTATGTCGATGTTCAAACCGCAACTGTGGGCCTATATATTTTTCTATCTATCTAGGCAATTAAAGCTTGCTCAGAAGATCCCCAGAGTCTATAACTTTAGATATCTAGAAACATAAATTGTCATCTTGTCTCATCTGCGACCTCGTGTTTGTACCTTTCATTGATGTCCATCATCTTAATGACTATATTGGGGATAATAGATTGGATATTGAATTCGTTTTAAATTCAAGCACTGAACACCGAACCAGATCTTGGTATAATTCTGACCACCGCTGGCTTCCTTGTTGCGCATAATAATCGTATTTGGCTGGATCGACGCCTGGATAACTGGATAATATTTTTAAACACTAATATATAAAAGATGTTATCTAGCAGTCACGCGATTTTGCAGAAGAAGATCGTCAGGAAACTGGCGTTTGTTAGACCTTAAAATAAACCTGTGGCAAAGGATTATATACATAAGTAATAAGAAAAACTTACAGAAAACAGATACAGAATCTAAAATATAAAGTGCAAAATATTATAATTGAAGTCAAATTTTGTCCGATTTTGTTTTTAATCCCACACTTTTCTATACGTTTCAATTTTTTTTAATTTAAAAGTTACTTTTCGTTAAATGTGAAGCAATAGCCTGCTTTTTTATAAACGAAAATAATATTTTTTCATTATAATAATGTTGCAGCCTTGCTTTTATCTTTAGCCTTAAAGCGAATTGCGGCGACTACACCCCAAGTGTCGTTATAAACGACAGTCATCCAAAGGGTTTTCTTATCCCATTTACGGAGACAGTGTTGGTACATTGCCTGGTTCTCGCAGATAACGGATCAGAGTGTTAACACGGCTTATAACGGCGTATTTTCATAACCATTTACATAATCAACAAGCAATTTTGATTATTATTTCTGTGTTTCTGTTCAATTCGAAATTTAAATCAAACCATTTTTTGTGTTTGTTGTGACTTGACTAGATAAAAGTGATAATCAAATGTATTAGAATAATGCTATACTTCGCTCTTCAGCTGACTGTAATATAAGCCTTAGTCAGCTAATTAGTTATTTTAAATTTAAAAATTAGATATTCCGTTTAAAATGACCGCCGACAGGTTTGGGAATCTTCTTTGACATTGTTCGCATGAGCGAATTTAGCCGTCAAGTGAGCACAATCGAGTCTAACGCGAGTGTGGTCTTTTGACGAACCAACTGAAGCGAGAGACGATAGCCCATGAAAAATCCACGGATTTGTTCGGTTCACAGATAATATTCTCATGATTTTTATGTTTGATGTCGCTTTTAAACGTTTCGAGTTTTGTAACGCTAGTATTAATTGATTTTGAAAGTTACATTGCTTAATAACACAGTACGATACTGTGGCATAGTTTCGAAGTACTTTAACCTCTAAATAGCCTGTATTGTAAATATAAGCTTATAAAATAAATTATAATACTTTAACAAAAAACATATAAAAAGTTCATAGCGAAGCCGATCGTATTTTTCTAAATATTTTTTGTCTAAGAAATTCTTAATTATTAAAAACATCAGTACCAACCCTGTGACCAAGTTGAGAAATTAGACCGATGTAGTTATTATAAATATTTTATAAATAAAAAAGGGCATGTAATTAAATCGTATTGTATAGCACGCGATACCTTAACACAAATATTCAACGTGTTTAAGTCATACGAATGGAAACATAAATGAAAATAATTTGGTTGCCGTAAATGGAGTTCCTTTGTGCGCGGAAGGAAACGAGCCCTGCGAGTGTTTGTTTGGTACAAACAATGAGTCTGCAATTTGCGGCCACCGACTTCGCTATGTTGACGTGAATCAAAATCCTAACAAATTACTAGACAAACTGCGGGTAACTAGTTTAATGAATTACGATATTTTAAATATTTATCGTCTAGTCTTGTTCATGTGCTCGTGTCGCGTTCTTGCTTTACAAATAAAAATAAACTTTTGATTGAACAAAAGAATATATCTACGTATACAGCTAGTTATACATATATTTGTGAAGCGTAGAGGGAATTATACTGTAGATTTTGTAAAGATTACATATTAGTCTTTGTTGACATTTGGCTGTAAATGAATAAATAAATATTTTAATATAAAATGTTTACCAGTTATCGAGACCGCTTATGCAAATATAATTTCGTTTAAAATGTGAAAGCTGGTAATCTGTTAAGTGTATAATTTTTTCATGACAGTATATACGTAATACTTTTTTGTTGAGTTTAGTAGATGTTAAATTTTGTTGAGATGCAATATTAATATGGTTTCCTGTCCACCCCCGTCCCAAGTTGCGATGTCCCCCTGCGTCTAGTACGCAATGGAATTAATAAAGAAGTTGTCCTGTGTGTCAAGACTAAAGCGCCATATACACGAGGCAAGTTTCTTGCCTGTCGCATACTATTATATCATAATTATAATTAAATGAGTTGAATGGTCTAAACAAAATGTAACATTCTTGATCAATGGAAAAAGTTTCCTTTCACACCTATTCTTGATGTAAACAGCAAGCAATTATCTCTTCTATAATGTTTTATTTTGTTTGTAATGTCCGCCGGTCCGAAATCGTAAATTTCTAATTCCTGTAGCATAACGTGCATCACGATTCTTATAATTAACATTTTCGGTATCCCATAAACACTCATGACTGCGATAAATCTTAATGAAATTCATTATATCCGCAGAACTTTTTTTTACTCATATTACGACCTCTCTTCTAAAACATTCAAGACTTGAATGTAAAATTCGCTAGCGCATGTCATGCAAAAACTTGAACGAACGCGCCAGTACATAGTATGCGCACAATCTAACCTGTGTTAAGGCAAAACTTGTAATATAATCTCCTAAGAATAGTTGTATTGATGTGCAACAAAAGGCATTGCATTTATTTCCTGTCAAAACTTTAATACAATAACTGCATTCAAGTTTTCAGGTGTAAACAGTTACATTCAATTTTTGCTCTAGTACGTTCAAGAAGATCTCATCGTGTAAATGAGCCTTTATTCATTCCTTTTTTTTTCATGCCTTTATTCATACCTGTCAAGACCACAATCAAGTATTGTTTGGGGTCAAAGACTGTTGTTAGAACTGTAACAACTAACATAGTTATTATTTATTACGCTTGACAATTTGGTACTAGGAATTTACGAGAAATCAATGCAACAGGTATGCTTATCACGAGACATTTGTACAATATTAAACTTCTTATTTTTAATTATTTTTTGTTTTATTTAACATTTTTTTTTTTAAATATTGTATTACCTATTTATTTATGTATTCAATAATAAGTAATCCAACAGCTACTTATCACATATTATTATACAAAACACACATACAATACACAAAGCCAAAACAGATTACACAGATTAAATAAAAAACAAAAAACAAGCATTAAAAGACAAAGTGTCATTTAAAAGAAAAACAAAAGAATAAAATTAAAAACTGCAAAATTAAAAAAAGCAACAAATAATACTAAGAATTTATTAATATCTACTACTTAAAAAAAGAAAAACTACTACTTAAAAAAATCGGAGTCTTCCCCCTTCTCCAGGTACTTCTTCACATCTCTCTTCTTGTGGCAGAAAAGATCAATGTCTTGAAATTTTATTGATAATCTTGTTTTAATGTGTCAAGTGAGAACACGATGGTGTGTGCAGTTCCAATCGGCAATTAAAGAGAGTGGTGGAGAGTTTCTTGCCAGTTCTTCTCGCCCGCTTTATGGCCTTAATTAGGTGATGTTAGTAGATGTTAATTTACCTCTTCATTTATTTTATGATTGATCTTCGTGAGCATATATAGTTACGTACATATATAGTTATGTACGTAACTGCGGACATTTTTTATGTTTTGAATGGCAAATTATATAATAATAATAAAGTTACATTCTACGAATAAGATCAAGACAAAGGCGTTGTTAGTCACCTATAAACCCTATCTAACAATTACTGTAACATTCTGGTGGTTGGCAGGGCTTATGTCGTATTAAACTTTATACGATTTCCGGCAGCTAGAAAACCCAATTAGCAATATCATCCGGTCTGAGAGCGTAACGTGGCCTGAGTGGCAATATGCTCCACCGACAGTTAACATACACCTAATTGCTGTTAAATTTACTTAAACTTTGCTGCAACCACTTTAATACCATGAAGGTAATAGAATATCTCATGTTGACTAGTGCGACTATTTTCAACTTTAATTTAGGGATAAAAACTTCATTCATTAAACTCAAAGTCAAAGGCAAATATAATTTATTCATATAGGTAACATAATGTACACTTATGAACGTCAAAAAAAAGAGAAATATACAATAAATGAATATAATTTTACATTTACTGCCAGTTCTGAAATCAAGGGCGTAGAACGGAAGAGAAGAACTGGCATTAAAACTCTCCGCCACTCTTTTTAATCGCCAAGTTTTTTTTACACAATGTTTGTAATTATTGTTATATTCGTGATAAAGTAATTTAACGTTTAATTGGTATCTACTATACTAATTAAATTTAGCTAACATTGGGAAAGTATAAGGCTCCAGCCATAAGCAACAACTTATTTAATATTCTTATTTACATCAATGTAATTGAATAAATCTTCAAAGAAAGTAATTATTGAAAGAAAATGAGATGATTGTTATAAATTAACTAGCTGACCCGGCAAACGTTGTTTAGCCATGTATATTATTTGTAGGAAACATTATTTTAGGTCAATAAAAATAATTATCTACTATAAGTGTTCGGGGATGTACTTATAATCGAAATCGATATAAACAATAAAAGAATGCTTTATGTAGGGTAATAAATTAATGTTTATTAATGTAGAGAATATATTTTAAATTACAATTCTTGCTAGTTTTCTAAATATCAAAAATAATTATTCATATTGTAACTATCAATTATTATCACAGAAAAATAAAAATAATACGTATAAGTCACTGCTACGATCGATACACAAATGAAACCAAAAAAATGGCCGATAACAGTATATTGAGTAAGACAGGAGACCGGCTTCCTTCTCATCCCTAGTCGGTGATGTTTGCTGAATGAGAGGTGACCCAGGTAGACATCTAGCGGGGATAACTGATCGATTGATCGTTGATCGGTTATCGACCGGTGAAGGCGCAAGATCAAATTGAATTGAAAAAAAAAAGAAATTATTAAAAATAAAAATCGCGATTGTTAAATAAGGGTTGATTGTAAAGGCTTATATGTATTTAGTAATGCTGTATCATAAAACATAATAATATGTTTTTAATCTATAATTGAAAAATAAAAATTTAGGAGTGGATTACCCTTAACATTTAGGGGGATGAAAAATAGATGTTGTCCGATTCTCAGACCTACCCAATATGCATACAAAATTTCATGAGAATCGGGAAAGCCGTTTCGGAGCAGGAACCACAAACACGAGAATTTTATATATAAGATAAAGAATATTGTAAATGTTAGCAAAGGGACTGGATTATAATGATTTTTATTACTTCTGTTTTCCGACATTCGAATTTTTGATAGCTTTTTATTAAACTAATAATATAAATAAAAAGTTGTCTTAATTTTATATCAAAGTCTAAGGGTGCGTCTATATCTGGCGAATATGCCACGAATGTGCATTTTTGTTCGTGTGCCAGATGTGGACGCACTCTAATAATAATAAGAATGGACAAAACTACTGCTACATCTATTTGACAGCACAATTATATCAACAGGCAGAACGTGTGACCCATGCGTTCTGAAAATTTCTATTATTGGTCATTTACAACCTCATATCCCTTTAAACAAATATCGGTTTATCTTTGCGTATATAGTATTGCGAGATGAGTTCTAGACGAAATCTGTTCCAGTTTGCTTACTATCAATTATAGGTTTGACCAAGTAAGATAATGAATAATTACGTACGAAGTCACATATTTCTCCTATACTGTATTTTAGTATTTATTATCATGTAATGTTATACACAATACACATAAATGTAATTATTGGAGGATAATTTTAGCTGGATTCATAACAAAAATAAGTTCAAACATTCTTGCCACATCACACATTCCCAGTGAAATATACTTTGCTTAAAGGTGTTCGATGTTATAAAAACACTTAATATGTGTTCGCATTTTAATAGTGTTAAAAAATTGCACTTTAGCAAACTAATAATTAAATAGCAATCAAGGTGCGCAACTCATAAGTTGGATTTTAATTATGTGCGATGTCAAATGCAAGCTTGTCGCAAAATGATTTTCGAGCAGAAATAGCAATAAACGAGCTTTACAATGAAACCGGTCTGTACCTTCACTACAGCACTATTTTAAAGCTCTGACATGAAAGGGAAGGTTGTTATGCTCGATCCGTTTTTATTAGTTTGCTTTCGACTTGTTTATTACTTAGCCGTCTCCTCTTTTCGCACGCTTAGTCGCTTTCAAGGTATAGTTGGTAATGCATATGACCCCGATATGCGAATAAAAAAACAAATAATGTCTAAAATACCCGCAGAATTTTTCTTTGTGGGGTGGTTTTAGTATAAGTTTTATGCAATAAACAAAAACGACATTAAAAAATCGACTAAATTATAATAAAACTCATCAAAATCCGGGATCTGAACCGTTACTGCTATTTGAAGTCTCAGAGTACAGGCGGAGGCCCGGAAGTAATACGGGGGCAGTCATGTGTGAAAAACTTAACCTAAATAAGGAATGTTTAGGGATGTTAAAAACAAATAATAAGATCGTAAGCACCACTCGTTTAAAAGAGTAGTAAATGTAGGTGGACCTTTGTTCTGTAGACGCGATGAATCCCTGTCCCTTTGTGGGTTTATCCACGCTATAGCTGAGTTGCATTGTATTATTGACAATTCACAGTGTATTTCTGCATGGTTTTCGTTTTATAAATATCAAGTAGAGTATGGATTTCCAGCATTTTTATTATCATCTTTTATTTGAAATAGTAAAACATACTTTTTAGCGAAGTTTTGTATGTGCCTCATTCCAAAATATGCAAACTCAAAATAGATCCGAAATAACTTTACTCTTTATATTCACTTACTATTATAAAAGCCCTGGAAGGCTAGATCTCTTCATGAAGGGCTTTTTTAATAGTAAGTGAATTTAAACACACATTAAATTGTCTGAATGGGTTGCATATTGTTTACTAACTAGCTAGCCTTAGGAGTACACAGTATTTAATAGAAAACTTTTATAACTATATAAAATTATGTACGTTACGCGGGGCAGAATACGAATCAAATTTAAATATTTGTTATCACGGAAAATTTAGCCTTTAATCCAGACTAAAACAATAATAGGCTTCATAATTAAAATGATTAATGATAACAAAGTAATCACAAAATTCCAATAATTCAAAATGATTAGAACGTTATAGTATTTAAGGTGTGTAATTGGATCGAAGGCACTTAGGCGTTGAGTGCGTAGGAAATCAATTAATTCGAAGTAATTACGAGGCTTTATAGCGAGGCTCCCTGACAGCCTCCTGAATAGGCTAGCTGCAACATTTAAGCACTCTGCTTTAATTGAGGTTGTAACAGTTAACATGTTATATTTATGGGTAAGTATGTTTCATTAAACATAATTTTAAAACGTAGTTCTTTTGTAAAAATCCTTTAGGCCGCGGGCGGAAGTTTGCGTGTATGCGGGAGAATGTCTGTTCTCGTCACCTCAGCACGTTTGAACGAACGGATTAATCTAACCTCTGCCTACGCGTAGACTGCGATGACCACCCGCGATACGCGTGCCTAAACGACTAAACTGACTGACACATCCAGCACACCCAAACAGCTACAGATTCCTTGGTCGAAAGCGTTCCGGCAGCAGGAGTCGGGATACATGGCGGTTTTTACGCCCGTATTGGCTCGGTTCTGTAACCACCGATCACGCCTTAGCCTTGGTATGCGACGTGGATGGCCATAAACCTCCTTTTTGAATCTTTTGCTGGACTTCACAAACGACCATCATTAAATATCAACTACCAAGTTTCTGTTGACCCACAATTGGGTATCACTTAACATCAGGTGAGCCTCCTGCCCGTTTCCCCCCCGCAGATTCGTATGGGATGCAGTAGTTTTTTGCCTCCTACTTGAACTACGAGGGGGTCCTATTTGTTTTCGTTGAGCACTGCCGATACCGTTGCTGGATCTGTCGCCGAGGTGGTCCTGCAGGGTATGGAACAATGATATAGTATAAAAATGTTTGGCATGTCCCAAACTTGGTTTTAACACTCTTGCAAGATTTTTTCTCAGTAGCCACGTGTTCGATGCAACCGAGAAAACTTTAAAGCCTAGAAGTGCAACGTCTTGTGATGCGATTATCAGCGATCTTAAAAAAAACGATATACGAGGGGCGGTCAAAGGTTCGCGGAATAACAGGAATGGGTAATAAATTGAACAATTAAACTATTTTTCTTTATCAATGTTATGTCCCTTAAATTAACACAAATTAAGTGTTACTACTATTAACACTTTCGTAACTGACACTACAGGTCCTTAGACGGGAAATCGTATGGGCAAAGTCAGAGCACATTGCCAGATTTGGCAACAAATTGTCCCGCCTACGTTTGGGGACTCCAGCCTTCTGGTCTCTTGTCAAAGCTGTCTAAAGGAATAATTGTCCCTAAAAGGCGGTCCGATCAGTTCAACAATCACCAAATCCTCTTTCTCTAAAATAATGGAAACCATTATTAACAAACAAACAAACAAAATATCTTTATTCATCTAGGTAAACAAGTACACTTATGAACGTCAAAAAAATTACATTAATTATAAATTTGCATTTACTTCTAGTTCGCAAGTCAAGGGCGTAGAGCGGGTAAGAAGAACTGGCAGGAAACTTTCCGCCACTCTTTTTTAATCGCCAAGTAAAGTTTTTAATACAAATTGTTTAAACTGGATTAACGGCTAGTGCTGAGATATCTGCGACAACCAATCACTTTCCGAGCGGCTTAATCCCTTACGAGGGGTTTATTTGCATGTTCTATCGCATTTACCATGGACAGTGTTCAGAGGAGTTGTCCGGATTTTCACCTGCAGCTGAGTTTCATCATGGGATGTCAAGGCGGAATACGAAATTCCACTTGTCACCTCGACGTCCGTTTTTCGACAACAGTGTTTTTTAAGGTAGTTTTTGCCACGTACCACCGCTATGTTGAACCCGCTACCCACTGAAGTATTTCGGAACAAATTCTACTTAAGAGAAAAAAAAGTGTACCAAATCATAAATGGACGGCAACGCACTTGCGAGCCGTCTGGCAACGTTCTGCTTCTGGCAAAAATGCAAATCCATGGGCGTATACTTAAACATCATTTAACACCTATGTAAAAAAATATAATTTAGTTGTAAATTAAAATGATTAAAATTTCTAATGTTTTAAGTAATTTTACGATACACTGCCCCTACCGTGGCATAGGCAGTAATTACTGTTAATATATATTTGGTTAATTATTTAATTATAAGTAATCTAACAGCTTACTTAATACATATTATTATACAAAATAACAACACGACACACAAAGCCAAAACAGATTACACAGATTAACAAACAATATATAAAAAACAGAAATCAAGCATTAAAAGACAAAGTTACATTTTAAAGGAAAACAAAAGAATAAAATTAAAAAACTGAAAAATTAAAAAAACGCAACAAATAATACTAAGAATTTATTAATAACTAATACTTAAAAAAAACTACTACTTAAAAAAAATCGGAGTCTTCCCGCTTCTCCAAGTACATCTTAACATCTCTCTTTTTGTGGTAGAAAAGATCAATGTGTGAAAATGTTATAAATGAATAATTATTACACACTGTTATATTATGTATCTATAATAATAATACTGATAATAACATATAAAATATAAATATAAAACACTTGTATTTTAAATGTGAAATTAAATAAATCTTGTTTCAAGCGTAGCCAAATTATTTTCCAAAGTTTGAAAAAATAAGATTGTTTTATTTTTAAACAAGAGACTGTCATATCAACGTATATAAAATATATAATATACATATTCAATTTAAATCTTATGAAGCATTTTACTTTGTTGGACTTTATTAGGAGTTACACTCCTAGAAAACTCTTGACTGCCATTAGTTGTCCTTTGATAAATCTTGGAGAACATTTTATCCTTGACATTTAATCAAAAGGCCAAACCAAAAATTATTTGTATATTCGTACTCAAAATTATCATATTTTTTTTGTAATACTGGATTCATAAATACATGAAAAACGGTGTGAGTGCAAGTTAGAAGTTTCAGAAATAGTTTGAGATAGTCGAATACTTCTTTTAGCTTCTAATTATATATATGGTGACGTTATTTAAATCATAACTAACATGGCAGCTAATGGATATGGCTGAAAGACGCCTTAAAAAGTAATGCCGATTTCTTAACGCGAATTGCTTAATTACTGCATTTAAAGAAAAACACTTTTTTAACGGATTATAGATATGTATTATTATATTTAAACTTATAATTATTTGTACATAAATATATTTAAACTTATAATTATATATATGTATTTCCGCGGAAATAAATACAGATAACACAACATTTTCTGCAGCTGTAATACTTTTTGACATTTAACACCTTTGTCTTCAGTCACCGTGACCACGCACGCTGTAAAGCACGCGAAACGTCGGTTTAAATTTAAAATTATGTACAAATAATTATAAGTTGAAATATAATAATACATATCTATAATCCGTTAAAAAAGTGTTTTTCTTTAAATGTGTAAAAGTTATGTAAATAAAAGACAATACTAATTACTGCATTACTTACTATTACTACTTACTTAGGTGAAAATTCTCTAATTAAATTAAAAAGAAAACATAGAAGTTATCTACACGTACAAGTTTGTCCAAGCATAAGTGAACGAGGTACTTATGTTAAAAGCTTTTTCTTACAAAGGTACATAATATTTATAATGTGAAATAGAAAAAGTAATCTCAAGTCGCCGTGAATCATAATGTTGTTGACACAATAATCAATGGCTTAAAAAACGTGAGCAGTATTTTATATCCAAATAGCAGAACAGAAAAGGCAGATCAAACACCTTTAACAATTGATAAAAAATATTATTAATGCACTTATAATAAAAAATCTATAAATGTTGTTTTAACAAATAAATGAATGCAATAAGGTTAATTTTAAGTGATGTTACTTATTTCAATTTCATAACATTATTAGTATCCTTTATTGGAAAACAATGTGTATTTTTTTTATACCGGTTTAATATATTGGTATGTTATTAACAGTGTGACAAAGTCAATTGGAATTGCTCGAAGTTGTTGCTAGGTGGAGGTACGCCGCAGGTATTTGCTTGATTAACAGCTGATGATTGCCATTCCCCGACGTCGGTAAACAAATAATGAAATTACTTTGGCTACGCTTAGATTGAATTAATGCACGTTTCCAGATGTTTTATCAATAGGTACAAGTTACCTCTTATAGGAATATTAATAATGTTTATTATTATACTGAAAAGTATATTAGAGGTCTTAATTTGAAGGCGATGAATTTACATTGTAATTTATATTTTAAGATGTTTTGTTTCAGCTTCAGCAGGTCCTCCTCCACTCGGTCGATCCAGAACCTAGTACGACCTACTGGCTACATTTTGGCCCATGCGCCTGATATTGGCCAAGGTTCTCCAGCCAACGCAATAGTATATCCTTGGAGGATCCATCGATGGAGCATGGGAAAATTCTCACTTCGGAGGCCAAGATACTTTCCGGGTCGCATAGCCAGTGGAGTGAGTCAGATGTTTTGTTTATGAATATTGCTTATTTCCAATATTCTTTATTTACTTAAGCTACCGATCTATATTTTAATAATTGAATTTTATTTCCGTCCCACCTAAAAGAAATTCAAGAAAATGATGTTTTAAAAATCGAGGTAGGTATTCCGAGTACGCCTTACTGATTGATAGACACTGATAGCTAAAGAGATAGTCACTCCACACTTACTCACGTAACACTAAACGCGTACGTTGCGAATTTAAGAAACAAGATAAATAAACTGAGCATCAAGGGGCTATAAAGTAGAAACATTGTTAGAAAAACTTTCTCTGCTGTCTGTATTTTTTGCTAGGTTCAAAGAATTCTTGCAGTAAGAAACAATGACTTGAAAATATCTCAATTTTGCCCTTATATTTTATTTCTGTATTTTTGCAAAATCAATGGGCATTCTCCGATATGCCTCAACGCCGTTTTCCTGTTAATCGAATGTTGAACTTATGACATGAACTAAATAATATTGACCGACTCTTTTGCGGTCTCAGTTATTTAAAAACAAAAGAAAGTGAGATTAGTTAAAAGAAATTCCAAAATCTATACCTAAATCAAGAAAGCAATGTACCTGTACGGTGTACGATGAAAACAGTCACTTGTCGCTTTAGAAGGCTTTCAGTCGGGTGTTAAAAATATAGTATGGTGTTTGACCATCTATGATTTATTTCTATTTTATAAACACTGCGATATAATTTTTTTTTTACTTCTAGAAAAGCTGCTGATCCTTCAGAACATGAAGTGCTACCTGAAGATGTCGTGTTGAAACTTTGAATGTGTAGTGGAGTATATACAACGTATTTTTATATACATATATGTTTTATATACGTTGTTAATAAACTTACTTACTTACGCTCACTTTACAATCGTTTCACTTTACACAGAGAGGAATGCATATATAAATATTACGTGTCGCATTGTTACTGCAGTAAGCTGTTAGTCAAGGGGACAGGTAGATTCGTATTTCGCTCGCGGCGTCAATAAAGTGGTGCCGGTGGATGCTTGCGACGCGACGGATACAATTATGTTATTGCAATCTGCTCTACATTGTATAAACCTGTATAAACCATAAAGCAGTCTGCATTGAATGTTTGATTTCAAATGATTGTGGCAATAACACATAATGAACTCTGAACAAATATAGGATTGAGGCTCGATTGTGAGGTTTTCAATTATATGTGTAACTTTGATAAATGTTATGCTATATAACATATTATTATAACACACTGCTTAAGTTAAAGAAAATTTGTTGGTATTCTATTTATAAACGGCTGAGTACTTAGATAACACTGAACATGTTTGGAAAATGAAAAACGGGTTAACAAAATACAACAATAGTAATGACGATGTCGACAATCTACACTTCAGTGTGCCTGCAAGATATTAAAATATAATAAACGTTTATTTGTTGATTAGTTACTTTGAGACAGGCAAAATCAATTTATTCGAATGTTCATCTTAATTTGATTCCAACTCGGTGACAATGTAGTCAGTAAACAAGGCGTCAATTTAATATTTATTTTAATTAAAACGTTGTTTGAATACTTAAAACGAAGTACTAATTATATTTGTATAATTTACATGAACTTGTATGAAACATGAACTACACTTATTTTAGTGATAGTATTGATGGCTTCAATTAATTAACAAGCTCTGGATTTATTTTTATTGGGGAAAATCCTGGCGAAAGTGTCTAAAATAATTGTTATCTATGTTGAAGTGTAAGAAGGATAATATATTTAAAAAGGTTAGTGAAATTGTTGGGGCTTTTAAAACAATTTTTTTGTTCGTTAAGCCCTTAATTTCCACCAAATTATAGAAACGGCCGGCTTGAATTTAGAAACATTCTGTACATAGTAATAAATATCACCAGAACTTAAGGCGTACCTTTGGTCTATACCGAGAAAGGTACAATTTAAATCACTCAATAAGACCTAAGCAGGGCAAGCTATGAAACGGTTTAAAACGAGCTTCATGTTCTACTGTAATCTATTTAGGAAACCCGTTAATATTGATGAAAATATATTAAATTTCGATAACACTATTTATAAATATTAGTAGTCGTGAAAATGAACACAAAATACTTCGTATGTGGCGTTGCGGTGTCGATTTATTTTCGGTATAATTCATTTTACGAACCAGTCACTGTATTAATGAGTTTAGCAATAAATATATGAATATTTCGTGGAAATTATGCCACCTTCATACCTTTATTAAATAGTTATTAGGCTTATAATAAATAGTTTATAGCAAATTATCATAAATACTATTTATTAGTTAGTAAAGTAGCAATGCTTTTTATTGTACCTTCTTAAATAAAATAATGGATCGAATAGATATTTGTTATAATAATAATAATAATAATTATTTATTGCACGAATATGGTATAAAATGTCAAGGTGGTACAATTGTCAGTCGTTCGCATATTCTGCCACACACAGTGGCGCGCAAATTTATCTTAGTTTAGATTTTACATTATTAGTCAGATTCATATCAATTAAGTCAATTATCATACATAATTAAATTTATATAAATTACCATGTCTCACACAAATAATCGTTTATTGAGTAGTACGTTTTTTCTAAAAGTAATGCACTAAGTCGCTTTTTAAAGATTCTTGTCGGAAGATCTTTAAGTTCTTTCGGTAATCTATTGTAAATTTTAATTGCCATACAGAAGGCGTTTTTCCGAAATAATTCTAAATTTATTTTTGGCACAGCCAATTTCTCCCCATGTCTACTACTTACTACATTCGATTTAAAAATATCTGTATCTTCCTTATTTTTAATAACCTCACACATAAACAAAAACTGAGTACCAAGTGTTTTGTTGAAAAAGCCATTATACGAAAAAACAACATAAACATACAGAAAATTTCTTACTAATTTCTTTCTTACTTCTTTCCAACCTCTAATTTTCAATAAAACTTTAAAATTTCAAAATTGGAACCGAAACAGTCTTTTAGAAAACAAATATGTATATTTAAATATTTTGACTAGATTTAATTTAATTTGAATCTTGAATCACATCGCAGCACTTGAGCTTATATAAATGTTTAATAAAATTCTATAAGCGGATGCTGCTCAGGGGAAGATCATAAGCTGAAATATCTTAAAATGGAAAATCTCTGATCCAAATCTTCGAACAAGATTGAAACGAAACGAAATCCGTCCTATCCTCAGCCTGTATTGCTTTCTTTGACCAATTCCATTGGTAATAATGGCTTTGGCAACAAACTGGATATATCTGGACGAAGCATGTAATGATGTTGAAACACGTGAGACATCAGTTTCGTTTCAAATATATCATATAACCGAGTATGATATGACTAGTCTGGCCATAATTACTGTTGCATAGAAACTATTTTTTGTACATTTAATTTTTTTGAATTTGGAACACCTATATTATTTTAAGAGTTGCGCTATTTCACATATTTTTTCGCTTTCATTATCAAATTACAATATGGAATGGGGTGTTAAAGAAACTAGGATTGCAGTGATCGCCTTACACTGTTAAGTGGGTATGAGGCTCATATTCCAGACAGTTCAAAAGCTATCAGCCGCATGTTCGTATATTATACTATAAATAGATACAACATCACTTCGTCTATCGAAGACCAGAAACGATTAGGACGGCCACGTGCTTTCAGAACTACAAAAGTTTTTAATGCTGTTAAAGCCAGAATTCGTCGAAACCCGGAAATTCGTCAGGAAGCAAATAATCTTATTGCGAGAAGTGAAGATTTCCGCTAGGATTTTGTCGCGTTTTATACAACTAGCCTTGAAGCTTGTTATATGTCTTGTTATATGAAGGATATGTTCTAAATCAATATTTACAATTAAAGAGAGTGGATCAATCAAAACGCCTTCTGTCGCGATACGCAGGTAAAAATCACAAAAATATCCTCTTTACCGATGAATAACGTTTACGATTAAAGACCATTACGATCAGCAAAATTATACAGTATGCTTGCAGTTCTAAAAAAGCTGCTCAAGTGGTCGGAGAGGTACAACATAGTCATTATCCTGCGTCAGTGATGGTTTTGTGGGGCGCGTCTTCTCAGAAAAAGAAGTGAAAACTTTAGCCAAAGAGTAAATAGATACAGTCTTAGATCATTTTGTGAAACCTCTCAGCAATACACCTTTTAAAAGTATACCTTGGATTTTCCAGCAGAAATTACTCTTGGTAGCTATGCGAAAATCCATACATTCGTTTCCAAATAGATTAAAGGAATTAAAGGAATGTATAAAAGCAAATGGTGGCCATTTTGAATATTTGGATTTTGATAAATTTGTATATCATTACTAAAAAAAGTAAAGTTATAGTATGGGATATAAACGAATAATTTATATTATACAAACTTTAGTTAAAATGAAATCTATTAAAACACTTCGTTCCTATTATGCCAAAAAACAATGGCGAACCAAAAAGCAACATCTGCAAAATTCACACTAATTTTATTCGTCAATTAAAATATCGTAACGGTATCTAAAACTTTTTCACAATTTATATCACAAAACATAATATTTTTATTCAAACAAACATTTCAGTTCGTGTCATTTGTTTATCCAACACTATTAAAAATAGATCTCTACGGATGGGCGACTGTCAATATTTTGAAACGATATGCATAAACTAGCAAGCAACGCTAAAATAAAATCCATTTATATTTATACACAACGCCACGGAAAGCTGCCCAATTTAAGATATAATTTTAACATCTGATATCTTATCAAACTATAGTGATCATTCATTATTATTATTCTTGCTAGTTATTCCTTAACTATCATTGTTTGAAGAACTTAGAAGTTTTAATAAGCTCGAAACACAAAAATCAATATAGTATAATAGCATAATGAAAAACTAATTCGAGTTTATACAATTAATTTATAAGTCATGGTTTGTTAATCCTGTAATGCTGACTTTTAATTTGCTTAAAGCGTTATACTTTTTGGGTCCAAAAAGTCACGAAGAGATTCATTTTAATTAAGTTTTCCACGAGAAATAACGATCCAGGGACGTACGACCTTTACCAATCTTCATTACCCTCATTATTTCTCTGCAAACTGTTGCCTTTAGTAATTGTGTTTCTGTTAAACTTTATAGGTCAATTGAATACTTGGTGATGTATGTGGTTATATCGACTGATTTATTGGGAAATCTGTCGCGGCCGTACGCTCTCTCTGAACTTGTAGAGACATAAATCTTTGACTACATACGAGAATCTATTTCGTAGATGAATAATTTTAGTATCATCCAGGTCACAAAAATATACTTATTTATTTCGTATACATTTAATAGTTATTTATTTCGTATACATGTAATAGTTATAAATTGCACATTTATTATACTTAAGGTAAAGGTTCAATCAATTAGGGAACTACATTTACGAAAGAAAAAAAAACAATAATTATTAATAAAAAATTTTTTTAAATTAAATTAAGTCGTACCTAATTCGACTGTGCTGTGTGATGGTGTAAAAGTGAGGTTATGTACATACACATCGAATGTGGGGTGGGCATGATGTGCATGTGAGGATGCATGTGATTTACACGATTTAAATATTATCACGTTCTTTATCATATAATATTAGATATACTACAATTATTTTAACCTTAAGTAAATTATACTTAACGCAATAATTATTTGAAGGCAATGAATAAATGACGTCTTATATAACACGATAAGTTAAACGTATATATATTAAATTGATTTAAAGAGCTAAGTGTATACATTTTAATGGCATTCAATTGCTTTCTGCTCATAAAATACTAGGCGAAAAGCTAGGTCAAAGTAGTTTTAAATAAGTAAAATTTTTGCTGAGCACTTTATAAGATAGCCATTAAAATTGCGTAGAAAATCTAGTAAGTGGTCTTTATAACTGACAGCGCTGTTGAGGGCGTATAATTGAATTTCCGGTGGCTGCTTCCATGTCGGCAAAGACATTCAGTATCGTCTAGTCGTGGAAAGGCTTCATTACTTTCATTTCCAATTAGTGAGATTATCACGTTTATCACCTCTTCAATTTAATGTTTAAATTACGTACTTTTACACCCAAATTTATCATTATTATCATCGGACGTCTTCCACATACCACTCTAGACAGACGACTATATTTCAGTAGACTAGATTATAATAATACAACCTCTAGGTTTTGGCCTCAGATTGCTGAATCTACTTCATGGTCATTTTTTTTTGATCTAATAGGCAAGTAGGTGATCAGCCTCCAGTGCCTGACACACGTCGCCGACTTTTCGAGTCTAAGACATGTCGATTTCCTCACGATGTTTTCCTTCTCCGTTTGAGCAAATGTTTAAATGCGCACATAGAAAGAAAGTCCATTGGTCCACAGCCGGGGATCAAACCTACGACCTCAGGTATGAGAGTCGCACGTTGAAGCCACTAGGCCAACACTGCTCTTATGAGATGAGATTATAAAAAAAAGAAAAAAAAAAGGTTTTATTATAAATATGAGACGTAAAAAATATATTTTACAACGCTTTGCAGATCTGCATCATTTACCGTAAATCTACCGAGCTCCTATAATACCTAACGTATCCAGATTTTAATCGCCAATCTAATGTTAATTGTAGACAGTCCATCCAAGGGGTTCAAAAGCAGAACGTCAGGATGAAACAGATGTTTAGCTTAATGCTAACACTGCTAATAAGCTCTGTAACGTTATTACAGATAAAAATGTATTAAATATTTGAATACAAACATATCGCCTCTGGCTGTAACATCCAAACAATGTTCGTACCATGGAATTGACAGATTTAGTAAAATAGTGATTTTAACGTTTGTTTGGTACCCTTGTAAAAAACTCAACAAAATACGCAAACGCTACTAATAATAAATAGCTAATAGTTTTGAATTTACAATTAATAGAATTGTTTATCATTCTCGTAATGTTAGAGTAAATTACTTGATATCCTGTTTAATATTAATGTTTTGTTAATAAGTAATAAAGTATTCAACACTTCATTTATGATAAAATAATTAATGACATTTCTATTAACGGTTTACTATTTATCCATATACTATTAGTAATTTCTTTCTTCTCTTTTTAGAAGTTTCTAGAAAAGCCTACTAGTGTGTACATGTATTATGTGTATTTTTATAATACATATTATAATTTTTGTTAGATATGTATAGATGATGATGATGATAAATAAAAAAATATTGTGACATTGTAATAATGATGCTTCACTGCGATAAAGGCACAGATGTTAAAAACTTGTTCAGTCTTTTCAGAATTAATCGATATGGTTATATCGAATATATACAACTTTAGTGCACCTTGTTAGTAATTAATTTTATTCGACATCAGTCAGACTGACACTTATTATTCTTGAGTGACAGTGTAACTTCTATTTATATGATTTTCATCAAATAATATTTAAAAGGAAGATATGGAAAACTTCTTAAGCTTATTAAATTTTCACAAAAAGGATACAATGAAACGTATTCTAGGAAATAAGAAGATTTTTCAAGCAAATTAATAATAAGCACAGATTACTTGTAAAAATGTAATAAATAAATCTAAAGTCACTCAATAAATTTTTTTGTTTATCCAAATTAATTTATTATAAATATAATATGTATTAATTTTACTTTACTAACAACGACAATTCTTGATTATTTCGTATATAGGTGAGTATAGTCTAAAAACTTCAAATTATTAATGCAATTCATGGATATTTCGAATTTAATGACTTTATAATCATAATTCAAAATATTAATATTATTAGAAAATGGGAATTTTCTTAATTAAAGTCATCACTTATATTGTTAAGCTATCTATAGTATTTATAAATATAGACCATAAGTCAGATACTGTGAATGTTCTATATACTAAATAACAAAGTAAAAAGGTATTTCAACGCACGTCGTAAAAATACGTTGTTTAAAATACTGAAACGTATATTAAATACAAACAAGAGAAACCACGAATTTATTCAGATTTAATTATTGATAAATATATGTAAAACCTCCACATAAAATTGATATATAATTTTTTTTAATAGGAAAGGTAAAGAAAGCTTAAGCTTAAGGGAGCCGTTTTGCTGGTGCGTCTCCGGCCTTTGATTTGCGATTTTAGGATATGGGGACAAACGCACCTGCGGACTTCCAAAAAAGGGCATAGCGTCCCATGAACACCATTAATTTAAGACATTTTAATGGGTGCGTTGTCGGCCTTTTAGGAAGGAGGAGACTCTTTTTTTACATTACAAATGTTAAACTAATGTTTCTATAATGTACAAAGATTTTCATATAGAGGAAAAGATGTGTTATACTGACCAGCGACTCAATTCGTCTTCAAAATTTACGAGTGGCCGTAAGGGCAACACACTTATTCATACCGAAGTTTATGTTCATTGATATAGCTTCGTCGATGTGAACACTGATTGGAACTTGTAAAATCTTTTCCCTATAAATATCAGAGTACATATTATCTGTAAATAAAAACGTTCATAGGTGAACTAATACTTTTCTTGCAAAGATATTCGAAACCTGTCATATATGGCTTCATACTTTAGATAATTATTTTGGTACTTTCATGTATATATAAACGGCTATCATGACTTATAGAAATTTATTTTAGTACGTTCTAGTATGATCGCGACATATACATCCCGTAGCATATCTATGTTTCATGAATTTTGTGAATGCAATGTTCCATATAACTCATACGATTCGGTGTCATAACTCATAAAGTCATAGTTTCTGAGCTGAGAAATGGAGGAAAATTGTGAAATGCGCTATCTAATATAGTATATTTGCTGTATATTTGTTGTCACAAGACAGCAATTCATGCTTTTTAGCAGTGGTATGTACCTACGCTGGTTACTCAGTTGGTGTAGTTCAAACATCCTGCACATGTTTTTACGGCTGTCAAAGGAAGCGGATCTCCAAGTGTTTCTCGAATCTACGGTTAGAATAACTTTATTTCTCATAGGAATTAAAAAAAAATTCGCTTACTGAGAAAAAAACATTACAAGAGACTAAATAATTATTACTAGAACGCACAGAAGGTACCTATACAAAAATTCAAAAACAAATACAGTAACAAAAATGCAGGTAGACACAACAGACTCGAAACAAAAACATAGGTTTAGGATTGGACTTATTACTAGATGTGGCATTGATGGCATCTTTTTTGATTGAAAGGATATTTTTCAAGATTAAGGCTTAGAAGGTTTCTGACGTTCATCTATCTGTACATGAAGCAATAGGGTTTTTTTTACGTCATACACTATTTGGTAATATTGGTGAAAAGTTAATTTATTTATTACGAACTATACATACAACAGTGTGGTCTGTCGACGCACATTTAGTCCGTTTTCTACTATCGTATATAGGAGTCGATTACCAATGCGATATTGTGTATCTTCATACCAAATTCCTTGTTCCCTATCCCCATCTGTTCAGTACAAGGTGACTGAGCATTTTAATGTTGACCTTAAATAGACTAAATAAGATTTCCTAGCCTCATTTACAATAAAAACTTTAATATTCAGCGTCCTATTTAAATATATAATAAATCTGACATTATTTGAACTTTACTCGTGGTCAACGTGAAATATTACTGGTAACATTGCCACTTAAGTGCATTGTTACAGCCTTCTTTTGTTAAAGCTTGGTGTTATTGTCATATAACATTACAGATTTTGGATTATATTTTTATTATTTACCTCGATAGCTTCACTTATTTCGTTCTTATGAATAGATTTATTGAAGTAAAAAGGAGACTAGGACCAAGGCAAAAAAATCAGTGACTTTGTCATTTAAAGTGTGGAGACATCAAAGGATTAACGGTCTCGTACGTTTTACACGTTGTAATAAAAAGTCTTGGTAGTTGTTGCAGCATAGGACAGATGGCGTGCAGGTGTGCACACGGCGGCATCGTCATTACGAGCTGGGAATTGCTCAGACAATGAGTTATGTGGCCGACTGTACGCTCTTGGCTAGACTATTGCGATCGTCATTTGTCTGAATACAGCTGAAGAGACCACTTTATCTCGTTGAGGGATAATATTGAAACGACTCATGGTTTAATTTTGTATTTCATTCCAATGATTCAAGCCAATTTTTCAGTTTGGCTTAGATTGAAATGTGACATACGAAATAGCATTGTATATTTTAGCTTGGTTTTGTTATTATTATATTCCTGAAAATGTATGTTATTGCCTATTCATTAAAATATGTTCTATTTTTTTTAATTTTCATTGGCACCGATAAAACACATTTTTGCATGTATTTCACTGCTTAAGCAGAACACTGGAGATTTAGTCGAAAACATTTCTTTATTTTGCTGGAAACGGACTGCAAGACACCTTCACCAATTCACCTTCGCTAAGTTTAAAAATATTTCGTCACAAAACGAGTTCATTCGTTTGTCAAGATCCCTTTTTATTATAGAACGCGTTTTTTGCAAAGGTATAATGGAATCCGCACTGTGTCATTGGCTCTAGCATCAAAGCCGTGAAATCCCGTCCTCCGTACCGGAATTACCCCTGTGGGACCCGACAGTCTGTCATAAAGGAAATTATTCGATTGCAGCTCAAAGCGATTTAAGGACCTGGAATAAAAACTGCCGGTATTTACTTGTCCCATTGGAGTCCAGCTTTGCGTTTGAATGTATATTAATAAATAGCAAGGCCTGTTTCAAACTACTATCTATTTATTCAGTTGATTCAAATAATATAGGAAAAAAATCTACGTACGAGTTCAGAATCCTATGTCGTATCGACACCTGGTTCCTGGTTTAATATTAGATTAATTATAGTTATTTCTTTTATTAATGTTTTCAAAATCGATAATTTATGTCTACTTAATAATGGCTTCCCTGATTATATAATATGTCTAATCAATGGCGTTTCTGTCAGCTGCCTTTTCCACTAAATGTGACAGTGCGTGTCAATTAACAACGTTAAAGTTAAATATGTCGTCATAAATATAAATGTATGATGTATATATGTATTCATAATATTATGTTCCGCGCTCACAAGCAAATCTTAATTCACATACTGTACCACAATAAAAACATAGTCTATATGTACTAATAGTTCTACAAAAACCAAACAACATGTTTCAGAATGCACTAAATATTTCACTGAATTGTTTATATAGGGTTAAATAAAAATATCTGAATAACGACGATTTATTCAGGACAGAAGCATACACTGTATTACGCAATTTTGATTGGGACAGATTCTTTACGCAGTGACTTTTATTTCTTTAATAAGTAAATATACAATATGCATCATAAATTCTACCAGAAAAGTCCGTCAATCGATCGACATTTAAGAAGGTCTACAAGTGTAGTATGTTGTTTTATAAGCTAGGCTTAGAGCGAGGTTCCAAATAATTTTATATTGATGTAGTAATACACATTCAACATCCAAGACGTCACCATTCAGTAATAAAAAATCCTAAGACCATTCCTATGTGTCGCAGGATAGCTTCGGCATAGTCAAAACTTAATAAATGTACTTAACATTTTTACATGTCGACATCTGAATATTAAAGTCACACATTGCAGCGTTTTTCTGCCTACATTTGTCTTATATATTAAATCATTTACCGGATATGCAATCCATACGTATAGCCAGTCTTACTAAGCATCATGTTTGAAAAATTCCAAATGCATTTGAACCAATTTTTAACACTGATTGTACAAAAGCGCAGCGTTAGAGTGAATTTGTATATTTTAGATGATTTGATTCAGAAATACTACTGCAGGCGATAAAATTGTCAAGATTGTTCACTATATTCTAAGATATGTATTCCATGGAGACGCGTATCCCGTGTGAATCAAGCATATTTGACGTAACTTCCCACGAAAAATCCCAAACGAGATCAGAATATCAATTGATTTCTATCCAATTCTCCTGCAAATTGCTCAGAAATTTTGTTCCCTGATATTTACATTATTTGCATAATGTGTCGAATTGTAATATCGAAAAAAAGTTTGGTGAAAATCACGCAACAGGTGTTATTCATTGTTTAGCGTAACATTTTATTTTTACAATTGCAATAGCTTCGAGATGTCACAATGAGGTAATTTGAGTACAGTAGGGTAGAATATTTCACTCTTTCTATTATGTTTTGAACTATACAAGGTTCGATGCCGGCCTGTTCAGTAGTAGATTGTTTAACCATGCGTGCATCTAACATAGCGAGTGTTAGATGCACGCATGCGTGAGTTGAAGGAAAACAGAACAAACATCGTAAGAAAACCGACATGTCTCAAATATAGAAATCGACGACATGGATCATATAGAAGGCTTATAACCTAAAAATCAAAGTACCGAGTGGATGGACTGGATATATCTGTATAAATTACTAATTTTTGGCCCAAAACACAAATATTATTGTTTTCAATTGATAGCCGTAAACGAATAAAATTAATTTTAGATATAGACGTGAATACTTAATACTATAAATTGTTTTTGGCGTACTTCAAGGAGATTTTAAGTGACGATTGACGTGTAATTTAAGAATAAAATTGTCTCTAAGATAAATAAAAAATACGGAAAGTTTCAAGAGTTGCCAATTATTATCTTAAAGTTGTATGTTGGCATTTCTTTGTTATTGTGGTGAATACTTTTTTCTTCCTAAGAGGCTAGAGTAGAAAAAGTTATATAGTCAAGACATATTGTAATTTTTTTTTCTAAAGTAGTTTGAAAGTTAAAAATCTGACTGGCATGAGGCTATTCAATATGTTCCTCGAGCACAGATCGCATCAAGAAAAATTTCGCCATAGAATTGTCAAGTGAGTTGAATAACACAAGAGGCGACGCTGGTCCCGCCGGCCTTGGAGGCCATTAATATCATGAGGATATTTCCGGAGAAGGTAGTTGTCGTTCGGGCTCCATGGGACTCCAAGTCTACCAGACCTAGTTAATCCAAATAATAGCCCTTTTTAGGAAAGAGCCTACATAAAAAGGTTTTTCCTAAAACATTTTAAGTAAAGTTTAAATATGTAGCAGTAATAGCTTAATAAAGAAGAAAAATATTTATGTTAAAAAAATCATGATTATAATTTAATTGGATCAAGTCGGAATAATTCAGATTATCCTTTTCTAACAAGCACTTCTATTAATTCTTATGATCTCCTTTATTAAATATTGGAGAATCAAAAGAGATAAGATCATTAAAATTATTGTTGATAAACTTACTAATGAAGCTTTTCAAGTTTTAACTGCGGTGATTAATTAAGGGAAAGTTACGTTTTACACGACGGCAGATAAATTAACTTGTACCTTCTTTAAATTCGTTATCTTTTACAAAATATAGAATCGTATTTGCGTAATAAAAATGTTATGGCTCTCCAATTAAGAATTGTAATAGAATACAATTTTACATTTTATGTTTTTCGTTTACAATGCTTTTGTTATTTTCATAAATTCCATGTATTGTAAAATAATTATTTTTGCATAATAACGAAGAAATTGGAAATAAGCGCAATGAAAGCATTTAAATCTCTGTACCGTTTCCAAGTAACCACTCCGCCTGAAATATGTGTTAAGGAGGATATATATCGTCGTTTCGTTACAGATGTACAGTTTTATGAGTTTGCTAAATGTACTACGAGACTAAGAGCTCCGTAGAGCATTCACAGATAACTACATCGTACATTTTTGTTAAACTAAATCTCAAGAAGGGTGCCAAGTTCTTAATTTGTATGAAGGATTTTCTTGTATAACAAATAAATTTAATTGTAAACAAGTACTCATAAAGGGAATTAAATTAAAATTGGTCAACAGAAAAGTTCCATAATCTTGATTTTACAAAAAATGTGTAAAATATTTAAAAAAGGAACCTCGAAAATATATTCTTGTTCGTGTTTTATAACAGTCAATTAAATTTTCAACTTTGTAATTTCAGTAATAAAATTGTTATCGCTAAGCTGGAGTGTTTATTCGTGCACTTCAGTAAATGAGTGTAAAGCAATATTCAGATCATGAGTCGGCACTCCTTAGGGTTGCCACATAGGTAAAATATATAATGCTTAGAACGGGAACAGACCGCTATTGTGGCGTTAACACCCAGTACGGGTAGGTTCACTTGCGGCGGATAAGATTAAAGCGGATAAGACTCTGCTATTACCGCATCCCGCATAAGGCGATTGTTGGTGGCGGCTTGGGGTTTTTTATGTTACAGGAGACAGACAAGCAGGAGGCTCACCTGTTAAGTGACCCATTACGTGACACCGCCGCCCATGGACACTCGCACTGCCAGAAGGCTCGTAAGCGCGCTGCCGGCCTTTAGTGGGTATGCACAATGGCGAGTCCCACATAACCCTTCTGCACCAAGTAGTCGCGGAAGGGTATGCGCAATGCATTTCCCCAAGTAAAAAAAAAAGGTTCACTTGCGGCAGTTTTGAAATGTAGCCACCCTACATTTTTTTTTTCGATAGACGATCGATAGATAGTGGATCCAAAACAAGTCGGTTTAATCGAGATGGTCTCCAACAACGTATGACAAGTGTTGATTATTAAGAGTTGGATGCTAATAGTGCCTATGTGATACAGCTCATTGGCTGATGTTATATCAAATTTACCCAGGGGATCCAACACGGCTGTAGGTGCTTGCATACTGCACCACGATTTATGCAAAAAATTGTTACGCCATGGCTATTAAACTAATTGATCGCCTTCCTTGAAGTTATAGTTCACTCCTGTGTGCCCGTGTAATTATTTCAAGGGGAATTTGAGTAAATGAATAAAGGCAATGTCCCTTTAATGCGTGGGCGAATATTAAGGCCATAAGTTTGACACAAATTCTAAATAACTTAAGCTATTATTACATATTAATAATAATAATTATTATGATTTTCGTTGTGGGCTTACTCAACAACAAAGCTATGAAAGGCTGCGATTAGCAAATGCTAATTAAGGAATCTTAATGAAGCCCCGACTTGTGCCACTACGTACAATTGGTTTAACGAGTTTACGTGTGGACGTAGCATTCTCAATGATGATCCCTTAACAGCGACTACTAAAGATAACATCAGTGCTGTGCGACGCATGATAAAGGAAGGGAGTAGTTCAAATGCTACATTTGGCATCGTCATAGGCGATGAAAGCTGGATGTATTGCTACGAACCCAAAACCAAAAGACAATCAGCTTGGTGGATGTTTCCTTTCGAGGATCAGCCAACTAAGGTAAAGAAAGGAAGAAGTCAAGGAAAAAAGAATGATTGCCTCATTCTTTGGTCGGAAAGGTTAGTTCGTGACAGTTGTGCTAGAAGATGGAAGGATAGTTACTTCTAGATAGTTGTTGTCTTGGAAAAAATTCGACAGCAGCGCCCTCGAGGCAGAATCCTCCTTTAGCACGACAATGCTTATGTGCACTCCTCAAATCGGACTGTTGAATATTTCACTGTAGCAGGAATGATAAAGAGTCATCCGCCATACAGCCCTGACCTGGCGCCCTGCGACATTCATTGATTCCTAAGAACTAAAGATAAAATTCAAGGTATTCGCTTTACGAGCCGAGCTGAAGATGTGGTTAAGCGTACGAAAATGATATAGAAGAGAACCTTAAAGAAGAATGGGCCCACTGCTTTTCTCCGATTGGAGATTACTTAGAAAAACAATAAAAGTATTGGCAACTTTCTAGATTAAGCCGTTCTTCATTTTCTAAACATTTTAGTGTTACCTGGGGAAATGGCTGATTTTGCGAATTTTTATAACTAACCTATCTTATTGTATCACTATCTTAGCATATAAACGATTACATTTCATTTAATCAAGTTATGTAAAGACAACATTTTCTCAATAATTCTGAATACTGCTGTTAAATATAAATATATAAATTATGTAAAATGTGTCAGCCCTAGAGGTGGGTATTATGAGATCCTCTTGACTCGGCATTTTTCAGTGTGTCAAAAAATAGCTATATATCACTTTGAAGACAACCCTGAAATTTATTAAAAATTCTCTCAATATTAATTATCGTTACTTAAAACATAGTCGTAACCATTATATTACAACCAATTAATAATTATGATTTTACTGTCAGAGAATCTTTATTCGCGTAAAATATAGCTTTATATGCATAAGTATATTCAATGTTATAAGAATCAACACAAGTAGCATCACTTTTACATTTTACACTCACCTTAATTCAACTTTAACCTAAAATATTTTATTAAAATTAAAATAAACAACGAATGCTGTAAGTAAATAATAACAAGAGAATAACGAAACTTAAATAAAGTATTCATTTAACTAACAACACCAACTATTTCAACTATTCATAGCACTGCAATTAAAACGTTCAAGGAGGCGTTAAATTGCGAGAATGCTTCTTATTAAGAAGTAACATCTTTTCTCTTAAATACTTGTAAAGCAACTAATTTGTTTAATTATCCTGTTTATTAAAATTTAACCGTTATACAATCTGTAGTGCAGACAATCCTTTGCCATGACTACGTTCAAGAGCTCAACGATCCTAAACTATTTTCAAAATTAAAATAAAATCTGTAAAGAAAGGTCAAAGCAATATTTATTCGTTTTTTTTTGTTTCCACAAACAGCATAGTATGTAGCAAAAATACAATACATAGTTCCGTTTTTTACAAGAGCTGTTTTGTGTTACGCTGTTATGCGAAAAAAGAAATGTCAATCTACTAGTAGGCCACTGACCCCGAAATTTGAAGTCTTACGTATAAAGAAGTTCGTAAAAACCCATTATGAATTAGGTAGAAACACCAATTAACTTTAGGTACAATCAATGTGAATTAATATTTGCTACAACAAATATAATTATCTTGCACGTCACTTAAAGATGGACTGGAAAAGTGAAGTGCCGCAAAAAAGATTAAAATCTTGGAAACACCTAAGGACTAAGTTTCTTACTAAAACAGTAGTATTGTATTTGTTCCAAAAAAGTGCATTATTAATTACGCATGCAACATATATTAAGTAGATCGACTCGCTTGATATCGCAAACAGCTCTAGTTCTCTAGTTCTAGTCGCGCGCCGCGCAGTGCTTCGTGCATTTAACTAACTCATTTTCTTGTATGTTTTTTGTAAAGATCATAAAATCATATGATAATACGTATAGTTTTTACTTACAGATTAATAACGTGATAATTTAAACATGAACTCATTTAATTTATTACAAATATACATGTATCACTTATGCATATCTGAAGAGTAAATAATCGTATCCAATTTATCCTTAATTTGTCATAATTTCGACACAATTGAACTTAGCGTACATAATACATTTCGAATTTTTTGACTAGCTACTATTAAATTGTTGTTGTACATTTAGGCTATTGCTTAAACTAAAATGACTAAATGTCGATAATTTTCTTTTACGTTAATCGTTGAAAAATGCGATGCGATTGAAGCCGCTAAAGGCAATCCATAAGCTCACTCACAAGATGCAAGTATGCCCGAATGCAGCTAACGTGACAAAAAGGGCGAAGTCAGCGCCTCCATAAGTTAGGTGTCCGGTAGGAGTGCGCCTGGTATCCTGAGAAATTTATAGCTCTAGCAAACTGGCATTTTGATATTGTTTTACGCCAAACTGACTTTGATTACCTCGTTAAAACTTTATGAGAGAGTATAACAATGCGATAAACGAGTTTTTAATGACAATTTACGCGCGCACTTTAAATCGAAAAACAAGGTTATTTAAATCTGAAAAGTCAATTTGCAAACATTTCAAAGTCAATTATAACTTACTTTAATTTTCAAAAGGAATATAGCAGTAATAGACATAGAGAAAATAGAATAATAGTAGGATGAAACCCATTGGAAAAGGAGGAGAATATTATAAAAATTAAAGGAAAAATAATCTTCGGGTGATCTGAGGCCGGGAAAGGGAAGAGGGTGAGTTTTTAAGGGTTATACCCTGGTCTATTAGCAAAGAAGGTAGACAAAGAATGACTCTCACTTTTATATTGTATTTTATAAAGTTACCAGAATCTTATGCATTTCTATTTATCCTATACTATATGTATATTATATTTCAAACATATATTACATAAGAAGGTCTTTTTATGTGATGTTAAATGTATAATATGACAATCACTTACATCCAATCACATAATTTAACTGAAACAATAAAAAGCAATCAATGTAAAGAACAATCCAAGCGTTTACAGCATCTAAATGAAGATTTATCGCGTAAAAGGAGCATATCCCAAGTTAAATGTAATGTGTCAAAGCAATAACGTGTCTGTCTTACAACGCTTATTGGATTGCAGATCTTTGTGCTCGTAACGACTCCGAGGCATCTCTTTTATTAAACACGTCTTCGAAGTCAGTAGTTGTCCTTTTAATTAACTATTGTTGCACAAAATACATTGGAACTATGTGAAAATACTCTTCTCTCATCCTGAACCTATCTATATCCTGAAGCTTTATTCTTCTGTAATATTGAGATATATAGAGTTGCTAGCAGACTCGGCCATGCGTTGCTGTGAGCTAATGTGAAAGCTAATTTTTTTCTTAAAGCTACTAAAAACTCTTAAGTTGTACCAGACTGCAATCGATGTGCAAATTTTATTGATATCGGTTCGGTAGTTTAGGAGTCCATCGGGAACAAACATAATACCTCACATAATTTTCGTGGTGTATAAAAGGAATTGAATATTAAAATAACGGCATCAAAGATTGCGTTACAAATCAACATCTCCCTCAAATATGATCGCATCTAAAAACACTTTGAAAGTTCCAATCGCTGGAATTATTGGTGAAACGGTGACCCCGCACTACTCAGCCATTAGATGGGCAATTTGTTTGGCTACTGCCGAGTAAGCCTTTAATCTCGCATCCCACTCGGCTTTAAGTGAGACCCTGGTACATTCAAATAAAGCGCTCATTTTCATTTACTTTTTACCCAAAACTGTAACGTTGATACGCCCGGAGCGAATGTTCGCATTTCCTATTTATGGAGCATTTTTTGAATGCCATTATTTTATGCATCTATATCATAGTTATATGGATGTACAGTGTAATTATTTACTTCCTTGTATCTTCGTTAGTCGCAAAATAATTGAGCCAATACATACAAAGTAAAAACGGGGTCTCACTATGCACAAGTATAATATCATAATAAAATATATATTATTTTTGAAGAAGTCTTCTTTTGAAACGGTGGTTTTGCTTTTTTTATTTATTTATATATTTTTATTATTTTATTGCAATAAATTATGGTAAAATGGTGACTTTAAATCAGTATAGAATTGTCTCCGACCAAACTGTGATTTCATTAAAGCTAAAGTAAATCCAAAAAATCTTTTTAAAATATGGGATATCCGTGGTTGTTTCCCGTTACCTTCTAACAGATAAATGGGGAGTTCCGTATTACAACCCTTGTGTGAACAGAGTGGCACTGTATCAGGTGTCGAGGTAACAAATGGAAAATGTTTTTCGCTTAAGTGAAGCATCAACCACCGGTCCCAGCCAATTGACTATAATTTATTTCAGTAGTTTTCAATATTTATAAAGGATTTAGGCCAACAATATTTCATAAATTCCGTAATAATAATTAATGTTGTATCAGATGTACAAGGAAATAAAATTCGTAGATTTTATTTCATAATATTAGGTATGATAAGAATTTGAAAAACAGACTGGCTAAATTGATCATGCAAGTGGGAAATATTAAAAAAAAAATAAAAATATGATAAATACATTTATGGAATAGTAATCCTAGTCTTTTGTTTTGCCGATTATGATTTTAGTCCTTGAAAGTTAATAACTTGGAAATAACTTATAAGTAAAAAACAAATTAATCCTTTGTAAAGGAATGGAATTGGAATTGGCAAACAAAGTCGCTGAACGATGTTCTAATCATAAACTGCCTGCATTATTGGTTAGATATACATACCTCTATTTTTTTATAATATTAATCCTTTACCTAGCTTCATCCAGTTTATTATCAATAGACGGCCAATTGTATCATGACATATACCATGAAGGGCACTAGAGTTCATAACTATGAATCCTCTTCTATTATAAGTACGGTATACCAGCGTATATTATTTGGGCCGTAATCTATTTGAATTCGCGGCCAGGTGTGTACGAGGGTTCTTTCAGTTCATTGCACAATGAAATTGCTTCGTTACGGTAAACTAAATATTTTTACACCAAAAATCTCGTCGAGGTATTCAATTTTTTAATCTGGTCAATTCGAAGCTCAAAATACGCGTCCCGATAAACGAATGACAAAAAGTAACTCATTGTTATTGACGTATCTGGGGTATTAAGAAATTAATTGTAATATTTGTGTTTGTATATATACAAATCATGTGTCACGTTGTGTCTCCTCTCTGGCCTCCGAAACAACTTAACCGATTTCCATAAAATTTGCACACCGTGTGCAGTTGATAGCTTACATATTATATGTATATACAATTCTGCTATACGGTCTATGTGTGTCATCTTGTCTGCTGTCTTCCGCTGCACCAGTGGGTGGCGCCCGGAGCCCCGTTACGCCCGTGGGTTTGCGGGGGCTGTCAGTTTCGCGCCCCGGGCAGTCGTAGTGGCGGGCCTGGAGCGGCCCTGGGCCTCGTAGTCGCTGTAGAGCGTCTTCGCACTCGTTATTGTGTGTCGGTGGGGCTGGGAAGCCCCCCCACGACGGCAATAGTGCGCGCACCAGACTCGCGGTCATACCACACCGGGTGAGACCCCCGGTTGACCCGAGGGAAGCCCAGCGAGGGACCTGCGGACGAAGATGTGTGATTCCTTCCTGGATGGTTTAGATTCACAAATCAACCCGGCAGGTGGCGCTGCAGTTGGTACTTTCATACTTTGTTTTATCCAATCGCTTGAAATATCATTCAGGACGACGCCTGTTGACGCTAGTTATTAAAAAAACATGAAACAAAAATAAAACAAACTAAAATACATCTAAATAATTTATTAGCGCTCGCATTTATGGATAAAACACGTTAGATTTAAATAAACATTATTTCAAAATGAAGTATGCAATTTTCTAGACATTGTTAAAACGAATTACAAAAATTAATGTTGGAAAAATTTCTTTGCAAATCATTTACACTATACAAGATTCTTTTATTGCAAACGAAAGCACTTAAACTCGAAGACGGACTGTAATTTTAAACTCCAATTAACAAATGTGAAACTTCGCGGAGGTCAATTAAGAAATGTCGTGTTAAGAAAGCGAATGTTAATTACTTCAATTTCACTTCCCGGCAGGATTTAAACTAGTGCTTAGTAATCTGTAACAAATCAGAATTTTAACGAGTATCCTCATTAGGAAAAATTCAATGATAACTAAGAGCGGGTAGTAACCAAAATCTCTCATCGTCATAATTTCGTAGATTTGATTTTATCTAAGTATGTTTGAATTATAAACGGAAAATTTGTATTGATTTTTCACTAGAATTTTAATAGTTGACTCTAATTGAAAACATAAAAAAATATAAAATCCTTGATACAAAAAATCACAAAGACCTATTCTAACCTACCTATAACTCTTGTCTAATTTAGTTTTTAACAATCATGGCGAGTATATATGGTACCAAACATTAATTGACTTACAGCACTTTGGTTTGTCCAAAAGCTGTTACTAGCGATTTGATTAAATATTGTATCTTGTTCGGGTTATTTACATAAAAAGCATTTAGTTCATTTTTGTTTCTTGAAACACTATCGTTCGTCTCATCTCACGTGATTTTTAAGCATACGGTTGCTTCACTAGTCAGTTCCCTTCTTAGCTCCAATGCAAAATTTTCAAAAACTAATTCAACAGACATTTCGAATGTAAGAGTATATACTACGTAATTTTTATTGAATATAAAATAAATCTAAGAAATTTTAAATCAGAAATGATGAAAAAACAGATGCTATTTTATGAATTTATTGAAAATTATTCATATTTAATTTATTGACGCTATATCTCATAAAACAAATCAATTAATTAACAATATTTTTTAGAATAGTTTTAGTATTTATAGAGTCTTCCAAGAATGAAAAATATATTCATTTTATGTTTTTATTATACATGTATTTGTTAGTGTGGATAATGTTGAGATCTGACAATTATATACATAAATAATTAATACACTTAGGCCTAGTAAAGAAGGTTCTCGGGCGCCTTCTTTAGTATGGGGCTTCTCTTTTCACGCGTTCAGTATGACCCTCATTAAGTTAACCATATATTAATATTTTATCTAATTCTTTTGGATATAATCGTGCAAAATGCCTTGACGATTGAACTTTAGATTAGTGTTACACCGCGGTGATTACGATATTACTAAAGCGAGCGGGTGAAATCATAAATTTTGTTAGCCTTTTACCGGCTCTGAAGTTTAACATTTTAATGGCGTTACATGTATACCTAATGTATTTTAATCTTAACAGCGACTTAAGAAAAATATTTATATATCAATCATATGTCAAGCAGCTCCAGAAGTGATTCGTATATTGAAACAAAACACAAGTTTGTTAAGCATTATGCATGAGCATATCTACATGCTTCGATTTAATATTTATAACACACAAAACGACACATAAATAATATACAGAATAGGAAAAAGCATCTAACGTTTATAGGGAAAGAAAATCAATAAATGTTAAAAGAGTTTCTTCTGATTTACTATTATTTGTTCGCGTCTATTTCATGCATTTTGCTATATTATGTTAAGAAGACCTGGCTAAACCTGTGCGTTAACCACTAAGCAACTTATTTTAGAAATCATATGTTGTTTGATTCCTAAAGGTTGAAAACCTAATAATGTAATTAATACGGTAAGAGCCTTCTCTAGCCTTCAAGTAAACAGCCACTCAGCTCAACACTTTTATACTGTCGGTTTTTTTATGAAACGATATCTTTCTCATAGCCGACTTAAGAGTGTAGAGTACACTCAAGATCTATCAAGCTACTAGAGGTGATAAAAGTTGACCTATAAAAACGTGATTACGTGGGAAACGACCCAACCGATGTAGAAAATTGATTACGACAATTCGACTTGACACTTTTACCACACCATTGTTTACGTTTGTATTATAATAATTCTCAAAATATTACTATCAACAATTTACAATCCAGGCGATAATGTATGGACTGTGGATTAAATATTAGATTTAACTAGTCGACTTCTAGATTTACAATTGTTTTGAGTATTTGTATCCAGAACAAACAAAAAAAGACCAATTAACATATTATGTTACTTTTGAAAGAACAAGCAAAACATGAAAATGATGAAACATCACGTTCATGCTTGCCTCTGTGGCCAACGTCATGCAAATTTTGTAAAACGAAAACATAGGTTTGATTTTCGATTTACTAGTAACATTATCACCGAAATGAGAAGCTGTTTTAATGTGTGGATCCAAAAATTATTTATAATTATACATTAAGAATATACGAACGATTCTGATTAAAACTTTTGGTCTATGTTGAAACATTTGTGAACCAATCGCTAGCCCATAATTTTGTTATCAAACAACAACGACACAAAACAGCAAGTTGCGCAACTTTTAAGATATCTCATGCAAGAAAGGTATTATTGTGTCTGTTTCAGCTGAACTTTACTGCTTCCGTATTGCACCTTTTGGCAAAAGCTTTTATCGAACAAATTTTGTTAAAGAGAAGGTTTTATACAAACAGTCCGCGACTTCGTTCTCGTGGAAAACAAATGTTGACCACTAATGTCCAATATGATTTTTAACCAGATCCAGACCAGTTTAGGTTTTCACGTCTTGAAATCATATAAACCCTTCACAAGGCAGTCGCTATTGTTTTATGTACTACTATTATGTATATGTATGTATTGTGTAACTACCGATTTGTGATTTATAGAACACTTGCAAACGGGCAGGATTCTCCATGATGTTCAGTGATACCACCGCCCAAGGACACTTTCAATGCCAGAGTACTCGCGAGAGCGTTGCCCGCCCTTTAAAGTTTCTTTCGAGATTTTTTTAAGGGCCGGCTACGCTCAGCGACAACGAGCTTATTTCTATGTTAAGTCATAAAATAAGCCCGTTATTGTCATAGATAGAATAGTTGACAAATATTGGTAAGAGTTATTTGGGCAAAGAATCCAATAGACGATCCTAATTATATTTTCGTTTGACAAATATAAGAAATTGTTATCATTTTCTCTGAACGAATATTTGCTGCGATACGTTTATCTAGAGTATGACCCAAATATCGGGCAATATAATATATGGGCTTCGAAATTGTTGACTGTTTAGAAGCACTAGAAGAACTAGTGCTTCTAAACTAAAGTATAAGTCAGAGCTTAAACTTACTATAAATATTGACGGTATTTACTGTAATCTATTATTTTATTTAATAAGAAAACGTAACAAACACACCACAAATACAAGATATTCAATAAGAGCAGTTTTCTTGAAAAGCAAATAACTAAAATAAAGGGAAATATAGAAATTGGTATACCAATAAACCGGTAAACAATCGCACAAAAAAAAATACTCGAAGCAGCCCAAACATTTTGCAGAGGGCAAAAAATACTTTCACCTAGAGATTAACCGTAAAATTGTATAGACTTAAGTATTTTACCCACCCCAAACGGATAGGATTATTAAAAATCTCAATATTTTAGATAAAATTAAGTTATGATATGAAATTTGACTAAAGTGTAAAAATAATCTAAATGATGCGACAATAACCTGTATTTAAAAATAAATTAAGAAGTTCAACGTTAATCGTAATTATGTTATGTGAAGTTTATAAGATATTCCCATTATTATGAACAATTTCAAACTTGACAAAAAAACTAAATCAGTTACTAGTTGAACCAGAGCTAATAATAATTTGCTAGGTATCCTAATGAAGTCTGAATCTTATTGGCGGGGAGGGGCTTCATAATATTTAGAGTTACCTGTGTTAATAAAAAGTTGGTATAATTTTTTTATGGTTTTTTTATGCACTTGCTCGATGACAACCCGACATGATAATGACATTTTAGATCTTTAATTAGATTTAGTTTTAGATTGGAATCTATTTAATTCGTAATAATATAATGAAATAAATACTCATTTCATAAAAAAAACTTTAACACAAATAACCTTTTTTTAATGACCGGGTAATTAATATAAATAAAGTTGTAATTGATTCAAAAATTTAAAAGAAATGCAACTAACATATAAATCAATTATAAAGTACTTTTAAATTTGATAGTGTCACCACCGTCTTTTTTAAGGTTTTCTATGCTGTTATTGCTCGCTTTTACTACTGTAATAGTATAGCATAGTGTGTTATTATGCGATTGTAGTTACAGACACAGGATCATTATAAGTTAGATAAACAGCGGGAAATTTCCTTGTTTATGTCACTCTTCTAATTAACGCAGAAATAGTATATAAACATTGGATCCAATTGAATTTGAAAGAATCAACAATTTCCCGCGTTGCCAATAATTTCAATTTCTTGTACTTTGAAACAAAATTCATAATTAAAAAAAAATATAACGTCTCCAAACATTATCGTGAACGGAATGTTAAAAGACAGTTGTTTTTAATATAATTCATATCCCTACTTTGTGTCTAACCGTTAAAAACTTAGACTAGAATGTTTTATTAAATTGCTATAATACTAAACAAGTATAGGGACGAGGCAATAACACACCAAATGATCATAAAAAAATACTGCAGTGTAACCTTCACTTTTATGCATTTAAAACATCGCCCTAGTTTTGTAAATAGAACAAAACATTGTAGAACATTAAAATGGAATTTTAAAGCTTGAATTTATTTCTAATTTCAATTTTATGAATAAACCCCTAATTGGGTGAGCGCCAAATTGGATTTCTAAAGGCGAACGGTTTTGTTGTAATTTGTTGCAGTTAATACAGCGTACAATGTTCAGTGAAATGAAAAGGTAACTGTTGGGGCATGCAACATACGCTAGCTCATGAATAACACATATATACCCTTTTAACAGGGACCTGGATATTATCACTAGCTCCGGCCATTAACAGCTTCTATTTTATCCCAAAAACTTTTATCTCTAAAAACCAGTATATGGCAATGTCAGTCCAGGAGGTCGGGTGGTACGATAGTTGAATTATACATACAAATACGTTGTATGGCATACATTACATTTCCCAGTAAAACTCTTAATAAAGGAACTCATAACGAACTACACGAAAACCTCTGAAAAGTTGACCTTTATTCGGGTTTTTTTCACTGTTATTATGGAAATTGATTCTCCTCGTTGATCTTAGAATAAGCTTGAAATTTCGTGAACAATGTTCTTTGGGATTGAGTATTTGCCACGCCCGCATGGACTTTAAATTACGACTGCAAATAAAATAATAAAACGAGATATATCTGTGAAAAGAATCCACCTGGCGTCGTCTCAAATAGCAGGCGTATTTGGTGTCTTGATGGAAAACATACACAGGCACATACATTCATTGTAGATGTAGTAGTCACTTCAAATCTCCGCTGAAATATTTCCGAACCAATTCGACTTAGGGTCCTTCAAGAAAAGAGCGTACCAATTCTTAAAAAGCCGGCAACGCACCCGCGAGTCCTCAAGCATTGAGAGTGTCCATGTGCGGCGGTATTACTTAACATCAGGTGAGCCTCTTGCCTGTTTGCCTGTTTGCGTGCGTGTTTGTTTGTTCTATAAAAAAAATCTCCGCCAGTTTTATTATCATACACCTTTAAATGGAAATTCGTTTTCCTCGTAGTCCACTCTATGTAAACATTCAGAGATAAAATTTAAAAAGGCCCCTTATTTCACCCTTCCTGGCTCAAATATAGATTGATGTAGGTGCTTTTTTATATCAATCGTAAAACATTTCTTTTTAAGAAACCTCAAAGGATCACGGATGTTGAGAGAAAAGCGAGCGCTCCTAATGGAAAGTTTAAGGCGTTTTCGAACTGATAGGGCTTCACTGCAGTCTTAGATTTCAAGTTTATTCTCTATTTTCTTAATATCCAGTGTTAGCAAAAGGCGCTTGAGATTATCTAGTAACTTCGGCATCTTCATAATATTATCTTAATTGAACAAGCCAAATACTAAGATGAAATACAATATTGTGACTGACAAGCTTCGTACAAGGGGATTTATTACAGCTCGTAAGTATTGATCTTGATGACATTGTGTTCAAATTGAAAATAGTTTAGTCCCGAACTTTATCAACAATTTTAGATATGTGGCATATTATACTCTCAATACATCAGGAACTTTAATAAATATTAGCATATATTGGATATATAATATACAATACTGCTTTACCTGATTAGTGTGACTGCTATTTATTTATGGGATACCGAGAGTTTAACCATTTTTTTTTCAAAACAAATAAAACAATTTTTTTCTTTATGATTACAATTTGGATCATAAAATAACAAATCGAGCTTAAGTTAATCCAAAAAAATACGACTATAGTTAACTTCAACTGTAACGGAGATGAGAATTATTATTTATTTGTTTTGTTCTATACTTTCGTTATTCTTATATGTAAATTAATTTAAATCAGAAAACAATTTTAAGATTATTTGCGCAGAGACACAATAGTGACATATTTAGTAGCCATTTTTTAAAATGAATGAAATAAAAACACAAATGAATTCGATCATTTCATCTATTTCATATAACAATCATTTTAATACCATTCTTTTTACAAAGTGATTTAATTAGCATTTATAATACAATTATTGTGCTATTTACAATCTACAATTACACAAATCTACAAACAAAACTCTATTAAATGCAAATTACATAGAAGCTTAGTATGAACAACATTACTTTGAGCTATTATCTACAATAGTTAAATAATTTAAACAAATTTGATTACACTTATCTTTAAAATGTGTTAACAATACTAAATAATCATATAAAATCAGATTTATATTGTAAGAACTGAATCCTTTGTCTACATCTCACTTCACTTTCATATTTTTACTATACTTGTCCCATTTTTAAGTATGTATTAGTCGGTATTATATTAGATTTTTCAATAACGCTGTTGTATAATTGCCACAAATTTTCCACGTTTATTTATTCCAAATTAAAAAAAAACAATATTCCAGCTACTTTCTAAATAGTATTAAAATTATGTTATATCATTGATTTTTTCTTCTAATTGTACTAATTGACGATTCTATATTATTCTATAATAGTGTTGCCATAAAGAAAATGTAACAAAAGAGTGCTTCAAGACTGTTATAGAATAAAGTCTGTTTACCAATAACTAACAAAATAATATGTGGTTATACATATAAATAGGAATACGATACATCTATAATAGTACCTACATTTCTAATGACCAGATAATATTATTGTACGATGAGCTCTCTCATTATGAATTGTTTACCAATACATTTCCATTCCCTATTTGTCATTTACAATGTTTACCACTGATACGTCAACACAATACATCGACCATATCGTTGGGTTTACGTGAAAATTCGACTTCTATGTACAATCTATTAGTTAAAACTAGACAAGTGGTACAAAAAGTTCATAGCCTAACATTAATTGATTTATACTATAAAATGTTTTACTAAGGACACGGGGTAGATTAATAATAGCACTGAGTGTGTTTTTAATTGTTGCGGCGATCGCGCGGAGGCAGCCGGCGCAGGAGTTGGCGGGCCGAGTCTATTGTTAGCGCGAACTACTTGTGATCGCCAACGCATTGTGTACAAAGGCTGCTGACGTGATAAAGCTACCAACCTGAACAAATAATATGATAATTAAACACTCTTATACTTTTTAAAATCCAGGATGTTCTCTATCGTCTATGCTTATCAAACATGTCACAGTCAATATCACCGGTTTGTTATTCTAAACGATGTCGTTGTAAACGGTTTTGATTGTATATATATATAAATTTATACGTTCATTAAAAAATTCATTAACAATTTGAACTCTATAAACAAAGTCATTCAACACGAATATTAATACGAATTGAAATATATAATAAAGTTTCGTTTACGATGACCAATTTATATTTAACTTACATTTTAATCAAACAAAGTTTCCTTACGTTTAACAGTATAAAGTCGTTCAATATTTACGCACAAAATGTCATTTAAAATCCATCCGCGTACGAAACAAATTTCTAATAAGTACAAAAGAGCTATGTACCGTGAAATACATCTAAACTGTAAAGGTATGTGCTTCGAGGGGCCCTTTCGGTGGAGTAACTTATTAAAGCTAGGAGCATTCATAAATAATTTAACGAAAGAGGTCTTTTTGGCTTTCTTTTGATAAAGATATCGTTAAACTTGAAAACACATGTGAAAGGAAGATTACAACGACGCCATGAGCCAATTTTGAGCTTTTCAGAAGAATTCACACTTCGGACAAAGTATCAGTAAAAATTAGATGTTTTCTATTCAACGCCTTACGCATTATAGTTTCATGTAAACTAAACCTAATGAAAACGATTAAATGCTGTTGTGATGTGATAAACCTTATGAGAACAAAGGAAACAGGTTTTGAACTTAGTTTAAAAATCATATTTACAGAGCTTTATTTTTTATTAGTAATTCGCCTAATTTAGATATGGTACTAAAACACAAAAGAGAAATATTGAAAGATTTGGACACACATATCTGAATGAGATGATAGTGTTTAAGTGTAAACGTATCCAAAATGAAAGGATTTTATAATTATTATCATCAATATAGATCAATGAATATTAAGACGCAGAGACAGTTATAAAATCAGGTGTTTTGTTTATTCGTTACCTTATGACAACAGTATTTAATCTCCAAGGCAGTGTGTATGTGTGGTTCTTATGTCTTGCACAAAATGTATAGAGCAGATCACCAGCCGAAGCGGCAAGGCCACCCTCATTGTGGACACCTCTGCCTGACCATTCGTGAATAGTTATATTCCAAGAGCTGCACGATTTGTCCTAAGAAAAAAAAAATTAATGTAAAAAACTTAATTAATAATTGTTCATTGACACAATAGGTACTAAATTAAAATTGATTACAAAATGTTACAATCGGAATTAAATACGAAAATTTTGACAATATCTTCGCGTGAAAAGAATAATGATATGCAAAAAAAATTACATTTTTTAATATAAAAAGTTACATAAATTGTTATTATGAATTAAGAATAGGAATGAAATTTGTAAAATAAATGGAATTTTACCTGTTCGGAAGATATATCAATGAAAAGTTGTCGTTCGACGTTGGAATCCAGGACCCAGGTGCATTGCTGATAGAAAAATTCATTCAGACTGCCAGTGACTGATACATTGCGTGATGATATTTCTCCTATCAAAAGAAGAGTATTTTTCTACTTAGAGAAGTCTACATCGCTACATTAAGAGGATTTGTAGTTTTGTAAACTACTACATACTACATTATCTGGAGTAATATACTCTACATTAATTACCCAAATATACAGAAAAGGGGGGAAGGTCGCTGTATTCAATAAAAATTCAGCTTAACCAAAAGGTGTAAAAAAAAAGAGCTCATTAAAAAAATTATCGACATCGGCTAGTTATTCTCTAGTTCAATATTTGCGATATTTAATGTAAACAAAGATGCAAAAGCCGAAGAAATTAATCGTTCTCAGCTGCAACTACATAATTCAATTAACCCGCACAGCGCTGAAAAAAGGTGTAACAAAAATTTTACGGGCACGAATATGAAACTGTAGCGACAAGTCACCACAATAGCGACTTTGTAATTGGAACTTTACGACCTTGTTCAAGGTTTTTTCGTCTCGTTCGTACCGCGAGCGTGAAACTGGGTCGGGGTACGTAATTTTCTCGGACATGCCTCGCGCCATTCAGAACAATATTCCTTTCGTTTAGAATGAAATGGAGATGCATATACGGCGTATTTGCTATTTATACAACACATATACATCATTTCTTCAACTTTTGTTATAACGAAGATACACATTAGCATGAAAATTATAAGTTTAATTTAATTCAAATAAATAAAATATAATGTTTGTATAAAACAAACGATCTTTTATAACAAATAATAATTCTCATTTACTAGGAAGGGCGCGAATTGAACAGTTGGTTTTCGCGTGACGCCATTTGAGATGATGCGAGTTCATTTCAGATAAATTACCAATTATCCCTCGTCTCTACTGATGGAGGGTTGTCTAATGGTACGTCATATTCTAGGTGTATTAAGACGTTGAAGCACCTTTATAAATTTTTAAAATTTAGCTATAAAACGCACAGACTACTAAATACAATGGTATTGAACGCGTACGTTAAAATTAAATTATTTTACTAGAATACAAATATTGTTTTCAATTCGTCAGATACTAGAATCTTATATATCTATGGATTTTACCTGAATGAGTAGTATACGTGCGTTGGCCACACATAGAGTCATCGTTGAAACTATAAGCCGCTGCGTAATCGAAACCACGACTAGCGTAGGTGTAGTGCGCCACTGAATACTCAAGACGGAGACTTGTCCAACTTCTTACAACCACGGGCAACCAGGTGGACTATAACATTATTACATAACTAAAATATATAAATAATTTATGGATTAGATTCAAATTAAGATTTAGAGTCGAGACTTAACGAAAACTCAAACTCAAAATAAATGTATGTAGGTATACAAGTACACTTATGAACGTCAGAAAAAAAACAGAATAAAATATAAATTGCTTCTAAATTTACATTTATTACTAATTCGCAAGTCAAGAACGTAGAGCGGGCAAGAAGAAATGGCAAGAAACTCTCCGCTACTCCTCCTGTCAAAGTTCATTATGGTTTTTGATATAGTATGTGCCATAATATACTACATATATTCTATATCATAGACTAAGCTATGAAACTTGCCCTTAAATACAAGCTGTTGATATCTTTGTTCACACTACAAACAATTAAATATATACTTTTTTCTAAGCAGAAATTATTGAAATGAATAACACACTTGTAAGACTAACTTTATTTATTACATTTTTTCTCAAGCAAGATTTTCATATTAAAAACAATGTAGTAGCAAAATTTATGAAACAATATAACTGATTACATTAGCGTAAAAACTATTGCAGCTAAATCAAGACACGATGAAACCGTATGTAAACGTATGATTAGTTATGCAAAGAATAGCGGTCGAATATTTCCTCCCAACCTTTTATAACCGAACCAACCCGTAGACATAATAAGTTGATTTTTTGCATACTGATAATAAAAAGTAAGGGACAGAACCCTAATCTTTTCTCTGGGGGAATGCAAATATTGGGGTTTACGTTCCAATACCGATGTTGACTTAAATAGTTAACATAAAGGCGATTGGGCACAATAGGAACGCGGTATGCGAATAATGGAACAGTGCGCAGAACGTAGTTCGTCCAAGCATAATGTACGACACATGACATACCGCGAGTTATGTGCTGTATGACCGGAGCGATGCACAATACATAACCAACAGATTAATGTGGCTATCCGTCCAAGAATGAAAGCGTAGTGCGGTTTATCATATTACGCCACTGTCATTTGCTTATTTAACATTTATATTCACTTGGCTAGTATGAAAATAGGTCTCATTTTTAAACATATATGTACATATATTTTCCTGATATTGTGGCAAAGTTGAATGCCGGCAATAATCGCCATTATATTGAAATATTGGTTTTGGCATTGTCCAAATAAACAGTAAATCTAAATTATACAGATCAGAGAAATGCCTCCCAAATATATCTCGTCACATTTCTATTATTTTTGCATTCGCAATCTAATTCCTAGCCTTCGACTAAGATTTTCAAAAAAATTGTTCATTTATAACGTAGTACATCAAAATTAAATATTTTATTTGTACACCAGAAGGCTTGTTAAATATAAAATCACAGTGTTCAATATTAAATTAAAGGTCTTCCTGTCTTCACAATATTGGCAGCATAGTTGATAAATTATTTAGTGGTCGCTTTCAAGATGGTCCCTCAGGCTACGGTCAGCGCTTTATTGCTATTACATACTTAATACTAACCCTCTTACTTAATTATGCGAACAGGCCGCAGCCGGATAAGCTACGAAGGGGTAACATAAACCCATATCGAACAATAATAAAAGGTATGAAACAGTGAAGAAAATGTAGAAATTCTTCATAATTTTCAACACAATTTCAATGTCAGCAAATGCATATTTTTCACAGTTAATATTTTTAATTCGGAAACATATATGTAATTAAGTGTGTAAAAATTATTAAATAGAGTTTTGAGTATTGCAATAAGTTGACTACAATTTTCCTGTAGATTAATATTTCATTAAAGCAAGTCTGTTTTAAATCAATTTATCAATATATTAAATAAGTTAATCATAAAATAATTATTTCAAAGGATTCGCCATCTTCTCTTTATATAATAAACCTATCAAATAAATAGAAAATGGCGAGATTACTTTATCCAGTAAGTTTGTCTTGTATGTATAGTAAGGGGCTTTGACCTGACGTAGCGGGTTGTATCGCGCGTAGAGGCTTTACTAAATCCTTAGCGTGAGCCTCACAGACATTTTAAAAAGAAACGAGCTTTATTTAAACAACTGTAACTCGCATAATTAAAATTGAAACATCACAAGGGAATTGTAAAAAATCAGTATCCTGTATAGAACTTTAAATATACCTAATTAGGTACATATGGTAACTGTAGGCGGCAAATATGAGAAATTACGTCTAAATTTATTTGAGACTTTAGTCCTTTTGGTTGTTTAATGTAACTGGGCGAGAAATATAAATACCTATTTATAATAAAGCTTAGGAGGCTCTCTTAATGTTAAGTGATACCGCTGCCCATGAACACTGTCAATGCCTTAGGGCTCGCATGTGCGTTGCCGGCCTTAAGTCGAATTCGTTCAGAAATAAACAAGTGGGAAGCTGACTTCACAAAATAGTGGTGCACGGAAGTTTGTGCCTTTTTAATAAGATAATGAGCTCCCAGAGATGTTCTGCAATCTGCCACGAACATTTGCCTATATACAGGTTTATAGGAATTCAGTTGGTAATAGTGTTAGTGGGTTAGTACAGACCATATAACATATCTTGTAACATATTCTGGAATAGAGTGTGATTAGCCAATACTTAAAACACGAAAATAGAACAATTATTATGTCCCTCCAAGATTCTTATCTTAAAAACAATCTGCTTACTTGGAAGTCTCCGCAAAGACAGGACAAGTGGGTACCATCCCCTGCAACCAAAGCAATGTGATCATGGTAGTGTAGAGGCGTAGCAGAACGACATTCGCAGCCAGCATCACCGCAGGCTGTACGGCAACCAGCCGCCCCAGGTACCACTAAATTCGTCGGCTCTGCACTCCACATTCGCTCCAAGCGTTGAATCTAAGAACAGTACTAGCTATAAAGAGTATGCAAAAACCCTTTATCAGTATTTTAATCTTTTTTTATTTTTTTCATATATGGAATTAATTGAATACTATATTATTTGGTCCTTTTTATTAAAATTATTGAAATGAATGTGTGGTTACTCGTTATGGAAAATAGTGGAATTAATTAACAAAACAGTTTTTTCGCAAGGCATATTGAAATTAACTCAATCAATATAAACCAATAACTATTGAATATTATATGTCTGTATCTGTTCCTTAGTACATTATCACTTACCTCAATAGTAACACTTTGATTAGCAGCGGGAATAAAACGATGAGTGCACAAGAGTCTTTCTTCTATATTCCAAAATATGTGGTGTTGGTTTGGCGCTGATACACCGCCATGCGCAGGCGCAGCCAGTCCATAATGCGTAGAAGCGCATGTCGCATCCGGCGATACTGTTCCTTCATGTTGCTCTACAATTTTTTTATATGAAACACTACTAATGAAAATTAATCCAAGAACCATTCGAGTAGATCATCAAATCAACTCGATAGAGAAACCAAGATCAACTTGGCTTAATATGATACCTTTTTCTGCGATATGAGAAACGTTGTACAGCGATTCATAATTACGTTTGGTTATTGTACTTACCATCATGAAATGCAAAGGCACCATCGACAAACTCTTCATCATCTGCACTTTGAGAAGTTGCTCTTCGGACTAAGATAGTAAGGTTAGCACCCTTTGAAGTCACAGCTTGTCTTACTAAAAATCTTCCAGTAGGATCTCTAGCTTCCCTCACAGATGGACCACAAACTCTGAGAAGAGCTCTGTCTCCTCGCTCATACCGATCGGCTCTATCGCCCCTTCCACCAACTTCATGTAAGCCCTCTAATATTTCAATGTGAGATCTACAACTTTGCAATCTGTCAACAAAATTATTAAAGGTTTAAATGAAAATCAAATTATTGTTTAAACAATATAATAACATAAAATATTTTACTGAAAAATAGTTTCCAATACTTAAAATTCTAGATTTGTTGTAAAAAGAAAACATTTAATATTTACTTATAATTTATTCTAATATTACACTATCTATATAGCTTATAATTTACTCAGAAGTGACAAGTCATCAATCATCATCTTCAAGGAAAAATTATATTACCTTAAATTATAATTGAATAGCGACACTTGCACTATGTCTGTAGGGACGCCAAGCAAATGGATGGCACATTGCGTTCTCCATGCACTCGCTTTTGTATCAAAATGGCCGGACCTTACACCGCCCGGCCCATACCCTCGTACACTTGCCCCGCACCCAATTCTTCCACTACTAGATAATTCGTTGGATATTGCGTTTTGATCTACCGGTGGTCGTTCACCTGTAGAAACATGTTATTTACTTTAAAACGTTCCAAATTTAAAATATTCCTTTTTCAAATTGTATTTTCTTAAACTGTGCATACTGATGTTAAAGTAGATAATAAAAGTTCAGTTAACCATAGAATATAGTAATAGTTTATTTAAATTCAACAATAATCATACCGTGGTTTGTGTGATGTGTAAGGAATTCTAACGGCTGTGAGGCGACTACAACTGTCGGTGGTGCATCACTAGATTCTGATTTCTCCACAAATTCCAACTTCGCGATAAAACCATTGTAATCGTACGGTGGCACTACAGGACCCGAGCTGAACAAAGGATTATTAAAAAACTATAATAAATAGAGAAGTTATAACGACCAAATTTGAATTTTTATTTCAGCAACATTAAGTAACGACTAGTATAAATTATATTTCTATAATAAATCATAGAAAAGTTTAACAAAATAAAAATAATTGCAGCTAGTGTGCTGCGTGTGGTTCTTTAATTATCATTCGTTTAAAAAATGGCTCTATGTGCAACAAATAATTTAAATTGTGTTATTTTATGTTAATAATTTTACAGCACCTGTAATTAATATTTCTAGTTTAAAAGGTACCTTAATCTTATGTTAAACAAATATATTCTGTAACATTTGAAGACAGTTATAAACAACTGAAATAACGTTCAAACGCAAATTGATCTACACAAATATTAAACAACTTTAGTCCTCTCTAGCCAGGTATTCGTATTTCGTATTTATACGAAAGTTAACTTATAAAGTTTGTATTAATTTTAATAAAGTTAGTGTCAAAATTCAGTAAAACAAATTTACTTTTCTAACACACATTACAGAGACACATTAAAAGAATAATATAAGTGAGCTGTTATTATAACGTTACAATATCATTTTTACTGTAGATTCTTCTTTTTAACACACATCAAATTGTTTATTTAGGTAATTAAAAAGATATAGTTATATATATAGTTTGCGTCTCGTCCTGTGATGGATATCAAACAATCCTTATATACTTTAATATTTTTAATTACTTTAACTCTCAAGAAGGTTTATGAGTTACCGTAAAAAGCTGTCTTATTATTCAAATATAAGAGCTAGATATGTGAATAATACGTTACTTGAATTCCAAAAGTAAATTTGGTCCGGGATGCTCCAGTGTGGAGACTCTTTCAGAGCACAGTGTTGCCAACAGCGGCGCGGAGGGTGAACTTCCGGCACGAAGCGTCAAATAGTCTGTCGTACAGCGGCTGTAATATATTATGTATATAGAAAGGCTCAATTTTCATTACCTTAAACGTAGTATTAAATTTTTAATGTAGAAGAAAGGTAGATAAACAATTGTTTATACAAAACTTAAATATGTATATTTTTCTAAAACATTTATTTTTGATGCGATTTATTAATCGCTGGCTTTTATCGACTGTGTATTTTCACTTTAGCACACGAAATTTTATAGGACTCGTGAATAATATGATTTCTTTAGGTTATTTATTAGTTAAAACGTGACTAATATATATCGTGAAACGTGCCGGGTCCGATAGAATGCATAACCCCTTTGGCTTGGTGAATTATTGATGTATTTATATTTTAGGAGGCATCCGGACAAATTGTGGTTGTAGCCCTCAGGGCGTAAACTCCTTTGTATCTTGTAGTTGTATGCATTATTAATTTGAACTAAGATATTTACAACTCGTCTATTTCATAACTTAGTTTTTGAAATATAATGTTTAATTTACGTCAAAAATGTTCATATATTTTTCATAGAGCAAACGGGCAGGATTGCTGATGTTAAGTGATACCGCCATGGACACTCTCGATGCTAGAAGGCTCGCAAGTGCGTTGCCGTCCTTTTAAGAATTTGTACGCTCTTTTCAAAATGACTGCGTGAATTGTACTAACAACAACTTATGTTTGTATTCTTCCAACAGGTTACGTTTAATTACGACACAATAGTAAATAATTTTCAATTAATAGAAACGTACAATCTAGTGAGCAAATACCCTATTGAAAAGCAAAAACGTATAGAACATCGCTGATGAAAGCCTCCATTGGTAGAATTTCAATTAACTTATTCACAAATGAAGTACAATTGAAAACATCAATTTAAGTTAATGGACGTCCCGCATTTCCAAAGTTGATTACTTCGATGTAAATTTTTAGTAAACGTTGTGCATAGGGGTGAGATGGGGCGACATTTCTTTTATTTACCGAAACTGATTGTTAGCCTTTCGGGTGAATTTTTTATACAGGCGTTACTAAAATACTTCGGCACTAGCACATACTTCCGCTCTACATTATAAACGCTTCCGTATCGTTGTTCTTCTTTTTATAATTCTACTCCTTTAGTTTATGACATTTTCCTTTGAGTAATTGTAATGTAGAGGGAGGGAAAAATTGCCGAATTTCTTGCCCGTTCTGCTCAGAACAAGGCCTTCTGGTAATTTTTTCGAACGGATGGCGTAGTCTTTGCTCTTTTGCAAATTTTGTAAAGGTTTTTGACATTCATAAGCATGCCCTAAGACGCATCTAAACTGAATAAACGAATTTTTATTTTTATTGAGTTTCATATAAGAAAAAATCACACATCGTTCCAGTACAGATAGTGAAAAAGGTCAGTCTTATTATAACATTATTTACAGAGAGAATATAAAAATACTCTCCTATATTAAAGGTTTTAATAACTATTTCACGATGTATGTTCAAATTAATAAAAATTAATGCATTTTAAACAAAAACGCTGATTTGATTTGCTCTGCAATTCTTGATAGAAAAAAATAAATTATGAAATTTGACCACGCGCCGTGAATTAAGCTCACAAGAATAACAAAAGCTAAAGAAATTTATTAACAAATTTACCCTCGAAATACAAGCAACGGGAAATGAAAATGCCAGGTAGATTTAAGTAAGTTTCTTCAACTAATTTCGACTGAATTAAGTCTTTAGACAAAATTAACAGTACTTTGGAGAAATCAACATTTATTTTAAACTTTGTTCTATCCAAACTTATAAGTGAAAAGTGATTGATAATCTTAAGTAGAAAAAGGCTATATTGGCATTATATGGTCTATTTTACCGGGAAGCCTCTTCAAACTTAAAAAAAATTACAAACTGGGAAGATTAATAAACCTATAGACAAATATACTGTTAAATGAAGAATTTAATGCAGCCATTTTTATTGCATCTTAGGAATACTCGTAAAAATTGAGGCGCGACTATTTCAAGCAGGAATTTGCATAGCAAAGGGACACAAGAATAGAGGGTTTATTGCCTAGTGCTCATATATAACTAAATCTTTGAGATAATATCTATATATGGTGGAGATCCTAAATGAATTGCCTATGAAGGATGAGCTGAGGTATGGAATTTCCAATAAGCTATTGGAAGAGCGTAACATATAGTTAGAAGGACCTGAGAAGTTGAAATTATTTTTAAGGTAAGAAGGAGTTTTGGGATTGAAATGAATTGAATAAAGAAGTTGAAGAAGATGAGGGTTACATCCAGCCACCACAACTGCCTGCAGAATTTAGGCACATGGTCATATTTCCTAAGACCAAATACGAAACGTATGCAGAAATTCTAGAGGCGATCGATTTTGTCAAGTAGCTTTTTATTCATATCAGAGGTGCAAAAGTCCACATAATCAGGAATAGGAAGCAGAAGAGATAGCGCTAACATAATTTTAGTGAGGATAGGAAGGAAATTAGAAAGACGTCTCAGAGTATTAGAAGCGGCGTAAAGTTTACGGCTTTCCTTTACGTGAAGTTTACTTATTATGTAGAAAATATAAACGCAAAAATAAAATTTCTTACACTAGATCAATTTATAATAAAAACATAAACTTACTTTCTCGGTAATATTATAGAAGTGAAGATGATTTTGACCCGCGTGTGTGCAGAGTTAGTAGCGAACAGATAACGGCATCGTCGATGCGGTGGGTACAAGCCGGGATAACCTGGACTCGCCAAAACACAGGAGCCCGGTGTCCGACACGACACGTCTTGATACAGCCAGTCGCAATCTGTTACACATCATATATCTTACAAATCCATTACAGAGAACTAATTTTGTAAACGTTTCAACGATGGTTTGTTACGTTTAAATTATTAGTTAAATACACAATAATAAATAATAATAATAAAATTTTATTGTTTCTCAAATTTTTTACATCAATAGATGAGTATGAGACAACCCCCGTAAGTAGTCAAGAGATACTTGTGTTGAGTTATTGATACAAAATACGACACAATATTTAAATGATTTTAAAATCCAAATAGTGTAATGAGATTAATTTTTAATGTATAAACTTTTTCTGTATGTCATAGACATATTAAGTTATAAATACTTCTATCACTCTGAAATAAAAAAATTGTTAAAACCTTAAATCAACTAACCAATAAACCTCACAATCACAGATTACTAATAGTAATACAGCTGTCACGCATAAGTAAACATATGAACAAGTATTATAATCATAAAAACCGTTTAAAAAATAAAAGTAGACACCAAAAATTATGACATATATAAGTACTAAAACAACAAAACTTATTGATTTAAAAAAAATGTTGTGCCATTATGTATCTTCAATACAATCGATTTGTTATACAAATACGATTAAGTATATATATTTTAACAGTATCTAAATAAAATCTTCTGAGATAAAACATTAAACCAACAATATAGTTGTTTCATCAGAATTCTTATAAATGAGAGGTATTTTATGAAAATGTTAACTAATATTTGCAGAGACCGGAAGAGGGAGGTCACCGTCTAAATGATGTAAAGGAAAAGTGGCAGAAATAGCTAGTTAACAACGGCAATTTAATGCTTCATTGCATTGAAAATTCGCTCCGCCAAAATGTCTGTTTCACTGGTAAGGGTCATTGCTTTCTTTCTCATACTGAAAATTGACTTTGATGAAAAATTGTATACAGTTTCCTTATGTTGAATATATCAAAGACCATACAAATGACAATGCATAAGTAACCAAAACTAAGCTCATAAAGAAGGCAGGAAATTTTTAAATTTCTTTACGAAGGTGAAAAGGACTAAAGGGTCCTCAAATACATACATTTTCTTTATATTTTATCTCTAAAACCAGAACGTGTAAAGAGTTTGAATGAACGTGAAAAGCTTTTCAAAAGAGCATCTAAACGAAGTAAAACGTGGCAAAAATGCACCATTTCAGCTTAGTGGAAACAATTTTCCGTATTCTCGAGCTGCCGGGGTTGTCACATCATCGCGTGCAATTTCAGTACTCACTGTTCATATCGCACGTACCAGATAAACTAAGCTACAGTATTTCCCGTCGAGAACGTCATTATAAAAAATATAAAATTTCTAGGATCCATCCTATGTATAGCCTCTTCTGTTTTACTTGACATAGAAACATTCATTACAAGCGCAGTTCAGTCCGTCATCTTTTAAACCGTCACATTCATAGACTACAGAATTTATTTTGCAGAATTGTAATATCTGTTTATAATTAAGTCGTCTTACTTGTCTCTACGCGTATTTGATGAATTAATATGACATGACAAAGGAGCAACGCGCTTTAGTAAAAGGAGCTCCCTATGATACATTATATTGTGATACATTGCGTTCACAGTGTATCTTTGTAAAGTTGTGTATAGTATGGTTCTGACGAGGGTCGTACCTTTGTCCACCACACTTGCGTTATTATGGAAAAATCCTTCGAAAACCAATAAATACTCCTTTATCTTTTCACTTTCTCGGCCTTTTATGTGGTCGTATTAGTTATTACTTGTTAACGTTTTCCGCTCATATTCGACATATATATTGATCATTGGTGATATTTAATTAAAAAATATATTAGTAATAGAGCAGTAAATTAAAGATTACCAATAGGTAATCATAAAACATTACACTCAAATTTAACTTTGAATTTAATCTGTCATCAATTAATTATTAGACATCTTATACGTAGTATAGAAGAGCATTTATAGGTTATCGGATAATAAAACAATTGATTTACCCGTGTGAGGAATTCTAGAGCCACCTCGTGGATGAAACCCGACGCCTTGGGTATTGCTCAGAGACGTAAAACTGAAGAATGCCAGGAACTGCGATCTTACTGTTTTCTCGGTAATTCTGTCAATATAATTTTAACATTTATTGTTGGTGTGAAGCCGCTTTATTTCAGTCAGTCTAATTTACACAAGAAAAACTACTACAATTTTCGGTATAATTTTATAAGCGAACCTTTACATATTTAATATTAAGCAAAAGAATGTATAATTATTATATTTGTAACCGCCACTGTAGTTGGTCAATGCTTGCTTGGCTGAAATGCACGTAACTAGACAAACTAAACAATAACTATTCAGCCAGGGATGATATAAAGACAGACAGCTATAAAGAAAGAAAGACGTAGAAAGGTTCGCCCCGCACCATCGAACTATAATATTATTCTTTTATAAGGTTCAATAAGAATTGCATTTCAGCAAGGATTCCACTCCTATTTGCATAATATTACAAAGAATGAATGCAGTAAGATAGGGAGCAAAGTAATCTTATATATGAAATTCATTTACCTTCTTCAAGAAAAAAAATAAAAGCATTGATATTGAATAATGAATTACATACAACCACGCCGCGGTTGTGTATAATTCAGCAATATTCTGTTTAAAACTTTTTACTCTAAACAACACATACACAATTGCATTATTCCAAAGTGTTATCTCTGATTAATCAGTCATACAATGTCCAATAATGACGACACTGTGGGGTTCTGTTATTGACTGGACACCCAACACCCAACATGGGACCTCATATTGGAATACCAAAACAGGAATATTAAATTGTGGTAAAAACATTCGTGCGGATAAACGTTTATTAAACCATTGGTGCTACATTACTTGGGTGGAACTATTTATTTACTTTTAAATAGGATTTTATGAATATCAAATAAATCAAATTTCAAGTGATAATTAAATCGCTTGACATATTATTCAATTACTTGGAAATTAATTTAATCTTTAGAAAATATACAGCTCATTTCGTTTCTAATGGAAAATTATAGAAAATACTTACTTAAAGTCTAAAATGGCAGCACCGTAGTCTGCAAAAAGAACCACCGGCGGTGTGTACCTTTCGTTGCTACCACACAGTCTCGTTTCTGCTGCACCCGTTGCGTCCTGCACAGCACTCGCACCTCCTAACTGCAGCCATCCTCCCGCGCAACTATTATAATAAAGAATATAATGACTGATATACAGTCACAAATTCCATAGAACAGTTTATAGAAGTAAAAATCAAGCTCATGGCACGACTCGCGTGCTGCCAAAGAAAAGAATTGGATCTATCAATTGTTTTCTGTAGAATACCGTGCTTGTTATTTCAGAGCACTGTAGCAGACGCAGTATATCACATGCATTTTAATAAAAAGTAATATATTACTTTTTATTTACATTTTTTTTCTTCTTTACACAACAGTTTATAACGAATTAAAGAAATACTACTTCTATTTATTTAATAACACGGCGTTTACTAAGTTGTGGTTGTAAATTAATCCCATGCCAAATATATAAAAAAATCGCATATATATTGGATTTAGTGATTTCACAATTGATAGGAACTTTATTACGAAATTTAACAATGGTTAAAATGGGGTTTTACGAGCGTTCTAAAAATAATAGATAACGAACGGAAAAATTGAGATATGAGTATCAGTATCGATGGTAGTAATGTATACTAGTAATAGATGAGGGCGATAAATCAATACCTTTCCAATTAGACCACCGCTTCTTAGTTTCCGTATATTTTATTAGTAGAATTCCTTTATTGGTTTATATTATTTTTAGTTTTTACAGTATAGTATTAGTTAATATAAATAATAATAATAAAACTTTATATCATGATAGAAACACGGTTGTGACGAATAAATCTAGATCTCGTCCCCACACTATAAGACCCCTATGATGTAAGTTATTAGATTACAATTATACCGTTGTACATAGTGCATGTTTAAAGCCATATTTTTAAAGAAAAGTAGTCTATGGTACATCTATCCAAACAAAGGTTTTCTTATACCTTAAGCATGCATTTAATAATTTAGCCGAGAGTTATAAATGTTTGCTGTGTATGTGTTAGTTGGAATCTCAGTTATGCCAAAATATGTACTAAGGTCTCTGCAGAATCGAAATCCAATTTAGTTACCATTGGGCGATTCCGCTATAGACGATTTTTGACATGAATTTCTAAATCACGCTATTTGTTACTTTTTTTTATATCGGTACAAAGAAAAAGGTATAAATTTATTAAAACATTTTTTATTTTTTATTTTACTTCAAATTTAAATTTTTGGCGCGCTTGGAAACATTATCATTCGAAGAATTGGCTGAATCTGCAAAATCACAACGTGGCAACACTGGCACGAAAGAGCTATTACCGACAGTTTCAGTTTATGTTCTACCGGCTAAATGTGTAGTGAAAATATTGTTTTATTCTTATGTGCAAAAAAATGTAAGTACTTGTTGTTATTTTTTAAGCATTATTGAATATAAAAAGTCACTGTTAGCTTGTTGCACCCGCGATACAAAAGATATAAAAGTTTGTGTTTTTCACAGAAATGAAATCCTATAGTTTTCAAACTTTGTAAAAGTAAAAAAAAATCAAAGGCAAACGTATTTAAATAGTTTTTAGGAGTATAATGTTAGTTGAATTGAAATTTACTTAAACTTAAATTGGATGCACCCGCGATCGTGATGTTAGGATCGCGGGTGCAACTCTTTGACAAATAACCGTATTGCCTGATTTATCACATATTTTATTTTTTTGTTATGCTTTAAATAATAATAATATGGTGTGCATGATTGGTGACAAATATTTAATGTGTGGTTATATTATATTCCGTATTTTTTTACAGATTTGGCACGCAGTCTGTCTAAAAACATCTTCTTTATATTCGTAGCAAAAGAAGAAGTTAAAGAAAAGATGGCCATGTTGGATGCTTCTCGCACTGAAAAATATACCAGGCATTCAATAAAAACATTTCTTCCAACCTGAAGTTGGGAATGATAGTGTTTCCGTGGCGCGAACTTCACTGTCTCATCTCATATGCAGACTAGTTTTGAAATCTCCGAAAACCACTACTGAAACAAAAAGTGATTGGGATGACGATGACTTGGAACCTCTTACAAATAAAATACAAGAAGGAAATCTCTGTCCTTCAGTATCAGTACAGAGTAAATCTTTTGTCCCACTTAAAACAAAATTGCGCATTTCAGATGTTTTCAGACGACGAATATCCTCTTCAACCCTCAAAAATACTCGCAGAAGCATGCCCTGAAACTGGTTCTGCCTGTGCTGATGTCTTACCAAGAGATATTAGCGCTGGTTTTTACGTGCTCGTGTAATTGCTCTGTAAGTCTGGCAAAAAAGTACTCAATACCGCTATGTAGGGGTGTGTCAGAGCGATATGGACGAAGATGGAGAGCTTAGAGTACAATTCCTGACGACGGTTGATGGCAAGCATTTCACTGAAATTGTTAATGACATAGCAGACGTACGATTTTAAGATATTATCGCGAAGTTGGAAGCGCCAAAGAAAAAGATTGACGGAAAAAATACGTTTGTAGAATTTTCGGCGAATATAGACGTATTTGAAAAGAAATAATTAATATAAGTGACAAAGAAGTGTTCTGATTAGTAATAAACATTGATTGATATCTTATTTTATTCCTGTAAAGGTTTTATTGATGTTTGTATTCACTTAAATTAGACGGGTTGCACCGGCGATAATTTGATGTTGCACCCGCGATTGCTTTAAAAGTGAATAATTCTGTGTTTATTTTTGTTTCCTATAAAAAAATATATTTGTTTACTTGGTTAGTTTAACGCCTTACGAAATACGAAGGCATAACATAATAAAAGTTTCACAATTAACAGACTTTTGTGTTTTTGTTTAATGATCTAGAAAGGCTCGGCCAACTTTGTTGCACCCGCGATAGGACTTTGAACCTCATTCCTGACTATATTAATTATTTCAATAAAATTCTTTTTACGAAATATAAAGTGAACTTGTTGAAACGTAGCACTTACAAGAAGATGTTTATTAAAAATATTTTTGGTTTTATTATTATGAAACTTAACATGCGTCAAAATGTTGCACCCGCGATAATGGAATCACCCCATTATTTTATTTTTTGAAGTAATACATAGTATAATTTGAAGTACGAAATTGTGATTTCTATCACTTAGTTATTTGTAATCTCTCAAGTTGCTTGTGTTGTTGAATTAAAAAAAAACTCGTTGGTCCAAATATAACACGAACCCAGTTACCCTCTCACTATTACAATTCACTAAGCATACACAAGTCTATCAATAATTTTAATAAATAATAATTATATATCTTAGTTAATTAGAGCTACTAATAGAAACACAAGCTATAGATATAGGGTTCCATAACTCTATGACGCGGTGTTAAAGTTAACAAACGGCACTAATACAGTAATAGATATTTTAAGGAAACAAAAGAGAAACAATGAGGTTATCTTTATAATTAAAACATGAGTCATTGACCGAATTTTCTTCTACTTCTTCAATAGTCGTTTTGTATAGAGCACCATCAGCCGTTTCAGTTCAAAGAATATTATTTAACGAGTGTGCTTGTATAATAATAACTCTCAGAAAACACAGCGAAAGCAAACACAGCAACAGTTTAAGGTCAGGCATCCTTCAGTAAGCTTGAGCGTTGTTAACTCTGACCTTATAAAAACAAAATGGCTTCCCTTTCACTGTCGTCAGCGTGTATAATATTAAGATTAATTTATCAGAAAATATAATTTTTATTTTTATCAGAATTATCGATTTATGATAGTACATACAACTGTTTTTTAGGATAGTTTCAACCTCAGCTTTGATCACTAAATCAATTTTTTGAAGAAATAAGAAGTCATCAATTGAATACTTGGCTTATAATTTCATTTACTTTTTATTTACCTATTACTGAGAATCGAAAACGAACTCTACTAAATTAAGATAAGATTAGAATAGCACAACTTAGGAAGCGAATAAACCTAGCAGAAGACTAAGCAAACTTACGAGAAAGTCTTATTAGGTAATAAGACTCTCTCGGTTATATTAAACCTACATCTTGCCTTGCCGTAGAAGCGTACGACTTACATAGCTTTAAACGATAAGAATGATAGATGTATTTTAAAATAAACCTAACTTTCATAAAATATCAGCAAGTACAAAATATTCATTCAAGATATTTTTAAAACAACGCTTTATATACCTTAGATTATTATTTTTTAATTTATTCGTACTTGTTACGTTGCAAAGAAACACTAATAACACAATACATAAAAATTACAACGGATGCAACGGGCGGCCTTATCGCTAACAAGCGACCTCTTCCAGGCAAACCTAGTAAGGAAAGAAAAATGATGAGTGCAAGAAGTGCATAACCAGAATATTCAATTAAAATAAAATATTTATCTATAGAACCTTAATCTAGAGAAAAACAAAAAAAAAATATATTAATGACTAACTAAAAACTAAAAAGCTAATGTTAAGGACTCATGAATAGCTAATTATATAATAGAATTATCTATTATATAATTAAGTTTAGTTATCTAACTTGGGTGTTTGCTCGGTACAGCTTACATTTAGGACAAGCATGAGGCGCCAAAATAAATTCGCATAAAATTACCTAGTGCCATTAAATCTTCCCACAGACACAAGACGGTAGATTTGTATTTCCACTCGTTGTCCGGCGTCTGGTTGTAGGAGATACGAGCAGGAATCCGGCCCCTCGATGGATGGTGACTTTATCTGTCCGAAAGTCTTGCCCGACTTATTTTTGAGCACTCGGGAGTCGATTGTGATATTGCACACTAGAAAATTATAACATAACTAAAATTTGGCTGTTAATATATTAAAATCCTAATTATAAAGTTGGATAGTACTTATTTTCCAAGGGGTTAATGAAGCAACTTTGAATTCTACCAGGATATCAGATTAATAATATTGAAATAAATGTAAAAGTGTTATTTATATATTTTTTTATGTTACAGGAGGCAGACGAGCAGGAGGCTCACCTGATGTTTAGTGACACCGACGCGCATGGACACTCACACTGCCAGAAGGCTCGCAAGCGCGCTGCCGGCCTTTTTTTCTTCTCCTTCCCTTAATTTACAGTCAAATACCTTAAGTTGTATACAAATCTAATTAACGTCTTATAGGATTATATGAGAACAATCCTATGTTCCAAAATAAAAGTTTTTTATTTTATTTTTTCAATCGAAAAATAAAATTATTATAATATACTAGAGGAGGCAGTCTCAGACTTACTGTTGGAACAGTACTGCTCTAGACCGCATTGCGCACAGCGTGTAGGCGCGATAACGTCGCAAGGGCATGCACCGTCGCGTACGCAGCATGCGCACTCTTCATCTCCTGTGCCAGGGCACGCACAACCCGAAGAAGTCTGCGTCCATAGGTCCACTTGACCTGATCGTCATCATACAATTCAATATAATGCAAAATTCTATTTGAGCTTCAAACTGTTTAAAGTATACTATTAGACCCATAAATTATATTTAGATAAGAAATGGTTTCTTTCGCTCAATTGCTCACTTTATTTTTTTTTATTCTCATTAGTGTAGGGTAATTGGAAGGTTTCAGGGACTTATTTGACTTGTGACTTCTACAAGTTCTTTTATGGATTATTATAGAAAATACAATATTTTTAGTTTCGGTATTAAGTATACAGCCAACTTTGGAGAACTGAAAGAATAATATTAGATGTATAATTTAAAAAATGAATCTCTATCTTTGGAGTACTGAAAGAATAATTATTTCAAACATTTAAAGAAACTTCCTTGCATATACCGAGGGATCCAACACGGCTGCGGGTGCCTGCATGTTGCACCACGCTATATTATAAAAATTGATACGCCATGGCCGTAAGAATATTTAATCACCTTCCTAGAAGCTACAGATCGCTGCCGTGTAATGTTTTCAAAGGGAAGGTGATTGGGTTCTTAAAGGCAAGGTGCTTTTATAGCGTGGGCGAGTACCTAGATCATAAGTTTGAAATTAACGCGGGGAACATCACATCAGATGTTATTAAATACAAGAAAAAGAAGCCTAACTATTAAATCGTTGTATTTTTTAGATAAGAATTATTATTAATATTGGTGTCTAACTAACGCTGCGCTGTCATTTTTCTAAATGTAAGATTTAATAACTAGTCTTGTTATTCATTATTATTACTTGTCTACGGCATCCCTTACATAATTTATAAGTGTGTCATAATGAATAAAACCAATGAATAAACAAAGGTAGAAAATAAGAACATGAACAGAAGTACATACATGTCTGAAAGGATAATAAATGTATTTATGTAAATAAATAAATAAATAAAATAAAAGATGACATTTGCATGTGTGACGGATTTTTGTAATTTATGTAACTAATTCTAAGACTATTCTAGCAAATAAACGATTTGATTTGATGTGAATAATATAATTTAAAAAATTAATCTCTATTAAAATACGTACTGCTGCCATCCAAAAAAATCGGTGTCCATGCAATTTGCGCAGTAACAGCCGCGTACAGAACGGCGAGTAGCACCACCGGTCGGCGCATGTTGCGCGGCAAGTCACCGCGCCGACCCACGTCTCCTTCTCATTGGCTCACGAGTCACTCACAAACAAATAGAATAACGCTATACGCATGATCGACTAGACCCTAAATCTTTTATTATATCAGTGGAGTTAGTTCATCGAAGTTTTATTACAAATCTTGCCGAATCTCCTGATTTCATTTGATTTCGTTTCGCATTTCGGCAACCGCGTTGTCTGGAACAAAGTAATATTCTTATATTTCAGAAATTTACCGCTTGCTACATAAATAAACTATATAATATTTCTTTCAGCAATGACACCAATAACATTTATTTGTTGTTTTTATCCAAGTAATGTTCAGAATACTTTCTTATAAATGGTAGTAAAAGATGACGAAGTGTTTTTATAGCAAAAAATAATTTAAAAATAAATATGTATTGCAAAACACTATTTATGGCAAACGTTGTTTAAAAATGCAAGTTAAAATAGTGCTAGACTATCGATATCATGTCGGAAATTTCGTTCGGAAATTCGACAATGAGTTGAGGCACCCGGTCCGCGCGGGTAAAGTGTATATTTAGTCTTTATTCCCTAGTACATATTTTCTTTTAGGTTTAACATACATTTTTACTCTTGTAGAAATGTGCATAGTTATACGACGCATACTCAATAAATAGTCCTTTTGACGCTATCAATAAAGACCTAACAAACGTTCATAAAGTAAAGTGTTTAATGTTAACGAAACATTTATCATTTAGTCGTCTTTTTATCAAACTGTGAATGGATTTGCTGCAATAATAAAAAAATAAAATTTTAGTTAAACTATTCAGTTCAGATCGCCAAAAGAGAATACTCTTTGATCCGTAACGTCACTCTTATATGACAATAACACAATATATTAATACAATATAGAAAATGATATGAAATTTATTAAATTCGTAATATTAATACAATATACAGAATTATTATTGAACCAAATGTTGCCGCTGTTAGAGATTGCAATTTGATGCTAATTTGCCTATGACGGCGCCCTGTTAAGGCAACGGCAGACCAAATTAAATTTACCAGGAACCTACATATAGCAGTTTTAGAGTGGATATATACAGTATTTTCTTATATTGAATTTATATGTTAATTCCACTGATTAAATCTTGTGATGGTGTAATATTAAGAAACTTAAGTGACAATTGTAACTTAAAAATAAAACAAAAAATAATAATAAAACTTTAATAACATAGCCGCCACATTGTTTAGATTCACGTTGAACACGACATAATTTAGTGCAATATTGTCAACAACAGTAATAATAGCAGTTCCTTGGAGGCTCCATAGCCTTCGCTGGGACGCAATCTGAGTAATGGGGACACGAGTGACACGACTGACTGAAGTTCACTCCACTCCCGTTTTTCTTTTTCTCGAAATGGTAGCAACAATTACCCTGTGCAAAAAAAAAGAAAATAAATGATGGCTAAAAGCTTAGAAGGCTTAAAATTATACCATTTGTAAATAAACATTGGACGTAGATTTATAACGTTCAACGCTATATATGCATTCATGATTAGAAAAAACTTGGCGATTAAAAAGAGTAGCGGAGAGTTTATTGCCAGTTCTTCTCTTCCGTTCTACGCCCTTGATTTGAGAACTGGCAGTAAATGTAAAATTATAAGGATTTAATGTATATTTCTGTTACGTTCATAAGTGTACATTATGTTACCTACATGAATAAATGATTTTTGAATCTGCCTCATAATGTCTACCTTCACCATACGAGAAATATTAAATACGTACATGTATATCAGAATGCAATTGATGTTTATTAAACAAAGTTTGGTTATACAAATTAAATAAAAAGATAGTATAAAAATATAAATATTTTACATCTGTTATATAAGATATATTATATTGTAGTCAATTCTAATATTCCTAATAACTAACCTTAAAATTTAATAATTAAAATATATTATAGCGTTTTTGAATTTTGTATTTGATAATTTCTAAGGATGATTATAGCCGTGTGTCAAAGTATAATTCAACAAAACTTCACGAAGCGTCAATAACCGAATTAGCATAAGCGGTCAACTTAGCGTCGGTATCCATAAATTTAATTAAGTTTGCAGGGAAAAAATCCTAAGACGAAATTCCTATCTCGTAACTTTTCGTGTTTCTAGCTACTGCGCTTTCTGTTAATTACTGAAGAGGCTGGAAAGTTTAAATTCCGTTATCCGATTTACATAAATAGCGAAACATTTCAGTTAAGTTGAGAATCATGGTTGGGACTATATTTTATTATATTCCTTATTTTTACAGATTGTTTTCAAAGAACATTCCATATTCTGAGTTCTCATTAATATAAGACTTAAATAGCCTATCGAGATAGCCTTACCTCTTAGAGTTTATAATTAATTTATCCCTGGTAAATGTATTATATTACAGTAGTAACTAATACTACTACACACTAAGCAAAAATACAAAAAGAATCATAATTAATAGAATATATAATAATCAATAGAATAATATTTTTTTAGACAAATTTAGCATAGCAAATTGTTCCATGTTTTTTATCAACACAAAATTGTAGACATAAATATTACAAATATAAAAAAAAAATTGGCACGTTTTGCCGCCCTTCGCATCTGCCACCCTAGGCCTCACTAGGGCAAATCCGCCTATGGGGGTAGCTAGTATATTTATTTTTGATAACCTTAACAAACAAGCCTTTATAAATTCATAAAATACGTAACTATGTATTAAAGCCTTCACTAAACGAGATAAGAGTCATCAGAAAAGCTCGTAAATAGTTGGGATTATTTGGCCCAATCACGAAGATCCCAATCTTCATCCGGGTTCGAAAATAAATCCAACAGGCTCTCGGCGTATAACGGGTACACATTACGTTCAAATGTAGTAATGTATTACTAAACGTACAATTACTGAACCAATATTAATTATAAGGGTCTTACCTATTCGTTACATTTCTGTTCAACTTACAATTTATCATTTCAATGTTTGTATTTATTCTGCTTGCAATAGTTTTGTTGAAAACGTTTGAATTGTATTGCAAAAAGGTTCTTTGAGGACTGAGGCTACAGAGCCTTTCAACTACTTCACTAACTTATAGAAATGTTCACAATATAGAAATTTTTGATTCAGGTATTTTAAAATGTTTGTCCTAGTTTTATAAACGAGATATTCACCAACAATATAAGGAAGACCTATTTTAACGGTTTGTTTATTTTTCTTGATTAATCTAAAATTAGTTTGTATTAGAGTTAAGCTTTTAATGTTGAAGTGCAAAATGTTCAAAATTTTATGCCACTGCTATATATATATATATATACACAATATAATATTTTTATATAACGTTATTCACTATTGACAATTATTTTACATCAACACTATCTCATTACTCGTAAGTAATAATATTTGCCGGTTTCACTTTTATTGGCCTGGCATGAGTTGTAATAAAATTGAATTTCACCTCCGCGTGAGCGTCAACGACACCGTTTATTCGGCTTTTTGCTTCGGCCCCGTCAAAGGATATTGCGTGGGAATTGATTCAGGTGCGGGCTTTTGCTAGAATATTAATCTCTTGTAAAAGCAACCTATATGATTTCCAATAAGGCCTTTATTAAATTTATATCCACCTGAATTACAGCACCTTTTGCGTATCAATCTGCCCTAAATTCGCTTAAAAATATTTTGGCCGATCGGGGATATATGTAACAAAACAATCGATTCGATTTAATCTACCGCAATTAAAATTATATAAGATACATAAAAGTTAGAATGAATTAACTAACACGATACCCGCTCATCTTCAGACACGTATCGATGTATCTCCTGCTCTGCGTCTGCGCAGAACGAATGTTCATAAAATGGCTTTCGCCTGGGTCTACTCCCCACAGCTACTTCACAAGCTCTACGCGTGAGAACAGTGGGTTGGTTCACCTGGAACAAGTAAAAAAACCAAGATAAAGCTATTTTTTATAAACTGTAAAGTGTCCCTTAGTAGGGAATAAGACGTATTTCAAACCAAAAAAAATAATTCTAAAGTTACACCGTCTGGGTTAGTGTCTGTTGTACCTTAAAATCAAGGTTACTACGTCTTGTAATAGAGAAAGTGACCAAGAATATTTGACAATTTTTCATTTGTTAACGAAAGTTGTTTGGCTGCGTTTCATTGTATTGAAAGTCTAAAAGTAAGCCGTAATACTGTTAAAAATATATTACCCAAATAATTAGTATAGGCATATTTTTTAATCTTCATCTAATATATCTTCAAGAGAGACCTCGATAGGTCTCTTCTTAAATACTCGACAGCATAATTCAGATTTTTGCATCTCTGGTACTTTAACAGGGTCATTAACTTTTACTGGTCGTGTACAAACGTCACACTCAATCATTACATCTCGGGGACATCTCTTAAGAAAGTTTGTGGTGCCCAAAAGTTTTGAGTGTTCTTGGTCTTGCATCCCGTTCCTCTTGAATGCAGACACGGGTAACTTTTGCACCTGCAACCGACAGTGGCCTTTTAAAGATAACAATCTTTTGAATCAATGTCTACTAGGGTTTGTATTTCGCTAGCACACAAAATTAGATTTATTTGCGTTAAAATACACCCACAACGATCTTGTCAGAAATCATTTCTCACTGCCATAACGTGGTTGCAAGTGACAAAATTTATTAATTAACGCACCCACTACGTTCATCGCTTCTTATTGACTTTGACAGGGAGTTTCTTCGCGGGTTTGACAGCAAACGCGAATGGATAGTCACTGAACTGCGCGTTGCGCCAACATTTTCTTATATAAGCAATGCCACCGCTTTCAATAAATTTTTGATCCTGAAGTCCATTCCGCTTTAAGGCAGATGAGGGCATGGGGTTAACCTGCCAATTTTTTATGAAATATGACGCTAATAGACTAAAGAAAACCTGTTAAAAAATTTCCTTGGAAGCGGGGATAGCTTCGCGGACTACTTATTTCTTATCCTTCTTTCTTTTAACTGGTAATATTTCTTGAGTTATCCTCGGAAATACTTTACGAATAGGTTCAACAGCTGTGTAAACACAAGGCATATACGAATCGTGACCACCAGCACATAAGTATCTGATGGCTCCTCTATATCCATGCATCTGATCCTGCATTCCGTTTCGACGGTATGCGGAAGCTGGTAGCCTACCATGTCGTGTCGGCATGTACTGTTCCTGAAACCAACCACAAAATAAGATTAAATACGACGTGTTGGTTTCAGGAATTCACAAGTACAAATATAATTTGAATTTTTTGCAGGAATGTGCTGTTTGTAAGGTCCCGATGTAAACCGCATTCGAGATGTTTGGAACACGTCCAAAAAGAATTGTGTAGAACTGTAATAGTATTATGTAAGTACTTACTATACGGCCGTCTTCATAGCGGTAGCATGGTATAACGTATTTAGTTTTAACAGGATTACACGTTGCATGCTTGCAGGGTGGACAGCAGTGGTTTGGTGAACAGTCTCTTTCACGATCTCGTTGGCGATCAATGGACTTCGTTTTTTTCGGTTGGTAACAACTTTCGTCTTTCGGTGGCCGACAGGGCTTTCTTTCACAGCAGTAAACAATTTGGCCTTTTGGACAGCGAGGCAAACAGGGATAACAGAGGGCTGGACCGTCACAACACGGCATGGAGTCGCAAGGTGCCATGAGCACGGGTGTTACTTGATAATCTCCACATTCCTCATAAGAGCACGACATTTTTTAATTTTCTTTTTAGTTTTTCTACTAAGAATTTTTCACAAAATCGCCAAATTTAGATTTTTTATTCAATAATTTTCTATATTTTAAATCATAATTAAACTTTTGACATGTTCTAAAAATGTTTTACTTTTGTTTTGCCGGAGTATAAGCCAGTATTAAATATAAAGCAACACTAAAACCTCATTTTGTTAAATATAATTTCTATGCATAAATATGAACATGAAGTAGTCTGATGGTTTCATGATACATACATGAGAACAATTAGTATATATTTAAAATATGTTAGTAAGCAATAATATTTATAATACCATATATTTTTATAATATTTTTCAACGAATACGTAATGTGCTAAGACTTTAGTACAAATCATTAATTTATTTTAATGTAGTAAGCCTGTAAAATTAAAGTTATCCACGGATCAAAAGTTTTAAGATGAAGGTGGTTCTTAAGTAAAGCTTTAGGGAGCTTGCAAACATTTGCAGACGTCGCCTCCTTGTCGCCGCCAGTTCGAAAATGCAATTTTCCCAATGCAAATCGAAAGCTCCAGACAGATTTAATGCCTTTTACTTGCTGGTTCCGTTCATCATTTCCTGGAAGTATTAGAGATAGCCACATCTGTGGGAGGTCAACTTTTATTACTTTATTTCTCATAATATCACTCCGAGGATTATTTGCATTATATTAAGAAAGGTTTTATTGCAATAAAACCATTAGCTTATTAAAAGAATATTTAATAGGTAACTTATAAAACAATTAAGTAGAATATCGAATAGAATGGATAGGTTTGTCATTTAAAACATTAAGAGTAAAAATCAGGACATATTTTTCATATCTCTGTGGAGAAAACAAATGGTTTTATGAGCAATGGACGGATATAGAAAAAGGGATTTTGAAATTGAAATTCCACCTGTATCCGGCACGCTCCTGTATTTGAGTAACAATGTTCTTTAAAATTGGTTCCATGTTAAATATTCGAATCGGTTCAATGGTACAAACTGTGAGAGTTTCCAATGCGTTTTGTTTATATTACATAAAGCCGCAGGCGCAAACAAATACCCGCGAAATGGTACTCCGCATTTCTCTAACAGAGTTTACACTATCCGAGTTTCACTTAGGGAATGCTTTACATTCACTTCCGTGTATTTCTTGATACTTTACACTAAGTTTTGATTCATATTTAACAAGAATATGTAGTTTTGTAATATTTTAGACGAGATGTAGGCTAAAACAAAGAAAGAATTGTCCACGTTTCCGGCAAGAATCCTGTTATTGACACATTGATTATAAGAATAAATAGTTAAAACTTAATCAACTATCGTGTGAAATAAAGTCAGTCTCTTATACTCGTGAAAGGGTGCTACTTGTGGTGACTGGCCGTACTTCAATTCGTGTATGCGGTGATATTAGTTGTTTCTACTACGTATTGCGAGTTGTTCTCACGAGTATGTAAGTGCGTGCTCCTATTTCACCATGCCTCTTGCTGATAGAGGACAAATCTTTGTTTTTAATTTACTTTATAATTCTTTCTCGGGATGTCATATGGAACATGGTGTAATGGTTGCAGCTGCTTACAAACGTTGTGTAAAAGAAAAAAAACTTGGCGATTAAAAAGAGTGGCGGAGAGTTTATTGCCAGTTCTTATCTTCCGTTCTACGCTCTTGAATTGAGAACTGGCAGTATAATTAAATTAAAAACATTCAATGTATATTTCTTTTTTGACGTTCATAAGTGTACATAATTAATAAACTATTTTTCAATTTGAATTTGAGTCGTATAATATTTACTTTACCTAAACGTACTTAATACTTAATGTCTTTTTACGTTTTTAATAATATAAAAACAAAAAAGTAAATACTTTATAAAATGTAGCTCAAATAGTTTTCAATAATGTTAATATGTGCTTCTTAACGATTCTATTGAGAAACAGGAAATAGTGTGATATAAAGGAAAGAGCACATGAATGTATTAATACATGACGCTACTACTGTCAAAAGAACTTGGGGTCTTGCGGTGATTTACGAGCATTACCACAAAGAGCGGAATTATACGACCCCTTACTGCTAGAAAAGGCCATGTCGTACTATATTACCAATAATAAGAAAATATGACTATGAAATATTTACAAAAATATGTTTTACAATATGTAAAAATATAGCATCTGTATTTATACATATTTTATTATGTTCTCATTAATACGAATAACTATTATTCATTATTCTTATTAAGATAACATGCACATGAACATAACTGCATTACACTAAATTTCTAAATTGAACTTTTTTCCCATACAAAGGTCTAAGACTCCATTTCATATTGTAATATAAGTATTGTATTTCAATCTATCTACGTGCACCGACGTATAACAACGTACATTGATCACAAAGCCTGTTTAGTTATAGGGGTAATGTAACACTTTACAAAAGATCGAATAGCATGGAAATGGGTCAAGAAATATAAAATTCTATGGGCCTGGGAAACGATACTGTATTGAAACGAGAGATGTTATTTGTCAATAATGCCAAGATTTAGTATGAAATATATATCCATTCACCCTCAGTACTTGTGCTTGCTTCGAATTTCATTCACACAGAGGTTTAGCTTTATCTATGAAAAACTTGACTAGAAGTGTCTAAAATGAATGGTACAGTCTAAGATTTATCGAGTATTTTATATTTTAATTCCGCGATTGAAAGTTTGCGGCATTTAATATATACCTGCTGAAAAAACATTGACCGAATTTAAAAATTGTATCCGATTAATACGTATCATCATACAAAAAATTCGTGACGAAATAAAGGACGAAGTGATTCCGCGCAATCCCCAACATCGTACCGCATTTAAATATCGATAGCGGAATCCAATCTGTGCAACGATAATTCTCTTTCAATAAAAAGGGCCTGTCAAAACAAATGCCCTATAAAGAGCGGATATTTATTTTGCAATTTATGCAGCTTTACAGTCGACTTCATTTTTTGATTTTGGCCTCTTTTATTGAATACATGAACTCTTCAGACCTCAGTTTTCGAAATTAACAAGTTATAAATGGAGCTTCATGTTGATAATGCAATACCTCTCTAAAAACTTTATTTATATATATTTTGAAATTGGTCTTAAATTATTTGGTTCACATGATACTGAGTTTTAAAAATCTGCTTTACACTGCATAATATGAGCAATATATTATCAACGCTCAAGGAAATTAAAAGCACCCGAAGTTTGAAACGTTTAAATATGAACGATATAATATCTTATATATAAAATTCTCGTGTCGCGGTTTTTGTGGTTAAACTCCTCCGAAACGGCTTTCCCGATTCTCATGAAATTTTGCGTGCATATTGGGTATGTCTGAGAATCGGACAACATCTATTTTTCATCACCCTAAATGTTAAGGGTAGTCCACCCCTAAATGTATTTTTTTAATTTTTAGATAAATATTTATTTTTTTATCAAATGTATCAACAGCATTAGAAAATACATACAACTCTTAATTTTCAACCCTCTACGATCAACCCCTATTTTTTATTATAAATGATATACATGGCAAAACGACGTTTGCCAGGTCAGCTAGTACATTATTTTTATAATGATCAACCAAACTTCCATTACTTTAAAAACAACATAAAGGATTTTATGAGCTGACTGGCTGTCGAAACTGAAAACAAGAAAGATTTATGTCTTCAAAAAGTTTCCGTTCATTGTGAGCCTTTTTTCTCTTCACTAATTGCATTTTTCGTTCATTTGTTCGTTATAAATGAGTGCTCCTTCGTATTTGGGGGTCGAGTGTAAAAACGAAGTTAATTCAAAAGCTGTGATGTACATTTTGTAATGTGTAAAAATATTTACAATAATAACAATGAAGCTTTAATTCCATAAAATACAAGCCGATTATCATTTAGGCTTACATATCACCAAATAGTCAATCTATCGATTTTAATCGTAGATTTTAATACATTGTCAAAGTTTAACGAACGCCATAACTGATATGTTTCTGATTTTGAAATTTGATACCTAACTATTTGTTGTTGTATTCAAATATCATATGAATGTATAAAATATTTACAGTTACAGCTGCAGTGTTGGCTTAGTGGCTCCAGCGTGCGACTCTCATACCTGAGGTCATAGTTTCGGCTGTGCACCAATGGACTTTTTTTCTATGTGCGCATTTAACATTTGCTCGAACGGTTAAGGCAAACATCGTGAGGAAACCGACTTGTCTTAGACAAAAAAAGTCGACGACGTGTGTCAGGCACTGGAGTCTGATCCCCTACTTGCCAATGAGATTTAAAAATTCATCATGAAACAGATTCAGAAATCTGAGGTCAAGACCTAAAGAGGTTGTAGTGTTGTAGTGGCTGATTACATTCCATAACAAGGAATATATTTTATAGTTTCTTTCACCGTTTCGTTATGAGGTCTCTAACCAAAACTAAATTCTCGCCATTTGCAAGAATTCGCTCCCCACAGAGCCTCGTAAAGTGTAAAAGTTTTTATTACTTACCCTAGCCTATAACGAAACCTTCGCTCGTTAGTCCTGTTCTCTCGCTTCTTAATTTGTCTTTACGTATGTTAAAGCCGTCAAATACAATTGGTAGAGGTCGACGTGTTAAAAACGTTGAGGCATTTCCTTAATTGCTGGCAATGTGAGTTATTACAAGGCGGGGTGAATAATGTCGCGTGTACTAGTGTGCCAGTATATATATAAAGGCAACACATTTCTTGCTTTTACTAATTTGCAATGCCTACAAGATTTTATGTTAATAAGAAACAATACTTTAATTTTGGGTGAAATGTCATAAAAATTTGCGATCAAAACTTGCCGAATTATTATAATAATAAGCCTGTGACATTAAGCAACATATAATATTTAATAACAATCTAGTTAAAAAGTCCAAAAATTAACTATGAATATTCTAGTTCACTATTATAAAATTAGTCGGACATAACAAAGAACTCCACGTTGCCGGTGAATAAAGGCGCGTGTACAATAACGCTTTTAACAAAAGACAATAATGAATCGGGTAATAATTTTACTGTAATGTTGGTAAACAATGAATGGTATAATATACGAAAATTGTTCTGCCTATTACCGCATTTGTTTATTCGATTAAGTGTTTAATTACTTGCCAGGAAAAGATAATGCACTCGCCCGCATTGCTTACACTTAGATAAGGTATATTCATGGTTTGTTTTATGTAGATGGATATCAACAAAATGACATAAAATAGAACTACGTATATGTTTGCAGTAGCCCCAGTACTCAGAATTTAATAATTTTGAAATTGAAGTTTGATTTTGTATTAAGTTGAAATTGTTACACATTCATATCATGTTAATATGTACTAGTAACACCTCCCTAATTACTATTTAATTAAAATACATTTGATACCTTGTCGTAATTCACTTGTGTTAATCTACATTTTATATAATATAATGAACACACAATTCTGAGATTTATTTAGGCCTTCTTTACTAAAATAATTACCGTAATAATAGTAACTATTTACGTATCATAATTAATTAATAATTTTATGAGAATCAATAACCTTTATATTTATGGCTTTATATATACATATATATATGTGTGTGTGTGTCACTATTCTCTGATTTAATTGTTTTGAAAAGACAAAGCCATTGAAATTGTCAAGTTCTTTAACCGTGTAGACTGTAGAAGTTATATAAAAGAATTAATAAATTCGTTTTTAATATTCTTTTTGAAATGAAAACTTTTTACCCCATGGGACGAGGGACAGATTATTCTCAGTTCAGGAGTTATTTAATAAATAAGAGATTTAAAGGGAATAACCTTCTTAATTAAATTCACTACAAAATTAAAAACGCGTTTTTTTTATAACAATTATGCATTTTGATTTTAATGTTATATGATTGTCTTGCTGCTTTACAGCAAGTTTTACGAGAAGTGTGAATTGTTATACTCCGACATGTGTAAGACAATAGACAATAGTAAGTAGGTGTCCCTGTACTCAGCCCACAATCATTTTGTTTCGCCACGAACCGAAATCTGGGTTGGTAACTGAATTTAGAATTTCTCGTATGGAACACTTGATCATATGAAACACACATTTTGTTATATGATAAAAGTTCTAAAACATTAAAACAAGATATATTTTTTCACGTATCAAAAATTGCAGACTCTTATAACTTTTTTGACAGAATTTTATTTTACGGAGGAGATACATCATAATGTACTTAGAATATGTTTTTTTAAACATCGTAATGTGATGAGAGGTCTACATAGTACGGATATCTCGAGCACACATCTTCGAAAGGTTTTAACAAAGCACAAAAGTGTATCGTACAATAGCAATCTAGCTTTTTCTACTTTTTTCCTCGTTTCTTTTGGTTTTAAAGGATGTTTCTCTATGCCTGAAATTACTTGTATTGTAAGACTTGTATTTGAAAAGTGTATGTATAAAGGGTTAAGTAATTTAAAATATAGAGGTAGTTTCTTAATTATATTTTTTATTATTTTTTACAAATCTTTTTATACAGCAAGCCTTTTCTACAGGATATTTTATAAGACAAATACTTTAAGAAATAGTAATTAAGCTGCTGTTTAAAAGTGTGCTATTTATTTTATTTGTTATTTTTGATTGATGATATATACATGTAAGTTTCATTGTAGTGCCCGTTGGCAATCCATTAGAAATAATTTTAAAAATAATATAAAATAATTTGAACAGCCTAAAGTTGGTGACATATTTTTCTGGGTAAGTTCGGCCCGGGAGGACTGACGTGGAGAAGGGTTTCGCGTTGGTACGTTGCTACCTAAGTTAAAAATGATTTGCTATGCAGACGATACTCTTATTGTAGCGCAAGGCAGAGACTTCCAGGAAGTGGTACGTCTAGTAGAAGTTGGGACTTCATTAGTAGTTGATAGGATTGGCCTACTAGGACTTAAGGTTGCTCTTGAAAAGACTAACGCGCTTTTATTTCACGGGCCAAGAGGTGGCCCACCTAAAAGGGCATCAATTATTGTTAATCAAGTTAGAGTGTCGGTGGGTCGTAATATGAAATATTTAGGGCTCATTCTTGATGGTAGGTGAAAGTTTGAGGATCATTTTAAGGCCCTTGGTTCGAGACTGGTTGGTGCAGCAGGGGCACTGAGTCGTCTGCTTCCGAATATAGGAGGACCTGACGAACGGTGTCGGAGGCTGTACTGTGGGGTCATTTCTAGCATGGCACTTTACGGAGCCCCAGTGTGGCAAGACTCCCTTACTTTGAACAATAAAATCCTTCTTAGGAGACCGCAAAGAGTTATGGCAAGAAGAATTATTCGTTGTTACCGAACAGTGTCTTTCACTGCTGCTTGTGTATTAGCTGGCACTCCACCTTGGGAGTTAGAGGCTGAGGTTCTCACTGCTGTGTACCATTACCGGATGGAGCTGAGGGCTGAAGGTGTTTACACTGGTGTTGGGGAAGTCGAGGATCTGAGACGATTGGCGCGAACAGCTACAATGCAGAAGTGGTACCAAAACTTAGCTGATCCAATAGCAGGGCATAGAACGGTAGAGGCTATTCGTCCAGTACTTAGTGACTGGGCAAACAGAAAAAGTGGTACCCTTACCTTTCGTCTTGTGCAGGTAATGACAGGACATGGATGTTTTGGGCGGTACCTGCATGACATAGTGCAGCGGGAACCAACAACTAGCTGCTTGGACTGTGGCGCAAATGATGACACTGCAGAGCATACGTTGGAGGATTGTCCACAGTGGTCTCAGTTGCGTCATAATCTTTGTTCTGTGGTGGGTTATAATCTTGCTTTGACTTGTGTTGTAAATAAAATGCTCGGCAGTGACGAGGTATGGAATGCAGTGGTATCCTTCTGTGAGCATGTAATGCTACAGAAGGAGTCAGCAGAACGAGAAAGGGAGCGCTTTAGGACGAATCCTAGGGGTAGAAGACGGGGAGGAAATAGGAGAAGATATGCCCATCTCTTACCTCCTATGTAGTGTATTGCACCGAAGCTTTTTGAGTGTATTATGCCGTTGAGGTCCCGGTAGAATGCGATAGCGACCCCGGAGCCTCTGTAACGCGGCTTTGTAGGTATTTGTCGAGGTGTTTTTAGTGGGTATTGTTCACCCAGTCTCTGAATAGCAGAGATTTTGGTGTGGGTCGAGTCCCACATACCCCTGCAACTTCCTAGGGCAGGGGATGCGCAAATGCATTTCCACCTCGAATAACAAAAAAAAAAAAAAAAAGGGTAAGCTTGGGAGGATTCAGTATGATTTTTCACATTAAGGCATGCCTCAGACACCAATGCTATCGGCATGTGACTTGTGAGCACGTGATTTTAATAACTTGTCTGTAAAGAAAGAAGATACATAAAACAAATGATAAGGAAGCATCTTTCAGTGCCTAATTCTTGGCATGAATTCATAAATGTTTTACCAACCATCATTGCATTTTTATGAGGGTAAAAAAATTGTAGTTGATAATTAAGTACATTTTTAAAAAATGTACATGTTCTCTTATTTCAATGAATATAGACGTATAAAATAAAATGTTATAAACTAATTAATTAACCAAAATAAGTAATTACGTCATGACGATTTATAAGAACGGAAAATCAAAAAGGTCACATTCCTAGAGGATAACCCTTAAAGGGCATTATGGGTTTCTGAGTCAAGTATTTGAACGGAAGTCTATTGTTACAGCACGCCGAGACCATTCAAGCAACTGTAGCGTTTGAAACAAATGGAGAATACTCAAATAATTAAGACGCTTAAAGACAGAGTAAAAATTTATAACGGAGTACAATTAGTGGCTGGGAGACAAGCGTAAGCATTAATCAGGGTCCAATGTGAGCTTCCATCATTATTTACTTTAATCTATCGTCTTACCAGCATCATTAAAGTCTAGTGTGCTCACTTAAAAATATATAAGTTGGCCGTCAGCCTTGCGGCATTTTTCTACGATTGCAGCGTAGTGCGGTAAGTTTTCGTTAGGTCATGGACGTGTCGTGTCGTCATTGCCGACATATTAATAATTATCAGATTTTATTTTGTATGCGATAACTGAATTTATAAGTTTAAAAAGTATTAGAAAATAAATTAACATTTTTTTTAATTGAAGCTTAGCGTGTAAGTTAAATTATTCTTTAATATTATCTAATGTTGGATTATTATTATTTTTGGAACATTGTGAGTGAATGATATACATTTTATTTACACTCTCATCATTAGTAGCATATTACACAGATAAAGTAATAATAAATCCTGTAAATATATGTAAGGTCCGTTAGACTATCGTGGAATTATCAAATTAAATAAATAAATAAAATGTACACAATTACAATTCACCACCAAGCTTAATATAAGAAAATAAGGATTTTGGCCTTAGATTTTATATGTCTTAGATATGCCAGTTCCTTCACGATGTGTAAACAAACAGAAAGAAATATTTTTCGTTTTTTTTCCTATATGCCAACAAAGGCAGGCTATAACAACATTATTATAGTAATTGCATATTATGTATATAGAAACGTCACGTCAGTCAAAATCTACTAATTATTCAAGTCTTTTAAATAAGTTTATACAGATGAGGTACGAACTTATTTTCTTTTACGTACTGAATACCGTTAAATAAAATTAACAGTCGAAATATCTTAATTTGTAAAACATAAATATCTTGCAAGGTGGTGAAGGTTGAAGCCGAATTTGAATTGGCAAGTTTACCACATACATATTCAGTTTGAGGAAGCGACGCAGTGCGCAAAACTTTTGGCACTCTCGCTTGCATACAAAAAATGAAAGTGACTTCACGACAGATGAAATGGCATAATCCTCTTGCTTAACCTGACCTATATAATCTAATGGTCTAACTTTTGAATAATAGACTACCAATGCAGACGAAACGGGATAAGTAAATCTAGTATGTGTAGATATCTGTGGTATTATTTATTTCTTTCGTTATCGTTTATATATAATATAGCCAGGGATGGAATACATAATATTTTTGTTGGGACTACGTCTTATAATTCGATGGAGCGGGCTGCACGCACGAATAAACATGACGCATGCGGCGTTACCTCTGTTCAATTTAAGGCTTGAAGTGCAAGCGAGAGCGCGGAACGAGCGAAAAAGACGCACAATCGGCTGACATAATTATATTTATGAGTACAAATTATTGTAACTTGATCAATTCAATTGTGTTTTCCTTTTATTCCATATCTATTCTAACCATACATAAAAAACATAAAAAATCAAACAATTAAAATTAAAATTTTCTTTTGAAGAATGCAACCATTCCTCAGTATTCATCAGTATTTTCTTATGACGTTGTCACGTTAAAAAATCGTCAGTAAAGCGGCATTACTGACAATCCTTTTTTTTATATTTATTTTATTTAAAATAAAATTTATCACGAAATATTTTAAATTTTTGATTTATTATCTATTATAAACAAATGGCAATCATCATTATGATTTTACGTGATATGGCCAATTTGTTTTGAATAGGTTAAGTTAGTGACTGTGTGACCATAAAAATAATACAATTAATAAATAATACTAATTATTCAGAGTTACCATAAAAATATTTAATTCACGACATTCTTGGTTAAAGTCAATTTACTCTAAAACTAACAACAGCACAGAGACTGTTCAAACAGAAGTTAATTAGTAAATTGCAGTAAATTTTTAGTATGGAATGAAATTTCAACACCTGCACAAGTGATTAAAGTAGTTATTGATTATTAGCATTTAATGAATAAATTTGATGGATAAAAATAAAAAAATTGCCGCAGGTTGGTTTGAAACGATTAACTCGTATTACACATAAAATAACAGGCTTTTTATATCTTCATCACCAACAACAAGAACGATATTTATATATTTTAGTACGCACATCAGAGGCTATATGAATATTTTTACTAACACTGTGTGTGCACCAATGGACTTTCTTTCTATGTGCGCATTTAACAGTCGCTCGAACGGTGTAGGAAACCATAGTGAGGAATCCGGCTTTCCTCGGACACAATAAGTCAACGGGATGTGCCAGGCACAGGAGGCTGATCATCTACTTGTCTGATAGATTATAGATTATAATATATAGATAGATAGATTGACAAATGATCATGAAACACACACATAAATCTGAGGTCTTAATCTGAAACCTTTTTATGTCTGGGCCTTTTTTGATATTCGAGGTAGAAATGCGATTGCGCGTCCCCTGCCCTAAAAAGTTGCAGGGGTATGTGGGACTCGACCCACACCAAAATCTCTACTATTCAGAGACTGGGTAAACAATACCCGCTAAAAGCACCTCGACAAGTTCCTACAAAGCCGTGTTACAGAGGCTCCGGGATCACTGCCGCATTCTACCGGGACCTCAACGGCATGTTACACTCAAAAACCTTCGGTGCAATACACTACATAAAAGGTAGGAGATGGGCATATCTTCTCCTATTTACTACCCGTATTCTACCCCTAGGATTCATCCTAAAGCACTCCCTCTCTCGTTCTACTGACACCTTCTGTAGTATTAGGCGCTCACAGAAGGATACCACTGCATTTCATACCTCGTAACTGCCGACCCACCACAGAACAAGGATTATGACATAACTGAGACCACTGTGGACAATCCTCCAACGTATGCTGTGCGGTGCATCATTTGTTTATGTCAAGGCCTGGGGTTATTATTTATTTCTTTTATTTATCACTCGTAGTTACTAGGAATAAAGAATATAATATTGACCACAATTACTTTAACGGTAATAGATAAAAATATCGTAAATTTTAACTTGTATTAAAGTACAAAAATATAACTATTGTCTTGATTTAAAGGTATTTTTTACACCCAGAGAGCTAGCTAGTCCTTTAATAATAGCCTACACCTCCCTAAAAGGCCGGTATCCTATCCATTATTATGGGTGTCCATGGGCTACCTTTTATGCCTGTACGGCTTTTATAGGCGTTTGGCAATCATATAAAAAAACGGATGAAAAAATCAAATTCAATTAAATTCTGAAATGTGCCATTTAGACTTTGTTTGTATTAACAATTACCGTTAGCTGTTTAGGCAAATCCAACCGCAAAAGCTAAAATGTGTGTTTAGCAAATTACTCACTAAAGTTGATTAAGTTTGAAAACAAATTAAAAACTTCAGCTAACTGTTTAAATTACTAAAGCAGTTTTTAATATTTACAAAAACACACACTTGTTACAGATAAGTAACAAAAACATATTAACTATATTAAAATCCGTCGAGGTTGTGACAAAGATGAAGCAGCATGGTCTAAAGAGTGTTATTTAACAGGAAGTCGTAATACTGCTCAATAATATTGCGTTCCACAAAAATACAGACTCTCTTGGGTCTCTGCCACTCTCTCTACTCTCTAACTGTGACAAATTTCCTGTGAAAAATTCCCTTCATTCCAGTTTGTTACTTTTCAAATATAATTATTTCTATGTATAAGACGAATAGCATTAAAGTGAGTGTTTCTAGGTGTAGAACTAAGTTAAATCGAGTTTTATAAAACGAATGAAGAGTTGAAACTAAACAATGGTCGCCTCTTAAAGGCAAGTAACTCCGATTACAAATTAATGATATTTAAGTAAAGAACAAAATCAAGTGGAAACATGAAACAATTTTTCTAAATCACAGTAAAATTTAAATACAATATAAATGTTAGGTATTATTTTTTTATAATTTACACATAGTAGTTTTTTAATCAATACCCACAAAATATCATTTTAATTATCGTAAAATACTATTTAGAGATTAATTAAAATTCTTTCAACACGAGCACCAATTTATAGCTTCAAAATTATAAATGTTTGTTGTATCAGAATATTTTTATTCTTCAATTCATCTGCAATCTGTTTATATTCGTGAGTGAATATAAAAAAGATCAATAATAATCATCATAATATTATGTCTTAACAATATTTGTTATAATTTTTCTAGATGAACTAAAATATCGTTATGGACTCCATAACTACTTTTCACGCGATATTGATTTCGTCTACTTATATAAAAAGGATCGCTAAATAAGTTGCTAAGTGCAAATATCGATGACGGAAGACGAACCAATGCAAGTTTTTTTATATATACCTCTAACGCTAAGGGGGTGAAAAATAAAAGAAATAATTAATAAAATTCTTAATTAGATTTTAATTCCGAAAAGCGCCTTATCGCCGTCAAGAATATTTTGTAAATATCAAATAATTGTTTGTAATATTATCTGTTATTTATTTTTGTTAGAGTTATTCTAAATATCGCTGTGGTATAAATTTAGAATATATAAAATAAACTGTACACATATTACGAATAATGTTTCTTACTCTTGACCTACTTTATCTCCCCTAATAATTTTCCTACCGCAATTTAACGACTGTTTCTATTACTACAAGTACTCGTTATTATGACGTAGCAAAAGCCTAGACTTTATAGGCAAAGCGCTTATAAATACATATTACTTATATCTTAAAACATAGAGCTTACCTTATTTTATCATAAAAGATAATACAAGATTCCGGTCTAACGTGCAAAAAAACACATAACACCCACACACTCCACTATGAATAGAGATCTTGAGAATTGAATTAGAGCTGTTATACTAAAAAGTCCCAATAGCACCTATTCAATCTGAACTTACGTAAGTTTCCCGTGTTTGAGTAGTTCGCGCGCGCAAGGCTCGCGGCCTAGCTTTGTGACGCTCTACGTCACTCTGAAACCTTCCTTCGGGCTATACTCCGCGCATGCCTCCCGCTGTATAAACCATTCTCACACTGTCTTAGATCCCTAGCTATCTATTTGTTATTGTTACACCTAAACAAAAACCGCGCGAATTCGCTACTAATCTATTGATTTTGATTTTATTAAAATATACAAAATTGTTACCGCAATGTTTTTGTAGCGTTGAAATGTGTTATTTACTAAATAATACATTTCAACACTAAAATTAATTGTATGTTTGCGAAAGCTACCGATGGTACTATTGGCATTTGAATATGATTTAATTAAGAAATTGTTTGAAACATCAAAGTTTGGTATATATAGTTCCTAAACTAGATGAGATTGAGAGGTAAGGATGTATCGAATGTTAAGGTTATGTATACTATTAAGCTAATAAAATTTAAAATAGATTATAATTAGATTCGGTTGTCTAACATCTTTTTATTTAGATTGTGCTGGCGCGAGTTACATACGTGATCAGAATTGAAACACGATGGGCCCAAGTTTTTGCACGTAAATGATGTCACGAGCGAACTAAATGTTCATGTAAACACACCGCTTATTTCCTGCTGCTTTCATGGTACTGTTTTACCTGAGGCCTTTCTTAATTAGTTAAATTTAACGTAAACAATTTATGGAGTGTAACAGTTTTGTTTCATTTAAAATGCTGTTCTTGTAAATTATGGTGCGATACAGAGTATATTTAGGGATTTTTCCTTTTTTTTTAAAAAACATTTATGTTAACTGATACCGCCCATAAACCCATGAACTCAATGTCAGAGGGCTCGCAAGTTCTACCAGCATGTTAATAATTGGTACACTGTTTTCTTGAAGTGTAACTAGTGTAACAAATACTATGGTGGGCAGTACTCTGAAGTATTTCATACGTAAGTTCCTCATGTGTGTTCCTTAACGCTCAGTTGTGGAACTTCTGAGAGTGACCCCACATCTCTACGCAACGCCAAGGGATGAAGCCGCTCGTAAAGGAATTGGTCGACGACTGTTCGAACCGTTCTTCGTTGAATACGGTCAAGTGGAAGGAGCTGGGAAATGTAGGGCCAAATTATCCTCTTTATATAGGAGCAAGCGGAGGCCTGGAGTCAAGTACCACCTTGCCTTGCTGAGCACATCAAGCTTCTTGGAGGCTAATTTAGCATTTCCCTCTAAATGACCGCGACACTGAACGTCGTTCGATTCAACAACAGGATGTTTTTTAGCGGAAAACGAGCAAACTGGTATCCTTGGGGTTAAATTGGACTAGATATAGTCGACCCCAGTTTGAGACTCAACATAGCAGAGTTCCGACTTAAGACAGAATTTTGTTCCGATACTGATCGAGAGCTGCCCGAGAAATACTTGGAGGGCCTGTGTACAGAGTATAATATCTATGCTGTCCTCCGCACAGCAATTAATGTTGTTAAGTTACAACATATGATAGAAATACAGAAAGAACGGTTTAAGGTGCGAACATGACGACGACTTAGATGCCCCGATTGGCCTGGACCTGGATCCAGTGGCAATTTCAATATGCATCAAGAGAAGTGCTTTATACCAGACCCGAACGAAGGCTTGGCTTATACATTGCGCTTCCCTCTTGTACTTAATTCCCTCTGCACACCTATGTGTAAGGTATACAAGAAGGTCACCAGCTGAAAGACCACGACGGAAGCTGTACAGATAATCGCTAATCAGGTGGTGACAGCAGATACCGTAGGACCTGGCTGTTAAAAATGCTTACCATTAGTTTGCTTTATAGATTCATTCTTTGTTAGTAGTAGTTATAAATAATTAGTAATTATAATTTGTTAGTTGTATTAAAAATAAATACAATGGATATGAAATTGCTTATACCAATCAAAGGAAACACGATAGGTTTTTTTTTTAATTAATAAGACACCGTCAACTTCATTTAACATTTCCGATTATTTTACAATTTAAAATTTATTAATACTTGTCTATTAGGTCTAAAATTATATTTATAAATAAATAAGAAATCATTTAACGAATCACTGTTAATCTTAGAAATATTAAAATATTACAGCGAACGTCACCTTTTCTAAAGAATAAATGACCTCGCATTTAATATTTACCATTAAAATAGTGGAGTAGACGGAGAGACAATTAGTTATTTTTCTCATCAGTTGAAGCGGTAAGGTCGATAATAAAAAGAGTCACAATCTACCTAGTCCAGCCACAAGTTCTATTAGAAAAGAAAATATATAAGCATATTTTTAATGAAGTAATGTATATTATATAATGTACACCTACATAGTTATTAGTCTCAGCAAAAAATAAAACAAATATTGTATTCAACCTTAGGCTTGAATGCCATATTTTATACCCGCTGTTTGGCCACGAATTTATAGATTTACGCACTGTCTCCAAGGGAAAATTCACCACTGCTTGCTCCAAAGATTTTTTAAGAGATTTAATGTCACCGTGTCGTTAATAGCAGGCCATGTCCTCTAAAACTCACCATAATTGAAGGTCTAAAAGGTTGAGTCTCCAGTCTGGCCCCCTTCTAGCCCAGACAAAGTCCGAAACGTTGGTTTCAAGCCATGCTTGGGCAGTTCGTGCCTTGTGACCAGGTGCAGAATCCTGCTGGAAAGTCCAAGGTATATTTTTAAATACGGTTTTGTGACTCCTTGATAAGACACGCCCCGAATAAAATTATGATGATAATGAAATCGAAAAAATATATGAAATGGGGCAAAATCGAAAGAAGTTTGTAAAATAATATACGTGTTTCAAATTCAAAATAATTAAAAAGTTGAAAAAAAAAAAAAAGTTTTTATGTAACAGTAATTTGGCCAGACTCTTCGTTTCTACCAAACTATACCAGTGGCGTTGCAACTTTCTAGGTGTGGATCTATGTTCTTTTTCGTCATTATTTGACATTTCTAGACAGGTAGGTCAGGTCTAAGACATGACCTACCGTTTCCTCGCAATGCTTTTCCTTTACCGTACGAGTGAGTGTTACATGCGCACAGACGTAAAGGCCATTGGTGCACATACGTGGTTCAAACTTCATGGATGAGAGTCGTACGCTAAAGTCACCAGACTAACACTGTTCTCAACGCATTTAAAACCGTCTTAATAAGGCAAATGCGGTTAGAGTTAGAGACTTGTCTATTTTCTTACGTATTATACGCCTGGATTATATTAATAAACTTCAGTAAATCTAAGACCAACGATGGTTTAGTGTTAAATGTTCCTGGCCAACCATACTTTTTAATATATCAACTGTGTTAAATTTTTATGTATTCAGAGTCAAATCAAAAGTAGACCTATGCGGCCTAGACGTTGTAAGACAATGTATATAAATGTATATTATTAGGAGGAAAGTGATAATTAATACTCGGTAAAGTAATCTGCCCTGATAAGTTCAAATCGGGATTGTAAGTAAGATATAATATGTCAATTGTTCCCACAAAAACCTCCAAGGCGGCGGTCGAGCGACCTAATTAATGAGGGCGAACCCCGGGGGCAGATTAATCCGCACATAAAGCCTTGCCTCTGTCCATGACATATGCTCCTTGGCTGACCGCTACTCTGCTTTCTTTGCCAAAAAATATTTTTTCTTAATCACCGGTATACCTTATATGCGAATTTTAAATAGCTAGTAGTACCGTTAATACCGTACATGTATTATTCAAAATAAACACTGAATATAATGTATTTGAAAAATACTTGATAAAACCAGAAACACCGGGTAATTGTTTATACAATTCTATTAAGGTCGGCATTTCACACGTTGGCAAACAAACAAAAATGTCCCTTATGCTTGAGTAATTGTTAATATTCACTACGGAAGGTCAGAATAACACGGTGAACTTTACGAATTTCAATAGGTTTCACGGTTTGTAGAGGCACAAAGGATAATACGACCAACGCGGTGGTATATAAATATATTATACAAAGAAAACATAAGCCTCCGAGAATTTGAATATACTATATAAAGAACTTAGGTCGTAATGGGATGATCGGCTGGGTTTATTCACAAGGTACAGGGGATCTACGCCAGCTTTTATGGATAACGTGTACGAATGTCTGTTCCTATTCTGTAACATATGTTATTATAATACGTAATAGAAAAGTGACAGGTGCGAAAAACTTACGAAAGCTCCGAAAATGTTTTTTTTTTATTGGATATTTTTCGAATAATGTCTTAATGACATGTATACAACTAAAGAAAGTAACGATTGAAGTAAAATTTAGTTTTACACATAAAAAGAATTAGAGTTATCATCTATTTTATTCAACCCATGTTCCGTGTAATTGTTGTGTCCCGCGAATATTTTTGTTGAAATGCAATAAAATATTTTTATTGACGTATATTTCAATTCGAGTGTTGTATTGTTGGTCGTTTTCCATGACAATCGCGAGGCTCATTAAAATGCAGTGAGTCCACGCGAACACTCCTCCTGCTGCATCTGTGAAATTTCCAAGCCCATATTCTTTACTTACATGAGCGGGTAATAATGCACCAATTTCTTAAAGCTGGTCGTGTCCACATGTTCTGGTCGTGTCCACATGTCCTATGGACAGCACCGCATTTTTTTATATTTCGAATGTAAGTTGATGTTGACATGCGTTTGTCCTAATTTTGTGGTCCAATAAAAAAAATAAAAAAAAAGTCTCGAACTTTGTACTTTACTTACGTAAAAATCGTTTGTTCACAATATGGCAAAGTACACTTCACGATGGCAACATTTCTTGTCTTTCTACCAGACTCCAATTTAAATTTTTTTTTAGCACCTTGTCACTGAATATTATAATAATATACAATTTGGTGGAATATTAAAATTCTTTCGGTTTTTGTATCAATGAAGGACGCAAGTAAATTATTATAAAATATCTTGTTTTCGTACGTAACGTAAAGCTTCAATATCCTCTTCTTCAAGTACCTACCTTAAAATAAAAATAATATACAGGATACTAATAGGACCTTAAAACCCAGCCTTGATATATAGATTATAAGTTTTCTCCAAGCTTCAAATATAAAAACCTAAACTAAATAAAAAACATCATAACCAAGTTAATAAATGAAGAGTAATAATGCGAACATCACTTGTTTACGTTGTGCATATTATTTATTATTTAATGTTGCACAGGCGGGCCCGCATTCCAGCTAAACTTGCTGACTGGCAAACTCCTTATTATTCATTGCAACGGCGGGTAACTGATAATAAAACTTTGCCGCTCGTCAATTTAAAACAAGTAATTTACAGTTCCCGTTTGCTATTTCTCGAAAACAATATATTCGGATTTTTAATTGCAATCGCCGCTGATACGATGTTTCCGATATTGCTACTGATTCGGACTATACAATTAATTACTTGTCTACTCGGTTTTTACATAACATACCTAATGCTTATTATAAAACTACTTTATCTTTATATATACTGCATGCGCCCCCTTATTTTTTTTAATCAATAGTTTCTAAAAAATTAGTTAAGTGTTTTGCCTCGGTTTAGTTGAAAAATGCAGGGGATGATGCATAGGATCTAGCGAAGACGCGATTTCAGCGCGCCCTCCTAGATCGGCGCGCTCTAGGCTGCAGTTTAATTAGCCTAACGGTTAATCAGGCCCTGCAGATATATAATCCAGGATCTGCTGATTATTTCCATTAAGCTATGCACCAGACATTATTCTTGCAAGAAAAAAATAATAATTTTTAACTTATTTGCTGTAGGAATCATGTGTGGGATCATAAACAACTTCCAGTTAATCTTTAAGTAAAGAAAAATATAAATTGCTCAATCCCATTCATTAGTCGAAGTATTTTTCTTTAAAGGTCCAATAATTCAACGTATTTTCGTGAGGCTGGTTAGGGCGTGACATATTGTCGCGGTCGGAGCACTTAAGAACGTAATCATACGCTATTAGGGGATGATGAATAAAAACGAGAGTAATTTCATCATTTTATGTGATAAGAGCATTTTATTACAATCTAAATATCTTCGTAGATATTTACGGATTTTACCGCAAATATTAAGCCAAGTAAAGTATCCGGGAGAGGTATTTTATTTTTAAAATTAATTTAAATCGAAGTTTCATTTTCATATGAATTTCCGTATTAGCTAGTAATACTTGATTACATTTAACAATTCATTTTACTTTTGATTAATTTTAACAATAATATTTAAACCCTGAAATAAAAATGAAGAGTTTTATGAACACTGTAAAATCGGTTGGTCGTAAAAGGAAAACGTGCGATATTTTAACTGGGAGTCATTAACATGACACATTAACCAGTGGCGTGCTCTACGACACAACGGAGGCTGCATTGCTTCGTGCCAACTAGCGAATTAACGGCTATTTGCTCCTCATTCATTAATTTACTACTGAACTTTATACGCTCCTATTAAGGGGCTTAGTATCATTAAAACTACCTCAAAGTATTTGGATTATTAGAAAATTTTCACGTATTTTCTACTACGTGAAAATTTCGGTGAAACATATTTAAGGTTCAGAGGTTCTGGGTTCAATATCTGGATAGATATAAATCGTTATTCGTACTAATTGTCGAATTAAATGAAAAAGGTTCCCGTATTTAAATTTTTGGATGTCAAGTTGTCATTACAAATTCATGTATAAAGACAAATCAGTTATATTTACTACTACACAGCTAAAGTAAAAACACAGCCGTATACTATCAGATAATAAATAGTTGCAATAGCAGAATCTAGATCGCTATCATTAGGGTTTTTACAGTGCGGTTTAAAAAGTCCAGTACTCAGAGGAGCCGCAGATAAATTCTAGTACGATCGTATCTGGGAGAGCAATTAAGATAAGCGAACATTGTGCTGTCACGGCTCTCCGTACGTTTAGCGGACGTTCCCGATTTATGCTCGCTACGTATTCCAACGTATACTATCACTAGAATATCGTAATTAATATGTTAATTACTAAGCAATTGTACAAATTATGTAATCCTAATTAGGATATGTTAGAAAGTCACGTGTCTTCTCTGTTCAATATAGAAGGTATAAAAATAAAAAAATACGTTTATTTTGGAATATAGGATCATAATGGTATCACTTATTCCACGTCATTAAATTCGAGCCTGTTGGCATCCCTACTCATCGGCAAAGAAGACAGAGGGTGTGGGCCGATAGAAAAAGCCGGCGTATAAAACTCTCGGTACTCTTTAAAAAAATCATCAAAAAATTCTACAATATTTAAAACAAATATAGCAAATTAATAAGAAGTAGCCTGAAATATGTTGACACTTCCTCCATAGTCATAACCTGTAAAATGAGGAATATTACATGGTCGTGCGAGTATCTCATTTTTATAAGTTCGTGTTAGAGAATAGTGAAAGCCCAACCTCTGTTATTACGTAGAAAATATAAAAATCTCGATTTTGTAATGAAAATATGTAATAGACTAGTTTTAAGTACCTCTTGTAAAGGACCCAGCTTTTAATATGTTGGAAAGAAATTGACACTCTACGAGTTTAATTTTAAGGTTCAAATTACGTTTTTTTCTGTATCATTCTTAATAGCAATTATTGTAGAATGCGCGCCATAAGGGGGCGTGCTAATGCATAGTTTGCACGCAATGTAGAAAATACGGAAAGTTAAAAAACTAATCAAGAGCATAATTAAAAAGCCTATCAAAGCTCAGCAACCACCTTTTTATGTTATCTGATCAAATAAATCGGCAACTGTTTATATACGTAGAGACACCAGGATAAGTTGCGTTTTATAGACATTTTGATCTATGGGTATTTTCCTTGAAAAAAATTATTCTAATATATTCTAGCTTTTATTGTCTACATAAGATACACAATACTATGTTAGTAGACCGGTTTACCTAACTTACTTAGTAGAAGTATAATATGCGACAACTTGGGTTACGCGAGAGCAAAGTTCTAACCCAACCCAACAGCGCTCTAGCTGCCTCCAATCATCGACTCTGAGAAACAACAACTCGAAACGACCTCACTTCATTCGTGCCTTCACAACTTTGGAGAATAACTTACAAATTCAATTTACAGTGAGTGAACTGTGCAGACCTGTTATGAACCTACGTCTGTAAGTTTCACCAAGAAATTGTTAGTGACGCTGGGATGTCTAATGACTTGTTATGACGTAAAACAGAATTGCTTAAGACGAAACATGAATTTAGAATGTACATTGCAATTGTACATTGCAGTACAAAAGGAATTTTTCTCAATACTTTATAAAGCTGTATAAAGGTAGATAACCTTTTGATTTTATGTAATATTTTTTTTAATTTTATGAATACACGCCATAGGATATGTAGGAGAGAATTGTGTGGGATAGAGTTGTATCAAAATAAATCAGTGGCGCTACAACCTCTTTAGGACCTGGCCTCAGATTTCTGAATCTGTTTTAAATCTAATAGGCAAGTAGGTGATCAGCCTCTAGTGCCTGACACACGTCTTCGACTTTTTTGGGTCTAAGACATGTCGGTTTCCTCACGATGTTTTCCTTCACCGTTCGAGCAAATGTTAAATGCGCACATAGAAGGAAAGTCCATTGGTGCACAGCCCGGGATCGAACCTACGACCTCAGGTATGAGAGTCGCACGCCACTAGGCCAACACTGCTCTGGTAGGGTTGTATAGTGAAATCTATTTACAATTTTAATTAATTTAATTATTAATTTAGTTATTTTTGAAACCTCTGATCCTTCATCACAATGTGATACAACTAAGCAGATTAAGTAAAATATAAAGTTTTGTTGTAAATTGAATTATTACCATTATTTATCTCAAACAGTCTGCTTGATAACTCAAATTAATTATGTTCAAACAGTATACAAAGGATACTTGAAAGATAAATAAATGTCAAAAAGGATTATTAATCGTTTAAATCAGATAGTGAAGTACAATGAAAACAAAAGAATGTGATTAAAACTCTTATTAATTTACTGGGATTTGTAATATTTATACACTAATCCTTTTAATTTTTATTAAATAGAATAATTTCTGAACATCAAAGACAAAAAGTATAGTATTGTATATAATAGTCTATAAAATTATTTGAGGGTGGTAATTAAATTAGTTCCAATATTTTTGTTTTAACTATATAGGTTTAAACTGAAATATAGTTAAGAGCATTTAAATCATATTAAGTGTAAAATATACAAGACAAATTTTTTGTAGCTGTATACTGAATTGTACGCTGAACACAACTCTGAGCACTATAATATGCTAAATAAATGTGGTTCACGTTAATGTGAACAACGTTTTAAATGCATACTTTATGTAGACTTTTGGCTCAGAAATAATGACATTTTAGACAATCACTAGTTATTTCAAATTTATCTGGTAGTTATAAAACACGGAAAAAATTACACATACTTTCGTGAAATATGTCAATAAGTATGAGAGGACATATTTGTTAAGACGTAAAAAGGACGTGATGTGAATTTCACATAAATATAAACATTGTAAAGTCAGCGGACCAGAATGTCTAGACAAATAATAAACATTCATTTCACAAAAGTATACCCTCAGTTACCTCACTGAAATATTATTACTCCAGTTGAGAATAAGTCAATTTAGTTTAAATCTAAGATTGGAAATAAGTTCAATTTGAGAATTAAGAATCTGTGATGAAAACAAACAATTAACTTTAATTAATTTTACGTTTTCACAAATACATATTTTAATAACTTTCGTTCTTAAATTAAACGCTTGTTATATCAAACGTTGGTCCATCGGTTACATTTCAAAATTCTAAAATTATTTATTCATTTAGGTAACATATGAACACTATGAATATGTACACTTATGAACGTCAAAATAAGAAATATTGTACATTAAATGCTTCTAATTTTACATTTCCTGCCAGTTCTCAAATCAAGGGCATAGAACGGAAGAGAAGAACTGTCAAAAAACTCTCCGCCATTCTTTTTAATCGCAGAGTTTTTTAACATAACGTTTGTAAGAAGTTGCAAACATTACACAATGTTGAAATCAAGAATAATAAAATAAATTAAAAACAAAGATTTGTCCTCTATTAGCAAGAGGCATGGTGAAATAGGAGCACGAACTTACATACTCGTGAGAACAACACGCAAATACGTAGTAGAAACAACTAATATCACCGCATACATGAATTCAAGCACGACCAGTCACCACAAGTAGCACCCGTTCACGAGTATGACGCATGGCCAGCCATCGGGGCCTCGCCATATTTTAGGGAGAGAGACAACCCGACGCATGGACGCCGCCACACTAATTTATAATAATCGGCTAATAAATTAGGCATCAAGTATTGAATAGTTTCTGTAGTAAGAGCTGCCTCTTTATCGAGACCCACTAGCTGCATTTTTGTTAGAATATGTAAACCCATGACACTAACTAAAGACATTTTTCTATATACTATATAATAGTTACGTGTATTAATTAGGCTCTATTTAAAATGTGTCAATTTATTAATCTCTTTGATCCGTTAATTACGCTGGATTATTCTAATGAAAAGCAATTTAATATTAAAGTAAACTTTTTCTTTAAAACCTGCTACGTACTTTTTTACGAAATTGTTTTATCGGAAAACGTAGTAAGAAAGCTGTCTTACATTAGAGCTCAAGAATATTTATGTGCAGGACGTCGCTACATAAATTATTCAGAATGAACTTAGCCGGTAATTTGAATGGGGTTGAAAAATGTCTCTCACGGGGCACCCGTCCATGGCCATCTTGAGCAATCTGTCTTGTTTGATGCGTCGTCGTCACAGCATTTTGCTGATAAAATTGTACAATTTAATTTAAATTCTTTTCAATAAATTAAGATTCAGTAGACGAAAGTAATTATGTATCTATTTAAACTAATAGCAAGTACCTTATATAATGATTAGCTTTTTAAAAACCTAAACCTTATTGAATCAATATTTTTTTATAAATAATTTATAACAGACGAAATTATGTAACTGGCTCATATAAAAGGAACTTGTTAACATAATAAAGCTTATTGTATAAAAAGTCTCACACAAGAGATTATTCTAAACAATTTTCATAAAACATTATTCATCTTCGAAAACTCGGCATAAAAGAAATTCTATTAATCTAGTATTTGCGTAAATCACTCAATGTCGTTACCATTTTCACGTATTGAGTGTGAGCTCAAGAATTGTGAGCATTTTGACCCTCTCGTTACAATTTATTGCTTCCCAAAGAAATAAAAAATCCGCTGTTTGTAATACACCTACTGCTAACTTGAAAACATAATATAGTACTTATTTCACCTGCCTTAATTTGGCTTAGAATCCCTTAAAAACAACCTCTTAAGATTTATAATATTAGTATAGATGTTCACCTAATTATAATAAAATATAATAAGTGGTTGACAAAGTTTTTAACATGTTTACATGTACTTAGTGCACATTACATTTATTTTGAACTGTAAAAAGCTAAAACATTGCGACAAAATTTGTATGCATTACACATAATATTTTCTTTATGCTCAAACTATTGCCTTAACCTTGCCTTTTGAAAGAAATAAAACAAGAATTCAAATATTTTTTCTTAGGTTTCCATTATTAAATGATATTATTTGAATTCCCAAGACAATAAAATAAATAAGTCTCTCAACAAAGATTCTCTGCGCGCAAAATGTGTTTTCTATTTTTTGTGTACACAAATAAAAACAAAGCTGTAATGTGGAAAGTTGACTCGGAAAACGCCATAAATATTATTTTTCTTGCCAGTAATCGATATTGTCAGCTATTTGCGGAGTAAACCATTTGATGGATGCTATGTTGATGTTTAAGAGGTTCGTTTTATATTTTCAGAGCTTCTTTTCACATTAACGTCATAAATATTTATTTATTTGTGAGAATCACCGAAGTGATAGCATACTTCATTCGCCGACCCGCATTTAGCTTGTAGTGGTTAGCCATACTTCCTTCATTGTTTGAAGCTGTAGTGGTATGTATTTATATACAATTGTTATCAATACATAGTATTTTTTTAAAATATTTTCTAGACAATTCCCCGACTCTGTAGTCGACGGAGGCATTTAGTATCTTACATAAGTCGTATTAGTAACTCCGATGTTAATACACTACTGCCTATTTCTTTTAACCACCCTTTGTATAACCACTACAGCAAATGCCAAAAATATGCCCCTCAATTTGACGTTGAACATTATTTCATTATCTTTGTAAAATTGTTTTCTCAATATATACATTTAAAAGAATTCCTGACGGAGCATGGTAAATTACGAAAATCGCACACGTCGCACACACCTAATTAGATTTTACACATTCCCGATTTCAAACGATTTTCTTTGACAATATGTTTTCTAAATAAACGATTTAAATTTCCCTCGAGCCGTGGTTTATTGGGGCAACAATTTTGTGGCGGGTCTCATTATTACTTGAGGTTGCGCTCGCTTCTTGCCAGGATAATGCAGCTACAGAAACCTACTAGAATGATCTTTATGGCTAAACTAGCGACCCGGCCCGGCTTCGGTTGAAAAGCAAGTTTTTATTAAGTATTGTTATTTTCCTCGCGAGAGAGCTATGACAATGAACGCATTGCTGCTAAATTCAAAGTGCTTTCCCTAAAGCACTTTGAACCGCTTTTTTTAAATGGAATCTTGCTGTTGGCCTTAAGGGCCTTTACAGCTCAACTCGGGCTGTTATGGCGAGTGTATCTCGGCCTGAATGGCAGGTAGAAATCGCGGCCTCGGAGGCGCTATTTATAGGCTCGCTCCCGTCGCCCCGGTAGGGCTGTACCGCCGCAAACGCTATTTCCTGCTATTTTTAAATATGTAATGTCTTCGAAAATATTCATTTAAATCATATGCTGTACAGGGCCATATATAGATCTATAATTAATCAACAATGTATATAACGTATTTAATTGGATAAGGATTAATAACGTATTCGTTAAATTCCCCGTAAATTTGTCAGTATTTGTCTTAAAAAGTAAAATATACCACAGCGGAGTATTCTGTAGACCTTTTTAATGTGTACAATACTTATTATATTATTTTCATTAATCTATCGGGTTCAGCCTGCGTTGGCCATGTAAGCGGGAAAAATTTAATTATTTATTAATATCACAATAGAAACCTCAAAAATGAGTGCTTCTCCACTATTTTATAGGATTTCATATGTTCTAATATTACCAATTAGTCCCCAAAGGCGAAAAAGTAATTTTCGACGCAATTCCATCGTCTTAATGGAGCTTTGTTACCAAGTGAGATTTCACGTTCAGTCTAATGTCTAAAGGTAAGCTTGGCTTGAGTATAAGCAGCATCCTCAAACGCTAACGGTATGCTAACTACAAAGTACATTACTATAAAGGTTATATAACCATTAGCCGTATTACTAAGGGAAGTAGTACTACGTTCGGTTAGGTTCACAAGGAATCTATGCTAGAGCGGTTCCCAAGAGTACAAAAGACCTGCTGTGAAAAACTGCCCACATCGCTTCTAGCACTGAGAATTTATTGCGGGAGTTACATCAGTATTACTTCGATTGCGAATGCAGGTTACACAAACATTTGATAATGAAGTCCAGTATTTTAAATTACGATTTATCAATGTTAACTTATGTTCATATGAGAATGAGAGATGAAAATCAACGTGTTATTTTGAATGAATGTGAATTGTATAGTTTCGAAACGGGAAAATAATTGAGATAAATCATCATATAAAATTATATAATAACATACTATAAATATAGATCTTTGTAATGATGCTAACGAAGATAATTTCATGGGAAATACAGGAGCCATTTATAAGCAGAGAACGCGCAGTCTGATGAACTTTAATTACAATACTGGCAACTAAGCTGAAAACAATTACCGTTACTATTAGCACAGTCATTAGTATGCATTAATGAAATGCCACGTTTGATTTTTCAAATGCTAGTTTCATTTGTTATTTTCCAATAATGTAGTATTACGACTTATCATTTTCCCTTTGTGAAATTTGAAAACCTTTATAAATAACTTTAACCATCGTTCACTAGCACTGATCTTTTTTATTGTAGGATGAGTTGACATGAGTTGATAGATACGTGAATAACAATGAAAATGTCAACTGGCCATTTAGAAACATTGGAAAGAACATTCATAAGAAAACTTATTTGGAATTTCAAATTTAGAACTCTTTGTTTTTGTAAAACAAAGAGTTGAGTTCTTCGGCAAATCCAAAAACTCTTGTAAAAAACTCTGCAGAGAAAGGAAGAAGTCAAGGAAAAAAGATAAATGCCTCATACTTCGAAAAGGTTATTTCGTGACAGTTGTGCTAGAAGATGGTAGGACAGTTACTGTAGACTGGTATTTGTTCATCTTCAGCAGAGTGTTATAATTACGAAATAGACTTTATAAATACAAAACATTTCAATCAAATAATATATCACAGAATTCCCGATAATAGTTAGGCTTGATAATTATAATTTAGAAATTAAGTACTATAACAAAGAAAGTGAAAAAATATGAGCGATGATAACATGAAATGTACTTTTCAAGATTTAAGCTAGTTTATTTTACTTATTTATCTTAACTTTTAGATAACGTTAGACGGTGACAATTATATTGTGTATTGAACACTGAAGGCTTACGCTTGACGAAATTAGAATTTGTATTGTATTTTGATTCGATTGATACTAGTTATAATTAAGAAGTAGTATTTGTATTTTTATTTTTCGTGTTACAATTTAAAAGTCAGCTAGCCATTTTGTAGCCAACAGACATCGGAAAAGATGATGGCAAACAACCGGATGGGATGTCCTTGATCCCTTGGAAGATGTTCCAAGTTTTGGTATGGGATGCTACATGTGTTCATAGCCCCATCTCACCTGCCTCGGACGAGCACAAGGCTGGTGCGGCCGCAGAGTAGGCGCAGAGTAATAAAGGCTCAAATATAAAAGTCTTTCCTCCAACTTCGATATTGTTCCCTTTGAAGTAGAGCTAATTAAAGATTTAAGTCGGCGCCTGGTAGACAGTACAGGTGTCACCAGAGCTCGTGCTTTCCTCGCTCAACGAATAAGAATCGCGATACAGTTATAAAATGCAGTGTTAAAGGTACACACACTGCCACGGGGACTAAACTTTTAAAATGTGTTATGTAGGATAAGAAAGTTGTGAAAAACTATACTATTATATATAAATCAGAATCAAGATGTATTATTTCTAATAATATACAATTTGAAAAAAAACCTAGTCCAAGCGGCTTGTCTTGGATGAATCTTTAAATAAATTAGCATAAACGCTTTGACAATTTTCTACTGAAGTTAAATAAAAACATGCAGTCAGCATCGTTAATTATTTGCAAAACTCACTTCATTTATTTACATAGATGTGGTTTAATCTCAAATGATTGTCAAATTGTCAATCGACCCAACAAAACAACGTTTTAATGTGACCCTGTCTGCTGACTAGATTTTAGGCCTCCACGTATTTTTCGTGTGATACTCTTCTGCTGTTTAATAGTCCATTTTTTAAGAGAAATAAACTATGTAATCCCAGGAACAAAAACAATACAATTATTGTACACAAAATGAAACACATATTGACTGGGAAAATTTAGAGTAAAAACAGAATGTTAAATTTCTGAATTTATATATACATTTATATATTACACATAATTATATTATTGCTATTTTAATTTACAGTCTAAAATGATGTTGTGGTAAAATAAATGAGACCACATCGATTACACTGATATAGTACTGTAATTTTATTCAAACCAACTCACCCACAAAGCGAACTCATTAAACTACGGATTGCCTGAGACCTCGCCTAGAAACGGAGATAAAAAGTAGTCTATGTCACTATTAAGTTCACTCCCAAGTTTCTCTTGCTATAAAAATGTAAAGGAAAATTTACTAAAACAACACAAAACGCACAGCTATTAAAAAATATTTAATTGCAGATGTTTTATAATATAATATAATGAATGGTGGTGGAGGTGTAGTGTTCCCCTTGGACTCATCACAAGTGTCACCTGGCGCCTTTACTCTCCAATATTAGCTTGCAATTTATTGCACTTGGACGCCGTCTTCGCTGCAATGTACCCCACATTTTATTCTTATCTCAATTTAGTAATACTTGTACCAAATATATCGGTAGAAATAATGGGGTTAACGTTGCAATGGAGGCATGTACAGTACATTGTCATTGGCGACATTTCAAATAAATCGAGCCGTTTAAAATACTTTTAAATGCAGGGTTTTTCAAAACTTATTATTTAAATACACTCCTTTCCATAAAAAATTTTTTAATTAACGGGTGGCCTTATCGATCCTAAGCGATCTCTTTCAGCCCCCCCCCCCCCTCTTAATAGTATATAGTAGCAGTACCTAATTGAAGTCTCCTTAGGCTTCGTATGTGACATGAATTATACAACTCAGCTTATAACAATTCTATTCACGATATACAAATTACAATATTTATTAGCTTTTTAATACTTAGTATTTAACAAATTGTGTGAGGTGACAATAAGCTTAATGATAAAGCCAAAAGCGTGGTCAGAGCTATCTTTTTTTAGCCGTCTGTGCCGACTACGAATAGCACGGATCAATACGAGAAACGAAATCTATTTAGCTCGAGTGAATGCAACACATTGAGCGGTATTCCGTTGGTCAAACGTTTTTAAAGAAACAAACAATGTGAAAATTTATTTCGAGAATCTGTTTGGAAATTGCAACAGTTGAAATGCGAAATACATCTACAATCCGAAAAGATATAACAACCCTAATATATATAAATATAGTTTAAATCTGTACTTGTTCGCTTACAATTCATATTTGTGGTATAAATTAAAATTGTCATTGCAAAAAAATATTGCAATTATACAAAATTATATTATGTCGTTGGTTTAAGTACCACATCGTAGGTTGTTTAGAAACAATTATTTCCACCACAAGAGTTTTTACATTATTAAAAAAAATTATAATTTTTTCAAAATATTTTCAGCTTGGCAACAGGGCAACTGAAATATTATCTATGTAAAGTGATCTTATAAAGACATCAAGTTCTCTATGAGAAAATTACGGGTATGGTAACATGAGGGAAGTAATGCTATTAATTTGCACTCGTATCCGCACTCTAAATGTGCCGTCTTAAATTAACGGTATACGGTACGCTATTGTCCTATACGTAATTACAGGTAAGTACATCAGTTTATTGAGGCAGCCTCGCTGACAGTCTCCCGGATGAGTTATTGTGAGCCGTCATGAGGATCCCCTAGGTTGCCTCGTTACCTACAATGACAGGTTTTCTTGAGGATAAATTTGCACTCACATATTACTGTGTATTTATGTGAGCCGCTCGTCTTACAAATATTTCATTTAAAAAATACGCTCTGCTAAACGTAAGGATTGTATTGCAGGTTACGGACGAATATAACGAACGACTGAATTCTCAAAACAGAACTTAAATTAACAAAAGTATAAATGGAAAGCTTCCACAGTGCTATTTATTCATGAAGAATAAAATCGTATTAAACTATTTTAAACGGGAGGTAGCTTATAAGTTTTAAATGGAGATTTGAAAGTGTATCAGAATTCCATCAATATACGGGCGCAAAGTTTCACTGGCTATAGTTTTAAAGTAAATGTAAAATAAATTCTATCCGCAGTAACACTTTTGATGGTGGGATATTATTTTAAAGAAATTAATAACTACGTAATGAACAATGAATTTGTTAATAAACTTGACATGTTGGTCTATTGTTTCAAACAAACCCAACTCAATTAAATTAATGTAACTTAAAAAAGAATTATAAATTAGAAAACTTACCAAAATATACCAAGGAATAAAATATAAAACAACTCAATGCTTAAGTATTATGAGAAAATATTAATGGATTCAGAATGTCTCATATTTTATTAGTATTTCGATATTTATCGGGGTGATAGTAATTGAAAGATACAGTCTGGTGTATGCCTAGTCGAGGTAGAAGGCTATTTTCCGCTACGCTAGCTGTATCGCCCCTTGGCTTCTGATGTTATATTGCATCGTATACAACTTACTTTAGATAATGATTATTATCCAAGCTCTTAAAAGATTAAATAATACCAAGTCACGTTATATTACGTAACAGGCCCCGTATTTATTCATTTATTTACTTATTCATGGCCAAACTCAGACTAATAACATATTAAAATATGTATATATTAAATATAAAATAACATACAACTCAATAAAACACCATAGTAGATTACTACTGTCAACCTTTAATAAATATTAAAAACAATGTTTGCAAAAAATTGGTACGTTTTGTTTGCATAAAATTAACAAGAACTTGAGCCTTTTAAGAAAGTGACATTGTGCTACCTTAAATCAGACCGTTAATTTGTAAGCATAATAAGTAATCTACGATAATGTTATTATTCAAAGTATTTGTTATACTGCCGTTTTCACTTCACATATAAACCAGTAAGTGCGAAGTTGAAGAGATCACCTCATTAAAAGTTGTGAAATTATTAAATTTTCGAATCCTACAATGGTCTGTGAGTCCACAGTAACAATCCTGTTAAAACAAGAGCCTTACCCACTGAATAATTTATAGCTACAGTAGAAACAGAATAATTAAAATGTAAACTTGCAAATGAATTATGTTAACGCAATAAATTCATCCATGTTAGCCATTTCAAGATCTTCACTGACCTAGTATCGTGTTGTTACTAGCGTTTTATTGTTGTTCATCAGTGTGTATTTAACGTGTTTGGTGATCAGATCTGTCTGAAATATGTCGTCGACTTTTGCATATGAGACATGCCAGTATATCATCCCTGAGGTCACAGGCTCGATCCCCGGTTGTTCATCATATACTCGCTTGTACGGTGAAGGATACCATTGTGAAACTCAAAAATTCCTTTTTTTATTCTGTTTTATAAGTATTCAATCAAAATTATAGGAACGAACGGCGATTGCTGTGTTGTGAATTATGTATAATAATTTTGTACTTTTTAAATTACTTACTAATATTGTAAGTTTTATTTAACTGTAACTTAGAATCAGTTTAAGTGGCCCTATTTTAGTTGTCTTTGGTCATCAATTAAGGTGCAATGTATGGATGTGCAAAACTACTTAAATATATTTTAGATTACATAAAGTACCTACATCAGTGACAAAATTAAAACTACACCATTAAGGTAAGAATAATAATAATAAGAAAGAAAATAATATTATTAACTTTTAAATTATTTTGTATTGCAACATATATTTTGTATTGTATTATTGTATATGATTGATATATGATTTCAGATTTCACCCCAAAATAGAACAATAATATCAGATATTTTGTTCCGGCACCAAGGCCCCATAATCAAATAAACCGAGTACAAGGATCGGATTTACGACACAGAGATTTATTCTGCCCTATAAAATACTGTATTCCAATCGGGTACTATAATCCGTCATCATAATACTGTCGTCACGTATAAGGTTTTTGCATAATATATAAGTAAATGAAAAATGACTACTCGAACAATCTAGTTGCAATTGTTTTAATTAATGTTATTTCTATATCGAAACGGATGCAATCTTACACCACTACATTATTATTATTCACAGTTATAAGGTATTATTAATTCAACAATTTCATATCTATAGTATTAATAACTCTATGTTTATAATCTATTTTTTTTACAATTATATTAAATTGTTGACACTATAGGAATCTCTATACATTCATTAACCCGATTTATTAAGTGTGAACTTCATAAGCCTCACTAACATTGCGCTCTTGTGAAGTGCATCATGTACTTGATAGAACATATTTTTTTTAATAACAAGTCATGTTAATTAAACACTTTATATAGAACGATCTAACTATATTTTATACGTTATACAACATGACAATTGATTATGGTGTTTATATATGCAATCACTGTGATTAACAATGCCGTGAATGCGGCGATGATTGGGACCTACCTTTGCATAACCTTCAGATAATCGTTATTCATGGGAGAGTTGATATTTTAATATAGATTTTTAAATCTCCTCTCTAAAGCTCCCTCTAGGGAATCACCGCCTGTTTGCGATAAATTTTAGATATTAAAAAAAACTAGGGATAATTTTCTAACTTACACACTTTTCTAACTTAACTTACACGTCTTGGCCTCAGATTTCAACGTGTGTTTGATGATCTCAATTCTTTTATTATTTCATACTTTCTTAATAGGCAAGTAGAGGATCAGCCTACTAATACAGGCCGTTGATTTTTGAGGTCTATATATGCCAGTTTCCTCTCGATGTCTTCCTTCACAGTACGAGCTAGTGTTAAATGCACACAACAAATATCAATTGGTGCCGTGATTCGAACGCGGGGTACCCTATAGCCAACATTGCTTATAAATCAAAAACATAAAATATTCTGGGAAAACTAATTATAAAAAAACAAATATAAAACATTACACATTCGCAGAACTCAGGTGTTGACATCGGTATACTTAATACCGAAATCGTAACGACTATATAACAAAATGCGCTTTCGCGTTAATAATATTAGTATGGATATTTCAATCTGCCGGGGTTTTAATGAAGCTCGGGCCGAGAACGGAATAGCCAGAACAGCAGTCTAAAATTGTGATTGGTCCGTTGCATATTCAGAGCAGTGTTGTGCCTATTGCAAACCGTACCCATTCAATACTAACCTGAATAGGTTCATTATAAAACAAACAGCGGTCTATAAGGGAATTTTTAAAATGGAAACGAAAAATTTCCAGGACGTATAATCTTCATTCATCTAGAAGTTTATAGTAATTCTTGACACGTCCCGGCTGCTACTAATTAACTGACCATTGCCAATTTATATTTTAAGTTAATATATTAATATTAAATTAACTTAGTAAATGTTATTCTATAAATCGGTGGTTCTTCAACTTCGGGGCGGATTTTTGATCACAATCTACAATATTGGAATTATTTAATAAGAATTTGAAACGCTAAAAGTAATTTGATTATGGATCGACTACACAGTTATCTCATTTGAAAGAATATCAGCGGCTATATTAAAAATATATTAATTTAAAGCAATGAAAAGCAGCTCTAGTAGAGTAGTAGGTACTCTGACTGGACACCGCGTTCATATCGCCTATAAACGTAACATATTAAAACTTTTATGACTCTAATCTTATAAGCGCGTTATTTCTTTGAGTACCTATATTAGAGTTTCAGCTCACAACTATTTTATATCCAATAAAAATGAGAAATAGACACTCTAACGGATTATGTATAACCCTCTAAAATATCTTAAAACTTGGTTTTCGTGTGGTTAAAAGGTCAGCTCCAATCGCAAGCAAAGTGTCATAATTAGTATCCAAGCAGCAGGTGTTACTCGTATATGCCCATAACATAAAATATTATACGATAATTTTGTTTAGCATTAGTCGTTACATTGATAAATTGTTGTTGTCAACTCGATCACCAAGTCTATTCATACAATTTGTACAGACTACACTAATGCTTCTTAGAATATATGTTCGTAGTTACGTCTTGTTGTAAATATGAAGATTTATATTTATAAAGATTTTACACGTTAGAAGATGCAATGTAACATTACTTCAATTTCATGTAAATATCTTCCGTAGCTATGTGTAAAAAGTTTTTTTTTTCAAATATTTGATATGCCTTGATATCTTCAAGTGATTCGTGATCTAAAACGTGGGATAAAGATAAAAACTAATATAAAAAGTCGTAGTTGCCCCGGCACTTTAAAAAAGTTCCCAGCTCAATTGACTTTTACTATAAGAAGTTTCCACATTCTTCATTTACTGGTTTGACCTACTTTGGGCGACGAAATGTGGTCGAAACTTGGGTTTCGTTAAGGTCGAGTAATTTAGATAATTATAATGGACAATTCAAACATATTTCTACAAAAACAATACATCCTTATTGTTGAATTGTGTGTTTACTAATTAGGAGTTCTAATACTAAAATTTAATTATTAAAACCTTTATATATATAAATCTTTATATAAAGGTATATCTATATGAAATTTATCGACTTATATTTATTATAATAAATAAAAAAGTGATTCTCTGGCGATCTCCCTGAGAATAAATCTGGGTTGAGAATTTTTTTGTTTTTTTGGAATTGTATTATGATTAGTATTAAGGAAAAAACAAAACATTACTTATATAATGATTTAGCTTAAGTTAATTTTATATAATAGTCTCCATTATACGAAATGGTTATTCAAAATTACTTACTTTAGGCCGGCAACGCACTCGCGAGCCCTCAAGGACTGAGAGTGTCCATAGGCGGCGGTACCACTTAAAATCAGGTGAGCCTCCTGCCCGTTTGCTCCCTGTTCTATTAAAAAAAAAACTTAACTGCATTTAGATGCCTTTACAATGGCGACTTAGGTTAGCCTAAGTCGCCATTGTAAAGGTATATTTTACGTTGAAAATCATCGCGTAAACTTCTTGGCTTAGCTAAGCATTTTAAATACTGTCCGTGCACCAAACGCATAGTGGGATTAAAGTGGAAAATGACGCATATTTATAATAGAATTTATTAAAAGCTCAGGATTTACGTGTCCCCGTTGTATGGCTTGAATAATGAATGCCGCACGAACTGGCAATATTGCCCGCTTTTTAATTTTCCATTACGTACATGAATAAGTGAAACAAGACATTCTGAACGTACAAAACTGTAATTAACTTGACCTAAGATATTCATAACGTGTCTAATTTAGCGAGTTTTTTTTTAGAATGGAATTTTCTAAAAGGAGCATTAGGAATAATAATAATAATAGATTCTACAATTTTTTTTTTAAAGTGGTAATATTTTAACATGATAATAGGAACGTGCTCAATAGATATTATCTGTGGTCTAAAGCAGCGAGCGATGACAAGATAACATTCTTATCTTATTTTGTTAACGTTAATACCTACTATAACCATAATTGTCTATTCTCTATTATTTATTATCTTTTGTCGATCCGAAGTGGTGGAGGCTTGATGACCTGTAACACAGGTGCACAACATTTAGCAGACATCAGTCTCACATAAACACTAACTATCCCTCAAAAAAAGAATGACAATTATTTACATACATTAATAAATAGTTGTAACTTATCATGTATGAAGTTTTGTGAGAAAATAAATAAAGATTATTATTTATTATTTTATTTATTTGTAAACCTGTGTTAGCAAACTCAAACAATAACAAAACGTCACACAATTCCGCATTAAGATGGACTCTGATTTGGAATCTAATCCTACAATAAAAGGACAGCGTCAATCGTTATTATGTTTGTTTCTAAGTAATTAGGATGAACATGGTTCAAGCTACGAAGCGTCTACGAAAGTGAATTATTAAGTATACCGTGACGCCTATCAAAGTTAAGATAGGGCAATAAATAATATATACAATGTTTTATATTGATAACTGATTGGAAAACTTAACCTTTTCTTAATAATTTTATAATCCTAACAAATGTTAAAATCGGTGTTATTAAATAATTATATACATATGAATTATATACTTTTTAATATAAATTATATTTAATCAACCCTTTATTGTATGTGTGAATGTAATTATTTGTTGTTTTAACATATAGGAAGTCCCTCGATTTTTTATAAATACCACGTTATGGAAAATATTGTTTTTAAGTCTTTCACATTTATTTTTGTTAGTTTATTGGGAAAATTGCATTAATTCTATGCTACTATCGATTTAATTAGAAAATAATTTTTTTTTTTGTTAAAAGAAAAGTACCAGAAGAAGTTTATTGGAATTTAGAAATTCGGAAAAACTTACTGAAATTTCCTTAATTCTCACTCATTCGCAACAAACTTTTAATTACGACTTTAAAACAACCTTAATGCATAATAGCGTACACACAGATGAAAAATTATGGCTCACCTCGGCCGGAAGTCATTCCTTCGTCGCACGTCGTTCCGGTGCGACGATATCCGGTGAAGCTCAATTTCCTGTTCCCTAGAATTTCTTTTTTATTTGCTTGATTCATTTATTCCTTGTCTTTTATGTCATGTTTTATCTGAGTATGTGCGCTTCAGCACTTTTGATTACGCCCAAACGTGTGCCTAAAATCCCCTTTCCTTTAGCTTCAGCTCGAACTTTTAGCCTAATTAAATTTTCTGCAGGGTAAAATTTTTATTAAGTAAATTATTTGTAAATTGACTTTACCCATATATCATTTTGAGTGTAAATGTGGGAATGAAAAATCAAGAAAAGATTGTGATATGAAAATATTTCATTGAAGAACATCACGTCTGCAACACTCCACCACATTCTCACTTTAACGATTGACAACTTAATATATAATTTGATATTAACATACATGTTTCGAAATTATTTCTACACAAATATAATTTTATCATATATATCCTTTATGAAATTAATTATCGTCGAAGAAGAAAAATCTGAGCCCTCGAACAAACGTCAGTTGTATGTGTCATAATGTCTAATGAAAATAATATTTTACGTTTACGTTTTACTAAGTATTTATAAAATAATCGTTTGATATTACTTATTTACAATGCCGTGGGGTTGGGAATGTAGGGCGCGGTTTGTTAAGCAATCGCCTAGTAAACCAACTGAGCGGAGGGGAAAGCCAGATCTGAAGACCCCTGGGCCTCAACAATATGAAACACCTCCAATATTCTGTAATATGACTATTATTAATTCTACCTAGGTTTTGATATTAGCGAAGAGTTTGCGTGATGCTATTTTAGTTAATCAAAATCAAATGGTAGCGCGTATAAGCTGTAGCTAGAATAGCTTTAATATATAACTTATTTGAAGCCTAAAGTTGGCAAGTGCTTCAAGGGTCACAATAAACTTAGTGAGCTGTCATTTACAACTGCGTATCGTACATGTTTTTTGGATTAATGTATTCTCATGATCTTAAGGTTATATGGCTGCTTAGTTTTCTAAAATTTATTTTAAGATGATAATTTTACTTTCAGCGTGGTGGTTAATCGGACTAATATGATTAATTTTTAATTAAACATCAACACTCTCAAACTTTAATGACGCAATAGTCACAACAAAGCAGTAATTTAGCGCATTTGCGGCTAAAGTCTCTAATCACAGATTCTATATCCATTAGAGGAAAAGGCAATATATCTTACCTTTCACCCTCCCTTCATTGTTGTCTTGAATTTATCTTTATTGTGTGTTTTGTACAAATTTATTCTTATGTCAATAATTCTTTAAATTTAAGCCTAGTCGTAATCTTTCAAACTAATAACTAATTCCTAAGAAACACTGAAGTTCAAGTTTGTAGGTGGCAAGGGCTACTCGAGAATACAGCGTGCTCCGGCGTATACTTTCGGTCACAAGACACCCGTTAACTTTAACAAACAGATTCTTACAGCAAAAGCGCCAGTTTTAGATATCTCGGGACATAGTAAAAAAGGTATTTTGATTCATAGAACTTTGGTAGATAAAGTGTATATGAATATTACGAACCTCGCTTATAATAAAATTAAGTCAGTCCACATTGAAGCGCATACCCTACCGCGGCGCGACTGCTTGGTGCATAAGGGTTATAATATATATAGTCCCAATTGTGCATACCCACTAAAACCCCAAGGCGGCATCAATAATCGCCTTATGCGGGATAGGGTAACAGCAAGTGGTTCATATTTCACTCTATCTCTACTACAATACTTAGTAATCAATTTATGTGGTTATAGAAAAATGAATGAAGATTTTTACAGATACCGTAAAAGCTATTATGATCCGCATCTTTGTGCTTCAGCGATTTATTATTAAGTTATTTTTTGGTAGCTATAATTGGGAGTCGGGAAAGCAATTTAATACCGATAGAGGGTAGGATTGTAACAAAGACGCACCAAAAATATCTTTAAAAGATTGGGCCGGGATGTAACTTGAAGGCGTAACTACAATTTGCTAAAATTAAAACAAAACAAGCATTTAGTATAATTTCAATAAATTATTAAAGCAACTGTTCCAGGACCGTATAGGATACCTCTCGGCGTAGTTTCACCCAAATTAGATCCAATAGAGTCTAAAGGCAAAACACCAGGCCCTGACAGATATTTTCCAAAAAGCCGAGTGGTTTTTAAAAGACCTCCAGTGTACTCTATGCGCCCCGCCGCAAAGCCTCCATACCAACCTTGGGACATGTGGACCCCTCCCCCAAATATGTATTTGCCAGCTATACATTTCAAGTAACTAAAGTCATAATTACTATTCAGATGTACTAACAATTATATATAATAACAGGATGCGCAATACTTCCGACTTAAATGTGTTCAGGCGTAGTTTCACTTTTTAGGTTCAATGAACCTTATCTCACATTAAATCTTCTAATAACAGATTTATTTTATTTAATGCTTACAAAATGTGATACTCAAATAATAGACTAGCCTCGTATAAGTATTTAACGTTTCGATCTCTTAAATATGCCAATTAATGCTAATTATAAATTGCGTAATGTATAAAATTATTTAATTCTTTGTCGTATAGGAAGCCACCCGCGTATACACTTGGATATGCAGTACGACAACTAACAGCACAAAATCTTCCCGGTCCCGGAGAACACGATCCCAACTTTGACTTTGTGAAGCGGCGAAAGCCCGCATTTTCCTTTGGTGCGCCTTTCAAAAGCACACCGCCCAAAAAGACGCCTCCGCCAAACACTTATTGCGAGAAAAAGGTTATTAAATCTAATGTTAATTTCATAGCGCAGATGTTTTGTATAAAGAGATATTATTTTAACCAATCGAAATTAATAAATATAGTACTAAGTATATCAATGTGAATATTACAGTTTATGTATCCCAAACGTACTATACCAGCGCCATCTTTTGGGATTCGCCACTCACCATACTTGGGGAAGCAAGAAGAATATCTTACGCCATCAAACTTATGTATCGTTGTTAGTGGTGAAGATTAATGTAGTTTTATAGAAATTTTAGTTCTCGCTTTTGATAAATAATTTATTGTTACTTTAGAATTAAATTACTATGTTAGAATATATTAATTCTTTCATTTTTCACTTCCAGATTTCTTACTAAACTAAAATGAAAAAAAAATATTCCTAAACAATAGACATAGATATAATCATAACGTAATAAGAGTAAGTTATGATAAATAATTATGACTTCCCTCAAAGATAGATAATGAAGGCTATTCAATGTCGCGATTCAATGTTAATTCCTACAAGTTGTATTGGAAGTGGGCTAGCTTTCCGATTTGTATGCGACGAATGTGTTTCACCGGCCACCGCGTCCCCAGTGCCACTTAAAAGTTTTCCTTTTTATGCATCCCGTATTGTTGTCAACATTTTCCATTACTCAAAGAGAATGAATACATATGCAAATTTAAAAATACAAAGACTCGCCTAATTTTTCTTCACTGTGCGCCTACATCTTGAGCCGTGCTCTAAATTTAAAATGGTGCTCTTTATTTCTTTAGAATTGATATTTTTCTGAAATTAACTATCGTGAATACATATCAATAAAATATCTACAGCTCACACTATTTCTTTCACGCCGCCACTCACGTTATATTCAAAATTTGACTTTTTCGTTTCATTTTGATTTCTAAGCCGATTTTTCTGACGTAATGACTCGACTATTTTTGTTGAAAGTAAATACTTTCATAGTCTGTGGCGTGTGTCAATAAACACCCACATTTTAATGTTAAACTAATAAAATACAATTAAATCGTCTTTCATCAATCGTGCGCAGTTCAAACGAGATTTTGAACTTCAGTCTTAGCTCAAACTAACACCAATTAGTTTATTTAAGCACACATGCAGGACCGTACATTACACTTGCTAAAAGTTTAAGCCGTAGCGTGGAAACAAACACAAGGGAGTTGGACGCTGCAAGGCAAACACATCGTGAAATGGCCAAGTCCGTCTGCTGTTGGTTTTCCATGATTGGGTTTTCGTTCTCGATTGCTCCATTCATTTTCGAGGAAGTCAACTTTAACCATTCACGACGAGCTTCCAAGAATACTTATTTGCTCATTGAATCTTACTGTCTGCAGTTCCAAAGGTTCGATAGTTTCTTATTCGAATAAATACAACATACATAATCGTTATATAGTCAACGTTTGTATAAGAGATGGGATAAAAATATAAAATCGAAAGTTAATCTTACTAAAACTCAACTGATGTTATTCTACCATCATACTATAGCAATTTTTAATTATGTAATAGCATTGAGTTATTCCGTTATAATTGGTCGTTAAGCGGGGCTGCCTCTGGTGCGTTAAATTAGTGTTGCGCCTATAAAGTAAGCTCGAAGTATAGAGCTGGGTACTTCGCTAACTTAATAGTACCAACATTTAATACCTGTTTATGATGATTGTTTAACTCGTAGATTCGTTTACGGAAATCCAAGTTGGCATTAATATGGAGACAACACCGCTGTATCTCATTGGTTCCAAAACCAATTCCAAAATTGGTTTATGCAAAACGTTTCTATTTAAATAGAATCTCTTTAAAGAAAGAGGTGAAATTTACACCATGTATTTGTATATGAACTTTATCATCAGTGTATTAAAATTTCTCATAATCATTGGAAAAATAAGCTGAGAAGTTCTATTATATTAATTAAGAAAAAGTAACAAACAAAAGTGATATCTTCTCATATTGTAAACAAATAATATATGAAGCAAAATAATCTCGACGGGATAAGCCAGTTTACCGAAACTAATGCCGCCGGAAGGGGGATATATTCATAAACTATTTATAACCAAACTCAGGTAATATGCAAGGTACTATTTTATACAATTGTAGTGCTTATTACAATTACGTAAAATTGTTTATCGTATAATACTTGAACAGTGGACAACGCTTTAATATTTTGGTCTTGGGTCATGAATATAACGGGTATTTCGAATAAATAATAAAGGGCCCAAGGAGGTCGGTAATCTGGCTACATTTTTATAATGGGCGTCAAATGTAAGTGCGGAAAGTTTAACACTGGTGCGGCAATTTTTCTAGTTAGGTATCCGGAATCACTACATATTATAAAACAAAGTCGCTTTCTCTGTCACTATGTCCCTTTGTATGCTTAAATCTTTGAAACTACGCAACGGATTTTGATGCGGTTTCTGTTAATAGATAGAGTGATTCAAGGAAGGTTTATATGTATAATAACATCCATTAAATAGTGGAGAAGTACTGTTATTTTTGAGGTTTCTAATGTGATGTCGTAAATAATTACATTTTTTCCGCTTACATTGCAAACACAGGCTGAACCCTACGATTTTAATCAAAATAATGTACTAAGTATTGTACACATTTAATCGGTCTACAGAAAAGTCCTCTCCCGTCCTGATGGTATATGTCTATCTCTTATGGATAACCCACATTTTTATATACAACGTTCACAGATTTTCTGTAGTGTATTTAGTATCAGCATTGCACCCGTGCGAAGCCGGGGCGGGTCGCTTGTTGTAAATAAACCTGAAAGAATAAGCCAGATTAAGGAATATTTTTATATCCCGGTATACGAAGAAGACATTATTATTTTTTCTTTGTATATAATAAATTAATAAATTTATTTATTCAAAAGTCAAAAATCATTTATTCATATAGGTAACATAATGTACACTTATGAATGTCAAAAAAAAGAAATATACATTAAGTGAATCTAATTTTACATTTACTACCAGTTCTCAAATCAAGTTGTTTTGTATTATAATATACAAAACAAAACAGATAACTTTATCTATTTATAACTTACTATTACACTTTTTTCTTACATAATAATACACGTGCAGTCAAGTCGTGGGCAGAATATAGCATTTTCCACTTTGACGAATTGATTCATCTTTTTTAGACTGATATTTTATTCAGAGCTCCTATTAATTATGACGCCAATTAATCTTCTTTGACATCGATCCCCTACAACCTTTGATAACACAGTGATCAGCTCTAGAGGCCATTTGCCCTTTCTTACACTCAGTAGAGTTTTAAGACAACTCTGCTTATCATTAAAATTGTAAAAAGAACACAAGTATCAGGTTATCTGGTATATAATAGAACTTAGTTGACACTAATGGTATTATATGTTATTCGTTAAAACGTTGAGTATCTTAATAATATTAACATAAGATTTTATTTAGTTGTATCGTTTTTATATTTATATATTTTAATAAATAGGTAAACATATATTTACCTTACATTTATTTATACATACAGAATTACTTTTAGTAGTTTAGGCATTAGTGGCCTGTGATAATAGGAGAGATTTGCCTAGATTTTCATCCGTCTTCCTAAACTGTTATTCCTAACCAATTTATTCTGATTTTACTATAGTTAATAGTACAATCGCAGCACTATTCACTTTTCGATTTCCGCTGCTTACATTTGACATTTTCCGGAATGTGAGGAGTCCTTTTTGTGTAAGCCGGAAATTGGAATTTGACGAAATCTAATGTCATAGTCACGTACATTGCCAATGACTTATCGATGAGGAAAAAATCTTAATAGGATGTGAGGAAAAAATTGCGAAAAACGTTATGTCAAGTCAAATTCTTTTATTTTAGAGGACCAAACAGTAAGCAAATAAATTATTATAAATAATTACAATCACTGTTATTCTTGTTATACTAAACTTCCCCAAGAATATAATGTAATGTAAATCACACTGAACAGAAAAGAATAGCAATAAAATTCCTATTTATTTGAAAGCCAACAAGGCTCGCAATAATGAAATTCCTCGGAAAATATTAGCGTATATTTTCCCAACAAAACTCTTACTTATTATCATTGTGGTCTAGCATATTATACTCATCAAAAACACATTTATAACTATATAAAATATCCTTAATTTGAATCGAAAATGAATAAAGCTTTTTAGGCAGAATAACAATCGCGCCAGGCTGCGAATTCGTACGCAAATGTACGTAAAATCCGCTCAGTAAACGTACAACATTTATTCATCGGAATCCCTACAAATTACACGGGATGTAACAACGTCGAAACAATCACAGCCGATGATCCCAGTCGGGCTATGCTAATCTAGGCTTTACGTCTAACAATTGATTGTTGTGTTCCGCCTTTCGTGCGAATTACACTGGCGCCTAGCCTAGCCGTCTTAACTGTTTGGCTAAAGTAACTAAGTCTTCAGTTGTTTTTTTTTTAAATATAACCGAACGGAAACTACGGTAGAAATTAATAGGTAATAAAGTCTTTGTTTAAGAGTCGGTAAAATGTAGACATTCAAATGGAGCCTGTATGGCGCGTGGATTCTTAGAGCGACCTGGAGCTCCGCCAGCCAAGACAATACATGGCTGGTTGCAGGAATACTGCCGTTTATCTTTATTATGACCAACGACTTTAGATACACCAACTACTCAATTTTAAGTTATACCTTAAAATTTAGTATTATCTTGATGAGTCATCTAAATAAAGCATTATTTAAAACAGAATATGGTAAGAGTTTCCAATAGTCTTTAATTACAGAGGCATAAACATTTCACACAGAGTGCACACAAAACACGTCTACGATATGAATACTTAATGGAGACGTTTTTCAAATAAAAAACATTTCTCGCATTTAGATCATGACACAAATTGTTATATGCCTTCATCGCATCCGTAAAAATCTGCTAAAATCTAGATATCAGAGTATTTTATTATTTTACTGAAGTCAGTGAAGTTTTTCCTTGTTTAGCTTTCCCAAGTTTGGTTTACAGTTATAAAAGTTTTGTTTTGTTATGTTCATTTGGTTTTATCTCAATCATGGCTTTTATTGAATATTTTATTTCGAACAATTGACAATCAATGTTAAATCTAAAAACACAGTTTTGCTATAAAGGACTGTGCTAATCATCTTTAGTATCTATGGATAGTTAAGTAATCTTAATGATTTATTAATAGAAGCCAGCCCCGACATTTTTAAGCTTTAACTCTTGTTATTCTTAGGGATTTCCTTTTCTTAATGTGTTATAAGTAATTTATTAAACATTAAGAAAAACGATGATTTATACATATATATACATAAAATGCATGCGTCAATAAACATGATGGTGTTTCATAAGCATTACTTCCTGAATTTACATACTTAGTTTTTGTCTACGAACATTATGATAATATTCCCGCATAACGATCCATTTTACACCTGTTTACGTAAACATGCTAAGCTTTGAGACGATTTTAGGCGTTCGGGGATCATTAAATGCTATAACAATAGTGTTTACAAAACACCCTTCGTACATTAGAGACTACGACGCAGTAAGCTCTCAATTTTATTAGCTATAATCAAATAAATTAACATTGTGACTAGACGCATTTAGATTTTTGTTTAAATAAATTATATATATTGATTATAGAACTAGGGGCAAAGGGGCAGGAGGCCAAAAGGCCCAAAAGATCGTTTTAAGAATTGGTACGCTCTTATCTTAAAGTTTCGGTTCGGAAATACTTTAGTATCGTTGTTATAGTTAAAACAAGTTAAAAAAACATATTTAATTAATTATGATTTTTAATTTCCCTACAAAGATTATATAGTTTAACATGCCTTTACAAATACTAAAAATATATAACTAGAATAATTATGTATAGGCTAGCAAGAGATTAGGTATTGGTATGCAAATACCCAAATTGGCAAGCCGGTCGTATTGACAGAATTCTCTTGAAATTGCTTATCATTCAATAATTATAAATAAAACAGGAATAAACTAGTAATTTATTATTAACAATTATGACATATTAATGATTTTAATTCCTCCTCCAGCACTTACTACAAAAAAGCCTAAGATTTAAAGTACAATATAATATAATATATTACAATACGTAAGTTACAATAGAATATACTAATCCTCCGCACATATAAAGTGTATTCGAATGATCGAAAAAAAGCTATAATAAATATTCTGAAACTGTATATTGAATGAAGTGTTTACTGTTTTATTATGGTATTTCAATTATTAGCGTTGTGCCGTGCCTACAGCTGCACTCCGCTAAATTGGTCTGACAGATATTTCGTCTCGAGTTTTTTCTCAAGAGCGAAGCTTCTCGTATCACGTATACTATAGAGTCGACGCTACATAGCGTACTTGTGATTTGTGGAAGAGTGACGAGCTCTTATGAGCTCTCTGTCGGGGCGACCCTCAACACCCCATTGTTGACTTTCGTACAATAGACGTAAGTAACATTACAAGTGTGTTTAGTGCACATCTTTTCTGTTCATAGGGGTGTATGCGTAAATACAGAAGCCAGGATTTGTAAGTATTTGTGTATTGAGATATCATTCTATACAATATAATATGTTACTTCTTCTCGCCTGCTGTATACACTTAATTTGAGACTGTTAGTATAAATTAAGATTCCTTTTTTAACATTGATCTAAGAGATTGGTACTCTATGATTAAATACATTTTGTAATGATCATTTCAATAAAATTTTAGTTATCTTTAAGTAAATAAAAGAATAACTCGTAATGTTTGAGAACACCTGGACTACATCTAATTTAAAGTTTCTTCAGAAGTGTTAAGCTGAGCGGCCATCCGGACTGCTAACGGAACTTTTGCGGATATTATTGTGATACGGTAATCCAACTAAATCAACTGTAAAGCTTACGACTCAGAGTTATGAGTTCAACTCGCGTTGTTCAGTCACAGAAACCTTGTTATGTTATTACTTTTATATGTATGCAAACCTTGGGTAGGAGCAGTGTTGGCCTAGTGGCTTCAGCGTGCGTGGTGAAGGAAAACACAAGACATGTCTTTATTTTATTAAACCTTGGGTAGAACTGTTTTAAATCTACACCAAATCAATTCACTAATCACAAAGTTTCCCTAGCCATGAAAGAGAGCTCGCATTTCAATCGACAACTCTTTACTAAACAAACGTTTTAACGTCTATAAAAAGTGTTATACTACAGCGTAACATGATAACATTGAATAAGTTAAGGAAAGTATAGTTTTTTATTAACATAACTTTTACACATTTAAAGAAAACACTTTTTTAACGGATTGAAGCTATGTATATATAAACTTATAATTATTTTATATAATTTTACATTATATAAATGTTATAAAGATAATATAATTTCTACAGCTGAGATATTTTTTGCCATATTCGTCTTCAGTCACCGTGACCACGCACGATGAACGCAAAACGTCGGAAAATTTTAAAATTATGTAAAATAATTATATGTTGAAGATATTATATACATATCTTAAAATTTACCAGACGTGAATTCCAGTCTACAGCCCAGTATAAAGAGAAAGAAAACATTTCTAAATCCATGTTTGTTCATCAGAGTCGCGGTCACATCTGCTACTGTCAATCAATAAAGGCGTGAGAATTGTTAGTTTATTGAAGAATACTAGTTAAAATATTAATCATGTTATTAGTACTAAACCTGGATTCAGCTTTGGATTCAATATTATTTACATTAATGAAAATGTTATATATGGGTATTATATTACACACCAATTACAGGTTAAGTATGCTTCAACATAAAACTAGCATATTCCAACGAGAGTACTTCATTTACGCAACCTGAATTTAGTTCGAAAAGTTTTATTAAACATTTGTGGTCTTCTGATTTAAGGGGAAAAAACAGGACGGAAAATGTTATTGGTCAGTTTTCCTCAGCGCTTAGAAATACCTGCGTCACGTTAACTGCTCTCATAAATCTCTGCGAATTCCGAGGATATTTCTCCTCGGGACGCCTTTCAGAAACTTTTAGTATCTACGTGTGTTCCAGACACTCGCCTCATATTTCCAAGTACTAAGTATTTTCTCGAAATATAAGCACATCTTTTGTGTGTTTGTATATGTGTGTGTGAGGTGAATTTTCAGTTATTTTACAGTCTATTATTTAATGCTATATGCGACTACTACTACTACAAATGCCAAATTTGATCAAAGAAAAAAATATTTAAATTAAGCTGTGTCGATATTTTTTATTCCATAGAATAATATTCCGGCAACAAAATCTACACGCGTTTAGTATTCGACCTATTTACATTGTTAAACAAGGCTTTCAAGATCTTTGTGATTTCAATATCAAAGGAAGCAGGGAAGATCGTGTGAACTCTAAAGAATCAATTAATAAAGTTTATATAAGATTAAACCAACGTCTCTATAAAACGACTTTTTTTTCAGAGTGTATACCACACACTATACATAATTTTGCACTTCTTGCTTACCTAATCTACATTTTTTTTTTCACAATGATTGCCTAGAAGAAATCGCTCGAGATAAAACCGCCAGTTGCTCTACTTTTCATTTAATTATGTTATTTGTATTATGTTTCTGCAACGAAGGGAAGGTAAATAAATATACCAATAAACTACATAATAAGGATCCAGGGCCTCTGATTATTACACTAATTCGTTGATTAAATTTTTTATTATAGGCAAGTTTATCAGCTTCCAGTGGCTTTTCTTCTTTCTTCTTCGCTTCCATTCTAATTTTTCATTATCGGTTCCTCTCGATAATTCCATTCCCTCTGTGCAAAAACATTTGTACATCATAAAAACACACATACCTACATTAGACGGAATTCAAATTCAGTTAGAGGATAGCCTTCAACTATTTTATATAATTCTTATCTATCGTTATCTACTTAGTAAGAGAAAAGAAAACAGCAAATCCATAAAAAATTGGACACGTTTTTTGCAATAAATACAGATCCTTATCGAAATGGCTATCCATTTTGTCTGATTGTCTAGGCTTAACGTTCCGTCTTCTATGTGCGGAAAGAATTTATCTTAAGCTTCATTAGAATTGCGTATTGGTCAAAATATTTTCGCTACTTATACGTGTACATTATTTTTTTTATAAGTCTTTAGCTTGCAATCAGTCAGCTAGACTATGAGTAGATGTGTTGAGAGCTGTTACGTGTTATTATTATATTTTCTTAACTACCGTCAAAGTCTCTAATTATTTTACGAATAAAAATGATAGCTACTTCTAAGTTGGCTTTAAATAAAAAATTTATAAACAGTTATCTCATTTCTTTCTATGATTTAAATCCGTATCAAACAAACTTATTCCACAAATGATTTTTTTTCACGAAACACAATATTAGAATAAAATATGTAAAGTTGGAAACAAAACTATTTACAAACTTTTTCTGTATTACGAATTTTCCTTTCCATTGCCGCCAAACATTTCCATTTGATACATTGTTGGAAATTATTTCGAGATCATTACCCTTAAGGACGCTGTCATAATAGAAAACAGATAGTTTACGATGAAATAAAATATACATAGTTTGCGCGACCCATGATCTAATAATAATTCTTTTTTAACGGATTGAAGTTATGTATTATTGTAAACCTATATTTATTTAAACATAATTTTAAAATTAACCGACGTTTCGCGTGCTTTACAGCGTGAGTGGTCACGGTAACTGAAGACAAAGGTGTTAAATGTTAAAAAGTATCACAGCTGTAGAAAATGTTGTATGTATTATCTGTATATATTTCCCCGGAGTTGGTATCGACTTCAATCCGTTAAAAAAGTGTTTTTCTTTAAATGTGTAAAAGTTATGTTAATAAAAGACAATACTAAATAATATTTCTTTAAGTATATCTACTTTTAAGTCTCTAACAAACTTTTAAGTATCTACTATAATATTACTGTACTTAAAAATAATAAATTAGAAAAAAAAGAAATAAATTATAGTTTTTCATCAGGTTTGGTAACGGCTCCATCACACTTTCTGATTAATTACAAACAAAACTTTTCCAATAAATCAGAAGAAATGTTAGGAATTCAAAGTTTTGCGTCCTATTTCCTGGTTCAACAAAGTTATACTTGTAGATTACTTTGTATTCGGTATGATTGCTTTTCTACGTATTCAAGAAACCGTAGAAACTCATTCTCCTATTATTCGAGTTATAACTAAGGTGAATTATTATAATGCATTATTTCCATACTAGACCAGTGTCGATAATTTTTGAAACCAAAAAAAATTACAGTAGGATGAAACCCATTAGAAATGCAGGGGAATATGATCAAAATGAAAGGAAAAATAAATTACGGTCGATCCGAGTTCGGGAAGTGGGAGGGGAGTGACTTTTAAGGGGGAAAAATTGTTTATCTTGATTTCCGGCGAAACTACCAGTCCTATGGAAAAAAGTTAAGTGGCAAAGTTGTAGGTCATAAAAAGATCTACAACTTTGGTATTTACAATTTTTTCACATAACCTCAAAATTTAGGTGAAAAATTCAAAAAACCAAGTTTTTGGTTTTTTATTTATATCTTTTTTAAAAAGTTTTTTTTTTCTACGAAATTTGGTGAAAACTTACCTTATTATGTCCCAAATATACTGTAATTTATTTGATTAAAAATATTTATTTTTTCGCCTCATTTTAACTTAATATCAAAAAAGCACCCTAATTTTCAATCGAAAATTCTGACGTCAAAATTTCAGCTTTTTTCAAAAAGTTTGGGGGCTTTTTGTTCGTTAATATACCTGAGTGACCTTCGGTGAATTTTGAATTTTTCTTTGAATAAAGTTAATGTCTCACAAATCACTTAGAGTAACTCAGCCTGCAGGTGTATTTTTAAAAACGATGTTGTACACACTTTTTTTTCATTTTTTACTATTTTTGAAGGCTTCGGCACTGGTCTATACCGATCATGTCATATCACAGATACGCAAAATATATTTTTACATTTCTCCATGTGGTGCCGGCTTATAGAATAACATCTTCTTTACTCGTGGGTGTTGCAGTAAGAGAGATTAAGGATTATTAAGGCATAGAGAAGTGACGACCCCATTGCCCCTATCCTGGGATGTTAGTTTGTCCAACTAGTGGGTTTGTCATGCTGCATTAGCACCCGAATCAGGCGACACAATCGGGGAAATACCACTTTGCTTTTTAAAATAACTGTGTAGTGGCCCACGCATGACGTTTGTCTCATTGTCGTGACTCAGTGTGTCGGATCCCGGAAACTCATCCCCTTCCTCTCCGAATTATGGTAGCGTGATTAAACAGAAAATTTTTACTCCTGCACTTCTAGTGCTGGAGAATCCGTCCCTGGTAGTGCTTGCTCACAAATAGAATATCAGATGTCAGTGTTACACGTAAATTTAGATTATATTTGTGAGACAGACAGATGAAAATAGATTCGTATTAGAAAAGCTACATTATGTTAAAAGCGCTTAACGCCAAAATGCACTCAGTCTTCACGTCGCCCCAGTTTCACCTGTCCGATGGAAAGCTTTTAATGCAAATAACCTGTGACTTTATTCGTTCACTATTTTTAATGGTATAGTGGCTTTCATATATAGCCCGTGACAATTAGGTCAATAGTTGCTTTATACCTCTCAGATTTTTTAAATATATTTTATCGCTTATTTTCCTTTATCATTAGCCATTTATGCCTGACACTCGCTGTCCATTGTGCTATCTGAAATCAAGTGAACAAGTTACAATAATAATGATCGATACTCCAGTATGGCTAAATTTTATGACGGTCATCTCTCCATAAGCATGGGAGGTCTTTTGTGAAAAAAGAAACTACCAATATGAGAAAAAGAGAGAGAGCGGCAAAATACTCATTTTGAATTCCTACTTTAAGTTTCACACAAAATAAACGTCACAAAAAGTTAACGAAATTAAATAATCATTACTTTTACAATAATTTATTTACAAGCAGTAAAATCATCTCAATTCACAACGATATTTGCTGAAGCTCTGTAAACTACACAGTTTTTGTTTATTTATTTTTAATATCTTAAAACAATACTATTACTTATAATAAAACAGTGCGTCATACATCCAGTCGTGTTTTTACATTTATTACAATACGCGTCCTATTTAAACATTCAACGGTTCTATTCAAATATATTGTTGTAACAATAATTACACAGACTATTCTCGTTTTTATGAATCCAAATTTACTGTCGACATAACATTTATTTCTCTTTGTTAAAATTCTACAACTACCTCTGAATTGAATTCAAAATAGCTTCACAAATTTATATTGTGACACTATTTTAAATAGGAAAAATATGCTCACTTGATTGTATCAATTATGTGAAAATCTTTCTCGTTACAAGCGTTATGGATTTATTTCACTTCTTATTTTTTTTTAACTTTTCTTATAATTAAAATTCGTAACGTAAGCGATAATGTTATTAATTTAAGGCTATTTTTTTAGTTTGACACATTAAATGCACTATTTTTCAACACACTAAACCATTTTTATTTATAACAGTAGTTTTCAATACAATATACCAAAAACATTAAGTACGAAATTAACTATTTAAGAGGAATATTCAGAGTCGAGAAACATACACACATATGGTAAATTATTCATATTATTAAGTTTCTGACTTATCAATGAAAATATGTTGAAATGCATCAACTTCATATCTAATTAGTTACAGGAATTCATACAATATATGTATATTCGATATACAATGCGGCACAAAGACATCGCCGAGTTACGGAAGAGGTAAAATACATCAGGCGCGTGGCTGCATACAATATTGCTTACTTTCAAGGTGGCTAATTGTATTAAGTAGAGTATATCGCATATTCATTAGTGCACTTTAATTAGATACCTGCATTCGCGTCGCATCGCACTCGGCGCCTCTGTATTCTGCAACAGATAATAAACACAAATATGTTAAAGTCAAAGTAAAGCAGCTTTAGTTTGTGTTTTCATTTCCGGTACTTTTATGTGCTAGTCTTTGATATATGTTGTAAGCTAAATTTACTGAGAAAATAATATTAAATGCTCATTACCTTATAAGTGTATTCTCATAATCATATTAAATAATGTGAACAACGGAAATGTTGTGCTGTAAAATGAAATGAAAACAAAAACGAAGTTGGATTACAGCTAAGCCGTGAACTTTCCTAAAAATATCCAGTTGAGATGCTGATGAGTATAGCCTTATATGTTCCTAAATTCAATCGTATTTTTTCGTACCATGACCTATAAACTGAACCATTGAAATCGCAAAATCGAACGAAAGAACGATAATTTTGTTTGTGGTTTGTGTTGTTCTTAGTAAGTTCTTTTTAAATTTAACCGTCAAAACTTGCTTTGACAGATGTTTCTATAAAAATAAATAAATAAAATAATCACCAATATATATTTATTTAATACAATACTATACTTGGGTTATTTTTTAAACTTTAAGTTTTCTGGTGCTATGATAGTGACTTAGTATTTTTGAACGTTTCCAAAATTTCAGATTTATAAAAAATTTATAAAACTAAAACTGATTAACTTATAAATATGATGGGATTTTATTGTTCACAAATTTGTTTTCTAAAAATAAATACCTATATCATTGCAAAACAACACTTTCCTTTATAACTTCAATATAAAAAATATTTTTTTAATTATACATACATATTTACCGATTCATATAGGTACATAACGTAAATAAATAAAAATATTTTACAGCTTAAACTTGACAAACTCGCCGAATTCAGAAGCATGTTGGTAAAGAAGAATTCCAATTAAATATATTAATATATTATATCCAATTTTTAAATACTTTTGAAGCCGGTAAGATTACCGTCTTGCTTCTCATCTTTGTCGATTTTTAAATAATTTATATATATATCATCAACACTTTTTAAACCTCAAAATACCTATAATTGACATACAATTTTTTTTAGTTTTCTTTATAAGTTACTTTTAATAAAAATGTTGTATGTTCTACAAAATTTTTGGACATATCGATACAAAAAATTCAACAAAAAGTAACTATTTAGAACTGCTTATTCTGTCATAATGATGGCGAATCGTTCATATGTTGGTTCAGCCAAGCAGTTATGGTACACATTTACATACAAACTATAAAATACTATGTTAATATATTAATAACCTAGGCCTTACAAGTTTGTCTCAAAACGTTTAGGAGATAATGGATATGAACAAAGTATTTATTACATCTAAAGCAATAAGATCGGTATAGAATTATATCAAATGATGCAATAAATGAAAGTTTCGAATGGATTTCACGCCCTCTCCTATCTAGTGGGCCATAACGACCATATAAGGCCGATTGCTTTCTTAAACTTATCCCATTTGTACTCCAGCTAGACAGAATCGGAACTTCTTTGTGCCAAAGTTATAACACTATTTCCATTTCTATTAAGTCAAAACTAATAAATTGTTCTGTCTTATTGACTCCAATCACAAAAACTCAAAGTAATAAATGGTACCGAACTGCCTTTGGCTGTCACTAAGTAATAGCAGAAATAGGTTTTATTAAATTTAACTATCGTGACGTTGACTTTATTTCCAAAGAGACAAGGGTCGTTTAAATTACTTTGTACGGTAACCGATCGGCGTATCAACTGGCATATTACTTAAAACAACGCGTGAAGTGGTCCGCCCTGTGTAAAGTTCATATTAACATAGTAAGGAACCCATTTCCATTATCATCCCCAATTTCGTGCTCGGGAGGCACTTAAGTACTTAATGGATCTCGGCTCCTCGTAATTTACCGGGATGTTGGATTGAATAAAATCGTAAATCTTAACACCAGCAGACCAAAGATGCTATTATTAAGAATGATTTGTAATTATTCGTCTTTTAATGTTGGGAAGCTTCTAATTACCTAATATACCCACTAAGGGCAGGTTGAAGATTAAGTATATATAGCTCACGTGAATCATCGTATTTTTAATTGTATATTGAGGACAGTAAAAGGTACTAAATTCAACGCGCTGGAAATAAACTGGATCAATATCGTAGCACGATACTACTTTATTATGCTAGTAATTTAGGTTATACTTGGAATATCCGCCGGAGTAGGTCACACCACATCAATAAGTCAGAACCGAGGAAAGAGTTAAATTATTAATTCTCCGAATCCGTTCATATGAAACACCATTCATAATTACAATATTCACGAAAATTTTAAAAGATAAACCATTCATTAATACGCACACAAATTAAAAACAATAACAAAGCTAAATGTAACAAAATAAATATATATTGTATTTGACCTCGCTCAGTACGCTGTGGACACTTTGGCAAGCCTTGTATCTACAGCACTGATTATCAGGGAGGCAAGGACGAAGAAATGTATCCTATAGATCTTCTCAATAATCATCCTAGTCTTTTATTAAAATAACTTTTACACATTTAAAGAAAAACACTTTTTTAATGGATTGAAGTTATGTATTATTGTAAACTTATAAAACCAGTAAGCTAGACGTCCTCGTCACGTTCTAGTAACTTTCTATTATCTGGTATCTTGGTTCTAGAACCTGGTACATGATAATTATTCTCCATGAGTATTATTTCGTTCAGCTGCTCTATTAAACAAAAAAGATGTTTTCTCACGCAACAAAGAATCACCACATAAGTCATTTCGCCCGCGAACGCGATAATGTTATGACTACATTTCTGTGCCCTTTGGGAAATTCAAACTGTAATACAGCAGCCAATAAAACATTGTTCATGTGTTTGTATGTAAATCCCATAACTACACTTGATCTCAGCTCCCCCGAGGCTTGTAGTTACAGATTGGTTTCATGGATTTGGGATTATAATAACAGGCATTTGAAGTAATTGGTTATTCGAATGCCCCAATATATTTTCATACATTTTTAACTGAATGATTTATGTGTACGCGACGCTTTTACAAGATTAAACTCATAAAGCCCTGACGCCTGATGGATTGGTATTCGAGCCGCATATCTTTATATGATAGAAAAGATAAATCGTAGTTAGGTGGTAGTAACATGGTTGTTGATAACCCATTATAATTTGATATGTTCACATGCTATCACATGTACTTTAATACATATAACATTAACCATACTTATACATTACTGATTTTAACCAACGGTAAATTTCCCTGATTTTATATCCTTCAAAATATAATTTGATAAAAAATCTTCCTGTCTGATTTTGCGGGGATCGAAATTACGTATAAAAGCATATTTCCGGAAATAATTAAATTTTTGCACCAGCGACCGTGTTACGTTAATCCCACGTTAACTTTTCATTAAGTAGCTATTCTTTGTATTTTATAATGTTTATAATATAACACATAATTACCCACCTCCGTGCCTTTGTTGGTTTTTAAGTTGTATGACCTATGTGTTTATGTAATAAAACTTTTAATTCCCAAACTAACAAGTAAAATAATTTAAAATGTACTAAAAATGTTAATGTATAAAAATTACCCCATCTTGGGTTTCTTGGTAGGCGTCCAGTCTATGCCAGTCATCTATTACTTACTACTACTATACTGATACTTATATCCTTGCTCGGTACAGTTATAATAACCCAGCGTTTTTTCTGGATAAAGTGTTTAGATTTTTTGTTCCCTAGCTATAGGTGAATATATAATATAATTTGGTGTCCATTCCTATATTCTTTGTATGTATGGAGAATGAAAAAAATAACCACGAACTTCTGATTTATTCTATGAATATTTGGTAGTAAACATAAAGATTTCGATTTTCTAAAAAAATAAAAAATGATCACGAAAAAGGTTAAACAAGACTTCCCTATCAAAAAGAGCAAAATTCGATAAAACATCATTAATTATTGAGCAACAATTTGTAAATCCAATTAATGGACAAGTAAATCATTAAAGTTAAAAACAAAAAGGTCGTAAAAACGATGCAGTCAAGCAATTTGCTAATCGTATTTCAGTTCGTGCTTGAAGGATCGTCTGAGACCCGCACAAATTACACAACAAACTTTAAGTCAAAATCCAATAGCCCGGCTTAATGTTAATTGAATTTCAGATTTACGTCTAACGGAGCTAACGCTGCTTGGATTTCGGCGTGGCGTGGACATATTATTTCAATTAATTATTTCATTAAGAACCTCACTTACTTACTTTAATCTCAAATGCTAAGTATTGGAATTTGAGTAAACCTTCCAATCGATAATTCAATCTTGTTCAAATGTTTCTAATTCAACAAAATCCCGCTGATGTCAGTTGCCCTTTAGATTAGACAGGCCAGTTCTAAAAATATACTATATTATCAATCATTTAAAACAACACCTAAAAATGATACATGTTAAGGCATTCTTACAAGTCTTTATAATCCAAATCCAAAAGGAAATGTGATTGAAAAAGGTATATTTGAAATCAAATCGAATGAATCTGGAGCTATCGTGTCATGTAATCGGATTACCTGAGTGCAGTCTGTAACCCAACAACATGCTCTGATGTCACCTTAATATAGAACATCAGGTGTCAGAAACATATTGGCCCTGCGGGTCCAATCACCTATATATTCTATAAACCAATATTGTCTATGTAGACCACCAGATGTTGCCTAGATTAATATACTAAAACATCTAATCCACTAATTTTATTTTAAGATATGATTTTTATTGACTTTCTTTCGTTCTTTTAGTAAGTAATATATGAAAACGGAAGGTATATCTTTGGTGCTAACATATTCTAAGGCGGTGTATTATAAGAATTATAAAAAGTTAATTCAATAATTTCACAAGATTTCCTTAAAATCAAAAATTAATTTATAATGGTTGTTAAAATAATGAGCAAAGCTGAACCGTTTTTTTAAAGCAAATGTTAGATGCTTAAGACTTTACAATACTTCAAGTTTTTATTATAAAAGGTAGTTTGAGCGCATAAGCATTGCTGACGGCAACTTGATAGCGTAGTGTTTTCTTTCTTTTGTGCCTTTGCTCTTTACAGACCGCAAACTTTATAGCGAATATCGATTGAACAAATTTCCATTGCATATTAACGTCTTTTGTGTCATGAAACGTTCAACTGGGAACTTAAAGCCACATGAAGCAAACGAAAATAAATATTCCATAATCATTTAAAATTAATCTATACTTTTTCAAATTGCATATACCTATTCACTTCTTAATATAAAAATTATTTTTTCTTAACGGAAAAGTAGTCGTTTCTTTTTTTTATAGAACAGGAGGCAAACGGGCAGGAGGCTCATCTGATGTTAAGTGATACCACCGCCCATGGACACTCTTAATGCCATAGGGCTCGCGAGTGCGTTGCCGGCCCTTTAAGAATTGGTACGCTCTTTTCTTGAAGGACCCTAATTCTAAACACAAAAAAAAATAGAGAGCGCATAGATGTAATTTTGAAACACAATATGTGTTGTATATATAACATATTCTGACGTTCTAGTATAATATTTACCTAGATTGCGAACATGTCGCTAATTTCGATTGTAGACGCTACACGACAGCAGCTTGTAATTAGACATTCCACTGTTCACACGATTAGCAGTCCCGTTGCCCTATTATGGAATTAGATTACCTACTATTTGTTTACGCTTACTTATGCGTAACTATTAACTTTAATAGCAAACCAAATAGCAACAGAATTCCTCAATACAAATACATTAAAATGATCGACTCGGAGCTACAAAGATAACCTATTCATTAAATTTATCCAAACTCAATTCAAGGTTCTTTCTAAATGTATTTTTTATTACTATCGGTTTTGATTTTAACTGGTAACTACTAAATGAAGAAAGATTATTTTAACAATAAAATGCATTTCGTTTATTTATAAAAAGTGTATCTTTGAGTAAACTATTTTTACGGAATATCAACCTATAATTTGTAGATTTTTATATAAAATAAATCCATATTACAACTATTGTAAAACTTACATTGGACAAATAATAAAAGCCGACGGGCAAAGATTCCTATCGCTTATTAAATACTTTCCTTTATTCCAGATATCATAATGCTTCCTCATCTTGAATTATCAGTATGTTATGTATAAGCCTTTGTACCGTGGGTTTGGGATAAAGGACCTAAGGGCCAAAATATTCAATTGGCGTATCGTAGTTTGGCGAGAGGCCAGGCGCCGCTGCATATTGATGTGCCAACTTTTCTGCCCGTTCAGCTCATTGATACGAACTTCACCGACCGCCTGCCAAACTGTATCCTTATGCACTGGTCATATGAATTTAATAGGACATCATACAGCTTACATCTTTAACCTCCTTGTAGATTCATTTCATTACCTTAAAATTATTTTATTTACAAATTGTAGGCATGTCATAGCAACGTCGGCATCACAATAAGTCGGTATCATACAATTTATAATAGGACTCTTGGATGAAAACGGATGTCTTCTCAACAGAAACATTTTTAACGTTGAATTAAGGCTTTGGTTGCTTTAGTAGTGGGTATTCGATAAAATCTCGCGAGCGCTGGAGAAACTAAAACTTTTCGCAATATTTGAAGAATATCCGTGGGTTTTAATACTTCGGTTTTGCCGATCCGGTCGCGGGTAAAGTTTGATATATATTATCTCGTTACAAAGGAGAGGAAACTGAACTTTTACGTTCACCTCGTTTAGTCGGCCCGCGCTTATCGCGCCCCTGAGGCCTACCTCTTTCTTACGTCAGGCTAAATTCATACATTCACTTCTTTCCCTTATTACATAAAATATACCTTTATTGTTCCAAACTATTCTGGAAATTGAGATAATAAGAATAAATTGTTACTTCATGGCTTAAAATAATACTGAAAAAACGGTTTTCTTATCTTACCGTAACACTTACCATAAAACCTACAGAGGCGTTTCGACATCCATTTTCAGCTTAATATATTCGCTTTATATGGAAGTGGTGTTAATCTAGTACTTTATTGGCACTGAAAATGTTATTTATACCGAAATATTTAAGTTGCTCTAAGAAGCTTTTGAAATCCATTTGAATCTTATATCACTTTCCATCCAAGTTTAATCACATTCAATACATTCTTTATCATTTAAAAAACGAATGTTTTCGAGGATATCGTAAAATAGAGTAATTATTATTTGCTGCATCCACATACCTGGAAATGTACTAATAAAGTGGAATAAAATGGACACTTAAAGAAGCAATAAATATAACGAACAAAGCTTAACTAAACGCGGATTGTTTGTTTTGTAAGCAATCAATTACATACACTGCTCCAGTTTCGATGGAGTGAAAACGCGACGCTCTTTTGTACGGATGCTGTTGATCCATTGTTATATGATAAAATATCTCCTTACTAATGCATCTGAATGATTGATTGCGCTCAACGGGCCTAGTGGCCAACCACAAACAATTCATATTGCAAAATAAATAGAAGAAACCTGAAAAAACTTTTTAACATACCAGGAATATTAAATGCTTTATAGTATAATATTTTGCAGATATTGTATTTATTCTAACAATTTAATACTGGCACACATCACAATAAGTTTTATTAGATTTTATTTCTATAGGATTGTACAGTTAATAAGAAACGAACATATTCCTCTTTTCTATTAATATAAAATGTACTGGAGCTATAAATTAAATAGTATTAAGTATTTAAGCTGTCTTTGAGTATAAACTCGTACGCCTTATACCTTGGTAACACATAAAATGTTTAGAAAATGAAAAACGGCTTAATGTAGAAAGTTGCAAATATTTTGTTTTTCGGTTCCTCTCTACAATAGATTATATCTCTATTTTAGATATATGTGGTCTCGTTGGACATAGTGAAACCTGTAAAGTGCCCAGGAGATTTCTGTGCTTGTGGGAGCTTGGCTGGATAAATTAGCCAGGGCTTTACACAAAACGGACCAAATTTGAGTCTAGTTGCGGAAAATGAGTCCACCTACTTACCTACCTTGTTGGAAATAACAAGAACTAACCCCAACATCTTCACCAAATGTAATAAAAAATTAAAAAACCAATGATGTCACAACATTTTAGGTCCAACTCTATCTGTTTTATCTACATTTGCCAATCTAACAGGCAAGTAGAAGATCAGCGTCCTGTAACTGATACACGCCTTCGACTTTTTGTGTCTAAGGCAAGCCCGGTTTCCTCACAATCACCGTGAGTGACTCCTTCCCCGTTCGAGTGAACTTTAAATGACACACATGACAAGTCAACTGGTGCACAGCCATCAATCTACCGACCAAAGGGTGAAAATCACACGCGTTATTAGTAACAACTGCCCAAACGTGTTAAAAGTGTATACGATATTACTAACATGCTAAAATACATATAATGTAAAAACAAAAAATATTTAAAAAATGTCTAAATCATGTAACGTTTGTATTAATCACAAATTTCTTAATGAACTGTAAATTTGCACAAGGTCGTTTTGGTAGATCGACGCGCGTAAACAAAGATCCTCATTGGTTTTATTTGAAAAGTTTTTATGGCCGCCATTGAGGAGTTTGAAAACACTTTTGATTGTATTGTACCACAAATTCATGAAGCGGTACCCAACTTGTCATGTTTATTACTTGTTACATGCTAACATAAATTTCTTTTGCATTACCTCTTAAACAACGCTTTTAAGCTTAGTCTTAAGGGCACTGGCAGAACTTATTTTTAAGTAAAGTTGGAAAATAGGCAGAAGGCCCATGGCGACTCACACTGATAGGGGGCTCGTGAGTACGTTGCCGGACTTTTAGGAATTGGGATAGATTTAGTGGATGCCATCATTTCTTTTAGACTTATGAACGTCCAAAAGGGTTAAAACTCGCCGGAAATTTTCCGGTATCAAAGTATCACACAGCGATATTGTCCTGTGTGTGTATTCCATGGTTATCCATAGTCAATTTGGATGTAAAGAGGGAGCCTAAATGGTTGGCTTCCTGGCAAGAGACGAAGAATCGAGTCTCGGAAAGTAGGAGAGCCAATTAATTCCTTGCCAAATCCAAAATGGCACTGACTTTGCCTTAGCAATCTCAGATTTGAAGAAAGAGAAATAGGTATGTATCAATTGCTATATCGTTAAATTATATACAGCTTTAAATAAGTAAAAAACAAATATCAAAAGTTTTGTATAATCAAAATTTATATCCAATCGTTATATGTTTTTAAGACATAAAGAGTTGTACAATTTCTTACTCATATATTTCTGAAAGAAATCATCCGGTTTTCGTAACAAAACTTATACTTTTTAACAATTTTTCTTTTTGAATCTATCCTTATAATATAGCTGCGTAACACACGCAAAACAACAAAGGAAATTGTCGAAAATAAATGTTAAATGTTTATCAAATTTGGTTATAAAGACTACCTACTTTTTGATAATGGAACTGTACCCTTTAAGCGCCATAATGTTTTTATGTAAACTCCATAATCCGTTGATTCGACGCGGACGGGTGAACCTTTTACTTTCTATTTGCTTTATAAAATAAAGCATTTACACTTGCTTTACAACCGAAATGTAAAGAATTCAAAGGGTTACGTATAAGTAGTTTTGGGTAAAAACAGCATGGTAACACAAAGCTTACAGGCACAAATTCAGCTATCATTAAATAACGAGCAGTTCGTTTGTGTGTTTATTATGAAAAAACTATATTATGTTCCAAACGAAGATCTTGTCTCCACGAAATTTATCAGACACCGGAATTAGCTAAAATATAATACTCAGTATTTAATTATTAATAAATAAGACAATTTTGTGTTTGGATTAGGTACCAAGGTTATCCCTGGAAGTCCTAGTAGAATAGTCCTGTATAGGACTATTTGTGGTCTTATACTGGTGCCGGAGTTAACTCATATAATTTTGTATCAATTCTATATAATTTTATTCTGTAAACCTCATTTCTTTATGTCCGTCCTACTTATAAAGTCTAAGAAATGGGATTGTTTTATAATCAAATGGCTCGCTCCCCAACAACCAATTTGGAAGCAACAACGCTGGGAGGTATCGCAGGCAAAATTCGATTTGAAAATTCTAATTGCGAGAGTTCGTGCCACAACCACATAGAAATATTTCATTCGGCGTTTCGCCAATTTCGGATTTTAGTTTTTCACTCCATTTCACTATTAAATAACAAATCGTGTAAGCTTTCAACTTTTTTGCTCTATTTTTTGTCCATTTTCACCTGTTTACCTTTACGCGTTGGTTTTAAACAATTAATATCCATGCCTGAATTATTTTGTGGTTTAATTCATTTGAGGCTAGATAAAATCCAAAGTGTATTTAACAATTACATATTTAAAAAATTGAAATTCTTAATTATTACGCAGCATTAATTAAAATTAATATTCAACAGAGTTCTTTACACAGAAAATCTCATCTACGTGCATACTAAAGTGGTTTATATACGAGTGTACCTAATTGCTATTTCGTGTTTCATTTGTTTCAAGAGCTCATACTCGGCATTACGGATTCCAAATATCAGTATGATGTTGGCACATAGAACGTTTTATAATAAACCACATTGTACGTTTTAAAGATAACTAATTGAAGTCTTGTAAACTAGATGTGTGATATTTATATGACGGTAAAATTAAAGGCCTACCTAAAAAGTACAGGCAATTATCACTTCTAAAATAATTACTTTAACTAAATTACCTTGGTACACTCTATGAACGTAAACAGTGGCATCTAACATACCTATTAACCTCCATAAAACCTTGAAATTAATTTTCTCATGATTGACAAGTGACCAATCTTATGTACATAGCAAAGAAAAAAAATGTTTATACAAACAAGAATTAGACATATATTTTAATAATGTATATTTTTATACAGACATTTGGTCGTCGGTATGCAACTGAAGTTTTTCATAACCAGGCGAGATGAAGCTCTGGCATCGAAACGAATTGTAATTAAGTAAAGAGAATGAAATGGAAATAGCCTTTTTTATTTTGGCTGACACCGTTTATTAAAACCATGGCACTAAAGGTTTAATTTCGTTAGCGATAAATTTTCTTTACCTCTCATTTGTAGTCTAGGAACAAACAGATAAGAATATAAAATAAGGTGAATCCAAGCTACAATCACAAGTTAAATTAATATTAATGAACTCTAACACTAAGTTATCAATAAAGTTGGAGCTCATGAAGTGCTTCTGTCTGAAACAGCTCTTAATCTACTTGATCAATATTGCCAGATAACGTTCAGTCATTATTGAGCTGTAATAAATCTTTGTCATTGTTGCTCACGTTTCATTTGGTACCTCTGAGTTAGCGCCTACTCATTTCGCGTAGTTTCACGTCAAAACACTCCAATAGACTCCTTAAACTTCACAAACAATAAGGCTGTATAAGACTTTTTGTATTCACTTTATTAAACATTGATGGATTCGTATTCTTCTGTTATGTTGCAATGTTTACCCATTTTACACTCATAGATATACAAAGCAATATATTTTATTAATTAAATTTGTTTTATGATGTATTATCATTAAGAAGACAAATGCCTAGTTATCGAAATATAGATTTTTACAAAAAGAACTTGGTTTATTTAAATACGTTTTTTAATTATATGTGACATTTTTTTTAATCTTTAATTATTGATTAGCAAGGATGGAATAAAGCATAGTCATATATCTGTTGTCTGAGCGAGATTAAAGGGGCGATGCCGATGTCATCCATCTCTGTAAAACGCTGTTTCGACGCTGGAGCCGCACTATTCACGCCTATAATGCCGTGTCCATACATGCTTATAATAAAAACTAGCTTCTCAAAAAGTGAATAAAAAAGCAAAATATGTTTTACGTGGACTAAAATGTGACTGCCACGTCACCATTGACTTGGCACTATCTTCTGTCTGAAGTCTGAAGTCGACTGACCCAGCCACAAGATAAATCCTAAATAACTGATATTATAGAACCAATTATCACCTTTTAAAGATCTTATTAACTAAAGACAATAGTTCTGTAACACACTTTTTACTGATCAAATGAAATAACTCGTAGCTTTAGTTACGCATGTGCTTTGGCAGCTACGGGTGATCTGAGTACAGCTTCTAATGGTCTGTGAGGGCCAAACCAAATGGTCAATCCTTACTCCATGTCGGGTATGGAGAAATTTATCTAGTGATTCTACTGCCATTGAAAAGACTATTAAAGTAAGATGGTTTTTGTGGGTAGTTCGTATCGTTATCTTAGATAGACCCTAGAGAAATTTGAGCGCCATAAAACTTTTATACACCTAAATGCTGTATTTCGTTATTGCTATGCCATTATAAATAAAAATGTGAATGCCATGCTGATAATGAATTCGACATTGCCAGAATACAAAAAATACTATCATTGATTAGGTTAGGTTAGCAACCATAAGCCGCTCATGGTTAATATAAATAATGAATTTGTGTTCTACATTTCTTAGTAATTTTAAGTAAAATAGAATAATATTTATTATATGTCAGAAAAACGTTCGTGAATTTTATTAAGTTATATGTCACTTTTCTGTAATGTTTTGTATGCGCCCTTAGTGTTATAAACGTTCTGAAACGCCCTGATGCACGGCTGGCTTTTCAAAAATAACTACAAAATTCAGAACGAATTTTCGACAACAAGTATGAAATTCAAGTATATCATCCGTCTGTCACATCCTAGTAAATTTGGTTATGCAGTGCGTGTACGATGTAAATAAAAAAATCCATATAAACAATCGCATGTTTTATTTTCTCACTTTATAAATAGTCATTGTACGATTCAGTCAAAATACACTACAAACTTACTGCCATAAAAAATATTTCAATACAACTAAAAGTCTTTGTTTTAACACCAAGGGTCTGACACTACGTAGGTTGTTGGATAGTATGATCTGAAACAAACAAATATTATAAAACAACTGTAAAATATCCATCCATATTTATACAAATAGAGTGTACCAAAACACCTATTAATATTTCTATTTAAATTCAAAGGTTTTAAGAAATAAAATTTATAAAATAAGTTACTCTAATTACCTCATCTAAAAACTTGTAAAACCGGACAGTTGACATTAAAATGTATTATAATATTATACATAAAACATTTTAAAACAATTCTAAATAAACTTTTATTTACTTCTCACTGATTCTCACGATATATTTAAAGTTTGTATTTAAAAAAAGATTCCATAAATGTTTCACTTTATCATTATCTCATCAAATAAGTTTTTTTTTGCTTTAAGAGTTTTTTATAGTAAATTTAAGGGGCAACACTGCCAGTATCTTCGGAACCTTGCCTAAGGGTTTTTTAATAATATATTTTAAGTATAGTATATTTTTGTTTATTGTGAAAGTATTAACAATGATGACTTCCATTAAATGTGTTAAATTGACTATAATAAAAAGTTATATATATCTTTAATTCATTTTAGTTTTATATTTTGTAACGCCATGAAATAACTTACTTTAAAAATATATTTTTTTTAATTTAAGAATGTAAAAAACATAAATTATATGTACCTGTAACCTCCGTAATAACCATGTCCGTAGCTGGGAGCATATCCTCCGTAATATCCGCCTCCGTAACCATGACCATAGCCTCCGTAACCAATGTACCCTCCATGGCCCCCATAACCACCGTAGCCTCCATATCCTCCGTAGCCTCCGTAACTCCTGCCACGGAGAGCGCTTGCAGCGATGGCTCCACCCACCAGACCAGCCTTAGCTCCAATCACACCAGCTCCCAAGCCTACAGCACCGGCTGCCAAACCTGCTCCAAGAAGACCAGCTCCGGCTCCTATAAGTTCCATATAACATTAATTATATATTCTTCTTTGATATTACAGTATTCCATGTTAAATAAGCATATATATGTTATCACAGAATACCAAAGTTTGAATATAATAAAAAAATTTGAAACAAATAATATATTGCGAAGGAACGATTTTCAGTTATACTCTTTAACTGTAACTAACCAAAGCAGAACAAAGTAACAATCTTAATTTGGTAACATAAAATCATACGTTATGAGTATGAACGTTTCTTATATCAGAGCAAGAGGCTTACCCAATAAGGCGACATGTCTTTTCGGCCTTTGAACAGGCTGTAGAGCAGTCATCAAGGGTCCATTTTCAACAGCTAGGGAAACGGCGCATGCCACCAGCACAAAGAAAGCCACCAAGTACAATCTCATTTTTATTCTGGAAAGATATTATATTCCAATTTAATTTTTACAAAATAAAATATTATATTTTTTCAAGACAAAAATAAAATTTATATAGAAATTAATAACCTGAAACTAAATAAGTGTGCAATAATTAACAATACACATGATAGTATATTACAATTTAATTTTACAAAAAAAAAATATATTTTTTCAAGACAAATATACAAAAATAAAATTTTTATAGAAATTTAATAACCTGATACTAAATAAGTGCGCAATAATTAAGAATACATTACACAGTCTGTATAAAATACAAAGTTTTCATATTTTTGATTATTAAAATGAATTTATTTTAAATATATCCAAAAACGCACCTTAATTTTTGTTACAATAGTTACAAGCGACCACTTAAAAGTATACTGCCCGCCGCGATCCTGGCACTGACTTTTATAGGATGAACGAACACATGGCAAGAAAATATGTCAGTGATCCATACTCAATTCGCCACACCTTAAATACCTATAACCTTCGACTGTGCCTAAAGTCTTATTAAATGACGAGTTTTGTTTAATGATTATTATTTTTGTAAGACTTTTTTTTACAATAATAGTATTTACCTATAATATGTATTATATTTCAATTATATCTAAGATTAAAAAACTTATTAATTGTATTTATCGTCTCCGGTTAAATGTAACATAATAGTTGAACATAGTTCGCATAATTTATATAAATTTATACATAAGTTTTAAAAACATGCCTATTAGGATAAAACCATGATTTGCTTATTTACACCATTATGTTAATTCATGGTGATTCGACAAATCTTTCCATGGTAACATCTTAAATCTAGCCAGTTGTATTAATTTTTCCAACTTCATAACTTTGATGGTCTCCGTTTCAAAAATATCGTTATATACATTAAGATATTCCTAGCCTACATAGTAATAATAATTGGGACAAATAGAATTCTACATTTAAAGAGTTTAGTTCCTGTTGCACACAGTGTACCTTTAATGTTGGCAGCATTGCGATACTTATTTGTTGAGCGTAGAAAGCATGTGCTCTGGGAGTTGGAGGAAAGACTTATATTTTTGCAGATTAATATTTTTCACCTGCGATCTAATTAGGTAAAAGATCTGAATAATTCTATATACGTATTGGGGCTGTATATATAAGTAATATTTTTACATGTGTGTCCTAATTGAATGGAATTTCTCACAATTATCAAAAATTTAAAGAAAGATCTTATTAAAAACCGATATCATTTTAAAATGACCTGTAAGAATAACATCCACCTACCCTCCTAGGACCTAGAGTGTCATCATCAAGATACCAGACGATATAATTTGTTATTTAATTTGAAAACAAGAATTTGTAGCGAGAATAAAAATAGCCTGCCCAAGAGGATCTCCTTGTTGACAACCAACTTCTGAAGAGAGTTCGTAACTTTTGTATGTTTATTTTGATGGCTCTGAGTAGCAATGTAGTGTTCAACAAAAACACTCCATATATAACCCTGCTAACAGAATTAAAAGCATTTTTCACAGCCACTTTCATAAACACATCACTTACTCCTCATTTAACATCATTTAACCTATCACTCACTACTTAATTATAAAGTGTCTATAGCGGCCTTACAACCGCCTTCAGTGCAAAATCCAAGTTGTATGTTTAAATTTGTTCATATTATTTATTATACGTTTTACTGCAATTTTGTAGGTTAATCTGGAAAACGTGCTTCCCCCCCACCAATCGATGTCATCCCACCGCTTTTTTTGTGAGAGTTACCAAATATCTCCTTTATAAAATAGGCATATTAGCGGGAATTATTTACCCAAAAAGCAATTTAATAACTTAAATTTTTTGATCTTCCAAAAGACGAGCACTTCTTTCTGCAACTATGATGTTAGATTTTTAAATGTTGTGTTGCCAGCTGATGCACCTGCTTTCAAAGTATTCATGACGGTTCAAATTAATAACATCACATTTATATTTTAACTACACTACGATAGAACTTCTTTTCTAGGATAAATGATATTGCCAAACCATATTAAGTTAATACAAAAACTATTTATTACACTATAAACGAGTGATATCAAAACGTTTAGCAAGCATTTAAAAAATCAGTCATAGAAAGGTTCTATTAACACACACATTTAATATCTTTTATCTTGTGTAGGTGTAAAAAATGCCTTGTTATTTGTATAGAAACAAACTTTAGGTTTAAAACATCTTCTTTCATCAATGGCCCAAGTAATTTGTGTACCAGAGGAGGAGGTGAAAAGCGCCCAAGTGAGGAGCTGAAATGAGTTCTCTGGTAAGCAGGACAAGGAAAAATAAAAATCAAATACTGATCTCATCTTGATATAACATTCCGTTGCATTTAATAATCATAATAAGATAGTTTTTTTCATTAAAATATTAACTTTTTCAGTGTAAAGTAAAATAAAAGATTGCTTAAACAGTTTTGATATTTAAACAGCAATAATGAGAACAAGACATTATTTACTACGTTTATTAACTTCTTATATTAATAAAGATATTTTCACATAAAAGATAATAAGCAGATTAAGGCTAGTTAGCAGAGAAAATGATATAATTATACGACCTTCGCCAATTACTGTCATCTTGTAATAACAATATGGAATAATGACTAGGAAGTCATGAGCAAGTCTGCATTCCATAAAAGATGCGTCAAGTATAGGTTTTTGTACTTTTATTTTCGTACTAAAAATTTATATTGGATTCTCAATGGCCAATAATAACTACTTACTAGATGACAGGATAACGAGATTAAGCCTTTGGGTACTTTAAAAAAATATATTTTAACAAGAAAATACATTCGTAGAGTTCTAGATTGGATATACAGTAGTATCAGTATTCAGTCCAATATAAAATTACTGTGATAATTGTATCATGAGGCGTCAACAGTTAATTACCGTAATTTTACTGAAATAGTAAATATTCACTTACGTACAAACCCAATAACCTATCTCAATCCATTTTTGGGCATGTGAGATATACATATTAATCTAAATGCAAAAGTATGCCAATAATCCGGAAAATAAGGATACAAGCTATCCATGGTAGGTCGGATCAGTATATGTGGATACACCTTTGTATGAAATGACCGCCAAAAATGCATTGTTGTCGGTTTGGTTATTGGGATGCAGATAGGAGATCGATTGACTGTCACGGTCTGACAATCACAATCTCGGATTATTTTCTATCTGAAATTGTGGATACATTGGGTTCCGGCGTTAAAGTGCTTAAAATAATCTCACGTTTGACTGGTAACCAAGCACCGTATTTTATAATTTTTATGTTCTCGTATATCTATTTGTATAATTAGTATATAATTTTCGAGCTGATAAATAAAAAATAATCAATATCGATTATTTTTTAATGTTAAAGCTAAGTAATTAATGTTTAAAAACAAAACCTAAAAATTGTCATATGTCAGCAAAAAACAATGGAGGTCAAATAAAGAAAATTTGTCGATAAAACTTCTTGCAATTGACATTGAATACCTGATATATTGAAGTTACGCAATAGTTGTTAACATACGTAATAACTTATACATAACATAAATACATATCTAACACAATCATAATAAATTCTTAATAAAGATTCTATAACACTCGTCGAATAATGAATTCGTCGTCGTCAATACTTATTATTCATAGTCGTCGACTCCAGCGAAAAACTTAATGAAAGTTTCAATTTCAATGCGAAAACAATTACGCTTCACGACACTGTTTCCGTATTTTATACGGATTATAAGGCAGTATTAAACAATACCTCAATGTTCATGGCGGAACCATATACGTTTTAATTGGTTTTGAGATCCACTCGTTTAAAATGGGCTCCTTGGTATAAAAACCACATTTATAAATATTGCACGTCTATTACCTTAAGAAAACAATCATCATGTACAACTTTTTATAGAAAAAATATTCCTGTTTTATTTCATGGACAATTTTACAATGAGAATTCGACTTAGTTTCCTTCAAGAAAAGAGCGTACCAATTCTTAAAAGGCCGGCAACGCACTCGCGAGCCCTCTGGCATTGGGAGTGTCCATGTGATACCGCCCATGGACACTCCATGGGCGGTATCACTTAACATCAGGTGAGCCTCCTGCCCGTTTGCCCCCTGTTCTATAAAAAAAAAGACTGATATTTACAAAGTTCATACCATATAAGTCTAGTTCATTCAAAGTAAACACATTTGTGTTCCTTAGATATGTAAACGTAGATATTTTGATGATTTGACGTCATTAAGTTCACACTTCGTTGGCAATTGGTTTGGTCAAGTTCAGCTTATCTCCGAGTGAATGACCTGTCACGGCAACGAGCTTGGGAGGAGACTCGATTTGTACAAGGCCTTCGTGTCGCATCCATAATGCAAGTCTGTTAAATCAAAGAGTAATTAATAATCGATCTGAGTGAAGTCACCCATATGCCAGAACTATGTTTGGATAAGTTTTTTTTTATAGAACAGAGGGCAAACGGGCAGGAGGCTCACCTGATGTCAAGTGATATCGCCGCCCATGGACACTCTCAATGCCAGAGGGCTTACTAGTGCGTTGCCGGCCTTTTAAGAATTGGTACGCTCTTTAAAATTAAGACAGCCATGTATGTAATACTCCATATACTTCTTGCTAAACTATGTTTTTATTCAAAATATTTTTTTTCATTCACACATAAAATCCATGGATACACAGCCGGGATTCGAACGCTCCACCTCATACGACTATCACTTATTATATACGTGAATATTATAATGAAATTCATTCCATTGGTGTTACAAATAAAAAATTTAAACAGAAGACACACACAGGGATAGTTTCCATAAACATGTAAATTTTTAATTTATCGTTGTATTATTTGATTAATATAAGCAACAGTTACAAAAGAAACATAAATTTGTCATACTGGTACATTATGTTAACTGAAAGAAATAAATTAAGTTTTACTTTATGAACATAATAGCTATAACCGATATTTCTAAATAATAATCACATAGCGAATAAAAAATATCAACATGTGTCTATATTCCGCAGGCAGCTGGGGTGACTACCTATTCCACTCAGACGTGACCCTCATATTCTTTAACTTCTATAGTCAATTCTTTTCAATCCCAAACCCCCTTCTTAAAAAATCATCATCGTCTTCAAAAATCATTTCAAATTCTTAGGTCCTTCTAACTATACGCTACGCTCTTCCGATAGATGTACATTGGAAATTCCATCCTACAGCTCATCCTTCGTAGGCAATTTAGAATTTCCGCCATTAAGATGTGGAATAGGCTGCCCGACTCTATACGATTGGTTTCCTACCTATCATCTTTTAAAACTCTTCTTTATAAAAAATCCAAACTTAATCCGATCAATCGTGACCTGTTTAATTCTTATGATTCCTCTTCTTTTGTATTACATCGCTATTCGCTGTTTATAAACTCATAGTTCATTTGCTTAAGATAAACTTTTTAATTTTTAGTTAATTATTAATATTCTATTTTTTTTTTATTTTCTCTCTCTAGAGAAAAATAGTAAACCTAAAACCTAAAATAGTAAGTGAGGTTCTACATATATAATTTTTTTTTATTTTCTTACTAGGGTTGCCTGGAAGACATCGCTTATTAGCGATAAGGCCGCCCGTTGCATCCCTTGTAATGTTACGTTACGTGTTGTGTTATTTGTTTCTTTGCAACGAAGTGTGAATAATATAAAAATATAAAATAAATATTTTTGTAAGTACCTAAATCAGTAGCTATTAAAAATAAATAAAATGCCTGCTAAAATTGCAGTAAACGGGATGTTTTTTTACAAATATTGTATTCGCATAAAACTACGTTGATATGAAATTTAAATTTAAAATATGTATACCAGATATAAACTCATTAATAGAAGTTTGAAGATGAGCTCATGTTGAAAACTCGTTACATTAAATTTTTACATATCTTGTTATAACTGTATTAATATACATATAAAATATGTATTCACCATTCTCTATATATTTGTTAAGTTGGCAAAGTAATATTTTATTAATCTGGTAATAATCTTTAATATGGGATGGTGGTTGTGATTCTACTTGTATGGACAGGCAAAAAAGCTAGGGCGGCCGCGGAGCAAGCTGAAAATAATAAACAGCTCAAATATAAGAGTATTTCCTCTAACTTCAACTTTGTTACCTTTTGAGTAGGAACTCTTAGGCCGTAGAGTTCAAGTGAACGGGCACTAATTAAAAATCTCACTCAACAAATAAGTATCGCAATACATCGAGGAAATGCTGCCAACGTTAAAGGTGCCACAGGGCCCTACCATTTAAATTTCCTTTTTATTTTCTTTTTACTAACTCAGAAATTTATACTGCAAAATCCTAATTTTGCACTTAAAGTCGAACGTTATACTGAAGTTGTTTATTAAAATTATCCTAATGAAAAAATGTTCTATGTAATATTGGTATGTGACATGAAAAGATGGCTTTAATTTCGAATTATGTATATATTAATAATGTTATATATCTTCAATAAGACACCTTGTAAAATAAAATAATATATTGAAGAGTCTCTTCGAGATATCTTACTTTTTGTGTATCACAAAGCATTATTGTGTAGGTCAGTTGTGCCATTAAAATGACTTAAAGCTATATCCTATAAAAGGCATATTTAAAGGTAGAATTAATGATCAACCACTCTGTAAACTGAAAAGGTATGGTCTTATATGTCAGCAATATATACAGGATAGGGTGGATGGGTTAGGTTAATTTATTTTGTAAATAAAAAATACACATTTATAAAAAAACATTTATTAACAAACAGCACTCTAACACTTAACTCGAGTCTCCATTTGTTATAAATATTATAACAAATCATAGGTAATACTCTAAAAACATCCATATTTGTAGAACAGTATTATACAATATACGAAGAGAATTCATGAAAGAAATCGACAAACAATAGCTATAACATGAAATTTCCAATGTATTGTATAATAATTGTTCCTGATTGTATATATGGCAGCATTTATACATAAACTCTTTATGGTTTCACAACCAGTACTAATCTAAGTTCTAACTAAAATACCCCTTGGTTTGAGCTCTTAAATAAGATTTCTGGTTGGTCACGCGATGTCTTCATTTTCTGTAGTACTCAATGTACTATATAAGAAAACTGGAAACGCGGTTAGCCCGACCAGCTGAAAAAAAATACCTATTAATAACAGTTTACACTTGACAAACAATGACATAAAAATTGTTTAGGATCCGCATTCCTCATTATTAATTTATTTCATACTGGTTTTCCCAAATAACTTGAAATGGGTAAAATTATGGTCTATTTATTATTCATGGCCCAATGATTAGGCAAGACCAGTCAACGATCGTCATCTTTTCCCCCGTGAGGTTTTAACACAATTAGTGTTTGCTAAATTAGTTAATCATCATATTTGCACAGTTCTGTCCAAAGATTAAACTCGCGTGTATATATTTCGTTCTATTTGCTCGTGTGATTGCGTAGCTGTGCATGACGGATCATTTTCCTGTATGTTAATATATGATTGTTACATACATCAGTTATGAAAAATAATTTCCTAATAGAATTCAAATTTTTACTGGATTTACATACGTAGCTTTAACTTTACTAATATGTATAAAATTAATACCTACGATAAATTAGCACACATATACACTTCTATCAATGGTCTGCTGTGGTAGTGATTATTAATATTATACGTGCTTCTATTGCATGTCAAGAATAAATAAAACGCAGTAACAATGACGAAGCTTTTCATGTCATGGTCAAAAGAAGTTTGTTTTTTAGCTTAACCTTACATAAATATTTAACAAAAATATTAAATTATGTATAAAATTTGTCATGCGTGTAAAGTTATTAATTTTTTTCTAAAATAAAAATACTACGTTTTGTCTAACTTTTCGATGTTTCTTTTATAAAAAATATATAAATTTAATATAAGCAAAAAAGTAAGTAAGTAAGTTTAAGTAAGGAATTGTTTAGTAGTTAATCTCATGTAAGTGAATTTTATACTTAATTATAATAACTTAAACCGCTATGAATGGTAATGCCTGAGGTTAATTCAGATGAGAATATAATTGAAGCTGATGTTAGAACTTACCTATGAACTTCAACGACTGATGGAGAGTGGCTGCAATGCGGACAAACCAATTTTAAATAAAGCATATAAAATATAATATAAAGCTGGAATAATAACCGTACATAAATAATAAAAAACGATGACCCGTCAGCTACGAGTTTAATATATGCCTCCACAGGTGAATGAACGTATTTAATTTATTAGATTTATATTATAGGAAAAACCAAATACGGTGTTTTTGACACATTAATTAATTATAAAACAACTGCTTTTTTTATCTTTTAAAAACCTTATGGCCTGGCGTTCATAAATTCATACTCGGCGGGCCAATACATAATAAATATTAAGCATAAAATTATTAGAATATTGTTATACATTTTTTTATATAAAAGGGGATTTTTTTTTAATTTAATGGGAATGATGTATTAGTGGTTAGTACCCGTGATAATATTGACGCTTTGAGTGTACTGACTGCTTTTTAAGTGCGATGGCACCAGCTACTCCGGCACCTACAGCGCCCACCTTCGCTGCTTTTAGTCCAAGTGCTCCTGCAATAGTCGAAATATTATTATTTTTCTACAACTATTGCTTACACAGGCTGGGCACTAGTTATCATATCAGCCGATCACATACTGCCAAACATAACATACAAAATATAATCAGATGTGAATGTGCTAAATCACGTTATTTTTTTACTAGCCGGCACAACTCCCGAACAATTGAAAAGCTTAATTTATGTAAGTTTTAAAAAATCAATTTTACTATGTCCTTTAGACTGACCCTTCTAGTTAAAATAAAATTGTTTTATTTCATAAATACTTTACATATTGAATATGTTAAGAGTAAAATTGTATGAATCAAACTTTATATTGAATAAAAAAATATTGTCATTGAAAATCATAGGTCACTTTAGAAGGTGAATATCTTTATTCACCTGCTGCTATTTGTTTTACATTTTATTTGCCTATAACCTTGACTTCTACCATATGAAAATTATAAGATTGCCTCGATCCATATAATTTTACCGATTTGTAGTATTTTCGTAGTTTACCTTGAACGTAGGCATTTTATTAACATTATTCAAAATACCTTCAGAAATGTGTCATGATCATGTTATAATTTTCTATTATTTTAAATATTTTTACGACACAGATGCCTAGTGCATTGTGTTAGTTATACAAATTATTAGATTAGACATATATGTGATCAGCGTACACGATTAAGACGTGAGTATCACTAGGATAAGAAACTCGAGATATAATCAGTTAAATAATATTATTTTTTCAATCTTTTAAAATAATAATTCAATGCTATACCAAGTAGGAGTTTCTTCTTCAAAAGAAGTAAACCTCGCTTCGTTCTTGGACTGTTCTCGTGAACTGGTGTGTCATTGATTGATTCATAGACTTGGCCTTCCTGTAAGTTGGCGGAATCTTCGATGGGGTACTGGTATTGTGTGGTAGCTGCTACTACTGCCACCAGGCAAGCCAGAACAATCATTGTGGTGGGCTGCATGTTTCTGGTTTCTCTGCAAGCAAACCGGCGTTACTAATTAGTTAAAACAAAGATTAAACCGCAACTAAGATATATATTAAACTTACACGTAATAAAAGACATCATAACAAAGAGTTTTAATACTATTGTATTGTAAATCGTTAGAAAATACGTGTGATTTTCATTGTTATAAAACTTCTGTGATTAATCATTTTCATTCAAAATACATTACACTAAACGTTTGCGATTGACCCTAATTAACATAATATTAACCAAGGACATTGCGTAAGCTATTCTTTTAATTGTCACACCTACAACAAGATCTTAGTGTAACACCTGTGAAGAAGTTCAACCTCTAGCTTCTTGTAATGTACACATACGTTGTTTGTCATCGCTTAACCTCTACCAAAGTTGACACTTATTTCGTAACTGATATGGATTTTCAATCTTCGTCACTCACTTCTATAGTTTAGACTATAGATTATTATATAGATAGGTATTATATATTGTAAATACCTATGTTTGTATATGGAATAATATGTCAAAACATTGTATAAGTAGAATCGTGTTACTTATCTCTAACAAAAACTGTAAGTAAAATGAAATGTGTTATTCCACTAAGATATCACTCTAAGGGCCTTTTTCACAATGTATGGATAAAGTACCAAAGATCTATGCAACACATAAATTATTCGAAAGATAAATGTTCCAAATAAGATACTTCGCGTTTCATGACGAATAGCGCTATCTGACAGTCGTGAAACGCAAAAATACTGTTTATCCTACCAATAAGTAATAAATAGCTTATTTGGAACTTATGAACGTCAAAAAAGAAATATACATTAAATGCTTCTAATTTTACATTTACTGCCAGTTTTCAAATCGAGGGCGTAGATCGGAAGAGAACTGGCAATAAACTCAAATAATTGGAATATTAACTATGTAATATACTTACGTAAATTATTCAAAGGATTTTGTATATAGTTGGTAAAACATTAATCCTTTATCTAAATATTTAATAACGAAACTGTTTTTATAATGACTGACATGAAACAGTATTTTCAAACTTTTACATATACAAATTCGTCCCAATAACAAATGCAATTTCTACAAGCTTTGAAAAACATGTCACGAGGTAAAATAATTTATTTAACCGGTTGTGTGAGAAAATGTCACGTAATGTTGCGATGTTTTTATACCTACGATAGCAATCGATCGGGATTCTATTTTGTACGAATGCAGGTGGAAATAGAACATTTTTCGGTAAGAAATTTCAGTAAAAAGAGAATCTACGTTGCAAGGAAGAATTCCGACGGAAATTGAGACATTTCTATTTGGTTTTCGTTCACCATCTCGACCACGAAAGTTGCTATGCAATTGCTTTGTTGCCTATATATAATAAAATCGACTACAAAATTGTATTATTTACTCTATTTTGATATAAAAAATCTAACTTATTAGTTCAAAGTATAAAGATATATTTCTTATTTATTTTAATTGTCAATATCATAATTGCATTTTCAACAATTACCTTAGTGGTATGTAGGCACAACACAACACTTCTACAAGCACTAACACACAGATGACATTGGTGTAGTAAAGAATTCTTTTATAGACTGCATAGCGCAGTGGTAGGGTGGATGTTCGCGTAATAGGGTTCAAGGAATTCAACACGAATTAATCGGCTCATCAAAAAATACGTATTTAACAACCTTCAGTTCCTCAATGCAACTAAATATTTGCTTTCTATGGATATGTTATGGCTTCCCATATCTAAAAATGGACTTCCGAATTTATAGTAATGTTTAATTCACTCTTGCAACTATTTTCTTTTAAAATGTACGCAAATTTTACGACGTTAGCAGATTACAATGTATTTTATCAAATCAAAATTAATAATAAATTGTACAACGAAATTTCAATTTGGTAGTAAATTTTACTTTAAAAATCTTAAATAATTGTATTTAGGTAAGTTATTTATTGTAAAGAGAATTATAATCCTAATTCCGACATCTGCTTTTTATTGCTGTTTTTTATACTGTGATAAGAAGCCATTAACATACTTTATACTACAAGAACATCACAATATGTAAAATTTTGTAGCATTTGTGTTACTTAATTTTCCAGTAAAGATCAATACGCCATAGGATACTGATATATAATCTTGACCGATTTTCCAATACATATATATCTATACCCAACAAAGGTACTCATCGTACACTCCGAATATCCAATAACCAATTTCGAAACTAAAGGCTAAAGGCGATTGACCAATATTAACTCATTAACGACGTTCCTACATCTAACGGATAACAATTCGTAGCAGTTAAAGAATTTTGCCTCCACATTTGTGTCATTTTTTTCTGGAACTGTGAAATTGTGATTCTGACTAAAGACTTATTTACTGGGCAGACATATTTCTGCATCTGTGTCGTTAAGTGTTATAATAATCCTATTGCCTTGCCGTGCCAGACATCAAAACCCGAATTTTGATTGTAGCATAGGAAAAGCAAAGAATTTTTTCTTAACTAGCTGCCTCTGCGAACTTCGTTTCTCTTCAATATGATTTGTTTACATTACGAACATATTGCTATGCCATAAAAACCTTCCTCGTAGTTCAAGGAATTAATTTTAAACTAATCTTACTGGAACTAGTCCAGCCGTCTTCGAGTTTTGCGCTTAGCAACATACTTTGCGATTCATTTTCATTAAATTCATTTCCAGTACAAAAATATACACCTATTATGTAATATGGTATCTACAATCAACGAATTATTATTACAAAGGCAACATCGAGATTTACCGTTTTTTTTTATATAAATATTTGCTGTAAATCGAAGCCGTAAGCCGGAGTAATATTCACAGCTAATAATTAAATTAATGCATGCAAGCTGCATTTAATATTCGGTGAGTATGTGTATTTCGATGCATGTAAATGAGTGACGTCTAAAGCAAATATTCGAAATACAGCTTGTACGAATGCCTTGATAAATAGAACTTACTGTCGAGTTCCATGTAAATATTCCACGTATCTACGAATACTTTACTCAATAGAAATAAGTATAGAATGAATAAGTACACTCAAAATATTGCATTCACTTATTTTAAAGTAGGTTCCGTGTACGTAACAAATATACATGTTATTCCCGGATATCAAAGTAGAATTCAAATTCAGAATATGGAAATATTTTCATAATACATACATGTATTACGTATTGATATCATACACCTTAGGTAGGAAATGTTAACTAGTCTTTCTTTACATTAAAATTTAGCCACCGTTGACCGCTTGAACGTTAACAAACGATAAACATTCATATGACCTTTTGAATGTTTAATACTGTTAAGGATGTCGCTTTTTTATAAAGATAAGAAAAAAAGTCTAGGTCAACAAGAAAATCTTTAAGAGTTCTTGTTATTTCATGCGAATATTTGAAATTGGAATCCATCCCATTGAGTCAGTTTTTTTGTATTTAAAAAATAACTAGAGAAACTGTAAGAAGATATTCGATCGTCGTTTACCTACGTCCGTACAGAAATTTATTGTTGAAAGAAGCATTAAATTACACAACGGCTCATCGATAACTTGAATGAATAAATAACAGAATGGTACCAGCTTGTTCAGTTCGTGTTTGGTTCATGTAATTTCTAATTACGTCAAATTGCGTGGTTAATGTGACATAAGGTTGTTACAGTTCGCGCTTTAACAAACACCGCTCGTGCGTTGTGCTTGGAATGTAAATAAAGCACGAAACGATACGCTTCCCATACACATATTGCGATTTCTAATTTTTCCCACATATTTCACCACAATACATGTAAATCACTAGTTTTTGACAGATGAGTTTTGATGTCTTAGTTTGTTCATAGTGGATTAAAAAAATATGTGCATATACTAGTGTACACACGTAAGAAGTGAAACTTCTTTACGAACTTCTTTATCGAAAAATGATCTACTATACGCAACTTTACAGAAATTGGTTAAATAAAGTTTTATTAGAGAATTTCTAAATGTAATAAAAGAACTAAATATAAATTCTGAAATATAATTATATATTTTTTGTAAATTATTTAAGATATAGACAGTTTTAAATCTAATGTCTTCAAATCGACCGTGGTAGTGACAAGAAAAAGATGGCTCGTAACGGAAAAACCTGACACGTAACCAAAACATGTGACGCGTAACCGAAAAATGTGACAACAATTTTTTTCAACACCGCGGCTAATAAAGAAGTTACTCTTCAAAAATACTATAAAGTTACTACCACAATGCAGGACGGAGTAACATAGAACTATTATATCTACAATAATTCTTATTATATATCCTAATAAGTACAATGTTTTAAGATTTTAAAAATATTGTGTCTGTACCTCTACAAGTTTTTGAAAGATATGCGAATCACTACATAGTATAAAACAAAGTCGCTTTCTCTGTCCCTAAGTCCCTTTGTATGCTTAAATCTTTGAAACTACGCAACGGATTTTGATGCGGTTTTTAATAGATAGAGTGATTCAAGAGGAAGGTTTATATGTATAATTGCATCCATTAAATAGTGGAGAAGTACTGTTATTTTTGAGGTTTCTAATGTAAAGTCGTAAATAGGGCTGGCTGAACCCTACGAGTTTTATCAAAATAATGTACTAAGTATTGTACACATTGAAAAGGTCTACAGAAAAGTCCGTGTTGGTATATGTCTATCTCTTATGGATAACACACAATAACTTTTTTTTGTCATTTACTTTTTACGACAAATAATGGCTAATTTTCGAAGCGATTTCAACCAATACAGGATTAACCTTGAATACATTGTTCATTTAATATAGATCTAAACAGCCCATTACAGCTTTAGCAGCGATCGAACGCGTATATTATCGGAGCTTTCCAGCGACGGAAATAACCCGTGCGAAGCTGGGGCGGGTCACTAGTATTATAATAAAACAGACCAATAAAATAAAAAAAGTACAAAGTGGTAAAACATAATATCACTGGCACGTACAACATTGCCATCTGTCGAGATATTTATAAGACCACGTTCAACTACAAATTGAAACAGTCACACTGTGTTGCTTCTTTTATTACAGATGGCGTTATAAACAACTCATTTATTCCAATAATAATTAATGGATGCCGTTAAAACACGACGTAGTGTTATTACAGATAGCAATCAATAGATGTCACTAGATAGTATAATAAAAATATATGGTATATATTGCAAAAAAATATTTTATAATGTATTTTTTTACTATAGTGGATTAAAGAAAGCACGTTCTTATTCAATTAATTTTTCTGATAATTTAAAACGATGGTAGTGATCGATGAGTGATGATTTGCGATTTCTAAGCTCGGACGCTTGTCCATTCATATTCCTGGTGCGTGATTGGTCTAAAATCTAGTGCTTGTTCAAAACTCATCGTTCATACTTCACAGCTGTGATCCGTCATCAGTCATCATCTGTGGTTCGACGTTGAATTTCGTTCATGTGTTTAGTGATTGTGATGTGAAATTTCGATGGATTTCTCTGTATAGTTTTTATTAATTACTTTGGGATTTTTTGGTTTTAATCACAACTAAAATAGAAAGGTCAGTGGCATGGAAATTTCATTGTTTACATAAATACTACAGTGATATTACGTCGACATAAGTGCAGTCCATTTCACAATAGAAAATATTTTGTTTTTCTAGCGCTTACAACAGAATACATAGAACGTGAGTAATTCATTTTTGTACATAAATATTGAAAATTTGAATGTCTGGAGGCAGAGGCTGGAGGCTCTTTACGATATTTAATTTTAAAATCTGCAAAAAAAAAGTAGAAAGGCATATCTACTTGATGTTTTCTAAGTTGCAACTTAAAATCGATTGTATTAATGTTTGTGATTCTCGATCTCGACCATTAAATGTAGCTTTAAACTTTGTTTACTTTCTAAATACAAAATGTATGTCTGGCCTTGTAGACAATATGTTACACTTAACATTTTCTTTATGTTTTAATGATTGTGAATGACTGATCTGATTGAAAGTTATTTAACCAAACAGTTTATTGTTGTAGTTATAGGTATAAAATGTGTATTGTGTTAAGAACAATTGATTTTATGATATTATAATATACAACCTAATTACTTCATTTCATGTTTACAAGATACATATGATGAGGAACTCCTGCTGTTTACTAGCTATAAAATAACTTAATGTTGTCAAAAATAAATATCTATTTATATCTACATACCTATGTATTTGTATAATCTTCAGATTATACCTTATTCATAAGGTTTTCTTTGATTTGTGATTGATACCAAATATGTGTTGATATTATCAAGCATCATTTACTTACTAATCACCTATTTTGATTGAAACAATAATGAATTCTATAGCTTGAGTTACTTTGTTGGATGATGTCTTAAGATTGAAAGCCTTAGAAAAACCTAACTTAAAAAAAATAATAAACACCGCAAATATTCTTTGGATAGTTAATGGTAATAAACCAGAAAAATAATGCAGGTTGAATACATATATTATGTCTTATTGTGAAAAAAGGAGCAGACAACCCAATACATATAATATTGAATGAAAATAAAAAAAGTGTCCGATGTATTTTCAGATAATAATTTCGGGCTATAACAAAGCTGCAAGCAAGTATTTCAGTATCATACAATCTCATAATACTTCTGTATTGTGGAAAGTGTTTATCCATGTGCATTGAATTAACTTCAACCACTTAACCAAAATGTCTGGTTGGTTTTATTGTGACAAATCATTATTATGTAATACTATATATGTGGAAGTAACTTAGGTTAACAATTTCACAAATTTATCACCCATTACAAATTTTTGATAATTCTAGAAGTCTTACTATTTTAGCCTGTATACTTATAAATGAGTATAAACTAATATTATAAAAGAGTATAAAATAATTTTTTTAATCATGTATTTGGTATTTAACATAAACCTGGAGTTTCAAACTTGTTTAATAAATATGTTTAAATGTATTATTTTATTGAAAACATTTCCGTGATAAAACTCGTCAATACGTCCTTATACTTTTTGTGATTAACGTCGTATTTAAATTATTAATTAACATGAATTTTAATTATCATTTCAATTGAAAAATTATGCAAAAAAAGTTTTTAGTCCTGACACATAAATAAAATCTGAGTAGACAATAAAATGACATACCTACCTGTCCCTTGTGCCATTAAAATTCTAACAACGATCAGAGATGCATTGCACTTTCTATATTCAACAATGGATCCTTTGTATGCATTACGCCTCGACTTATTTCACCGTATTTTTGACAAAATGTTTTCATTTGCTATTTATTATTTATTTAATGTCTTTGTCATCTCTCTTTATCGTATTTTTTGTCTTTGATTTTTCGTAGTCTCCTTATACCCAAGGCTTCATTAATAACATTTTATTCAGACAGTTTAAATTTCGCAATGAACCGTTAGTTACATAGATTCACATTCGTAATAAATGAAAATCAAATCAAGGGATGTGTAACTCGCCAACAATAGCTTTCTTGATTAAATCAGTTGGGTTACGAGTTCATAAAAAGTATTATGGAGAATAATTTTAAACGACATTTCCCTTACGATACTGAGAGCAAAGGGCGATTGCATTATTGTTGTTTTAACAGCAATGGAGGTCAATTGGAACTGCGCTATCGCAGTTGCGAGCCGATGACCTTATCGTAGACGTGCCGTGCAGCGCAGCTGTTTAGCCGAATTTGCGTTTAAAACAAATCATGACACAGTTCCGCAATACTTTGTTTTAGTTTCATTTAAAACGATCAATATAATAAAGTGGTATACGCATAGCCGAGCCGAGATGCAATGCACGGGTCGTGGGCGCATACGTCTAGAACCATGTTGATTGGATTAAAATAATGAGCTAATTGTGACTTGTTGTAGCATCCTAGCCTAGATTTAGTTCATAACAGTATAGGCATTTATGTATTTTGAATTTTCACTGCGATTTGATTCTAAGCTTCTATACATAATATAGATTTTACAACGACAGTCCTATTAAGACGCAAAATATATTTTAGTAGATCTTATATCTAATAAAAACCATCTAATCGAAATAGGAACTGATTCATTTCTACTCTATTTTTAAAGTTGTCTTAAATTACAAAACACCGTCATGACGGAGTTATGTGACATATTATTGCTCTAACACAATAACATCTACCTGTTATTTAAACGTTAGATTATTTGAGGAACAAGATATTACAATTGTTAATAATAAGTATAGAATGTGATTGATGTATTTCAAAGCATTTAACTACCTTTAAGAAAATAATCTACAGTAATTAACCGTCCGGCATTATTAAATTTAAGTTATATTAAGCATTGTACCGTTGTGCTTTATAAATTAGTTTTTAATTTACGTATAACCCGGTAACCATGAGATGAATCTGTACCTGACTCGACGATTGGTTCGCTGGCGATGACCCGGTGGACGGTCGCTCACCTCGTCAACGTGTTTGATTCTAGAACTGTCCTATTGCAGACCTAATTATACCCAGCATGAATGTTAAACTAGTTCAAAAATAATATCGGTTATTATAGATACTAAAGAAAGCTTTGCTGTAGAAAAAGACAGTTGTTATAACTGCTACATTAATGATTTTGTCTCAACTATTATAATGTTTATTTTGCAATACTGAATAAAATAACGCAACCTCTCTGTATTTCGTACTCAAGGCAATAATTTTTATGATTATAATAAAAAAATCGAACAATTCATTATCTGCTTAAGGTCGGTCAAATTATATTAAAGTATTATCATGTAGAACTAATGGTTCATCAATGTGCCAGTGAAAAATAATAATACGAGGTATTCGTAGATATTTGTCTGCTCACTATCTCGGTCCACACAAGTCCTTGTCATCTTTACCCTTCCTTATCGGAGATATGTTAGAGAACAGCCAAATTTTAGAGGTTTTCTTAAAAGATAAAGCGGCCTCGTTTGAAATATATGATAAAATTACAGCTGTATCATTAAAAATATGCCTATAGAAATAAATTCATTCACCGACCTTTTATCGAAACTATCCGAAATCGAACTCTCGATTAGTTTAGATGCAACAGACAAACAAACCACAATAACAAACATTACAATATTATCCCTGCTATTTCGTCTAAATAAAAATATATATAGTCCATGCCTCAAGCTCAAATCTCGTTTATGACTAATATATAGTGCATATTTTTTAATGTAATGCATGTAATCAAACTATGGACAATATAAATCTCCGACCGAATTTTGATAATTGGAAAATGGGAAATTCTTTAGAATTTGTATTTTAGCGAAATAATTGAATAAATAGAATTTATATTTTTGTTTAGTAAGTCGTGACGCTCATCAGTACCACTACAAACATTTGTTTAATTTAGATATACATACCTCTTTCATTATTTACAGTACTATTTTTTTTTAAATCACAGTTTGCTTAAAAAATTGCAAAGATATATAGTGTAATGGTAAGACTAGCGATGTCAAATAATGTTAATAAAATGTATGTTGCTTGAAAATTAAATTATGCTAAAAACAATAACAATGTTATCAGTTTGTTTGAATTTTAAATTTATGAGGCGCAATATGGTGAAACGATGCGACGTATTTTGTTAAAATTATGTTATGCTACATTTATATTAATAAAGTAGAACTATTTTGCTTGAATGTCATTACTTCTGTTCGTTTATGAGTCAAGGTAAGATTAAAAGCGAGCCATGTGATATTACGCCATATTGTCACCAAACAATACGTGCCTTGATTCAAACAATAACTCATATCAGTCTTTGAAACGTAACAACCTAACAATCTTATTTTCGACTATCCGTGCATGACGTATTAAGTTATTTATTTATCTTAATCGAAGAGAACAGTATAGGAACGCGATGTTCAATATATTTCTTCAATATAAGGTTCAATTTCACTCTAAAATATAAATATTTACAATACCTTATTTACTTAAATAATATTTCCTTTAGCATTTTATGATTAAGCACTCCAGCGGTGACATCAAAAGTTCCGAATTATAATGGGACCATTTTCAATACAAGTATGTCCATATGATTATATATTTACCCTATTAATAGCAGAATGTTACGCATTTAACTAAATTGACAGTATACAATATCAGGAGATAGACTAATGATATCGGCTTACTGGTGATATATCTAAAGTCTAAAGTTTTGCATAAATATATAAATAATTTCTATCTGAAATAGAAAACACTTCTAACTAGGCAATAAGTCAAATCAGTGTAGTTGTTTTTATTGACTGATGTCTGATATGATTCCTTTTGTTGACAAGCTCGAATGAAATTACTGGAAATCTTTTATCACAGAACACGTGCTATGAACTAATCACGGCAAGCTACAATAGACGTAAAGAAACTATAACACGGCGAAACCTAAGAAATGTGTCTAAACGAAGCCTCAATAATTCATTTACTCAAGATTTTTCCCTGTAACACAAAAATCCATAAAAAAATTCAAAACAGTTATAATTTGTTTTTCTCGTTTTCGATTGCGGTCATAATTACTGAATAGCTGAAAAACTAATGTTGTATTTTATGTATGTTTTATGTATGAGGATTATTGCGTGATTTTCAACTAGCTCCTAATAGTTAACAGCCTGCGATATATATCGACCGGCAACGCATATTGGCTAAATTAACCTTGACAGCACACCCACTTTCACAGGTAGGAATGAGGTATCTAACGTTGAATGCGGCTAGGTCGAAACTCAAACTGTTTCTTAATGACGGTCAACAGATTCCTTTATGTTCGTTTGGATTCTAAAACAAGCGTTATTTGGAATGATTGTGAATCTTAATTTGTCATTTGCGCTCACTGTTTCATCATTACATAACTTAAAACCTTAATTATTTGGTCACTCTAGAGGCATTTTTTGAGTTAATTAAACAGATGACATATGCCAATTCAAAAAGTATTAAAAGGTTTAAGGCCTGTGTGTAAACTGGTATAATATTGTCAAACAGTAATTAAATATGTTTCTGTAACGTCAAATTGTTATATAGACTGTCAAGTATAAGTTGGCGTTCCAGTGGCGGCGCCTCCTACAACCCTCTGTGTTGCCACTTTTTTTGTTTAGTTTGGATTGATGGATATTCTTAGATATTACATTAAAGGTAAATAAAAAACTCAATAACAAAAAATTATTTTTTATAGTAATTATGGTCTGTTAGAGGCATTATTCCTTCCATGAATTCTTCAGAGTCATCTGTGTCAGAAGAATCTGAGTCGCTGCTATTCAAATCAATTAAAAATGGTTCCATTACTGTTTCAAGGCGGTTGTCTGTCATACGATAATTATTTTCAACATTTATAACGTGATTACAGTGTTTCTGCCTTGGACTGGAATTGTCATCACAAGCTGTGGATGTGGAAGGTCCTTGAGCTGCTTGATTAGGGACTTCAGTTCTCGCTGTAAAATTACTTTCCATGATTTTTCCCTCTGAAACTATACGGTTCACGGTTCTTTCAGAAACACCTTAAATAAAACAAAAAATATTTTAAGTTATCCATCAATCACATTTACTTTCAAAAGCAATTATTATTTTTCCCTAAATTTGGGGATATAAATATCACTTTTAACTGGCAATACTTTACCTGTCAAAGCCGCTGTTCGAGCATTCACTTGTTGAAATGGAATAATCGGCCCATTGTTACGTTTCTCCTCTTCACAAAAACGTTTTACAGCTAGAATAATTTCTCTAGCTGCACTCCGCACTACTTTTGGCATGTTTCGTAATGATTTTTACACTTTAAAACACAAATTATTAGCACCGACACACGTGAGGCTACCAAGCTGTTAGAACTGTCAACACAACTGTCAAAATTAGTACCTTTTTCTGCCACACGCCAACTTACACATGACAACCTATAAACTTTCGATCGGTGTCCGCAAACTGTCGCGAACGTCATGGCGTTCATAAATGGTTTGAAATTCGAAATTTAAATTAAAATAGCGATCCAGCGGAGACTTAAGGACCTATCCGGTCGCCCAACTCCAAAACAGTACATTGTTTCTTTTCGTTTTCTGTCATCGTTTTTTTGAAGTAGGGCAAATTTTGAAATATGGCAATACACGATTTAAATAACTTCGATCGATAGAAAAAAATACAAACATAGCGATTTTTGACACTTTCAATTAATTTTATGACGAAAAATTATTTAAAGAACTTGATTTTGAAATTTACACGATATATTTTATCGCAAGCCAAGTAATCCATTTCAGAAAAAAATTATAAAATTACAATAATGTCTTACATTATTGTAATTTTATTTTATTACTAATTGTTATAATGGGCCGGCGCGCCTCAGTGCTCCAGCTCTCCATTGCGCACCGCAGTCCACCCCGAGACACTAAAACAACAATTCGTGCTGGGCCCTATCCCTTAAGTAACATCACTAAACAAGTTAAATGTTGTTTTTAATTAAACCACCTTGTCAAATATTTTCAAAATATTTACCTGTTATGAGTAGTACTACCCAGAAGTGTCCTAAGATTACTACATTCCAGTGTATGGTGTAGTCCATGATTACCCATGATCTTGAAATAGACATTTAGTGTGTATTTTTCCATTCAATTTTTGGCATCTGCTCCGTTCCGCAATTTGTTATATAACATTGCAGGTACTGACTAGACAAGGCTTCTAAGTAACTTGTACTAGCAACTCGATTGATTTATCGATCTACTGAAATTATAAGATTAAAGTCTATTCGATTAATTGGCTCCATAATTGAAGTGACCTACAGTTATCCTTTCTGGCTATACAACCGAATTAAAATACAAACATTTTCATCAAAATATCTTAAAGGTTTCTCCAAGTGTGTGACACTTGTATGAACACTCGTGCCATTATTCTTAGATTAGATTGCCTGTAAAAAAAATTATGTTGGAATACGATTAGGCCTCAGTCCATCTACTGTTGCTACCATTTGGAAAAACCAAGACGCGATTTCACAAGCGGAACTGCAGGAAGTGTCCTGAAAAAATTGGAAAGCCTAAATACGACGACTTAGATCAAGCAATTTTGGAATTATAGTTATTAAGTAGTTAAATTTGTTTGTTTTTTCTTTTCCCTATAAAGAAAATTCTCTATAATGAAAAAAGATACTCGGTCATTTGAAATTCGTTATAAAGATATTATACTGTATATGTAACTTAAATGTAACACTTTAATCGTTCATAGGCTATAGTCGTTTTCAAAAAATAGAAAAATATCTTAAATAAAGTGCATATTATGTTAAAAAGATGTTAAATACGTAAACGTTAAACCAGTTCACTGCCATCTTATTTCATAATTATATCTATATTATTTAGATTGTATTTTATACAGTTATCACGGGCTACAATTTGGTAACATTTCAGAGATTATTAAATCATTGATTTGGAACATATTAATGGATCTAATATCCAATGGTATATTGGTATTACGTAAAATCAGCAATACTAGTGAGTCACTGCCAAATATAGAGCATTGCTGGAGGCCAAAAGTAACACATGCAGGCATCATGCAGGAGATAACGGCTCTCTTTTAATACATTATGACAAAAGTAGATTTAAATGTCCATTGATGAACAAAACATATGAATGTTACCTTATTTATCTATGAAAGTTCTTTTTTGAGATGAAATATTTTTTCCAGAAATATTTTAATTTAAAAGTGTTTTATTAAAAAAAAAAGCGCGTGCGTACCAAGTACACATGACAGAAGTAAAACTTCTTTGTAAATTATTACTAAGGTCAAAACCCCAATAGATGATCATGATGATGATGATGATACTCCATCTATTTGTTTATCTATATTCACACAGTTTACATGCTGTATACGTGCTAATGATAATATAAATAAATAAAAAGATGCGTTTACTGCACAAGGTGTTATGCGACAGAATTTTCATCTAAATTTCATATATGTAACTACAAAACGAATACATCAACCAATAGCGTGTATTTTTTCTCGATCTCCCTTTCTCACTCTCTCTCAATCGCTCTCTCCCTTTTCATCGACAAAAACGCTGCACATCTTCGTGACGTTCCCTAAAAATTTAACCTGTGTCAGTCAACCTAAACAAGTGTCACATCAATAAAACACTTCTTCACTGTATTAAGATTTTGCTTTTGTTGTCCTCAGGTGGAGCAGTGTCGAGCAAATTGTTATGGGCGTGCGGTGAGAAGCAGAATATATCTACACAATGGAAGGCGAGAAACAGCAGAGTGCCGGTGGCGCAAACGCCGCGCCACAACACAGGAAGGGACACAGGTAAATTGATTGCTCAAGTACTCCTTTGTATGTAATTGTGAATGGAACTTATATGTAAAGAGCAGAAAGCTGACAATGTACTTATCCGCTGTCATGCCATTCACCGAGGTCTTGGGACTGTCTCAAAAAATACCTCCATTCTTAAAATGATACTAAATCGCGTAGCTTTTGTGGGTTTAAATGCCTTGAGTTTCGGTTTAAATTTAAGAAGTGTACGTGTGCACTTCAGAGTTATGCAGGTTGTATGACCTTTTAAGTCTCAAATTCTGCAAAGTTTGAACATGTTCCATTTTGATTACCGTATCACGCTCTAGCGATTGATTTTCCAATTTTCATGTTAATTGAGCGATGAATTTGAAAGTGTCTGAATAAGTTATCATTCCCGTTGCTAGTGCTGAAATATTTGATTGTATTTGCATAACGTTACTTACTTTTATGTATGTAATTTTAACCATGTTCTCATTATCTATGCGCACAATTTTGCACCTGTTGTAAATGTTATTTATTTGCACTTGTTATCTATTGTTTAATATTAGCAATTTAAATAAAAAATTACAAAGATTTACTATATTATGATCGTCAGCCATGTGTTTAAATTTTTAAACTTGACTTTTTAATTGTTTTTATTTACTTAAACGTTTAGCTACAGTAATAATATTAGTATGATTCATTTAGGGAGTGAGTATAATAGATAACGACAATTTCTGGGTAATTTTAACACCGTAATTCGATAAGATTTGACACACAGATATTGTATGGTTTGCGACACGTGTCCCACATTTACATCTAGGAGACTCACACCTATCGTACACACAATGCTTTAGTCATCACGTTTATCTCAGTACGCCATAAGAGCACGTTCCAAATACTCCGTTAAATGTGCGTACAGTTATAGTCGCCATCATTGTGTCGTGAGAAAGTGAAATCGCTAAATTGATGACGTCATCGCGGTCGCGAAAACTAACCGTGTTAGCATTGTTTTGTTTTAAGGAAGTTACGTTGTCTTGATTCGATATGACGGATTTATCAGAACAATTGAGATCTTTATTGCAGAGGTAGAAGAATTTTTCACACGACTAATTACTCACTGATATAATTGAATACCTGGTTTAAATAAATACTTCTTGATGGTATTTTAGGAGACAAGAATCAATGTACGCCATGACAGGCTTATACGCGGAGTCCGGTTGCACAGAGGGTGCAACCGACGCAGCCGGTCCCAGCGCCCCACCATCGCATCCCCCACGAGAATCTATCAAATGTCACAGCAGAAACCCATCAGCTGGTTTATGCGACAGGTATGCACTAAGATACTTACGTTTTATTTTGGAAACTGTTAGCTCGACCGTATTATACCTTAGTATCATGCTACTTTGGTATGATAATGTAATCACAAATATTAGATAAGCAAGTAACTAAAGTTGGAGCTTATTATCTATAGAAATATGATGTAAAATTTGTTTTTTCTAAAAAATGCAAATGATCTTGTTCAATTGTCTGCTCTGTCTTGGTCTCAGATTTAATCCGTTTTTTTCATAATTTTTATTTTATATACAAGTAGTGTCATAGACAGAAAGTCCATTGGTGCGCGGCCGAGCCTACAATCTCAGAAATGAGTCACACGCTGAAGCTGAGCCTATTATTAAAGATGTAAATTATAGTATAAAATAATTTAATACAAATATAATAAAGTCAATATTCTTGCAGAGATCGGGAACGAGAGAAAGAGAAAGAGAAGCCTCACCAGTTATTCCCAGAAATATTAGACATTCCTCATGACACACGAGACTGCGGTATCCTATCGTGGAGGCCGTTATTTATACAGAGATTCTCTAGTATTAAAGTAAGAGACGTAACGATATTTGTTAAATAAACAAATGACAGTGCTTATAACACGGATATTTTGCAGGTTTTCGTATTTTTCCTTTCGTTCCTGGTGACGCTTCAACAGGCGTTAAGCTCTGGGTACATCAATTCTGTGATTACAACAATAGAGAAACGTTTCGAGATACCTTCCAGCCTCTCTGGGCTCATTGCGAGCAGCTATGAGATTGGCAACGTCATCACTGTAATTTTTGTGTCATATTTGGGCAGTAGACGACATATTCCTGTGTGGATTGCAGTTGGTAAGTTGTTTTTTATTAATATATAATATTATAACTTTCTGTGATATTTTTAAAGTTTAGACTTAAATTACTTTTTGTTTTAATGTCCAAATAGTATCTCAGTGAAGACTTTTTAATAAAAAAAACTGTGCAATTTCATACAAAACTATCGTTGTTAAAGTTCAATAAAATTATCACAAGTATAACTTTGAAACGTTTATCCTATTTTTTTAGTTTTATATTTATTAAGATTCTACATTTCTCTAGTCCTTTAATGTTTAAGCACTTTAGGCGCTCGTTAAAACACGTATACGTTCGTTAGTTATCAACATAAGAGAATCATCATCTTCAAGACGTGATTTCCTTATGATCTGACCATGAATACTTGTAAACAAGCCATGTGTTTTAGGTGCCGTTATAATGGGTATTGGATCGCTGGTGTTTGTCGTTCCGCACTTTATAGCGGAAGTGAACAGCGAAATGCTGTCGAACAACAAATCAGAGGAAAACATCTGTCGGCCTGCCTTCCTGGAACAGGATATGGGAGGACTGGGAAGGTTGTCGCAAGGGCTCAGACCGAGCAATTTGAGACCCGACAATTGTATTAAGGTAAGTTTTATTTTTATTTACGAAGCATATATACAGATTTTTCTATTGTTAACAGAGATGTAATTTTTTTAAGATCAAGCTAATGAAAACTATTACTATAGCTAGAACAAACCTTTTTTTTTTTTCGATTTACTTAATCTATATTCGTCTCCTCCTTGAACTCAATTAATGTTAAAATACAAAGATTTACCAATAGTTTGGAAGGAAAATATAGACGATTTTACTTTTCGACTTTTAAAATAATAATTATTTTGCTGTTATGACGTGTGTTTTATCAATTTGTGACTCTCGACCCATTCATATCGACCCAGTGATAATGCGATTCATTCTCTTTGGAAATAAAAAAAAAATATTATATACAGACAGGCATAGTCCATTACATATAATAATAATAAATAAAACATTAAATTTTATTTTGTTTATAAAAAAAGACGTCATTTGCTATTGGGAACGTGTTTTTAAAATGATAAAAATTTTGGTAGTAAAATAAAACTTGAATTTTTTACTACGGATATAGTCTACAGCTATGCGTCGGTGTATGTACTGAGTTCTATATAGCAGTAACAAAAATAACAAATATAATTAATTTGTTTTGGCAATTATATATATGTTGTCGTACTTAATATAATGTTACGTATTACTTTGTTGAAAACAAAGAAAAGTCTCTTCTTCGTGACATCAATAGACCGGGACAAATATAAACATTAATTGATTTGTTATGAAACGAGGTCTTACCCGCTTACGTTGAAAAGAGTAAAGCGTAGTTTAAAAAAGCTCTGGTTCACAGCTGGCGGATTGCGGATTTGTTTTATAACATATGAATTGTATACAATTCTCTCTCAAAATACTCTCACCGCATTGAAATAGGTTTCGTTTTATTCGTTTAAGGATACGGCGATTGATTATTGGAATTGATTTGTCTAATGCAAAAAATATAAATTAAAAAAATAAACATACGCAAAATGAGTTAATAATAATAGTAGTTTCTTGTATCGGAGACCAAAACTCTTTTTGGGTCACAGAGTGAGGATAAATAATAAAAATATTTCCAAGATTATTTTTGTTATGATTTTGCTTATCTTGCCGATACCGCGTACAAATTATTTGAAGAGGTCTATTAAGTATGAGGATGTGAAATAATTTAATAAATAACCATCTAAAATAAGAAATATTAGTGTTTAAAAAATTAAAATAGCATTAAATATACACATCAAAATGATCTAAGTTTAGGACGGATGTCTGATAGTTATTAATATTCTATTTTTTTTTTTGTTTTTCTCTAGAGTAAGATATATATTATATACAGAATGTATATATATTATATACAGAATGTATATATATTATATACATTCTGGTTATGCACTTCTTGCATTCATCATTTCTATTTTTTTTTCTTACTGGGGTTGCCTGGAAGAGATCGCTTGTTATCGATAAGGCCGACCGTTGCATTCCCTTGTAATTTTTATGTATTGTGTCATTTGTGTTTCTTTGCAACGAAGTGTAAATAAATAAATAAAAATAAAAAATTTGTAATGAGTATTCAAGTTCTTAAAACTTAATGTATCTGACTATGCAAAGCACGGTTCACTATAGGGCACGCCTTTATTTAAATATTTTAAAGGGCTAGTCGTAATTGCATCGACCAGTGTTGGTCTAATGGCTTTACGTTCGACTTTCATCCCTGAGGTAGTAGGTTTGACCGGCTGTGCACCAAGTTCATTAACTTGTATGGAAGGAATACATCGTGAGTAAACCATACTTAGATGGCGTGTGTCAGGCACAGACTAATCAACTACTTGAGTATAAACATTTATTTCTTTAACTACACTGAATAATTAACCGATTAATATCTACGTGTTATGACTTGATCGAATCCAATTTTAAATATTACGTAGGTAGAGTAAAAAGAATTTGCTATTAATTACTAAATTAAGTAATTTACGTGAGCCAATGATGTTACTTGTGTAATGTTTTAATAAAATACCAATTATTGTTACTAGACGATTTACATTTTAGGATTGGATTATCATCATATATTCCATGTTATCTTATTAAATAAATTTAATGCATATGTTGGTGGATCTTCCAGTCCTCTTTTTCATTACTACTAAATCAGTCCATTAAAACGTTTTAAACTAGCAGCTATGTATCTCTTTTCATTACATTGTAAACACAATTCGACGCTAAGAGACAAAACATCACAGTAACCGTGCAACAACCGCGATAGAGCTATTTAAGGGCGATATAAAACTGCTCCTACAAAATGTCTCCTATGACCGCCAATACAGACGTTTAATTTTATTGCATAGTGTGAAATATATAACAGATAACGGTCATTTAATGATACAATTGTACTAATAGTGGTGGAATTGCCGCTAATTGAATCGTAAATGCATCGAGAACCGAGCTTTAAGTTGCAGATGAATTTAAAACGTAACCATAATGAGTTGGTGATTGAAAGGAATTAAATAGTAGGGCTGTATGTAAATTAGTAATTTAATCTCAGTCTACGCCATTGTGAAGTTACTTAGTACTCTATTTTCCTTTATAAAATATTAATTCAAGTAACTATGTCCCTTAGGTGGGGCAGAGGGCAAATCTGAATGTTTACATTGACCCTTTATCCATACTTTCAATATTTATTTATAAAACTTTTACGATATTTTGTGATGGACCCACAAAATATAATAAAAATCACGTGATGCTTTTCATATTATGTTTTTATTATAAGCCTTGGACTAAGAACCCTTTTGTTCACATTTTTTTAATTAAAGTATTCTTCACAGAGTTCACCGAGCACATTCGGACCGGTGATGGTGTTCATCGTCGCACAAGTGTTATTGGGATGTGGGGGTTCACCCCTTCTCACACTCGGCACCACGTATGTGGACGACCACGTAAGACCAGAGTCCTCCAGTATGTATATAGGTAAGTTATTCAGCAATATACAAAATGTAAAATTGTTTGGTAAATAAAACCTCCATTTGTTTCAATAAACAATAATAATCAAACGTCTAATGGCAAACAGTTTAACCAATTTCTTAATGACACTGGAAGAAACGCTAGTGCTCATAGATTATATTATGTATAAGGTTAACCACAGTGAATATTGTATATAGAAGGTAATGTTAGTTTTGAGTCAAATAAAGTAATGTTTATTATTATTATTATTAAATTGTTACGGCTTTCATACTCCGGTTGTGTTCTATATGCGCGATTAACACTAGCTCGTACGATGAAGCGTAAGGAATCTGAAGTCTGAACCGATTGTTTGTGACGTCGTGGTCGCTCAGACGACCGATCACCTTACCTTACCACCTTAAAGAAACAATAGCAATCTAACACCCATGCAGTGTTGTACTGCTAATGCATTATTAATGTTCTAAATCCTAATCATGTTGTTCTACGATACCTATAGGTATTCCGTATAATTATGAATCGTATTTTACATAGACCACGAAAGAAAACGGAAGACATTAGTTTCCATAACCAAAAGTAAGATGTACTTTCATCCTATGACTTTAAATATAATTATTATTTGATCAGATCGAATTGATTAGATCATTTTACATAATATACTTATGAAAGTATATGTGCAGTATATACTTATTACTACAGTAAAAATGTGTTATAATGACATTGAAGCGACTACTCATATTTGGTCGTAAAAACCGATAGTCGTTACGTTGTTATTAAGTACCTAATACAATAGAATTCAGTCGGTACCTTTGAATTTCATCAATACAACCGGTATGTTGGTCTAAACGATGTTGTCGTAAACGCTTTTGTCTGTATAAGTAATACGAAAACGCCAGAGATTTTACCATATATGCTAAATTGTCAGTCGTGCAATATTAATTTATTTCTCCATCACCGTGACTCGCAATTAGCATTTATCTATAGGAAGCTGTGATTGTTTCGGTATAACAAAGCAATGACCTTTCGATACCTCTCCAATCCCGTTAAATATTTGTTTCATCAGTAAATGGTATGTTTGGACAATATCTATATATTGAAAAGAATCGAAGAAATCTATGTTTGTGTAATATGTAAGGCGTAAATTCTTAAACGAATGATTCAAAATTATTTTACCATTAGAATGCTGAGTAAAATAGGCATATTAATTTCCAAAAATTCTAATAAATGTCTAGCCCTGCAAAACCGTAACAAGTTGTAATGAACAATCATGTAACTAAGAGTATGTGAGTAAAGACGCTGTATTTATTATCGATAAAATGTAATTCTAAATAATGCAATAGTAAATTTATATTTCACGCTTATAGAAATCTGTTTTCTTCAACATCTTATTCAAGTCGCCGGAACTCCATCAAAACGTAATCATCCATAGCATTTAATTAAAAAAAATTGTAAACAGTATTATAGGTATAATCGAACTAACCTTTATACAGAAATCCAGAGATTCCTTTTCGTATATAAACATATAATTCTTATCTACCATTTGAAAAAGGTATATGTTTTGCCAAGACCACGTCTAAGCTAATTTAATAGTTAGGGCTTCTCTAACTAATGGCCATGAAGGAGTTTATTATAATTCTTCAACGTAAACCATTTTCTTAACATGAAAAATAAATTCTATAATAGTCTTGCTTTCACATGATTTATGACCCGTCACAGTTTCAACAAAGAAAGTGCTTATACCCTCAATTGCTCTTATCGAAAATAGCACTATTCACGTATTATTCAACGTTTGATAAGGTTTTAATAGTATTTAACAAAACCTTTGTTTTATGACAGTAAAAGCCTCTATCGACCTTCCCGTAAATATTTATTGTAATATCGAACGGTGCGTTGTAACCACACGATGTCTCATAAGCGAGGTGTACGGCATACGGCTTAGTTCAACGAACCCCTACACCCAGACGTGACTTTGCTCTGTTACCGTTTTTATTACCAAGTACAATTCCCATCTAAATAAATAGCTGAAAGGTTATACTTTCCCCAAGTAGAGATATTTTTAATTAAAAGTAAGTAAGGGGAATGATCTCCTGTTAAATTTGAGCACGTGGCGTACGTTGCTGTGACTTTGATGTACTTTTTTTACTCAAATAGGATTAATAAAAGAAAAGACCGGTTTATGCCTGCAAAAACCAATATCATTTTTCGGCTCCAAAACTTATTATGCCTAACGTCAAACGATTTTGGGGATTAATGGGGGAAATATCGGCCGTGCCATCGTTCATATAGGAAAAGCCATGAAACTAATTGCTCATCCGTATGCAGTTTAGGAATTTCCGAATGCAAGGGTAAAAATAGATCAATAGTGCATAATTAATTAGTATAATGTAATAGCCGCGAATCGAAATATCGCTAAATGTAATACATATATTGAAACACTGTCCGTTGCTCATAATTAAATAGAACATCGCTAATTGAATTATTTTGAGGTTCATGTATTTCTCAATATATCTTCTCCGTGTTGTTTTAAAAATAAATTATGGTTTTCACCAGTTTTCAAGATTCCCTGAATGGCTAAAATTTGAGTTTGGATTCAAATTAATATTGGTTTTGGAGCTAGCATGTAATTGGGTATTATGTTGTATGTATTAGTTATGGCGCAATACACTCGAACAACCCAACCCCAGGATTCGATTAGGAAACCTTGACCCACCGCTTACCCTGTTATTTAAAAAATAATTCCGTCATGTGGACACAATTCGCTTATGTAATTTTTCATTGACAATGCGATGTTTGTGTTTACAAGAAGTCTTCTATTTCATTATGCTCTATGTGCACATAGAAGGTGCACCTTTGCACTTTATTTATAGTGGTGCGAAGTGTAACCCAGCTTATGTGGCGTATCAATAGGATTTAGTTTATAAATCTAGATATAAGATTAATTACCCGTATTTATGATACAAGGTGCATCATGGCTGACATACCTGGCATTGTGCAAACACAAAGAGCTAATGATCGTTTTTTACTTTTAATTTTGGGCTTCGGTTTCGAAAAAGAAACTTTATGAAAGGCCTCAAAGGATGTCGAATGAGTCATTTTAATGAATCATCTCCAATAACAGTATCGTAGTGCTTAAAAAAAGGTTTTATCCGACATCTTGATCGAATGACCCTACGTAGTACGTCAAGTATTTCTCGTTGGTAACTTATATCGCGAGAGCCTCTCATATAGCCTTCAGACGTAACCACTCTCTTTGCTTCTATAATTTAATGTCAAGTATTGTCATGACATTTGATTCGGAGACCTTCTCGAAATAATCTCTTGAGAGTTAAAGGTTAAATTTTTTATACCTAAAATTTGTTTCATATAAGGAGATACAAATACTTACGACTAATATAAGCGAAAACTTTACGAAGTAAGACCGTGAAACGAAGAATGACCTAGTTTGGAACCGCAATGACGGAGCGATGCGTCGAGACATGTACCTACTGTGCCCTTATTATTCGAAAGTAAACACGAGCCATGCTCTTGCTAAACGTTTCTGTTTAGATGTCTTTTATATATAACAAAACGATTAAAATTAAATAGGAAATACATTTTAAGTCATCATCTGGCATTTAGGTTATAAATTATAATGCATTTAAAGTGAATGAAGATAAAAGAATCTCAATATGTATCAAATAAATGATCTGCACTATACATAACGTAACAATTACGTAATATACTTACGTAAGCGAATATTGTGAAACGTGCTAATCCCGGTTATATATTAATTAAATATGTATAACATAGCAAATCTCTTTATCATAAAGATTATGTATTTCGTTTTCAAGAAACTAAACCAACGATGCGAAAAGTAGGTGCCATTTTAATATGCAAACACTTATTCGGAAATACAAGTATGTTTATGGAAGTACAAGGCTTAAGAATATTTTAAAATTAATTATTTTTTAATATATCAAGGCATAAAGATGAATTAAGCTACCGCAAGGTACATAGCGAGCTAGAAAGTAAGAAATCATCTAAGCATTATTTTGGAGCTTTTAAAGTTGTATTGTGTTTTCAGGTTGTATGTACAGTATGGGCGCTTTTGGCCCGGTCTTGGGCTTTTTACTTGGTGCTTATCTTCTTTCTTTTCACATGGACTCCCTCTCTGGTGGACCTACAGTAGGTAAGAAATCGTTAAGTGAAGTCTAAAGATTTACGTAAATAAATTGTTAGTATGAATATTAAATAAAATGTGATGTGTTTATCCGTATCGTACGTATTAGGAACTGTTTAAATGGTGTCATTTAAAATGTCAGATGCTTTATTTGATTTCTCGGTATATGTCAATCTAATTATATTACCTTGAATTTGTTAGTTTATTCCTGGTGCTTTAAAAAATACCGTATAGTTGGTTTAAATAATAGCCTTGAAATAAAGCGTAACTTATTAATTAACCAACAGGAACTCCAAAACTATATCTTTATATGGTTGCGTGACACACGCGTTTAATTAATTATAAACTGTCATTACTAATACCATTCTTCTAATTACATTCATATAGTTTTAAAGCATACAATTTAAAATTTGCATAAGTTATAGTGTTCTATCTATTAACCGTCTTATTGATTTCACGTTTTGAATGGGCAATTAAGATAATATATTCGTGCGTGCGTCCTAAACAAAACATCATAACGCCATCTATGGCTCAGACTCAAAGTCCGACGTCATAGTATAGAATTTTTGCTTATATTAATTCAATAATCTATTTGATTGACGCAAGTTCTTACAAAACAATTTTAGAGAGTAAAACTCGGAGTGAGACTTAATTAAAAACAATAGTTTCCTATTCATTTCAGATCCCACTGACCATAGATGGGTAGGAATGTGGTGGGGTGGATTTCTACTCGGTGGTCTTTTACTTATCCTTATAGCCATACCATTCTTCTCCTTCCCCAAAGTGTTGGTACATGAAAAGGAGAAAATAAGACTGGTGGAAAAAGCAGCTGCCGCCAGTGGGTCCGGTACATCTAAACCGCCACCTAAACCTCAGAGTGGTATCAAGGATTCTGGATATGGCAAAGATATAAAAGGTAAACTCTTGCCCATTTGTAATAGACGTTAATATCCATACATAATTACAAAAAGTATTTTTATACATTCGAGTAATTAAAAATTATCAATATCATAAAAGGAAAAATGTGTCTGCCCCTAACCGCGATGTAAGCTTATCTTCAATATATGTGTACATAACAGTTTTCCTTGATCCATTACATTTAACAATTAGAATATAAGAATAATGTTTGAAATAATTTTAAAAACACTGAAATAAATTCTATGTCTAATCTACCTTTTAAAAACTTAGTTCGTCGAATTTTATATTTTACATAATATATGATACTAGCGGATCCGACAGACGTTGTCCTGTCTACACGTCTTTAATTTCAAAATTTCAATTTTTAATAAGCCATTTTGATGAAAATTATTATTCAAATGTTATGACAATATCTAACGATCCAGCACATGGTCACACACGATATAACACAATGTTAACAAAACTTTTTATAAATTTCGGGACAGACTAAAATTAAAATTCGAATATTATTTAAAATTTGACACTGCGATGGTAGCGCCGTCTGTCGGATCCAATGTAAAACATTCTAAAATCAATCAATCAACAACTAATAAATTGAAAATTAATTAAAAAAACATTGTCCAGCGGACAAAATTGTGATTCTAAACCATTCCCAGATCCGCTTGAACACATACAAAAAATTTCGTCTAAATCGGTCCAGCCGTTTAGGAGGAGTTCAGTCACATACACACGCACACAAGAAATATATATATTAAGATTTTTTATCGGTAATCTATACGCATGATTGGTTTTAGTGTTGGCACTCGCCACTAACACTTTTTGTTTAGGTTTTTACTACGTTTTTTTACCGTAAACGACCGTGAACATTGTTAGTCCTAATTCTTGTGTAAATTAAGTTTTATTGATTTCTAAATACAGTAGCAACTGCGTGCCAATTGAATTAATATTATTGGTTATTTTAAGTTTATATGCCTGATAAGGTATTCTTTTTTTTTTAATTTAGTCTCATTAGAATTAAGAAGATAATTGAGCTAAGATTCTACCTTTACCGTGTGGTCCTTGGCCCACTTCCACTTCCAGGCATATAAAATTGGCGCATTGTATATTTATATGTACCTCAACAAAAATATACGATATTTTCTGGAACTGTCTGTCTGCGTTTGTTTCTTGGACATGAGCGCCTGAGATGATGATTGCAAATCTATATTTATGTTGAGATTTTGACTTGCCGATATATTGCTTTTTAGTATGCGTTTTCCTTTTCCCACTGAAAATGTACGCTTTCTCATTAGATATTCCTGTGTCAATGTGGCGTCTTCTCAAGAATCCCGTCTACGTGGTGACGTGTTTAGGCGCCTGCATGGAGCTGATGATTGTATCTGGATTTGTCGTATTTCTGCCCAAGTATTTGGAGACTCAATTCAGTCTGGGAAAGAGTCAAGCCAGCATGTTCACAGGTATACTTAAAATAGATCTGAGTTCTGACACAATCAAGATATAAATGTCTGAGAAAAAGAGCATTAACTATTAATAATAATAAATACGTTTATTTTGAAACATAAGATCATCATGGTATCACTAGTATCTAATGCATTTGCTTGAACAACTGGATTATTTTAAAGAGAACTTTGACATCCATTATAATTATTTAAGTTTAAAGTCGAATTTTAAAATATTGGTCTAAAATATTATCAGAAAAAAACAAATAAAAATATCCGCGGTAGGACTTCATTCTTGAATTATTGATATTATTATTTAAGTATATAAGGAAAGGAACGGAAATATTCTAGATAATATCATGACAATTTATTTAACCTGTGGCATCGTCGTGCGGTAACATCAGAAAGGACTCTTGGTACATTTATACACTATGTTCACCTGAACCTTTTAAGTCCTAAGTCTTTTGTATCCACTTTTAAAATAACCTAACCGTACCAACCGTACAGAGCTAATGTTAGACGTCTAGATTTTGAATCTAAAAACTAATTATTTTAATTTCGAAGCACAGAATACTGATGGTAGTTTAAAAAGGAGGAGTTTTAATCGTACGCTTGTTATCCTACAGGATCTGTGGCCATCCCAGGAGCCTGTATCGGCATTTTCATGGGAGGTTGCCTTCTGAAACGTCTGGAGCTTCGACCGAAGGGTGCGGTTCAATTCGTCCTGATATCAAACACTATATGTCTCTCGTGCTATGCTTTACTATTCTTTCTGGGATGCGATAACATCAAGATGGCTGGAACAACTATACCTTATACGAACCATAGGTAAGTTTTTTTATTAATGAAATTATCTTCTAGTGTTTATTTTATTAATTTCATTGATATTGTTATAAAATTCAATAGACTAAGGTTTTTAGTCGAATGTAGTATGCGTTGTAGTGTTCGTAACACTACAACGTTGTTTTCAACCACTTACACAAAAAATAACTAAAATGCAGTAGTGATTAACGATAAATATTAAAATTAATCAAAAATATTTTATTTAAATAAATACAATATTAGTAAATACTATCACCGTCGTATATGAAATTGATTTAAAACACTAAAATATTATTTATTTATTCACACTGTTCAATTGTACTGTTACGAAACACGTGTTCTAAATATAAAAATACTAGAATATACAACTTGAACATAGTTATCGATTTCCATGCCACCTAGACCTAACTTTACGATGTCGAATTTAGGTGTTGGTGTGCGCGCGCATCATAAAAATTCGCTCTCATCATTTTGCTCCATCGCGCCAAAAGAAGTATAACTTCAAAAATTGGCTGGCTTTTTTATAAAAAAACGGGGAGACTCACGGTGGACTTAAATTTTAAACATATTTGAAAACTTATAGCCATATATTCTATTATCTATGTAGCATTCTAATTGTGAAAGCATTTTTAAACCGGTCCATTTTTTGAGTTTATTCGTAACAAAAATACAAATCTCTCTTCTTCAAATTATATATTTATCTTGCAGCAATCTAGAGCCGTTTAAAGTGAATCTGACGGCTGCGTGCAACTTCAACTGTTTGTGTACCGAAACTGACATGGAGCCAGTGTGTGGGAACAATGGGCTCACATACTTCTCTCCTTGTCACGCCGGATGTGCCGCTTTCTCTTCCTCGAGATCTAACTTTACAAACTGCGCTTGTGAGTAAAATTTTTCCAAAATTTAAAATATTAACAAAGTTTAATTTTTACTTTTACCTGTCAAGAAATACATAATATTTATATTTTTGTCATAACATCTTTAAGTGCGATATATTTTTAACTAGCTACCCGCCCCGGCTTCGCACAGGTGCAATGCTGATACTAAATACACTACAGAAAATCTGTGAACGTTGTATATAAAAATGTGGGTTATCCATAAGATCCATCACATATACCACTTTTCTGTAGACCTTTTCAATGTGTACAATACTTAGTACATTATTTTGATAAAACTCGTAGGGTTTGCAATGTAAGCGGAAAAAATGTAATTATTTGACGTATAGTTTATTAATAAAATTAATCTTGAAGACAAATATCTTTAGTAAAAGACACTGGTTTACGTCGTAGGTGTACATGAAAACAGTCGGGATGCAATGGGCGTGGCCTCTGTAGTGGGCGGGGCATCCGCCGCGGCCTTAACTGCGGGTGCGCACGAGTACAGCGAAGTCACGGTGGTGCCTGTTGCCACGGCTGGCGCTTGCAATCCGCCATGCACCACAATCTTTCCCTTCTTGGTGCTGCTCTTCTTCATGACTTTTGTAGTCGCTGTAACCCAGATGCCTCTACTTATGATCGTGCTAAGGTAAGCTCCTTCTGTGTTAATTTTTTTTTTATCAAACAGGACCCCTATTGACACTTTGTCCAGCTACGTTGCAAGCCTTTGGTACGCACTTGTAGGACCTTAATTCACGTTTAATTTAATTATTTTACATATACACTACATACATTTTATGTATTATTTTGAAATTTAAGAATGAAATATAAACAAAGTATATATTACTATTGAAAATAATATTCCTTGCTCGTGTGCGACTCTCAACAATCTGGCGTATATGAAAACAAACGTTCTGTTCAGAACACAATCAAACCTGCCCACGTAGTGATCTCTGTCACTGTCATTTGTATATCCACAGATCAGTAAGCGAAGAAGAGCGTTCGTTCGCGCTGGGCATGCAGTTTGTGATATTCCGTGTGTTCGGTTACATCCCGGCACCTATAGTGTTCGGCAACCTTATTGACTCGACGTGTCTTCTGTGGAAGCAAACCTGCAGTGGCGTCAACGGAGGCCGTTGTCTTCTCTATGACATCGAACAGTTTCGATACAGGTATTCTTTAGTTATGTATAAACGACTAACTTTTAATTTTGTTTTTTGCGTGCATACTAGCTTTGTCTTTTTGTTAAAGAAGATTTGTTTAATTAGAATATACGGGAAATTTCTTCTGGATAAACTCTGAGATCTCTCAAAATGTGAGTGATTAGACCACTTATTTAATGCCTGTCGATTACAAGTGCCTTTGAGTTTTGTAGTTGTAGTGTGTAGTTTGAGAGTTGGCACCTTTGAGACCTTTGGCGTGCTCTATGACTTACAATAAATACATTTGTGTCTTATTTGTTAAATAAATAGAAAATTTAAAAAAAAAACTTTGATCCCTGTGGCAATGTACCTTTGGTTGTAGCAGCATTTCATCACTGTATAGCGATATTTATTTGTTGAGCGAGCACCAACTCTGGCGTCACCTGGCGGCGGAAGGTGCCAACTTCAACCTTGAATTAGTGTTAAAATATTTTGTAACCATAAATGTCCCAATTTGTGTGCGGTTGGTCAAATTGTTTCACGATTCGTGTTTCTATTGTCATGAAAATAAGTTGAAGTTATTTTTTCTTTACCGATGTATGATTGTCTTGGCCTAAATAATTGATGTGGATAATAGACATAAAATGTGTATTACAGATACGTAGGACTCTGCGGAGGCATCAAGATAGTGGCGTTGGGGATATTTATGGTAGACTGGTGGTTGGTCAGACGCCGCCGTCATCTTGAGAATGTCCCACCCCTTGACCACAAGGACATTGCTGGCTCCATCATCAGCCTCGACAAATGTAAGTCTCATCGAAATCATTTATTTATTACCGATTCGTGTTGTTACGCAAATAGAAAATATGATCCAAGCAATGAATAAATACTAAAAAAGTGTTTTGTATCTGGTTTTACTCTTTTAATCGTTTTTTATAAATGTTCTAAGTATACAAGACTAGACTAGTGTTTAAAAATTCCAAATTTATAAGTTCACTATATGTGTTTAATAGTTCTCATATATTTTATAAAATAAAATCCAATTTCAGTGTTCGAAGAACTGCCATCAGCGGATAACGCGAGTGGCTTCAGGTCTGGGTTGACCACCGGCCCTAGTTCCGCGATCACATCTCCAATGGACCCAGATATTCAACCAGAACATCACGGCACCAAACTACAGCGGACAGATTCCCAGTACTCGCAGGATTCCCAACCTCGCACGATCGGAAAGAACTCAAGAGTTCTGGTAGCTTCACGTCATCTGCGCAACGACTCCAAAACAATACAGCTGGAGCCCCGCGGGAGGCAACACTCCTTGGATGAACCTGAACGATCTCGCCCCGTCAGAAGCGACTCGAAACATTCCCGGGATGCTTTCCCGCGCTCAACGTCACGTGACTTCAGCGGACACTCGAGGAACAGCTCCCGTGACTTCAAAGTCCACTCCCGAGGGGACTCCCGAGATCTAAGCCTGGAACAGCTCAAGCAGCTGGCACTTAAGAGCATGGAGAGTCTCGACCTCACTGTTCTGCCGCTGAGCAAATGTACAGACGAAGAGAGCAAACGCCTCATCGAAAGTGCGGGTGTTCTACGCCATAGACGGACCAACTCGAAAGATTTGAAACCACCGGAGACGAAACACAAGCGGACATCGTCCCATCACATCACAATGGAGCCAAACGAGCTCAGTCTTCAGATACAAAAAGGTCGTAGTGCCGACCAGCTCTCGGTGCCATCCAATCCGCAAGTTTGAGATGTCCTTAGGTATGAGGAAGTGATAGGTGATGGGCTAATGTGCTGAGTGAAAAGCATCTGCTCCAACCTCCACAGGGAATCTCAAGACGGAGTATTTTCGTGGCGACAAAAAAAACTTTAGTGAAATTTTAAAGACTAAATTCGAAAGTGAGTGATAACTAGAGTAAATAATTTCTATATTCTTCACTATTACATTGTTAATTGATGAATGAATAAATGAGAAGACTGTACAAATTATTTCATCTAATAGCTTAAACAATGCAAGTGATTGAAAACCATATCTTAGTAGATATTAGGCTTACCATTCAAACTTGCTTTTGGCAGTTCTGTAGTGCCGATCGTAGGTACATTTAATCTAAAGCATCTTTTATTTTGTATTCACTTTAGGAAAATTTTAGTGCAATCTATGAATATGTAAATTTCATAATGATAATTATTTCAGGTTAAAGTAGTAAATTTAATAGATAATGTTATTACATTCAAAATTACTATTTGTACTTAATTGTCTTAAGCAATAATTTCATTTCAGTGTGATAGCAGATTATATATATTTATATTTTGACATGTCCCAGAAAATTATTCACAAATTACATATATTTACACTATAACAGAAATATTAATAACACAAGGCCTTAATACAAAAAACGAAGATATTCAAAATGTTGGATGCCCTTATTAAAATATCTGGTTCAATTAAAATCTTTAGAAAGTACAAAGTAAAGTAATTATGTCAAATTCTTAAGATAATGTCGTTTCTTTATTTTATATAGATTTTGTTAAAATAGACAATTTAATTATAAGAAAGAATAAAGTGCATCCAACTACTCGGCGGCGCACTTTTATTATACACTAATGATAACCTTTTAGTACATAATATCCTGCACAAAATAAGACCTTTTCAATATAAGATAGTAAATGTTTTGTTTGTTAGACATTCCTATAAAATATATTTCCTTAGTGATCAATAAATTTTTAAAAATACTAGAGTAGAATATAGAACACCAATACTATTATTTTGGATTTCAAATTATCTAAGTGATTGAAATATTTACGTCATGCGCATATAGAAATTGTTTTATCAGAATTATGTCTAAATTTTGTTTCAATTAATACAAAAATCTGAAGAAAAGGAAAACAGAAATGTAAAAATTTAGGTAGTTAAACTCCAATTAAGATAATCACTTCCAATTTATAATATCTTTGAGTGATTCATAGTATTCTCGTATTGATAGTGATCGTGATGTTGATAAGTGAGAAAGGAAATTTTTTTGTTTTATATATATACTTCTTACAAACTTAGTAGCAGTTTTTCTGTCTGTTCTCACATTGGGAGTTGTTATATATTACAAATACTAATTTTATGTCCAAATCTACTTGATTTCAAAACACTGGGGCAATTTAAAAAATATTAAAATCTAAAATAACTTTTGTTTCATATATTCATGTTTTGTTATTATTTACTTATTGGAATTTATAATTATCTGTCAATTTATGGGCTGAAATTTAAAATTATAGACTTTAATTACTATCATAGTGATCCACATTATTTTAGTATATTTTTTTTAATGTATCACAGAGATTAGTGAAAAGACAATTGTGTATGTGTAAATTTTGTCTTAGTGTAATTATTAATTTTAAGAGAGTCATAGTTTGATATGAATAATGTGTTTATCTAAAAATGCCTTACAATAGCCTTAAGACTTGATACTGATTTAGCTGTACTGTTGTCACATCAATCACCAACATTATTGTTTGGTATTGATATCTAAACTAATTTGTTGCATTTAGTGATAAATAAAAATTGCATACATATTTTAAACTGGATTTTTATTTTCAATTTTTATTATATGTCAAATAAATTGTTACTCTGGATTCAGCTCTTCATCCATATCACCTATGGAATACTCAAATTTAATAATGAGTTATTAATTTTATTAATATACAAATGGGTAAAATCTAGAGATATAAAACAAAATATCACAAAAATCTAATTAATAAAGTCAGAAATTACATTCGGGTATTATGCACAAACTCTCCTTGCAATTTTGCCAAGATAAATTAACTTTTTCATTTATATGAAAATACTTAATACTAAAAACTACTTAAAACAAATATGGATGATATTTTGTAACTAGTAAAGTACCTTAATTCTATAAGGGATGTATCAATAAAAGGTATTCAATTGGATTTAGTTTTTACTAACTACTATACAATATACATTTACAAAATAATATAATCATAGTTAATATATAACATTGATGCTTAAATCTACACTATTCTCAAATTTAAACTAATCTAACTCACCACATTCCGCAATTACCACTTTTTTAGAGGGCCTTCCATTCTTGGAACCCAAGCCTTCCATTTTTCTCACAACATCCATTCCTTCAATTACTGAACCAAAAACAACATGTTTCCTGTCAAGCCATGGTGTAGCATCAGTAGTAATAAAGAACTGCGATCCATTAGTGTTGGGGCCAGCATTAGCCATTGATAGAATTCCAGCACCAGTGTGTTTTAGTTTGAAGTTCTCATCAGGAAACATCCGGCCGTAAATAGATTTTCCTCCAGTGCCATTATGGTTTGTAAAATCTCCACCTTGGCACATGAACGCAGGAATAATTCTGTGAAATGATGATCCTTTATAACCAAACCCTTTTTCACCAGTACACAATGCTCTAAAGTTTTCAGCAGTTTTGGGAACTACATCAGAATTTAGTTTCATAACTATGCGGCCTAACGGTTCACCATCGGCTGTCACATCGAAATATACATTTTTATCCGCTTGTGTTGAAGCCAAACGCATTGCAGCCGCTGAATACACGGTTCCATTTATAAAAGCTCTGCGTAGCATTGCAGAGACTGACATGTTGGATCTTTTTGGTACAAGCACCAAAAACCCAGTATGAGACAAATAGCTCTAGCTTAAATTATTAACTATTACTGTATAAGCTAAGGAGCTAGACTAATTTTAATTTGTAACCTCAAACTTGCGATGCAGACTGCAGAGTGCCAGTTGACAGATCCTACAATTTACTATTTAGTTTTAGGGATAGGACACAAAAAATCGATACTTTGTGATATCAATTCGATACTGATTCTTATAGATTCTAACGGATACTCAATGATAAAGAGACAACACATACGTTTCATTGTTAATTGTAGAGAAGAATTTCTACTTAGATCCGGATATTTTATTGTATTCAACTTCGTTCAAAGTTTATGCATTATTGTTTTTATAAAAATAAATCTATGCGTGACTTAAGTTTTCCTTAAATATCATGAAAACAGATTCATTAGAAGCATAGGTTTCAAAATCGGAAAGATTCTCGGAATTACTAAAACAAGGTCGGATTGATCATCCCTAGACGATAACAAATAAGTCCAACAATAACTCGTTGTAATCTCTATATTGTAATTTTTAATATTATCTTGTAGATTTTAAATAGGATACCCAATACTTACACACGTGAATTACACATAGTTTATGAAGATATTATAAAGTATAAATCCAATCGCATTTTTCACCGTTGCCGTATATTTTTCTGAATGTTAATAAAAACGTATATAATTTAATATATAAATAACTTAATAAAATTTTTACTACTAAGTTGTTCATATCTTTTTTATAGTTTCATCATGTATTGTGTAAAATCTTTAATTACTCATATAGGACACATGAACTTAAAAAACCTTATGATAAAACCTAGAGTTATAAAACGAAACTTTATTAAAATATCTCGTAGTTACTCATCAAAACTTGTTGAAGATGAGGATGATACAGGTATAATATTTATTTTTTCTAATGTTTTTTATCTAATTTGGCAAATTTGCTAATAATTTAATACTTTCAAGTTTAACCTCACTTTCCTTACTTTTCTAGAAAATATTGTTCATGATATATGTAAAGGGGATCCTGAAAAAGAGAAGAAATTAAGAGTGTTGATGTTGGAAGTAGAAGTAATGAGGCAAGATGGAAGAACAGCCCCAGATAGAATGAATACATCCAATTGGGAATATTTATTAGAACTTAAGTCTCGAAATCAAAGAGCCAGCTATCTGACTTACTTATGGAAAAATGAAATGTCAAAAATAAATCAAAAAGTATGATTATTACTTTATATACTTTTACTTATCTAGCAATAATACTATGTTAAAAATTATGTTTGTGTGTATGACTTTTTAAAATATTTAAGGCCCGGAAAGAAGCTAGAAGAAAAGAGTTGGATGAAATGGATGAAGTAGAAGCTAAAGAATTTCCAGATGACTTATTGTATGGTATAAAACATCTATCTCTTTTTCTACGCATTCGAGACCAATCAATAAATAATTTTGATAATTATAGGTAATTATTAAATTGTTGCATTAATGTATACATTAAAAATCAGAAATGTTTATACTGCCATGTTGGTATATCAACAGCAGCTTCACATTACATCAGGTGGTGGATATATAATTATGTATTTAGGCTGGAATAAAAATACATCTAAGATGTGTGTGTTTTTAAATTGTTTTTCTCGATATTATTAAACATCATATTTACCATAAATAATATTTCCAGAGCTCTTCAAGCATTGACGTATGGTCAATCAGTAATAATCGATTGTTCATATGAAGAGCACATGGTTAATAGAGAAATATTAAACGCTGCCAAACAATTGACCTATGTATTTGGTGATAATAGGTTGCATAAAGAACCCTTTAATGTAGTTTTATGCAATGTTAATAAAGAAGGAAAATTTATGGAACAATTTAGGAAAAATGTACCTTCTTTGGAAGAACCCTGGTTTCCATTAAATATTCATACTACATCTTATTTGGACTTATTTCCAAAAGAAAAATTAGTTTACCTGACACCTCACTGCAGAGAAGAATTAACATATTTTGATCATGATGCTGTATATATAATTGGTTGTATGGTGGATAAGGTTTGTACATTTTCAAAACTGCTTATTATAGTGAGTATGTAGGTTTAGATATAGTTATTTTTATACATAAAAATAATTTTTACTTGTTTAAATTTCAGATGAATAATGAACCTCATTCCTTAGCAAAAGCAAAGAGAGATGGAATCAAAATGGCCAAACTTCCTCTTGATAGATACTTAGAATGGGCACCAGGTTCCAAAAAGAATTTAAATATTAATCATATGATCCCAATACTTTTGGATTTGAAGTCAACAGGAGACTGGGATTACTCATTGAGACATATACCTAGACGAAAATTAATGGAAACAAAAATAAAAGCTTTTCAAAATAAATTACAAAAGTCAGGAAAGATAAATGATATTAAAAGTTACATGAACCTGCGTATGAGTGATAGAAGGGTTTTCCAGGATAAACGAAAAACATCTAAGAAGTCACTCTATGATGATGAAAATATATAAGTTGTATTCTTAAATCTTTATTTCATTCATGACATAAACCTTATGATTAAATTATAGTTTTTAAGTAAAAATATTTATTCTAAATTTTGTACAAGAAAACAATTGATACAAACTTATATTAAACATGTATATATTGATTATATACATACTTTTCTCTTGCATTATTTTATCACTCAAATCAATTGATTGAAAAACCAATTTATACAATTTATCACTTAAATTGAGAACATCCAAATGTTTGCTTATTGCACATAAAACTGACAAAAATGCTATGCATCTATTACATTTAATTGTGGAAGTATAATAATATTGTAAGTTAAAAATTAAGACAACATTAAACATACTTGTGTGATCCCTCTATTATAATCTACACTGGTTTCGAATTAAAATGTGTACATGCTAGACCAGCCTGTGACCAAGATGTCTTTAAACATTGTTTTATCCAAGTCACGAGAATAGCTCAAATATTTTAAACTAAATCTTATAATTCTTATTGAGAAGCCTAGTCTTAGGGCATGTTCGTGCGCATGTCGACATCTGCGACGCTTTCCGAGCGCTGTTTGATTGTGGCAAGTATCTCTTGGAGGTTTGAAGGTAGCGCTATATCTGCTAACGGAACACCTCGAGGGGCAGGCGACAATGGGCGTGATGGTGAATAAGCTTCATTCTGGAAATATATATTTTTTAATACAAATATTAGATTTTGTCATCTGTCAAAAGAATGTGTCAACGATAAAAGATTAATGCCAATATAATTAGATTAATGGATCCGAATGTTATAGTATCTATAGAAAGAGAATTGTCGAGGAATTTCAGGTAGTTCAAGAGCCAAATTATCCTTTTGGTTATGTTTATAACACCATAGGTTTTTATTCCTCAAAGGATACAAAAATTTTAGCAAACTAAATATATAAATACACACATCAGCACTGTGAACTGAGGAATCTGCTTGGGCCATTTTGAATATTTGCTGTTTCTGTTCCTCAATCTGTCTGTTGAGCTCTTCCATTTTGTTACGGAGGTTGTGCGTGGGAAGGGCAGACGCTCCAATGCTGCTATTTGATGAACCAGGACTGTAGGGCTCATCATCATCGGCCGCTGTTTAAAAAAAAAATATTTTTGGCTATAAATTCGCCAATATCTCAGGATATCAGATTTTCAGACTCACTTGTTGTATATATAAAGTAAAATATAATTTATTTATATTATGAAAATCATACCTAATGAAGCAGCAATTTTGTCCTTCACGGTTGAAGAGAGCAAAGAAGATGTGTAAGACAAGTTCGTCGGCCGGTTGCGAGGTGACAAAGGCGGCGTGTATGACTTCTTGCGAGATTCTCGTGCCAACTGAATAGAAAAGTAATGTTTGCAATGTATATATATTATATAAGTATATCTAATTAAAATTGTTGTTGTGGTTATAGGTTCTTTATGACAGTAATTACTACGGTATGCATGAGACGTATAAAGTAATTATGGATACATACATTATGTAACAATATGCTTTATTAGTTGATTTATGACAAAAACTTAAAGAAAAAAAAATCAAAGAGATATTTAGGGTGTTTGGAAGATAAAAGTTCCGAATAAGAAACAGCGTTTCATGACGAATAGCGCTATCTGACAGTCGTGAAACAACAATAGTGTTAATCCTACAAATAAGTAATCAATAGCTTATTTGGAATGTATCCGGACATTGTGAACATACCTTATATTGTATTATATATTCTTTTTTAATTTAATTATATATTTTCAAACTAAGTATAGTTCTTTATTATTAAAAAAATGTGTGATTCTTCAAGGATTAATTTCATGGGACAAGTGAAATATAAACCTTAATATTTATAATAATTTACTTAAATAAGGGATCTAAAGTCGTCATTGTACTTGATATATGGTATATCATTGAATAGAGGAAATATGGTTTAAAACTACTAGATATTTTATCTTAAGAAATACTTTAGTATCACATGCTCTACAGATTTTATAAAGGCAAAAAATAACTTCAAAACAAGGAACCACTAACTTTTATATATTTAATGCTAGTGATCAAGTGTGGCGTATAACAGGCCTTTCTATACAAATAAAATGAACAACAATAAATAACGTCTTTATTTACAATACCCTATCGAACACCATTCGATGTTAACTGACCTTAGCTGGTATTAAATCTTTGGGAATGTGAGTAGGCGGTCGTTTCTTCCTTTGTCTTATTATAATTGCGATTAAAAGGTGTGTCTTGACGTCACCGAGGCCCGGCCCGTCTAGTGGAAGAAGAACGGGCGGCAAAGCCTTATTCGCCGACAAAGGAAGAATGTAAAAGTCCTTCACGGTGGCTGTATTCGTCACCTTCACCACACCCAATCTGTAAAAAAATTGCATTTCGATTTAAACAAATTTTATATTTCATTAAACCCACCATTCATCTATAGACTCATCTAAAATTTTAATTTTCCTATACATTTCTCTGCCAATAATTTGCAAAAAGTTAATACTGGAAGTATGTTATGAAGTTCTTTTTTTATGCAGGTTTTGTTTTGACGTTTATTTTGATTTGTGTTTTTCATTACTTCTCTCTAAAACCCAAGAAGAGAAGAAAACGAGGTAGACAATTTCGAAGGTGGGAAGAGGAAATAAAAACCGTAACTGGGAAAATATGGACGAGGAAAGAACAGAGCAGAATGGAAAGAAATGGCGGAAGACTGCCAAAGTTGGGCAAACAGACAGTTTGTCGGACTCACTAAGAGACTTGTTTAAGATTGACATTTATGTAAAATTACTGTCTGAATAAAGAATTATATTACTATTAAATATATTATTAATTGGCAAAAAGTTTTAAAAAATTCATGTAAAAACATCAATATTTGAAATACACACCTATTTCGACTACTTAAATAGCTATAGAGTGCAATGTATTGCATTCTCTCCTCATCATTGGCTGCTTGTAGTCGTAAAATGACAATATCCTTATTGCTGGTGCGCTTCATTTTCCCAATATAATCCCACACTGTATCTGGGTTTATTCTGCCAACTATATCCAGTTCTGCTGATAAGTCATCTTCCAAGTCTACTGCGTTACCTGATACCTGGACAAATAAATTTTAATCAAAAATTCAAAATCATTATTCTATAAAGTACATATAGATAAATGATTTTTTATTTATTTATTTATTTATCACTACATTTTTCTTACTTAACAGTAATTACTTATACGATAGAATTCCAAAATCCCACACCAACTATTCTAGATAAAAACATAAAAAAATTAAACTTATATTCCTAAATCTATCTATCCATAACTAACAATATAACAATTTTAAATAGTAGATGAAATGTTTGTTGATTGTTGCGGGCCTTTTAAGGGTTTGGTATGCCCTTTTCTCGAAGATTCTTAAGTAGAATTTGTTCGGACTTCAGAGGGCAGCATGACACAAGTTCAATGGGAACATATAAAAGTTATTGTTATAAGCATCCCTAAGACGCATCTAAACTGAATAAACGAATTTTGATTTGATTTGAATAGTGAAAGTATTATTACCTCATGCGCAGCAACATAAAACCGAGCGACATCCACCATATTGATGCAACCATTCCAAACTGTCACTGCGGCATTATCCACTGTGCTACTGGGCTCTTGGTCACTTTCTACTTCAGCTGAAATTATAATCAAATATGTTGAATTTAATTTTTATTATTTATATATAATTTAAATTTTCCATACTCCTCCGAAACGACTCGACCGATTCTTATGAAATTTATCATGCATATTCAGCAGAGCTGAGAATCGTTTACTATCTATCTCACAAATCCCTAAGAGATAAGGGGTTTCCAGTACAATAATTTATTTTCTAGACAACCTTTTTTATTTATTTTTTTTATGATACAGCATAGAAAAATACAAACAACTCTTAATTTTTACCCCTCTACCCCCATTTTTCATTTGTAATTATCATGAACTCTAAGGTTCATACAGAAAAAAACGTGTTCATTCCGCAAAACCGAACACCGTCTCTGGGGTAGCATAGCAAAATATTCCATGTTGGTATGTACTAAAAAGGTAGGCTAGGCATGAAGGAGAAACAAAATTTTTGGGGGCAGCTAGTTTTACTGATAAAAAAAACTCACCCGCGGGCTTCTCCTTGTACACAGGCGGAGGCAGAGGAATATCGGTTTCCACGGCGAACGATTTCATTGAAGTAATATCTACATTGCCATATTCGCTGATCTCATTCTTGTATGTCTCCTCGTCGGTGTCTTCGCGTGACTTATGAAGATCATCCTCAGAAAACGCAGACGTTATCATCGGCTCATGAGGATCATATTCCGGATGTACTTCCTTCATCATTGCCGACTTTGGACGTTCAATCGAGTCTGAATCTGTTGAACTACGTCCATAATGTTAGTAATATATTCAAAAAGTTGTAGATAAAAAATTGTTGAACGGAACAGGTATTTATTAAATACGTTTTGTTTAAACCTTTCCTTTGTTACCAATTTTGAAATGGTAATCTTACAGTTAGATCAGGTAATTAGATAAATAAATAAATTAACAATATATTTGATTAAACATGTAATAAAAAATATTCATTTGAAATGTTTTTATTAAGCCCCAAATCCCGCTTACACTTACTCATTCTTATGTGTAACATTGTCTTGCGATCGGGAGCGATGTTTATCTTCGGCGACACTCTTGCGAGTGGATCGTGAGCGGCGACGGCGTTTCGTGCTATCCCGAGATGCAGAGCGTTCTCTATCCCGCTCTCGCCCACGGGACTCAGATCTCGAACGATCGCGAGATCGCTTTTTAGTCTTGGACGCACGCGAGCGAGACCTCCGCCTTTCTGAATCTCTCTCTTTCTCCAGTTTGCGCTCTTTGGATTCCGATCGATCAGATCTCGCCTTCTTGGAGCGTCTCGTTCTATGCTCTCTTTCGACCTCAGAGCGAGAGGACCTCGATTTCCTCTTTTCAGATTCTCGCTTTGTCTCACGATCCTTCTTGGAATGACTGGACTTTTTATTTTTAACCTTTTTACGGCTATTGCTGGATTTTTTATTTTCCTTCGCCTTAGTCCTAAAAGAAATTGAGTAAATTAGCAACGTATAAAACATTTTTCATACATTTCAGTAGAGTATTACCCACCCTTCGGCGTTATCAACCGGTGGAGGTAGACCGTCTCCCACGGCAACGTTTAATGCAGTTACTATTTCTTCAACCGGAACATTCGGATCTAATTCGGTTTGAACCGATTCTTTTTTCTCCATAACCTGAAACAGTTTCAGAGTCAAATTAAATCAATGAAAATTTAAGTAAAAAGTTTATTTTCAATATTGATATATTAATATTTAAATTTATTTCTTAAAATAATTTCAATTTAGTTTTCTACCTCTTCTCCTTTGTGCGTCTTTAATACATAAGTTTTGCTAGCAGCTAAAAGATCAATTTCAGATTTTTTAATCAATTCCAACTGATGTTTAGACTCTTCTTCTCTCCATTGGGCGAGCTCTTGGCTGGCCAATTCTTCCGGGGAAAGCCGCACCTGAATTATCATTTGATGAATTAACAAATAATTTTTTCGTAACGAATATCTCTTGGCATCTTGCAACTTACCAGTTCACCAGGCTTTAATTTCTTTTCGCATATTTTTCTCCACAACGATAAGTTCTTACGATCCTTGATATTAAACATCAAAGATCGATATTTAGCCTTGTACTTCATTCCTACGTCATGGTTAAAAAGCTCAAATAATTCAATTTCAGTATCGACCGCATACTCTTCTATTTCTTCTTCAGTCAACTTCTTTCCTTCATTTTCACTCATTCGTAAACTGATCTGCTCTTGTAAAGATTTCTTTACATTTTCACGTATTTCCTCTTCCGAGTCCATTTTCTTCTTGTCTTGCGTATCTTTGCGGCGCGATGCCGGTTGTGATACTGTGCTGGCCTATAGAGGAATGATTATCGTAAACACGTAAATTTTAACTTGTAATCAAAGAGCAAACAAATCAAGGTCAGTGACATTATATAAGGATGTAAATTATCCCGCCCGATGACTCGTTACACATAATACAATAGTTACTTGTTATTGTTTTAGGCACGTGGAGGGTGTACCTACTGCATTTTACGAGTGACAGACATTTTTAATTCATTAATTTTCGAATTTTGTGTCTTTTAATAATTACCTTAATTACAATTAAAAGGTATAATGTAATGAAGAACGATTTTAATGATTACCTATCTATACTAATATTATAAAGTGGAAAGGTTTGATTTTTTGTTTGTTTGTTTGTTTGTATGAATTGAATAGGCTCCGAAACTACTTGGCAGATTTGAAAAATTCTTTCACTGTTGGAAAGCTACATCATTCCTGAGTGACATAGGCTATATTTCATTTTCAAAAAAAATAGGCATCCTTACTAAAATTACGATAACATTAACATTTGTTTATTATTTGATACAATTCTAACAGATGGCGCTGAGTTAAAGGTAGTTTAGTTTAGGTCCGTGTCGTGGTACCAACGTTTCACATAAGTTCTCCTACGGTTTCCCTTGATTAATTTACTACTATGTAATATAACAAAAACCTTAGCCACAGCAACGCTTGGCCGAGTCTGCTAGTAATATATACAATGAAGAGGTTTAAAATAATTCAGAACGAAATTTTATATTTACATTGGATTACATGCGAATTTAATTTATAGTTTTGATTTTGAAAAATATAAAGATGCAATATTCGTTCATCACATAAATGGCCTAACATTATACGGTTAACACAATAGTCCTATTTAGGTTACGTCATTCCCAGCCAAGGCTTCTGAATAATAAATTACTATGGGCGCGGAAGATTTCTGTCATAAATACGAAGGATTTAAATTCAAGGCAACTCAGTCAAAAATTATCCTGTTACGTCATGTTTGCATAACATTTTTGCATATACAATAAAAAATACTTGTTAATAAATTTAATTATTAATTTTATTTTAAGTCTCCACATCTTCGTAAATGTTAGAGATTCTAATAATTTACAGGTCAAGCTGCCATTGAAATAATAAATAATTAAAAAACTACCTGGCGCCCGCTCATTACGCAGAGATGTATTTTTAGCTTAGCCCTAAATTAAAAAATATAAATTAACGGTTATGTATATTGCTATATTACGACTTAGGCGCACATTATTCTTTAAAATCGAAAACAGTATTAAACCATTCTTGGTGAAAAATCAAGACCAAACTTCATGTTTATACAATTTAATATATAGAAAATTAGCATAACTTACCTTTTCAACAGATAACTGCGATCGATTCAACGCCCTTTTCCTAACCTCGTTGGAGGCTTTAAGAGAGCTCTTAGGTGTTTCTATCAAATTCTGAACTGGTTTGGGTGTTGTTGGCGTCTTCGGTTGGGGCGTCTTCGGCTCCTCTCGAGTAGTTATTAATTTCAAGGTTCCCCTCGGCGTAACAGTTATTTTTGCTTGCTCTCGCGGGGCCATAAGTGATTTTGACTTTGTCTGTTTATATTCCAAATTGTCTTTGTGTTCTGTATTAATAATTTTCGGCGTCGGCGTTTCCTTTCTTGGTACTTTAGAAAAGTTGAGCGTAGTCTGAATTTTGTTTGAAACCTCAAGCGACTTCTTTCGCGCGGCATTTGGTTTTATCGAACTGAGCGTGCCAGGACGCACAACTTCAAACGTTGGGTTCTTTTGCAGCCAGCTCTTCAAGTTTTCCGCGGTTGGTGCATTCGGACCTGCTAATAACCTACCTGATTTCCTTTCATAGACGATTACCTAGAATTTGCATGTAAAGATAAATGGTGGCCAATTCTTGCAGTGTTAAGAAAGCAAGCATTGTTACACAAAAAATATACTCCAACCAAAATTATAGTCATTACGTATCTGCGACGGAGAGTTAAGATAGGTATAATATTATATACCTATAATGAGGATCTCTGCGTACATTTAAACAATTTATAAAAAAAAAAAACATTAAAAAAGCGTTAATTTAAGTTAACTGAACTGAACAAAATATTGAGTCACGTGACCCAAAACGGTCATAGATTACTCGAATCGACGATGACGTAGCATGCTTGTAAACAGTCTTCGCTTGTCTAATCTCAATACTGACTTGGAGTTATTTTTGTATGAATGAATTATTTATATTAACCTGAATTTTGTAATCTAATAAATATTAGAAAATCAAAAATATCTTTTTGTATAGGTTCTATTAATAGTCAATAAAAAAAAACCTGAAATAGTTTTAAAAATCATGTTAATTAGCGTGTCATAGCGGAAAAAAAAAATTATAAAACTTACCCTGGACTCGGAGGCTTTATCCGCAGGTTTACCCGGGACATCAGTTTTGGAGCCAAGCGAATCTTGCGCATGTTTTAGAATACATGAATCGCTACAATAGATGCTGCTTGCGCGAGCAGGTTTCTTGCACACGATACATCCAGCCTTCACTGCATCTTTCATCCCTTGGGGCATATCTAACTTTCTTTGAAGTGGCACCTGTGTGGTGTTAAAATATATACTTATATCTTTAAACGAGCAATTCTTGTATATATATATATATAATTGGAATCTCGGAATCGGCTCCAACGATTTTCATGAAATTTAGTATACAGAGGGTTTCGGGGGCGATAAACCGATCTATCTAGGAATAAATGATAGAAAATAACAAAAACGTGGTGTTTGAGAAGTCCCTATTCAAACTGAAAAATGTATCTTCCTGACATCTATCGGCGAATAATAATACTAATTTTTTTTCGCAATAAATTGCTTTAACGACACAACAACACTAAAGCTATTCCAGCATATATAATCTATATTGTTCATATTTCATCATTTTATTAGTATGTAATTCGTATTATATAATTTCCAAAAACACAATTTATAAATAAATAAAAATACCGAGCAAAGCTAGGCCATCCAGGTACTATAAAAATAAGATTCAACTTGAAGACTTTAAGATAATTTAAATTAAAAAAAACGTTATTATTTATATGTTCGTGAGTTTTCTAATAAAAAAAATACGGAAATAATTTTAAAGGAATAGAGCATAGATGACCTAGTGGCTTCAGCGTGCGACTATCATACTTATACATAGGTCGTAGGTTCGATCCCGTGCTGAACACTAATTTCTTTCTATGTACGCATTTAACATTTTCTCGAACGGTGAAGGAAAACATCGTGAGGAAACCGACATGTCTTAGACCCAAAAAGTCGACGACGCGATCGCTGGAGGCTGATCACCTACTTGCCTATTAGATTTAAATATGACCATGAAACAGATTAAGAAATCTGAGGCCAAGACCTAAATAGGTTGTAGCGCCATATATTTTTTTTAAAGGAATACATGATTCCTGACGGGGTATGGTATAAATCATTTTGACAAGTATTTGAAGTTATCCACATACCTTGGCTCCCTTGGGTGTATTCTTGACACACTTGGGACATCTCCATTCAATGCCCTGTTCCTCCATCTGCTGACCCATCGCTTTAGTGATGTTTACACACTTCCCATGGAACCAATCTTCACAGCCGTCACAGCATATCATGAAACGGTTATTGTGCGGCTGTTTGCATATACACCAAAGCCTGGGAATTTTTTTTATATTTTACAAATGTGTTTCAACTATCATAAATGAATGTCTGAGAATGTGTTGTTAATATTTTTAACAACTATCTATAAGAACACACTGGTGAAAAGTGAAAAACAGTTTTTCACTTCAATACCTTAAATATTCGTTCCTTTTGTTTGAATACATCAAATGATTTTTTGTAAACGTATTCAAATAATTTAAAAATGTATGTATTACCTGTTTGGGTCATCTTCGGAATTCCAGCTCTCTTGCGATTCACCAGATTTCTCAATCACTGGGGAACTTACTGGTTGATCTATCTTCTTCACCAGTTTCTTATTGCTGTATTGTTTTGAGGCTTGTGCTTGATGAAGAAGAGGCTCTGGTGTCATAGGCACTTGCTGAACAATAGAGGAGGGCACGTCCGGCACAATCGGTGGCTCCCCTTGGGTTTTCCTCTTTGAAGATCTGGTCGCTGGTGCTTCAATTGGTGGCAAAGTTATCACCCTGCCATCTTTTCTCACAATTTCTATAGGATCCTTCTTTGGTAATAAGCACTTAGGTTTTGTTGGGCTTGGAGGATATACCGGAGATTGCATCTGCAAGTGTAATTGTTGAGCTTGCGGTTGCGTCACCTGTGGATTAAATGGCTGGACTGGCTGATGAACTTTGGGTATTGAATCAACCTTGCCAAGTACTTGTTTGTCCAAAACCTCCTGTAAATTTTCAGAACTTTCAACCAGTTGTGCCACATGCATTAGAATATCCTCCGTCAAGCCATCTTCCTCTGGCTGTAGTCCAACCAACAGATCTAAGGTCGGTGAGAGTGGACCTGCTAATCCTGGACTATTAATGACATTAGCAGCCGTAATACTGGGATTTACTTTAGTAGTTGTATCTTGAAGAATCTGAGCCAAACTTGCATCATCCAGTTGAGGTATTGGATCGTAAGCCTTTACCTTATCAGTGATATTTGCTATCTTCTTTACATACGGTTTTGGAGTTTTACTTTCCATGTTTTCAAGTGCTTTAGAAACTTCCATAGTTCTATCAGTGGCGGATTCCAGAGACCTACACTCATTCTGTTTTTTATTAACAGGGCTTGTTTCCTTAACAGGAATCTTATTCTCAGTAGAGACCCTTCTAATGACATCTGGTGTGGAAAACAATGATGTCATATCCGATAATAGTGCTGACACATGAGCGGGGGTTTTCTTTTCCCTCTTAATAACTTTTGTATTTGGTTTTGGTGTGCCTTTCATCTGTTCTGTTATTGTTTGTGATGGAGGTGTAGATGGAATTATTTCTTTAGGACCAAGAATTTCTGCATCATGTTGTTTCTTTGGCAAAATGAGGCTTCTGCTTAGATTTTTCTCTTTCATTTCTTTTTTGAGTATATTTTTGTTGGCCTTTAACCTTGATGCTATTTTTGGCTCTAATTTATTTCCTTTAGGCAACTGAGCTTTTAAAATTCTTGGTTTCATTTTAGGTTTTCGCATTTTCTGAGGCAATGATCTATCTTTAGAGTCTTTATAATCTGAATCAGAGTCCCTATCTGGAGCACTATCGCCAGAAGAACTTTGTGAAGAGGAGTCATTTTGGTCATCTGACTTTACAGGCTCCAACTTCTTTACAATTGGTGACAGGGTCTTAGCTTTTGATAGGATAGGCAATGATTTATTAAGAGCATCTTTGCCTTTAATGACCACAGAGGGTTCAGCAGGAGTAAATATTATCTTTTTACCTTTAGGCAATATTTTTTGATCCAGAATTGAAATTTTCTTTGGATTGGTCACTGGTTTCGGAGGAGGTTGATGTGTTATTTCAATTATGGGATCATCAAATGTTGTAAATGATTCACTCTTTTGTGGTAATATTTGACTTGGTGAAGTAAGTGGAGTATAACAATGATCATTATGAAAGCCAATAAGACTATTTTCTCTTGTTTCAATGCGTAATGATTGCAACATTTCAGCCCCACTATCTGAAATAGATTTATTTGATATGAATAATCTGGACACCAATTTAGTTTAAAATTGTAGTTTAGTTACAGAAGGAAACAGCTTGTGTAAAACAAATATAGGTGTTGTAAGTAGTTGAACATGGTTCATTAAGAAAGTGACAAAAATATTTAAGATTAGACACATGAAATTTGTCAGTACAATTTCATTATAACCTGAGAATGTTCATTCAAATAAATTTGATACAATACATTTGTAAGTAAGTGTTATTTATGTTGAACTTAAACATTAATTACTTATTTAAAGAAAAAGGAGGTTAAATTAAAAGTTTAATATTGAATTCTAAAAGGCCATATTACCATATTTAATTATACTGTCTGGTTCATCATAGTAGCTGTCAACAGATAATGTAACATGCGGAACTTTATCATCTTCATTTTCAGAGTCAGTTGCATCATCAGGCCTGCCTTCGTGACCAACTCTAACTACACTTATACCTGCCGCTTGGGAACCATCACTACCTGAAAATGTTTTAAAATGTCCATACATTAATTTTGTAATTTGTAACTTGCTAAGGGAGCTAGCTTATCTACAACTTTATTATTACAAGCTGATGACTATCCATACTTTTATTCTGCAAGGAGGTCATACTACAGTCAAACAGTCTGGACAAATTTAAAACAGAATCAATAGAGAGTACGCTTCATATTGAATGCAAAGTTATTAAACACGTCTAATTACTTTCCCGCCAAAAAGTACATACATTTTGACATTAAACCTAATAACCAAATTAATCAATTTGGTATACATTTGTATGTAAAATGTTCGCGATAATAGAAAGAGGTAATCATATTATGTATTAAATTAACGATAAAGATGCCATAACTTAAAGTTACCTTTAAACCCTATGAGTAAGATTATGGGAACCGAGTTGACACCTAAATAATTACTGATCTTTCTATAAGAAATTGCAGTTTTAGAAAAATATATATCAGTACGTATGTAATTGAATGAAATCTTACCCATTAATGTGCCAAGTAATTTTTGATCTACTGATAGAGATCCATCCTTATTTACAATAACAACCACCGAATTGTCAGTTTTGGTAGATGGTCCATTTAAGTCCGTGTAGTTTGTAATAACAGTGTTAGACATTGTGATAAACTATTTAATACACGTTTAATAAGGCACAAAAACTCTCTTTTTAGCCCATTTTCGCTTTATTAGATGCATCGCGTCTGTCTATAAAAACATTAGCCGCCATTTTGCGCCATCCCAATATGGGAATTAGTAAAATGTACACAAAATGTATCTTGACTAACGTAATCAACCAAATAATATAGTAGAAATTAAACACATTTGGTATTGAGCACCTATACAGTTTCTAATAACTAATATTTAAATGTTTAAATTCGCGAATTCTCTTAAAAGCACACTACGCATTCGACACCATAACACGCAGTTTGGCCAACATAAGCAGAAGCCCAGAAGGTATTACGTAGATGTCCTATACTACAGAGTAGTAACCCTACTATATCTACCGTCAGTGAGAATTATAGTAACTATAGTCTGTTTTTTTTTTAATGGAATCGCACTGTTGGCCTTAAGGGCCTTTACAGCTCAGCACGGGCTGTTTTGGCGAGCTCAGCTCAGACTGAAAGGGTGGTGTACCCGCGACTCGCGCAAGAGCGTCTCCTGTGAGACTCAAATCACTAATCAGTCAATCGCCTGAAGGGCAGGACGGAAGGTCACTGGAGTGAGCGAAGTACGAAGTAAATGTCCTCGCCTTCCCCGGTGAAGGCGGCTTTTTACCCTAGTCTGATGTTTATTGCTACTGTTATTATTTTTGGCCACGGCTTTTAATTTGTCGTTTGCTATTGTGATTGGATCATCCGGATCCGTTAGTACGTGTCGGGGCCTCCTGCGAGCCTCTTTAGTTGGGAAGGGGAACTAGAGTCTGAACTCTTGAGTTACTATATTATATAGGTTCCAGCATTTAAATAGAGGATTATTTTCCAAATAGTTATTTAAATTTCTGAAGTCTATCTAATCAATCCAAATGGTTAAAAAAAAAGGTAAATTTAGGTACGTTTAATAATTACCGTGTTTATTTCATTAAAAAAACTACAAAATTTAACAGCTCATTTTATCTACTCAAGCAGTCTATTCTTTAGACAATAATTTTATTATTTTTTATATGGAATTATAATAATATTGACACACTTAACTATACATCGCTTGTCACCAAATATTAGTCTAGTAGAATGATGATACGTTATACATAAAATAATAATTGTTTCTGTATATATTTAATTCTATTGATAATTCAAGACCAATACACATACGAAATATTGTTACTTGATACTTTTTAGCGCATTTTGTGGTTGGTCCTATTTTTTTAAATTTTGTTTTTTATGTTAACAAGACTATTACATCATTAAAGTTTGGCAGTAATGATGTTGATTTTTAATACAAAGAGTTGAAAGTACTGGCGGCTGGTCCCTTTTTCCGCACATACTCTCCATCTACAGCTTATTCATTTTGACGTGACACCGACCTAAAATTCGATGAAATCGGCTGCACGCATAAAAAAACATGACATGCGGCGTTACCTCGCTATGTGGCGATCCATCTAAAATTTGATGTGCAAGCGAGAAAGCAGAGCGACAAAAGGGCACAAGTTCGTTGAAAAATTTACATAATTGTATTTATGCGTACAAATAAATGTAATTTGATTAATTCAATTGTGATTCCATTTACCTCCTTCTCTATATCCACACAAAATATCTATCAAAAAATTAAAATAAATTTCTTTATCCATTCGATTCGACTTGATAGCTGTTCACAGAGCACAGTCATAATCAACTCTTAGTTTGACAACACACAATTTTGATTTATAATTTTAGTCTGTTTTTTATTTCTTACCTTTCGAAATTCGAGGCTCTCGAGTCTCGACGTTTTTAACACGAGAGCATTTTTGGTTAATAAGTTGGTTGAGTATCAAAAAATAAACATGAGTTACTCCAAGTTTGACCTTACCTTTAAAATAGGTCAATATCTAGATCGGCATCTAGTTTTTCCACTACTAGAGTTCTTAGCAGCAAAAGAGGTATATTAACTACTAGACGTCTCTCATGATTTCAGCATGCCAGATGCTTTACTGTCATGCATTACTGCAATTTTATATATTTTTGCAGACATATGATCAATCTGAGCTACTACAGGCTAAGTTGGAAATCCTAAGTAAAACCAACATGATAGATTATGTGATTGATATAAGAAAAATGTTGTATCCTGATGAAGACACCCCTGAGGTAATTTAGGGATTTACTTTTTGAATGTATTACACCTGTAATATGTATTTTGATATATTTTCATCTGAATCCAGGAAATAAAATCACGCAGAGGTGTGGTTTTGTCACAATTGCAAGAATTACAAGATGCTGTAGAGCCGGTACTTCGGTTAATGCAAAGAGATGATGTCATGAAGACAGTTGAGACCATGAGGGATCCCAAAACTCTTATAAATTACTTGACAACTAATAAGGAGTTTGAGGTAAACACTATCATTCTAATCTTATCCAACTTAAAATTTCAGTATCGACCATGTTAGCTAACCAGCTGTACAAAGACTTACCTCTATAGCTGGTTAGCTAAACTTAGAAACAGGATTTTGATATTTGTGCAGTGACTTGATTTTTTAAGAGTGCCATTAAATTATCTGCTTCTATCTATCTGTAACTAGAACTGAAGATAAATTTAGTGTCTTCAACATTTACACACAATTAATTGTGAATTACTTATTACTTGTTCTCTTAAAATTATGGTGTGTTATGGAATTTAATCTTGAGGCATTAAAAACACATGTGACAACTTTGTTAGAGGATAATGAAATGTTATTTAATTACAGTTCAGAATTGATATGATCGACAGCATGTATCGTTTGGCCAAATACAGATATGAATGTGGTAATTATGTGGAATCTGCATCATACTTATATTTTTGCCAATTGGTGATGTCCCCTACAGAAAAGGTATTATTAACTTTTTACTACTTTGTTTCACAATAATAATATAATCATTTTATTTATTATATCTTTATTTGTACATATGTACATATAAAAGGATGGTGGATTTTTTTTAAATGTTTTGGCAAGAGAATTTCAAAAACTGGAAGTAATAAAAATCAGAACATTATAATATTATTAAATATATTTATTATTAAATTAAATTTTTATGGTTATATTATAATTATATACCTTAGTTATGGACTTGATGACTGGAACCAGCCATGAATCTGGTTTCTATGTGTTGTAAGTTGTAAATTTTCTGGAAAACATTCACCACAAGATTCACATTGATGCACCATTACTTTTGGATATTTGTCACTGCAAAATTTAGTAATGAAGTGACCCATCTTGTACCTAAAAAACATTAACATAGCATAATTTTTTTAATACTTAAATTTATTTGATATCAATCTATAGTGTAGGTACCTGTGATTATATAGGTGATCATAACTTTTGAACTTCCGGTCACAAGTATTGCAAAGTAACATTTTTGGCAATGAAAACTTATAACACATTACAAGCCAAGGACACAAAACCCAATGCTGCATTGCTATTTTATAATTATCAAATGATATTTTGCATGCATTACATTCATAGTTTTTTTTAGTTAAATGTGATTTAGAATGTTTGACGAGTCTTGGTATACTTGTGTAGACTTTTTCACAAAATTCACATTGTAGTAGTAGAGAAGTTTTTATTTCTCTAATGCAGTCTTTGTTTTCTGTGTTACAACAAAATTTAGAATGCTTTAATGCAAGTTCCTGATGAGGCCAAACTTGAAAACATTCAGTACAAGTCCAAACTATTTGCCAGCGCGGCTGTTTTTCCAGGGTGCCATGTCTCATAACATAATGTCGTCTTAAACCAGTTTCATACACAAAAGAAGTCCCACAGATTTCACAGGGATATGATCGTAGGGTTTTGGTAGATGAAATGTCAAACATTTCCTTTTTCTTTGTATAGTTTAAAGTTCTGTTAAGTTTATGAATATTTTCCATAATTCTTGCATTGTTCTCTTTTACTCTTTCAAGGCTATACTCCAGAGGATTGATATCGTGTAATATATCTTTAGGTGATATATTTATCAATTGGCAGTCTCCTGTAGAAGAGATTTTTATGTTTGGGCATATATTTTTTGTATCAGGTTTAACTTGCCATTCTTGAGGTGTACATATACCTTTGAAGCTGGAACTAATTTCTTTTGCACAGGACCTTAAATCAAAATTATTAATATCATCTTCAAAAGCCTTTTCTACTATCATTTGTGATTTTTCTATATCTTTTTTCTTCAAATCCATAATCCCATCAGTCCACTTACTAAATGTGCATTTATCATTTTCGAAAACAATACATAATGATTTTGAATTAATTCCTTCTTCATTTTTCTGTATTATTAATTTGCTCAACATTTTAAATATAGTAATTTTTTCAATTTACTATATTGAAATGTTTGAAATTTCCTTTAAATATTTGACATGCATGTCAGTCATTATATGTTAATAGTTAATCATATAAAAACTTTTCTGGAATATTAAGTTTTTCATACATTTTATTTTCAAGTCCTTCCCATTCTAGTAGAATAATATTTTTTATAAAAAAAATTATATCACAAATGTCTTAGTAATATGATTTTTTTAGAATTACCTACCTGTACTTTGGGGGAAGTTGGCTAGTGAAATTCTAGTCCAAAACTGGGATGGAGCATTAGATGATTTGAACAAGCTTCGTGAATTCATCGATAATGGTGCGGGAGGCGCCACAGCTACTAATATGCAAGCATTGCAACAACGCACTTGGCTGGTCCACTGGTCACTATTTGTGTTCTTCAACCACGCTAAGGGACGTGACCTCATTATTGAAACATTCTTATACAGACCATTGTAAGTTTACGCAATCCTTTCTAATTACGCTTAAATATTAATTAAGGTCATAGAAAACACTGACTAAAAAGGTCACCTGCAATTGCACTCTGAATTTATATGTTGGTACTTTTTAGGTACTTGAACGCTATTCAAACCATGTGCCCCCACATACTTCGATACTTAGCAACAGCAGTCATTATCAATCGTTCACGAAGAAACGCTCTGAAGGATCTTGTTAAGGTGATCCAACAAGAAGCCTACACGTACAGGTAGACTTCATTTTTTAACATAATACATATAAAAAAGATATAAAAATACTTTGATTTGATGGATTATATTTAGCCATGCAATTTATTTATTGATTGTAAGTGTTATGTATTTATGTTATATGTTAATTAATAATTAAAAATTGTTTTAGGGACCCTATCACTGAGTTTATTGAACATCTGTATGTGAATTTTGATTTTGAAGCAGCTCGTAGGAAGTTAAATCAGTGCCAAGCTGTACTTTCAACAGATTTCTTCCTCATTGCTTGTCTGGAGGAATTCGTTGAAAACGCCAGATTGATGATTTTCGAAACTTTCTGCCGCATCCATCAAGTTATCAGTATAGGGTAAGTGAAACCTTGTTGTTGTAGAAATAAATAAGTGTAAGTCTTGGATTGCAAAAACGTTTAGTGGAACTTCTAACTGGAAAGTTTAGTAATATGTACTTGCATTGTATTTATGTAGAAATGAATTATCTTTTTTATTCCCAGCATGTTAGCAGAGAACTTGAGTATGCAGCCAGATGAAGCTGAATGTTGGATCGTAAACCTGATCCGTAACGCGCGTTTGGACGCCAAGATAGATTCAAAGTTAGGTCACGTGGTGATGGGGGCTCAACCACTCTCTCCTTATCAGCAGCTTGTCGAACGTATCGACTCTCTTTCCGTACGCTCAGAAGCTCTAACATCCTTGGTTGAAAGAAAGCAGAAAGTGCGCACAGATGTGAGTTCTACAATATTACATTTTTATTCATATGGTTTAATTTGATGTTCTTGTAATATTATATATTTTACTTTCAACAAGTACATACTATACTTTATTTAATAGTTATAAGCAATCTAATCAAACCCTCTGACCAATGTAATTCATATCTAGCAGTGGGTTTGTTTTGAGGGATGTTAATATTTATACTAAAGTGGAATGTTCAAAAAACATCTTACGGAGTTCCACACGACGACGACGCTCGGTAGTCGCTAGTGTGGGGGGTTTCTCTTATTCTTTAGCTCTAAGGAAAATAACAATTTATCATAAAAAAACTCTATGTATGCATTTTCTCAAATTTCAGATACGCTGGGGAGGTCAAGAATTCTAACTTGAAGTATATGTCAGAAATATTTATCTTTATAAATGAAAGACTTTTATAAAATATAGATATTGACACAAATGCATTGTTTTTTTTAAACTACTAAAATCTTAAAGTAAAAATAAATAACTGTATAATATGAACCAATCAATACATTCTTTATTGTATATGGCATAACTAATTATTTTTCTATAGGTTTTATAGTAACAAATCTAGATAAAATAAAGGCAACCAAAAATGTAGACATCACAAAAAGAACGACAAATATATAGAAAGTATCTTCAGAAAAGACATCAGTAAATGCTGGTATTTGATTATATAGTTCTTCTACAACATTAAGGTTTCCTTTTTTGGACATTATTTTTTACTTTTTTTTTCCTTTCTTTTTCTCTAATTTAGTTGGTGTTATAATTTGTTCTGGGGGTGCTAATGATGAAATGTGTTTATTAAGCAGTTGTAACAACTCCAAACATGTTAAGTTACCACTCTTTAATGTGACACTTTTCAAAGTTGCGGATTCTGAAAAAACAGTACATAATGAAAATAATTTTAGAAGATTCATAAATGATTTGATAGATATATTTACTGTACCTGCTATTGATGGTAAAATGCTTATATCCACCGTAGGTTCACTTCTATCACAGACAACTTCCGTTTTTAAAACACAATTGGGATTTGTCAAAGCTATCTTTGGTGAACTAATATAGTGCAAGAAATTCCTAAAATTAAAAATTTGTTAACATTAAAACCTGTATATTATATGAGCTTTTATCTCGATTTAGTCTAGAACGTACAGGTTGTCAAAGCTTTATCACATCCGTACGAAGATGCTTGCTTAAAATCAATTAGACCTATTTTTAAACATTGATCGAAGCAACATTCTTACACAAGATAATAAATTCGAAGATATCAATGTAGAATTAATTTAAAACTATTGGGGGCGCACATCTAACCCTTAAATTGTTTGTAGGTACCTCGTATGAGTTACGTTCTCACTAAAAGGATCAAATCTGACTGTGATTCTCCTGGCTGCTTTTAGATTAACAGCTTTTAATTGTTTTCCAATGGCAGAAACTACACCTCCGGATCTCCTGAAAGTTCCACTGTAGGGGATGGACATTTTCAGTATTTCTACGATTCTCAAACTGTTCCCAAAATATCAAGTGAAAACTGTCGACACCCGACTCTCAACAATTTACCTTGGATCGGGGCACAGATAATTTAATAAACTAATCTCTATGTGGGTATAGTATTATTTCATATTATAATATTAAAATTTTCGTGTCTCAGTGCTTGTTACCTAAACAGCTTTATGTAGTTTCGGTAGATTGGTAGAATATGGTGAAGTTTGATTTGACGAAAAATATTAATCAATGATTTTCTGTCATTATTAAGTGAAAAATATAAATTGATTTTCATACAGCTTTTTTAAATTTATAAAAACACACATTAAGCAAACGTGAGTTTTTGTACAAAAAAAAATATAATTTCTGTTCGATATATTATTTTTATTGATAAAAAATGTCGACAAAGGACGATACTAGACCGAAAGAAAACTACTGTCAAACTGTGTAATATAAATCAATAGCATTGTTTTACTTGATACGCATTATGATGTCCTTAGAAAAAAAAGGACCAACATATTAACCTCGGTTAATAGCGCTGTTTCGATGTTTAAGTTCCTTTTCTATGGTTCGCTTATATTTTGTTGTCTGTCACCACTTGTAACTGATGGCAGATACATGTGGTATACGAAAAAAGTTTGTGGATAAATTCTTATCTGTAATAATTTTGCCGACATTCTTTGCGGTGATATTAATGGTTATAACTTATTATTATGGAGTAACTTTCCGAATAAATGGCTGGCCCAAATATATAATCAGTAAGTAGCTCATATAATATATATCGCAGTAAATCAAGCCTTTTCCAAAACTGCGTCTGTTGTAAGGACTGTTGGCATTCAATATCTTTATATTCTAACAGAATAAAGCGATATTCTTTTAAATTAAGATATAAATACCATTAGATACGGTAAACGTATTTACGTTGAACTATTTCAGACAGTGCAAAGGTTTTGTTTTTGAATATGTAACTTCTACGTCTTAGATGTTGTTATTGAACACAGATTAGACAAAAAATAAACGACTGTGCACTTATCTGTGGTTACACAGTTCACAGTTATCAGAATTATTAATCAAAGTCAATTGTCAAACTCATTTTAAGAATTAGGTAGTAAATTACAGTAACTAGTAGTTCAGAGGCACTTATTTTAATGAATTCTTAAAAAAATTCAAACTTACTACTTGTATAAACTTTATTTTATACATTTTGATTTATAAAAACATATTTCAAGATGTACCCCGTTGGTCAACGTAAGTAATTTCACATCATGCATATACGACCACGAGTTAGGAAGAAAGCTTCTTTGTTTGGTTGTCCTAAATAGAATTTAATAGATTATTTTGGTTTAACTGTCATAGAATCTTGTGACATATGAATAAAAGAGTATAACTAAGACGTGATTCATAATGAATTTTAGCTCCAGCGGGGGAGGCGAGTGCAGGGGCGGTAGGAGTTACAGGTGTTGCGAGCGCTACACCTGGAGCAACTGCGACTAGTCCTGGAGCTGCCAGCGTTGCTGCTACAACTGGAGCGGTTCCTGCTGGCGTGGCTACGGCGACGGGAGGCTTATCACTCGTTTCGCCTGTCGCCCCGACACCAGACATGCCAGATGTTCTTACTTGTCCACGGCGACCTAACTTGGGTCATGAAGGCCGTCCTATTATGCTTCGTGCCAATCATTTTCAAATATCCATGCCTAGAGGATTTGTACATCACTATGATGTAAATATACAACCAGATAAATGTCCAAGAAAGGTAATGTGTAATTTCCTGTATGATTAGAATATTACACCATAGTTCTATATAATTAACCTTTATTAAAAATATATTTTACAGGTCAATAGAGACATTGTTGACACTATGGTACATTGTTATAACAAAATATTTGGTACTTTAAAACCAGTATTTGACGGTAGAAATAATTTATACACAAGAGATCCTCTCCCAATTGGTAATGATAGAGTTGAATTAGAAGTCATTTTGCCAGGAGAAGGTAAAGATAGAGTGTTTCGAGTGACTATTAAATGGGTTGCGCAGGTTTGTATTTCATACAATATTTACGATACTAATACAATTTAAACCTTTACTGATTCTACTCTCCTTAATTTGTTTACTTTACAGGTGTCATTATTTGCTTTAGAAGAGGCACTAGAAGGTCGGACAAGACAGATACCTTATGATGCAATACTTGCTTTAGATGTTGTGATGAGACATTTACCCTCCATGATGTATACACCAGTAGGCAGATCATTTTTTTCATCACCGGAAGGATACTATCATCCACTTGGTGGAGGTCGTGAAGTATGGTTTGGTTTCCACCAGTCTGTTAGACCCAGTCAATGGAAAATGATGTTGAACATAGATGGTATAAACATTACTTAATTTATATATTATTATTTTTTAAGGAAAATGGTAATAATATTTTTTTTCATAGTGTCGGCAACTGCATTTTACAAAGCTCAGCCAGTTATAGAATTTATGTGTGAAGTGTTGGATATAAGGGATGTAAATGACCAAAGAAAACCATTGACAGACTCTCAAAGAGTTAAGTTTACAAAAGAAATAAAAGGCCTCAAGATTGAAATTACTCATTGTGGTACAATGAAACGAAAGTACAGAGTTTGTAATGTGACAAGAAGACCTGCTCAAATGCAATCGTATGTCTTTTTTTGTATATTGTTAGCCTTTACAAGTTATTACTCTGATAATAACTACAATTTAGTTCACATTGTTGAGTTTTTGTACTACTTGTTACTAAAGTTGCGACATCAGCATTATGGATATTGAGTGAACTACATTGAATTGTAAACCAAAACGATGCAATCGTTATTCCATGTTGTAAAAATAGTTATTGTATAAAATCATGGCAATCATTCTGAAAAATCGGTCTACATTACTAACACATAATACAATTTCTGTATAATACAGTACAAAATACTACAAACTTTCTAATTTGTAGTATAATAAACAAAATACAGTCCATATATATAATTACAACGTCAAAGGGACTACTCATATTTGGTCAAAAACCAATAGTTGTAACAGCTGATGACTTTGTTATTCAGTACCTAATACATACTGTTAACTGCTGGGACCTATAATTTTTATCAATTTAACTTAAGAATTGTTTAGAACAGCAGTATGTTTTTGTAAAGTATGTCATCGTAAACGGGTTTGACTGTAATTTGTTATGATAATAAGCTAACCATATTTGCAACAAACTAGTACTACCATCTTTATTATTCTCAGACATTCATAACAAAATTTTGCTTATAGTTAGATATATATGTTTTTATTCTTATATCACAGATTTCCATTACAATTAGAAAATGGACAAACAGTTGAATGTACTGTAGCTAAATACTTCCTAGATAAATATAAAATGAAGCTAAGATACCCACATTTGCCATGTCTACAAGTTGGGCAGGAACATAAACACACATACTTACCCTTAGAAGTATGTAATATTGTGCCTGGCCAAAGATGTATAAAGAAACTGACTGATATGCAGACATCCACCATGATTAAGGCCACAGCTCGTTCAGCTCCTGACAGGTACTTATTTTAAAAGTTATTAAGTTATTAAAACTTTTCATAAAAAAAATAATAATAATTATATTTAAATGTTATTTACTATATGAAAATACACCTGGAAATATTTTCATTAATAACAATATAAATTATTGAATTATTTTGTATAACTTTCCGTGACCTGGACACTATTCTGTTGGCTTACTTCACCATTTTTCCACTAATAACTTGATGAGTCCACTTCCTCTTCAGCTCCAATGTCTCTTACTCTTGTAAACTGTCTAAAATCCTAGTTTCTCTATCTGAATTTAAATATACTTAATAGAAATAAACTGTTACCATATGAATTACCAATAAAATGTCTGTACAAAAGGCCGGCTTGGTGGTTTTGCGAACTAGAATTAATTATTTAATTTATTTATAAAAATTATACATTGCTTTTTTGTACAAGTATTGTCGAACTATAATGACGTAATAGTGTAAATAGTAATACTACATAAGTTCATTGTCAATTAACATAGTAAAAAAATCATGGCGAGTTTAGTGGAATTGTTTATCGACTTTTTTTTTATCTTTTAGAGAGCGTGAAATTAACAATTTGGTTCGACGTGCGAACTTCAACACTGACCTTTACGTGAAAGAGTTTGGTCTGACAATATCGAATAACATGATGGAGGTACGAGGGCGCGTATTGCCTTCGCCCAAATTGCAATATGGAGGGCGTGTGTCATCTCTAGGAGGACAAGTAATATTTTTCACTCTATTTTTTTTATACTTATAATATAAAGCTGTAGTTTAATTGGTTAAATGCGAAATGTTAAAATAGAATGTTGCGAAGGCAGAAAAAATAATAATTATGATAGCTTTTTTTAGACTATTTTGTCTCTAAAACTCTCGTAAAAACTCCCGATAGTATCTAAGTAAATAATTATTATTTTCAAAGCAAGTTTTGATAAACATTCCTTATGCAAATGCGTAGGATATATGTACAAATACATCAAACGATCTGAAAAAATGTTTTTCTTTAAATGGGTAAAAGTATGTTAATAAAAGACAATACTATAATAATAAATTCCTTACATAAATTTATTATTTATTTTTGTTAGTACAATTTTCCTACTAAATTAACAATTTCCATATATATGAAGTCAAACTTAAAAATAATAGCATCAAATCATACCATCTCCACGTCGAATTTTCATTAGTTCAATTTTTGTATTCATCTACATAATTGCCGATATTCATCAGTATCAAATTAAATATTGCTTTATTACGTTTTAATAATTTATTATTATTATATTTTCTGTTACGTTCGTACGTACAACACAAACCGCAGCTTAGAATTTTCTCACTGTACATATATATGTTAAATAACTGACTGACGGAAAAAAAGATTTATGTCACAGAAACCTATATTATAAAAAAGTAAAAACAGAATATGGTTTTATCGACTAATTTATGTGAAGCAACATCACTATTTTAACTTTCCCCAAAACTGAATATAGACAACGGGGTAACTACTTCCAACTTATACAGTTATTGACCATGCGTGCAATTTAGTTAACACTATTATAAATCTGTGAAACTGTTGTTTATCGCGTTTTAATCCGATCATATGCTTATAATTCAAACAGTCGTTTTGAATAGTAAAAGCGTTGTTTTATTACAACAGCCGTTCATTAATTAGATACATCAATAATTTTCCTGTTAAATGATCTTACATTAACATATCTCACAGCATTAATGATAATGGCAATGTTGTTTTGGCTATGCGTAGGTGACCGGAAAAGAATGTAAATTTAGTAAAGCAACCAAAATTACCAACAACACTTTAACATGATATTTACGTTTAGGTTAATATATTTGTTAAAAAGTGTGTGTACTTATGTAAACGCGTTAGAAGTTATACTTCTTTGGCGTATGGAAAAAAATAACTAAAATGCATGTAGTGATTAATATTAAAATTAATCATATACAATTAGTCATTTAAATAAATAAAATATTAATAAATACTATCACCGACGTATATGATATTTAAAAACACCAAAATAATATTTATTTATTCACATTGTTTAATTGTACTGTTACGAAACACGTGTTCTAAATATGAAAATATTGGAATATACAACTTGAACATAGTTATCGATTTCCATGCCACCTATACCTAACTTTACGATGTCGAATTTAGGTGTTGGTGTGCGCGCGCATCGTAAAAATTAATTCTCATCATTTTTCTCCATCGCGCCAAAATAAGTATAACTTCAAAAATCTCTACTAAATGTTGTTTCATGTTGTAGCAAGCATTGCCCAACCAAGGTGTTTGGGATATGCGAGGAAAACAGTTCTTTATGGGTGTCGAGATACGGGTCTGGGCGATTGCTTGCTTTGCCCCGCAGAGAACTGTCCGTGAGGATGCACTTAAGTAAGTACTTTTTAAGGGAAATAAATTTTTTTTATAGATTGTAACTTAAGGTACACTTATCTTTGTATACATAATGACAATTTCGTACGAATGGCCTAAGCATTAGCCAGCCAGTCTATTAAATGTTGTAACAAACTCTACGGCCGCTAGTTACGATACGGTAGTATAAAAAATGTCAATGATATAGCCAAAGATTGAATATACATATAATATAGACCAAAAGGGGCCGTTGAAGTCTTACGTACGCACTATATATACCATTGATTTTCTTAATTGGTGATTAAGTCAACAGTAATTAATTACTTTTTTACACAAATTACCCACACATTGCCTATTCTTGAAAACGACGCATTGTCGTAGGATTCCTACAAACATTTGATTCTTTATGAACTATTATTATTTTTGAGAGCTTTGCTAACTTTAAAGCTAAAGTTGACAAGAGAGGGAGGGATTAATTGTAGTCAATCTGCTTACGTCATACTGGAATCAAGATTTTAAAAGTACATATTTTATCTTTGCAGGAACTTCACTCAACAACTACAGAGAATATCGAATGACGCAGGAATGCCAATAATAGGCCAGCCGTGTTTCTGCAAGTACGCAACAGGTCCTGACCAAGTGGAACCAATGTTTAAATACCTTAAATCGACATTTGTACAGTTACAGCTGGTTGTTGTAGTGTTGCCAGGCAAAACACCCGTTTACGGTGAGTTTTTGTCTGTGATGATTTTTAGAATTTAACTGGAACTATGATTGGAATTTAAAAGCTGAACCTAGATATGAAAACAAATCTTTGTTTCATGCAACAACTATATTTATGCCTCGATTTGTTTATGCTGTCCTGGAAATATGCATACAAGGAATATGAATAATATCCATAAAGCTAAATAACCTGCGTCATCAGCAGACCCCACACAAAACACCCACTCACATACATTCACACCATCACACAACACAGCTGAATTGGGAAACTTAGTTAAAGTGTATTTAATAATTTTTATTGATTCTTCGTTTCGTAAATATTAATATTTTTTACGAATCCTCGCATTACGTTTTGAAGCATAGACAATGTGTTTAAAAGTGACTAATTACTGTTGACGTAATCATCAATTAAGAAAATCAAAGACCATATAGTGCGGTCGTAATACTTCAACGACCCCTTTTGGTCTATATTATGTATTCAAGCTTTGGCTATATAATTAGCATTTTTTGTTATATAATTTAGCCTATCTATAGGATTACGAAATAAATAAAATAAGTTGCATAGCGATACTTATGTATTTGTTCCAATCATATTTGTCGTGGTTTCTTAGGCCTACTTTTCTATCGTAACTTGTACAAAATGAGGACCGTCGCCTTACTATTCGTAAATGAATTTCTCATAATTTTAGTTATGTTTTATATTGTTATAAAAATACTTAAAGTTCTCATAAGTGCGTTGCAACACTTAAACATGAAAATAAATAAAAAATATGTTTATTTTGGAATATAAGATTCAAGTATCACTTATTCCACGTCATTAAATTTGAATGGGCATTTTTACTTATCGGCAAAGAAGACAGATAGTGTAGGTCGAGAGAAATAGCCGGCGTAAGAAACTCTCAGTACTCTTTTAAAATAGCAAATCAATCTCTATTAAGATAGCTTACTGAATTAAGATTTCTACGCGCTCCATATTACGACTATACTTTAACGATACAAAGTAATAATATATAGTGGTTGTCTGGAAGAAATCGTTCTAAAGCGATAAGGCCGCCAGTTGCTTTTCATTCAAATTATGTTTAATTTTTTTTCTTTTTATGTAACGAAGTGTTAATAAATATATGTTATCTGTTTTAGCCGAAGTGAAGCGAGTCGGTGATACAGTACTGGGCATGGCCACTCAATGCGTTCAGGCCAAGAACGTGAACAAAACCTCTCCACAGACATTAAGCAATCTTTGTCTCAAGATCAACGTTAAACTTGGTGGCATAAACTCCATATTAGTGCCTTCCATACGTCCTAAAGTATGTATTTTTATATAAAAACTAATCTTTTTGCATTCAAAAGCGTACCAATGTTAAAAGGCTGGCAACGCACTTGCGTATTTTCTGTCAGTGTAAGTGTCCTTGGGCAGCGGTGTCACTTAACATGAGATGATTCTCCTACCCGTCTGCCACCTTTTGTATAAAAAATAAAATAAATTGTTTATTATGGAACATAAGATAGACAGGTATCACTTATTTCACGTCGTTTAATTAGAACCTGTAGGCATTCCTACTCATCGGCAAAGAAGACAGGGTCGAGAGAAAAAGCCGGTGTAAGAAACTCTCGTCACTCTTTTCTTTTAGGCATAAGAGACCCAATCTACTTTTAGGATGTAAATGAACTGCAAAGAGCAGTTTCTTCAGAAACCCTCAGTCAGTCTCAGTCTTTAATAAGAACAACATTTCAAATAATAAAAATAATATACAAAATTTAAAACTGAACACGGCACAATAAAAAAACCTTTTGATTGTTCGCTCGTGCGGTGAGGAATCCGGAATGCCTTAGTCACAAAAAGTCGTGCGTCTATTTGCCCATTAAAAGTACAGAAAGAGATACAGAAAGATGGCCAGACATGTTTTATTGGTAAAAGTAAATATTTTCTATACCAATTTGTTGATGTTGAAAATTGTAGGTATTCAACGAGCCGGTAATATTCCTTGGGGTAGATGTGACACATCCACCGGCTGGTGATAATAAGAAGCCGTCCATTGCGGCAGTGGTGGGTTCAATGGACGCCCATCCCTCGAGATACGCCGCAACTGTGAGAGTGCAACAACACAGGTAAATGTTGATTTTGATTGATTTGCTATAAGCCGTCCTTTACTTAGAAGATGTAAATTTCAATTGCAAAAGCTTTTCTTAAACGTTTTCAAGTAGTGATTAATTATGTCGAAAATTATTTTAAATATTGTAACGTGCAAAGTTAGTTTCTCTAGTTTGATGTGTTTTTTATTATTTTGTAAGCGAAGTTTGAAATGTTAAGTGATATTATCGCCCATGTACTGCAAGTTCGCGAGTGCGTTTTCGATCTTTAAAGCGTTTGCATATCGTCATTCGTGAAGTAGTGAACCGTAAATCTTGAAATTTGTACTAAATTAATTATTGGGTTATTTAAATGATTTTACTAAAACTAACAAGGATAAAAGGTAGGCTATTCTTTTAATTTAAAAACAAACAAACAAAATAAGCTTAAAGTATGTCTCACATATGGATGAAAATTTAATAAGATAATGTGTATTTAATAATTAATTGTGTATTTTATCATATTAAGGTGCCTTGGACTCAATGGAAAACAGTATCGTAAAAGGACACTAATAATGTCCCAATCAAATAACAGTTTATGTTTTCTTTTTATTTTATTTTTCAGAATATATAGTATTTTTTTTTCAGTCAAACATGTGATATCAAAGAAATCTGTCGATCTGTTTATTTTTAGGAAAATATGCCTTCTCGTTGCCAATTTATAATTTAGTTATAGTTTAGAATAAGAGTCTCAATCCCTATATTGTTTCATTGCATTAGTGACTGGACATCTATGTACCTCAATTGCACTTATAAGATAATTAAATATCATAAAACATTTCTCAATTAAGGTGATAGACGGTCCAGTATTGTTAAATGTCCTCTCTCCCCCCGTCCCTAGTTATAAGCGGGCATTGCCCTTCCCAAAATCGTGGTGTATTATGGCAGCAACGGGTAACCATCGATTAATTCAGTGAGAATGACAGGCAGGAAATCGTTCACGAGCTGAGCAGTATGGTACAAGAATTGCTGTTAATGTTCTACAAGAGCACCGGTGGTTTCAAGCCTCATAGGATCATTATGTACCGAGACGGGATCTCTGAGGGACAATTCATACATGTTTTGCAGCATGAGCTTACGGCTGTGAGAGAGGCTTGTATCAAGGTGAGCCTATTATATATGTGATTCGCAGTACACTAATGATATTGAAATTAATAAATCACTTTTATCATATTAAAAAGCCAGTGGCTAACTTTAAGGATGGTCTGATTTCTGTATCTATTTCTTTTAATAGTCAAGTAGGTGATTGGACTTTTGTGTGTACAAGCCTTCGACTATATAGAGGCTATGGCATGCTTGTATGATCGTATCCTTAGAATCTTTTACTTCATTGTACGTGCGAGAGTTAAATACTTAAATAGAAAGTCCTACGACCTCAAGGATGGAGTGGATAAAATTACATTACTAAATCTAATGTCACTTACTCTGTAACTTCAGTACTTTATCTGTCCCAATATTGATATGGAACGCAATTGAATATAATATGTATTGTATCTAAGAATGTTAATGAGAAAAAATTACGTTTGGAGCGTAAAATTTTATATATTTAAATAATTAAAAGAATATAAATTTTTAGCATTCTTATGCGGAATGAATGTAAAGCACTGCAGTATGCCCTGTGTAATCAGACCGTAGTTCATCTGGGGGTGGTCAGTTTTTCTCAGCAGCAAACAATGTAATTTTTTTTTCACAGCTCGAGGCGGAATATAAGCCTGGTATCACATTCATAGTCGTACAGAAGCGGCACCATACGCGTCTGTTTTGTGCGGATAAGCGAGAGCAGTCGGGCAAATCCGGAAACATTCCGGCCGGAACTACTGTCGACCTGGGCATTACACACCCTACTGAGTTCGACTTTTATCTGTGCAGTCACCAGGGCATACAGGTATATAATTCTGACATAATTATAATTTTTGTGTTGCGACTTATGGTCGTATAATACATACGTTTGGCTATTCCTATTAACGCGAACTAAGTCTGGATTAATATAGATCCATGATTAATTATTTTTTAAATGAACCATTAGCGATTAGACCAATAGAAATTTTCAATACATTTGCTTTAAACCTTCAATTATTTCTGCTTTTAATATCAAAGTGTCGATATGAAAGAACCTAAAATTCACCTAAATACAGGAATATCTTATAGATATATTATTAATTGTTAAAAATACATCCCCCAATCAATCAATACAGAACAATCAATCAGTTTAAATATTAATAAAAAACTTCAGGGTACATCCCGTCCATCCCACTACCACGTGCTATGGGACGACAATCACTTCGGTTCCGATGAGTTGCAATGTCTGACGTACCAATTGTGCCACACGTACGTGCGTTGTACGCGCTCCGTGTCGATCCCCGCGCCCGCGTACTACGCACACCTCGTCGCCTTCCGCGCGCGATACCACTTGGTCGAGAAGGAACACGATTCGGGCGAAGGCAGCCACCAGTCCGCCTGTAGCGAGGATAGGACCCCCGGAGCCATGGCGAGAGCTATCACCGTGCACGCGGCCACCAAAAAGGTCATGTACTTCGCTTAGTATGTCAAGTCGTACAGGGGATTGCGGCCGCTACAAACATATATCGGAAATGTGAACAGCGAAAATGCTTTAAACTTATGTCTGTTTATAATGAGAACTAAGTAAACACTTGTGTAAAATCTGTGTCAATAGTTTGTGTAAAATTTAGTTTTGCGTATCACCACCAGAGGCGCTGTAAGATTTGTGTATGAAAAATGTAATATTGCCTCTTTTTTAGCAGTGTTTTTGTGACGTTTAGTACGTCTCTCATGAATCATAATCGTTTGGTACTATTTCAAAGGTCATACCGTTTTTTTAAATTTTGCGTTTAAGCGTGCAGTACTCAGGTAACGATAGCCCGTAATCATCCAACTGATTTTAAAGAACAACACAAACGAAAACGAGTTATTTTCTATTACATAATATGACATATTTTTTGAATATAAAAAAGTTTTTATATTCATATCAGAAAAGGATTTATCATATAAAACAATAAACCGCCAATAAAACAATATTTCACTTCAGAATTTGTTGACACAAAATGGGGCCAGGTTAGTTCTACTTCGTATTATAAAAGCGCTCTTTACGTTTCAAAGATAACCTGGAGTTAATTGATTTCCCCCTAACGCGTTCATGCCAATACTAAATGTTTTGTCCTTATCTCTCTCCTGTCTAAAATTGAGACAAAACACCCATCATCGTTCGTATATGAATAGGGCCGTATCTATTACGGCCCCACCTTTATTGTACGACGTATGAACAAAGCACGCGATAGCCTTAAATGTCGAAAATAAAAGAGCTATAATGTATGCTAATTAGTTATACTAATTGTGATTAGCAAGTATGAAACCGTATTTGGGGATATTAACATAATATTTACAACGATATCCTGAGTGGTATATCGTCGTAGTAGAACGTTTTAAGGTGTTTCTAGCAATGGTGACATGTTCATCTGCACCAAAACAATAAAAATAGTTTTAAACAGCTGAACCGTTACCCTAGGGAAAACAACTTCACTAATTTGACAAAAACTGATAATATGTTTTTAATTTACTAATTAAAATATTTTTATTTAAATTATTAATTCTTCATTCTGTGAGAGGAAGTTCTCGTTTAAAATTCATGTGTACTAAAGATTAACATCAGTCAACAAAGTGGCTAGTATGTCTTTGTTACCGTGGTTACGATTTTTAACTACATGAAACAATCTTCGTAACCATGGCAACAAACCGATTTTCATTTCACATTTTTAATAGTCTGAGTAAGTTTATTATGTAGGTTGAACATAATAAATTTACTTACAGTAATAACCATATTTTCGGTCTAAATTGCGACTCATTTCTGAGGACTCCGGCTGAGTACGTTCTGTCTATATGCACATTTAACACGCGCACGTTAAATAAAATAAATGATCACATAACATATACAGAAATGAGGCTCGTCAGCTATGTATCGAAAATAGGCGAAACGTTCTACCTAAAATGGTAGACATTGAAAAAATCTAAATCAATTCTTAGCATTCTTAGGTTTCCAGCTAAATAGGTAGCTTCTGAACTATTATGGTTGCTAAGAATGCATCTAAAATGGCGGATCTTTCAAGAATATATTTGAAATAATGTAAGCGGAGTATATATAGTGTATATGTTTAACAGTTGTAATAAATCAATAACAACGCATTCTTTGGGGCTGCTCAAGTATTACATAAGCAGGTTTACTCCAATTTACCCCCCCCCCCATACCCTTTCCTCATGTCGGTAAAAGTAAGCAGAGCTCTCAAAAATAATAGTACATTAACGTATTAATTTTCTGTAGGGATCCTTGAAAATGCTTTTCGTTTTCAAGAATAGACAATAAATGAGTGGGATATATGTTTAAGAAAGTAAACAATTATTTTGACGTTATCACTAAATAAGAAAATCAAACGCTTATAGTGCTTACATAATACTTGAATGGCCCCTTTAAGTTAAAAGGATGTCAATACATTAAGCGTCAAGTATAGATTACTGAAACAAATCTTAAGTAATACAATTTATTAATATTTTAGGAAATAAACTCCTTGCGAATAGTACGATTAATATATTATATGCATTTTATGAAAATTACTTTGGTAAGGGTTATCCATTTTATCAATTTTGAATTATGAAACCCGTTCTAAGGTTCGTGTTCCCAATATGAATTAAAATCAAATCGATTTAAGGGATTTCAAATTTTGAGGTTTCTCAGATTCAGTAATTGACATTTCAGTTCATTTAACGTCACGTGACAAGAACACTTGAATGACAGAAGATACAATGTCAGGTTCTTGCATTGATCGAAAGCATTTGTGTTCTAGAGTATTAGTATAATGCAGAATATACATTTATGACCAACAATTTTCTCGAATTTGTTCATTTGGGTGTTTTAATTGCATTACAACAAAATTACACGAACGTAACAAGATGTCCATGTCGAGTTTTGTTACGAATACATTTTTTTAAAGTATGAATCGCGTTTAATATTAAACGTACAATTAAGCACAAAACATCGGCTATAAGTTGTATTCAAAACACCATCTACGAGGGTGGCCCGATAAGTTAGCTTAGCTTAGCTACAATTTTTTTTTTCATTAATTTCGCAACATAATCTCCTTTGAGTTCAAAACCCTTGGACCCAGCGATTTTCCAACATGTTTAACCTGTCTATTACTAAATTTTTTGCCCGAAGAAGGACTTTTTCAAATTTCATAACAAAAAGAAGTTGCACGGGGGCAAATCTGGAGAATACGGTGGAAGGTGCAGATGTTCGCTGCATTCTACCAATTTGGCCGTGGCGACGGCGGTGGCGTAAGTCTTTTCTTCCCAAATGGCGTCGAAGCGGACCAATACTTCGGCATAGTAGAACCCTGTGATCGTATTGCCCTACTGCAGGTAACCGATAGCGACTGTGTCCAAAAAGAATCCCGGTCGATGAGAGAGTCTTTGCCTTCTTCGAAGCACCTTCGCAGGGTGAAGACCACTGTTTCGACTGTCTTTGGTCTCTGGTGTGTACCAATGTTTCCACGTTGCGTCCACGGTCAGGAAACGACGCAGAAACTCCTTGGAATTGCGCTTCGACGTCGTCACTTTGTTGCGCTTTTTGTCCGGAGTAAGCAAACATGGCCCTTCACGCCGACAGCTTTCTCATACCCAATACTTCCTGCAGAATAGACCTACGGTCTATATATTTTGAGGCGCCTACTGTCTCAGCTATTCGCTCACCTCCAATCGGCGGTCTGCCAATACGAGATCATGGATTTTTGTTACGTTATCCTCCGTGGCTGCCGTACATTGCCCCCAAGTGCTCTTTGACTTCGTTGCACGATTTTCCTTAAAAAATGTAAGAATAGAATCATCGACCGATACTCTTCCAGTTCCACCACGCGGTCTAAACAAAACTATGGGTCCGATTCGGCTAAAAAACTATAATAGCTTTACGAGAATGTTCTAAGTAAGAAAGTAATAAATTGCTCTGCGATAGTGGTGCTATAGAGCGGTGAGGCTAAGAACTTATCGGACCGTCCTCGTATGTCATAAAATATAAAGATATTATGATCTCCAGATAATATTTCATGTGCCACGTAATATATTAGAAGATCGTACTGGAGGTCGTTTCGATACCGAGGATTAATTCTAGAAATAAGTAATTTAAAGTGTATTCTTAAGTAGCGTAAGTGTTAGATGATTAGTAAAATATGCAATATTACACTTATTTCAAGACCACTCCCCCTCCATACCAAAAGTAAGGTACTCTGCCGCCTTTAGTCGTAAGTGATATTTGTTTTTATTTTAGCTATGGATTTAATATTTTGTAATAACTGATATGAAATATCGATAGATTTATTTAATGGCATGTAGTCAAATTTATAACCGACTCAAAAATTCGATCTAGTAAACTCTATATAGCGACGCTGAAGCTATTTTCTGCCGATATAAAGTATATGGAATGAAGCAGTGTATGAGAAGGCAAGCCCACAAAAGTCGAGTAATTTCGGCGTTTTTGGGAGGCAAGTGACGTTATATGGAGTTTGCGCTGTATTTTATTCATTTCTTTTGCTCTTATTTGTCGCCACATCAATAAACTAAAATTATATTGTGTACCAAATAGATTCTAAAATTTTGTTGTTCACTTATTATAATGTTAATATTAACATTTGGATAAGGCTTCGTGCGTCGTAGAGTATGTGTAGTAGGTAGAAGATATTTTTTATATTGCACTTTATCGTGTAAACATTTAAGGTTTCAGCAAATAAGATTTTGATATAGATAATAATAGATTCCAAATTTCTTCGTGCAGGGTATTTCGTTGAAATAACGGTCCTTATTCGAAAGAGACTACTGTCTTCATATTTAAATGTAGCACTCCAAACGTGTATTGATATACTATTGTTATAAATTTCAATTACTTTTTGTAGTTGCGCTTAAATTATTATAATATAAAGTTTAGGTAAGGATTAATATACGCAGCATCGTGCAAATGAAAGTTAATAATTATAATTAATGTCTAATGAACTTTGGTCGTATTTTTACAAGGGCTTTGTTAAATGTAAGAATTGTTTTTAAGTTCTGATATACATATTTTAGTAATGTCAACATATCAAAGCATAACTAACATTTTTATGAATTACAGTTGTGATCTATACGCAGTTTCGTAATGTCAACAAATATCTCAAATGTTCAAAGGCTATTTATTCAAGACTTTAATTCTCATGACAATAGGACAGTAAAACTAGAAGAATTCGAAAATGTCTTTGAATCTTAGGCTCGGAATTATGTTTGTATTTTAAGCATATACATATTTGCTAGTGTTGCCCAAATGCAAGACCAAGACGAGACTTAGACCAGTCTTGGTATTGGTCTTGCGTCAATACACCTGGTCTTGATCTTGGTATTGGTATTGCGCTCTCAGTCTTGGTCTTGGTCTTGATCTTGCAGCAAGAGTCTCGCAAGTCTCGCAAGACTTGCAAATACCTATTAGCCTATTGCTATTTATTCGTCACTCATGTCAAATTGTAAACATTCACTCCGAAAGCAATAAGAATTTAGAGTACCTAGCTAGGTAAATGGGCGAGAATAATAAATAAGATAGACTCGAAGCGAAACTCAATTAGAAATGACTGAAATTGAAATAAAAACTCATATTTATAAGCACACAAGCCGAAGACCGACAAAGAAAAATGCGGCATTCTTTGATAGATAGAATAAATCTTTGAAAGATTAAAAAACAGAAGTATCAGAATCAAAATCAAATAGGTTTTGTGCCTACGCAAAAATAAAGTGTAGATAATTATGCAAATAATATTGTTTATTATGTTCCTTTTTTATTGGAACTATACGTTGCCTGCTGTTTTTATGGAGGTTACTAGCTACTAGAGTAGATACGATAGAAGTTGATAAACCGACACTGCAAATCTCGATTTTTGGAAATGTGTGATTTTAAAACCAAATGCGTAAAGCAATATGACGTCGCTCATATTTGGAGTTTTTCCACGTTTCAAATTTGTTTAAATCACCCACTATCGAGACAGCGTGTCAAATGCTGTGATACACTTGTTGCAAACCGCGGCGTCTTTGTCGGTAAATTATCAAATATGTAGGTATATAATACACCGACCGACCAACAGTTTATTCGCAGAACGTCACATTTTCCCAATCAACCTTGAACCTTATTTCTCTAATGATAAAGTTGAAAATTTGATAACGCCCAAATCTCAGTTTGTCCGAACTGCAAGACACAAGAGTATTGCAGGCTTAAGTATTGTCTTGCTCAAGTCTTGCAGGCTTCAGTCTTGGTATTGGTCTTGCTACGATAAGGCGGTCTTGGTATTGGTATTGGTCTTGCAAAAATGCAAGAACAAGACCAAGACTGCAAGACCAAGACCGATTTTGGGCAACACTAATTAGAAATGACTGAAATTGAAATAAAAACTCATATTTATAAGCATACAAGCCGAAGACCGACAAAGAAAAATGCGGCATTCTTTGATAGATAGAATAAATCTTTGAAAGATTAAAAAACAGAAGTATCAGAATCAAAATCAAATAGGTTTTGTGCCTACGCAAAAATAAAGTGTAGATAATTATGCAAATAATATTGTTTATTATGTTCCTTTTTTATTGGAACTATACGTTGCCTGCTGTTTTTATGGAGGTTACTAGCTACTAGAGTAGATACGATAGAAGTTGATAAACCGACACTGCAAATCTCGTTTTTTGGAAATGTGTGATTTTAAAACCAAATGCGTAAAGCAATATGACGTCGCTCATATTTGGAGTTTTTCCACGTTTCAAATTTGTTTAAATCACCCATTATCGAGACAGCGTGTCAAATGCTGTGATACACTTGTTGCAAACCGCGGCGTCTTTGTCGGTAAATTATCAAATATGTAGGTATATAATACACCGACCGACCAACAGTTTATTCGCAGAACGTCACATTTTCCCAATCAACCTTGAACCTTATTTCTCTAGTGATAAAGTTGAAAATTTGATAACGCCCAAATCTCAGTTTGTCCTAACTGCAAGACGCAAGAGTATTGCAGGCTTAAGTATTGTCTTGCTCAATTCTTGCAGGCTTCAGTCTTGGTATTGGTCTTGCAACGATAAGGCGGTCTTGGTATTGGTATTGGTCTTGCAAAAATGCAAGAACAAGACCAAGACTGCAAGACCAAGACCGATTTTGGGCAACACTAATATTTGCGTATCAAAATGGTAATCTTAATTTTGGGAAATTTGATTAATCATCCATGTTGAGTCAAATAAATTATTATGAATTTTTTTTAATAAAAAGGCTAACAATGTCAGTATAGATTTTTAATGTTTGCTACAAATAAAACAATAATAATTTCGTTTTGTTTTTCATTGTACGATTAGCTGTCGTCATTTAAGAACTTGATTTATTTGTTATTAATAACAATTCGATGTTTATTTATAAGCGTGTAGATTTCTAAAGGTTTCAATAAATACCAGTTGAGTTTGTAATTATGATCAATAATTAGTTAACACGAATGAAAAGTATTCATTTGTTTGCAAAGGCCCAATTTTGGACTTGTTTTGGTTTGAGTAAATAACGTACGGAAGGATTCCGAAATTATTACTTAGTCATGATTAATCAATTGATATGGAACAAAAATTGTTTTTAAACTATAATATACATATTTGTAATGGAGAATATAAAGCCGTTATAATTCACGAATTGAAAAACTGTATAATTAATCTTTATAGTTTAAATTACAATAAACTCAAATCTTAAATGCGTTTTAAAGTCACCTTTGCCTATTTCAAGGATCTCTTTTGTATGGACCAGTAAACTCGTACAAAATTACACAGATACTGTGGCGGGCGCATTTAAGTTTGTCGAATATTGTGCAGATACTAATCATGTTTTCTTATTTTTCTAATGCGCTCTCAACCCATGCTTTACTCCAATGGTAATAATTATGTATAAATAACGTAGCTCATGATGGACATATTATATGTAATAGTATAAAATTAAATCTGTTTCTTTTATTCACATTTTTTATTCATTTCCTAATATTATAGAGGTAAATTTTATTTTTTTATCTAAACTAACTTATTAAATTCATCCGCCTAAAGAAAGCTATTTAAGGAGTACTCTTTAAAAAGTTAAGTTAGATATACTCACTAAAAATGAATTTAATGTTGAATTATTGTTGCAATGTGATTTTGTTAGAGCAGTAACTACGAGTAATAACTATAATCACAAGGTTATGGTAAAATATATTGTGTAATTAAAACCCAGTATCCTTTTAATACATAACTTTATTTATCATTTAAACTGTATCAATGTAAATAATGGAAACACTTACACGGAAAGCTAAGCATCTTATAAAAATATCTTTTTGAACTGCTCTTAACATCGGGCAAGTACATAGACAGACTCCAACAAGTATAATAGTGTATATAAAATTCTTTGCGAAGCTAATAATTGGTACACCGTGACCCATCTTATCCTTTTCACTTCATTTTTGTGTTGGAATGCAAATATACGTCAAGAGACAATTTACCAAATTTAATTTCTGCTAAGCCCACACCGCAGTCACTTAAGACCCTGAACACAATAATCTTAATACTAGCATAATTATTGTGGGGTTTACAGTGTTTAATATGTAAAGTAAAATCTCCTGTTAATCTAAAACGTTTTCCAATCAAGTATTAAAATATCAAGTTTAGCGACACATCTTAAAATTTTAACTTATTAAGTAGTAATTAAATCTTTAGAAATTCCAGCCAAACTTAATTACTGATTAGTCATATTTCAATTCATTAAAATTTTGTACTGGAAAACGTTAAGATTCGGATTGCTACTGACGAGTCTGTAATTGACATGGCTCATACATTTCCGTAGAAAAACTTGTCAGTTCGTGAAAAAGCGGTGTGGGTAGTCATAGGAGGCATTAAGGCAAAGCTTTGTTTTCGGGGATAGTCGGTGATGTGGCGCCACTGGCGCTACGGCTTGCGTCACGAAGTGCTTCGTCGAAGCTCTGGGTCGAATTCGACCTGGACGAAACTTTACCCTGGAAGTTCATATTAATGGAAACTATACATAACCCAGATTTAGAACAGAGTGCAAAAACTGACAAATAGAAGTAGGGACGGTAATCTCCCATGAAAATGTTAAATAAGAGAACATTTGTTTTAATATTGCCCTAGTAGAATCACAATTTCCTATTGGTTTAAAAAACTTATTCCTGCCCATTTTTAATGGACTGAGAACAGGCTATTAATTAAATACATTATACTTTTAGAATAAACAAATAATTTCTAAAGCACTGTAGCTATATAATCGAAACGTTCATTCTATTTATATTACAATTGTATAGAGTATATATCTATGAGTTTTTTTTGTTATAAGAAAAAGTAAAGACCCATTTATATGAAATAATTTGGTTTGCTATAATTGTACGTTGTTAAAAGCTTTACTAAGGACAAAACAACATAAATGCGTACCACATATTTGATCATTATTTTCATGTCTCCAGATATTAAAATCATATTATTCAAGTTTAATTTTGTTTAGTATCGTCTTTATCAAAACAATTCGGAAATAATAATTTTATAACTGATAAGAGTGATGAATCAACCTTACGATAGACATGCTTTTACGGAATCATGACACATGATTTGTGCTGTATACGTGGATTTTACTACATCTTACGAAGTCAGTGTAATCACGTACAAATAATTACCTTAACATTCTCATAAGCGAACCCAACACGTTCCTCTATCGAACGGAAGGAATCAGAGTTCCTCATTTGCCCAATTTTTTGTGTGACGCCAGCTGTTAGGCCTCCCAGGATTGAGGTCGTCTTTTCCGCCGTCGATTTTATCACAGATTCAGTTTTTTGGTATCTAAAAATAATTAATTAAATACCTATATTTTTATGCTGTTATACAACAAAATAACTGTTATTAATAAAAATCTCCATATTATACATACAATGGTTGTATTAAAATTCGTTAAGTTGTATTAACTACCAGGTCTAATATTATTTGTAGATTTCAATAGAAACATTACTAATATCAGCATGATTCATGAATGATCCTTTTGTTTACTAAATTAAAAATTACTTCAATTAGCTACTACGCATAAGATAATACAATAACAATAATTGTATTTGTATAATCTTATTATATTTGATTGCATAATTGAGCAAGCTGTTAGAAATTTGGTTTATGTCTAAGAATTCTCTAGCGACCAATGTACAGTAGTATTTTCCTGAAAGTCAAATAAGATTATTTAACAGACGGCATAATGGCTCTAATAAAATAATTTCTAGAAACTAGGTACGACATTGAACTATATCAAAAGACATCGTTTTGGGGTAAAACATTACAATGCGAGGATTTATGCGTTATTATTAATATTATTTTCGACTTTCCGATACTAACACCACATAAATAGCCACTTTTAGGTTTAATGAGTCACTGGGTGGTAACGAAACTCAATAGGAGTACAGAAAAACGTTACGGTGCGTTACATGGGGAGGGGGAGAGGGGTCAAGAATCTCCAAAAATTGCTTGTCGTAATACCTGAACGCTCCCTTAATGCTAATATACTATTAATTTCTTATATGAATAGTATAACCAATGTTAAAATTAACTTACACTTGGCTTTCCTTTACGTTTTTCAATCCTTGATTAACGTCTTCAGTAATTTCTTTCCACACGGTAATACCAAGTTTGCGTTTTAGTTCAGAACTCTGCCGAATCTGAAAAATTAAATTATTTTCTTTCTGGCTCAGATGTCTAGGAGTTAGTTTTATGTATATTTTGGTATAAGAAATAATTTGTAGAAATGCTTTAATCATTTCTTACAAACATACTAAAACCTTTGTCTCGCTTTGTGCAGATTTGCTTTTGACATTTCTGAACATGATAACAAAAAAACATTATGCAAACAAAACCTTATCAAACCTCCGTTCCAATGTTGAACTAAAGTCAATACTATTACAATTATGTCGATGCAAATACATAGTTAAGTTTATTATACTGCTTACAATGTACACAATGTTCCAGTTTTGCGAAAGCAATGTATTTAATGGCTATATGTATTGTTCACTAGTATCGAATACATAGTAATCTACCTTTTAGGACCTTCTTAATAGATTTTATTGAAAAATAAATCGAAATAATAGATTGCTATCTACATTTAGAAAGGAGTAAACGCTAAGGTTTCGAAATTGATTTGACCTACGTACGGTAGTTAATGGCAACACATTTTAACCGGGTTATTATATTCTTTATGAATTTTTACTAGCGTTTGTGGTCGGCTAGCTCTTATAAAGTGAACGCAGGAATTCAGAGGTCCTTGACCTAGAAGGCAAGGCGCTGTTCAATATGTTCTTAAACTATGCTTTGTCCGCACTAATCGTTTATGGAGAGAAAAAGGTTTCATGCTTTATAAATTTCGTTTCTAAAACAAAATCTACAAAAGCCGATTTAAAAAATTGTCACCTAAGAAATTTACAATTATATTAAAAGTAGATAAAATTTAACTTCTAAAAAGTATTAATTTAAAATATGTTTTATTTAATGGATTATTGGAAATCTCACGTTTATACAATATGTTTACTTACTTTGCTCTGCAACACAGTGCGCAGAGTAGCAATTTCATCTTCGACCCTTGCAAGTTCCCGACTCCACTCAGCTTTGAGCTGTTCTGCTTGCTCTGGGGTCAGGCCAGCAAGCTCGTCAACAATATGAGCGTCCCCGGCGCCTGCGCCGGCCATTGCTTCTTCGGCTGTCGATTAAAAACAGTATGAATTTCCACAATCTACAAACTTTTGAGTCAGAGGCGAGGTGGTTAAGTATTCATTAAAAACTATAATAATTTTAACATTTCATTTTTACGAACAGCAATATTATTTTGGTGCAAACTCAATTATGGATTTTCAACAAAACTGAAAACAAAACTACACAGGCGGTGTCGAAGCAATACACATTTTTCTTTTTTACATACCGGATATATTAAATGAAATAATTATTAATTGAAATAAATTGTCGTAAACCATTAATCAATACAGACTCGATGCTTAATGATGCAGTAAACAGATCAATAAAAAGTGCATTGAATGTCATTATAACGTCTTCATTCTCCACAAATCGGCACAAAAACAAAAGTCATCTTTTAACAAATATGAATTGTAAATATTGCACATTACATATTCAAATGTTTCCGTAATGTTACTTGTTTACGTTACACCAGCGAACGTAAATTCACTGTGTTACACCGATGACGATGTTCAAGTTCCACTTATGAGCATATTGCCAACATTACAATACAATAATACACACATATTATACGCCAATAATTACATATATCTATAGTATTAGATATATTACGGATAAAGCCGTCATAACAGCACTTGTTACTATGGAATCATAAGCTTCAAAGGATACATACGGTTTCTAAAATTTGAACCCATAGCCACAATATGGTCGTACGAAAACATCGCTTTAGTTATGTACAAATAACCAGTTTTCGGAACCTATAGCCATAACGAGTTTTGCCACTGCTCCGACTGGATATAAGTGACGTGAGTCTAATTATGAATAACCAACGACACTAAGTCTTCTTTATCTGTGGCAACTATAAAAATAATTTTATACAGAATAGAAGACTTTGTAAGTCTTACTCTGGTGACTAACCTCCAGGTGTAATTCCTAGAAATTTTTTATAATTTGTGTGGCTCGAAACTTTAGCAAGATACGGCTTAGTTAAATCTTGAAATGTGACTCTAACTTCACGCATCTTTTTTTTAAATATACGAAGCCGTCGACGACGATTGTCCATATAAAATTCGGTTTCGATGCATAGAGCAGATTCGGTAAGTTCCGGTAAAGAGTTCCATTCCGTCTCCGTATCTTCTTGAGGCCAGTTTACTATATCTTGTAATTCATCTAATTCATCGACGGCGACATCAAAGCTTGGAGTAGAATCATCATCCGGTGGCACAAAGTAAGGATCCTCCATATACTCCAGGCTAGCTGGCCCTGCACTTGTTTCTCCACGACCTGCCATTCCATTAGCTATCTACCTCGCCTTCCACAATAATAAACCATATTTTCATTTAATAGTTTTATCTTCAAGGTCCATAAAGAGTAAACGCACATTGGCAAAAAATAACAATCACTTATTTCGCGATGAACATATTAATCAACACTGAAGCGACCACCAGGTAGGCGTCATATTAGTTTTGTTCACTCGATTTTAACCGAAAAACATAGTAAACATTTCAGTTTTAATAATAAAGCAAACAATATGTTTGCTTTCTTCCGCCACGTTGGGAACCGTTAGCGCAATCGCCCGCGTTCGTCTCGCGCCGCTGCCTGAATGCTCGTATTCGCCACTTTCACCAACTGCGCAAGTTGTACCTCTACATTTTTATTTTAATTTTCATTATCACGACCCTAAGAGGATGACATGTTCAGGATTACATATTTAGTAAGTGAAAAACAACAAATTATTATCAATCAGAAAATTTACAATTTTTTCTAATGATAATACAAAAAACCATAAGCTTTACAATAAAGTTTAATGTTAAATGCGAAGGTGCGCTTGCGCTGGATCACGCAGACTGCGTCGTTAGCACAAGAAAAGCTTGCGTCATCCCACTACCATTTCTGATTTGGCCAATGTTGCTTGAAATGTTTCACAGTGTAGAAATCACTGTTTTCATTTTAAAGGATTTCTTAACTTCCTTGTTGCAAGGAATTATTTTTTTAAGGCATATATTAAATCATTTGTTAAATTGATCACTCAATTCAACACTGTTACACTTTGATTGAACAGACTGAACTTATTATTGTTTAGATATACATACATTTGTTTATTTGTTGATGAAAAAAAAAACAACTACAACTACATTATATTGGTATGTCTCATTCAGTATCCTTATAATATGCCCATCACTGTTGAACATAAGAACTAATGTAGACTGTAGAGGTTAATCTTAACTACCATAGGCATTTTAAGAAAACACTTTTTTAATGGATTGAAGCTATGTATATCAATCAGTTGAAAAGTGTTTTCTTAAAAGTTTTGTTAATAAAAGACAATACTATACCATACCATACCTAGGTATTGCATGTTGTCAGATCACTAGATACTGTTTTTAAAAATATGCCATAGAATTTGCAAAAAATTCTAAACATATACAACATTGCCTTACAAGGTGTGTACCAGCTGACAAATTTAAGTAATTCTAAAACATTTACAGAAAGTAATATTTTTTATTTTAATTAGATTCTACCACAATAATTAGTTAAGATTTAAAAAAACTTAAATTACAACACAGGTATAGATGTTTAAAACTAAGTATGTGACAAATATCTTAAATAAATAGAATGAACACAATATCTACTAATAGAATGAACGCAAGAAACATTTTTTCAAATACCAAGAGTATTTGAATCCAATTTTGAAAAATTTGAATATTGCTCCATATAATACAAACATAAAAATGAGAACATAAAAAAATATATAATATTATATAAATGGTATATTAGATCAACTTCATTGATTAAAATGTCTTCATTAAAACCAGTGCTGTGGAGAAAGCTTATAAACATTTATGATACATGTTCACTGGACAAAACAGACCGTCATCTGAATCATCCAGAAATATCACACTTCTTTATTTGTGTGTGCCACGAAACAACAATGTGAAAGATATGTAGGCCAAATGATAAAGATATACTTTTTTAATCAACATACAGAATATTATGAAAAGTTCTATAGAAATTTGCCAATAGGCAGTGTTTATAAATGTTGCTTAATCGGATGTAAGTGTAACTCACCAGTCTGGATACCGCTCATCTTTAAATAAGAATAAGTTTTCTACAAACGCAAAGGAGGACGTGCGATTAAAAGAAAGGTTTTATTAACGTATAATTAAAATTATTAAGAGTATCACGAAATGCGCAATCAGTATTATAAAAAGCCCGAGACAAAAATAAAATCAACAGTAATTAGCAAATACAGAAATCGGCAAAAACTTAGCAAAAGCAGAGAGACAGATTCTTAATCTTTAGCACAGAATACTCATGAAAATTAAACCCTGAAAATTCGTAAAACTTTTGACTGCTAGTGACATTGATGGTTTACCAAAGCTGCTATATCCACAGTTCGAACAGACTAGTAAATAGTTGTAGAAAACGTCTTAAAAAATAAATAATGGTTTTCAAGTATAAAATTATATTAATAATAATATCTCGTGTGTTATACCCGAACACTGTCTAATGTATTCTTCTTCCCGGTCTATAAATAATTTGAATCCGTATTAGACAACTTTTTTAAATTTTATGGCCAGCTGAAAGGGGCTCCTACACGGCTCATTTTTTCACGAAAATGAAAAAATGAAAAGTGTGTATCATGTATGTAGCATCAGCCAGTATTTACGGCTAGACTATGTAACACTCGCAATATTTTTATTATTTAGTTCGTTCGCCATTGCAGACATAATGCTAGCCCAGCCATGTTTGTATGCCGAGTAAAGACAAAATAATGAGCCATAAACTGTTGCAGAAATGTTGCCGAGATAAACAATGATTGTAATTTCGGGATACAGTCGGCAATTATGTAGCCACATATTTCATTAAAAGTATAGCCCGTGTAGAGATCCCTTAGAACTCTAATTGATCTGTACCATTGACTATAGAGGAAAGTATCAAATCACACGTACCAGGTACCTATAATTTTTATTCTATGAAGTTAAAATTGTGATTATATTTTAAAATATTTTGTCCAGTCATTATCATACGATTGTCTCTCAGATTTTTAATTTCATTCTACAATTTTGTTCAATCGTTGTTCCGACAGTCAAAAAGTAAGTGGATTTATAATATAAGTATCCGCGTGATGGCTTAAAATACTTTAGCGCTTGTCTAACCTAGAATTGTATTGTTAATTTTACTTGTTTTACAATTTACAGTAAAATAATGTCTACTACGGCTTTATTCGGTAATACTTCGGGTCTTGGTGGTAGCTCAGGAGGTAATAAACATTTAGTCGAATTTCGTGCTGGAAGGATGACACTGAAAGGACGTATGGTACACCCAGATAAGAGGAAAGGGCTATTGTATGTGTACCAAGGAGAGGATTCCTTAATGCATTTCTGTTGGAAAGATCGTTCAACTGGAGAAGTAGAGGATGATCTTTTAATTTTTCCTGATGATTGTGAATTTGTACGAGTTAATGAATGTACGACAGGAAGGGTCTATGTACTTAAATTCAAGTCTTTTGCCAAAAAGTACTTCTTTTGGATGCAGGTATAATATTTTAACTTAATCATTAATACTACTAGTATGTATTAATAGTAGTTTTTATTTTAAAAAAATATCTGGATTTATTAGGAGCCAAAAACTGATAAGGATGAAGAATTATGCCGCCGTATTAATGAGGCCCTAAACAATCCTCCTACTTCTGGGGGAAGAGGTGGAAGTGGCAGTGGGGCTCAGGATGGAGAGCTTCAGAATTTGCTCAACAACATGTCCCAACAACAGTTGATGCAGTTGTTTGGTGGTGTTGGCCAGATTGGTGGACTGTCATCATTGCTTGGAACTATGGGGTTTGTTATTAAATTTTTAGTAAGATTTAAACTAACAACATTCAAAATAAAATCTTTATATATTCCTCTATAGTATGAGATTAAATAGTGAATTATACAAAATAAAATACGTTTATAATGGAACATAAGATTGACAGGTATTACTTATTTCACGTCATTAAATTTGAACCTGTAGGCATCTCTGCTCATCAGCAAAGAAGACAGGGAGTGTAGGCCGAGAGAATAAGCCAGCGTAATAAACTCGCAGTACTCTTTTAAAAAAACAAATCATCAAACACTTTTGCAACAAATATAGAAAATTAATTAGAAATAGTAAGCCTTTTTTTTTCTTAAGGTAAGTATATGAATTTCCTCGAATTTATCTCTCAGAGATTCCCTACATTTTTAATTATAGATTGCACAAATAGCCCATTCATGTGGGATGAAAATAGATTCAACATCAGCAGCATGACCTAATAATAAGCTATAATTCATTAATCAGTGAAAGTAACTAAAATAAACAAGTCTAGCTGTATCAACAGTGTCAGTGAGCGATTTTTTTAAAATTATATTATTCTTGTTTACGTGGAATAAGTGATACCTTGATGATCTTATGTTCCAAAATAAACTTTTTTTTTTACACAGGTTCACTGATCTGCTTCAATTGTCCTTCAACTGGAAATACCTTTTGATGACATTTATATGGTTCAATGCCTTAAATAAATTTGAAAATTACAGGAATAATAGTAGCAGCAACAGTGGCAACTCAAGCAGCCGTCCAACTGCTGGAAGCAACAGTAGCTCTCGTGGGGGTAGTGCCCCTCGGACAACTGCTACTACAGAAGCACCTGCTGCTAGGACTCCAGCCCGAGCAAGAGATGTACCTGCTCCAACTGCCACACCACCCAATACTGCTACTGCCACTCAGCCACAAAGTAAATACATAAACATACATATACTACTTTAAGATTTTGCCTGTATAGGTACAATAATTTAATTTTATGATTATGGCTTCATGATTAAAGGGAAGCTTCTGACTTTCTGGTCAATCAGCTTCATATACAATGTAAACAAAATCAAAGAAACACATTTACTTATAATATAGAAAAACCTATACTTTTTATGAAATTTATTGAAAAATTATCATGTCTTTTGTTGAACATTAAAATTATTGATAGACAGTATTATTTCATTAGTAAGTTCTATGATTGCTGTGGCATTGATTTAGTATGGTAAATGGACACAATAGATTCTCATCTATTACAGTTAATTGTTGCATTGTTTTTTCTAACCAGGTGCATAAATTGATAAGACCGGATTAAGCTGCTTATATATATTATTAATCTGAGCATCTGTGAATCTTATATTATATCTGAACCACATACTATAGTCTACAAATTATCGTTGTTATTAAATTGTAATTTGAAATACTCTTTACTACTATGTTTTGAGATCTTCATTCATACATTATCCAGGGGATCATAGTAAACGAATGTGGAATGAGAAAAAACTTGTTAAATTAAAAAAACCTTTCTAATATTAAATTAATTACCTATTCCGTTATTTTAACTTACTTAACTAAACACAATTTTTTAATAAAACACAGTGGTGATAGAGATAAAATAATATCTAACTAAAACACTACTGTCATTTAATAATTTAGAATAAAATGATATAAATATTTTAGGTGGTCAAGTCTTCCTATCGGACTTACAACGCTACTTCTCCGGTGTTGGCACCGCGCCAGAGGGCGAAACCGCCGGCTCGGGCGCCGCGCGTGTGGACCTGGCAGCCGCCCTCAGCACACCAGAAGTGGTGACATCGGCCAGTGAGCCGAACAACGCGCAACGCCTCGCGCCTCATTTGCCTCAGACAGTGCCACAGGACGATGTAAGGACCACCCTGCTCTCACCGCAATTCGCTCAGGTGAAACCCCACGTGTTGCGATCCCGCCCTAACAGGCCAAACGCTTGAGCGCTACACGCATGCCTCGGGGTCGGCCTTCACCTGCTTTAACCTGCTTTGATGATATTGTTTAATAATAAAAATGCCTTTGGACTTAAAATTAATTCATTATATATTGATGTCTTAAAGTGATTGATGATTCACGGACATATTTCAAAATGTGAATCTTGATTGAGACATTTTAAAGTTACGTCTTATGAGCAGTCGATTTTTATCATAACGTTATAATGGGCTTTAAAATATTGTAAAACCTTATATCATCAAATGAGATTACAGCATATCCATTTGCTAGGTTCTTGCTTTCATTTTGTTGTGCATGCCCTGCCCTGTGTTACTCCTTCCGTTTCTAAATATTTAACTGGATCTTGGCCTATGTTTAAAAGGGAAATACGTTTCTTATGATAGTTATTGCATGTTTTTATTTTTTTAAGGATTAGAATATTAATAATACTTATAATTAAAAACTCATTTTGCTTGCATACCTTGATGTTAAAACTTTCGTTTAATAGCAGTCGGGTATGTATTTCATAGTACATATATATAAATATGGTGGACTCAGTTAGCACTTAGATTCAAACTTATTCCGTTGTGCGAGTACATATACATATCTATTTTACAGGCTGCAAATCAATTCTCATCAGCGCTTTCTTCTGGACAAATGGGACCGGTTATTTCTCAGTTTGGTTTGCCGTCTGAAGTGACATCTGCGGCAAATACTGGTGACATGCAAGCTTTCTTCAAGGCTCTCGAAAGTTCCTCTAATTCGGATAGTGCCAAGAGTCAAGAAGATGATAAAAAGAAGGACAAGCCGCAAGACAAGAACGATAAGAAAGACGGCGATGCCGGCATGTCATTAGACTAATTCCAATATGTTATTTTTTATCATGACTATTGTATTGTGTCATTATTTTGAATTATCTATTTGTATTTAGGACGCCATGCCGTACTTTTAAATACACATTTAAAGTATGTTATTTAATAAATTGTATGTCAAATTACTATTATTATTTCCTTTCACAACACGCTATTTGACCTTAATGTACCAAATATATTTTATAGTGTGACAAAATTATAAGACCAAATAATAAGTCGATTGTAAAATTTGGTAATGCGAAGGAAAACAGGCCGTTTTTAAATAAATGTTATATAAAGTGTGGAATGATGGTGGTTAGGCACGGCAGTGGCGCCGCGGGGCGGGGAGCGCTGGGGAATCCTGGCGCCAGACTGGCATAGCCGTCTGTCCCCGCGCGCCGCGCACCGACCCACTCGAAATAGATGCGGTGATTTACGCCTCCGATGTATGAGTAAATACTAAATATGCCCGCTCGCCTGCCTTGGCATGTCCGCCCGCCCGCGACCCTCTCTCCCCTCGCGATTGTAGAACACGAAGTAGGTAGTTATCACGAAACGCGACCACGTCCAATATTTTGCACGCGTGCTGAATGACGTAGCGAATATTTTACATTCAGAGAGAAACGGCATCGGTCGCTCTCAAGGTGATCTCTGTTAATTCTCCTATAATGACTGCTGTTAATGGACTCGGATAGAAGCATTAACTCAATTTGCTAACTAGTAGCATTCGATGATAATAATAGATCTACTTAGCTCAAGTTGATATTATTAAGTTGGTTTCTTAGTTGTTAAACAGTCCTTAAAAATAATGGTTGTGATTATAATGTAATATTCAAGTTATTTTATACAAATAAGTCAACGTGTACACACCTAAGATTATTAGTTGTGCAGTTGTTACATTTTTCATACTTATATTTTGTTGAATACAATTTATCACTTGTCACCATATCTCAAAATTTATTGTTATCTATTTTATGATAAAGGCCATATATGTTAAGGATAAAGCGTTTCAAAGATAGGTTGATATATTTTAAAGCTTAAGGCGCTTTGTAGGGAAAAATATGTATTATGCGGCGAGATGGTTCATTAGAACCGCGAGAGTAGAAAAGAAAGGAAACAAAAAGTAGATATCGCCTGGCGACCGGTCTCTCTGGTTCTTGTCTTGCATCGGTCGCCCTTTCCTCTTCCATTCATTATATTACAATTTTTAATTAAACTTACCCTATATGTAATTAAATAAAAGCTCTAACTTAGAAGAAAAAAAAAACAATTCATTTAGTTATGACGCGTTTTTTATCACAATTTTATAATTGTATTGAATATATATAATAAAATTAGCAGTTATGAAATATGCAAATATGTACCTACTAATCATGGAGCTCACTGTTGCAGATATAGCTTAAACGAATAAAAATAACATAAATCTAAGATAGTGATTGAAAACTGATACTAATATTGCTAAGTAAGTAAAAGTATCACAGTGTGATAAGTACATAGCATTTCTTATCATAATAATTAACATCATTTCAAATATAAAACGGTATAAAAATATTTGTTATCACAAATATATCTAATTATTAATTTAAGCATGTTTTTAAAAAGTTATGGTTTCAACCAAATAATATTAATAATAATATTATAATTCGAAGTAAATCCAAAGATGTGAAAATATAAATATGATGTTATACTTACTCTTTCTATCAAGAGTGTGTACGCTATGATGAAAAGAGAAAGATTATTAAGTTTTTATGAATAAGATGACAATAATACGATGCCTCAAAAATGTCTTAACGCCGTAATGAAAATATTTAACTCAGTGTATTAGTTAAGATACTGTACTAAAACTAGTTTTTGTCTTCCTAAACCCTTTGATATAATTTTTACTCATTTACAACGGTTTTAAAGATACTTTTTGTTAAATATATGCACTATACGATTGAATAATTAATAGACATTAGTCAACTACCTACTTACTACACAATTTATTTTTTACGTTGTGCCTAATGCGAACACTTTTACGCAAGACTGTTTATAATATTATGCAGCGATTTTGCTACGTACTTTAAAAAATACTGTATATCTAAGTATTTTACGATTAACAAATAAACTTGCTATTAAAAACCTTCTTCCTAACATTATCAGATATAGGAGCTAGGCATAATCCGAATATTTTGACAAAGGACATTATTGCACGGGTAGGTGCTAACGGGTGCACCAGATAAGTCAGTGTTCTTTCTTTAATAAAGAAATTATTTTAGTGTGATTCATATTTATGTCATTTGTAACGTGATTGAAAAGCCTAAAAAAAAATAGATTGCACGTGGTATTTAGCTTACCAGAAGCTTACATGACCTACCACTATCAGCTGTAATCAATTCTTCGTTTTCGTTGATTGTAGGTAAATGTATTGCTTTGTTTTTAATAATCTTGTATCACTTTTAGTTTGAAGTTGTACTCCGCAGACACCTAATTGTCAAATGGATAACTCTACTAGTTATACTAACTAATACTAGTGACCACTAAGCTAACCTAACTTAAATTAAAGTTAATCTGTTTGTTATTAAATTAAAGTGATGAACTAACTTAGTGATTTAGTAACATTTAATACATTGATGGACGTCTGAATTTTCTTTTGTTTTCTTTCTTAATAGTTAGGATAAAATATTTTATATATTTGTTTGTACTTACAACAGAAAGGTCATCGAGAACACAATAGAGGGTGCCCCTTATTTTGAATACCTATTGAATTATTCTCGACAATATCAAGCCATTTATTCGGCCACTGTCGTTCAAGATAATACTTTAAAATCTTACGCAATCTAATGCCCGTTGAAAATTTTTCAAAAATAATAACCTGATTGTGATGAGAAGTTGGAATAAGTATACTCTATTCGATGGGGCCAAGTTTATTATTAAAATCATATCGAGGTTATATGAATAATTATTTTAATATCAAGTAAATGTTTTTTTTGACCATGTCACAAAAATTTACTGGTTAATCGCAGTGTCAAATGCTTTCCGTTATAACAATTGTTGGTATTGGATTTAATAAATTAAATTCATTATGGCAGATTCCATTACAACGCAAATGTATGTTAGGTGAGGAACCTTTGACCGTGTGACGTAAGGCGTCGTATGACGAAGCTGAGTCTGTATAAATGGTACCTTATTATCGAAAGAATAATACCAAGCGACGAGTTATTTATTAGAAACGAAGCGGGTTCTCGGAAATACAGGGACGGTAAACGTGAAAAAGTTGGTAACTTGACGCGACGGGTCGAGGAGCGGGGAGGGGAACGGCGATCCCTATAACATTTAACTATGGCGCGTGCTGGGCCTTTCCAAGAATCATCTAACAAACAGGATCGACAAAGCCAATAGCCGGATTTTAACAGAAATTGCTATTGAATACATTTTAGTGGCTACCTGACGATGTTTAAGCAATTAATATTTTCGATGTTTTTAAGCTTAAATTAAATTTTTAGTGTCCATGCAGACCTATGCGTGGTAATATATATCGTATATCAATTCGATTATAGCTCCGTTTCTATAGCAACAATATTACGTAATAGTAGCTGTTGCAAATTAAATAATGGCTGTGTGGCACAAACGTTCGTGTACTTGGTGTAAGATTCTCCCTCCTACAAAGGCTGAAATCTGATGTTATTCGTTTAGATCTTCAGTATGTAAATTCCTCGTCAAATAGTGTTGTATAAAATAAATAGTTTCTCTTGTTTTTTTTTAATCTTGCAATTATCTTGTAGATGCACAGGGCGTCAAAATAACTCGAAACTCAAATTAAATAGTATATTGTCATCAATACTCGGAAGCAGGAACAACCCAAGATCGAGTTCTGGCGAAAGTCCAGTAATGATCGCTGGGTCTTGTCACTCTACCATATTCTGCGACCGAGGTGAAGTAAGGAACGCCAAATTCAAATTTATTTTAAGAACACACCAACCTGGCTTGAATTAGAATTGCGACGTCTTAAGACTTAGAATTGCGAATACTATGTCATTTGGAATAATTAATAGTTTTACTCTTGACCAAATTTTGGCTATGCGTCATTTTACGTAATGCTGATGGCGAAAAAAAGTAGTCTTTTTTGTATGATGTTTATTTTTCAAGTTTTGAGGGCCTTTAAAAAATAATGCTAATTAATATGCCGCTTTTTAATGTTGTTTTTTTAATATCACGTTTAGCGAATCGTATAGATCGTTTTTCCCTTTTTGAAAAAATAAATTTAAAAAAAATCTAATCAAAACAGATTTTTTTTGGTTCCAAAAAATTGTTTAAAGTATATTTTAAGATTACCTGAAGCATATACTAGAATAGGAATTGTTTCTAGTTAGGAAGTTAGGTGAATTAATGTCGCACTGAAGTTGACGTTACTGTATACTAGTTTATGGCAGCTGTATCATTTTTGAATTGAAATAAAACACGGCAGCATCGTTATTATTTTACATGAAAACATGTTAAAGGTATGTATATATTTACAAAAAAATACTATAAAAACACCTAATGCAATAGTTGCAGTGAAAATTAATTACATAACCGATGATGGGCATCAACATTTCAACTTTGTCAATCCGATTTATTTATTAGACATGACGCATTATTTTTTAAAGACCCATAACTTGGAACATAAACATCATAAAATGTTACGTATTCGTGTTCATATCCACTAGAGGTATGCTTAACTCGAATATATAAATCAAAAACAAATTCTACGTCCTCGATTTTTTTCGCTGTCCGCTTGAAACGTGGAATGCCTCAATAAAAAATGCTGTCAAGACCAACACAATATACAAAAAAAAAAAGCTTAGACCGGGAAATAAATTTATTAGAATTTTTTTTTATGTAACTTACAAACACCTATACAAGCTCTGACGAATAGTCACATTTATTTGGTCAAGTGTTCGCTGATTCATCAATATTATTGTCACAATCGCACATTTGGCAGATGTTTTATAAACGTCACCAGAAATTAGCAAAGATGGCGCTATTTTCTTTAGACAAGGAAATTATTTCAGGGAGCCCAAATATTATTATTTGTTCAAATTCAAGACGTAGGTTATTTTGAGAAAGTGCAGGTCAGTAATATATTGAGTTTTGAAACCAAACCGTTTGTGTCTCACTCTTAACTTCGATTAATTAGTAGTTTCTGAGTATAATCATAAGTCTACTTATGTTTAAGTCCCTAGTTTCAAGATCTATGAAACCGTGTTTATGGATAGAATATATTTAATTGACTTCAGAATTGAGATACATAAGAAACGTCAGACCAAGCGCGACCGTGTCTCCAACACGTCAACATAGCGGTAGTGTTAGGTCTAGCGCGTGCGCGGGTTACTTTTGTCACCGTGACTGTTTCCTCACTCACTAGCAGTCATTCTTTTCGCTTTTTTTATCTTGTGAGTCTGAAGAGTTCACTGACAACGACTGTCTCTTCCAAATCCATATCAGTAAATGACGCTTAGATTTAAAAAAAAATTGTCACTGTTATCCTTCGTGAGCGACTTCACCTTAGAAACATGACGTGATAACTGATAATGATAAAAACTATATTGTAACGGTGACAAAAAAAACACTAATCAGGCGTTGTCTCGTGTTTTCTAGGGAAGCTCCTATATTAGAAAAGTATTTACTGAACGATTCCCTTGCAATTTTTATTTTTAATTTTTTTCTTACCTTTCTGTACAGTTAAATGTGATCATTATAAATTGAATTGTCAATAAAAATCTTAAATAGGAGAGACAGAGTGTGAGCAAATATTGTGTTTATTTCATCGCTTGCCAGTTGCCGCCAAGACGGGTTTCCCGCCCACGCGACTTCATGGCGCCGACCGGACCAACACATTTACTCAATAGTTGTTTCAAATGGTACATTGCAAATTCTACTATTGAAGATTCTTCCTTTTAATACATTTATTTATTTTTTGAATTATAGGAAAACGCCAGGGTGAAGGTGCTGGTGGAAAATTAATCGAGGACATTAAAAGTACAAATCAAAGCATTACCTAAAAATCGTAAACGTTCCCAATGGCGCGTGGCCCAAGGCCGTGTTATGACGTCACCATCGGCAACAAGCGAGAAAGCCAACAAAACAGCGCAACAAGTGCCTCGCAGAGAGCGCCCCCGCTCAACATACTATACCTTTGCAATCTACAGCTGCGTGATAGCTATATAGGTAATACTTTCAGATTGCGATATTGAACGACAAGGGAAAACGGGCATACGCACAATGTGAAATTTGACCCAAAACGCTTTACATTTTCCAAAAAAAAACAAAAATACGCAAAAAAAGAAAAAATAAAAAGTTGACCGAGAGGACATTATATAAAACGAATTAAATTATACTGTATACATACATAATATTTTTTAAGAATGTGTCATAATGAGTAGAAAGTGACATGAAAATACTACTACTATAATATACTATTAAATATAATAATTAATGAAATTATAATATAACACATTTTATGAGCAAAAAATATAGCGACTGCGTGCTATCAGCCAAGAGCGTGCGTCATAGCCACCACACGACTGATAAGCGCGTATAATAATTATCATTGCAAATAATAATGTTCAAACATTCATATTATCTTATATGCGGAGTGAGGAGTTCCTCCACAGTATGAACATGTTATTCACTAAATTAAATGGAATGACGCGAACTTATTTGTCTTTCAACGAATGGTTTGTAGGTATGTCCATAAATGAATTTGATAAAGAGGTCTGCAGAGATATAAGAGTTCAAGCGATAAGTTATATATAGGAAAATACCAATTCAATATCATAAACTTATAATAAACAAGACTTAAGTGGCGTAAAATTAAATCGCAAACCTACTCTATATGGTCATGGGTGTACGGTAGGTTTAGTAACTTATGAGAAATATTAAATAAGAAATTACACGAGTAACAAAAACCACCTAAATCTCTATTTTAAATCCTTTAAAAAAATGACTAGCGTAACGTAATATAAACTCCGTCACTTACTACTAGCAATCAAGCTTAGCTAAAATAAACGGATTCCTTTAATTACGCTTTCCAGAATTGGAGATTTTTATTGACAATCCTTGTTGAATGATAAAATTATATCTACAACCGCACAGAGTATAAAGTCCGCGCATATTCACCTATATCATAATATTACGTGTACCTAAATAATTTACAAAGAGCGACCGATCCGGTTGTTGTGAAGGAATGAGATAGATACAACGCGCCATGAATCACTTCTCACAAGTCACAACGGGCGCAACTCGCAGCCGTAGAGGTGGAGGCGTGCGGGCGTCGAGGGGAACGGCTTGTACTGTCGAACGGAACGAAACGAACTAACGACAAAGTACAACTAAAAACAGTTGAACAGTCAACCGCGGCGCGGTAGCTTGCGTCGCTTGTTTCTGAAATGTGCTTTCATCCGATACAATCACAATTAATATTATTTGGTAAAGCAGAGTAACCTTAGTTAACGAAAAAGAGAGAGGTTCGCCGATCATAGTGCTAGTGTAACGCGTGTGACAACGTAAAGGTGTGCATAAGTGTGTGGTGGCGTGGATCGCGCAATTATTAACGATGATTCACTTGTGCGCGGGTGAAATGCAGCCTATCGGACTTGTTGACATATGTTTAGGAGGCGTAAACAAATGATATCAAATTCAATATAATAGTATAATGGTGGACTGATTCATTACTCCGCGGCAGGTGAGGTTTTTGGTATTTCTGTAACTTTTTGTGTATTAGTAATGAGAAAACGTATTATCTGCTTTCCAAAGAGTTTATGGATGTCGCGATAATATTGCTTAGGATAGATGTTCCAAGGTTCGATCGATGGTTCCAAGGTTCCTATAGTATGAACACATGAATTTAATGAAACACCTACTTTCAATTTTGGCAAAATTAGATATGAATTAAGTATAAGTGATATAGCATTGCCATAGCTCGGAAATCTTATTTTATAATAGTATCATTCTGTATGATAAGATAACTATGACGACGTATGTAGATAAAAATGATAGATTTTTACCTAGTCATGAATGGATTCTTTTTTAATTTAATTGAAAATTGTTGAGGTTATTCGCGAAAAAATGCATTAGTTGTCAATTTAATAAAGGTTCAGTACAGTCCAGTATCCAGTATGTGATAAAGCACTTCATTGCCAAATGTTATCAGATAAAAACATACTTTTACATAATGCTGACATAGTGTTTAGAGTTGCTTGTAAAAGAGTAGATTATATACTGTATAATAATAGATAGGTAGGTATTATGGCGGCGTGCTGGCGGCAATCAGGGAGAACAGGCGTCACCAGGGTCGGCTGGCCTGGCGCCAGGCCGGCGGGAAGCTGTTGCTCGCTGGGATTCCTTTGTCTATTAAATCCATATTTACTAATACTTATGTGAACCACACAACACGAGATTGATAACAGATTAATTCGTAATAATGTCTGAATATAATTAGGTACCAACTTATATAAAATTAATTCGTCTTAATGCAAAGTTACTTAATTGGCCAAGTGACAGTATTGGTGTTATATACCTAATTGAATTCTAAGTATTTATAGGCATGGTTTATATGCACGAAGGTACAGCGATTTACATTAATGTGCGTACTAAGCCTATATGCTCGCTCGTTTATACTTGTGGAGCGGCTTGCTTGTCTCCAGTTCTCAGAAATTGTAACGCCTTCTTAGAACGCAGTAAACGCAGCCGTCCACAAATGCCTCGAGTGAGCGAAGCGAGGTCGCCATTCGCACAACAACATGTATCGTGATTACGTCTAGATACACACACACACATTAAAAGAGTATTTTAACATTCTCATCTCACTCATTCTTATAACACTTCGATACTTGTATTGAACTAGAGTAAAGAGATTTGTAAAAATAAAATAGTAAGTATACATTTAAATATAATTCGCAGTTCCACGTTTCTAACTGTAGAAATATGTGCTAGAATATTTGAAAAGGTTTTTAAAATATTTCCAAATTCCATTTTAATTATTTCATTTGAGCCTTTTTAATCTTAAGGAATTTATAGATAGCTGTTAGTCCGCGAAAGCGACATACAATAAGCGGACTTGCGTAATGCGTATTGTAGAGACTGGGGATATCCTCGTCCGCCAGCGCGTTCGTACCTACCTACGTCATGATGATGTCACATGGTACATTAATAGACTCAACAGTGCCGCACATGCGCAATGTGACTTCTCTTTCACACACCACTTTGTTTTATAGTTTTGAAAATAATAATGTTATATCGAGAGAGTAGGTACTCTATAGTAGGTCTAGTACTAGTACTTTATAGTTTTGTAGCTTTTAATCTAGATTTAATGAAGAATTTTTGACAAGATTCTAAATTTATTTTCTTGTTATCATTAGCTGCATAGTACTTAGATGATGTCCTAAATATAACGAATAAACCTGGTTATTTTCTTCATTTCAGGTTTTCAAGTCGCGGTAAAAATGCCGTTGACACAAGAGAAACGTCTGGATAATTTTTCAAACAACAATGATCACAGCTATCTTCATAAGAAGTTCAAAAAAATGGCATCGACCATTTCAGTGCTTCCAGCTAACTCACAAAAATGTGACGAAAACGTCCAAAGGGACACCAGCTCCGTGCAATCTGTTAGTAATACTTCAATATCTAATGGAAGTATCGCAGCTGCTCATCCAGAAATAGAGAAAATAAAGGAAAACTACGACGGCAAAAACGCAAAAGTCGAAAACTATGTACAAATTAATTATAACGATGAAAACAGTAGGTTAAATGATGTAAATAATATAATTTTTTCTGGTAAAACCAGTTTTTCTGATGAATTTTTAAAAAAGACTGAGAACTATGAAAATGATTCAAACAGAGATGGGCATAGTGGAGGGGTGGGGCGATATGTATGTCCATATTGTAAACTTCCCTGTGCCAAACCTTCTGTTTTGCAAAAACATATCAGAGCTCATACAAATGAAAGACCTTATCCTTGTGTTCCATGTGGTTTTGCTTTTAAGACAAAATCCAATTTATATAAACATAGAAGATCAAGAACTCACGCATTGCGTTCACAAGGAGCTGATATAAATGCTTCAATTAATGATGAAGATTTGTCTGGTGGTTCTGAAAGTGATACATCCGTAACTCCTGCTTCAATTTCTGATACAGGATCCGATGCTTCACTTCTTCGAGTGGAACATTCGAGGCCTAATGAATTCTCCTCTCCAGAATTAACAAATGACATTACTGCAAATTATCCTTTTAATAACGATAATAAATCTAAGACAATCTATAAGCCTAAGTTTAGAGCTGCTTTTTACCAAGGAAACGAAGAAAAAGATAAGATAAAGAAAAATATTACGACGAATGCCGATTTTCTAACTGAACATATCTCAAAGATAATATCTGATAACGAGGCTATTGTTGATGTTATAGAAACACCTTTACAAAAAAAATATAACAAAATTAAACAAATAGCAGAAAGTAAACAATTTTTTAATGAACGAGATATTAAGCAAGAGTTAACACCTTTAAATCTAACTAAAAACACATACGAGTCTGAAAACCTATCTAGAAAACGGTCACATTCAGAAAGCTTTGCAGGAGAAGACACAAAGCACCCTCTAAATCCAGAGGGTTCTATAATAAAAGATCTATTGTTGAAAACAAAGGCAAATGGAATAAATTCCTTACCAGGCGAATTGGAAGATGGCGTTGGACCGCTGTTTATTTGTCCATTATGTCAAATAATGTATCGCAGTGCCGATAATTTGGAGATACATCGACTATATTATTGTAAAGGACACACGTCAAATAATACTTCAGGTAATTCTATCATAAATAGGGGAACAAAATGTGTGCGGTCTGAAAATGTTTATTTGAGAAGTAACTCTATTAATGTAAGATTATCAGAAAGCCAAAACCAGTCTTCTGAAAACAATCGTACCAGCAATTCGCCATCTTTAAAAAATAAACCTGATAATTTAATTATCCTCAAACCGGAACATGACGTAATTGCACCATTGCCATCTCCAGGACCACTATTGGGGAATACTCGACTAGTTGATACTCGTCTACCAGTTGAATTAAATAGAAATAAAGAACATATTAGAATAAAAGGTAAAGACCATAGCCCAAGAAGAAGACTGGATAGTAGATCTGATTCTTACAGTCCTCGGTTAATGGATAACGTTTCTCCACGTTCCGTCGATTTATATTCACAAACAAAGATAAGATGCATTGATAACAATTCAACAATATTAAGGTCTATAGACGAATTACAAATGAGGCATAACTCAACGTCATTGCAAATGTTTGGTGGAGAGGTAAAGATTGTTGATCACTCCGGTAGTACAACAACTTTACGCATTGAACCCAGTAAAAACCAACTATCTCCAATTATGATTCAACAAAATCTATCACCTTCAAAATTTTTGTCGGACTCTGAAGCCAGTAGTGTTGTTGTAAGATCAGGTCTCCATTCAGGTGGTACTATTGTACATAATCCACCAACTCCAAAAGAGAACATTAATACACCCCAAACACCAAGAATGTCTGCTGCTGCGTCAAATATCCAAAATTCCGGTATGGTAAATATCCATGATATAACACACTTTCAGTTTCCCCCACTAAGTGCTATTACGGCCTATAACCCACTTACATTACCCCCTTTAAGCCCTACATCATCGCCAAGTGGTGCGACCTCGATATTACACGGAGGAAAGATAATTCCACATGTCCCAGGAATACCTGGACCAAATACTACAGGTATATATGTTGGAAATACTAGTGGAAGTCTCATTAAATCAGTAGATATGTATAAAAGTGTAAAAGTAAGCGAAGGGACAGATGTTCATCGCACAGCAGGTAAAACACTAAGTCTATCATTGGATAAAGAGTATAAACCAAGAAATAGTAAATTTTTACCGATGACAGACATGGGGATATACGAGCGTGGGAAAGAAAGCCAAAAGAATAATGTTCCTTTGATAACTGTAAAAAATGTTGACGACCCTAATTTGTTATCTAAGAAGTATACACCTGGCTACCGAACAGCAATATGTAAGCAAGAAAATCATCTAAAACGGAACGCAGAAGGAAGCAAAACAATAATTTCTAAAGAGAATAGCAATTACCCAGGAACCAAATACAAAAACAAAGAAATTATTAATTTAAACAAGAATAACATGAAAGAAGCAGATAATGAAATTAATTCATTTAATTTCGAAAACCTTATAACAAAAGCAGAAATATATAATATTCAAATTCAAAGTTCATCGGAAGTACAAAAAAATGTTAATGCCCAAGATACGTTGCAGACCACTCATAATGACAGATCCGAAAAATCTTATTTCCAGAAAAACCTAGGTGTTACATCAGCATCTGAAGATAGAAAGCCTAAGTTTTTAAGACCATCTTCGTTGCCCTTAAAACCAGGAACGTTTACACCTAAAAGACACCATGGTATAACTCCAAATGCAAATACAATGCCATTAGTATCTCCAGAAACACCACGGCCCGCTAAGGCATATGGCCAGTTATATTTAAACGGAAATGCATACACATACCTAGGGCTTAAATGTTCGGCAAAAGTATTTTACTGTACTATTAATAGGCCGCAACCAACATACGTCCCGAACCAACATTTTCTTTCTATGTATAGTAATTGGCAGGTAATTATTATTGCTTACATACATATTAAATAGTATATTAAGGTGCAATGAATTTACAGTTTTGCTTGTTTGTTTATAGTTATTATCTGAGCTGACAGCGGACCCGTTGGGATTGTCAGCTTCGTCTGCTATGTCTTTATATGACTCGCGCCATCGACCGCAAACCGTAACCGTCGCTGTGATTAAACAGGATCTGATATTGACTCATTCATCACAGTGGAATAAAATTTTTAAAGACAAACAGGTATGCATAAAATACAATCTGATTCGAATTAATTTCCGCGATCAAAATCTGAGTAATTAGTATGGAAATATCATTCTGTTTGGCAACAATATGAAGGAACGCAAAATCGTTTGGTCTTTCGTTTTACTCTCATTCCTAGTGCATTTTAATTGAGAAAATTTGCTTTCCCAATGGAAAATGTTTAATCTTTTTACGTATACCAAAATATTGTTATTCTTATTTTTCGTTGTTTGCTGTGGTCAGAACTATTTTAGTTTCTATCCAAATTACCAGTGTTATGTTTTATAAGGACAGACAAATGACGCTCTCTTTAGAAAATTATATACATAACATTACGCGGTTCTATATCCAAAAATCCAGTCGTTATTGCTATCAATGTTCTAATAGTAGAAGGTAAAAGGAAATAAACGTCACAATATCTAGGATTTAATTTATTTTCAGACAATGGCATCTATCGATATGAAAAAGGAAGATAACAAAGCAAATATGGCAGATGGCGCTATAGCACATAAAAAAGAATTAGCAGGAGGATTTGAAAGTAATGAAGAATATACATATGTTCGGGGTCGTGGCAGAGGGCGCTATGTTTGTTTGGAATGTGGGATTAGGTGTAAAAAGCCATCTATGTTAAAGAAACATATTCGTACCCATACCGATGTACGACCATATACATGTATACATTGTGTCTTTAGGTAAGTAAAAAATATTATATAACACATACTTTAAAGAACTGGAATATATTAATACAAAAAAAAATTATTGCAGTTTCAAAACAAAGGGAAATTTAACCAAACATATGAAGAGTAAAGCTCACTACAAGAAATGTTGTGAATTGGGAATAAATCCTAACGAAGGAAATGACTCTGAAGGCATCGAAATGCATCCTTGTCCTGAAGAAACAGACGATGAATCTGAGTCCGAAGGCGATGACGGCAATGAAGGCGAGACGGAGTCAAGTGGTAAATAATATTTGTCAATTAATTATGTATTTAGAAAACCATAAAGCGTATTTAACATAAAATAAAAAAATAAATCAAAATGCGTAAGTGTGTGTATATGTGTAATTGGAGCATGAGTGTTAAAATAGGATTGATTGTGACATTATTAATTACAAATTAGAAAACTACAATATACTGTCATTATCAAACAGCTCCCTTTATTAGGGTACCAATAGGTTATTTTCTTATAACGGTCAGTTAGTTTGGTTATTTTTACATGGAACGAACCTAATGGCAAGCAAGACACAAGTGCTATAAACTATTTATCTGAATACTTATTTAATTTAACGTGGTTATGTTATTTGAAATGTATATTTTTTTGTTTAAAGATACGGAGTTCTACAAATCTCGATTACCAGAGCATGAAGCTGCACATTGCTTATTGTCTTTGGGAGGTAATCGGCTTGCTACCACAACAACAACACCTGGCCTAATCACAAGTGCAAGACCATCCACTTATCCATACTCACCAATTATGTCTGATAATGCAGTTCTTGATTATCACACAGACACTATACAAGAAACTAAAAACGCAAATGTTGAACCAAGATTAGAAAATGATAACAATGAACCAATTGATCTTAGCAAAACAGATTCAAGTACACCATCAAATATGATGGAAATTCCAACAGCTAGAGAATCAAGTGTCTTAGCATCATTGGCTTCCAATACTGCAAAATTACCTCAACATCAAAGTCAGTGGGTAAATGGAGAGCCTATGCTACATACATACCTAACAGAACGAGCACTTTTGGATTCAAAAATAAAACAAAGCCAATTAGCTAGTAATTCCAGTAAAATAAGAAAAATTGAAATAGAGAAATCAATGTTTAATGAAAGAAATGACACTAAAGAAAGTCATCACCCATTTAGTGATACAGATATTAAGGCTGATATAAGTAAGAATGTTACTTCTCATGACATTCAAAATAAAATCGTAAAAAGTATGTCAAAGGGTGAAATTGTAGACAGGGACTCTAATTTGCTTAGTAATGGGCTTGAAGATTCTAAGCGAGATCGGATATCCAGTAACTCTAATTCTGAAAATGCTAAACAAGTGGTGTCTGAATATATTAAGCATGCTAGAATAAGCATGATGAAAAGCCATGAAGAATCAAGTGTACATGAAAATCTGAGTGATGATAGCAACAGTAGCAAAATAAATGTTGAAGATAAAACCAAATTAGAAGAGGTTTCAATAGATGGAGAGGTAATGAAACAAACTGAAGATTCTATAACTTCCAATATTGTAATAGGTGGAGTGTCCTTTAAAGTTAACAAGGATAAAGAGTTTGACTCATCCATGCCCTATTCCCCCAGCAAGCTTATGGACGATGGTCGTAGAGTTTGTGACTTTTGTAATAAAACTTTTACAAAGCCATCGCAGCTAAAACTACACCTTAATATACACTACATGGAAAGACCATTCCGATGTAGTGTATGTGCTGTCAGTTTTCGTACTAAAGGGCACTTACAGAAACATGAAAGATCAGGTTCACATCATAACAAAGTTTCAATGACATCTACTTTTGGAGCAGCAACATCTTTTAATCCAAGACCATTCCGCTGTTCAGATTGCAATATAGCTTTCAGAATACATGGACATTTAGCAAAACATTTACGTAGTAAAATGCATGTTATGCGGTTAGAATGTCTTTTTAAATTACCATTTGGAACATTCACGGAAATAGAGCGTGCGGGGCTTAGTTTGACTGATATTGATACAACTGATTGTGCTAGCTCATTAGCTAGTCTACAATGCTTAGCTCGCAAACTTCATGAAAAAGATCCATCGAGATTAGAATACAGAGAACAGACTATCTCCATGGCAACTGCGCCTCCTGCATGCAGGGAGTCTTCAGAAGATGAAGAAGGTGCAATATCTTCTGACAAACTGTGTGAAAATGAAATTGATAGTTTAAAGAAAAGCATTGAAAACATGGAATGTAAGAATTCTGATCATAATACTTTTAGTGCCACAGATAATTAATTCGTGCCAAAATAATTCTTAGTATATTTTATGTGCAATTTTGTTTTTATTGATAAATAATTTAAGATGTAATTTTAAAACTTGGTGAAGACTCGATACTGTGTGAAAACAAAATAATGCGCTTTAATTAATAAGTAACATGTACCTATTTTTTTTAAATAAAATATCCTGTAAATATATGAAACCGAAATAATAATAATAATGTTGTTATAGTTGCTTCCAGCATAGGGCTTATATTACACTATCTGTTATTAATAGGTAAGTCTTAAGGAATTTGTAACTAAGGAGTGAATTTGTTATTTTTTTTATTTTAAGATATGTCTTGTAGCTTGTCTACTAAATGTTTTATATCCATAAGAATGTTTTGTGGTCCATAATTTGTTAAGTCAAGCTTGAAATATCAATGAAACATATTACAAATTTTAAAAACTTGTAGTAAATCTTGATAGACCATTTAATGTGACACTTTTGTATGTATTTTTACTCACTTGTATTTACAATTATAAATATCTACTTCCAAATCCTTATCTTTAAAAGTAAAATTGGCATATCAACATCCACTAAAGAAACGTAGTAAACCTGTTAAACTTATAAAGTCTTCCATATGATATATATGATGAATAGTTTTTGTGCTAGATATTTGTTTTTACTAGCTACTCTTCATGGTCTAGGTACATATTTAACTTGTAGCTAATGTTTTCATCATTACATGATCCTACAAGTAGGACTTAGATATAAAATATATTTATATAATAAATTATATATAAATAACTATATATTATGTCAAAATGTCTTTTATTGTTCTCAATATAAATCCTGGTTGGTTTTAATTAAAATGGCTAAATATAATCAATTTATTAATAGTAATATGGGAAAACACAATCATATTTACACATTTTCTAAACAAACTAGATTTTTAACTAGAAACTCTCTCTTCAAACTAGATTTTTGCATGAAAAACAGATTCAGAAACAATACTTGTGCGAACTATTGACTTTTGTATGTCTATTAGAATATTAACATAGGTATGTAAGTCAAGACTTCATGCTGAGGGCCTTTTCTCCCATAGTGTTCAAATATTATAATACAAATCTAGTTTGATAACCTTAATAATCCATGTTCAGTAAATGTGTGTCCAACAATTTTATCTATGTACATATTTGAGATTAAGTAAGGATAACATAGCTGAAATAAATACAAAGATGTCAAATTTTTGCACATTTATTGTTTACTTTATGTTTAATGTAACATATGGATATTAAAGTAATAAAAAAGTATTTGACCTCTGAACTTCTCTTTATCCCTGCTATCGTGCATCAAAAACCACCACTGAAATATCTATTAAGGAAATAAATGGTATGAATAAATAGTGTGTACCCTGGTAAGTTACAACCACACACAAGTCCTTAAGTATAAAGAGAGAAGTTTTACACTGAACATTTTATACTAAAAAAGTATCAGTAAAACTAAATAATACCTGCCCTATTCTTGTTTGATTTTAATATTTAATCTTTGAAAGTTCTATTCAACCTTGACTCCTAAATTTATAATATTCATAAAATTAATTAGTCATGAGTAAATCTCCCAAGCCATCATCATCGTGAGGATTGAGACCAAAACCCTCTAAAGATTATCACACATGATAACAGAACCTAATGAAACACACCAAGATCTTTACTTAGCAACTCTATATACAAGATCCCTCAGTCAAGACAATAAATTACATGAACTCAAATTAGCCTAAAGTAACATTAATGGGATATATTGAGAACATGTGAATTAAGGGAATAAAGTATATATAAAAGATAACAAAGAAGAAACTGCAGAATTACAGTGTCAGATTCCTAGTTAAGAAAAATTGTTTACAAAAACACAGAGCATTGCAGTTCTAAACATATAACCACCCACCCACATAATAAAAGAATAGTCATGGTCATAATAAAAGCCTAACTAAGAACCACTGAACATAAGATGCAGGAAAAAATTGCATTACAAGTTTTTTTTATGATCTACAGTAGACACTAGTGCAAACTTACAAAAATATTATTGTCATTTGTCATGGAAAAACAAGTAACAATGAATAGCTAGACACCGAGAAGAGTGGAAGCTCTTAGAGGAAGCCTATGACCAAGGAGAAGCTGTAAAAAGAAATTAACCCTCTTGCAGATTAATTATTAGTGTTTTTTAATGTTAATTATTAGTATTTCACATGTTTATGTACGTGTACAAGTATTTATAGCTATAAAGGCTATTATTATTATTCCTTTTGTGCAAGACTTGGGGTTTATAATGATAATATACAATGAATTGTATGTTGATAAGTCTCAAAAGGATACATCTTTTAGTTCTTTTTTTGTACATTATTCTGTATCCACATTCTCGGCATCTGATTGGATCTCGGGGCTTTATTTCATTCTCCCTGTGACATTCTAAAAACAAAACAATTATATATTAAAAGAAGCAGCTACAGCTTCTATCAAAAAGAAAAAGCATGTAAATACTATTATTAAAATAAGACAAACCTCCACAAACATAAATCATAGGTACTTTTGTGACGGATTCTTTATTCGAATCGGCCATTATATATAATATATCAAAAAAGATTGGTTATTTCGATTTTCAGTAGCTATCTATTTTAAAATCATTAATTATTCCCAAAAAGTTGGTTAGACTACAACTACTTTTATATAGGTTATGATAATAATACAAATACATTATACTGTAGTTTATATCAAAACCACAGATGCGTAATATGTTTGCTCTCAAATATATTATGTACTACATAAAATTATTATTTATCATATTTTCTACATAAAATCGAATTCGATATATCTCCAGCACAAAAACAATATACGGTATTTACACTATTCATAATAATCATAATAAAAAAATTCACAATCAGTTAAAAAGTATACGTAGTCTATTTGTAATCTATAACACGTATGTTCTCCATCCACATTCTAGTTTCACACAGAGTGTGACGAAATTTAGTGAAGTGAAATTTTATGACTCCAAAGTACTGAACATTTTCCAAATAAAAGGCTTATTACACCACGCGATATTCAGACAGTCTTACTAAGGTTCAGCCTAGTGTAATAAGAGTTAGCCAGTTAGCCTGTCTAATTAGACCGACCGAATGGGTTCGGCGGTGCTTACTGGCTTACTTGCTGAATATCGTGTAGTGTAATAAGACTTAGCACGCTAAATCATTCAGATTTCAGTCAGCGCGCGGCAGTCGCAGAGCAAAGACGTTTGTACATGTTTGTTTTCTGTGGCCGCGTGCACCATGGCGTGTTCGCAAGAAAAAAAAGTACTTTGGAATGTTTTTTATTTTTATAGATAAAGTTAGCCAACGCTCGACACACTGATACATTGGTAAAAACAAACATGAATCTTAAATTTAGAAAGAAGGTTCGGACAATCAATCTTATTATAGAATATCTTAGCTGCAAACGATGTGTCAATAAATTTAAATAAATTTTCTGCGATTCTCTAATGACAACATACTAAAGTGTGCCAGCCTGGTTCTGTTCTTGATTTGTACCGAGACATGCCATTTTTATTGCCATATTGAATGTATGGAGTATCTATTAAATTACATATAATAATAATATTACTAATATAACATTTTAATAGTCATTCAAACTCGGCAGCTCCTACTCTAAGGTAGTTTCTTAAGTCACATGGCGACATCCGTCACCGACTACGTACGCTTTGCAAATGAGTAAAAAATAAAAATGAGTTAGCATGCGGTATTCAGTCTAGTGTAATAGCGAGCTTGCTAATTAGATTTTAAGACAGTCTTACTAAGTCAGTCTGAATATCGCATAGTGTAATAAGCCTCTATGTTATGACTTATAGGTCTAGGTTACCAGGTCATAAAATTAAAAAAAAATCACAGTGTCAATGTCAAAAAAAATAATAATATATACCATAGAGTAACTTCTTATATAGGAAATGATATGTACGCACGCAGTACAAATACATTTAAGATTTAACTCAAGCTCTTGTTTATTGTTATATAGCTTTTGACTTGCTATTTCTTCAATTCTCAAGTAACAATATTATCAGAAAGTTTTGTCTGTAAAAAATACAAATGCCGAGTTTATCTTTGGAACTTGGAATAACTGGAACACGCGAAAGAAGAAAGTTAAACCCAAAAAACTATTGTTTTAAGTAAGTAATTTACTATTAATAATTTGTTATTTTATCAAAATGGTTCAGTCCAAAGATTAGGAATTAAATGGAACTGTAAGGATTAAATAAAAAAATTCTTAATTTAAAATATTTTTGTAGCTTATTTTATTCTATTAATATAATTTTGTTATAAACAAAGTTACTAAGATTTCTTAATTTTTTTTGGAGTCGTAAATCTAAAAAATTATACAATGACCGTGGACAGCTGTGTGCAACAGGGCAAGATCTTTGCGACTGTTTAGATGAAAAATGCCCAGGTTGCCATTTTCCATGTCCTAAATGCAGTTCAAACAGATGTGGATTTGATTGCAGGTAATAATACCTTTCGTTTTCTAGCATTTTATAACTAAAGGTAATTTATTAATGACACAATCACAATTATTTTTAATTTCAGAGTTAACCGGAAATGGATGTATGAAAAAATAGAAATTGAAGGAAATGACTCTGTTATAAAGAATACATATAAAAAATAGTAGAACTATGATTTAAACAATATTAATCATTGGCAAGTAATTTAAAAAAATATTCCACTTCAAGCTCACCATCTTCTGGGAGGTCTGTACAATGGACTGCATTATATAAAATGCTTTTTCCATATAAAGCTCTTATAGAATCGGGATACAGTTGTCGAGCTAAATCCTGAAATAAATATAGTTAAGAGAAAAGCTTTGTTTTACTGTAATTATGATGTAACTTAACAGATATTTTTTTAAATAGTAAATAAATAATATTGAAATAAAATATCTCAATTGATAAATCTATTTCATTACATACAGGGTCTCTAGGTCCACAAACTTTTCTGAATTCAGACACAATGTTAATACTTGGATCATCAGACTTTACTTCTAGTGCAACACATTTCCCTTCAGCTAAATGTATGCACATTGCCTGAAACAATTCCCACATTAAAAAAAGAACTATCTGGCCTAGTAAAAAACTAAAATACTTATGTTTTTCATAGATTAATTATTTCTTATCCTTTTAAAATTTATCTATAACCTATTGAATGTTTAAAAACAAATAGTGATAAAGGGACCAACCTATTGTTACCTACATTACTTGCTTCTCATGACATGATTCAGTGTGACTCTTGTATGTCAAAGTATATTGGATTTTGAGATATGGAGTGATAATTTGTGCTATCTTGTTTTAGAATCTTAGCAGGAGATTTATGCTAAGAAGAAGAGCTAAGAGCTAAATAATTTTATACATATATTAGTTTGTACTAACTTCATATTCTGGCAGAACACCCTTATATATTTCAAAAAATTCCTCTGCATTCATCAGCTTAACAGAAAATAGAGCTATGGCTGATATATAGAATTTTTTAGATGTAGCAATAACTTCCAAAATGGAGCCAATATTACCATCAATAACAGCATGAGGTTTTATTATGCAGCATGTACAGTTTTTTAAAGTAGCTCTATATGGAATTCGTGGTATGCCTTTCTCATAACCAAAAAACAGCTCTAACATCTACAATTAACATAAATTTTCTTGTAATTCTTCTAAATTACAATTTTCCAAGCTGAGTTAATTTTTAGTTTATAAATAATTAATTTAGGCAAATTAGCACAATCAATTTTTACATAATACAAGTGAAATAATGATGAGAAAATGAGAAAATAAAGTAGATGTTATTTATTAACTATTAATATTTATAACTTTATAACATTATTTTATTTATTGTTATATTGTCTTTGGTATGGTATAATCAATATGCATATTATAAAGCTATAGAGTTTGTGTGATTTTATCTTGTTCACAATATTTATCACATAGGCATAGGTAAAGTAGTTAAGCCTATTATTACCTACTTTACCTATGCCAAACATTGAAACATATACAGGATGGTCCAAATAGTGACATCAATAATTTTTTTTAGATTCATGGATCATTTCATAGATCATTCATTCATTCACTCACACTTGGGCGTTTACCTACGAAAATGCCCCATGTGTGTACTTATTCTCTTCTTCAATGTAGTTAAAGCTTCTCTTTGTATTTTTAAATTTAAGTCGAATGTTTCGGCAAATCCAGCTAAAAACTAAACTTCTATCTTTAAAACCTTTTTTGTGTAGCTTTAACGAATTTTAGGAAGCCGAGATTTTATTTTATTTGAAAAACATTTAAGAAATCATTTCACAGAAAAAAAATCTGCAAAAAAATATGAATTTTAAAAACCTCGCTGATAGAAAACATTAAAAAGAGAAAACACAAAAATATATGACTCAAAAAGTACAAAAAATCGCGGAACATACATGGGGTATTTTCGTACACGCCTGGTTCAGATGTGAGGAATCTAAAAAAAAATTATTGGCGTCACTAGTTGGACCACCTGTATAACATCACCAAAAATAAGAGGAGAAGGAGCATTAATTAAAAATAATACAAGAATTTAACGGCGCGTAAAAATAATGTGAGTACCATTCGTACGTCATTTTAAAGCAAGCTAAAAGTTAGCTAACTGTAACCATTTTACGTAATTAACGGACATACTTGGGTTGCATCCTCTAAAGTATTACAACCATGAGCAATGTTTTTTAGTGTATTTTCTCCATACAAATTACGTAAAGTTCCTGGAGCAGCTTCTGATGGGTCGGTTGCCCCTAAACATTTGCGCCATTTTTTTACAGCATCAGGAGCAACCAGTTCTAGGCCAATAACCTCTCCGCTCGTGATGTAGTCTATTATTATTCTGAAAATCATGAAAACATATTTTTACTTATAACATTTTACTGATTATCTGTTTTTATAAATACTTACAGTCAAAACCTGTATAAATATTCTTTATCCTATCTTACTGTTTTTTTATACAGTCAAACGACGACATCGTTAAGAAAACATATATATATGATTGATAGTTGATTATATATATATATATATATATATGTTTTCTTAACGATCATCATTATCAAAGGTCCCGGCTGAATTCTATTTTATTACCTACCTACTTATTAACAATATCATCGGTTTTTACGACCAAATATGGGTAGTCCCTTCGATTTCGTTATTACATATTTTGACTGTATATACTACTATATGTACTATTATCATTTATTGCAACCAAAACTAAACTAAGAAACATAAAACGTTTACGGCATCATATTGCTTCCCGAAATGTTATGGTACAGTATAATTGCAAAGTCCTTGCTGATCTTGCCATTTTTCATACGAACAATTCGAAATCCGTTTTTCATGATGAATGTTAAAATTTTGCCATGTTCGCTTGGTGGGATGGGTTTTATCATAGCAAAAGTACTGCAAGTAACATTTATTATTATTTATTTATCAAAAAATAGTTACATTCTATAACATACATAAGTATAAGCTACCTTTCCACATTTTTAAAAAGAGTTCTTCGAGTCAAAGGTGCACAGTCGATGATGTTAAGTAATTTTGAAAATATATTCACAACATTACCTATTTGAAGCATTTCTAATTTTAATGAAGGCAATTGTACGCGTCTCAAAAGAGTTTTACCCTTTTTCGTGTTGATTATTTGTACAGAATTATCGAAAGGGAAAAAATTAAGAACTAATTCCACGATCTCGTCTCCTTCTTCATCATACATTTCGCAAAGAAATGTATACTTATCGAAGTAATCATACACCTGTAATGAAATGAAATATTAAGTATTTTATTGGTACAACACTGTACATTTATTAATATACAGCGTGCAATGTTTACGATACGAACGAACATACCATTTTACAAAAAAGTAAACGGAAAATACAAAAAACCTTAATTTAATATATGTATTTTAAATTATTTTTATATTCCTTTACTATACAGCTTTGATTGACAGTTATATAATCAAAGCTTCAGAACTATCGGACAGAAAAAACGAAACAAGTTCAGTTCAATAGGTACAATTCTATAGATATCAGATTCGATATAATCAGTTTTAAATTTGTTTGAACTGTAGTAATATGTATGGTTTTTTTCTTTGACTGCAGCAAGACTGCATCAAGTTATCTGTCATGATGAAATTGAGGCCTTCTTCGGTTTTTTAAAATATAGGAAATGTAGGCATATTTTTTACATTTTAGGCCGATTGTCCACTACCGCCGTCTCCGGGACGTCATCAAGAACGAGATGACGGCGCCGATTTTTTTTGAATGGAATCTCGCTGTTGGCCTTAAGGGCCTTTACAGCTCAGCACAGGCTGTTTGGCGAGCTTAGCTTAGCCTGAATGGGTGGGGTTCCCGCGACTCGCGCAAGGTCGTCTCCTGTGAGACTCGAACCTCGGCTTGGGCCGTCGCGGGGGGGTCAATCGCCTGAAGGGCAGGACGGAAGCTCACTGGAGTGAGCGAAGTGCGAAGTAAAGGTCCTCGCCTTCCCCGGTGAAGGCGGTTTTTAACCCTAGTCTGTTTATTACTATTATTATTGGCCGCGCGGGCGGCTTTTAATTTATCGTTTGCTACTGTGATTAGATCATCCGGATCCGTTAATATGTGTCGGGGCCTCCTGCGAGCCTTTTTAATCAGGAAGGGACGGCGCCGATATAGCGATACGTACATTTAATATAGCCATGTGTCCACTGTACGCCCGTCAGGCCGTTTGTCCTCTGAAAAAGTTCTAGTAATCCTATTGTTTTATTTTTACCTTATCTTTCAATTCTAATAGATTAACATGTATATATTTTGGCTGTTTATATACGTTAGGATATCTCTAGTTCGAACAAGATATTAGGGATAGGGACCGCCGGGACAATATTAACAAAACCACAGACTTACATTGCCTTACCAGACCCAGAGTATAAGGTTTAATATTATTTCAATATACAAACAGTTAATATTTTTAAGAGCTGAGAACACTGAAAATTTCGTTTTAGATTTAAAAACATACACAATGAGTTGTTTCTATATTTTGTAAACAGAATTAGGCGATAATTAATTTAGCCCTTGTTTATTTTAATTTCGAGTATGTACATGTAATATTTTGTTAACAGTAAAAAATATTATTATGGCAAGTAGTCAAATTATTTTGTGTATTAATATATAAATACAAATTTGTATTATATATAAATATTTACGAGTATTAATATGTAATACAAATTTGTCATTATTCTGAACATGTATTTATCCATAGGAAGGGGCATATAAAGAAAAATACTCATTTATAGGGGAATGGTATGACAACCAAGCAAGCCTGGTAAGAAGATTTAATGTATTTTATTATCCGACCGATGATACAATCGAGATGTATGATCTGAAGAACAGGAAGACCTTTTTAAGAAGAGTAAAAGTGAATGGTATAACGCTTGACAGTTTCTTTATTGGGAGTTCTCTTTACATATTAGGAAGATTGGTTAAAATTATTGATTTTGCATGTGAACATACAAAGGAAAAACTGCACAAGGATATGGAAGTGTGAGATTTAAGTCTGATATTAAAATTAATTGATTTAATGTTTCATGTTTAAAAATATAATTTTTTTACAGCACATTTGCCCTTATTAAACCCATTCCATCTAAAATTACTGGAAAAATTATTACCCACTTCTATGAACACAACCTTAAGATAACTAAAATGAAAAAAGCCCGTCTAACAGGGGATGATGTAAATTATCTTTATAGGTCTCAATTATCAGATCCCACATTTCCGTAAGTAATTCTATAATTTCTTTTCATATGGTGAATTATCTTAGAAACTTAAATACGCTAAATATTCTTAGATTCTTGTGGTTTGATAATAAAATTCCTAATTTAATTAAGTAAGAAATGCCATCATTTTGTAATTTTCCATATTATAGCCAGGCTAGTTTTTTTAAATATTCACTGATATAGTTTTGATATATTATGGGCCAACATTACATTGCTGGCTATTACATTATAGAAATAACAAATTTTTAATTGCCTCAGAATCTATCTTTCATTTGAAGGTTCTTAAATAAGTTCACACTAGGATAAATCTATATTTAATTTAAAAATAACCAAAATTATACAATTTAAAAACAATTATAATTGTATACAAATAATTGAAATCCAAATTGAAGTTGATAGTAGATAATTAAAATTCACATTAGCCATACTTCACAAGAGCTTTATAATATCTCCAGGTTTCTTTTGGAGCATCTATCGGGAGACTTTGTGTATGGCATGGAGCTTGTTGGTAAAGATGCTGTTGCCCTCTCCAAACAGATAATTGGTGATAAAGATCCAATGAAAGCCAAACCAGGCACTATAAGGGCACTTTATGGAACTGATCCTGTTAAGAACTGTGTTGATGTCTCCAATGATGCTGAAACTGCTATTCAGGTATATTAGATGTATATTATACAGGCTTTCGGCTGAAGTCTTCATATAATCATGCATTCTTCTTCATATAATAAGATTGATTGATTGATTGACTTAACTTACTGTGCCTTCTAACTGAAAACTATATTATATTATATAGTTAAAACTATGTTATAGCTATAGTTAAGTCCTTTATCTTTTTAAGACTACTGACCATAAAGCACATTTTTGCAATTTTTTTATAGAGCTTGTACTAAACTTTTTTATAATGTATGGTGAAATTACCAGCCTAATATTAAAAATGTCTTGCTTGGCCTGACCAACAAATACTCTAATTTCTATAATTATTTTTATAGGATGTGGAATATTTTTTTCCCTCACCACCATTTCATTTAACAAGGCTTCAATTGACAGCCACTCTGTCAAACTGCACGCTATGTATTGTGAAACCACATGCCATACGAGAGGGTAAACTTGGTGCTGCATTGGAAGCAATTGACGAAGGTGGATTTGATATCACAGCTTTGAACATGTTCATAGTTGAAAATATCAATGCGGCAGAGTTCTATGAAGTTTATAAGGGAATTGTTCAAGAATATAAGGTACATTTCAAGGCTTTATTTTTCTTTGTAGACTTCCTATAGAGAATTTTACTTTTGGTTATTGTAATGGCCACATCCTTACCATTTCATGAAATCTTTTTTATTTTAATTGTTTAAGATGTTGCATTTACAGGGAATGGTGGAAGAGCTGTCAAGTGGTCCATGTATAGCAATGGAAATTGTTGCGAAGGATAAGCGTACTAATACAGCTATTGAGTTTAGAAAATTAGTGGGACCATCTGATCCGGTATGTTTTTGTTGGAAACCATGATTAATACCGCCTAAGTTCTGGACAAACTCACTTAAGTCCAAACTTTGAAGTTGTTTCTATGAAGTCATTCACACTGACCTTCATGGACTGAAACCCAGTAATTTAATCTCTTTCATTGACCTTCGCTAATACAAAAAAAAAATTTTTTATAGACTCAAATAAGTCGAAACGATTTTAATACATTTTGGTTTTCCTTCGTGTATGTATACGCAATATACATTAAAAGAGTAAAATTTTCTAAGTATCCATCACCATCAACTTATTTTCTGAGTTTGAATCCATAACACCCGCTTGTGTTAAAAGCTAAAATAGTTAAAAGTAGTGAATTCCAGTAAATGCTAATTTTGTTGAAAAATTGATGTAATCTCAAAACAATGTATTCCTCGGGGCTTATTTTATTGAATAAATTAATCATGACCAGCTGTCCTTAACTTAAGTATAAGGTGATGTGTATGTATCATAGGATGTACAGTGTGTACCCTTTTTATCCACTCATGTATCAGACTTTATTTATTCTTGGTTCTGTTGGCTTATGGCTACAACGATCTAAGTGTACGACGAGAATTCGCGCTTGTGATCTACGTAATAAAATTGTTACATGGCAAGGACAGTAATTCGGCAGTACTTCTGTACCTAAGCATCAATGTACCTGATGGGTACGTCAGAAAACGACATCGTCCGTTACTTCATGTACCCACAGCTAGAACTAACCTTCATCAAAGGGCACATACCATTTGGTGTATTGATTTAGTTAACGAAATACATAGGTTAACGGACCTTTTTCATTGTCCGTTGAGTGAACCCTAAATTGATAAGAGTGAAAACTTAAAGATATTTTTAAAATATACTTACTTCTACTATAAAATAATCTTTTTATTATTTCTTAGTGCCTATAGCAGTTAGTATATTTCTTGTATTTTAAGTATGTCATTTAGTTTTTTTTGTTTCGTTGGAAAATTTAATTTTATTATTTTAGGGTTACCTGTTTGGGCAGGAGTGCTTTTATAAAGAAATAAATAAATTATATAAAAAGTTTCTTAATATTTTTTTAGGAAATTGCAAGATTATTACGTCCAAACACAATGCGAGCTAATCTTGGGAAGACAAAGGTGCAAAATGCTGTACACTGTAGTGACTTAGCAGAGGATGGCTTACTTGAAGTGGAATATTTCTTCAAAATTTTAAATTTGTAATGTTTTATGATTTATATCAATGTTTATTTACTGATATTAGGTATATTTTTGAAGCCGAAGGTCTATCACGCTTTTATATTATTCAATTTTTTTTAATATTGCTCTTTGAATATTGCATTGGCCGATAACATTTTTTTCAGTTGCTATAAGCAAATATGTGGTAAATACCATATAAATCTTTGGTTCAAGAGAGAGATTATATAGTAAATGGATCCAATCTATCTAATCTAATCTAATAAATGGTACTAAATAATATTACTCTCCGTACGATATTTCTAGGCTGCTACACAATTGTTAGTCATATATGTAATAGGTTATAAAAGACTGATTTTGATTAGTTATTAGATTATATTTTGTGCTGTTACTGTGGGATTAATAAATAAATTATGAGCATAATTTATCATTTTGTCTCCTAATGTAAATCTCATTAACAACCATTTCATTAAAGCCTGTGACTGAGGAATCAGAATGTGAACTATTCCTCCCATCAATATAGGGAGCGAGAATTCTTGCTCGTTTTACACTTTATTACCACTGACTGGTCAGTACTCAGTGGGCTGTTTTGCCCCAATCTTCGTTAAGGTCGTGAAGTTGTCGTGCGTTTTAGTGAATGACGTCATCGTAATGCATATTTTATCCTAGTTTGAATGAATTTTACGAATTTAGTAAAAATCATATGTGGTACATATCTATAGTAAAATGAACATGAATAACGTTTTATTTTTAATATTCAAAAACAGTTATCACAAAGCATTCAAGTAATTGTAAATGCCTTTTAATAAGTAATCTGTATCTGAGCAATTTTCATATAATTACGTCAACATTTCTGAATCGCATATCAAATATCTTGAACAAGTATTCGATTTGTAAAATAGTATGTAATTAGTTGGGCCATAAATACTGTTACATAAAAACTTTTCTTTTTTAACCTTTTTATAATTTTGAATTTGGAACGCATAAGTGTATTATTGTAAAAACTTCTTTCGATTTTGCGCCATTTGACTTATTTTTTCGTGTTCATTATCAATTTACAATATTGAATGGAGTGTTAAGGAAAATAGGTTTGCAGTGATCGCCTTGCACAAAGGGGGTATGGAGCCGTCGGACATATTCCAGACACAGCAAAAGCTTGGTATCAGCCGTATGTTCGTATATCGTACTATCAACAGATACAACACTTGTAACACAACAACTGTCGAAGACTAGAAAAAATCGGGGCGGCCGCATGCTGTAGTACTATATAAGCTGTTAAAGCCATTCGTCAAAACCCCATTAGAAGCATAAAATCTTATCGTGAGAAATGAAAATTCCCGCTAGGACTCTGTGGCGTATTATAAAAGAAGACCTGAAGGTTTTTTTTTATAGAACAGGGGGCAAACGGCCAGGAGGCTCACCTGATGTTAAATGATACCGCCGCCCATGGACACTCGATGCCAGAGGGCTCTAGTGCGTTGCCGGCCGTTTAAGATTTTTGTACGCTCTTTCTTGAAGGACCCCAGTCGAATTGGTTCGGAAATACTTCAGTGGGCTGCTGGTCTGTGCTTAACGTCCGATATACATGGCCTAAATCAGTCTTTACAACCGCGATTCGCGGGATTTTTTTACGATTTAAGAACACTACAATAAGCAAAATGAACAAGTGTACGCTCTCACAGTTCTAAAGATGCTGCTTAAGTGGTCGGAAAGGTACAACGTGGTCATAGTCCTGCGTCAGTGATGGTTTCGTGGGGCGTGTCTCATCATGGAGTCACAAAACTACATTTTTGTGAAAAACGAGTGAAAACTTTAGCCAAAGTGTACTTTGGCACATCAAATGGTCTTGCATCATGTTGTGAAACCTCTCACCGATACACTTTATAAAAATATACCGCGGACTTTTCAGCAGGATTCTGTACCTGGTCACCAAGCACAAACTACCCTGGTTAAGCCTGGTTTGAAACCAACGTTCCGGACTTCGTAAGAGCTGAAGACTGAGCAGACTTCAACCCTTTAGTCTTAAAATTATGGTCAGTTTTAGAGGACATGGCCTGCTTTAAACTACACGGCGAATTAAGTCTCTTAAAATTCAATAAATTTACTAACTAGCTGTAGGAACTAACAAATAATATAACTTTTCCCAGCTCACTCAACGGACAATGAAAAAGGTCCGCTAACCAGACCTATGTATTTTGTTAAGTAAATTAACGCACCGAATAACATGTGCCCTTGCGAATAACATGAATAGCAGAAGGTTAGTCCTAGCTATGGGCACATGAATACCGGAGGATGTCGCTTTCTGACGTACCCATCAGGCACATTGAAGCTAAGGTACTGAAGTACTGCCGAATTGCTGTCCTTGTTAACGTAGTAACCTTATAGTTAACTAATATCATAGAAATAAAACTAATTATCTGTCTGAAGATCTGATTTTGATTATATGACAACCTAATTTACTGTCAAGAAAAACCTAATTTAATGTCCATTCCAATGAACTCTTGGGTTTTCATTCATCTAATGCGCCTTTTTAATGATTTGAAGCAAAAACTTAAATATCTTAATACTCACATTATCCCTACAACACATTAAAATGATAAACACAACTTTTTTCCTAAATAACGAATATATACTTAGTAAATTTTGAGTGCCTTGGTGTGCACTTAATATACATATGTATATCAAGAGTTAACTGGTGAATTGTTTGTGAGCCAGTAGGTGTATGTGAGAGCACGACAGAGTTTTGCTAGCGTGGTCGTAAAGCAAAATCGAATCGCGCGCGGACAACACGCGAAAAAACGACGCGCAAAATATTAAAAAAAATATTGTACAAAACTGGCTGTATTGTAAAGGAGTTTCAGAGTTATGAACTTATAATTGTAACTAAGTTTATCGATGACGGTAAGTACTGTTGGCTTTTAAGTAGTTTGATAGTTTTGGCAATTTGTTGCGTTTGACGTTGAAATTATGCAAACACATTACTAATTCTTTTCCATAAATCATACTTATGTATTTATTAAAAGTATTTTCGCTTAACATGTTGAATCCAAATCGTTTTAATACTAATTTGTATTCGTTTATATAATCGTGAGAAGAGAGTTTGTATGAAGGGTTCTATATTATATTTTTTTTAAATTGCTTTATGTTCATAAATCCATCTCGTTCTATAAAGTTTTATTCCTGGAGTAAAAAAATTATTGAGTGCATCCTGAGCTCAGGAAAATTCTTAAATTTATATTCATATCATATAAATTTAATTGTAGGTTACGTTGGTCTTAGTAGATAAGCTTTGTACATTTCAGTCGTTATTTCATAAGTATTATGGTTACGAAACAGAAAATACTTCTCTGCAAGAATTTTAAATGTGTAAAGTATTTATTTATTGCGATCATCCATAAATATGAGACCTTCCACGAAGAATTGATTTAATACTTATCAGAATGTAAAGTATTTTCTGGTTAAAATACCGTACAAGCTTTAATTATATAGATAGAATAGATATATTTGCTATATAAACTGTGCCCCAGTGATTTAGTGTACGTACGTTGAATGTTCAGAATTTTGGGTTAGCTTTTGATATAAAAGACAATAATGTTTTCCGCGACTTTTATGTCAATATCCGTGTATGATTAAAATATATTTACATTAGGCAGTTATTCAGTTATAACTATACTTTTGAACATCTGTTAAGGAAAAGTGTCTATACTAATTAGTACAAAATACAGTTACCTGTGACCTCTAGTCACTCAACTAGCATGGTTTTGTTTAAACGCTGTATATTGTTATGAGAACCTGGTTAGGTTTCTATTGTGTTAGTAGCTCGTTATTATGAAGATTGTATTTGATATGCAACTTGTACACAATGACTAATTCCTTTATACATAGAGTACACACTTTTACGTCTGTAAACGAGATAAATTATAAAAGTACAAATATGAATATACAAATTCTAAGTTCTTTTGTTTTTTTAAGTGTAATTTATCGATTGGCTATTATATTAGTTTATTTGATAAATTATATTTTTAGGATGATCCCATTTTAATTAGACGTAATATTACCTAACTCAGATTTCCACAATTTATAAACGAATTTTGAGACTCAGTTTTTATTGACCTTTGAGAAACGGGTTGTGATGATTTTCGATCGTATGTCCGCGATTTGTCTAGTAAATCGACGAGGTTGTTGCTACTTGATTGATATTTATATATCTTAGATATTAAACAGTTTTCAATATTTTACGTACAAAATTCATAAGTGTGAGTAAAGCTTAAGTACACAGTCAGTTTCTTTGATTGAGCTGTCCAAATTGACTGGAACCAATGGAGTAAAAAAACAAATGTATTTAATATTTTATAAACAATCATTTTACAGGAAGGTTATTTTTATACACTTTCATGAATCAAGTGTATCGAAGAAGAAACTTTTTTGAAGGACCGATGACGAGTTTTCCGACTTAGTGTTAAAGATAATTTATTGAAAAATGCATTTAATCCGGTTATTCTTCAAAAGAATTTTGGATGATTTCCGACAGAAAAAACTGATGCCCCTTAAGATACTATGCTTTGTTCATGCCTCAAGTAAGTAGCCTCACAATTCCTCATTGGCCATTTTATAGATAACTGATGTTTTTAGATCTTCATGTATCGCGCGTCCACCGAATTGTGAGTCACTTCGTCTCGAAGGAACTCACATGCACCCACGTTCACTCGGTCGACCTAATCTTCTATTTGGTGCCTCTGCCTTCTTGACTCACTATTCAGTACACGCGTGGAATCACTGCTACACGCTTTACATTACACTCATTGCCTGCTTGCAAGGAGTAAATAGGTGCATTCAGCAATTTTGTCTGAACACAGTCTTGCTCACCCTCAAAATGATAATGAGTATCTTCTGTAGTAACTTCTGAGGGTTGGAGGCGTAAATGTCTCTTCTATAAGAGATATAAAGTACCTACGAGAACTACATTGTATAATAAATTATAGTACCTATTATGTCAGCCACATGCTGGGTTCTTGGAAGCACTTCCTATTGAAAATGGCATATTTTAATAATGATTTTCATTGTAGCGCAATTGGTTCTATATCCCTACTTAACAATACACATGCGGGAATTGGGTATAAATGTGGAAGAAACTGCTGTGATGTCGTCTCTGACACCGCTCTTTTTGATAATGATACCTCCACTTGCCGGATTGTTTGCCGATAAAATTGGTAACTTTAGAGTAAGTTTAAATTATTACAATTATTAATAATGATAAATAAATTGTTATAAGCGCCAAACTGATTCCGTTGGCTGTAAACAAGCCGTGAAATATTATATAAAAAATATAACAATGGAGTATTTATAATAATCCCCCAAATTTTTACAGGAAGTATTTAACATTTAAGAGGCAACTTCTGATTACGTACGTTTATGTAAAAACATAATACACACACGATATAAAAATATACACACCCCAATCAAAGCATGCCATTGTCTGTCGTAATTTTAATAATAGTTATTCTTACGTATCTTATGGGGACAATAATTTATCTCACTCAAATAATATACAACAAAACATAATACTTGCCGCGTAAATAAGATCAACTTTCTGTTCCTTCTAAAATTCTTATTTTTATTTGGCTTAAAAATAAGGACAAAACTTATAAATTTGAAAAATATAATTTCAAGCATTTTTACTGACCAACTGATTAAACAATAACGTTTTGTGGTTGTGGCAGTAATAAAATAGTGATTTTGCCATATACAAAGTCTATGAAAAAATATCACGAGACGATTTTACGGTCTGTGCACTTAAATCGATGACTCTATTATTCAATGTCATTTCATTGCAGATGGACATACAATTGAGACTCAAATGTAGCTTCTATTAGTTTCGCTAATGATTACCTTAAACGTTACATCCTGTTTTATAATCAGTAGCTTATCAGGAGGTTTTAAAAAGTCAAAGTCGTGGATTACTAGGAATTGTTTCTGAAATTACGTTTATGTTTACGCTTTAATAATTTTATTTGGATTTTTTAAATTGTATTCAATTCTAGTTATTATTGGCTCTTACATCAGCTATGGGTGGCTTATCAGCGTTGCTACTACTTCTTGTGCCCGTTGGTAGATATACCATAACATATCCACCCGCGGTAGAATTACTAGCCTCGTGCGACAATACTGTTCTGCAACTTCAAGATGTTAGACAATATTCTTGTCATCCTTTACATCCATATGAACATGATATCAATTTGACGTAAGTGTGTCGGATCCTCTTTGCTGTCTGATTTGTATCTTCTGGTATTTTATTATGTATTTTGTTTTAAGGTTACAATCGTGCGGATTTATTTGCCAATCTCAAAACGCATCGACAGATATGAATGTTGTACTTAAAAGTAAATCCTATAATATTAATTTTAAGTCTTTGACACAATCACAGCGGCTTATATATCGAAACGCCATAAAACAAATATCCAAAGATTTCGATTCAGATGATAGAAAAACAGTTCGTATCCTGACAAACGATCCAAATTTTAATTCAACCATGACGCAAGTGTCCGATTACAAAATTTATTTTCCTACGCCGCAATTGTATACTATAAATTGTAATGATTTAAATAACATCACATGTTTGTTGGGAAACTTTGATTTAATTTCGGAATTAGAAAAGGACATGCATGAAGATTATCGGGCAAGAGTAGCACGGCGTATAGAAGATGATGTGGATGAATCACCAATGTATTCAATTAATGCCATACAAAGTAAAAATAAACCCTTTAAAGATTTTGAAGAAGTTGATGGTACAACATGTATCGATAGGTTCAAGAAAGTAAGTATCACTGTTGAAATGTTAATAAAACATTTAGAATAAGAAATGTTGTGGCATCTAAATTTGTTATATATAGCGACTGTAATAAATCTGCTGTATTTAATAATAGGTACCTACCTAATACTTATCATGGGCTAATCTATCAAAAGGTCAAGGCAGATACTGAGAAAACTTAGAACAATGACATTCTACAGAGTCTACGGATCGCTTATTAAAGCTCATTATCTTTATCATTAACATTCAATAAAGTGCTGATTATTTGTCCTCTTTTAGTGTATGGCGATAAATTAAGTTCTCTTCTGTTTACTTGTAAGATAATTATTATTGAAGAGTAATTTTTAATGTAGGCAGGTTTTCCATGTTTTGTTTGAAATGGAAAACCTTATGTGAGATGTTTGATCGAAATGAAGACTATTTATGAAAATTTCAGGCTGAAAACGACGTTGAAGTCATAGTTCACATTGGAGATAAAGAATTTTCTAAATGTTACTCGGTTTGTGCCATGACAACACCTCGGGCAAGTCTCTGTGAAAATAGTCAACAAAAGATTGATATAGATCCTTCTTTTACTTTCTGGAGTTATATGGCTGTAAGTCTTAATTTAATTTGATAAATGTTTTGGAGGAAACGTCAGTAGCAAATCTAATCAACATATCATTCATACTTAGGTATGTATTGAAGCCAAGAGTTAACTTTCTCGTGACAGTTAAATCACGTAACAATCTAACTTAACTGTTGTCCAAAAGTTTTTAAGCGAAGAACTGGTATATTACATAAGACGTTCACCTAATGTATGTCTAACCTTCTCCTAGATATTCAAATAATCCTTAGCACACTTATACATTTAAAATCTATTGATTCATTTATAGGAGAAAAAATTTGAAAGTGCAAATTAAATCTAAAAACTATGACAATCCTTTAAAATGTGTATTTTTGCAGCTTCGAGTGTTTATTGGTATTATTAGTGGAACATCGTTTGCGTTGTTTGAAGGTGCTGTAATAGCCATAATTAGAGAGCAAGAAGCCGACTACGGAATGCAGAAAGTTTATGGAAGTGTTGGAGGCATGATTTCTTCACCACTTTCAGGGTTGTTCATTGATTATGCTAGTAGAGGGAAAGGATATACAGACTTCAGGTATTATTATCTTAAAATTCTAAAGCTGGAGGTTCATCTTTCAGCATAAACCGCGGTCATACATTATATACCTAATTACCATTGACATTTGACAGTTCTCTCGAATGCGTGGCTGACTTTTTGTAGGCTACCTATATAATTCGTACTTGTAGGTTTGAAAGGAAACAATGAAGAACTATTGAGTATAAATTAGAAATATAGCCGTAAACTATAGTTTTTATTAACACAAAAATTGGCTTCTGTACTGACAACGTATCGTAGGTTGGTCTATAGGAAAATACCGCTGTCAACAATAGCTTTCTATGGAAATACGAGTTGTAGCAATTACGACTAGTACTTTTTATTTAGAAGTCTTGTTATTTAGATGCAAAAGAAAACAAAGATTTGTTAAGTATCACCATATTCGTAGTCTCGAACCAGTTTCTAATACCCTAGATTTTCTTGTATAATGTTGCAGGCCTGCATTTTATATGTATGCAGTGTTGAAGGTAATGTCTGGGATCCTAGTGTTAGGCCTTGACCTTGAGTTTAAAAAACCTGCAAAAACCCTAGTAAAAGATGTTATCACGGTATTTAAAAACTTCGAAATCGTCGCTCTTCTCATCGTTTGTGTTGTAATGGGTAAGTAGTTCACAACGGCAATACAAATAATAACCGGTTATGTATTTCTATAGAGTTCTATAATGTTCCAAAATCTATATCCTGATGCACGAGTTCATTGCATTAAATGTACCTGTTAGCTTTTTTACGACAAGATATTAATTATAATATTTATTAATAATATCTCGTTACGTTTCCGTCTTTTCATGTTCTGGGAATTGTTTTTAAAAATGTTTCCTCTATCGCGTTTTTTTTCTCGTCATGAACTCTAGAAATATATTTTAAACCAATAAATGTGAACATAGATTCAACTATCAAGGTGTCACAGTCTATTCAAAAAATTCAATTTTCAAGAGCAAAAGTTTGCTTTTGAACATTTCATTATATTAAAACATATATAATTAAAACTTTGAGTTACTTTGACTTTAAAATTGAGTTTTTCGTTTTCGTATTGTCAACATTCTGATTAAAATACACAATATAACTTATAGAACTTCACATATTAATTTTGTTTTTTCGTATATTACAGGAACTGCCTGGGGATATCTCGAAAGCTTCCTATTCTGGTTCCTACAAGACCTAGGAGCGTCACAATCGCTCATGGGCATTACTATCACAGTGGGTGGGGTCGCTGGCTTACCTCTCTTAGTATTATCAGGTCCTATCATTAAAAAAATAGGACATTCCAATGTACTTTTCATCGGATTCATCTTCTACGCCATTCGTCTTTTTGGTATGTATTTCTTTGATAATTAATTGGAGAGTGTATCGTAAAGTCAACAAACCTTTCATGGACAAACAGATGTCTACACGTTATGGACTGGTTTATAAATGAGAAATCAGAGCAAGAAAACTGGGGTCATTTTATTATTTTCTTTAGATTAAACCCTTTTATTGCTTACCTAAATATATAGTTATTTTGACTTTGTAAGTAAAGTTTAATTTCATAATATATATATAAACTTTACTTTCAAAAACATTTTATATATATAATATAAATATTATATAAAAATATAAAATGTTTAAACCGTTTTGCATTGCACATGTCGCCATTGCGAAAAACAAGTTTGTAATAGTGTTATTGAATTATATATAAAAAAGTGCTAATAGCCAAATAGACTTTTTAATATGCGAAATTTGGGTATGAAATCCATTTTAATAAATATTAAATAGATATTTAAATAAAATAGATCTGTATAAATATTTATACAGCAGTGTTGGCCCAGTGGCTTTAGCGTGCGACTCTCGTGCTGAGGTCGTAGGATCGAACCCCGGCTGTGCACCAATGGACTTTCTTTCTATGTGCGTATTTAACATTTGTTCGAACGGTGAAGGAAAACATCGTGAAGAAACCGACATGTCTTAGACCCAAAAATTCGACGACGTGTGTGCACTGGAGACTGACCACCTACTTGCCTATTAGATTTAAATATGATCATGAAACAGATTCAGAAATCTGAGGCCACCACCTAAAAAGAGGTTGTAGCGCCACTGATTCATTCATTTAATATTTATAAATTTTTATACGATCTATCTATTATTATTTGGGATTTTAGAATACAAAATATAATCATAAAACTTGTTTTAATTTATAAATCGCTATTTTATAAATGTAGATTTATAATGACACATATTTTATAGACACATAAATCTTTCTTTATTTAAATACAATTCAAAACAAATAACATAATACATAAAAATATATCTAATAACTAACCTTAAAATTTAATTATTAAAAAAATATTATTAAAAGGAGTCCCTTTAGGCAAGGTTCCGAAGAATTTATAATTAATTCGATTTATAATTCCATTATTATAATTAAGATTAGAAGTATTATTTAGAATTATTATAATTCCAGGCTATTCGTTCATATACAACCCGTGGCTGAGTTTAATATTTGAAGCGATGGAATCGGTGACTTTGTCTTTGTCGTTCACTGCGGCGGTCACGTATGCGGCACTCCTTTCCTCGACTACCACCGATTCTTCCGTACAAGGATTACTGGGAGGACTCTATTATGGCGTTGGTACGTTATTATGTTTGATGAAGATTTGCATTGAATAGGCAGATAATACACGATAAAATATTTATTTATTGCAAATTACGAATCTGTGCCGATGTTTTGCTTTGTGTATGATCTTGGGATTTATCATTAATTATTGTAAACTCGGTAGATTCCTGAAAAATGGTCTCTTGAATTACTTACAGATTATGTATCGGTAAAGCAGTCTTATGGTACTTTTTGTATTATATAAAAAATACACTATTCTACAATTTTAATACAAAAAGCTTTTTAATTGTATGTGTCAAATATAATTTTAGTGACAATCTGAAATAGCTAATATGAAAAAAATATCGTTATAATAGCCGTCTGTAATAAATTACATATTATGACATATATAAATATAAAACGTCTTAAAATTGGCATAAAATTATAACATAACTATTGCCATAAAATTGAAAAAAAATTTTTTTAAATATACTTTTTTATACGTTATACTATAAGTTTATATTACATAAAGTCTTGCGGTAGTGTGCAGCAACCCAAGTGTTCCCCCAGGAAGTCGGTGTCTTTGTACCTAGGGGATATGTGCGACGGCAAGGACCAAGGACTAGTGTATTGTACCACAGCACCGATCCTCTAACAAAGACATTGCACTTACCGTTTCCTGTTTTTCACTATCAATATCTCTCTATCGATATATTTATATGCTCGCAGAGTGAGCTCACAGTAACGATATTGTGTATATTATGTATTTTATATGATATATATTCTTATATTTATTTACTTTCAACGTCACCGTATTGGCTTATTACTGTAAGAATAGTATATATTTATGACTCATTAAGTAAAAATGTGTTTGGCCTTGGTGACCCCGAAGAAACAAGACTAGCTCCCACACTAGGATTCTCTGTATTGATAGAATTCTGCACAATTTCCATAGATTACCAGTAGCTCTGCATCCGTAATAGAAATTGAACATAACGTGAAGTAGTTGAATGCATTATAGGAAACGAAAAATCCAGTTTTTTTTTAAATTATGCAAATGTAACCGAAGATTGAGACATTTGACCTTGTGTATCTTTTAGTATATTATTTTTTTAATAATTTAATTGTGAATTCTTCTTGTTGTAGGTAAAGGCGCCGGAAGTCTTATTGGTGGTTATTTGATGAAATTCTTCGGTACTCGATTGACATATCGACTATTTGCGGCAGCTACGTTGGTCACTGGCTTATTTTACTTCGTTTTCAATCGATTTTGTATAAGAAAGTTTGTGAAATGTAGAGAAAGCGACATCTCTGCTAAAAATAATGCAAATGTAGAGTCGTGCGAGACTTCAGATATAAAAGCTGCCATAGATGTCGCTGACAAAACCTCTTGTGAAATGACTGGCTTGGACCGTTTGAAATTAGTTAAGGATACAACAGATGGCGGCAGTGACTCTGGTGTAGAAAACCCAGCGTATTTGGATAATGAATTATGCAAAGATGACTCAAAGAAAATACAAGAAAAGCGCTTAACCTAATTTTAAGTTTTAAATTATTGTGAATATGATAATATATTTTTACATAGCTATATGTGTGTTTCTATATCTTTCCGTTTTTATGTCTGAATTGTTATATAGCGCGATAAATAGCAAACCATTTTTTATCTTTCGGGCGCAACATAGCTCTTATAGAAAATATAAGAACCATTAGATCAAATTAATGACTAAATAATCCTTACAAATACACAAACAAAAAACCTTTTCAAGTTTCCAAATAAACATAGCCCGTAAGTCTTATGAACGTCAGAAAAGAAGTTAATTCTAAATTTACATTTGTTACCAGTTCGCAACACATCTGGCAAGAAACTTTCTATCTATCATCTTATTTTGTAAAAATATATTTATACAAGAGATATATTATTCAGCACATTATTTGAAACTAAAAGGATTGATGGGAATGCGGCAAACTTATTCTTGCACCTGTATTTTTTTAAGGCAAGCCGGTCTGATTAAACTTGATGTGACCTTAAAAAAAGTAGCACTACAACTTATTAGGCCTCCAATTTTTGTTTCAGTTTGATTTGATTAACTTATACATTTGACTAAATTATACATTAATTTTCATAGACTTGTAACTTTTTATTTTGCGTGATGGATGCTTGATAGATATACCTTGCCTATATTTTTCTATTGTAAAATAATACGTTTCTTTGCTGTTGATATTTATTTAGTATAAATTACTCGTATGTATTAAGTATCTTTAAAGTGCTTTTAAATGCGGGTGACTGGCACTGTGACTTTCCAAAATCCAGTCGGATTTGGAAATTTACAACGGGTTTAAATATCTGTATATATATAATATTAATTGACAATATCAAATATGTTGTCTAAATATGTAACACTTTTGAGCCTCAGACTATGACATTTATTATCCCGCTAACAAATAGGCTTGGGTCATCTCGTGCTTCAGCTGTTCTACTTACTAAAGTACCGTAAACAATTATCACAATTTATTTAAGTTGACAATAGATAGCATATGGATACATTTCAGTATATTGGACATTTACGAATCAAATTCCGAGCAGAACGCTCGTAGACGCGAATATTTATGAAATCCGTTTACTAACCAGTGAAGATGGTTACAAAAAAAGTTATACAAATATTTTTAGTAGTTTTCACAAGCGATTATGTATTGGCTCTTAGTTTTCCCGGTCCTCAAGTTTATGTCGTCACACCCGCGGCTCCTCGACCTTTTCAAGTGGATGCAAAGCCAGCACCGTTCTATTACCGCAATTGGATGAGAAGAATGGATTCTGGTGAGAACGCAACTTCGACCACGACTTCGACAACGACGAATACTCCGAGAGTGAAAACGCCTGATCTCATTTTTGCAGAATTTGAGTCAGATGGAAGCATGAAAAAGTCAATAAGAAAGCTTTTGGAAAATGAAAGGGTTCAACCGAAATCAACCACCTCTACTGCCCTACCAATTTATGTACCTGAAAGTGAGTCTTATAAATCAGATGAAAATAAATACGGCTTACCCGTGCCTTTGGAAAGAGATGGTCACAAGATAGAAAACCAGAAAGTAGATAACGACTATTTTTCCATGTATAACAACTTTTACAATAAGGTACCAGCGCCCGTTTACATGCCTTCAACGACACAGCGACCTGCTATAGTTTCCACGACTACACCCTCAACGACAATTGGTAATGTAGAAAACATTTGGCATATTATTGATAATGAGAAGCTTAATGAAGATAAAGGAAAGTGGGATGAAGTGGCACTGCCATCTTATGAGTACACTAGTGATGAGAATAATGACGACCACAGTGGTGCGCATATAACAGAAGCTGAACCCAATGATTCCCTTAAAAAGACTGATAAAGATGAAGAATCAATGGACGAAAACTTTGCTTTGCCAGGGTAATTTTTTATTTTTATTACGTAATTTAATTTGAATAGATTTGTCATTAATGAAATATTGATACATTATCTATTTTGTTAGTAGTTGCTTAACCCAATATAAAATTACAGATTCTCAACCAACAGTGGAAGCGCGGCTGAAAATGAGTCAAGAGCAATTCGCACTGAACAAAATATCCGATTTCCCTATGTTAATTTAAAACCGTTTCAAATGAAAAAACCTATGCTGGACCTTTTTTCAAATAGTAAAAAGGGAAATAATTTATTAACTAGCTTAGACAATTTTTTCGAAACCAAAAATCCAGTAAGAGGGGAAGCGCAAGATTTCGGAAATACTCCAATGAACCAGCCCATTGATCGGTATAATCCCGCACAACCTTATTTACCTCAGGCCTACAGTAGCAAATCAAAGCAATCAAGCCCAAATTCTTCACCACCAAAAGCCACTGCTAGCTTGGTTCCACCCCCACCTCCACCTTCCAACGGGGTCAATTTGCCATCTCCCATAAGTTATGATTCATTTCCCCCATACACCCTAGATTCTGCACCTTCGTTTCCTCCAGCATCAGCCCCTGTACCTGAATCACTCCCATCACCACCAGTAATCACTCCCAGTAATGATGATTCGACTGATACATATTCTGGTCCTAGTGGAGAAAGCGATGGGCAATCGATGGATATTGGATATCGTTATAAAGCACCTTCTCCCCCATCGTCACCAGCTTTTTTACCCACTGTAGCACCAATAAGTAAACCATTTATTGGTTATTCATATAATAAGCCAGATATGCCATCCAACAGCGTTAACTCCATGATGACTATGGACCAAAATCAAGGTTTTCAAGGATATCACTATAGTAAACCGAAACCCTCTGTTCAGGCTCCACAATCTGAGACATATGATTCTCCTCCAAGTTATGGTCATCCAGATTCTGGCCCGACATATGGTTCAGCACCAGGTTATGGTGATTCAGGTCCCCCATCTGATCACCATAATTTCCCTTTCCCTAATTCTGATGGTAACGATTTTAAAGATGCTGGGATGATGCCACCACCAGATATAACACCTTACGGTGGTCCCCCAAGTGACCATGGTTTTCCCAGTGATTTTCCAACAGACTTTAAATTCCCTCCTGACTTCGATGATCATGATCATGATCACCATGTGCATCATGACCACCCACCATCTTCTACAGAAATGCCTCGTGTTAATAGATTCAGTTACTATTATTTGGGGAAAAAGTTATATTACTTACCGCTATACTTCAGCGTTTACTTTATTGTTTATGTGGGTGCTTTAATTATTAAGGCAGTACTTCGTCATAAAATTGTGTACCCTAACAGTTGGAGGCCGAATACGACCACGGCTGGTTTCTTCTCCAAGAGGTCAGTGGATGATTTCCTTCATCACGATAACATGCACGAATTGACTGGACGGATAACTCACGCGATAGCGACTGCTGCAGAAAAATATACAGAGAGCAAAAGAAAATAATCTTGTATAAGATATTTGCTGTTTAAGTTGAACTGTACATATGAGAAAATTATCTAACAAAACACAGCTACAGTTATTAATTTAAGGAACTAATAATATGATGTTGCGATCTGGACATATTTAATACATTGTAAAATTATTGTTATTTATTTTAAATATTTGTTCATTTGCTCAACATCAATAAATATGTTTATGTATAAATCTTACCTTTTACTCGTACCCATTCCTGAAGACCAGAAAAAAGGCAATAATAATAATAATAATAAAATTATACATAATTATAAATATATTCGTAGGTATTTTTATTACATATAAGAAATCAAGGTGAAGATCCGGTTTTCCTTGGGGTTGCATTAAACTTATTTAAATTAATGAATGAAACAAAAATAAGCAAGGATCTAATTAATAATGTTGATAATCCGAAATTATCAGTGATAATCATGCCAATATCTACTATACTGATAAAGTTATAATCAAGTTGTTAGTTTTGACCTTTTAGTTTACAAAATTTGTTTTTCTTAAATACCTCAAAACATAACTCTTAAATACGTTGTTAGCAAAGCTACAAATATATAGAGGTTAATAATATTTAATTAACGTTTCATCTTTACGATTAAACACCCCTTTTTATTTTAATTTTTAATTTCACTTAGCTAAGGCGATGAACGAAAGGAAAATTTATTTTGTTCGCATTAGAAGTTGATTTGTAATTCTATTTCGAAAAGAAAAGTGCTGCTACATTAATAAAAAATAACTGAATTTTAACGGTTTGATGAAATTTTTGGTTAATGGGACCTCGTCAGATAAGAAGCCATATATATAGTTGAAATGCTGTACGTATTTTATTACTGATGATTGATATGATTTCGGCTTTAATAACACTGCCCAAGAGGGGAATTGAGTATCTGAATGAATTTCGGGTCGAATTTAGATAGTTCGCTTAGCTTACTTTGCAATTGGCTAAAGATACATAATCAAACAATGACTACTCTAGTTGAAGCGATTTTGCGAATTAATTTGATAATTAATATTTATAGGAATCGCCTATCTGCCGCTTGTATGTACCTACCACCGCTCCACTTATGTTACTCCAATAGCGATAAAAGACGAAAAAAAATATTACTAATAGACTATGACTAATTAATTCCAAACAGATGTAGGTATAGATATAGATAACGTAAAATTTTATATATCAAGTTAGGTACATTAAATATTCGAAGAATTACCGTTCGCTTAAGACGTTCAACTTTCTTCTTTCATTCATCGAAGTCGTGATCCAAGGAATTTTAGGAGACGCTAAATGAATTATGAAAATTTTAAATAATGCACAGAAAATTTGCTGGTCACACCTAAAATTATTACAATTAGGACCTGAATGATAAATAGAGTCTGGACGATAAACGGAATAGTTTCATGAAATCGACAAAAAAGTAATCCTAACGATTAAGTGAAATTGAAGTTTCACACTTTCACGCTGACCCAATTGTGTTTCTTATATATATATTTTATTTATATTAATCACTTTAAAATACGGATAGTATTATGGGTGCAGCCTTGTACAAACATTATTTATGACAAAAAAATAACTTCGCTTAATAAGAGTGGCGCAGGATCTGCGAGCTATTGGTAAAAGCAAATGTAAAAGCATTTCTTTAATTAAGTTAATTTGTTTACATTGTTAGCTGTAAAAATATAAAATGATATAAAAACTGTATTTGATATTGTTAGTATAACTGTCCCAACAACGGTCTGCAAACCTCCGTGCCATCTGGATACAGATATTTTGTTTTAAAAAAAATACGTAACGTCCAATGCTTTCCAATCTAAAATATACTATAAAATATTTTACCCTCGACCAACCAGGCGATATTGGTCCGGTGGGTTAGTGTGTGATTCATGAGAGTCTAACGTACGATGTTAGACATGTCAGGCAAGAGACTGAAGTCGTAGGTTCACTCCCCGGCTGTGCACCAATAGATTTTCTATCTATGTGCGCCTTTAACATTGCTCAAATGGTGAACGAAAACGTCCCGAAGAAACCGGCTTGCCTTAGACCCAAAAAATCAGCAAGATGTGTCAGGCACGGGAACAAATATTCATCAAAGAAATACAGGAATTCGAGGTGCAGACAAAAAGATTTAAAAATACAGTAAAATGTCGATTTTCATGAGACAAGATTTAATAAAGGCTGTAGTTCAGTAGCATATTAGAAAGTCGTAAATTAAATTGACACTTCGAGTTTACGGTTTGTTTGTAGAATTCATAATTCAGGTGCTCCCTTTGCGTCGTTATGTGGAACGTACGACATTAGACATGTCAGTTTATTTCACATCACCACAGCGAGCACAGTGCATTTAAATTTTTGAAACTTATAAGTGATGTCGAAAAATATATTGGTGATGTCATTTCACGGTTTAGTATGGGCGGGCGTGATAGCTTTCGCGTTTTTGGCGACCGGCGTTAACGCTGGGGCGGCGCGCTACGATTCTGCGACTCCTTATACGCCGCCCTACAACAAATACAAATATGTACCTTTGCAGTAAGTTTTTAAGTTAGTGATAATAAAGATTAAATTTCATTTGAAGTTTCGTTTAGTTAATTTCAGCCAGTTGTTCCTACATAAGTACATTATACAGCATCATGTAATCATATCCTTAGCGCATACATAATTATAGCTAGCATAGAAAAAAGAAAAACAAGAGAATTCGATAATTATATTTTTCCGCGTTTTATGTTGTTTTATATATTATGCCGAGCTAAGAGCACCGGGGTAAAACTAATCGTCGGCCTAAATTGTATTTTTTTATAATAACAAAAACATAATTATAATTGGACAGAGTTTTCAAATTTGTCGTGAATTTCTGTAATGCACATCCTTAGCATTACAGAAATTCACGCATAAATCATAACATTCTATTTGTTAAAGAGATCGGATGTATTCGCACTAATTGTGTCTTTTTTAATTTTTGGGAAATAATTAATTTGATAGTTTAACAGTTAGGAATATTAGACATTTTATTTGGTTATTTCAGCAGTGAACCTGATGAAGTTACTTCGCTGTCCGAGGAGGAATCTCCATCATCAGGGATGCCTCCATCAGAAATGATTCTCACCGCCCTGCGGACTGCCCTAGATGTTGTTAGAAATATGAACAAAAATAGGCTTAATACACCTGCAGTTGCTAGGAACAGTAATTCTACTTCAGTTAAGGTAAATGAAAAAATTTTACTTATTGGTACCGAAATAGCTTCAGCCATCCTACCTAAGAGCAACTACAATAATAAAATAATGAGCTTGGTGAAAAGAACTATATATTAATAATTTTTTCATACATTTCTAAATAACATACATCTATTTTTAAGACGATGATACGATGAGACGAGATATTGGTCTCTGGCGTCTGTCAATGTATTTGCTCTAATCTTTTGCCCAGGAACTTTTTTGTTTTAGCAGAATAATGTTACGGTGCCTTTTAAAACATATATTTGTATATACCCAAATATATATATATATATAATGCTTTATTTATTTTATCACCAAAAAAATTTAAAATAATTTTATATGATTCGATTGTCATATGAATGTAATTAGGATTATATAAATCTGTTTTATCGAGATTAATGTACCTAGCCAATAAGTGTTTTTTTTAGAATTCATTTTGAACTTTAATAACTTTAATGCTGTATAAAATTTAAACGCTTATCTACATAAAATTCATTTAATTAAACAGAATGTGTCTATTTTGTACTCAAATAAATGTTGCGCATTACCATTTCTTTACTACATGATAATTTATTTGATGTATTATGTTCATAAATATATTTACAATAGGTTAGTGAAAACCAGGGCAGTGTAACGGGACCACTGAACTAGGTTAGCAGGTGTCGTTCTTGCTAATTGTCCACTTTAGGCCATCCCTATTTGACTAAACACTTGTTAAGTTAAAGTGAACTTAAGGCGCAGGCGTGACCTACAGATGCAAAATACCTTCAGTGGAAATGACATTCTTAAGATTGAAACGTGATTCTTTTTATAAATTCTTGTATTTGCAGCAACTGCCACAGAGACTTGTTGGAATTAGTTTTTAGTCTCACTATATTATAGGGATGATTTTTCTACATGAATTTACTGAATTTTTATCAAACGATATGATTATATATTTATTACTAAGCCATTCAAGTAAAAAGCCACTGGAGAAAATTACGTATAAAACTACCAAAGTAACTTAGGTAGATTAGGCCAGATAATTGTAGCGCTGATACTTTGTTAAATATCAATAGTTTCAATCGTTGTGTAAGCCTTCCTGGACTATCCAAGTAATTTTTTTGTAATTCGATGTTAAACTAAAATAATGTTCAACCATGCAAAAATGCAGTTTCATAATATTTATTTTCAAAATGTATAATTACAGCACAGACGTAGACAGTCAAGCAACGATACTGTCAGTGGAAGAGGGTTTGAGGATTACTACGACGAGCATCATGACCATCATCACGAAGTCGAAACGACCACAGCCAAGCCCATGAAGCAGGGAAGATATACTGATCCATGGGCTGGATACTATGACTGGATCATCAACGAGGGATCTTTCAAATTTTGGAGCGTTTTCCAGGTATTATCATTTGAAAAATTTTACTGCGTTTTATAAAAAATAAATAGATATTTGTAGAAGGATATATACGATTTATATGAGTACGTTAGTAATTATTACATAAACCTATGTATTAAAAAAATAATTAACATTTGCAAAGTAAACAGTTATTTAGCAAGAAAGAAATAGCTGTAAAAATAATTAATTTATTATTAATGACGAACATCATTTGCCCTTTAATAGTTCTTAACTGTTTAATCATTAACTCAATCAGGCATTGTTAGTTTTTGTGTGTTAAATTCACTATAACATATGGTTCGGAACTGAAACTGTTTATATTTTAATAACATGAAAAATAAATCAACATTTTGTCACAAGGCAGTTATAAATTGATATGGCCTTAAACCCATTGTAGCGCATCGTAGCGAAAAATTATTGTTGTTAATTACCGATTGCAAAAACAAAGATTCTGTTGTCCAACCGAAAGTTGACGTAGAACTCATAACATTGACATACATTGAAATGATGGTCATGCATATATAAAACACATACGGGGCATAATGTTAGTCGTAATGTATCTATTATAAGGGCCTTGTATATGCTATTTACCTGTTTATGTCTTCAAAACGCTTATATGACAAAGGACAAAGCTATTGTGACTTCTCATAACATAGAATTCCCACGTAATCTGTATTATAGTGTGTTACAGCGATTATCGAGTACACGTAGCCAATTGAGATGTTGTCAGTCAACGTATTATTTTCACGGCCGTAGTTAAAGAGGTTTTTAGACAATATTTCCGGATTTTTTATTAGATCTCATTGTTAAGTGGATCATAAAGTGTAATAGGAATTGTCAGATCTTCCTACAACACAGACTGCAATTATTATATGATGAATGGTTTGGGCGAGATTCACTTCCGCATATTACATAAATGCGAAAGTTTTTATATTTAATTACTTATTTTATAAAGATATTATTTTGATGATAATACATGCTAAGCCATTTTAGGCAATTAAAAAAAAACATTAAATACATAACTGCATCATAATTAATCAAAATCAAATGTTATGAACAAGGAATCCTTTTAATTTTTATTGATGTCCGTCTCTCGCGCATCACGTTTTATTTCCTTATTATAATGTTTAACTTTTAAACCATGATGATGTGTAAAAAAGACTATTAGTTATTTTCATGACGTTATTTGTGAAGCAAGCCGAGCGTGCAGGTCGTGCTATTGAACTTGCAGCTTGTAATCCATCTGCTACCGACAAAGGTTATATGGTACTGACTAAGTTTCGTAAAGTTAAAATAGTACATAACATTACACGTCATAACACGTTGTGTAAAACAGTATGTTTACATGACTAACTTTACTTATACTACGTTTTAAATTAATAAATTCATTAATATGCGCCCAAAAAGTTTAACAGTGAAGAAAGACACTATTACATTACTGCTATTAAATTAAACAGTACGCACACTGGATAGGTGAGGGATATTTTATGTAGTACCAAAGACAACAAGTTTGACTATATTATTGTAGTATTGTAACAAGTTCTACTCAATAGATAATATAACAGTTGCATATAATATAGGTGAACTAATAGAAAACTAGTTAATTATAGAACTAATAGAAGAACCATTGTCGTATTGTATTATTGTAAATTTAAATGAAATTCATACTTTTAGAACTATATATTGTTATATATAATTATAATCAAACATAATTTCAAACCCGCTCAACAGGAATTGAGGAACTAATCTTCATCTGCTTTTTAAATAATAATTAACTTTTACCAACTGTACCGTAAAGAAATATGACTGTAGTGTGTACGTAAATCAAACTTACATATTAAGAATTTTATGATCAAAGAAGTTTACTTTTCAGTATTTTTTTAAATTATTACAAACCACGTGTTAATGTTATGTGTTTCTTTGCAGCTGTTTACTGCTGCTCTTCTTTTGTATGCCTGTTTCTCTGCCATCTACTACGCGAAATTCAACCCCGTCCTACCAGATTACAGTTTGGAATATGACGATTACTTCTTGGAGAGAAGCGTCGGTAGGAAAGCGAGAAGTTTGGATCCGTCCGAAATGTTATCCGGTTTAAGTTGGATGAGTCCTTCGACTTTCCAATTTATTCTCAACGCTATCGCAAAACATTATGAAGACCAATAAGGCATTAATATGTTCAGTATGAGGAAACGACAGTCAATTAGTAATTAAGTGAAAGAAATTCATGCTCTTGTTTCCATATACTCGAAGATATGTATTAATTTATATCTGTAGTTATAAGTACGCTCAAACTTCACTCCTAGTGCTTAAATAAATATTTCATCATCAGTGTTTATTTTTTATTCGCAGTGTGGCTCCAGAGTTCGTTGACCTTAAAGCTTCAAAACAAAAACCGATATGTGTGATCTTTTTACAACACTTAATCCATTCCATAGCAATATTATTTGTAAAAACGTATACTGTTATTTCAAATTAAGAATTCATTCGCAAGTAGCGAATGCAGGCGCCGCGTCACCATTGTCCTGGGTTCGATGTCCGGTCGCCGGTCGTGTCCACTCCGCTCCCCGCCTAGGATCACAGGATGCTATAACTATTTTAACCTTCAAACACGATTGCAACTCACGATTCAATTTTAATTTAAAAACATGAACATAATTCGTAACGCTTATTAGAAGCATTTGTGTAATTTTAACAAATTATTTAATGATGTTATGTATTAACTATTGTGCAACATAGTAAATATTACATTTTGATTCATATTGATAAAGTTTGTAGAATTTATAGTCTAATGCTAAATTCGATTAAACTATCTCGCGCCTAAACCGCAGTTTCTGAACTTAGTGGTTTGTCCATCGCTTGACTCAGAATGACCCCGTTATGTTTAAAGAGGCTGATGTATTTTCTGAGGCGTGCTGGAGTAGTGTATGCTTGAACTCGGTCGGGTTTTAACGTCTGCGCGGGCGCACCCCATAAGTTCATTGCAGCTTGGCGGCGCGACTTTTAGAATCATCACTGTGTAACAGACAATAATTTGTTTTTATTTGAGACTAGAGTGAAGTGTTTACTAACTGGAAAAAGATTTGCGGTTCGACTAAAAAATAACGGTATTTGTTTTTATTACTGTACTAGTATTAAATTAAATTATTGAAATATATGAAATATATATATATAAAAATATTACATTCAATCTAAGTACATGGCTAAATGTTTTTCTTTATATAATTAGGAATTGTAGATAATTTAATATATACAGCATAATTCGTCACAAGTATTACATAAGTACATGGCTAAATGTTCTTCTTTATATAATTAGGAATTGTAGATAATTTAATACATACACCATAATTCGTCAAACTTAGTTAAATAGTTTAAATCAAATTCTATAACTCATCTAGGCCTTTACGTATTTGTATAATTCGCAGTATTTATTAATTTCGTCAAATTAAATGTAATATTTTTTTGAGGCACTAAAAACCCTCTTATATTTTGTATATAATAGTCATTTCCTCCAGATATAACGTAGTTTCCTGCCCTATATAAAAGACATCAACGATCATAGCGTAATAATGATATTATATCAATGTTGCATACTTATTTTACGCATTTCCTGCCTTTGATAATAAAAAAAATAGTTTAGTTTATGAAGTAAAACAAGCCAATGGCATATCAACAATGTGAATTAAGCTATTCACGATTTCACCAGCTGGAATTTTATACAGGAATATTGTCCTTCATAAAATAAAATTACTATTCAAATATATATGTGACTTATTTACCAATGTATTAGTGTGCTAAACTAATACATTGGTAAATAAGTTTTTGTAAATTAATTGTTTATTATGGAATGGCAGCAGATGCAAGCACTGCTCAGGACGTTCTGCTGTTTGATATTTATTATGAAAGAATGTATTCAGATCTCTATTTTAAAATACATACAGTTAAATAATGTGCTCTTATTGTGTTTGAGAATTAATTATCCTTTTATACTGAAACCATAATAAAGACATTATGATATCTGAATTAAAATCCATCATCCGTTGGTGTTTAATTTGTAATTATAGTCACCTATTTTAAAGTATAAATATTAATATTGCTTTAAATAAATACGATACTCATAAACATGACATATTTCGAAGGATCTTCAGAGGGATTGTGTAGCATCCGGTGAGTCACAAATCCTCAACAAAATGCAATCATCAACAAAAGACGCACGTTTTGTTACTTTTTATCACAAATAACGACTTGATTAGTAATCATAACAAGATTATACTAAGATACACAATGATTGTGGAGAATAAATCTTTAAACTTTAATTCAGGAGTTAACTAGATTGGTTTTTAAAATTAAAATATTTAAATCTGGGTAGGAATTTTATTTATGAACTATAAATTAATTAAAAAAATATTAATAAACCTTGTTCCACGCCATTAAAACTAAGTAAAGGAAAACAATAATAGAATTGTATATAAGAACTTGGTCTTGAACTCAATAATGTGGAAGGTTACTTATATTGTCTAATTATAAATATTGTTATGTAAAACATACTAATTTGGTTATTAATTTAATTCACGAAAAATTTGAATTATACCTATGGTAAATTTGATGAAAAGTTCTCATACGCTTACAAGTACAAAATGGCAACACCGAACAATTTAATTTTTATTATAATCGATTAATGTAAGTTATTATTTCTTTGGTGGAATGATTTTTTTTTAATTTTTACATCCATTAACACATCATACAAACTTGTTCGAAATCTGTAGTCTTAAAGAAAGCGCTTAAAAACTCAAGAACTTGTGGTAATAATAATTCAAAACAATACCTTGAAGGCATAACTCGTCTTCATATGTTCCAGACTATTGCTTATTCATTCACGGTCCCAGTAGTTTGAGTGACGTCACATTAGCCTATTGTCATTATGGAAGAGAACAGTTACCGTGTCATGCACGTAAAGAATAACGTTTACTTTGCAACTCTCATTAAGTTAACGTGAAACGTTATTTAACGTCGTTGGATAAATGCCATGTAAGGAAGCCAAGAAAGTAGCTTAAGGCTTTTATTTAAACCGTGCAATTTCAAAGTTTATCGGAAGCATTAGACAAAGTCTGAAGTCCCAAAACCATGGTTCATTATTTGAATTATTACTTCGAAAAACAATTAAAGTATTGACCACTTTTTTCATTTTCTAAATATTTTCAGTGTTACCTAGGTATGTAAGATTATGAAAGATAAGGGTTTTGTTTAAACTATTGTATAGAGATAGACTGAGCGATAATTGTATTTATCACGTGCAATGATGGTCTTGCAAATTGCGTAGCATATTGGGTTCTTTTTGGTGTCAGGACTGTGGAGAGGTTGCGTGCCTTAGAAGGACACAACTGAGAATGGCTGAGACAAATGAGCTGGGGTATAGTTTGCAACTCAACTCTTCAGTTGGAAAACTTTTTTTTAGTGACATTATTTTTATAACTGCTCTCTGAGCTCTTTCTAGTACTAGAACTTTAGCACAACCACCCCATACTGTGATACAATAGGTGATAACAGATTGAACTAATGTAGTAACAAAAAAATGCAGCTTAATCTACGTATCCTTATTATAACTTCATCAACATGAGCGTAGCAATTATGTTTTGGTAAATAATCACACCTAAGTATTAAATTTGTCTTCACTGCCACAGTCTTCATTACAATTGCAATTTAGTTTTTGTAATTAAATGTTAAGATTAGAGGGGGGTTGGCACTTATCATGTATAGCAAAAATGATGAAGTTTGATAGCAAAAAAGATGAAAAAGTACGCATTAATTTTGTGAACAACAGCTAATGAAAGTAACGTATCCATTCTAAGCACAACAGTCGTCTTTTCACACTGTTACCAATATTTTTGCACCAGACCTCGAGGCCGATACCGTATTCGCTGGACCAGGCAAGCCGAAGACTGGGGAGAGTGGTGAAAGTAATGCGGCTCCACTAACAAGACATTCAGAAATGAAGAGCGCGACTGAAGAAGAAAAGTACTAGAGGCAGTGTCGCTTTAAAACTCTTCTAATACACACTTTAGTTTCCATCTTGACTGAAAGTAAATTGTATCCATTATTACCAGACGCACAAAGGAGCACAGCGAGTCAGATTTGTTGTACCACACGTGACCCCTGCTACCTTCAGTAGAGTAGGCCTCAATGCATCCTCGAATATAATAACAAAAAGAAAAGAGGGGGGAAGAGTTAAGACATTATCATCATCTATTCCAATCATAAAGCAAACATTATAGGGATTCAAGGGTTATGAGTTCCGCATTGCGCATTACCTAGGCTAGGTTAGTAAATAAAAGTATGTAAAAGTAAATAAACATTTAAAGAAAATCACTTTTTTAACGGATTAAAGTTATGTATTATTGTAAACTTATAATTATTTAAACATAATTTTAAATTTAACCGACGTTTCGCTTGCTTTACAGCGTGCGTGGTCACGGTGACAAATTAATACCTAGTAAGGATTCGTTCATAACTTACTCACCTTAAAACGCTTGCACCTATCTTCCGATAAATACATTTCGTAAATTTTAGTTTGATTAATTTAAAACAGATATCAAAATTAGCAGACAATTCGTAGTCTTGTAAAACTTAAACGTTAACTATCTTAAGATTCAAAATCAAACAATATAAGTATGCTTAGCCCTAGCGTCAACAAAAATTTTGCTGAATATCTAATTATAAGTTTTGATTCCATTTCGGACTTAAAGTTTTAAGAAATGTAATTAAACGACAAAGTAATTATGGAATTGGTACACTGTTATGATTTATACGTCTTGTCCACGGCTGAAAAAAACTTATTTTTTGTCATACTTCGGTGTAGTTGATACTTTAGTATGCATAAGGAATCATGTAATATTTGGAAAGGTTTACAATGTGGGACACATGTGAACAAATATTTTACACGGTTTTTCCCTAACGAGAACAATTTCATAGATGTACCGTTATATTAATAATGTTTAAAGTTTACTGTTCTTAGTATTTAAAACGGTTTTTTCTAAATTAATTTGACTATTTTATCACAATAGTTATGGTTATTATGTACTTTGTATTTTAATAATGATAGGTTAAAATACAGACTTAATTTTTACTTATAAGAAATTGAACTAATGCGTGCTTTAATGAAATCTTTTAAAGAGTAAGAGAATCAACACAAGGTCATTATTACGTTTTAAATACAAATAATTTTACAGGCAGGTTTAAATATTTGATATGGGTAAATGAAATAAATCGTTTCTGCCAGTGTTTCATTTCCCTCTGACATCTTATATTAAGTGCCGTGTCCCATCTCTGATAATTTGAATGGTTCGCTGTCAAAAGTATATTTAATTTAAAGTCCCTACTATGAAAAGAAAGTGATTTTGTTTAAAGTGTGTATTTGTACAATACAAGTTTTATTTAAAGAAGGTTCTTATAATTACGAAAATTATTGTAATATTGATTACAACTAATATTCATCACCATTAAAGTTTTGTATTCTTATTTGTTATAAAACACAATCAAACATATATTGAACATTCACAGTGCAAAATTATTGAAAGTCCTCGTATAATCGCTTTATTCGTTGTTGATGCTATAAATATATGTAGTTTTATTCTAATATTATGTTAAGTTTTGCGTTGCACGTGTTAAATACCGTAACGTTCGAATTCCGTAGTTTCGCGTTACTTCACCTACATAATGTGCTACTTGGGATACCTGAATCACAAAATATAATAGAAAATGTATTCTTTTTTTAGAAATTATAACAATGTATCTTAAAAAGTACCTCAAGATCGTTACTCCAACGCTTGGTTTAAAGTTTTAATAAAGTATGATAGCTTGTGATTTCGACGCGAAAACTCCGACTTGCACATGATAAATTCAATGAACACACACACCAAACCACACTCATTCCATCACTACTCATACCTGCGACTCTAATCTAGAGATGGATAAAACAATTAGAAGTAGTTTCACAGCGTTTAATGTATAAGTTAAACTGTTATTGAATATATATAATATATAGTTTAATAAGTTTGCACTGTACTTCAATTAGACACTGAAGGGTTTAACGGAAGCTTCGTATGTACACGATGTATACTATGTATACATGATGTATGTATGCAAACTTTAAAGTAATGCAATATCTCATTGAAGATAAGCAAGTACAAGGTGACTTTGAGATATCAAGACCCTACAGTCGTTGAGAAACATTGAACTCTCGATCATTTTGTTTTCCCCGACTGGGGTATTTGTTCAATTTTGTTTTTAATTTGCTTCTGCGACTGCAATGTATTGGTGGTCTCACAAGAAAATAAATTCTTGACTGTTCTTCGTAGAATTTTGTTTAGTTAAATTATTTGTGTGGATGACTTACGACTGTGATAACATAAAATGGTCAACTGTTAAACTTTAAGTCGATGTAGTTTATTTTTTGATCCGTCCACGACAGTTATAATTGAAAATTCGCTACAAAATTGTTTACAAGTTATAATACCGTGTTCTAATTATTCATTGAACAATGACGCAGCTGATTGATCAGTTAATTACATATCAATAGTAATTTTAATTTGCTGAAGCGAAGGTTCATTGATAAAGCTGTGATTCCCACGATGCGGGCTGAGTCAAGCCGACGGACAAGGTTCCGCTCTGCTTAAGCAATGTACGTGATAACTGTGTTATCATCCACAGGGCCTTTAACCATTCAAATTCGAATAGTTTTGAAAAAAAATTTAGTATTGTTAACGAATTCACATTTAAAAATTTTAAAGACTAGTAATTTGTTAGCGTTGAATAGGTTTTTTTTTACATTTTAATTTTACTCTACTCCCCTGCCATCGTGTCCAGGGACTTTATATATCTCACAATTATTTGTTTTTTTTCAAACAAAAAAAACATTTCACTGCTACTATTTGTGAAATAGTGTATTGGAAGTACGTTGAATAGGTTTGTGTGATGAGGCGATTTTTATGAATTTTAAAATGAGTCAGTCTCAATCCTTTCGAATAAGATTTTGCGCTAAGACTAGAACTTGAACCTGAAACTTGTCTTTCTATGAAAGATAGATAAATATAGAAAAATACTGTTTTTTTATAGAACAGGGGGCAAACGGGCAGGAGGCTCACCTGATGTTAGGTGATACCATCCACCCATGGACACTCTCAATGCCAGAGGGCTCGCGAGTGCTTTGCCAGCCTTTTAAGAATTGGTACGCTCTTTTCTTGAAGGACCCTAAGTCGAATTGGTTAATAATTATGAAATTTAATTCCTTTACCTTTCTAAATAAAACATCGTACAAGATGAATTGACATGGTAATACATTCATATTTCACATATACTTTCGGTAAAAATATCGACACCCAAAACCAAGTTACGTAACTATTGATTTGAGTCTACTGCTTCGTAAACATATCTGATTGAGCATAATTACAATATTTTTTACTTTTATATGCGAATTAAGATCCAATTACGATAGTAGTGACGATATCAGCGCCTTCCTGAATGCTATTAATAAAAAATTGTGTTATTAAATATAGAAGGAACTCATGAGAGCTATGTAAAAGAACGTAGTCTGTATTTAGACAAAGATAAGTTTTAAATGCCTATAAGAATCAGACATCAATTAGACCACATTATGGCAATAACTAAGGCCAAATTACGGTTTGAGGACTATGCCTATGCTTAGTCATATATTGACAAATGCTAGGCTGTTATTTTTATTTGTATGTGATGTCGTACAGAAGGAAGAATGTCTTTTGAACGAGCTATACCTTCCACGGTTCCTTAGACAAGATCATCATCATTACTGTGTCCTTTCCCAGAATGAGATTTTTCTTAATGAATCATAATGTGTGTTAAAACTCTATGAAATATATATCATAATGTTAACCCCATCGATACCAATATTGAAAGGCAGACGGAACGGGCAATGACATCTAATTAGGTGGTCCCAGGCAAGATTCCTAAGCAAACGAGTTCATTTGAATTATTATAAGCCTACTTGCATCATATTATTAAACCGTGCCTACTGCTTTCTGCAGCGATTAAAAACAGTAAAACCAACAAGGCGGTAATCACACACTTAAGATTTTAACATAGCGTGGCCGGATATGGTTTTGTTACAGTTAGAACTAATGTCTACGAAAAAAATTTAAATAACGCAATGATTCTAAAAATGGGTAAAAGTAATTCTTGTGTTCATACAATAAACAGGCAATTTTAAGCCTGTATAAATATTATGTCTAAATCTTCTAATTAATTTAAAAACTACAATAACATAAAAATTCCAATTTACCGTATAGTTGATAAAGTTAATGTCCTAGGGTTACTTAAATTAATAAAAGATTCCATTGTTTCAGATAAATATGTGACGTGAAGTATTCGTACATGTGTTACACATGATAAACTAAAAAGTGCATCAGAAAAATGCATACTATGGACACTTTAGGCTATGGCCATAAAAAATATCGGCCGCCGCTATCACCGACCAACTTTTATCAACATGATTATTACTCCCGACACACAACACTACGCCCACAGGTAAGTGTATTTATTTACGAAATAATTAAATTACACATTTTGAGTCGCTCTGATTATTTGGCCCTGATATACTGCTCTCAGGAAATTCAAGTTAGCCAGGTTTTTGAATATTTTATTTAGATTTTATCTTTGGGTTTTCGACTTTCAAGATGCAATTTTTGTTTCATATAATATCTACATATTACGTAAACGTGAGTGATATAAAAATATTTATTTTATTCGCGGTTTTTATTACAATATTTTATGGTAATAAAATTTGAGAGTTTGGCAATCATTTTTTTGCGTTTTTACTAAGTAGAATATTTATTTAGATAGTGGTCAATGGATTGGTGACGTATATAACAAGGGATAGGTGACGTATTTAATAGGTTTAGTCAGAAGCTTTTGGTCCGTGTACTTATAAGTTACACGAAGTTATAATCTGGGTTTAGAGCGACCTAAGGGCGAACAGTGGGAGGGTACCGTTAGATGCCAACGGCATTCGAACGAACATGAATGAAATCATAATATTTTGCTTATCAAAAATCTCTCGTTTTATGTATTTTATTTTCATTACGACGGTCGCTTCAAAAAATAATACATATAACTACTTTTATCTAGACGTTGTGGAATAAAATTACTTAAATAATTATAATCGTCTTTTGCATCGATTAAACGCATATACTTAGTTTGGTCAATTGAATATAATTAAATCTATGTCTAGGTCATTGACCTTAGAAATCGATTGAGATCTGTGAAATTGCTACAATTTCATAATTATGTTATGGATGGTTTGAATCTCGATTTAGTGCGAGGAATCGTTCAGGTTCGATAGACCGTTACACCATTTTATACCACCGTGAAATATCTGTATCCATTTTAACTACAAATTGTCATTAAAGATGTTACAGCTTGGTTTATAAAGTTGTGTAAACTCTTATATTAAGAAAATATGTAATATATCCGATGAGAATAAATTATTAATAAAGCTCCTATGAAGGTGACTTAAGCAGAAGAAAATTTTAGTAATGCTGATAATATATTTTTCGCTTGTTAATAGATGCATATCAATGACAATCATAATTTCTCCTCGGATGAACAAAACACACTCTAGAACAACAGTTATAATCAAGTGTATACTGTTAAGAATTAATTAAAAATCATTGACTGAAACGAATTCATATGGACAATAATGATGTAATTTAATGCGTCAGACGCACTAAGCGTTAAGCGCACGCGAGTATCTTCGCTTCAGTCCATACTGAAAAACCCAGGAAGACTGCCCGTGATGCTGTTAATGAATAAAGATGAAAATGCTAAGAATTATCTTCCGCCTGTTTTCATAATTAACACAGTACTTGAACCACGATACAAAACAACCATGTGATTAATTGTAATTTACGGCTAATAGTATACTTTTGTTGATATTTTTTTTTATTTCTTTGCATTTTTTACGCATTTTACAACATTTTATATATCGATATAACATGTAGAATGACTTAACTCTTAAATAATAGTGTCTTTTTAACTTAATTTTACTTAACCGTTAATAGAGTTCTATAAAATGAATAACAGTATGTCAAATATATAACATTATTAAAACTAGGTACAATATTATGATCATAGTTATTACAATGATTGCGTTTACTCAAAATTTTTGTTGAGACAACATTTTTCTTTCTTTCATATGTAAACCTAACAAATGAAATCTAGAAAAATGGGTACCATTATTTCAGATTATAATAAAGTTAGATTGTAAAAATGCGTGGGTTTGCGGAGACAACGCACGTTAGTGTTTTTTTTTACTTCAAAGTTCACTTTGCTGTTGATACTCGATAAACCTATAATTTTTTTCTAATATCTTCTTAAACTGAAATTATCTAAGACATTCATTGAAAACGTGGGTAAAACTTTAGATTCTTAAGTACGGTTAAAATTATAAAAGTCTTGGCCCAGTGGATGCATATTAGTCCGGTCAAGTGTCAACTAACGGTTTTTTCACAGACCACAATTCTTGTCAGCTAAATCTACATTTTCTTTTAAGATATTTTCGAACGGTTCTATTTATGAACTGGTTTTGCTGGATTTAATAAAATACAGTTAATCAATTGTCGAGCTTCATATTATTTGTCGTACAGGTTTAAACGTCATTGGTATGATAATGACATTCCGGTTTCTAACGAGTTATTTATTTATATGATACTCTGAGCTATTTGAGAAGAACAATTCTTGTTTATGCCTGTATACAATCATTTAAATGGTCATTTACAAAGAGTACCTACTTAAAAACAGATTACACACATGTCCAAAGATTAGCTGGGCTACTGTGTAAAAACTATATTAAACTCAATGACGAGCCATTGCAACAAAAATATCTCAAACTTACATTATATGGAAGCAAACCCAAGTTAAACAACACTTTCGTTTAACTTTTTTTATTACACAGTGTAGGTGATGGACATTGTCTGTGATATACATTGCTATGTCATCAACATACATCATCAAAAACACACAACAATATGTTACAAAAAACATTCTAATATGTAATTAAGGGTGCTCGTATTTCCGGCACGTCTGTGTTAGCCTTATAAAGAATATTGGTGTTCAATAGTTCCACATATTAAAAGATCCAAAGCTAATTTGTTACTAATCTAATTAATGCTAAATTTAGATATTATTTGAATAACCACTTAGTTCGCTGAAAACTTGCTTTTACTTGAACCTTAATTATTCAATAAGTGTACGGTGTATTCGTAAGTACATAATTAAAAAAACAAATCCAAACTTAATAAAAATTTAAACGTTTTAATGTCAACCAAGAGGTACATCACATGTAATAGAGAATAGTTTTAACTTATAATACTTTATTTTTTAAGTCTTTATCTTGCAACCAGTCAGCTAGACTATGAGCAGATGTGTTGAGAGCTAGTTTTAAATTTTAATACTAATAAAAAATTATTATCTTAATAAATTGTTTTGAAGGAAAATTGTGTTAGCGAACGTGAGACAGCACTTAAATATTATCTTGTTAGAGGGACATCTTATAATTTAAAGTGAGCTTCGCTTAGAGGGATAATGTATGGACCCGACCTCCGGACCTGGTTTTATTAATAAATAGTAACGACAAAAAGCTCTTTAACGTAAATTATTAAAATGGTATATTACAAGTTAATTACTTGTAATGAGAAATAAATATTCCAAAATAACATTATTACGAGTCTATTCACTTTAACATACTATTTGAAAACAATTTATAAGCAATGTAAAATGTTTTAATAACGTTTTTATAAAGAATTCATCCAATGGTATAAAGCACTATACAAAACGCGAAGATGCTCCTATTTTTAAAATTACCGGTTTGCAAGCCATAAGTCGTAATTCTCCTAGTTAAAGTATATGCCTGTAAAAGGATAAAAATATGTAAAAAAACAATTGCTGTTGTAATCATAATGCTGTGTTACGTTGTTCTCGAGTGGATCGCCTTGCTCTTGGTTGATGGTCCGCAGTGCAACAACCGACCGTGGAGAAGCAGGTTTCAACCAGCGAACACGACATGCCAATCGATTGAGGTTGTACACTTGTTGTGTTAAGGCCAGGACTAATCGTAATTACACCCGTGCTCCTTCGTTTCGTGACGTAAGAATTAATTCGTGAAATCAGGGACATTCGAAATTTGATTAAATATTTATATAATAAATTATATTTAAGCGACCATAATTTATGGTATCCAATTAACTAACTAAAATATCTAGATAAAAGTAGATCTTACTTCTTGGTACTCCACAATAAAGCATGGGTGATAATGTTTTAGCAACTGTTTTTTTTATTCGTAAAAATGTGTCCTGTACTTTTCTTATATATAAATAGCAATCAACAAAGACATATGATTAAAAAATCCAAGAAGACATGAATAGAACATAGATTTTCATCCAACAAAGCATTTTACATTAAAGCTATATTATAAATACAAATATATAAAAAACTAATAAAATAAGAGTTGGACTACTGATGTAGAACTGCATAGTGTTAGTATTAATATGTTAAAAGAACTAAGAATTTGATAAACATTTGCTTACGGCATTGCCAATGTCTCAAGGAAAGTGATGGCCGAAGTGTGTCAGTGGGCCCTGCCTTTCTCTCAGTTGGAAACAAAAAAATCTCTTTGTGGTATTGTCTATTTATTTCATAAATAACAAATGAAAGTGCCTTAGTTTTGTTACAGCCGAATGTTATTGCGACTTTATCTTATTTAAATACATTTGATTGCTCTCGAACGCGTTGTCTCAACCTACTTTGGGGTAAAATATTGAATGGGTTTGAAGTAACTTTCTTCGGCATTAATCTGAATACATCATTACAATGTTCAGTGAAAATAACCTGGCAATATACCGGTGCTCAAACTTTAATATACTGAATTTCTAAGAAGTAAAATATATGAATGAATGTTTTATCCCCTTGAAGTAGGCGTACTCTGTATAAGTGACATCAATATTACTATTGAACTGAGACAAATGGGCGCGACCACTATAAAATACAAACGATGTTCGAAGTAGGGACAAAACTGCGACTGAGGCGCTCGTAAACTTCAGAAATGAAATGAATAAGAAGAAATAAAAGTATGAGTTCTCGTACTGAGGGTTTTGACCTTACTGAGTTCATTGATCGTACGCACCTAGACCAAAGTTACTAATTAGTTAGCAACACACCAAAAAGACACTTTTTCAAACACCACTAGCAAAAAATAATTAACTGAATCAATCAAATCATAGATGAAAAATGTCTATTAAAAGGAATATTAGTCATTTGGTATCGTTAAATAATATATATATATATATATATTATAATAAATTCTTAAATCCTACGAACAGATTAATATAAAAATTATAATCATAAAATGTATATAAACCATCTGCAGTAATAATAGGGTAATCCATTTAATTATTTATTTACAATGCCCGCCCTTAGCATTGCACGTGCAATTTACAATACAAAGGAATTATCAGTTTATAATAATAGTTTAATATCGTTTCATAAATAATCGAACTTTTAACTCATAAATAACAGATGAGAATTTTTACGCACATAATTCCACTTTTTCATTATCATTTTTCAAAACGAAATAGAGAAGTGTTTATAAAAGTAATCATAAATTTTTTTTATGTTACTCGTTATCTCATTATTTGAAATTATATTTGCTTACTTCGTTTTTTAATGAGATTGAAGTGTAATTTAAGTTATGTGACGCATCGGCACTACGTCAAAGGATATTTAATAATTAGCTTAAATCATATTTTCATGTCCCATCATTCATGTGTGAGTAATAAATCTTTGATCATGAAGGGTCACAAATTAAACCTGCCGATATCGTACAAACTTTAAAGCTCACCGGGTCTGAGCTTTCCAATAAATATTGAAAGAACCTTTATATTAAAGCATTGCTTTAATAACGTGACTGGTTTATCAAGGACCTAAAAAAAGGTATGGATGTCTTAAAATTTAGAAAAGACGGTTTGTATAACATAATAAAGACACGTAGAATTTTTCGTCCGACAAACGACTTAGGTTTTAGTCTAAAAGTTCTTTAAAATTCTATACACTTTATTTCTTAAATTAAAAAATCTATTTGAATGCAAATGCATAGAGGTAACATTAGATATTTTATTATAATTGTTATCACCTTAAAAAATATATCGAAACCAAATGTCCTAATGTAACTTAGTAACCTGGTTTATACCAAAATGGAAACTTGGAATTCAAATGAGTTGGACCAAGGTCACCCCATAACTTTCATTATAATGCTTGTTTTATTGATGATATGCCGTGTATAGGACCATCTATAAATACCTTTTAGATATTTGACCTCATTCTTTAATAATTGTGTATTAAACACAGTCTAAATAATATTTTCTTGAAAACAGTGTTAGGGAATTTCGTAAGAATTAATAATGTATATGTAATCTCAGAGACGAAGTTAAACTATTCAGAAGTACATATTGCATTCTAATATTAATTAACAGTGGAATAACATCGGTCATTTATAGACATACACGCAATTCATAAGAATAATAATTGGAAACGTAGAAGCATTAAATGCATGTTATTTAATTCTTAACGAGTACGACGAAATACCACATCGATTATGAAAACTAGAATAAAATACCGTTAGTAAAATTTTTCAATAAATAATATGTATTTTTGCGTTTCTTGCCTGCCTTTTATATAATTTAATACAATTTCTTTTCTTTACTCACAGTGCCTGGAAGAGATCCCTCGAAAGCGATAATGACACCAGTTGCTCTCCTTTTCATTTAATTTTTATATTGTAATGTAACGAAGTGTAAATAAATAAAATTAAAATAAATACATAGTAAAGGAAAATATGTGCACTAAATAAAATCACTAAGTATGCTCCGCATGTATTTTTAGCCTTCTTCTACTTCTTGGTATGTTGTTGGGTCACCGTTAACTACGAAGCAAATCTGCTATTTGTTTATGAAGGTAATCGTTCCTATACATCTTAACATGTACCTCTCTGACCCGGGTTCACGAAACTATTCTTTTGGTTGTATATCCTAATTAAAAAACATATTATAAAGGTATTTGTTGTCTTGTGTTCACCGTTCCATACACCATTGAGCATTATTCTGTCGACCTTCAATAATAACAGTTTGATTAACTAGATTTGTATGATCATTGACGCAAAGGAACTTTTTTATAAAGAAAAATATATTTTAGATAAAACTGGTATTTTTTATCGAGTGTCGAGGCGTTACTTTGCCGGTGAGGCGTATCGTGTATCGTGCGACTGCGTAGCCCGTGACGAGTGACGATTGTACCGTTACTCGACACACTCCTAACTCCAAGACCATGCTGACGTTGCATTCGAATGTCATGCTCCGATATTCAAAACACTTGGATCGTTACATTGCCGTGTTGTTTAGCATTAAATTCATAAGTACAAGTCTATGCGATACATACGATAAATATCCTATTTTATCTATATTGTTATTGTATATATTTAATCTATAGATCCTGTAAAAAATAATGGATTCTGTAGAACATTCTATACATATTTTATAGTTATATAAAGTACGATCCGATGACAAGTAGAGTCGTTATCTGCTGTTATAAGTATGAGACCATAAACGCTAAGTCACGTGCAATCTATTGTCTGGAATGTGTGATATAGAAGTAATCAATGTGATCTTCAATCTCGCATACAACGGTTTGATTGACAGCTTTATGACGCATTCCACGCTTACGGAAAATCTGTAATAGTGAACCATAATTGTTGCTTACCAGGGTAAACGGTATAATAATGAGAAAAAGGAATCTTGAAATTTATCATAGTATCTTCCTTATTTTTTTCATTCATCAAATAATTGGCAATCAAAATCAAATGCAAATCAAAATACCATATCTTTTTTACTCCCGATGTTGTAGTCTGAGATAAAAGAGACAAAACAAATGCTTTAGCAAACACTATCTTAAAATTCTTGGAAGGTTTTGAACAATTTTTATTGCCAAAGAATTCATAGGAATAAATTTTTGTCATACTTAACGTACGAGATGGATAGCCTAATATTAATAAACCTCCTTCGTTACTTAAAATCAGGATAAGTGAGAATAAAAGGTCTATAATATAAATTGTGTATAATATTCATATAAAGAAAATGGCAGGAAGCAAGAATATCTTACAAACCTATTGAACTAACTTCCATAACCATTAACCTTGATTCGGTTCAAAGCCTCCAGTTACGTTCGTGATATTTTTTGTTATTATGTATTAGATACTTAGAGATGTTCAGGTGTCCGTACATAATTTTTTGTCACAATATTTATATACAAAGTTATCTAAGTCGTATCGCCTACGTACGTCGTTCTATTTTTTTATAAATATAAACCATATAGTTTTTTTTGTTTGTAGTTGAATTCTGAAGAATTTTGTTCTATAAATCTTCCTTATTTGTTTACCTCCTACACATCATCTTAATTCATTCATTTTTCATGAGGAGGAAACTATTTTTTCGTTTCAATAATTCTGTGAGTGAGTTGTTTTTGTAGAGAAAACAACCAAGCATGACGCAGTAGCATCTCAATAAATAGTACCTACTGAATTTATTCAGTAATTTATACAAAGATTGTTTAACCATTGTTTGGTTTTGCTGTCATATTATAGTTTCACAATCTTGAAGGTTTTATTACAAAAAGTCTTCCTGTCGTGTAGGTACAGTAGTTAAATTGATTGGCTGTAATAACCACAGAAGGCTATTCAAATTAATATGATACATGTGTAGTAGTTTTTCACACAAATATAAATAGAAAAAATACAACATTATTTTTTTAAGCACTACAAATAGTCTAACATTTTGTTTTACGAAATATTACAGGAAGTTCTTAGTAATCAAAATTTTTACCTTACACTACACACTACTGAGCTGGCGTATAAAAACGTTTTATATGGGCTTAAATTTACAAAAAATCGCATACAACTCACAAGACTCGACACGGGAGAAGATAATAACATGTAGACATTCGTGAATCACGTATCATTTTAATTATTTGGAACGGCCAAGATGTGTTCTTTTATACATTGAATTTGAAGGCACTATTTATGAAAGATTAATTATGTTATTCGGCTGTATTATCTCGTGGATGAAATAGTGTTTAAGTTAGCATGACGAGTGCGTCAGGCGCCGTGAACTCAGAAGTATTACCACAGAATTACGTATTTACTCATCATGATCACGACTTGAAACCAACCTAGCATATTCTGTGAAATTATAATACATATTTCGTTATCAAGTTAAACAAAATGTATTACATATTTGTATTTGGAATTTGACGCATCGTTTGTTGAATCTATTTGAATGAATTTTATTAAAAAAACTGTAATTAACAACAATAATGAAACAGAAAATTAAACGTTATCGACTTTAAAAAAAAAAGTGACTACAAAGTAGACAGTATTGCCACTTGTCAAAATGGATAATTTTGTTTTCGAATCCCTGGGAGCGTGTCAATATTTAGTATTTTAGACCAACTATTTGTCTACCTTTGAATTTCGTTCTGTGGAGAAATTGTAGAGAAATCCGAGGAATCTTAGGTGTTTGATCTTAAAGCACTCAACTAGATACCGTGAGGTCATGCGCTCGCGCACCCCACAAGGCCATCCAGTAGTTAACTACAAGGGCAAGTGTGCATCTTGAAATAGAGCCGAGACGTAACTTGAGATTACGATAATTACTTGAGGGCTAAGGAGCTGAAGTAATAAATTATCTTAGTATCGAAGAGGTTGTATATGTTATATTGACAGTTCTTTGAATTAATTCCTACACCCGAATCTGAATTCGTTATCTACCGGCGATACATTATATCATGTACCTTATAAGCAAAGACAATTAAAGTCTGGTAATGATTATGGCAATCGATACAAACGCTAATTTATTTAAATGATCGACAGATACCTATTAAAGATGTCATGATTTGTATCCGAAATATGAAATTTACAAAATTTTATAACACAGTATACAAACTCAAAGCAACATTTACATGTGTAATTTTTTTAGCGCAAAATCGTCTAGCTATAACCACGGACAGTTAAAATAATAGACCAAATATGTTTATATTAAAATAAATTGTATACTAAAAAATTTGGTACGATGGCGACCCTTACAAGCAGAAATCAATGGCATCAAATAATCTAAGTAATAATTAGAAATTCAATCATTGCTTAGCTTTACAAATATCTTTAAATAAAAATCATGTACCTTGTAAATGTTGCTTTGCGTTTGTACACATAATTTACTTAAAAATACATTAAAATTTATATTAAGTATTGTTAGTAGTAGTACAAATAAACTAATACTTGCTGTATTATTGACTTTCAAACGCTACTTGAAATTAAAATCAATATGATCAAACTATTTAGGATTAGTTGCACCTTGTAGATTAGTACGTAGTATAAATATCTTAGAGAGTTGATATGATGTTGAAAATTTAATAAATCGATGTACGGTCTAGTATTTAATTTAAATGATACTAGATGTAATGTGGGCCGGCATAGCGGTGCTTCGTTGGCAAATTACCCGAAGCGTTCTTTAGTTCTAGCTGTATTGACTCGACAAGTACATTTCGTGAAGAAATAATCAAGCTACGATAATTTGTCTAGAATAGCTAGTTACTTTGTCAACAAGGTTCAGTTGTCAGAGAACGCCTGCTGTAATTACAGACTGATTCTTGACTGCAAAAAGAACTGCGAATTTTGTACAAATGAATAAATTACAATAGTAAAAAATAGGTTAACGAGATGATACATGAATAAAGATTTTACATTATGTAAGCATTTAGATTTACATAAGTAGTTACTTGAAATAGCAGTATTCCAGTATATACAAATACAAAGAAATATTTTTACAGGGTTTAAATCTTAAATATGATATAACATGCTTAGGAGTGTACAGGGTTATTATTAAAATTATATTATTATAACAAATGGTCACGCCCGTCACTTCCTAAGGGGAATACATCGTTATCGTCATAATTGCCAATAACAATTACTGTATACATTTATATACTTGATCTTACTGAAAATAATACATTTGTTTTACTTTATATTGCAACAGAAAAGTTTCAAATTGTAAAGATCGAACTACTGCTAGTGCTACCGTATGAAATAAAACAGTCTCAAAAAATAGTGATACAGATACATAATTAACCAAGTACATTTTAATAAACCCTCCTGCGAAGATTCTATTACTAACTTTCGACTAATTGTACAACGGTTCCATGGTGTAATGGTTAGCACTCTGGACTCTGAATCCAGCGATCCGAGTTCAAATCTCGGTGGAACCTGTACTTTTTTTATTTATGTTTTATGTAAGATCATCAGGGTATCACTTATTCCATGTAATTAAATTTGAACCTGTAGGCATTCCTACTCATCGGCAAAGAAGACAGAGGGTGTTGGCCGAGAGAAAAAGCCGGTGTAAAAACCTCTCGTTACTCTTTTAAAAAAGCAAATCACCAAACAATACTTATTTTAAATCGAATATAGCAAATAAATTAGATATTGATATTGAGATATTGAATGTATTTCGTAAAAAAAAAACTAATTTATAGTAACTGCAAAAAATAAATATAAATTGAATTTATAAATTTAGTTCTGTCTACTTTATTTTCTGATCTGATCGAACGCGGTTCAAAACCCTCGTTACGATCACTACAATTACTTAAGGATGTCGTTTAAGATGAGGTATTCCAGTAATCACTGTGATCGGGTTCAATGGTATTGTACCACGAGACGAGAAAACTTGACAATTTTACGAAAACTTCGTAAAGTGCCTTTCACAACTATAGAGATTGGAGGAGAAAGAGGTCCAAGTTAATTTTGACTTCTTAACACATTCAAGTTTAATTGAAAAGTAATATTGTCATTCCACCATTCTATTTTTTTTAATTCAGGGTTTTAGAATGGGCCACATTATTTTGTTTAGTTATGACATTTAAAGAAATTGTATTGTGTAGCTTTTCGTCAAATATATAACTTAAATTAGTCGTAAATTAACTTTAAATATATTTACCATTAAATACATGAAGAAATCAATTTCTTAAATTAGGGATTATATACAAATGAGAGTTTCGTTGGTTATTAAGTGGTATAATGATAATTATATAAATGAAGTGGTATGTTCCGAGTTATATTTATTAGTTTAATGAGCACGATCACACTCACCCGTATTTTACTCTTCATTCGATGCGACAGGAAGGCATCTCCACGTCTCATACCTCTGTCATTCTTCGTCTTTATAAAATGCTATTCTTCTTATAATGATGCCGCACCATGCTGTAATTATTGCAGCAAAAACCTTAACAGACCGAAATATTTGTCTCGTCGTAATTCGGAGCTTTTTTTAAAAGAGATAAGTTACCGTAGCATAGGATCTTTGGAATATTTAAGTGTTTATAAATTCTAAGTTATAATGAATGTCATTATATAGTCTTGGAGAATTTCAAAAGCTTTGTTGTATTTTAATGTCCATTCCATGGAAATGACTATGCCCTGTCTTAATTTGTATTTTGTATTCCGGCTACTCGTTAATTACTTGTGTAGCGAAAATTGTGGCATGCATGTTTTACGTTTATGGGTAATATAAACTGTAGGATAATTGACAATACAGAACAAGAGAATTGAGAATTGAGTTACAATTTAAAAAGCTAGTTAAGCTGTGATTACTTCCTGTTAAATGTAATCTGTGAAATACTAAAAACTAAGCTTAGATAGTCTTAAAATAAAGACATTGTAGGTACTTATTACTACGAACACTATTATTTATTAGCCTTACTAATTGACAACAGGTCTTATAGAAATAATTATTTTTAAATATTTTTTATGTGTCATTGAGGAAACATATTTTTACGTTATTAATGCAATATATAAATCTCTGTATTAGCAGTCGTATAGCTACTGTTTAAAACAATAAATGCGTTATGCCTAATAATATGATTTTGATTGATCTTAAATCGAATTGGTTCGCAAATACCTTGACGTTCAGTTAGTTCCACATATGTCCCCTAAGAAATTCTCAGTTGTATAACGAAGAACATCGAGGTGATAAGTGTGGATTTACACATTGTGCTTTTCATTGTTCATTTCCTATCGCGGTAGGTCTAGTATAAAATCAATAAAACTTCTGCCAAACGATGATAGAGCAGCCAGATAATACATATTGATATATGGCCCACCGGCGGCGTTTCCCAGAGAGCTATTAGAATGTTCCCATCGACATTGGCGCGGTAATCACTGGTATAACTGCCAGGGCAGTCATGAACCACATATTTGGCGAGGCTGAAATATCATATACATATCAAGGAATAATAAACAAAATTTGAAATTGGAATAAAAAAAATATATTCTAATGTAATGACAACAATTATAAGTATAAATAAACTATAACGAAAAAAATATGGACCTTATAAAATAACCAAAACAATGTTTCAAAAATAAATATTTAATGTGAATTTCTGGTCTTTCTTCTATTGTTTATGTAAATTATTAATAACACACACGTGAAAGAGCGATTTTCTAGTAGATGCTGTTTTATACTTAAGTACAATTTGTCAATATCGTGTGGTTACAATTTATTAAAATTGTCTTTCCTACTCAATCCCATACTTAAGGTAGTTAAACAGTATTGCTTATTGACGATTCACCATATAAACCATTAACAAAGTGAATTGTCATAAAATGCGAGGTGAATAACGTTATTAAGTAAACTTAATTTTCCAGAGTGAATATCGATTTGCTGGTGGAGGGTATCCAAGAGTGGGAAGTGGAGGTGGGAGCCGCAGTGGGGGCGGCCTTTGCTCGGCTGCTCTGGTTGGAGGAGCGCTTCTTGCCGCAGTAGCAGTACTGGCAGTGGCAGCACTTGCCTTCTACATGGGCGCTTTAAGACCGGATAATGGTGAACGTAAGTTTGGCTGTATTTCTTTATTTGCAGTTTAAATTGTATCTATAAACTACTTGTTATTACCTAAGATGAAGAGCCTGGCTTATTTGAAGCAAAATTATACATTGATAAAAGAAACGACCATATTGCTTTGCTTTAAACGTTTTTTTAGTACTAGAAGTAGATTCAGTACTAGTAGTAGTTGAAATAAAAATCTCACAACAAATGTGTAAAGATTTTTATACAATTTCAGCAATAATAACTTTCGAGGGAACGCTAAGGGTGACACGAGGAGACGTCTACGGAGGAGCACCGGGAAGTCCAGCCTGGCGAGAGAGAGCTCGACGATACGGTGTGTCTTTGAGGCAGGTCTATGCCGCCCCGTCACCCTTACGACAAGCATTTACCGGCGCCATCGTAACTGGCTTTGGAGACCGACGTTTGGACGTACATTTCAGACTTTATCTAGATAGAAGAAAAATACCTAGGTAGCAATTTTATTTAGTTTTGGTTCAATGCTGATACTTCTGTCATTAATATTTGTAATAAGTTTTTTTTTTTGTTTTTCAGCTCCTTATCAAATATAGAAGAAACGTTAAAAAATATACTCATACAAGATTCACAATCAAAACATTCTGCTTTTGGACAAATAAAAATAGATCCTACCAGTATAGTGATAAAAAGAGATTTAGAACATACATACCACTCAGAACAATATGTTAAAGAAGCAATGAACGAAAGTATGGCCACAAGTCATCCAAAACTTTCTTCGCCCCAGAATGATAAAGACAAAACCCTACAGAGTAGAATAGGCGTGGTACGAAAAACAACTATAAAACCAAATGTGCAAGGGAATAAGAATGATCCTGATGAACCTGATATTGACACAGAAAATATTCCAGTTGTTCAAGGTTCATTTGGTTCCTTTCAAATAACTAAAACAGAAGCTGATATAACTGAAAATAAACAAGCTAAGCACGACGACAAGTTTAATCACAAACATAGCTCAGTCTCTAAAACTCCCAAATCCACAACTACATCAACAACTTCGAAGCCTTCCACAACATCTACTACAACTAAGACTACCACTCGGAAATTTATATCTTCGACATCAAAGAATAGGCCATTTACGATAAAATCTGCTATAAATATAAAACAAAAATTGGAAACGGTATCAAAGAAGACTGATGAAGTTACGCGGACCACGCGAAGACCCCAACAGGCGACAACCGTAAAACTGTCAACAACAACACCTACAACACCAACCACTAATATTATCACAACAACCACAAGCAATGTGTCACAAATTTTATTAGATCTGCTTACAAATGACAACCATGACAAGGATCTTCCGAAAATCGATACTTTATTTACCGTTCCACATGTCGCTATTGATAATGAACCATGGCGTCCGATCACTAAACCCTACTATGACACTACTAGTAAAGATCCAATATTAGATGATAAAACAAGTGAGTCAAGTGTTAATGATAGAATTGGAGTTGTAGAAGTAGTGGATGATATTTCAATTCTTGAAAGTATGTTGACACCAATACCTCCGGGTAAACATAAAAAGAATCCTTTACATAGTCCAAGTGGACTTTACAATGTTGATCCGAAACTAACGGCAGATATTTATGTTCCAAGTCCTGTGTATACTAGTTTCACATTACCAACTTTTGCCCCACCATTAAAAGATATGGAGACCTTAGGGTCTAGTTATCCAAAGCCTTACCCTTTACCAGTAGACAAAATTAGTGGTGTTGTAGACTATATTCCAGAATCAAAAGAAAATGTTGATGACAATGATGGGAAACCGATGGAAAGACCACCGAAAGATAAAACAACACTTGCGTCTATTAATGTTATGCCATTTCAACAAGATAATAACACAGAGAAAATTTCTGTGGAAGGAGTAACTATTGTCAAAATAAACAACACTTCAACCTTATCTAGTACTATGGCTGCAATTCCTGTAGAAACAACAAGTAGTCAATATAATGTCAGCGAACCCATTGAAACTCCATTAAACATGACAACTGTAAATATAATTGAAAATAAAATGAAAGAAAATACTACAAAGAGGCCAAACAATAAAGTGTCGCTGATCCCTACAACAAGTTCTCCGATTCACACTTGGGAACTAGTAAATACATCAACAAATAATAATGAATCAAGTATTAAAGCATCACCTGACAAATATTACAACGATACTTTACAAGCTATAATTACAAAAAATGACGCATTTTTTCCAAACACAACACCAAAGTTTCAAAGTAAGATCTCAATTCTCCGGAATTTAACCGATATAATTAAGAAATATTCACAAAATACTTCCCAAAAACCACCTGAAACCAACAAACCAGAAGTAATGGCAAAGTCTGATGATTTTAGTATTGAAGACGATGTTGCCATGCCAGGTTCTGTTGAGGTGGTCTCAGATGATGAAGTAGAAGTAACCACAGCCGCCGTTATTACGTTGTTACCGGCAAAATCGAATCTTGGTGTTAATAGGCCTCTACGCCCACGTCCGAAAATAGAAACGCAAACCTCAAAAAACTCAGAACGTGGGGTTTTTCGCGACACTACCTATAGTGAACATGATGTTCAGTCAAACGATAATACGGCCGAAGCTTCTGAAATCGTGACAGTGTCGACAAGTATGAAAGGACCTCAAGGCTTAGATGGAAAAGACACAAACCTAGGTCCTCATCACCATCGAACTAGATTGCCTAAGTCAAATGACAACTTAAACACATATTCATCTTTTGAGGATAAAACTATTGGCGATAAATTTAATATTACAAATATACCACAAGGAACCTACAGAGTGTCTTACCATGTCACTGGCAGCGTAAGCAGTAAACAAGCAAACAAAACCCAAGTTTTGCCTGCGTATGAGTTAGCCCTAGAACCGGATGTGGTACTAGAGATTCCTGTCAACCAGACGAGTACTCTCTCGATCGATAAGTTAAAACAACTCGCTAGCTTGGCCACTATATCGAATTATAAGAACAATAGCTTATTTCGTTCCGGCGGTATAATTTCAACAAAAGCTATTCCTTCTAGTTATACTTTAAATCAGGCAGGGTTTAAAATTTTAACAAAAACATTTAATAAAATACAATCTACGAAACAGGATGAAAATAGTTTAGATAACTCGGAGAAAACTTATAGCAAGCCATACTTAGAAAAGGCGCACAAGGACAAAGAGACGGTGGTGGAAAAGGCTGAAGAAGGTATTTTTACAATAAATTCTATTCTAGTCTTCATATATACCTTAAATATGAACAATATTATCGCACTGTCACTTGATTTAATCATTAGTGCTCACTCAAAAGTGTTACTAATATTGAGAAAATTAAGAAATGAGTGAATTAAGTAATTGTCACAAGCCACAAAACATGATTAGTTCTTTTAGCTTCTATTCTCCTGCGTCCACTCATCAAAAACTTATATTACCGACTACGAAATTAAGGGTGATATTAAGGAACGAGACTGCAGTATGATTTCCGTATGTCAAAAGCGTGCGTCTTGTTTCCAAATCTTACCCTAAAGTAGAAATTGTTGTTTTTAAGTGAACATAATTTTCAGAAATATGTGATAATTCAACATCATTCCGGTGTACATCAGGAACTTGCATCTCTATTACGTCACGGTGTAATCGTTTAATAGACTGCCCAGAAGGAGAAGACGAAAGGGCTTGCTCGTGCGCTGATTATTTGAGAGCGGAATTCTCCCAATCGAAAATATGCGATGGCGTAGTGGATTGCTGGGATTATTCTGATGAGAAAAAATGTGGTAAATTTCATAATCAAAAAGCACTCATTTAGATAGGTTATTTGTACTAAAAACTGTAAAAAAGCATCCTTTGTAATCATAAAGATCAAACAAATAAATTTAAATCATATACAATTTAATAATTTAAATTTATAACGTGTTATGGGTTTTAAACGTTACTGTCATGAATGAGGTCGATCACAAAAAAATACAATAAAAAAGTAAAGTGCGAGTTGCATATTTTTTTGTTTATTGTTTGTTCAAATCAGAATATGATGAAAAATATAACATAAGTTCTCTTTAATGATCTCCATTTACTTTTATTTTCATAGGGGTCTCATGAAAATAAAAGTAAATTGAGCATCAAAGCTAGAATGTCAACTTCGTATCCCTTTCTCTCCTCTGAATTAAAATAATATTCTCTTGCCTTTAACTCCCTTGGCAAACAATATGTTTTAATGTATTCAAGGGAAGTGCCGTTGATCGCTGAAGGAGTACTGCGTCTAACAAACTGTTGAAATTGAGTTTGTTCAATCATTTAACTTTACAATTATATTCAGAATGGTGTGAAGAGGGTCAGTACGTTTGCGCAAATGCCCGCCAATGTGTGGAAATGAACAAAGTTTGCGACGGAAATCCCGATTGTCCATTGGGCGATGATGAAAAGAGCTGCGTCGCGTTGGGTGAAGAAATGGGAGATAATGACGTCATACCGTATAATGAAGAAGGTCAGAATAATTAAATCATCTAAAATTTGTGTGAAGTAGAATGTATAGTAGACAAATTTACAGCGTTCAAAGTCATACAATAGTTTCTTTGCGAATCCAAGTGGTAAACTCAGCATTATACGTTGCAACTTAGCTATGGATACCAGTAACTACTTGAATGTGAACACATTATTTTAATATATAAAGTATTTTATTATGCTTACACATTGGATGTTATCGCTGTAGACATTTCATTTTAATTTTTTCATTATTACATTGAAAATAATTAGAGTAATGTATTTTATGTATAAGAGTAATTTTCAACAGGCAAATTATGTTATACTTTAATTTAAGTTTAATGGAAGTTTAATAATTCCAGGTTTCGTAATGGTACGTAAGCGCGGTGTTTGGGGAAGACTATGCGTGGAAAGCTTCGATGCGGTGGTTGCGCAAGCACACAGTTCCCTAAAGCTTCCGGACTTGGGAAAAGCCGTGTGTCGAGCTATGACATTCCAGTAAGTATACAATAAATATTATATTATGTTTTAAGAATATAAGTAAAAAAAGGTTAAAAAGTGAGAATTGTAATTAATATTACAGATTAAAATCGAAAATTATATCAGTGCATGCTGTCAGTCAATGTCAATTTTAAATTAGAGTTAATTATAAAATTGAGATGATTGAACGCGCTTTAAAATTTTATATTACAGTATCTAGATGAACGTAGTTTCTTGTTGAAAGATAACTAATAAACAGTGCATTAATTGACAGTCTAAATACTAATTAACTAGGTGAACAAAATGGGTTTATGCATTCAATAAAAGCTAACCTGACACACGACGCATATTTAAAATTACGCTGATCTTAAAGACGTGCTAATCAAAAATGTCTTAGCTGCATTAATATTCCACAAATATATATCTATATAGTGTTGTTTTGGATTTTTAGAGACGCCCCAATCGTAAGAGAAGCGAGGGAAGGCAGAAAAATCAGTTCAGTAGGGTATTGGGAGGTTTGGCACAACGCGAACGCACGCGCAGCCGACACGCGGTTAACTTTCAAGCGATCGACGTGCGCGCGCCATCGTGCCTTGAGAGTGCGTTGTAAGGATCTCGATTGTGGCATTCGACCACACGCAGATGCCCAACAACCGAGGTGATTAAAGTTTTTTTCATTTAAAACCTATTTAAAGTATTTGATCATAAATTCCATTGAGTACCTTAGAGTAAGCTTAGAATTTTTTTCGGAATGGATCTGTGCGAACTTATGATTTCCAATAACAATATATATGTTAGAGAGTTTACTTCAGAAACGATTTTATACAGTTCCTGTTTAGGGCATTGGACAGAATTAGATTTTACTCAAACTTTATTGGTCTGAGATTCAAACATCAGAATCTAAACAAATAAACAAACTGAGTAGTAGAATAAAACAAACTGTCAAAGAAGTTATAGTATCTGGGTCATAATGTACGGAAGAATACTTAGTTTGACATATTGAAGTTAAAATTGTGGCCATTCTGCACGAATGTAGGCCTATAGTATAAAGGTTAGCGAATACGGTCGGTGTGGGTGTGTGGTAGGGGAGCTAATCGCGTGCGGTGGGGCAGGGTGGTGGGCGGCGGCGGCGCAGCGGCGGGCGCTTGGCCCTGGCAGGCAGCTCTCTACCGGGACGGGGACTTCCAGTGCGGCGCAACCCTGATTTCTTCTCAGTGGCTCCTCTCCGCCAGCCATTGTTTCTACCAGTAAGTTTAAACAATATATATTGCATTAAATATTTTTGTATGTATTGCTTTGATAAATATTTACAGTTCTCTCTTTATTTATTACATTTAAATAAGTACTTTTACATTAAATACTTCGTTAAAAAGTATATATCTGAAGACTCATAATTCTACCAATGAGAGATATCTGTCTTATCATTAGCTAGGCCTCAAATAATGATTGTGTGATGCAATAACTATTGGTCATACCACTTTAACTGTCTTTGTTTTTGCCATTAATTGTTCATAAAATGTATGTATGCAAAGACATCGTACTAAAAATGAATGCTTATAGAAAGAAATAATGCACGTGAATTTGATAATAGAGTAAGCTAGCACATTATCTTGCATATATTTGATAGTCGATGATAGTTCGGTTTTTACGTATTATGCTGTAATTTAATAACATTAAAAAAACTCAATATATTCCCTAACATTTCTGCTTAATGACCTATAATACTTCGAGTTTTGTCGTCAACATAGTTAAGAGAAAAATATACGTAGAAACATTTTAAGTTTAACGAGCATAATTTGTAGGGCAAGTTTGCTTTTATGTTTATTATATATGTATGTTATTTTATATTTGTATAATGTATAAGTTATAATTGCATATTTCTTTTCATAAAATATTTCCAAAAGCCGAGTTTAAATTCTGTTTACGTAATAACCATTTTATGAGTATTATAATATTAAACTCAGGGATACTTCATCCGACAAAGCGAGCTGCAGAGCGAACCTAAAAACATAATTTAATTTAATAGAATGGGTAATGGGTTATAGTTTCATTGGATATTTTGAAGTTTTAAAATCTTTAAAAATAATTTTGACAGTCATGAACCAATTGAATTGCAGGTCATTGATGCTGCCATTCATAATAGAACCTTATGTCAATTTACCAAAATTGTGCGTGGAGAGTATAAATCTTATTTGCGCATCATTTTATTTATTAACAAAACCTTTAATTTTTTAGTTTAAAGTACTAAGATGATTACTGTCGAACTATAATGACGCAAAAGTTTTGTTCACATACCAAAAAATTTAATTTAGCACTGCAGTCACAAGACGGTTTTTAGCCTTATAACTTGGCTAGCTTGTTAATAAATCAAATTACAGGGCAACAGAAGCACATTGGGTCGCTCGTTTAGGTGCTCTCCGCCGGGGAGCGTGGCCTCGAGGTCCTTGGGAACGAATTGCTCGGGTGCGTCAAGTCGTGTTACACCCGCGTTATGCGCCGCGCGGCTTTCGCAACGACATCGCGCTGTTACGGATCGATCCTCAGGCGTTACACGCGCGGCTTCGACCAGCATGTCTGCCACCAGCTCGCACTCAACCACCCGCGGGGCAATACTGCACTGTCGTTGGATGGGGACAGTTGTATGAACACGAGCGAGTGTTTCGTAAGTAATTTTTTTGTTATATTATTTATTAGCTATGAACGGTTTTAATAGAGTATATTTTGTAGTTCTTTACATGTTTATTTGTAGGTATTAGTATATGTATGTGTATTGTGTACTAAAAATCGACATATTTTCCCTAATTTTTTGCTAGAAAAAAGTAGTTTTGATACAATTCAAAAAATTTCAGTCGTAATTTCTACGAATTGTAGATGTTGAAAAACGTATCTGACACTATTTTTTTGGTGTTTCAATAGGAAAGTGGACGGTTCGTTGCAATTTAAACTTATTATGATATAACTAGAATAACTACACGTTACTCATTCACTCACCTACTCACTCACTCATTCACTCACCTACTCACTCACTCACTCATTCACTCTCTCACACACTTACTCATGCACACAATCAGGTGTGATGATAACGGTTTAACAAGTAAAAATTAAAAAGGAAATGAACTGGTTAAATTATTTTATGTAATTAACTTTGTTATGGAAGAGCTGGGAACCCTAACACAGGTATATTTACTTAAAAGGGTTCCCAAATCTTACACTATGAAAAGAAAAATGTACCAACTTAAATGAATAAAGACTATTATTATTATTATTACTAGAACTGGGTAGATTTAATTTGCTCAAATTGAAGTCACTATTTAAGACAGCTTCCACAATTTAGATGCAAGTGTTATCATATAGAAATCTCTCAAATTATTTTATGGGATGTTGGTTAAAAACGAGTTCGAAAATCTTGTCCTCATGCTGATATACCTAAAACTTCAGTAAAATGGTATGAAACTTCTTGTGACTTATGTGTATTTGTAGAAATATAATTTAGCTAATATATCTTTAACTTTTATTTATTTATATAGCTTCATCAAAAATACACATAGGTATAAATAAAGAGAATACTACAATAGTAAACACAATACATTCATCCATTTGTGCATGATATGAAAACAAAACAATGATTAGTAATGAAATAATGATTTATTTTACTAAAATATAGCTGATACCTTACAAGAGGTGGAATTGCCGGTGATATCAACGGCGGAATGCCGTCGACGAACGCGTCTTTTGCCTCTCTACCGTGTCACTGAAGACATGTTCTGCGCTGGTTATGAACGAGGCGGAAGAGACGCATGCCTTGGCGATTCGGGGGGACCTCTGATGTGCCAGGTATAACATAATTATTTAGAATACCTTTGATATGAAATGCTCAATAATAAAAAAGTATGTGCGTAAAGTATTGTCTCTATAAAACTGTGTTTACGCCGAGATGAAACGAGATAGATGAGTAGGTACTTTAGTTAAACGGTGCAATTAGACTAAATTATTATGAACCCTCTTAGAATTAATGTCTTTGCTTTAAGTAGCATTTGGTCTTTATGTCGAAACGTGGTTAGGCTTTTGAGTTTAGTTTTTAGTAAATACTTCAGCACTTTCATCGTAGTCTGCGAGTATCTAATTGGTTGGCTAGACAAAGTAAAGCCAAATTTTACAATCGCTTGTCTTTTGATTGCATTGAATTTCGGAACTAATTATGAGTATTACAAGAGAGTTACTGGTACAGATTTACCAGAAAAAACACCTATCAACTTAGTGAATCACAATGATTATAAATATTTCAGGAATCGGACAGATGGTACATCTACGGCGTCACAAGTAATGGCTACGGATGTGCGCGAGCCAATCGCCCCGGAGTTTATACTAAAGTGTCGAATTACATAGAATGGATCGACAGCGTCATAGAAACATACACGCCACACAATGAGACGGAATCCCCGATCAACGAAACAGACTCCAGCGAAGAGTTCTACGCTGACCTCGAGACGGCCGAGAACAAGCGGGCAGTTGTCAAACCATTTGACACATGCAGGGGCTTCCGGTGTCCTTTGGGCGAATGTTTGCCGGCGTCTAGCGTGTGCAATGGCTTTTTAGAATGTTCAGACGGAAGTGATGAATCACAATGCAACAAGAATCGAACTCTAACTCAAGATTGAGCCAGTAATTATAAACGACTTTCGACTGATATTTTATAGGTAGAATAAGATGTTTTATATAGGGCTCTGTACATATAGATGTGCCTGATAACTGTCGCTTTATGTAACTATTTATTGAGCATGGATAACCTTTTCCGTTTGAATTCTTATTTATTCCTTCAAATGGACGATGTGAGCCATGAATAAATCTTTAAACTTTAATCGTGTTTTATTTCCTCCGTGGATATCTAAATTGAAGAGAATATATTTGTTTGTAAATGTCAAACTAGAGAGCAGTGTTGGCCTAGTGGTTTCAGCGTGGGACTCTCATACCTGAGGTCGTAGGTTTGATCCTCGGCTGTGCACCAATGGAGTTTCTTCCTATGTGAGCATTTAACATTTGCTCGAACGGTGAAGGGAAACGTGAGGAAACCGACAAATCTTAGATCCAAAAAGTCGACGGCGTGTGTTGCCACTGGAGGCTGCTCACCTACTTGCCTATTAGATTTGAAAATAATCATGAAACAGATTCAGAAATCTGAGGCCAAGACCTAAAGAGGTTGTAGCGTCACTGATTTATTATTTAATTCTCGAAACTAAAAAAGCATAATAAAATAAAACACACATTTCTTATAAAGTATTTTAATCTCTCGACAAATAAAATTATGTTTCAAAATAATGATGGCATAATAAATAATTACAGTCCGTCAAAATAATTGTTACATTATTAAACACAAAATGATTAAATATTAATTCTCATATGTAATACTTTTAACACAATACAAATCACTTATTTAAAATACTCAAGGTCCTAGAATAAAATATTTACTGAGAAACTGTCACGAGATAAAATTACAAATAGTAAATACAGTTTTAGAAAAGCCGTTTGGTTCAATCGTGTCGGGGTTAATCACTATGAAGCGACGAGTTGACAGGACCCTTATGTTAATTCGAAACATTCACACTTCTTACATCTAAGCATAGAGATACCAATAGACATATGTGAAACCTATCTGTAACTCGATGTATTTTAATATTAAAAATTTGCGAAGCTGTTATAATGACCAGATAGTCTTTGAATTAGTTGAATTAGTTGAATTTTTATTCATTAATCGCAACGCCTCAATGAGCGCGTATTATCGAGGAAACACATTGGTACTATTTTTTTTATAAACAAATAAATTTGTATCTCTATTGGTATATCACCTGCGTATCTAAATCTATGCCGTACAACGCTGTAATCAACGCATGGGCTTTCCAATGTCAAAGTAAAACACCAATATAAGGAACATTACACAAAGGCCAGTAAATATTGAAGTTATCTACGTATTCATTTATCTTACGAGTCGAAATGAGCAAGAGACAGTTCAGTTCCCGAGAATATATGTCATACTTAAAGTAATGTTTGTGCATTGAGTTCGGGACGTCGAGTGAACTAGCAACTATAGTGCAAAATATGCATAAAATGACTAAATTAACCTCGTCCCAACCTTGTTAGTATATAAGAACTGTCCCGGGAAGCCGAGACCGCTATAAGAAAAATATTTTCAAACTTGGAACTCTTATGTTTCATGGATTCAGGAGACAATTTGTGTATTAGAATCTTAAAGGCAAAAGCCAGTCTTACTACAAAGTAATGTCAGTGTTCCAAGTTCAAAAATACCCCAAACGTCGATGTACTTAGCCCTTGTTTTCGACGGGCGTCGTGGTCAGGCCAGAGGGCTTATTCAGCACGGTCTTATACTGTTCTGGAATGGGGTGCTCCGTCTGAAAGTAAGGGTTGTTTTAAAAAAAATGACCCACATAATGAACTCGTTGAATAATATATGATGGAGAACTTACGTAGTCACCATTCGCCTGTGGCACGAGCACATTCATCTCCGAAGACTTGGAGCTGACAATTTCCACATCGAGGGAGTCCTTCGAGAGGTAAATCTGGCAACCGTCCGTCTTATCAATCGATATGGTCGGCACCTTTCCTAGTACCTGAACATATAAAATATTTATGAATATACAATCATTTTAAATAAAATATATAAATTTAGGGTTTTGCCTAGGGCTGTTGGCCTAGTGAATTAAGCGTGCCACCCTCAATCTTGATGTCGAGCGTTCAAATCGCCAATGAAATTTTAATTTATGTGCGCAATTACATGCTAACCAAATATCATGAGGAAACCGGCATTTATTTCTGTTAATAAATTAAACTTATAAGATTCTCCCTTCCATAACTTGTAGTATAATGTTAACCTCTTGTATATATTATTATATATCTGTGAATGATGTAAACTTTGTGTGTGTTGTCTTTTTATGTGAAGTCATTTTTGTTTTGGACAACTCTGCTTAGATTAAATTCAATCCATCAAATCTATCCTCACCGTGATACACTTAGAACGCCACATTGGCGGAATTGTGATTGACACAGAAGTCGCCTTTAAAATAAAGTGAATTGACACAATATGCCAAAATTCATACAAAAATTGGTTTAACAGCTCTTGAAAATAGATTTAACGACGTTCTAGACGGGACTAAGAGTCAACAGTCCAGATTTAGCACAAACTCCCGATTATAAATCACACAAAAACATACTGAAAATGCTGCCAATTCAAATATAGAACTATAACTGTAATAATACCATTATTAACAATTAATCATTAAGTATTATTCTACACTTCTAACATCTATGAACTCCTTTCAGGTTTAAAACTAGAACTTGCCAAACAGAAGACATCTGTCATTTTCGTCCGTATATTTTTGATACAATAATATTTTTATTTCTAATGATTATTTACTAATTGGTTAAATTGCAAATGGATCGAGATAGTGAAATGCTCTTCACTAATAAAGAAGAATTAGCGAATACAGCATCAATTCACTATTACTGGGATCTTGTTATCAATAAATACGCAATCCTGTTTTTCCAATATATTATAAGTGTTATTTACACAATATATACTCGACTAACCCTTTTCAATACGGTAAGCCAATGTAATGCAGGCAGTACTTAATATTTTCTTACTTTATTTATTAATTTTTCAGCCTCCAAACATATTATAAATTTGCACGCTTTAATAGGAGTTTTAAATTCGCTAAGTTAAATGAAATGGTTACAGGCAGTGTTCTTCTTCAAATTCGCTCCAACAGGAATCTTTATGCATAAGTATATAAAACAAATTAACAAAAAATCACAAGAAAAATTAAGACAGCAACAAAACGAAATTGAAGATATTCAACTTCAGGTGAAATTTTATACTTTAAGATTACGGTTAAAAAAGTATTGATTTATTTATTTATAAAACAATAAACCATCATACTGTTTTTCCTAGATACAAATAGTCAACACAAAGATAAGTATTCAAGAGACAGAATACGCAGAGAGAATAGAAGAGTTAAATAAAAGTACCTCCCGACTTCGAAGAGGACGTGCTCAAGTGCGGAGCCTCATTCAGTCCGATGATGAGATACGACACACTATCAACACTGGTAACATTATGGAGTACGAGTCAGAGATTACGGCACAGTGTTCGGCAGTAGGTAAGACCTCACTTAGACAGTTGGTTTAGTTAATGTATTAAGTTAAGAACGAGAATGATTATACTGTGGAACATATTGTTTTACACCGTTATTGTAAAAATAAAAAAGTATTTACAATTCCACCCGATAGATTATTGTTTTTACAGATTGTGAATCGCTATTAAAGATGCTCAAAGGATTACAGAGCGATCAGATTGTAGAATGTGAGAAGATCAAACCCGGCGACAGCTCGGACGACTTAGCCACTCAAGAGAACAGCATATACTCCACAATAAGTGATTCGGAAAGCACGCAAGACTGTAACATCAAGATTGTAAAAGTGACCAACGTGTATAAGGTCGCATATCTTAAACATTACATCAAACAGACTCGACTACGAAGGGCTAATAGAATAGCAATCCTAAAGAAAAAGGTGATATGTCCCAATATAGATCTCATCCCTCAAACACGTAAGTTTTCAGTCAATGTCACAATCGTATTATTTGCAGATTGACAGCGTAAAGAAGCTGCTAGAGGATTGGCAAACAACCTTAAACATGGTGATAAACAGCAAGTTGACGCTACTGAGTATGAACCAGCAATGCTTTATGACACCCCAAGAGGCAATGGGCGACGGTTCACAAGCGAATTATAGAGACTTCTCAGACTCGGATAGCGATTTCCGAAATAGTAGTAATAATGATAATACGCCTGACGAATATAGTTTGAGTTGGGCACACAATACCTATTTGCAGCAACGAAGCATGTGTCGTTGCGATTATGATGTAAGTATTTTAATGACAGTAATAAAAACTTTATTTAAAACCTACTTAGCGAGATTACATTGTACAATTATTAAACACAGGATTATGAAACAGCAGTGTCCAGGGAATCTTACGAGCAGGAAGATATGAATGAGAAATATCAACAACTAAAGACAGATTGTAAACTATCCGGCCCTGGTTATTTAGTAGCACTTCCTGAGGAAACGCTGAGTCAAATGGCGATAGAGGAAATAAGGAGCGAGGCGAGCGAAGATGGGGATTGTCGCGATCTTGTTCCCATGTAGGATTTTTAGTTTAAATAAAAATTACGATTTACGATGTTTTATTAATTAACTGTATCAATCTAGCGATGTTTTACAAAATAGGTATAAAGACAAGTTTTTGGAGCCGCATGACTATTAAATGAATACAAGTAAAATTTTGTATAGGATTGTAATTCATGTAGTATTATTTTGTTTATTAAAATATAGCGTTACAGGCGACACTGCCGAAATTACTAGTTAGCTAGTGTGTATTTTTAATAATGTTCAATAATGTACGTGCAATATATATACTTTTTATCATAGTCATTTTGATCGACATAGAAAGGCAGCAACGAAATAGACATTTAAAGAAAAACACTTTTTTAACGGATTATAGATATGTATTTATATTTAAACTTATAATTATTTGTACATAATTTTAAATTTAAACCGACGTTTCGCGTGCTTTACAGCGTGCGTGGTCACGGTGACTGAAGACAAAGGTGTTAAATGTCAAAAAGTATTACAGCTGCAGAAAAAATCCTGGTGGTGAATCCCACCACCACCCGTCACAACTGCTCTCTGTCGGTAAATGTTTGTTTCAGAGAGCCCAACGTCTTTGTGATGCGGCCCACCTCAAGGAGGAACTACAGCATGTCAAACAGGTGCTACACCGAAACAAGTTGCGCATCCCCCGGCTGCATCACAGAAACAAAAACAAGACACAAACAGTTCCTCGCCAGCCAGCTTACCTGCCATATGTGAAGGGAGTTACAGATAGAATTAGCCGGGTCCTAAAACGAGCTTCCATTAATACAATTTTCAAGCCGCACAAGAAGATTCAGCAATTCCTAAGACCAATCAAAAGTAACACCCCATTGCAAGATGCAGGTATATACAAACTGGATTGCGACTGTGGCCTGTCTTACATAGGGCAAACTAAACGCAATATGTCCAGCAGACTCAAGGAACACATCGCGGACATAAGACATAGACGACACACAAAATCAGCAGTCTGTGAACACACACTAGATAGGCCTAATCACTACATACGCTTTGACCAACCGAAAGTACTTGCGAAAGAAAAAAGATTCTTCCCAAGATTGGTACGCGAAGCCATTGAAATCAAAAAACACGCCAATTTCAATAGAGAGGACGGCCTAAAATTATCAAACACCTGGGATCCAATAATATCCAAATTAAAATCTCAAAATAAACAACCCGCGAAAATGGAGGACACCGTGAGCAATTTCTGCAAAAACCCTACATCTTTTAGTCGATACCAACTCCGGGGAAATAAATACAGATAACACAACATTTTTCTGCAGCTGTAATACTTTTTGACATTTAACACCTTTGTCTTCAGTCACCGTGACCACGCACGCTGTAAAGCACGCGAAACGTCGGTTTAAATTTAAAATTATGTACAAATAATTATAAGTTTAAATATAAATACATATCTATAATCCGTTAAAAAAGTGTTTTTCTTTAAATGTGTAAAAGTTATGTAAATAAAAGACAATACGAAATAGACATGCTAAAGTATATGTTGTGTTGTAAAAAACAAATCGTACGTTTCCATAGAAAGCGCTACTAATAAGCAAACTAATTAATGTTTTTGCTGTCTAATTTCGTTTACAAAATACCGGTTGAGTTACATTCCGAATCCACATAAGCCACGCTTGGTAAAATGGCCCAATGAACTCGTAATATTGGTCATTTCGCTAAAGGTAAACCTCTAACCGTAAAAGCATCTTTTACTCGCATTACTTTCTTTTAATTTAATCTACTTTGTAAACACATGTTCTGTCTTCCTACTGGTCGACGTTGTTTCTTATAACTACAATTATTTATGGTAAATTTAACTTTTTGTATAGCCTTTATATTTATTTTATAATAACAATATTATTTAATTTTACCCTAAACTGACATTAAATAACGTTATCATTTCAGTCAACGATTTGTTAAAAAAAGGTAAACCTAAGGTATTAAAATTATGTTTCTGTGTATTTGTTGTATGTTTCAATTTATATCTAATAATAATTACAAGTATTTCATATCCTGGTATTTAACTGATTTTAATTATGTGGGTACGCGCAAAAAGAATTTTTAAACAACTTTTAAGCGCAGATTTTTGCGTGAGTAACTTTTAATATTCTATCAAGTTTGGTAGAGACATTTTAAAAGTGACATCTACTTCTCAACTGTAAAGTTTTCAATTTACATACCTGCATCTGAACGGATTGACAGTTGACAAACTCGATACTTGAGACGAGGTTGTCAAAGACCACCGCACACTTGGTGCAAGAGTCTAGGATCACACCATTCACCTTGCCGCGTACAGTTAGCGCCGAATCACGACATCTAAACATGTACACCATGTTGTTCATGTCTGCGTTCTCCACAACCAAGTTGGAGTTACCCTTTTGGTATTCCTGTAACAATATTATATTTTCATTACCTCTTAATAACCATTCGTGATGTATTCGTTATCGCTATTCCGTATTTTGTACCGTCCAAACCGTTTACGACGAAATATGAGACCCATCGATGTCGTTATAACAGATTTTGACTGTATTATATTTGTAAATTTTGAAGTATAATGAGGCATATAAATAAATACAAATGTTTGGTTGTGATCGGTTTAGAAATGTTTGTTGACCAATCACAATCGTTATATTCTACATTCTTACTTTCCTGCTTTCTAACAAATGAGACGTTGCTTGTATTTATATAAAAAAATCAACAAAGAACTATTATATACAAATAAAAATGCGCTTATAGCATGTAGCCTAGAGATCGTAACATCGATATATAGATAAAAAATCACAGTATATATAATACATCTTTATATCAATAATAATTTTTGTCATAGTTCTGAAACCAATTTAAGACCACAGCCTATAAGTGAATAATCCTCAGATTAAATATATAAAGCAATTTGGTGTTATTAAAATTTCGAGTTTAATTATATATACATTGGCGACGCGAAGTAATTTATACGAAAGGAGCTTTTTACGCCACGAAACACTTGGCGAGTTCGTTCAATAATTTATTCAGTATGTTCAGTAAAATGCAAAACTGTGGGTTTATTTTAACTTGTAATTTATAGACGAAATAAAGTTAACATTTCCTATTTTATGGAACTCTGTTGGGCGTTCTCTTTGCCAGCCTATTAAATGAAATCTTTACCACAGATAACACCTTGATCAATACTTGATCATACGTGTCAAACCCAGGCCCTTAATTGGGTCATATAGGAAAATCAACAACAACCTATTAATTAGTAACCATTGCTAATAACAACTTTTAGGCATATGCACGGGAGTCTGAATTTTTATTTACAAAGCTGGCGCGAAGTCTAACCGATTGGACTTAGAACCTACCAAAATCGACGGATACTCCAGGCACGGCCAGACGCCAGATTTATTTAAAAAAATTATCAGAAAAAAAAATCTAAGGCCTCGGTTAGGTGAGGGTTGTAGCGCCATGTATTTACAAACAATTGTGTTTCATTCGTGTTGAGATATCGGTTACCGTTATGAACATTAAACCGGATTATAAATATACAGCATTAAAGTAAATGTAACTTAATAAAAATTAAGAGTTAACGGTTACTTACTTACCGAATCGGAAGGTTGTCAATTATTGATCGGTCTTCTTTCGTGTTTTCAAAAATCAGAGCCTAATTTAAGGTATAAAATTTGGCAGCATCGTTATTTAATAAATGAAAATTTTTCCAAATCAATTCTTACAAGCACAAAATATTTAATTTAAATTACACGTTATTTGACTCATAAATATGACAGTTCCACGCATATGAATCTTTTAATCCTACGTGTAAACGGTATCCTATATATCCAATGACACATTTTATCATTAAGTTATTTAAGATTCAATACATTTATTGCGGGCCGTCAGAGAGTGTTAATAATGTAGCCAGAAGTATTTCAACAAAGTTTTCTTTCTATCTTTGTTTTTTAAGAGAAAAAACCACGTCCCTTTAATTTGATATGAGATCCTCGAGGGACTACAGCTAATAAATTCTTGGATATTGTGTCCACAACTTTTCAACAATGCCAGTCTTTGGCCAAGAAACTTGAAATAATATATTGACGGCAATATTTGTATTCATATTATTGGAAAAAAAATATATAGTTCCCTAAAAGGTCTATGTATGTATGTAGCTAAAAAATGAGTTTTTATTTTTTCGCAGTATCTAGTATAAAATGTCATGCCTTCTTGGAAGCCCTTATTTGGAAATATTCCTCGTAGCGGATCGAATACTTTTTTAATAAACACGACCGACGAAAACAACATCAATCAACCCTAATTGGTGACGTGATACGCACTCAATAATGTAAGAACTGACTACGTCAGGGTATAGAACAACGCTTTAGGCAGATTCTACAACCCGGTGGTTTCGTTGGAATATTAATTATAATCGATTTACACAAGGAAGTTTGCCTGAGGCAAAACCAAAGATTCGCGACACTTGCTTTTTTATTATTATTATTTACTCTACTCTCCTGCCATCGTGACTTTTCTAGCTCATAAATAAAAAAAAGAAAAAAAAAGAAATACATTTCACTGCTTCCAATACACTATTTCACAAATGACGTATTACGCGTCGGGAAATGCGCCCCGGCTACATCGGTAATATTTTTATTTACAATATTCATGGGCGGGCCGGAGCAAAAATCCCCGCGAGACCCGCTCTTTCAGTCTTGTTTGCCGCCGTTATATATTTAATATGTTTTTTTTGTTCCAGGCACGGTCTGTGCTTTATTAACATATCCTGTAGGCTGTTACTTCTAGTCATATCTTAGAGTATTAAGCCAGAAAGGAGTCGCCTTTACGCGCGTCCCCCTCTGTCAAAGTACGAACCCGCTGGACATACCCGTTATATAAAACTGTTTCTCGACCCTTCCGCGCCATTCCGGTACGACGCTTGTTAGTGTAAAGAGCTCCGACAAAAATGACTGGATGCAGTGTATTCGGCTGTAAAAAAAGGTCTGACACATCGAGTGTACAAAAAGACAACGTGACATTTCATCTGTAAGTATTTTCTTAGGTAATATTATCGTATATTATAAGAATACGTGAAAATCAAATAAATATTCATTGCCGAGTAATGCCGAGTCAATGTTGCCAGTTTATTGCAAAGTTCCGCACTATGACGTTTTTTGTGGCTTAATTTTTTATTTGCATAATTTTTTTACTAACAGATGGTACTTACATAGGGATCATATTGTTCAATGACTTAAGTAAATATGCTTTACTATTGATTATTAGTTGTCCTGTTCGTGGATTCGCTCACAAGTACTTTGAAGGTTTACCCGACACTTCAAATTTTCTTATTATACTAATGTCTTTAATTAATGAAGAAAGGGCGTGAAAAATTATAAAAATTTATCACATGAATTTATCCTAATAATGGTTATTTTCCTAAGTTGGTAGTTAGCCACACCAACGCCGGTTTACGTCATTTTAGAGAGGGGACACATTCTATTTTTTATCGATAAATTATTGAACGAATGAACAATATACTGTAATTATGGATACATTTTTTTAGTTTGAAATAAAACAGTTTTATTTTTATTATAGTATAGTAGCAATAAAAATAAATTGTTTTAATGTCAAATGATTATACAGTTACATGATGTTTTCATATTAATAAATACTTTGATTGACAATGTGTTTAGAAACCCCCTGTTGTACTTTTTAACCTCTTTGTAATAAATATTTAAGTACGTAACGTAAAACGTTAAAATATTTAAAACGTAACAACTGAATGATTGAATGAATAAATTTTATCGACATTCCTTATCGACATGGTGGTAGCTCTAATTATCTCGGGATTGTTGCGTATGTGTGCTGTACATGTAACGTGTAAAGATACGATTTCTTTAAATGTGTGCGTTGCGGTTACTCTTGTGTAAGCAAATTAGGTTTGTGTGCGTGTGTACAAACATTGTGCAATTTGTTTCTGTAGTAAAATTTTGTCTGTGTGAGTGCCTCGTCCCCCGCCGATGTTTTGGCAGAAAAATTAATTAGCATCGTTCGAGTGATGGCGTCTCCTTTCTGGCTTAATACTCTAAGAGTCATATGCATTTGTTGCTCCGGGTCGTGCCTGGACGATGCGAATATAGGGCAGTGTAGAAGCACATGTTTCACTGTTTGTTCTTCATTAGTGCAGGCACATGTTGGGCTTGCCCTAATTTGCCTTATATTGATGAGGGTTATTCTGCAAAACTCCTCACTCCTCACACTTGTACGTCGCACAATCATGTAAAATTTCGGTATTTCAAATTGTTTATTGCATTTCTTAGTCAAAATTCTGTAATTTTAATTTTATACAATTTACAGAGAATATAAATATTATAAATGCGTACCGGGTCTTTACCCACTTCAAGATCCGAGGCACACAAAAGCTCGATAAAATGTTCTTTGTATTTTACGTAATATCAACTTTTTGTTTTCATCTTGACCGTTTTTTCCGCTTAGATGCTCTTTACAAAGTATTGATAAATTTCTCAATGAATTTGTTAGTGACAGAATTATAGTTATTTTTATATTATTATTTAAAACCTAAAACCAGTGTTGCTTGATACTATTTAAGGAAAAATGTAATACTCAAGCATTGATATACAAAAAACCCAAGATGCAGTCTCGAATAAAAGTAACGCTCGAAAGTGTCCCGAAACACTATTTCTATCTCTTTATAAAGTTACAAGCATATATTATTGCAAAATCTACTATAAAATATTACATAAGTTAATAATCTGAGTAAAATAGCATTATGGAAATGTAGAATGATGATAAATATTTGAATTTAATATTCTACGGGAATATATACCCAATAAGCAGTGTTGGAATAAAATTATTTTGACCTTTGAATAGCTTCAGCGTGCAAAAATCAACTGCGTGTGTCAGGCACAGACGGCTGATTATCTAATTGTGTTTTAGAAGGAAAAAAAGATTAGGAATCATTTATAGAAATATATTATATTCAAAATACTTACAATGAGCCATTTCTTGCCGTCCCGAGCGAAGACGGGTGGTTTGTCAGGTAGGGCTCCGGCACCGGGAGTAGGCAGCGGCTTAGCTGGTACGCCTCTGGGTGCTGCTTTAAAAGGCGCAGGACCCTCTCTCAGCTGGGGATTCTTGTGGGTCTGCATCTCTGACGTCACTTTACGGAGGTCTGTGCAAACATGGGTCAATGGCTACTTGGTTGTCTATATAATTTGCTAAGAGATATTGTTAAATTTACCATTTACTACGACCTCAAACAGCGTAGTTGGTGGAGTTACAAAAAATTATGCCTATTTTAGTTTTAATATACGGACATTATGTGAATTTTAATTTGATTTTTAAATGCAATCAAATTTTTATTTCTGTTGCTTTCGCTTTAAACTCAATGCGGAATAATATTCCTCCCAGCTTCGTTATTGGCCTCCAAAAGTTGAAAGCTCGCTCTGCATATTTCAATACCACTTTCAGTGCAATAAATACATTACTAATACGAAATATGCACATAAATAGTAATATTGAGTATATAACCTATTTATTTAAAGTCGCAAAAAATGTCTGAGTAAAATGCAAATAACGTATTACATTAATAAGGTAACAATGGAAAATATTAGTGTGTAGTTATGTAAAAAACCATATTAACTTACAACTAATATTTATATATTTTAATTACTTATTTCACATATTGTCACTCTTAATAAGATAGTGTCTGTAAATATAGGATTTGTCTTCATAGTTAGTTGTAAGGTTTTAAGTTGTATGCCTCTTTAAATTCTTATTCTGGGTTAACAATATTTTTGAGGTGTTTATGATCTATCGATCCTAGAACCTAGTCATTGCTATATTAATCGATGATGATGATTTAATTTAATTGTATTCAAATAAGATAGTAAACATACTGCTAGTGATGCCCTCTCCACGGTTTATCTCGGCGAAAAGTGCGCTGCGATCGTCAATAGCGAGGTTCGAGAAGTCAACCTCGGGCATCGGGGGTGGTGGCAGGCCACCAGGTGGAGGTGGTGGTGGGGCTCCACCCTTTCCTATGTGAGAAAAATATTAAGAATCCTCAAACAACTGCCTTATCGTTAACAAATACCTCCCAAAATAACAAAGATTATGACGTCATCTAACGATGAAAACAGAAAACACGTTTTATGAACTAACTCCATAGCGCTAATCTCGCTTGGAAATATACGATGTAAACCGTAAGCTATATATTAACTTATACTTGGCATTTTCATAGAAATTCTGCGATAGTGGGTCACACGCCTGCTATAACATATACAATAATTTTCAGCAATACAGACACTTAGAATACAACGTTAATTTTCATGACGCGACTTTATTACTGACGAGGTAGGGTACATTTTACGATACACAAAATTGACTTTCACCGCAGGTTATACCTTTAATATTACTAAATGATTTTAGCCTGATAATAATTTAGAACCGTGAGCATGTTTTATTCGCGTAATTTTTTTATGTCTTACATCGAACGCTCGCCCGCAGTATCTAGACTAGTTGAACGATTAGTCGGTCGATTCGTTTAGGTAACGGAGACACTAACGGAGAGACAGTCGTCACATAAATGTGTTCCATCTGCTAGGTTACGAGAGTTCACATAATAATCACGATTATGTATATACAAATATAAGCCAATATTCAAATTTTCCGGGCCTATGGGTCTTGGTGGACATCAGCCAGTTATACGAATAATCTTAATTTCGTAATTATTAATATATTCATATTATAACGCCGTTTTTCCTTAGGGAAATAAATACTCATGAAGCGACATACATCGCTTCAACTACTTTCGTGACATTCACCATGTATGCTAGTCTGTTACACGATACTATAATATGTACCCAACCCGAATATTACCAGATTAATTAATTAGACGTTATTAGTTTGTAAAAATTACCGTAGTCTGTTGGTTAAAGTCACGTAACGGTTTGTAATTACTTTTATGCACTGTCTATATGTAACGGAATATTTAAATAACGGGGTAGTATTTGGTTTTCGAGTAAATTAATGAAATGATACTAACGGATATAAAAATAAAGATTGTGTGATGCGTTTACTATAAGCAATTATGAAACTTATTAATTTAGTCTCATTGGCCCAGGAATTTTGTTCTTGTTTTTATTACTTTTTTAAGTTTATTATTACTTTATTCGTTTACACTGCAATATGTAACACATATATTGTAAGATGAGTTAGCTGTCACAAGATATGGGCCCACCGTGTCAAGTTTATGTTTCCACCATATTACTGTGAACTTCTTTTTTCTTTATATAAATAAAAATTTAAAAAAACTGTGGGCGGCAACTTGAAGCCAGTTGGGACTAGTTTTATTAAGGTATTTCTTGTTTTGTGTAAGCAACATTAATCAAAGTATTTGCTATTTAAGCAGCAAGTTAACACTTGCATTCGCTTGCTTAATTTTAAAGTTTGTATTTCACAAAGCTAAAAATTCATTAAAACTTTATCGTAAAGAGTTCGCTTTAGTTGCATAGTAATTTGTGAAAATGTTCTTAACAGTCTCATGCTAATTACTTTTGCGTTTTCATAAAACATTCAAGGAAATTTTTGAGAGATTTTAAACGTTTCAAGCGCGTTTTAATAAATCTCAACACGACATTTGCGGCACATTACGCAATGGTTTTATTTAAAAATGTTTACATTTAGATCAAGAGGGTACGAAGTTTCGAAGGTTTCTTAGTTAATAATAAATATCATTAAATTATTTATTATTAATACTCACCAGACCAAACAAGACCTGTGGTATGGTACTGTTTGACATAGGCCTGCAAATCCGATAAAAGCTGCACCCATGTACGACACCACTCTACGTGGGTCTTATCCTTCTCCTTCCAGTCCTTGAGAACGCGGTTCGTGTAAAACTGGCCAGCGTCATTCATCTCCTTGACGTATGGCGCCGGAGTGGGAGATATGGCGACCCATCCCAGTGCTGGTATACTTTCAGAAATTGCAGACAAATGGTTGAAGTAGGGAGACACCCTGTTCTTCTCGCGGAACTGTTGGATAGCGGAGATCTTCTCACTGGTTGGCGCTAATAGTTGCATCTCTTCTCCCTGGGAAGGTTTGCTCCGAGAGGCGGCGAGTTGAATGTAGCCATATTGGGCCCTGCAATTGTTATAGATTTCCAAGACTGCTCGACAATGCTTTACATTATTAGAGCATGTTGATTAATGAATAACATAGAATATAAAATATAACAAAAAAAACATGTTATTTTTTTTTGTTAACGAAATAAAAAATGCCTTCATTCATGTAAAGAGGTAAACATGATTGTAAATCTAAGATTGATGTTACAATAAATACTCACTGGAATGCCTCGTTGACGAGTTTTGCATGAGTGGCCACATCGCCGCCGATTTGTTTGGACAGCTCGAGGTATGTTCGCAGGGGTCCCTGTTTACAAAATTCACAGATTACTATTGCGTAATACTGATTTTGACGAACTTATTATCGTTGTATTTATTGTAAAATATGTATTGACATAAGACATTTTTATGAGTTTAGACAGTATAGACTGTCGAAGTTGTTGAAATTACTTCCCGAGTGCAGACTTTTGCATTTTTAAGGTTAGAATAACTTATATATTTTTAACAGCATCATCTGTTTTGTATAGAACGTGAACTAAGAAACAGTGCACATATTTTTAGCATGTTTTCTATTTCATTATATCAATCAAACATCTGTAGAAAAAAAACTGAATGCTTTAGTCACCACATCTCTTGTATAATCAGAGTAGTTATAATAAAGTATCTTACAAATTCACTCGAAAACCAATAATTGTTTTCTTGTGTGTAAAAATGCCTTCATTTGAATTAAACATGCATAATAATGTTATGTAAGAAAACAATAACAGTTTGAAAATGGTTTATATTGATACATTATAAAATAAATATTATATATAGGAATACTTAAATAAAATAAATATATTATAATGTCTAAACTTCAATTTGCCTATTTATTTGTTCGTTGTTGTCTAATATTTTTGCAAACATCTAAATCTTTAATAAAAAATTGCGCCGTGCTCTATTCGGTGTCGTTAAATTTTTGCCAGTTCTCATCCGTTCTACGCCCTTGATTTGAGAACTGGCAGTAAATGTAAAATTAGAAGCATTTAATATGTGTATATTTATTGAAGTTCATTGTGTTACCTAAATTAATAAAAGATTTTGATTTTGCATAATTACTAGAAAACGATATTTAATCCGAGGATAACGGGCGTTCTAATTAATTAAAGGGTTCATTTAAGATTCAAGATATAATTCATCGTCGAAGCTGTTTTCTGGACGAAGACGACGACGAGTTAGAAATAATTGAAGATCAACCCTTTCTTTCTTTCGAAATCGAATCAATTACATCTCCGGGAATAGTGGTAAAAGCTGAAATTAATACGCCCAACGAAGCAACATTTTTTAAACCAAACAAAGAATTTAAATTTTACGTGTAAACTTATGTATAGTCGATATCAACAAAATTCCTTTATTGGAAACAGAAACTCCCTTGAAATTTAGCTTCTCAGCCACAGATTTTCAAGATCAGCTCTCAGGGTTAATTTTAATTGTAGAGAGAGATAACTTATCCAGGTTATCCAAACAAATGCCCCTCTTTGTTGTCTATTATAATCAAATTTAGAACGCAGGTCATATCGCAGATATCGGCATTTGTTTACAAGAACAAAAGAGGAAATTGATATTTCAAACAACGGGCCACTCGTAGAGCCAATTGCCACTAGTAACAGCAGTTTTATTAGTCTCATTTTCCGTTATATCTTTCGAATTGCCTCTTAGGGGAGTTTATTATGTTTGATATTAGAAGTTACTTTATTATGTTAGCCTATATCACTATAGGTAGATATAGATAGACAAATATATGTCTTAAGTATTAAATCTAAATGTAGAATTGCATTGTTGTTTCTACTTAGGTAAATATAATATGGGCCCTATTAATTTTTCATACGCTGTCCACAATTGAACTAGCAAAACTAAAACTCGTATATTATGGCAAAATTGTTACTAATTTAAAACATTAACTTACCTTATATAAAATCTATGCGTATGATATACAGACATCTTTTACAATATTTCAAATAAAAGCATTAGGGATGAGTTTATACTTATTAAACGAGTCTCATTTCCATACCTCGAGGTGATGATTTAATAATAATATTATGTGGCGTTACAACCCTATATGAGTCTTGACCTGTTTGCATCCGCTTTTTTTATTACTAAAAGCTTGCCAACGCTCGGCACTCTGTTACAAAGGTAAAAGAATCACAAAACTTCATAGACATGTAGATGAGAAGCCTTCAGTCTGACACAAAAATAATCGACTACCATGTTGTACCCAACAGGCCAATACTGCTCGCGAGATTAATTTTTACATGATAAAAATGTATAAAGTACTACACACCTGCAGTATGTCTTGATAACCGTTGATACTCATATTGTCCGTTGGGATCAGGACTTGCGGTGGTGTGACTAAGCACACGGGCGAGACTTGAGACTTGGGACTTGGTATTGGATCCCTGAAGCAGGGCAGGCGTTCCAGACGTAACGTTACACGCTCCAACCGGTCAATAAGAGCTTCAAGATCCGCCGCTGGGTTTTGAGTCTCTGATGCCTCGGTGCCTGGAATATATGTATGTTAAGACTTTTATCAACAGACGTACATTATTCGTTTGTGAGAACTTTGAGTAATTAAGTATTAAAAAGGAAATAGAATTTGCCGTGCCAAAACGCTTTAAACTTTACAAATATTTATGTTTATATAACGTTATGAACATTAGCATGTTTTACACCTTTTATTGTTGTTGTGAGGTGATTATGTCGTACAGTGACACTCTAGTACAATCGTTCTTCGCTGATAATTTCCCCGGAGAATATTATTGTGTAAGTATTAATATACATACATACTATAATCATCGGACTATATAATTGGCTTACTGTATCTTCCTAAACATATAATGAACAATAAATAATATAAAATTATACTTTATCGCAATATATGGAGTTCAACGGCTCGTCGTTATTATCTTGTGAATTTAAGTCAATATTTTACAAAAATTTATTAAAAATATAAAATTAAGAACCAACCCAATTTCAAGAAGTGACATTTTTCATTAGTGAGGTCGCGTTTTATGAAATTAAATTATGAAAACCCTCAAAATGAAAAAATATTTTCCTTTTACATCGTCCTCGCTTCCAATTTAACCTGCGTACTAGAATCATTAAAACCCCAGCGTATTTTCAATAAAACACTTAAACAATTAAGGTATATATATGAAAATGTATCGAACAGAATTCTTTTAAAATATACTGTTCAACTTGAATATTTGAATTTTAGTACGTTTAAAAATACATAAGTTTAAGTAAATAAGTAATTAGTATAATTAAAACCACACAGCCAGTACCATTTTCTTTTTCTGGCGTCTGTTTGTGTACATTATTTACCGCGTCCTCCACGCTTTGAGTTGAATTCTTCTCCCGTTTCTCGAAGAGCTTAATTAAACTTCTCATGTCTTTATTCCCCCGCTCCATATTTCACAATCACTAACTTTTAAAGATACTTTTGAAATAAAAATTCCATTCCAAAGGTAAGCTCGCTTCGTCGAGCACTATCAAATGACTACGATACATGCGATAATGGCTTACATAGAATTACAAAAGTGATGATAAAGTAATCAGAAACATGATACTATTTCAGGTAAATGCGATCGAGATTATAAGAATTTTATAGAAAAAACAAACTTTATTGTTCTAAAACAAAAATAAAAATGTATGCACGCACTTTAAGTAATGTTACTTTGGCGTTTTGACAAATATTGAACGCAATGTTTTCGCGATTCCTTATAAATATAGATGAACCAAATGCCATTGTCTACCCATCATTACAAGGAGTCGATGACACAATAATAGTTAGTTCAGTACCAAATACTTAGCGGAAACTAGTAACGTGGATAGATTTTTTAAATCTTAAATACAGACCTAAAATAAGTCTGTTTATTGAAGTGAAACTTCTTTAGGTACATAAAGGTAATTTTTTTACAGATGAAACGCAATAATAATATTAGCATCACGAAGATGTGCAGCGTTTTTGTCGAAGAAAAGGGAGAGACCGATTGAGAGAGAGTGAGAAAAGGCGAAAGTAGCGATAACGGCAAATAGGATAGGAAAACTATGGAGCGAGAGTGCAAGCAAGTGAGAAATATCGAGAGAGAGTGAGACAGAGCGAACTTCGCATCATGCACAGTGCCATGGAGCGAGAGCTGGGAGAGAGGTGATATGAGAAAGATCGGGAGAGAGAGACTAAGGGAGATCGTGAAATGCTATTGGTTGATGTATTCGTTTAGTAGATACATAATATGAGAACTTTCGATTGCAAATCTGTCGCATAACGTCTAGTGCAGTAAATGCAGTTTTTTTATTTATTTACATTATCATTAGCACGTAAACAGTGTGTAAATAGATGTGTGAATATAGATATAAACATACAAAGAATGTTAATATGAAACATACAAGCATATCATCTATTGGGTCTTTTACTTTAGTCATAATTAATTTACTTTACACTTCTGACATTTGTACATACTTTGTTCACAGAGAACAACTAAATTCAGATACAGAGGCGAAGATATCTACACTAAACGTTTTAATAGACTCACAATAAGGAGGCATTTTGATTTAATATTTTTTCTAAAAACTTTAAATGCAAACAACACGCTCGTTTTCCTATTAATTATAATGGGTAATCTAATTATGGCCAAAACCCCGAAGAAACTCTTACACATATATACGTTACACTGCCAAGGACATTTATAATGTCTAAATTTCTTACGTCATCTGTTCCAGATGACTAAACGCTACCAAGCACATGCGGAATATTGTCTTGAAGATCAACTGTTTATTCCTCTTATAAAAGAGCACCAAGGACTAATATATACACAATATTAAAAGTAGACTGTGATCATATTTTCTATGGAAAATCATAATACAATACCAAATAACAGGAGATCATTAGAAATGCAATACTATTCGCTATCAAGATACATTTGTTCTCAATACAATAACCACAAACGGTAATACGAATACCACAAACCAGCATTCTATTCTGAAATCTACGAGAACTAATTTGAAAGTAAGTGATCTGTTTAAATACAGGCTAATGACCAACTTTGGACGATTAAGTTAATGAGCTAATTATTGGCAATTGCAAGTGATGTAAATGCTAATTTACTAAGTACTATCTAAATTTTGATAACAAATTATAAAATGTATTAACAAATTAACTACTAGGTACTTTTAATAGGCAGGCGAAGCGTTAAAAACTTGGTCGCCATGTTTAGTTTCACATGATCAAGAGTCGTCCATAATAGGAAGGTAACAATGTTACTTCGATATAAGGTATGAAATGCTATGTATGTCACACGAATCATGCTCCTATTATACCCAATTAGAGTTCTGAGAGGCTGTTACAAATAGGTGAACCCGCAATAATTTCATAAATATACTAGATAGGCACTATAGTGGCATGTGATCCTAACAGTTTTATGTATTCATTTTTAGAATCATTCAAAATACTTACAAAATATTTTCCGTTAGCTCTACACTCGAGATTACGAGAGGTGTTGGAAGAACAACTTTCCAGTAATAATCTTCGTTCTAAATTTAAAACATAATGTATTAGATGGGAGATTTGCCAGCCAGGTCAGAACATTGAAATAGAAACAAAAATAGATTTTCATAAAACCTAACTAGTCTTTAAAAATAACAAAAATCCAAATATTATTTAAATTATATTTTATACAGACACCCATCATCAAGCGTAACAAAAACAATCGAAGGTTACAGAGTTTTTAAAACTCAGATTTTCTTAAGAATATTGTTTATAAATTGATGCTACTATTTCAAAAAATTAAATTAAATAACGCCTAAATATTTTTTTTTTTTTAACTTTTAAAGGTGATAACGATAATTCTGTATTTAATGAACCGTGATACATTGCATCCTGTACTGCCAAACGCATTGTACAAAATCGCAAATATATATAAGATAAGATAAAAAATATCATCAAATGACACCAGATAAACGGTGAGTTAAAATATATGTATTGAATATTATTTATGCTTAATTCAAACGTATTTCTTTCTGTAAATAATCCTGATAATTTCACAAAACTTGTACTACCAAAAATAGAAACAGAATACATGTTTTTCAAAAGGATAACGGTTTTCAATGAAGGAAACATACATTAAAAACACGTTTTATTAAGCCCAATAAAGTTTATGTGACTGGCCCAACTCTGCTTTTCATTTTTACCATACAAAGTATACATTTAGTAAGTTATTACTTTATTGTAACTAGAATAATAGTATAGTTTACTCTCTAGTCACTCTGGTTGGCTCTTAGCGATTCATTTAAAACAATATAAACGAGACTTACCGGTGAACAATACAGTTATTAATCTTAAGAACAATCCACAAAATTCACTAAATCACCAAACCGTTATGGTTTCATGCACTGATAAAATGAGCACATAAGCGTATAATCATGCGCTTGTGCCGGCTACCACTGGCAATGTCCGTGGACGGATGTAACTCTGACTCAAACCGACCGGCTGTTGAGGCAAACACGTCTCGAATCCAAACAGTATACGCTATACTGTAAGTACACAAATGACTCATTCCTGTTATCATTTGTAATGACGCAGAACTTGTATTACATTATTTTTGGACTTTAAATTAGCTAACTATTTAGGGGCGTGGCACTATTTTATTCAGAAATTGATAATAATCGTTACTAATGTTTAGCAGTGTAAGTCTAGTAGCGGGAATTTTAGACATTGGGTACCGTGCATCCGGCTTTGAATTAATGGATTTTTCTAACTTGGGCGAATAATTAGTGAGAAAACATTTTCTAAGACACTACTAAACTGCAGATAAAGTAATATAAAATAATAACTTATTAATAATTTAGAGTTTTTAAATGGTTTTAAAAACGCGAAATAAATGTCGACTTAGCCTCAAACAAAATTATTTATATTTCAATAATGTTTTTTTAATAATACATACAATATTGAAACAATACATATGTCTAAAAGCAATGAAAATTATTCAATGAATATTTTGTTGCGTTCATACCTGAATCCGCAACAACTGGACCTAAAGGATCGAATCTTACTCGGTGTTCAACGGCAGCTCTTGCAGCACACACTAAATCGGAGAAGAAGCGATGCCTTCGTAGTGCCAATTCATCACGACCAACAGGAGTAGCCGGAGGCTCTCTTGGCCCTTCCATATCAGTGGAGAGGGATACATCCCTTTCAAATACATCGTCATCGCAATCGGAGTCATCTTTTGGTGTATAACGATGATCTACAAATTCACTACTGCTTGTAGTAGATTTTAAAATGCCTGACGATTTGCGCCTTGTTGGACGAACATCGACGTTTGTTCTGGCTAGTTCCCGCTCTAAATTAGTTAGTTCTTCAAGAGTGGTAACATTCCGGCTGCAGTCGACAGAAAACCTTTTGAAATCAAGACGAGCGGTTTTTTTATAGTCAACAGAAAACCGTTTTTTAATAACGTCAGGTTTTGAAAAAACGTCATCGACATTATCTTCATCCTCTTCTACAGAAGCAGCTTTGTCACTACCGCTGGGGTCCTTTTCAGTCTCCATCACAGTCGAATCTGGCAAGTTCTCGGTATATGTTTCAATTTCGTCAATTTTTGGCTTTTCTACAGCGAATTCTTTAGGTGTATTTGATGAACATTCAATAGTCTTTATTTCATGGATAATCTCGGATTTTTCTTGGGCACATAGATCTTTTTCTGATTTTTCGATAGATTCCTCTGGGTTTACGCTGTTAATAGAGTCCATATTATCAGATTTTGTTTTGTTTTTATTATTCCTCTTATTTGGCCGTGCACAACAACTTTTAAACATAATTATACACTCAAGTTACTAACAAAAACCATAGGTATCTCATGAACAATGCATAAACTAGTCAAAGAGCCAACATCAATATAAGAAACATTCATAAATACTATTATTAAACATTTTTTAATTAAATAATTTGTTTTATTTCAGCATAGGTGTCGTTCAGTTATAAGATGTAAAGTCAAATAGGTCGGCGGCCGGCCGGACGCACGGCGGCGGGCGACTGACAGTCTGACGCAGGGCGAATGCGCCGCCCGCCTAGCGCATCCTGCCACCCTCGATCCGCAGAGCTCTCGAAAGCCCACGAATCTTTGTGTACACACGCTGCATATTTTAGGCCGTAGAGTATTATTGAGGCCACGCTTGTTTCTTTTTGAAGTAAAAATTAAGTGATTAGTTTTGGTACCATCTCAATGTTTAAATATTTAAAATAAGTAAATTTTTATAAAATTTATTCGTACATTATATTTATAGTTTATCTTAATTTATTTTGTAGATAATAGATAGTATTTCATGCAAATCACATATAATGAACATCTCTAAGTTTTCTTATTTATATGTATAAGGATTTAAAAATAAACTTTACTTAGATTTATTTGTATAAATAAAATAAACTGTAATAAATATTGTCCATATACACAACCAATTAATTATACAATTGCTGCATATGATTTGATTATGACCAAACAGCTCATATTGGTTTGAAAGTAACATAGCATAGTTCTGTATCATCTTGCTACTTGCAAAGCAATAATAAATACATAGTTTGTTTCAGGTATAGTTAAGATTTTATAAAGTTTCTGTAAAATCTGATTTCAACAAAAAAAATCTATCAAAATGCAAATAATATATCTGATTATGAAAAGGTAAAGAAATATGGGCAGAACCTATACATTACGGTATGTTTGTTAGGGTACATTATGGTCAAAATGGTAGTAAGGCCGAGGACCACACACCAAAATTAAGCACTTGTACATTTTTTACAAGATTACAATCTGGGAAAGTGTTCTGGTAGAGAACTTTTAAAAGACCATCACCCCTTTTTGAAAGCTAAATAACAAATCACAAATTATAATCAAGTTGTTATAAACTTATTTTTCTTCCTTTTTTAAATTATGTTTAGTCATCATACAAAGCAAAAGACACTTCAATTATATGCATCACAGCAACTGCTGTATCTAACATACTTATTACTCTTTTCAAAACCAAACCTGGTTGTGTAACTCATGTTGTTGCTCCTTTAATATAGTTAATACATGGTTAATTTGCATGGTAGTTCAAGGTGTCTCTTTCTTAAAAAATCTTTGTTAAATTATCTAGATTTCAAAGATTTATGTTGTATGTATTATATTATAGCCAGTCATCAGTAAATTATATACTATTTTATTACCAAAATATAAAAATAAATTAAATAATTTGTTTAACAATTGAGAGCTTAACAAACAATACAGTGTGTTTGAGCCACACAATCTACAATAGTTAACAGGAAAATAGATAAAATAAAGAAATAACTTTAGTTACAAACTTAATATCGAATTTCTTACCAAACTGATTTTATATTTGTTACATTGAAGTCAATTCTATTTCCTATTTATAAATTATGGAAAATTGAGATTATATTAATATTCTTAAGTTATTTTGTATCTGACATCTATTTTCTTTGGTTTTGTTTGACTTCATAATTGATTTTTGTAAAGTATCTATGTATTCTAAGTTCTAGAATAACTTTTAAATAAACAATTGGCTGAAGCTTAATAACAAACAGTAACTTAAAATTAGAAGAAATGCTGCTCTTACAACCATGACTTTTCTTGCAGCTTGTTAACCAGAGACATTTTATAATTTCGAAATATGGTAATATTAAACAAAATATATGTTTAATTTACATAGATGTGCACTTATTATCAATAAAACATTACTTGTAAAGAAAGTACTAAGCCAAAAAAGTGCATACATAATTTATTCTAAATTGGATTATTCTGTGACTGTTTCTTTACAGTTAAGGGATTAGTAAATAAATGTTAATTAGTAGACAATACAATTTTAATTACACAGACTCTTATATCAAACATAACGAATTTAGTTGTTTAAAGCACTTTTATGATGAGCTTTTTATTAAAAAGGCTATGCTCTATGTATTTCATAGAAGGCCCTTTGGAATAAAACAGTACCTACTTATTATTTTCTATTAGATGGAAGACGCCGTGGTAGCGTAGTAGTCAAATATCTAAATACAGCTTACGTGCCTAATTAGTCATAATGATTGTACAAGATAATATAATATTAGTACCTATTTAGAAAACATAATTTTAAAGTGAATAATCGAGCGGGCGTCATTAGTCTTAGAAAATCTAATGTATTATTTTGATAAGATGATAATAATAATCACTCACCAAAGAAAAGCTGCCCCGTGAGACGATGGTAATAAAGTTGCTGAAGCTGAATTTAATATTTAACTGTTACAAAATTGTAAAAATCAGTCTTGTATGATTTAGTTATTACTACTGCTAGGTTATTTCCCCATCAATGTCAAATCGCCGATGTTTGTATGTCAAACATATAATATAAATAACAACTGTCTAGTGTCTGACGCAATGTGACATGTTAATAGAAGTTTTGACTGTGGCTATGGTCGAAATACATGTTACCAAAGACAACCGAAGTAATTTTACATAAAGCAACTTTAATTGTTTGTGATGTCTCGCACGACAATTCTCAATAGCATAGACAACGAAATATACTTTAAATTATGCTGTAGACTGTAGTGAAGGATTACGTTTTTATTATAATATCTGAAACATACCTATAACGTTTTAAAATATTAATAAATAAATAGGTAACAATTTTAGTATTTTCCAACTTGTCAATTGTTGAGATATAGGTAGTATTTTTGGCTAGATTATATAGATAATTTTAAATGATTAAACCTACTGTTTTATCAAAAGATTCGACTGATTGTAGTAAATGTTCTTATATTATTATAAAATTATTATATTTGTATCAATAAAAAGTCATAGACAATTAAAATAAAAAATTGATTACAATAAAACAATTTATTATGTAATATACATCACCACATTATAGAAGCAAAAGCCAAAAATTTGTCAAATACTAAAACAATCACAAAATATGTGCTGAACTGCTGCATTTGAAGGCACCAATATATTGCTCTTTCTAGTGATTGTGTGACTTATGTAATACTGCCTTAAAACTAATCTATCTTAATAATTTGTCGGTGTAAAACAGGCAGATAAAACTCTTTAGATAATTAACATCTCAATAAATATTAAACAACCAGTAAGTATAACAAGAACTATATCTATCTTTTTCATAAACATGCAATACTAGTAACTTTTTTGTCTTATTCATTTACTTTTGGAGGTGGTCACTAAATGCACTCAGGTATTTGAGCATTATATTTATGAATAAGAGTTAGGTAGTATGTTTATGAATAAGAGTTTATACATACATAAATTGTATAAAATATTTTCCGATATCTACAGAGCTCACATATTTTTGGAAGCCATTAAGATTATATCATAAAAAAATTAAAACTCTTAGCAAAGTTTTAACTAAAAGAATTAAAGCAGTTTGGTATAAAAAATTCAAGCATTAACAAATTCTAAATCTAAAATTAAGATAAATATTTTTGAATCCCAAAAAAAACTTGATCATATATCTACACTTAGACTAATAATCGATGAATAGAAAACTATAGGAAAATATTATAAAATCCATACCAGTATAATTAAAAAGTACTTTCCTTTTATATATAATACAAGTAACCATAATTTCTACATACTACAGAAAACTTTATTCTTCAGAGTCATCTATCTATATATTATACAAAATAAAATATAAATTGTTATAAACAAAATTATATTACATTCTGCTATATACATAGAAGTCATTAAAATAATAAATCATCACTACCAATTACAATTACTAACATTTAAAATACATTTATGAAGCACTAAAATACACCTTTTCTTATACATTATCTTATTAGGGAAAAACTCACTACAACTTTTTCCTTGTAGTTATTTTTTAGAACAAAATTAATAACAATGTTAATTTTGATCTAAAAAATAACAACAAGGAAAAAGCTAGTATTCATGAAGAAAAGGGCTGAGACTTAGATATTTTTCATGAATACTCCACACTTTAAACTAAACAATTAATGCCTGTCGCATACAGACAGATCTTTGCAAGAATGTTAGAAGAAAGACAAAATTGGGGTACATGGCAAAAAAATACTCCTCAGAGACAGAAAGAAAACCAGGGAGAATATAAGTATATAGTAAAGATTAGCCGTCTCAAGGAGATGCTTAGATATTCATGCCCCATTTTGATTGTCCTTGTCTTGTCTAAAAAAGTCACATAATTTCTTTGACACTCAAGCAAAATGCCACCGTTTTGGTATCTGAATGAATCGGTTATGCTTTACAATGATACATTTTTAGCACTTGTAAAAACATTTGTGGGGGGGGGGGAAGGTAATAAATGTAGTAAATATTTTATATTAGTAGTCGTAATCGTTATAAGTTTGTTCACAATTTGTGCGCGTACACAATTTAGAGACAATACATGAATAAACATTTATACTTTGAAGAGTAAAAATATTGTTTATTTGCGAATACTTATTATTCTTATTTGGTTAACCAGCATATACCTAAATACCGTAATGGCTACGAGTCGTTTTACAAAAAAGCTTTTTTTGCTACATCAATTATATACCCTCCACATTAGCTATGTAACATTTATATGGCATATCAAATTATATGTTTTGATTGAAAATAGATTTTTATCGTCTATCTCTACCTTAAATGCAGTGTTTAGTTTCACAGGTCCCTAATCATTATAATTAATTAAAAATGTACATGATTTTCAATTTTATTTACAAATTAAAACCAATATAAATTTGATCGAAATCACCAAAAAATATTTGTTTCTTATTTAATACAGTAAAATAATGAAATTGATTCAAAAATATTTTTTCTAATAATGTGACAGTTTATAACTGACATTGTCACAAATTGACTATGCCATCATTAAACTGTCAACCGGGGATTTTAAATGTCAGTTAGGTACAGTAAACATGCATTAACATGTTATAACGGTCATCTGTAAGTTTTATATATTAACCAAGCCTATACACGCTTAGTTAGTAGATGAAATATCTACTAATAATTTTAAATTTTAAAAAGTTAACGTTTACGTGTTTTATTCCGGTTAAATTCCGTTTTGGATTTACTTCAAGATAATTCACCGATCGGCGCGTTTTGTAGCCACAAGTCGTGAATAAAACTGTAGAGGTCATCGCTAACTGCGACCTGAAAATAATAAATTCTCTAATAAATATTAATACATCATACATTGAAACATTAATTTTACAGACAATATAAGTACTTGGTTTTGGCCTTATATTTTTTGTGGTGTGGTTATTTTTCTTAACTAGACCTTAATACCATAGAGGCCGTTAAAGTAGTACGTAAGCTGATTTACAGCATTTTATTCGCCGCCCCTGCTCAAGTAAGCAAAACTCTCAAATAATGGACATAAACGTATGTTAACGTTTTGTAGGAATCCTCGACAATGCGTTTTGTTATCAAGCATAGACAATGTGTGTGTAATTTGTGTGAAAAAGTAAGTAATTACTGTTGACGTAATCACGAATTAGGAAAATCAAAGACCCCCTGGCGTCTATAGTGTTTACGTAATACTTGAACCCATACGCCGCCGATTTTAGGTATTGAAACGGCAGCGAGGCCAAGGAACACAAGGGAATACGGAATAGGCACCGTCCACACTCACGGCTTTGCGTCGTGGACAGTGTGGATGATGTTTACTAGATAGGGTATGAGGGAATACTAAGTTCTATAATCATTAAATTTATTTTTTATAAAAGCTAATTTATTGATACTTTTGTTAGAAATAAATACCTTATATGGTGTAGGATTCAAATTTCTCTTGATATCCTGACGTAGAGTTCTTAGCGAGGCCTGAACTCTTTCACGAACTTCGGACAACGGCTTTGGTGCGGTGCTGATCTGTCCGTCTTTCCAGTATATCTGAATTATTTTAAATACAATCAAAATTGTATCCATAAAGGTACATTTATGAATGTCCAGGCTGCCAAATCAAGTATGTGTGAGAGGAATTGGCAAGAACGTCGTTATTTTGATCGCCAACCTGAGTTTACCTAACAGAAATTTTTTATTTCACGCCACTATCCATAACATTGACAGGTTCAAAGAAAACCATGTAATATATAAATTAATACATACAATGTGTGACTCATTCCTTATAAAAATAATCAATTGCAACTTTCACACATCTATCTCTCATGATCACAGCGTAAACACAATTTGATAGAATAAGACAAAATAATACAATAGTGAAAGGAAGACACTACGTAAGTGTTAATGTATAACGCCAATGTATTCATTCATATATGTATACGTAACTTTAATTTTGATAGTTAGTATCAGACGTAAAATAATTTAATGAATTGGACAAATAATTATATAGTTTTTGGTTTTGGTCTTTTAATAATAATAAATCGTTTATTTGCCAAGATAGAAAACAATTAGATCGATCAACAATCCGCACAATCAGCCATTTAGAAAAAGGCATGCAAATGTTATTAATTTTTACAATATGGTATAATAAGAATATTAACACAATGTCACAATAATAAGTTAATTATAATTTATAATTGGTGTCAAAATGATGGTCTAAATTAAACTTGCCTTTAAAAATTTAATCACCTTCCCCTTGAAATAATTATCACCTTCCCCTTGAAATAATTACATGGCAGTGATCTATAACTTCTAGGAAGGTGATTAAACAACTTACATAGATAATAAATAGTCTTAAGCGGAGCGGGCATTACTATCAGACTGAACCTTATAGGAACGTCAAACTGAAAATAAAAAAAATAAGTATTTTTACAATTCCTTTACCTTATAAAGATGTTCGACTTTGCTGGGTATAACGTAAGCCCTCTTGGATTCTTGGAAGGGATGACGACAGAGTACTTTCTGCCCGACCTCAGGCGCCGCTTCCGACGAACGTTGCAATAGATCTATCAGCGCGTGACCATCCGCGCCGAATAATCTATACGCCTGGAAATATCAAGTATATACATTAACTATCCTTGTAGAATTATCAGGCAAGTGGACCCATTTTTCTTCAGTGCCAATAGATGATCTTGAAAATAAAGCAGAGGTAGAGTGGAATGCATGATGCGCCAAGGCCGATCTTCTCACTGGCCTTATTACTTAAAATTAACCTTATTGCAATTACTGCAGGAATATACAAAAATATTGCATTTATTTCTAGAAACACTGCGTATAAATGGAGCTGTTATAACTGTGAACAGCTTTCCAGCCAGTGGACTGTGAAATGTGTTTAAAATTATATGTAACATGTGTACATTTCAGGAGTATCTGTATGGTATTTGTAGTTTATGTATTAGCAATAAATATATGAGAGAATGAAACCTAAGGACCTAACGCATACCTAAGCCCTACAGATACTCTGTACATATAGGTATACCGTAGCACTTAAATAGTGAATATATATAAATGTAAGAATAAGCACCAAGAGACATAAGACTAAGCACTAATAGACAGAGCACTGCGGTTGGATCAAAGATTAAGGAATTATCTTAAATCTATCGGGCATTCTCACTAATTAACTCGACAATTAAGGGCTTGAAGACTTTTTATTTTAAAGTGTACCACATCATACATAGTACTAAATCTACGGTAATAATATGTAACAAATAATTTCATCTAAAATGTATTAAAATTAAGGTAAAATTAAATTAAAGAAAAAAATTACAATTAAAATATACACTATTTAAGAAAATACCGGAAAGATTTGTTTTGTTTATGTCTACAATTATGTTTCTGTAACTTATAATCATTAGTCCAAAATTCAAAAAGTTATAACTAAAACAGTGAAAAATTTCCTTTTCCGCTTTATAACCTTTTCTTCTGACTTTATCAAAATTCTGTATATATTTTTTTTAATTTGAAACGCTGTTACAGCGCTCCAAATTTACCCGGGTTCAAGCTTCACTTAAAAAAAATACCAGCAAAGTCTTCGCCATATTCAAACCTTATTTATTTTAATAAAACCTTGTTTTAATGTTGGTGGTGTATACCTATTCACACACACACAATATTATTCCAGTGTGCTGTTGGTGTATCGCGCACTTTCAGCGATTAATATCAACCACGTGACCCGTGTCAGCAGTTCGTCAACGTTCAAATACCACATATTTAAAATAACTCGTGTGAGCTGTCGGTGTATCGCATCTTCAGGTATTAGTGTGGAACATCCACGTGAGTAGCGTCAGCAGTTCGCCAATGTTCAAGTGACATCTGATTAAGCAAAAATCAGTGGCGTTATAAAACATTTAAAATTCCTCCTGCGTATGCGACAAGATACTCAAAATTGTTCAGTGTACCTCGTACGAAGTCGAATTACCTGCGTAATTCTCCAATGTTTAGGGTTTTGTCGAACTATCACAACCATTTTCAAGACATTGCCTGGAGAAGCGGGAAGACTCCGATTTTTTTAAGTAGTAGTTTTTTTTTTTAATTAATAAATTCTTAGTATTATTTGTTGCTTCTTTTTAATTTTGCAGTTTTTAGTTTTATTCTTTTGTTTTTCTTTTAAATGACACTTTGTCTTTTTATGCTTTGGCTTTGTGTATTGTATTTGTGTTTTGTATAATAATATATGTTAAGTAGCTGTTGGATTACTTATTATTAAATAAATAAATAAACATTTCATCTGGGCCTCAGATTTGTATATCTGTTTCGTGGTTATTTATTTTCCTTGATCGACTGCTACTTAGCGTTGTACCTGACATTTGCAGCACTTTTTCAGTTTAAGGCATGCTTGTGTCCTCAAGATTTCCTGCACTGTACGAACGTGTATTGTCTACTTTTATGTTTAATGCTCACATAGATTAGAAGTCTAGTAGATAAAAGTTGTAGGGATTGATAATACAAAAAACCACAACAAAACAGTCAGCGTTAGTATATATCTAACTTTTTTGTTTGTTTTTATGTTTATAACCTATATATATACGGCATAGGGTCGCACGTTCAAAGCCGGGGCTAATACAATATAATTTATATATTGAATTTATAAGCGATTATGTCAGACCTTTATCAAATCAAAAACAAAAAAAATAGCTCTACCCTTCGGTTAAAGCAAAGTTGAATTGGTTCAACCTCAGCTTACCCGAAGTGAAAATATTTCGAGCGACTATAAACGGACCGTGCTTGAGAAGAAAAAAACATTTTCTGTTGTTCACATTGAACTATAGCTTTAGGTTTTTTAACCTCGTTTGGAGTAGTTTAAGTTTTGCAGCGCACCTCCACTATGTGGAACCAGCTGCCCACTGAAGTGAAAGAAGTATTGCCGAACCAATTGGCTTAGGATGCAAAAGAGCGTACCAGTTTTTATAGGGCTATCAAAAAACTTGCGAGCCTTCTTCTAATGTGTGTCCACTGGCGGCGGTATCACTTAAGCCTCATTTGAGTTTCTTAATTAATATATTTTATGAGAATTAATTGTTCATTAATAGGGCTCAAATGGGAAAGGTTCATAACATTGATATCAAATAGTTTCTTAATTCTTGCCGTTTATCAAGAATACTTTGATGCATAATTATACAAATTATTATTATACATATTGACAAAGATAAGATAAAATAATGTAAATATACATAAAATATTTCCGCTTAGCACAATCTTAAGCACAGGTCATAAATAAAAACAAATAAGAAAAACCTTACCGTAAGATTTTATAACTCGTGTTTAAAATTTTCTAACCATTTTAATAAATTCTAACGGATATAACAATAAATTTAATGAATTACATCGAATAAGAAAAAGAATATTTAGGCTAAGTACATAAAAGTAAAGAATTGTTTCATCACAAGATGGCGTTGAAAGTAACTTAAAACGCGATAAGGTTTTACGTCACATTTAGTATAATTCATATAATTGCAATACAACATTGACGTTTAAAGGTCCTGCGTTCGAATCTTAGAAATTTTTGATAGTGATTAACACTTGGATGTGCGCGTCACTTTGATATTTATAATATGTATATAGTATACACACTACATTTAAATTAGCATCAAGAGTTCAATAAATTTCTATTTAATACATTATTGATTGATTATACAATACAATTTACAAGTATTAAACACTTGTAAATTGTATTGTATTGTACATACAAATGTAATGACAATTGGCAGGTGTCAATTGTCATTGGTGTCGCGCACATCCAATTATCAACTACCAACTATTGACTATTGAGTCATTTGCCTCATCACCGTAACTCGTCAAGATTCGAAATTCATATTTATTCATATAGTAGTTGGTAAAGCTTCTTTTTTTAATATATATATATTTAGGCAATAGTTTTAAGTTTAACCCAGTGTCATAAATCGTCATTTCAAGTGCAATCATGGTCATTGAGACCACCTTTAAAATAAACAAGTTCTATTTAAAGGTATAATACTCGCATAAGATGATAATTAAGTATTCTTACCTCTTTGTGACCGGGAATTGTTACTTTTCCGACATCTTGGCTGAGCTTGATGCGTGGCTGACCATTTATTTCTACCAACTTGTAGACACATCCCAAGGCTGGCTGACGCTGGCATGTAACTGATAAATTATTATTATTTATTATGTATTTTAAAATTAAAAAATACTTAACGTTACATGTACGTACGTATACTTTTATATATGTTAATTAAATGAAAAACTATAGATTTGCCGAGATACCCGGATACCCGGACATTTGATGCAGACACATTTTTTAAGGCGTATTAATTACATTTTTGGCGGGAATCGCTCGCTGGTAATACCCATTTCACCGCAAATATAAAGCGTAATTAAACAATCATATTTAATATATTTTGTAGGAAATTAATTGCTGCTAAAATAAGGAAGGAAGCATTTATAATCCTATATTGTATATACATTTTAGGTAAAGTAATGATTTTTATATTTGTCATGAACTGTTGTATATTTAAATAAATTAAATTTTCATTCTTCTATCTATGACGTTCTATAAAAACACATTGAAAAATTACAACAAATCTCTCTTAAACAACAACTTTATTTTCAAAATTATGGGGAGTCGTGTTCCATCTTTAATATTAGCACCATAAAGACGTCAATTACAATTACATTAACTTCCTATACGACTTAAAATAAAAATAAATCAGTGGCGCTACAACCTCTTTTCGTCTTGGCCTCAGATTTCTGAATCTATTTCATGATCATTTTAATCTAATAGGTAAATAGGTGATCAGCCTTTTGGGTCTAAGTCATGTCTGTTTCCTCACGATGTTTTCCTTCGCCGTTCGAGCAAATGTTAAATGCGCACATAGAAAGTAAGTCCATTGGTGCACAGCCGGGGTACGAACCTACGACCTCAGGTATGAGAGTCGCACGGCCAACACTGCTATACTTACTCAATAATTTCGATTCGATTATCCTCAATTGCTACGCTAAATAGCCTTTAATACTCCCCCAACAATTTGTTCAAGTCATTTGCCTAGCTGTTTGATCAACTGGCTGAACATCGTTTAGGCCGCTAGTTAAATCGCGCCTTTTTGTTAAAAGGCTAGGCTGTTAATTGAACTGCTAATTAATCTAGTTGGCTGCGACAGCTCCACGAAACTTAATCGGCTACCAGCACAATACAACATTTTTTCCACTACATATCTTGAATCCACTTTTATTTTCTCACACTACTATTAAGTACTATAATATATTCAAATTGTTTTTATTTACTATATTATTATATAGTTACGTTATCTGTAATCCTAAATAAAAAGTAAAAATGTCCATTTACAAGTGAAAATATAAAAAAAAACATACAGACCTAAATGTGTTCCGATGCCAAAACAGTCAATTGCATGACCTTGCTCATGAAGACTCAATATGGTGTCTTCATTTATATCGTTTGAGGCGACGATAGTCAGCTTAGCGAACCAGGGCAGGGCGAAAGTGTCAGCTATTTTCTTGAAGGTATCTCTCGCTAATACTGAGAGGTAAGCCAAATCGCCACTGTCGATTCGTATCCCAACAGCTGTATATCCACACTCGTGTAATGCCAATGCAACAGCGCAAAAGTTCAGTAAACCGCTCCTATTAAAAAATATTATTTAAAGCTAAATTTCAATTTGGTGTATAAGTCATTATTATTTCCGAACCAATTCGACTCGAGGCTCGAGACTCGAGGGTCCTAGCAACACGCGCTAATTAAACTAATAATTTTAACAGTTTTCTCCCAAAATACATTTCTAAAGCACAGTGACTGTCACAATTTGAACACAAGAAGTAGGAACAGACTTTCTTATTCAGCTTTCAGACTCCATAAAACTGCTCACAAATTTATGGGAAAATGTATATATATTATAACAAAATTCCAGATAAAACCAATCTTCAGTTAACTAAGTATAAACTTTACATCGAGGAAACCCTAATGAAAAAAGCATATTACAAAGTTCAATAATACATGGATGATAACAAGGTGTTGCTCACTTGTTATCTAATGCCGCTATGAGATGGCGTTTATTTCACATACACAAATTGTACCAATGAATCAATGACTTTTGAAAAATTTGAATTAGTGTATTCGTTTTTTTGAGGGAATAGATTTTTCTTAATTGATACTACTGATCTTTCTTTACAAACACGGTTGAAAATGTATATGGGATGGAGTAATCTTTTAATTCTTTTAAAACACCGGCAACGCACCCACTAAAATGAGTGTCTATGGGTTGGGAATGCGTTGTATTATATAAAAATAAACATAAATTATATATAATAATCGTAAAAGTGCTTGGAAAAAGGTGACAATAACCGTGCAATGAATATGCATTTGTGGCATAAAAGTTGAAAAAACGTCCTTGTATATAATTAGTTTTATAAAAAAGTAATGATAACGTGTAACTGGTGAAATTTTGAGGCAATGATAAGAGACTTGTACAATGAATAAGCAATTATCGTACTATATTGAAATTTACTCGATATTGAAATAAAAAATATAAATAAGTATGTAATAATGAAATCATTATGATCTGTTTTCGTTCACATATTTAAAATGCAATATTTATTAAACTATCTAACATACTCTATTATTATGTGAATACGTAATACATACAAATGAAACATTCAATATCATACTGACCTCACATCCATGAATATTTTGTTAATATATTTTGTTAATATATTTTGTATGAGTTTTGTGTAGGTCAATGTTATACGGAATGTATGTGCAATCCCTACAATGCAACTGTGCCCAATGATTCTGTCCGAATGGGACGTGACGTCACACTGAAGCAAAGACCTGGTGCCTTTTTATTTACATCGAAGCGCCGTCTACGCACTTCTGACAACCCTGACCGTGTGCCGTTTGAGATGTGTCATGCCCTCCGATGATAATGAAACTGTTCTGTCTTTAAGTAGAGTTGCAACCTTAGTCAAATAGCCAAGACAATCCATTTCCATTGAAATAAATCGTGGAGGTGGCAACCCTACATAATGAGCGATAGGTCAATGTTGCATTCATGTTTACCTCAGTGTGCGTTCGACCGTGTATCCACATCTACTACGGATAGCCGGTGTAATACCATTGGTTCCACAGTTGCTATTGTAGCCGGAATGCCCATTCATGTGTTGCCTGTGCAAGCCATCAAAGCGGTACCTCTTCACGTCGTAGGTATCGACCAGCGCGAGGAAACCCGAAGGAAACGCTAGTGCATACGATATCAAAGCCGCCAGCTCTCCGTCGCTCGCTTCTTCGGGAGACGCGTCCAATATCAGCGAGAGCCTGTTCCGCCAATCTAAAGCTTTCTCTAAAAGATTACATTGCTCTTGTGTTTCGGCGTGTTGCAATGTAACGCATTGTATGTCATCAAGTGTACTGAATGACGTCACGTAGGAGTGTGCATGCGTCCCCTTTACGGGGATATTGAACATCTTGCCCGCTAAGACGTTGCTCGTACCATCGAAACCTCCTGAAAGATGTATTTTATTTATGTCTAACTCGATTTCCTTTATGAATTTGGCAATTGCAAAATGTTATGAAGGGTTTTTCATAAAAAAACTTTTTTTTTAATAATTACGAGAAGAATAATAAAACAATTTTAAAACGTAGTAATTGGTTAAAAACTCCGGCTCCGGTGACGTAAATAATTGAAGATTTGTGTATATGATTTAGCGACAAAATTCGATTTAAATCGTCATAATCTGTTATGTAAATCATCGTAGACAAATAAAATGTATATATAGCACATACCCAATGTCAAGGGTTATTGTTGCGTGATTAAAACAAATTAATAAAAGTATTCGAAACTTTTATGAATGGATAACTCATTCGATCGCGGTATAGAAGTTTAGAAATGGTGCCTGGCACCGCGAGGTTTAGTTTCACAGCAATGTAAGCCGCAGACAACGCTACTTAATCAATAATACGCCAAATTTACCTTGAGAAATTTTTCAAATTATATGTTACTAAAAAATCCAATATTTTTATTAGTCATAATTTTTAATAAATAATTATAAAACTGCGATATATGCATTTATTCTCGTTAAAGAACATTTTGGTTTAATTTAGTTATTTTGACGTTATAAAATACGAGAATAAAGTCATTTTTGTATTCTGTAATACGAACTAATTGAGAGAGAGAAATGGAACAGATTAAAGCATATTTTGGTTACATATACTCACCAATATAAGAGTATTTCGATGCTGAAAGTCCTCCATCCGGTCCCTGTGCCCTTCTCAGTCCAAATTCCAATAAAGAGATATGTTTGCCAGCAAACATTCTGTAGCGAGCTGCATTTGTAGCCATAAGACTGCAAATTGAGTACGTACATGAACAACGTTATAAATTTTGAGTTTCCTGCCCATTCTTCTCCACACGAAACTATTTTGGAAGCGGCAACTATAATCATCTTTATATTTTTATTAACGTTTCAAGGTGCTATTTTAGGTGGACTAATTGGAATAAATAATTTAATTTGAACGTTATGTATGGATGCTTCCAGAATTATTTAATTATATATGTAACACCTATACATATAACAAACATTCGGACGGCTATGGCAGTGGCGCGGCAGTAAAGCCGGTGAACCAACTTCCTCCAACTTTAATTTTGTTCCCTTTGGAGTAAAGACCCTTACGGGGTCGAGGTTCATGTGCACAGGCGGTAATTAAAGATATAAGTTGGCAACTGGTAGATATTGGTGATCCTGGTGCTTTCCTCGCTCAACAAATAAGTATCGCAATACATCGAGGAAATGCTGCCAGCGTTGAAGGTACACTTCCACGACGTAGTTTTTAATTTCTTTTAGTTTTATATTATTTAAACTTTTTAGTATTATTAATATTATTACTATGTAGGTGAATAATAATGTAAATCGTGTATATTTGTGTTGGAAATATCATTATATTTCATAGATAACATAGGAGCATATAATAACTTAGATAAAGTATGTATAAGATGCAATATTTTGGGATCAAGTTAGCGATATGAGCTTGATTATATCTAATTTAATTTCTTTTTCTGTCGCTATCTTCGTCTGCCATCAGCCAGCAAAATTGGCTTAGAAATTATAAGAGATATACAATAACCATTTTCAAAATTATCTGGAAAGGGGATTAATTCCAATCCAAAACAGTTACTGTAATAATTACCCAATATTATTACACTATACCGTTCCTATACTATGAAGCTATATTGTACAATTGTACATATTAAATTATTCACCATTTTTTACAAATAAAGTGCCCTTTTTTTTAAGTTTAGCACGAATCATTATCATGTTAAACAATCATAAAGAACTTAGCACTTATATAGTAAATGAGGTATAACCTGCACATAGTAATTAACTTGGTTAGCCAAGCGTATCAGATATTGTTATCGATATACTGTATTTAGGGCGCTTTTCAGAATTCTTTTAAATCCCATTTAACAAAGTATCTTGTGATCGTTAACGTTGTCATATACCAACAGATCACTAAATTCTCACGACTTCTTTACCTAGATTTTGATCTAGGTCCCACTTCGCATCTTTAGACGTACAAAGTAGTATTGATAGACACGTAAATCATATGGAACATTTGTTTTGATTTTCGTTGATCCAAATTCTACATTCCGAGCCTAAATGAAGGTCACAGTCTGAATTATCGCTCTTTAACTTGGGAATAAGTGTGTAGATGATTTGTATGTACAATTATTTCTTACATATAAAAAGTAATGTAAGAGTTAATGAACTTTCGTGCAAGCAGATTTTAAAATATCACAAATTCTCTATAGACCGTGCAAACTCAGCAAGTTCTAACTCAAAACAAAATTTCTCAATTATAGCTTTAAAATCATTGGTAAAGTAATTTAAATAAACATATTATTTGATGACAATTGTCATTCACTTCAGTATCGGCGGGTACTCTATACACACATAGTATTTATAGCTAAGTTTAAATATATTTAATAGCTCATATACCTTATTACTATGACGTTCTGTCGTAAGCAACGCGCGACCTTAGCACAAAATTATAACGCTTAAGGTTCTTAACTTAAAACATTTTCGTAAATATTATGAGCCATGCCTAATTATAGATATATATGCGACTTACCTTGCAAAATTAACCAGGGTCAAAAGAGTTGTCTCTAACAACTGAGCGATTATCAGCGGGCCTTCGACTCTTAATAATGGAACTCTGCAAGGAATCATAGTAATTCGAGTAATTACAATTTCGATGGAAAACGCACAGACCAGCCACTTTTGACTTTTCTTTTGCATTTGTTTTTAAAAATATTTGGACAGGTACATAAACTTTCTGTGACGACGAATCGAACTAATCTTGTGCGTTAACCACTAATAACCGGAAGTGGCTATAATGTCATTAACATAAAAGGCATATAATAACAATTGCTTGCTGTAAAAAATTTACATGTCTGTTTACAATGCTAGGAAATTAATTATATAATAATCAATACGTAACAGGCATGTTTCTGAGTCATACATCAAGAAGTACGCGTTTATTTTTATTGCATGACGAGATCAATGCGACGTCTAATTTAATGTTGTTTATTTTTAATGACCGCACAAAGGGAAGTTTGTGTACCTCTTACAACATAGAATTATTGCTCTTAAGTAATGCTTTTAAACCCTGAACATAATACTTTTATTTATATGAAGGGCACTAGACTTCATAAGTATGAATCCTCTTCTATTATAAGTACTATATACCAGCGTATATTATTTGGGCCGTAATCTAATTCGCGGTGTGTACGAGGGTTCTTTCAGTTCATTGTACAATGAAATTGCTTCGTTACTAGTTTACAAAATCTTAGCATATATTTTATTAAACAATAAAAATGTGTAAAGGAATAAAATGGTGTTTAAATTATTAACACTTTCATACCTTAAAATTAAAATTTTGTCAACATTTAAAAGGCCTGCCTTATACAACCAATTCTTTAAAATGACTGAACATACACTCTAAAGCAAATATTTAGCAAATCTTATCAGTGTCATAATTAATTTATTGGTCTTGTTGAATCTTTGGTGTTTTTATACTCTACATTTTAGAAATCATGTATTATTTTTCTATTAATAATTATAAGGGATAAAGGGTTGTACTTAAATTCTTCTGTTCATAAGACGTTTAATGAGTTTAAGTCTACAACTAAGTGTAAAAAATATACCAACATACCTTGGAAATACAACAGATCCTTCTTCGATGGCACTTAAAATGATATCTTTACAGGTTAAATCTTTTAAGTAATCAAAAAATGCAGATTCTATTGTTGATGGCAATGTTTGCCTTAAGTATTCTATATCTGTAAGACATAGAAATTATAAATTGAAATAAAGAAACGGAAAATTTGATTCATAGCTTAAATACTCCTAACTACTAAAGAATATAAAAGTTACTTACCACTGTCTGAATAATGAAAATTCTGTAAAAACTTTAAGCATTCTTCAAGACCAGCAAATATAGTAAATTCTCCTTGGAATGGGTTTGTGCGAAAAAATAGGTCAAACACAGCAACATCATTCACTTTACCAGATTTCCAATATGCATATGCCATTGTTATTTGATAAAGATCTATAATAATTAATTTAGCTGTATATATTTTTTTATAACAGTGGTATTACACCATATAAGTGAAAGAAAAATTAAATAATAATTGTTTAACTTAGAGAATACACAAATACAGTTTTGAAATGGTCAAGCCAATCAGCAAATTGTTTCAAACTAGACAAATAGTTGCAAGCTAGTACATTTGGAAATGCTAATATATTGTAATATGAAAATATCAAATTACATTTTAATAAAGGTAAAGACATATTCAATTAAGGCTTAATAAAATATAAATGAGATTTTAAATATTTAAATACAAGTCGTTGGTAGGTATGGGTATAGAAATTTGATTTATTAAAGGATCTTTAAAATATCATAAAAGTTAGTTATGTGGTAAGCATACAGAAACACAATGTTATAAACCTCTATTATGGTGAATGAGATATAAATAGGTTTGATAAGATAAAACTTCTGAGTTTTCTTTGTATGTAACTATAATCTTTAGCATAAATTATTAAGAGTAAAGAATATATCTCACAAAACATTAAAAGTAAAAAAATATATTATTATTCTATAAGCTTTCTTCTTTGGCCAGTTTTTTTTAATTTAGATTCGTTGGAGTTTCTAAGTCCATTATCTCGTCAAGAAACATAAAATAAAATTTGTTGAGGTCACTTGAGTTTACTAGATGTTAATTGATTGTAATATTAGTGTCACGCAGTGCATCATATTACTTATAAATTAAATATTATGGAAATTTCAATTAAAAATCAAAATCTTACCAGTAAGTAGAGGTTGAACGATTCCGTTTTGCCTTGCCATAGTTTTATCATCCAATGAAACTTTAGACATTATGATTGTGTACGGAAAGTATTTCTTTCTTATTAACAAAACAAACGTGATTAATGTTCAATATCTGTTGAGCGACTAATAGATGTAACAATAAAAACATCGTGATCTAACGACCTTAGATACCTACCCTTATCACCGCGCCAAACACTACTTGAATTGATAGCCGATAGAATCTAAATTGTGACAATTGACATACCATCATTTCCAGTTGTCAGTACAAAATTATTGTACTCGGATAGGGACATGATTGATGATTATTTATATTGTTTTGTTTTAAGCTAATATTTAATAAGGAATAAATAAAATAAATCTAAGAGATCATCCGCTAGACGTTATTTGTAACTTAGGATTTAATTGATTATTCAGGCTTAAAGGTATGACTAAGTTAATGAAGTTCTACATAAACAAACTAGATTGCGCTGTATTAAAATAAGAAAAACTAACTTTTGAAGTCTTTCAATCGAGAAGGATTAGCGACATATAAGTTGAAACACTGACTGTCCGGCCTGAAGGAGGTAATGTCGAGATGTTGCATAATATTATATAATATACTCATAGGAAACGCTGTGACAGCCGATAGCGCGATTCAGGATAGACGTCATCCTGCTGATTTTATTTCCAGATTGTAAATGTCGCTACATATACATAAGTTTTTAAATCTGCGGTTTTACTTTTTTTTAATGTTTGATGGACACACCTTAAAGGCTTATTACACCACGCGATATTCAGACAGTCTTACTAAGATTCAGCCTAGTGTAATAAGAGTTAGCCAGTTAGCCTGTCTAATTAGACCGACCGAATGGGTTCGGCGGTGCTTACTGGCTTACTTGCTGAATATCGTGTAGTGTAATAAGACTTAGCACGCTAAATCATTCAGTCAGCGCGCGGCAGTCGCAGAGCAAAGACGTTTGTACATGTTTGTTTTCTGTGGCCGCGTGCACCATGGCGTGTTCGCAAGAAAAAAAGTACTTTGGAATGTTTTTTATTTTTTATAGATAAAGTTAGCCAACGCTCGACACACTGATACATTGGTAAAAACAAACATGAATCTTAAATTTAGAAAGAAGGTTCGGACAATCAATCTTATTATAGAATATCTTAGCTGCAAACGATGTGTCAATAAATTTAAATAAATTTTCTGCGATTCTCTAATGACAACATACTAAAGTGTGCCAGCCTGGTTCTGTTCTTGATTTGTACCGAGACATGCCATTTTTATTGCCATATTGAATGTATGGAGTATCTATTAAATTACATATAATAATATAAATTACTAATATAACATTTTAATAGTCATTCAAACTCGGCAGCTCCTACTCTAAGGTAGTTTCTTAAGTCACATGGCGACATCCGTCACCGACTACGTACGCTTTGCAAATGAGTAAAAATGAGTTAGCATGCGGTATTCAGTCTAGTGTAATAGCGAGCTTGCTAATTAGATTTTAAGACAGTCTTACTAAGTCAGTCTGAATATCGCATAGTGTAATAAGCCTCTAAATAGGTTGTAAAAGTAGCGTGAAACTTTATTTCATGCTTTACATAGCTTCTAATGTGACCATTGTTGGCAAGATTTTTTTTATTAATACTTATATTAGAATCCTTATGAATTGTTATTGCATTAGGTATATTTTTTTAATGCACATAATATGTTTTATTGTGTCTAGTTATACCTACGGCACACCCTTATTGAGTATTATTATTGCTCTGAGATCTGAATCGAGTTTATTTTTAATTACGGGGACATGTATCAATAAAAACCTTACTATTAGTAGCATTATTTTATTTCTAGTTCTGTGAAAAGTTGTCAGTTTTAGTCAGTAAAGCCAGTGGACGATCTCTCCCTGGATGCTTATGTTCATAATGGAGATGAATTCCTCTTCTTGTTACAAATTTTTCTATACAATATATACAGTGATATGGCTTTATACCTGTATGTTGATACATATGGTACTGAAAGCAAAAATGTGATCGAAGATTATATATGAATTCAAACTGATTAAAATATAGTATCTATATTACACTTAAAAATATAATATGTATTTTACTTACTCTAAAATTTTTCTTTTGATTAAATGTATGGGAACAGATACGACACTTGTATTTGGACTTATATTTGATGTCTTCGTCACCATTAGATTTGACTTCTACAGCTTCCTTTTCTTCACGCTCCATCGGGTGCATTCTTATTTTGTGTGAATAACAGTTGCCCGAACTTGTAAAGCAGCTATCACATTTTGGACATTTAAATGGTCGCGCTCCAGTGTGTTTGTTTGAATGAAACTGAAAAATGTATACTTGTCTTTTTATAAATTCCAAATAGTAGACATAATAGTGTCACATTTTTGTAAAATACATCTAATAAAGTAAATATTAAATAGCATACTCGCAACTCTTGACGTCTTTTGAAACTTTTCTTGCACTCCGTGCATTGAAAAGGTTTTTCATCACTGTGTGAAATCATATGATTTTTCAAACTGTTCTTCGTAGAATATGATCGTCCACAATCGTTACACGTAAAGAGACTTTTGTTTGAACTATGCATTTCCATGTGTAATTTTAAATTCCGATCTGATCTGAATCTAAAAAAAAATATTGAGAAACTTACTTAAGATAATTTGTTGATTAAACAGTTAATGAGGCAAATCTGAGCAACGCATCCATTTTTGACCATCTTAGATAGTAATCTTAATGCTTATATTGATAAAAGTGTGCCAATATACGGATTGTAATAGCCATCTGTGGATACAAGTTATCCATGGTAGGCCAGGTCGGTGTGTGGATAGACCTTTGTATGAAAATGACAGTACAACTGTGCCAATATCCTATCTTAAATTTTTTACTTACATCAGTTTTTAAAATAATTAAAAAGCTATTTGATATGTTTCAAACATAGACATGTATATTTTAATATTATCTGTACGGTTTTATATACTTTATTTGATTTATATTGATTATCAAATATGAGTGTAAAGAGCGAAGAGATTGCATTCTATCCGTCGCCAAAAATGGATTGTCTGCGTAGGGTTTGGTTATTGGGATGCACATAGGAAATCGATCGACTGTCTCGGTCTGATCTCAGATAGTTTTCAATCTCAGATTGTGGATTAGTTTTTGGATTCGGGCGTAAGAGATTAATTCAAAGATTATCAAAAGTTTTATATCAAAGCGCTAGGTAATTATGTATTAGTATACAGTGCACTAAATTTTGCGATTGATTTTATTTTATCTAATTATGGTTTTTTTTTTACTTACGTTCGCTTACACTTAGGACAATACCGTGAATATTTATGCTCCTTAAAATGCGCCAAGAAATCATTCTTTACATAAAATATTTTATCACAAGTTGTACAGACAAAAGTATGGTCTGCACCAGGTGATGAATGTAACCAGATGTGGTTCTTAAGAGCGAACTCTGTTAGAAATTTCCTACAGCATAAATTGCAACCAAAAGGTTTTTCGTTTACTTCTTTTGGATCAGAGGATGCGGCTTTACCCTTATTGCGAGTTAGGGTTACATTTTCTCCGTCCGCTCCATGTAAGTACGTTATCTCAGCGAAATCTAGAGTAACATCTGCTGACACCGTCGTTGATATTTGGTTGTTGGAGCCTTGATATGTTATGTTCGTTATTTGAGGCATCTGTGATTTTTTAGTCCTTTCGATGTTTTTAAGCTGTTCATGAAGCGTGCTTTGTTTTAAAAGAATCTCTTGCGCCTCACGAGTTCTATCAATAAATTCGCAAACTTCTTGCAATTGTTTACAACACAGGGTACAAATGCTTTTAGGTAAGTTATCATCTTCATCAACCTGCAATTCAAAATATGTTGTTTTTTTAATACTTGCATCTACGGACAATCTTTGTACCCAAACCTCGAATCACGAACCTAATTTATTCAATTTATCGACAGCTATCTTACCACTAATAACAGGTGAAATATATTAAATTGTCTGACAACAATTTTATTAATATGAGCAGCAATATTTTTATAAAGATTATGAATGATTATATAATCATAGAAACAAGTGATAACTAAATCGTCAGCGTGAAGAAACTAATTCGCGAGATTTTTCTTAAATTTAATAGATAAAGCAGATGCAGTAACGTCAGCTTGCGACTGTCAGTGTGAGATCGTTGGTTCGATCCCCGGCTGTGTACCGATGGACTTTCATTGTATGTGCGCATATAACATTCGCTCGAACGGTGAAGAAAAACATCGTGAGGCAGCCGGCTTGCTTGCCTTAGACGCAAAAAGTCAGTGTGTCAGGCACTGGAGGCTGACAACCTACTTGCCTATTAGATTGAAAAATGATCATGAAACAGATTCAGAAATCTGAGGCCCAGACTTAGGTTGTAGGGCCATTTATTTATATGAAAGATGAAGGCGCATGAGCGCATTACATTTCTATTGCTGCGCGAACGGTGCAGGGCGGGGATTTTCCTGCAGCTGTTCCCGGTTTCGTTGCTAAGGCCTGTATATAAATGTTTTAATAACTATAGTAACTATACTTATTATCGAAAACCATATAAAATTTAACATGGTTAGATTTTCCAAATTATATTTTATATTGATATTTTTATAAGAACGAGATTGATATTATTATTAGAATTAAATCAATACGCACCTCTAGCAGCAGATACTTATTCAACTTGCTTTGGAGTTCCATAGAAGCTGTTTCTGCGCCGAATATCATTATCGAAGCTTCATGTAGTTTCGCACACAGTCTGCAACGCTTTTCAAATGAATCCATTTAGAGTTTCAATTATTCCATGTATTGGATTTATTATGGCGCACTGTCGCGCTGCTTGCTTCGTTATGTGTAGTCGCGCATGCGCATTGGCGCCGGTGCTATTGACAATATTATGCTGGTATAAAGAACTGCGCAAACTCTAACCTTTACATGATACAAAGCTACGACGCAACGCCCAATAATTTCTTGAACTTTTGTTTGCCGGTTAGATTTTATACTTTTTTGAACTTTCCTTAATTTTCATAGCATCGTACGTGAAGTGTCGTTCCAATATTATATTCTTGTTGCAAAGACGTAACGTCTAATTAATTGTAGCTAATACATCTTTTGTATGTCTTAAAGTCTAATGGAAGTAATTTTAAGTAAAAATTAGGTATTGTATAATATTGTATTTGTATTGTGGACAATTGCGGGCGAAAAACTATCAAATACCTTCTAGTTAGGTTATTTTTGATTCTTTATACAGATAACGCACATATGAAAATTTAATAAATAAATAAATATAACACTCGCTCGCTCGTGGGTACGGTAAGGTTAAGATCGTGAAGAAAAAAGTGTGTCAGGCACATGAGGCTAAACACCTAGTTGTCTATAAGAAAATACAAGTGATCCCTGGGGTCGATCCCTGGCCGTGCACCAACAGACTTTCAGTCTATGTACGCATTTAACGGTCGTACGATGAAGGAAAACATCGTGAGGGAACCGGCATGCTCTAAAAGTCGCCGGTGTGTGTGTCAGGCACACAGGTTGATAGCCTATGAGAAATCTAAGGCCCAGACCTAAAAGGTTGGAGCAGCACTGGTTTTTTTTCTATATACCGAAAATAATTCATTTTCACTTATTTATTAATAATACATAGCTTTAATCCGATAAAAAAGTGTTTTCTTTAAATGTGTAAAAGCTATGTTAATAAAAAATACTAATGTAAAGTTATTTGGTAAGATGAAATTAAATTTGTTTTGTTTATTACGAGAAGATAAGCTAGTTTAACCCTCACCAATTGTGGGTAAAATCTTGGTAATCGTCTAATCACTAACAGTTATTATAGATGAATTAACATGTATGAGAGCAATGTTATCTTTATTTTTCTTTGCGGCAAGTTCTTTTAATATACAGCACATTTTCTTTGAATTTGTAGTGCATTATAGATATTGGCCGTAATAATAGCTATCCTAAGTTTCTTAATAAGTTTAGATACTGTTTTTTTTATGAACGTCATTTTCTTTACTAGTATAATATACTAGAAATACTAAACATAAAAAAAATCTAGAGTTATCTCTGTTATTTTTGTGTTTATTCCACATGCCATTCCTTTAATTTATAATCATCATTTATTTTCTTATAAATCCAACCATTTCGTGGAGTATTTAAAATTGTGGTCTTTGTTACTTTGCTTCTTTTAACGTTTTGCTTTAATAAGTCACCAAGAACTGTGTATTCAAAATCTAGACTCTTAATGTTGACATCAGCTATACAATTTTTTAATAATTTTCATAATTTACAGCGTCATATTGAATTCGCTGCTTCGGAGTTGGCAGTTGGAGTTCTTTTGATGCATGCTCATTGCAAATTTATCTGTTTGTGGTCAAACATAGGTAAAGGGGCTTCTAAACGGGCCATGTTTTGCTGCAATTGATGGCTGCACTATTGGCAATTAATTGTCCGGCCATCACAAAAATGTTTTAATGCAGATGATGGCCGAGCAATCTATGGCCGGGCCATGTGTTGCAATATGTCAGCAATAGTATGGCCCATGATGCAGACTCCTAAACGGGCCACACATACCGGCAACAATGGCTGATGAAATCACACTTGTCGCAGCAGCTTATATTAATTTTAAAAGAACAGAAAAAGAAGAGATTGAGGATTCGACCTTATTTAAATAGTTGTGAAACTGTAGACAATTTGAGTCTAGCAGTAATAAGCCTTGATAATAAATTATTCAAGAACTTGGCTAGAATTTCAAAAGGCGACTTTGACTTTCTCTTAAACAAAATTGGACCAAAAATAAAAAGAAATGATACAAAGAGAAGAAATGCTGTTCTCATACAGCAATACCTGTTTCATCGCCATCACGAGATTTGCGATAACTCTACGGTTTTTGGCAACAGGAGATTCATTTAAAAGTTTTATGTACCTGAGTGTTAGATTTCAACTTTTATTCCAGAGGTGTGTACAGCTATTATAGAAGGATTAAAATAATACATCAAGGTAAGTTAACATAGGTTTATTAAATATGTTACTAATAGGTAGTAACTATTATGTACTTTTTAAATTTAATAATAATAGGTATCTAGTAGCAGCATATTCGTTTTTATTTTCGCCTTTTAGTACGTGGTTTTGGAGTAGTATTGACGGCTTCCAAAGTGTCGGTTGTTTCTGATTCTACGACTTCACGTGGGTCAGCACTGAGTGGTAGTTTCAGTCGCCTGTGAATGCATAAAATTGTTAGTTTATCTTTAAGCCTTTCAGATGCCGTCAGGAGTAACAGAATGGAAACAAGTTGCAAAAGATTTCGAGGGAAGAAGTTCAATTTATCAATCGATATGATACATACGTAATACAGAGATATGTACATTTATAATGACTAAAATACTTTATTAAAGATACTTACGTTAGAAGTTTTCATTTTCAGTATGTAATCCTATTTTCGTGGTATTTTGAATAAAGAGAAACGATATCGCATCTTAAGCAAACCACTTTACTGTTTTACCGCCAGCACTACCACTTTTCTTCTTTTTCTCCTCATTATTTGCGTAAGTTCTTAGGCTTCTTAATTTTTTGTAAGCCTCGTTACTTGTTATGCCAAACTTTTCAGCGATTTCATTCCATGCATCTTTTTTAGCATTTCTATCTTTGTATGTGCCGGTTTTTATTTCCCACAACTCGGGGTGTAAATGTATTTCTTTAATAAAATCAGTAATTGTCTTGTTAGACCAGTAACCATTTTTACGTAGTTGTCAAAATGCAGCTGATCGCAAAACACAGAATATAGCAACAGGCACACTTCACTCATAGCAAACTTCATGTCGCGTAGAAAAGGATACACTATGCCATAACAAAGAGAGTGACTGAAACAACAATAGAACTGGCTGTGCAATATTGCAGTTGAATTCGATAGCCTAGCGATCGTCCGGCAACACATCGGGGCAATATCGGCCATAAGTGGCTACACAAAACATGTTTGGCTATATGGCCGGGACATTAATGCAATATTGCATAGTGTGGCTGACATTGTTTGCAATGTTGCCGGGCCATGTGTTGCAGCCATCAATTGCAGCAAAACATGGCCCGTTTAGAAGCGCCATAAGTCAAATACTGACAAGTGAAAGTTACCATTTAGCAAATCTTCACTCACATGATCCATTATTGTCTTACTTGAATGGGTTTCTCCAGTATTAGTATTGACCCAATGTATTGTACATTGGGTAAATTTTATTCAATAACTTGTAACCTTCCTTGAAGTAGATTTTTATATATTGTGGTATTTCTGTTACTACACCAAAAACGATGATACGGTTTCATTTCTCTGAGGTTCATATGTATCTAAAAAAATATAATTAGTACTACCAGGGTTATAAATAAGTCCAATTTCAAGCGAATAGTTCACAAGTGTTACCCGTAAGTAAACATCCATCTATGAATGTTGTTTCACTTATGATATGTTTTAGATCATTGTGTTTAAAAATGGAAACACCGCCACCTGTTTTATTAGTTCTGAGGTAGTAAAAGTGCGTATAACTTTTAAGATGAAATGAACGAGCATGCTCTTCATTTTCCAGGTCTCGGTTAATATGTAATATATATGTGTGTCTTGGATTTAATACACATCAGTAGGCATTTCATTTCATCAAATTAACCTGCACGATATATATTGCGAGCATTTGCATAGAAAAAATCATACGTGAGCTTACAATTTGTAGATCTTGATCTTGATATCAGCAGGTTATGTGTTACAAGTTTTGTTTTGTTAGAGCTAAATGTTTGGAGTTTTTTGACGTTAGATTTATTTTTATAATCGTTGGTATGCCCTTATATATTTAATAGTTATGTTAGACTCCCCACTTGTTTGTCGACGAGCCAGTTCATCCTTTATGCAATTTAAATATTTCCGCTGAGACGAAGTCTGATCTGAGTAAATTTTCATTCCGGTAACTTACTTTTATTGTGTAATACTACTTTAGGTGTATCACAATCATTAAAATATTTTTTTTGCAAGGATTCTTTTAGAGAATCGTAAGGATGTTTGTTTCCAAACTGCAGATTCTTCCGGGTGACGCTGATTATCAGTACTTGGTAATGGTCGTTCAGACAGTGCAACTAGGATAATATTTTTCTCTCGGTTATTGTGTTCAAATAATTCCTTTAAAATATTTTCTTGTTTTATATCATGGATTATGTAGATATGGACGAATTTATAGGGTTTTTAACGTTACGATCTAAATTAATTTAATTAAAGTTTTTGTTCACCAATAGAAATTTTATTTCCAATTTGTGAGATCTGAGGATTAATTGCAATTTGTTCAGTAGATGCACCACTGGTCGACGATTTTATAGATGAAGTTTCATTTGTTCGTTGGATCCAACAAATCTTTCCAGAAGGTCAGTAATTCGTGATATATAACTAACTAGATGAAGCTCCGGGTTATAACAGTCGGAGAGTAGTCTAAATCATTGTTTTTCTACTTGGCACAAATGGACCGATTAGGCCAGATCCCCAGTACTAACACCATAATTTCTTCGTTGGTGATTAGCGTGAAAGATTAGCTGTACAAAAAGCGATACAACAACGTGGACAAGTTACAAACAGAATTGAGCCACCTCATATCTGATATCGAGTATTCACGTATATGATTATAAATTAACAGGTGCGGACTTGATAAAAGGTTGGCTATTTGCGTAAGACGAGAGGAATTACATTTTGAGCATTTAATTAATTACGTTCCAAAAAAATACTTAATTGACTTCGGCAGACAATTTCACTTACAATTTTGCGTTGTTCATTTATTTCCAAATACTATGTTACTTAAGAAGAATTTTTGTGTCCATTCTCTTGATGGGCATCAAAAAAATTAGGGGTGATTTTTTAGATTTCAGTTCGTTCAATTCCAAGACGAAACAACATTTTTTTAGAAAATTTAAAAATGCGGTAAAACTTACTTTCAAAATAAAATAAAGTTTTGTTTCAGCTGAATATCCTATCTACGATATTTAAGATACTTTCTCTTGATTATCCATAGATTTGGGACGCCCAGTATATTTATTTAAGTAAATAATTAGAAGCGTAAATCGAATGTTAGCAATCATCGCACACTTAAAGCCAAAATGAGCCCTTTATTTTTTCCCACACTTATAAATTGTAATACAATTCCTTTTTCCGATAATGTCCATCAGGTGGACTAAACTTATATTTAAATGGCAATTTGATTTAAGAATCCCTAAATAAGCCAAATTAGATTTTTGTTAATCTAGCGTCTCATCCCCACTACCCTTAAGTTAGTTATAAGCTCATATATTAAACAATTAAAGCCAATGAAACAAAGAGTTTTATTTAACATACATTTGAACATTCCTCCAACCACCGCCACCGAACTTATGTATTATCTAACTTCATATCTACGCAGCAGGACTTATAGTAGGCTCCAGTTGTAAAAACTATTAAAAGAGTCCTATAAGCATATAACGCGTTTGATTTAAAGCAGAATAACATGAAGAGCTTAAAGTCGAAGCCTTTCCAGTGCTTAGTTGTCATTGTCTTGGGTTCTGTAAAACCTGTCTCATACTTTAAAAATCAAGTTATAACTGCTTAATTTATATAGGACAGTGGCCAGTCCCTAATATATCTTATTGAAATAAGTAAGTAGTTCAAAACAATTTCAAAATTCTTTTCATCAAATATGTTTAAAAGATGTTTCTGAGAAAATGTACCTTTAGCCTTTATATGAACGTCGCAAAGGAACTTCCAAACCTTAGACCGATTTTAATAATTTCAGCAATGCTAACTGTTAAAATGTGTGTAATTTATAAATTGTTTTCTGTATATTCAGAAAAAATTTATATGTTAAATTGGATATAACAAAACGTTATTATAATTTATCTATACCATAATAAACTTGTATTTTTTATGATACTTCTGATATTCTCGAAAGAACTGTATCAAGATAATACATATTATAATAACCATAGAAATAAAAAGTCTTTCCAATATAATATTATACATAAAACACGCCGTTTTCACATCAAACTTATAAATAAATGTACCAGATACAAAATTTGAATATTTTTAAATAGCCTACTTTTTAAGTAATTCATTAAATCGCAATCACCGTAAATACATAACAGTTAAGATATGTATAACAATTATTACGAATTAAAAAAGTGAACGGAATCCTAAAAAACATGTCCTCGTACTTTCAATGGAAACAAGTAAATGCTGATCCACTTGTAAATTATAAATACCTGATAGTTTATGGGAACGGACGTCGATTTAGACGGGTTGAAAAGGTTTTGCTGGTCGCATTGTTGAAAAGGAGCAATGAAGGATAAGCATTGAGTAGGCGCACCGCAGTTCGTACAGGTAGGAGCAGGGCGAAGGCGGGTTGAGGGGCAACGAAGACCGGTCTTCGCGGGAGGAGCGGGCGGAGGTGCGCGTGGGCAGGGGACGCGCGGAGCGCGGGGCGTGCGTCATTGGCCAGTCGCGCACCGAGCGCTATACTACAAGAACGTCGGGTGGCGCCGCGCCGGCCCGTAACGTGCGAGTGTTGTGTCACAGCGGTGGGCCAGGTCGGTTTCGATAATTTTTCGTTCCGACGACACAATGGCCCTTAATTCGGACGAACAGAAATCGAACCTGGTCCTCCGCGTGGATCAGGATTCTGACTCGGTTTTACAATCGTTGTTCGACACTGTGCTCAAGCCGGACTCGAAACGACCGCTACAGGTGCCTCTGCGTATGCGACAGCTTCCAAAGTCGTTCTTTAACCCGCCGTCGACCGGTTCTAAGTCGCCATCTGTGTCTCACTCGCGAGAAAACTCGGCTGACTCCGCGTTCGGGTCGTCGTCTGCGACGGGATCTGCACCGGTCTCTCACTCTCGTGCGCACTCGTCACCGGCCAGTTTGCAGCAGACCTATGCAGCCGGGCAGCAAAACCAGCAGCCGCCTCTACACCATCAACACACCAAGCAAAGATCTTATGATGTTGGATCTCACTTACCAGATGAATTAGGCCCGCTTCCAGCAGGATGGGAACAAGCAAGAACCCCGGAGGGCCAAATATATTACCTTAAGTAAGTCTTTCGAATTTACGAAGTACATTATTATCAGTACCTATCTTCTATTTTTCTATGAAACAGGTGCAATGTGAGGCCAAGACCCATTTGGGCTGTAGCGCCATTGCATGTATGTATATTCTATTTCTCATATTTTGGTACATATACACCAATCATAGTACTAAAAGTACCAATTTTTTATGTTTGTATATCCAATATTCTAGAATGATTAAAGGCCTGTTACTGTCTATGGTCTTCTATTTTATATAAATGTATTTGGAACTTATTTAATTCTACTATATAACATATCGACTATTTTCTGTAAATCAATTGCTATTAGTGTTGTAGATCTGACCTACAATCATGACAAACTTTGAACTTAAACAAGGGTAAATCATTTCACTCGTCCACGGCAGTGGATGGAAGCCTTACAAATGACAATAATATTGTGTTTCAGTTGCGACGCCGTAATAGATTAAAAACCAGGAATTTATAATTTTACCCTGCCATTTAAAGATGATTAAGCGGTTGGTCAAACTATACTTGTATAGTGAGGTAAAGTTTGGGATTCGTCGATCTTCAATTCATATATTATCCTCGTACTATTTCTTAAAAGCATAGGTTTCCAGTCTTATCTTTGTGTAATTTGTGTTATGAGGAGTCCTATATAGGCAAAACACAAAGCGGTCAAAATAACTGTTAACTGAAAAATATGTTAAGTGTTATTTTATTATGTTCTCGTTCATGGGATAGAATTCCTAGAATGACCCCTGAAGGCCCTGAGCCTTAAGGGTTTAAAACAATTATAGACTTCTTAAAGGAAAAGAAACTAGGCAATGAGACATCAAAGGCAAACAACTAAGCAATATATTATTATACCTGCGAACCAACACATTCTTTTATTAACCAAAATTAGCAACATATTATTTTCTGTAATTAAATAAAAAACGTAAACGATCTCTCTTATAATGAAAATCAACACATTCACTCCGTTATCCGGGTTCAATTTGATAAATTTAGTTCGTTTGATAACAATTCTTGAAAGTTTTAAAACTTATATCGCCCAGTTGAAGAAAGTAATTTTGCGTATATTAAGTATATTAAACTAAATATAGTGTGCACTACGGTTATCCTGTTTAACGATTTAGGAATTATTGAAATCCCACTTTATTACGTTCAGCGTATCAATGCGGTCAATGGTTTACAATAAATGACTTGTGATGTCATTTGAAAGGTGATAATGTTGAAGAGCGCCAACTAAATTATAATTGAGAATTTTAGAAAGAGCACGGTTATTGCTTATCAGTCCTTATCTACTGCTTCATGTTGAAAACATAGTCGTCATTTGTTATCTTATCATGATCGTATACCTTTCGTCGGTGCTTAACAATGAGTATAATACACCTTGTAAAGTGACTCATAAAATTAACAGAACAAAGTTGAATGTAGATTGTTGTCTATTCCTCTAACCAATATATTTTTTGTTATTATCTATTTTAACATTTCGACTGATTTTGGATACAGCATTATTAAATTAATCATTTATAAGATGATATTACGTTATATAATTCTGTATGAACTACAAATTGGTTGCATCTTATTCAGCTGAAATCGGAACGATGATAATATGCTGTAACGATCGTGGGGTGGCGCCATTGTCATTATTGTTCAACTTGCTTGCGTTCTTAGAACATTAGGGACTATAATATAATTTAATAGTTTTGGTACATTTTCGGAAATAAAAATTAAGGGTTAATTACGTTTAATTAATGAAAGTAAGTTACTGTTAATTGTAAACATTAACGTAATGTGCTCAAGATACAAAGCAACTTAATTCTGGAAAATAAATTATTTCCTATATTTTCATCTTCATACATACTATGGAGATTGATTAGAGGAGTAGTTCGCATTATACCTGCAGCTGTGTTTCATCTACGCGTATCACTTCGACATCGTTGATCACAATTGAGCGTGGTTTAAGGTAATTTTGCCGCCCACCTATGTGGAACCAGCTACCTACTGAAGTATTTTCGAACTTTCCGACTTAGGGGTCCTTTAAGAAAACGTACCAATTCTTAAAAGGTTGTGTGATTGTTAAGGTTTGGGTTGTCTTTCGTTGGAGTTATGTAATTCGACTATACATTGATCCTATTAGATGCTGATATTATATTATATTGTTTGTTTATTTGCTAACAAAGTTAGTTACCGTGTCGGATCTCAACACCAAGCCGTTCGTCTAGTCGTGGAAGACAGCCAATACGACATCAAAGCTTCACTCACATCATAAATAAATTTAACCGACATAATATTCATCAAACCTAATATTATTCTATTTTATATTGTATGTAGTAATTTTAGCTTCATATTTTCCTAATCGTATTCTTAAAAGGGCCTTTTAAAAATGCTAATAATTGGCACAAATGTATTAAGTTTTGCGAATTACGTTAAATGCGAAATATATTTATAGCGTCTACTAAACTAGAAAAATACATATATGCTTCTATACGTTGTACTTCAGAAACGATGTACAGATAGGTACAAGACTTTCAACTTCAAGAAAATATTAAAATAACAGAAAGTAACAGATTCAAACGAGACCTAGCAGTTTCTTGTTTAGAAAGACCAGTCGTTAGCAAACACGTAGGCAAGTAAACCTGTCGTTCATAAATTTTCTTGCAAAATTATGTTATTTCAATATCCAAAACATCAATTTAAACGCTTGGTTCTGCTTGCCAAATGTCTACGCACAGCACAGCGATGGAACATTGCAACTGGTGCGTCTCTTCCGTGTCGGTAAATAGACGCGCGCATCGTTTCTTAATTGCTAGCCGGACCGATGTTTTATAATCTCCATAACGTCCAGCGAACGTCTTGCTAGCAAAATGTTTGCTTTAATTATTATTGGAATGGAGGGTAATTCTCTGTGGTTTTGTTCGGCTAGACTTGGCGATGTTCCGAAATGGGTAGCGATGCAAATTACCTTGGCGATCGCCCAAGACGGCGCTATCGGTCTGTAGCTAGTGTAACACCTTATTGGTTACAGTTTACCTTCGCCCTTATTTTTTTTAATAAAAATTGATAAATGAATAAAAGTGGTACATTCTGATTAATTATAAAAAAAACCCGCACAATCAGCAAATTACACAATCTAAATACTCTCCCACTCTGTAAAGACGTCTTTAAAAATATTGTATAGGTAAAATATAAATTCACATTTCGCACCTGTTCGTCTTAGTTAAACTTTAACCTGCCTTTATCATGTTTTCTAAATACAGTTGTATTCCATGAACAATTGTATGAAGAAAATACTATAGGTAGATAGTGGTAATATTTTGTACACGCATCTGAAAATATTTCCTTTTGAAGTTTCGTTTCTTGAATCTTTAATCAGCCGAACTTGTCACAGTGAATACAAATAATAATGTATCTTAATTCGAAATGTACGTGGGTTCATTCACCTTTTAATAAAATTAATTCATGTTTATATTATTTATAAAATTATTTTAATTTTATATAAAAACGTATTACTTAATATAATAATTTATATGGATCGGACGATCTAATGATTTGATTCAAACTATACAGCAACGTGATATTAAATTTAATGGTTCTTAATTTTTTTTTAATAAAGATGAAACTATTGTCTAATCATCGTTTTGAATACAAGTAAAACGATAAGTTTTTTTACAAGGGCAGTTTGCAATTGTTTCACATATCTTAGAAATTTACTGAACCAGTCTTATTGCAGTCTGCTGTGTATTCAATGCGATAACATTTGAAATACATCTTCTCAGAAGTAGTCGAGTCGCGAGAGACGACAGGTAAAACCTAACGGCACATTACCCAGAAGATTCGTTGTCAGGACAAAGGCATTTCTATAGAACTGTATTACGTAAATGCGGTAAAACGATGCTTATAACCTCATTTAATTAAGTTTGTTTATCAACAATTAATTTTAATTAGTTGTACGTGAGTAGGTTTTTCTCAATACGCATATACACTGAGGAAGAGTGCACATAAAATGTGATTAGAAGATAGTATATAAGTATGAAATTGACTTTATTTTCGTGAAACTCCTTGTTCACTGTTGGATTGCAGTTTAAAGCCGTTCTGGACTAAGCGCATGCTTAGAAAGAACTCACACCAATTATGAAAATATTACTTTCTAAATATCACTTACATTAACACTAGAAAGACGGGAGCAGTCATTTGACTGTAAATTTGAATTTAATGTTGAATAATTCACAAACCATTTGACGTAACGTATTGAAACTTTGTGACTTTTATTAATATTAGTAGTTAAATGAAACTATGTATCAAAATAACTCACATCGCTTTTGTTTATTATTTAAAATCTTGATATACCGACAAAGACGGCGGCAGTCATTTGACGGCTGAGATCCGATAAGTGTTTATAAGTTTCAAGTTTATGTTTTTAAAAGTTTTTGAACTTCAAGGTCTTATCACCTCTACCGACGGTACGTCGTGGTCACTTCAACTAGACAAATTTGCACAAATATCAGACGTTTGGAAGAAATTTATTGAGAACTGCTTATCATGCTACAAGCCAGGAGAAAATTTTACAGTAGACGAACTGTTCTCTACTAAGGTTAGATGCAGTTTGGAATAAAATTTCTTGCTTGTGTCGATGTGGATTCAAAGTTTGTGCTCAACGGCTTTCCTTATTTAGGAAAGGACGAAAGCAGGCCACAAAACCAAAGCCTTGGTGAATCCGTTGTTATGCGTCTCGTGGAACCTTTTGCAAATACTGTCCGAAATGTAACTACTGACAACTTCTTTACATCGATAAGCTTGGTAAATAACTTGCTCGCAAAACGCACTACGATTGTAGGAACTATATACAGGGCACTACGAGAGATTCCACCTTACTTCTTCTACCTACCACCTACTTCTAATCACTTCATATGATTTTGTTTGAAACAACAATCCTGAAATCCGATAGATGTACACTCACAATTTATCAAGGAAAACGAAAAAAGAACGTGTTATTCCTTAGCACGTTACATAACAATGTTGAAATAGACTCCAATCACCCTAAGAAAAAGCCAAAAACTGTGCCTTTTTACAATGCTACCAAGTACGGCGTGGATGTGGCTTACCAGATGGCATAAAATCATAGTGTCAAAGCGACATCTCGAAGGTGGCCGTACATTTTTTCAATTCTTCTCGATCTTCTACTCAAAATCCGGAAACTCGGAAAATGTTATGTACAAAAGTACAAAAATAAAACTAATAAAGACACTTGTAAAAAGCCACTTTGCGGCTCTTGTAATGTAAAGAAAATGTTAAAATGTAAAATATGTGTATAAATATTATAATTAATCATACATCCCTGTTTTATTACTATAGTTACCATTTTTAACAGCTAAAATAATAAAAAAGGTGTAATATATTGGAGGAGTCATTTGACCGGTCGCCGTCTTTGTAGGTAGATAGATTTTCCCGTCTTTCTAGTGTTAAACAATTATCAAAGATTTATTCACGAACTAAAAAGTTAGTGTGTTCAGATCGGTTATATCATATAATATTGTATAACAAAGAAACAATCTAATTTTTTTACGTTTTAAATAATCAAACTATTATTTAAGCACCTAACTATAAATGTTTCAACACTCGATATTGCTTACGTAGCCACTAAATAAAATATTGTGACATTATTTCCTTTTACATTAAGAGCAGTAAGTGTTATACCAATGTGTGAAAAGCTATTATGCACCTTAAAACTCTGCTTTACACTAGGTTTTTGTACGCAACATGTTGATGAAAAAGAACATAGGTACTCAGTTTCCACGCTCTGATTACTGGATGTTGGCTTGAGATATTGTCTTTATCGGAACCGATCAGAAACTATATATACTATCTAGGAAATCTGTTGTTATAGTGGGTCTTAGTGTATTATTAATGGGCAGGCTATTAAAAAATAGTTGAGAATACACCAAAATTAAATATTTAATCATCTTTAAACGTTTTAAAAAAATATTTTCCCACCTGATCATTCGGCCGATAACGCCTAATCTTCTATCCTCTCGTTTGGAGATAAGCCCGCAATTGCCGGGAAACGGCACAGGACTAGGAGCGCTGGAGATATCTCGTTTAGCCGAAGATACTTTTTGGGTCGCAGTGCCAGCGGATTCAATAAAAAAATCTATGTGTTGAGATGAACAGGTGCAGGCATATGGACCAACAGTCGTAGAACAAAAACGTTCTTTAATAAAAAAATAATAAATAAACAGTATATTTAATATTCGAGATATTTAATATTTCACCTCGGTTATTAATAAAAAAAATACATAATAATCTTTGTCATATGAAATAGAATACTGTTACTTATGTTTGGTATAAAATTTCCCGTTAAAATTATTCCAAATAGTTGCATTCAGTGCATTTAACCTCCTTCTACCTCCAATAACTATTTAAACAGCAGTCAGCGGCTGCTCAAGGATAGTTGTTTGTTCTTAGTACGTCACATTAGTCTGTGATCTGTGGACACAAATGGTTTTCATCTTGTGTCATCGGTATTAATACGTATAATATAACAACGCTGACTTTGTGATACTGACATAAGAACTCGGACCACACATTGTGTTGATAAAGTATACTTTGCTTAGACGAAACTGATCCGAGAATGCGCCCGGGTTTCTATATCCTTAATGCCAGCGGTTATTGCTACGAGTCGTGGATTCCATTTTACGAAAACCCGGCTTTTGCAATTTGCTTTCTATTTAACGAAACCAAACTACGTCTAATAATTTTTATATTTATTTATTTTATAAACATTATTTTTAATATTTTACATAAAAACTTTGTTTATATAGAAACCCTTATATATATAGGCTAAATGAAGAAACATATTTTTAAAAAGTTTTAAAGATTTTGGCTCATGTGGTGTTAAGAAATTTCCTTATCACAGAACAAGTAAAGTTATTAAGATTGGTTGTTATTAAATAGTATGTACTTTGAGAGTATCTCCAGGCCTAATTGTAGGATCAAAAGGGGTCAAGTGTGTACATCGACAGGCGCCTTAGGGCCCACGTCATGCCGGGCGACCGAGCCAGTTAAACAATGAATACAATTTGTATTTCATGGTGATGACATCACTAATTATAATACACAAAGTATAGTGTTATGAAAGATACTCTTTCCCTTGTTCATAAGGAATAAGTCATGTCCGCGTAATCAGAAACTTGCAAAAGTCTCTCAGTTTGCAAGATATGTTAAAAAAGTGAATTACTGTATAAACTGTTTCTTCCTTGCTTGAATATTAAAAGAATCAGAGTCGAGGCTTCGCTCTTAGTGTGATTCCCGTTGGTCAAAACATATTTTTACGTCCTCAATGATGTGGTTACTCAGAGAAGTAGACTACGTATCCATACAACTTAAATTTTATTGATTAGTTTACCGCACTTTGTATGCTTATTACATATAAAAGATTTTCATTGAGATTATCTTACATTGTCCATGAGAGTGAAATGATGCCGATTGCTTTTTGTCACAGTTTAATAAATAAATTCCGGTTCGCCAGCATTAAGACATAGGAAATCCTAATAAGTCATGATTGCACTCAATGTTTTCCAGTTCAAGTAAGTGATTGTGAACGGAAGGTACTCTATTGACTATTACTCATTCAAAACCACATCTCAACGTATGGGTTGTTGGAAACAGGCATTGCCATACGTGCCTTTGTAGAATGCTGATTAGTTACTTGTTTTTCACTTGTACAGTCACAAGGCTTATACAAAATATTCTCTCCCGTTTCCAATACCGATTTTGCCAAATTAGCGTTCGCACAAATTGAAAGGATAATTTCTGAATTTGAATAATACAATCGTTTCATAATTGAAGATGATTGTCTTAGCATGATGCACGAAAGGTGACATCCGGCTGAAGTTTACAAACGATACAGAACAATTAACATTGACTTCTTCATCGATTCCAGTTATTATAATGTTTATGCAATTTTTTAAAGGAAAAGTGATTTTATATTTAATTTTAATATGTTTCGACGAAGTTAAGTTACATTTAAATTAATCCCACGCAAGGCGTTTAACAGAACAAATTACCATATCAAAAAAAATAATTTCAATTATTTGTATGAAGTTGAATAGCTGTTATATTATATTATAATCCACCGCGAAAATTGTAAAATTATTTTCAATTACCGCCGTACGAGGCAAGATAATAATAGCCCCTTTAGGATCTTGATAATCTTTTTTTTCTTTTAGCAGGTTGTATAATACATACATTTGTCAAGTGCCGCTACATTACTTTATGAGTCCTGGCCACCTTACGATCCCGATTGATATTTAGGTGGTAGCGAGTGGTAAAAAGTAAGAACAGATTACGCCCTGTCGTTGCCGACATCGGCGGCGCCTCGTTTCTCGTCTTGTTTACGTCTAATTTTGGCGCGTGAGCGCCGTTCCCGCCGCCCCCGCGCCTCCTTCGGTCTTCCATTGAACACTACGCTGCATGCGTTTGTTCCATAGATACAGTATGCTTTAAACATTCAAAAACAGACGCAAATTTAGTACCAATTACTTATCTGTGAATTTGTAACATATATTCGGATATAATGGTTTATTTTGCGTTTATTATACATCGCCGAACGTTATTCGGTGAATGAAAACTTCATGTAATTAACGGATACTTGTTTAATGTTTGAAATTTTACGTTAATTTATTAGTAGGAAAAATTTAACCAAAAAATAAAATGTAGGCGCTGCTGTATAAAATTTAATTGAGTGCTTTCAAAGTGTATCCGCCGTGTGTTCGTTTTTCACCTCATGCCATGAGTTAACGAGATCTCGGTGTGTGATGTTGCCGCAACCTCCGATGCCCGATACAGCTTCTCAGAACTGACCATCGCTCCCGTCGCGCCCCGCATATATTATTCTTTCGTTTCTTACTTTCTTTGTGTTTTTCTCTTTTGTTACCTCTATGGTCTGTTACTTCTTATGTTATATTTTCGTATGTATTTATATTCTAGTGTGATTTAATTTTAGTGATATAAGTAGCATTGGTAACTTAGTTCGAGACAAAAAATTGTGTTACTTACTGGAATTGCTTCTTATATTAAAAGTTTAAGCGGCTATTTCATTCATCTTAATTTTTTGTATGGGCAATGTTTTTTACGTATTTCTCTCAAACCCCTTAGAGCACATTTCTTAGGCCCACCACCCACATTTCTGAGAATCAGTATCCTGTCAAACCTTTAGATGTTTTTTTTACCATTTATATTTTAAAAAATGCTTCTATAATTTATGAATCACTTTCGAAATTACATATTACACTACCTTAGGCAGTTAATGAGACGATCCTTTTTTATTATTACATAAAACAAAGGATTGAGAAACGTGTGTACATTGTAATTTTTATCTATGGTTATACGAAAATTGCAGATAGGTACAAATTTTATGTAGGTATCACTTATAGTAAAATTGAAATATAATCTTAGCATGAATTGACATTTAAAAGTAGGCTTCAACTATTACAAATACATTTAAAGCACATTGTTGCATACGGTTTGCAATTTACATGATATTTAAATTGAATGACTTTTACGATAGCTTTGACTTGGTTAGGACAAAGATTGCGTCGCGCCTACTTTTCATTCTTGCTACATATCAAAGCCATACAGTTTTATTACCGCCTGGGTTAAATTCATGGCAGGTAGCACGATATATGATATGTGAATTAAAGCAGTGTAAACATCTTAATTAAACTATCTGTAATAAAACATATTAAAAATGCCTGTAAAAAAATATCGATGTTTGATAATCTTCCATTAAGAATAAGGCTACATCTCACGAGTTGAGGCAGGCTGTGACGCAAAAAGTCCACCGACATCGAAACGAATATGCGCCTAGGTAAATGATGGTTCGGAAGGATGGCAGAACGGGACAAAACTATCAGGCATAGCATAGGAGAGAACGGGACATGCATACAAACACTCGGGTCTAAAGTCCGCGGCCGCTATAGGACAGTAGCCTCGCTGCATGCATAGCGATATACCTACTTGAATGGCTCTAAACCAGTTGCTTCTTAGTACCTATGGTCCTGGTATCACAGAATAAAACGCACATGGAATACTTAAATTAGAATACCGTTGTCATTGCAACAAGTTGTTGACAACTTTACTGCTTTCAAAACAAAGCATTTATAAACAATTTTGATTAATTAGATATACAAAATATTAAAAATATTTAATTGGATTAATTAAATCGTATTATTATCTCCTTATCTAAATATTAACATATAACTATAATCACCAAATAATTGACAACGCGAAACTTTTTCCTGTTAAAATGTTAAGTTTCAATATTGTTTAAAATCATAATACAATACATCCGCACCTGTGCAGGAAAATGAAAGCTTATTTGCGACTACAGAAACAAAAGATTCATATTATTAAAACATTTACGTACTAAATGATTCAAGTCGGCAACCAATTATAATCAAATCCTGCTAGCGAATGTGTTTGGTTTACTCCTGCATGTGATAACTGTCTAGTTCCTGGTCAATTGTAAATCCGGTGCAATAGCAAGTGGCCGCGGCCATTAGGACTTCCTGTGCACTTGCTCCTCGGTGAATGGGCGTCCTATCAACCTGCCTAGAAGCCATATGAATGAGTATCGCGTAATGCACAATGAATTATTCGTGCCAGACCGGCTTCCGTTGGCGCCGGACACATGCTCCGTGTTCTGCCTTTTTCTGATTAATGTCTAATTATAGGGCTACAGCTCTCCAAGATTCCCTATGAGTCAGATGCAATAACAGTACAATACTCGTTGACTTGTGTGTATTTATGCACGATTTTGCACTATTTTGGAAGCGACGCTGTGGGTGTTGGTTTATTGCAACTGGTATAACGGTCATGTGATGTAAGGAATTTTGCAAAATAAGAGGAAATTGGTTATTATATTGATGTACACGTGGCGTAATTTGTTAAATAAATTCGACTTTATCCGCTGTTTAGAGAATGTAGATGGTAAATGTTTGGCTCCAAAAGCTCGGTGACAGAACTTCAAAGCTCAATAATTTACTGAGAACGTAAATGCTGAATAGAGATCTAATTGAGTAACTATCCTTTGATAAGCTTTTTTATATTTTAAATTAAAGTGAAAGTAAAATGAAATCCCAAATTCCTAACTATCACTTCCATGAACTTATAAAAGAAATAGTAATAAAAGGCGTCGATCGAGCGTTATTTTTTTACAACCTATATTTAAGTATCTATAAATATTAAATAAACATAGTTTAAGGAGTGATACAGAATAACAGAACCTCTGGTCATCGTTTATGATTTTCTGTAAGTAATTTTATTATTCACCAACGACACTAAGCGACCTTTAAACCGGTTTGGATCTTTTAATACAGACAAAATCTTCGGGGAATTGATTTTTAATTTAGCTTGTAAATGACGACCCGGATGCAGTAAATAGCTTGACTCAATCTTTGAAGCTGGCAGGTCACGATTGAAGCACGATTGTCATCTTTGCCCCACCTTATAGCACCTTTGATATTTAATGACGATATGAGCAAGGCTAACTTGAACAGGGAAATAAATATATTGGTTTCCGGTAGAACTGCGACTGATCAACAACTTGCGTATTGTCGGTAGCTTTTTAAAGCAAACTGTATTGATAGTTGCATACCTCTATTTAAGAAACTCAAAATTTTATCTCTTCCATGTATTTATATTTTAGAGATATCCTTATAATATACATTTTTAAGTCCAAAAATAAATTTAGAACTGTTTCGGAAAAACACCTTTTGTATGGCAATTAAAGTTAACAATAAATTACCGAAAAAATTAAAAGATATAGCAGCAGTATATACGAACGACTTACGATTGTACCACCTTACCATTTTGTACCATATTCTTGCAATAAATAAATTATTATTATTATTACAAAATAAAGCTCAGCGATTATTTTTAAAGACAAATTAATTCTATGTTTTTAAAGTTCATTAAGAGAAGTGAGGTACAGTTCACACTAGTTGTCATGTGTTAATTAAGATTGAAAGAGCATAATTTAGCCCCGATAAGAGGTTAGCGCGTTATCTGGGTACTTTCTAAAGTTAGATGAAACATGTTGTTAACCTCTAGCGGCGAACGGTGGACCACCTAGCCGCAAGGCCGACTAGTTTGCCCGCGTCCCGACCGCCTTCTGCTTGTCCTACTAATATTATTACACTACTCACTCTCCGAGTCTGTTATGCATGATTATAAGAAAATCTATGTGCTAATTTACCTGCTACAAGAGTTTCAGCTAAATTTATTAACTTTAAAAGTTGCGTAACAATTAGTATTTTCAGCGCTACAAATACAGTTATATAAAAACAAACGTCAGTTACTTGAAACAGTAGATCCCATAATAAAATCATCGGCCGGAAGTTGATGCGTCATTTCGACGTTTTCGTCTAATTTAGTTTGTGTAGTCGCAACCGTGCAAATGTGTGGGTAGACAATATACACACGAGTAGTTTTTGTTGCCGATTTTCAATTTCTAAATACCGTTGTTCATCTAATGTTATGAGTATCACTTTTCACTATACAAACGTAATGACGAGGTGCGCGACATACAATCATTTGTACGCTTAATTATTTATATAGGGTTAGTGATTACATATGTGTGCGTTTATTTACGTATACGCGAACGCCGACTCGTCCGAGATTCAAATTTAGAACGCCGTCTCCGCCATGTTGTTCTCGGTGAAAACCTATGATCCGTAGAACTCAAGTTGTAAGAGACTTAAGCTGTCTTAGCACTTAAAAAGATTTTTTTCCTCGCTTATAGTTTTCAACAAAACCATAAATAATGTAAAAATAACTATCATCTAAAATAAGAACAATCTCAATTCGGGCTTACATTAAATTTTAATTTCCCTTAGACTTTAGTGTTGCTTTTGTAGCGCCTCAGCGTTATTTACCATTACGTAATCATGACAGAGCTGCTTCCGGCCTGATTACGATATATCATCTGTTTCAGTTCAAGTGTAAAAGCAGGAAAATCACATGATGGAGGATGTGCGTCCGAATTGACGTGTATCCGTTTCTGTCCGTAATTGAAGTGTTTGTAAAATTGGTATTTACTTTACTCGACTTAATGCAATTTCTTAGTCATAGTATTAATATCTCATAATTTTTTTACATTTCTATAGTATTTTAAGATACAATCTATCTATTCTACAAATATGGTAAACATAAAATTTATATAAGATAGTAAAAATATTATACTTCCAAAATAGAGAAAAATAAAGTTATTACAAATTTTATTGTTTTACCTTTTTTTCCAAATTGGTCATCCCACTCTCGAATATTGCATTTCCTTTGTAAATTATGTTACATTAAAGCTTTACGTATATAGGTACAGAATTATTTATAAAGTGTCAAATGTTATAGTTCAGGCAAGGACGGGTCTTACACAATACAGTTTGTCTACGTTTGAGTTTTTGACTACTAAACGGATTTTAAATTTGGTTACCCAAAATTATTTTTTATTGATAAGAATTGAAAATATTTTATTATATATTTTTTTATTTATTTTTATCAATCCCGTTACCATAGGTACAAAGTCTAGGTACTACAGTATTATATAAATATTTAATTAGTATTTATTTTTTCTTATAAAAATACTCCTGCCCTAACAGGCGACCCTAAATTGACAAGAGTAGATAAGTGATATTTAAAGATAAAACATAAAACGCAAACTTACGAAATTAATTAGGAATAACAAAATTTTATAATAAAAATACAACAAATTAAATGACTACTCTAACAAATAATAGAAATTTTGCCAGTTCACTCAACGGACAATGAAAATGGTCCGTTAACCTGTGTAATTCGTTAACCTAATTAAGGCACCGAATCATATGTGCCCTTTTCAGAAGGTAAGGCCTAGCTGTGGGCACATGAAGTAACGGCGGACGATGTTGCCTTCTGACGTACCCATCAGGTACATTTATGCTATGCTATTCCATGTAACAATTTTATTAAGTACATCACAAGCGCGAATTCTCGGCGTACGCTTAGTTCTTAGCCCACAGAACCAAGAATAAATAAGGTCGGATACATGAGTGGATAAAAAGGGTACACACATCCTTAGATGTGCCTAGAAATTTGTTTTGAGTATACATTACTTAGGTGTTATCCGAAAACATTTGTTATTTAATTTACACTTAACATTTAATCTTTTGCCAAACATGTTTGTTACAAACCCGTATTGAGGTATCGAGAAACTGCAACATTATATTGTGTAAGCGTGGAAGGCCTTCGCAAGAGAAAGATATTTTGTTTCTCAATGTTCTTGTCATCTAGTGATTGTTCGCTATGCATAAATTATTTTTTTAAATATACTCAGCGTTATTCATGTGGAAGTCACTCACTACCTTCAAATAGTTATTGGATATACATAATATTTTTTATTTCTATCTAATTCCACGACTACATTGTCGTCGGGGGTATTAGATAACTTATGTATAGCTTTAGTAAATACCATTGGTAATTGATAATTAAGCACTACTTGTTTCTTTCATTTACTTTTTGTATAATATTTTAGCAAATTTTGAAAAGCTATCTCTTAACCTATTGTTCAACATTATTTCTTTAAAGTCGTACATCGATCGCCATTCCCACTTGGTCTTATACACATCAATTTCGTTTTCAATCTTATACACAGGTATAACATTGACCAAGTGGGAATGACCACAAGCTACAGAGTACAGTCAGTCAGGACATATAATACCGTCTCTTCAGACAGCAGACAGCACTTTTTCTAACTCTGAGCCTGTGAAGATTCACCAATCCACCGTGATCTATCTGGCAAAGTCTGTGTAATTAATCCTGTCGGTTTTATTTGTTTAATTATTGAATAGGTCGAAACAACAAGGGCATTGAGCGTCCATCTGCAATAGCTTCGAGTGCACATCGGGAGTCTTTTCCTTATTCTGACAAAAGCTCCTTTGAGTTTCCCTAATAATAGCTCCCAGTTCAGCTTGAACAGCAAAAAGATACTTTAAATTTATGACTCATTCGGCACCATTTTTCCAAAAGGAAACACTTCCTCTCTATTTTACTCTTTTTCTGTTTATGTTTAGCTTTACTGGAGGTGCATCTATGCTCTCCATCTATCTTTGATATTAAGACTCTTTTACACTCTTTGTACAGGTCGCCTCTCAATTCAGTCTAAAATAACCCTCTCTTTTCTTTGCTTCGTATAACGGCCTCTTGGTTTCTAAGATCTAGGGGTAGGTAGGTAGGTAGTAACTAGTAGTCGGGCGAGGAACAAGCTGGCTTTAGTAATATGGTTCGGTAACCTCTATAGAGTTTTAGCTCGAAGCTTCGTTGCACTGAATTTAATTGCTTCCTAATTCCTAGCCTTTTAGTGGCTTATGGGCTATGGCTTAAGGGATTATGGGCTCAATGACTGCCGTAAATAATTTTAATAATTATTTACGGCATTCATTCTACTAATTTTTTATTTTGCCGTAATTACATTTTGTAAACCCCAGCTAATTCTCGCCGCCCTTGCTTATTGTTTGTAAATGTTGCTTTCCTGCAATGATTGCAGATATTTTTAACAGAGGTCAATTTATTTTGATTGTATTATTTATTTCATCAGATAGGTTGACAGATATTCCACTCATACTATCAGTCAATTTATAAGCCTATTACAAAGGCAAGAGCAGCATTTGCATGTAGTTAAATTTCAAGTCCCGATTTTATTTAATTTATTAACGACTCCAAAAGTAGTATCAATATTGTAACCGAAAGAGTCAAAAACTTTATTATCGCCACCTTCTCTCACGTCATCTCTCAGTAATACGGCACACTATATTACACTCGTTCATAAAATCAACAAATCTGGCGAAAGTAGTTATATTTGATTGAAATCAATAATTATACTTCAAATCCTAATTGGCATTTCAGAATGGCATGAAGCTTCCCATGTAATTCATTATACTATCCAAATCGAAACCGTCTTAGGTCGGCCTTCACTTTATAATTGAATCGCAAATATAATTTTTGTCAATTGTTCAGCCCACGATTACGGGGTGTTGATGAATAATTTAATTGTGTACAAACATGCGCGGGTGCACGAAACGTTTGGTTGATGTTATGCAATCCGAGTCGCGCCGGCAGGCTGCTGTAATTACACGCCACTACCCCGCACCCCGCATCCCGCAAACCTACCACCCGCGTTACCTGCGACACCACGTATCAACCACATCTAGCTAACTTCAGAGTTTTAAGCTAGGACTTGCAATGCAAGTATAACTGATGTTTCTTATAGGTTTATTGTTTTATTTTATAATTATATTACGTTGATATTATTTCCTATGATTTCTTTTATTTCGTGAGTTATTATGTAATATGAAATTCATGGCAACAAATAACAAGGCTATTTATTGTATCCAATTACACCGTTTAGGTATAAGCATAAAAACCTTCAAGACAGGATAAAAATTGACCTTATGATCATTTATAAATATCAGCAGGTAGGCAATGATCCGAAAAAAGGGTTTGTAAAAAAACTAGTGTGATGCAGGTGCTAGGTAGCAACAGCTGATAGCAGGGCCAAGTTCATTACCGTTCCGTGCAAATCGATTCTCTATGGTCATGCTCCATCAGCTTTCCAATATGCCTTTTCCTTATCTTTCATTTTTATACCTCCATTTCTCTTATCATCCGATCGGTTGACTGCTTCTCTTGTTTATTTATTTATTATTACCTACCGATCATTACTAGGGGCATCCTTTTTCACTGGTTCTTTGTTGTATTGTATTGTTGAACTCAAATTTACGTGTATATTGTCGTCGGGCTGATTTAATTGCAAGGAAAGTAAAGTAAGCGAGCGGCGTAGTAACTAACAACTTCACTAGGTCGCCTGCGCACACGTCGTGCGTCCGGTTTCCTACAAATTGGTCACATCGACCGCTAAGTAGGAAGATTCGGCTTGCAAGGTGTGTCTGAGGCACGTCATTGTATCGCACGAACCTTGCAGTTTTATTATACATACATAGTATACATTTAGTTTTCGGCACTTTTTAATGAGCTACGAACAACCGCTTTGTAAAAGTAAAAGCTGTTCCGATTTCTTTTTATACTGTTCAAAAATTGATTTATGTTTCGGTAACGCGTTATTAATCTTCTGTTTAATGAAAGAATATTCAGATATCGGATTTATTATGTTAATAATATCATTTAAAAAATCAATTAGACAACTACACGCTTAACTCTTCCAGCGAGTTTGCTTATCTTGCCGAAGCCGCGTACAAATTATTTGCAGAAATCTATTAGGTATGAGGGTTTGCAATTATTTAATCAATTACCATCTCAAATTTGAAATAGTGTTTGACAAATTCAAAAAGTCGGTAAAGATGCATGTTATAATACATGAACTACATGAACACAGTAGACTAAAATTAAGACGGCTAATGGCGACGTGTATCTCGCTCGTATATATACATTTTAATATTAGGTTTCTCATGTAAATATATTTTTTTTTGTAATGAGAAATAAAGTTCTTTAAACGTAATAATTAACAGTATGTAATAAGAACCTTCCTTATTCAGTTATTTAACTGAATCAATCTGTTTCCATGAATATGTAACATATGAAACAAAACAACCTTTCATAGATATACGTATTTATATTATTCGGACGATCTTCACCTAGATTTTAAACAGAGTTTTATGAAACCTGTTTCTTTTACAGCCATATAACAAAGACCACAACATGGGAGGACCCTCGCAAGACATTGGCGGCGCAAACAGTGGCCAGTGGTGTGCAGCATCAAAGCGCGGAAGCCTTACTTACACAGACTCCTTCACCACAGAACCTTCCAACACCCACTCCAGGTACCTAAGTCTTTAACTATCTAAATTGTCATGGAGTTACTAAATCAGGCATTAAAAGGCAGATCAAAACCGTGCAACCGGATGATCTCATAGTTTGCAAAACATAGCTGATAGTTATTTAAACTAGCTTTTATCAACCTATAGCATCAGTTATGAGTTAACACATCTTAATTTTCACGTGATCTAATTGGCTTTGCAACAGTGTTTAAAATTATCATGGAACTAAAATAAAAATAAGTAAATAACCCAAATTCTAAAACTGATTTTATGACGGGAATTAACGCGTTGTTTCCGTTGGTCGATGCGAGACGAGTGTTGAAAGGCGCCCAGAAAATACATTGGTGTTTCGGCGCCGAAACCGTGGCGCCTGCGCCGGTTTTCAGCGACTTGCGACACATCCGCGCGAGTCAGACATGTTTGTGCTTCTTGCGTTATAGATGTCTACAAATCCTAAGCATTTAGCATGTTCTATGCCGAAATTAGCATGTCACCGCTTAAGTGCGTCAAACGCCCTATTTGGGAATATCAATTTCAAATTACCAATCTACATGTGTGTGTGGTCATAGTTGGATTAGGACAGAAATTATGGAAAAGGCTCTAAGTAAAGACATTTACATCTACATGTTTATGTTCTGTTAGTCGGTACACCTTTAATTGTAATTTCACAATAGCTTTTACATTTAAATAGAAGCTACATTTGTATGAAACAAAATAGCTAAATGTATCTTTGTAAATTAGACGAGAAAGATTGAACCCATTTTCTATGGTAAACATATCCATTGAGAAGTTGTGTTTACTGTTTACCTATTTTTATACAGCGCGAGTGAAGGTTTTCTTTAAATACATTTTATGATATTTTATAACGACTGTATAGTCCTTCGTTAGCATTTTAATATATATGGCACGTTTCTTGTAAATTAATTACTAACAGAAGCAATAGTTTTAGGCAAAACGTGACAAGAGCACGTTTTGAAATTTTAGAATCCCTTTAGTTAAATCAGTGCAAGTGCCTGGAAGTTTATCGCCGGCTCATTGTAGACTCGAGTCAACAAATATTAGCCGTAGTCGGAGAGTACCTGACACGAATAATGTTTTTCTAGCGCATTCCTTGTTTTAATCTGATGTCGCGATAACATTACCTTTCATATAAAATATCATTCTCATGACTGATAGTTATTTGTAAGCGGCCTATCTGATTACACAAAGAAGTTTAATATTAACAGTTTTATTACATTCTGCCTTATTAGGTGAACGTTATATCAAGTCATTGTATTATTGAATAATAATTTGCGAATTACACATAATTGACAATGGCCTCTAAATTACGTGACTCGCTTAGTGCAATGTTCGTTAATATTTACCGCTAATGATAGTAATTGATTAGCATCTATTAATACATAATATGAGTAATATTTATGTGGCTATAAAGTTAATCGAAATCGTATAAATTTCACGAATCACACTTTTCATTTTAATTTCAAATTCTTCAAATATCGTCTTTAAATTGTACTTTTTTATAATAAATAGCTGATATCCACGACTTTGTATTGAACATTGAAATATACCTGATGCATATCATGTAAATACAACAGTATCTAGTATGCAGGAAAACATCTTCCCTCTCAAGAATATTAAATAACTAGTGCGTGTTAAATTAGCTAAAAATGCGGTGATATTAAAAGAACTATTCATTTCAACAATTTCCATAATAGAGATTCAGTACAATACGTTTATATAATACAATTAATAGTAATTTTTATGTAATTACCAGTTTGCAAAGTTAAATTCTCTTAGTCATGATGATTATAATTAAATCGTAATTATGCATTATGTATACAGTTCGTTTATGAATGGTCGGTTTTTGTTGCGAACAAAATACATAAATATATTCTTGGAGATGAATGTATGAACGGGTAGAGACGAGAGCGTCCGCTGGCGATGATTCACATCACGTCTACGGGGTGCTTTTAAGACGAACTTAATACAAGTTGTATTTTTTATGCCATGTAGACAAGCAAAACGTCACATAGTCTATAATAACTTATGATTAATTTGAAAGGACTTGTCACGTGACAATCTAATGACGTACAGACGAAAATATTGATTGACAACTATATTAACTATATACTATAGACTAAATATATTACTCATATATAACAAGAATGTCTTCAGCACCATAGGATCATCTAGGGCTTGTCGGATTTTTTTACGCGTTACCAATTTCCAAGTACTTACGTAATACACTGTTCAACGTGTTCACGCTGTATAGTGTAAAAAGTAGCCAGTTGAACGAAACTGAATGTTGTTCAAAACACGTCCAACAAAAAGCACGAGCAAACATGGATGGCGTAGTGTATTGGCATGTTTTCAATTGATCACGTAAACTACTGTGACTATACCTAATACTTTCCTAGGAAGTGGCATTGCTATGATTCCGTTGGCGTTGTTTTCGTGATTTTATTGGAACCGGAATGACCTTGCAAACATCAGAATCACGAGCACGTTATATTTACCGCTGGCTTGCAACTAGTCGCTGTTGAGAAATTCAAATATTTTTTCAAAGTTTTTCTATATTAACCAGGGCATTTGATAATTTCAGCAGCGAAGAGTACAAGTACCTCGGCGACGACGGACCCCCTAGGGCCGTTGCCGGACGGCTGGGAGCAAGCCACCACTCCTGAGGGAGAAATTTATTTTATAAACCACGCCGCTCGCACAACGTCTTGGTTCGACCCTAGAATACGTAAGTATCTCTAATGAACTCGTCGATTCGCGTCATCTCTTTTTAAGCGTTTAAGATCTAGGATATTTACCATAATGCGAACAATACCACCAGAAATATCGATTATGAGTAAAGCTTTGGTCTGGTGATCATGACGCACAACGCTGCGGTATGCGCCGCAACGCAGCGTCAGCATCGCATTTAGCGTCCCTGCGGAGAGGTGGTCAGTTGATTTTGCCGCAGCTACCAAGGTAGACGTGAACATGAACAATTTCACTCGTGACGCACACCGCAGCGTTGAACCGAGAATGACGCCGCGCTGTGCGGCAGTACACCTACCCACTTCACCGCGCTTGCCTCTCGCCGCTGACGCATACTGCGACGGAACAAGAGGACATTCTCGACGTTTTTCATATGATTGAGTGTCCGACAACGCATACCGCAGCGTTGTGCGTCATGATCACCACACCAAAGCTTTAAAAAAAGACAAAATTATGTTACGTATACACTAATCGAGATTTTTCTGTTATTACAGCGCAACATTTGCAACGTACGCCGGCGGCGAACGCCGGAGCGGCGGGCGGTGGGTGGGCAAACGCATCGGTCCAAGCATGCCAACAGAAACTGCGTCTACAGTCATTACAACTCGAGCGTGAACGACTGAAACAACGCCAGCAGGAGATACGGCTCCAGGTATTTTACTCATTAATCATTGTAATCCACGTTTTAGGCTGCATTCTTTCACATCACAGTTAATATTTCATTCAGGTCTCCTTATCTCCTGGGAGTCCAGGGTTCTACTATTTTGAGGAAATTTATTTAGACTAAGCAGAAATCGGGCCTGTATGTTCTGTTATGTATGTAGATCTATCTAGTAATTCGTTTAAATACGAATGAATCTGATTACAATTAGTTTTTATCGTACATTGTCAAGGTAATGATAAGTGCTTAAAACTTGTGTAGGTAACTAATTTATTGTAAAATATTACAGCAAGAATTAATGGCGCGGCAGTCTTCATCCATCGTGTCCTCCTTGACAAATAGTACCGCGACGAGCACAGACCTATCTCTGGACCCCTTCCTCCCAGGTCTCAATGACCATCAACGCCAGGAGTCAGCCGATAGCGGCCTGGGCATGGCTGTATCACAATCCTATTCCATGCCCCATACTCCGGAAGGTTTTTTGGGCATGGATGACCGCATGGACTGCACCAGTGAGGCCGGCGCGAACCTCGATACAGATATGGCTTTGGGAGACACGGATGATTTGGTAATAATTTAAATATTTGTAAAGGTTTTGTTATATGTGGTGGTGGTGAGAGGTTAGATTGTGCTAATTACTATGAACGTAAACAACTAATTTCAGTGACCGGATAAATTTTGCAATTCTATAGCACAGGCACAATAGAGCAAAAAAAATGTAATGAAATGAAAAAAAAATATAAATTCACCCATTACAACCGGGCGGTACAATACTTGCATAGCAATTAATATTTACAGTAATTTATCATAACATACACATATGTCGATAGGCGGTATTGTTACTGATTGTAATATGTAAATTCACAAAAGAAAAAAAGGTTTGGAAGGCATATATAATGTTCTCCCTTTCAAAAAATAATTACTCAAAGGATGCAATTCTTATACTCACAACATACCTTTATATGCCTAATTTAAGGAAATAAAAATATCAATTAATTAATTTTCAAATTAATAAAATTTATTTCAGTTGGGTGACTTCACAAATGACATACTTCTGGATGATGTGCAGTCGCTGATCAACTCCACACCAAACAAACCAGACAACGTTCTGACATGGCTCTAGATTGATATTCGCTGAACGTACAATTAATACAACGTGCTTTCTATAATCTAATTTTACACAAATAAAACATTGACAATAAGAACGGCTCAAAGACAAATCGGTAATACACCAATTGAAATTCGTAAAATAAATAAATAAAAAGGGGCTATTCAGTTTCTTAAGAATTGGTAAAACATCCCGGCATTTATTAAAATGGGATGTGATTAAAAGCCACATTCGATTGGTGTATTTCCTAGAGTGTAATATTGCGTTGCTAATCAAACTAGGTAATGCTTGTCGTACAAAAATCGCAAATTCATTAGTCTACATTTTATAGTCTGTGGATCATTAGATTAAATCATGTTTAGTTCGAAAAGTTAGTCATTGAATGATGGCTCATTTGTAAATATAATCATTGAATGGTTTCTGAACTGGCCCCCGGTTTTGAGCGGTGTTAGCATTTGTTTCTTTCGTTAATGAAAGAATTCAGTTTGCAATTTACACGTAAGCAAGGTTTCTATGCTCTTTCAGATAAGACCGTAAGAAATCCTTCTTCATATAGAATAGACTATTGTTAAGATGTCGAAGATAACAGAATAAATTTCATTAAGGAAATTATGGTCCGTATTCAAAAACGTTTCTCAAGGTATTCTAAATGACCCGTCAAGAATATTTTCATTAAAAAAATAATGGACAAATTGAAATTACGTTTGAAACACGTTTTAGAATGCGCCATTGATTGTGATACCATCTCGACGTAACAGTGCCTTATTGTGCCTTTTAAAATGTATTTATTGTGTTATTTAGGTAATAGTTATAAAGATATATTTCTACAAATTTTTACCGATCGATGAACATCGATTCATGTATTATTTGGACATAATTAAACTACTTATGTATGTGTTGTAGTAACTTTTTTTTGTCTACTTACACCGTCCTTGTGTATTTTTCGAGATTATGTTAGATGTAGACTTAGTTAATCATAACTTAGTTCTTTTGGCAGCTATTAAGTTTATAGATAATATTTGGTTCTAAGTGGACAATGTATTGTTTATGTATCTAAACATTTGTGTGTGCGGGTGCCGCTAGAAATATTAACAAAATATGAGATTTCGACAAAACCGTACATCGAAGGTGGTAATACGTGTACATGTTTGTATGATTGAAATACCCTGCTGTATGCTTTACCACATGATTGTGTATTCATTAAACAACTCTGTTCGTTATATACTCAACGTATTTACAATTCATTGGTTTAGGCTTAACTTCAAAAGCCCACCTAGTATAGAGTTTGTATAAATTCAATAATAAAATTAGGTCTTTATTTTTCGAATGCTACATTGAAAACTTTGCCATATTAGTAAATGTACTATCTTTGTAAGACTAATGTAATCGATTATAAATAGTTTAAATAGCAACTGTGTAACTATTATAATTAGTTGTAACGGTGCTGGGTTTATTATACATTTTATTTTGTAATCTGTAGATGTCTTGTTGTATTTGTCGTATATAATTTCTTGTTAAGTTACGCTTTTCATATTGTTCAGTTTATTATTCTGTATTGCATGTTTCCTCTTAACTTAGATTTTAGCTGAGATGACTAAGTCGTTCAATGTTAATAGCTTCGTATTCGATTAATTTTAAGGAATAATTCAGGAATAATATTACATTGCAATGTGTCAAGCCAATAGCGATAACTTAGTAGGTGTTAATTAAATGTCTACATCTGTCTTTTAGAAGTGATAACAACCAATTGAGCTCAATAAAAATTGTATCAAAACTGCAAAACTATGTCAGAATTTTCGCACATATACGAATAATGATTAAGTTTACGATACTGTAAACATACATATAATATACTAAAATATTGTTTTTTGTTAGCGCCTTTAATACTCAATCAAAATATAATTGTATAGAATACATAAACCTACTATGTCGTCGCTACTACAAAACATTCCATGTTGCTTACCGTCGCGTCAGTTCGGTGTTTCTGGCTTGAATAATTTTCCGAACAATATATGAAGTAAATATGTCTAAGTATAGCCTTAATACATACATATCTTTCAGTCTGACATGCAAGTTTTCACTGTAGTGTACATTACATGAGTCAATGTTATAGCAATGAAATTTGTTCTCCGATTTCATTGTATATAATTTGATATATGAATTAAATATTTGTTTAAATATCTATTGTTATTTTTATTTCTTGTTCAGAGATCCATTTTTATGCGTAGCTGAAATCAAATCATCATCTATGTAACAATCGTAGGTGTTGTATGTTACACAAGGCAAATAAATAAACAAGATATATTTTAAATAATATATTTACATAGTTAGTATAATATACATAATAAATACCTAGTTAGTTTCTTAGATAAGCAGATTTCCTGTTTCACCTTTGTTAATAATTTAGTACCGCCGTCTCTCCTGTTAAAAGTAATTAATACTGTTATAAGCATTATTGCTAGCTGAAGGTAGTACCTGGTATCAAAGGTGGCACTATAACCATGAAAGCAGGATTGCTATTAGGTACTTTAAATTGTTATGCAATATAAATTACTCGAGAAACAGACCAGTCGCAGTGATTGGGCCATATGACAATGCGTGAACTAATATTGCCATATTGGCCTCATATGTTTTACCCAAATAATTCAATTTAAACTCTCAGTTTTTTTAATTAAGCGGCAAGCAAATGTTAGACCGATGCTTTATACGTTTTAAGCCTTATGCTTACTTAAATACTAATAAAAAAGTCTAATTATGTATTATGTATGTCTTTCCAAAATCTTTATTTAGGAATGTTGCTAAGAAATTTCCGCATCTTTATTACTAATCATTTTTAAATTCCGACGCAAAAAGAGGTCTGTTATATGTCCAAAGCTTGAGACTGCGTGTCAGTTAATGATATAGCATAGCGATGATCATCACTTTGTGTCTGACACACATAAGGTTTTTTATCTCAGACTTTTACTTATTTCCTTCACCGCAAGAGCGCAAGTTTTACAGTGCATGCATTCTAAGAAAAACCGAATATCGGTATCGGGACAGTCGGAAATTAAACACTCGACTTCAGACTTCAAGTTAGTATATAAAAACCGAGAGATTGTATAGTCGTCATTACGTCGGAAAAGTCGGGTTATAAAAAAAATGAACCGAGAAAGCCTGGATATTACGAAACTGGAAAAATGCATATTACGTGGGGGGTGGCTGGAAAAATTAAGTTCAGATTGTCGGTTTAAAAATTAATTTGTTGTTAATAAATTCAGTTTTTTCATAATAGCTTGGTTCCCCATGGAGATACGCACAAGGGTATTTGTCGACAATTTGAACTTAAGCTTTTCTTGCCGCCCCCCATGTAACATCCAAAATTTGTCTTTCTCGGTTCATTTTCTTTTCCAAATTAAATAAATAATAGTAAAAAAAAAATGTATAAAATGACTGGACTATTCATATTTTATACAAAAAATTATCTTACCGAAGGTTTTTTAAACTGTTCGTCCTGCGGTAACTCGCGGTTGGCGATTAATTTCTTGTAGTACTCAGCGGATAGCTTAGCTGTTCTTGGGCGAGCTGGGTCCGTAATGTCTACGTGGTAGAAGCCAAAACGCTCTCTGAAGATCAACGAACCAGTAGATAAATACAAAATACAGTGATCTCTTTTCAACAACATATAATAAGAAAGAGATGAAAACGTACTTTAGCTAAAATAGTATCTTAAAGAAAGTAAGATTGGGAGCGAATTTTGTTTTAAGAGACGAAAAAGATATTTTTTCTATGTGGTTACTAAATCAGACGTCCCCTTTTGAAGTATGTAGTGTACTTGTTGGTGTGACCAATGGCAGATAGGACTTCGTTCGGATACTTACGAGAATCCAGCTCTCCATTCAAAGTTATCCATTAGAGTCCACGCGGTGTATCCAAGCACTCTCACACCATCATCGTTAACCACATTCAGTATAGCTCCCAGGTGGTCCTAAAATACAATTACATTAAACTTATATATATAACAGCCCTGAGAACACTCATATTGAGTGTTACGGGCAAAAAATACTACTTATATGTAAATTGCAGATTTTATACAGTTAATGTAATTTCTTTGATAAAATATTCTTGACAAAAAACAGCAATGAGTCAAGCTGATCTTCTAAATATGATTCGAGTATATATTATATGTTAGGATAAAAGTTTTTTTTTTACGAGCGATAGAGACATTCGTGTGCATTTAGTGTATTGTAATTTATTTTTTATTACTGTTGAATTAAATTATTTTGCTAGCGAACTTTTTCCATAAACTGTCAATTATTACAAACACAATGTGACATTTTTAGTCAGATGTACATGCGACAACAAAAGTTACGTAAGCAATTGTTAAGTTACAATAAGTATTATTTCATACTTAAAGTTTGTCCCTGAAATAATACTGAGAATTGTAAAGAGGTTAAGTTTTTGTGGGAGATCTTCTGCATCTACTAATCGGATTTTTAAAATTATTTCAACGAAAGGTTAGTGGTTGTTGGATTTGCGGTGTAAAAACGCTCAAACGATAACGTTTCGAACGAACACTGCCTTTGGTGTGATTAAGTTCAATGTAATGAAAGAAATGCAATGAGAAGTTGGAAAGCTTAATAATGCATCCAAACAAGCCCAATGCCGCGCTTCTCTGACTATCGCCCGAACCCAATAATTAATCCACCGTAATAGTCGATCGATCTCCTATCTGCATCCCAATAACCATACCCTACGAAGACATTTTTGGCGACGGATAGAATGCAATCTCTTTGCTCTTTACACTCATATTTGATAATCAATAAAAACCAAATAGCTTTTTAATTATTTTAAAAACAGGTGTAAGTTAATATAAGATATTGGCACAGTTAAACTGTTATTTTCTAACAAGGGTCCATCCACATACACTGATCCGACCTACCTACCTACCGATAGCTTGTATCGACAGATGGCTAATACAATCCGTCAATTGAGATGTCAGATAGTCAAAAATGGATTGAGATAGGTTATTGGGTTTAGGCGTGTATGTTCCTGATTAATTAAATAATACCCCACGATATTTATTGCCGTTCACTAATATATAATATAAGGGTAGGTACATAATTTTTCAAAGTTACCCGTAAGGGTTGCGATGCCTGGGCAATAGTAATGTACATATATTTAGCTCACATTAAAGTATTTGATGCGGTCGTAGTCTTCCAAAGTCCCGCGGTCTGAGTAGCCATTTTCGGTAATGTAAATTGGTGGGTCATTGTAGCTGCTCTTACACCAACGTAACAAGTTAGCGAATCCTGTAGGTACCACCTAAAATTTTCACATTTAAAAGCAAAATGGTAAATATCTTACAGTAGTATTAGGTGTAGGAGGTAGTAGCTAATTAAAGTTATAAAGAAATAACGACCAAGGCTAGTCATATAAATATATAAATGTTACATTAAACCACTATTAGAGTATAGATACAGCATTTGGGATTTTTATATCATAAAGGATATTTTTATATCAAAAGTATGCTTGAAAAGGTTTAAACAAAACCACGAAAATGATCAGGTCAATCAGAAACAAATCTTATAATTTTTGCATTTGCGCATTTGAAAGCACTTGACCTTACTGATTTATTAAGTAGGCCATTAAGAGGAAATCTCATTGAAACCTATAAAATCCTCACTGGACATTATGATGTTCCAGGAATTGAGTAGCTCTTTATTTTAAGTGAAAATACACATTTGAGCAGTAGTTCTTCCACTCAACATAACACAAATTCCCTAAAGAACTTTCTCCCAAACCGGGTAGTGGCCGACTGGATTAGGCTTCCGGAAAGTGAAATCAGTGCACCATAAACTCTTTTAAAAATAGATTAGATATTAACTCCAAATCCCAAAATACGCGCGCATCAGCTTATTAAGCTGCTAGTTTGTTTATAAACATAATAATAATATCGCTATGCTACGAAGGAAGGAAGGAAAATGTTTTAAGTGGAACGTCCTTACAATTCAAGGTTGTTTTTTGAACTTGATAACGCTCTGCTTAAGGATTATAATTATGAACGTCTTTTGAATAGTAATTAGCTACAGCAATTGATTTAAATGTTAATTTTATTTTAAAACCATTAAAATAAAAACGTTACATTATAATAATTGGATTGCTGTATTAGATAATTGTTAGCGATAACATCGCCCGCATTCCTTTTATTTCGTACTGTCTTCTCGTTGTGTCGCAAGAATATTTAACATAATTTACTTACTCGGAACCACTCAGATGCAGTAGGCTCGCCAACTTCTAAAGACGTGACCGCTCCTATGTCTTTCAACCAGGATGGCGACTTGGAGATAGGGTCAACTCCTGGGCCCGTAATTAAATGGGTGGTGTAATGGTTGATTCCAAGGAAGTCTGACGTGCCCTTAATCCTTTCAATCCAGTAATCGTCGAACTGTTCTAGTCTGGACGTGGGAAAACCCTCGGCTTGACTGTTTTGAGCGATGTTTTCAATCATCACTGGTGGATAACCGCCCTCTTCTGTGAAGATAGGGTGTGCGAACCAACCGAACTGTAATAACAATTAATGATTGGTATACGGTAGGCTATACAAAATTGCCTCATCTCAATTTTTGCATTCAAGACTAAATTAAACACCTACAGTTAGAACTTTAAAAAGTTGACCGAACTGATTTACGAATGGTAGTAATTTTACCAAATAAAAAGTGGAATTTTCGTAGCATTATTAAAACATAAACGTTTTATTAAAAACCATACATCCGGGAAATAATATAAACTCAACTTGATGAATATTGTATAGTTCTTATATTCTTCTATATATATCATATAATTTTATTAATAAATAATAGTACATAGCTTCTTTGGATCAGGATTTTTGTTTTGTGAAATAATCGTATACACCAATTAACAATGCGAGCCTTTTATAAAATTACAAATTATTTACATTTTTAAATAACTTTTGAGTAAAATGTATTTCTTCATTTCTTGCTTAACGACTTAAATAAAAAATAATAAGACATGTAATTGTTGGCAATTATGCCACTGAAAATTATCATAATACAAAATTACGATTACTACGTATTTATTAGTTTAAAAAAAAACCTACTTATTTTTTAATATGATTGCAAGAGAAAGATCATCTATCATACAAGTTAACGTACATCTTTTTCTTCCAAAAATGTTTAACCTGCTACTGCAAGATTTTCTTATATTTTAAGTAATTACCTTGAATTGATTGGCCACTTCAGCTAACGCAACTTGTTCTGGGTCATTTGGATCTGCCGGTTCATACCAGATAGAGTTTATGGAGATCATAATTCTACCATTTTGTTTTGGCCTGTAACTCTCGTTGTATAAATGGTATGCCTCAGCATGTGACTTCAATAGATTATCACTACACAGGTAGTTCCCAACACCGTGACTGTCAATAGCTGGAGCTTTCTTGATATCACCGTACGCATCTTCACAAATTTCGTAAGGCTCATTGAAAGTTATCCAGGATTTAATTTTGTCTCCGTACTCTCGGAAGCAGAAATCGGCGTACTCACGGAAGTATTGAACCATTTTAGGATTGGCGAAACCACCTAAGTCCTGAAGGGTTTGAGGTAAATCCCAGTGGAATAATGTTACCTGTAAGATACATATGCCATCAGTTTGGTACTAAATGTCATAGCTATGTTTAAAAAAGTAAAGTGTAACTTACTAACGATGCATTTATATCTGAAGACAAAACGAAAGTAGAAAGAAAAGTATTATCTTCTTATAACTTAAGTACGAGAAGTCAATTATAAAAAATTAAGTCATCTTATTTTTAATTTGTCTGTTAATTTCTTATCATGCTTAAAGAGCAGACATTTGTTGTTGTTGAACAATTATTGTTATGTAGAGGGAGGGAGGGTAAAACTTGCTGAGTTTCTTGCCCGTTCTTCTCAGAACAAGGCCTCCTGGTAGTTTTGCAAACGGATGGCGTAGTTTTGCTCTTTCCCTAATTTTGTAAACGTTTTTGACATTCATAAGCATGACCTAAGACGCATCTGAACTGAATAAATGAATTTTGATTTGATTTAATGAGACAAAAATAGCGAATGTTAATTATAGCTCAAGTAAAAAATATAGTATCCATCCAAGTCATAAGTAGTTTTAAGTTCTCAGCCATAGGTTTACAAAGTGTCTACCCTCCCCTAGCCTCAGTAGTTAATGGCCGAGAAGTATATGAATTCCATTCGCGGCGCCATACAGAATCTTACCGATTGGGAGGTATAGAAGCAATATAAAACAAACAACATTTTTATTTTGTGATACAAAAAAACTTACCAAAGGCTCTATATTCTTTTCAGCAAGAGCATCGAGAAGATTGTGGTAATATTGCACACCCTCAGGATTGATTTGGTCGACGCGACCCGTAGGTAACAATCTTGCCCAAGAGAAGGAGAATCGGTAGAAGTCTACGCCAAGGTAGGCCAGTTCCTCAACATCTTCTAGATACCGGTTGTAGGAGTCGCAAGCTACATCACCATTCGTGCCGTCAGCTACCATCCATGGTTTGGTATGGGTTAAATGGTCCCAGACATTTTCAGATTTTCCTGCAATACAACAAAATTATACCTAACTAGCTGACCCGGCGAACTTTGTTCCACCTTAATGGCAATAAATAAGCAGTTTGTTTTTTTTTATTGGAAATTCATGTCAAGTCGGGAACGCTGTCGAACGGGATAAAAAGTATCTTATGTCCGTCTCCTGGCTCTAAGCTACCTTCATACCAATTTTCACCCAAATCTGTTCTGCCGTTCTTGAGTTATAAGTGGTGTAACTAACACGACTTTCTTTTATATATATAGATTTCGTATATAGAATGGAATACAAACGTTTCGCAAAAATTGAGTAGGCTTTGAACTGTTAATACCGAACCAAACCTGTTTCTAGAATTTATGAATTAACTTATAATTTTAATCTTCATTACAATTCACCTTCCTATACGACTTAAATAAGTGTTTTTAAATTCAAGTCACGTGAATCTTTTGAGGTGTGTTCTGTGACAGCGTACTTAATGTTTATCAGTACCGAACAATAATCTATTTTTATTTCAAATCTGTCACATGAGAGGAAGGGAGATAATACATAATTGACAAGCAAGTTAAAATTGATATGTTACATTATCGCTTAGTGTAGTTATAATCCCATATACAACTCTGGTTTTTTGTACCTACTCTTGTATAGGTGGCAGTTTTAGTCACCTGGAGAAAGAATTAAGTTGCATCAATTGGTTATCTTTCATCATGGACTTGTTACCACTTAAGCTTTGTGTAATGGTAGTGTGTGTGAACGGTCTATCTAATAAACATGTAAAGGTAACATGGTAACAAACACGGTATAATCCTTAATACAATTTAATAAATAAGGCATGTCTACCTCTCTGTACGCAAAGATAAAAAAAATCGAGTTTAAAATAAGTCGACTTGTGAAAGAAGGAAATAATAAGAATAAATTAATAAAATAAAATAAAATAGATTTAAATATTGATGAGTATTATCTATACTAATATTATAAAGAGGAAAGGTTTGATTTTTTTGTTTGTTTGTATGAATTGAATAGGCTCCGAAACTACTTGGCAGATTTGAAAAATTCTTTCACTGTTGGAAAGCTACATCATTCCTGAGTGACATAGGCTATATTTCATTTTCAAAAAAAATAGGCATCTTTACTAAAATTACGATAACATTAACATTTGTTTATTATTTGATACAATTCTAACAGATGGCGCTGAGTTAAAGGTAGTTTAGTTTAGGTCCGTGTCGTGGTACCAACGTTTCACATAAGTTCTCCTACGGTTTCCCTTGATTAATTTACTACTATGTAATATAACAAAAACCTTAGCCACAGCAACGCTTGGCCGAGTCTGCTAGTTTATGATATATCGCTCACCGCTGACGTTCCACGCTCCCTCGATTTGATGGGCTGCTGTGGCGACACCAAATGTGAATCCCTCAGGGAATTTGGTATAGTGTGCTTGGCTCCTGTCACAAAAACAGATTTAAATTAAAATCGACCCAATATTAAAAAAAAATCGTTTAAACGCGTATTAAAGTTGAATTAATTATATTGTTTTAATGACAGATTTATTAGAACGAACTCACACACGTGAGCTTAAAACAACATCGTGGTCAAAACCTGTATCAGTTTTTATTAATTTTAATGTAAACAATGGCTAAATATCAATATTATTTATGCCAACAACAAATTGATTTTATGACATTGAATATTCATGAAATTCATTTATAATTATACAAATCGAGTTGATAATGTCTTATAATGATTTTATTACTTACTGGCGTTATAAAACTTTATTATATTACATGTTAATTAAGTAACATTTTATTAACCAACTAGTGACAGTTTTCAAGGGTGACTGACGTTAACTTGTTCTGTATCCACTTGCTTTACTTCAAAAACAAAGCAGTCTTATCAGCTGTTTAAGGCTATGGAAAGTAAGCAAACATGTACTTACGCACAAATGACTGCCACGAGGACGATAAAATGAGACCAAGCCATCGTGCGTTGGCGATGCTACACTCTCGCGCACTGCGAAGCGCCTCAATACTTTCCCCTTTTAACGTTGACATTTCATATCTCAAGTGGCATAGCTTCAGATAATGTCAAAATAGTATATAGATCCGCATAAGACTGGGCTATCTATTTGAGATATTATATAATCACCCTTTCTGGGGAGGCTCTAATCTTTATATCTCAGAAGAAATATCAATAGTTGGGTGGATTTGATAAGCCGTATTCACCACAAGGAAATACTTTTGTGAATTATCGACACCTTTGATACGAAATCTTAGATTGAAAGAATCTTTTATGTTTCATCAAGTAAGCCCTGCATAACACAGAGATAGTCCACAGAAGTAGCGAATGAATGAGCAAGTAATATAGCTCGAGTGAGAACTTCGCGAACTTTCCACGTATCTGTTGCGCTGAATTGCCGAAATACAAACGATAAACCACGTTTTATTATTGCGACTGGTTGAAATCGTCCCGGTTGATCAAGCCACCAACTAGAATGGGAAATTGTTCTTAATAATGCAAATGTATGTTTGAGTATAAATAACTATGACTAAGCGAAAGAACGATTACAACCTCAATTGACTTGTCTTGTAGTTTAATAATTTTAATTTCTCTTTTTTTTATAGAACAGGGGGCAATCGGGCAGGAGGCTCACCTGATGTTAAGTGATACCGCCGCCCATGGACACTCTCGTTGCTTGAGGGCTCGTGAGTGCTTTGCCGGCCTTTGAAGAATTTGTACGCTCTTTTCTCTTCTCTTCTCTTTTCTCAAATTTAGTTTTGAATTTGATAAGGTGTAAGTATAACATTACCTTAGGAACAAACTCTCACAAGTGACGTATGTAACAACGAAAATGAATAATGGATAGATTAAAGGCATCATAACTATAAGGCACAAGAGCAATGTTCCAATGAGTTTGAGGAAAGTGGGAAAAGGTGCACCGTATTTCCACAGCGCTTTGATGTCTCCCAGAAATTCCTTACATAGAACCCGCACACGACCAAAACCAGATGAAGACCGAAGCTGCTGAAACAAAACATGCATATTATTTATGTTACACTTAGGCTTAAACACTTAGGCTAGACTAAATTAAACTTTAAATACACGATCACAACTTATTGATTTTTATAACGGAACTGGTAAAGGCGCAAGAGAACATAAAAAAATCTATGTATTATTATTATTACTATTATTTCTATATATCTATTTTCTCTTTTATTTGTTGAAATTTTTCTAGTATTTTGTTTGTTACATACCTACACGATATATCTTTAATTTTAGGTATGTTAATTTTACATAAACTATGAGAGTATATATGTATGTGGCAGTGTAAAATTGGGCTATATATAATATGTTTATCGCTTTTGGTAATTTTTTATTCAAGTTTTTAAGTTATTTCTTAATTTAACTTTTCGAAGGAAAAATCTCTTATAAATTTAAGTTCATTCACCGGTCATCTACTTTATTTTTTAATATTGTCAGAAAAACGTGGAAGTAATATATTGTGCGTGATTAATCACTTCATATAGAGGTGGTTTTCAACAATCTCCATAATATTGTATTTAAATCTTGTTTATTTAGCTCTAGCTGGTCCTGCTCCATTGGACAATCATAGAGCCTTGACAAAATCAATTGGTTGCTGATCTGATTTTACATATTTTTGTTTTTTTTGTTGTATGCTAACTAACACAAAAACTAACTAACTTGCTTTGCTAACAATAAAATAATGCTCCGAACGCATTATTTTATTGTTTTTTTTATTACTCTTTAATGTATAATATTCTACGGTTTTAATATATACACTAATATATATACTAACAATATAATAATAGATCTATATAGTAGTTTTATTCTAGGAGTACATTGCCTTCACTTATAATGATTTAACTAATGTATACAACTATTGTAAAATCTATTTTAAAAGAGTAAGTGTTACTTGGCCATTCTTTCCCATACGAAACTACCTTTAGGAAGGGGCAACTAGAATCATCATATATATTTTATTAAACGTTCAAAAATGCTATTTTAGGTGGTCTAATTGGAATAAATGATTTGACCTTGACTTTCTACTGGTAGAATATCTTTTCATACATCGTTAATCGTTTTAGACAATAAATTGGGGTAAAAATCCTTTGCCCAAAACACCCTGGTTGCTCTTAGTAATATATAACATGTGGAACTAATATATATTTTAAAGGTCACATTTTTTTGTAAAAAGGAAATACCGCTAATTCATGTTTAGTTTTAAACCTTCATAGAAAGACACATTTCAAGTTTCGACTCGCGGAGGTATCATTTACGGGAAATTTTTAACAGGCAAATTAACAATATTTGTTTTGGCGGGAATTGAGCCAAATTCAGTGTTTCAAGAGACATTTTATATCTGTCACATTGATATAATTTGGGACCTAAACCTTCTGCTATCTGTGCCTACATATCTAAAACACTTTCGAATCTCAAGTATCAAACAGAATGTTACGAATGCTATCCAAAAGTATACACCACGTTTTAACAGAAACATGAATTAAGAAAATATCTATATTAAGACTGTTCTTGTGAATGTATATTTGAGGTAGTATTGTCTTTTATTAACATAACTTTTACACATTTAAAGAAAAACACTTTTTTACGGATTATAGTTACGTATTGTTATATTTAAACTTATAATTATTTAAACATAATTTAAATTTAACCGACGTTTCACGTGCTTTACAGCGTGCGTGGTCACGGTGACTATAATCCTTCAAAAAAGTGTTTTTCTTTACATGGACAATGGAGCTACTTAGCTTCTAATTCAATAAGTTTATAATTTACGTACTTGCACCATGAAGGCTTTGTTTGTTCGTCTATATGGCTTCATTTCTATTTTTTAATACATATTAATTTTGAAATGTAATCCGTAATTGTATTTAAAATATTGCCCGTCTACATTATATGTTATTGTTGGTTTCTTTTGGATTCGATTGTGGCTTTTTGTCATTGTCATTTTGTATTTGTATCTTAACTGAATTAACTTTTTTAATGTGACACATAGTATTTATTTTTTTAAATCGACTATAACCTTTTGACTCTAAAAGTATGCAAATTTGAATGAAATGAATTGATGTTACGATTAATAAGTTTTTATTAAATTGCTCGTAGACGACATTCGTATCTTATTTTATTTTCTTGGTTTTTTCATCTTTTAAGGATATATTTATTACGTTTTAATATAGAATAGAATCGCCTTATCTACCTACCCTCAGCGAAAAGTAACCTCCTGAAAAGGGCACACAATGTTTGAATAATTCATGAACTGCATAGATTGACAGACGTGTTTAATGTCCGATGAGTGAATTGACAAAAAGTCCGCTTCATGTCAGTTCCTATACCATTAGAAATAAGTCAGTAAGTCTTTCTGTAAATATTTTAATGTATTTTTTTATGTGTATGTATTGTTTTGTATGTAATATAAATGTAAATAGTTGCCGCAATAAAATAGATCTTTATATTTATTATTTTAATAAATTATTTTACCTTTAGATTGAGTATTTAATCCAAATTATAGATAAAATTTAAGGGTTACCCTATCCTATATATATTAAATTCAATATCGTTTTCGCTAAACACCGGGCCTGAATCTAATTATAAATAAGCTTGAAATTGGAAATTGTCAGCTTTAATTATTTAAAAGCCTACAATATTAAGTTTTCAAACTAGAGTTAGGGACCGAAACGTTTAAATGAATTCTCAACACTTCTATGAATAAATAAATCTCATTAAGGTTATCTAAAATTATGATATGAACCCACTTAAAAGCATTACAAAGCCGCGTTCAGGCATTTAATGCTGTCAGTTCATTTAAATGTGGCATACTTTTTGGAAATCATAATTATTTATACCTACCTAACGTTCAGTGAGTTAATAGTATAGAAATAGAAATAAAAATGTGGCGGATTTTGTGTATATTTATAATTATTTTAAAAAGTGTGGCTTGGTTTTTAAAATGTAAAGAGTTTCAAGTTATACCGGGTCCTAGAGGAATATTTATACTTCACAATGCATTGGAGTTTATGATGGATCCAGGTATTATAGTAGTAATTTTTACCTACATTTCGTTCGCGTGGAAGCTTTCGGTTCGGTTTCCAGGTTCCATGAGTTTCTTCTTGCTCTAAACAGTTTTACTTTAAGAATTTCATGTGAAAGAAATAGAAGAGACAACTTAATTTTGTAAAATATTTTTTCAAACAATTATTATTTGTTGCTCCCAGATTTTTTGTCGTAATAAATGTACTAACAATATTATACGTTTATTAAAGAACAATTAAGCTAAGTTTATTCATGTTATTTGTATTGTTTTCAGTGAAGCTTTTTTACTATTTCAGGGGATTAACAAATACATATAAACGTTTGTTTAAACTACAATTAGGACCAGTGAAAGTAATTATCATCCATAACCCGGAAGATATTGAGGTAATTATTTATATGTTTGAATTCTGTTGTTTTAAGCAGCTTAATAGGTAAACATAGACTAAGAAAAAGATTTTTCTTTTTATCTTCATATGTCGTATATGCTCGTAAAATTAATATGTCTCTGCCAAGTCTAGTTTTGGCTTTTTCATTCATCGTTTTCTGTATTAAACAATTTAAAATCCTATAAGTTTTATGTTGTTCGCACCTGATACCGTTCATAGATTATTATTGACTTTTTTGGGTTAAAATTTTATGCAAGATTTTACCTTTCAGGCTGTGATAAATGGCACAAAGTATATTTCTAAAGGGTACGTTTATAACTTCATTAAGCCATGGCTAAAAGAAGGCTTAATTCTAAGCAAAGGTATAATATATTATTTTAATATTATAAATATATTAAGTTCATGAATAATTAAAATAATTTAATTCACTAAACATTTAATTCTGAAGAAATAAACTGGCCTAATAATTTCGCATCATAATTATATACGCAATGATTTATCATATTAACAGGTAAAAAGTGGCACGTAAGAAGAAAAATGATAACACCTGCATTCCACTTTAATGTTTTAAATAATTTTAAATTGGTGATAGAGAAGAATGCCAGAAATTTACTGAAATTTTTGGACCGCGAAACCAAATCACCGAAGACTGATATTTCTCCGCTCTTGCATAATTTTACTCTAAATACGATATGTGGTATGTAACATAGTTTTTTAACTAGCTAAAGTTAGAGATAGGTCTGGTAACACCTTAGTGGCCTGTTGTTCTAATTTGTTGCAATTCTTGTTTCCTCTTAAACCTGAATATTTTGTGACTCTGGATGTCAATAATATTGATATCTATACAATCATGCCTTCTTTGTTACGGGCCTGACATACCTGTATCTTCATCCATTTCTATGACATTCACCATGAATGCTGGGCCGTACTTGTGTCCTGTCACGATAGTAATATTTCTAGACGTTTTGATTTTTATATTAAGGGTTACTTTCAGAAACAGCAATGGGCATAACAATAGACGAAGAAAGCACCCAAACATACAGCGTACAAGAATACAAACGAAGTATTCATAAATTAGGACAGTATGCAGTGTACAGAGCCCAAAGAGTATGGTTGTACCCCGATTTTGTGTTCAACTTAACTAATATAGGTCGAAAACAAAAGAAGGTCTTGCGTATATTATCGTCGTTTAGAACACAAGTTGTGGATAAAAGACGTGAACAAAACCTTGATGGACAAGAGGATTTTAAACAAACAAAGAAGAGTGTTGTTCTATTGGATATATTGCTACAGGCTGAGAGGGATCGCTTAATCGATTCTGAAGGGATTGGGGAAGAGGTCGACACATTTATGTTTGGGGTAAGATTCTGGACTTACCAAAAATGTCGTGTTTTAAGATTCTGGACTTAAAACACGACATTTTTGGTTGACTTTATCTGACGTTGGTTTAGTTTGATAAAAGGAATCAAATTAAGAAAATATTGTATATGAAATATGTTACAGTTGACACTTGGATAGTATATTTAATCAGGCGTAACAATTTATTATGACAATTTGCGGATAATATATTGTTGTTTTAAATGTTTCAGGGCCATGATACAACATCTATTGCATTAACATTCATATTTCTTCTACTTGCCAATCATCAGAATGTTCAGGTATGTTATCTTCCAGGGTCCTCCTTTTTTTCCATGATTATGATTAAAATGAATCTTTATGACATATATGAATCTTTATAAATTATTAGTGTCGTGAAATCTACAGTGTCACAGTAACTATGGTCCTATCAGCATCGACGTTATATTTTTCTATACTCAATGTAGCCAAAGAGATGTTTCTCGATAAACTTAAAGAAAGACTATTCAGAAAATTAGACATTGGTCAATTCGAGGATGAATATCCTGCAGAGCTATAAAAACTATTTTGGAATCAGTGAAGATAATTTTAATTTTCGAAAATAATGTCAACCAAAATATACAAGATAGATGTATATAGATATATGTAGATAGATAGAGAAGTGTTACTAGCAAAACTTAAACTTCAAATTACTGTGCGTTTTTTTGGCAACTGGAAATAGTTTTAAGTCTTTATGATACGAATTCAGGGTGGCATGTGCTGGATGTGTAATAAAGCCTTCATACCCACATTACCATATTTTCCCATAATTCAATGTGATAGAATAAATATGGCTGTACCTTTTTAAGTTTACATGGCTATTTATTTGCGTCATTTATAAGTTGTCAAAAAGTAATCCTATCCGTTTGATTTTATACGTGCAATAGCATATTTATACACCGTTAACACCAATTATTAAAAATATCATTTGAATGTATTTTTTATACGTTTAACTTTATTTATATCCTTGTTGAAATAGAACATAACTAAATCCATGTGTTGTTTATCAGGAAAAAATCGTTGATGAATTAAATAACGTATTGAGCTCTTTCGACGGTGATGTGACAACGGCCGAGTTATTGCAGATGAAATATATGGAATGTTGTATAAAGGAGAGTTTAAGACTTTACCCTCCAATACCAGCTATTACCAGGAACATTGACGTGCCACTTAAGCTTCGTAAGTTTCATTAAATAAATTTATTTAATAGAAATACCGTAAGTTCCTCATATTTATTAAAGGTAACGTTCCTATGCATTACAACAGATAGTTGAGACTTTCTGACTACGAATGCAGAAGCAGAAGTTAATATCAAACATAGAATAGTAATCGCGTATACAAAGACAATATATAGAATATGCGCAATTTTAAAGTACATATATTTTTGCTACCAGGAGATTATGAAATACCAAGTGGAACGGAGTGCGGTATCCTGATATACGACTTGCATAGGCGTTCTGATCAATTTGTTGAGCCTTTGGAGTTTCGACCTGAGAGATTTCAAACTGAACCAACTTGGCAGCCCTACGGGTACATTCCATTCAGCGCTGGCCCTAGAAACTGTATAGGTAACTTTAGTTATTATATTATTTGCTTCGAAATGTATGTGCATATTTATATCAAATAATACACCGCAGTAATTCATAAACCCTGTGGATATATAGATCGTAAATAGGGGCATTCCCGTTTGAAAGGCATCCATCAATTGAGATGGTTGATACCTGTGTTGATAATAATAATAATAAAGCCTGTTTAAATTCCAATCGTGACAAAATAGATAATATACAGCTTATGTTTACATTGTATACATTATTATATTTATCTAGTTATATAATATGCTATATCTTAGCTAAATTTAGTACCGGCGATCGGAAATCCTTCGCGTGCAGCATTTTCAAACTGACTCTGTCCATGGCTTTCTTTCTCCATTCGCTTCCTGTTACCGCTTTTAATTCTTCTATCCACCTCTTCCTGGGTCGCCCTCTTCATTTATTCACCTTGGTCCATTCCATACAGTTATCTTTAAAGACCTTTTATCTGTGTTTTTTGCTATATGCCCCGCTCATTGCCACTTCTGTTTTAGGACATATTGTAAGGCACCTATCACTTGTTTTTCGTCTTATTTTTTCGGTTTTAATTTTATGTATTTTTCTTATTTTTAGTACGCTTCTTTCCATTGCTTTCTGGCATGCTTCTAGTTTGGTTTTCAAAACATAAATAATAACATTGGAGTCCGATTAATTATCTTAGGTAACATGTTTTAACGATAAATATTTATAAGCTTCGGGAGGTTAGCTATGTAAATTAATATTTGTTAACTATACTATAATATAAGCATAGCCAAATCTTTAAATTTATTAAAACTTGACAGAGAAGAAAATTTGAAAAATATTACGGAATTAAATTATTATTTTACTTGTATTCTGTATTATTATAGGCTTAATAAACTATATAGATACTCTTAGAATTAAACGTAGAAATGGCGATAACCCGCGGTAAAACCTCTCGTTAATTATACCGTCAGAATTATAAAGAATTACGCATTTTAAAATGAATATATTTAGTTTCATGATGAAATACTTGAGAATATAATTAATAACGTAAACGACATTTTAGACAAGATATAAAACAAATCAATTATTTTGTTAATTTTATTCTTATTTTATTTTAAATGTAATGTATATATATATGGATTTTAAAAACGCATTGAACTATCGTAAAAATTTAACACGGTTCGTAATTACACTAATTGTAATAATATAGAAATTTTCTAATTCGGTTAATATATGATGGAATGTCAAGGTGAAAAACTGAAAGAACTTTTTTCAATTATGGGATTAAGAAATTAGTACAAGGATACATTTTTGGATATTGTAGAACATAGTTACGGTTGCTAATTTTATAATCATGAGTTGTGAAGATTTTATCTTTTCATTATAAATTATAATTTGCTATAATAATTACAACTAAGAAGGAGAGCGTTTGTATTTTTTTGGTATATTGATAACAAGAAATATAATACTTTTTAAATTCGGTAATTTTATTTAAACACATTTTCAAAGTGATATATTAAATATTAAACGGGTCATAAATTTTATATTAATAAAGAAATGTTTAATTGAAGAAAACCAAAATTATAATATTGATTATTTTACTTTTTATTTCAGACGCTAGATTTAGAATTTATAGCTACTGATAAGATTAGCAAAATGTGTTTTATTTAAAATAAACAACATTTAAAATCCTTTAATTTTAATGTTAGCAATTTAATGCGAGTATACCTTACGAAATACTCGAAAATACTCACCTTTTTACTTATGTAAAGCATTCAAAGCATCGAGTTTTAATTGCCATTTTAATATTTTATTATTATTTTATATTTCAGTATTTTATTGTTAAATCTATATTTAAATAAGCTAATGTTGTAAGCATTTCATATTTGTAATTGTTAATTTCAATTACTTAAAATATACATTAAAATAAAATGGAATTTAATGAATATGTCTGAGCTATACTAATTACGTTACTAATACAGAAGCTTGCAAAGCAAGTAATTGTTATAAATTTAGATTTATACGTTACGTAGATATTAAGTTGCGGAAATGGTAAGTAATTAAATTAATTAAACTTTGAATAAGACTTAAACAAAATGCGTAGTCGTATAAAAAATGTACGGACCTTAACAACATCGGCCTCGTTTTAACATTTACAACATAGATTATACTGTGTTTGTTACCATGGTGACGATGGTTATTACATGTATAATATTATTACAAAAATAAAGCATATAATAGTTATATTTAGAACCTTTTTTACGTTTTTTTGCGTATTTATTCTCTATAATATAAGCGACGAGAAATTTGCTAATTGCATGTAGCAGAACAATAGATACTAACATTGACTGATACAGATTTTATCTATGCCACATTCGTTGGTGTAAAAATTACTGATTATACGTATTTTTAGGTCAAAAATTCGCGATGATGGAAATGAAGTTGGCTGTAACGACTGTACTTCGTCGTTTTCGACTTTTACCAGTGACTACGCCTCGCGATCTAATCATCACTACGGATTACGTTTTACGTACGAAACACCCAGTTTACGTAAAATTTCAAAAACGATATTGAAGTATTGTCTTTTTTTTAAATTTTTTTTTTTTAAATGATGAAAAGAATTAAAATTTTAAGAAATTATGAAAATTGAAAAAGTGTTTTTCTTTAAACGATATTGAATTCAAATTTAGTATCAGCGAAGGATTTATACAAAATAAACTTTTTACGGGATAGATTTCGATTTCCTGTCAAATACTATTAAATAGTTTTTGCTATGCTCTCAGCTTCAACTATCATAATAAGCAAGTAAATAAAACAATTTTTGTTGTATATATATACATCGCAACTAAGTCAAAGTGTAGTAATAGCTTTCCCCAGGGCTAAGTTATTACACTTTAAGAAGTCTGGTAATTTTTATAATATCTTATGTTATATCTTTAAACGAGCAATTCTTGTATATATATATATATGTATAAAATTGGAATCTCGGAATCGGCTCCAACGATTTTCATGAATTTTAGTATACGGGTGGTTTCAGGGGCGATAAATCGATCTAGCTCGGAATCATTTCTAGACAGTGTAATGATATTCTTGTTTTATCAACTTAATCATAGAATTGCTCGTTCAAAGATGTCAAATAAAAACTTAAATATGAATAACTGTAGTTATCTTTATTCGATAATTATATTCAAATTTCATCATTTGATTAGTAGGTGATTCGTTCTTAAATATTATTTCCAAAGGACACAATTTATAAAAATAAAAAAAAATACTGAGGAAACCTCGGTCATACAGGTACTAATGTATAATGTGACAATTGTAAGGGTCTGTGTAATAATTTGTTGCGATTAGTGCTAATTAAATGTTTAAAAAATATTTGTAATGTTGCATATTATTAAATAACCAAAACCGTGCTATTTATTCAATAAATTAAGAAAAAGAAATACCATTCTTATTACATTCATAATTTAACGACTAACACCTAATAACAAAAACACCGCCTATACAAAAGAAGTCACGAAAACATTCATACAGTTAACTAAAAGACTAAACTTTGTTTTATAAATTACAACCCATTCTACATGCCCGCACTTTAATTAATTGCGTTCCACCAAACTAGTTAAGAGCAGGGTTTTGAATTAGCATTATTTATAAATATTTGGTTTTACGTAATATTTTATAAAATATATTAATTGATTATACACAGGAACTGGAAAGATGAAATTAATTATAGTATGTCAAGGCAAAATCCAGTTATAACAAGCAAAACTTTGCATAAAATCTCTTAAATATATTATAATATAATAATATTATATAATATAATATCCAGATTAAACTAACAAAAGCAAAGGGTATTTTAAAACATAATGCAAGATTATTATAAAAAAATTAATACATATACGGTACGTAAGCATTTAAGCAAAACTTCGTAAATTAAATAGGTGATAACTATATAAATATCGTTAATATATTTATGAATCTCGTTAATGAGAGCTGTTTATTACGCGAATAGAAATTAAGAATGGGAGGATTTTTGTACCTCTACGTTGCATTGTGTACCGAGTGTAGTAAAACTTTTGATAAAACTTTGAATGTACTTTTTATATAATAAAGTTTTCAGTGTAGATATAAAGAATCTTCACCTGAATTTAAAAATAAATATTTACGACTGTTTTTTGTGTTTATTTTTATATGAGATATTGCAGGCAATTTTGTAGAATTTTGTTGTCTTCTGTAAAAGTTTAGTACATCACTTCTCTACTGTCCATAGTTTCCGCAGTAAATAGATATTTTTATTGTTATTTTTTTCATGTCTGCGTTGATTTTATCAAAATTTAAATACGGATATCGTATATATATGAAACATTTTCATATATTGTAGTAAAATATTTGAGTAGATTTACTGAGTTTGTCGTCATAAAACTAATGAACTACTAAAAAACTTATAAATTAAATTTAGTCTCTCTGCGATATCTTTCTTCATTCCTTAATTAAGTAAAAAAAGTGGTTGACAATCGACTATCATAATTACTGTGAGATTGGGTTTTGTGTGGAGATCGTGACATATGATCCTTATAATTTAAAATTGCCACGCCACAAACGTGAAAAATCTGGTAAATTATTTATATCCTATAACCGAAAAGCATATTCGGCGATGATGTTCGTATATATTGAATAATTAGTCTATAAAACAGATGACACACGTGTATCAGTGCCAGTGTGTGTGTTATTGCCTTAACAGCTCTAGGAGCGAATGTACTATGTGGTGGATCTTATTGGTAATATTAACTATATTGGTTTGCGTGGAGTGGTTAGTGAAGTGTAAAGAATTTCAAATTATACCCGGACCTAAAGGAATTTATATACTTCATAATGCACTCGATGTCATTATTGAACCAGGTACCTATGTATTTAATTGATTTTTGTTTTTTTTTATAGAGCAAACGGGCAGGAGGCTCACCTGATGTTAAGTTATACCGCCATATGATTATATTGTTACTCTGATCATTTTTCAATTGTTCAAGTGTCAGATTCAACAATTGTTTTAATAAGTTGATTTTTATTTTTTTATTTTTTTAGTTATTTAATTTCATTTATTAGAAGTAATTATTTTATTTCATTTTTAAATATGATATATTAACGTGAATCACGTTCGCTATATATATATTTAGTAATAAAAAGCTATTTTTGTATAAAAATAAAAATAGATACGTGGATGAATATATATTTAAAAAAATGAATTAATTAGTATCTGACTAATGATTTTAACTGATTGTTTAAAAAAACTTATTTTATACTTTCAGCGAAACTGTTTTCATATTTAAGAACCTGGGCCAGTACTTATAAAAGCCTCTTTAGATTACAATTAGGACCAGTTAAGGTTATACTCATTCATAATCCTGAAGATATAGAGGTAAATGCAAAAATGCTTTTCTAAAATAAATATTTTTCTTATATACAAATTTCAATTAATGTTTTTCTTATATACAGAGTTACGCATAAGTAACAAAGGCATATTAAGTATTTGTTGAGTTAGTTATATGGCATTTTTATGTTAATTAATTCTCGTAATTATTGCTAAATAATGCTTGTAATAATATTTTTTTAGAAAGTGATAAATGGAACAAAATATACAACTAAGGGATTCCTTTACTACTTCATCCAGCCCTGGTTAAAGGAAGGCATACTTACAAGCAAAGGTACTGGATGAGCTTAATCTGTTATATTATATTTTTCACACACCTTCATTTACTCGCCAGGAAGATACATTCGGCGAAATGATAGTTTACGCTGAGCCACTGGGCTAACACTGTTTGTACGATACTTTTATTATATAGGCAATAATTATGTATAAAATCTTGCATGTTATAAACATTTTTTGAAAACGAATATCCAAGAAAGCGTATCAAGCACCTTATTCTGAAATGGCCAGTGTTTGCTACGCTAAAATAAAAGCTAAAATGTAAGCTTAAATGTACTTGACCTGAGCCAAAGATCTTTTGTAAATGTAATCTGTAAAAATATTCTAGAAATGATTCAGAATAAAGAAGACAAATACAATAATTAACCACATCATACGGTCGTACTTATAGGCTCGTTAGTCATCTGTGAGGGCCTCTGCGATTTGAGGATTTGATACTTAATATGAAATAATTATTGCCGTTATTTAATGGCTTCTCTTGACGGAGACCCTCTAGAAATAAAAAAAGATCATAGAAATCATCTCTCTATATCTAATCCATCTGAAACTAGCATTAATATGGTTTTTATAGGTATAAAATGTGAATTTAATACTTGTTTCAAAAACCATTTAGACCATACACGGGATCTATAAAAATGACTTGTTCTTTTAATTCGTATAAATAAATATATTTTTAATTTGACTGCTCTTATGGGATCAACTTTCAGAACGGAATAAATACAAACCCACAATTTGACATTTATTTCAAAAGTCGATTTAAATCACTCTTGTGTCATTGATTTTAGTGAAGAATAATTTATGATCGTCTAGCATTTTTGTAAATGAATTGTTAATTGGGAATTTATTAACCAGGTTTATACTTATGCTGAATATAATATATTTTATTTCTTTATTTATGAACACTGTGACTTTTATGTTTATTTTATATATTTTTACTCAAATAAAAACAAAAAGACAACTTCATAGTAAAGTGGTTTTATCACAAATAGCTTTTACTGAGGCAAATAATATTTATTGTAATACCTACGTAATTATAGCTCTGAATAATGTTTACAGGCAAAAAATGGCACGCGCGAAGAAAAATGATAACACCAACGTTTCATTTCAATATATTAAATAATTTTAAGCGAATCATGGAACATAACGTTGAAAAACTCACAGATCATTTTAAAAGTGAAGTTAATAAGCCGTACACAGAGGTTTCGGAATTCTTACACGACTTTACACTTCATACTATATGTGGTAAGCATTTTGTCTGTTTAAAATAAAGCTTAGCATCTGTCAGATTATATAGAGAGATAAAAAGGTCTGATAGATAAAAAGAAGAGACCTTGAAAACGATCTATTAACCATACGATATTAAAAATACAATTGCCTTAAAAAATATTTAAGGCAGGCATAACTAACCTCCAAAGTGTGTATTTTAACTTTCATCAAATAATATGTAGGGAAGCCCTTGACTTGCGAACTCGTAGTAAATGTAAATTTACAATTTTTTTTTTGACGTTCATAAGTGTACTTGTTTACCTATAAGTATAAATAAAGATATTTTGATTGATTGATTGATTTAACACCTTACAGAAACAGCGATGTCTATCAAATTAGATGAAAAAAGCGGAGATTATAATGAGTTTAAGGAGAATATACGCAAATTAATGCATTACGCTGTATACAGGGCTCAAAGGTTATGGATGTATCCAGATTTTATTTTTAACTTAACGAATTTGGGTCGGAAGCAACGAAAATCTTTGGACATTCTAGAATCATTCAGAGCTCAAGTAGTAAAGAAGCGGCGGGAATGTAAAACTGAAGATGAATGGATAAATGATGAAGAAGAGTCATCAAAGAGGAGATTGGGGTTGCTGGATATTTTATTGCAAGCTGAGAAAGACGGCTTAATTGATTATAATGGAATTTGTGAAGAAGTCGACACTTTCTTGTTTGGGGTGAGTATGATGACCATACTTATCTATACTTATAAATCTTATATTATTATATATTAACAGATCAGTTATTAATCTACAGTTGTGGGCATTACAGCAATTGTGTTTTAAACAACACTTCACTATATACATAACAACATTGTTTAAGACGTCAAATAGAAAAAATAGCTTTTATTAATATACATATACCTATATTCAATACACACATACTTAGTAAAAATATAAATACTGTACATATATTGTTATGATAACTGCAATAATAAAGTTTGTTTGATACCTGTAAAAATAAATTTTGCTTTTACGATTCTGTCCCGCGGGGCAAGCGCTATATAATATATATAATATATGTATATACAGGTGATTGTGTGTTTTTTTTTTCATCTTCTAATACACAGCACCGGAAGTGGAATATGTATATATTTCTTTGAACACGTGTTAATCTATGTTAATTAGTTAAAGAATGCTTTAAAAAAACTCGTCCAGATGGCATTGATACTAAAGATAAACCATAACCAAAACTAAGAACACCAAAATAAGAAACATGATAATGATTTAAATAATACTTCCTTATTACCTAGTTGTATCTGTACTACTTGACGTGCTTCACCTGCTCTAATTCTAAAATTGAAAAATGAAATTATGCATTTCTCAAGCTCCTCAAAAAGCATAAAAACGCCCCAAAAACGGAATAATTTTTAAATAATTAAATAATTGATTAAAAAATAATATTATTATGCTTGTAATTTACTTTATTTTAAAAACTTTTAATTTTTGTTTTGTGACACAATTTATACGTAGACCGAAAATGCAGTCCATAGTACAACTAGTATTAAATACATTTAATTTAGGTTGGTATATAGCTAATTAAATTAATCTCATTTTATATTTATATATATAAGCAAAAAATATTATTTTACTTGTTTCAGGGCTACGACACAACTGCGATTGCTTTAAAATTTATCATTTTGCTACTGGCCAATCATAACGATGTTCAGGTATGTAATCAAATATCTAGAATAAATCCTTGCAGTGTTACTAATAAAAAATCACTATACATGCGTTATAACAACGTAATAGTTATATATTGTAATATATTCTCTGGATAAGCTATAGCTTGTACAGGGCTACACACCTTTGACCTATAATCGATGTGTATATCGGTCGAATATTATTTTTTGTTACCCTGGCAACCCGCCGTGTTTTTTTATTAATAAAAACTTGCCAACGCTCGGCACACTGTTATATTGAAGACGATATACGATGAGAGTTAAAAGAGCTAGAAAATACTTTTTTTATAGCAACACGCACTTATAGGCACATGTGAGATACACGAAGAGATCATACAAACATTAAACAAAACAAAAATTACAATTATTTTTTTTTACAAAAAACCTAAACAAAAATTGATTTTAATCTGTGAGGTGAGCAACTATGGATATTCAGAACTAGCTCATTTATCAAAATGCTTAATCTTTACATCGGTGAGCTGGTCTGGGATGCCAGGGGTATCGAGAAGGTACCTACACGAAATTTAAGTTTAGATAGAAGGTTCGGGCAATCGACAAAAACTTTGTTTGCCATTTGATTTTCGTATTTTTGTTTTGTCGTAGTTCGAAAAGTACAGAAAATAAAGTAAAAAGGGTGCGCGCCCCAAACTAGGAAATTGTGGAAAAGGTAGGCAGTGTTCCAATGCTTGCAGGAAAACCATGAAACGAAACTTAGGCAGATGGCTAAAACAGAAAACTAAACTAAAAAAGGAACTTGCTGAAGCTCACGAATCCGTCCTTGAAACTCTCCACTCTCCATTCCTTGTCTGAGTTGACTTTCTCTAATTTTTCATTATTGTCTTATACACCCGGTAAAGTAGGCTTCTGCGTTTTTCAAGGCGGGCTCATACATCTACAATAATATTGCACAATATAGTTGATTGTACAATATTACTAGCAGTGTAGGGATAATATTGAAAAATTTCTCAAGTATTGAACAGAAGTTTGAGCGAGCTTAAATTTTATTGTGCAATATGTATTTATATATACTGTATAGGGTTAGTATTGCGCAATATATTTTTAGTTCACTGTTTCTCAAACTAGCTAGCATAGCCAAACTTCGTCGTCAGACATGTTTCTCGCATGAAAATATTGACGTGAATCGTTTGTAAATCTTATTGCTAAATATTAGTGAACGTTTGGATTCAAAGAGTTAAAATTATTGTCGATGTATGGGCCGCCTAAGCATTGTACAGGTCTCCCCAAAAACAAAATACGTTATATAACAGCCGTATACATCAGACTTGCCTATTCAGGAATTATTAGCAACATTTTTCTTATAACAGGCTTATACGATGTGCACAAATCTTTATTAGAGAGGCTGTTGTTGTTTATCCAATAAAACTTATATACGCAATATTTTGTTTACGCGTATTCAACCAATAACTGATTAAAAACGCGTAAGTAGTGTGAGTTTTAGTCGAAAATCAAAATCGCAATGCAAAGGAGCATATTTGACTAAAACACATTTATGTATACAATACATAAAACAATGAAATTAGAACGTGTTTTTATAGTAAAAGAACTTTTACTATAAAAACACATTCTTGGGTATGTTTCGTTGTTTGTTTAATGTAGGAGTTGTCCAAATGTGTCTAATGATTGATTAAATAATTACTTTAAAACGGTGTAGCTCAAAAAAAAAATTCAATAACAGCTAAGATAAGATTAAGCCGTTACCCATTTATAGATAAGTGTTGTATAATCTTTTTGCACTTAAGTGTGATATTATCTTTAAGGTAGGTTTTATAATATTTTAATCTATATACATAAAGATTAACATTCTTGTGTCACAATGTTTGTAACCAATCTCCGAAACAGCTTGACCAATATAAGGCAGTTTGGTCTGAGAATGAGTCGTAAACTATATTTAACTGAACTTGTTTTTATTGGAATATTTTTTGTATATATTATTTGAATTTCATAAAAATATGTACATTAATCTTTATACTAACTTAAAAAAAATGATTATGATACTTTTTAAATAGCGATATTATTACTGTGGTAATATTTAAGTCGATTACTGGTCAATTTATATGCAAAACACATCATGACGGGACAGCTATATTTTATATAACACTGAATGAACCGAATACTTAATTAACTTCTCAATTCTTTCTATCTGCTTAAAATATACAGGGTTATATTTAATTATACATATTCTCGTTACGGTGACTACATCATAATTATTACAAATACCAGTAGGTATTTGTAATAATTATGATCATGGGGATCAGAATTATGCATTGTAATTTTGTGTATAAAAGTTGTTTTATTTCTGTGTAGATAGCAATGCTCATTATTAATTTATAGAATAAAGGTTGATTCAAATCAGAATAATTTTATAGGAGAAAATAATAGAAGAGTTGGACACCATATTGGGCTCCTCCAAAGATGAAATTACAATTGCAGACTTGGCAGAAATGAAATACTTGGATGCTTGTATAAAAGAGACCATGAGATTGTATCCACCAATACCAGCTATTACCAGAAATATTGATGAACCATTGCAGCTTCGTAAGTTAACATTCAAATTTAAATCATAAACTATTTTAGGATAATATGCCATATCAACAGCTTAAAAAATACAGCAAGTTTCACTTTGTATTTTTAATTTCTTTAGATATACGTATATCAGTATTTTAATTTTGAAAATAAAACAATAAGTTAACAATATATGAATTATTATATATTAATATTATTATATTATTAATTATAATATTAATTAATTTAAAACAAGGTTTTACTAGCGCTCATTTGGATATAAAAATACCCGTTGAATAAATGATTCTTTAAATATTTATTTATATTATCAAAATTGCAATATATTTCTATACTTAACTTTTACAGGAGGATATGAAATCCCAACTGGAACGGAAGCTGTTATTTTAATATACGACCTGCATCGACGTGCTGATCAGTTCGTTGAACCTTTGGCGTTCAAGCCCGAAAGATTTTTAGCCGAACCAACTTGGCACACCTACTCCTATATACCATTCAGCGCTGGCGCAAGAAATTGTATAGGTAATAGTATTATCTCTATATAGGCTGGGGAAAAAGTTTCTTCGCATTTTTTAAGAAAATTCACAACATTTTTTAATATAGTTTATAATTACATTTAACTCAACTATGTAGGTACAATTTCAATAAATTTCCGGATTGAAAATGCTTAAACCAAATTTATGCCACTCTTACAGACTGCACTAGGTCCATAAACATCGCAAATTTTGTTTGCGGCTTGCGTTGCATTTTTTTTCCATTTTTGGTGTGAAATTTTAAAATGTATCGAATTTCTTCATTAGATTTACTCATCTTGATAGTGCGAAAAACAAATAAAAATCACACATTTTCCTTATTGGAATTTGGAATTATCTTCTTCAGAACTTTTAACGATCCCAAAACCAGCTAGATACAAATAGCATAGCCAAAGAGATATACTATAATGACAGATGAGATAGATAGATTCATAATAATAATAATAATAATAATAATAATTTATTCATTGCACGAATATGGTATAAAAAGTCAAGGTGGTACAATTGTCAGTCGTTCGCATATTCTGCCACACACAGTGGCGCGCAAATTTATCTTAGTTTAGATTTTACATTATTAGTCAGATTCATATCAATTAAGTCAATTATCATACATAATTAAATTTATATAAATTACCATGTCTCATATATACTATAAAGCGAAAGACCTTTCCCCAACCTAATGTGAGCAAAAACTTAATTGTGGTAGCATTCAAAAATCATCACAACTGCTTTAAAGAATTATAATATTATACAAGTTAAAAGTTTTATTGTGATGAATTGTTTATATTATGTGGGCTCCAATTGAATAGTCGAGTAGTGGATTAATTTACTAACGAAGTTCTCAATTTCGCAATTATTCTGAACATTATTGCAATTTGATTGTTGCAGGTCGTAAATTTGCAATGATCGAAATGAAGCTGGTCGTACTGTCACTGCTACGACGATTCCGCCTTTTACCAGTCACAAAGACCGATGACCTTGTATTTGCTACGGACTATGTTCTACAAACGACGCAACCAATTTACGTCAAATTTCAAGAGCGAAATAAGGAAGCAGAATAAAGTGAATTAAATGTCGTCTTAATATGTTTTATTTAAATTAAAGAACTAATATACATTATATATAAAAGAAAAATGTTTTTTCCTTTTAAGTTTAAACAATTATTGTTTACGACAACAATGGAGTTCCGGGCTACTATTAGGAAGATAGTTAAAAAAAATTAAAGTGAATTATATTCGTCGCTTTATGAGTAAAATGTACAATCTCTATTTGTTACGTTTGTGTGTAAGAAAAACTAATTAAAATATTAGATTAATTAAAACACGCCACGTACGCCTTTTCATAGCTTCACTGAAACAATAAAAAGAAAAATCTGCGTAATAACAATTTGAATAAAAAAAACAAATTAACATAAAAGTTAATTATTCATTGCATTGCACTTGTTAGTGTTACAGATGTCACACGATACCTGATTAATGGATGTTTTACAAGCCTAGTACATACGAAAATAAACTTGTTTTTGGCCAAATAAAATACACTTTTTCACCCTATTTCTGATAACTGTGTCTAATAAAAATAGATGTTAGTGAAGGGACAATAAAAAAATTTTGGTCTTACTTTGGAAGTATACTACAATACAATACTTGTATTTATTTCATAGACACGTTTAAATATAAAAAAAATATTGGACGATTTAATGTTCTACACATATATCACTAATGAGACAGAATTTGAGTTGATGAGTTTTAATTCTTTGTAGTAGGAGATGTAACAACATCTCCTAAACGTCAATCAATAACAAAATATGTACAACACGATATATTAAAAAGTATTGAATGACACACTAATGTACGATATTAAGATGTTAGATGTTTGCGTTATATTGTGTATTTTTCTTAAAACATAATAACCTTGCCGATAAGGGTCAAGGGTCATTTTTACTGTAATAATGTTGGCTTATCAGGCATTTGTTAATTGTACAATAAATACGACCGATTCGTTTATTTATTCACACATTGGTGAAGAGTTTGATTGTCTCTTCGATCTTTATTTTTATTCGTAATTAAATCTTTAAAATGTCAACAATCTTTATGTGGCTTATTTTAATAATTATACTCGTATTCCTTATTGCTTTGGATTTGTTAATGAAAAATGAAAGTTTTGATAAAATTCCTGGACCACGAGGGATTTTTTTATTGCAAAATTCCTTAGATTTTCTCACGGATTCAGGTATGTTTTTTTTAAATTATAAATGATTATTAAAAAAATCGTGTATTGATCTGTGTATTTTTGCAGCTACAACATTCCGATATTTTACGGAGTTATGTAATAAATATAAAAAGATATTTCGAGTGAAATTGGGTTTTAGGAAAATTGTCATTCTTCACAATCCTGAAGACGTTGAGGTATGTTAGATACATAAGTCCATGACAGCTCAAGTTATATTGGACGGCAGCCTTTTGTCTCTTCATGATAATAGGGGAGCTGATAAGAATTTATTGCAATATTGTATTGTATATATATATCCCATATAAAAAGCCAAAGGGAAACTATTTAAAACCATTCATTTTCACAGATTCTTATATCTGGGACCAAGTATAATAAAAAAGGATTTTTGTACGGTTTCATTCAGCCATGGCTCCAAGATGGCTTGCTTTTGAGCGATGGTATAGTATCTATAATATTTTTATAGTTGCCAAAAGACGATTTGATCGGAAAAAGTTAAATACAAAAGTTATATACATTGCCATAAAAGAAGAATATTATAATGAGAACTTTGACCAATTGTTTTTTCTTCTTATTGACTGGCAATTATGTGACTACTGTCTTCACTGCCTTCTGTGCCCAAAATAAATATTCGGTGAAGGAAGTATACGTCATTGCTCTATCATATTTTATACTCCTTCCAACATAGAATCTATTTCGATATCATACATAATTACAGGATATTTAAATAATAAACTTTTAAACATGTATGAATAATTGAATTAACTCCAAATATTTGCGTCCTTGTTATTAAGATTACAATAATTATAATACAATAATAACAATACATTGCTTTTTAGGAGAAAAATGGCATGAGCGACGGAAAATTTTAACACCAGCTTTCCATTTTAACATTCTGCGCAGTTTTAACACAATTCTGGTTGAAAACTCCGCAAAACTTGTGCAAAGAATCAAATTTGAGACAGAAAAGCCCCAAACTGATATTATGGATATAGTAACTGATTTTACATTAAAATCTATATGCGGTGAGGACTTTAAAGTTATTCTAACAAATATTAATAATGTGCATACCATAGAAAATGCTGTTTGGTGTAAACAAAAAAACATCAAACAATCATTTGATCAATTGACTTGAATTAAGAAAATGATCATGGATATATTTGTAGGAAGGTACGAGTGATAAAAGTGTTTTCAGAAACCGCCATGGGAACCAGGTTAGATGAAGAAACATCAGAGTTCGGCAAAACTTACAAAAATGCCATACATGAATTGGGATCAATTGTTTGCCATCGAGCCCAAAGGGTTTGGATGTATTCTAATTTTGTATTTCGATTCTCACATTTTGGAAGATGTCAAAAAAGGATTCTAGACATGACTAGTTCATTTAGAAACAAGGTTATTCAAAAACGTAGAGAAGAATTCGTTGATATAAAAAAGGATATTGATAAACTTGATGAAGACCAAAATGTTTATGGGAAAAAGAGATTAGCTATGTTAGACATATTGTTTCAAGCTGAGAAAAATGGCAGTATTGACAGAAATGGAATAGATGAAGAAGTGGATACTTTTATGTTTGAGGTTGGTGGTTTTGTTTTGTTCAATCGAAATCTTTTACAATTAGATTATTTGACTAAAACCTATATTGTAAAAATGTCTCGTCATCAAACAATCCACGTTGGATTAAATAGTATATTATTGCTAATACAATTTAAAAAGTCGTCGTGACTTGTGTTCGTAAATTATTTTTCTTCTTTTATTCTCATTTATAACACGTGTTAAAATCCTTTTAGGGCCACGACACGACAGCTACAGCACTTCAATACACTTTTATGATTTTGGCTAACCATCAAGATATTCAGGTAAGTAAGTAGTGGAATATTTTATATATAGAAAACTAACTCACGATCATATACACTTTTCAGGATAAAATTGTAGAAGAAACGAATCAAATTCTTACCTCCGACCAAACTCCGACCATAAATGATTTATGTCAAATGAAATATTTGGAATGTTGTATTAAAGAGAGTTTAAGAATGTTTCCACCAGTTTTCTTTGTTTCTAGAAGAATTGAGAAACCAGTTAAATTAGGTAAGCATAATACTTATTGTAAATAAGAACATCTAAACTATATTCTAGTGCATTTACTCATAAATACCTCTGCTGTTAAAATAATATAACTTGCATAGAAAGCGATATTGTACTTGCATTATTAATACTGCGCCGATAACTGGACAAACTATAACAAACTATATAACTAACACAAAACTATTTTCCAATCTTAATAGTAGTACATTATTATAAATATATATATATATATTATATCTTACATTTGTAGCAACTTTTGAATGCCCAGCTGGTACAGATGTGAACATAATGATTCGTGAACTACACCACGACTGTCAGCAGTTTAGAGAACCTTTTAAATTTATACCAGAAAGATTTATGGAGAAACCAACATGGCACCAGTACGCTTACATCCCATTTAGTGCTGGACCAAGGAATTGTATTGGTGATTATAGTTATACATATATGACACATGTACCCTTATCCTGTTAGCGTTGGCCTCCATACATATTTTGTCGATAGTATTCAGTGACAGACGCAATTACTTTGATTTTTGGATTTAAGATGTATGCTAGTTTTCTTTGACTTTAAGATAACTTAAAAAAGTTCATTCACAAGTTAGTTATTAGTTTGCACACAAAATAATTAATTAAAATGAGTATATCTTGATTTAACCCCTATTAAGAAAATGTGTAATAAATAATGGAGATAATTGTTGATGTCTGCGCTTGTGTCAAGGGTAATTTAACATGTTATCTTTTATGAAATGAGTTTGGATTGGTTAAAATTCACGTGCAGGAAGTCAATACATTAAATACTTTCAGGTCAAAAATTTGCTATGATGGAGATGAAAATTGCATTATCCACGGTGCTACGACGTTATAGAGTCCTACCGATTACAAAACCAGATGACATAATATACCTTGCCGATTTTATACTCCGCCCAAAAGAGCCTATTTTAATCAAATTTGAAAAACGAGTGTAATCCATTAGTTTAAGAATGTAGGTCTTATAATTAATTTTAACTGCTATTTAAGAAATAATCGTGACTTTACAGCGTATTATTAACCACGAATGCTGTAAATTTAATGCCTTTATATTATTTTACAACTTACGTAAGAATGTTTTTGACGAATACGTTTTCACACTAGTTTAATAAGAATATGTTTCGTTTTGTTAAGAGTGAATGTTTTTAAGGAAATAAACCAAAATGTTTTTATCTGTGTATTTCGTTATTGGCATATTATGTGTTTTGCATATTTTATTTAATTACAATAAAACAGCAAGGATGATGAGAAACATTCCAGGATTTCGATTTAATTTTATAGTTGGGAACGCATTAGAAATATTAGTGTCGCCAGGTAACTTTTATATGTATATTAAATGCAACGCGATATAAAGCTTTTAAGTTATTAAAATATTTTTAATCAATATATTGTTGTAGAGGAATTATTCGCTAAGGCAAGAGTTTGGGCAACAAAATTTCAGGGCATATATGGATTTTATGTGTATCCAAATAGTTGTATAAACATATACAATGCAGAAGATGTTAAAGTAAGTCGCTATATCATATATAAAATGAATATAATAGTGTATATTTACCTAGGATAAAAATGCGTATGATAAATTATTTAAATATACATTGCGTTTAATATATTTAAAAATCAGGTAATTGCCCCAACCTTCAAAAATTTAAATTTCTCTAGATATACCTTCATCCCATAATCTCATTTGTCACTCCTTTCAGAAGAATTCAAATAAACGAATTATGTTGGTCAGGATATCTATCGTTTCTCCCCTCTTACTTCAAAATTAATTTATATTAAGTTTGTATATTTTATGAATCGATGAATTTTCTTTTCTCTCCGTGTTTGTTATGTTAGCCTAATGCCTATAAGTGCTTGTTATATTAAATCTTGTGTGTCGAACGTTTTCAAGCTATTATAAAAAATATGATACCGCGTGCTTGGGATGTGATCTTTCTTTGTTTATATATGAGCTCGGTTGGTACTTGAACTCTCGTGATTTGCAGTAGAACTTACTATACAGCAATAAGCACATATTTACGTACTAAGAGACAAAAGAGTGTAAGTTATCGCTTTGTATATTAAGTATTATATTACAGATAGTACTTTCTTCTTTCAAATATCATCAGAAAAGTATGATTTACACGTTATTGAGACCTTGGCTACAAAATGGGCTTCTCGTCAGCAAAGGTATTTTAATGTCAATATAATATATACTAATAGACTAAAGGTAAAGTTTGTGAGAAGGTAATCACTGGATCTATTAAACCGATTTTGAAGATTTACCAATAGAATGAACCAATAGAATTTATTCTTAATTGATATAAAGAAATATTTATTTTCCGGCTATGCAAAGTTAATCGGTTAAAAACGGTCCAACGAAGAAAACGCTTCTCACGTATTATGCTTTAACGTTGAGACATATTGGAGATTATGAATAAGTTCTAGAGCTTGATAGGACAGCAAATGTCTAACATTTATATTATATAAAAACCTTGGTCTCTGGCGCGTATTTGTCTGTTTAATATGTAGAATTACTCATGGGATAGGTTCTGATATAACTTTTTAAGGTTTACAATTCACTGTTATTGCCCGTTTGCTTTTTCTCCTTTTATTTTATTCGAGATACAAATATAATAGTGATACATATTGATTAAAGTTTTGTTTAGGTTAGTTCATATTAAAAATATGATCTTTATTAATCATTTTTATTTTAAGGACCACAATGGCAAGAACGCAGAAAAATTCTTACTCCTACATTCCATTTTAATATCTTAAAAAAATACTATCCAGCTATGGTGGACAATACGGAACGTCTTTTGAAAGTATTAGATAAAATAAATGAATTAGCAACGGATATACCCCCTGTCATATCGGAATTTACTTTGACAACCATTTGCGGTAAATATTATGCTAAAAAATATTATAAAATATAGTTTTTGTTTTTTATAAAATTTTACTTCGATCTCCTCCATAACACGGATGGGACTTTATTGTAATAGACTACATCTTGTATTTACTTTGATTTGCTGGGACTATGTTTTCATGGGATTTTTTTTTTGATGTTTCTGAACTATCCATTCACATAGATTCTGCATTATGTTTTCGAGTGTGTTAATATTAACATTAACTGGGGCAATGCAGTTTTTGTCATAGCTATGTTAGTTTAGCTCCAGTTCCTAACTGTGTGTCCAAACGCCGGACAGTATAGGAGAATGTCCTCATGCACCGATGTTTGTTCAGTCATGTTATCGCAGTATTCCTGGCCTGGCCTGAAGATTGAATCTGTGTAGGTATTGCGCAAAACAATGTCATTATTAATTGCTTCCTTCGTAAAGTAGGTCTTAATTTTAATTAATACACTTTTTAAAATTGTTTGCTTTTTGTTTCTCTTCCCCTATTGTTCTATTATTTTACTCCATATTATGAATTCTATGTAAGGAATAGGGCTTTTGTCATATGAAGAAGAACAAAGTAAACCTTACGTGGTTTTCTAGTTTTGTGAAATTTCAGTTATATTTTTTTGATTCCTAATCTAATAAATTGAAAAAAATCATATTTGGTTAAGAAACGGCTTGTAGCACACGAGACAAGAGATAATTTTACACTTAACCCAATAGAATGACAAATCATTGTCGTGAATTAGAGTAAGAATTTACAGTAATCGTGGTCAATTATTAGAATACAATATAATTTCATAAATAAAAAAGGTCACGAATACGATATAGAACTAGCCTCTAGAATTAAACCTTAGAATTTTATATCAGTTTCAAACATCTTTATTTATTTTCAGAAACAGCGATGGGAACAAAGCTACACGAGGACGCTGGTGGCAAAAAGTACAAAGACGCTATCCACGATATAAAGAATGTATTATTTCAAAGATTCGTTTATGTTCCACTTGCTATAGACTTTATATTTCGTTTAACGCCTTTATACAAACGCCATCAAAAATCTCTATCGACCATTCATAAATTCACTCAGAACGTAATAAAAAATAGAAAGGGACAGCTCAAAGATATTTCAGAAACGAATGCTGTCAATGACGATACTGATAAAGATTCCCACTATGGGAAAAACCGGACAGCATTTTTAGATTTCTTGATATCAGCGCAAAAGGAAGGATTAACAGATGATATTGGTATTCAAGAAGAAGTAGACACTTTTATGTTCGAAGTAAGCAGGAAACCTCTGTTAATATCATTAATTAATGAGTTACTTAAAATATACAAAATATGTTTTCAGGGTCACGATACTGTATCATCTGCCATAACGTTTTGTCTACTATTGTTAGCAGAGAATAAAGCGATACAGGTAAGAGTTTTAAACTCATGAGTTCGAATAAAAAACACTGTATTATAATTAAATTAACAATTTCTTAGATATAAGATAATAATGTACAAAAAAATCCTTAATGATTGCAGAACAGAGTAGTAGATGAACTAAAAACAATATTTATGGGCAACACAAGAACCGCTACATTGGAAGATTTATCGTCAATGCACTATCTCGAATGCTGCATCAAAGAAAGCATGAGGTTGTATCCACCAGTGCCATTTATCAGTCGAAAACTACCAGAAGCCGTCACTTTAAGTAAGGTTAAATAAACAAACAATAAATTATTATTTTAAAAACATATCAATTTATTAAAGTTTGGTGTTGATTAATATATTAAAGATAATTGCACAATATAATAAGGATTTTTCTTACTATTTCAATGTGGTAGAGAAGGTACTGAATACAACGCATACGTAATACAAAAATACATACATATTTTAGATAGATAGTAGATTATATTGTATTTATAGAATCCCGGCATTTGCTTAAGATTTACTTTTTTCCGTTTCAACGGGTTGAGTAAGTTGAATGTTGCTGCTAAAATAATGGTAAGTGAAAATTAAAAAAAAATGTAAAATTGTGATAATCAAATACTGCATTATTCGGGTAACCAATAATAATATCAGATATTACGGAGAATAAAAAAATCTTAATTACAAAATGCTGTTATAAAAGTAATGTATAATAAAACGATGTACTTTATATTATTTTTTTGTAACAAAGGTATAATATAAAGCATGCTTTGAAGAACATTGGCAATGAAAATTTCTTTAAAAATTATGTCCGAATTAGATTTCGATTCACTTGTTTTCGGACTCAGAATTTGAAGAGTTGTCTTAAAGTCTTCTGTTGATTTTATTGGATTTCAGGTAACTACGTGGTGCCGAAAGGATCGATGTGCCACATACATATCTTTGACCTTCATCGGCAAGAAAGTTTATTCGCAAATTCTTTAAAATTTGATCCAGACCGCTTCCTGCCGGAAAACAGTGTGGGTAGACACCCCTACGCCTATATCGCGTTTAGTGCTGGCCCAAGAAATTGTATTGGTAACTTTTTAATCAGTATATTTTTTTTAATAAATTTTTTAGCACCTAAGAGTTAATAACTACGTGTAAGATTTGGGTAAAACCATTAACAGTATAAGAAATTTTAAAAATAGATTCTCTCGTCCATGATTAATTTCTGCATAGTAAAAAGCGGGTAAGGTGTTCGAAATAATTATCTTCGTAAAGTTTTGTTACAAAAGGCTTATACTTTTATTGCTCTAATTTAATTACCAATAAAACACTCACAAATACATTTTATGCACCTAAAAAACATGCACATCGAACAATAAATTTTCAGGTCAAAAATTTGCCATGATGGAGATGAAGTTAGTTTTATCATCCATACTTAGAAGATTTGAAATTAAGCCCGTCACAAAATGTGAAGATTTAAAGTTTACAGCTGATATAATTTTGAAGAATTCAAAACCGATAAAGATGAAGTTCATCCGAAGGCTTGGTGAAAATATGATCTGATGATATTTAATTTATTTGTAATAAACTTGATCTATATATTTATAATTTTAATAATGAGTTCCATGAGCATATTATCAAGCAACTATGTTTTATATACATAAGTTCAGTAGGTCAGCACTGGAATCATATCAAGGGCGCGGTTAAAAACAATATCCTGGTATTATGTATTAGGAAGTACTATTTTTTAATTAGTATAGTGTAGAACTGCCAAAATATGTAATCGTTATTAACATTTGACACACAACATTTTGTCGTATTAATATTTTTCATCGACTTTTGTATGTACATGAATATAGAGTAGAACAATATACGGTGTCAAAGACATGTTTTTTTATTGGGGACAAACAGGCCGGAGTTCCACTTGATGTTAAGCGACAATTCCGACCTGCCACCAAAAGGCTGAAACGTACACACTTTGCCAAACGTTGCTGTACTTATTCGAAACTCAATATAAAGTGACCATTGATACTTTGACTCAAAAACGGACATTGGTTTGAGGTCAAATAATTGAATGAAGTCAATGAAATAGAAACAATTTTAAAGTTATCTATTAAGAAAAAATTGTTGGCTTAAAAAAATCACAAAATAAAGTTTGGTTATACTTATATTTATCAGAGAATAAATTTGTTTTAATATAAAATGGTGACAATTTCAAATAAGTTACACGTTCCGCGAAGCAAGATTTTTCAGGTAGTCTTATAAAATGATATTCTATCACATTGAAGACAATATAATTTTAATTAAAATTTATTTACATACAATTCCAAACATAATACATAAAAATGTATCTAATAACTAAGCTTAAAGATTAAGAAATATTATTAAAAGGAGTCCCTTTAGGCAAGGTTCCGAAGATACTGGTAGCGTTCCCCATTTTAATCATTTAATTAAATGATTTACTGGTAATAGGTTCCGAAGTAACCACGGTATTAATCAATATAGACATTCAGACGGACATAAATATTATTGTATTATTAATTATTTTATCTAATAGGGAGATATATCATTATATAATTATAATGATAACACCATAATTGAAGTGGGCTTTGTTTGCGAGACGCGTATAAAGTACGTTGTTAACGATATAAAAAAACCTTGTTAATAAAATGTTTACAATTATACTATTTACATTAGTGGGGATATTATGTTTGGTGGAATTGTTAGTTAATTATAATAAAAACGCTAGAACTATGAAGAAAATTCCAGGCTTTAAAGATGTGTTTTTTTTTGGAAATTCCACTGTTGTTTTTGGAATGGATTCAGGTAAAAAGATTTTGATAGTTTTGTTGTAAGAATACGAAGCGTTTATGTTAAAAAAAAACATTTCTGTTACAGTCGGATTGTTCAAGTTTGGTAGGGAATGTGCTAAAAAATTCAATGGAATTTATAGATTCTACAGTTTATCCCTAGGAGCAGTTAATGTTTATAATCCCAATGACGCTGAGGTATGTTTTACATCTTAAATATTCTAAGGGCCTGTTTCACAATGTCCGGATAAGTTCCAATTAAGCTATTTATTATTTATTGGTAGGATAAACTAGTGTTTGTTGCGTTTCACGACTGTCAGATAGCGGTATTTGACATGAAACGCGAAGTGTCTTATTCGGATTTTTTATCTTTCAAATAATTTATTTATTTATTAACACTTCGTTGCAAAGAAACAAAAATAAAAAAATACAAGGGATGCAGCCGGCGGCTTTATCGCTAACAAGCGATCTCTTCCAGGCAATCCTAATCAAACAAACCCTTAAACAATTAATGTGTTGCATTTGCATAGCTATTTGGTACTTTATCCATACATTGTGAAACAGGCCTTAGTGTGATTTTATTAATTTATTCTATGTGTCACTAATTAATAATAAGACATTAGTACGTAACATACTGTATACAATACCATAATAATAAAATAGCTTACCAAAGACAAGATAGAATTTAAACATTACTTATTGTAAAAATGTTGTGTTGTTAAGTATATTTTATAGTGACAGACCACTTATCAACTTTATCACATGAAAACAAGTTTAATTATAACAATTCCAAGTCTCGACACAGTTATCTACTTTATGTGTGACCATGAACTGTTTAATAAAATTGTTGTATGTTATGACGAAGTTCGAAATTAATTAAATATTAATATCATGTCAATAATGTTTCTTTGGCTATTTTCAGCACAAAACAATTTCTTATCATGTAGACAGTTATACCTTGCACTTTCTGATGTCGTATTTATTGCACATCAAATATATATATGATACATAGCTGTTTTATTTGTATATTTTGAATTCAGTATTTATTTATTGATAAGGTAGTAGTAGTAGCGTGGTGCTTAATCTAAAACTAATATATTTGAAAGACGGACATGAATTTCCTTTCACTTCCTCTGTAAGACTTAAAAAAAAATCTTTACTTTTCTTATTATTAAAGTCGTTATTAATTACGACCGAACCATTTTCCACCGAATTATTAAAAGCCCGAAAATGTAGGTCGATTGGATAAATGAAATATCAGGAAATGATGAGGTATACTGATTTACAGATTGTCATGTCAACGATGAAGCATCATGAGAAAAGTACTATTTATAAATTTTTCAAACCATGGCTTCATGAAGGTTTATTGGTAAGCAAAGGTACAAATTTGTGTCGTTGACCAACTATATTTAACATGCATATCCAAACTTAAATTGTTTGCTTTAAGCTTTCCCAAGACTTTTAGCACTATGGCTATTTTCATTCAATATCGTAGATCCGTATCGAAATGAGTTCAATGGAAAATCACAAAAAGTTTAATTGTAAATGTTAAAATGAGCAGTGTTGGCCTAGTGGTTCAGCGTGCGACTCTCATACCTAAGGACGTAGGTTCGATCCCAGGCTGTGCACCAATGACCTTTCTTTCTATGTGCGCATTTAACTGTTTGCTTAAATTTGCTCGAACGGTGAAGGAAACCATCGTGAGGAAACCGACACATATCTTAGAACCAAAAAGTCGACGATGTGTGTCAGGCACTGGAGGCTGATCACCTACTTGCCTAAGAATGATCATGAAACAGATTCAAAAATCTGAGGCCAAGACCTAAAGAGGTTGTAGCGCCACTGAGTTATTTATTTAAAAATGAAAATATTAACAATGTAGCAGTGGCGTATTTATCGACGTGTATCACGTAATTCGAGAAATATTGTATTGCAAGTATTGAAATATATTTTTCTTTAATTGTGAGATAAAAAAAAGTCCTACGCTAAAATATTTAAATCACCAACAATCTTGATACAATTTACCATGTCAAATAGATAATATCCATAATTAATTTTATTTTTCCAGGATCAAAATGGCAAGAACGAAGAAAAATTCTAACGTCAGCATTTCATTTCAACATTTTGCGCAAATATTTTCTCATTATTGAAGAAAATAACCAAAAGCTGGTAAATGTAATGGAAAAATACAGTGGCAAATCCGTCAATATCGTTCCAATATTGAGCGAATACACCCTTAACTCTATAAGTGGTATGTTGTTTTTAATACAAACGGTTGTTACACTTTTTTTTATATAGAACAGGGGGCAAACGGGCAGGAGGCTCACCTATTAAATTTAAACAGCGCACTTTATACTAGTAATAATTGCTGCAACTTTTAGCAACATTGTAGTAGGTAGCTACTACTTGTGCATCAGAAGTATAATTATAAAATTGTAGGTGTTATGTAGAATATGTAAGATCAAGTACCTAAAATCATTAATATGCCAAATGGAATGCCCATGACACGAAATCAAGGGACAAGTGTGGGAGTGGAGTCTCTCATTTATTATGTGCAATCAAATTTTTATGTTTTTCTTTTCGTTATACGATTTTTCTATTTTACAGAAAGTGCAATGGGGGTAGAGCTTGATAACGACCCCATGTATTCAGGACTTACATATAAGAACGCAGTATACGAAACAATTAAAGTTTTTGTCTATCGTTTCATGCGAATTTACCTCTATCCAGACTTTTTGTTTAACGTGTGTCCTAGTGGCATCAGACAGGCGCGATATTTATCGATTATTCATAAGTTTATCAGGAATGTTATTAATAAAAGGAAACAAAATTTTCATAATAATGAAATAGAAAACGATACCTTAGCTGACAATGATCATTACGTTTATAAGAAGAAAACACGAGCAGCAATGTTAGATTTGCTGATCTCAGCTGAGAAGGAAGGTTTGATTGACGATGATGGGATTTTAGAAGAAGTTAACACTTTCATGTTTGAGGTAAGTTTCAATATTATTAATACTCTTCCATTCTAAGACCTTGATTTGAGAACTGGCAGTAAATGTAAAATTAGAAGCATTCAATGTATATTTCTTTCTTTTTCTAATGGCTTTAATTTGTGCCAACTGGGCACAAGGTACTTACACGCCAGTGTCGTGTAGATAGAGAAGGCACGAAGGAGGTTGATCGGTGAAAATAATAATTATGCACCTAAAGTATATTTCTTTTTTGACGTTCATTTTTGACTTTGACTTATATACGATTATCTCAGCAAAATATAGATTAAGTTCTATTGTATGGTCGTGTACTTGTTGAATATTTTATATTAATATGTATTTTCATAATCTATTTTGTATGAATTACAAAGTAATTCACGTTTGATATCAAGTAAGTAATCAATCACAGATAAAACCTAGATAACAAAGCGAAATCCACTGTTATCATGTTAAATCATTTAATTTAGAAAATAGCCAATTAAATTAGATCCGGGTTGAATTTGTTTGGCAAATCGAACAACCAACAGTTTGTGTTTCGCTCGAATTCTTGTCACACTGATGCTTCCGGAGTCATCTATAGATACCAATAGAGAATTGTTTTTCACCTGTTCGCCTATTTTAAAAATAGACGCAATGTCTTGGTTATAAACATAAATGAATTACATTTCAGGGTCATGATACAACAGCGGCCGGCTTGACATTTTGTTTATTGACATTAGCCGAGAATCAAGATGTTCAGGTAATCATAAATAATAATAATGGGCTCTTCTTTCATTATTTTCTTCTAATGAAAAGTAGGTAACCCTTTGAGCCCGAAACATGTTATATTTCTTTAATATCACACTTAACTTCGCTGTACGACTTAGTTGCACCCTTAGAAAATTTTTGCTGTTGAGCACCGCCATTCTCACACTTAAGCATCTAGATTCTAGACCAACACTATATTAAGGTTTTTTTATTTATTTATTTAAATTATTATTTCCGTCAGGTTAGAATTACTATTATTTATATGGAAGTTTTGCTTTCAAGCAAAAATAAATTTATATTATTGTTAGGTATATTCCTATAATATACTCAAAAGATATTTCAATGATAAACACAATTTTAAACTGCTAATTACAAAATTTATCATATTATATTCTGATTTGATTTTGATCGCTAAAAATCTTACAGTTGATTTTTTTTCAAATTACATCCTACGTTTTATTTCAAATGGTTAAATGATTTCTATGCAAAAATATTGAATAGAGCCATATTTGTTGCAATTGTTACAATTACACATGGAAAAAGCCGCTGTAATAAACAGCCTAATATTTTTTTTCAATATTTAATAATTTTTATAATTTTTAATATAATTTTTTTTTTGTAATCGAATTATTTATTTTCAGGAAAAAGTTTATCAAGAATTGCAAAGTATATTTAACGGAAGGGAAGATGTAACATTAGAAGATTTAACAATGATGAATTATTTAGAACGATGCATAAAAGAAAGTATGCGATTGTACCCGCCTGTTCCGTTTATTAGCCGCACTTTGAGTGAAACAGTTAAATTGAGTAAGTATTTTTTTCATAAAATTATGTATAATTGTCTGAAAACTCAAGATGTGAATTTCTTTATACTGAATTGTATCTTACTTGATCTTTCACTGACCACAATATTACGTTAATAAATTCGATTGGTACGTGGTCTCATATATACCAGAGACAATTCCAATCGCTTTGTTCAAAAAAAAAGGACTCCTGTCTTTATAAAAACTAGTCGAATAGTTGGAAACTCTAGTTTTGTTTTCTTATTTACGTTATTTACCCAATGCTTCTATATTTTATGATACAAGAGTAAAAATTAGTTTATTATACTAAAGGGGAATATCTCAATACATTTTACGGTATATGTATGTTTTAAAAGCGATATTGGTAGAATATAAAATAATAATAGACAGAAAAATAAAATAAACAACACGTTTTCAGTATCGTTTTATATTTTACGATATCCTTTAAACATTTTCAGGTAACTACACAGTGCCTGTAGGAACTATGTGTCACATTCACATATATGACATGCATCGTCAGGAAAGCTTATTCAAGAACGCTGAAAAATTCGATCCTGACCGTTTCCTACCTGAAAACAGTGTTGGACGACATCCTTACTCTTACGTCCCCTTCAGTGCAGGACCTAGAAATTGTATAGGTATGTTAATATTGGTAGTTATGAAACTTGGCAAGATCTAGGTAGGGGAAAGTTCGCACATTAACAATAACAACCTAATTACGACTTTTGAGCAACTGCGCCCATAACCTAAGTACGAACTAAAACTTCCAATAGCAACGTTTAGGTAAGCAAATTCCATGTATAAAGAAAAACACTTTTTAACGGATTATAGTTATATATTATTGTATTTAAACTTATAATTATTTGTACATCATTTTAAATTTAAACCGACGTTTCGCGTGCTTTACAGCGTGCGTGGTCACGGTGACTGAAGACAAAGGTGTTAAATGTCAAAAAGTATTACAGCTGCAGAAAATGTTATGTTATCTGTATTTATTTCCCCGGAGTTGGTATCGACTACATATTTTAGTCGATATAACTATAATCCGTTAAAAAGTGCTTTTCTTTAAATGTGTAAAAGTTATGTTAATAAAAGACAATACTAAATTCCATGTAGTTCTCTCAATATCTGTAGCGTTCATTTAGCAACCCTTGAATTGCGTTGGATGGATGGAGAGTGGATAATAAGTTTACTGTTCTTATACGTAAATATGATGTCGAAAATCATCATTGTGGCGGTAATGTCAAATGTAGTTGAGTAAGTAGTATATACCCGGTTTGGTTTTTTTAACTAACTGTTATAACTAATTTCAGGTCAAAAGTTCGCAATGATGGAGATGAAGTCAGCGCTATCAGCTTTAGTGAAAAAGTACAAGCTGTTGCCAGTTACAACATCGAAAGATCTTGAGTTTACAGCGGATTTAGTTTTACGAACTGCAAAACCTATATATCTTAAATTTATTAAAAGACATTGATGATTTAACAGATTGCTATTATATCAGATTGTTTAAACCTGCCGAAACTAAAAAAAGTTTATGATATTTAAATAAAATATTGCATTATAAATAACTTTTTTTTAATTTGGATTATGTTTCAATCTTAACAGTATAAAATTATGTATGTGATCAGCTTACTGTGCTTACATACTTGATCTTATTGTATTTACTTTTACCGTGCAAAAGCATGTTTTAATTCTGTTCATAGAAAGAAAAGTTTAAGCTGGGGTGCATATCCACAAGCGTCCATCCATCCAAAAATAAAAAATAGTTTTTACAAATAACAATTTTTTATCCAAATAGCATTGACGCGGCGTATATTCTATGTTCAGGCTGTTTTGCTATTATGTAATTTATTAAAATAATATATCAACTTATATTATCAATAATATTTAAGGAAGGAGACATTTTTTTAGACCAAAAATCTTTAACCATTAGAATCTTACATTGCGCATGCAGGGATCTGTATTAATACATCGATAACGTAACCCAACGTGTAAAAAATACCTATTGTATTACTATTATATCGATTGTGGTACTCTGCTTGAAATATTAAGTTCGTAAAGGTTTATTACAATAGGCTATACAATTTTTAATTTAATGATTAATGAAACACCGATGAATACATTATATGCACCTATGAAACACACCTACATGTCAAACAATAAAATCTCAGGTCAAAAATTTGCGATGATGGAAGTCAGTTTTATCATCATTAGGTACTTAGAAGATTTTAAAATAATCCCGTCGCGAAATGAGAATATATTTTATTAGATATATTTTTATGTATTATGTTATTTCTGTATTAAATATATATCTTTTTAAAGTTTACAGCTGATATAATTTTAAAGAATTCAGAACTGGTAAAGATAAAGTTCATCCAAAGGCTTGGTATAAAATATTTGATGATATAAAATTTATTAGTAATGTAAACTTTATCTCTCTGTAGGTACATAATTTCAATAATGAGTTCCGTTAGCATATTATCAAGCAACAAGGTTTCTTTGTTGCATTAGTTCAGAAGGTTTGCCCTAAATTCTTATCATGTGCACGGAGTAAAAACAATGCCATTATCCATATCACATTAGAAAATAAGTAGTAAATATCGAAAAATTAGTTAAACGACTGTCTAATGTGTTTCGAAATTACGATTACTAGGTATAGTGTAAAACTCCCAAACTAAATTGACGTTATTAACATTTTCCACACAATATTTTGTATTATTAAAATTTTCCATCCAGTTTTATCCAATATAAAATACATAAATATATGTAGAATATAAAATAACAAGTCAAGGATAAGTTGCCTTTCACCATTCAAATGAATGAATGAATAAAAATGAATCATTACTCCGCCAATGGGTCGCAGGTGCTACCGTTATTTTTCGAACCTTAATTCTCGTTTTATAATAAACCTCTTCTCCTCACAATCAATGGAATTTACACGTTTCAAGCAGTAAGAACTTTCCCACCAGAAATTTCAATTAGTTTTATAACGGCATGGCATTTTATGACATGTAAACAGGAGTTTTCACAATATTATATTAATTAAATGTTTTATTTGAATTACGTTCAGACGGTAACATAAACAGTAATAATCAATCTACAAGTTCAAACGTACTTAAATATACTTTGTGTTATTAAATACAGCATAAATGAAGTGGGCATCGAGTACGAGTCGCGTATAAGAACGGTGTAGTTGATGTGAAACTTTTTTAAAATAAAATGTTTACAATTATATTATTCGCATTAGTTGTGATATTATGTTTGGTGGAAGTGTTCGTTAATTTTAATGAAAACGCCAGAACTATAAAGAAAATTCCAGGCTTCAAAGACGTGTTTTTCTTTGGAAATTCCACTACTGTTTTTGGATTGGATTCAAGTAAAAAGATTTTGATAGCTCTGTCGTAAGAATGCGTAGCGTAGTTTATGTTAAAAAATAATTCTGTTGCAGTCGGTTTGTTCAAATTAGGCCGGGAATGTGCTAAACAATTCAACGGAATTTTTAGATTCTACAGTTTATCCATAGCATCAGTTCATGTTTTTAATCCCAATGACGCTGAGGTATGTCCGTTTAATGTATCCTATGTGTTAGTAATTATATAATTTTCAGTTAGGATGTATCCCTCTTCGGCAAAGGCATCCTCCAAGGCTTACCATCTTTCTCTATCCTGAGATATTTGGATCGATTATTATAAAACCGCGATTTTTTTGATGTCATCGTCCCATCTAGATTTGGGTCTGCCTTTGTAGCGCTTACCTGGTGGGCTACTTTATGAAGTTACTGTTTTCGTCCACCTGTGATCTGTGAGGCATATTACATGACCCGCCCTCTTCCACTTTTTTTGTTGCTGATCTCATGTTTATTTCCTTTTTTTTTAAACACTTCGTTGCATTACATAAAAGGAAAATATTAAACATAATTTAATGACAAGCAACTGGCGGCCTTATCGCTTTAGAGCGATTTCTTCCAGACAACCACTGTGAGTAAAGGGAAAAACCACTATGAGTATATTAGATAAGGTAGACAAGAAGTGCAAAAATAGTAAAGGGAAAACAAAAAAAAAACATACTTAACAGAAACAAAAAGAAATAAAAATAAACTAAACTGATACAAGTTACATAAAACAAAACAAAAGGTAAACAGTTTTTTGTGTAGCATTTTAATGTTAAGCATGTTCCTTTCCATGCCTCGTTGTCATAATATATTTACATTGTTTTTTGCATTCATGTAAATTTCCATTTTTGGAATGCCATAGCATCATGACGTCATCAACACGATCACACATGAAATAAGGCATAAGTTCCAAATTCTCTTCTAAAGTATTATAGGCAAAAATAAATATTTCTTTACAACCTTAATATTTATTTCACGTATTTTTAACTCTTCTCCCTTTTATCTCAATCACATCTCTCGCTTCTGAATCTAATTTTTTACCGAAGTAAATATACTTTTCAACATATTACAATTCCATCTATCTGTCACTAATTAATAACAAGACATTTGTATGTAACAGTACCAAAAACAAGGTAGAAATAAGAAGATATATTTAAAAAAATGTGTTGTTAAGTATATTTTGTAGTTACATAACACTTATTAACTTCATAAAATGAAAACCAGTTAAATTATAACAATTCCCAGTCTCAACATAGTTACATTCTGTGTGGCTATTAATTTTTCAATAACATTATTGTATGACGAAGTTTGAAATGAAATAGATATTAATTTCAGGTCAATAACTTTTTGAGCACAAAACAATTTCTTATTAAGTAAATAATTTTATCTTGCCCTTTGTGACGTCGTAAGTTAAGATGTATACATAACTGTTTTGTGGTATTTATTGAACGGAGGTCAAATACTTATTTGGTTTCACTATCGAGAAAGGATACTACTAGTAATAGAAGCAAAGCGAATGAAAAATGTTTAAAAGAACGGACATGATTTGAAATTCCTCCTCTCCTTAAGAGTTCTAAAAAAAGTCCTCTACAGCCTATCTTATACCTTACTTACTATACTTACGTTAACAAAAGTTTAAAGTGGGTGATCTAAAAATATTTATTAACTAGCTGACCCGGCAGACTTCGTACTGCCTCATCGATAAATAAAAGACCTAATCATTTGTATAAAATGATTTTAAAACAAACAAAATAATTATTAATGAAAAAGCATTTATTGAATAAAGCATGAAGTTTTATTATTATTTTCGATACATCATGTTGCTTACTTAGAAATCAGAGTTTTCCTGAAATACTGGCTATTTATAAGGTTTAAATTTGGTATTCACAGACACACACAGTGAAAATACAGTCTGTTAATTAATTTAAAGCTTTCTCATAAACTATATTTTTTGTTTTGTTTTGTGGTGCGTAAATAAACAAAGAAGACGGTTTTCCGACGCGCGAACACGCGACGTATAATTGTCCATGCGCGAAACAGGGAAACTCCAAGTTGATTCCACAAACTTCTAAAGACTGTCCTTGCGATTTATTTATGGTCATCGCAAAGGCCAGACGTACTGGAAATTGTAAGCGTTTAAAATCGAATGGTAAGTCCGTTGGAATCATCGGTATCCGCGGGATCAAGACATCCTCTCCTTTGTATTTTCCTTTTATGATTGTCGCCTCAATGAAGTTATTCATCAGTCTTTTCACAGCCAGTCTTGTTCCATTGCATAGTCGAGGTTGATTAATGTTACGCAGCATGATGACAACTGATCCTACTTTTAACTGCAAATTGTGAGGTGGTAATCCAGGCAATTCCAGTGAATTTAAAAACTCAGTGGGATAGTTGATTACGTCATCCTGGTTCATTACGGTGTCGACTGATTTGAAGGAAACCAACTGTCCTGGAAGAAAATTCTGAATGGTCGCATTAAGATCCTCTACATCATTATTTTTCGCTGCTAATATTGCTCGTTCACCCAGCCAATTATGGTTATTGAACTTTTGCGCTATATCTGGGAAAACTCGCTGAATAAGCTCCACTTTTGAGTCTGTGATGTGACAGAAATCTGTAGGTAATGTGATGAATCCGGTCGAGGTGTCCACTGCAACTTTATTATTTCCAATGTCTAACAACTGCTTCGCAAACACATTAGCAGTTTCATCTTGTTGCAAAAATACTCGCATGTTAGTTGTTAAGTGGAGTGTCTTTACGTACTGCCACAAATTTGATGATTTTAGGCATGCATTTAGTTCATCAGCAACAGTTGATCGGGGAATAACTGGAAGAGTCTGACGAAAATCACCTGACAACAGAATCATGGCCCCACCGAAAATATTTTGGTTGTCACGAAGATCTTTCAACGTTCTGTCCAGTGCCTCCAGTGACCTCTTATGGGCCATTGTGCATTCATCCCAAACAATTAATTTGCATACCTGTAGGATCTTGGCCATTGCGATATTTTTGGCGATGTTGCAAATTGGTGTTTCGTCTTCTCCTCGGCATCGTAAATTGTAATTAATCAAAGTGAGAAAATTTCCCGCTCATTTAGCAGTAAAGTGTCACTATCACAAAAAAGAACACATTACTTGGAATGTCACTATCACAAAGGATCACCAAAGTAAAGAAAGTTCTCGCGCACGTAGCCACAAAGATAGATATAACGATAATATAATTTTTTCCGTGCTCTGAAATGCGACAGGATGGAATGACATATCAGTTGGTTGTCAAATCTAATGTCAAATACATATTGAGATTGCGTTCAGAATTTAACTTAAGATTTATAATTTAATTTGTCTTTATTATTATTGATTTATCTTTCGATTTCTATATAGTCTTATTAAAAAAAATATCGGACAGAGTAACAACTTAAGTTAGCTAAAATAAAAAAATAATCGGACAGAGTAACAACTGAAGTTAGCTAAAATTGTGTTTATTTATGTACTATGTATTTTGAGACTATGCAATTTTGTCGCGTTCGAGATTCACTGTCACTTTTTTTGAGTTTCAGAACGCGATATTAGGTCCTCCAACGCGCACGCGAATTTGAACTTTATGCAGCGGTAATAAATTACAAATTGACTCTCCATTTTATTTAGAAAACGTTTGTATGGGAAATAGAAATATGCTGTTTTGAGGATTTTCCCGGCAATTATTCGAATTTTTCTCACCTTTTAAACCTTCCCTAGACCTCCACGAATAATTCAAGACCAAGATAAGATAAATCCGTTCAGCCGTTCTCGAGTTTTAGCGAGACTAACGAACAGCGATTGATTTTTATATATATAGATTTAAAAACATGCTGTTCCTGCACCAATAGGTTGCTGATCTAATTTTACATATATTGTTATTTTTTGTTTTATAATACAAAGTGTTGTATTTGATATATATCTCACACACTGTTTTATTGTTTTTTTTTTATTACTCTTTGTATGTATGTATAATATTCTACGGTTTCGATATTTCTAAGTATATGAGGAAAATGTATACTAACATTAAAATAATAAACCTGTATAGTAGTTTTATTCTAAGAGTACATTGTCTTCATATAATTATTTAACTAATGTATACAAATATTATAAAATCTATTTTAAAGAGTATGTGTGGAGTTTCTTGTCCATTCTTCTCCAACGAAAGTACCTTTTGAAAGAGGCAACTAGAAGCATCTGTATATTTTATTTAACGTTCAAAAGAATAAATGATTTGATATTATACTATCAAAATTAAAGTGTTCTAAAATTATTATATTACCGAAATTGTTTTTTTTTATAAATTATATCAATCCTATCTCCAAATAAATACGGTATACCAAATGATTCATATTGATTTTCAGATTGTCATGTCAACTATGAAGCATCATGAGAAAAGTATTGTTTATAAATTTTTCAAACCATGGCTTCATGACGGTTTATTGGTAAGCAAAGGTACAAATTTGTGTCAATGTTTAATTGTTTTTCACACATTAATACAAATTAAAATTGTTTGCTCTATGGTTGCCCGAGACGTTAAGTACTATGGCTATTTTCTTTAAATAGCGTAATACTAAATATTATTTAAGAATGTCCCATCAAAAATGTGAAATGTGAATCTAGAAAAGTTATGAAAAGTAACCGAGATTTATATGCATGTTTTTTTTAAACTAGTATTTACAGGCTGTTGCGTATTGCTTCGTAACGATAAAAAAATTTAATGAGCAACAATTTTAAAACATGTATCATCTTAATATGTATCATTAACTATATTTTTCAAGGATCAAAATGGCAAGAACGAAGAAAAATTCTTACGTCAGCATTTCATTTCAACATTTTGCGCAAATATTTTCTCACAATTGAAGAAAATAGCCAGAAGCTGGTGAATGTAATGGGCGAAATCAGTGGTGAATCCGTTGATATCGTTCCAATATTGAGCGAATATACTCTTAATTCTATAAGTGGTAGGTTAGTTTTTAATACATAACATATACATATGTTACACGTGATATTTAATTAAAACAGGGCATTTCGAATAGTAAATAATACGTGCAATAAATCTATAAAAATATTTATATTACATATTTTATCAGTCACAGACAATGTAATGATTTGTTAAGTGATCAACACTGACTTATTTAGTATAATACATTAAATTCTATTTAACAACATCGTGTATAGCAGATAGCTACTTAAGCTACTTTTTGTGCATAAGTATAGTAAAAATCTATTATAACAACATCGAAGGTCCTACTTATTTTGGTCGTAAAACCGACAGTCGTATTAGCCTATGACGTTGTTATTAAGTACGTATAATGCTTATTATTGAACGTATTATTATTAATTTACTCATGTATATAATAAAAGTACATTTTATTTAATACACATGAAAAGTATCACAGCTATAGAAAAAGTTGTTATTGGCATTCAGCACCTTTTGTCTTCAGTCACCGTAACCACGCACGATGTAAAGCACGCGAAACGACTGATAATTTAAAGTTATGTTAATCTTGTTCAATAATGAGATTTCAAAATCCTATTACACCTTGGTTCATTGGTTGTAGTAGAGATGTAACATTTGATGGTTAAAACACAAATTTAATAAATTCATTAAATTCCTTAAATTCAATTAGCAAAGTCAATTGGGTGTTGTTTACTTTTGCGATCTTAATGACTTTAGTATGCCAGATATGGAAAGGGCATACTGCCCTCACCTAATCAAATGTTTACAATACGGCTGGTCGTTCTAACAAATATAATTCTTCCAAAATATCAGTTAAATGTAGTCGCTTACTGAGATATGTTGTAGTAAGCGATTTCGTCAAAAAAATGTCAAATGTCGCGATTTATGATGTCGGATAACGGTTTTGACTGTTAAATTATAAAATTGTAGGTTTATTTGTGTGTGAGTAAAGAATATAATATTACGTCAAGTACCTAAAATCACGGTATCAATCTCATCTATTATGTTACACATAATAATGTTTTTATCTTTTTCTTTTATTTATAAGGTTTTTCTATTTTACAGAAAGTGCAATGGGGGTAGAGCTTGATAACGACCCCATGTATTCAGGACTCACATATAAGAACGCAGTATACGAAACAATTAAAATTTTTCTCCATCGTTTCATTCGAATTTACCTTTATCCAGATTTTTTGTTTAACTTAAGTCCTAGTGGCATCAGACAGGTGCGATATTTATCGACCATTCATACGTTTATCAGAAATGTTATTAATAAAAGGAAACAAAATTTTCAAAATAATGAAATAGAAAGCGACTCCTTAGCTGACAGTGATCAGTACGTTTATAAGAAGAAAACACGAGCAGCAATGTTAGATTTGCTGATCTCAGCTGAGAAGGAAGGTTTGATTGACGAAGACGGGATTTTAGAAGAAGTTAACACATTCATGTTTGAGGTAAAATCTCAGTATGATTAATATTAAGTGAACATAAACCCGCTATATGTGACAATTAATTACTGAAATCCTACATTAATCATCTTCATTCAATTACAAAGCTGGGTGGGCTGGCAACATTTGCAATCGAATTTATATTGATTTGAATCGATATTTATTTTTAAGAGCTCACACTCATTATTATCAATTAATATTTTCTTAGCAAGAGGCAGTTAAAGTTATAAATATGTATTTGCATCATTTATTTGTATGAATTAGCATAGTCAAATTAGATTCAGATTGATATCAAGTAATTAATCTATAACAGATAAAATCCAGATAACAAAGCGAAATCCACTGTAGACATGTTAATTAATAATTTAATTTCGAAAATGATAAAATAATATTTGATCCGGGAGGAATTCTAATTTCATTAATGTTTGGCAAATCGAACAACCAAAATTATATTCTGCTCGAATTTTTATCACACTTATCCAATAGAGGATTGATTTGCATCTGGTTATAAATATAAATAAATTATATTTCAGGGTCATGATACAACAGCGGCCGGGTTGACATTTTGTTTAATGACATTAGCCGAGAATCAAGATGTTCAGGTAAACATAAATAATAATAACTCTGTGGCACTACCACCCAATATGAGCCTTGATCCGAGATTGTGACCGTTTCTTGCATTATTTTCTTCTGAAGTAAAGTAGGTCTTAAACAATTTGTGCCCCACACATGTTTAAGACCTACTTTACTTTTACTTTACAGAAGTATTATAATAAAATGTATATATATATATATAATTATATATATATATAATTATAGTACTTATATCCTTAAAAATAAAAAATAAACCTGGGTCTAGGACATGAAATTGTTTTCGTGATTTTTACTGCTGTACGAGTTGGTTGTGCCCATAGAACGTCTTGCTCATGAGCACCGCCAGTTGCATTGATTTATTTATTTTCAGGAAAAAATTTATCAAGAATTGCAAAGTATATTTAACGGAAGGGAAGATGTAACATTAGAAGATTTCACAATGATGAATTATTTGGACCGATGCATAAAAGAAAGTATGCGATTGTACCCGCCTGTTCCGTTCATTAGTCGCACTTTGAGTGAAACAGTTAAATTGAGTAAGTATTTTTTTTAATAACAAGTATGTGTAATTGTCTGAAAACTCAAGATGTGAATTTCTTTAAACTGAATTGTATCTAACTTGATCTTTCACTGACCACAATATTACGTTAATAAATTCGATTGGTACGTGGTCTCATAATATATACCAGAGACAATTCCAAAACGCTTTGTTTTAAAATAATATAAAAATAATTTCGTTATTTATAATAACTAGTACAGATGCATTCTTTTATTTACGCTATTAACGCTTCTATTATTTTCTAATAAAAGAGTTCTTTTATTGAAAATCAAATTCAATCTAAATACTTTTTACGGTTTAAATGTGGAAAGCTAAGTGACTTTTAATTTATGTTTGTTATTATGTATGTTTTAAAAGTTAGAATAGTAGTATAGAGACTTAAAATAAACCCCACGTTTTCAGTAACGTTTTATATGTTACGATATCTACTAAAACATTTTCAGGTAACTACACAGTGCCTGTAGGAACTATGTGTCACATTCACATATACGACATACATCGTCAGGAAAGCTTATTCAAGAACGCTGAAAAATTCGATCCTGACCGTTTCCTGCCTGAAAACAGTGTTGGACGACATCCTTACTCTTACGTCCCCTTCAGTGCAGGACCTAGAAATTGTATAGGTAGGTTAATTTTTTTAGTTATGAAACTTGGCAAGATCTAGGTAGGGGAAAGTTCGCACATTAACAATAACAACCAGCCTAATTACGACTTTTGAGCAACTGCGCCCATAACCTAAGTACGAACTAAAACTTCCAATAGCAACGTTTAGGTAAGCAAGTTCGATGTAGTTCTCTCAATATCTGTAGCGTTCATTTAGCAACCCTTGAATTGCGTTGGACGGATGTAGAGTTACTGTTCTTATAGTAAGTAGTAGTAAGTTTACTGTTCTTATACGTAAATATGATGTCGAAAATCATCATTGTGGCGGTAATGTCAAATGAGTATGTAGTGGGTGAGTAAGTAATAATGTATTAAAAAATGTGAGCCGTAACGGGACGCCTGGCAGATGTGAAACATCGACATTATTTTGTAAAAGTAATATGCAGAAAAGCACAGACTGTGATAGGAACCAGGTGAAAGAAAGAAAGAAGAAAGAAAGAAATAACTTTATTAGACACAAAATACATTAATGTTTCTATAAAGTAGTGTGCACTGGCCCCCACACTAGGATTCCCTGTGTTGTGGGCAGCCAGTCTCTTCCTTTTACATCTAAACGTTATTTAAATAATTAATTTTACTTAACAAATTTATATCTCTACTATTTTTGTACAATAATAATGTTTTCTGTATCAGTATAGGACAGCGTAACAAGATAGGTATTGTTTGAGTTTTTTAGTAAAAGTATGTAAAGGTAAATTTGTCATAATGATAAAATAAAATATTACGATTTTTTTTCCAGATAACGATGACTATTTGTTGAATAAACATTATTTTCATTAAATATTTTTAATGTGAAATTTACTACTGCATTTAGACTGTATATCATATAGCGAGGCGACGCGTCGCCACGGCATGCGTCGCCACGCCAGAAATCGGTTTTACGTGCGGCTATAGATGTTTCACATCAAAAATACAATAATCTTTATAAAGGAATTGCCCAGTATATAATATGGAGAATATTTGTTTCCGTATAAAACTAATACAATTGGTTGCTATTAGGTACGTCTCAAGGTATTATTATAAAAATACTTTTTAAGGTTCACTTAATTTGAGATAAAGCTATAAAACATATTTTAATGTTTAAAGAACTTTATTTCTCATTACAAAAACAGAAATATTTTATTTACATGAGAAACTTAATATTAATATGTATATATATTATATACGAGCGAGATACACGTCGCCATTAGCCGTAACAATTTTAGTCAGCTATGTTCATTCTAACATGCATCTTTAATGCCTTTTTGAATTTGTCAAACACTCTAATATTGCGAATTTGAGATGGTAATTGGTTAAATAATTGCACACCCTCATACCTAATAGATTTCTTCAAATAATTTGTACGCGGCTTCGGTAAGATAAGCAAACTCGCTCGACGAGTATTGCGTGTCGTTGTGTGTTTGATTTTTTTAAACGACAAGCAACTATGGATAGAGTTATTTAAAATTTTTTTTATCAAAATACAGGTGCTATATACATACAGTTGTTTAATTGTCATAATTTTGGTTTCTTGGTAGATTTTATTAGTCGGTGTTAAAAAATTGTATCTAAATAATGATTTTATTAATTTATTTTGTAGTGTTTGTAAGTTAGAAATTATGTTTTTACATGCCGTACCCCATATTTCAATTAGATATATGAAATGTGGCTTGACTAAACAATTATAAATTAAATGACGTACGGATTGAGGAATACATTTTGATATTGACCAAAATCTGCCTATAAGTGATTTTAGTTTGGTAATTATGTGTGATATATGAAAGTTCCACTTTATATATGTATCTATTCTAAGACCCAAATATTTTTCCCATTTTTTGTTAGTGATTTCAACGTCTTTAACTTTTAACGGTTGAAACATAGGAATGATTTTATTTTTTGCTCTGAATATTACATAAGATGTTTTTGAGATATTTATGGTTAGCAGATTTTGTTGAAACCAAGAATATAGAGAATTTAGGTCTGACTGAGCTCGAGCAACCATAGTCTGGATATTTATACCGAAATAAAATAAGCAGGTGTCATCAGCGTAGAGAGTGATTTGGCCATGTAAACCGAGCTCGTGAATGTTATTAATATATATTAAAAATAACAGTGGACCCAGTATAGACCCTTGTGGGACGCCGCATGTTACTGGTATTTCTGAGCTTTGAGCATTACCTATTTTGACTATCTGGGTTCTGTTTGATATTTTAGTTAAAACTATACAATTTTCTAGGGTACAGTTATACCCGGCACCCCAAGCGGGTCCGCCTTGATTTTTCCCTGCGATTTTAACCTATAATCATTACTAATTTCAGGTCAAAAGTTCGCAATGATGGAAATGAAGTCAGCGCTATCAGCTTTAGTGAAAAAGTACAAGCTGTTGCCAGTCACAACATCGAAAGACCTTGAGTTTACAGCTGATTTAGTTTTACGAAATTCAAAACCTATATATCTTAAGTTTATTAAACGATAATGATGATTTACCAGATTGCTATATTCTATTATAAAATATTGTTTAAAACTAAGTACCTATTGTAGCCGTATATTGAAATAAAATATTCCAGTACTAATACCTTTTTTATAATTTGGATTATGTTTAAATTTTAACACTATATAATAATGTATGTGATCAGGTTTCTGTATTTACATACTTGATCTTAAACTCTTATTGAATTTTACCGTACACAAGCAAGTGTTAATTGTGTACATAGAAAGAAAAGTTTAAGCTGGGATTCGCACCCACGTCCACAAGTCTGTGATCCGCCCGCCTAATCTCTGCACAGACGTCTACATTGTTTGTACAAAGTATTTGGCTATTTTGATTTTTTTTAATATATTAATAATATTTTGTACAAAAAACAATGTTTAAATCAAATAGCATTGACGCGTACATTGTACATACTGGCAGTTTTGCTATGCTAAAAACTTTTTTAAAAATAAATAAATTTATATTATACACGGACATCGATACAAATGTCGTTTAACAAATTCATAGATGGAACCTCAGTAGAAGTAAAAGTTTTGTTAATTAGATTAGAGGTAGACCATTTATTGCCATTTTTGCTCAGCATATAAAGACATTTACTACATGCATTAATATCCCTACTTAGTATATCAGACATTATGTTGTGTTTCGCATTAATATAACAGTGAAACAATGGCACGTGAAATAAAGACACAATATATTCGTTTATTTTTACAGGCGCTTAGTAGGCGCACAATACAACGCTCTGAAATATTGTCCATGAAGATTCATTCGTTGACTAATATTCGAACTATTTATAGATTCGCACAACATATTACATATCTTGGCGCTCATACACCACTATATTTATATGTGACTGGCTGAAAGCTTCAGTTGATTGAGATTGTGGTACTCCGCCTGTTCCATCGCAGGTGTTTTGTGAACTTAATTTTCACGCATGCGTTACGTTCCAAAGTGTAGTTTTGAAGAGTTCGTTATGGCTTCGGACAGTAACTTTGAGGTACAATAACCGATTATACTTATTTTCTTTTATAAGTCCGCAACCCGCAACCCGCAACCCGCTATTTAATTATAGAATTTTTGGATTACTACATAACAGTTAACATGCTTCATATTGTCGGAACTATATGTGAGCCTCCTGCCCGTTTGCCCCCTGTTCTATAAAAAAAAACAAAAAAATACTATTTCGTGTAACTATGTAACTATGTTTCTATGATAATAAATTATTTTTTTAATAAATAATAACTACGGTAAAATTATTAATTACAAAAATATTATGTCTGCAAATTGAATCGTGTTTTTAATTGCTGTAAAATTTCTAATTTTACTAAATGAAACATCTCCGTCCAATCTTATATTACGAAATTTGGCAAATTTTATTTCAACAATATTTCCTAATAATTCACGACAGGCTCTAAAAATTATCATTTTTAACACCAAATATCTTATATGAATTCTTAATTTACACTAAACTAAGATTAAATATAAATATATATAATTTTATACATAGCAAAGCAGAAATGTATATATAAAACGTATTGTATGTATTGTGAAAATTATTAAATAATAATAAGAATAGCTGGTACTCAAATAATCAAAAGAATTTCAAAAAAAAATACATCTACGTTTCAATGTGTGTGTTGACGGTGAATGTGTGTCTGAAGGTCGACGTTCATCGGTTTTGAATGAAATGTCTTATTACTGCAACTTCCAACGTTGATCCCATTAAATATGTCAACCATATGGATAAAATAATTATCTATACTGTAGTTTTAAGTCGAGCAACCTAAACCTGAATTCTGCGAAGTTGGCTTTAACGATGAACTTCCAAGGAACCAGGCAACAACAACCACCGGCACAAAATTTCATTGGGATGTGAAAGTCAATACTAGAGATGCACTTCGCTGGCATGGGCAGCTTTTGGGGCGAAAAAAATGGAGAGACAATGCGGGGTCCACTCTCTATAGCACACAAAAGAAAGATCTTTAATCAGTGCGTCATTTCTTTAGACACTGACTTGTTAATTATGGCTCCGAAACCATAACGCTCATACAACGCACAGCGGGCGATGGAGCGTGCAACTGCATTCGTGAAAATACCGGCTTGAGCGACTTAGTAAGGGCTGTCGCAATATTTAAGTGGCGGCGGACAGATCGCATAGCGCGCATGGGTGGTAACCAATGGACCCAGGCAGTCTCCTTGAATGGACACCTCGACAGCACAAAAGACTCCGCGGCCGCCCACTGAGTAGGTGAAGTGACGGCATTAATAAAGAGGTTGAGAGTGAATGCAGAGCTTACTGGAAGAAAATGGAGTTAATGATTCAACCTTAAAAGTCTAAACTTTTAAAGTAAGAAATGGCTATTGATCTGTTTTATTTTTTGTAATCGATAACGATAAACTATGTGGCCTTTATAAAAACTTTAGCAATATTATGTCTACTGTGTATACAGATAAAGAAGTTACTTAATAAATTTGATTGTTTTATTACATTATAACAGAAAATGGAATAATCATTGTCAAAATAAATAAAAAGCAAATCATCAAACAATTCTACAACAGAAATAGCAAATTAATTAGAAGTAGCCTGCCCAGCACTAGTCCCAGGGCCTTTTATCAACTAGATAATCAAAGAGGAGAGGGAATGAACATAATGCACTGTCGTTTCGTTTCACATTCTCAGTCCCAAACCGTCGCTTCTGGAATACGTTTAGTAATAGGTGGGTTTTTAGGTTGAATGAGAAGTAAATATTGGATTTTTTTATAAGCTTATGTTTAAGAGATGAAATATTGGTAGTCCAGAAATAAACTTATATAGACCAATTTATCTAAACGTGACTTAAACACACCTACACAATTACTTATTAAAATATTTGATTAACACGTAAAGGCGCGTCATAAGAGTAAATAAATTAGATAAACGTGAAAATCACTATTCTATTGAAATCGCAAGTTGGACCGACTCAGTTCGCGCATGCGCGTCGGCTAGGAGCTTACGCACCGTCAGTGTCCCTCATTTTTCGAAACAGCCTTCCGCAATGAATACGCGTCAACTTCGGAAAATTGCCGTAGCCGCAAAATCATTACAGAAACAACAATCTTCATGTATCTGTAAGCGTAATTACAGCCAAGTAAGACCCGTTTATGTAATAGAAAGACCTGTAAGTGTTCCTTTTCCATCATTTATGTGCCCCTAAGTATCTAAACCTTGACCAATATAGTGATTTTAAACCTTTTATTTCAGAAATGGAGAAATTCTGCACAAAGTTTCTACGCTGCTCAATCCATCGATGCAAGGTTAGTTGATACACAATACTCAGACACTTCAATTACATTGCAATATAGAATGATAAAAAATAATCACTCATATCAAGAATTCTATTGAAAATAAATTAATTTTAATGACCCACATCGACTCCTATTGATCTCGTAATATGACCGTATTGATATAACAGGCGCCGGCAGCAAATCTGTCTCACCCTTGACATTTAAAATTTCACTATAACGTTTAACAATACATAATCAGGTAGAAACATAGGATGTTATACGTAACACAAAATTATGAATCTTAAGATAAGATAAGGCGCTTCAACTTTTAGTAACAGTTTAAACTGCAGTATATTTCTCGTGTAGGAACGAAATAACGTACCTATAATAAATTATTTAGGTACTCATTTGAAAACGGCCTTTTCGAAAACTGTTAAAATCGTAACAAACTTCACACTTCATAATAATAAAGTAGTGAAAAGGGAATTTAATATTCAAAGAAAACACTTTTTTAACGGATTAAAGTTATGTATTATTGTAAACTTATAATTATTTAAACATAATTTAAATTAAACCGACGTTTCGCGTGCTTTAAAGCGTGCGTGGTCACGGTGACCAACTGAATTTAATATTTTATCATATGCTATAATTATAAATTAATACATTTTCAAGACTGAAAATTATTATTACAAGATACATTGCTATCTAGCAAGATAAGCACCGTCTCGTTACTTCAGAAATTATTCACGTAAATTAAGAAAAAAATAAAATCATGTTTTCAATATTATCAGGTTTAAATGAAAAAAATATTATGCGATAATATTTCTATAAATATTATCACGCATATTCATTAATACTCAAATTTAATAATAACAATAACTTTATTTATTACAAAATGGTTGTAACAAATTTCATATATCGGTAGTCCCCACACCGACTCATCATCACCATCCACCACCGTATTGTGGGTACCTAGAAAACAATTATTCAGTGGTACAGTGGTGGTTAGAACAGTTTTTTTAAGTGTTAGCACTATGTCTAGACATTAAGTATGCGAATCTATGTGTATGCGAAAAATTATTTTGTATTTTGGATTGTTGAAATTTAACTACGCTATTCTCAATTTTCATGCTGCAGATTCTACTCATTCGTTCACAACATAGATCCTGCGTAAGTATGAGTGTTGCATGACTTGAACAAAGCTACTTTAAAAATTATGCTAAGGTTTTGCATGCATATAAAACACAGTACCTATATATAGACATTCCGGTTATTTTTCGTACATTTACAGTTTCAGCGTCAAATAAATATTGTAATATATATATCGACGAATTTTAATTGATTTTTGTGTTTGTAATTATAAACCTGAATAAATTCGACAATATGTCACTATTTATTTACATAAAAAAAGCACTTACAAGCTTCAAAATACACAGACAGACGTCTGTTTTATCGATTTTAATCTTAGACTTATATCGATTTCCTTCATCGTAGTAATTATAACAAATATAAAGGAGTTATCAATAATGCACAGCCTTAGTCCAAACGCACTTCTTCAGGTTTGAGAGTCGCACGCATTACCACTAGGCTAGCACTGCTGTGTACATAGTACATTTCCTATTTATATTAATAACAAATGTGTTGACGTGTGCTCAGTTATAGATGCTTCGATTATAATTGGAATCTTAAATATTTGCATCGCAATAAATATGTAGCGAGAATGTTCTTGTGAAGTGTTTTCATAATAAAGGCTATAATTTTTCACGTCTACAAATAAGCAACATGAAATTTATAAAATTGGTCTGGTAAAAGTTAGAGAACTCATGAGAGACATGCAAGGAGTTTTGATATTGTTAATACATTTAAATATTTATTTGCTATAAATGTCAGCTTAGAATACTAAAACCTAACATATAACATTTAGGATTAGGTATTAATACATTTTCGGTGATAAATGTTTCTATAATAATATTCCGTGCACACATTCGACTTCGGATTGGATACAGATTGGAAAGTCGGTTAAAAAAATTAACATTAAACCCGGACGAATATAATCAAATCGTATTACGAATTATGACCGTATACAGTCACCGGAAAGGTTGTTAATCTTAGTTAATTTGTGAAAATTTAGTTTTATGTTGCCTAAAGAATGTGTAAATTAATATTGATATTTTGGCTAAAACCCAACATTGTCAGGTGATGTTGACTGTTACAACTACGTTGCGGACACACCCGCCTACGTCACTTGTAATCACTTCGACAACACAATGTATTCGTGATCATGGAATTTACTGTAGATAAGATTAACGCTTCACTTGTATACTGTCTAGAATGTGAGTTTCCATTAAGAATCTTGTATAATTTTTATTATACCATTTACACAGGGTAAAAGAAGGATCACACAAAAATGCTGATGATGTGCTGTTTGACATGTTCAAGAATGAGGATACAGGACTACTACCCGTTGGAAAGTTCTTGGCTGTATGTTAAATTCACTGTTTTTTTATCAATGCTTAATGTACTGCATTCAGATCATTAGAGTGGTGCGTTTCTGGACCCATAACACAGAAAATAACAGTCTACCATAATAGTTTTTTTAATCGCAGGCTCTGCGAACCACCGGAATAAAAAAGAATGACCCAAGAGTTAAAGAAGTTATGCACAATCTGTACAAAGTACATAAAGAATCTAACTTCGAAGGAGGATCGCCAGAGACACTCAAGTTAGATAAAAAGAGATTCAAAGAAGTCATTGCGCCAAACATAGTGTTAATAACACGCGCATTTAGAAGTCAGTTCGTTATCCCCGATTTTCAAGATTTTATTAAAGATATTGAAGAAATGTACTGGACAGCAAAAAGTATTACGGATGGAAAAGTAGCCAGTTACATTCCACAACTGGCTAGAGCTAATTCAGACAATTGGGGAGTTAGTGTTTGCACAATTGATGGACAAAGGTTTTCGATAGGTGAGTAGTAATTATTAATAACGTTGGAAAGAAAACGTAATTTCATTAGGATGATCACAGATAAGCCTAATCTTGACCGAGTTAAACCACTTAAGTGGTTTACATATAACAAAATTAAAAGAAAATAACAAGTTTTTATAAAGTTGTTTTTTTTTAATATGTTGAGAAACATGCTCGTACCTAATACCAATCATCGTTAACATGTAATGACATTTTCAGGAGATGTAAATGTGCCATTCACTCTACAATCTTGTAGCAAGCCGTTAACATATGCAATGGCACTTGAGACCCTTGGCCCCGACGTCGTTCATCAATATGTTGGCACCGAACCAAGCGGCAGAAACTTCAATGAACTGGTTTTAGATCATAACAGTAAGTCATTTAAAAATATAAATATTCAAGAATTATCTTAAACACGTTCCGTTATTGCACGTAAACCTATACTTAGTTTTAATAACTATTACATACAACACTTAAGTACCTACATTCGTGATTTACATAAAGTACAACTTTTCAGTGAAGCCGCACAATCCCATGATTAACGCGGGGGCAATATTAGTCTGCTCATTACTAAAGACTTTGGATAAGCCTGAAATGACCTTGGCGGAAAAATTTGACTACGTTATGTCTTTCTTCAGCCGTCTGGCTGGCCATGAAGTTTTGGGCTTCAATAACGCGGTATTTCTGTCGGAGCGTGAAGCAGCCGATAGGAATTACGCGCTAGGATTTTACATGCGAGAGCACAAATGTTATCCCGATAAGACTAATTTACGAGAATGTATGGATTTCTATTTTCAGGTATTGCTTTACAATTTAATGAATCTTTGTGAATGGAATACAGTAATTAATTACTATATTATTTTAATTTTCTAACTCGATCTTACATTGCAGTGCTGCTCTATGGAAGCTAATTGCGATATAATGACGATTATGGCTGCAACATTGGCTAATGGAGGAATCTGCCCTATTACGGATGAGAAAGTCCTAAGGCCTGATTCAGTGCGAAATGTTCTATCACTTATGCACAGTTGTGGAATGTACGACTATTCAGGACAATTTGCCTTTAAAGTAGGACTACCAGCGAAGTCAGGAGTTTCTGGTGCTATGCTTATAGTGGTACCAAATGTTATGGGTATATGCACATGGTCGCCACCGCTTGATCCTTTAGGAAACAGTTGCAGGGGCTTGCAGTTTTGTGAGGTGTGTTATATTTTATAATAAAGATAAAGAAATAAACTTAAGTATCTAGGGTTTCCCTATATATGATTCCCTATATAAGTGTATATAAAATCCAGTTAGCTCCGCCGCACATGGCCGTCAAAGCAGGAGAAACGTAACAAATACCTTTGCATTGTAAAATGCACAATATAAATTGATTATTCTTTAATTTTTGAATTACCTTTTCAGGAGCTTATTAAGCGGTTCAATTTCCATAAATACGATAACATTCGGTATGCCAGTCATAAGAAAGACCCTCGGCGTTACAAATTCGAATCCACAGGACTTAGTATTGTTAATTTGTTATTCTCTGCTGCAAGTGGAGATTTAAGTGCACTAAGGAGGTATGTATAGTCTATATTTAAATGTTATATATTATGCGAAAAAAAGTTGTATAATTAATAAATTTTTGTCAGAACATCAAACCAATCTAAAGAACCCGAGCAGGTGACCCCATCTCCAGACAAAGACAATTTACAGTAACCCAAGTAATGATTGTCATGCTTAGAAACTCGTTATGCTATTAAATTAGATACTTACGATCCATCATCACAAGCATATCAATATTTTCTTGCTAATAAACACATCACGATTGTATTACTAGGTCCTACCAACATTGTCGAATTACTTTAAGTTACGTCGCTTGGAAGGAAACTTATATTTTATTTCTCACTAAGTTTACTTGCAGTAAAGTATTAGTATTATGTTATTTTGCCACTGCTTAGCTCCAAGTATCACCTTTATTTTATCTGATCTAACATATTTCTGTAATTTAGACAACATCTTTCCGGCATGGACATGACGCTATCTGATTACGACGGACGTACAGCATTACACCTTGCTGCTGCTGAAGGGCATCAGGCATGTGTGGAATTCCTCCTGGCTCAATGTAATGTACCCCACGACCCCCAGGACCGTTGGGGCAGCCGACCCCTTAATGAGGCGGAGACTTTTGGACACACATCTGTAGTGGAGTACTTGAAAGAATGGGAAATAACTCACCCGCTTGGAATGGAGCCCAAACCCTCATCTTCAGTTGATGACATTTTGGATGTCCAACCTCAAGCTGATGATCCTGTTAACGATCCAAGCATCCAAGAGATAGTGAAAAGAAATGGCGATAAAGTAAATTAAAATACATAATGTGGAATCATTGATTCAAATAAAAAAGTATATTTTGGTGTTACCTATAGTAGATACCAGATATTGTGTATATTTAAGCATGCAGAAATTACAATTTGGCTTGCATTTACCAGTGAAACACCTTTTTAAAATTACTTAAAACCTTGTATACTAGGTTTGTTAAATTTATATAAAACACTAGAAAAATAAATTATTGTATGTGGTCAATGTTAAATGAATACAAACTTACTGAATGAAATAAAAAAAGCAGCTGTCAATTATGTCATATTAAAAGTTTGATTGATTTTAACACAAAAGGTTAAATTTATGATTAATTGTAATATCCAATTACTAAATGATCTAGTTTCATATGTTGTGTACTACACATTATCTATGATTATAGAAGAAATTGCTTATATAAGCTGTGATATTAATTTTAATCTCAATACATAATTACTTGCTTACTACATATTTCAATAAAATATGTTTTGTCCAATAATAACATGAGACATTCCATGAAATATGTCATTTATCATATTTCTCTCAGAAAAATTAACAATTTGTTACTGGAATGTTAAATATTTTAATGTAACTTTTATCTCAAAATATATGACAATAATATTTCTAGTAATAATTCTATGTGTGTTAACTGAATTATGATTAAGTAGGTATATTGTCCCGTTCAATATGTCAATTAAAGTTGAAAAAGTGGGTGGTTGTATCATTTACATGTAAATCAAAAAATTATAAAATGCATTTTATTTTAGAAAGCAAATGTTGTATAATAACTGCGAGCGGAGCCTAACCCTAAACTTGACAATTTTAAAACAATATGATTTCATCTTATAATTGAAACATTTTTTTTATGAAAATGCCACAAATTTAAAAAAGGCATCAGAGGATAAGAAAACATTTTCTATTACGGCCAGAAATAATATTTTGTTGCTTTTCAAACACTAAAAGGGACCTTAAAACAAATATTCAGGGTATTGTGTAATAAGCAATTTAAATAATAGTTAATATTTATTACTAGAACTAACAACAATTACAAATTTATTTAAAAGTTATACACTATTTGTTCCTTTCACCAGGTTTAATAGGACTTGATACAATACCAAGTAACTTACAATCAGCTTCTAGTAGAGTTAAATCAGTACTGGAGCCAAGAAATCTAGATGATAACTCAAGATCTTTAATTAGTAATCGTACTCTTGCCCCTCTCACATATTCTTCAGCTCTTGTAGATGGTCGATTACACACACAATGAAACTTCCAACCAAAATCGATATACAGGTCATCCTCTACAACATGAAATATTTTACCCACAACGATCTTCCCTACGGGGTCACCAAGCTAAAAATAAATCATACCAATTAGCATAATTTTAATAAATGAAATGGTATAAAATAGATTGATTCTTACTCTTACTGTAATACTTTATAAGGCTTAATTAAATTCTAGTGATATAAATTACTCCCTATTTAAAGTCCTAGGAAACAACCTAAATTATGCTTACATCAATAAGTTTTGAATTCCGGAGAAGCGATGCAAATGTAGGCGGAGGGCCACTGGTTTCCTCAAGAATATGGCTTTGTTTTTCGAAGGCTTTTGCAAATCCACCAAGTTTTTCTTGAGACGTATCAAGAGTTTGAGAAGTCATTATTTTAGTAGTGCTTAGATTACGCGTAATTGGCAAATTCAACTGTTTTAAATTTCTAGTCAAGGGAAGCAACCACGCCATTATTAAGTTAGTATTCGGTTTTTATTTTAAACTTTATTTTATTTTATGAGAATTTAAATAAATTTTGTAAACATTAGTTTAACCTCACAAGATTTTTTTTTAATTTTTTTTTAACCTCACAAGACAGACAAGACCGTGTTCCACAGATGAGTTTTGGGATTTCTAATACTTATCTCCATAGAAAAATTGTTGTTACATAAGTAGGTAGGTTACCTATTCTTCTATGCTATATTCTATACAAACTTACGAGGGGGTCTAGTCAAGACAGCTTAACAGTAGTGTATATAGTAGTATTAGTTACTTCCATTTAAAAGTAGTTTTCTGAAGACTGAAATTCGAACATATTATTTATATTGTATCTTTTATTACTACATTGCATGTAAGTTAATTAAATTATTCTTTAATTTGCAAAATACTTTATGTGACTTGTTTACTAAAGATACTTGTTTCTTGTAAACATCATTAGCCATTTCATATTGCTTATTAAATCATAAAGTAAAATATTAAATCACATCATTTAATATTAATTGCAGATGTTAAAGCAGACGCTAATGAACATATAAATATGTTATTGTAATTATATTAGAAACTAATGACTATATATTATATTAGAAGATATTGACTTAAATTTATCAACTCAAGTTAGATTTATGCTTCATGAACTTTGGAAATATCAAATCGAGTGAACGATAATTAATAGTAAGCAGCAATTTTCTTTAATTATTCATCACCTACTAAGTTAATATTGAAGTAATTGAGTTAATGAAAAAAACTTAAATTTTCATGTCCATTAGGAATTACTGACGTTGTTTGGTTAGACTTTAATTGACAATAAGCAGCAAAGTGACAAATTAAGTGATTTTTAATGTTCTAATATTAAAGTTACCTACTGAATAAACCTTGGAGCTATCTTACACATGTTTATCAGTTTTTAAATTGATCAAAGCATTAACAAAATACATATTAATGTGTCTTTTCGTAGCACTGTCTTATTCTCGCTTATTGTATCCTACATACACTACTGTTAAGCTGTCTTGACTAGACCCCAAGGTGCTACGAACAGCAGCTCGGAGCTACGCTATCGATTTTGCGATAGTGAATTGACATGTAGCTTGGCTACGAACGAAGCGTTTTCGACAATACAATAACCTAAAGCGGTAGTGTAAGTCGAAAAATTTTCGACTCTAATATGGCTAGACCCCGGGGGCATCTATTAACTATTCTTTAGGTAAGCAGCGTGATAACATACAGAATATATCTCTGTAGACCACCGCCACAGACTATGAAAACTATGCCCGTCAGTAAGGAATTAAATACTTATTATCAAATATCAATGTCATTATAAAATTTTAAATTGCACACGCTTCAACGTCACAATTCACATCATAGCATGGAAATCGGAATTGTCCAATATTTTTCATTATGCTAAGTATTATATAGGATTCAAACAAATAAAAATGACCGAAGACCAAGATGCGAAGGATTCCCATTCGGATTCAGGCAGTAAAACTTTTGTCAGTAAGAATAAAGACAAAAAAGCAAAACCACAGCGACCCCTCACTAAAGTAAGTTGACACAATGCGGAGTAGCCTCATTTAAGTTTAATATTTATTATTTCTTATCATAAGAATTTTTATTTTAGATTATATTACGGCGATTGCCTGCAACTATGACGGAAGAGGCATTTCTTGAGCAGGTGTCTCCGATACCTGAACACGACTATTTCTATTTTGCAAAGCCAGACACGTCTCTTGGTAACAATATTTACTCGAGGGCTTACATTAACTTTGTAAATGTTGATGATATTTATCTCTTTAGGGATAAATTTGATGGTTATATTTTTTTGGATGAAAAGGGTAAGTTTAATATGAAACTAGAATTAATAAAGATAAAATAAAAATTATAACTTTTTGAATTAATTTATCTTCATATAGGATTTTAGGTATTCTAAATTATCTACTCAATTAATTTGTGTACGTAGTAGCTACTAATTGGATTCCATTTTAGGTGTGGAGTATGTTGGTATTGTGGAATATGCACCATTTCAAAGAATTCCTAAGAAAAAGAAAAAAAAGGATCCAAAATGTGGAACACTTGAAAGTGATCCAATATATCAGGAATTTTTAGAATATCTGAGTAAAGACCAAGAAGCTGACACCCAACCAAAACTGGAATATTCATATCCTGTAAATGATGGTTAGTAGTCTGAAATTTAAACAATTAAATTCTGTAAATGTAGTGGAAGTGCAAGCAATATTTGGTAACTATTAAGGGTTTGGATTGAAATGTTTATATTATTTTCTATTGAATGCCAAATAGAAGGTATTACAGAACCTATTGTAACCAATACAGATTACTATCAAAATATATTTTAATGTAGTAAAATAAAATTAATTTTAAAGTATACTATGAATTAATAGTTTTAATACTATTCACATAATATTATATTATTTTGTATAGTCACATGACATACACAGCTTATTGTCCTCTATGTATGTTTCAGGCAATGATAAGAAAGTTCAAACAACACCACTGCTTGAATACTTAGCTGCTCGAAAACAAGACAAAAGGGGTAGAGATGAAAGACGCAGGCGTGAAAATGACAAACGTAAAATGAGAATTGAAAGGAAGTCTAAAGATTCTTCAATCAGAGTAAGTCCTATATTGTGCTTATTTCTTTTTAAAAAAAACTATATTTTGAAGATACAAGCACTTAATTATGTCATAGAAATGTGGAGATCTGTCAGATGATGAAAGCTTTCATGATAGACATGAAATCATCCGAAAACATAACAAGCAGAGTACATGGTATGGCGAGCAAAGAATTTATCATAAAACCAGAAGTTGCAATAATAATATCAATTCTGAATTAAATGATTTAGTAAAATGTCAAGGTCCTGAGGACATAATCAATACAGGCTCTGATTGGAATATCCAGTTTCCTGCTCTTACTATGAAAACACATAATACTTTTACTTTGACTTCATCAATAGCTAATGATAAGCAAGGTGCAATTGAAGTTAGTCAGAAATCTGGTGGTGACCCTTTTTTAAAGGTTCAGTTTTAATTCATGATAACAATTATTGTTTAAAGTATTTTAGATTGTGTATCGTTATTGTAAATAGAATAATTATTTTATTACATTTGTTTCTTTAGTTCTTATATGTATCATAATGTTCTCTGTTGTGAAGTTGGTAATTGTAAAAATAATATACTATTTAAATATTAGCAGTTATGAAGTAAACACTGAAATGATATTTTGAATTTTATATATATTTACAGGAAGAAGATATTATTATAGAAAATGATGTTAAGAATATCATCAAGCCAAGAGAATGGGATAAAGATAGATCAAATGATGTGAAAGATGATAGTGACATTTATGACTCACACACATATAAAGATCGCAAAATTGCGTTTGGCAGTGATAAGAGGAAGAAATTTGAAGATAAGAAAGGAAACTATAAAGGTGAAGAAGATCTAGATGAGTTTGATATAAAAAAAGACAAGGGTGAAAAAATTGATTCCCCTCGAGAACAAAAAAGTAAAAAGTACAGTGATTCAAGGAAGGAAAGATTCAAAATCACTGATGCTAAATCAGAGAAACATTCAGCTATAAATAAAATGATATCTGAGAAGCCCAAGAACTTGAATCATGATGATATAAAACCATTTACACAGTTGCCTCATGTTAAAACAGAAGATTTGAGTAAACTCTTGGAAAGCAAAACAAAAGGTGAAGATTCAAAATTATCAAAAACTGAAAAGATAAATAAGAATATTACTAATACAAATGATATAAGAATGAGAAGAAATAGCTTGGATCCAGGAGATTTGAGTAAAGAAGGCAGTTTAGAAAGGCAGAAATCTTTAGATGACAGGAGTAGGTCTATAGATAGAGAAGGTTCTGAGGAAAAAGAAAAGGGTGAAAGTATTGATTGCCGGACTGAGAGAAGAATCAGAAATAAGGTAAACATTTATTGGGGTTAATTATTTTCATCAAAAAATGGTGATTTTCTGAAAGAAATTTCAGATGTCCCTTTTATAGTGTGGCTAAGGTGCTTTATCAACATTCCAATGTTCTGTAAACTTTTAGCCAGTGTATTGTGATGTTTTTATTTCTGTATAGTATTGATTCTGAAAAAGTAAATGTTTTGCAGGATCGCCCTAGCCTCGTTATTTACCAACCGGGCATGGGGAAGTTCAGTAAACAACGTTTGGCAAAAGATAAAGACCCTCCCACTTCAAAGACGGTTAACGAAAGCGAAAAAAAGGATACTTGAGACATTTGTCGTGACTTCCTTATCTTGGACAACAATCAACGGAATTATCCTGATGATGGCATTCAGTAAGTTTCCATGAGACGACGGTGACTTTTAGAACTCGCCAACTGAGGGTACAATGTGCAAAGTTTTTATTTATTTACAGTTTTTACGCAATATGAATGCCTTGGAAATTTCATGTTCATAACAAAGCAATGTTACATTTGATGCTCCATAAATACTTGCGATTTTTAGTTTGACATGTTTTATTTCATTTCAATATAATTGTTTTAGTACAATGGTGTTTAATTATTCCAATAATTATAAGTTAAAACTCTTAAACAATTAAAATGGTTGTGTATCAAACTGTAAAATTGACAAATTATACATATTTTCCTTATTCTAATTTACATGCCCACACTAGCTAGGTCGTCTTAAAACATACCATTTACAATAAGATTATGTTTCATTTATGTTTTTCGAAAATAAATATATTATTATAATGAATTCTCGTATCTATATCCCATTTCCTAGGATTGACTTATTTCTAAAGTTGTATCCAATTAATCATCAGTGTATAAACATCAATAAGTTGATAATATTGTAATGACATTTCAATAGATATTTGGAGCATATTAACTTATATATATATGTATATACTAGCTGACCCGGCAAACGTTGTTTTGCCATGTATATTATTTGTAAGAAACATTTTTTAGGTCAATAAAAATAATTATCTACTGTAAGTATTCAAAAGAATGATTTATGTAGGGTAATAAATCAATATTTATTAATGTAGAGAATATATTTTAAATTACAATTTTTGCTAGTTATCTAAATATCAAAAATAAAGAATCAAAGAAATCAAATTAAAATAGGGGGTTGATTGTAAAGGGTTGAAAATTCAGGGTTATATGTATTTACTAATGCTGTGTCATAAAAAAAAAATATCTGAAATTGAAAAAAAAAATTTCGGGGTTGATTACCCTTAACATTTAGGGGGATGAAAAATAGATGTTGTCAGATTTTCAGACCTACCCAATATGCACACAAAATTTCATGAGAATCGGGAAAGCCGTTTCGGAGGAGTTTAACCACAAACACCGCGACACACGAATTTTATATATAAGATTTATCTCATGAGACCAGTTTTTAGAACCAAACACATAGTCAGCACACAAACATAAACTTTCAATACTTTATCTGTCTGACATTTTTATTTCACTTCTCAACCGCTTATGAACTGACGTTTTATCATAAAATTAATTAGGTTATATAAAAACAAATGAAATTAATTAAATAAAAAAAAACTATTGACTTTAACCTTTTCTATTTAAACAGTAAAAAAATAATCATTTGGAGTCTGTAGAAGTTACAGATTGGAAACATAAATTTAACATTCTCACACCCGCCCCCGCAATCCCTATTGGAAATAGAATTTCGTAATCCTATTTGAGATGATTTCTGCATGACAAATAAAAGATTACTACCAAATTTAAAGTCTATAGAGGTTACAGTTTGGAAATAGAAATTTCACATTTTAACACCCACTACCGCAATCTTTTTCGGCGGTGGGTTGTTGTAAAATCCGCTCTTAAATCATTTCTGCGTCACATATAGACGACTCTAGCTAAATTTGGAGTCTGTAGGAGCTACGGCTTAAAAAAGAAAAATTTTCATTGTTAAACCACCCCTGCAACCCCCTGTGGGGTGAGCTACCGTAAAATTCGTCCATAGACTATTTCTACATCTCTTACAGAAGATTCCTACCAAATTTGGAATTTATAGGAGCTATAGTTTAAAAACGGGAATTGTTCATTGTTAACGCCCCCGCAATCCTCTTTGGGGGATTAATTTCTTAAAATCCGTTTTTAGTTGACCTCTACATAACGAAAGTAATATTCCTACCAAGTTTCACATTTCTAAGTCCTATAGTTCCCGAGATATCGTGATGAGTAACTATAGAAATTGGAATACTTCGATTATCATCGAAATTTTTAACGTTTTAGCAGACTTTACAAATTTTCTTACATATAAACATTCTCCTGACAATTCTGAAGACAATAAAAAAAAATTAACCCAATCGGTCCAGCCGTTATCAAGTGATACTCGATCATAGATACGGCATTTTATTTTTATGAAAAAATTAGAGTGGGTGTGCAGGGGTGCGTGGGATGCATGGAAATTTGTAAGTAGATTCTTAGCTGAATGTAAAAGAACATTATCCGTTTAGTAACTCCGTTGAAATCCATGAAAACAAAAGAATCAAGAGAAAACGCTTGCGGGAAGCGGGTTAAATGTTCATAAAAGTAAAACAGCAATAAAAAATGAAGGAACGTTAGAATTCGAAAAATAAATAGCCATAAACCATCCAGGAAAAATTTCGTAGTTTAATGTCGATACGATCAGTGGTTTAGGCGTGATTGAGCCTCAAACGAAGACCATTTTCATTATATATATATATATGTATATATAGATAGATAGAGGGAATATGTTGAATGTCAAATAAAATAAAACGGCTTGGCTAAATAAAATATTTTTAATCTTTGATAATATTATGTTTATCACAGAAAGTTAGTTAAACATGTCATAAGTGAATATTAACCCTTAAACTTAATATTAAACTGTCCTTTATAAAAACATAACTTCTTTGGCATAAACAATCCAATTCATTCAAAACAAAATCAATTCTTTAATAATATAAATTCTTATTCACACATTAGTTTCAACATTTCCTCATATAAGTGAGAATGGGTTGAGTTTTTAAAAATAATAAATTAATGAAATCAATACGAAATTATGTTTTGTTTTACATTTTATGCTATTTATTAAATCACGTGCTGTTTCTGTAAACCCGGAGATTCTTTAACATTATTTAAAACGCACAATTACCTTTATATTAAAGTGGTTCTAATATTATTCTATACGTTATGCAAACATGGCGTACACCAATATTTGGTATATGTTATTCTAGTCAGCCTTTTAAGCCTCGCATGTTCTTAACGTACTCTTTAATTACATCTTTGGGTAAAATACATACGGTCACATGACTAAAGTTATAGCTGCAAATCTCTTACGCGATTTTAATGAAAATGCCTTATAAATAACTTAAACTCTTTGGAATAGGTCTCTCAATGCTTTACAGCCATCTAACTATGTACATATTAAAATTCCAATATCGGTCTTTTTTTTTAATAAATCACTCTTATTGCATCGTTTTCACTATAATACTCACTCATCAGTATCTTCATCGCAGCGTGAATAAAATTGACAGAAACAGACGAAAGATTAATTCAATTAAATAAGTGCAAATAGACTGATTTAGTTTTTATATACATCATAAAGTATGTAAACCATTTTGGCCAGCGCATTACTTATTACTTATTCGACACTTAATTCAAAAGTATACATTTAACTTATGCTACATCATTTAAAAGGACGGTAGATGCTTGTTTGTCGCCATCGGGAGGGATTTTCTTGGTCTCCTTATCGAGCTTTTTCGTTTGTGCGACGTTATGTCTGTGCATGACGTAAAGGAATAAGACGAATCCTACGAGGAATCCGGCCAAACCACCACCGATGGTGAGCCATGTACGACGTGAAGACTTTATTATCTGAGCCTGAAAATTAAAAACATAAAAAAATAAATTGAGACTCTTAATTCTAAATCTCCTGGTACAAGTGTGATTTTAATTGTAACTAGTTTTTACTTAGTAAACATATGTTCCAATACACAACGTGTGAATGGGCTATTTGACAATATTAAAAAATTAAAAATACATGTTATTGATTGAGAAAGTACCTAATCTGTATAAAAGAAAGCATTAAAAAGTGGTATGGAGTTAATATAACTTGTAAATAATGTTTAATTCATTATAAATATTTATAGTAAAAGATATTGATTAATCTACGCTATTATACTATTTGTGGTACTTCACCGTACAACTAATTAAATATGTCTACGTGTCTAAATTACATTAAATTAGGATTCTTATGCTATCTTGGTGTTTAATCGTTGGAGACTGTTTATCATCGAAATAAAGGTACATATTTGTGTTATTTAAGAATAACAATTTACACATAAAAACTTGATGTCTTTTAACGTGTTTGCTACGCCATCTTGCGAGGGAATTGTTTTAGCGAGTTCTTGAAATTATGATTTTTTTTAAGCTAATAAATGTAATAATCACAATTTGTATAATAAAAATAATAATGAATAATTACTCTTATTTCTCATTTAAATTTTCTTTAATAGCAATATGAATATATGATTACTATGCCGTGTTCTGCTGGTCAAATGTTTTTTCGTTAAATATATCGTTAGACTCAAAAGTTGGCAAGTTGGTTGTTGGTAGACATATTTTGTTTCCAACATTGCATTTTATTAAAAAGGAAGTCGGACTCACCTGCGTGTATTGATTCTGACATTGATGATAAGTTATGTTGAGATTATCAGGCAGTTCCTCTTGTTTACAGTGCTCGAACTCTGAAAAGAACAAAATACTAGACGATAGATTTTTATACAACTAGTCTTTCCCAAAAAAATTTTACAACTTTACAAAAGTCCCAGTTGTCTTAGATCTGAAATATATAAATAAATATGTCTTATTCGCGCATATTTACAACTACAACTTTTTTTAATTCATGCATAAAATCATACGTAGATTTATGTATTACAAATACGTGTTTGGTTTAGGTATTTTGTCATATTTGTGGAGAAATGCTAAAGTTATACATATAAATGAAATTTGTGTTTTAAAATATTTTACATTGAAAGGTTTACTAAATTAACAAGTACAAAGATGATACATTAGAAAATTGATGTTTGCGGGCTGCTAAGGCTAAATTCTTTAATAAAGGCACAATAATCTAGTAAATGAGCTACATTATTCTCGATTGAAAGAAAAGCAGGGGCTGAAAGCTAATCTTGTGTCATTGAATTTGCGCGCGAGGTACTTGCCAGAGCGAGGCCTGGGGTTATTGTTCTGTTTGCCACCCCCTAAGGCCAGTGAGACTGTTGTGTTGTAATATAAATTTTGAATTCAAACGCAACAAATGATATTTATGTACTGCTAATATGACTAATTTTATAAGGCGTATGATTTTTCCATAAAAAATTACCTCGAGAATTAAGCCTGGTATAATCTGCTAACTGGAAGTATATGTTCTTGAGCTGAAACCACGATATTGTTGATCTCATGTCGCATAACTGTAGACTGTCTATAGATTCTGTCAGATCCACTTTGGATAACTTGCACATGGAACTAAAGTGCTGGGCCTCAAGGGCAGTTAAAGGATTGTGTGATATATTATAAAGAAGTAGTTGAGGCAAAATACCCCAGTCCGGTAGAACTTTTAACTTACACTCTGACAAGTCCAAAAGTTCTAACGGGGCTTTAATGGGCTTAGTCAATTGAAGGTTGCTTAAACGAATATGTAGCAGAGGGTTTCCGTGTAAATACAGATTACGCAAGGTTGGCAAGTGAAAAATTGACTCTGGCAGGGTCAGAATAACGTTCTTAGACAGATCTAAAGTTTGGAGGTTGGTTAGGTAGTAGAATGCGTTCTCGTCGATAGAGTATATTTGGTTTTCAGACAGATATAGGAATTTTATGCTGGTATACGAAGATAATGTGTCATCGTGTATTTCTTGTAGTTTATTGTCACTGAAGTCAAGGATCTGAAATAAGAAATCAATTAAGTTAAATTTTACGAACCATCTTCTGATTATTTATTAAATATACAACATATTTAATAGTTTAGAGCTATGAAGCAGACACTTTTGTTACAAATTGCTGCATATTCAATTCGACTTACGGTCCTTCAAGAAAAGAGCGTACAAATTCTTAAAAGGCCGGCAACGCACTCGCGAGCCCTCTAGCATCGAGAGTGTACATGGGCGGCGGTATCACTTAACATCAGGTGATCCTCCTGCCCGTTTGCCCCCTGTTCTATAGAAAATCTCACTGCGGATATTGAATCAGTCTTACTAACGCTCCTTTTACAAATTTTAAATACATTTTCTACATTCTCTAATTTAACGGTGACTAGGAATATACTTCAAGATAAGATGCGATGTCGAGATAAACAGGCTTATCATTGAACAACTTATCATGAAGGTAATATTGTTCGTTCATTATAAAGTTAAAAAAATATATTTTAAAAGTACTTAAATTAAATTTTGTCGATAAGACAAGTGTATTAATACTTGTCTTGTATTCATGATAAAATGTATTGTTTTTAGGTGTGTCAACACCGAATCATGTTTTAAAAATAGAATTCAATGATTTGTAAGCACGGTTGTAAAAATGCAGCCCGGCTTAGTTTCTTGGCTTATATATACTTAAGTATCAGAATCATATAACATTTATAAATAATCAATCTTTATACTTATTCAAACCTACCTCTATTCCAGCTCTAAGACTTGGTATCTTATTTAGTCTGAGACCACCGCAGTGAGCCCCGTACATATCATATGCATATTCATAGGTGCATCTAGTTGGCGTTGATGCAAGAGCTTCAATATCCGTCATCTGTTTAGCAGATACAGAACTGAATAACACCAGTATACATATTTGTAATCTGTAAAAAAATATTTATTGACTTGAGAAAGGGTTGATGATGTTATCGGAATGCAGTCCGCGGGTCAGAAGTTCAAATAAACAAAGACGAGTTGTTGTATTTACTGCCTGAGATAAGATATGTACGTACTAAGAAAACGTGAATACTACTAGTAAGTGTAAGTTTGAATAAAAGGAAAATAGACTTAAGGATAAGAATAAAAAAGTTCGTTATATGTACGTCACATTTTAATGTCATTGTGAAATAAAAATGAATTGAAATAGAATCTATTTTAACGTAAGTACGTATCTATGATAGATATTGGCGCGTGTCTTGATGTGCTTATCACTTGCACCATAATGTACGTATAAATAATATTAGGCAACTAGGTGGGCTACCAACGACCGCATTTTTATGACGGTACCACAAGCACTTTCGATAACAGTTACAAACTTCAGAAACATAGTAAAATTTATCAAAAATGAAGCGAAAGAAGATATTTGAACTGTTTCGTTTACTTTATTAATATAGACACGGTTAGTAATTTAGACCATCAACGTTGTCTATAACTATAGTACTAGTAATAGTCTACATAGGCTCCGAAATTTTTCTGTACACTATTTTATACTGTAAATGTTATTCATGTTGTAAACATATCACTAATTACGATTACGCTTCTCTTATAAAACTTACTTTCTGCATTATCTAAATAAACAGAGCAAATTGTCGCTAAGTACCAGTAATTATGATCCCGTGTTTAAACACGATTCAAGTTTCTACGCCTTTGTTCTAGAAATTGAAGACTTTTCATACAGGAGCTATATCTTAAGTGTCTAATACTTGTTTCGCTCCTGAAAGAAATAAACCCATTGTTGTTGGCCTAGTAACATTATAATGTAGATTCAAGAAGATGTTTATCAATATTTTTAAATGAAAAAAACCGAACACCAGTGTGGCTAACTAGTTATTAGACATGACCGGAGAGTCTGGAAAACAACGAATCTTAGGATCCTTCAAGAAAAGAGGGTACCAATTCTTAAAAGGCCGGTAACGCACTTGCGAGCCCTCTGGCATCGAGAGTGTCCATGGGCGGCGGTATCACTTAACATTTGGTGAGCCTCCTGCCCGTTTGCCCCCTGTTCTATAAAAAATTACGTAATATATGTTATAATAATATGTCGTATGTCCATTGAAGGGCTTCGGAATTGAAACAGAAAAAGTTTTAATATAATAAACAACATTCTAAAGAAATATGTACTTAGATTTAACGCGATTTTTAAATCTTAAATACATACAAAGGAATTGAGGAAATCGATTATTTAAATTACCTCAATATTGTGAATAACTTTTTCGGATTTCATTATCAAGTAATTAATAGAATAGTTTGAAAACCTAATCAGATAAATCAGAGTAAAATTAATCTATTGCTGAAAATAATCTAATAATGAGGCCACGTAATCCAGCCATAAAATCACTCTTTAACAGTCATTTCGAGTATCTATTGTATTATGATATAAAGCAAGTACATAGTGAATGACAAATCTCTATTCAAACATTTCCTGAAAAATACTGTGTTTATGTTTACATACACATCGGCCCTATAATTTTCCATCGTCACACGCTGACATTGTAGAATAACTTTATTCTTGGCGTCACGTTATTTAATGAAAATAATGATAGCTAAATTAATATCAAATTAGCGGTCCTGAAGTAATGCAATAATAGTGCAGAGTATAATGGAACATCCTCGTGATATGACAGCGAGAACTATTGTATGAGATATCCATAAAAAACAACTGACGACCATCAAACATTTATGAATTGTGTAGCTTTCCTAACATTTTTCTGGAATCACGTTATTGCTACATGTGTAGCAAAAATGTTTTACAGATTTAAAATATTATCCAGCCTTGATCAGATGATAGTAAATGTGTCACAGTATTTTGGCTCTTATGAAGATAAAAAATATACAAGGCTTAGTACACAGACAGCTCTGTAGTTTATATTATCTCTAACTAACTTTGTCATAAAACTGTTTGATTAATTATTATACCTGACGCTGCCTACGTGGCCTAGTTCGTAACGCATTCAAGTTTGCTAAGACTAAGCGAAAACTGGAACTCCTATTATGCCAAAAACCTATTTAAATATTAACCCTTATTTTGGGACAACCGAGCATGTCTCTCAGTTACATAGGGCAGCAAATTTTATGATTTCCGATATTCCTAAATGTAATTATATTTTATTCAAACTATGTTTTCTATAGTATTGTCTTTTATTAACATAGCTTATAATTATTTAACATAATTTTAAATTTTTCCGACATTACGCGTGCTTTATCGTGGTCACGTGGTCACCGTGACCATGCACGCTGTTTCTATATATTACATAAGAAAACCAATAGGTTACAACGATTGTTCTTATTATATGTATATTATGTAACTATGTACTCCATATTTTCGCTATCAATATAACAGACTCTTTATATTGCTTTATATAACTATTATAGATTAAAAACTATATCAAATCTAGATAAATATCCATAAATTGATATTGCAAAATACATGGAGTTGTGAATCATCTGAAGCGTACATCACTTGCGAACACTGGGGGTCTGAACTTCTTAATTGGTAGAGGTCAAATTAATTTCTTTAATTGTCTTCATAAGCCCTGAAAATACCTCCTTTGTTAAGAGGAAAAACTGCAACGCTACTCACTGATAATCTTTATAATAAGGCCCGTTACTTCTTTATGCTCTCTCAATTGTTTAGATTTTTTAATACTGTAATACATTATGATGAATTAAATGATCCTAATCCTTGGGATCAGTTCAAACAATTTGTATTAAAAACTTGGCGATTAAAAAGAGTGGCGGAAAGTTTCTTGCCAGTTCTTCTTACCCGCTCTACGCCCTTTACAGAAATGTAAATTTACAATGAATTTAATTTGATTTTTTTTGACGTTGTGTACAAAGGTTACCTTTATGAATTAAGATATTTTTGAGTTTGAGTTTGATGCACACCAAACTTGTGTTAAAGAATCGGCAAGCGCCCCCTACAAGGACGTGAAATATGCAGACATCGTTTTGAAGAGTATTGCAACTAAAATGAGATATATACACCGCAAACAAATTGTTGAAAAATAAAAGTTTACTTTCAGTGGAAGTTCCCGAATGAAATATGTCCTTTAACGGAAGCTGTACCTACATTGTTAGGGACACTCCTGCGCATCATCCGTAACGGCCTCAATTGTCTGATTGATCTTTATGATGCGCCAACGCCCTAACGACGTTAATCAAGAGGAAATTATTGACCGAGACTGCGTTTAGCAATTGTTTTCACTGTTGATTTTAGTTGCTGCCAAATTTTCTTAAAATATATATAACTAAACCACTAGGCAACAGTTGTTGTTGATCACAAAGTCATCTCAAAAATATATTTTTTTTAATCTGACTAAAAATATTCTATAACATACCTATATACACACAAACTATTATGATAAGCATTCCAAATATAATTCTATGAATTCAGGCGACACATTGTTTTAACAGAAAATAGTGATTATTTACCGATTTTTTTGTTATCTTGATATATGATTCATTTATGCGACTTATATTGATAATTTCAAAAGAGGTGTGCCTAAATTAATATAATGTACCTATTATATTCAGACTAACGACAATTACCGATACATATATATTTATATATAGTATATAGATAATAATAAATATATATTAAAATAAAGAAGATTATTATAATTCGATTAGGCGTCATTACGACAAACTGCTTTTATAATATGTACCTCAGAATTAAAGTTTCCAACAAAACTTCACTGCTTTTCTATTATTATTATTATTTAAGGAATATACAACAAAATATTCATTCATACAAGTAAGCATTACATCGCTTATTAAAAAACCAAAGAAATGTAAAAATTCATGTATAATGTTGATTATTTTATATTTTATAGCGATTACGGTACCGAGATATAATTCATAGTTATTATTAACAATTACTTTGATGTGCGTTTATTCAGTGTTGCTTTTCTAGATATGTAAAATATAATCTTAACATTGTTTCTAACTGCAGTTCGACTGGCAATTATTATCATCAAGAAATCGATCAGATAAGCTAATTAAAATACCTGTTCATTTTAAAGTCAGCAATAATCATCGAATATCGAACTCCGGTATCCACATCACCAGCATCACACAAACATTAGCAGACACACGCACTTTGCAGACCCGCAAATTAACGGAAGACGCTTGTTCAATTGATTCAATTAGGACGTTCCCGACCGACGACCACTATAGAGATGTTTTCCATACAGAGGATCAAATGCTACTGTCGCGGTTATCTTTTATCAGCTCTTGTCCATCAACGAAACCGTTCTATTCAACTTTGAGACAATGGCTATATGAACCAACATCGTCACAGTCAAATATCTAGTGTAATTGACGTCCTATCTATATGTTCTGATTGGTTGTGCGATTATTTGTCCAAGTCGTGTATTAGAGTACTTTGATAAGTCTCTTTGTTTATGAAGGAGCTATAAGTACACACTTCGGGTAGATAGATACTTAATTGACTATTTTATTATGATCTCTAACGACTCTATTAGTTAATTGTGCCAAATATCGTTTAAATTATTTCATCATAATAATTTCCGTAATACGCTACCTACATGTAAATAAATAATATAATATTAGCTATAGATCAGCTATCGAAATTATATTTGGTTATTTGGCATTCGTATGCATAAAACGATGGAAAGGGTTTCTATGAGAAAAATAACTAAACTTCGAATTCTAAAGATGCGAATCAATTACATTATTTACATCGCTCAGCGTTGCTTTTCTATGGGCTGCGGGCTACTAGCGGTCTTGAGTAACATTCAGAAACGAGACTTAGCGCGAACTATGACTACAAATGTCAAAATCCAATAATAACCAATATATACCGTTCAATAAGTAATCGCTAGAATTAATAAAAAAAATACTTTCTAGGTTTCTCACTCTCAATATCAATCATCTTACTAATCACCTTACGCATAGTTACTAAAATCAGGAAGACCGCGGTTGTGACATAAACACATCAATTTTTGTCTATACAATAAAATATTGTATAAATTACGAGAGTTTTTTATTGTAACCTTTTACCGCCAGAGCTGAGGTTTTTCTTGAACATAGAGTATTTTGTTTGCTTTCGTTCGTATCGATTATATCTACTAGAGTAGAGTGTCTATCTTGGACACTCATTTGCTAAGTGGAGTGTCGATTCTGTCTCTTCATCGCACGCGGAATTTGAGTCTCTCTCTAATTCATTTTATATAGCACCTACGTCAAGCATGCAGAAGTTAACGTAAGCAAAATACCCAAGCACAAGTTGTGTTTTAGCCTCATTGCGCGCTAATAAAACTATAGTTTTGTTAAATTTGAAAAAAATCTAAGTTTAAAGGGTTGTCTGTTTATTATCTGTATCTACTTGAGTTATATACAGAATAATTCAATATAACTAATAATTAACAAATTCAAAACTAGTGAAACTCGAGATTTCATTATAACAATAAACAGATTGAGATTTGGTCATAATACTGCGCCGTCACACCATGCAACATTTGGGATTGTTTCAGACAATCAATGTCAATCAGAAAGAACGATCCAACAGTCAACACATTGCTTTCAATTGCTAATGGTAGGTTTACACGCTGGCCAAGCCTTGGCAAGTATCGACATTCGCAAGCATGTAAACAGGGCGTTTGGCTTGGATTGCGTGGGCTTGTGCCGGCTTGCTTCCGATCCAGTCGAGTGTCGGTTTTTTAACGCAGATCAAAGGGCGTTTGCGGCAAGCGCTTGCGATGCATTTACATGTTGGTCTGCGTTTAGAAGCTATTGTGATCTATGTATTTTATTTTATTTTTATTTTAATGAGGAGAGTCTTTCGTTTCTGGAACATTACCAAATGGAACCATGTATCTGGAATCCGATGTAAAAAAAGATCATATCATAATATCATATTATGGTTTGATGATGTTTCAAAGTACGTTAAACCAAATGTAATAGCCGTCACAAGTTCGGTGTCCGCCATGCTTGGATGTATATTGCAGACTGACGCATTCACAAGCGTGTAAACGCAATCCAAACACTAAACGAGAATTGTAGAGGTTTGGCACAGTTTGCAATTTGCCAAGGCATGGCAAGCGTGTAAACCCACCATAAAGTTTTCTCATTCAAAAACTTGTGTTGCCTAGTGTTACCAATGCATAAAAATGTGTTTCTTCCTCCCGCCTGCCGCCACTCAACGTTTTACTAAAAGATCCTATTTAATATTATAAAAATACAATTCAAACAATTTAAATGACGAAATTTAGTGGAGTGTTGTGACTCCAAAGTATTGAACATTTTATGTAATAAGTTATGACTTAAAGGTCTATGTTACCAGGTCATAAAATTAAAAAAATGTACAGACTACTATCAGACGTCATTACTGACATTTAATGATTTTGAAATGTAAACTAGTCAAACTCCAAAGCGGCTTTTTGCCCAGTGTTATTTTGTGTTTTGGTGTATATTAATTAGACTACAACAGTTTCTCATGTAAAATTCTCGCTATAGTTAAATGAAGATGAATGCTACAAGTTTATACACATCAACTTCAAGATTAATACTGTTAGCTGACCCATCGGATAAAAGTTCTTGGTCTGATTTATATCGTCTTGTTCCTTATTTAAGACAATCATTATCATGTACTGTTTGCGGAAATTTACTAAAAGAGCCTTTTACTCCTGAAAGTTCTAATTGCCAGCACCATGTGTGTAAAAATTGCATAGGTGGAAGAAAGAAATTAAAGCCCTCTTGTGGTGAGTGTAAGGATTATGAGGATTATACCGAAAACAGTCTGTTAAGGACTCTTCTTCAATGTTACAAAAAACTTTGTGAGTATTTTATGGATACAGAAACATACAGAGTTTTAGTAGAAGAAGATGCTTCAGTAGTTGGGCAAAATGGTGGTGTTGTTGCTAGTTCAGGTTTGATAGATTTGATAAGGGAGGGAGCCCGTTTTGATGATGATTATAAGTGTAATGCTGGCCTATCAAAATCAGCATATAGTATTTTGCCATGTGTCTATAACTCTTCATCAACTCAAACCCAGGCTGCTTCATCATCAACTAGTATAGAAACAAGGTCATCTAATAAATGCACCACCAATAACAGAGATATATCCAATGGATCTCCTTTATATTCAGTTATGTATGCAGGATCTGGCAACAAAATAACAATTAAAAGAAAAAATGCTGATGACACAGAAGTAACACAAAGTGAGAATAGCTTACTAGATGGCAAAGTAAGAATGTTTTCACTTCCAAAATTTATATGTGCCTTTCATATTGTAAATTTTATCTGAATGAAAAATGAATAACTTACTTTAACCATTTTCAGGTGAATCAACTTCCCTTTAAGAAGCCTTCAAACCGATCACGCAACCCTGGTAGTAAAAGAAAAGGTTGCCGTTGTGGTAATGCAACAGCAACTCCTGGTAAACTTACTTGCTGTGGTCAGCGTTGTCCCTGTTATGTTGAGAGTAAGCCTTGTACCGAATGTAAATGTAAAGGTTGCAGAAATCCACATAGGGCAGATGGATTGAAGGTAAAAAATATATATTTTAAAGACAACTCTCTCAATTCTCAACACTCTTAACTCTCAACACTTTCAACTTAATACCCATTATAAGTGCTGTGCTTTAATATACAAATATGTTTAAAATTTCAGGTTCGTCCACACTTACCACATATAGATACCCTACAATTATCACTTAATATAAATCCAAGTAGTTCACCATCATGTTCAGGATCTATGGACAGTCTCGATACTGATTCACTTACAATGGAGGCCATGGAAGAATCTCTTGGGTTCAGTACAGATTATAAGTCACCGAGTCTCAAAGGTAATCTTTATACAGAGTTTAATTTTTAAATATTATTAAATTTAAACTAAATCTTAACTTAAAGACTATGTTTACTTTATGTTTATATTTTTATACATTTCTGTGTTACTCTTAGCTCTCTTTTAGAATGGGTTGCCTGTAATAGATATTCCACCTATTATCTGCAACTTGGACTTTAATCAAATGTTTTGTGCTTATTATTTACTGTGTGCAGAAAAGTGTACATACATAAAACATGTTGCTGTAATAACTACCAAATAAATCTTTCTCGTATTTTGCAAATTGTATTGTATGAAGATACTTTAACCACTGGCTATATAAATTTATGTTATACTGATTACATCCTACAGTCTGTATATATCATAAAATCCATTCCTAGTTATTATTTTATTAAGTTTTGTTGTTTACAGTATACACAAGCCAAATACAAGAAGTGTCGGCATCCTTACCAGCTACAATATTAATGGATGAAGAGCTCCCAGCCTCTCCTGACAATTTAAGCTCTCCATGTGAATATGGTCAGTATTCTCCGAGAGGAACAAATGATACTGAGCCATCACCTCAATCCACAGGCACACAGGATATAATGAGTGACCCGGAATTAGATGCATGACAGTCAATTTCTGTTACAAATGACTAGAAAACCTTTTTTTGTGAGGATATCAGACATACTGCGCTAATAAATGCAAAATAGGATGTACAGTTCTCAGTGACAAAGTGGTAAAGATCTATTATAAAAATAAATATTTTATGTGACCTACTCTCATCAAACTGTCAAACTTTCATTATTAACATACAGAATTAACTTTAATGACAAAACATAATAACACACAATTGTTTTTACTTTACTTACTCAATTGTCTGTACCAGTAAATAACAGTAAAATCTCCTTGAATCCTACAAAATAATATTCAATATTAATTTGTTGGAGAAACAATTAAATATAGATATTCTAACTCCAAATTACTGCATTATTATCAATGTAATAATTTATTGTATATAAGAGTAAGTATAGGAAAGCGTTTCTAAAAACAAAGTGAATGGTCTCATTATATGTTTAATAATTTTAACTGTAACTGGAGTTATTGTAAATTCAATATTTTTATATGCACATATAGTTAAAAAATTGGAATGTATGTATTTTGTATATATTGTATAATAATTATTTGTTTTATTAAGTGTGACTCATACTTGCAAATACTATAATAGTATTATCCATACTAGCAATTTTATAGACGAAACAAAGATGAAAGTATGCACTAATTTATGACATTCTAAAATAAGTCTCAGTCATCTTAATCCCTAAAATTTGTTGAAGCAGTATTTAAATTGTGACATTTAACAACACACATTGTGATAAGATAGTAAAACTAGTTAATAGTTTTTATATTTTTAATTATCTAAATAATAAAATTAAACTTTGTACAGTTCCATTTTAGCGATTATGGTGTAAGGAGTGTTTTATTTGTTGTAAGCATATGTTTTATAAATATGATTTATTATTTTAGAAGTTGGCATATAAAACAATTCTCTTTATAAAAACTCGAGTACAAATAATGAGGGAATTGCCTTAAAATTATAGGTTTTTGAGGAAATCAAAATTTGTTTTTTTATGGAAATAATAAAAACAGTATTTTCTGAAATTGACTTTTATTATTATATGTTTAAAATTACAATTACGCATTCAAATATTAAGAGATTTCATCAATGAATATTTAAAAATTTTATTCAAGAAAAATATTAAATGTTTATTCGTCGATATCGTCAAAATTGTTTATTTCTGTGTCGTCCACCGAACACCACACTCTATCAAATTCGCGCTGTAAACTTGAAACAAGATCAAAATCTGAGGATAGAATAGTTATATCCCTGGAGCAGTTAACGCGATTCACTTCAAAATCTAATGAACCCAAAATAGCAACAGAATCACTACCATCTCCATCAATTATTATGAATTCATGCTCAAGTTTCACTGTAGAATTTATAACTTTGACGCGTATGCCGTTTTCTGCTAAATTCTGTAAGTTACAATATTCAGCATATCTGTGCACAATTAGCCTTATTTCCACATTATTTTTTATTTTCACTTGTATTAGAGATTTTGTTATGGAATCACTTTCCAGACTGGGTATTGATACATTAATTGTTCGTGCAGCATGAACTATCATGTACAAAATACAGAAAAGGTTGTTGAGACCCACTTGCTTTTTCCACTCCTCGGTATCATTACTTCCGTAAATTAGGACATCATTAATCGCGTCACTTTTTTTCTCCGTAAACTTCTTTCGTAGGTTAATCAGTTTTCTCGAAAAGGTAAGAGCTAATGTTTTCCACAAAAGAAAATCCATAATGGCCTATAAATCTGTTTTCAACGTGTTTTTGAACGATATGTCTCGACTCCAAAATAGAACTATTATTTTTTAAGCGAAAATCGAGTATTTAATCACTTTTTGCATCTACCCTCTAATGTAATACCAAAAATCGAATAGTATTGTTTAGGACAGAGAGCAATAAAAATTATTTTCGGTTGGTTATGGAATTCTATTGAAGTTGCCAAAAATATTTCTATGTTATCTATGGTCAAAGTCATTCAATACAACCGTGTCAAAAATTAATTTTGTTTAAAATATTGTGAAAAATATCCATGCCTAAAAGAAACTTCTAAAGATTTTATTTTGATTTCATCTAAGAAAAAAATGCAACAATAATGGCTCAAGTCGTAGGGAAAAAGTTAGTAGTGGGTAAAGAGAACGTTATCCGACCCAACAAAATCTCAGATGTGACGGATAAAAATGCAAAAGCAAGGAGTAAAAGTAAAATTCCCAAAACTGTGCGATATGAACTGGAAAATGCATTAGTTAATGTAGGTTTCTGACCTTTCTTATTTATATTATATTTATGATCATTCTATGATTTGCTAGACCATATATTAAGTATTATTTAAGACCAATTTAGTGTTTTATTTGCTTTTGTTAGTTTTAAGGTCGATGTGATCAAGCGACTTAAAAATTTAACATAAAATTATAGTTTTCCTATACATATCATATTATACATTAAAGTATGAGGAAGCTAATAAACACAAGCAGTTAACGGCTCGTAGGTCGTACACATAGAAAATTACGACTGAAAAAAATATAAATATGTTTCTCATTCAGTTGTGCGATGTGTGGTTTGATGAAATAAAGCCGCATTTAGTGCGCAATAAGATAAAGCTTCATGTTCATCAAGATGCTGCAGGTGATGACGAACCCAAGCAATTACCTCAAGGCGCTCCAGGAAGCACACACCGCGATCCAGGTGAATCGCATGTAAGAGCCTGTCTCTTACATCTTTATATTTAATCAATGTATATTTTGTAGATGGTTGAATGTGGCGGTGAAGTATACTTAGGTAGGCAACCCCCCCCTCGAATTTACTGCAAACAGTTTTTTAAAATACTCCGTGTGCTAAATAAGATCAAAGTTATAAGTACTGAAAGAAAAAAAATGCAAGCTACTAAAAGTATGGCCTGTTCTATTAGCTACGTCAGCGGCAAAGTGCGAGCTCTCCCGTTTATTATCCAATGCAGCCAGCTGCATCGACAGTGCGTTGTCGCAGGCCGCCGCAGGATCCTTTATTGACTCCACGCCACAGGATTTTAGCGTTGCCGTCGATACAGGTATTTAACATGTTGATAAGAATTGCCCTTCTGCGCCTTAATATTTATTACGGCAATTTCTTGCTTATACTTAACTAGCTAGCTATAAATGTGTAACGTCATATTATATATTATATACTGTCGTGTGTGATCATATAGCAACAAACGGATCGCTATCAGTATTTTTTTAATGCCATAAAAAATACGTTATAATTCTATTTTTAAATGCGAGTATTATGTTGAATTTTAAATACAGAAACACTATTTTTTTTTATTTAAAAATTTTACCGAACATGTATTAACTCAATATAACCTATGTTTATTATTAATTATATACTTACCGCAAAAATGAAAACATTTTCAATCTTCTTAAAAATATAATTTTTTAGCATCCAAAACATAGCGAAGGCAACTCAAAAAGAAGAACCCGAAGGCGAAGAAAAGTACGCAAACATACGCAATCTGAGACCAGGTTAAGAATTCCTCGTCTTTGTAACAATTTTGGTTTAGAGTCAAAATCCAATCAAGTTTATCAGGAGCCAACGCGCAATCAAAATAATATCGTAAGTATCAGTAGTAGATATCATATTAACCTTTTCTACAACACTAATTTATATTTTTTAAATAACGATTGCATAACATATTATGGAAAAATTAAGTGCTCTGTAACCCACCGCCCCAATACGAGGACAAAACTTGTAAGGTATCTTAGGCGTCCATTTTATGGATTGTTCTGGCTATGAGCTTTGGCAGCCTTACCCACTGAATTATGAAACCATAGAGTTAGTTGGACACAATAATTCTCCTAACACTTATCGTTCCTACCTATTTTTGTACTTAATACAGTTTATTTATTTTAGACCAATGTAAAACCTTGTAAAACTAAAATGAAGACAAAATACACACAAACAGAGTGTAGGGGGAGTCTTGATGCTGCTACCATGCCCAATTCACCAAAACAACTACAGAGGCTACGACCTCAGAAATTGCAGGCAAATAAAAATAAAACTCGAACAATTGAATCTCCATTTTTCAAGACGGTAATATATTAAACATGTATATATATTTTGAGCAGTAACCATCAAAATGACTTTAAAAGTTTTTAATTGGTTTTATTAATTTTGTTGTAATAATTAAAATTACCTGCCCCCAAGTTTCTGGTTAAAGAGAGTAAAAGGAAGAAATAAGTTTTTGTCCATTTCCTGTAACGGGTTTTAGTATTTTTTATATATTTTTAGTTTAGCTTTATCTATTTCTAGGCGCTTTCTTGTGTTACTAAACCATTTTTGAATAAATACTGTATAGAGATGTCGTATGTAGATGTCATCATATGTCCACGTACTTAGATTTTATAACAATATTATTTTTATGAGCTATTCTAATATTCTTCACTCTTGAAAATAAAGACAAATTTGATTTATTCTGACATGTTTACAAAAACCGTATTTGTGCAGGATCTGGTTGATATCATTTGTTCGAAACATGAAGATAATTTGGAAGTCTTATATAAAAGTCCAACTAAATCCGAGATGTCGTCAGTACTGAATTTAGTTCCAAACACCAGTAAAAAATGTGCAAAAAAGAAAATGATTAAACCATGGAAATAAGGTTTTGTTATATTCTCACTATATTTAATTTTATGTAAACTATCTCGAAATACTATACATACCGTACAAAAGATGCGAGAATTAATTATACATTTATGAAAATTATTACTTACCTACTTTACTTATGTTTAGTAGAAATTTATTTTTATATAAGATTTAGTTTATTTTGGTCATATGAATAAATATATTTAGTTTTCATATTGTCTTTTCTTTCTAGAATTTTAGTGGAATAGTGTAAGTATTTTTATAAGATTGATTATTAAACAAGCGTATTTTAAGGCATAATTGAGAATGCCTATTAATTAGAAATAATGATTGTACCTCAGGAATTGAACCAAGAACAAGCCAGAAAATACTTAAATAATGCCATATTGTACCATACCATTTTTATTTTCTTAATATGTATAATTTCTGGGCCGTTATCAAATTCGTAACATTATTTTTTCTTAAGATTAGGGGACTGATGGTCGGGCCATAAAGCTACATCAAATCATCATACACAAAGCACAATTCCCTCAAAGTATATATTTATTGTGAGTTATTTAAAGAAAAAAATAATTACAACAATCTCACACGACACTTTAATTGGTATATAACTTATATCTAGTATCTTATTTACGACTCTTTACAAAATTACAACAGACAGAACGACTAAAAATACAGTACAGGGAACGTTTCATACACGAATAAAATAATTTACAAAATGCAGTCGAACAATACATCACACACATTAAATACTCTAAATAAATAAGTCACAAGTCACCGAACCTCTTCCGCGGCTGACCAGCGTTCACGTCAGTGTCACCTTCATCGTGAGTGACGCCGCCCAGCCGTGGCTGATGCTCGCTCGCTCTTTGGATCTGAGAAGAGTTCTTTGAACGTCCACGCGTCACATTCGCACCCTACACATTTGCATCTAGTTCGTATGTTTCACATAGTCCGTCTCATAGTATGCGGTGGCGCCGTGTGTTCCTTTTCTATCTAGCGCCCGCACTCGCACAAAGAGAAAAGCAGCTACCAGTGACGCTACTACCAGTACTAATAATAACATGACCAAACCTGCCACGAATGATGGCACTGACATGCATATCGTTTCTGGATCAGTACCCGGTGATTGAATCACAACTGTTTCGTTGGTAGCCGCATTGTTTAAAGCAAAGTTAACATCACCTGGCGCCACTACTTGTATCGTTCTGCTTGTATTTACGTCAGTCATTTCTTGAGCATCTCGCTTATAGATACGTGATGGTGTCGATGTTTCACGTTTTCTTCTAACTCCTACTAATGTTTCGGGTAAATCTTCAACAGATCGCGGGCGGCCACCCAACGTTGCCAGATTACCGTGTCCTTCATCTTTCCTCTTGACTGTGTTGTATACGCCACGTCGTCCCGGAGGTGGTGGTGGAGGAAGGTTGACGTCGTCTTCATCATTTCTATTTGGTGATGGTGAGGAAGGACTTGGAGCATTAGGTGTAGATGAAGCCTGTCCTTGTGGTGGAGGAACTGTGTCGTCTCGTTTTTCAGAGTAAGCACCTGATGAGTCTGCGGGATGCCTAGGGTCTGGATACGCCGGTGGAACACCATATTCAGAGTGTGGGGATGGAGGAAGTCCGTACTCACCGTTGGGGAGGCCATATTCACCTGCTCCCAATGTGTTACCTCCCAATAATGGAACCCCATAATCGGCACCTAGGCCAGCGCATTTAGGCTCAGGACAATTATATCTACATACTTGGATGACACATTGGAAGTGGACATTCATAGAATCTGGGAATTTAAAAGCTTGGAAGTACGCAAACGATACGACAGAAGCAGAAGGGCCAAAGTTCTTAATCTTTTGGAATTTGCTCATAATTTTGGGTCTTACTACACATCCATATTGATCTACCAATTGGATTGGTGCTCTTTTACCATCGTGCGCAACACAGTTTCTTACTAACATGTCAAATTTGTTCTCATCATCTTTAATTGCAAGTACCATAGTCATTGTCTGTCCAATTTTGACTATACCAGACACCTCTGAAGCCCAGGGTCCTTTTCCCACTTGAATTTGCATCCAGCATTGCAAGTTGTCTCCGAGAAAGTTTGCTGTAACGGCATGTAGCATGTCGACTTGGAACGGTCTGAAGGTGACAGCCTTTTCATAGAAGTCGTACCATGTGCACCTTAATTTCCTCGCTTGATCCCATACTTCCTGAACGTAAGGATCGTACTGCACAATAATCGTGTTTTCTACGTACGATCCACTAGGCGTAGGGCTTCCATATGCTGCTACATTGTGATTAGCGGAGCTACTCATACCACAACTGTTAAGGAAGATCTCAAAAGTGGCACTGAGATGTCCGGTCCCCGGTTTTAAGTGCATACAATGTGAATCGCTGTAGAATCCTTTTGAGAATATCATACCATAAAACGGTCTATCGAACTCAATATTGACACGCATATGAGTTTTTTCACATTGGACTTGGAGATGTTTGATTTTGGGACTGTCAGGTGAGGTCAATGGCCAGGGATCATCTGTCTGCGGCGGTAGTGGAGGGCCGTAGGCGCCACCACGGTGCTCCAGTGGTAGTGATGCTGAGTCTACTGGCGGTTCGCATCTTGCATCCTAGAACGAAAACGAATTGCGTTATTTCTAGTTTACCAAATCTATCCTAAACCACTTTTATAGAGAAGTATATCCTAGTTATAAAGTATTTCGTAATGAAATTTGTTTTGTTGATTGATGCATTTATTAAATTTGGGAGGCACACCATATAGATCAGCCATTATGTATGTGTAAATGTTACTTCAACCCCATACCCTACTATTAAGACAATTAAGTAAATGCATCGTTGGCCAAGTGCACATTCCGATGCGCGGGTACGTCGCACTCTACTTCCCCACGCATCGCGCCGCGGCCGTCCTGCGCTTGCGCCGATCTTTCCGACTTTCTACATTGATGGATGCCACGAGAAAATTATAATATTAATCAACCTAGTAAAATACTTTCACGGACTTAACGACTGTCTTGCATAAGATTTGAATTGTTATTAATTTAACATAATTTGTATTCAATTGCTTTAGAGGTTATTTAAATTATTTTGGCTACTTAACTGGTTAAACAAGCACAATTAATTACGATTTCTTTTTAGGCGCTATGGTGCGGCAGATATTAGATCAGGTTCGAGTGATTGCAGCAATATTATATTAAATAACAATACTATCATTTTACAATAGCTATTTAATAACGGGCAACGGCAATTTAAAAAAAAATACAAGGTTGACGGTATTATAACTTAATATACTTACAAGGTAATAAAGATTTGCACTTGCTTCTAATCGATCGCATTTTCTAAACCAGTTAGAAATTACCTACTGCTCGAGTTTGTAAATAGCAAAAGGAAATGCAACTGGCCCTTACAGGTTTCTTAGGAAAATTCTTGATATACATTAGGTGCTTTCAGCTAACGTAAGAAACATAACTGATAATATTTAAAGCAATATTTTTAACCTAGTTTTATTAATAATATATTGATTTAATTTATAATTAAAATGTGCTGAGATTATCAAAAACGTGTGACTAAATTGCATCCTTAATTAAAATCAAAATAGAGACTGAAATGTGTATAGACATTCACGATATTAGCTCATCTACACGATATAATTTTTTTTACTACAAATTGAAAATAACGTCTATAAGCAGCAGTTGGTAAGCGAGTAAGATAACCACTTCCGCTTCCTGTTTAAGCCTTTCCCTTTTGCCAAAATATTAGGGGCTTCTGTTACCTGTGACCTTATTTAATTGTTGTAGGTTGCTAATATTATTTATGTGATGATTAATATCCATAGACACCTTGTATTAAATACCTATAATAATACATAATTTAATTGTGTTATACTGTATATTGAGTGTGTTTCTTTTCATGATTTCAAAATCACAGACTAAGGAGACTGAATGAAAGTTAAATAACTGAAATTCAAAGTAAACTATTTAAAAAATTTAAACTTTTATATAAAAAATTTAAACCAGCGGTGTTCTATACAGTAATGAACTGTTATTTATTTAATAGTGTTTTAAAATTAATATACAAAGTAAAAGATTTAGTTTCCATGTTTCACTCACTCGGCAATAAGTGCTCAGCCGCCAAAAATCAATCGAAACTGACCCGATAAAATTCCTATTGTATTCAAATACGTTATGTCACCATAGTACCAACATTAACTATTATTCATATTATCTAATCATAATATACAATAAGAAGCACGACAGAAAATGAAATCGTTTGCACGATTTTGTTACCGATTATATCATCGATTAAGCTTGAATTTTATCCGCAGTGAAAGTGCTTTTTGGTAGACATGTCATGCTGGTCGTATATTTTACAGAGTCTTTAACGAGAAATCGAAATAAACACTGTCTCGATTGCATTTAAATTTACGTAACTGACCTTGATTTTTGGCAAATAATTTCACTTTTTGTTATCTTTTTTATTGAAACTCAATTGGCCAGTATTATGTTTATCGCATGTAAAATAATTGTATCCGTAAAAGTTCTATCAATAATTCATTTTTATCGAATTAAATATAAACATTTGATTGATCTAAGATATCGTAAAAACCACAAGTAAATAATTTCTAAATGTGTGACTTTCGCATAAATAAAAGAGAACACGAGCATGAGAATACGAGAGAGAGCACGAGAATGTTGATATCAACACTAACCAGTAAGAATCATAAGAGTTTTAACCATTCTATTGAATACTACTGCTATACAAATATAAGTATCTATGATGTATTAGTCTAACTACATTTATTGTACATCGTGCGCTTTAAAGCTATCGGTGAAATCTTTACAAAAACTATATTGTTGCAATCATTACTGCTTTAATATACATACTTTTGTCATATCATTGTACTTTTTGTTGCTAAGTATAATGTTGCATTTAAAAAAAATGTATCAACTAGACTTTCAAAATATGTATATATAAATATTACAGTAGGTATGTATCTAATATACTTGAGCTTATATTGTAAATATGAAAGAGATATCTGTGTTGCGTTGTTTGCCAAATAAAAATACAAACATGCAATAAATCTGACAGAGGTTTCTTTTAATAAAATAAATACAACATATCAGGGAAATAATATATAATTCTGTCAGCCCCTCTAATAGTTAATTAACTTATTTTTTCTTAATTTTGTCGGTAAAATCCAAATGAAACGGTAATAATCTATTATAAAGTAGTCTATGGACGAACGGAATACTGTATGTAGAGTACAGTTGTGGTGAAATCTAGTAATTGATGAAAAACGCTATGACGCTGCACATACAGCGATCGCCTTAATACCTCATTGCTTAACGAACGGTTAGCTTACTGTATCTACGATAAATATACTAACATAAATTTTGCCTTTATGTATTAAATTTAAATTAGCAAGCTATATCATAATTTATTTTATCTAAATTAGCAATTCTGTCAACCAAAGCTGTCTGTATTGAAAAATATTTGCTACTCGTATTTCCTAATTTTTAGCTGAACTGGTAGTGTGTATTTGGTTTGGGATGATTTTTTGGCAATGTTTTAAAAAATGTATATAATATATATTTTTTCTTTATTCTCCTGTAATTTAGCTAAATTCTAAGCATCTATATTTTAGAAAACGTTTACTGCCGCTTGTTGTAAAGCACAAAATGTTTAATCATACTTATTAGCTTGTCGTCTATAATTTGTCTAATAAACTCACCTGATAAAGGAGCGTCGCGAGTAGAAACAGCAGCCTGGTCTTCATAATCGCAGTCCGGTCAGTCAGCGGCCTGCAACCAACAAGACACATGAGTGGATTCAATTCGCGCTTGCGCTACACATTAGCGCTATAGGCGCGGGCGCACGGACGCTGCGGGTGTTCGCATGACGGCGAACAGCGAACACTGCCACTTGCGAGCTCTACCCCGGTCCCCACCACTCCCCTCCATTGACCCACTGACCGAATGCAGCGGTCTACCGGAACTGCACCAGATGCATCTTTCTCCGATACGCTCCTGATGCGATCGGAGGAAACGAGCGGCCTTCACCTGACTCAACACAAGGTCGTTTTCAATTTATTATATATAATTTAATTTTATGATATATGGAATACATATATAATTGAATCAATATACTAATTAAGGAAATTTTGACCATGCTATTTAAATAAGTTCATGGCAATAAATTACTGCTATTTAAAACTAGAAGACTATAAATGTACCGAATCCAAATTTTTACATAAATTAAAGCAAACTTGATATTGTAAGAGTATTCTAATTTATACACTGTTTATGAAAGCTCTAGAAATATTGTATTATAAATATTCTTAAGAGCAAAATATGGATAGCTAGTGGCACGCCCGTTTGCTTCGAGTTGGAGATGCCGATTTCACCAGACTGCATGTTAGAAAGTTACATCTCAGCGTTCGAGATCACAATCAAATGCATGTTCATTAATGAGAACATTTTTGGTATTTTATGAGTATCACAGAAGTGTTTTACATAAATAGAAGCTGAAATTGTTAATTTAATCTATTACTTTTTGCAATATTCGTCTTGTTTTATTAATTTTACTTTAGTTGTTGATGAAAATTTTTACTTGCAACTTAATACTATAGGATCATTCTACAAACAAACCATTGTCTATTTCATATGTATATATGTAATAATATCGCCGACTTTTCATTTTTTGAAAACATTAAAAAAACGTTTCTCGATTTATAATATATATTCCCTAAAAGAGTACACAAACATTGAAGTTTAAAACGTATAAAAATATAAAGAATTTTATTAGATTTTAAAATAATCTCTAAATTATTAACACGCAAAAAATTCTTCCTCATAGTTAACATCTCAATCTATGTCGAATGTTGTAATTAAGACTTTTTTCTCTACGTCCTAACCTGGATTTTTCTGACGTCTTCATTTACTTGATTGCTGACATTTGACCATAGATCTATCTGTCAAATACTATATAATTGAAATAGACAAATAACAGGTGCCGTGAGCATATTCGCCGCGGGCTAACCGAGGTCTACATCTAAAAGTTTGGCACTGATTACTCTGTCAAAACTCTCATTAAGCCGCGATGAATAGGCATTATTACTCAATTATTTAGTTATAATAAAACTTCATTCAGTCCAACACCCCACGAAAGTCGACCTCGATAAGATTTTTTCTTTTAAGTTTGTTCGTGTAGACAGTCAAAAATTATTTCATAAATTACTATGTACGACCTAAGAGTAAAATATTTAGAGTTTAAACCTATATGATGATATGCATTTAATAAATTAAAAAACTATTAATAAGGTTCTTGGTGCGTGAGAAAAGTATTATTAGTAAGACTTTGATCATTGACCTAAAAAGTGAAAATTCAATTGAATTACAAAACATTGTTGACAATAAGAGTGATGCGATTTAAGTGTTTTTCATTAGAAATGAAAGCTTGTAAAACAAATTGAATGGCACGTGGTTCTCGCTCGTTACATTATCGCAGGCGCATTGGCAGATATGCTATTCTTGGAGACGCATGAATGGAGTCCGATTATTTTGTTGTTTTTATGAAGAGATCGAGAGAAATTTAATCATTAAACAACTGAGATTGTCGTAGATCTCTGATTTCAAAGAGTACGTAAAGCTATAGTCGCTGAACGCAAAGTTTATTAGATTTTTTTAATAAGATTTACTTATTTTAAAAATACGAATTAGTTTAATTATAAAGTCTGCTATTCTATAAGATTCTTCAGTTAGTTTATTCTTTTTCGAATGATTAGTATTCGAAAGATTACGGATACGATACTCGAGTATGTCCTAAATTTCGTAGCGTAATTCAAGAGAAACATCAATCAAAATTACGTTGACAAAACACCTGTAACATTTGTTTTGTATTGGTGCGTTTGAGCAAATTCCACGAAAGCGACGTAGGCTCAAGGTTACACCACGCAACACTTTCACCGCCCACAGTTCGTTGCTCTCCGAATTTTGCATCTCTGTATCAATGGCAAACCACCGAACGCATCATAAGTACGGGCTCGAGCCACATAAAACTATACCTTATTACTTTAAGAATAAAAACCTAAACATATAGTCGATGCCGGTTTACGTTCAATGCCCGTGATAATGGCAACGAGAAACGTAACGTGGCCCGCTTTCTCTTTTAAAATGTACATAGTCTTTCTCTTACGAGTACACGCCAAACTTGGCAGAGCGAGATGACTGTATTAAAAAGCTCCGTCGGCAAGGCTCGCTTTCTTCGCCGCACTTGGCATTAGCACATAATCCGGTAACTTTCATTGGTATGACAGTGAAGAATCCGCAAGTGCGATTTTTTCGCAAACCCACATTAGTTTGCACCTGACCTTTATTGCGTAATTGAGTTTTACTTGTCTAGAAAATAATAATTCTACGCATTGCACAATACGCTATGCATACTTTTTTAAACAAATCTCTCTAAGACACATTGAATGGATTTAAAATTCCAGTTTAACTTGTTATCCAAAAGTAATATTTTAATAGTACTGGCATGTCATTAAACAACTATGTTTACATTTTACTAACCTAAATCAAATATGATATTATCGATGTTGTTTTTACGCGCTATTAGAAATGTGGGGCATTGTATGGAGTCCGGTTTCTGATTCTCACTTCCCAATATTTCCATTCTCGTAGTTCCGGAAGTTCCGTAGAAACCTCGTTCCTATCGACAACCGATATCCAACTATCGTGTAACAGCAATTGACGGCATCCGCACTTGCTAAGAATAGAAAACGCACCTACTTCCCGACAAGCTTTTAATTAACCACACTCACTATGGGATCGTTTTTAATTTGAAATTTCTGTTGTAAAAACAGATTCATCTTTGTCTTGCATACTGAAAGTGTAAGCGATTTTAATTTAGGCTTATAAGTAACAAAATACAATAAATTATGATTAATCAAATCTAATCGCCCATAGGTTACTGATGTTGACATTGACACTGACATTACTACTGAAATTGCTATATCGTCATATCATAATAATACTTAGGATTATACGATTATTTTTGTAACTGTTTTGCACAATCACTGTATACAGTCATAATAATTAGGCATTTTCTATTATTAGAAAAGTTAATAACAATTTATTTTATTCCAATATGCTGACTCATAATAAAGTCATTGTAGCAATAAAAATAATCGAACGTATAAAATTCTTTCGGTGCATCAAAAGTACACAATGCATTAAATTGTTCTACAAAAACTGATGGGGGTCATCATGGTCCATAATAATCGGTCGTGAAAGTTTTACAATTCAAGGACGAGGCCGATGCTCCCGATATTATGCAACATCGTGAGATAATGGCCGGCGCATAGGCCCTTGACTTTGTGTCGAAACGGACGTCGATGTAAGGACGAGTTACTTTTGACACGCTTTCTTTCAGTTGCATCATTATTATAACAAAAGTATTTAAATTCCGAATTTATTTTTATGAGATAAAACTATTAGGTACGGTTATGATCCTGCGCTGACCACTTTCACTATTTGGTTTGTTCTAATTGGGTTCACTCTTACAAATGTGTTACGTAACCGCAAACTCACTCACACTAAGGTAATTACATTCAGAGAAAGTGCTATATTTTTGGCAAAGAAACGTTCGTGAGAGATATTTTTTGAAGTGTGTATTACGCAACGTCAACTAAAAGTAATTGGTGAGACGGAAATTAAATTTTATGTTTAATTTAAATTTAGAAAATAATTAGTTATAATTAAAATATACTATATATTATAAAACAGAAAGTTCGTTTTGGTGAAACGCGCTATTTCATAGTCTAGTTCGAATTGATAAATTACTTTAGTTTTCTGAAGTCCATATATCGAAGTAAACTCAGTCTATTGCCAATATTATATATATTATAAGATATATAGATAAATGATATGTGTACAAGACACCTGCGTTGCACAGAATATAATAATGTCATTATAATTTGTATAGGAAAGAGTTTTTAAGCGCAAAAAGTTTCAAAATGCCGATATTGATACTTTTTGCGTAATAATTATAATTCGCGTAGGTGAAAAAGGAATAATTAAATAAAAATATTGTCAATTTGTTGAATACCATTTCTGAAATACCATCGAAACATCGAAATATTAAAAAATTTGGTTCTTAATAAATTTTGCTCAGTTAATATTAAAATTCGATCTAATGTGGATCACTTTCGGTGAATACTTACAAATAAATTTTTCGGTGGCATAAATTTGCGTGTACTCTATACGGCAGAAAACCTGAAACAAATAAATATATTGATAGGTAATTGATACGTACGTAGGATTAATTATGTAAAAAGTGCCTTATTATGGCTAAGTGCCACGAATAATAATTACAAAGTTACAATGTAGTTAGTATATATTATCTAAAGCATTGTTAAGCCCCAGGCACCTTCCTTACGTCAACAATAGGACAGAAAGACAATGCGTTATTTTCGCCATAATTTGACTTCCTTCGTATCGCTATTGCGGAAACGTGAAAGTGAAAGCACCTAACAATAGCCAAGCAAAATATCTTGAATATTAGCCATATCACAAAACACACAATGCTTAACATTTTTGTTGTTACCAAAAAACATTGCCTAAATTTTGGACATATTAAAAAAAGTATAGTATGTAAAAAAAATATTTAAAATACGTATAAAAGTAATAGTATATGAAATAGGCATACAATTCCATTTTGTCTGCTACATAAGCCGTAATACGATTTCTTTCTAACAATATCTATCAACCTTATATGGTTCGTATAGCTAAACGAGACTAGATTCATAGGACCAAATATCAGAATGTCGTAAAGCAAGTGCACACCCGTAAATACCAGATGAAAGTGGAGAAAACGCCATCGGCTCGCGGGAAATCGCCCATGTAATAAATAATGCACTAGTTTAGTAGCGACAGCCCTTCACTTTAGTTACTAACCAGTTACGAACATGGTATAATTAGAGACAACTGACAGCACCAAATCCTTAGCGGCTAATTCAGAAATGCATAAAAAAGACTAAACTAGTATAAAATCTATTGAATTCTGATGTTTCTCGAAATGACGAACATAAATGAATATTTATACTAAAGTATAAATATTCAGTTATATTAGTTTACTAGAGAAAGGGATACTACATAAAATTACGTAAAGTTAAAAGTACTTTATTTAGTATAAAATCACAGTTTAATATGTCCATCAAATAAGACGTATTAGAGAATCATCAAAGTAGCTATGACCATTCAAAGATGCTTTAATGTACGATACAAAAAAATTTTCTCCCAAGAAAAACATAAGATTACTTTATTAAATAACCGTGAGTAATTTAGAATGTTGTACAACATATGGCTAATCTTAAGTTTAACTTAATGCTATGAGCCACTTTCTTATTTTAAGTTAGAGAGCATTGTAGTGTTTAATTGCCACGTACTTTCGTTTTCTCTACGACTTATTTTATAGGACTTGTAAATGAGATGATGGATGCGAGAGAAAACTTAAGAATACAGACCGCAATGAAATAACTTACGAAAACTGTTTTATGATTGTTAGTATATATATTATTCTATAACAGTAATGTAAATCACTTATGAATATATTCCACAACTTAATACGTAAATTGATTGTCGTATGAAAATGTGTAATTCAGTATAAATATAACTTTGTTTTTATGCAATTCCTGATCTGAACAGTTTAAATCATTCATATACACATCTGGGGTGTAAAACGTTCAGTTAAATCGACATATAATTTGACGACCGATTTCTGATTAAAACATATTACCTAAATGTCAACAGAAAAGGCAATTTATCCTTGAATGTCAAGGGAGAAATTTCCGATGTCTCCAATGACCGGTTGCTGCAAAAGTGAAATCAGATCAATTTCCCCGCGGAAAACTCATGTGCAGAGATTGGAAATGAAAACCTATAGGGGCTCTATCACCTCGTTAAGTGATACGGGCTGGTTAAGTATTAACACATTGTTATATTAAATACTTTCCATTGTTAGGTATTATGTAACTATTAAATAATTTGTGTAATTGAGGCGTGAAATTGCTTACGAAAACTTTTTAAATTACCTATGCAATGTCGGCATAACCTTAACAAGTTTTTCAAATTATATTTGTTGGTAAAACAGAAGCGTAATACAATATTTTTACCATCGAATCAGAGTTTTGGTTTGAGATTACTGATAAAATCTCATCCCAGAGGTCGTAGGTTCGATCCCAATGGACTTTCTTTCTATGTGCGCATTTAACATTTGCTCGTACGGTGAAGGAAAGAATCGTGAGGAAACCGACATTTTTTTTTTTAATATGACAGGGGCAAACGGGCAGGAGGTTCACCTGATGTTAAGTGATACCGCCGCCCATGGACACCCTCAATGCCAGAGGGCTCGCGAGTGCGTTGCCGACCTTTTAAGAATTGGTACGCTCTTTTCTTGAAGGACCCTAAGTCGAATTGGTTCATATCTTAGACCCAATGTCTTAGCCCAAAATGTCGACGACGTGTATCAGGCACTGGAGGCTGATTACCTACTTGCCTATTAGATTTAAAAATTGATTATGAAACACATTCAGAAATATGAGGTCAAGACCTAACGAGGTTGTTGCCACTGATTTATTTATTATTTATTACTGATAAAATAACATAAGTATTTTATGATAAATGACGTTCTAATCTTGTGAACTTGGCGTTTAATCGGAACGAGTCGGGTGGCTCATTTCCCAGGCCGAAGAAAAGATAGTCCCACTTGTAAAGTGTGCCTTAGAACAATACTGACGTATCGTACTTTGGATTCGATCACAATGACGGAACAAGAAAGTTTTTCTTAAATGAATGTCAGCAAATAATGTTCTAGTTTATATTTAGTATTTTGTTTAGTAAGACTGCATTTTAAAATGTAATGTACATCTCGTAAATTAGTACTGTTATGTCGACCTAATGTGTATTAAAAAAGCGATAAAAGAAATAATAAAAAGTTACTTGAAATTTTCTACATCGATTCCATTAGAAAGTTATTGATTGGAGTTGCATACAGTTTACACAAACAAATGAGATGTAAATGCAACAGAAGGCATGCAGAGGAAGCAATAAATTTTTAATTAAAAACAAATGCTTTAGAACAAGTGAAGTGTTATAACCACTGGGAGTGGTGAGGCACTTGTGACACACTGACTCACTTTCCTTTGCACAAGCACCACGGAGATAACACGTGCCTCTGATACTTAATCTAAAATAACATCGATTGATATTATAAATGCGAAAGTTTGTTTACTTTCCTTGAGGCGAGAGGCTTAAAAATAAGATACTTATTAAATGTTTCTAAACTATTACAAGTTAAAGCGGCATGGGTGTGTTTACAGTACAGGGCGACCCAAGACTATTGGACATCAAAGAATGTACCTTAAATATAGAAAATAGGATATTTAGCTGAAAGACTGTATTTTATTTTAAAAAGTAAGTACTGCATTAAAAGGATTTCTAAAACTTATTTGACTCGTCTGGGAATCGAACCGACTCAAATGTGAAAAAAAGCAGCCCTCATTTTTTTATACCAATTTTTTAAATACTCTTTGTGTGTTTTTAAAGAGAAAAGATATGAAAACCATGGTGAGATTTCTTATCTTAAGTTTACTTGCTCCGGCAAGAAAACTTAATTTCCCAACAAGATGGACCCGCTCCATCGAAGAAGAGTTTCTAAATCAATGTTTTCCTAATTGGTTTGGTATAAATAGACCGATCAGGCCAGATCCCCAGTACTAACACCATTAGATTTCTTAATTTGTCTACATCGATTACTTTACTTTAAAACACTATGTTAAATAAGAATAATAATTATTTATTGGCATCAAAAAAATTAGGGATTTTTTAAGACAAGACAAGTATTTTTTAGAAAATCAATAAACAAAGTCTTCTTTCAGCAAAACAAACTACATTAAAGGTCCTTTGATCTCCCATAGTCTTGGGATAATAACATAACTTTCAAGTTTACGGACAATATTATTGTTCTTAATAAGGAATGTAAAGTATTAATTTGTACTGTACATATTTGTCGTTATGTACTATGATTTACGTTTTTAAGATATAGATGTGTGCACAATTATGTGTTCTAAATATAGTAGTTACATTTAATTTTTATATTATTAAACAAAAGTAAAAAGGAAAGTTATAAAAATTGCTTAAACGAAGTAATATATTCACAGAATGGGGTGGGTAGCATCTAATTACTCTGCAATTAGTAAATTAATAAGACTTCTTGACGGAAATTTTAACATACTTATTAACGCTTTCACCTTGTTCCTTCCATAACATTCAAAAAATCTCTCAAATATGAAATCTATACGAGGGAGAAAGTGACGATTATCACTTATTTAATTTAATACAATTACGCAGCTATATTAAGTTTTTAATGACGTTTATTACCATCAAATAATAAATATGGTAAGTTATCAAAATGACAAATAAATATGGAATTTTATTAATTAATATCATAATTTATAAGTAAGTCTGAATGAATTATTACGTATTAAACCATGTGTAAAAACTTTGTAATTTCATTTTCTTCAAATATTTATTGGTTATAGTTTTAAAGGAACGTCATATTACAGTTCACGCGTTTATGTCTTTAACTTAGAGAATAAAAAATTCAAAGTAAAGCACATTATTATATTGTTAAGCTTCATGAACATTTCGAAATGCCATAAAGATGACTCAAAAGTTACGAAATCGAAGTGCGTCCGAACAATAGTCGGGAAAACCTACTGTTGGCGAATTTCACAAGAGCACTTTACTCATGTGTAGCACATGTATATCTCCGCATCCGGCTACATTGAAGATGAGACTTCAAAATTACATATTTAATACATAATTTCTTAGTCCATAAATGTATTAATAATATTTATTAAGTATTTTATGCTCAAAACAACAACGCTTAAATATCCTAAATAGTTAGTTCGTTCGCTGTTTTTTTATTAGTTATTTCACCTACAATTTAAAACTATAAATTGATAAGTATATCTATTTATATACGCAGAATTTACGAATTAAAATCTGTTCATCAATTTGAAATTTTCTAAAATGCGTACAGATACATTATCAGATAGAAGATTTGATGAAAAACAATGTTAAATGCAATATTATGCGGGCATTTCACATTATTAACTGAAACAAGAAATATCGCCGTACACCTATAAAATGCGTGCTGTGTGACGCTTGACCCACTTTCCTCGAGCCTTCCACATATCGTTTCTAGAGAATTTTCTTACGATCTTATAGCTCTTAATTACATATACATATTGCCTATTTTACCACCTCATCCGTGTCAAATGTAACAGCTGCCACATTTAAACATGCAAAACGCTTTTCGAACGTCGTGGATATGCGAAAGATAACAATTCTAGATTATATAAGTGAAAGTGAAATTACGCAACTTTCTCAACGGTCATGCAAAAATCATCAAGTTTGTCTCTTCTCGTATACATATTTTTTTGTTGTAATATTCATATTAATTACATAAAATATTATATATAGATATTTAAATTATAGTTAATGAGAAATCTTTTAGCTGTTTGTTGTCTTACGGATTACGTATTCATTTATATATTCATAAACAACTGTTCCAATGATTTGCAAATTTCTCATTTCACATAATTAGCCAAATTCACTATCTATATAAATCCGTACCTTTTCAGATGAGCTTTCAGTGTAAAAAGTCCGAAGAAACAGTTTCAGGATAACAGCAGCTACCAATCACTGTTCAGTCACACACAATCGATTCACACAGATCGAATCACAGTCTCAAATTCGAATAATCACTTTCGATTTCGTGAGAGGAAAGCACACGCGAGTTGATAGATAGCAAGCGAACTGGTCGCGCCCGCCGCCGCCCGCGTCTTTTTATACGCGTGAAAGTCGAGTCTACACCTGTGACTTCCATTGAGCTTGAATCCCGGATCCAGCAGTTTGGCGAGGATTTGGAAATTGTGACGTCATTAAGGGTAACCATGAATGAATCCGCGTGTCGTAACCGAAGAGAATTACACGGCGACATGTATGTCTTGTCTAACTAAATTCTTTTAAAGCGGGTTATTTCTTTTTTTTTACTGATAATAAATAATTTTAGTTAGTATACAAAGTTTAGAGAAAACTGTTCGAAATTATATTTTAGTAATGATCTTTCATCTTTCCATTGTTTCAAATTCATTGACTTGAGAACTTTCTTGCATCGAAGACAAACAAATGTTTTTGTCATAGAAATATCTATTATTAACCGTAGAAATTATACAAGAATATGTAATGTATTATATATATATAACTTCTATATGTATTAAAAAATAATACTTACTACTACATTTTCCAAAGGAGCTGTGTTTTTTTTTACTATAACGTCCATTATATTTGTCATGTCAGTAAAATGTTTATAAATCACATATAATAATGCTTCGATAATTAGCGGCCTGTTGCGGTTTCACACCACTGGATATACATATATTCAAAATATTTTGGAAATAAATATAGTCCATGTATCCACTCATAATGTTAATTTTATCGTTACACAATACAAAAAAATAGTATTGATATTGTTTATGAAAGATTGATCTTTAAAAATCATCAAGCCAATGGACACTACTTATAAATCTGAAAATATTAAACGTTTGATAAAAATGAAGAATCGACTAACATCGTACAAAGAAACTGTTTCTCTGTATGTGATCTAATCATACATATAAATCAATATCTAAGAAAAAATCCTTTGCTGAACTCCGCGTTTTAATAATGGACCCAGTTATTTCAGGCAGAGAAAAACTTTTGCTTTATGTTTACATATATACTATTTAATTTTTGTTTCAACATGTATAATCCTTACATATATCATACATTTATATTATCAGGAGAGTAACATTTGTGGCGAACAAGTATTCAACCCTGGTGTGCATCCGAATTAGCACAAATTCTTTCTATGTGTACATAGAACAGTATCAGGGACTTACGATGTATTTGCAAGATCTATATAGATTTTTAACAAAACATACTGATTAACTACTTATATAGGTAAGTAAGTATTTCCAGGATGCTGGATTATGTATCTGTATTATTATTAGATTTAGTTTCCTCAATCATTTGTATGTAATAAACCTGTCTTAATTTAATTTAAAACAATAATGTATGTTTGTAATACAGGAAATGTAAAAGCGTAACTGTGACGCTAATAAGTGCGTATAATCTCATATCATTCCGACACCAGCGCCGGCGCATGTCGAGATCAAAACAGAAAGTAATGCTTGCCAAATTCGTGCACCTCACAATGGACAATTTATTCGATTTCACTCTTTTCATCAATTTCATACTTTTAGCGAATCAGCATGTTAGAAGAATTTCTTAATTTATTGTAGTTGCGTAATAATTAAGTAGGTATGTGACGTATGAAATATCTTAATGTATATATTATATGTAATAACTCTTTATAAAAATTTCTAATTTCTTTACATTTATGTAGTATCTAGAGGAAGATGATTAACACTTGATAAATGCTGGTAATGCGTTAATAACAATAATAGAGACGACAGAATTAGTTAAAAAAACAAATCCATTTCTTTATCAATAAATAGATCAACGTTATACGGGATATTAGTGATCAGTTTATCTTGGCCTGTTAAAGAATTGTTCAATTAATTTATCAAAACAATAATAAATTGAAATGCGCACGTGACGTGGTATTGAAAACACAGCCTGCATGAAGGCGGATGTTCGGAAAAATGTGGATTATCAGTTTTCACTTAAATTATTGTATCCACCGCGTTTCGCACTTGCAGATCCGCTTTGCATAACAATAGTGTGTCACTAACATCAATGAAACACTTCGAAATCGGGTTAGATTACTCATTGATAAATAAAATGTTCTCATTAGCATATTATGCTTGTACGCCGTGGAATAGATGTTGCCTTGCCTATGTATTATAATATGAACAATAAAGAAAATAAAACAAGTTTAATAATAAAAAAATAATATTCAATATAATTAGTATTAGGCTTCGTTAATCGTTTAGAAGTACCTTAGCATGGCAACTCAAAGTACAAAAAGACATGCAGAGTAAATTCTGTGTATTAAATGATCATCTCACATATACACTCAAAGCGTATGTATTTTTAAAATTCTGACGTGTGTCTCAAATTGCAGCCATTTCTTCGATAGTTTTTATTTCATAGACAAGTAGATGATCGGCCTTCTGCTGGTACATGGTGTCGATATTTTGAATTTGTGAATTGGCGGCTTCCTCACGATGTTTTCATTTCGTACGGCTTTACAGCGGAGTAGACAAGTAATCTATTATGTTGTCCTTTCAAACGCTTTACAATTACATACTAAAGAATGCGCTATTATATATTTCCTATCCGTAAGGGAAGGCTGATGATCTACGAGACAGGGCTTCTCAAGTCCTATTATAGGCATCAGCTTCTTACAAAGACAGTCAATTGCTTTACATTTTATTATGCACTAAGAAAAGAAGAAGAAGAGGCATATTGTTTTTTATTACAATAAATGTCTTGTGTACACATGCATACAATGCCTCAATACATTATCCTAATAAAAAAAGACAATACTTAATACTATAATAGATTTGACAATTGAACAATTAATACCAATAGAATAAATACATTTGTAGGTCATGTACGTGCTCAGAGGATTAATGTAACACAATACCAATGACCCTAAGTCTAAAAATGTAAGTAGTTATATAATATGTGCGTCAGAAGAAATGAGGTAGGTTTATTGAATGAGGACACGAATGGAATGAGGACGGATCTTATTTCGTAACTCTAGGTCCGGGGGCGCCTTGAGAAAGTGAAAGTTTAGGAAATTTATGCTTAGAATCCTTGATACCTCATAGGTCTGTGTGGCTTAACTTCAATGATAGTGGCATGTTATTGCGAGTCTCTAAATCTTAAAATATTTTAATAATAGTAATACTAACGTAATTAATTCCAAATCAATGAATGTTATACAAAGCTTTTTTTTATTTTTTTTTCCTAATATTCCATCTATGAAGTTGGCTAGAACGATGTCAGTTTATGATATATTTTAGACCTTTGAAATAACATTAAAAATATACATCGATATAACCAGTAAGGGGAAAATTTCTTTTTTAGCAAATTATTCAGTTTATATATTTGTATATATAGGTTTCTATTCCATTACTGAAATGAAATGAGTGGTTCAAGGTCTCGTCTCTCACATGGGGATTCTGATCAACCTTCTTCCCATGTAAAAAATTGTTTCTTCGGGAATTGACCACCATAACCACGTAGGTCAAACACTAGGCCATAGAGGCGGACAGCAGATAATAAGTCGCGTAGTGCCATAGCGTAGGTGAGATGTCTTGTAATATTAATTAAGCATCATGAAACGTTAATTCAGAAGAACTTTTATTCAATCAATTAATAAGTTTATAGCTTGTAATGTTGATGGGATTATTTCATACAACTACAAAGTTTAATAACACTTTCGCCGCGTGAATGCTAATTAAATAACCTCTTGTTTGCAAGTTATATTCAATAATAACTTTAGGTTACCCTTTCCAACGACTGTGGCAAAGCCACTTTGTACGCTAATATTATTTGCGAATATATAAATTCTTCGATCGATCTTTATATATAAAACTATATTTTTGAAAGACCTTATCTTAGGAGATACTGGTTCGAATTGAACCAATAATTTTGTTAGTCATGATGATGACATGATGCTTAGGGTAAACCGCGGGGGACAACTAGCTTACTAATAACGTTATATTTATTTTTAATTTTTAGATTTATTCAATTTCTTAATGTCTAAATCCGCATATTAATAGCTTTATACTTAATGTTGTAAATGTGAAAATGTAATGATTTGTAAACTTTATATTAGGGGTAATAAGAAATCTAAAATTATTTTTGTTTTGTTTGAGATTCACCTTGTTTAAATGTAAGACTGTTAGGGATCTAAAATTGATCATTGACTTGCTAATAATAAAATAACGATGTAACACATGAAAATATTCACTATCCATGAGAGAGCTAGGAGGGTCAATAAAATAATATACCTACTCTATAAAGTCGTCAACTATGTAATGTTTTAACTTAGCCCATACAGATATAAATATAATATTTCTCATCATTCTCAATATGACGATCTGATTTGCCTCTTAAACCGGATGAAGAAACCACTAGAAAGCGTAAAATTGTTAATACACGAGCGATGTATAAAAAAGATGTTTAATAATTTTATCTTATAATACTTTGTATTGTTGCGTAATGTGGGCTTTAAAAAGAATATTTCAATGTCAACTTATGTATAGTTAAATACTTTAAATTTATTTTGAACCTAATTAGTTGAATATTATGGCATAAGCAGCAGACAAGACCTTAGACATCTCTATAACTAAGCTTTAATACAAACTTATAAATGAAGAATTGATTTGATTTACAATTCGTCGTCCTTTACATCAAACTTTTAATTGGCATTTTTCTTTGTCTTCTTCGAAATTAATTAATCATAATCGTAAATGAAACGATAGAAAACTAAAATAAATTAAAAAGGTTTGGGCCCTTTTCAGCATTTCTTCGCTGTATTGCCATACTTCTTCAATAAGCGAGGAAATCACCAGCTCTGGGGTCTCCATCTATCTACATCATCTACCATCTATCTACCAACTTAAATCTTGAAATAACCCCACGATCCAAGAGTATCTACTGCAAAAGAAAAAACCAAAGTTGGAGAAAAGACATATTTTTGCCGTTGAATGTTTTCAGTTATGGTGAAACGGGGCTAACATATCCACAGCATCGTAGCTTTCCATACCAAAGCCTGTCCCACCTTTCAAGAAACGGATACTTCCCATAAACAGGGTTTGTTCCCGTTGCAAAATGACTGGGAAATTGGCGGAGGCAAGTGGGCGAGGTTAAGCGCGTCGTGGTGAGAAAAACGACCTGCACTCTTTTGGCAATGGAGCCCATCGTATCCAAAGCTATACTTACTTCAATGACGCAGAAACACTTACAGGGAAGTGAAGGAAGTGGTGGCAATTCGAAGTCATTCATTTCAGTGTCGAAAAGGATGTTATGTTTTCTATAGAATAAGTATTAAGCCAATGGCGGGGTTCCCCACTGCTATCAGCATGTGTCCTTATAAATTTTGGAATTTAAATATAAAAAGAAGATTAGCCTAATTACCTAACTACGCATTTCTCGCATCTATTAAATCCGTAACCTTGCAGTTTGTGTAAATCTAAGGATTTCACCTAACATACTAGATTTGTTAACAGATTAAAGAAACCCCTGAAGAGCTACACTTGTTATCTATTCTTTATAACTAACTTATGTCAATCATCCAAAGATAGATTCAAAACGAATCATGAAAATATAATTAATAATGCATAAATGCGGACGCCTTACACAATATTATGTCGTGTGTACGTATTGTGAACTGCAAAAGGTCCTGTAGACGCAACAGCAGTCTGACTCACAATCGAAAGTGAAAGTAGCACATTTGCCGACCCCACCCGTTTGAACTTACACTGAACGGGCATTGACATAATATTTAGTTGGTTTGAACAATAATTTAGGTCGGAACAAATTATTTAGGAGTTTATTTTACGAGTTTTTTAATATAGTATAAACTTGGTATTCAGCAATGGACGAGGATCCTAACTATGGGTCAAGCCTTGTTGTCCTTGATCGAAGTTTTAAAAATAGTCCATCAATTTAGAGTATAATCAAAATAAATATAAAATTATCGACACTTCCTTTATTCTATTTTTATTCATTTATTGCCTTATATCAGAATCAATATATACATTATAGCTATTGTTAATAACATTTATTATAACATAATTCAGTCAACAGTAATTGAAATTAATGATAAAAATAGGTGTGTCTGTTTTAGTTTGAATTTCTAAATAATAATTTTGAAAAATAAGATCGTTACATTAATCGATTGTAATAGTTTTAAAAACCGATTAATCTAATTTATTGGTGAATTTCTTAGTCAATTAACATTTGCCCAAGACATCCAAGAAAATGTCTCCCTCGCATTCCCCGTTCCGGAACTAGCTTACTTTCACTTAGAATAGGTTTTACGACAATTATTTACGTCTTAACTTGCCTTTTATGTCATGAGATGTATCCGGTTGATAATCGCGATACTGACCAGATTAACTCGTAATTTCTAAATTAGCCTAAGGTATAAAAACATTAAGTATATATTTATCATTATTTATTGCTTTAATGATAAGTCTCAAAGAATTATACACAAAATTTGAGTTACGTAACAATCTTTCTAAATAGTTTAGCCTTGTTTGACTGCTTGGCTGTAACTGTAGGGGCGGATAGGGCTCGCTTTTCCTTGACTATCGTAGAAGTTCACAAGTTGCTTCACGGAACCAGGTCCAGGGGTTGTTATTGGATTAACAACAGGACTAGGATTTACTGGTTTTGGCCGGATTTGAACAGGAGGGTTGGTGGCTGGTACCACTGGTATCGGGGCCTGTTTAACGGTAGTCGGTGCTGATTTATATGTAGTTACAGGTTGTGGAGCTGGAGTTGGAGGTACCGGGGCTTTGCTAGGCACTGGTGTAGGTGGGGCTTTTTTACTACCCGGTCCCAAACCACCAGCTTCCATGTTAATGAATGCTATGTTAGCATTTTTGTCTATGGGCGCATATGTTTTTTTGCCTGTAAAAGATTTTAAATAAATTAATAGTTTATCTATGATAATTTAATTAACTACCGTTTCATAGGGAAAAGAAGACAAATTACACTAATTTGAATAGTACACACTAATCCGTAATCCCAAACAAAAGTTGACATGGGATGCGAAAATTTCTAAACATTCAACTAATTTGCTGACAAAGATTATATCTTGCGTATTTATGAAAGTAGAGAATACTCACATTGTACGTAACAAAAGGCTAGGAGTATAACAAATGCGTACAGCTTCATTTTCCCACCGCGCACAGTACTTATGTCGTGTAGGTATAGACTATAGACTAATATGTTTTGACACTGAATCGTCGAAGCTTGTTTGTAATATGTCGGGGCCGCGTCAGCCTTCTCGATTTACTGGTCGAGTATGATAGCTTCACGATTGACCTTTACAAGTCGTGGCCTTATGATATGTTCTTCTCAGTATTGAGATTAAACTGTAGGTAAATTTATTTAATGTAAACAATTTATATTTTTGAGTCTTTTAGCTTTTCATATTTCGTGTTCGAAGAACATTGTGTAGGCATATATAGGCATATATATTCTTTGAATATAAAAAGTATGGTCATGATAATAATTTGTTAAAATGCCTTTATTTAGAACTACACAATCGTAGGTAAATTGAAGCATCCGTCTATGTTAATAAACACATACGTTGCAAATCAAACGTTGGTAGTTCCTGTACTCTTGGAGAATTGCGATGGATACAATTTCATATTTCTGAAACGCATTACATAATAGTGTCTCAAATGCTCTTTGTTTTGTATTAATAACAACAATTAAGAATTACGGTTATTTTGTACAGTTCTGTACCAGCACCCGAGCGGAGATGCTTTAAGATGATGCATAATACATTAAGTAAAATAAGATTTTTCTCGACGTGCGCGCATCACGCAAGCTGCATTGCCCGTGGGCGCTCGGCTGCGACGGTGGGCTTCTATTGAGTATATTTCCAACGGACTTTCTTTTATGTTCACATGTATGATTTTCAAAAACTCACTCGTATTATTTAATTGACCACTTTCTACATATAATTTAAAGTGCTCATTATAACTTGTCTAGCCTAATCGAGTTTCTTTTATGTACAACTATTGCATATATTATAAAATTTTCACATTATACTCTATTTTACTACTGTAGGTACCTCATGCAGTAAACAATAAACGAGATATTCTTTTTTGTACAGCACATTACCGCCAGTGTTAATAAAGATGAAGGTCAATTTTGTGTACAACATAGCGATTCTCATTACCAATTCACAACAGCCGACGATGCTAAAACTGGAAATCCGCAAGCTGAATCTTAACGTGTCATATCTCAGTCCATACAGAGTAGATGACGTAACCCAAAGGTCGTGCAGTATCGCTACTTACGGGGCACGAGTATCACTAGTACGCCGTAAACGAACTCTAGTTGTTGTGTATCAGCCATAATGAGGATTGTTCTTATATTATTTCTTTGTGTGGGGGCTTCCATGTCCGATGATATTGCTTCAGCTGCAGGCCAAATATTCAATAGTATCCTGCCAAACTTAATCGGCAACTCTGTTACCGGACAACAGGGCAACACCGCTTCAAACACTCTCCAGCAAATCGGAACCGTCGTCGGTGGCGTGGTTGATTATGCTAAGAAAAAGAGCTATGAAGAGATGCTTAAACAGGTGCAGGACTCGACAACGGACGAGGACCTTCTTCGCATCAGCGAGGAAATGTTCAACGCTGACATAAACAACGCCTTTAACTATATTCAAGTAAATTTGCAAGGCAAAACGAGCCCTATGTCTAAGAGCGACGAAGCACAGTCTAGGTAAGAATGTACTTTTCAAAACGCTTATTTATTACATTAACTACACTTATACATATATGTTTTAGTTTTAAGAAAAGTCATATATACCAAAGTAGAGTAACTTTATTATAACCCAGCAAACTACCAGCCATTCATCTATAAAATGTTTAAATTTTTTTTCAGTCTTTTAAATGTTCCGGAGAATGTATGGAATGGACCGACAATCAGGCCATTCGCGGCATTATTTGATAATTATCACAAGAACGTGATAAGGCCAGAGTTCGTAACACCAAATGTAAGCACGTTTGATATGTTTTGATAACAACTATTAGTACATATAATAGATATATATAACTGTGTTTAACTGCATTTTCTTACTAATAATAATTGAACATAAAGAATAATCATTATATGCAATTACTAAAACGTAAGTTATGTCCTAAGCAATGCTATGTCATATATTGCTTTGGATATAGACTAAACAAAGAATTTTAGCCTACGGTTTTATGTTGTAGGAGGAGACTGAACAAGTCACATACATTAATACTATCCTTGCTACTGGTCCTATGAGAAGTTTGATGACATTCCTGGTGAGCAAAGGCAAGTAACAAATTCATAAAGAGGCAATATTTCTCTTTCATCAGAAGATAAGTAACACATTTAATGTTAACAGGTCTTAATCAAATGAATGAATATCCGGAGCAAGTGGAGTTATTGAAAAAAATTTGGTTTACGAAATATGCCCGTCATTGGACAGGACTGTGTAAATGCAGTTGCGCGTTTGAGAACGTCTTCATGGCCGAACTGAAATCCGACCAAGTTTTAGGTAAGTCTTTTCATTTCCCGTAAAAAACATATATTTAATAAATATAGAGTATTTATACAGCTAAACTTTTAAATAAAACTGGTATCATTGTAATGTTACGTATGTAATGGTGAATGTGGTTAATGACAGAACAGATTTTTATTTTATACATATGTAACTTAAATGACGTTGTGGTTTATCACATTTTCCTGTGAATTATTGTTATGTAGAGGGAGGGTAAAACTTGCTGAGTTTCTTGCCCGTTCTTCTCAGAACAAGTCCTCCTGGTAGTTTTGCGAACGGATGGCGTAGTTTTGCTCTTTTGTAAACGTTTTTGACATTCATAAGCATGCCCTAAGATGCATCTAAACTGAATAAATGAATTTTGATTTTGATACAATTTAGTAAAGGTTAAGTTTTTTTTACGAAGTCTTCCTTCCGAGTAACTTTAATATGAGAGAAAATACAATTTTATAATTAATATCATCCAAGTTATCAGGAAACAATGCTATGAGTACACACTGTATTGTAAGATGGTTTAATAATTTGTTTCAGGTCTACACAGCTGGTTGTTCTTCGCGAAGCGAGAAATGGATCGCAAAGCTAACTACCTGGGCTACATCAACAAACTGGACTTAGGAGGAGTAAGTAAATCTTGTATTATCATTAGCCTTTCTTGATCATGTATATCTTCTCTAAGCGAAAATCATAAAACAGATACAGAATATACGCAACCTTTTTGTTGACTCTATCTTAAAGCATTACCATGACTCAACTTTAATGGGATTGTAGAATTCTGTAATTGTGATGATCTCAGTGTAATCAGACTAGATTTAATTAAGGATAGACTGTGTTTATTGAACGCATTTTCTTATATAATTCAAAAGCGAACAATATTTTCGAAAGTTAAAAGATTAATGAGTTTTTGAAGCACAGATTTTAATATTCAAATAGTTTTCATTTTTTAATGTGTTTTAACGATCTTTAAATGAAAATTACTTCTTACACTGCAGTGATGACTTTGGGCATATTTATATAGCAATAAATAATAACTTAAAATTCTAGTTATGTACGTTTACTTGGATTTTATTTTGAAAGGGTATAATTGAAAGTCATTATTCACAGAAAGGGCTGATTCTCAAGCAACATTCGATCCTTAGTGAGACCAAAGATGCACCTGAAATCACTATGTTTGTCGGCACATCCCCTGAACTGGAGACAGCCTTGTACACTCTATGCTTTATGGCACGTCCGGACCGTCCTTGCAAGTTGCACTACAACAACATACCATTCACCATCCAAACCAAAACATTGAAAGCCGAAAATCTTGTTCTCATCGACACTGCATACCCGGTTTTCTAATTCATATATTATTATAAAATAATGTGGTAGTCATATTTTAAATAGGTTTAAGACCACCTTCCTACCTTAATAAAAAAGGTTTTTTATTTAAAGGCATTTTTAATGTAGTGATTTGGGAGGTTTCCGCTAGAATATGCTTGCAATAATATAATAATTATAGTCCACGAATATAGTAATAAAACACGAGTTTGACACAACTGTTTAATGGCACATGTTATCATAAGGGGCACAGTATTATGATATATCTACTTTAATTGACTGAGACAACGAAATAATACAACAATTAAAATATAAAATAAAAGTCTTTAACAATTAAATTTTATCTATGCGTAAACAATGAGAATTATCTATGGCAAGATCACTTTCACTATAACTATAGTAATAAATTAGGTGTTTGGCACACAACGCTCTGAATAAGCTTAATAAATTTAAAATCGCATTTCCAATTATTGACAAGAACAAATTGCCTATTACTCATCACAGTAGGACGTAGATTTTGGCACAATTGATAAAACATCAATATTTTATAAATGTATTTAATCGCTTAACAACAGTTTCTTGGAACATAAACCAAAACTTTACGTCCTACTAATTTACAGTAGCTTTCCATTTTTAGTTGTATGGCAACCCCAGAACATAGTATGTCAAAGTACCGATATAATACCTCATATGATATCTAGCGCTTGTTATAAATGAAGCTCAAGAAAACAATAAGCTACGTATATTTATAATACTGTGTTCACTACATAATATCTTTTGTTAAAAAAACATTAAACACATCATAAATTAATAAAACGGTAACACTGATTTGATTTTTAACATTAATGTAAAAAACTAAATATAAAACGAGATGATTGCTTCAGTTTGATTAACTTTGACTAGTTTAATTGATATGGTTTTCATTGAATTGTAACTCACATTTATAAATCCGTTATGAAAACATTTTAAGAATTAGAAAAGATAGTTTTTCTAATTAATAGGAACTACTATTGAGCAATACCTTTCTATAATACCAGTTGATTTGAGATTTTCTATAAAACTATCAATGTAGCGTAGATTAAAAGCGTTCACATATAGATAGATAGAGCGTAGAGATTTTCATTCATATTTGTTAATGACTTGAGTATTGATGAGAATCGCAATCAACCAGATAGTTTTTTTTTAGATTAGTGCCTTTGCCATTCCCTATATAGAATTAATACTTATAAGCATTACGGCTGGGATTTTATACATAAAAACAAGTTATAAAGCTGGACTTACTAATTGTAACAAGACCTTTATAAATGATAAGCCATTTAAAAATCAAATTAATTATATAGTTATCAAAAACTAGTTTTATTCCTAAACTCACCCACGACCATTCGATATAGTAATGGATCTTCACATTTGAATGGATTGTCACATTTACTAAATGCCAAGAGAGTAACAAGGACAATGTATTAAATAGATGAGGCTTAGTGCGTTAACAAATGGCATTAATTCATTAATATCGAAGTAATGAAAACCATTAATTGTATAATATCTACGCTTATGAGATAACAATAAACAAAATCGATAAAACAATAGTAATAAAATATATAAATTTTCAACGTTGTTTTTTGAACCTAAAAGTATACTCTATAAAACAAACAAAGATATATAGAAAAAAAACTTATATAAAATGGCGGTAGTCATAGTTTCGCTTGCACAGTTGTACCGTCTCTGTTCAAGCGTGTGACGATTTTTGTATTCGATTTTTACCGCCTAATCTAACCGTAAGCTAATATATAATTTGTTTTTATATACATGGAATAAACACGTTAAAAAATACAATATCCTTCAAAGTTTCGTTGATTTCATGATTGGGTCATAAATACTGTGCGTGTATAATGCAAAATATACTGTATTAATATAATATTATCATATACTATAATATAATATATTATAATATACTGTAATAGACTTCCTATTCTAGACGAAATAAGAACCATATTCGTGTGGCATTACACCACGACGAGGATAAAACGTGTGAGTTAGTGAGTAGTTTAGAAGATGTCGTATATTTGACGTGTAGATGTCCGCGAATCGGAATAAACGCCTTGAAAAGTACGTAGGATTGTGATATGTACGAAAAACACTTCCAAATTGAGGGTTAAAGACTGATTTTGTTGCGTTTCTGAAAAGATAAATTAATTTTTAACTACATTTAATCAAATAACAGCAATTGGCGGGAATTGAAACAGGACAGAGTGTTCTGAAAGTTTCCCGTTCAGGAAGCTAAGACATTGTGGAGTTAATGAAGTACTCAATAAAAAATATAATAGAAATACCTAATTTAGACAAATTTAATCGACTTTCATATTCCCTCGAGAAATCTGTTGATATCAAAAGCTAAACTTACTACTAAACGGACTCCTTTGAAAACTTGTAAAATTTTTGTAAAATTGACAAAAAGCAATGTTATTTTTTAATAACACGTCACACGAACAATATATGCTTATCAAACGATTAATTTTCGTTAATTTCTTATGTTAATATATGGAACAGGTAAAACACCTACAAGGCATTAACAAAAGACAAATGTCCAAGGACAATTTAAATCAATATTAACGTTCCATATGAGGATGTTATTATATCTTCCAGCATTTATACAAACTATTATGTCATTGCTATGTTTCACTGCAAGTACAACGGTCAAACAAACAAACAAAACAAAAATCATTTATTCATATAGGTAAAATAACTTATGTAACACTTATGAACGTCAAAAAAAGAAATATACATTAAATGATTCTAATTTTACATTTATTGCCAGTTCTCAAATCAAGGGCGTAGAACGGAAGCGAAGAACTGGCAATAAACTCTCCGCCACTCTTTTTAATCGCCAAGTATTAAGTTTCATATTGATTATATGACACATAGAGATATATATGACATATATTTCATATATTCAAATATAGTTTTACTGAGTCCTCTATCCATTCTATTCATATTATCGTATCATATATTTAAATAATAAATAGTACTGAGCTTCACTAAGCCGTGAACATATTACCTGAGGTAATCTCTCTCAGCCATCCATTTATCAATGATCTCTAGTGCCTCAGGCTGCTTATAGTCTTGGTGGTCCTCGATAAGCTGGGTGAGCATTTGAAGCCAGTTCGCGTTCTCTTTGAACGTCCTTGTGTTTAGTGTGTTTATTTCGTGCTGAAATTATTTAAATTCGATTACATTTTAATGTATTAATAATTAAGGTTATTTAAATAATAAAACTAATTAAGATTTAGTTTGAGTAAGAGTATGTCTTTATTATTTCATGAAGAGTCGGATCCAATCACAATGCAGCATTTTTGAAGCCTATAAGGAGTTTCTAGTTTCAGAGCATATTGAGTAGTTAAGTCTTAGTAGCAGTCGTTAAGTAGATTAAGTTTTCGGTATGAAATATTAAGATTTAAGATGCGTTTAACTAAATTTAAACTTCTTTTCCTATTCTCAAGATACCTAAGGCATCCTGGCATACAAACTGTGTCTACTGTGGGGTCGTTCAAGTATCCTCTCCCCGTTCCTCTTGTCAGCAAAACTAAGCAACTCTCAAAAATAATATTACGTAATCACCAAAGAAGAAAATCAAAGACCCCTCGCTCCACTAGTTCTTAGGTAATACTCGAACGGTCTTTTTTAGAAGGATTAGTTTTGATCAAAGATAACCGATATCTAGATTGAGAAATTTGATTAACAAGCTAGTTGCTTTGCAAGCTATATCCATAGTTGCTCCCCTCACATTTCGCATTCAATTTAGTTTCGTGTTTACATTTTTTTTAGCATAGATTTTTTCTGTTTGTCTATAAGTGCCAATGTATCAATGTGCCGAGCCTTGGCCAACTTTATATTGTAAATAAAAAATGCTCCCCTTTTTAGTTTACGAAGCAATACTGCGTAGAGTCAAATTATAAATTCCTTACAAAATGTAACAAAAAAACTTTATGGTAGTATACATTTTAATATTTATGCATACCGTTAGTTCGTTAATAATTGCTCCAGTCCGCCAGCCGTGTTCAAGTGTGACGTCAGCGAGATCGCTGTACGGATGATCACCGAAATATAAAACTTGATGGCCACTCCAACCCGTCAGATCCTGCATCTGCTTCACTGTACCCTTATACGTTATAAATTTATTAGTATTGCTATTACATGTTTTGTCCTTATCACTCATATGCGATATTGAAATTAAAAAACGAAATAAAACTATAATATAGTATATACCTTTAATACAAATAGCAATAGTTATCAATTACCTCATAAATATTTTGTCCTTGTGTCATTAAAAAAAAATAAACGAGAGTAATAATCTAAGATTAGTTAAGATTCATGACATATATTAGTTACTAATTAGAAGCGCAAAGCAAATATTAGCAATCTTCGTACACTTGTAGCCAATAAAATGTAAAAGTCAGTTTCATACACTCATAAATTGTAATATAAAATTCTCGTTTCTCTTCCGTTCTACGCCCTTGATTGAAGAACTGGCAGTAAATGTAAAATTAGAAGCATTTAACGTATATTTCTTTTTTTGACGTTCATAAGCGTACATTATGTTACCTACATGAATAAATCATTTTTGAATTTGAATTATATACAATAGGACTACACTTATATATTTTATAAGTTATATAAGTGTCACTTAGATTGAAGAACACTTAAATAAGTCAAGTTAGTTTTTTAATAATCCTACTACCTCTTATATATCGTAAGTTAGTTATTAGCTCATGTTTTAAAAGATAAAGGCTAGTTCACACCTAGCTTCATAAAGATCGAAAGAGCAGAAGTTATTTATTGGAGCATCCCTTCAACAGCCGAGACCGAGACGAGACCACACATTTTTATTGTGAAAGCGTCTTTATAAACAAGCTCTTTATACTGCACTTTAGCTTAATATATATGCTGTGCATTTAAAATGCCATAAAATAAGTTTTAAACTGGCTTTTATGACAACGTCGCGTCAGAAAGCATAATTTAGTTCCCATATAGTGAATTTTATTTATTCTTGGCTTATTTCACAATCAATATATATAAGTGAATAAATAAATATATAATTAACTTAATTTTAATCATCACACCATTAATAAGACACCCTTCCCTTTGTCGGGCGGTTGTTTGTCATTTTTTATAAAGTCGGTTTATATTTTGGCTTTAGAAGTAATCATAATGCATAATTATCTGGTATTTTACTTGGCAACGAAAGCACGTTTATATGAAAGACAAAAATCATCGAAATATGTAAAAATGTAATAACTAAGCAAATTTTCAGATAATTCATAGTCATAATTATTAAGAAAAAAAAGGAAAACAATATATACCTCATAGTAAATAATGCCCTTTTCTAAGGATGTTACTTTTTCCCATATGTGTGTATTTGCATTTTTATCGAACACCCTAATTGGCCTTGAAACTTCTGTGAAAAACTTAGGTTTATTTGCATTTACTATAACGACATCGAAGAAATCTCTCCACTCGTGACCAACAAGCATTTCCATTCCAGCATTCCTGAAATGAGGTTTGGTTTAGCACATATGTATATGATACACTCTAATTAGCTAAATAATAACCTTATTTAGCTGCCATCATAGGTATTAAAAAAAATTTGAAAGTAAAGTAAACAGAATAAAAACATAAATAATATAATAAAGTTAGTTTTGAGTCAAATTTCCATTTCAATTCCAAATACTTAGTCAACTTTCTTTCTTTGCTATTTTTATCTTTTCAAATTCCATCTATATGCAATAAGTAATAACAGTGTCAAAAACATTTTTCTAAAGATATTATTTTACAAAAACTTAAATATAAAAAATAAAACTTACACAAAATGAAAGGGACTGTTAGTGACTAGAAACAGCTTCTTTCCTTCTTCTTGAAGAAGTCGAAAGTATTTTTTAAGACCTGAATTTGGTCTCACGTATTCCTCCACGTTTTGAGCAACGATTTTGTGCATTATTGGATGACAATGTTGTACAGAGTTCTAAAAAAATATATTCAACTAAAAAATTAAAAATCCTTTTAGATTATTAAAATTCATAAAAAAATGTGCGCTAAAACTTTATCAAAATATCCAATAAATTCAGATTGTGTGATACAGTATTGGAACATGTTACAAGAAAGAATGTATGTAAATACAATAATATAAATATGTTGTTTGTATATAAGAAAATGTTATACCAACTTCACATAGGTACTTTTATGACAAAATAATAAGTAGTTAAACTATAAATACAGATTCAAATGAAGATAAGATAATAAAAACAAATACTACCTTGACATCCAAAAAGAGTATCTCTGGATGATAATCTATATGATTTTTATTAAAATACTCAGCAACATTACACAGCAAACCCATTTCTGGTACAGAGAACAAATCTGCCAAATGAACCATCTTTGCTATATTTGTCTGAAAAAATATAAAATGTAAGGAGTTTTAAAAATATTATAATTAATTCTTCAGGCATAGATCTGAAACAGTTACCAAAACAATGTATCCAGATAAAAAAAACAGATTTTAAATCTGGATTATTAAGGATTCAAACCTATTAACACCATTTAGTAACAACTCAAGAAAGTTTTCAAGGTTTTTTTTTGTATAAATTAATGTCTTATTTTTGTTAGTTATGATTAAACCACCTATTCACTGTCCATCTCTACTCACATCTCATAAAATTTTGGCGATAATTTCCATTTAAGTTTGTATTTTTCAAGTAATATTTTTTGGCGATTTTCTTCTACAGTATTTCCTGATTTTTGGGGTCTTTTCATCAATTGTTTCATGAAAAATATGTATTTTGCATTGATTTGTTACATAATATTTTGCTTACCTTTAGCAAGCTGGAATTGATTAGATATACATCAATCCAGAAAATTGTCATAAAATATAGAGTCTAAATTATATAATCAATTATTTGATTTAAACTAGGACACAAGTTGTTCAACATGTAGTTTGCACATGTTTGTATAGCTTCTAACATACAATTCATGAAAGGGGAGATCACAAATGAATGATTGCTTACAAGTGCTGTGTTCATTATATCAATACTTTAATGTATCACACATTTATGCTTACAACACAATAATTTCATTGACCTCAACATCTAGTTATTTATTTACAGCGTTTTCAGCATAAAGTTAAAGAATTTTAAAAATACAAATTAATATTATAATTTTGTATATGTAATAATTTGAATAAATTTCCAAACTAAACCTATTAATGCATATTATTTGAGAGAACTAGGTATAAGCAATGTGGGTTACCGATGATTGATTACTTCATAAAGAAAAGAAAAAGAAAATATTAGCAATGAAATAAGAATTCAAAGATAATATAACACCACTTGTTTTATATTTGTTTCGGGTTTATAACAAAAATCATTTCTTCACCTTGTGAGCCCTTGTGTCACCTTCAACATACGCTATAGGTATAATTCTATTTTTGTACAGTTTAAGAACTTCCTCAGTTGATACAGGTGTCAACCCTCTGTAAACAGCCCCAAACTGTATTTGTAGAAATGAATCTAATTTCAATAGTAATCCCTTTTCAATGTCATAATGCAATCCTCGAACAGCAAAGTCGGGTTTGTACTCCAGATTAGCTATTCCAGCAGGGTACTGAAAATAAATAAGATTGCCTTAATACAAAATAATTATAAAATAACTTTAAACACTTACTACTCATCACAACATGTCAATTAGAAAACCAAACTAGCTACATATAAATACTAGAACTCACCTCTAATTCCTTAGGGAAGTGAGGAAAAATATAGGTTATTTAATGAACACTTATTTTTACCAATCTTAAGTGTATTTATAAGGCAAGGCTATCAAAATTTTATTGAAGATTCAAATTTTCTTAAAACTATCTGTATGGATATATGGGTTGTTTAAATAGTAATAGTAATTGTTAAAATTTGTCTTTATTTATTACAGAATGTTTATAATAATGGGAAACAGAATATATTTATGTGACTTTAATTATGAAAATATAATGTTTTTGTTTATAAAATATTCATACCTTATATTTTTCAAGTAGCATGTCCCGTCCCAGATTATATAGTAAATGTTCAAGACTGGGCTTATAATGAGCAAGTGTATAATCATAATCAAACCCATATACCTTCACCTCAGAAAGATCAAGCTCGTTGCAAGCGAAAACTCCTTGGGGATTGACATCTTGTGGGAGCTTTTTAGCTTAAAATAAATGTTGAATAAAAAACTATTCTTTTGCCAATTTTACTATCCTACATTAAATGTTTATATAACACTTACAGCGACACTTTAGCTTTGTGCGACAGTACGCTTCATTTAAGAGTTCTCTAGTGGAAAAACTCCTAGCAGTAATAAAAAAACAGCATAATACGTCTTTATGTGTTAGACTGCGTTTAATTTTTAAAAATCTGCTGGCACATGAAGTATTCATATTAAACGAATAAAAATAGCACTACTTTTTTAAAATTTCTTACGTAAAACTTGTGTTCATTTTAATATCACGTTATGTAGGATTTTAAATTTTACGTGACACCATTACACATATTTTTTTTTATTCTCAAGCATGAATTGTTTCGTTTCTATTAGTTTTACTTCGACAAACAGGAAGATAAATAAACACTTGTTCACAGCACGTAAGTTTAAACACAGGTTAGAACAGAAAAATAGTGTTACCAACTCAAATTTATAAGACGCCACAATCACAATCGCCGACAGTACAAATAAAGTTAAATGAACAAATATTAAATGCCCAATAAAATAACTTTAACAACAATAAGACATACTTGTAAAACTTCTAATAGAAAGTTGTTTATAGACTAAACTGAATTCATGCATGTTTTTCTTTCCTTTTATTACAGGCAATTTAATACTTTATCTAGATTAGTCTGTAGTAGTTAGGAAAATTTACATAACCAATTTCAGTTACAGCGGTCAGCAACAAATCGTCTGAGATCTGAGAGGTCAACAGGTAAATAGGTCAGGGCAGGGGATGGCCCGTGCGAGGTCTTTTGCCTACTATAACGATAATTCTCTTCCTTTTGCAGTAACACAAGACAATGATCCGATGATATACTAATATTCCTGAAAGTACTTGTTAATGATGATTTTCAAACTACCGAACTTTTATAACATTGCAAAAGTTGATGCAAAACAGTAATTATTGCTACATTTGCTTTAATATGCATTTGCATTAAGCTACAATTAAAAACAAATTATTTAAATTCAGAACAAAATGGGTTTATGAATGGAATATAAACAATTATCAAATTATAATATGTAAATTAAAAATAATATTGTGATTTTTTCTAATTAGGTTTCTTAAAGTTACATTCGAATCCACTTAACACAATATGACGGAATAAGGTGCTACAGCAGCTCGCCGCTACTGTCGACTTTGCTCTAATGTTGTAAAGTGTTTCTTGGCTGCGGAAAAAGCACTTTCCATATGTGTCTAGAAAGCCTTCAGATTCGGTTAAACAAAAAGAGTCGAGAACCGTCGTGGGATTTATGGTAGCGGCAGTAGTATATTGCCTATTTCGTTATGTTGACAACACTGGTAGTTGGTACGTCATTTCAACAGGAATCTAACTTTAATATGAAAAATTTAATCAGAAGATAATTTATGTGAATAAATGAAGTGCCGCATAGCAAATAAGAATTATATCAGTTCGCAGAATCTCATGCCGGTTCTCACTCCGCATACACTTAACTGCATGGATAAGGTTACTGTAAAGAATAACTATCAGTCATTTGAATGTGCAACCGTCATAAACCACGGCTACAAATCGGCTGTCCTCTTTAGAGGGACAACACTTCTTTTATAATGAAGTGCACTACAGTAAAGCGTTCTTCTACTACTACTACAGAAAATTAAGGTTTTGGGTTTGAAAGGTAAACTACAACAAGAAATAGGTTAAGAAAACTATTATTATATTACTATGGTTATTCCCTTTCGTTCAACGAATTACAAAAATTGAATACTTTAGATAAAAGTACATTCTGACTAGCGTAATAAAAAATGCATGTAAATCACATTAGCACACTTGGGAACGGTACCATTTACAATCCCAAAAGGCGTAAGTGTGATCTCTGTTGCGAATAATGTGATTTATAATAATAATTTAATGCAGGTAAACTGTTACAGTTAATGCATCGTATAGACTTTAAGTCGTAACAATAAAACAAGATTTTTGACAGAACTATATTTAGTTACATATTACCATGAGTATTATTTTCTATCACCTGTCTTTCGAAAACATATAAAATTTGAATCACTCAAAAATATCGTAAAATTTCAAATAAGTTTTGACTGACTGGGACTTGTATCTCAAAGCTACTTTTTGTCAATTATATCTGTGGATAAGCGCTGCCAATGTAATTCTTGCTTCTATAGCGAAAATTGTATGTTACAATATTAACGTCGTTATTTCCTAATTTGAGTTTGCAATCATTGTCTACTCTAGTGACGTAACACAATGTGTAAAGTGACATTTCTAATTCAGGGGAAGTGCCGATAAACATCGTTCCAACTGGTTTGTCCACGCCCTGCTGATTGAAATGCATTTTCAAAACAGCGCCTTTCTGTAATAACATATAAATATTATATATTTCTATATAGCATATGGAAAAATTATATTAATATTGTGTATACTATATAGTCATTTGTAAGTAATTATTTAATAATAAATTAAATTTCTAATCTTCTATTAGAAATTTAAGATTGGTTGGTATGTAAATTAGTTTTTTTTATCGATAAAAGGTTTTTAGACTGGCCACTTCAAAACCGTACATAATTTTGAAAGTACCTCTAATAAAGGCAAATGTGTAAAGGTCAGTTTACGATACTTACATCCGCCAAATTAACATATTTTAAGTATCCCAAATAATTCACACGGTTTGCAGTTTCTTCTTTGGAGAAATAAATCCAATTATGTAATCCTAAAACATACAAAAACCGTTCTTAGACAAACATACAGAGGCCGGTGAAAGTTAAACATAATGCTTTTATAGCTTACCCGATATTTCGGAATTTTTCAATTCCGACACAAAAACGTGTTCAAAACCTGAGCTGCTTATTTTTCCTTTTCCTCTTGAATATAATCCAAACCACATTTGTTTTAAAAATTCCCTTTGCTGACGTGGATCTTGAGTTACGTATCCTAAAAGAAATACGTTTAAAATTATTTATTTATTTTTACTTAATTACCTTATTCAAAAACATACACATAACAAAAATAAAAACCAGGTTACAAAAGTTATAAGGCAACGCGGCCATAGCGCTTACATGTGAAACAAGTAACCCTATTGGGAAACAAGCACAAAGAAACACCAACAGAGGGTGGAGTACAATAAATGCAATATAATTAACAAAAACACGTTACTATAACTTATATAAAATAAACTAATATCTAAAGAAAAACTTTTTTGAATATATCGAATTACTGACACTGACTGTATTTAGTAAAGCAAAAACTACAAAACAGATACATTACCTTCAAAATTATGATCTAATTTTCGCCTTATATCTATAATTGTACTATTGGGATAATTATAAAATTATCCCAATGTATGAATGTATGTATATGTATAATGTAAATGAATTAGTAAAATAAATTAATACCTTTGTCTTTCAAAAAGCTCATCAGATGACGAATAACATTTGTGGACATAATAGCATCCATGAAAGCATTTTCTTCATTTCTCTCCTAAAAAGCAAATAATCAGACTCAGGCTTACGTCTATGCATTAGGTACCTAAGTACTTAGTTTTTATAACTTTTTATACATGCTTTTAAAATACGTAGGTAATATTTTAAGTTACCAAATGATTTTGGTAAGAAGAGAAGAAAATATTTTTTAGGTCCAATCACGAATATGTATTCAAAATGTGTCACACCTTGTATATTAATGAAAATAGAACTTGTATAAAAATTGAGACAGATATATTGAAATTGATTGGTCACTGTTGCTTTGTTCTTGCTTGCTTTGTTTATTCAACTGTATAAGAAGACTTCCTCTGAATTTCCATCAAATTCAATTGAGTACTTTAAATGATAAATTACTTAAAATCGTTATAAATTTCAATAAATCATATTTAGTGTTTGTATTACAAAGAGATTTATTAACTCTTATATAGTAATTTACCTGAGGTGTTACATGCTCATTTATCAATGTATTTCTTTCATAGTTATCTAATAGTGGTAAAAACTTTTGTATTGTTGGTATATTCCATACTTCAGGTGATATAGTGAGTAATCTGCAAACAATAACGTATTATGTTTACCTCGTCGACAAGGTCAACTTAAAAATGTAAGAATACATTTAGTTGCCAATTTCTGGAGGAAATTTATATATCTTAATATTTTCTAGACAATTTTTTCCTTCCTAATTATGAACAGTAGGTACTACTACGTACGTAATGGTATCGACAGGTTCTGAGACAGTAAAAAAGGTATCCACTTACACTTGTGGTGCCTTATCATCTTTTGATCCAGACGAAGTCTTCTCTTGATAACTGACTGTGATTAATTTGGCAGCATTGTTGACATCTTTTTTTAGCAACTCTTCAGATAACGTTTGTAATTCGGCATCGGTAGGAGAATTTACGCCTTGGAGGTTTTTGTTATTGTTTAAAATAGAGCTGGGTAAATTCCCACCAGTGGCTCCCACTTTAGTAGTCGAAGCTTGAGTGCTTGGCTTGCTGTTTCTATTTCCTGATGCGATTGAACTAAAACTAGGTTTAGTGGAGAGACCTAATCCATGTGATGGCGTCACTGGTTGTGGGCCAACTGTAGGAGCCTTAAGAATCGAACTATAACTTGGTACCTTAGGTATTCCTGTACTTCCTTGGTTACCTTGTCCGTCATAGAAATTTATTAAATCTTTTACTTTTCCTTGTTGGGCTTTGGCATTATCTCCTTGAGGTTTTGGTGTCGTAAATGCTGGCGCTACATAATCCCTTTTTGGATTTGTGGTAGTCTTCGTTGTAGTTCCTAAATTTGCTTGGTTTGGCAATGAAGAAGGTTTTATCGTTGGATACTGTGGTGCAACGTAGTCTCTTTTAGAAGACTTAGTACTTGGGAGAGGATTTTGTGTTACAAGCAAAGTGGATGGCTTTGTTATAGGACGCAAAGTTGGGAATTGAGGTGCGACGTAATCCCTTTTATTAGCAGGACTCGTTACTTGCGGCTTAATTGAAGACACTGAAGGAGGTTTTAATGTAGGAAATTGAGAATTACTGTTCTTATCGTAAGGTAAAACTTGACCTCCAGCCTCATGTGAGAGAAAGTCATTAACGGGGCTGTATTTCTCTTTGCCCCAACCTGAAATAAAAGACACATGATGATAATCGGCACGTTGCGGTAGATTCATTAGATTACCTGAATGAATAAAGAGTCGTTTGACTAATTGTTTCATTGGTTTAATAACAGAAATGTATAGGTATCTTAAATTATTAAAATGACTTGTCTGGGTAAAGACCTATCTAAAGGTCTATAAAGTTCACAATAGAGAGAGACTTTATATGCATTACAATCCAGCATATAGGAAAGTTATGGCTTGTAATATTAATGTACTATGGTACTACCGTACTAGTACATAGCCTATACTTAGATGTTATTGTGTATATAGAATAAGCTATAACGTTTTGGCACTATGATTGTGTCCATGAATCATGATACAGCGCTTGCATAAATGCAAGTTGGTGAATATAAACTAACAGGAAAATTTATATTATATAACCAATAAGTATTATTTATATACACATAGTTGAATCATTTTTTAAACATATTGCCTGCCCTTGACATGGTAACCTTAGATATGCAAGAATTAATTGTTAGAATATGTATTATTATAATTGGCAAGTAGTAGGTGTTGTACCAATAGATATTGATACATAATTGAAAATAAAAATATATGAAAACTATATCCAACCATGACTCTTAAAGACAAATAAAGTTTAAAAGAAAATTAAAAAAATACTTACATGAACACAGTTGAAGCGTTAATAACACCACATATGTTAAGAATTTCATAATAAATCCTGATTATAACTAATATTTACTATGCTTAATAAACCCTTACCAAATATGGAAAGAATCGTGTCAACATGAAAGAGTTTTTTGTAGGAAACAAGTTTCAAGTGTTTTAAATAAAATAAATCAAAGCGCACGAGTTCATTGAACACTCACTAGTCACTACCCGCGTCTCAAGACGCAAGTCGCCAACTAAACGAAACTCTGTACTCCGTAGATTTGTTTTGAAAGCTGACTGAGAGTTGAGACTTCTTTAGATAAGAAGGTTGACGTCATTTACTATGCATCTCTTTCTTGCTGGTATTTGTATATTATATGTATATATTTTATATGTATATTATGTTCTTAACAATTCTACTTCTTCTTATCCGGTACACTCTTGACAGTGCGGTTGTGATCGCTATGTGGTAGTGGTAATAGAAGCGGCAGATGTGATGCGCTTCACGACCTTCCGCCATCGTTGCCTATTAGAGGTCATCCTGCTGCACTGATTCAGTGATTCTCCTACGGCAGACTTAATCTGATCAGTCTAACGCGTAGGTGACCTGCCGCGCGGTCTAGTGTCTTTTACCTTCTCCTGGACGACAAGGCGTTATATGGACTGATCACCACGCCGAGATACGTATCTGAAGAATGTAAGGATGCGAGATTGTACTGTTGAAAACAGACGCTGTTTAATACCGAACTCTTGAAGTATCGTGACGTTTGTACGAAACTCGGTCGACGAAACCCCAAGCATTCTCCTCCAGCACCACATTTCCAGAGCGTCTATTTTCTGCCTTTCCACATCACGCAAGGTCCACGTTTCAGCTGCGTACAGAAAATGGGGAATATAAGTGTCTTCAAGAGCCTGGTCTTCGTGGCTTTTGTTATATTCTTGTTTCTCCATATCTTTTGCATCTTGTCCCTCGCCGCTCTTGTGATGTCCATACATCGTTTGACCTCATCGATGCAGCCGCCATTGCTTGAAATCTGTGCCCCAAGATAAATATACGATTGGACCATTGCATTTCGCGATTTGAGTGACTTGCGGTGAATTATTTCCTGTACGGTCAACAATCATCACCTTGGTTTTGCTGCGATTTATCTTGAGCCCAAACTCATGGCTCACTGAACAATTCTACTAACTAGTGTAACTACAATTCAACAAACTTTGAACACTAAAAAAGTAAACTTTATACATTGGTCATAAAAATGTTATCAAAGGACACCGTTCTTAATTTTTTCGAAGTAAGTGGGTCAATCAACTTTTAAGTGTACATCAATGATAAATTTTATTTTTTTAATTTTATTTGAATTTTTTTTATATTTAAACATTTTTTCTTTAGATAATTATTTATATTTTAAGAATTCACATAGAGCAGAACGATTTATTTAAATAAAATAGTAAATTTATTTTTCCGTCAAACCCATTATAGGGAAAAGAACACGTAAAGTTAATATTTGTCAATTTATCACTTTCATTCACAAGATTGTGCCCAGGTTAGGACATAGCAAGCTAAACCACCTGATTGTTCATCACAAAGATGCTTCCGTGCTTCGGAGGCCATGTTGAGCGGTTGGTCCCGGTTGCTATAATTAATTAAATGGCAGTCGTTACACAATCATGTCAGAGGCCTACTGCTAGTAGTAGGACTAATTATTGAAAGGAAAAGTATTGCTCTATGCTCATTCTATAATTAATTGTCCTATGGGCAACCAAAATGTACCACGGACAACGGTTTTGGTTGTCCAAGTGACTGGTTGTCCGAGTGACATTTATCAGTCTTTGCGCTTTCTGATAATAAATAATGATATTTTGAATTAGGTCTTACGCACAGTGAAAAATATAGATAAAATAGAATATATTTCACTTTTATTTACTATGATATATCAAATACTGACGTTTTTGTGCTGGTTGTCCGGTAGACACACAAAAAAGCCACGCACTTTTTCAAAACGCGCGCGACCGACTGACACCGCGGCAATGATGAAATCAAAATGGCGGTTGGATGAGTGTTGTCACCAAATCGACTGACTTATTGTCAAGGCACTGATCACTCCATTTATGTTTCGGTTTCGGAACTTTTTTACCGTTGTCCGGTGGAAGTCGGAATAATAAAATATAATAGGGACCAAAACGAACATGCAAAAAATTCGGTAAAATTATGAAACAAACAAAAGTCTATATGCTAGCATCTTAGTGAACATTGTAATGAATAATTATGTACAAGCGTAATTAATTGCCATATAATATTTTTTTGTATAAAGTAATGTTTCATTGTAAATAGCTACTGGGGGACAAATAAAAAAACGCTACATCCAGATATTTTGTCACCTGGACAACCATTAAAATTCCAGAATAATAGTGATTATTTAAAAAAATTTACTCGTATGTTTGCTTAATAATAAGATAAATGCGACATATGCCAAAAAACCACTTAATTTTCTTTAGAACTGCGATTATTGGTCAGGGACAAAACATAGTACTTACAGGACAAATAAAAGTTGATTGACCCAAGTACACAATTTTTTTAATGATTTTTATTAAGTAATATGTTTCTAAAATATATACTTACCCACGAAGTATTTATTTTCAACACACAAATTTACAATATTTTAAATATTATAAAAGGATATATAGAGAAATAAAACAAATTTAAAAAGCTGGGTCCCTGTGGCAGTTTCGTTCGGTGAAATCGTTAAATCGAGACAGCTAAACGGCCCTAACATACCCAAAGGCTTAATATTCATACTATACCATAATATTCGAAAAAGGTATTTCAATTGATTCTGAATTTCATACCAATTGGTTGTGGTTTTATTTTACTGATTCTGCATTACACTAACCATAATAATATGCTACAAAATTTAAAACAATATTTTTCTTCACGATCCTGAATTTCTGATAAATTTTGTCTATGGCGTTGAGATTCCAAATTCTTACATCATGCAAGCCGTCAGCGTGAGTATTGCATTAAATTTGGCCATACAGTTTAAAGCTAAATTGATGATTATACAGATTTTTTGCTACTGAAATTAATGGAGCTGTACAAATTTTCATTGATATAATGTAGTTTTAAAAATACATTTTCATTGTATTCTTAAAACTACATTATATCCAAAACATTAAATTATGACTAATTTCTTTTGACACATATTTTTCTATTTCAAATCACGTATATTGTGTTGAAATATTTTGCCCTATATGTGTGCACTTGCTAAAGCAGCACGTTATGATTGGCGTAAATCTTTGTAAATTGTTTCAGACCATTAATTCATATTTTTCTAAATGGTTTAGTAACAATTTAACATTAGGTGCTATTTTGGTAAGTAAATAAAAGTAACCCATTGTGGGGAGTGTATAGGATGCTAAATACCAAATTTAAGTTAATTTGTTTGTAATTGGAAATTCCATATTGTTAAGTGGCAACATTGTCTATATATTTCCGAGTTCCGCCACAAATCGCAAACAGTCAAAACAATCATGTGTTTCTGTTTTGAAATAATTTAAAATTAACTGTACCAAATTTATACACATTACTAATTTAAAAAAAATCCCATTTAGAATATGAGTTATTTGATATATAAGAAAAATGAAATTATTAATTCCGAAGACAGAGCTATGTATCTGTTTACTAATTTGGACGATTGCGAATATTTACGCTTTATATATGTTGTTAAAATCACAAACCGGTAAGTTTTTCTTTTAAAATACATACCAATTTAATTTAAATTTTATAGCCTTCATTTTGTTATTTCAGAAATATTAGAAGCTGATAAAAATATATATTCATTAGATGATTTACAGCCCGGTTGGAAGTTATTTTCGAGATATAAAGATGTGTCTGATATTGAGTGGAGCAGTTGGAAATATTACATAAAAATATCGTGGTTTTACATAATAATACAGTTCCTAGTATCCGAATTATTTCGTCGATATTCACCAAGCTTTTTAAAACAATGGTATATACTATCAAGTTTAACATTTGTTTGCACTTGCTTAGGCTGGAAACAAATGATTATAATATTAATACAACCTGTGATATATGCTACAGTTATCTGTCTTGGTGGAAAGAAAATAAGCATTTGGCTTGTCAGTATTTTTTTATTACTAAGCTATAATTCATTGAAATACAAGAATTTCTTTTGGACATTCTTGGAACACAGAGAGCTGCAAGATGAAGAAGTGTATTTAATTCTATTTTGTATGGCTTGGGTTGAATTAAGATGCATCAGTTTCTCTATTGACTTTATAGAAAACAAAGAAAAAAATAGGATAAAACCTGAAGATTGCATAAATTTTTTAAGCTATGTTTTGTATTTACCAGTTTTATACATGGGACCTATAATATTATATGAGGAATTTGAAAGGAGCTATAAAGTACAAAATACTGACATTTACCTAAGACTATTAAGATTTTTACCAGACATCTTTATATTCTTAATATATTCAGTATTTCTTGATTTTTCGTTCCATTTCATTTATTTTTATGCCATTCAAAATGATATAGAGGTAAGAATTTGTAATAACTTAATTTATAATTTTTTTTTTATATTAATTTCTTTAAGTTAGTTAAATTGATTTTGTTTTCAGTTGGTAAGAAAGATGTCAAGTATAGCCCTGTGTGGTGGAGGTTTATGGATGGGGCTTGAATTTTACTTAAAATATGTAATAACATATGGCACAACAGGATCATTTGCTATGCTAGACAATATTGACGCACCACCTACTCCACGATGTATAGCAAGAATTCATGTTTACTCTCAAATGTGGAGGCATTTTGATGTTGGCCTGTATAGGTTTTTAGTCAAGTAGGTATATAAGTCATATTAGTACAATTCGGCCTCTGTGTCTGTCTGAATTTACTCTAAATAAACCCGACAAAAGATGATGTTAAATCATTATTGGACATAACTTTCAAGAAGCACCTATTGTTTCTTTGTATTTTGAAAAAGTTTTATGTAAAATGTCAACATTATTCAGTACCAAGTATATTTTTAATTATACAGTAAGCTGTTTTTTTTCGTTTATATTTATCATAGATTGGTTGATAAAATATTTTGTTTATGTGATCTTACATCATAGATCTTGCAACAATTAATTAAGAAATCGTTTTGACCAAAGGATTGCAAATCATTTTAATTACACTTGCATTTTACTTAGATTTGAATTATATATTTGTTTTTTTCAGGTACATCTATAAACCATGTTTTGTTCTGTCAAGTGAATATATAAATTTACCAAAAATTGCCTACAAGCTTTTAGCATCACTTGGTACATTCCTGTTTATATTCATGTGGCATGGGATGGTGTGGCATATACTCATGTGGTCATTCTTGAACTATGTTGGTATATTAATGGAACATGTAGGAAAGATTGTATCAAAATCTGATAAGTATGCTTGGTTTAAGGAAAACGTTTTGAAAACAGAGACTATGGAGGCCAGACTTACAGCAATTTTGTGTGCACCATTGTTGGGTTTATCAGCTATTTCAAATTTTTATTTATTTGCTGGTAGCAGTGTTGGAAATCTCTTTTTTGAATACCTATTTCAAATACCAACTCTTGTTAATTGTGTAATTGTTTGTTCTTCTTTGTATTGTTGTTGTTATGTTTCAATGGCTTTAGAAAATGTCCCATCTAGACAATTAATTTTTCACAATTTTTATAAAAAGCACTTGTGATAATTCTAATAACTAGAAAAGAATTTGTCAACAATTTTAAATGTTTTAATGTCACAAGTTTACAATGACAAATATATTTAATACTTGTTTATTTAAAGTGTTTTATTATTTATTAAAACGTTCAAAAAAGCTTTGACAAAATTTATTTTATAAACATTAAAAAGCAATCAATTGATAAGTATTTGAAGCTTTTAGTAATAAATAGGAATGTGTGTGCATTGCTTCTATGAGATCATTTGGGTCGCCCGCGATGCTGGCTGCTTTATGAATTTGAATTAGTTCCTGTCTTGTGAACACATCTTTATTAAGCTGATGTGATCTTCTTGTTATGGCGTCCAGGAACTTTTTTACCTGCCAGAAATAATTATTTAAATATAAGGAAATGATCAGCCTGGGAGCCCTATATGTTTGAGTCTTTAAATAGGCGAAATGCTTATTTCTGTCTTATCTGATCGACCATTTCTTTATTGGCAAGAGGATCAATAATTTATTAAGTTGGTCACTTGAATTCATTTAATTTAAATAGTTAATTATGATTTATGTTCTGTGTCAAGCGAAGGCAGCTCGTCAAAATCGTTTAGTCACGACGCCGTGCATTTAATGCATAAAAACTAAATTTTAATTGCAAATTCGCCACGACTTATTTCAAGGCAACACTTTTCACTGTTTTTATAAATAAGGCAATGCATTAAACGGTTTATGTATGCTATATTTATTATAAGGCTCTATAATCCATATCTCACTTCACTTTATTTTTAATGGCGACTTCTGTGTTAATCACAATTGCGCCAATGTCGCGTTCTAAGTGTTATCACGGTGAGGATAGATTTGATGGATTGAATTTAATCTAAGCAGAGTTACCCAAAACAAAAATGACTTCACAAAAAAAGACAACACACACAGAAATATAATAATATATACAAGAAGTTGACAATAAAGAATTAAGGATTGAATTGAGGAAAGGATTGAAGTTGAGTATACAAGTAGTTTATCTACAAGTTATGGAGGGGAGAATCTTAATCCATATCTCATTGTCCTATATAATGTTTTCATATCACTGACTGACAATCTCAATTGGGGTGCATGTTCAAATACATTGTTTATGGAAAAGCAAGAATAATAAAATAATACAGATAAAATACCTTATTTCGTGAGCTGACTCCAGAACCATTAATTGATCTAGACAATTGTATATTTCCATATTCATCACTGAATGTGTCAACTAGACTGTGTTTGATTAAATCTATTACGTCATTAGCATCTTCAAGTGTGGCTTCCTCTCTTAAATTTACTCTTGCGCGAGCCTAAAGTTAAGATAATTATTAACTTTATACCCAAAATTTTCTCAAATTATCCTTCCAACAAATGAAGAAATTCTGACGTATAAAATGAAATAGAGACTTTAGTTAGACAGTAGGTAATTAGACGAACTTATATGAGGGGTAATAAAAAAATATTTATCAACAGCCACATTTTCATATTGTGAAGAAGTAGGTTTGCATATATATATACATTTAAAGAAAAACACTTTTTTAACGGATTATAGATATGTATTATTATATTTAAACTTATAATTATTTGTACATAATTTTAAATTTAAACCGACGTTTCGCGTGCTTTACAGCGTGCGTGGTCACGGTGACACGTATAGGTATAAGTTTAAATATAATAATACATATCTATAATCCGTTAAAAAAGTGTTTTTCTTTAAATGTGTAAAAGTTATGTAAATAAAAGACAATACTATATATATACATAGTTTATCAAATTATATACATATTTATTTATTATTTCATAAAGTTTTGGCTTTAATTAAACTCCAAACATTCCGTCTATGCTTTACTTATCATTTTATTTCACCACCGCTATGTGGAAACAGCTGCCAACAGCATTAATAATCCTTATCCGACTTAAGTTCCTTCAAGATAAGAGCGTATTTTCCAAAGCCCGGCAACGCACTTGCGAACCATCTGAGAATGTCAGCGTCCATGGATGGCGCTATAACCCGCTGTTCTATAAAATATTTTTTTTGTTTGTTGTGTGTGTGTGTGTAATTTTTTTACCTGACTTAGCCGTATGCTGGCTTCCAACTGTCGCGTTGTTATAGGAGTGCCATCTGACGCTTGATGATTATGTCTTAGCTCCAAGTAGAAGCTTTGCAAGGCGTTCGCAGCTTCCGTACTAAGTTTGGGGTGCACGTATCTGCGTGCGTACGCTATGTACTTGCGAAGGAGCACCAATGGAAGCGCGTCTATTACTTCACCTGGCTTTAGTTGCAGCCGTTGTCTGATAAGTCGAATAATTTTTACAAACAAATATGGTTCAAATCACATGTTTTAGGTTATGTTTCAGTCTATTGTTAAGATTTTTTCTTATATTGCAAACAAAAACCATGAGCCCTAGGAATATGATCGAACGAGGTCTAGGTAGTTAAAGAAACTTTAATTTGAGTTTTTATTTAAAAAAATTCAACCTCCTAGGCCTCTTTAGGTGGAGTTTAGGCTTCATGAGATATTTTTTAATGATCAGCCTTGTGCACTCGAGGCAAGCCATTGTTTTGGGTTTAATGTTTAATTAGTTTTTTTTTGAACGCACGAGTTGAGGGTTGAGAAGCGCACGCTTATTGTGCGAATCTATCTCAGTAATCCCTTACTAAATCGTTCAACTATTACGTCACGCAGTTTTTGGAGATTCTTGACCCCCCCCCCCCATGTAACGCGCCGTACCGTTTTTCTGTATCCAAAAGGTTTCGTTACCACCCAGTGATTCATTAAATCTAAAAGTTGCTAATTATGTGATGTAAAGTATCTGAAAGTCGACAATTGCAACAATAACGCAACAATAAATAGCTAATAATTCTTAAAAGGCCGGCAACGCACTCGCGAGCCCTCTGGCATTGAGGGTGTCCATGGGCGGCGGTATCACTTAACATCAGGTGAGCCTCCTGCCCGTTTGCCCCCTGTTCTATAAAAAAAAAAAAATAACGCACGCATAATTCAATCCCCGCCCTGTAACCTTTTACCCTCCCACTTCGTTACGTAATACTTGAACGCCCCCTAAGCAATATTATTACTTTGTATAATTGTGAAAAAAAAAAATTAAAAATGATTATAATTATAACCTAAAGTAGTCTGACGAGAGAGCAGTGTGGCCAAGTGGTTTCAGCGTGCGACTTTGATGCCTGAAGTCGCAGGTTTGATCCCCGGCTGTGCACCAATGGCGTTATATGTGCGAATTTAACATTCGCTCACCCAAAAAGTCGACGATGTGCGTAATTCACAAAAGGATGATTAGGGGACGAAGAAGGATTGGTAGGGGACCAACCTGTTAGATTTACAAATGATCATGAAAGATATACAATAATGTGAGACCCAGACCTAAAAAGGTTGTAGCCACTGATTTTTTTTAAAGTATACTTACCTTAAGGACAAATCACGTGTAGTTTGGCTAGCGTCGGACGTGTTCATAGAACTAGTGCTAGCACCTGCCTTTCTCTTTGCTTTAGATCCCGAATGAAGAGCTAACACATGTTCTGAGAGCATTGCGTCGGTTTTCTGAAGAAGTTAAATAAGTTTAGAAGTGAAATTGCATTAAGAAGTTGCGTTCTACGTAAGAATGTTTTACCCGCTCTACGCCCTTGAGTTGCGAACTGGTTGTAAATGTAAATATACAATTAATTTAATTTATTTTTTTGACGTTCATAAGTGTACATGTTTACCTATATGAATAAAGATATTTTTGAGTTTGAGTTTGAATGTGGCTTAAAATGTAATCACTCTTCTATGAGATTGGTAAGTTTCGCCAAAATTAATATAATCTGTGTAATTGTTATGTTTGTATTTGCAATTTTATTATTAACCTCATTTGGGGGCAATTTCGATAGTAAGAATCGATAAAAACTTATGTTGATTTCACTCAGTAACCTATGAAAAGATTTTATTCAAACTTAACAGATCCAGTCCTGCAGTTATAGTTTTTATAGTTATATATTTAGTTTCTTATTTTCTAAATAAATAAGAAACGAAATATTTAATTTTTATTATTTATTACAGTATGTTATAATAAATTAAATCTAATAGATTCCACTGAATATTTCAAACACTTTATATTCAACAAACCTCATTGTTTTGACCCTGGGCCACAATGCACAAACCGTGCGGGCCATAATATAAAAAAAAAAAAAAAACAAACCTCATCTGGTGAATCCAAAAGAATGAACACCAGGTCGAATCGCGATAATAATGCCGAGTTCAGTTTCAAATTCTCGGCCACGGTTTTAGCTCTGTAATACAATTTTAACCATTCAAATATCTTGGGACCTATCTGATGAAATTCCATCTCCCAAACTATAAATCGAGCTAATATCTGTGATTTTTAGTATGGCCTATATTTAAATTATTGTATTCAGAAATGAAATATTTATTACCAACAAAACAAAAATAAAATATTGTATTTCTTACGACTAAAAATACCTATTATAACTGCCGGCAGCGGGATTAGCAGCGGCAAGTACGGTGGCACGCGCGGGAAGAGTACAAACAACTCCGCCCTTTGCCACGCTTACGCGACCCTGCTCCATTGCTTCTAAGAGACTGCTATGATGCGCGGGCATCTATAAGCAACCAAATATTTAAAGGGAGCTATCATTTATTTTTACTCTATTGCCCATGCATGCCCAAATTCTAACTAAATATAATATAAAACTAAATATCATACAATTAGTCTACCTAAATAGTTTATTGGTTAGATAGCTAGTTTAATAACTCAAATTTACAATAAACCAACATAAAACTGTCCCATAATTTTATTAATAATACAAATATAAAACAATTTTTACGCTTATGTGGCTCTATTAGTTTATTTCTATTTTTAGTTTATATTTAAACAAAACAACTACATTGTTCGGCAATTCGTTTGAAATAGTAAACATTATTTTCCTTTAGACCCACAATGGGCCAGCCCTCATTGGTGCCGTAATTCTACAAAAATGTTATTAAAGTTTCCGATTTTAATAATATACCTTATCTAATTCGTCAACGCAGCAAACGCCTTTATCAGCAAGGACTAGGGCTCCGGCCTCAAGGGCGAAGTCTCCACCCGCTTCCCGACCGAGTGCCACTGTTAAACCTCCAGCTGATGCTGACGCCCCACATACATAAACACCTAATCGTACAAAATGATTAGTTTACTATTCGTTACGAAAATATTTTAAAATATCTGGCAACACGAAAAAATATGTCTACAAGTCTTGTTTGTAAGTAACTTCTTTTAACTAAAATTTTTGCGAAACAACCGGCGAAATATAAATTATTTTGACGTGACAACGTCTTATAATTTGATGGAGCCGGCTGCACGCACGAAAAAACATGAAGCATGCGGCGTTACCTCGCCCTGAGGCGTTCCATTTAAGGCTTGAAGTGCGAACGAGAGCACGGATCGAGCGACAAAGACGCACAATCGGCATTCGCAAATAACGTAACTTGATCAATTCAATTGTGATTTCCATTGACCTCCTTCTTCGGTTTAAATTTAAAATTATGTCTAAATAATTATAAGTTTAAATACAATAATACATAACTATAGGCCGTAAAAAAGGGTTTTTCTTTAAATGTGTAAAAGTTATGTTAATAAAAGACAATACTAGTTGAATAAAATTATTTATTGTTACCTATCCAGTTAATATTATAAATAAACTGTAATTGTAAAGATTTATTAATAGCGTAAAAAAACATTATATTTAGTAAGTTAGTAATAAACTGCCTTACTTAATAAATAAAATAAAATTCTAACCTCTAGGCGCAGCGTGTGCCGCGGCTTGCAACAACTGTGACTTGCCCAAGCCCGGATCACCGACCACGAGTACGTGCGGGTTGCTACGAGCGCTCTCGTGTTCCGTGCCACCAAACAGACCGAGTATGAGGCCGGCTTTGACTGCCTCTTGCCCAAATATTGTGGGACATAGCGAATGCACCAATAGACGAAATACGTCTTCTGTTGCATGGATCTCCTAAAATGTTAGTATACAGGTCAATGTAAACTAGTCATTCAAAAATATGTTGGCATTACATTTCAGTGAAAAATAATGTGAACGCCGTTACGCAATTGACGTCCAAACCCAATAACCTATCTCAATCCCAAAACCTAAAAAACCTAGCTCCTAATTTACATTGTGTAAAAAAAACTTGGCGATTAAAAAGAGTGGCGGAGAGTTTATTGCCAGTTCTTCTCTTCCGTTCTACGCCTTTGATTTGAGAACTGGCAGTAAATGTAAAATTAGAATCATTTAATGTCTATTTCTTTTTTTTCACGTTCATAAGTGTACATTATGTTACCTATATGAATAAATGATTTTTGATTTGATTTAAAATCCATTTTGACCATCTAAGATAGGCATCTTAATCCAAACATTAATAAAAGTTAGCTAAAAATCAATCGACGGATTGTTATAGTCATCTGCCGATACAAGCTATCCATGGTAGGTCAGATCGGTGTATATGGATAGACATTTGTATGAAAATGACAGTTCAACTGTGCCAATATCCTATCTTAAGATTTTAAATTACATCAGTTTTTAAAATAATTAAAACGCTATTTGATATGTATTAAATATAGACATGTATATTTTAATATTATCAACATTCTATCCGTCGCCAAAAATGGATTGTCTTCGTAGGGTTGGTTATTGGGATGCAGATAGGAGATAGATCGACTGTCATGGTCTGATCTCAGATTGTTTTCAATTTGAGATTGTGGATCAAGTTCGATAGACTAGTTAGCATATATTTAAATATTTCCTAATCTCAGGAACGCGTGTAACAAACAAATAAAATCTTCAGCTTTATATTGTATCGATTCTATTACGGCTGTGCACCAATTGTATTTTCTTTTAAGGCAAGCATCGTGAGGAAACCGACATGTCTCAAACCATCGATGACATCGTATGACATAGATAATCACCTACTTGTCTATGAAATAAAAATGATAGAAGAAATGGATGCAATCCAAGGGTAGCGACACTGGATTATTTCATATTATTAATGCTTCGATATCGATGAGGAGAAAGCAAAAATTACCTGAATTGCATAATAGTCTTTCAATGTAAATGATAGAGTAGGATTGCTCAAGTTCCGCTGACTGTGAATAGAGACAGCTTCCAGGTACAGCTGCAATAATCTCGCAGCACGTTTGCCATCTTCTCCCCCTTTGCTCTCACCGCGGACCTGGAATTTACGAGGACCTTCAAAGGTGAACAGAGTGGCAGAAACCGTAGCTTAACCAAACATTACAGATTATGTTATGTTTATGTTATTATTGATAACATAAATCCTTACTTCATTAGATTATACCGGTCAAATGACATGAGTATAAAAAAAGAGTGGGTGGTACTTACGTACACCAGTTAGAAGTTATACTTCTTTGGCGTATGAAAAAAAAATAACTATAATGTAGTAGTGATTAACGATAAATAACAAAATTAAGCAAAAAGATTTTATTTAAAAAAATAAATTATTAGTAAATACTATCACCGTCGTATATTTAATTGCTTTAAAAACACCAAAATAATATTTATTTATTCACACTGTTTAATTGTACTGTTACGAAACACGTGTTTTAAATATAAAAATACTAGAATATAGAACTTGAACATAGTCATCGATTTCCATCCCACCTAGACCTAACTTTACGATACCGAATTAAGGTGTGAGTGCGCGCGCGCAATTTAAAAATTCACTATCATCATATATCTCCGTCGCGCCAAAAGAAGTATAACTTCAATAAAAGAATAAAAAATAAATGATTTCTTGACATACGATTATAAAGACTAGTTAATCTAGTATAGTATAGTAGAGTGTGCTGAGGTAATGATTGCACACGAATACTGATGAGCTAGAGATGATTATGGTCAGAGCAACAATAATCGCGATGTAAAGTTGACAACCACAAAGTCAGGGCATATTATTTATTACAATTCGCGAGAATTTAATCTCATTATGAAACAATAGAACAACCACCTACATATATTGTTACACACATACAAATCCAGTATTTCACATCAGTTAAATGATAGAACTTATGGATAAGTACTCCAAAAGTTCTTTTTGCATCTCTTATCTCTCTCAATATCTAAAAATCATTTTTATAGAAAAACAATACTATCAGTGGAAACTACTATTATTAATCAGGAGAATCACAAGAAATGTACAAAAAATATAGTTTATGTAATCCTTTAATATCATTCTTAGATTTTTACCTGTACAATTCCTGTAACAGAAAGAACATCGCCAGGACAAGCTGTACCGACAAGGTCTCCCTGTAAGTCTATCTCCACACTTCTTGGTATTGTTCCAGACAGGCTCTGGAATTATAACAACAAATTAAAAATATGTTTTACTTATAATGCTGCATATAGTTGCTGTTAATGTAATATTATATTTAAACATATACAAGATAATGTTAATTTTATGAATTGTATTTAAATTGAAATCATTGCAAAGTCAATTTGTAAAAAAGAGATTACATGTGATTGTATTTCCTGTATTTTTGCTACTTGCCAGTCAGTTGTATTTGTAAATGGAGAGGATTGCAGTGGTTCAAATTTGTGGCCACTCCTGCAATTCTGGCAAAAATTTGGTGCTGAAAGGACATAAATTTATTTTAAAATACTTTTTATAGTATACTTCTGAAATAAATTTGAAATTAAATTATATTTCTAAGTACTATAAATCAAAGAATATTTCCACACCTACCATGGTCAAAAATCTTTGACAGTAACTCTTTATAGGAAATATTTTCATTTTCAGATTGTTATTGTCTAGAATATACCTTATAACTTAAGTATGAATATACTGTACCTGTAAAAACACCTTGTGGCTGCATAACAGCTTGTACTCCATGACAACTTGAACACTCAAAAGCCATAGAGGTACACATAAGGCCAACGCTACCAACTCTTATGACTGTACCTTTTATTGTAACCAATTTGCCTAAAATTAAATATGCCTAATAAATAATTACCTTAAAAATGCTGTGTTTTTTTTTTAATATTCGTAAAACTTACCAAAATAATTTACTTTTAAATTTGCTATTGGTATAACAGGTTGGTGGTTCAGTACTCTTACTTTTATCTTGGACTCACATTTTAGGCTCTGCAAATAATAAAACAATATTTTTGTAAAATAAAGAAAATAGCCTTTATTTTTTATTATAATGCATCAAATTATACTAGTAGTATAACTATACCTCGTGTAAACAAAATTCTAATAGTGGCAGTGTATACTCCGGTTTCTCAAGTAGATCCGTTTGAAATGTTGACCAGTAAGTGTTAAAGTCCTCATCAATTACTAAAGTTTGTAAATCTAATGGTACACTTCTAGTTTGATCAATTTTTTCCAAATCAAAGATAGCTTTGTTCTTACTAATATACCTTTTAAAACATTCAATTCTACTATTTGTTTCAGGGGTTGGTGACTGACCTACAAATTATAATTAGATGTTATCCATACAATATTGAAATCCATAAATAGTCTGTATTGACATATATCTATGTATATATAGTATAATAATAATCAAAATTGTAAACCAATCGATTTTAATAATCGACACATACTTTCAGTTGGAAAATAAATTTTCCATACACTTGTCTCGGAATTAATTGGTATGACAATAGGAACTTGATTAGCTGGGGCTCTAACAGAATTTGCGGCGATAGAAGTAGAAGTTTTTAATGTCGAATTGTTGAGACTTTTATTATTGGTTGTTGATATTCTTGATTTATTGTAGTTACGATTCCAACGTCCTCTCCAATTTCTTCGCATTATAACAAGACACAATTAGCTATTTGCCTATTATAATAGAAAAATTATATATTTAATTTTAAAGTTTTCATAAAAGTTATTTGTAGTTGGTACTTAGGTTTATAACCAGGGGCTACAATCTTAGTACAAAAAGTTTGGAATTGCAATGATATAAAGAAAACTTTTAAAGATGGTCATCTTTTGATATACTTCTCTAACCAGTGATATGTTTGTTTAATTTGGCCGCGTATTAAGGAAAAGTTTATTAACTTGCGCATACAGATGGCACTAAAGTACCATAATACGTCTAAATACGATTGTTCCAAGTATTAATAGTATGCATCTTCAACAGTGACCTTCTTAATTTAGTCAGGCTATAAATTGGTAGAAGTGACCATTTTTACACATTTACTTAATTTGGTAGTTTTTAATCAATGAGCAACACAAATGGCTTACTGGTTATTATACAACAATAATGAGTTTACTTTAGTTTATTTAACTTGTTGGTATAAGAAACTCAATTTTACTGAGTTTTATCATAACTTTCGATGCAGAAACTAAAAAACAAATGTTTTTATAAGTATCAACAAAAATAGTAGTAGATTTTTTTAAAGTGTATTGCAACATTGTAAAAAAAGTTAGTGTCATGGACGCCGTGCTGTGTATACTGTGCTTTTGCGTTTTTAAGTGTTTTTTGCCTTAAATTCGTGCTCTTTTCATAAATCCGTTGAGTTGAGTTCGCTCCTCCGGTTTTATAAGACTTTAAGTTATTTATTGTGAGACAGGACTCCATTTACTTCCGATATGTCGTCGGATAAAAAGTGTTGTGTACCTGGGTGTTTTGAGTCCGGTGGTATGTAAATAAACAGTGTATAGAAAGGAATTCCACTCTTATTCTGTTTCCTTTAATTAATTTAATGTTGGTGTCTTTCAGCATCGCATAAAGTGCTGCATCTATTTCCCAACCCCAACAAAGACCCGGATCGTGTCGAAGCTTGGAGAAAGGCTGTTGGCGGAAAGATACTTGAATTATCTTTCGAGCATATTTACAAGTATCGTCGTGTATGCCGTGCTCATTTCGAAGATAAATTTCACTGTCGCTACGAGAGACTGTCATTATCAATTCCAACCGTTAATATGGCAGGTATGTATTTTAATTTAATAGTTAAATACCAAAAAATTTTAGATCAAAACATCATATTGAAGCATTTATTCTATTTACTAACTAACACCGAGTCACATCTTTGAAATGACTTCAAATATTTGTTTGAATCAGATGTCACCTGGCGGAATTCCCTTACCACATCAAATATTTTTTACTTATCAAAACATGATATTATTTGATGGGTAAAGGTAAAGAAGGGTCAATACTTATATTATGATTGCAAATTAAATTGAGTACATTGTATTAGCTTTCAATATTGGCTATGAAGTGTATTGAATTATACAACACCCCACATGTTGATTATGTTAATTCATAAATACTGTTACTGATACTTAAATTATGTTGTCAGGTGAAGAAAGAATGGCTCCAACTCAAGCTATAGCTTCTGATGAATTGAATGAAAATACACCTGTAATAGAATTACCAATTGGTTGTAAGTAAACATTTATCATATAATTGACTATATTTTTTAATTCAATTCACTGGTGATAGAAATGTTGGTTATCTATCTGTTCTGTTCTCTTGTTTTAACACTAAGTTCATGTTTGTGGTGTGTGGTGACTGGTGAGTAGTTTGTATCGTAGAAAACAATTAAAAATTGTATTACATGTAAACTCATCAATGTCAATCTTGTTGCATAAATATTATATACTAGCGGATCCTCGCGTTTTTATCTCTGTGGAACCCATTCCTGTGTGAATAGCCTAATAAAATATAGCTTATATGTTAATCAGGGATAATGTATCATTCTAAATGGAATGAATTTTTGAAATCGGTCTAGAAGTTTTTGAGTTTATTCATTACATTATGATTTGTTAATTTTTTCCGATATCAACTGCCATATTCTGAGTTTCATATTATCCATAGTGCTTACCAATACTTTTAATATTGTTTTCAGATTTAAGGAATTTGAAGAAAAGAGTGAAAATGAAAGCTTATACACTTGCTGAAAGCACTGAAAGATCAAAAATAAACTTAAAAAACAAGCAACTCGTATTCTTTTTATCTACAGTGGTAGAGGACAATTACAAAGGCTTTTTTTTGGCGAAATATTAGATTTTAAAGAGTAGTGATGATGACAATTTGCAATGTTCATGTACTTTGACTAATAAATCCTGTAAACATAAATGTTTTATTTCTTCTCCAATTTCCAATAACATTTTAAATTTAGATACTGTTTAAAACAAATGCTGCCATTTTTATACGAAGCGGCATTTGTTTTAATCAGTATCTAAAAAATATAACAATTTATTAAAAACTAAAAATTTGATTTTCCCGCTTCCTCGAAAAGTAGTTCCAACTTGCGCGTAAGGAGGTCGCTGATCAAACCCGGTAGTACAAAAAATGCTTGAAGATAGCTCTCTATTTCCTATATAAGAAGTTACTCTATGTTTATAACTTTTCTATTTTGAATTCAAGCATTAAGATTCCCATTTCCCGCTTAGGGTTGTCTGATTTTTGACGTTTTAAGTATTGTCAAATTTGCTCGACTAGGCGATCTTAACTAAAACAAGCACTAGTGAAACGTGTAACGAAGCGTAAAAAAAACAGTGAAACAAAGTTTACCAATACCATTGGTATTTTAATTTACGCTACTACTACATATCTATCATCAATCATCATTAAAATGAAATTATATATCATACCGTACTCAGTATTATATAAATTGGTTCAGAAATTTAAGAGTAAAAAAATATTAAATAATTTCTCTTAAATTAATCAAATTCAAAAGCGCAGTTCACGAGGCCCTCATTACTCATAATTTAATTCTAGGTACCTAAGTACATATAGAACCAATTACGGCAAAAAACATTGAGCTTTGGGGGACTGCTGCGGTATAATAGACTCCCACAAAATATAAAAAGTGCAGGCAGACTAGCGATATTTAAATTAAGTTTAATAGAACATCTTTTGAGTGATCCCAATCTAGGGAAATGAAAGTTCATCCAAGTTCTACCACCGCAAATTCCTTTTAAGATCTTCTGGCGATCCAAAGTGTCTACCGCACACAGGCCTGATGCCTGTAATCTGTATACACAGGTACTTTTTACAGGCATCAGTCTAACTCAAAAAAGCATTTCTCAATAGAAGAAAGAATATTATGTATTTATAATAATAAATAACTGAAAGTTTTATTTTTATTTTATTCTCTATATATATGAGTTTATATTATATATGAATTTTTAGACGTAATATGGTTTATGACAATCTACAAAATAAAATTATGTTGTATCTTGTAAAAGAACAGAATAATAACTCTAATAGAATATTTAAATCATGTTTTTGGCGTAAACCATAAAAAATACTGAAATAAGTAATATATATTTATAGTTTTTGTTATTAATTTTTTATCTATAATTTTAAATATCAGTTTTAACTTTAGAACGAATTTCAAAAGTAGAATTTAAATTTTGACTATTTTGTGACGTTTATTTTTTATTATTGTGAAGAGCTCAAACGTAATTTGATATTATATCAGCTATCATTAAAGGAATATTTTATAGTTTTTAGAGAATTACTACGTATTCTTAATTTCGTATCTTATTAAGTTATTTTATCATGGCTGAAGAAGGTGGAGCTCCACCTGATACTTCAGCTCCTGAAGCTGAAAATGATGAGACGGGTAAAGACCCTGCCGAAGATAAAGATGAAGATGTCGAGAAGACAGGAGTGAAAATTGATGAAGTTGCTCGGCGTATATCAAGAAAACAGTCTATGTTTCAAGCTAGCCAAGAAGAGGCAGATGAAATCCTCGATGTTGATAGAACTGCTTTAGAAGCAATTTTAGACGTCAGCGCCCGTCTGAAAGACATTCAAAAGAAAAGCAAGATTTCAATGAGTACTTTAGCTTTAGCACATGAGTCGTACAAAGATAAACAAGTGAATAAAGTTCCATGATGTGATTCTTTACTCGTTTTATTTTTCTTACTTAAAAAGTTTGTTTTTTTTAGGCAAAGGCAAAAGAGGCTCGGAACAATAGAATGGGAGGTTTGAAGACACAACATAGGTTTTTGTTGGAAAATGCTGCAACTATTATTAATAAGTCTATTGAATATGTTTTGGTAATGACATTTTTATGATCTATGAATCAGGGTTGAAAAATATTATGGTTTAAATTTTTTTACGAATTTCAGTAATTCGGTTTACAGTAAAATATTTCCTTTTAAAATATCTAGGTAATCATTTGTATACCTTTTTACAAAGAGGTACTAAATTATTGGTTTTCTGCTACGTTTGGTTTAGAGAAGTGATGTGTATCTAATCCAACTTATTAGGGATTAAAAATTTTGCCATATACCAAGAAGCGACTAGACAGACATTTTATTTTTAGGAAGGGGTGTATGATGCTGATATTCATATTGATATACTGGACAGTGCAGTAGCTGAAGGTGGCAGAAATTGTGTAGTTTTGTGTGATGCTTGGTTGCCACCTTTAAAAATGGGTAATATATAACTTTCTTAAAAATTTCCATCCCTTACACTCAAGGCATAGTGATCGCCAAAATCAATTAAAATACCTGGGAGGTCTGTATAAAAATATACTGATTTAGTGATTGACCACACTCCACCATGCAACTCCAGATTCTGGGTCTATTCTCGGCGAAATAATTTTCGTTTCAGTAGGCACCGAATGCTCTTTTGGCCTTACAAAACATGACGAACCTTGGAGGCCAACAAATTATTAGTTTAAATTTAGGGGTTTAAATGAAGACGTTGAACATTTATCAAATTGTTTATTATTCAGAATCTGGTAGATTTATACCCAATCAAAAAGGTTTGATGGAAAGGACATACATATCTGATGGGTCTACTATCGGAACTGAAGGCATGTGTGTTGCCATGTACAGAATAAAAAATAAAGCGATTGATACTAAAAATGTTGCTGATGTAAGTAAAACTAACAATTTACGCAACCGGGACTATTTTGTTTAAGTTCAGTGCACACAGTTCACACACAAAGAGAATCATTGTCAAGTAGAAGTCGTAGTTCAATTAAAACTTCAGACAAAAGGCCATTACAGCTATAATTTTGAGTATGAACTTTTAGAAAATTATAAGTAAACATTAGTAGACCTAACAATACTAAATTGACAAAAAGACCTTGTAAAAATCACGAAAAGACAAGACGCTAATTAAGTACCTACTCGTAAATGTTAACAGTTCACCGCTTTTAAAATTGTTGACGTCGTATTTTCTTCTCCCAGAATAGAAAATATATCTTAGTATATGTATGGAACAAAACTGCATAATCAAGTGATGGAAATTCTACCGTCTTTTTCAGGACTATTACTTGGTATTCTTTGACATGAATCAAGAGTCCGAAAACGTGGTATCTGGTATCTATAGAACGATGAAACGTGTATATTTACCGGCTTTGAATGTGTGTAAAGCATGGGGTGATCTTAACCCACCTAACCCGAGAAGCTCAGAAATAATCAACACATACATCTCCAAGATAATGCTTTTTACTGATTATCTTGAAAGTAAGAAATCGTCTTCTAGTTTAACGTTTCGTTTATTTAATTAGTGTAACTTAATACAGTTGAAAAATCTATTAAAAATAAAACAAACAAGTATTAGCTAAACCAGAGATTTGAGAGTTAAATGAAATTATTATTTTTTGTTTAAAAAAAATGTTTAGCCATCATATTAAATTTCAACTATAACTCAAATTTGATACAGAAACAAAGATCGATCTTGATTGCTGTACGAAGTTTAAAATAAATTTGTCGTTGTATGAGGAAGAATTGGCAGATGCGGAGAAAATGAAATTGGCTATAACTAAAACTCATGTACTCGAAGAGATATGTTCTTTTGTAAAACAGTGGAATAAGCAAATTACAATGGTACTGTGTTACTTTGTTCATTGTTCTTTGAATTAATAGTGATATGCAGAATCGAGGCTCCCGACTCAAAAATGTTACGGATTCTGACATACAGGATTTATAGTTCCCGCTAAATCGGGTTATGAATCCCAGAAACTTCGTGTTTAACTGCTATAGGCCAAAAAGGGTCTGGGTGTCTGCAGGCTTGACATTTTAATGTCGTTTTGTTATCGAATATTTCTTATGACAATTTTTTACGACATCGCTAGTTGTCTATTCTTTCTTTCACATTGAATGAAAAATAACTATAATGCTATTGCGGACATCAGTCAAAAAGTAAAGTGATATCACTAAAGATGTTACTTCAGGAAAGAATTCAACCGTAGATTTATTACAAGAACAGTATTCGCTAGTCAGCAGCCAAAACACTATATATTGTATGAAAAATTGTTACGTAAATATAGGTTCTAGTACAAAGCCAGCAACTGCGTCGCGAGCCTTCGAACATCGGTCCATTGGCGGAGTTGGATCATTGGCGTAGACAACTTACGACCTTCACTTCAATAATCGAACATATTAAGAGCGAGCCGTGTCAAATGTACATCCATACCCTTATTAGGGCTAAATCGAAACTAATTAAGGTAAATACTTTATATATATTAATCATATATACATAGATATTTCATTAAATTAATTCGTATTTTTTTTTAGAAATGGAGATTATTAGATAATCAAGTGACAGATTTTTATAATGAGGCCTATGATAATGTAAAATACTTGTATGCTTTGGAGAAATACTGTGAGCCTTTGTATCGGTAAGTTGCATGGTAAATAAAAGACAAATTAAAAAGGAATTAAATAAAGCAATATTATACTTACCAATTTCAAGTTATTTATAACACATTTTTCCATACCTAATGAATTATATTTTTAGTTGCGATCCCCTAATAATGCAGCAGTTTATACCTGGTTTATTATACACGGTCCGCATGATATTCGCGACATCTCGATACTATAACACCACAAAACAAATATCCACTCTACTCGTCAAAGTAACGAACCAAATACTCAATATGTGCATGGACTATTTGACAAACAATGGCAAGAAGACTATATGGAACCAAGATAAACTGAATTTTATTAATAAGGCTAAGGTACGCTGATTTTTTTAGTTTGTCGTAATATATTCTTGCTATATTTTTACTCTTGAGCACTAAATATTGTCCCAATTCATAGGTTAAATAACTTTTGGACAAGTCGGAAGTAACACCATAATGCAAACGTTTTGGGCTTTTGTCTATTATAGTCTTAAAATTTTATTGATCACTTCTTTTCATTATAATAAAAAAATATAATAGGGGAAACAACACTTGTTTGACCATTTAAGTGGTTCGTTAAATGTGTGTTTTTTGTTATTGCGTTTCATTTTCCGTTTGCAAGCATCATGTCTATATCTTGTAATTTTTTTTTACCTCTATAAATATACACATGTTACCTAACGGAATAATTTGCCTTAGTATTATTATTGGGAAACGTAATTTGTTTTTAGTTATGTCTCGGACTATATAGTTTTTACCGCGAATGTTATAACGAGACTCAACAAGAAATGATGGAAGCGGCTGATGAGAGACCTTTTGATTGCTCTGAAATGTATATATTTGGAAAATTTGAAACTTTCCGAAGACGATTGTTAAAGGTGAAGAGAGGAGATTGTCTATTACGTCTAACCTACTTTCGGGTTTAATTTTTTTTTATATTTGCTTTTTTAACTCCGTTGGAATGCGGAGATTGCATAGTAGTAAATACGAGAAATTTTTTTAGTTCGTTATTTACAATGTTCTTTATTTAAAACTGAAAAGAGCGAAATGGCTAAAAAAAAAAATTTAGTCTTAAATGAATGAGATTTATTTTTTAATGATATTTCATCTTTTAGATTATAGACCTCTTCCAAACATACATTACATACTACGTCCTTAATAAGACGACGTTAGAATCTATCGAGGAATACGCAGCTAATTGTAATAAACTTTTTAAGACGATTTCAACTAAAACATATGATGCCCTGGATCATAGGTAAATTAAATGAAAATTTGTTTTTTGTAATCTTTAATTATCATTCAATTAACTATAAAAAAATAGATAATTTAATATATTCATTTTTTAACGACAGTCACGTGACACAAAAAGGGTTCAGATTAGTTGAATCGACGAAGAAGTATGCAAGTTAATAATATCTTCGTCTTCTAATCATAATAAGAATTTGCGTCTCACCATCGCAGTTTTTATAATTATAACAAATATATATGTATGTAATTTAAGAATGATAATAAATTAATACGTGGTTAACTTGACTTTGGTATTGTTGGTAAGGTACGACTGGTCGCATCTTGTCTATCGTATTTTGGCGGTTTTCTTAAATTATGAGTGAGATTTGAATTTTTAAAGCCAACGTTAAACAGAATTCAAAATTACTTATAATAACTAATAAATAATACAAAGTGGTTTTTATAATCTTGCCAATTGCTATTCCAATTGGCCATACTGAATAGAAAGAAAGCATCTAAGAACAGTGCTAAAAAAAATTCGTCAAAACATTGGAATAATACAAACTTTCAATAATAATTTCAGACGCCCTGACTTTGACAAAGATTATAAAATATATAAAGATGCAATTGCCACTCAGGAGATCCTACTTGAAAATTTTATGATCGCTGTGAGTAAAAAATTATATCCTTTTTATTAGCTTTTTAATTTTACACTTTATTTACCCTAGTCCTAGGTTCGGTTGTCATTGTTTTAGAAGGCATAGGCTTGTATAACTATCCTATTTAATTACTGTAATGATTGACAAACTCATCCTCAACTAATTCTTACTAAAACATCAGTGAGGCCATATTTTTACTATTTCGGTTATTATTTATAGAGTGTGAATAAATGTCCGACCACGGAAATAGCTTTGAATCTACTGACAAGATTTGAAAAACTAAAACTGAAATGCTTGTATTTGGAGGACCAGTATTATGATTTAATCAGTACCTATACAGGAGAAATTGAAGCAATACGAGACAGGTAAAATTCCTTATATATTGTTTAAAGTTTGTTTAAAAACAAATTGAGATATGTGACTGTTGGTACCTGTTTTATAATTATTATTATTATTATGATAATGGAACTAATTGTATTTATGATCTACATACACATTTTTATAAAGTTAATTTAATATAGGCCAACATATTTTGCATTTTTAACATAAACTGCGGTGGGTGGCACCCGGTGCGGAAGTTGGTGGTGTCACCCCATTGAAAGTAAAATGCAATACTTTTTGCGTGATAAAGGACATGGATCATTTATTACAAGATCGCTATTTAGCGATTTTTTGAATTTATTGTAAATGTTTGTCCATGTTTTGATAAAATAATAAAAAAAGCTTAAGTATTTCATATCGTATAATCACCGATTATGTGTCAATAATTTTTAAGGTATAATGAGGAGCGTGAAAATCCGGAACTCCCTAGAAACATGCCGCCCGTCGCCGGTAGAGTTATGTGGATTCGTTTCTATCATAAAAATATTAAGGCACCAATGAAAGAGTTTATTAAACACCACGAAGTTATAACACATATGGTGATTATTATATTTTGGTTATAAGTAATTACGATGAAAATATTTTTTTACAGACGAGAAAATATTCATGAATTCATGAATGAAACATTCACTTCTCCAATCCAATACGTTATTTATATATAAGAAGCATACGTAGCTCTAAGTTACTTCCCTAATAATAATAATCTTTCTAAATAGTAAAATAGTATAAAGTTTTTTTCGCAAATGTTAACACTTATGATTTTCGTTTTGATTTTATTTTGGTAACAATTTTCAGAATACCCAACGATGTATTAAGTTATACAATGTAATGACGATTGTATTCACGGAATTTGAACTCATCTACCACAAAGCATGGGCTGAAAATGTTGGTCAGGTAAATGTCAATCTATCATTAACCGTTTAATGTAAACAATACTAAAGTTTCTAACAAACATCCAATAACTTGAATATCAATATTTTTTTATAAGATGGGCCAAACCAGCCTTCGGCCTTAAAAAGCAATCTTTGGGACCTGTCACACCTATTTCGGTGGGTTCTAACGTTTCCTGCATGATATTAAAAACTAGGTCAACACTTGTTTAATGTTATTTAATTGGTGTAATACTAGGTTCGATGAGCAATGTTGGCCAAGTGGCTTCAGCGTGCGTCTCTCATACCTGAGCTCGTAGGTTCGATCCCCGGCTGTGCACCAATGGACTTTCTTTCTGTGTGCGCATTTAACGTTTGCTCGAACGGTGAAGGAAAATATCGTGAGGAAACCGACATGTTAGTTAGAACCAAAAAGTCGACGACGTGTGTCAGGCACTGGAGGCTGATCACCTACTTGCCTATTAGATTTATAAATGATCATGAAACAGATTCATAAATCTGAGACCAAGACTTAAAGAGGTTGTAGCGCCACCGATTTATTTTTCTTTTAATTCTAGGTTCGATTGGGTTTAATAGCACCCCTTCTGATTCGACACCCTGTGACTCAGAGATACGTGGTTAACTTCAGTGTGTATATACCCGAGTGTATACGAGAAGTGGAATACATGTGGCAGCTAGGATTGAGTAAGAGATTTTATTTAAGAAAAAATATGGCTTTGAATTAATAATGCTAAATATTGTATACGAGATATTTTTTTATATTTAGGCATGTTTTTAGTAGTTAGCATACTTTTATTTTAACCTTTGTTTTATGATATTTTCCTACTTGCCTAATTTATACACATAATTTTGAAATAGTTAAATTTACCGAAGCTGTCATGTTTAGAAAATGTTTGTTGTTTAAAATTATATTGTGTTTGATATTCTAAAATGTTTGATACTAATGAATTCAAATTATGACAGATTACTATGTTTGGTAGGTGTACCCGATGCAGCGCAAATTGTAGCATATTGCAAGGAGAAGATATTTAGCAGTTATGAGAGGATAAAATATTTGGTTGACAGAAATGATCAAATACGACGGTAAGAGTATTTTTGTAAACCTGTTCTAGTGAGAAACAAAAAGTATTTTTTTTATTATAGAAGACAACGAATACCTTTCTTTTTAAATTACGTACCGTTGAAATATCGGTTGGTTTTTTGAATAAAAAATCCAGTGAGTACTCCTTCGTACTGTTTCAGAATTTGTAGCATCTGGACCAAGACTTTTCAAATGATTTTAGGTACTTGTAGCAGATACTTTTCTTCATCTGTATGTTGGTTAATTTTAAAGTCCTCGTTTATGTAGGCTTATTACTTGCTATGTAATAAATATAATATAATAAAATATAGGTAATAAACCTTCTGTGTCTACTAATAAAAAATAAGAAACTCATTGGGAAACCATGGTAAACTACTATGGTTTCCCGGTACTTCAACTCCTAAAAATCTTTAGGAGCATGCCAAAGCTATATCTGCCACTACTACGAGCGCAGCTAGTTAAGCTAGAAAAGGCATTTCAACCTGGATTTTCGACTATTACCTGGACTGCCCTGGAAATTCCAGCTTATTGTGATAACATTGAATTCGTATTGGATGAAGTCGATCTTTTTGTAAAGGAGGTAACGAAAACGAGACACGTATCTAATAAGTTTTAAAATTTTTGATTGTCAAAGAAGGCCTGTTTGTTGAGTTAATGCTTTCTTACATTGAAATCTGATAAAAGGGGAAAACATCCGATTTATCGTATAAAAGTTTTTTTATTTCTCGTTAACTGGGTTAATTATAAATTTATATTCCAACTTTTCTAGTAATTTATAGCGGTCAACGCGAGACACATTTTTAAAAGACATTTATTCGCTTTAATACGACGAAGACAATATTTGTTTCTCTCTAATAAATAAACATTTTTCATTCAGGTCGTGGATATAAAGGAAGCGAGAATCGATGCAATCTTTCTATCAATAACTAAATCTTTGTTGGTATATTTGCCGGAGCAGGCTGTGGACCCTAATATATTCTATGAAGAGAATCTAGTGAGACGCGATGAAATCGGTAATTTATTTGTACATTTTTTCATAAGAATTTACGCCGTTCGTCTGGGGTTAAAATTAGTGCTTTTCTTAGAGTTTAGTATGGTTTCAAGATTTAATTGTTTATTTTTAATAATATTTTTGTTGTATTCTTAGCTAGTGACCTGCAGCAAAAGTCGTGGAATGCAGAACTCGCTGTAATCGAACTGATCAATAAGTTTCTCGAGAGTGTGCCTTCAAAGCAAATTCAGGATTTGAGAAATAACTGGTCAGTGTAAAACTATTATACACACATAATCATTTTCTATACTAATATTATAAAGAGGAAAGGTTTGATTTTTTGTTTGCTTGTATGAATTGAATAGGCTCCGAAACTACTTGGCAGATTTGAAAAATTCTTTCACTGTTGGAAAGCTACATCATTCCTGAGTGACATAGGCTATATTTCATTTTCAAAAAAATAGGCATCCTTACTAAAATTACGATAACATTAACATTTGTTTATTATTTGATACAATTCTAACAGATGGCGCTGAGTTAAAGGTAGTTTATAATATCATAAATGGAAAAGCAATTAGATATTTTTTTACCTTAAAATAAACTTTATTCTATGTAAACGAAGTCGTGGGCATCGTATTTAATACAATAAATGTCAGATGAATATTAATTCTTTGAATATTTATTTTAAAACAAAAACAATCCTGTCCTAATAGGTGCAACAATCCTAAAACGACTGCATATCTGATAAAAAAAATTACACACTAAACAATAACAAACAAAAAGAACTTGAAGAAACATACATGTAAAAAATAACTTACTACTCTAGGCACTAACTTATAATAGAACTTTTGTCAGTTCATTCAATGGACAACAAAAAGGTCCGTTAACCTATTTAAAATAATACAGCGAAACATATGTATGTGCTATTATCAAAAATGTAAGTTCTAGCTGTGGGTACAGAAGTAATGGCGGACCATGTCGCCTTCCGACGTTGTTTCTTGTCTTGTAAATAAATGTAAAGAATGACTTGATATATTTCGTTTGTGAATAAAATCTACGGATCGAATTAAATGCTATACGGATTTCTCTGTGTAATCTGTTTTATCTGATTTTCTGATGATTCTTATAACTTGGTTTTTTGTTAATGTTTTCTGATATTACAAATTCAATAATTTGTTTTACTTTTAGGTTAGATACAGAGAAGGCGCTAAAGCAAGTTACATCGGCAACGCGAGTTTTTCCTGAAGATGCAGGTTTCTAATCAAATTTTAATTTAAGCAACGTTGTCTTAACGATTGTTACTTTGAGATAATGATTATATTCCTATTACCTGTGTCGATGTTAAATTAATCTTGTTATATATGAAAATGGTAGAAACTTGGAATATCATAACAATAATCATATTTTCAAATATTTTATCAAGTCTTTTTTCTCTCGTCTCATTCCCTTCAGAAATAAATGTTATTTATATTGCAGCATTTCTGGAAATCGAGAATCCAGACCGATTTGAACCAATGAATGCTATTAATGAATGCAATGAGCTATTTGCATATTTTGCTACTAAATGCCTAGAAGCGCTTATAAAATGCACTCGACAAAGCTTAGATGTACTACGAAAGAGAGCTTCTGTATCTAGGTTAGTTTAATATACTTTGTAAACGTAACTCCGAATCTTTCCTTTAGAATTTCCTAAATGAATCTATATCATGTAAAGTAATTTACACCAACATTATGATGTAGGTAATTAACGTTCGTAGGTACGTAAATTAAATTTATAACGTTACTTTTCCATTAAAAATATTGATCTTTATAATAAAACAGATTTATTTTTTATCACTAATCTTAAAAAGGGTAAAGAAGTATCTTTTAAGTTTAGTCACGGTAAAAATTTGTATGATTTTAAAATGGTGGTAAAAAGTAGAACCTATTCAGATTTTTTTTATAAGAATATGAGGCAAACGGGCAGAAAGCTCTCCTGATAAGTGACACCGCCAATGGACACACAATGCTAGAAGACTAGTAAGTGCGTTGCCGGCCTTTAAAATGAACACCTTTATCGAACGAACTTATTATTAGAACATACAAAGTTTAACATGATAAGTTTAGGATTGCATTTATTATATTCCTTTGCAGCCAGTTTTAATAATGAAACATTAACCAAATTGTTCATGTTTTAGTTTTCTGACCATGACAACTGATCCAGAAGAACAAAAGAAATTAAAGCCGCTAATGCTAACGATGATGTACTTGCAAATACCCAGGATACTAATCAAGCCAACACTTGAAGAGATACAGTCTGCGTTCTCTCAGGTATAACTTAATAAATGACCTCACAGGTTTGTTGTTGAACTAAATGTTCGCGCAAAATTTGTTCCTGCTTAGTATGATATTTACTTGATTGACCTTAAGTAGCTATGTATATACTTAATATTATGAAATTTTGGCTATGCTACTCCATACTGAGACTGTTCTCTTTTCCGCAATTTTTCTATACATGACTCGTCAGAGTTCAAGGAATAAAAAAAATAGTCTCATTAATCCAGCCGTCTTGAAGGTTTGCGTCTCATTTGTATTACATATGCAACTATGCTTACTTATGCAATTTTATAACAGAACTCAATTTGTGGCTAAGTTTTGCTAAAACTCAAATAAAACTGTTGATGCCGCGACCCCTCGTTTGTTTGTTTTGTAAGGTTGTGTTTAAATTGCTTTTATTTTTAAGTAATATTTTAAATAATAGAAACTGTAATTTTATTTCCAGGTTGTACTCAACTGTATCATGGATATTCACCGCAATGTGTTCATGTGGGGTCAGCAAGATTTGATCAAGAAGGAGAAGATGGAAGGCGCCTCCAGTTTATCAGCTGCTAGGAGTTATAGTGGTTAGTATGGTAGTTTGATTTGTGAGGCCTGCATACATCTAGGACTTCCTAGATGTATGCAGGCCTCACAAATCTAACTACCTCTGAACAATTGCCTCTGATAAATTGAATCCTTATCCAAACTGTTCATGAAAGCAACTTCTTCTTGGTTTCCATTTAACGTTCCTTTCTGTATCTATTCTTCTTGTTTGTCTTAGAAGCACAATTAAGCTATGACAGAGAATAAAGTTTGTTGTTGATTGTAGCTGGATCGAGATCGGGTTCTACTATGACAGGAGTGAGAAACTATTTTCGAATGGTCTCAGAACATAAGGATATTGTAAGAGCAGTAATGGCGCTACAAGGGATGATGTATATGTACAAACCAGATATTCAGAAATTGCTTGTTGTTAGTATAACTACTGTCCAAAATTATATGTAGGTATATTCTATATTCTATACAATTGTATATCCACGTTATTAAAGTTTTAACGTTCTCTATAAATATAACTTTAATTTGGGCAAGTTTTTATTAATTGCTTAAAGTGATAAAATTAAGTGAAGTTATAATAACATTTTTCTATTGGAATTTTTAGAAAATAAAAACATTTTATTTCAATCTTACTCAGGGTTACAAATGTGTAGAAAAGCTAGTCTTCTGTCACAGGTATATGGGAAATTCTCTCATCTATGGGCAGAGGATAGGGTTCAGCAAGTACAAGCTTTTGTAGATTCGAATCCATTGAATGTTATTATTCGAGATATGTTGAAGAAGTATGAAGCCCAGACGGACGAAGTATTGAACCTTCCAGAGCGACATATTGTTGGATCCATTCAGATTAATTTAGGTAAGAATTAAGTTTGTTCCAATAATTACTTGTGCTGCTAAATGTAGTCCTGAAACCGCCAGCCAGAAATGAAATATTCTATGAATACGCGCTTACAAATTACATTTTATAACTTCTTCAAAGAGTTGAGACAGTCCATACGAAAGCATGTGTAGAAGTCACTATAACCAAACTCTTTACTCTACTTAGATATTCTACTTGGTCGCAATTATGCGAGATGGTAAGTTGCCCATTAAAGTAATATTTTGTTTTAGAAAGTTTAAAATTAGCACTACACGTCGAGTCTATTGAATGGAAAAGGATTCTCGGCAAACTACTCAGTCATGCCTATAAGGAGCGAGTTGATAAATTGATGACATTTATCAAAGACAAAATGAAGGTTATGAGCAAGAAAATTAAGGATTTGGATGATGTGAGAGTTGCTATGCTATGCCTCGCGTCGATTAGAGAAGAGTTTATTGGGTAGGTTAACGATTTTTTATAATTAAGATACATGTATACCGACCATATTTAATTTATGAAGCCTCGGCATACGGCCGTACACATGGGTCTCGAAGATGGCCAGAGGGGAGCAACCCTTCGTTAATTAAAAGTAGCCATGAGTTCCAATAAACGATCAACTATCCCAGGTGGATAAAATCCCACCTAAGGCCGCTTAGCTTAGCCGAACCATACTCACGGGGGTAAAAATTATGAGGAGGGGAAGGAGAAGGATGTATAGTTGTAAAGGAGAAGTGGCGAAAGAAGAAAAATAAAGTGACGGGGATGAGGTGCCTAATAAGCGGCAAAGAAGAGAGTCAGAAAAGTGGCAGCTAACACTGAGAGTGAAAAGCTTGAGAGATGATTGATGGAGGCAATCAAGTTTATTAATTAAACTACGAATTTGGTATTAACTACCTTAGTTACCTAATTTGACAAAAACATGTTGCTGTCAATGGGCGGTATAATCCTCCATCATTGACTCGCGTATTGATTACTCTATTTCAATGATATAAGATATATGTATTGTAAATGTAATTACCTATTTTATTAAGTCTCCTTGAATATATATTTTAGAATGGACATGGAACTCGACCTAATAGAAGAAAGTTACACATTATTTGGTCAGTTTAATATTGACATTCCTAAGGACGATATCGACATGGTGTATGGTTTGAGATACTCATTTCAGAATATGTTGCTAACCGTGAGTTGTTAATACACATACATAAATTTTTTTTGGTTTTAAAAGATCAAATTCTGTGGTCCAATGTCCTGATAAAAGCCAGAATCAGTAATATTTTAACTGGAATATTTATAAACTTAGCATTGAGCCGAAGAATATTATTTTGTTTGCAGTCCCAACAAGTTCAACAACGTATAGTTGATATGCAAGGTCCACTGCAGAAAGAGTTAACGGAGGGCGTGGCTACATTCTATGAAGACGTTCTTAAGTTTGACGCAGACTATGACGCCTTTGGGCCCATGACGCCCGGACTTTCCGCTAGAGAAGCCAGTGATAGGTAAATGTTAATGATGTGGAATACAACTGTTTTTTTTTATTTTAATATAGATTTTCATTTCATTTTACTGATATTTTTAGGTAAATTTTTTATCTTTGAAGTTGAAGTTGTTCCAAGTAATATTGATCATATAATTATTTCTATAGCAATACATGTTTTATTAAAACTTACTGAAATACCTTAATATTTTCAGGGTAATCATGTTCCAATCGAGATTCGACGAACTTTGGAGACGATTCGAAATGTATTCAAATGGTGAGAAATTATTTGGAATGGAAGTTAAAGATTATCCCATCCTGCATCAGAAGAAAAAAGAATTTAATCTACTTAGTAAATTGTAAGTTGTTTTTCACTAAACTCTAAGTCTTGAGTTAGGTTTTAAGTTTTTATCTTAACCATACTTGCATTATATATGGGGTGTTTTTTTCTTATTATGGCTAAGATAACATTGGGTTTCCGTTTCACACTATATCATAGTAAGGTATAAAACTATAGAAACACACAACTAATATAAACAACTTATAAAACTACAGGTTTCGGAATTTTCTATTAATGCAAAATATTTCTTTTAAGCAATCAAGTTTTTTTTAATTAAAAAGTTCCTCCCTGTTCCACATTATATTATTTTGTATGCAATTACAGATACAGTTTATATCTTGCTGTTATGAACTCAATAGATGGATATTTCGAAACACCTTGGGTGGAGATTCAGATTGAACAAATCGTTTCTCAGTTGGCCGACTTTGATATAAGGTAATAATAAAAATCTGTGGCCTTAGAATGTGATAAATGCAATGCAATGCAATTAAATTATTAAAAAATGATGTAGGCTCTATTAAAATATAAAACACTCGATATATTATGAAGTCATACTGAGCAAAAATGTACTTATCATTGTTTGATCTATGACCACAGAAATATAATATAAAAACATATATATTAATCGGTTTGTGCCATATTTATCAATACATTAAATATTTTGTTGGAAATTATAATTCAAAGATTTTTTACCATAATTATAATAGTACATTTTAATTGTATGCTTGAGTTCAAGTGAAGGAGCAAGGGGCTAATTAAAGACAAACTCTATATGTACCACAACAAAAAGTTGTTGCTAAAAATCGAACCCAGGAACTGTAACTGTTACAAAGTCCAACGCCATGTGCGTTTATTTGCTAATTCACGAAGTACTCATACTCGCCTATACATATATGCTTGTTGAATAAAATAGATGCCGTAAGTTGCCGAAGGCTATGAAAGACTGGCCTGCGTTTATTGAATTAAAGAAAAAAATTGACGATTTCAATGAAACCTGTCCGCTATTAGAGCTCATGGCTGACAAGTCTATGAAGGATCGGCACTGGAGGAGATTGGAGAAATTAATGAGTACGTTTTTATCGTATATTACTTTACTTAATAATTTTGGAAAGAATTCGGATTTCCTTTCAAATGTATGCACCAAAAATACGCCAATTTAACTCACTTTCACTTCATTTATATAACGACGTCAGTAATTTATTATACAATTTTCTCTTGTTTTAATTTCTAAATTTGTAGTTTTAGAAAGGAATTATTCTAGAAATTGTATCGTTAATGTTTGTTTGTTTTTAGATTGCGTACTAGATGTGGAGTCTGACACATTTACTTTGGCGAATGTTATGGAAGCGCCATTATTGCAAAACAAGGAGGATGTCGAAGTAATTATTTTCATTTAAAATTGAGATATTTGAGAGCACATTTTTGTATATATAAAAAACGTTCCATTTCTATATGTCAAACGTGCCGCGTATCAGGGAATTAACTATAGATGTGTTGAACCAATCACAATGATACGAAACGCATATTTATTTTCTTTTTAACTAGGATTGCCTTGACGTGATTGCTTGTTAACGCTAAGGCCGCCCGTTACCTTAATAATTTATTCTTTTTGATTGTATATGTACTATCAATGCAACAAAGTGCTAATAAATAAAAATAGCTACGAATACATACATAATAGCTATAAAAAATATAAAATATGTTGCAATAATTGCACCTAGGTTTTAGATTCTAGATTAGACACAAAATCCTTTTTCACTATCAGTCTAATCATTTTTTTATAAGAACATGGATTTTCTGTGTCTTCGAAATCGAATGGTTATAATCAAATAATTGAATTGGAATTGTTTATTTGTGAATAACTCTATGACGGTGAACATAGAATTTTTTACAAATATGAAAATATGTAGTCTCAAATGATTCACACCATTAGGACATTTGCATAAGTGCGGTAAAAGAGAAAGACATAGAGGCTAAGTTGAAACAAATAATTGCGGACTGGGCGGTCATTGATCTGTCATTCGCGCCGTTCAAGAATAGAGGAGAGTTGTTGATAAAACCCCAAGAAACGTTGGATATAATAACAATGCTAGAAGACTCTTTGATGATTCTGAATTCTTTAGCCTCAAACAGGTATTACAATTACCAATGTATTAATGTTTACCATGCAAAATAAATATATGTAATTGAAACGCAAATAATATACTTTAATATTTCGTTTGAAATTATTCGGTAGATAACCATTTCGAGATATGTATATATAAGTTCTGGGATTTCATGAATTAAGCCACTCTTATTCAAGAACAATATTCTTTCTATACCCGAAACTAATCTGTTAAAAAGAAAACATTAATCAAGTTATTATAATGAAATTGTTACTGTAGGTACAATGCACCCTTTAAAAAAGATATTTTGCTCTGGATCAACAAATTAGTTGGAACAACAGAGATTTTGGAGAAGTGGCTTCAAGTGCAAAACTTGTGGATGTACTTAGAAGCTGTATTCGTTGGCGGTGATATCGCTAAGCAATTGCCTGCTGAAGCCAAGAGATTTGGAGTTAGTTTAAGATGTGCCAATTTACTTTTCACATTGTCGTTTATGTAGGAAAATATTTAACAGCAAAATACTTTAACAAGAACACGTTTATCACATCTTTATTACTAGAACTAAACAAAAATTGTTTCAGATCTTTAAAATTCTTTTTTCAAAATTTGGTTGTATACGTGCGATAATTTCTTTTTAATACAGTTGCTCAAAAAGTGGCATATTGCAGGGAGGTATAGCGTTCGGAAAGTGGGCTATTACACACTCGTGCTTTTTCTTTGCCATTCCCGCACTCGTGCGTTTTCTTTGCCAACTGTCAAAACAATGTGTATTAAAAAGAAAAAAACCAACCACGAAGGTTTTATTAAAAAGATTCATAGAAGTTTTTATGATATATGATTTCTAAATATTATAATAATTGGATTCAATAAGTTCGATTAGGTTTCTTTTCATTTCATATCTATTAAAAAAATATTAAAAAGAATTTTATAATATATGCAAATACGTATTTTTAAAAAGTTTACTAATAATTGGATTCAATAAGTTAGGTTAGGTTTATTATATTTCATATCAATAAAAAAAATATTAAAAAGAAAAAACTAACCATGAAGTTTTTACTAAAAAAAATCACAGAAGTTTTTATGATTCATGCAAATATTTTAAAAAGAAGCTACTATTTGTTTAAATATCAGATTTAATGATTGGACTCAATGAGTTAGATTTGGTTTTCTTTCAATAAAAATAGTCTACTGAAGAATTGGCTGTATGGGCCAAGTTCCCTTTGCCTACCCAGAATGGGTGAAGAAAAGAAAAAACAAGCTTTGCTCATATTCTTTGCGGTTGGCGCCATTTTCCAAAAATGTTCTTTCGAGTTGAGTTATTTGTTGCACAAAATGAGTAATTTCGACGATATTTTATTTGAATGAATACCACCCGAACGCAGTATAATTGCACAAAATGCTTCGGAGAAGAATTTACCGGAAACATATAAGTCGCTACATATATACGTGCAACGAATTTATTCCGTAGAGAGAATAGAAAAAAAGCAAATAGTTTAATTAAATTGCTTTATTTTTTCGCAACTGTATTAAAAATAGTCGTTCAGTACACGTGCGGTACCGTCATTGCAACTTGTCCCGACTGTCAACCCTCACCTTCGGCTGCGCCTCGGCTCGGGTAGACATTCGTCGGAACTCGTTGCAATGACAGGCTTTCCGCACTTGTAATGAAATATACTATTTAATCAAAATATTTGCAATGATAACTCCGGTCGTTTCAGACAATTGACAAAACCTACGTAAAAATTATGTACCGTGCTCGTGATATTATCAATTGCGTGGAGACGTGCGTAGCAGATGATACGCTGAAGCAGTTATTACCACATTTATTCGAGCAGTTGGAGGCTTGTCAGAAGTCCCTCACTGGATATTTGGAAACAAAGAGATTGATATTCCCAAGGTTCTTCTTTGTTTCGGATCCAGTGCTTCTAGAGATTCTGGGTCAAGCCTCAGATCCACACTCTATACAGGTACGTACGTCGATTTTTCTCCATAAGCTCAACGTTCTACTGTTTTATTAGATTTCCTTTATATTCTCCTTCGTCTGATCGTCCTAATGAGTTAAGATTGCGAGAATCTCCTTCACAGAAAAAAATGTAGTACGATTAATAGATTTTTATTAAGCAATAAGTAATGATTTGTTTGTTTTAGCCACACTTATTAAGTATATTTGATGCTATGTACATGGTTGATTTCGATGACAAAGACAGAATTGTGGGAATGAATTCGGACAATGGCGAAAATATTCCATTGGATCGACCAGTCTCTTGTATTGGTGGTGTCGAGGTAAATTTACTCAAATGTCTTTCATTTTTAATCATTTTCATATTGATCACACAAAAACACGTTTACCGAACAGTTGAAGGTTCGGAAAAAGTGTCATACTTAGATACATTTCTGTTTCAATAAGATTCTTTTTAAGCTTTGTTTTTTTTCGATGTTAGTTGTGGCATTGTATAAGTCTACATTTTAATTAAAAATTAATTATGCACTTTTTGCACTTCGTATTTATTCTTTATTTTACTTACGAGAGACAGAGAGAAGAGATCGCACATTGCCTTCTTCATAATTTATGTATTCTATTTACTATTGAAATAATAAATTTTGAAAAAAATATATAGAAAATAGGTGATTTAATATCATGTTAGTTTCTTTAGGTATCGATAAGAAATTAATTGAACAAACATTTGTGTGATTCTTGACATTATAGATCTGGCTAAATACTTTACTGGATACGATGAAAGATACAGTGAGAAACATTATCGCGAACATCGCTCAAGCGATGGCCGGAGACCCAGAGTTTGAATTTTTATCTGGATTTTGGCACTTCCCTGGACAAGTATGTTCTTAATAGTAAAAAACCTGACACACACGTTAAATGCGCACATAGAAAGTGTTAATTTCATAACAAATATTTTCGAGTTTCTCTGTCTACATTTTCGTAATGTGTATCTCTTAAAAAATACTTACTTAAATTTTAAAATTTTTATTTATAATTGATCTTGTAACTATAAAAATATTAACGTTATTTTTTCGTATATAGGCTGGTTTATTAGGAATGCAAATTTTATGGACGAGCGACGCTGAGTATGCATTGAAAAAGGCTAAAGCGGACAGATTTATAATGAGATTAACCAATCAGAAGAACTTGGATTTGTTGAACGGCCTCATTGATCAAACTGTCACAGACTTGGTTCCTTTGGATAGAACCAGAGTGGAGACTATGATTACTATACACGTTCATCAAAGGTATATTCAGTAAAAGTGCCTTACATAATTGATAACCTATGCATTATGAATTATTAATAATAATCTAATAAGTAGGAATTCTAGGGTTGAATTCACGGCGAAACACTTTTTTATAAATGATAAATGAAATTGATTCGAAAATGTATCACATACTCCATGGATTCATAGGGCAAATAAAAACATGGTTTTAACTATTTAAACTCCGATTACCTTTGAGCTTCATCATCAGAGTAGCCCAGTTATGGTATTTCAAATGTTGGGTTAATATATGCGTGTCATATTTTGCGCGAGCTAATAAAATTACTACCTTTCTTTTTAAGAGCTATTTTAAAGAATTCTTGTAAGAAACATCTGGACTACATCAGATTTAGCTTAAAAAATCGCATCATATTCGGTCCATTATTTTAAGAGATGGTGCCACAGACGAGTCAAACTAATTTTTATTTGTTCGTAGGGATATTTTCGATGACTTGGTAAGAATGAGAATAAAGACGCCAACAGATTTCGAGTGGCAGAAACAAGCACGATTCTACTACTTTGAAGACAGCGATGATTGTATTGTTTCTATTACTGATGTGGACTTCTTGTATCAGGTATTAAGAGTAATTTTCCTAGTATTACAAGTTATGATTAGCTAACACCTAGGTTTTACATATTTGTGTCCGTGGTCGATTACCTGACTAATCCATAAGCAGTCTTTATATTTATTACAAAACTATTATTCAGTATTCGTAAGTAGTGTGCGAAAAATTTTACAAGTATTTTTTTTTTTAATTACTAAAAAAGAGAATTAAAATCTAAATCTAAGTTGTGGTATCCAACAATTGAACGTTAATTCACCAAAAGCCTTCCAAGATATTATTAGTTTATTGTTTGAGGACTTAAAGTAAAAGAGACTAAAAGGTAAAGTATGAAAAGTATGCAGCGTACTAAGTTTTTTTATACATCGGGACTGTTCTTGGCCTTTCGACCAAGCGATCGAAGCAGCAGGGTAGTGTGAAATCTCCCTTTACCTAAAATCCCTTTTTACTCTATTTACTTAAGGGCGTAGAAGAAGGGCGTATTCCGCCAGTCCCAGGCGACGACTAGGTACCTACTCCGGAAATATGGTCATCATATTTATGTCGGAGCCCGCTGGCCGACGGGACCCGCGTATCTCACTGATATATTTGAATTCTGTGCCAATAAGTTAGTTTCGACATGGCAAAGAATGAAAAGTGAAATATTTATTGTTATTTTTTTATACATTTATTTGTGTCCTAGTTTACAATAATTCTTTTATTTGCAGAATGAATACTTAGGTATAACGGAGCGTCTTGTAATCACGCCATTAACTGATCGATGTTATATAACGCTATCTCAAGCAATTGGTATGAGTATGGGCGGGGCTCCAGCAGGTCCCGCTGGTACAGGCAAAACTGAGACTACTAAAGATATGGCTAGAACTCTCGGGAAATTGGTCATTGTGTTCAATTGCTCTGATCAGATGGACTTTAGAGGTTATTATGCTCTTTTTATATTCCCTTCTGTTTTTATAGTATTATTATTAGCCTATTCTGTGCTCCGCATGTACGAATGCTCGCTTACGAAGATGGAAACCATCGTGAGGAAACCAGCATGTCTCAAAACCAAACTTCTGATATGTGTCAGATAACGCTGAGCGCCTCACTTGCCTGTACAATAAAAATTTATTTATTCCAATACATTTTTCTATCTTAACAGTTACTAATTATTCGATAGAATTCCAAAATAATTCCCATACCTACATAAAAACATTAAAAAGTTAAACTTATATTCCTTAATCTTATAACTAACCATATATAAAATAATCGAAGAGTACATGCTATCTGAGATCATCCCAAGAGATATTACTAAATTATATTTTATTGTAATTTACACTTATTTTTTTGTCTTTCCATGTCTATTTGTGTGTTGCTAAGACCGAGAAATTATTAAACAGTCATATGACCGGATCATCTATTATATATTTTGCGCTTAAAAAATAGAGTTCAAAATTAAATAAAATCAAAACCGAGATACATATACAACCAGAGATATAATTCCGCTATAATTTTTGATAAAACTGTGTAACTTGTCTGCAAGAACTTTGCAGACAAGTACTTGTTTGCACAACATATTTTAAGATATTTATGAACATTTAAAAAATTATTTAATTAAAATAGTTCAGTAAAATGTCATTGTCATAAAGGTCTGGGCCGTATTTACAAAGGATTGGCCCAATCTGGTACATGGGGCTGCTTTGACGAGTTCAATCGAATTGAACTTCCCGTCCTCTCAGTGGCAGCGCAACAGATTTACATCTGTCTTACTGCTAGACGTGAGAAGAGAGAGTTCTTCATTTTCAGGTATATCTGACATAAATAAAGTAAAATTCTTTTATTTTACTTTAAAATTTCATAGAACAGGGGGCAAACGGGCAGGAGGCTCACCTCATGTTATGTGATACCGCCGCTCATGGACACTATCAATGCCAGAGGGCTCGCGAGTGCGTTGTCGGCCTTATCATTTTTTTAGTAATAATTTCAAATTGAAATTAATTTATTAAGATGTGTTTTACCTGTTCTTAACTCGTATACTTTATTGAAGAAACCTTGATACTCAAAAAAAAGAAGACTCAGTCTCTTTTGTTAGTTAAACCGTTGTTATAGTCTATATAATATATATTCGGACACATAAATTTTAATGTTTTTTTACCATTAATCTAAATCAATTTTATTTAAAATTAATTAAGGTTGTTTAAGAATATTCAACATTCGTACATTTTAATCTTGAGTTACCGAAATAGCAATTTTAATTAAAGTATGACTTTATAATATTTGTTTATTGCGAATTATATTGTAGTGATGGGGATGTAGTGAGTCTAAATCCAGAGTTTGCTTTCATCATTACGATGAACCCGGGATACGCTGGAAGACAAGAATTGCCAGAGAATTTGAAGATTCAGTTCCGTTCAGTCGCAATGATGGTGCCTGATAGACAGATTATTATCAGAGTGAAGTTAGCCAGTTGTGGTTTCAAGGAAAACATTTTGCTGGGTAATATAGAGTCAGTAAAACTTCAGGTTGTAAATTTGCTAAACAAAAATATAATTAGACGTAAATAATTTTTTAATTATTCTAAAAACCTAAAAATGAATTTAAATAAAATGGTATTTTTTAAATAAAACAATTCATAAACATAAATACAAATTATAAAACTGTAATATCATCTATATTCATGACTAGTAATTCAATAATTTAAGTGTTTTATTTTTAATTGTAGCTCGTAAATTCTTCACGCTGTACAAACTTTGTGAAGAGCAACTGTCAAAACAGGTGCATTATGACTTTGGATTAAGAAATATTTTGTCTGTGCTAAGAACTATGGGGTCACAGAAACGAGCGAATCCAGAGAGCACTGAAGAAAATATAATGATGAGAGTATTGAAGTAAGTTGATATTATTTGAATTAAAAAAAAATATATATATATTTTTTTAAAATATTTGATTGCATTTTCAATTTTCCAGAGAAATGAATGTCTCGAAATTGGTAGATGAAGACGAGCCATTATTCGTATCATTGATAGAAGATCTTTTCCCAGGAATCAAACTTAGTCAGACTGTACATAAGTAAGTAATATTACTGTATTATTAATAAATTTTCTACTTAATTTCCTACACGAGCTTCTTAATCATTTGCTGATAGAATCTTATCATTCAAAATGCTTCTAACGACATCTACAATCCATCCTTACGAATCACAAACCGGCCACAAACGCGCGATGATCCCTCGTTAGCATCTCCCATTATGCACATGTTGAATTAAATAAATCTAACCTAAAGAGCGTATCTAATACAAAAAAGTAAAATTATTTAAGTAAATCCATTGCAATTTTTTAGATTTGGGGAAAAGGAAAAGACCTATGTCGCGGTTCCCAACTCTGCCATAGCAAACTTAATATTATAAATTAACACAATATGTATTAAGGTGTACATACATCAAATGTTTATTTCTTTTACAGAGAGATGCAACGTGCAATAATTTTAGTGACAGATCGGACGGGTCTGGTAAATCACCCAGATTGGAATTTAAAGATTATTCAATTGTATGAAACGTCCCTAGTACGACACGGATTGATGACTATGGGACCAACTGGGTCAGGAAAGACTACATGTATTCACACGCTTATGGCTGCATTGACCGAAGTTGGCAAACCTCATAAAGAAATGAGAATGAATCCAAAGGTAAACTAGAAAGTATATTATAGTATAAGTAATCTTCACTTTACGCCCTGAAATATGTGTTAGAATGCACAATACACCTATCGCATCGGTGTCAATTAATTATTACAATAATCACCAAACGCTGGAGTCAGTCACCGTGTCTCGGAAAAGAGTCTGTATAGTCATAAGTTGATTGAATATGTTTACAATTGTTTTTTATTACGTTTTAATAACTTATTATATAACATAACAATTATGATGTTCAGAATTTCCGACTTGACTTAGGAACCATTACTAGTTATTTACACACAAGTGTTTATTGAAGTTACGTACCTCGTAGCTGTGTCTAATATAACATAAATTTTAAGGCCATAACCGCACCGCAAATGTTTGGTCGTTTGGATGTAGCCACTAATGATTGGACTGATGGCATTTTTTCTACTTTGTGGCGAAGGGCATTAAAAGTAAAAAAATCGGATACTACATGGATTGTTTTAGGTAATATCCTTGACAGTTCTTTGCTAGTAAGTTATCTCTGAAGTATGCGAATTTAACAAGGACTCATGTACTTATTTAGACTTATTAAGTACCTTCAGAAATAATTGAAATATAATTGTATAGTCGCAATTACAATTAAGGCAAAATTTAATAATTTAGTTTCTGTATCTAGTCTTAGTTTCGTCACATATCATTGATTAAAATTAATCTCAGATGGTCCGGTGGACGCTGTATGGATAGAAAATCTTAACTCTGTACTCGACGACAATAAAACGCTGACTTTAGCGAATGGAGACAGAATTACAATGGCCCAAAATAGTAAACTGGTGTTTGAGCCAGATAATGTGGATAACGCATCACCCGCTACTGTCAGCAGAATGGGAATGGTTTTCCTCTCATCATCTGTTCTTAAATGGCAACCAATACTTGAGGTTTGAATTGTCTAGACAAAATATGACTTGTCACAAAATGTTTCCTTACTGTTTACGCACAGGCCAACAATTAAGTAGGTTTCAATATAACCTATAAATCTTCTCGCTCGGAAATCTTTTCGCTACTCAACATCAAAATTGTACAATGCAACAAATTTATTAACGGTTATAAAACCAAACTTAACCAAACAAAACAGTAATATGCAGACTTTTTTGAAAACAAATATCAATTATTAAAGGCGAGCCCTCTGGCATTGAGCGTGTCCATGGGCGGCGGTATCACCTAACATCAGGTGAGCCTCCAGCCCGTTTGCCCCCTGTTCTATAAAAAAAAACACACCACATCATATATAACGCAAACTTACATATACATAACCCAACAATTACAGTTTCTCGTCCATCGATTCATTTTTAACCACATTCTTAAATTTCACTAACAATTCATAACATTATACATTAAGTAACAATCATAAACAAGATTTTATCAACCTTTCCTATGCTGAAACAAAAGTATTCTTATTGTGCACAAAATAGTTTAATTATAAGTGTTATGTAGAAATTATGTCGTTAAAGTGACGAAAGGAGACTGGGGAGCTGCCCAAGACACAGGGAATCTTAGCGTGGGGTCTAGTGTATTTTCTTATTACCGAAACATCCTTTTTTATGTATACTAAATGTTTTCCTTTCTTTCTTAATTATATTGTATGTGTTTGATAGTATATCTAATCTAGGTGCTAGCTCATGTATATGTTATATTTTATTCTTAAACTTCTTTTCTCTCTTTTTTCTTTTAGTTGGACGATGCCAGTTATCAGTATCAATAAAATTATTTGACTTATAATTGGAAATTTTTCAGGGTTGGCTTAAAAAACGATCACCGAAAGAAAGTGATGCCTTCCGCACAGCGTTCAATAAAGTTTACGATGATGTTCATTTGTTTGTTCAACAAAAATTGCCTGCGAAAATGAAGTTACTAGAAGCTATTTATGTCAGGCAAGTATATATTCTAGTTGATAAAAGGCCCTGGGGCTAGCGCTGGGCAGGCTACTTCTAATAAATTTGCTATATTTGTTTTTTTACGCCGGATTTTTCTTTGCCGATGTGCAGGGATGCCAACAGGCTCGAATTTAATGACGTGGAATAAGCCATGATAATCTTATGTTCCAAAATAAACGTGTTTTTTATTATTTTTATTCGATCTGTGATTCAACGTTCTTTCAAAACCACTTAAAATTAATATTGTATTTCAGGCAATGCATAGATGTGTTGATTGGTCTACTGCAGATAGAAATACCAGGTGGAAGTGAGTATAGATTGTTTTGGATTTACATTACAGATGATTTATCATATGCTCTACATCAGAAATATAGTTTAATTTTTAATGACATTTATATTTTATACGTTTAAAGTATTGAAAGGAAAATTGATGCCATTTGAAGAAGTTAGTTCCAATAGCTTAGAGCATCCGATTAATATTTAGATAACATAAACTTTATTTTTGCGATAGTTATAATAGTCTATATTAAAATATTTGTAGACGAGCCAATTTTTACTTCCATACTGAGTGTTGCTATAATCGAATTTAATTTAGCGCCCCTAGAGCTGGTTTTTAATGTTATTGGTCGGACTTTACCTCCTCTCAGTAATAATATTGCATACAACTAGTGAATTCAGTAGCTTTACTAGGTGTTTGTCAAGTAAAATCTTACGTTACTATGTTTACGGGAAAATCTGAAAAAAAATAATACAAATATTTGTCATAGCCGTCAGAGTTTAACACTGGTTCAGCTAATTGTTAAGCAACTCAAATCCCATTACTTTCTATTTGGTTGGTAGAAAGAGAATTCGTATAACTTAATAAACGACTAATTTAAGATACGCAATATTCCCTTCTGGGAGCGAGAGATCAATGTTTACTTTTATTAGAATTACACACTGATCGTCACCTGGAAAGGCTGTTTGTATTTGCAATGATGTGGTCCTTGGGAGCTGTTCTCGAGTTAGATGCTAGAACTCGTATGGCTGAGTATATGACAAAGTTGCCCGTGAAGATAGACTGGCCAGGCGCCAAATCTAAGGAGTGGATCATGCCTTTTGAGTATATGGTTAATGAGACTGGAGTCTGGCAACATTGGTATCTATTAATTTTCGTTCATACGATTTATTTATATATTTATATAATATTCAATAATACACAGAGCTAGTTTATGTATAAATTTCTGAAGTTTGGCCCAAATTTTACTTTGCATTATTTTTTTTATTGTTATAAGAGAATTTCCGTAGTTAATATCTAATAATTAACCAATATATATCTTATTCGTGTAGATAACTTAACATTTATACACAATAAATTAATGGTTCTAAATTGACATGTTATGCCAGTTCCCAAAGGTAGAACGGACGAGAATTAGCAATAAATTCTCGTATAGATATAGATAGATAGATAATTTTCATATTTGGTTTATGATTTTTTCTTATTTTAGGTCGGAAAGTGTTGAAGACTACATATATCCGTCGGATAGTGTGCCAGAATATGCATCGATCTTAGTGCCGAATGTTGATAATGTTTGCATTTCATTCTTAATAGAAACTATTGCTAAACAAAATAAGGCTGTGTTACTAATTGGGGAACAGGGTACAGCAAAAACTGTGATGCTTAAAAGCTATATGGCGAAGTATGATAATGAGGTCAAACTCTTCAAGATGATTAATTTTTCTTCTGCTACGACTCCTAATATGTTTCAGGTAATTTATTTTACATTTGTATTCCAATTTTATACCGACACGTTTAGCATGCATACGATTGTAATCTAATATTTTAACTAATCCTTCTATAGTTAAAGCTTCTATTGTTTTTGATGGACTACTCAATAATTAGTACAACTTATGAATGGATAAAAATGTGAATTTATTATAGGTATTATTTACATATTTGGTGTTCCTTATTATGAGTCTATTTGTGTTTGAGTGAAATTTTGCCATATTAATGCACTTTTGCCGTGAAGTTGCTTTTTCCAATATTCCGCTGCAATAAAATATTAGGCGTGCTTATGTTCATTTCAACTGTGTATTAAAACTTTAATTTCTTTTGTACTAATGATTTTTATTGTATGTGTGTGTATTTTTGATGCTATCGTGTAAATTTTACTTGTTGAACGCCACGTTCGCATAATGGTAACTAATCCGCCATTACACTGAAAACTGTAAACTTGAATATGTGTGAAAGCCTAAAAACTTATTGGTTTTTTTAAATTAATGTCTCATATTTTACAGCGAATCGTAGAGTCGTATGTAGAGAAAAGGGTGGGTATGACATATGGACCACCGGGTGGACGAGCCATGACTGTATTTGTTGACGATATTAATATGCCAGTGGTCAACGAATGGGGAGATCAGGTATTTCTTTGAAGCTAGTATGTTTACATATATAAATTGCCTGCTCTGTGTAATCCTTGGTTTATAATTAAATAATCAAATCAAGAGGCCTACTAAAGAAGCCTACTAGAGGAGGAGTACTACTAAAAAAACCAAATGTTAAATCTTAGACTTATAAAATTTGATTGTTTTAGTCTGTCATTGTACATATTAATTGAACTAATTTATCAAATCTGTTTCGTACACTTGTTACAGAGATGCCAAAGTTATTTGTGATAAGTTTATTACTTCTCTGTTATCTTCTCTATTTTCTCCTATACAATCATTAGGTTTAGGCATGACCACGACGCGTCGTAACTTTTCTGACTGAAATTTCATTGTATACATAATTTAATTGTTTTGGTCAGTGCCAGTCTCTGTGTTAATTGTACTGTATTTCTTACTCTTGTAAATCAATAATTCAGTTCACTCAAATATATTCACCGATGAATTTATTTAGAAATTTAGTATAAGTACTTCTAGGACAAGTTTTCTACGTTATAATGATGTAAATAATCAATTAAAGATGTAATAAACCTCTGAGGACAGTTTTTTACCGTAAAACATACCAAAATAATAGGAATTTATAAAATACTTTTAGGTCACCAATGAAATAGTACGGCAGATGATGGAATGCCGTGGTTTTTACTCATTAGATAAACCTGGAGATTTCTTTATTATCGCTGATATTCAAATGTTTGGTGCAATGATTCACCCTGGTACGTTTTCAAATCAATTCGTAATAGGTTACCGGTAGAGTTACGTATAATTTTATGGATATAGCATTCTAATGTTTCTATAGTTAAGTTTTTTTTTGACGTTCATAAGTGTACATTATGTTACCTATATGAATAAATAAATTTTGACTTTTGACTTTCAACTACGCTGTGCAACTTCGTAGAAATAATTCATATTCTAGTTGGAGGATAACCTACCAAAATCGGTTGAGCGGAAGTGTTTATTGTAGGGTGTAGATAACCTTTCCAACAATCTTCAAAATATAACTTAATATAGCATTCGTTGCTTTGGTAAATTTTATATCTAGGCGATCCCCCTTGTGTCTAACACATGTCGTTGATTTTTAGTTTTGAGACATGCTTTTCACTTGCGCATAACGATGTTTTTCCTCACAATTCGAGCGAGTGATAAATGCGTACATGAGACAGAAAGACCATTAGTGTGCGGCCAGGGATTGATACGAACTCAGGGTTGAATATAATATGTAGTGGGTATATAATTAATACTTTTCACAGGTGGTGGACGAAACGATATTCCACCGAGACTTAAAAGACAATTCAATATTTTCAACTGCACTTTACCCAGTAATGTCTCAATGGATAAGATTTTTGGTAATTCAATCTTCTATACAAAACTCATACAATTTCTTATTATATAATCCTAAGAATAAACCAGTGGCGCTACAAAAACTTTTTTCGGTCTGGGCCTCATATTGATGTATCTGTGTCATAATCATTTGTTTATCTAATAGGCAAGTAGGTTATCAGCCTCCTGTGCCTGAAGAAACATCGACTTTTTGGGTCTAAGGTATACCGGTTTACTCACGATATTTTCCATCACTGTTCAAGCAAATGTTAAATGCACACATAGTAAGAAAGTCCATAGGTGCACAGCCGGGGTTTTAACGTACAACCTCAGGAATAGTCGCATACTGAAACCACTAGGCCAACACTTCTTATTTGATAGTATATTTAACATTTCAGAGACCATTAGCGCCGGCTACTTCTGTAAGAGTAGATTTGATAAGAAAATCGTTGATTTTATGCCTAGACTGGTACCGGTCACGCGGCTTATATGGCAACAGACAAAGGTAAAGTTTTTTGAAATTACTTGAATTTTGAATTCTAGGGAGACAAATATTTATTCAAGTGTCATATAAGATATATTTAATAAAAATGAGTGTGTGTTTACTTATATTTTTTTCATATATTTTCATTTATTTAATAGGATTTATTTTCAGGTAAAAATGTTGCCGACGCCTGCAAAGTTTCACTATGTCTTCAACCTTCGAGATTTATCTCGGATCTGGGAGGGCATTCTATTTATTAAGAAGGAGGAACTGCCCAGCATAAAAATTGCTCTAAAGTTGTGGTTCCATGAATGTACTAGAGTTATTTCAGATAGGTGAACATTTAATAATTTATAGTAATTGATTATAATTTTATAAGTATTTTCTTATTCCGATATTTTTCTGTCATACAGTACAGTAGAACCTCTATGTTGTATTCTATTCTATTCTATTCCATTCCATTCCATTCCATTCCATTCCATTCCATTCCATTCCATTCCTTTTGAATAACATTAGTTTCTTCTAAGTCTAATTTGTTTATATTGTTCAAGGTTTACAACATTTGACGACAAGGATTGGTTCGTCGCTATGTTCTGGAGGACAGCGGCACAAGAGTTACCGGACATGGTAAGCGAATTTCCCGATGGAGAAACATTCTTCGTGAACTTCCTACGGGAAGCGATTGATCCAACAGGGGATGAAGATGAAGACTTCAGTACTGATGCGCCTAAGATATACGAGGAATTACCTACGTTAGTATGAATTGAGGACACACTGTTTAAAACAAGTTATTATACTTAGTATTGTCTTGTATTAACGTAACTTTTACACATTTAAAGAAAACACTTTTTTAACTGATTAAAGTTATGTATTATTGTAAACTTATAATTATTTAAACACAAATTTTTACAGCGTGCGTGGTCACGGTGACTGAAGACAAACCTGGACCTGTAGAAAAAATTTAGGGTTTCTGCAGAAATTGCTCACTTTGTCCTTCATTTTCGCGGATTGTTTGTGTTAAAGTTGCTTTTCAGCAACAATAATACATAACTTTAATCCGTTAAAAAAGTTTTTTCTTTAAGTTATTATACTACTGCTATTTGAAACTGATAAGATCTCCCTCCTCTAACCTAACCTCCACACAGGTAAATAAGGTAGAGTAGCGACAAAAGGGGTTTTAAATAAAACCCCTTTTGTCGCTACTCTTCTCTTCGAAGACACTCTCTTGATAAAGCTTCAGCTAGCTTGGAACACTGGGCGTCGACTTATCGAATGACGTTAGGTTACGCGATCTTTTACGCCGGTCATAAGGTCGATTTCAGTTCGTTAAATGAAATTTATTTGACGACGTCTGTATCGTTATAATCGTGTAAATTAATACGCGTGAAGTGTTCCGGCTATTTTCTTATTAGTTTTTAATGGACTCTATAAAAACCGTTGACCACAGCTGGATTTCATACTTTGTAAATATTTTTAGGTGGGACTTTGTCTTGTTTAAGCTTGGTCAGTTCCAAGAGCAGTTCAATGATCAAATTCGTGGAGCCCATTTGGACTTGGTATTCTTCCACGACGCAATGGTTCATCTCTTTATTATATCCAGGATTATTAATACTCCAAGGTAACTATTATCAACCGTGCACTGCTAAGTTTCCCAAATCTAAAGAAAATAAAAAATTAGGTTGCCATATTTTCCATAGACAATAAATAAAAAATGGTAAATCGGCCATCTATGTATGATAGAAGTTCTAACATAGTTGCGGTAATAAATATTTTGAATATATATTATTTATATTTATATAAATTTTAATAAATACTTTGTTTCAGAGGAAATGCTTTGCTTGTGGGTGTGGGTGGTTCTGGTAAACAAAGCTTGACAAAATTAGCTTCATATATAGCCAACTTCTCATTTTACCAAATTACTTTAACAAGGTAAGAATATACAACATAGATTTTAAGTAAATTGTTTATTAAAATAAACAAATCTCAGAGACTACTGTCAGTTTTCCTTTCTTTAACATAGGACTACTAATAGCCTACCAATCATGATCGGGTAGAACTGTAGCCGACACGCTAAACAGCAGTTGAGCGTCTATTCTCCCCTTTCCTAAAAAGGGAAGATTTTCACCAGACCCAGTTTAAGTAACTTCATTTACTGAAGCTGGGGCTGGTAGCCATGGTGTCTCCCACCGGCCTGGCAATGACTACATGGGAAATATCCAATCATATTTATGGATGAGTCGCACGCCGGTCGGCGGGATCCGCGTCACCTCTTGTGCTTGTGGCTTAGCAACTGTCAGTTTAAACAAGTATCAAAAACCAATTAGGTAGTTCAAACCGAAATTTGAGTTCTTACTTAGTTCATCTTAGCCTTAACCCTGCCAGTCTTTCTAATATTAATGCCTGGGTTTTGTTCCAAATCCAATCATAATTGCAAGTCTTAGCAGAAAAGAATGGATATCAAAGTCACAATCTCTAATCATAACATGGAAATTCGAAGTGCGATGAACTATTTGTTTTTCCAGATCCTACAATGTTAACAACTTTTGTGATGATATTAAAGTCCTGTATAGAATTGCTGGTTTACAAGGGCAGGGTATAACATTTATATTCACGGATAATGATATTAAAGATGAGCAGTTCCTTGAGTTTTTGAACAATATCCTAAGTTCAGGAGAAATTGCGAATCTTTTCGCCAAAGATGAATTGGGTGAGAGTTTTTAATATATTAGGCGTAAAAGAAGCAGTGTAGCAAGGGTACCTTATTGGGTCGTTCTTCTATACCACGACTTATATTTAGATTCCACATTTGACATTAGCTACTGTCATTTTGTAAAATAATGATATGTTCCACATAATATAGTAGTGTAGTGTGTACCTACACAATAATTTATAAACAATCGCGATTTATGTTTATGTAATCATAATATTGGTGTGCCAATTAAAGACTAAATTATTGATTTTTATTTAAATACAATAATTATTCATAGTAATTATTTATGAATTAGTAATCGCTGCTTTATTTTATACAAAAAAATATATTTTTATTTTTTATTATACTAAGTATAGTTTATAGTTTTTTGTGAACTTTGAGTGAATCTATTTGCTTTGGTTTTCCATCAAAATGGATCCTCAGCCAAGTTCATCACAAAAAGACGTGGATGTTTTCTTGTCCCCAAGAAAATAACGTCCACGAAAAGCTTTTACTGTTACTGAAAAAGTAATGAACTTAATAAAATTAATCGTCATAACTAAATTATTCGTTCAGAAATATTTAAATTCCTGATAAACTTAAACTTAGTTAAAGTTGTAATTTAAACATACTAATATAAACCAGAGGAATCGATCCGGAAATATTCCATTTCCGCATCAAATAATTTTGCAACGTCACTATTTAACACTTTTCATAACGTTGCAACACTGAAATTGTCAAATCTGGAATCGAATTAAAAGTTTTAGTATAGACATTAAATTATTCATTTGTTTTATCCAATTCTTAAGGCATTCAGATTTCAGAATATAAGATTTTCTCCCTAGATATCATTTGCTGCTTAGTAAGTCAATGAGTATTATTTCGGCTCTTTTAATAATAATAATAATGAAGCATATTATTTGGATAGAGCAGTGTTGGCCTAGTGGCTTCAGCATGCTACTCTCCATCCATGTGGTCGAAGGTTTGATCCCCGGCTGTACACCAATATATTTATTTCTATGTGCGCATTTAACGTTTGCTCGAACGGTGAAGGAAACCGGCTTGCCTTAGACCGAAAAAGTCGACAGTGGGGGTCAGGCACAAAAGGCGGATTCACCTGCTTGCCCTATTAGATTAGCAAATGATCAGGAAACAGATACAGTTTTTTTTAATTTGATTACTAAGATATTTACAATATGTCTTACTAGCGCAAGCTCCTCATCCTCTTCATCTTCTTTATATCCATAAAAATCAATGTTTTTTTTCTATAGATGAAATCTTAAACGAACTAACTCCTATTATGAAGAAGTTCGCCCCCAAAAGGATTCCAGTTCCAGATGTCCTTTATGAATACTTTATTATGCGTTCTAGATCTAACTTACACGTCGTATTGTGCTTTTCACCGGTAAATTTGTTTGCAATTATATAGATAAAATAAGTTTTCATAAGAAAATTTTATGCATAATATTTGTTGTTATTTCTTCTCTTGTTTATATATTAAAATAGGGGTTTGTCGTATAGAAATAAAAATTATGAGTTATGTCTATTTTTTTATACTGTATCATAAACAAATAAAAAGAAAACACTTTGTCATAAAAATTTAGGGGTGGACCACCATTATCATTTAGGGGGACGAGAAATAGATGTTTTCTGATCGCAGAACTAATCGATATGTACACAAAACATCACGAAAATCGGTTTCGGAGGAGTTTAATTACAAACATCGTGATAAGAGAATTTCATATATTATATTAGATTATTAGATTCACTATCAAAAATGTATAGTGATATATACATATATACCGATATCAAATCATTTTAAGAACTGGGGTTTATAGTACAATTATGAACAATACTGAAAATGCTCCTGAGACTGGTCGTGTCCCCCTTAAATTTATTTCATATCATCATCAATTTTTTCTATAAAGTATTAGAGAATTGCTATTCCTCTATGGATTTTGAAAAAATCTATATTTAATGTTTATTTTTGTACTCTATAGGTAGGAGAGAAGTTTAGGAGTCGAGCTCTCAAATTCCCTGGTCTCATTTCCGGTTCAACAATGGATTGGTTCCAAAAGTGGCCAAGAACGGCCCTGATTGAAGTCGCTTATCACTTCCTAAGCGAATTCCAAGTTTGTATTATACTTTAATTAATAAGAAGCTATTCATTATTAAAATAAATAATATATATGTAAAGTGACATATTTTGAAAAAACAAAATACCTATTCTCACTCTCCTAGTAATAACGTGATTAGATATTTCAACTTTCGAATCTCTACTAAATTGAATTGAAATTTAATTTAATTTAAATTATATTAAAATAAATCATAAATGTGCATTTTTTTATATTACAAACGTAAATTTACGTGTTGTTCTCACGAGTATGTAAGTGCGTGCTCCTATTTCACCATGCCTCCTGCTGATCAGGACAAATCTTTGTTTTTAATTTATTTTATTATTCTTTATTACTCAATATGTCATATGGAACATGGTGTAATGGTTGCAGCTCCTTACAAACGTTGTGTATAAAAAACTTGGCGATTAAAAAGAGTGGCGGAGAGTTTATTGCCAGTTCTACTCTTCCGTTCTACGCCCTTGATTTGAGAACTGGCACTAAATGTAAAATTAGAATCATTTAAAGTATATTTTGACGTTCATAAGTGTACATTATGTTACCTATATGAATAAATGATTTTTGATTTGATTTGATTTAACTTTTAGGTTGTTTGTACGGCAGAAACAAAGATACAACTCATAGAGATAATGGGCATGGTTCAGGATAATGTCGCCGATACTTGTGTAATGTATTACGATAGGTTTAGGAGACAAACACACGTTACACCTAAATCGTATTTATCCTTTTTGGAGGGATACAAGGTGCTTTATAAAGAAAAACACGAAAATATTGCTGAAATGGCACGAAGGTATTCTTATAGTATTTCCCTCCTTTTTTTTAACATTCTAGACAGTTAGCTAATGAAATGTTATTATATTATATGTTAGTTTTTGATAAATGTCATTTTATAAATTAATATTGAATTAAATATTTTAAGAATGACTACTGGGCTGGATAAGTTAGTAGAAGCGGCTGCTAGCGTCGATGAGCTGAAAAAAGAATTAGAAGTTAAAGAACTTGAAATAAAAGAAGCCACTGCCGCAGCAGAAGAGGTAAAAAATATTAATTGTGTTTTTTACACCATGGAAGAGATTAGGATTATGATAAATTTAGCAAAGCATCAACTAATGTTAACTGTCATTTTTTTTCATATATTATGTTGTATTGTTTCAATATATTAAATGACTTTTTAGCGTTTTAAACTTATACATTTTTGAAAACCTTATCTTTTTTGACACTTTTTGAATTTTTATAATAACCTCAGGTATTAGCAGCTGTCGCAGACTCGCAAGCGGCGGCTGAAGTTGTGAAAGCAGAAGTGTTAGTTGTAAAAGACCGTGCAGTGAAACTCGTCAGCGTCATCGCGGCAGAAACTGCTGTGGCGGAGGAGAAGTTGGCAGCAGCTAAGCCGGCATTGGATGCGGCTGAGGCAGCTTTGCTAGTAAGATTGTTTTATTTATATATACATTCATTTTAATTTCAATAATTACTGTTGAAACTTAAGGATTAAAATTTTCAATGTCTTGAAAAAAAGAAGTTTGAGTTAAGCATGTACGAACAAATGCCTTATGGCATATAATTATATATAATCAACATACTCAAAATTTAAAGTTTGGACTTGTTTCTCCAACACAACGTCTAGACACGACTGCTGATGCTTGCATAGCTGTTGATAGCAGTCGGAATTTTGATAGTTAATTGAGAGCCTTTAATCGGTACTTTAGGGCTATTAAAATTCGTTTTAATTAATTCAATTAGTTTAATTCAATAAGTTTAATTCAATTAGTTTAATTTAATTAGTTTCGTACAATGATTAAGTGAGTTAGTGCCAATTTAGTTGTTTATATGGGAGATACTGTAACTGACTGGGTCTGTCTCTGACTAGTGAGCTAGTTTCTGGAGAAAATTCTGATGAGCCATGGTCAGGTAGTCGCTCATTTCGATTCTGAAATCGATGATTCTGATAGTACAGTGTAAACTCTTCATAACGTTACTCTTTATAACGATAAACTCCCTATAACGTTGGAGTGAGCCCAAATTGGTTGGTTTGAAAAGGTGCGATTGAAAAGGGAGAAAAGAAAAGTGACGTTGGAAGGCGTTTTGAACTAAGTCAATCCACTGTTGCTACCATTTGGAAAAACCAAAAAAACAATTCTACAGGCGGCGCTGGAAGGAAACTTGTCTAAAAAATTAAGAAAGCCAAAATTTGAAGACTTAGATATTGGCAGGCAATGTTGTCGTGGTTTAACAATCAGCGCCAGAATAATGTACCCATCTCGGGGCCAATTGTAAAAGCTAAGGCTGAAAAGTTTGCCAACCAACTTGGCATAATTGACTTTAAAGCATCTGAAGGTTGGCTCGGAAAATTTAAGCACCGTTATCAAATTACGTACGGTAAAATGAACGGAGAGGCGCTGGATTCTTATTAATTTGGTGTTTTTGTTTACTCCATATAACGATAACTCTCTATAACGACAAAAAATGCTCAGTCCTTCGAGTTTCGTTATAAAGAGTTTACACTGTATATGTGAACAAAAAACCCGTAAGGCCGCGCGTATACCGCGCGCGTACCACCACACATTATTGAAAATATAATAAAATATAAATAAAAATTATTTCTATATTTTACAGACTATTAATGCAGCCGATATAGCGACAGTGCGAAAGTTGGGAAAACCGCCTTACCTTATTACTCTTATTATGGATGCTGTCATCCTTCTGTTTAGGAAGAAAATTGATCCAGTCAAACCAGATCCTGACAAAGAATTCCTTATGGCATCTTGGGCGGAATCTTTAAAGGTATCATTAATACAATCGCGGTATAGATATACAGTTACAAAGTGGGCGTCATAACACTATACGTATATTTTGGTTCTTGAAATTTTCGGCATGGTGTAATTAGTTCTAGTACGAAACTTGACCAAAAGTATTTTCTTATTTAGTCACTGTACACTTTTTGCACGGAAATAATAATATTTACAATAAACTTGGTGCAACAGGTGGCCATTTCGCTATTAAACGATCTTTTCCTGGCACCTTAATCTAAAGAAAACGGTAAATAAAAATTGTGAAGAAGTACATGAATGCGAAAACTAATACGAGCAAACGCACAGGATCATTTTATGTGTTGTTGACACAGTTGGATAAATATAATCGCTTCTAGTTATCCCACAAACCATTATCTTGAAACTAACGATCTAAATATGGGCTATGGACAGTAAACTAAATTATTCCTATTTGCTACACGATGGGTTATTTTTAAGATATATTTGGTAATTGCAGGTTATGGCAGATTCCAGATTCTTGAACAACTTGAAGTTCTACCCGAAAGATGAAATCAATGCCGAAATGGTTGATTTGCTGCAGCCATACTTCAATTTTCCGTAAATATGCAATGAAAAATCTATATTTAATATCTATTTCCTACCTGATGACAAGCAACACATTTAACAATTAAGTTTAATTTGGAGTGATTTTAAACACGACCTACCAAGGATTTTCATTTCATTTTTTAATACCAATGTGTATGTGTTGACACTCCGTTGGCCTGTTTAGCCTTGAATTAATTTAAGAATCGAGGATTAGCGTCTATCTCTCTTCCTTCAGGATCACATATGTTATTGTCGTATTTATCGTTTCATCTCAGAACTAGTAAGACATTTTTGACTTTCGTTTATAAATTTTCCAGTCAATATACGTTTGATGCGGCAAAACTTGCTTGTGGTAATGTGGCCGGTTTGATTTCTTGGACCATCGCTATGGCACAATTCTATTCAGTGAATAAGGATGTGTTGCCTCTGAAGGCTAATTTGGCAATAATGCAGGGCAAGTACCAGGCAGCTAAGAAGGAATTGGAGGCTGCACAAGCACAGTTGGAGGCTAAAGAAGTATGTCTTTTGAGCGATGTGTTAAGATAGTGGGCAATATACTTAACTTAAACACTAAATGATAATTATTTTGTATCGAAAGCTCTTAAAAAGAACTAAAAGACTTGTTCTTTTTGATAATAATACGCAGAATTTTGAGACTTAAGCAGAAACTAAGAATTAGAAAGTATAGTGCTTCGACCACAGAAAGTAACCAATCGACTTGACATTTTAATTTAGATTAATTCAAAATTAAAAGAATTTTGATTTTCTAGCGTGAATTACAACATGTACAACAAAAGTTCGATGAAGCGATGTCCCTAAAGCAAGCAGTGTTAGATGATGCGGCCAAATGCCAACAGAAGATGGACGCCGCTACAGCACTTATTAATGGACTTAGTGGGGAAAGAGTTCGTTGGACGGAACAGTCAGCCTTGTTCAAGTCTGAGATTGAGCGATTGGTTGGGGATATATTGTTACTCACTGGGTATCTAATTTACTTCACATAGAAAGATTATTGGCTATAGAATTTTTTATTAATTTTTTGCGACTGCATTTTGGTCGGGGTTTATTCAACTTCAAAAATTTATATTAAAGTTTAAGTTTAATTTTTTAATGTTTGTATGTAGGTTAGTTGGTGTGGGTAATATAATGGAATTCTATCGCATTAGTTGTAACTGTTAAGATAGGAAAATTTACTGGAAATAAATAAATAAATAAAAATAAATAAATAAATAAACAGACAGCGTACGTACATAAAATTCTCGTAATCTAAACCCAGAAACTCCCGATCGATGTGCATGCAAGGTGTTCGATATTTCTAGGTGTTGAAATATGTAATAAGTAACTGAAATATTGACTGTTTGTAATTTGTATGCTTTTATTGGTATTAATTATAATAATTGTTATTTGTTTTAAGATTCTTATCTTATTCGGGGCCATTTAATCAAGAGTTCCGTAACCTATTGAATTCGAATTGGCTTGCTGAGTTACTAAAAAGAAAGATACCTGTATCGATGAATTTGAATATTACTGATCAGCTTACTGATACGGCAACGGTATTTATCTGCAAAATATCATTTTTATTACTACTACACTCCGTCGTAACAGTAGGACGCAAAAACGCCGATGAAAACCCTCAAAATTATTAGTCCATTACACGGCGACCCACGAACAAGCTATATTTAGTGTCAGTCAGTAGATACAGAGAGAGAAAGATAAAGAGAGTCAGAGAGAGAGAGAGTGTTGGGTAAATATAATTGAGGATTCTCGTAATTTGTGTTGTACTGGCGTGCCCAAAGGTGGCGTTTCGTTGTTTGGGACCCTAAGCTACACTTTGGGTTCCAGCGGCAACGGAGTAAGAAATAAACCTTTTAAGATTAGATCGTTTGAACTATCTAGCGTTGTATTTAACTTAATCCAAGTGAATTTAAATAAAAGGCAGTCAATTTAAATTGAAATTACTTAGATTGGGGAGTGGAACTTATGCGGCCTGCCAACTGATGAGCTGTCCATTCAGAACGGTATTATAGTAACGAAAGCTGCCAGATTCCCTCTACTGATAGATCCCCAGACACAAGGGAAGATATGGATTAAGAACATGGAGAGATATAACGATCTTATTGTGACGACACTAAATCATAAATATTTTAGGTTTGTATCTTTACCTTATATTTATTAGTAGCAGCGTTGACCTCGGGTCTTCAGCAGGCGAATTATTGAAATCGTAGCTTCGATCCCTGGATGTGCACCAATGGATTTTCTGTACGCATTTAAGATTCGCATGAACGGTGAAGAAAAACATTGTGAGGAAACTGGCTTGCCTTAGACCCAAGAAGTCTATGGCGTGTGTCAAGCAGGAGGCTTATTACGTACTTGTCTATTAGATTCAAAAATGGTTGAAACAAATAAATCTGAGGCCCACAGCTATAAAGGTTTTCATACCTCTTTCTTTTTTATATTTTACCCTATTAATGTTGCGAATACAAAAATTCGCAATATCCATCTAAAACGTCAGTATACAACTTGCGTACTGGGCATAGTTTATCAAACATTTCAGCTTTGAAATCAGTAAAGTTAAACACGTGTCCCATGCAACTGAACGTGTAAACGTGGCAAATAAATTTATATAAGGTGTGTCTTATATTTATCGATTTCAGAAACCATATAGAAGACTGTGTGTCGTTAGCTAGACCCTTACTCATAGAAGATGTTGCAGAGGAGTTAGATCCGGCTTTGGATAATATTTTAGAGAAAAATTATATTAAAATTGGGTCTTCATACAAGGTGAGCATTATTACCTAAAGGATTAAGTAATTTGGTTTAGAGCCTGTTTCACAATGTATGGATAAAGTGCCAAATAGCTGTGCAACACATAAATTATTCGAAAAATAAAAGTTCCAAATAAGATACTTCGAATTTCAGGACGTATAGCGCTCTCTGACAGTCGTGAAACGAAAAAATACTATTTATCCTACCAATAAGTAACAAATAGCTTATTTGGAACTTATCCGGACATTGTGAAACAGGCCCTTAGAGTGTGATGTTGTCTTTTAAGTAATAGGAGGCAAACGGGCAGAAGGCTTACCTAATGTTAAGTGATACCGCCGCCCATGGACACTCACATTACCAGAAGTATTGTCATTTTATAATTTTGTATTCTGCCTTGACGTTCGATAATGAAACTCAGCTGTAGGTATTAGACCAAGCAACTACTCTGAACACAGACACAGTTTTTTGTATAAACTTTACAAGAAATATTTGTCTTCTTTTTAAAACAGGTGAAATTGGGAGACAAGGAAATAGACGTGATGGCTGGACATAAAATATATATTACGACCAAGTTGCCTAACCCCGCGTATACGCCTGAGATATCAGCGCGAACGTCCATTATTGACTTTACTGTCACTATGCAAGGTGACCCATAAATATAAATTTATTATGAAAAATATCTTAGTGAATAGGTGAAAAAATATTTTTCTATTTTAAGATATCCTTGTCTTTGGGTAATCTTTATGTGGACTAAAATTGTTTATGAATGGGTTTCACAATTAATGTTAAAAGAAATTTATTTCTAATTACAAAAAAAAACTATTTTCTTGAGAAATTTAATATGTATAATGTATATAAGAGCGAGATACAGGTCGCCATTAGCCGTCCCAATTTTAGTCCACTATGTTCACTCTAACGTGCATATTTAATGCTTTTTTGAATTTGTCAAACGCACCAATATTGCGAATTTTAAATGTAATTGATTAAATAATTACACACCCTTCATACCTAGACTTCTTCAAATAATTTGTACGTGGCTTCGGCAAGATAGGCAAACTCGTTCGACGAATATTGCGTGAGGTGTCTTTGATTTTTTAAAATGATAAGCTACTATGGAGAGGGTTATTTAAGAATATTTATATTTATTTCGCAGTATTTCAAAATTTTGGAATATAATTAGACTAGCTTAAAACGATGAATATTTAATATTTAAATAGAGGTCATTTTAGGAGATCAGTTAAAAGTAAAATAAGAAATACATCGAATGGGATCGGAGGGCTCGAATTTCCTTTATTATTCCAGGTTTGGAAGACCAGTTGTTAGGACGTGTAATTTTGACTGAGAAGGCTGAAATGGAAGCTGAACGTACTCAACTTATCATGGATGTCACTGCTAACAGGCGAAAGATGCAAGAGCTGGAAGCGAACTTGCTCCACAAACTAACAACTATACAGGGGTCATTAGTTGAAGATGTGTCTCTTATACAAGTGCTGAATATCACTAAGGCTACTGCTACTGAGGTAAATACAGTTATTTTATTTAGTCAACATTCATCAGCGCTACTGCGATTTAGGAGATAATATTCTAAGGGTGCGTCCACATTTGGCGAATATGCCGCGAATGTGCAGCTCGCATCTTCCATCCGTTTTTAACTGAAATTGCTATCCTAAAATGCGTTTCCTTTTTAGCAGTCTTGAAACTAACCATCTGTAGTAGATTTTGATATAATTCTGGTGACAATTTAAAAAAATGCATGTTGTCCGCTTAATTGATGGCTTTTCAACTCCGCTACTATATTCTGTTTTCTTTTAAAATAGGATTTTGCCACCAACGCCGTTGTCTCTTTTTTTCTTTTTATCAGTAATATAATAGCTAATTATGCAGCAATTATATTAAAAGCTCTAGTGTCGTCCGACATCTTTGAAAGTACTGAGCCAGTAAACGGATCTGTAAGAGGGAGAATTGAGTGCACGCAGATCGCGCGCCTTTTACGATCCTTGCATGAGTTGCGCTAAAGAGGCGCACCAAACCTTTGCCGTGACTGCACGCGTGCATCTCGCAAACGGTTCGCGACACATTCGCCAGATGTGGGTGCACCCTTATACGAATTAATCGCACGACAATTTATACTAAATCTGTAACTCGACTGGCAATTTACCAACATTTTTGCCAAACCAAAGATGATGTATGTTTTTCATACCAATAATACGTTAAAGTATTTTTAGTAAGTGTTTTAAATACTTGAAGTCGAACTATTTTTCGAGTTTCACAGATCATAAAATGTGACGACATTAATTGAGACGACTGAATTAATTATTAAGATTTAGGCCCGTATTCTAGAGAGTCAATCAATAAACTTTAAACTGATTTTTTTAATTTTAAATACGAGTTTTTTATATAAATCATTCTTTTAGGTCAGAGAAAAACTGGATGTAGCGAAAGAAACTGAAATAAAGATTAATGCAGCTCGTGAAGAATTTCGACCAGTTGCAACCCGAGGATCTGTTTTATATTTCCTTATTTGCAACATGTCTCTTGTGTGCAACATGTACCAGACGTCTTTGGCACAATTTTTGGAAAGATTTGATATATCGATGGAGAGATCCACCCCAAGTCCTATAACTTTCAAGAGAATTGCCTTAATTATTGACTATTTGGTAAATACATCGTAATTTATCTAGGTAGTCGTAGCTTTGTTAACGTAAATCCATTGCCCCATGAGTTGATTTGTATAGTATTTTATTGTATTTTAACTCTCTCTTTTATTCTTACTCTCTAGTCTTTTATTAACATAACTTTTACACATTTAAAGAAAAATACTTTTTTAACGGATTGAAGTTATACATTATTGTAAATTTATAATTATTTAAAAATAATTTTAAATTTAACAGACGTTATGCGCTTTACAGCGTGCTTATTTGTGGCTTTGTTTTACTTTTTTGGTGCATTACGAAAACCAACTCATCCTAAGAGGTCCCGTGCATTGATTGCACCAGTCGGCAAAAGTGAAAATTTAAATAGGCGTAAGAGCAAATGCACTATCTTATCCATTGATGGAATTCAGTATGGACTCATCTCCACTGGCTGATATTTGTATTATTGTAATGCTAGCATTCAATCCTGCTAGTTTACAATGTAACCCGACAGGTCGCGCTCGGAAACTTAAACAAAGTTAATTTAGTTATTATCTAAAATCTCTGTTTGAATTCAAATTCATTCTGAAAATTAAATAGGTAATACAGAGTTGTATGGGGTTTCTGTCGTTAGGTCTATGGCCAATCAAAATGACTTTATATGACTAATTTATTGGTAATTTATTATTACAGACCTACGATGTATGGAAGTATATCAGCAGAGGATTCTATGAGAGTCACAAATACCTTTTCACGCTACTTTTGACTTTGAAAATTGATTTACAAAAAGAATACATTACTTATGAAGAATTCCAAACATTTATCAAAGGTAGTTAATTATTATCGATATACAAAATTTATTTACAGATTAGCCTTGTAATCTTTATATTTTGATTAGAAATATAGTGGTGCCATAACGTTTCTTAAAAGTAACGGTAGATGTCGTTGTAATCAGGTGGAGCGGCTTTAGATCTGAACGCATGTCCCCCGAAGCCATTTAAGTGGGTGACAGATATGTCGTGGCTTAATTTAGTGCAGCTTTCAAATCTACGCCAATACACTAATATATTAAACCAAGTCACCAATAATGAGAAGGGTTGGAAGTCATGGTAAATGTTTCTTATGATTTTATATAATATGTATGAGTAATACCGCCACTTTATCGATTTGGATTTCGTCATTAGCGGTTTACTATGCTTTATAACACTTCAAATTACATAATAACTAGTAGCGGGTTCAAGGCACCCAACTCCGTCCAACGTCTCAGGCTCCTCGTAGTACTTGAATACTGTAATCTTATTTGAAAACAATTGAATATGGTTACTTGAATCAGTAATCAATACTGTTCCTGAACGCACCCTCAAAGTCAAGATGGCGCCTTGAGCCCACTTATTTTTTTATTCGTCAAGTGATTATTCCAAAATATGAAACAAATAATAATAATTAACCAAAGCAACAATTCAAATCGACGGTCAATGGATTCGATAACTTTTCCTGATAAGGGATTATATGGGATATATCACTTCATTTTGAACAAAGTCTTTACCCCACCCAGCATATATATATATATACTGGAAGCTTGTAAATTTATTCGTAAATATCCTGATATGTTTAAAAAAAGGAAAGATACAAAGGCCCTTTACTCTCTGAGACCTTCTCGTAAAGGCTAACTGGTTTCACCTATGTCCAGATTGGGATTGCATCAATCAGGACCACTGGCATAGTATATATAAACATAACATAAGGAAAGCAATAAAGATTTGAGTTTGAGTTATCTATATACCACATCTATCCAAATTGTGTGACAAAAATAAAACACAAGTATTGAAAATATCAGCTATAATAAAAAAATTGTAGTATTATAACTCGTATCACGACTGTTTTTTATTATGTTTTTCTTATAGTATAGATACTAAAGGCTTCGTTAAACAGAACGCGTACTTAGCGCTGCGTAATAGCGATGTAGTGTTGAGTTTTACCGTCGCGCTCTCTTCATGTCACCCAAATTAGCCCAACGCTCCTTTATGCAACGTATCATTCGCGAAAGCGTAGTGCCAAGCAGAGTGTGAAAAGTGTGTACGAAAACACTTATTTTCCTAATGACGATATTAAAATGATATAAGTGATTAAAAGGTTTGACAAAGAAGCTCCGGAAGATGAACCCTTGCCTGATGGTCTTCATACATTGGACGTGTTCAGGAAATTACTTGTAGTACGAGCTTGGTGTCCAGATAGAACTTTGGCTCAAAGTTTGTGAGTATTCCATTTTTTTAATTCGTTAACTTTTGTGAATCATCATACTCCATACATAAGTATGCAACTCCAACTTGTGTATTTATTCCAACCCTTTTGCAATTATTATTTATTTCTTTATATATAGTTAACACTTATTCTTATGTAACATATTATTATCATGATTTTTCGATTGCAGAAAATATGTGGTGTTTTCTATGGGTTCAAGATATTCTGAGGCAGTCATCGTTAACTATGAAGTATGTTGTTAATTCAATGGCTTTAGAGTTTGAAACTGTAACGAATCTTCGTCAATCGTTCAATCTTATTTCCCTTACGTATATATTTATGATTACAGGGCATGGTTCTAGAGTCTCGCCCATTGGTTCCGTTGATCGGTTTCTTAGCTATGGGCTCAGACCCGACACCGTCGATTGAAACTACCGCGAAGAGATTAGAAAATCTCTGTTCTTCGATATCCATGGGACAGGGGCAGGAAGTGCATGCTAGAAAGCTGATTGATAAGGGTTTGAAAGAGGTATGGAATTTAAGTATTACCTTGGCATTTGATTAGGGGTTGGTTGGGACTTAATGTCCGAAAAAATTGATTCTGTTTTATGAAAAATATACTCAAAAATGTACAACATCTTCTAATGTTATGGGAGAGCTGGGAATCGTGACACATGTATCTATTCCTTAAATGGGTCCCCAAATCAATCTTTGTAATACATATGTACAGATACAGATAGCTCCATCTGTGTATATATATATATAGATGGGGCGAGAGAAGTTTTACTGCAGTCGTGTGGTCATAAGCACACTCGTTTTTTTTATTACAATTTCTTCTCATTCTCAAATTAGGTTCATACAAACGTATTATGAATTTTTCAGGGTCTATGGGTGCTACTGCAAAACTGTCACTTGGGCCTAGAGTACATGGTTGAGATTATGGAACAGTTTGCTGAACTTGAAAAGGAACCGGAAAAAGTTCATGAGATGTTTAGGTAGATTTTGTAGCTCATTAATTCTCGATTTAAAAGCCCCTTTTTTCTCATTTCATTATCTTTGTATTAATTATTAAATTATTCATAGGTTATGGATAACCACGGAGCCGCATGATAAATTTCCTATCACATTGCTACAAATGGCGATCAAATATACATGCGAGCCGCCATCAGGTAAGTTTTTAATATTTACGTTTTGTTTTTTTTCTAACGCCATTGTCCATAGACAATGTAGACAACATAGAACTAACATGAAACATATTTCTCATTAGTTCTATGTTGGAATTCATCAGAATTCATCAGTAGATTCAAGCGGGACTCGCCTTCATTATTTAAATTATTCAGTCTTAAGGAGAAGAGCTTTTTTATGTCGGGCATAAGGTTCAACGCAGTCTGAGTTTGGTGAAACGAATAAAAAAACGTTCTTTGTTTTCAAACGTGAAAGCTTGCGAAAGATAAAGATAAACTATTTCCCAGTGCACAAAGTCAGTCCTATGCCCCGAAAATATAATTAACTATAATCTATACTCAATTCACAATTGTTTCAAGGTATCAAGGCTGGCTTAATGCGCACGTATGATTCCATGAGTCAAGACTTTTTGGACTACAGCGACAGCCCATTTTACCTTCCCCTTATTTACACAATATCATTCTTACACACTGTGGTACAAGAGAGGCGTAAATTTGGTCCGCTCGGCTGGAATATTCCTTACGAGTTCAATTCAGCCGATTGGCTTGCTTCTTGCATGTTTGTACAGAATCATTTAGATATATTGGAGCCTGGCCAGTCAGTCAGTTGGACAACTGTGAGGTAATAGCCATTTGCTATTTATAAGAATTTATAACATGTAGTTTAGGGTCTGTTTCACAATGTCCGGATAAGTTCCAAATAAGCTATTTGTTACTAATTGGTAAACAGCATTTTTGTGTTTCATGACCATTTTTTGTCAGAAAGAGAATATTCGTCATGAAATACGAATAAAATACTTATTCGGAACTTTTATCTTTCGAATAATTTTTGTGTTGCATAGCTATTTGGTGCTTTATCCAGATATTGTGAAACAGGCCTTAAGTGATGGCTTTTATGAGATAATAACTCTATTAGGCCACAATATATGAAATGTTTTTTTAAGCGATACGTGACATTTTAACGAATACTTAGTTTGAAAAGAATCTTGCTAGTTATCTTGGTTGGCAAGGTTTTTTTGTTGAAATCTTTTCATAGTTGCAAATTGTGGTAACTGGTCTCAAGTTACAAATGTTCAAAAAATATACTTATAAACTTAAATGTTAACATTATAATCATTTTTCAGATATATGATATCTGCAGTACAATACGGCGGTCGTGTAACAGACGATTATGATAATCGACTTCTCGGCACATTCACAAGAGTCTGGTTCGCCGATCAATTATTTGACGAAGATTTCCAGTTTTATAAGAGCTATGGTATCATGAAATTTAAAAATATCCCAGAATATATTGAGGAGATTGACAAAATGAAAACTGTCGATCCGCCTCAGGCTTATGGATTGCATACAAATGCCGATATTACGTAAGCCATTTTATTTTACTTTTTAGTCATGTTTTTGCTGTGAAACATTAATATATAAAATATACATTACTTTTCAATTTTTTTTCTTTTGTGGGACCCCTAAATCCTAGCCTATTGGGCACGCAATCAGGCAGATATCTGACAGAGTGGCTAAGCTGCAGGGGAGTGTCGAAACCCTTTCATAAACAGGGACATTAAGAACATGGAGGGTTGGCGTCTCCCGCCGGGCCCGGGCGACAACTACTCCGGAAATATTGTCATAACATTTATGGGCGAGTTGGGGCCCGCTGCGCGGCGCCACTCGCGTTACCTCTCGTGCTATTTTTGTCAGTGACATGTCTGACGATCTTGCCGCAGAATTTTTCCAGCTGCGATCTGTGCTCAATCAACATGTCGGATAGCCCATCCCGGGATACCCTCATGCCAGTCTACTTATCAATTACTTATTATTTTACTTTATATTTATCAAAGTCGTAGTTTCATGATTATATATTTAGTTTGTAAAACATGTTCGAATTCTAGATTCTTAGACTTAAATTCTGAAACCCTAAGAGGGTTAGGATAATTTGAGTTGACTTAAAAAGCTTCAATATACTAATTACTTTTCTAGGTACCAGCGTAGGGTGACACAGGATCTACTAGACACAATTCTCTCCATTCAACCAAAAGAATCAAGTTCTGGGGGCGGAGAAACCCGGGAGGCGTCGGTGTATAGGCAGAGTAAAGAAATGCTGGAAAAAGTTCCACCCAACTTCGATCCTCACGAAGTAAAAGAGAGGTACATATTTAGTTCTTAGTTCCAGAATTATTAAGAATACCTCGCTGTCCAAATTGATCTTTGAAGTAACAGTTAATGCAGACACAAAATCTGTGTGCTTCTCGAATTTGAAGTGCGAAAGAGAAGATGAAAATTCTAATTAGGTACAGTCCAAATTTTCTTTTATTTTCGAAATTTAAAAAAATGTAATTCGTATAATTTCAGATTGAGACATTATGGTATTCTTAACTCGATGGTAATATTTTTGCGACAAGAAATAGACCGAATGCAGAAAGTAATATCTCTCGTTAGAACCACTTTAAAGGACCTCCTCCTCGCTATTGACGGAACTATTATTATGAATGAAGTATGTTCTCCACATTTACGATTGTATTTCTTTTTAATTAGAAATAATAATATACATTGATTATACGATTGGGAGGACCCGTGCAAGGCTAATTTTCTTCAAGTTTTCTCAAAATTCATAGAGCTGTTCATTTGTGGTAAATGCCTGGAAGAAATCGCTCGCAAGCGATAAAACCGCTAGTTGCTTTTCATTAAATTATGTTCTTTTTTTTTCTTTTATGTAATGCAACGAAGTGTTAATTAATAAATAAATACCTAAAAAGATGTAATAATTTAATAATTAAATGAGGCGTGATTGATCTCTCATTTTTATGATCTAAAAATAAATTGAAATTATTTAATATTAAAATAATTTAATTTTGCTTTTAATTTACAAATAAATATTTTGACAGGCGGGAAACGCACTCACGAGTCCTCTGGCATCGAGAGTGTCCATGGGCGGCGGTATCACTTAACGTCAGGTGAGCCTCCTGCCCGTTTGCCCCCTGTTCTATAAAAAATTATGTATTTCAACTCACTTTAAGATTGTGTCGATGTCATATTTTATACTGACGTATTAAAATTGCTAGTTAAACATATTGTAGGCCTTGCGTGACTCCTTGGACAATATTTACGATGCCAAGGTTCCAAAGATATGGCTGAAGAGCTCATGGTCTTCATCAACTCTGGGTTTCTGGTTTACTGAGTTTTTGGAGAGAAATATCCAGTTCTCTTCGTGGTGTTTCCAAGCACGACCTTTCTCTTTTTGGATGACTGGATTTTTTAATCCTCAAGGTTATTTTTTTCATTGCTCAATAATCTACTCAAGGACTCTAAGCACATAAATATACGTAAAATGTGGGTTAGGCATTTGCTTTATACATTTCACCTGAAAGTTATGGGTCGACTTTACGGCGCAATTGTTTAAGCAAAGTGGGATGTTTTAATTCCTTTAAACAAACGCAGTAAGCATATATTTTTAATTAGACTTAAGTCTATGAAGCTTCGACGGTCTTTCAGACACCTTAATACAATCAACATCTACAAGTCCAGCAATCAGTCATGAAAAGTTTTTACATAATTAATTATCACATTAATGTATCAGGTTTCCTGACGGCGATGCGGCAGGAAGTGACTCGAGCCCACAAAGGTTGGGCCTTGGACATGGTTGCTTTACACAATGACGTCACTAAATTTACCTACGAGGAAATTAAGGCACCACCACCGGTAAGTCCGCCAATTTGCAGTTGATTTATTTACATTTGTCTTTAAATAATAATAATTATAAGCCTTTATTCTTCCACATCCTATTTACATAAAATAGATACGAATACAATTTAAACTAAGATGCGGCCCTGTCCGGGAGAAGGCCTCCTCCAACTTTTTCCACCCTAATTTGTGCCATCCAATTTCTTCGCGATAATCAGCATTTAAATAATGTAAACAAAATATAGAGAAACTCTTTTTTATGTGCAACAATCAGAAGGCGATTAAGGGGGCTTTTCCGATAATTTTAAAACGCCGACGTAATAAACGGTCGAGTCAATCTTTAAATAAAATTTATAGAATTGTGCCTATGTATTAAAAATGTATTCTAAATATGCCGAAGTTTGAACACGCGACCTTTTAAACTGTTCAATATAATATTAAGGGCCTGTTTCACAATGTATGGATAAAGTACTAAATAGCTATGCAACACAAATTATTCGAAATATAAAAGTTCTAAAAAAGATACTTCGCGTTTCATGACGAATAGCGCTATCTGACAGTCGTGAAACGCTAAAATACTGTTTATCCTACTAATAAGTAATAAATAGCTTATTTGGAACTTATCCGGACATTGTGAAACAGGCCCTTATTAATATTGGTAAATTCCAGGAAGGCGTATTCGTGCACGGCTTGTTCCTCGATGGCGCGGGCTGGGATCGTCGGAACTTACGATTGTGCGAGTCCACGCTAAAGGTTCTATACACCGCACTGCCTGTGGTTCATGTATACGCCATTAACTCTACTGCACCGAAGGACCCGAAACTTTATCAGGTAAAACCCAACTATAGCTAACTATAGTTTTAAACCTTAATGGTATTTTTTTAATGTTTTGTCGAATATAGACGTTTGATTATAAAATAATTACTATACCTACATAATATTATTTTTTATTTATTTGCTGACGTTATCTAATACTTTTATTATTATATTTTTATATACCTTATATGTATTACCTTTTATTTTGTATTCAGTTAACATTTTTAGTTTGTAAAACTAAAAATATTAATTTGTCTATTTTTGTTATAGAGAAATCTAAAATACTAGATTTTTTATTTCCAACAAGATATAGCTTTAAAAAACACTAGTAGCGCTAGTACTTTCTGTTTCTTGAGATATATGTTTTCCTTAGTAGATGATCAGCCTTGTGCCTGAAATACGCCGTCGATTTTAAGCTCAAAGACATGCTGGTACAAGTAACTTACGCACTCTCCCTTACGAGCCGCGATTTGGACGCACCAACTCAGGGCTAAGTCGCTAGACCAAGCCTGCTCATTGGATTACAAACAATATCTTACACAATATATTTTAACTCAATAACTTCAATAATTTCATGCGTTTTCAGTGTCCCGTCTATAAGAAGCCGGTTCGCACAGGATTAACATTCATTACTCCCTTGTGGTTGCCAACTATAAAAAATCCCGACCATTGGATTCTTAGGGGTGTTGCTATATTGTGTGATATTAAATAATGTATCTTGTTTATTAACTGTCATACTATTGTAAAAGCATGTCGTCGTAAGTCCCAATTTTGGTGAGAAGTGCTTCCAGTCTTACTATAATTACACAACATTAGTAGCAATTTCGGTTTTACTAAGTCTGTTTTTTTGCAAACGGTTTTAGAAATGCTACATCCATCACCCGACTATCGTTAAGAATGTACAATAAAAATGTTACAACGAAACGAAACGTACTGAAATTTAGAGATATACTTAATTATTTTTATCTTACAGCACTAATTTGATGTTCACTGGAAGCACCAGTTAGGACGGTAAAGTTGTCATAAATGAAATAGGAGGTATGACATCTCTTTAATTTATATTTGGAAATAACAGATTTTTCAGTTTCAGGAGATATTATTTAAATCATGTTACTTATTATTTCTTTATATATTTTTAAAACAGGTTAAAATAAATACTTAATACTTTTAGCGTGTTTTATTTAACATGTATGGAAGCGTCGCGAGGTATCGCAATATATTATTTACAATTTCGTATATATTAAACAATACTGTCGTGTCATTTATAATAGTTTATAAATATTTACAATAATTTATGCCAGTTTCAGAAATTTAGTACTGGTATTGTAAAAACTGCAGAAATAAGTTATCCCATTTAGTCCTCGGCTTGATTAGGTAATTGACTTTGACGTTTTCATTGGACGGAGATATTCGCTGGCTGTGTGTATTGTTTGTTAGCTTAGTTTAAATTACATTCAATAAGTACTGAGAATAAAAATTCAAAAAAGACATAAATTTTCAGACCTTTACTCGCAAAAGGAATAAAAAATTCGCACATTAGCGTTCTAAGAATTCACTGGATAAGCTAAACTTTTAGAAGCTTTCACTAAACAAGTATATTAAACCAAGGAAACGATGGCGCTCTTACAAAAAAAAACATTTAACAAGTCTCAATCGAGGCCTATTTAAGTTTTAAATGTTCGGAACAAAAACTGAATTAATAAACTATCAATTGAAATGAAGGCGCTCTGTGTTAGAAAAAATGTCAGATTGTTACCACACTATTGAACTAGTAATGCCCATTCGTCAAGCACTCGTGTTAATAATTTATATAGTACACATTTGTTCAGAAGCTAGATTAGGGATTATATTACTCACGTTAAGACTAAAACTTTGGCAGTATTTGTAGGTACAAATTAGCAAATTTCTATTAATCAGTCTATAATTTGTGTAAATGAGTCCTAAGTGTTAAAAATAGAAAAACATAAAAAAATGGAAATAACTGAGATCTAGCATTCCTACCGCAATAGAAGTCTAAACACATCAATTCATAATAGTCTTAACTAAATTTCATACAGTCTTATATTCACAGTGTAAGGCTAATTGATACAATAGTCTTATTTTTAATGAAGCTTAAACTATAAACACAAGACAATTCAAGTACTATTCACTAAGTAACAGATTTAATTGTCTTAACTTTAGTACATTTACAAAAGCAAAGATATATTACCAAGATCGATCTACATATAAAATGATCTGAAAAATCGTAATCTTTTGCCATGTTACAAAATTTATATACTGTCATTTTAAGAATAAGGGTTATATTATGGTGCTGCATGATACTAGAAAATAATATCTATATGCAAGTTACGAGTAGGTATGTTTCTACGACCATTTATTGCCTCCAGCATAGCACATACAATAATATAATACTCGTAAATCGACTACTGAATACAAAAGATCTACAAGCTTATGCTAATCGTTGTAACAACGATAAGTAGTACTACGTACCTCAACTTTAACTTATAAGTTAAGTGACGCCTTTGGCTTAACGATAAAATGAAAATTATTGCACTCGATAACAGATTTTCTTTGGAGGTCTGTTGCTTTATACAAGTCATTTACTGTCTCCGCGGAAATGACCAAGAGGCTCGACCGATCTTGACCTTGGAGCTCTGAAAATGTAGAAAGGTAATGTAAGTCAACGTTACTTAGTATTACTAGATATATATAAACTACTAATATATATAAACGACTTCACTAGACGCAATATGTAAGCCTATATCTATAAATAGCCGCCTACAACCTAAAACTCTAATAAAGGACTGGCTTACGAACACGCCTTATGCAGTGTCCATCCACGATGTAAATACACTTTACTCATTCACTCACTCACTCACTCACACATTTACACCCACACACTTACTCATGCACTCAGGTGTGATGATAACGGCTCAGAAAAGAAAAATATAAAGGAAACGGTTAAAAAATAGGTTAAATAATGTCATTATTTTAAGTAATTAAGTTTGCTAAGTAAGCTGGGAACCCTAACACAGGTATTTTTTACTTAAAAGGGTTTCCAAATCTTACACTTTGAAAAGAAAATGTACTTAAAATGAATAAAGACTTTTTATTATTATTATTAAAATAAATACCTTCTTCTTGAAAGCGTCAATTCGATTTTTCCTTCTTTAACTTGTTTGAAAAGGGATATTGCTCCAGCATGACTTAAACCACGTGTTGGCACGTTGTTTACGGATAATATCTCATCGCCTGAAATAGAAAATTGTAATTATTATAGCAAATATAACATATCATGTACTAAACTACTTTTCAAGTACCATTTGGAATATAATATTACATGGCACAGATGATCAGCGGTTAAGAGTTATTTTGGGCACAATAATTATAAAAAAGTAGTCACCTTCATAAACATTTCCTTTATCAGCAGCTTGGCCATTCGGGAAAACTGTTTTAACAAATATACCCATTTGCCCTTTAGGCGAATCAGTTCCTCCAACAATGCTGAATCCAAGACTTTTGTGACCCGGACCCTTCCAAAACTGTACTTTATGAATAGAATTGTTAGAATATTGTTGACGCTCTTGATTGACGGAACTGTTTTCTTTATGACGAGAGACGTGTGAAGCATAATTTTGTGAGGATCTCTGTGATCCTACTCTATTGAAATATCGACTGCGATTACTGCTTCTTAATTGCTCTGGAATACTTTCAAACGATCTGTTTTGGTAGAGTCTTTGCGCGTTCTTTATATAATGAGACGCGTTTTCTTTTATTTCGTTCGTATCGTTATCTGTACATACTGAGATAGGCGTCCTAGGTCCATGCAGAGATATGGGTCTGTAATTTGTATTATTTTTAGGCGTTGGCGAAGAGCGCATAGATACTTCTATATTTGTTATATTTTGCAAAGAGGGGTGAACCGGTGTAAAACAGTTTCGCTCTAATAATTTTTCATCGTCACTCATCTGATTTGACATAAGTACTCGGTTATTCACTTGAACGCCCACTTCACATTTGGTTTGCATATCATTTAAATCTTGTAACTGCCCAGTTAGATCACTTTCTACGTAAAGGTTATTATCACTTGGGAAGTGTGTTTCCATAATTATAGAATTTGTTGGTTTTGGTTTATGTATTGTTTGCGAGATAATGTCAGGGGGCACATTTGATAAACGGTTAGATTCCTGTAAATTATTTTCACAACGTTGATTGTTTATTATTCGTCCTAGGGTAACAGGATTTATTTCGTCATGGGCCATAACTAAGTCTACCTCGTATCTTTGAAACAAAGCTCCTTCTTCCAGGTCAGCTTCAGTAGAACATGAATTTACAATATGCTGAACTTCTTTGAGAGATGATAATCCTCTCAGTACTTTGCCGTTTACACTGACTATTTCATCTCCTATTCGCAGTCTACCATCTCTGTGAGCTATGCCATCAAAATCGAGCTTTACTACGATATATCGAACTTCAAAATTAGAATGACTTCTGTCAAAGTCAACTCGATGTTGAGCAAGATATACGCCAAGACTTTCATCCAATCTGGTTTTTATAAGTCTAATTTTTCTGAATCGTTTCGTGCACGGCCCTCTTCCGAGTAAATCTTTTTCCAAATTGTTAATATCAGCTACACGACCCGAAGTATTATTCTCACAAAGGTTTGGAGTTGATAAGTTTTCAAAAGCTGACAGCTGAGATTGCAAAAAGTTAGTTTTTCTCGGGTGAAAACGATCATCTAAAGTAATTGTTTTGTAAACAAAAGGGACTTTTTTACTCATATTTTTTTTTGGTAAAGGCGGTGGCTTAGCGTCACTATAATCAATTGTAATTTGATTAGAAATATTTTTCGTGTACTTTGGTGTTTTGTTTTCATTTTCTCGTTCATAGGAACTCTTTTCTATTGGGAATAATGCACATGGCGTTGAGCTTCTTCTTGCCGGAATTTGAACTCTACTGACATTTATTTTCTGATTTAAGCTTAACTGTCTTGTAAAATTGCCATAATTTCCATCCCGGGTACCAGAGCCGGTAGATAGGTGACTGAATCCAGGAGGAGAGTGATTGCTATGTTCATCAGTTGGTCTGCCGTCGCTATCGTATCCAGATTCGTTAGAACTGATGTAATTACTCAGTCGATGAGCTTGTAAAATCTCTCTGTGTATGCTTTGGCTAGAGGAAGCTAAATCAGACTTTAAATCTTGTATGGAGCCTAGGGCCGAACCATATTCATAAACAGGAAGACTGTTTCTATTTCGAGGCATAAGCATGGGGTCATAGTCTATCGGTGGTCTATGTGAGATCATAGATGACCTACGTGGGACGTCGTCGATTCTTCTATATGGATAAGGTGTGCCGTCGATTTCGTTAATACTTCGAATTGAATTTCTAGAGGAATCGATATCGGTTCTTAGTGCAGAATTACTGTCGTATACACTTCCTTCGTGAACGGATATATTGTCACTGCTTCTATAACGCTCCTCCGAACGAGAATTTGTTAAGTATAATCTTTCTTTTCGAAACTTTGGTGATTTTCTATCTATTCTTTCTGAAAAGCTCTGCCGAATAGATATCGATCTATGCTGTGACGTTATGCTGTTTTCTTCGGGTAAAACAGACAGTTTTGATCGTAAGAAAGCATAAGGAAAATTGGGTTTTTTACTGGAGGAGTTGCTTTGTGGTACATCGAGCTTAGATATATTATCGCAGCTTAGGGCTTTTGTTGATGAGTTTACGAAATTTTCTTCGTTTTGTAAAGTGATTTTCTGTTTAGTTGGGGATTTTTTATTTTCGTTGTTCGTGTTCTGTAAATCGATGTCGTCAGATGGATCATCAGCTTTTATGTAGGTGGACAAATGAGAAGTTGAACAACTTCGATATAATGTGGATCCATTATTGTAATTTTCGGGAGGTTTATGTGTGTTTAAAGTTTGTGTCTTAGAAGTATTTAACATCCCTGTTGAACCCATACGATGAAAAAAAGATTTGAATGGGCTCGGAGACCTATCCCTTGAACCACTTCTTATGGAATCAGTATCATTGTCCTTCCTCAACGATGCGGAGTCTGAAGTACTTCGACCCATTTTCCAATTTGGTTTCTTTTTAAATTGGCCAGATGCTGGTGATAGGTCTCGTTTCGCGACATCATTAGAAGGCGACTCATCTATGTCTTTCGGTTCTTTTTTGAGCATATCTAGTTTCTTCCCCATACGCCGACCCCATGTTGCAAACACTGAAATTTAAAAAATAAAATTTAGAATTTTTTAATTACTGATTTATACTTGCATTGGCTGTGTGTTGAAATTATATATTGGTTTATTATAATGTGCTTTATTATTTATGTTAATGAGAGTGTATATTATGGTAATGTTTACCTTTCTTCATCTCCCTGACATCGTCTTCCATGACCATGGCTGGGAGCGCGGTTACAAGCGTATAATCGTGTGTGGGGTCTGGGCGGGTACCGGTGAGGTCTCTACGGGGAGATGGCGTTGCAGCCTGCGGCCCGGTCACTTCCCTGCGCTTCGGCCCACGGAAGAGGCGCATGATGACCGATCACGCAACCATTGCGTCACACCGTACGTGCTTATTCTGGAAATAAAATAATTAAAAAGTCAATACACAATAATTTGTTACTGGTAATTTTTTTCGCAAAGAACGTTCTCTTCTTATGATTTAGAGAATAGAAATATAAATAGGGTAGTAGAGTAGAGAGTAAAGTAGTAGCAGTAGAGTTTTTTTTTTAAATAAATATTTTCTAGATAATTCCCCGATTATGTAGTCGTCGGAGGTATTAAATAGCTTTCGTAAATGGTATTAGTACCTCGGATGATAAAACACTACTACCTATTTCTTTTAACTACTTTTTGCATGACCTTTATAGCAAATTCGAAAAAAGATGCCTAATCATTTAATATTGAACATTATTTCATTTAAATTTGTCTCCGTTACTTTTATGTCCATAGCTTGCTCAGTGTTAAACCTATCGTATCCATACATTGGACAGTCGGTCAGAAAATATAACACCATCTTTTCAAAGCAAGAATCTACCGTGAACAATCAACATGTGGGTAATCAATCCCGTTGGTTTCATTTGTTTAATTATCGAAAAAGCCGAAACAACATTTGGAAAGAATAACTTAGTTGCTGTCGCTGTTACACGGTTTCGATATCTATGATTCCATAACGTATAGAGGTAGAGTTAAAAGCAATAGTTACATATCACTTTGGAATTTAGATGGTTATGTTTATCGCAATTATGCAAAATCGAGTTATCTAGTATTACTCAATGTGAGTACGCGCTCATGTATCACAGTATTATGTTAAGTTTTGCAAGGTGCAGTGGGAATGTTGAACTTGTTTGCACGCATAGCGCATTTATGTAAATGTATCTTTAATTATTTTACTACAAAATAGTAATAGGTGAAACGTATAGTTGACAGTGGTATTTTATTTTAAAATTAGAAATTATGTATGTTGATAAATTGAAAATAATAATCTGAAACGTTTTTATATATAAAAATGTTAATTAACTTTTTTCTAACAATTTAATGTCTATATGAAAATCTTGAAATAGGTTTAAACTTGTCTTGCCTATTTGCTCCATATTGTTTTAATATTCCTCGATTGTACATATGTTTTTACAAACAACAGGCATGTGTTATATTGCACTAGATTTTAATACTAATTTATTACAACTGATACATAAATGTATACTCTATGTACTTATGTTACGAAATATACTTCACTTGTTAGGAAATAACTTAGCAAAATTTGATAACATGTTGATGCGTTGGTGAACTACATTATACGAATACATAGGGTACTTAAATTTTTACTATATATATACTTAATTTTCAAATTGAGATTTCAATATACTCTAATTGGAAAATGAACAATGAATACATAAAGACATTTCATACAGTTTATAATTTGTACATTCATCTAAGTATCCACTGATTATTTACTTGAAACTCTTAAGTAATTTAGTTGCCAGGAAATGATTTTAACTGTAAAGAAGTCGACGTAAAACGGTAAGATAGTGGGATGAAGATTGTGGATGAGTGTCATTATGAGATGCGTGGCGGATATTCGCTGCCTATAATTAGATGAGACAACAATTATATACCCTAAGTACATATTTATGTTAACTTATCGGAACTGTCCTGTCGTAATGATGACCCTCGGAATGGGCGGAAATTGTTCAACTCCTAGAATATTGATAACTGTAGTTTATTTATCAATTACTAAGATTTAATTATATCTACGGCCTTAACGGCATATAAATAATAATTTCTAGTCAATTTGATGATTGCAAAACTGATGCCGTATATATTGCATTGATTACACATACAAAAAGATAACAATAATTAAACAAGTACAAGCAAAACAATCCTTACGATTTATTATTACGGTAACTATTTTAATTAATTAGTTAATTCGGTAACCATTTTCTAGGTAATTGACAGACATTAATTTTGATTGAAAACATCGGGTTTCGTAATTACACGAAAACACGGAAGGAAACATATATTAGCGTACTTTATTTTAATTGTAACAGGATTCTAAAGTTTCTATTAAAGTATTCAAAGAGACGTGGTTTTTATTTAAATAGTCATTTCTTCGTTTGATTTTAGTACCGTTGGACCACTATTATGAGGATCACATGCTGCTTAATATATTGGGGTTTGAACTCGAACTTGAAATATCGACTCATTTATTAGTGAAAAATATTAAACAATAGTTAATTCCGGAAACGTATGACTTGTGGATTTTACACCAAATAGTATTCGTAAAATAATTGCTAATATAAGAGTACCTACAATTAAAAGAGACTACTTCGTAGAATGAGGCATTTAATAATTTTCAAGATAGCTTTTAATAGCATTCGTAACAGATATAATTAAATTGATAAAATAATTTATGTCATGTCGCTCACAGGATGTAGGCTATTCCGGTGTTGGCGTTTAAAAATCTTTAATGACTAATAGCTTTCCGCTTATCTTACTCATCAAACTTTGAAATTCATGTGGGATGTGAAGTGAAGGCGCCAAGGATTCATTTAAACATCAAAGGAGTAATATCTTAAGATTTTGTCTTATAGATAGATGTTTTGTAAGTGCACCCATGCACTATTAAAAAAGCACTTTGTAGCTATCGTTATTTGGATTGGTTCTGATTTTTGCGTTTTTGTGTCAGTGATGCTAACCGCATTGTTGGTCGTATGTATTATAAACTACTGTAATTACACAATATTATGAAGTGCATGAAGCGGTGTGGTAGCAAATTCTTCATTCCACGTAGCTCATGTAGTCAGGCTGCATTCCTCGTATATTAGTATGTGGCTACATAAATAATCTATGGAGTAATTTTCATACAGTTATGGTGTAGAAAGCAAATTATTTTATTAATAAGTTTAGATTTTAAACACAGTCAATGAGTCGACCACATAGGTTTGGTAGCATTAATATTCTTATTGCGGCTAACAAATAGCAAAATTTTCGTATAGGTAATTGGAGTCTATGCGTGTCTATAGCTAACGATTGTCATCTGTTTTATTCAAGATATCAAATTTCTACATTAATTGTTCGTTTGTCTAAGATTCATTTCATATCAACAATATTCAAATGTGTTATGTATACAGATTATGTATCATAGCTTAGTTTGATTAGAATTGATTTAGTAATTGTATCTTTACGTTAAATAATAGAGCAAGCACATGCACACTAATGCAATAGGATAATTGAATGGATTCTTATACCCGAGTACGAAACATGGCGGATCAACATTTCCAGATTACCCTATACTTAAAATTCCTAGCGGCACTAAGACATACCGTCCTTAAGACGATTTGTGTACAAAGTTTTATATAATTAGGTGCGTTCTTAATAATGCGGGCAAACCGCAGAGAATTTTCAAAGAACGCAGCGGAAATATTCTAAGATTGAGATAAGCAATTTTCGTATCTTCATAAATAATATTCTAGATATAATGCATCCTAACATTGTCTAACAACATCAAAAATACTACAAAATATGATTTATCTTACATATAACAGCAGCGTATTATTAATTCAGTCTAAGAAATTCCAAATACATAAATAATAACTGTTATGTGTATCAAATATATATGTAGAAATATTTACTTATAGAGTCTTCGTGATCCTTTGTTACTTGCTCCATCATGATTTCATGATGAAGGAGGAGCCGAGAGCATTTCAAACGCAATAACTTGCGTAAATTGTAATTTGTTATAACGCTCTACGTGTTATTTGCATACAGAAGCTTTGTTTGTGATATTTTAATGGCAATGTGTACGCAGTTAGTGCCGCGTTTGACGGACATTGACATCGACTCGCGAGGCAGGTGTGCGTTGCTAACTAATATACCTAAGCACGAGTGTTCTTTGGTAATAGTCAACTCACGAATAACCAAGACTCTGGTGTTGCATGAAGAAATTTCTAAGAATGCGCTGTGGCTTTTTGTACACAAATTACTCATTACGCGTGGAGCATGAATTTTATCTACAAACAAATGAGTTTTTGCTTGCAATTTTCATCACCGTATGTTTTGTAATTCGGTGTTAATGTTACAAAATCTAAGAAACATAGATTCGGTAATACCTACTATTAATAAAAAACATTTAAGCGGTATTTTTAAAGAGATCTTAAAAATCAGTAATAAAACATTGAAGCACATTAGGTGGAAGATTCATTTGTAATATGAACGTATTAGTAACGTCGATACAAGAATACTCAATACATCGAGTGTAAACATACGACCTAGGAGCATTATTTATAAATGCAGTGCGATGACTCACCTCATGCCAAGAATGCTCATGGAGCAGACGGACTGCGGCGTGCGCGAGCGACGCTTGACTGAAATAAGAAATAAAACCCTTTTCAATAACTAACGTTTTACTTTCTATATGATTTCCTGTTCTCTAGATTTAATCAAACAAATATTCCTTCTTGCAGGAAGGAAATTTCTTAGGACTTATAACGTAGACTGAGTTTTTTTTTAAACAAAATTTACCAAACCTAGATGTGTTATCTGTAGCATATTATTCATTACTTAAGTATGGAGTTTAATCTTAATAATTTAAAAGGGATTTTTTCTTTTATTTTTATTATTATTAAAGAGACGAAGTAATAGGTCTATTACACGTTTAATAAGCGTATAGGTAACTATTTATTCATGCCAATGTACATTTTTATAATGCAAGCGGCATGAAGGGATCGGAAACATAAAGATTCCATCACGTAGAATATTTATCGCTAGCCAGTGTAGGACAATAGGGCGGCATCGAAAGAGTAGTTAATAGCAACCAGTAACCACTATGTTAACCGCGACCACTCATCATGACATGCAAATAACAACTTCTAACTGTTTGATTCGAAATCATTTTCTTACTGGACCGTAGGACCTTTTATATATTGCTTTAAATAGTTTGAATAGGCAATTTTATTGCTTTTTTGGTCTTTAGGAAAAATAAAACTTAAATGGAATAATTTCTCCTTTATTACTCATGGAAACGAACATTATTATTTACTATAGTTAGTATATTTTAACATTGCCTGAATGTATTTTAGTCTGTCTTATGTATCAATATACAAAGATTTTAGAAATTAGTTTGAGTGAAGAAAAAACACATCGGTGATAAAAATTGAAAATTACTAAAGGTATTTCTATTTGAGAGTTACCTTCATTTAATGCAAACATCACTTGTTCACTTGGAAACAAAAAGATAAATTAAAAAAGTGAGGTGTTAACAAAAGCTTCCTGATTCTGGCTTTGAAACTACATTCTTTTTACTGGAGAAGATGAAGCAACATTAATGCAAATGCTGTGATGCATCACTATATTAATATATTGCAGTTGATATACATTAACTATTCCTACTTGGTATGGGCTCATCTATCCTAAAATATATATGTATGCATTCATTATAAAATATGGGCTATACAAACACGACAAACATATATTTTAAAGACTAACAAATTAATTAGTTTTGAGACAATCGCGTTCTATATTCAAAAATATGTTTTACAAGACCATCAATTAAGGTACAATGAAAGCTTATCACAAGCACTATACTGGTAATTTGTCGGTTGTACTGTTAAGAGAACAATTTATAAGCATGTAGGCGGGCAGAAAGCGCACGCGCCGTAGGCGGACACAGCCATTGACGAGAAATGCCCTTGTCTGTGCTGCCACCTACACTCAGTACTGACTTTTACGACTACAATCGCACCTCGAGTAATAAAAATTTTAACACTTTTACAACGGCATCACTCCAAAAGCGACAACAATAAAAATCAAAACTAATATTGGGAAACTTTTTCGAAACAAAAAGGTTTATTACTGGAGTTATGTAACCCAACATTAATTAAGTTACATAAATATATTATTTAAATATGTGAAGCGTAAATAGATGTAAACAATCATTGAAGCCAATACGAGCCCTTTACCAATCATAAATTGTTAACATTCTTGTTTCCGATAATGTCTATAGGTCGAATTCACATATATTCTTTTTTTTATAGAACAGGGGGCAAACGAGCAGGAGGCTGACCTGATGTTAAGTGATTTATTAGATTTATGAACTCTTATATAAGCCATGTTTTGTTAGCAACCTCTACCCTTAATTATGTGTTAGTTATAAGCTCATATTTCAAACCATTCAAGTTAGTTAGCCAGCTTCAAACAGTTTTATTTAAACATCTCCATAGTAAAACTCCATACTTAATTCCGGGTAATCAAAAATTAACAGTGTTGCAGGAAAAGGCATTCCTTATGTCTGGATAAACAAAGCGTTACTTTTAATCCTCATAATATCAAGACAGTCTGTCATATGCGTACGCTATACCTATACAAACAGTTTGACCCTTGTTATCTTTAAAGTTATTTGTACCGTGATCTTTCTAGCTTTATTTTTTATCGGAGCTGGTTAGCTCCACTCAATGCAATTGACCTAAGTAAATCAAATGCGAGATAGACATTAATTGCAGGTACATAATAAAACCCTTCGACTGTGGCGGTGTTATCACGAAATGTTTCCTGTCTCAAAATAAGATCCAATTATCTCCCTCGAATCGTACTTTAGTATGATTCACACTATATGTATTGATTCACGGTTTTCAGTTGAAAATGTCCCGTGGATTTAATTATTTCAAAGTTGTATCGCTTTGATACATTTATTGCTGGCTATTCGAAGTTACGCGTGATCGTTATTGTCTTTATTTATAGCAATTGTTCGCGGTGAAATGAAAATGTAATTTACTTTTACAAGAAGTAGATCACGATAGATGAGGCTCATCCGGAACTCGCGGTTATGATTTGATTCACGTGTTACGAAGAATTCGACAATTAAAATAATTAGTTTTACTAGTTCGTTATGGTTTTTGGACACGAAATGGAGTCAACATATCTTATATATTCTACAATTGAGATTTTATGTTTGGTTTTCTTAACTAAATTAAAATTTTTTATACAAAGATCATCGTCCTAGGTCTTCAAATATCTTTAGAATTAAATTACTTAACGCAAGATACTAAAAAAACCGAGTCAACGTACTGCACATCTGGAAACATTCAGCAATAATCATCTAAAGTTTCTTAAACTTTGGCAGAAAATTATGAATAATAAAATAATTTCATTGTATGACTCCTTTTTTACTGCTTAATGAGAACAATGCAATTTTTTAAGTTTAAAAAAATCTACCTCGTACAATGAAGTTACACCTCAAACCAAGCGACGACGTTGATTAGCGTTAATTGTGCTGAGCGTGGTCAAATATTATCGACAGGTTCTTCAGTTACCTAAAAACTGTTGCGTGATGACTCGTTGTAATAACAAGTATTCAGTGAAAGCTGTTACTTAATCTACGTAATGGGTTCAGAAAAAGCGATCTGTGGTCGGCGACAGACGATAAACGCCGATGTTTCATTAGTAAAAATTAAAATTTCAATTAATACTTATGTATCTCGACTCTTTGAAACCTGTTCGCTTCCGGAGTTACGCTAAACCAGTTTCGCTAAACAATTTGTTTTTACAATATTTCTTTGAGTTTTTATAAACTTAAATCGCGTCACGGCTTTTTGTTAGATTGGCCTTTTTAAGTTAATTATACATTTTCTGATTGGACATAAAACTGTCACTGTCAATGTCAAATTTTACACTGTGCATTAAATTATGAAAAGGTTGTTAAAAGGTAGTTTGTAACTTATGTATACATTTTACGTCAAATATGTATTACAAATGCAAATTAAATTATTCGGTTTGACTATTTAATGCTTTATATAATACAATACAAGGTAAGTATTTAAAATAGATAAAACATTTGTAATGTGTGTATAACAGACATTTATTATAGAAACAGATTTTAATATCTGATTTTGCCGGCGTATAAATTTTTCATGATAATTATGTATAAATCTTCTTTATAGTTCTGAAGCCAGTATTTGTGGTCCAATGAGCGAATGAAATAAAAATTAACTGTTTTAAAAAGGAGATAATTTACTGCCATGCATCTCAATATAAATTGATCAAATACGTTAATAACATTGAAATGCAAATTGCTTTTTGATTTTTTAGTATTAAGCATGAATATTAAAGTACTATTAATAAGTCATGTAATTAAGCTAATGTAAATTAATACATTAGTAAATAGATATGTATGAAAGAATTCGTTATAAAACGCATAATATTACGATTATATGACGATACGAATTTTTCTAATAAATAAAGTTTTATAAGTTATATTAAAGAAGTTTTATTTAATTTATCTTTTAATTCCAAGATGATAAGAGTCAACAATTTTATTGAACTTGCCATTCACAGGTCACCCTTATGCAAAAAGTATTCAAATGAATGTATATATATTATCTATCTAAGCAATATAATGACACTGTAATGTAAAACTAAAATAGCCTAAACCAATAAGAGTAAGAGCCTAAATAATAAGATATGATTTGTGATCTTTAGTTTGAAATCACAAACATTCTTTTGTTCGATCTAGCGATTCCAATATGTTCCAGTCTATCAGAGGTTGACGATACATACTAAAATCCTATTGAATTTCAGAACCTAAATTCATAAGCATCTCGACTGGATTGTTTTAAGAAATCTCATGTTAGTTCCCAGTAGGTCTCTGCTTTTATGAAACAAAATATTAATAAAAATAGCAGGGCTCGTTTTGCTCGTGAACGTTTATTACAATACTATAGGATTAGGCACTGCCGAAACGAGTAAGGTTTACCAACAAACAAATAAGCTCTGTCTATATTTTAGGTAATACGAACCTTTTTTTGCGCATAGCCGTGCTCCGGCGCCAACACACAATAGGATTTGGGAACCGCGTGGTCTTTAACTGTTCTTGGTACCTGAGCCGTACATACTAAGTAGGGTTTTGTTTGGTCACAAACATAATACCAAATTGCCATTTAAAACTTTCACTTACGATGATACAAATATACAATTTTCAATCGAGAATTTCCAAGATTCTAATTCTCGAAAAGAATCTCTTTGATTCCATAGACCTTAATTAATAATTTGGAGCAGTAGAATTAACAGCTACTTTGCTAATTAATATCGCACTCCTACTTAGTGCTGAATGTTGATGAATCAAGCAGTCTTTGACGGTCTACTGGCATTCAGGTCGCATATGCGCCGCTGACTATGTCGGCCGCACTCTATCAGTTCTGTCTTGTAAAAAACTTACAGATATATCAACAACAGTCACGCGATACATCATAAATTGTGTAATGCTTTAAAAACATCTCTGGTTATTGACACCGCCATTAATTACAATCTAAAATGATCATTTACTTTCTGTTTTAGATAAGCGATAAATAAACATGTTACGACTAATATAGCACAAATGTGGTGTTCTCTAAAAGCGGAGATTCAAGATTGTAACGATAAAAGGTTTTTACTATAAAATCAAGTAGTTTTATAACGGTTGGTATCGTTAAGTTTATGTAGACTTCAATAAAAACTATATAAAGTACAGGTCGAGTCGCCACGATCATGGTCAATTCAATTTGAATCTTACGACTGATAGTTATTTGAAAATTGTTTAAGTATTGGTCACTGATGACATTGATAGAGCAAGAATATAGCAGGTGCAAGAAATGCAATTTCAATCAGTTCTACATATTTAATGGCTGATATTACGAATTTTAGTACATTTTATCTCTTGTAAATTATATGTATTGCATTTTGCTTGTTTTTTACGACTATAGGATATTTCCTGTTTTTAAATAAACTTAGATGTCTCAGCAGCTCTCACTCGATTTGGTTTTTTAACTCTTGTAATGTTTGTCTTTGGGTACAAAAATAAATATGTTTTTAACGCTTCGTTCGGGACAGCGGTGAGCGGATGTATCTTTTAAGATGTCTCTGGTTTTGTAGTCAAGATTAAAGTAGGTACCTAATACCATTCGTATTAACGAATGGTATAAAATTAATTGATTGAAATCTGCCCTTCAAGGATAAACCACCGTTACTCGAGATAAATTATATCATGGTCTCTTTTATGAACGCTATTCTAAATTTATTCAAATAAATATATATTGCAGCTATTAAGCATTACTATGGCGATGCGTGTAGTCCTAGTGAATATGGGACGTATTATATATATTTTGGCTATGCGAGGATTCCGACAGAGGTTTCACGCATTACAGCACAGTAGATTTTTAGTACATTAATTAAAAGTTGATGTTTTTTTCCTGAATAAGTCGTCGTCGTCGCTTTTGTTTAAATTACATTAATTCGTTATGGACTTCCTAAATTTGTTGTAACAAAGTTAATATAAAATAGCTCTTATAATTGCTATTGTAAGCAAAAATAAATTTAGATAATGATTATGAAAAATAATTGCGCATTTCTTCTTAAAAGAAAATTGGTGTACTAAAATGATACTTTCAATAAATTAATAATATTATCGCTTAATCATTTATAAATACTTACTTTGTGTCTTTTTATCAATTTAAAAACAAAACAAGCCGGCGTTCACGAATACACTATCACTATAAACAGGACATTGAAGTCATGACGTCACTGGCACGTTATCACAGAGCCGTGCAGATCGATCTCAATGCGGGAATATTTTGATAAGGGCGGGTGCGGACGCAATGCTGACGATCGAAAGCGGCTGCAATTCAAGGAGCGTAGACTTCGAGGCGCGCGGCGCGACTGACGAGCGCACAGCGTACGCGGCACGACCCAATGGAAATTGCTCGTAGTACAAAAAAGTGCTGTAATAAAGCGCACAAAAGGCTGAAGTAGTCGATAATGGCTCGTCGGATAAGTTTGTGTCTTGGGGATAGGCAACGTGGATTTCCCAAGTGTGTTAAGACTGCAAATATAACAGAGTTATAGAGGGTTACAGAGTATATAAGATTTTGGATCGAACCTGTTGTTCAAAGAAATGAAAAAAGGAGGTTTTTGACATGTCAAGATTCGAAAGACAGGGCAGGGCGGAGAGGTGCTTTAAAATTTAAATGAATTTTATGTGTCATTAGTTAAACTTAAATTGTATTAAATGTAAAGGCCACACTTTTTTAATCGTCGTCATGAAAAACGTGAAACTTGTGATTTTTCACGTACAGTTTACTTTTTACTACAAATTCCAGTAATTTATAAACTATTACAAGACATTATTTTAACTAAGAATTGTGTTATATACCATCTAAGAAACACTACATATTTACTAACTAAGAAATTGTGTTGTAGTAAGATAAGATAGTTCTTTGGTCCTTTTCGTGATCCAAATTTAATAAATTAAAGCGCTTTACCTGCTAGATACGGAAATGCAATTCAGCGCTTAAGGGCTTAATTTCAGCGCTGCAATGTTTTGTTATAGAAACAAAATTCGGCTCACCAGACTTCACTACGTAAATGCCTTGTACGCTGTGTCTACGAGATTACAAGGAATTTGGTTACCGTAATACAATTCAAAGAATATTAGTAGTTTTTGAGATATATAACAATAAAATTTAGTTAGTTCCATTTTATTATGAAGGCAGCTAATAGAGGAATAAACGATAATTCATATAGAGCTGTTTGTAGTAAACGTGTACAATGTAGGTGTTACAACGAAACCGTCAAACAAGAAAATACTTATATGTACTTATATATACAATACTTATATTAAAATATTAATACTTTTATTCAATATTTCCTAAATACTTCTTCTACTGACATAAATAAATGGCAATAATATACGAAGTTTCTAAATAATTTTAATGCCGTTGGTCGCTGATTACTCAACTGATATTGAATTTTCTAATAGTGATCATAATGTAAATATAATCATAGATAAATTAATCTGACATAAGAAGCTGGCGATTAAAAATTTAGAAAGCATCTATAAAATTGGTTAATTGAATATTAAATGGCGTGAATAAAAATATTATTACTGCCATAATTTATCAAGAGACTATTGTGTATGAGGCACTAGTGAACTTTAAATTTTTAATACATAATATATGTTTGTTGAATTAAGTAAAAAAATCATAAAGCTTTATATAATCCATGATGTTTTATAATTCATCGATTTATTAGTAATCTCACAGCTATACCTACATATTATAAATCAATATGTACATATAAGAAACAGAAAACATAAGTAAGTAAAGTACATTCATAGACAAAAATTAAGTAAAAATGAAATTTAACAATTAAAATGAATATATGAAATAAATAAATAAATGTGTATTAAACTCACTCTTAGTACAAAGCAGTGATGGCTAAGTAGCTTCAGCGTGCGACCTTCAACATTAAGGTCGTAGATTTATCTCCGGCTGTGCAGTAACTTTCTTTCTATGTGCGTATTTAACATTCGATCAAACGGCGACGGCGTGTGTCAGGCACAGGAGGCTGATCACCTTCATGCCCTTTACATCTACAAATGATCATGAAACTGATATCGAACTCCAGACGTAAAAAGGTTTTAAGGCCACTGATTTATTTGTTATATATTTTACTCTTAGTACACAATTAAATATATATTTCATGACTTTAACTATTCCTAACCAACTATATGTTAAACATTATTTGCCAGATCCCCGCCGCCTTAAGACATATCGAACAATAAATGATTTTAAATAAATAGCAGTGTTGGCCTAGTGGCTTCAGCGTGCGACTCTCATACCTAAGGTCGTAGGTTCGATCCCCGGATGTGCACCAATGGACTTTCTTTCTATGTGCCCATTTGACATTTGGTCGATTCGGTGAAGGTAACATCGTGAGGAAACTGATATGTCTTAGACCCAAAAAAGTCGACGATGTGTGTCAGGCTCCACTGACCACCTACTTGCCTATTAGATTTAAAAATGATCATGAAACAGATTCAGAAATCTATTGCCAAGACTTACAGACGTTGTACCGCCACTGATTTTTATTAAAATAAATTCACTAATTGAAATTTTTCACTTTGCACTCTGTATGTCACAATAAGGTTTAAAGTACCTATGCGTGTGAGTTTATGGTGATTTTATAAAAATGTAGGCAGTTTTTCTCCTTTTATATTATTCCTTACATAAAGATATGGTGAGTGAACGACTATCAACATATTATTTCATTATTATTGTGCTATCAAAATATGTATGTAATAACTGGTTTATGCAGCTAATTCTATTGCCAAACAAAATTTAAATAGTTTCATAACGTCGGCGACGCCTCATTTTGTGAGCGTTATACATTTTTGTATGTATTTAATTTTAATAAAATAGTTTAAATGTATTGTTATGGTTATGGTTGGTGGACTTATTTTCCGCACTTAGGGTCTGTTTCACAATGTCCGGATAAGTTCCAAATAAGCCATTTATTTTCCAGGACTACTTGGGTAGTAAATGTAGTGTTAGTATAACAGAATTATTTATTCATATATATCTGATATTAGGTTGGTTTCTAGCTGATTGACAGAAACATAGGCCTTTGAATCTGAAAAATCTTGCATGTTCAAAATTCTTTATTGGGTAGGTTCATATGAATTTAACAAATAGAGTCGCTCAATAACATTAAGATAAGCTACGATTCGCAGCAATTTCTAGAAACGTGAGCAAATGTATTAACAAAGTGCATGTTTGAAATATCTATCAACGGATAGATAAACCCCGGATAGATTGTGCCATTTTCAAGTCATCAACACGTTTCTCGTCAGAATCACGTGTTATCGCGTATCGCTTGTTCTATATTATAGAAATTCTCAATCAATGTAGCATTAGTAAATTTCTGTCTGCATATCGATGCATGCGATAGAAAAAGACGGATATGAAGACAAATACGATTATTTCTTTTTCTATATCAGCGGTTTCCTTACGTTTTCCTTTCCGTACACGTAAGTGTTCATCATGAAAGAAATCCATTGGTTCATAGTTTGGTTTAAACATTCGTCTTCAGGATCGTCAGTCGCTGGTATATACTTCTTCTATATACCACTTCTTCACTATACTTCTTCATGTATTTTATTAAGTTCTATACATTCATTTAATTGTAAGTGACATTTAGAAAGAATATATCCACAATGATTGTATCTGTACAAAATCTCGGACGTTAGCATTATCAGTGAAGTATTAAAATCGCAATGCCCACTTATTTAAAACAAAAAAAAAATAACAAAAATATATTTCTACGTAATATAAAATATATAACGTTTTAATTTAAATCTGATATTTATAATCCTCACACCGTTATAATAGTATAATGTTAGCAAAGTAATGCTCTACTTTGTAATATTATTTATGATATTGTAAACGATGATATCGTTGCAGTTACGCATACAGTTTTAGTAACCCACTAAGTTTTCGTAATGTTGGTACAATAAAGATAGTTAACAATAAACAATTCATCGCTGAATTTTTATAATATTTAATTGCCATACACAATAACTTATTAAAGATTCATTAAAGATTTAAGCCTTGTAGATAGTACCGGTGACACCTGAGTGATGAGCTTGCTTTTCTCGCTCAACAAATAAGCTGCCAGCGTTAAAAAAGGTACACTGTCAGTGGGACCAAACTTTTAAAAGATAGTAGATGTTGAAGGATAGCAGTATTCAAAATAAAAAAAAATCGATTACGATCAAAGGAATGTATGTAAAGAGCTATAATGACGTAAATAAAATACCTTAGCTACGCAAACGTAACATAATAGTATATATATGAGTCCATAGTCTATGTTCTGGCTTAGGTATAAACTAAGATAGCTACGTAGTTGAAACAAATCCATACCATATAAGACTTAAATGTCTAAGCATAAACCCTTTTATGTTCCTTGGCATTTATACCGTAAACTATTATTCCTTTATAAACACACGATAAAAAGTATTTTAAATGATTGCCGTATATGCTCAAAAGTAGCAAGAAATAATCACAGTGATTTTTGCTTTAGCAATGATTTAACATTAGCAGAGTTTGTAACTGCGTCAACATGTAACGGGTGAACGGAAACTCTCGATTCAATTACTAAGTTTCGTGTAACATTTTCCCTAGTTCCTTTACGTAATACTACATAATCTTCGAGTGGGATAACATTGTTTCCACAGTCAATAACACAGTAAGACTTTTTTATTTTACAACTGTCCTAACTAACACAGTAAGACTGACCATCCTAAAGATTATTGGCGACTTGACAGTTTTTATTCAAATCAGCAATTGTAATATATAATTAATTACGTTCTTTGAAATAAATGTTTGATGTACCTACCCAAGGTTATGAACGCATATAATCAGACCTAAATGCTAATCCGATTAGTTGAAGCTAGTAGCTGATACCCAAGTTCTAGGTCATTTCTATTTACACGTTTTTGCACTAATCATGAAATACATAAATCTTTACGTAATGGAAAAACAATAATTTGATTACGTACGTAAGATTTCCTTGTCTACGCTAATAAAATTAATTAATGTTTTAATGACCGAACTAGACTTAATACGAAAATTAAACACGCAAGCTGTGAAGTAACTAATTCGTTACTTAGATATAACAAGTTTATAACGTGTTTTGGATACATTATTTTAAATTGTATCTTTTTATCTTACCCTAACCGACGGCAAGAAACGAATATTTGAATTTTATATTACTAACATCACAAAAAATACACCGTGTGAACTTAACGAATGAAGTAATGGAATTCAAGTAGCATAATGATAATTTAGTTTGTACTTGGCATCAGGAATGTCATCTGGATTCCACGAGTGGTCTGTCAAAAAACTAGAGTTTACATACAGGTATGATTACAATTAATAACCGGCTGAACAATGTCACTCCACATCCTACAAATAAAACAAACATACACCTGCCTCGTGTTATTGTACGAGCAATTAATTTGTGAGAAAAAAGTATTGAAAGCATGTTTGACGTCGGGCCTAGTTTTGCCTATTTAACATTACAAGATAAAGTAGCTACAATTTAAAGTTTGTTTACGTGCCAAAACCAAAATTATTGAATCGACTTTTAAAGCTTATCTTATTAGGTTGAGACTGCCTATAACATTATTCGACACTTGAGTATAATTATATTATTTATGCTACCAAGCACGTGTGCTATATATGTGCCATATAAAATTATACCGATTCAGGTTTTGTCGTTTTTGGGATCTAAGCCTGGATACGCATTTCTGGGAGTAGTATATTATGGTACCGTACCAAATAATATATGAAATTTGAAGTCTATTTTAATGTTTTTTTAATATTTTTAATAATATTCGGATTCTATTATTAATAATGTTCCTAATACAAATATTATTTAGACTTCCATAAAATATAATGGCGTTTAATTTTTTACCTTTCTTACAATTATTGCATAGTTAAATAAAACAAAATTGTATTGCAAGGCAGACTGTGTTTTTGTTCTTTCTTTTGTATAGGACGACAGATTAAATGATGTCCTGTGACGTTGACTAATGGTAAGATGCACGCAATGCGACATCATTTGACGAGATCCATATAACAGATAGCATTCTATAAAGTAAAAGATTTTCTAAAAGATAACATCATTCAATAATGCATGCGTAAATGTTTATAATAATTTACGATTAAAAAACCGTAGGCACAATTAATTATTATGAGTAAGTGACCTTAAACTCTTAAATCTATGTAGGTATCGAAGGCAATTTGTAGGCGGACGGTAGGCAGTGATTATAATTTTATCTATCAGAGAAACTCATGTACCTCATTAAGGATGTTGATGTAAACGTATTATCTGATAGAACCTTGATTTCATATTTATTTCTTAATCATTTACATTTGATCAATAACGTAATATCCTATTTCTAGCAGATTCGTTTAACCTATCTGTTATTAACATTCTTGATTAGTCTATTTCCGGCCACTTGGTGTGTATATAATGCGTTAGAATTATAGACGTAAAGTATGAATAGATTATAATGCAGGAGATTGTTTATAGTTGACGTCTTTGTGACAACAATGGGTAATGACTTCCTTCAGTTGCAAATAACAATTGGCGAGCCAGACGAGAAGGCGGCGTGTCATTGGAGTGCTCGTCGCGTTCCAGTGATGGCGCTCACGTAACACGACCCAAAACGGTGAAGACAGGAAGGGCCACTGACTCAACGACCTCATACGTCGCTGCCATAGCTGCAACCTTTAATAAATTCTAGGATGACGCAACGCATCTATAGTTCGATGCCCACACAAATCCATAATAGGCACAAACTAAACAGGTGAACTTTATTGAATAATGACAATGCTTCGTTCCTTTCTCAATTAATAGTAAGTGAGTCAAAATGGTGTATTATAAATTTTTTAGCGACAATACATTTATTTGCATTGTTAGTAAATTTTTTGGTATACAATAGGAGAAAAATATAAATCGTTCACGTAGCGTAGATGACAAAAACCTCATAACAGATGACCGCATCCATTGTTGGAACGAAAAAGTCACACGAACATAATTGATGCGGGAAACACCGGTAGATACCACAAAAACAGTTTTATAGCTGAAGTCATTTGAAGATGCTTTAAACAGACATTTGAGTGGTAAATGCCAACAATAAAAGCTCTAAAATTCGGCCGACCTTGTTTACAATATCAGCGCAGTTGCACTGGCGCTGTTCGATGACACTGCAGTAGTTGTGTTCCCCCCCCCCCCCCCCCATCATTTACCATAGACTTTCTACAGCGATGATTCTCTCCAATTAACGGAATGATTGGCGGGTGGAGATCATCTTTGTTCGCACGCGACACACTTTACTCTTGTTACAGGTCGTGCGGATTTCACAAAGTCACTGCTTTTGTTATGATAATCATGCTTATAAACTGATGTATAGTTTTAAGTATAAATTTTACATGTAATTGTTATTATACTAATTGTTATTGTTCATAAATAAAATCCATATCCCACTCTAGAATCTAACGCATTTATATATATATATAAATAATATATAATATAAGAAGAGGGAATTCGAGACACGTTCTGTGTTTACTTTTGAGGGGTTCGGAATGTTTTTACGACATTTTATGCGGGTTCTATTTTATCTTTTGGCCAAACGGCAGATTATATTGGAACCCTTTTGTGAGATGGTTATTAGAAAACCTTTATCCTTTATCTAGTATTCTTGTCATGCTTCCTTTAATTTAATATGTAATACCGTTATTAGAATGAAATAGAAGCATTTATTTTCTCACATAGATTTTTGCGTGTGCCGGTAAAAGATAATTAACTCATTTACTTATGATTGCTATTTAATTCGCCATGATTGGTGAACAACTAAACTAAACTGGAAAACTATTTTATAAATTACTAAAGAAGTCATACGAAGTTTTCCTCGGAGAAATAATTACTTCGTTTCGCTATTTATGTTATAAAACGACGTAGGGTGCGACTTGCGAGTAGCTGTAATCTCATCAGTATAATGCCAGTTTATCATATTAATTGCGGATCTAATGGATTTAGTTCTACGATTATGCGCAGTTGTGGTTTCCGAGATATGTCTCTATCGAATCTTTCAACCAATTTCCAGGTGGTTAACGACAACTGACCCGCTTTCGGCGTCCAAAATACTTAGATATTTTCGGGGGGTTTTAAGAACAAACTAATGTTACTGGTGATTATATAAAGTAAGCGTCTTGTTTATAGATTACAAGTGTTTTTTAAACAATTCTCGTTTATAGACTAGTAGGTGACCAGTCTTCCTGACACGTGTCAACTTTTTGTGTTTAAGTCATTCCGCTTTCCGTTCCGTTATACGCACGCTTTAAAAGATAAATCTAGAACAACCCGGGATTTAAACTTATGACCTAGTGTCCTATTTTTCTGACATACTGGTTGTGTACGAATTACGCATGGTATCTACTCGAAAACACATTTATTTTAAAATATTTTAAAAGTATTATTATGTTATGAGCATTTTCAAATGTCTCGTTTGTTTAATTCGACGATCAGGAAGGATAGAGAAGAATAGAAATTATTTCACTTGTTCTGTATCAACACAACGGTTAAGACTAAAGATTTTTCAGAGTAAATATAACTTAACATATGTATAGTAAATACCATAGCACAAACCAAATTTCTGATGAAGGTCGTTGAACTCCGCTATGTCCAATTTGAAGCATTACGAGAGGATTTAATGCATAATTAATTATTAAACAGAACTTTTCTTTCACAGTTTAATCACTAAACCGATTTCTATCTCAACTTGTCTACTTTTTTCTAAATTCTATTTATTATTCAATTTTCGATAGACAATCTCAGTTCTTCTTTTGTTGTTGTACATTACAAATATACTAACTAACGAAACTAAAACCTGACATGTAATAAAATAGACTCTGCTTGAATGAAATTGATTGCTATCCGAACATTGTCCTGATTATTAAAGTAAAAATATTCACACAGAAAATTTGATATAAAAATTTCCAACGATATAATAGAACGTATAGTGGCGATAGTTTCGAAATTTCGGGTCTATATAACTCGAACAAATTTCCATAGTATACAAACTAAGCTCGTATAATATAATAGTCCCAAACGCAACGAATAGCTTCACATATATTGTTGTAAGTGTGTGAAGTGAAGTGAAGTGTCTGATAGTATATTATATAGTGTTTGCTGTGGTAATTGGCTACAATATAAATCATTAATTAGCGGGCCCGCGGTCGGTCAAGCGGTATGCGGATATCTTGCAACCGCGTACAATGCGTCCTTCGAGGTCGTTATAGTTCCTCGGGCCATGCGCCAACGCCGGCGATACTACTACAATTTTACAATGTTTTTAAAGGTTTGGAATTTGAATGAGATATTAATATGTTATGTTAATTTATTAAGGGCCTGTTTCACAATGTATGGATAAAAATAAAGTGCCAAATAGCTATGCAACACATGAATTATTCGAAAGATAAAAGTTCCGAATAAGATACATGGCATTTCATGACAAATAGCGCTATCTGACAGTCGTGAAACGCAAAAATACTGTTTATCCTACAAATAAGTAACAAATAGCTTATCCGGACATTGTGAAACAGGCCCTAAACCTATCATCTTAATAAGTTTGTTGCGTTTTTGTTCAAAAAAAAAATATGGCTAAAAAAACTCTTACTTAGTATCTTTCCCAAACAAGCGTAGGAGATGAAAATAAATTAAAAGGCCGGCAACGCACTTGCGAGCGTTGGCATTGAGTGTTCATGGGCGACAGTATCACTGAACATCATATTAGCCTGCGTGATAAAGCGAGCTTTATATAAAAAAAAATTAAAACATAATTTATTTTAAAAAATCAACTATATAAGTATTCTATAGAAACATTTATGTTACCTACCTACTACTAGGTATTGGTAAATTAACCACTGTTAGTAGTGTCTGTATAGTAATTTTTGCTTCAAAGAAACAAAACGAACTTCTACACCAAGAATTAATAACTAACTAATATATTCAGTTACACTGACACCATAAACATGTCGACAAAACCGTATAACAGGTTTTTGTCAAATATTATTGTCTAAGTAACTTATGCTTGTTTTGTTAGTAATTTTCATAAGCCAACATGCCTTGTAGGCTTTTAAGTAAGACAAATAAAAGGTACGTTTTTAGCTCTTGCATTCCGTTAATATCATAGTGTTTATACAATTTAGTACCACGGGGCTCGTGTTTCTAAGCTGAGCTTACTGAGAATTCTGAACCAGCAACTTGAACTATAATGTACTCTGTAATTATAACAATTAAGCAATTATTTCGAGTTATAACTTATTAATAAAGTAAATATTAAAATATGCAAGAAATTGTATACTGTTTTATGACGTATTATGAGCGTTTTGTTATGCTTAGCGTAGAGTTTTTTTTTTATGACTCTCCACACTGTATGTGTTTGTGTGGAATAAATCGCTCGAAAGCGATAAGGCCGCCAGTTGCTTTTCAATAAATTATGTTTTTTTTCTTTTATATAATGCAACGAAGTGTTAATAAATAAATAATAAATATATTTCTTCTTTAAAAAAAAGAGAAATTATCTTCTTTAAATAAAATATGTTTAATTTCACAACCAAGCTATTCATATGGTATATCAATTTTTGATCTATTTTTTTAAATTTCATAAAAAAATATTAAAACTTATCCTCTACAAATACACCGCCCCAGTTTTATTTCTAAACTGATACCATGTATGAATTGCAAAAATAAAGATAAATAAAATTATTTCACGGACGATAAGGAAAGATTCGTATCGATTAAATTTTTCACAAATATGGGAAGAGAACAAAAAACTCAACTAATATAAGCTTTCTATATTATTGTTTGGTTGAATGAAATAGTATGATTTAAAATGAATGATGTGATTTAGTGTGACTTAGATTGCCGTGAAGTAGCACATTACGTTTATTACCTACGATGATGAAGCTGTAATCTTAACGAAAATTGTCCCAACTTCCGCTACGGACTTTCTTTGGTAATGAGCATTACATTGTGTTACTTAATCTGAACAGACTACAGCAATGGAACGGTTGACGTCACAAAATAATAAAAACAGGTATTCGATGGAAAAACCAAACAATTTGTGTGTGACATAATTAAAATATTAGAGACTAGAGTAATTTTTTTTTTCATGTAATGTTAAGTGATAACGCCACCCATGAACATTCTCACTACCACAACGCAAGTGCGTTGTCGGCCTTTTAGGAATTGGTTCGCTCTTGTCTTGAAAGACCCTTGGACGAATTGGTTCGGATATACTTTAATGGGTAGCTAGTTCCTCATAGTGCTTGTGCGTGTAAAAGGTTTCTTTAAATAACGCTCAGTTGTGGAACGATTGACGTCCACGTTTCGACCCAGTCTCCGTGGAATACGGTCAAGTGACAGGATCTAAAGTGGGAAGCTCCCACCCTTAGAAACAATACTTCTTGTGGAGACTAATTTGCGCTTAATTCAGTTGCAAGCCGTCTTGCCTTGCTGAGCACACCAAGATTCTTAGAGGTTGATTTAGCCTTTCCCTACAAATGACCGTGACACTGAAAATCGTTTGAAATGCCCACGCCCAGTATTTTGATGGGTATAGGAGGAGTAAAGGATGTTTTTTTTTAATTTTCTAAAGGTTGTGCTCTGAGTAAAATTATTGTAACCCAAACTAACCGTAATTTACTAACCTATAATATAGCCATATTTAATTTGCCTTTGAAACTATCATAGGCTGTATGCAAAGGATCTGAACAAATTTTTAAGTCTTATAAAAATAGGAAATAATTACAAATACAGTAAACAACTCTTATTTATAGCTTTACTATAATATAATGGAGGCAAGTATGAATAATTATCATACAAATCTTATCCTTTTCAGGCCTCAATAGAGAACAAATTCATCTTTTGTTAGCTTCGCTCTCAAAAACTGCGCATTTGCATTAAACATAAAGCGGTAAATAACTTTTCTCATCATTAAACATGGAGAAACATGCATTAATGTTCCATATTCATTCTGCTTTGCCCTTTGCTTTCTCTTTGAAATTTAGGTCGTATGAAATTATGTCAATACACAGGCAGCATTATGTAAGAATTCTGAAGTGCACACATTTGTTAGAAAATACATAATATTATACAACAATAAAATATCTTTATTCATATAGGTAAACAAGTACACTTATGAATGTAAAAAAAAATTAATTGTAAATTTACATTTACTACCAGTTCGCAGGTCAAGGGCGTAGAGCGGGCAAGAAGAACTGGCAACAAAATATATACCCTAAAAGCCCTACAAAATATCGACTTGGAGACTTTTTTAATTATATTTAATTTTGATTTGTATTTAAGCATTTGAGAGTTATACTATGAAAACTTAATTATAACCCATTTTTTAAACAATAGACTATAAGAATGTAAGCTGTGTATGTGTAGTGTAGCATAGACATGTTTTCTAAATAAAGGCATTGGAATTTTAAAGTTCTATGCCAGAGACAAAAACGCGTTAGAGGATCTAAGGTGTAATTAAGGCAAAGAACCGGCCAGTCAAGAGATTCATCGTAAATGAGGTCCTTGGACTATTTGATACTATATCGGTGTTACCTTCTTCGTGACTATAAAATTGCTTTATTTTTCAGATGACTGTTTTTCCTGGAGTCAACGAGTTATCGAGTTTGTCAGATATATTTTTTTAAATTTTATCATAAAGATTTAGATATGTTATAATATTCATGTATTCTATATGATGTACTATGTATTATTTCATACTATCAGATACCTAGGTAAAATATGTGGAAAGTTTTATGCGGCTAAGTTAATATCTTTCAATTAAATAGACGATAGAAATGTGATGGCAATACAGGGGCCTCGGCATAATCCTGGATGCATTCCCGATTCGTTCCCTGTTGTTTTTGCGGTTAGTTCTACTAATGGGTACTGGTTTAGCTTCGAAGCCGGACTGATGTCCTGTCTTATCCTAGAGCGAAATGGTCGAAGCTTTCTTTGCTAGAATCAATAAGGCTCCATAATAGGTGGCATTTTAATATGAAAACAATACTATTTAAAATGTCTGTCTTCAATTCATCAATATCATTGCGTAATTATTTGTAATATAAAGTTAATCTCGTCTCATCAAATTTTATGCGAAGAGAATTTTGAATGTCGATTGTTTGCAAATGAGGCTTAGTCGATTGACTAAGTCCCGAGTTCATTATTAATATGTTTGTTGACTTTTTGGTACAAAATAACTGCTGTAAAATGTGCTTACTGTAGAAAGATTACGATGTCAGTGATTCACTTTATGGTATATAAATGTATAATGCTGTACTCGACCAAAAAGACAGTCTGAATGACTGTCTTTTTGGTTTCATTACTCACGAAAATAAATAAAATAAAATTGAAAAATACCAGTAATGTCAACAAAGTAGTCATGCGACGATATAAGTTATTATCGCGTTTACGATGCAATCGCAGCATGTATCAGTAATTTATTAAAATTTATGGATTCGGTATAAAAAAATAAGTCCATTCGATAGTAAAATCTTACTGTCCTCTATCTATATGGAGATCACGTTTTATTATCATCGATTGCATGTCTTAACCGTTTGCGATACTGTTTCATCTTGACCCAAAAGAAAATGGCATATAAAATAACATTGGTACTTATAATAAGTGCCTGTATATGGAGCTGTAAAAATTCGACAAAAAATATTAATTTAGTATTATTATCTGTTGCTTGTGTAAAATATTTGCCGGCTTACCCGCAACAAGAATGTTGAAACGTTGCATTATCGTGTTTACTTACGTTATATGAGCAAAATATTTAATATAATTTTTATATTCTCAGTGACCATCTCCTTCGACAAATATTTTGATCGTACTATAACTATGAAATACGCCTAATATTTCACGAAAGAGCAAATGTTTCTATTATTTATTTGTATTTACTGAGATCAGACCGTGACAGTCGATCGATCCCCTATCTGCATCCCAATAACCAAACCCTACGAAGACAATCTATTTATGGCGACCGCGACGGATAAAATGCAATCTCACTCATATTTGATAATCAATATAAAGTAAATAAAACCGTTCAAATAATATTAAAATTTATATGTCTATGTTTAAAACATTTCAAATAGCTTTTTAATTATTTTGAATATTGGTGTGAGTTAAAATTTTAAGATAGGATTTTGGCACAGTTGATCAGTCATTTTCGTAAAAAGGTGTATCCCCATACACCAATCCGACCTACCATGGATAGCTTGTATCGACAGATGGCTATTACAATCCGTCGATAAGTTATTGACACACATTTATCAATATTTGGATTACTATGTCTATCTCGATCAAAAATCGATTGAGAGAGGTTATTGGGTTTGGGCGTTAGAGAACTCACTAGGAATCAACTGATCCTATCTGATCCGGAAAGAATAAAGCGCTTTACAAAAGTTGTTTCTAGAAATCTAAATTAAAACATCGTTGATGCTGATAGAATAATAATAAAATGGCGCGAAAATACTTATTTAACAAAATGCATGAATCAATAAACGCTCTTGTAATGAGACTGCAGGACTTTATGAATATTAATGCGTCTACTCGACTTTTTAAATGTTCATACCATTGGAAACCGGTTCTAAGTATGTATTATTTATGTTTCTTGTACGAATGTTTTTGTATTTAATCCTTGTCCTTTTAAAGAATACTAACTATCGTCCATATAAAGCCTACAAAGTACTTCTTGGCTACGTTTTCTTTTCTAACTCTTATATATATTCTAGGTGACCAACATATACTATTACATATGAAATAAAACGGATTTGTTTATTTCATCTATCATTCAATCAATAATTGTAAAGTCAACATAACTCTTAAATTATAGAGATTATAAAACTTTAAAGTTATGGCATAAAAGGACCACATTATTTATTTTACTAGACATTTATCAAATAAACGAAAGTTTTTACCACAGAAAAGTAATAAGTAAAAAAACATGAAAGTATCTTGTCGTTAGCCCTTTACTATCTATGGAAATATGCTGTTAAACCGCCTTTCATATTACATTAGAAAACAATTGCTTAATCGTTAATCTAATCAGATTTTTACACCATGTTTTAAAAATTTGCGTAAAAGTGTAATTTGTTCACCGCATTACATTAATGTTACTTTCATTGTTAATGTGGTACTTTCATTTTCATATATGAACCTTTACGGTGTTATTTAGTTGGAGCAATGAACTCTGGACCGTGACTTCCTTTTTAAAGTCAGTGGGAAAGTGCTCAGGAATTAACAAGACAGCCTTTGTTTCCCAAGTCCCGAGTGTAACGAATTAAAGGTGGTTTTTGTGACGAGCTAGATTCTCCGAGTAGGGGACTACCTAAGCACAATGATCTAGTTTATAATGTGTAAGCCGGGAAAACTAGTGCAGTTTTGTTTTTATTTAGGCTAGCGGTTTTAAACATAGACAATTATATATGGAATTTAAGAGTGAACTGTGAATATCTGAATTTTCAGTGAGACAGTTCAAAACTCGCTTTGTGCGATAAATGTTTCATAAAATGTATCCCAAACTTTCTTGCACAGCCAAAAAAGGTACGCCGTACTCTATTTACATTTTACACCAAGTTGCGAACAATTGCCGTAAATTACGAAACTATAAAGTCTAAATATAGTTTGTATACTTTAAAGTCATCCGTATCAAATTGCAAAATAAACACGTGAAAGTCAGCATAGATAATGCTGACTCATAACCGGTAAACGAAGGTCATTTCAAGGGAATAATTCTGCATTGCCATACTTGTGTATTTACGTTACTTATAAAAATATTATAAAGAGATCTAGGCTCGGCGGCATACACAGTTTATATTTTAGCTTACGTAAGTTTAGCTTAATCAATATAATCTTAACGAAAATGAAAAAGAGAGCAACAAAACATCTTCATCGTCGCTCCATAACTGATTGGTTTTTAAAGGACTTTTTTCCCGCCAACGCCCTTGCAAGCCCTCTGGTATTGTGTCTATGGGCTGCGGTATATAAAAAAATACCGCAATAGAGGATGTTAAGGTCCCATAAACTCTTTCTTTAAGATGTTTCTATTATTATGTGACTAGATTTACCTACATAAAATAAGAAGTATGCAAGCAGCTTGATAGGTGTTGCAGGTGTAAGGATAAAGAAGTAATGACTCTTTGAAAATTTCACGCCGGTAAAATAGTACAAACTTAGACAATGTAATAGGACTTAATTCATATGTCATACTATGACTGTTTTTTGAATTAATTTTACTCACAGAAAGGGTGGGTTGCACTCCCCAGTACCAGTTCTTTCCGTATTCAAGAAAGAACGATTCGAATTGTGTGGAGGTGTGGGGTCTCTCTACATCTTCTAACGCATTTACCACGGAGAGTGTTTTGAGGAGTTGTTCAGATTTATTTGAATAATACGTGCAGCAGAGTTTCATCATCGGTCGTCGAGGTAGAATAAGAAATCCCACCCCATCATCTCGAAGTCCGTCGTTTCACAACTGAGCGTTTTTAAGGTAGTTTTGGCCGCGCACCACCACTATTTCGAACCAATAGTCTAAGCACTGAAATATATCCCAGAATCCTTCAAGAAAAGAGCGCACCTATTCCTAAAAGGCCGGCAACGCACTTGCGAGACTAATGACCGTGTAAGTGGCCTTGGGCGATGGTGGCGCTAACACCAGGCCCACTTATTTTAAAAATAAGATGGTCTGCCAAAACCGTTCTTGCATACTGCTAGTGTTTTATTTTTATCTTCAGAGTAACTTTTGCACGATGATTACCTAGATGATAGGGAATCAACCGGGCTTTGTTATAACGTTAACATGCACATTCTGTGAGGTCGGATTAACGTGTTCCGTGATGCAAGCTATTGAAAACCAATAAAGCAAGTCATCTGCGTTAATGAACTAGGGTCCTGTTACATTACTCGAGAATTTACTGCTGGCCGTTATACAAAAATCAAGGATCTGTTGAAGCTTTTGTGACCAACATTTATGGGTTGACCTTTTAATAAAACTTTTGTACCGCACGTCCCAGATTAGAGTCCCTCGAACAACGTAATTACCTCGCACCTTCTGTATTGAGACCGATCACTCTGTCAAAGGGACATACCTTTTGATAAGATAATAAAAACCGACCTGTTTTAAACCTAATACATCATCAAGTGTCACCGACCTCGGAAGACTTGCATTATGTAAACATGTAAGAAGATAACACAATCCACGTGCCGCCACGTGGGTTATACAACTCCCTAAAAAAAGGGACATTTGAGTGTAGTTTTTTTTTAAATATAGTATCTTCGTTCCTGCAATAGATATATGTCAGCTTCTGTTTGATGCTATGCCCAAAAACTAGCTACATTACGAGGACTTGGACGTGGATCACATATCTACAACATAATATTGTACATCCGACTTTATTTATTCTAGGTTTGGAGCTCAGAGTACGCCGAGAATATACGCTGGCGATGTACTTAATAAAATTGTTACAATGACAGCTATTCGCCAGAACTACAGTGCCTTGCTCTGAGCACCCATCAGTCAGAAGGGGATATCGTTCGCATTTATTACTTACGATATGTGCCCACGACTAGATCTTAATATGTAGAAAGGGCACGTCAACGAACTACATATAATTGATTTTTCATTAGATTTGTATTCTTTTTTTATAGATGGTAAAAGATTGATGGTTAAAGCAAGATTGTGTTTATTGTAAATAAATATGTCAAACATAAGACAATTATAATATGTGGTGTTTGTTAAAGACAATATCAGTCAGGCACGCAAGGTTGATCTCCTTCTTCATATGGAAGAATTATGAAATGGATACGTACGTAAAACTAAATTAACGGAACATTTTATATAAATTCATCGTTAATTGTATTAATAAATAATCCGCACTGTATCATCTTATGATCATCAGCCTAATTATCGATAAACAGAAAGGCCACACTGAACCGGGTGGAGCATGAAGAATGAAGCGTCCGCTTGTTTGCACTAATCGAAGGCATTTCATATCAAGTTTCAAATATCCAGAATATTCTATTGAATATTCTATGAGCCAACCTACAGCGCTGCTATGAACATTACAGTGAGGATCACACAAACAACAACGGTTGACAAAAATTGCCTCTGAAAAACTTTTCTACTGAAGATATATGAAAGCGGAAATTGGGGCAATGCTTAACTCAGGGGATTTTCGCTTTAAGCGAAAGTTGGCAAACAGCCAGGCAGTTTTTCCTTCAAGTACTTCCTAATAGGTCACTTCAATTAAAATCCAGACACAAATTACTTATAATGAAGCTTTAATTAAAACCTTATTGAAAAATCAAAACATCCATTCCCGAGGAGTTATAGTTTTTGCTGACTTGCAGAACTGCTAAAAAAGAAAACGATAAATGTTTAATATTGTGGAGGTGACTTAAAATATAGATCGTTTCTAATTCAAATCGTACACAATGTATTTGTAGCAATTTTTATGTTTTAAATTTCGAACATAATTTTTAGTTTTAAATTTACGATTATTAAAGTCAAAGTCGAGTGGCATTGGTGGGACAAACCCGATACTTGAGATGAAGGACTGCCAGATGTCCCGCTTTATCAGCGATTCGAGTGCACGGCTTTAGCCCGTTTTGAGTTACGGCTACGCTCCGATAACCGCCTTGTACACATGTTATAGATAATACTCATCAAGTTTACTTATTAATTTACCAGTGTGCCTTGACCTCTTTTGGACGTTGGCATTTATATACTGATATGAAGGGACTCGTATTTTAATCAATTGTTTTTGCTTTTTAATTCTCACTAAACTACTATAAATATTTCGACAATAAGAATAATGGATAATAGCTGAGGATTCCGTCTTCTCTATGGCGATTAAAAGGAGTGGCGGAGAGTTTATTGCCAGTTCTTCTCATCCGTTCTACGCCCTTGATTTGAGAACTGGCAGTAAATATGAAAATAAAAGCATTTAATGTATATTTCTTTTTTTAACGTTCATAAGTGTACATTTAGGTACGTAAATGAATAAATCAAAAATTCTCGAAATTATAAAATTTCCTTATTGTAAATATGTAACATGTATCTCATTTAAATATATTTAGTAGCTATCATCTACTATTTCTATCTATATAGTATTTCTTGGTGCATGGAAGTAATTTGTTAGACAAGGGACAGTATAACATACATTTCTATGAAAACATTGATTGACAATGCAGACTGTACATCAGGCAAACCACAGTTAAACTAAGACTATAATTGTCTAACTAATTGAACAATGTAAATAAATGAAAATGTACACAAAAGGTTAGTAAACCTGTCATAGTTTTGTTTATTCACCTTTTTATTCAAAGGTACATGATAACTTCATTTGGACTTTCAAAACAAAGTCAATACTGGGGTAGATTTGGTTAATTAATTATTATCACATCATCCTTAGCGCGCTTCAACCCTGTCCATGGCTTGACCTTGCTCGCAGATCGTGATTGCCATGGCTTAGAGGTCCAGCTCTTCACTGCATTTTATAAAATGATTAGCCCATGGAAACTTCTCATAATGTATAATTTTCACGATATTTGGTTTGTTCGTTGTTAGTATTAAATTTAACTTAACTGTTTATTTCTTTGAAATTAATAAATATTCAAATGTTTTTATTATGTGGTGGGATTGAAAACGGATGCAGAAACGAAAAACCTATTTATATGGAGTTGAACATATTTCGAATATATTATTCACTGGGTTGGAAATATTTTGACACGTGTCTGTAGTCTGTAATACATTTTAAATAGTTCTGGGACAGAGTTATTTGAACAACAGTTATTGAATCTAATATTGACGCAGATTGTACACACACCACGGTTATTTGTTATTTTAATTTGTATTTGTGTGTACTTAATACACAAAAATAAGCGAGTATATTATGTTAAAAACTAAATAGGTGATTTTTCATTCTTAGTCTGTTTTATAAGTTAAGTTAACTTTTCGGTGCATGATTGAATATTTAGATCTTATAAATGATCACAAATTCAACAAATATTACCCAGACGCGACCATTCTTAATAGCTTTAATTTGTATCAAAATGATTAGAAAACCTTGTATTAAAAATTATAGTATAAAGTCCCTTTTTATTTCTAACCAAAAAAATATAACATACAGCTTAGATTGTTTTAAATTTTATACAATTATTTACTTGTATCCTAGCCACCTGCAGTACCGTCCATCGGAACCCCTTCACAGGTAAAAGCTTCCTCCAGCTTTTTCCAACTGGTTCTCTCTATGACTTTTCTTCGCCTTATTTTTTCGCTTTTAATTTTATGTATTTTATTGTATTATTAGTGTCTTATTTATAGTAAATGTAAATAAATTTAAACCTTGTATTAGAAGAACGTAAATGATTAAATTATTCGTTTATAACAGAAACGAAACCTCACCTTGACCGTTAAATCAGTAACCTCAGGTCGGTAACGTTTTAAATCGTTTTACACTTAACGCGACTTCGAGGTTCTATGACTTTCAAGAAAAATAATATTTCCTTTATATTAACGGGTGGCCTTATCGCTAACAAGCGATCTCTACAGGCAACCCTAAGGGAAAGTAAGTAAAGAAAGGTAAAAACTAAAATCTTTTTTAGTTCATTCGTCATATTTCTTTAAAGTAAAGTGCAAGAATTGCATTACCAAATGTTATATATTATACCAGAAATACTAATTTTTATTAGTAACAAGAATGCATATAGATCACGGATTACGAGAGTTATCGTCAACATCACGAGTAATCAGGTCTGAGCTATTCGTGTACTAATTACTTAAACATGTTCACGCGCATGCGTTTAATTTACACTGTGTGTGAACATCGTAAAACGATACTGAAGATACAAGCCAATGCGTGACTGCATTATTAAATATACATCGTTTTGTACAGCAATGTTTATGCAATTGTTTAAAGTTAAACAGAGTCCCGTTTTCTTTGACCTATACGGGGCCAAATGTTACTAACACATGTTTCAATGTTTGCATGACATTTTACCGATGTTAACTTTACGCATTAGCTCTCTTTTTGAAAATTTAAAAATAGAATGCCGAAATTCGTTGCATTCCGAATGGAGGCGCAACTCGGAATAGCGTACCTTACCTTTTATTTCTTTGTAGGTTTGTGTAACAAGCCGATTCGCCGATGTACGATTAAACATTATATTTAGTTTGATAACGATTACTAAATTCCTATTAATAACATACTATTATATTATTATTATGATAAACAAATGTTTTATTTTGCTTAAGTAACTCGATACAAGTCAACGTAGGTGAACCACATATTGTACAGACCAGTGAATAAATAGCGTGTTATTTTTCTTAATTTTGCAACATAATACACTGTTTCAATCTAAGCTAACATAAAATAGGTGCTTCAAAGCCCTTGAGGTTACACGGGTCCTAACCGATAAATCAGTAGATGTCGCAAGGACGAACTAATGTTACGTACTTTATATTCTGCGCAGCTTTGTGGGCTTGAAAGTTCCCAGAATACTTTCCATACACCTATTGGAAGGCCGTTTGCAGTGGCATTTTAAACAATATTGCTATGTTAGGTACTTTACAATTGAGATTTTTTTATGCTGTTTATAAACCATAGATCTAGTCTATCTAAAGTATAAAACATATTTTAACGTCAAATGGTTTTTTTAGGCAAAGTCTATATATATAGGCTAAAATAAAGAGTGTATGTACTTATGTAGACGCGTTAGAAGTTATACTGCATTTGGCGCGATGGAGAAAAATTATGAGAGTAAATTTTTACGACGAAAAATTTTCTACTTATTATATATTAGTATATTAGTCAAGTAAATCAGATAGTTGTCTGTCAACTTCCATGTTGTGCCAAAGTCCCATGCTACGATTTAATAAAAGCTCTCGAATTGTCGAGATATTTGAATAATACATTTGCGAAAATATTCAAATGTGAATATACTCTTCCAGCCTACTAAGCCAGATACAATACATGGAGAATGATAATATGATAATGATATATATCTATTACATATATCTTGATGATATTCCATTTTAAAAAGCTATCACGAACCACGTTAGCTTTATATGTTAAAGTTGCGACGAAGATATATATTTACTAATATTAGCGGTGATTCAACAGGATATGAACGTTGGGTTGAAAACGAATCATGCTAGGCCCTTAATGCAGATATTTTTTTTATTCGTACTTAACTCTTAAAGTAGTTCGACAAGTGTCATTTATAGCTTTTAGCATATAAAATTCGTATAAAATATTAATTAATGTGAATATTTGGAAGCAATAAAATTTTCTATGCATCTAGTGTTAATGAATAAAAACATAAAATAAATTATACTTTACGCAATCACACATTTTTACGAGATATTTATGAGGTTATGCAATAGATGTGTAATAAATCTATACTCATTAAATTCATTTAGACGACATTGAGAAATACTTAACAAATATTTTTATCGTTATGGTCTGTCAGCTTTTTAGATCTGTCAAAAGCAAATATTATCTGAATATATGGGTTCTAGGATAGTGTATTGATTTCTTTCGATAATAACATTAAAGTCTATATTATTACAAAATTACGATCTTCAACGCGTCGTCATAAAAATATTGCGACGAAGCCTCACGCTTCCGATCTCATATGCCATACGCTTCGGAAGTCACGTTTTTGTTACTTCCTTTCTGCTGTTTTAAGCTCGTGTAACCCACAACCGAATTATATTTTAGAATATTTAACAGAATTATATTTAATACTTATTATCCGTACTGTTCCGTTGCGTTTGTAAATCATCCATATTAGAGCTGATATATAAGGCCATTGACCGGGCTTAAGAGAATAAACACTATGTCTTAACTAAGCTTGTGGCAGTTTGGACCCTCGAAGATAAACAAAAAGGGATCAAAGGGTCTTAGAGCCACACCTGACCCCGACTTTATGATCTTTATCTTGAGATAAACACTTGTTAACAAAGATATTACACCGTTTAGTTGATCCTAAAATGTTTCTTAGTTCGTGAGCAAAATTTTCCATTTTTTTTATCAACATTTAATTGAAATTATACGATACGGTAAGTGTTCTTATCGCATGCACATTTAGCTTATAATTATGACGATATTTTAAGAAATCGAATTTCTTATTGGGACCGCTAAGCTTTTATCAATATGTATATGCTTTTTAACTATTGGATTGTGCTTAACATAAACTAGGTATGTATAGTGAAATTGATAGTGATTTAAATGTCACTAATAATATGTTTTGATTTGCATGCACATTATTATTGTTCAATTACGTTCGATGTAGCTTGTTGAAAAAAAACAAAAATACTGTAGTTTTAAGAACAGACCGTAATAATCTGTAAGTTTTGACTACTTACGGCTACGTTAAATTAAAAAAAAACGAATAAACCTATGAACAGAAGAAATTGTAATGTTTTTAAATGAACTCTTTGTCATTTAAATTATTATTTTTGAACACAAACGATTTCTGTATGAACGAAATATTAATCATTGATATTAATACATCATGTCACGTAGTCAGTGCTGCCCATTCACCCGCCGTCTTTCCAATAAATCGTCTGACGGTTCATATCCCTGGCAAGGATTTAGGGTTACCAGTCACCAAATAAATTCAAAACATATGATTACGAAACGGTTTACACGTTTTTACTAAAAAATAAATACTTATTATACTATATTACTGTCATTTACGTGGTATATTAATATATGAATTAATATAATAATATTTATTTCTTGCGCTATCGTACTCAAAGCAGCAGGCGCACGCACGCATTTTCGCCGGGCACGTATAAAGAGAAGGGGATACTTCCTCTCCTACGCCGCGCCAGCTGTCTACTCTCCATCCGTCTTACGAATTTTCGATCAGGTCACGTGTCCTGACGTGAGCTTAACAATTGTTACCCATTCCAAAAAAAGAGTACAACGCCGCTGAAGAAATTTTCACTTCAACAATATATGTTGGCACTTTATCAGCTGAATGATTAGTTACGTATTGTTAGGAAAGAAAGATGTCTGTTTCCTTAGATCACAAACGTTACAATAAAGAAATTAATTTAACTTTTAATTAATGCATAGAGCATTGTATTCATTTAAGGTAACCCTATCAGCAGACTACACGATATCGACCACGCTGCGACGCGACGTCTCTTACGCCGACTAGACTGCACAGAATCCTTTGTCCACAAATAAATCAATGTTTACATCCCGGGACCTGAAAATAATATCACATGGTTGCCCTTTCAGTATACTACATATAGTTTAATATCTATTGCACCAAGCCTCTTGCTTATAGAGGGCATATCTTTGTTTTTAATTTATTTTATTATTATTTATTACTTATGACGTCATGCGGAGCATGGTGTAATAGTTGCAGGTCCTTACAAACATTGTGTAAAACAAAAAGAGTAGCGGGGAGTTTATTGAGAGTTCTTTTTTTCCGTTCTACGCATTTGATTTGAGAACTGGCAGTAAATGTAAAATAGAAGCATTAAATATATATTTATTTTTTGACGTTAATAAGTGTAGGTACATTTTGTTAACTTTTATACAAAATGTACACTATTTTGTTACTTATATACAAGAATTTTTGGATTTGAATTTGCACCATAATAAGCTTAGGGGTCAAATAATTAATTAAAGTCAAATTATGTAGCAGCAGCTATTGATTAAATTTTTATATATACAATTTGAGTTGAGTTTAATTGTAATACATTTTGTATTTTTTATCGCAATGTAAAATAACATTCAGCATACGATGGGACTTCGGAAGTTGCTGTCTGTTGAATTACGTATATTAATTGGAAATGATAAGCCGAATACCTTATTCATTAAGATCTAACAAAGGATAGTTTTTGCGCAATTACGCAAGTTTCAGGCAGGACGTGGCGCAATTAAAGTCTCTTCGCGATCATTAAAATATTTCAACTTAATCACAAGCCCTTTAACGGCTGAATAACTCAGCTATTACAGTGAATTATTTCAAATAGTTCCCATCATGCTGCTGTCATCGGATGGCGTAGTTTATTTATTTGTTTGGCTACGGATGTAATTACACCTCTCACGAAACCACGACTCGTAAGACAGGTCTCGTTTATATTAATCTGATTAACTGACGCCAATACAAAATATAAGACAAATATCGAGCTATAATTGAGCATTCAGTGACATTTGATATGGCGGTATCTATAGAGCGTGAGAATTGACTTTTCTAACTACAACCTTGTTAATAACAAACGATACATTTTAGTTGCAACTTGTACTACAGGTCCGAGGTCTTAGCATTATACTTATAGTTAGCATTATACTTATATTTAGCATTATACTTATACCTATACTTTCAGCTGTCTTTCGTACACGTTAATTCCAGTTTACCATAACTTCTATAGTTTTAAATGGTTGTGATTTTTATAACGTATCTATAGATATTCGATTGGAACTTGTTCTAAGGGCTTACTATAATAACTAAGAAGGAACCGTACAAGTATTACGTAAGCACTATAGGGGGGAGGGGGGTCTTTGATTTTCTTATTTCGTGACTACGTCAACAGTAATTATTTACTATTTTACACATTGTCTATGGATTTCGTAGATTCTTTGCTTTCTTTTGCTGGCAAAAGGGAGGCGGGAATTAATAAGATCCTTGCCTTTCTTTTCAAGGTGCTCATCAATAATAACGGCAAAAATTTGGGAATTCCTGCTATATACATTAGTTCACATTATTTATACACATGATAATGGGTCTAGAACTAATATCATAATGAATACCTTACCCAGGCAGTCGCAGTATCATTTATTTGCTAACGAACGTTACTAAGCATTCATATCGCAAATCTGAAACTACTGTGAATCAACGGATGCATAAAGTAAGCAGGTGTAAGATCTACTTTGTCAACAGCGCTATCGGTAGACAGTATTTAGAAATAATTTCAATAAACTTTCATTATCGTCGCGACGATAAAACTACGGATGTGTAATGGGGAGCGATTGAATCTTGAGTCTATATTCTTACATTGTAACACATTTTTCATATAATAGCCTGGCAATGAGTATTCCTACGAAGCAAACACACTGTTACAATTTAATACTGTTAAATGAAACGAGTATTTTATTAACGACTCTGTTAATTATATTTTATTGTTAACCAGACAATGACGAAAAGAGGTAAGCTTATACACAGAGCAAATCATAATCAATAAGTGATGTATTCTGTAATTGCCAAATTTAAAATTTATTGAGTAACAAATACTCCACCATTATAATTGTTTTATACCAAAAAATATATATAGGTTTTTGATACAGACAAATTTTCAAATAAGAATCTGTAGAGATATCGAAATTGCATACTGTCAAGTTAAATTATTGGTATATTTGTTCCAGTTCTAAAATTAATGTATATTTGGTGTTCACGATCGATTATTAGAAAATATTCTACACAGATATCATAATGATTTAGTTCTATGAATAAATACTCATTGTGCAGACTACTAAGATTATTTCCTACTTCCAATTCATACCGAAGTTCAAACTACGTAACAGCCGGTGCATGAGTCCAATGTTACTGAAATAGACGCAGTATGCAAATTACCGCTCAAAAGTTCATCATCCGCACTGCTATTCTGAATATGCTATAAATAGTTTGACGACACCTTGTATTATCTTACATAATTAATAACGAAAATAAAAGGTTTCTTTGAAATTACCGTGTTACTTCCTCAGATGTTGCAAACAATCAATGAGAAACTAATCATATTCCTTTGATTTGTCTAATCTTCAAACATTAGTAACGATTAAGTTGTTTTTTTTTGGAAATACTTACTTATATGGATAAATAATTCTAGTTAGAGAATTAGTTCGATGTGTTTAAATACTTTTAACGCTTAAAGTACTCTAACATGGAATTCACTTTTCTTCCTTCAAGGATAAAAGTTATTTTTAACTATACTTTGTTCCTTAATATAAGTTTAAATAACTGTTTTCTAATCAATCAGGTAAAGTTATGGCATATCAAAAAGAGGTAAGACAAAAATTATCTGCAACTTGCAATTTCAATACATTAGTATTTACCAAGACGATAGTTCTAATAAACCTTACAGGTGTCTACCCTTGTATCTAAATACCAAACAAATAAATCGATATATTTTATAAACAGACTTGAAATATAATTAATTACGAACAGTAAATAAATAATCATTAAATTCAAGGCGGCCGATGAATTGAAAACGTAAAAATTAAAAATCAATGTTTTGGTTACGGTAAATTTATAATTAAGTTCAAAGTTGTTCAATATAAGTCCAACCTATCAAACGAATTGAAAAAGAACTGCATGTCATACTGAGAGTAACGGACTATGAAATATACACGTTACGACTTCTTGAAAAGTCTGTATAAAAAAATCTATATACCATCTACAATCTACATACAGCTTGAATAGTTGACCTAAACGCTTTTGAATCGACACGATGTATGTAAAATTTGAAGAAAGTCTTATGAAGTCTTACAGTATCATTTAAATTTTGATACTTAACTTAAAGTGTAGGGTTAGATTTTTATTTTATAACTAGTACCCTTACATATTATAAAATGAATTTGGCCGCGTCTGGCTAACTGTATGGAAGCGACAATATCAGAAAGTACTGAACGGTTCTTTAATGTTTTCACCAATAGTATTTTTTTGATTCCTGAGGAATGTTTATATAATTTAAATTGTTTGTATGTAAATTGACTGCAATTTACTTTTTACTGTAAAAGTCGCAAAAATTAGAGCGAGTGGGAAGTGAGTGAATGTTAAAATTTACTGATCATGAAATTTTACAAATTTTTAATACTTTTACTGTAATCGTAGTAGAAACAGTTTCACGACAACAGGAAAGCCTAGTTTAAGAGATCTACCCTTATAAAGTGGAAGTCTATAATAACAAAGAATAAGATGTGTAAGTAAGATAACAACAAAAATAATATCTGTTGACAAACCAAAATTAATATCTGTTGTTTGTCTGAGCTCTGTCTGTGTATTTTGCGTAAGTACTTTTACCAGGACAAAAATGTCATTAGCGTAACAAACGGCTGTTATTTTTTAAAGATTGCGGTATGGGAGAATTTCCTATTTAATTGAGAAGAATTATATATTATAAGTTCCAACTTTAGAAGAATTTAGTCCTTGAATCGTTTTTGCTGTTGCATGCATACCGGTATAGTAATTGGTTAACTGTTGGAATGGAACAGAAAAAGATAAAGATACAGCTGCCATCATTCGATAAGATATAAGGTTGGGATATGTTTAGGGACAATATGAAGATATTTTCCCTACGACTGGCGTCAAATTTTATCAATTTTCTAATCATCCCTTATATTTTTGGTTATATTTGGAAGGTGTCTCCGATTTTGCTATGTGGCTTGGTTTTCGTCCTTGGCCAAAAAATTACAAAACAACTATTATTTTTTGGTGTTAATCTGGTGCATCTGGTGCAAAAACCACTGTGACTGGCGCCTTATTTTATCAATATCCTAATCCTGTCTCATATGTTTTGGATATATATGGAAGGTGTATCCGATTGTGCTTGTTTTTCGTCTTTGGCCAAAAATTACACAACAACTGTTATTTTTGGCGCAAATCTGGTGAATTCAGTGTTTCACTTTCGAAACGATTATGAATAATTTTCCATGTATTTTTAAACAAAAGTCTTTGTTTTTATCTCTTTCTAAACCTCATTGTTTGGAATGAATTTGATCGATTGTTTGGCCCAACAATGGCGAGGAAATTGTACACAACTAATAAAAAATAATTGTAGACCTTATATTAAAACGTTTATAGGTTGAATAAATTTATGGTCTGATACTTTTTCTCCTTTGATTTAATTAGGTTAATTTTTAAAGGCCGGCAACGCACTCGCGAGCTTTCTGGCATTGAGAGTGTCCATGGACGGCGGTTTCACTTAACTTCGAATAAAAATATTAAATCTTATTCATTCCCGCTTTCAAATGCGTGCAAGATATTTTTATCTGTCCCACTGCTATTTATACTTTACTATGCCTTCCTTACAGGAAGAAATAATTAATAGGACAACATAAACATAACATCGCTATTTATTTTGAAATGAAACATCGTCTATATTTATTAAATTTAGTTGCTACTGTAGTACTTGACTTGTGTTTGTAGATAGAAATGTAGTTTATTGGGTATATAGCAATTCCTTAAACTAAAATTGTCTGTGGTTATCACATCATGATATGTAAGCCTACGTATTTGTCTTTTTAGGCAACTGAAAAATTCGTTTTTCTCAAGTTTTCACATTAAATTTTTTTAAGTCAATTCTTAATTTAAACAAATGGATGGAATTATTTTTTGTAAGTATATTGTAATGTATGTTATGCAGTACTATATGAAGCTCTTTTTATCCAATGAAAATAAATGATTCTAATTAAAAAGATCCAGGTTTTCTGCAATCATATCTTATTTAAAGATTTTTAATAAATGCGCAGAATTCATTGCCGAAATAATTAAGGGCCCCATCTCGGACTTTTAAAGCCTTATCGTAATATAATTAAGAGCCAAGGTATTTTAATAATGATCACAGTATCGAAAATAAACATTCACTGGCCTACATTGGCCATAAAGTAAATGGTTGACGATTTTTTAAATAATATTATAATAATTGGTATAGTGGTAAAATTGCTCCACTATATGTTTCATGATTGAAGTTGTTTGAATCTGCACAGTAAAAAAAATACTAATTTAGAGAATTATTAATATTGGAATACGTTGTGTTTCAATGTACCAAATGTATGTGTATAAATGAATATATAGGTGCAATATATTTTATTACAATCACCAGAAATAATCTTTAATATTGTCGGTTGTAACTCGCATACTTAGAAATGTTTTAATGTAATGAAGACTTATCAATTCAATGTGAGACTTGAATTGGTAGAAATTTTTAATTATTAGCCTTATTTACTGACCGATGGTCAATAATAAGGTTGTATTTCGTAAAATGTGTCACAACTCACAACACAAAGAAAGGAAATTGTTGAGTCGCTATGCTTGAGCGCGTCCTTCATTCAACAATGTTACTGCTAATTTTTGTAACAGTACTTAACAGGTTCATAAGATAATAATAGTATTATAAATGCAAAAGTGACTGTCCACAGTTATTTGCGATATTATAAAACGTGAACTAAACAAAATACAGTGCTTGCTATTGCATAATGCCGGTCTTTGCTTCGAAGAACGACGTTACTAGAAAAAAAAAACAAAAATATATAAAACTAAATCATAACATCCAAATTATTAATTAAGAAATATTCTATATAATTAAATTGTATGTAATATACTAAAAATTGGAAATGGCTAGCAAATGGATTGGATTCAGTAGTAATTTTTAAGTAATTCCATTATTTACTGAACGACTGTGAATAGTTTTTTCAATATTAATGTATCACTAAATTAATGATTTTAAATGCGTGGATTCAAACAACATGCAGGTTTTGCTTCATGAACTATATAATACTCCTGTGTATTATATTCGCGAGTCACTTTTATAGGTAATTAGAGTTAGAAATGAGTAATACAAAAAGTTATAAACTTCAGTAAATTACATTTAAGAAAATAATATAATGTACGTATACTTTATAAATCTTTTGCAATTCAACAATAAGACTTAACCGATCCTATTTAACCTTTAGCCAATGACCTTTAGGTCGAAAACCACACCCAAAAGGTCTAGACGGCATTTAGAATTCCAACTGTGAGAGTGTTTTGACAGACTGACGAATGCATCTGAATTTACATTATACTTTGAAACACTGATTTTTCTTCCTTCACTTCACGTCGCTTGGAAATTTTTTACAAAGATATCCGATCATGCTTATAACGTTAACACAAATCCAACAAACCATTTTTCGTAAACTAGTTGTTATTTCACAATTTCACAAAAAGACTTTAAAATAAATATGTTTAAAATCGTATTCGTGACAATGTTTAAAACTTTGTGAATAGACATTTCCGGAAAATAGTCGCTTTGTTTAAAGATCAACACCCGTAACATTCCGGCTTTAGATGGAAATAATAGTATTTATTTTTAATAATGGTCATAAATAATATTTAATAGAAAATATTGTTTTTTTCTCATGAGAGCGTCTTTTAACTTACGTGTTATAATTATTGCAGTATTAACAGATATAACTATTTGAGATTTGTATTATAATTAATCCATGTGTTATTGTTACAACAATGATTCTTAACTGCGCATCATACCTAAGCCGTATGTATCGTAAAACGCTTATAAACGCATTGAACTACATGCGATTTCTTTGACTGTTGCGACAGGTATTACACTGCGAATAGCCACACATCGATGGCTGCATTCCAGAGGTGGCTATTATTTGATTTCGTCAGTAAGCGGAAGCTATTGCACGGGGCATGAACAGGCAATATTGCGCACAAAATTATATTTCCACTAATGCTGATGGAAGATAAAGGCTTTGGCGGCTTCGCAATATTTATTATTACGAACCATTTGCGCTGAAGTGAAGATATTAGAGAAAACTATTCAAAAAGTCATTAAAAGAGTACAACTTTAATAAATAAAAAAATAGAATATATGTATGTGTTAACTAATTTACTTACCTTGTATTTTTTTTAATTTGAAATAAAACAATGTTTAAAATCTAATAAAAATCTGTAACCTAAAACGTGGTCTAATCGACAGAAAGGAAGTGGACTTCAAATATTTATTATTATCAAATAAATTCAATACATAAAAGTATTGATATAACGACATTTTTGGGCTTGGTTGAGCAATAACATTGATTGGTGATCAGATTAAACTATAACATTTCCTGTACACAACCGCAAATGAAAGAAATCGGTCAAGTGCGGTTCCAAATGGTACCAGATACACATAAATATGTTAGCCGTCTCTGTTTATACGATAAGATTATTTTTTTCCTTTAGTGCTTTGTGCATTTAAGAGAACATATGGAATAAAAATTTCCAAGGACGGATGAAATTATATAATAATCCAATTAACGGTTTTAGTTCAAATTATTATTACTAAGAAAATTCATTACATTAGAAAGATACTAATTAATTCAATAAAACTAAAACTAATAATTAATCTATTAACTATGTATTACACTAGTGAAAATAGGAGAAAAGAGACAGCAGCAGATTTATAAAAAAAATAAAAAATAAAAATACAATCAAAGAAGTGACGGTATTATATATTTTTTATGATACTGAGACAGAATATCGCCTATAACTCGACCATAAAGTGCAAAACCTATGCCATACAGAATAAATATAGGTGGTTTGAAATTTCGAAATAAAAACGATTGAGCCTATATTAACAAAAGTATTGCGGAAAAGTTGCGAAAGGTTCCCCTTTCGTTGGCTGATGAATAGTAACATGAAGTTAAAATATATAGGATTCAGCTGAGTATACTCAAGGGAATTTATTCTATACTCATACTACGACTGTCTGTCTGTTCTTACGAAAAAAATACTTTTCGAGAGCCTTTAAAAGTGGTCTCACAAATGTGGACTGGTCATGTTTCAACATCAAGAATACCTGTTCAATTGTTTTAAAAAGGTGAAAAAAGGTAAAACCTTTTACCAATAGAAGTCACCTCTGAATTCTAAGAATATGAGTATGACGAAATCCCTATGGCTAGTCTCTCGATAACTTTTACTTTCTTTGGTCAATAAGGCGATAACACACATTTGCGATAAGGTATTTGGGATCAATACGAAAATTGCGAATCGCTGTTTCCCCTATATATTTTATTTCGGTTTTTGGGTCAACACTTATATCTTATCTATGGAATGCGTATCAAATGAAATCGAGTAGGTTATATTTCTTAGAAAATTTGGACCAAACTCTTCATAATATGTACAGTAATATAGATCAAATTCGTGCCGTGAGGATTACCCACGCCACGGTCTTTAATGTTGTAATTACCAAGAAATATAGGAAGAGATTATTAGCGGAAACTTGAGAATTGTAAACAAACACATTATTTGTATTAGAATTTAAGAGGATTCCAATTATCTGTAAAACATCCATCTCAAAGTATGTTCAGTGAAAAATTGTAAACAAACACATTATTTGTATTAGAATTTAAGAGGATTCCAATTATCTGTAAAACATCCTTCTCGAAGTATGTTTAAAAAGAACTTGCCTAATGATTTATCAATTTGAGAAATGAAAGGCGTGTGGTTGTAAAAACATTACAATAAATATTAATGAAGACCTCCGTAACTCTTGGCATTCTACATGTTTTACTTGCCGTAGTTGTCAAAAATTATCGTTATAAAATGCAAAGACATAATCAATTTAAGCTTTATTAGCAGTTATATGTATATGGCATTTCCTAATTGTTCTTGTTGCCAAATAATTATTCATATTATCACCCAAATAGGTTTTTATGAATTGAGACGTTTTAATATAATTAACTATTATGTTTCGGTTGCTTGCCAGTTTGATCTCTTCAGTTATATTGGGTTAAAACGTTTGGTTTTGTCTTCCTTACGATTGACCCATATTATTTCGGTTTAGTTTGAAAGCTGTATGACGATATTTTGGAAAAAAATCTGAAACCCTGCACTGCACATAATACATTCGGATCTTTCAACACTTACGGGATGCACTAATAATACTTCTTGGTTAGGTAATTGAACGTATGAAACATTCAATAGAGTATTAAGAAGAAAATATATAAGAGCAATACTAAGTTTTCGTCAAGACAGAAGTGGAACTACACAAAAAGGAAACTACAAAAAGCAATAGTTGCAGTTTCACGATTTTATTTTAAAAAAAGGATTGTATGACGTTGGTTATTATATATCCTCCATTATTTGCATTAGCAACTCAATTTTGCAGTGTAATGTTCTATAAGTATTTTTTGCTGATTCTATGAAAATTTTCAAATATATTTTCGTGAAAACCAGATGTGCCTCTAAGTACAGATTCGTGATTAGCAACGCCATTCACTATAGGGTTAAAAATTGAAATTAAAATTGAAACACTTTTTCACGAATAAAAAATTGTAGCGCTGTGTTATTTACTGATCTTTGTACGCTGCATGCTGTCGTGATAGGCCATAGATGACATTCCAGCATAATTTTCGATTCCGTTTAACAAAAAGAAAAAACTCATACTCGAGCAGAACCCGGAAATACTAACGTTTCTTTCATTTGTTTCATTTGTTTCATTACTCAGTACTTCTTATAGAAATTCAATTAATCAATTTTAAAACAGATTTACCTCAAAACTTGATTTCGTCTCTAATCATTAAGTAATGTTCATTCAAATCAAATCAAAACAAATCAAATCAAAAATCATTTATTCATATAGGTAACATAATGTACACTCATCTATGCTTCAAATGCTTCTAATTTTACATTTACTGCCAGTTCTCAAATCAAGGGCGTAGAACGGAAGCGAAGAACTGGCAATAAACTCTCCGCCACTCTTTTTTTAATTTAATGCGATTATTAGATTAGCTTACAAATTATCTCAGCTTATTATTTTTAATGCCACAGTATTACACATTATCAACAGCATTCATCTTATTTACGAGTAATAATGAATAATGGCCGTCTATAAAGTTTATGTAACAGTTTAATAAGTCATCCCGCTGCGAATAGATATAACTGTATTTGAAAGGTAGGGCAAGGTGTCCCTTTAATATCATCGGTTAATGTTCCTCTTAATGCTATACAGTTTCCGGCATCGCCCTGACGATTTCCTGCGATATCAAGCATTAGTGGCGCAAAAGTTACTGCTAAAAGCTTATAGATTTCAAGGTCTGTTTAAGCTTTTAGCCAGCTATGTTTGGGTATTGTATTTTATGTTAGTATAACGGATCTAAAATAAAATTAATATTACGAATCAAGTATATTTAAAGCTGTTGTAAAATTACAGTTACTATCTCTATAGAGGCTTAATAAACAGTTTTGCACTACACCTTCACTTTTTTTAATTTGCCTCGGTTTAAATTTTGGATAAAAATTATCCAATGCTTTATGTATTTGATAGACAGTGTAGTTGGAGAGCACCATCCAGTGACCAATGAAGAAAAGTTATCTCAATTTTCAAACAAAAAATCTAGTATTTTTGATTTGTATATCAATATAGAAATATAGTTTTTCTTGAGATTTGAATTTACTGAACCTTTTCCCACTTTAATTAAGTGCTTCTCTACTCGTAGTAACAATACTAAGTACAATACAATACTACTATTAATTATAATGAATAAAGCTACAGTTTACCTCAATCGTACCAAAAGTACTTGCGTATAACAATACGCCAAAATGTCACAACATCACAGTACTGGATTAATATGATTTCGTGTAGCAGTGTCATCTTTCCTCAGCCAACGACCCGCGACGCTGTTCCATTAGTGGACGACATTCGACCATTGTATTGCTACAATCTGTGTCAGCCACAAAGCAATGCCAAATCGACCCTTTGTTGTCACTTGCGTTACGAAACACATGTAATCGGTGTCTATTCAATGACGTTCAAAGTACGGGTAAGCTTTTCGTCGAAACTTTGTTTTTTTTAAATTGAATTGGACATTTTTGATTATTTCAAAATAAGCCAATCAAAAAAATCTCATAGGCACAGTCAAAAATACGTATAAAGTTTGAAGCGTATTATGATTATTACTCTACAGAAAAATGTACGGAGTGTGTTCATTGTATTGAATTGTATTGGATGAGTATTAGGAAAAAAATAAAGAAATAAAAATAAACTCTTGACATGGGAAGTTCAGTCAAGTATTTAGAATTTGGAACAATTATTTTATAATTGAAGATAATTTTGTCTGGATTTTCAATTTCACTTTAAATTAATTTCTTTCAGAAATCAGTGTACCTGCTGTACAGTGTTTGCGACCTTTTAAAAAAACCACATCTCTTACATAATTTCTTGTAACACAATTTATGATAATGTTCTTCAAATTATGTATTGTTATTTGTATTACTCAACAGAAGCTTAAACCAAACCAAAACTTGCTTCATACTACCGTGTTTATTTGCCTGATAATATTTGATGATAGGTTAAATTTATGATTTTAAAATGCTTTATGATAACCGTCACCATAGCCTTTCAGACTTCCCTAATTAATAACAAGAATTAAGAAATTCTATTTTCAAAATAAATCATAGAGTAAAGAAATTTACTGATTCATTTTTGTTAAAAAGGGTTTACTCTTAGCGAGTTATCACGCCATTACGTTTTAACTACTTTTTTTGAACAACGTGCTGTTGATCCAAGCAAAGATGAGAAACAACTTGGGTAATATTGCATATTAATTCCGTTTCTCTTATAAGGAAGAAAGCAATTGCAATACAAAAACAGTTATAGAGAATCTGACAATTATGATGTAATCGTACCTTATCTAAAAAGTCGTTTAAGGTTCTAATCACAGCTATGATTATGGTTTTTCTGCGCGTGAGTCACCGTGATTGATATCCTTGAGGCACGCAGAGGACGCCATCAGTGGTTTGTTACGAGTCATTAACTCAGAATCTAGCTAGATGCGTCTGGGCATGCGGACCGGCCTTATAGATTTATATTGCTTATCAAATTAATGGAGAGAAGAAATTGTTACGATAATTCTTTTGCCGCTTTATCATTCTAAGCCTTGAGATGTCAATGTCATGTTGTAAAGATCTCTTATATTGTTTATAATTAGATTTTAGCTAATGGTTGGTTAATTTTTAAACGTGTCAAATACATTACCCAAATGTAATTGGACTACAGTATTACGGTGCTGAATTGAAATGAATAAGTGAAAGAAGCAGTTCAAAGACCAGTGTTAGCCTAGTGGCTTCAGCGTGTGACATCATCCCTGAGGTCGTAGGTTCAATCCCCGGCTGTGCACCAATGGACTTTCTTTCTATGTGCGCATTTAACATTTGCTTAGACCCAAAAAGTCAAAGACGTGTGTTAGGCATTGTAGGTTGATCACCTACATGAAACGGATTCAGAAATCTGAGGCCAAGACCTAAAGAGGTTGTAGCGCCACTGATTTATTTATTTTTAAGTGAAAAATTTCACTCTCCGATCATCCATGTTATCATAGTGAAACATAACAGCATTATGGCATATTGCGACATTATTTTAGGGGCTTTATGGTACTTAAAGTGCACCCTCTTTATAGCAAAACCGTAAGCTCCCTTAAGTGTCGTAATGTAGGCACTTAAAAAGTTCACAACAAGTACGTGCAGTTCTAAAGAAAGCATTTCCTTGTAATATAGCCAGAAATATTACAATAAATAATTCATACAGGATATAATACTCCCTAATTGACGGTCGTAGACATTGTGTGGAATATCAAGGAGAACTTCTGACAATTGACAGATGACACATGTCGTAAACAATACGAATTAAATGCTTGAAGAGAGATTGGTCTATGTGCGTTTATATATAACTGACATAAAAACTAGGTAGGTATAGGGTCATTTTTTACACTCCAAACGCCTCATTTTTTAAATACCTAATACAAATAAAATGCATTTTTTATGCTTGGTTAAGGTCCGCAATTTAGTTGCTAAACTTGTGAAAAGGAATTGTATAAAGCTTTCTGTAGGGAAAAGACAATATTTTTTTGCCCAAATCATTATTGAATAAAATATAGCTAGCGACATCTTGCGTGTTCAGTATACATACATAGATGTCTATATATAGAATTAATGAAACACGTACTCTATCCATATCACTGAAATACGTGACATCACTATTACGCGACATAAATTACGAATATTACGCAACAAGTCGTTACCTCGCGCTGTGTCGTTGACATCAAGTATTCAGAGCTTATCAATGTAACGAGGTATGTTATAAGAAAGCCAAAGTTACTCCTATTTATAAATCAGGCAGTAAAACTGACCCCGGCAATTACAGACCAATATCCATTCTACCTTCAATTTCAAAAATATTAGAAAAAATTATTTATTCAAGACTTGATACTTACTTACAAACTAACAAATTTATTTTTAAACGCCAATATGGTTTTAGATCAAAAAGCAGCACTTTATCAGCCACAGTCGATCTTATCAGTCATATAAAGGAAAACATTGACTCTAAAAAAATGGCGCTGGGTGTCTTTATAGATTTGAAAAAAGCGTTTGATACCGTAAGCCACAATCTATTGATTAAAAAATTAGATCGTATAGGAATAAAAGGTTGTGCGCTAAAATTATTCAAATCTTATCTATCAAACAGAACCCAGATAGTCAAAATAGGTAATGCTCAAAGCTCAGAAATACCAGTAACATGCGGCGTCCCACAAGGGTCTATACTGGGTCCACTGTTATTTTTAATATATATTAATAACATTCACGAGCTCGGTTTACATGGCCAAATCACTCTCTACGCTGATGACACCTGCTTATTTTATTTCGGTATAAATATCCAGACTATGGTTGCTCGAGCTCAGTCAGACCTAAATTCTCTATATTCTTGGTTTCAACAAAATCTGCTAACCATAAATATCTCAAAAACATCTTATGTAATATTCAGAGCAAAAAATAAAATCATTCCTATGTTTCAACCGTTAAAAGTTCAAGACGTTGAAATCACTAACAAAAAATGGGAAAAATATCTGGGTCTTAGAATAGATACATATTTAAAGTGGAACTTTCATATATCACACATAATTACCAAACTAAAATCACTTATAGGCAGATTTTGGTCAATATCAAAATGTATTCCTCAATCCGTACGTCATTTAATTTATAATTGTTTAGTCAAGCCACATTTCATATATCTAATTGAAATATGGGGTACGGCATGTAAAAACATAATTTCTAACTTACAAACACTACAAAATAAATTAATAAAATCATTATTTAGATACAATTTTTTAACACCGACTAATAAAATCTACCAAGAAACCAAAATTATGACAATTAAACAACTGTATGTATATAGCACCTGTATTTTGATAAAAAAAATTTTAAATAACTCTATCCATAGCTGCTTGTCGTTTAAAAAAATCAAACACACAACGACACGCAATACTCGTCGAGCGAGTTTGCTTATCTTACCGAAGCCGCGTACAAATTATTTGAAGAAATCTATTAGGTATGAGGGTGTGCAATTATTTAACCAATTACCATCTCAAATTCGCAATATTGGAGTGTTTGACAAATTCAAAAAGGCATTAAAGATGCATGTTAGAATGAACATAGCTGACTAAAATTGTTACGGCTAATGGCGACGTGTATCTCGCTCGTATATACTATATACAAATTAATATTAAGTTTCTCATGTAAATAAAATATTTCTGTTTTTGTAATGAGAAATAAAGTTCTTTAAACATTATGTTATAAATTATCACTATCTTACAAGGATCCAGGTAGATGTCACTATTATGTATGAATAGAGAAGCTCACTTGATGGTAAGATAATACAAACCTAGTAGAATGCTCAGCATACGACTATTTGCTACGAAGCCCGTTAGAAATTAAAGATGAAGGTATCTAATGGAAAGCCGTATAGGTCACTGGTTCAACATAAGTCGCTTAAAATACAAAGCCCTCGAGAGAGGCAGAAAACGTACTGGTCTATTACACAAAATATGTAAATTGCAACAGTACTGTTAATCGTAATAACTATATGGTTCCGTGAAGATAATTATAACACGTGTTCCTTTGCAAACATTGCGTCACACAAACGTAAACAATAAACAGCGATTCCTTAATAAAACCTGTTTGGAATAATTAATGAAGACTGATAATTGATGAATTAAACTACTGAAAAGTTATATTTTATTGCTTTTAGTTTTGTGTTATATTGTTAGACAGTTGACCCGTCTTCGTAACAATATTATGATTTTATCCACTCATTAATTGATTATTACTATAAGGCTATATTATATTAGTTGCCTGGAAGAGATCGCTCGAAAGCGATAAGGCGGCCAGTTGCACTCCTTTTCATTTAGCTTTATTAGCGTTAATAAATAAATAAATATATTATTAATTTTAAAAAACATACCACCTATAACAAAACTTCTAGTAATTCCAAATCCGGTCTGAAACAAATGAATATTTATGCCTGATATTGTGCACATTTTGCCTGTATAATATCGGGAGTTAATTTTTCGGAACCGACCCTATGTTAGTATTAGTTTACTCCGAGTCTAGTTCATAATCTATAGAAAGCAAAACCTTCCAACGACTTCATACAAAGAAATAAATATGAAATTCATTACAAATATTTGATCAAATCCATTTCCTGTCCTTGCATGACATTGAGATCCTTGCAGACAAAGAGTGGCGGAGAGTTTATTGCCAGTTCTCTTCCTTTCTACGCCCTTGAGAACTGGCAGTAAATGAAAAATTAGAATCATTTAATGTATATTCCTTTTTTTTGACGTTCATAAGTGTACATTATGTTACCTATATGAATAAATGATTTTTGATTTGATTCGAGCGTCTATATTTTTAACAAAATCAGCTAACGAGAGTGAAAGTTTCACATCACAATCAGATTCAATCGAAGACGATGCCACGAGAAATCAGGAAGTTGCGTGAGATTTAATAGCGGAACAATATTTATCTTGATTAGATAATTTATAGATTTTTTTATTGTTATTAGCTTCCCGTCTGTGTTTTATAGAATTTGGACAAATATGTGATTTTCCGAGACCACTTTTCTAAAACATTGGTTTAATTGGCACTTATATCGAATTCATTATTTTGTTAGGTATAAAATGTATCTACTTATCTCTCATTATAATAATATAACCTACCAACATAGCATATATGATCAAAGCCTATTTAAGCGTAGAAATATCAATTGGGAAGACGCAAAATTGATATATTGTGAAGGTACTGTATGTTGAAGCATTAAGAAGTTATCAGTTTATTTGTTTTTCTAATAGAACCTTTGTATGTTTTTCTTAAATACGTATCGTACATACATACATAGTATAAAACAAAGTCGCTTTATCTGTCCCTATGTCCCTTTGTATGCTTAAATCTGTGAAATTACGCAACGGATTTTGATGCGGTTTTTTTTAATAGATAGAGTGATTCAAGAGGAAGGTTTATATGTATAATAACATCTATTAAATAGTGGAGAAGTACTATTATTTTTGAGGTTTCTAATGTGATGTAGTAAATAATTACATTTTTTCCGCTTACATTGCAAACGCAGGCTGAACCCTACGAGTTTTATCAAAATAATGTACTAAGTATTGTACACATTGAAAAGGTCTACAGAAAAGTCCGTGATGGTATATGTCTATCTCTTATGGATAACCCACAATAACTTTTTTTTGTCATTTACTTTTTTTCGACAAATAATGGCTAATTCTCGAAGCGATTTTAACCAATACAGCATTAATCCTTAACCAATTAAATACCTTGAATACATTGTTCATTAACTATAGATCTATACAGCCTATCAGAGCTTATTTAGCAGCGATCGAACGCGTATATTATCGGAGCTTACCAGCGACGGAAATAACAATACATAATAAAAACTGCTTTTCAACAGCATTGCACCCGTGCGAAGCTGGGGAGGGTCACAAGTCTAATAATAAATCTATAATAAATAACATAGTAACCTAATAACTTTAAATATGTTTCATTTGATGTTAGTACGTCCATTTACTATTAAAATGTTCAGAGATTAATTGACGTGTTTCAGCCATCGGATACGGCTAGTGCATCATTACAATATTTTGGGTCATTATATTTCATATTATTATTTCTGTCAAATATATAATCGAATCAGAGTTTAAAATACATATCAACATACCGCCATCTTTTAATATTCGTAATTATTATCAAGAGAACATTAATAGCGTGTGACTTCCCTTGACGCCGCTAGATGTCACTTATAAAAATTAAATAGTAATTTAGTAATATACACTAATGACTAATAACTATGTATTTAACTTATTACTTTTTTTTATATATTTATTATTTTTTAACGATACAACGGATTACAATTGTATACTTTTAGGATAGTTTAGTAGAAACAGAAATGTACCCGTTCAACCATGGCAGTACGCGTACTCCTTCTTTCATCACAAAGCTGATGATTTCACCTAATTTTTTTTAGTCAAGTAGGTTGTTCGGCCTGAAAAGGAACCATGACAGGCTTCAGGTTGGAATGATTGTTGTAAAAATAAAAAAATCAAACTTTTTTCAAAGATTTAATAAACAATTGATACATTTACAATCATGGTTCGTATTTACAAAAAGCTATCTAAATAATAATTTCCTATAAGTATTTCTAAATGTAGTGTAGAAATAGTTAATTGATTTTATTAAATTAAAATGATTTCAAACATATTTATCATACCTTTAATTTAAATATTTCATATGAATAATTGTTCGAGAATTAGTAATCTTTCGAAAGATGAATATATTTAGGGAAATATGAAATGTACTGTGAGGCGAAAGGCGACAGCGCGCATTGCTTGGTTATGATTGATTTTAGTCCAACCACAGACACGCAATCCGATTCGTCTTTTGTTTTACATTCTAAAAAGCTGCTTCCAATTCATAAAATAATAAACTTTATCACAGAAATCAGATCAAAAACTATTCAATTTAGTTCAATATTGCATTGCACAGTCAACTAGCAACAACTGAAGAGTAATTCTAGTACTAAATTAACAAATAAATATTTACAATTTGTGCAAAAATAGTTTTGATTATTCACATTGTAATAGAAAATCGATATGGATATTTTACATAGAATTGACATTGAAAATTTTACATAATTCGTTACATCGCTAATATCTACAATAAATTATCATTTACAATTGTTCCGAAATCAGTTATACTTACGGCGGAAATCGAACTGAGGATGTTTATCTATGCATTTGTCGTAGATATACATATATATTATGAACAGTATTTCTTTACTTACTACAGTTACTGAACAAAAGGTGTAAGATACAGGTACCAGCAAACTTATTGAGAATTAAACAAGGGAGTGGGGGAAAGTTCACGGGCGCATCGTATCGCAGCGTGGGACATATCTCCCCCCCTAGTGATATCTAAAAATCGCTTCGGCACAGTCCAGGATATTTGTTCAAGATGTCTGCCGGTATCTATACCATACGTTCATTTTCACATTATTAATTTAAAAATTATTTTTTTACCTTAAACAAATGAAAGAATACAATGAAAAAAAGAAAATATTGAAACCAATATATAGTCACTAAGATTAACGATTTAGGAAAAACAAATATTTTCTAGTATTTCCTTAGTAAGTCATATGAAGGTTAATTTGCATAGACACGTTATGAAACTATCTTTGGATACAGGTTTTCATACAAAACCCAGAAAGGCGTTAAATCCCTCTATCCCTTCATAGACATACTATAAATGTTATGTTTATCATTTATCATTCTTGAACTAATTGAGCTTTATAGTATGTATATGAAAGATAACAACTCTAGTTAATCCTTAAAAAGCGCTAAAATGGCACATTATAGAAATATGTAAGTAAACATTTTAGAGTTAAGATGATAGGGAAATATTAGGTCTATTTCATATTAGATTTATGTGAACAAACAGCTACTATAGTTGTTTTAATTTTCTTATCATTTGACTACGTTCAGTTGCTAGCTAGACTAGCCATTTGTCACGTACTCATGTTTTCTACAGAGTCATACGTTTTGGTTTTGTCCTTATGGTTAGCGAAAAATACAATATATTTTACAGCGGGGTTTACCTTTACCAAAAGAACATCGTAAACGCGCCTTTATTTCGCCGTACTAAGGTCAAATTTCAAACACCTGATGAAGTTCCTGGCTCAATTCCTCAATCGTCGTCATTTAGAAGATCTGTGCATGATTTGGCTTTAGCAGATCTGAAAAATATTTTTTAAAATGAATATTTAAAAGATTAAAATTTATAAAATAACTACTTTTTGTAGTGACTTCTGTACTTTTAGTTCAATATGTGAATATTTAAACATAAGTTCTCTTTTATTTATTCTATATTATTCTCTTTTGTTCAGCCTTTGTCCATTCGTATATAGGTATATTTTAGAGCAGCCTTCTGCGCCTGACACAGGTTGTAAATTTGTGGGTCTATGTTTAGCAATATTGGTGCACATATGGTATTTAAGCGTAAGGCTTCAAGGTTCATCACTTCGCCACTCGTATAGAAGCAATATTAAACATTTATTAAGAATTTTACTTACTGGTTTTTCACTCTACGGCAAACTCGCAACTCGATGGACCCACTTCGCACAGCTTTGAAAAGTGCTAATGCTTCAATATGCGCCAACTCATGACACGCTTGTCCATTCACTGCTAGCACTTCATCTCCTGAAAATTCATTCAATCATTTAGGGTCTCTTTCACAATGTATGGATAAAGTACCAATTACCAAATAGCTATGTAACACATAAATTATTCGAAAGATAAAAGTTCCGAATAAGATACTTCTCGTTTCATGAGGAATAGCTCTATCTAACAGTCGTGAAACGCACGACACTAGTTTATCCTACGAATAAGTAATAATTAGCATTTTAAACAAACATCGGATAGTATCGTCAGATATTAAGTGGAATTGGAATTTTGAATTGTCAAAATATACTTCTTATATCTTTTAAGGTATATTAAAAGCTTTAACACAGAACATTGAGTAGTATGCAATTTAGAATTAAATAAAATCCTATTCTTGTGTGAATCCCTAACCATACGTCAATAGTCTAGTTAAAACGTTTAAAATAACTGTGAAAGTAAGAAAATATAAATTTCGCTTTATATTTCCTATAATTAAGTGATAGCGATCACTGTGGAATGCAACCACACGTTTCCTACAGTCTATCGAGAACCGATAAAACGACTTCCTATTCTTATCGCGACACATTTACCGAAGTTGTTTTGATATAGCACGAAGGAATTTACTATTAAATAAAAATATTTAAAATTACGACACTAACCTGCTTTTAACCTGCCATCGTCTATCGCCTGGCCTTGCGGTAAAATACTTTTTATGAAAATCCCCAAAGGACCTCTGGGTGAATCTCGTCCTCCCACAATTGTAAATCCCAATGGCTTCTTTCCGTGGCCCTTTTCAAAGGTGATTGTGTGATATGTATGCGTAGGCGCTCTTGGTCTGCGAGGTAGAGTACAGAAGTTTGCCGCGTTAGGAGTCTGTATTTCAGTGTCTTCACTTTTCTCCACACGATCTGTCACTCCATCTGGCACGTCAACGTCAACGATATCACCCGTACAACTTAACGTCATTGTTTCCTTGTTCGCACCGCCGTAACTGACGACCTGTCGGCGCAGAAGCTTGTTGTTCATACTGCTGTAGCTCGCGTTCTGACCCTTTAGGAAATGCGACTGCGCGGCCGTCGCGTTGTCCGGCTCGATTGATAAGCCTTTGCGATTACAGCCAGTGTCGTCCTGGTTCTGATGACGCGCTATTCTGACGTCACATTTATTGACGCCTCTTTCCTTCCCCAATATGACTGCGTTTTCATAGTCTACGGAACTTTCTCGCATTGAAACACCAGGCTTTTTTGGTTCCCGTTGGCGGATTTCAACTGAAGTTTTTTCCCGCTGTCTGCAGACAACTATGTCGATTTCTGCCGCTCCAGATCTCAATGCATCTTTGGCTTCTGACATGGTAAGATCTCGAAGTCTTCGTCCATTTACATTGAGCAATTCATCGCCGATACGCAGAGAGCCCTCCCTGAAATTATTAAAAAAGTTATTAGCAAATTCAAACACATCGTCCAACAAAAAAAAAAAATTAAAATATATTTTATGCATTAAAGTCAAAGTCAAATCTTTATTTCAGGCCTTGTATATTATTTTTATAAGTACAACATTTTTCATGTATGTTCAATATTTTTAGCAGAGATGTAAACTTACTTTGCTGCTAAACCTCCTGGTACAACATGTGCCACCAGGTATCCAATATGTCCTTCATCCGAAAGCTTTGTCTTAGCGATAAATATACCTAGTTCATCAGTAGGACAATTTCTTATTATTTTCACTACTTTGAACTCCAATTGAGGTTTACCCAAGTGCTTTAAGGGCTTGCGACATGGCGGTATAGGCGGAATTCCACAATCACCTTGACTAGCATCTCTTTGACGCATTCTCTGTTTCTCAGTCAATTGAAGATATTGAGGTTCCTCAGTATCACAGTTCTTTGGCATTCGCCGTAGTATTTCTTTACGATCTAACGATAGAGCTCTTTGGGAATTTCTTGGTCTTGGTTTAGGAAATTCATTCCTCTCTCTACTCTTTCTATGTGAAACTCTAACTTTAGCAAAGCTTTGGTCGCCGGACACACTTCTACTATGACATGGCCCCTGAGAATTAGTCTGCGATGCGGAACTTTCACACCGCGGAGGTATTCTGTCATTATCAAACATAGAAGATGCAGCCGATTCATTGACTAGTATTCCAGAATCAGCATCCTCACAGTCTTGCAATAAGACATTTTCATCATCACAAGAAATGTTGAAGACGTCATCATGAAATACGGCACTTTGACTTTTTTGAAATTCATCTAGACCCGGTAGTGCACCGTAAGAAAAGCTTCTGAGTTTCGCTTTGACTCCACCTTTTTTCTTGCGGCTTCTACTATTTGATTTTGAAATGTTCTCAGTCATACTATGTGCTGTGTCATTGTCTTCCCCATTTTGTTTATAGAGCTTAGATAAAATTCTATTTGAGGATTTCAAATACCTGTCCGACATGGCTCGAATTTTAGCGGAAAGACAGGAGCTTGGTCCTATCGTGTCTTTTTCATTATTATTCTTATACTTATCAGTCTTTCTGTCGGATATTATGGCAACGGGTGTATCTGAGTATTCATAATCATCATTAAATATTTGATCACTGGATTTAGACAGTTTAGTAGCTGATTTTGGTGTGGCATGATATCGATCACACTCTGATCCGGAACTGTAACATCTAGTTCCACGATTCGTGAATGATTTGCCTTCCCTCCAATTACATTCTACAGGGCTTTTTGGATAAAACACTTCGTCTTCATAGTGTTGCATTTTAACCCATGGGTTGTGATTTTCGAACTCGATGTGGGGTTCTGGATATGATTCTGGATATCGACTTTGACTAACATCTTCGACGTGTCCGAATCCACTACATTCACTTCCGGAAGTAGACGCCGCATCATCACCGTATCGAAAAGTACCGTTCGACTTAAAACATGACAATTTCGTATTTTTCACTTTATCTAGTAAAGGATTTCGTTTTTCGCGATACACCATGTATTCCTTTTCTACGGATCCTGCACGATTCTTTCGGCTAGAAACGCAACTCTCTTGTAGGGAAGTTGGACTATTTTGCAAAGATATTCGTCGAGTAACCGGCGTGTGTTCACTATTGTGACTCATGTGCTGCGATTTTTCAACTGTTATCACTTGTTCGTTTAGGTTATAGAAATTCGTTTCAACCGAACTGCTGCTACTTTTTCTTTGCAAGTAACTTACTGGTGACGAATCTGGAATTAAAAGAAAATGATAAAAGGCCGTTTCAGTAATTAAACACAATTTATTTCAGATATTCTTATCATAATATGTATTTTAATTTTACATTAAAAATATCCAAATTAAAAGTTAGATAACATTATTTGTTCATATCACATAGAATTACATGTTCAAAAAGAAAAATACCATTTCTTGACGGTCGCGTGGTTCGAGGTTCGGTTTCCGGTGACACGGCGAGCAGCCGTGGCGGCTCACCCTTGCGGAACCACCGCATCTCGTCGATTACCGTCCCATCTCCGAAGATATAACTGAAAAAGACAAAACAAAAAAATTATTTATAATCAGTAAAGAAGACATACCTTTCTTGTGGCGTGAATTGATAAGAACGAAAAGAATATAGTGTACCTATGAACAGACATATTAGGTTATAGTTTATGTTATATTGGTTTGACAAAACGTAAGCGTTAGGTAACCGAGGCTCTACTTTAATGTGGGTTTCAAATATCCGATTTCACCATGACCCAAAATATACTGAAACATTTGTGTTAGTTTCGAATGATACCTATGACAATTTATGCTCAAACAGTACGTTTAGTTTCATTGTTTGAAATGATTTGGTACTTCTTAATACTTAACTAAATATTATTTAATACGAGGTCGTACTCATGGTTCACTTCATAAATCGGTAAGAAATATAAATTTGCTTAGTAGAGACAAGCAGTAAACATTGCTAGCCCCGTAGGTAAATTTTCGTTTCTCTACTTTCAATGTCACGCACTGCATCGTTCAGTTGCGGAAAGGCAATGGATGTCCAGTTTCTTAACCCCAAAAAGATAAACTGATCGATATTGAGATTTAAAAAATTCCTATCGTTCGTATACACATGTTTTTGCAACAAATTTAAATGCCAAGTACTTGGTACTAAGACGCTTCTTTAGTGCGTCTTGATATTTTTTTTTTTGTTGATAGCCACTGTCTCGATCACGTAACGATGGTTAACCTTGCTGTGACATTATTGTGTAATTGAAAATGTTTTAAAGCAATCGCTTTCGATTGCGATATTTTTTATAATGTATACAAAAACTAGTACAAGCTAGAGTAATGCCAACATTCACACAATTTTAGAAGTAATTCAGGAGTTACCACATCGCTAGCTGTGAAACAATAAACAGTAATAATTTGCCGAAAGTTTGATTATTAAAAGGAGATCAATTAAAATGATACAGTAAAACTGTCTATTACAGATAAAATAAAATTGAACGCATTTAAAAATTAGTCCCCAAACCTAAAGATGAGATGAGAGGGGTTCAAGGGCAAAGAATGTTTTTCAAAGGTCGACCGGTTTTATGCCGATTCAACGACCTATCGTTAAAGATTCAAGGAATGTACAGTGTGATTACATAGTTAATGTATTTATATTGCGACGTTTGCGATAAATTGAAGTCGGGTTATCATATTATTGCAGTTATCAACTTTGATTGGCTTGCGACGCCGATCAAGTAATTTAATAATTTAATTGCATTGCTCCCGAAGTTTACAGTTTAAGTACATATTGGTAAATGTTCGTGTGTATTATTAAAAATACATATGTACCGTATGTCATTTATACGACACTAAACAAGAGATTATTACTATTTTGTCTTATCAAAAAACAAAAACAAATGTAAAAATATATGGTTTTCATATTCATTCAGGACTGAATTTAGAACCAGGTGTATCAAAAACACGGAAGAAGCATCTAGCTCTTAATGATATTTATATGCAAGTCAGTCATCCTTACGTATAGTTCCTTGATATTACAAGGAAATAGCGTACGGAAGCGACGTGAGTACTGAGACAAATTGCGTAAATACAAGCAAACAAGTCAGCAAATGGTATTTGAATTGCAAAATGCACTAACTTAAGAAGCACTTAAGAAATATTTGCGATAATTTCTAAAGATTAAATCAAACATAGTACGAGCCTGTCAATTAATAATCTTCTATTTATACAAAAGTATTTGCCCTCTCTGAGTCATCCTCACACCGAGGGAAAAGCAAGTAACTACTGCTTTTAATGATGTAAACATTCACTGAGCAAGGAATGTATGAACGAATATTTTAAAGCTTATACTGAGATACTAAAAAAGTTATTGTGTATAAAATAAATAACGGAAACAATGTTTTATCAGTTTCGCTGTGAACCATAAACCTTTGCCGTTCTAAGGAACGTTTCCCGAATGTGGCGTTACGAGAAAGATCCTTTTTTGCAAGGAATGTGATATTCTGTTGAAAGTTTGCAATGGCACTCTCTAGACCGGTTCGAAAATCCCTTGACGTGAGTGAAACCTCTATATTTAGAGTGTACATCACGTGGAAATTATGTGATCGGTGATCAGAATCGAATGTCGCAGCCGATCGAGTTTGAATACAAATGCGTATAGCGAATATAGACCGCTTTCCCAGGAACAGTTTCAAAAATACCTTTTATAATGTGCTAAATATAGCACATCAATGTAACAACAGTTTCTATACTTTGTCTCAAAAAATCCCAAATATTATCGCATCGGTAATTCCAAAGTTGCTCTTTTACTGAGCTAAAATATAATTTAGGAACATCAATAAGAACTAAAATTGCTTATCAATTGAGATAGCAAAACTGTTAACACTTAGTTGTCGTACATATATGCGGAGTAATAAAGGAATATTCATCTCTAGTTCAATTTATTATTATCATATATTTTACTTTTTGCAATATTTTCTAGCAAAAATTTACCGATGTTTCTTGCATTAAAAATTTCGTTCGCATAGTATTAATTATTCATTAATATGGCCCGTTTGACCTAGATATTTCGAGATGTAGGTGACTATTTCATAACAAACAATTACAATGCAAAACTAGACAGTCAATTATGTCATGCAAGTTTTGGATTATGATAATATTTTAAGAAATTAAGCACTTTAGCTTAATGAAAATTCAGGTCAGCCAATCCGTTAGCTCGCCTTCATGGTTTAATGCATGGAATCGATGTGTGCTTCGATAGAATATGCAAAACTTTCTCCGCAATGTTAGGTTAAATTACAAGAGTTTAATGTTTCCTATATGCGGATATGGTTAAGGTATTCTTTGAATATTTATAGGGCATATCTCACGGCTTATATTATATTTTAACTGGCTGCAAAAATCAATTTTTATTGAAACAAAGTTCCTTACTGCGAAAGGGGGCTGAACGAAAAAAAATTAAGACCTAAAGCTGTAACGATACTTTTCGCTATAGTTGTTCCATTTTATATTTTCGATTTAGCAACCGCCAACGTCCATACCACGTTGAATACACCGGTTCTCGTCTGATCACCAAAGTTAAGCAACGTCGGGCGAGGTCAGTACTTGGATGGGTGACCGCCTGGGAACACCTCGTGATGTTGGCTTTTTTCTTTTCGTAGGTAAAAGAAATTAAAATTATTATTGGAATCACTTTACTAAATTAGTTTGTTTTTGCTTGCCGAGATCAAACGTACACGAGAATCCCTGTACAATAATAGTTTTCAAAGCTTAGTGAACTTAGTAATATCACAACGAGGAACAGCTTATACATGGAGATGAACCAGATGAGACTGAATTAAAACATCTGAAATATGCTTATTAATTGTTAATTTATATCTAGGCTATTTCACGATTTAATCCCTGCGTAGCACAACATCAACCTCCTTCCTCTTTTAAATTTCTGGTATCTTAAAACTTGAATAGATGATGAAGTATTGGTGTGGATAAAACTATCGTACTATTATGATACCAATTAAAATATAAATCGAAAGGAACTTCATTCCATACGGGTGTCCCTTGACACCTATCAAGTTTAACATATTTCCAGGATTACTGAAGTCAATCCTCATGTTCTTATCCACACCCAAAACGTGCAACACAACACGAACAAGTACAGTTAAAAGTCTATGAAAAAAATATTAATAGGTTTAGTATTACAGTAATAGTAGATAATTTTGTGGTAAAATAAACACCTAAAAAGCGTGTTTTAAGCATAAATTTTGTGCGCTATAGTGCTTAGCTGTTATATCTTTACTCAGATTAAAATCGTGACAACATGGAGGTCAGAATACGTCACTTAATTATTAAGAATAGCAATGACGCATCCTAATGGAAAATGTCGGTAAAATACACAGTAACCATTTATTAATTCCAATTCCGCATGTAATTAGGAGTAAATATAATGCTTAATTAATTAATTAGTTATAGTAATTTCTTATTATAGATAATTATATTATTATGAATATCTTATAAATTACACAAAAAATCAAACATATATAACATTTCCAGGTAAGTTTAGTGAAACTTATACTGAGACTATGACTATTATTGTGTCAGTAGAAAATAAGTAACAAATAATATATACTTATATTATGTAACGCTTTAGTCTATAAGAGAAATGAACTCTAATTATTCAGCGGGAATTATAATCGATATACCATACGCGTCCACCGTTTACTTGATTCCCTACACCGAACCTTATACTTTATACATTCTGAAATTTAGCATGAACGTACGTAATCTCATATACAAATAAAAATAGTATTTTAATGTATAGCAATGGGGAGAAAAATATGTAGCACAAATTACTTCTTTTAGTTTATTCAATAGAACCCACGTCAGTGCCGCTGTTTATACAAGCAAGCTGTAAAAGCCTTTTTACACCAGTTCAGGCTTTGAAGGAGATTTTCTTTACCTACTGCTCCAGGCCGGGAGCTTTTACGAGTATACAGTTCTACGCGTATTGTGCTTTCACTACCAATACATATATTTGTTTAACGTATTAGGTAAGTTTCGTTTATATTTCTTAATGTAAATTTAAAAAAAAGTTATAGCATAGATAAAAGTTTAAGTTAGATCTGATGCAACCTCTATTTCCTTTTTGCAGTGTATTTTTATGAGTTTGGTTCTTCACAAACTCAATGGGAACAATATTGGTCCCAAAAGCAATGCCATGCCACAACTAGTTGTATTATAAAGAGATGTTTATATAAATACAATATTTTCTCTGTCATATCGATCGATATTATACAAGTACAGATATAGTTTATGTTTCAGATTTGACCAGTTTGAATTCCGAGTGTTGCTTTAACAAAGCAAATCTATGCACATATTATAAAAAAACTGGATTACTGTAAGAAAACTTGAATTGTTTTTAATTTATTTTTTAATAAATAAATAACTTCTACGAAATACAATACACAAATTGTATTTGCTGTCAATCAAAGTAACTTTCAACGTCAGTTACAGTTATAACACATCTAAAATACATACTAAATTACTCACCTTTAACATAAAATGCTTCACTGAATATTCATATTACGTTTTTGTTTTGTGAAGTTTGCCGGAAAAGCGTCGCTTGAAACGTGAAGATACAATATTCACGAGCTCTTTTGTCTTTAGATTGTGAAACTGTGTAAATATGGTCATTAACAAGATAAAAGATTTCAAAGTGTTTATAATTACTAGTGAAAGACATATTTAACAAAGTCCTTTTTCAATAGAATTTAATACTGACCCGTAATATTCAACATGTTAAATAGTATTCAATAAGTGAAAAGGAGTTTGATAATGGCATATAAGATTCCCAATGATATTCCCGCCAAAGATTCCTGTGACACTTTTGACAATTGACTGGTGACATGTCTTATATTCAAGGAAGAGCAAGATAAAAATACAATTACAATAAAATTATGGTTTATTTTTACTTAAACCAAACCACAACCAAATATGAGGTAATGAAAGATGATGTAAGATTATTTCTTAATGATTATGATAGTGAATAATTGAAAGACTCATTTTCTCTCAACCGGTTTTACGACAAATTTTTAATTATAGTTTGAATTCATCCATAGTCATTGTAAGAAATACAAAACTTGTTTCAAATAAAATACAGCATTCTAACATTTGGAACGGGTTTTCAGCAAATATTTCGACAACTGCTAGACACCTGGCACAGCTATGGACATTTATGTCGTAGTCATTATTTTATCGTAATGAACTAATAGTTTTTATCGCACCGAGTTTTTTCTTAGGTTATCCTGTTTGTAGATGTTGTGGATTATCACCTGTTTCCTGCCACTTCTGGCTTCATTTTATGCTCATTAAAAATGTATGAGCACTTTGAAGTTAATAACAGTTCAAAAACATTGAATAGCGATTTAATAACTTATTTATAACATTTAGATTCCTAAACTTTGTGACAACATATAAGATATCTCTATACTTACAGGTATATTTTATAATAGCCGATACAATCGAGTAACCAAAGCCTAATTACACTCAGGAATGTGAGGTCTGCGGTAGGATATTCAGAGAATATCCTACCGCATATAGATGTTTAAGGTTGAAAGATAACGGAAGCAGCCACTGATAGACAGACATTACCATACCCATAGGTTTCTGTGTTCGAAAAAACGTTTTCTGGATTTTTTTGCGTTTATTACAAGTACACAATTATTATTGTTAAGATAAGATACTACGAGGGATTTGATAACGATTAGATAGTGCATCATCATAATGGAATGTAACTTATAGAGCAGCTGAATAGTAAAATAATTAAAACACGATTTCCGTTGATATTAGGCCTTATCAAGTGAAGAAACTCATAGTAAAATGGAAACTGGTAATGCCAGTCTAGAGAAAGTTCCGAGAGCCTAGTATTAGATAAACGTCAATACTAAGACCTTATGCAGTACTTATGTCTTGTTTTCTTATAAAATTTAATCTTGATCAACTCACAGATCAGGCGTAAATGGCGCCTGTACGGGATGGCAATTCAGTTCTGTAAATTTCGTTTGTTTAAAAAAATATCAGTATGTCATGGTATGTATATTTATTCAGATATCATGGCTAGGTACATATAAATTACTGCTTATTTATATTCTACGTCTAAAATTCTCTACTCTGTCATTAGCGTATAAAAATGTAATTATTTCCTTTGCAACCAATAAAGTCATCTAAAGTACAATAGTTACTGGGTATAATATTACTACAACGATTACGATTATAATTTTATTATTATATTTAATCCCTTAACAGAAAGCATTTTACAGAAAGTCTCTTTTACATGCTCTCTATATCACTGTGGCCCTTCCTAAAAAGAGTGGCGGAGAGATTAATCCGCCGTTCTATGCCTTCGATTTGAGAACTGGCAGTAAATATAAAGTAAGAAGCATTTAGCATTTAATATATATTTTTTTATTGACATTCATAAGTGTACATTGTGTTACCTAAATTAATAATGATTTTGATTTTGAATAAAACGTTTGGTGGTATAAAAAAATCCATGTGGTAATACAAATTGATGTAAAAACACAGACTTAAATCTGAAGATGATTCGAGCAAGATTTAATTATATTATCTGAAATGAGCCTTCGTTGCATAAAATTTAAATTTTATTCTGCAAACCAGTTTCATTATAACAGTTGTAAACATATGTAGCAAAAAGCCACACGAGGCTATAACTAGTAAAATAAAAAACCAATTTGAGAATGATACGTCAAATTCATTGGTCAATTATATTCAGAAAAATATATTTTGATACAAGGTGCGAATGAAGCGTGAAACGTTTGTCAAGGATGACAAGAGTCCGGTTATTCAATAGAGCGTAGCCAAGGCAACCGTCCAAAATCACAGTAATGTCCTCAATAAACGGTTGTATAATAAATTCACAATAAATTATAATGTGAATACATAATACAACTATAATATAGTTAACGAAACGTATAATTAAATGATTAGTGGGATAAAACGCGTTTTGTTTTCAAATAAACATCAGAATTGAGAATAAACCAAGATAAATTAGAGGACTTATTAGTGATAATGTATTTTATAGATACTGTATACATCTATTAAATTGATTTAGAAGGATAAACGTGGCGTACTTTTAAACCAACAATCAAAACTCTGAGAATCAATGAAATTGTTAATAATGAAGGTCTTATATAGTTTTAAAGTATAATGTAGGCTTATGGGTAATTTAAAATTAATTAATGTTATATAATCATTACAATACCCTTAAAGCTGCCAAACGATATTATAATGAAAGAAAACAACTATGTAGCCGCTGTATCAAACATGTACCTGTTATGATATCTATTATATTAGGTATAAAATAAAATGAGACAATTATATTTTATGTACCTACTCGTACTTTCACAGACTACAATGCTTCAACGGTAATAGAATATTGAAACGACAAACTACACAATTTTAATATTTAATGTGTATTTTTGCATGTGTGACGATTATATAGATTTTTATTGATTAAAACGTTTTAATTAAACCTATTAGATTAAGTACGTAGTAAGCCAAGTTCTTGAATAATACTACGCATAGAAAAATGTGGTGATAAAATTGTCACGGTAATTTTTGTTTACACATTAAATTAATTCAGAATGTATGAACTGTACTATTTAATAGCGTATAAATATTTTGTTTATTCAGCCTTCACCCAATTATCAACAAAAATAACAATTGATTTGGCAATAAATACTTCGGAACTCAAGAAGTTTGGACATAGTACGTAGGCGTCCAAACGTTGAATGAAGTTTCGCAAAAGGACAGAAATGGAATTACATTTTATTCATATGCGGTGAGGTTCAAAAACTATTATATAAATTACTGTTTCAGAAAAACACCTTTTCTTTGGCAATTAAAGATTACAATAAATTAAGTACCGAAAAAATTAAAAGATCAACCGATTAGTCTTTAAAAAGCGACTTAGTGCATTACTTTTGGAAAAAATGTACTATTCCATAAATGATTATTTGCATGAGACATTGTAATTGATACAAATTTAATAAAGTAGCTAAAAATTAAGATAAATTTGCGCCCCACTGTGTGTGGCAGAATATGCGAACGACTTACGAATACCACCTTAACATTTTGTACCATATTCTTGCAATAAATAAATTATTATTATTATTAATGTCTCTAATTTAAATACCGCCTTCCTACTTCAGAAGTCCGTTACTAATCTGGCCATTTTGTTGTTAATTGTCAAAATGTAATTAATTAAACCTGTAAATTAAAAAAAACCGTAAACTGTCTTTTTATATTTTTGACGTCTTTCTTTAGAAATGAAAAGTTGTCAAATCTAGGAGCGGTGGCTACAACTGCAGATACACTACGTCACATAAATATTATATTTTTTTATTATGTCAAGTAAGTGGCCAGTATCTTTACCCCAGAATGTGATTTAAAAAATTAATGGGCATACTATGGTAAGTTGTGATTTGGATATTCATACTGCATTGTTTACAATCGCTATAGTTACGACAGCATTGGTAATGTATACTGCATTGAAATTGATTTCAAGCTAATGCTTACATAATTGGATTTAAATTTTCTTAGAACCTAGAAGCCATTAATGTCATTTGTTAATAGCGAAGTCATCTAGAATAATAGCGAAGTGAAATGTTTAAACTGATTTCTTCAAAATAGGTTTTTAAGAAAACTGTTTACTAATGTTTTGTTTATTACTTCAACCTAGGTAATGCTAAAGTGTTACGAAATATAAAAGTTGTTTATTAAATACTATGTACTGATAAGTTTCGACTATAATATGATATTTGACAAAAAATATATATGTATAGTCTAATTTTCACAACATTCAAGTCTTATGATAGAACTCTATTAAACTTATAATAATTTATGTGAGATCAGAGTAACACTTAGTTGTCAATTGGCAAGTTGTCACATATTACATGGTTCCATGACTGGATTTCCATTTTTCATTAACACACGTAATATGTACGGATAGCCGCATTGTTTTACGATCGTAATTATGAATCATGGCTTGTAATATGCTTGGAATTTGATTTTATTTCAGTAGCGAACAAGGTTTTAGACAATTTTTTAACTAAAGCCCATGCGAAATTATGATTTTAATCTCCTACTAACCTACTGGTACCTAGATTAGTCAATTCTAAAGTTATGATTAGAATAGTGAACTATATACATAATAACAATTAACACATGAATATAAAATATGATTGACAAATAACAAAAAACTTACATACCCTCAATTTACTGGTTAAATTCCAAATTTGAACTCGTAACTCAATATGTGCACATATCACAGATTCACAGATATAAACTGCACTAAGTAGGCACGTTATACTTCAAACTGAATTAACATTTAAAAATGCTATTTGAAAAATCCAAGCATTTTGAGACGGTACATAACCTCACGCGTTGACGTTTACTTCATCGAAACGATCGGATTGAACTGATGTTTTGATGACATCGCGATCGCGGTGTATCTACGCCGGTAGATATTTATTTGTGATTACCTACTGCGTGGTAAACGCTCACTCGTTCTTAACACGTCACAATATTTCCGAACATCGGCGGCAATGAATAACAAACAAGCATGAAGCTTACGTACGAGATACATATTGAGGCGGGATTTTCTCACCCGTGAACGAATTCGATTCAAGAATGAGATTATAATGCTTAGGTGAAGCTAGATCGTTTATCCCCCGGTAACATCTTGGAATAAATTGTGGGAAAGTTCTATTACCGTTTACGTTAGGTTAATTTATTTTATTTATGTATTAAAGGTTCATTTATTTCTAAGAATAGTGCCTGAATATAAGAGAATAATGGTGTGCACTTAGATATATTATCACGTATATAGTTTTATAAGCGCTATCAAAAAATGGATGGAGGGATTTATACAGGCATCAGCAGACCAGAATATGGTTGTGTACTAATATGCGTAAGCAAAATATAGTAGAAATTAACTATCGTAATAATCTTAAGCATTCTAATTCTAAAATCTCTTAATGTTTAGTAAACATGTAATGCTAAACAATAGAGAAGCTATAAACAATCCTTTTAACACCTGGCACAGTTCGTGAGAATGTACAATACAGACTGTACGCAGATTGAACAAACCATAACAGATTGTTTTCCTTATAATTTGTGCTCTTCTCAGAATCATAGGATATGTGAACAACCGAGTTCTATATCGATAATAATTATCCAGTTGCTACGGCCTTTCATGTGTCAGATTTTTTTAAAACAATATACAATCTGTGCGTAAGTTTTGTGTCCAACGTAAGCCTCTTGGCATTGCAGGGGTTCATGGGCGACGGTAGACAATATTTTCTAAGTAACTCGCATCCTCTTTAACCCTGTCACATAAAAAATCATAGATTTTAATATGCGAGAGTCATAATTCTTGGTAAGTCTCGACTCGACGAGCTAGTGTTTATTACACACAGATAGAAATATGTGTTGTATAGGGTCAAGGGTTAGTCCTAACACATAGAATTTAAAGTATATAGTAGAGTGGATTTTTCTATGGAATTGACAATAATTATTTAAGTATGAAACTTGCAAAACTATGACACAACGCAATAATTAACTTTGAATTTAAGAATAAGAATAGGACCGATGTACAGTAATAGATAACTAAATATTTTAATTAAATAATTTTCACGTTTTCTTATGAATACAAATTTAAGATAACAGCAAGTAACGATCTTGTTACCTATGTGACGTTTCTAAATTGGTTTGGGTATAAATCTTTTTATGCATTTAAACTTATGCCCACTTATTTATAAAAATAAATTCTCTATTAGTCTATTCTAATTCAGTAGTCTATTAGTTTTCCTCACAGTGTAAACATAAGTCGACAGAAAGAGACAAAAGAGTACTACAGATAGATAATTTGTTAAGAATATAAACAAAAAGGGTTCGTTTGATAAATATAAAATCAAATTTAAGTACTTTCAAATAAAACATGTTTTATTCACATATTTTCTAGAACGAAACAAAAAACGAATTTGAAGTAAGTTTTCATAATTGCCTTTTAAATATTGAGTTCTCGTACATTGTCTCTGTTCTCTAATAACGTGAAGTGAATTTAACAGTAGCTGCATTGTTGAGACATCCGGTTTTGTTTATTTTGAAATAATGTAACTGCTGATTTCGGTGGACGCCTTTTTAAAATCATTTCTATAAATTTTAACGATACGTAATTCTGGCGCTCGTCGTGGCATATTCCTAAAAAGTTCCTATATTTTTTATCGTATTTTCAAGGTACTACAACATTTATCGGCGTTGGTATTAGATTTCAGGATTGAACGTAGGAACGCACCTTATGTAAGTTGTCGATTCAGGTAGACATACTGTAAATAGTATTAATTTTATCTGTAAAGTAGATGGTCGAATTTCGGACTTCAGGTTGAGAGTTGCACACTTAAGCACTAAACTAACATTGCTTCGGATATGTTTAATGCTAATAAATGCCCCTTAAAAACCATAAATATGTTAAAAAAAATATTATTAGTAGCTACATTGAAATTTTCAATGTAGATACTAATTTTATTTAAAAATGGAATTCTCAATTCAACTTGAAACAAATTTAAATGTTCGTCTTTTGAAATATAGCTTATGTCTTATTTGCCGAGTTTGATTTCTGTACAGACAATTCGAAACAGGAAACATAGATTGCATGAAAAGGGAAAATGAAGGTTCATTAAGTTTAGCTTCGATCGTGCCGGGTCACTTCCGGCAGGTCAGAGCGGGGAATCCGATTATCTCCACCATCGACTGCGCTTACCCTTCCATTCGTTCTATAAATATCATTGGACCAACTTTGTGCTGACAGTATTTCCGTTAAACATTTGCAATAAATTATAGAGATTTGAAAATTAGAGCTTTTTAGAACGCTTGATTTTGTGTAGGGACCAATAACAATGATACCCAACACGCTCATATCCATTAAAAATATCTTAGATATTGCAAGAGGACAGTCAATACGGGTTTTAATTTACAAGTGTATGTTAACAAAAGGTATAGACTTACTAATTGCTTTCAATAACAGCTGACTTCAAGTACCCTTGAAGCCATATATATGGAGGAGCACGCGACATACGATAAGCGAGCCCTTACATTTGTAATTAATACACTGTCGCCCATGAGTGATCCCAGTTTATTTATTTTATTTATTAACACTTCGTAGCATTACATAAAAGGAAAAAAAAAATAAACATAATTTAATGAATAGCAACTGGCGGCCTTATCGCTTTAGAGCGATTTCTTCCAGACAACCATTAGTTTAAACATAACACATATCTAATTCAATCTTACTTAGCTATTTAATACCTCCGACGACTACATAGTCGAGGAATTATCTAGAAAATATTTATTAAAAGAATTCGGTTCAACAACAAAGATGGCGATGCTAACACTCCAGTCCCCGTAGGCGAAGTTCTTAAATAATATTAATATAGTTACATGTTAAAACGCGTTTGTCTTTTGTCAACTCATATAATTCTGAGTGAAGCGTTATTTTTTTACTCAATTATAGTTAGCATAATTTCCTATTAAGACAGGTACACTAGCGTCCCTCGCATTTGACATCAAACTTTTTATGTATGTACGGGACTGATGATAATCATAACTATTTGCATATCTAAATATGATTTGGATTTAGATTTCGATTGCCAGTTAAATATTAATTGGAAACCTTTCTTACGAAACGTGTTGTAGTTTGTACTACACATTTGCAGGTGTCTATTTTAGGTTCATATTCATAATGCTGTAATGAAACACTATTATGTATCCGCACGTATAATGTGCTGGACTGACCTATTTTTGAAGGTCTTAGCTTCTTTAAACACGACGTATTATGTTACGTAAATTAAAATTACAAGGTACTACAGCTTATGTAGAGATAACATTCAAATATAGATTATTAGTTCTTAGAATAGGTGGCGTAGATTATGCAATAGTCTCAGTCAAAAAGAGCTTTAGTTTAACGACTTCGATCATAATAAGATATGAAGCCAAAACATAATTGTTCTTAAACTTAACCAATTCGACTTAGGGTCCTTCAAGAAAAGAGCGTACAAATTCTTAAAAGGCTGACGAAGCTCGCTAGCCCTGTGGCATCGAGAGTGTCCATGGGCGGCGGTATCACTTAACATCAGGTGAGCCTTCTGCCCGTTTGCCCCCCGTTCTATAAAAAAAAATATATTAGTAATTACACCAAGGTAGGAATAATAATGCTAATATATTGCTTTTAACTGCATTAAGAAGGTCCGTCATTGTGGCACCTTGTACTACTCTACTTTATAATATATATTGAATATGAGTAGCATAAACCACATAAAAAGCCTTAACCACATTGCAGTTGAACAGTATTAGCTTTAATAAAAAAATAATTTCTACCACATATATCTATTAATCTTATTGTCAATTTCATTATGATGTGATGTCCTATTGTGTAGTATATTGTATGCATATGGGATAAATTGCATACATTAAAGTCACGAAACTAAAATTATTTCCTCTGTAGCCTCTTTTTTTTTTTTTTTTCTCTTGGGGAAATGCTTTGCGCATACCCTTCCGCGGCGCGACTGCTTGGTGCAGAAGGATTATGTGGGACTCGCCATTGTGCATACCCACTTAAACCCCAAGGTGCCACCAACAATCGCCTTATGCGGGATGCGGTAACAGCAGAGCCTTATCCGCTTCCCAACACGCGATGCGGCGGATGCGTCCGCCTCTTCCCGCCCATTGTTGATTTGTGAGGATGCTTGACACAGCAAGCATCTTTCACAGACCGGGCCATACGCATTTACAAATAGCTAGGGGAGATCGGGTCCAGTACTTGCAGGGATGGGTCATCATCCCTTCTTTTAGACGCATGGACCCCTGCTCCCCGCTCTGTAGCCTCTGCCACAACCTTCAATCGACTTTAGTTCTTAAAAGGTCAAACTTAAATAAAACCACAAAAAACCTGATTAGTTAAAGTTCCTGTTTAAAATGTATAACTTATGACATTGTAATTAATTATTTGTTTTCTTTTATATACCACTATTTTAATGATTATTCATTTGATTAATATTGATGTGAATGGATTCATTTCCATTGGTTTTGTTATGTTGTTAGGAAAAAAATCCTCTTCTAATGCTGAATAGCGTTCTGTTTCTGATAAAAAACAAATATAATATTGTAATTTTAAATTTTCGGGCTTTAACGCTGCGTATTTTAATTTGACTAATTTTAATGGTGTAACCACAAAAAGTGTAAATATATCTTATAGGCTAATTCATATTCCTAGAGGATTGTCTTATTAAGTCAGAGAGTGTCGCAATGAGATTTATTTTGTTGTTTTTACGCTCATTATTTAAACATTTAAATATTATCACGGTTGGGTTTCTGTAAGCAAATTGTAACAAGATTGGCAACACAGACGCAGAAGGTAAGCGGCATTTCGAAGGAAAGTCCGTTTTGTAACTATTGCGATCTTAGATTACCGACATAATCTTGTATCGACTAACCAGTTTTATGAAGCTCTGAACGATGTAAGCTTTTCGACAACTCAAACATCTTAATAAATATTGTAGTATTTGCCCTAACAACCATTAAATTCTTGTCTTATATTAAGTTCAGAGAAAAATCTGCTACGCTACTTTTTATTATGAAGGTTCATAATAGTATTTGAAGTATATTTGGGAAGGTTAACTGTAACTTCAAGTACCTACCGAAAGTAGGTACTCCCCTTTACCATAGAGTTTTGCACCACGCGTTTACATCAGCACCACAATTGTTGAACGAACTATCTAAAGTACAACAAAATCGCAATGTTGAAGTCGAAATCGCTTTCATTGTTGTAAAGTTAGAGAATGACGGAGCGGCCTGTTGAGTAGCGTAATAAAGCAGCGATACAAGTCGTCTACAGAGAAAGAAATGTCTGATAAAGATGAACGTCTTCATCGTCATAATGACGTAGATAATCCAATTTTACTGTATCACACCATTTAGCGTGCCGATTGAACGTTATTTTGATACTATAATATAGTTCTATATTAGTTGCCCAGAATTTGAAAATCGTTTGAATTTTATCGAAGCTAAACTATGTCCGGAATGTCCGGTGTGATTAGGATAGTTTTGCCTCTGTTTAATAATTCTATTGAGCCTAAATTTTTTGGAGAAAATGAATCGCATATATGTATAGCCTTTATAATACATGTAAAAAAGGTTATTTTTATTTAATTTCTTAAAATTGTATAAAATTAGAAGCGATCTATTTTGCCTGTCAAGTGTTTGTATTGTTTTGACACCTGTTCTATGCCAAGTGTGCTAAGAGATATAGGTTACTTCCTAAAGCCATTTACAAAAATAGACGCGACACAAAGTCGGTTAAGATTTCCCAGGAGCTTTTGTCCCTCACTTTCCTAATGAGACATGATTGATCTATGCAAGGATCTGGTAACCCTTAAGAAGTTGTGCAATGATTAATTTAGGTTCGGCTGTTGTAACGTCAGTTCTAATTTCAGGTTTTTTAATTTTCCAATTCTTAAATGGCCGGCTACGCACTCGCGAGCCCTCTGGCATTGAGTGTCCATGGGCGGCACCATGGGCATCATTTAACATCAGGTGAGCCTCCTGCCAGTTTGCCCCCTGTTGTATAAAAAAAATAAAAAGGTATATAAAAATACACGAGGCAAAAAACGAGGCATTTTGAGGCTTTATCTATAAAATATACCATATCATATATGTATGTCATAGACAATAAACAAATATCAATGTGTGAAAGAGATAAAATACGTACGTTTGAATTGGTTTTTTAACGATAGGGGCAAAGTTATATTAACGGAATACACATCTCTATGTCTATAAAATCAAAGATTTTGTTGAGTAAGTCAGTTCTGAATCACGCATATATTTTAGTACTGTACTTACTATTAAAAGAGACAGCGAAGACATTAGTCCGATCTGTAGTGAGTCAGCATTAGCTCAAGCTTTGCGCAATGAAGTTGTCCATAAGACTGAATATACTCATCCAAGATACCAAAGAAGGTCCTTGAACCTTCAAGGCTGTACTATCAAGCCTTATACGGTGCGTGCGTGGCCAATTATATTACAATAGTTTTTATATTTGGAAGCAAGAATGTTTATTGTAAACATGCGTTTATGGAACGTCTGCTTACAATTGCATTGACATCAATTTATCAATTATGCCACTGCAATAATTTTGCTTTATTGTAAGTTGACAATAACAGTGACCTCAATGTTTTTATATTACCTTTGTAAATAAGCAATTCTTTGAAATTTCATTATGGAATATAAATTTGCCCCGATTCAGCGATAATTTACGTAAAATTGTTACGTTTCTTTTATTTTCTAACACTTTAACCCTGTACGTGAAAAGTACCTTGACTGCGTAACGTAAATGCTGAAAGAATTAATTATTCTTAAAAATATCAGATTAACGCGTGTACTAATTTTCACATTTGTTTTTACTTTGAGTAAGACTACGACTTGTTTATCAAATCGATAAAATTAAAGTTTTCTGCACATTGGAACAAAATCGTGCTATGTACATACTCCATAGTAGATTTTAAGTCTACGACACTTTGGGGAAAGCCAGGGGTTTATCTATACTGGGTTGATATCATTCACACCATTATTGCCAAGAAAGAACGTTTACTTTACACGGGCCAAGAAAGCCAGGTGCATAAGAAGACACAACTAAGTCCAAAGAATGACACTACATACGAATGAACTAAAGTTGCACGAGGAAGCTTCAGATTGGGTTAATAAACCACGGTTATCGTTATTAAAACTAAAGGCAATTTATACGGCCAAGAGCTTCGTGACTAACAAGTAATTAGTGGAAAGCCGTGTAAAAAGAATTTCTGTGGTCGTCGACTTTCAATGGCCCTCGCGTTCAACAATTTTAGGGAGTGTAACGTATGAACGATGTATATAATATATGTGTATGAATACTACTGGCTTTCATTTGGCTATTTGGCACTTTCTTCACTATTATTCCATAAAAAATATTTACATACATTAATAAATAGTTGTAACTTATCATGTATGAAGGTCTGTGAGAAATTGAGAAATTGAGAAAATAAATAAATATTATTATTACTAAGTATTCCCTTCTGTAATAATATCGTCTCGATAAAGTAACGTTTTACTTTTCTCTTAATGTTTCTAATCTTATAAATTGTTGTGTCGATCTTTAAAATGAGATGAGTTACTTAGTGCACCTTGGTCTTAAGTGCTAACCATATCAGTGAAACAATAGAACATAATAACTGAGCCTCTTCTCCTTTATAGAGACTGTACGTAGTGTTATGCGACACTTTTTTATGTTCAATATCCAAATAAATTACTTATTAGACTTAAATTAGGCTAGATCCTAATGTTCCACGATTGCTCGAAGAAAGAATACACTGTGCATTAAATAATAATCAGCAGAATTAGGTAAGTGAAAATAATTTATTCAAAATAAAACAGGATTGTAATAATATCAAAAAGTTCTGAGAACTCTAACGATATATCGCCTGTTTTTTTTTTCATTAAAATAAAATTCGTATTGGTGCTAGAGATTTTACCATTTTTGATTATTTTCAACCAGATCTTTCTGTATATTTCAATGCGAAGCAGATGTTGGAAGCACATGTTTTTGCTTCTTTTGGATATTTGATTTTGGACTTTGATATACGAGCGCTTGTCTCACTGAATCCCAGAAGAATAGGTTATTAAAGTAACTTATAAAGTAGAATAATAAACTTATAATATGGTACAAAGGACTGTTGCCCTTTTTAATTTTTTTCTTTGTCCGCGACCTTAGTTTTCGTAATAAAAAATACACCTTTACTTACCGTAGTAATAAATATATATAATATGTAATATAAATAAGTTAAATAACTATTCTGAAGTATAAGTATTAATATTAGTTACTTCCAAGAACTGAAGATCATAAATATTTATTACTGGTCTAAGAAATGATTGTATTTTGTTTTTTTTTCTACACGTCAGGGTTCACGTGATGCGATTAAATGGATCCCACGATTTAACTACGCGGTCATTTTTATATAGTGTTTCTCACGAGGAGGTTTTAGTTTTTCTATTTAGTTTTGTAATCGCTGTTGCTTTAAATATAAATGGGGATAATATGGTCAAATCCCATGTGTAATCATATGTACAGGTATGCGCTCCACTTTGTGCATATCTATTTACAAGTTCCTTAATAGATGAAAGAATATTGTATATTATTATATATATTATATAGAATATATATTGCAGTGATAAAACGGCACATTCAATAGCAATTTCAGCCTTACTAGAAGTAACCCAAGTAGTAACAATTCAGAACAATCCTATCCAAAGCCAGTAATTAAAGAAATAGAATTGAGGTTGTATAATCTGCTTAATATGACAACATTTTACGTGTAAAGATTTTTTTAGGTTTAAAGACATTCTCATAATAGACAATAGTCACTTACATCAGAACATTTATATGCTAAAGATACAATTCATCACGTGGTGGTGGTAGAACTTGAGTCGACTTTAATTTCCGTTGATAACTATGATCACTCTTGGCTGCCTGCAATTTTAATATTCCGTGGCAGTCTATTATACCGCAACGCTCAATCCTCAACATTTATTAATTTAACTATACAAATATTTTGACTGATTTTGCATTCTATTATTCATTTTAAAAAATAAAACACAATAGCCAATATAATACAACGCTCCAATAGTTGGCAAGATTGCAAATCCAAAATTTATGTAAATTGAACGATATTAAGTCAGAAAATGTAATAAAGAACAATATTTTATTCAGAACATAAAAAAATACTTCAATTATTTATTATTAGTGTTAAGATATGAATCTTATTGTAAACTACTTAAATGTATCACGATAAATATATAAAGGAAGATTAGACAAATTAATTAATATTAAGAAATATAAAATTTTCAATATTTATTTTATATAACTTTCGAGTCAAAATAGACATAGGTCACTATTAAGTAAGTCTATTTTATGTAATACGTTTAACAATACGTTTACATTTGATTACAATTACCACTAGTTCTCATCTCTAACCGACTACCCAATTCTCATAGCGTTTGACTAACTTTAAAGAGTAGGAAGTTTCTTTTTTATTATATGTGTTGTGTAAAATGTAATTATGTTAATATATCATTTAATTTAACAAGTCGTTCGCTGAAATTGGGTCTAACTAAGATTCTGTACTGATTTGATTTCTTTGTTAAAACAACCAAATCTTACGCGGACTAGTACATTCAAATCAATCGTAAATTTCTTCATTTAAGCTAAAAAAAGGTGAATATTGAGCGATTACAGTAGGTATAAAGCTATGTAATAACAAGGCGTTGATGGTGATATCTTGAGACTATAACGCTTGGAACTAATGGCCATGTGAACCTCAGGTGGGGAAGGAGACTCAAAGTTCAGTGCTCCTGCCGCTCTTGTCTTAATACCTGTCATTGTGAAAACTACTCTATAACCTATTGTTATGGTCACTTCTTGTATCTTTGATAGAAAGACCACCAAAGTTGGACATTAAGATCGCAATTTAGATGGTAAGGTACTAGTAATGTTTTAATTCGACGATTCCACTGTTCCTTGTCTATTATGAAGAAACGATATTAAAGACAGCGAGCTTCTTAATGGAAGCTTTCTAATTGAAATACCATTATACGGCATTTTCTTAAAAGGGTTTTTGGGACTGTATATATAAAGTACTTTTGTGAATATTCCATGAGCGAATAGAACAAGATGAACAATTTCCATAAAAGTTAATAATAATACAATCACAAAAACGTTAAAAAACAACTAATGTTTCATTAGGTTACGTAGTACCGTTTTGGTGACTTCTATGAAACGATTACACTTAAATACTCCGCATAACAAGTGTGTCGCTTATTCAGAAATCTAGTTTTTCCTAATGTGACAGTACAGCGAAATGTCGTTCACCGAATAACGATATATGTATTAGGTTTCAAAGAATTTTCCCCGAATAACTTCTAAGTTATTTCTGACTCGTTATAGCTAAATACGAACACTACCTTATTGGTAGCCATCGTAACGTTTAGGGTAATTATTTGTTAGGATTGGAATGCACACATAACTGATGAACTGGTGAAAAATAAGATTCGCAAGTACATTCAAAGTTAATAACACAAACGGCATAGTTTGAATTGATGTTACTCAAGTCAGGACCGAAGAATGGAAAAATAAAATTCTCGTAGAATTAAGTAGTGAGAATATAAACTATTCAAATAAGGCAAAAATATTTTATTATCTTTGGTTTCCGTGATATGAGACTTCGAGACGAAAGAAGCGTCGAGAAACGACAACATCCAAATAGAAAAAATGAGCTACAGTTTCCATGAATACACACTTAACCTCGTTTTTAAGTATCCCGGCAAGGATCTCTTTAATTATTTTTCAACTCAGATTGCTATAAAAATAAATAGACTTTTCTCTCCCATTGAGCCAACAAACTGTAACCAAGTCGGCAAATACAGCCGCGGAAACTTAATTATAAACACTTTTGCCTCAACTAGAAGTAGAGAAGTAACTGGTAAAATGAAACTACTTTTTGCCGGTTAAATATTGGTTTTTTTTTTATAGAACCGGGGGCAAACGGGCAGGAGGCTCACCTGATGTTAAGTGATACCGCCGCCCATGGACACTCTCAATGTCAGAGGGCTCGCGAGTGCGTTACCAACCTTTTAAGAAATGGTACGCTCTTTTCTTGAAGGACTAGAATATCTAAACTTGTAAGGAACTGAATTTAATATACCAGACGTGCGTGTTGTACGTTTTGAATAAGTTTTGATCCGTCGTTTCGATTTAAGTCCATATTGTGCTGTGAAACCCCTTTAGTTTAATCGAGGTAGACAACATTTCTAATTAGCAATATTTCGATTATCTTCGGTAGGATTACAGCGGCTGACAAAATGGTTCTAAGACTTATCATCTATGACGTAGAACACCAAATTCCTTTACACGGATAGACATCTCAAGTTAAAGTCCTATCGCAGTTGAAATATGGGAAGCGTCCCCTTTTATACGTAGAGGCAGGTGCGCTGCTCTGTTGTTCAAACAGCACTATGGAAACGATCGTACATACAGCATACCTATTAGCGCTTACAATGCCTGCAATTCATATTCTGCATTACAACTTGCAACTTGCTGTTATGGATAATTTAAATATGGAACGAGACGGCGGAAACGGATCGTTTGCGTTTCTCAATATGTAGGTTCTAAATTCAATGATTTCATAGGTTATTTTTATCGATAACTTTAAATTTAAGTTTGAATATGGAATATCGGTCTTAATTCTATTTCTTAATTGTACGAACTATGGGCACGCGGAAATCGGCGTTTTACGCAAATTTTCCTAGTCACGTTGATGGTATGTACTTTCTAAATTCTAATAACAGCGAACGTAAATACTGTATACGGACATTATTGATTATATCCAGTACATTAAAGTATAAGCGACAATCTGATGGTACTGTTAATGTGATGGATTAAATAACTGAGTTGGTAATAAGTACATATAGCGAGTCTACTAGTAAGTGAACAATTTATTGTCAAGAAGTATTCATTCACTTTTACGTTGCCTTGCTGTCTTAATGCTATTTTATTCGTCAAAACATAATGTTGTTTCATATTACGATTTTTAATCGCAATAGACGGACATTCATAATGATGTTTATTAATTTGTAGTGTTTTTATTGGCTTTTAACGGTTTCCGTCTCAAGCGCATGTGTAAAATGCCGTAACCACCATTGGAGCAAATACGTTACATTAATTTTATGTTACAGAAACTAGGTGATCGGTCTTATCCATGGTAGGACAACGTAGCAACCGCAAGCGATCCGCATTTGTCCAGCGACACTGTTTCTATCACAAATTTTGGAAATCCTTTCCAACCTGCTTTCGTGATTATAACATAAGCCTGTTCTTATCACGTATCTTGTCACATATAATCTCTGGATTTTATGCACTCTCAGTGGCCACCTATTAGTCTAATCTTATTCTTTTATAGTAATAATAAATACTTAAATGATCCTAAACCTTGGGATTGATTTGATACAGATCAAACAATTTGTATTAAAAACTTGGCGATTGAAAAGAGTGGCGAAAAGTTTCTTGCCAGTTCTTCTTGCCCGCTCTAGGCCCTTGACTTGCGAACTGGTAGTAAATGTAAATTTACAATTAAATTAATTATTTTGACGTTCATAAGTGTACTTGTTTACCTAGATGAATAAAGTTTGTTTGTTTGTTTGTTTGTTTGTATGTTGAATGTTACACAGCAATTTAAAATTATTAATTGCAATAGGATCGTTGAGGCTGGCATCGCTAGGACATTGCTCTCCTTATCATCTTAAGAAACATGTCACAATATCGTTTATTTATTATTTCCTTAATAATAGACGGCATAATATCTTATGACCCGTTATCATAAAACAGTTACCGTCCAGGCCAGTCACGGACTATTTGCTTTTGATAAAATAGTCCTACATTACACATACTTATAACTTAGTTACTGATTATGTACAATAATTCCAATAGTTATGTAAATATTTTATTATGAATTAACCTATTTTCAACACTTATGCTCAAATTATTTTTTATATATTTTATTGTAGGTACATATATAAATATGATTAGATGGCATTAATAAGGAAAATGTGTATTATTGTAGATACATTTTCTTCGTTATTAAAAAGTTTGTAAAATGTTCGCTAAAACAAATTAGTATTTTAATAACACACGAATATAGAATCTTACAATATTTTTAACCTACATTGTAATAATATTACTTAATATAGAATCTTACAATATTTTTAATATACATGGTAATAATATTAATAATTAAACGAATTATGAATACCGTTGAAAGTGCATTCAACCATACAAGTATAGCTATGGTATAAGGGTGGTACAACGCCTAGCCCACATGCTTGATTTTATCAAGTAACGTTATTGTTTCGTGTTTTATTTGGTCTTTTTTTTTAATATATAAATAAGTTTTTTCTTTAATTATTCCAATAAAATTATATACATTAATAATTCCAATAAAAATATATAGATACGGCAATTAAGATTATTTCCTCTTCCTGTGTTACTCAGATTCTAATAACTATTTATATAGAGTCAGTAATGAAATCGTTTTTGTATTAATAGGTATTGACGATAAATAATTGTGTCTGGGAACTGGTTGTCGAACGCATGAGGGTGATATACATTAGGCATGCTTTTATTGTGTTAAAGGGAATCAAGATAAATTAACCTTACATTGAACAAACACATCTATTATTCGCTAATAATACTTTAATACAATTGATAACATACATTTGAGAACTACTTAATAACTTATTACCAATTATCGAAACCAATCTTCTCTGTAATATACAGATATATCCAGGCTGTACATTTATAAGTAGATCGAATATGCAAACAGAAATAAACTTCGCTTACCTCCGCTAACAGCAATTAGTGAACCGGCATATCCCTTTTAAAACACAAACAATAGATTCCTGTTTAATTTCACTGTTTGGATAAAAAAATCGATACTAATGAAGTAGGTTTTCATTCAATAAAGCTGTTTTAATTGTTAATCACTCCACTTTCTGTCACAATACAACGTGTGACGAAGAGAATAACTTTATTCACGTGCGCGGTGTTCGACATTAAGAAGTAAGCTCGCATCAATCTTTCGTTTCCGACTGGGACCGGCGACCGCGATCGGCGCGGCGCTCGCCAAGCGCCGGTCGTTCTTCGGTCCCTACTCGGCTCGGACGAAACTCTTCACTCCCGTTCGCCGATCGGTCCCGTGATTTCAAATTTTATTACCTGTTCCATAAAGCTCACATACGTAAGCATAGATTGGAAGGGCGCATTGAAACTTTGAAGTTTTATAGGATCTTTTATCTCGCTTATTCTTAACAAGTCAGACGTGTAAAGCGTTGTCCAGGATTCTTAACATAGTTGAGAGATTCTTATAGGTTCCATTTCTGGTGGTGACATTTTTTAGACAAACTCAAATTGGAGGACAAGCCATTGACAATAACATATATATGTGAAAAATGGACTCAAGCCCTACAGGGCTTGAACCTTGAGATTGTTCTGTAGAACACAGGTTCAATCTCATAAAATAGGATATTTTTATCTGGCTTCAAAATAGGTTCATAAAATGTTTATTTTATTACACTTTGTTTAATTATTCCATACCCTTAGACCGTTTTAGCCTAAAACAAACTTGAATGGATACCTTCAACAATATGCCCAATTATTTCTAAGAATTCTCAACGCTAGATTACAATAGATGGCTATACAAAACGTACTTGTGCACTATTTAAGCGACAACGCGTGTGGTGAGTGCACTTTTCTAACTTGCACATGTGCATTGACGCAAATCTGTATTGTGACTTCATTGTCCCCACATGCCTTGCACGTTGCATACTTCACTTGTTATGAATATTTTGCTTAACTAAAGAGCTTTTTTAGTGGTCTGCTAAAAATTACTTTGAAATGTAAACTAGTAATTGTAATACGGAACTTTTATATAGCCCAATACGACAGCCCTGGTATCGATTTCGGAGAATATAAAACATATTATGTACACATGTCGTTGGCAACACGGAATCCTGATAAATGTTCATACATCTATGTTTTATCAATTTATGATCGATACGAAGTTTGAAGAAGTATTTTTAAAATTATAAATTAAATGTAAAAACTTAATTTTTTCAATAGTTAAAAACAGCAATCGATTTTATCTTTATTCGTTGCGTTATCGCTGCCGCATTCTGTTTATTTAATCGTGAACCTGTCGTAATAACACTTATAATTGGGACACAATTGGCAGTATATATATTGATAATTAATGAACATTTGAATGTCAAACATTATTTAAAATTTATATTATCTTAAAACAATAATAATAAAAAATACATTTGAAGAAAATTAATTTTTGTTTAATTACATTCAAAATTAAACGACTACTTCAGTTGTTAACCACATGCACTCAATCCAGGAATCGCTTCAGCTGTGAAACCGGGTAAAACGCAAATATTTTAATAATTGCAATAAAAATGTATTTTTGCGAACCGCGTGGCAGGAATATTTTTACATAGAGACGATAAATTTAAGTTTAAAATTCTCAATAGATAACTGTCAATAGATTATTATTTAAATAAATATAAACATTTCGACACTTTATCTCTGGAACTTGATCTATAGAAATTATTTTTTACATAGCTGTATTGAGTTTCATGTTAACTCCATGAAACTCAATACAGTGAACAATATCAGAACAGTGAAAAATACATTACTAATGGACCTGTCATACGTGTCCAAATGAATGATGGTGTGGTATTGGTTTCGCATCAACGCTATTTCTTCGTTACTTTTGCATGTAAATGAAATTATATTAATTCATGGCATAGATTTGTTGCAATAATTGTTTTATTACATTTTTAAAATCTTTTGAATATATAATTGGCCAGATAACAAAGACTGAAAGAATAATATTCAAAACTAATTTAAAACGATATTTAGTATTAAAAAAAAACAAAATTAAAACATCTACAGTAAATAAATTTAAAAAGATGTTTAGATTTAATGAAACATAATAAAAACGTGTTTAATTATCATAATCTTACAATTAGTAAATTACTGAGACTGTAATAGTTCAGAACAGGTTTAAATTTTGAAGTTCAATGTACAATTCTTAAATTCTAATAATTTATAATTTATACAACTTATATATTTATTACTCTCGTGATTCTGGCCAAATTTTCTCTACCATATAAATGAAATTTGCTGTAGGTAATTTGTATTCGTTCTATCAAACATACATTTTAGTCCTAAATGGTTCTCAAGGAGTTAAATGTGCACTCGTTAACCTCCACTCATCTTTAAAGACAATAGACACTTTCATGAATGGAGGAAGAACAAAAATGCGGATGCTTTAAAATCTTGCTTGAATTTTTTTTTATGGGAAAAATATAAGCAAATTCAGCGGCATTGTACTAAATCATATATACTATACTTACTAAATCATTTTTTACGCTCTTATAATATTTTGCGTTTCTATGCACCAGCTAGATCGCAGCTTTATTTCTTAATACGAGTACATTTAACTTTCAATCGGTGGCATCAGTAGTGTAGTACTGAAAGTTGAAAGTGGTGCCTACAGGCACCACGCATTATCATTAATTCATCCAACTTTGGGTGGAATTTTACTTCATTATTATTACCTTTTTTGCTTGAGGTCGTAACTTCGATCTCCGGTTATGTATGCATCTAACGCTCGCTCGTACGGTGAAAAAAAACATCGTTAGGAAACCGGCATGTCTCAAATTCAAAAATCAATATCATGAGTCAGATACACCATAGAAATTCAGAATAGCCAGAAAGCTGAAAGATAAGTTGTACATTATAAAACCTTGCTGCAGAATTTTGAAAAAAATACAAAAGGTTTAAAGTGAACAGTGTAGGTATTTGCAATTCCAATATGCAACGTTGAAGGATTCGCAATTAACATGCTAGAACCACATCGACCCAGTTTTAAAAATGCGGATATATATCCCTTGTGGTATTTTTTTGACTTGAACAATGAAGCATAAAATAAAATTCACGAAACATAATTGGATTTCAAGCTTATTCACTTTTTATTCAAATTTATTTTATGGTTAAATCTTCAGATTTTTTAGTAAGTTAATAATAATTATTTTAATAATTGTTTAATTTTAAATAAAATATTACTTTTTTATATTGCTATTAATCTAAGTTGCTCTAATAATATGTATTTACTCTTAATTAAAATAGTTATCGTGATGCATGAACACCTAGGTATTGTATAACAGGTTACCGTTTTTTACTTTGTATCTACTGTCAACTGTGCCTAATCCAGGAGACATATCTATAAATTTAGCTGCTTTAAGTAATTCCGAACCAATTCGACTTCGGGTCCTTCAAGAAAAGAGCGTACCAATTTTTAAAAGGCCGCAACGCACTAGTGAGCCCTCAGGCATCGAGAATATCCATGAGCGGCGGTATCACTTAACATCAGGTAAGACTCCTGCCCGTTTGCCCCCTGTTCTTTAAAAAAAAGAGTTTGCCATAATTTGAAGAGCTATTATTTATTTATGTATTGGGTTGTCTGGTGTAACTTATAACATAACTAAGCTATTACTTATATTAACAATAAATTGTCTACAGTAATTGTATATAACAGGATACCAATATTACATGTAAAAAAAGTGATTCAAGTAATTTTTTGTTTCAATTGAAAACATGTCTAATGCACTTTCTATAAAAACCTTATGATTTGTAGCAATTACAACTGGTATTTAGAGGCGTAATAACGAAGTAAAATGGCGTATTAATCGTATAATTAACCGTCTCCGTATCTCGTTTCGTTACGCATTTGTTACCACGAAAGTTCGATGTCTGGTGATAAATAATTTAAAATACATTTGTACATAATTCCTGTAAAATAATCCAATTTGAAACATGATATTTACCTGCAATTATTTTTTGCGGGAACCAACCCTATGGTTTCACCTTGTTTTTAAAATGTGGCGGCCCAAAAATGCGGCCATTTCGAACATCGCCAATATTAAATAAAACAGATTACAAAATCTTATCGTGAATTCCAATGATGTCATAGCATTGCTTAGACTCTAGACTAAAATGATTTATAGACGACCTTTGTGTAACATCTACTATCAGAATACATAAACAATATGTCGGCGACCTACATTGACTAGCCGATAGGTAAGAGAAAGTGATGTATTGCCCGTGTAATCGTTATGTAATGGTTATGTGGGCTTAAAGGGTGTCTGACCCAGACCAATTGTCTTAAGCAACTACTGTGAGAATTTCCAGTTCTGAGGCTAAAAGCCATCATTATTAACATTACAGCAATTTAATTCGAATTATAGTCTTAAATAAAATAAACAGTCAATGAAACAAATATCATATTACATAGTATTACACTGTTAATAATGCCTGTTTTATAAAATTTACTTCCAATTAAGGAAAAAAGCGAAAGATTACTTAACTTCAGAAATGAATGACAAAAAATACTGCTACTTTTCTAATAGCGTGCAATTCAGAGTGCATTGATTTATACAATACCTTATTCTACTATAGCCTTTATAACAAACTAGTCTAAATAAATATAGGCTATGACTTTTCATACGAGATGAAATAGTATCTTTTACTCTCCTTTTAGGGCAAATGGTGATGTAAGAACGCAGACGGCAGACATGCTAATGAGATGGAATCGCTCTCTTAAAATTTATGTAATATACGATAACTTATAGAAAGCTGTAAGCGTATTATGTTAGTCCTAAAAGTTTACATCCGTAAAAGAAGTCTTATTCACTCCAAAATATCTCAATTTCGAGATTGATCGATCAAAAATCGAATTCGTCAAAGAACTTGTTATATTTATTAGATGCACTCATGCAAAATTTGGTGTTCCAAAAATAATAAATATTAAATACACTAAATATTTAAAAAGTATCGGCAATCGACAATTAAACCTAATACAACCAATGAGAGGACATTAATACTTATTATTAATGAATTTATTGCTATGTATTGTATTCAAAACCTCCTAGGTCAGTCAAGTATTTTACATGTGTTGGTCTCAGGACGATGAACTGATAGATTTGGCCTCACTAATAAAAACTCTCAGTTAAATGTATGGAATAAGAAAGTTCAAAAACTTCTCTGATGCAACGTATGTCAATGTGAGGGTCGCGTTCACATCAAAGGCTTTAGTTCAAATAGACGGCAGACAGAAACCTCGCACTTGAGTCAATATTACCCTCAGTTCAAGTACTACCTCGATGTGGCTTCAGGGTGTAACTCAAAACGTATAGCTTACTGAAAGCCGGATAAGCCTCGCTATGGCAGAGTTACAGCTAAATAAAGATTAATTTAAACTTTATTAATGAAACCATATTATATCGTTGCGTAATTTTACAGAAGCTGATCGCCCCAAGAGGACATTCTGTTGTTGTGAGGTACCAGACTCCAGATGTACAATAAAATAACAAAAACTTAGTACCTATTTTAAAAAAATTCGTAAAAGTTAAACAAAAATACATAAACATATCAGAGTATATATTATGTTGCGTACGATGTACGTGTGTGATAAAAGTGGCTCCCGTCTTGTTAGACTGTTTCAAACCAAACCAATTCAAAATTTATAGACGATTTCACATTTCCAGGATACATTGTTTATCCAAGCACATAGATTATAGTTCTATTTTATATAAACAGAATATAAATGTTTTTTTAAATACTGTGCTAATTTAATAACTATATATTAACTATATATTTATTCATCAAATATTTCTGCGTATAATGTATTACTAATGCAATAGATTTTTAAATATAACGTCAAGATTTGTATTTTACAGGATATCCCTAACTAGTTGTTTTATTTAGTTTGGACGTATATGTAATTTCATCACATAATTACACTTAAAAAAGTATTCGTAGTATTCCATTAAATGTGGATGTAATCTGTGAGATCAGGGTGTATAATTTCGGTAGGCGTGTACAAGACGTTTCCTTGGGCGCGTGTAATCTGGTCAATTTTCGTAGGTCATCTGATATTTATCGTCCAGTTCAAGATGACCCAAATTATCTGTAAACGATAATCCATTTCCGTTATTTTGCCCCCATTTTGCTGCAATATTAAGTTATTATAGTTCGTCTATAAAATTAGGTACTTTAATGATCTTCTGTCTTTAGAAAATTTAGGCTTATGTCGAATTACGATTTATATACTATACTATAAATGTACTTTTACACGAATATTATAAAATTGTTTATTGTTTTAAAGAAAACACTTTTTTACCGGATTGAAGCTATGTATTCTTGTAAACCTATAATTATTTAATATAATTTTAAATTTATCCGACGTTTCGCGTGCTTTACAGCGTGAATGGTCACGGTGACTTAAGGCGGTGGTGTTGGGACAGAAGGTGTTGAATGTCAAAAAAGTGTCGGATAAATTTAAAATTATATTAAATAATTATAGGTTTACAAGAATACATAGCTTCAATCCGGTAAAAAAGTGTTTTCTTTAAATGTGTAAAACCTATGTCAATAAAAGACAATACTAGGTTTATAATTATTTATTTTTCACAAAATTGTGATCTGTGTAAAACGAAATTGATAAATAAAATAGTTGAAAAGCGACCATGGCTGCTTGAATTAATTTTTAAAAATAAAATATTACTCTTTTACCGTTTAGATATGAAACGTTAAGATATTAGTTAAATTTTAAAATTGGTTTCCAGCAACACTTAATTAGAAATGAAAGCTGGCATTTATAAATCAAAGGCGAACCATTCAGTCAGGGTTTAATTATAAATTTCCTTTTAACCTAGCAAATAATTTTACTGGCGCGCATTTCGCATTACTTAGGTTGAAAGGAATGTTGCTCAAAGAGTCTACCTTTAGAAGACATTCAACCTAAGAGTAGAATCCTTGCTAATGGTGATAAATTATGAACTTAAGTTCTTTCATTAGAATTCAGACATGCGACCGATTCAATTTTATAATTTTAAATATATTCAAATTCAAAAATAATTTATTAATGTAGGTAACATAATATACACTTAGGAACGTCAAAAAATAAATATACATTGAACGCTTGAAATTTAACATTTACTGCCAGTTCTCAAATCAAGGTCGTAGAACGGAAAAGAAGATCTGGCAATAAAACCTCCGCCACTCATTTTAATCGCCAAGTTTTTTCTTTTACACAACGTTTGTAAGGCGCTGCAACCATTACACCATGTTCCATATGATATCTTAAGTAATAATAATAATAAAAAATTAAAAAATATATGGGTGTTATACTGTTTATTGTTGATCAAACGCTTTTAATAACTACATACTATGGTGATTAGTACCATGAATGTCAAGTAGCACGCAAAATGGAAAATAATCGTAAAATTATGATTATTACGATTTAATCCGCTAAACAAAACTATAAGGAAATGATAAAAACGTAACCATTAGGTACTTAACTAATATTAAAGTAAGTATACAGTTGTAAACGAAAACTTTGTATTAATTTTTAATTCAATTATTTCAATTTACATTCAGAAAACAAAATTAGAACGTGAGTTCTAACTTACATTTTTAGTTAAAACTTTTGTATCGGAATGCAGGCGTAAAACTTAGTTTTGCGGGGGTATTTCCAAGCTACATGAAGGTAACATGATGCTCTGGTAAACGAGGACGTGCCAGCATCCGGCCCTTTCTGGCATGGATATTTAGATTGTGACTCGTGTGGTGGTTAGTATAGTATCAGTTTCATTAACAGTTAGGACACTATAAGGCTAGGCAATAAATATTAAAGGATTTATTCATTAAAATATTAGTAGTTTAAATGGGGTAACGGCTAACCAGTATATGCATTTTTTGTAAGAAAGTTTTATTACCCTCGCAAAAGTTTTATTATTTAGGTAGGGTAGAACGTAGAAGTATATTCAAACCTAGCAATTTTGTCCTGGCATGACCGTTAAGTAGTGGGCTATAAAGCAGAACACGATTAAGATCATAAATTTCATAATAATAAATAAATATATCATAATATAAATCCTTGTTTAATTACGATTGAATCCGATTCGATTTCATAGTAAATATTAATTTAAGTTCCTCTTTGAAAAAGGCAATTTCTATTGAAAAAATATTTAGCTATACCTGTAATATGACATTAGCTGATTGGCTCAAAACTGTGCTTCTAAAAATCACTACTTTTGAGGTTATTAAGAAGTCATACATAGTATGGTAGTCAAGTTGCCGCTGTAGAAAGACTTCGTTGAGACTGTAGTAACCAGTATAGCAATGCAACGCAATGCACGAGAACCTGAGGCAAATTCGCTACTCGCTGGACCGAATAATTTTAGATCAGGTCTCAGTATTACATAGTCGCTAGCCATAGATAATGTGAGTGGAGGAAGCTATGCAATACCAATAAGTAATGTATGCGACTTAAGAAGAAACTTAAATTTGGCAGTAGATAAACACTAATTAAAAAATTTAAGAATTTTTAATTTATTATTCAACTGAATATCCTTGAAGCCTTTATTACTAAAATACAGAAAAACTAGGATGCTGCGCGAGTTATAATGCGTCACGTAAGATGATGGCATCAGAAAAAACCTTTTAATAAAAACTAAGTAAGGAGGATGATGTTCTTGATCATTTTTTTGTATATCCTTTAGATTTTTTTTCCGTACTGCGCGAATATGTGCGAAATTTGGCTTCCTAATAAGGGGCTTAGTAATAAGTATGATTCGCTTATATCAAAAACGCATTGGATTTACATACGTGCAAGTCATAGGCTCGCTTAGTCAAATCTGTAATAATGCCGATTACATAAAATAAATTAAACATATATTTCCAAAAGGCAATTTTTTTTGCATATAATGTATTATCTTTATAATATATTTATTTTATTTACAATAATACTGATGTTTAATTTAAAATTCTGTTCGGCTGTTGTTGCCATCTATTAAAGAGAATAATGCTTACGAAGAAATTGAAAATATTATCATGATAAATCATAATAAGTTCCATAAAATAACGCCAGGTGGTACGTAAAGCAATATTTAAGAGTTGTTAGTTTGAAAGGTTTTCACAAGATGCCGCTAGTACGTAAAGGGAGCAGCGCGGAAGACACTACGCATCTTTCTTCTTTCATCTTCTTTCGTCTTCTGCATTGTTGCTGTCTTCCGCGCTGCACCCGTGGGTGGCACCGGGAGTCCCGAGTGGGGGAGCTGGGGAGCCTCCCACAATGGCAGTAGGGCGCGCACCGGACTAATAAGACTTGAATATAGTAGATAGTTTACGTTAATTACAACAGATGTCACTTTATTAAAAAATGAGATAGCAGATTGAATACAGACATATATTATGTACTAGCGGATCCGACAGACGTTGTCCTGTCTACACGTCTTTAATTTCAAAATTTCAATTTTTAATAAGCCATTTTGATGAAAATTATTATTCAAATGTTATGACAATATCTAACGATCCAGCACATGGTCACACACGATATAACACAATGATAACAAAACTTTTTTTAAATTTCGGGACAGACTAAAATTAAAATTCGAATATTATTTAAAATTTGACACTGCGATGGTAGCGCCGTCTGTCGGATTCAATGTAAAACATTCCAAAATCAACAACAACTAATAAATTGAAAATTAATTAAAAAAACATTGTCCCGCGGACAAAATTGTGAATCTAAACCTTTCCCAGATCCCCTTGAACACACACAAAAAATTTCGTCTAAATCGGTCCAGTCGTTTAGGAGGAGTTCAGTCACATACACACGCACACAAGAAATATATATATTAAGATGTATAAAAAATGTGACCCGTCACGGGACGCCTGGGAGATGTGAAACATCGACATAGCGTGGTGACGCATGCCGTGGCGACGCGTCGTAGAAATCGGTTTTACGTGCGGCTATAGATGTTTCACATCAATAATTGCAATGAAAATAAGTATAATCTTTTTTTAACAAAAGATTTCTTATCTAAATAAACCAATGTTTTATATTATAAATAGGTAACTAAATTATAGATACAGAAATTTTTCGCTCCACTAACATTCCTGATACGTTTTCTTTCCGAATGAGCTCGACTGCTCTCCTAACCATTTATCACGTCGTGAGATGCGAAAAAAAGCACTGACTTAGTGACCCGTTACTTTTCCATTCCAAGAATACCTTCTATATAGCTCATCTCTTCTGTGTATTGTTAAATCTTTATTTGCTTGTCATTTCTCCATACATAGTTTTTACTAGATGATTTTTAAATTGTCTTTACAAGAATCCTTTAACTCAATCAATAATCATTATCAACCTAACGTCATTGCTTATCTTATTTGGAATAGACAGAAAACAACGGTATGCGGCTAGCTAGCATCAGATTAATTGTTGCTAAATCTTAAGAAAAATATAACATGTTCTTTTCTAGTAGTTTGTGAATATAATTAGATTTTCTAATTGTTGATATTATGTGTATTACAATATATCGAGAAAATGCTGCTCACGCAGATATTATATAATAGTTACACTGCCACAGGCTGAAGATAAATTTTTAGTTTTAAATTCTATTGATTATTTAATAAAATTGTAATAGTTGCATGAGCATCATTTAATGCAAATATATTTTTATAACGGCTAATCATTGAGTTGCGGACGTAGTTTATTTTGATTATTTTGTCAAAAATACGACACACCACAAATAGTCACATGCAATCGTAAACAAGAAATAAAAATGTTCGTTTTATTTAATGTCTATGACTAGTCTACGCCTTTAGCTAAGACACGGGGCTAATTCATTAGCACCTTGTAAACTGCCCTCGTGACATAGAACAATCTGTCATTATGCGATTTTAAATAAAAGCCCAGTAACATCGAAAGCCTAATTTAATAAACATCCGCCGGTGGCTGTAAGCAAGTTACCTAGCCATGTGTAATCATTTCTGATAAAATCACAACTTTTTTATGTTATATACGTATGTATTTAATTTCGTAAAATAACAAAAAAAGTCCCCAACTGATTGAGTGACACTCTTGCTGATTACACTAACATTTTCAAAGTGATTTATTTCTTTTGTTTTTTTACTGAGCGGGATATAGCGGCTCATCTGATGGTAAGTCGCCACCCCTCAAGAATACGAAGGGCAGACTGTGCGTCTGCTGTCGTATGCTGAATGTTGCTAAGGTGGAAGCCCAGAAGGGGATTCCTTCCCTCTCAAAGTTTTTAGCCTTCCACACTTTTTTTTTTCTTTCCTAAGATTTTAGCAACAATTAATATATTTTTTTTATTGAAGAAACGGGCAGGAGGCTCATCTGATGTTAAGTGATACCGCCGCCCATGGACACTCTCAATGCCAGAGGGCTCGCGAGTGCGAGTGCCGGCCTTTTAAGAATTGGTACGCTCATTTCTTGAAGGTCCCTAAGCCGAGTTGGTTCGGAAATACTTCAGAGAGTGTTTTTATCTTTTATTTTTACTGTAATGTCTTTCGTTTGTTTATATTAACACGTTCTCCAAAGTCCAACGCAGGACCTCAACGTTAATTATACACCTACGTTTTCACTAAAAACCTCATCTCAAAATTTTTATGTCACTTAGCTATATACTACTATAGTTAAGTACGAAAAATATTGATTTCCTTTAAAAAAACGCGGTATTAATAAATGACGGTTTAAGTGAAGCGGTCTTATTCAGTGTAAGGGTCTCTCTAAAGGTCTCTCAAGGAAAATAAGCAACTTAGAATAAAATATTCAGATAGCTACCGTGTCATATTTGGGGTAATGTTCTATTAAATACGAATAAGTTTGACCTTCCATGCGTTCATGGCACTTCACTTCACTCATACGAGCGTAAAGAAAATAATTCATTTCGTCCCGGAGTCGGCAAAGCTCACTTAATCTCATATAGAGAGCCATCGAGGAAATTTTCGAGAGATTTTAAGATAAGTACCTATTAATCGTTGATAAGCAAAAATAGGGTTTGTATGAAATGAAAATGGATGAATGAAAATTAGTGTATAGATAGTTGTGGCTCTGAATCGTTTTTCCTAACAATTCCTATATTTTTTTTGTTTGTTTGATACAGTAAATTAATTAATTTTTATTATTGTTTAGATTTGTTTAGCATAATTTTCTGGTTTATAGAACAATTTTTGCATTATCCGATATATGTTAGGGATAGGTTCGTGGTCTGCCTTACGCCCGAACCCAATAATTAATCCACAATCTAAGATTGAAAACAATCTGAGATCAGACCGTGACAGTCGATCGATCTCCTATCTGCATCCCAATAATAAAACCCTACGATGACAATCCATTTTTGGCAACGGATAAAATGCAATCTCTTCGCTCTTTTTCGTTTCATTTTACCGAGTTCACATTCATATTTGAAAATCAATAAACAAAATAAAATAAAACCGCACAAATGATATTAAAATATACATGTCACATACATGGATAGCTTTTATCGACAGATTATTACAATCCGTCGATTGGTTATTGATACACTTTAAGTAATATTTGGATTAAGATGTCTATATCAGATGGGTTTGGGCGATAGTGAACCTGTCTGCTATAAGATAAAAAAGATAAAAAAGTCCATTGGTACACAGGCGGAAGCTCGAACCTACGACCTCTGGGATGAGAGATGCACGCTGGCTGTTTTATTTTATTTGGAAAACCTGTTAATTCAAGATAAAATATAGACGCTTTAAAAATTACTACACAAGTCTTATATAATACCAACGTCACAGGTATGTGTCACCGGAATATAGCAAAATCCGCAAGTTCCTAGGAAATAAATTAACTTACGTAGGATTCTAATCGAGAGATAAATTGTATTATTTTACGCCCACATTTTCGCCAACTCATGAATTTGTGATGTCTCGTCTGTAAATTTATAAATTTACGGATATCCATTCGTAAAATTCTAAACTGGTAGGTCATTATATAAGACTTGTCTTATAAATTCCATTCGTATTGGATATGATTTTCCGGCGAATTACAACTTCAATGAATGTCTATAGCATAGAATGCTTATCAGTAACTTTTCTCTAAATGAAAATAATCTATACTAATATTATAAAGAGGAAAGGTTTGATTTTTTGTTTGTTTGTATGAATTGAATAGGCTCCGAAACTACTTGGCAGATTTGAAAAATTCTTTCACTGTTGGAAAGCTACATCATTCCTGAGTGACATAGGCTATATTTCATTTTCAAAAAAATAGGCATCCTTACTAAAATTACTTTATTAATTATTTATTATTTGATACAATTCTAACAGATGGCGCTGAGTTAAAGGTAGTAGTTTGGCAAGACGACGTTTGCCAGGTCAGCTAGTAGAAAAATAAATAGGTAAAAAAAACTATGTCTGACCTAACTCTTCAATTATACGATAAATCAAAAATTGATTATCAAAAGGTATTATAACCGGAATAGTAAAAATGCAATGCACTCAATTTTTGGAGATTTTATCTATGTTTGTGAAATAAAATCTAATATCGAATGCATTGCACTTGACTGCAATTCTGTATCGCTTCTACTGCATTTAAAATACCTTCTATCTAAAGGCGCTGATCTTAGGAAAATGCAGTTTCCCGTACGAGCGTCACCGACTTTGCAACCGATATTTTTATTATTTAAGTAATATTATATTACAAAGCTGACAGAGACGTGCAATTTTCCACCCGAGGGATTTCTAAAGAGCAGGATAAACCTTCGTTGTGAGGATAAACTAGCCTTAATCTGATATTTCAGTAACATGCTCCACTGATCTCTATTTACATAGGCTTTGTAAATCGTTTGTTCTGCCTCGTCTTCCAATACGATTGTTCTGATTTCAAATGGCGCAGAATTTAACTAACGAGAAATCACAATATGAAACTACAAATCAGTTTATGTAGTGACAGCAGAAATAACATCGTATACTAATTTATTACATATATTTGGGAGTATTAATTGTTCTGAATTTAATAAATTCTATACTAGAACATTTTAGTGTCGCCAGTTTTTTACATGTTTAAATATATGAAGTATAAATATTTGATCACACTTTTGAATCTGCTCTGAAGTGTTTAATTACGACTCCTAATAGATATGATAAGTCTAAGAATTTGGCTTAATTTTATTACAAACCCATTGTCACCTCGTAGATAGTTTTGGAAAATTGTTGTATAGGTACATACGTATAAATGATAATAATACCGCTGTTACGTCGAAGTTCAGAATTTAAAAAAAAGGATTATTCCCCTTTGCAAAATTTTCAGAGGCAATGATAACATTTGACATTCTCTAAGTAAGTCTACAGTTCATGAATTTGACATAACCTGTATTCCTCGAACCCTACCGCTACGATACCCTACGCTTGCTGAATTTTTATTGCCGTAAAACATTAAAAACTTGAAACTCAAGTGAGATTTATTTCGTAATTTCAAATATTAGTTTCAACATACGCTCGGGTACTCATATACCAAATATGATAGCCACTTAATATTCCCTAAACATAAAATTTTAGTAGCTCTAAACAATTATGCAATTAATATTTAGTTAATACTTACATCGGTATCCCTTTATGAGGGGTTATTTGATACTTGATAAGGTATTATGAAATATGAACAAAATATAAGAAGTTTCAGTGTTTTGTTGCTTTTATAAATAAGAATACGTCGTATATTAAAAAACGTTATAATAATAAAATGTCTGGCTTCGGTAAATATAAAAAATAACCTGTTACGGTTGGCCAGAAATAGCTAAATTAGGTCTTATACGTCTTTATTTTGTTTCACTGTGTGAAACTGTGCAAGTAATAATTGTGCTCATATATTTAATCATTTATTTAGTGAGCCGGTAATGATACGCACAGATTTATCAGAGAGATATCAGGGTTAAGCATCGCGCGCCTTACTACTAACTTTTCTTAATATTGTCTTTTGATTATATTGTCTTTATAGTCTTTAGATAATATTATTTTATTTTTCGAGTTGCAAAGTATTGAACTCGGCTTATAAACTTGACTCTTCTAAGAATACATACATATAATACATAGTCTGCATACGCTATTATATTAATTAATTCCTTATATCTTTTTAAATTTTGATAACGAAAATTTGTGTGCGTTATTATAAATGTTATAATTCACCAATATAATATAAAACTTTTGTAATTTTATTGGCATTTAATTAACTTAATATTGCCAAAGTGAACCCTTTGAGCCTCGAGCAAAAATTTAAATATTTTCTCAAGTATTTTAATAAAGTAAAGATAGAAATAAAAGTGTATATATGTCTTATTAATCGTATGTTACAGAATTTAATGGGTTCTCTAACAGTGAATTTTTTTTATAGAACCGTGGCAGGAGGCTGATGTTACGTGATACCGCCACCCATGGACACTCTCAATGCCAGAGGGCTCGCGAGTGCGTTGTCGGACTTTTAAGAATTGGTACGCTCTTTATATATTGGCAATGGCAATCCATCCTTTCCTCAGGAACCTCCTTTTGTTGTTTAATTTATTATATAATACATGGCAAGGCCAATATTTGATTTTCTACTTTAAACAAGATAAGATATTATATACACTCAAATTTAAAATACAGATACGCCTTGGCTCTTCATCTCGCCAACACGTGGATAATGATGTTTCTATAATGTCAGCCCACCATAGGCCTAAACCTAAACAAACATAATAAGGTTTGATTTGTGCTTATCTTAACAGAAACTATATAGGGTATTTTGTAACCATCCTCAAAATAGCATATCTTTTAAGATAGATCTGTATTGCTATGTCTTAAAGTTATTCATTTAATAGATATATATGTGTAGCCTATATGCAATATTATTGAAATGAAACGTCCACGGAAAGAAATTAGTTAACGTAAAGCTAATAAGTACTTTGATGGACTTAATTCTGCTCCGTCTAGTTAGAAGTCGAAAGCGATTATTTTACTTCGTTTGTCTAGATTTAAGAAATAAAAAATCTGGGAGAATTTATCATTAATCTACGTTTTCTATGTAATATAATCCAGTTAATGTCTTTGGTAATAAATAAAATATGTAATGTTCAATGAGTTTAGATGACACACCAATTAATAAATCAGGAAACGGCCTAGCCTTTTGCCTAGCATTTTTATAATAGCATCACCGGGTCGTACTGCTTTCTTTCGTTAACGAGACGTATTACAATCCTGGTAGGGTTAAGATAAAATATATAGCAAAATCTTAAAACAATAATCACTGGCATAAATAAAACCAGCAATTAATTAAATTTCCGATTTTGCGTCTTAAATGTTAAATGTAGTATTAATTATTGATTTACAGATACAATATATATCAAGGTATAATATCTTTAGTTGTAGTCATAGACTATTATTTTATTAACGGCCGAGTTTTAAATAATTTTATTGTGATACGTTATTAGTAAGAAATTCTCTAAACATTGTTTAGAGGTTAAGAGTCCACCACTGAACAGTAGTGGCAATGTTTAAATTTTTATTAGTGAGACAGTGAATTTTTGGGACAATATTTGGCAAAAATAAAAAATCGTTTGTTTTTGAGGACAAAGCTGACAATGTGTAATCTTTAATAATAATATCTTTATTTATTTTCTCACAAAACTTCATACATGATAAGTATACAACTATTTATTAATGTATGTAAATAATTGTCATTCTTGTTTTGAGGGATAGTTATGTATCTTGGTATAGTTTACTAATTCTGCTTAATTGTCAAAATAATTAAACGTAATTAACTAGATACAGGAATCAACACAAGTGTGAAGACTATAAATTCCTTTAATAAACTTAAAACGTTAAATCCCTAACGACAAATAAATCCTTTCGTGACCTGCTTCAAACTTAATTGCTTTTTTCATTGCGTCTCTAATTTTATTAACTTACTGTTAAATTAAGAATATGCAAATACTACGATCCTTTTTACTTTATTTTTTATCTAAGTTAATTTAACACTTAGTTGTGTATGATTGACTGATTATAATGCGGAAACAACTTTACTGAAAATGAAATTAATTTATAAATCTTTTATTTAGGGTCTGTTTCACAATGTACGAATAAGTTCCAAATAATCTATTTATTATTGGTAGGATAAACACTATTGTTGCGTTTCACGACTGTCAGATGGCGCTATTCGTCATGAAACGTGAAGTTTCTTATTCGGAACTTTTATCTTCCGAATAATTTGTGTTGCATAGATATTTGGTACTTTAACCATACATTGTGAAACAGACCCTTTATCTTTATGATTATTTTAAACCTTAAAGTTAACTTTGGATGTAATTCCTGTGAAAACAGAGAGATTTTAAATTCACTACAAAATGTTTAATAAGATAGTTTTTGTCTTCAAGTAGCAAATTATTGTTTATTAATATAAGTATTAAGAACTAAGAGCATTATATTATTATCTTCGTGGAAACTGAAAATCTGCCGTACGGCTTAGTATTGCAAGACTGCCAGTTCACTCTCAGATATGGGATTAAACCGGGTGTTTTCTATTATAGTAGAGAATAAAGGAAAGTTTTTCATCATTCCCATATGAATAGTTGACGCACGATACAGCTTCCGTGCACTGTCTTACTCCGAGCTATAATTTACGATTGTTGAGATCTTTTATTTACGTTCTTCGCAAGAAAATGTAATAGAATGGGTATGAGACAAAGAATGAGCAATGCATAATTTATTTTCTAGAACATATTATGAGGTACATAAAATCTATTATAAACTTTAATATTTAAATAACTTGGATGATGAATTGAACCAACTTAAATTATTTTTGAAGATATTTTACTACAAAATGTATGGTTCAGGCATAAAAATAAGAAGCAACAAAGCAGTCCTATTTAGTAGTTAGTTTCCGTTGTATTGTAGAAATTGTGCAACCTTGAAAAATTCATTAAAACTTCATTAACAGTAGAACTCAATTTCACATATTGAGTTATCCAAATAGTTTAAGTTAGTTTAGGCCTATACCATCGCCTGAAAACCATCGAGTGTGGTTACTGATCATTCGTTAATTGGTACACATGTACATATAATACATTGGCCCCGGGCAACACCGGGCTCGCATTGTCGACTTTTTAAAAGAGGCTTTATGGCCGGCCCTAAGGCCCTTATCAACTTTCTTATTGCATTAGTAAGAAGTCTCGATGCTGGCCAGAGATCTTCGAGATGTTGTATTTATAGTCAGTACTCGAAATCACTTTGTGCGCATTCAACATTAGAACTAATATTAATTGATAGATTGTATATGTCGCAATAGGCCCTTTATACCCTTCATTTACTTCACAATAAATATGAACTCCCTTTAATTTTCGAACACAGATTTATATATCTACAATAGTTTATAGCAATGATCACATTTAAGGCAAGACTGGAGCTGGCTCCTTTGAACGTAGATGTCACGAGGGTTTCTCCGCAGTCTCAAGAGGAGGTCAAAGCAAATGGATTACTGTTTGAACCTTCAGGTGCGCAATACTGATATTAAATTTAATATTTGCTTTTGTAAATACTTGCTATGAGTTAAGTTTACCAATTGTTTATTAATGTATGGTTTTTGAGTTGAGATAAATATACTTCCGCATTAATGGTACTACTAATATTATTGATATTTCAACTTAGTTTTGTGAGTAGATTTTGATACCATTTATCTGCTTTAACATGGTAATATTTCAGTTAGAAAAGTGCATACGATTCTATGATGACATATTTTGTACACTTTGTATCGAAATTAGTTTTTTTTATTATTACATCGAACAACTATAAAATTGCTGCTACTAACAAACGAAGTCAGAATACTAATTGCGATACTGGTCAGTATAATAAATATGCATATTCCTAAATGTCTATAGAAAATTACTATTTCATTAGCCGCATGGTGTTACTCGTTTGGTGTCAAATTAATTATACATATATCTTACATTTAATTAATTAAATTTATTAGATAAAACATTGTTATATATTCATTTCTATGTTCATTAAATATGTTAAAGTATGAAAAAACTGTTAGAGACCTAATAATTAATTTATTTAATTTCGAGTAACTAACACAGCATCATATGTAATGTATATGACAACAAAATGCCTGATCTGGTCATATTGAATTACAGTTAATTAGACACCTTTAGTAATCCCACAGGTCGTACGCCCAATACTTACGAAATTACTGTTTTTGTTAATTCATCAACGATTTTATTTTCGTTCTTAATTACGAACGTTATATTGATAAACTTCAAGTAATAGGAGTAGTGTTATCATACGAAGCGCCTTCACGCCGTTCAATATCATATTTTCATATAACCCCGCCCCCCTAAGCACAGCTGCAGCCATGATTTTAAAAATAAACCTATGACATGTTGGGTATTACTTTTATCTAAAACCAACTCACCTTAAAACGAATTTAAAAAGAATATCTATAGACCAGTGTCGATAATTTTTGAAACCAAAAAAAATTACAGTAGGATGAAACCCATTAGAAATATGATCAAAATGAAAGGAAAAATAAATTACGGTCGATCCGAGTTCGGGAAGTGGGAGGGGGGTGACTTTTAAGGGGGAAAAATTGTTTATCTTGATTTCCGGCGAAACTACCAGTCCTATGGAAAAAAGTTAAATGGCAAAGTTGTAGGTCATAAAAAGATCTACAACTTTGGTATTTACAATTTTTTCACATAACCTCAAAATTTAGGTGAAAACAATTTTTCCCCCTTAAAAGTCACCCCCCTCCCACTTCCCGAACTCGGATCGACCGTAATTTATTTTTCCTTTCATTTTGATCATATTCCCCTACATTTCTAATGGGTTTCATCCTACTGTAATTTTTTTTCATTTTTTACTATTTTTGAAGGCTTCGGCACTGGTCTACTAGTGGTGATATCGTTTACAAAATTCTTGTTTCTCCTTTAAGTATATTAATTAATACCCTATGATTTTCCGTTGGTTTGACTTGGTTTGAAATAATTAAGAAGTACTAAAAGCTCGTTAATGTTTCACGCATGGGAGGAACTCGTTGAAGACGCATTGCGTCAAGTCGAGGGGATTTTAGCCTTAGAATTCTGTTCGTTTGCCATGTCTCATCCGATAAGAATTTCAAGTATTCACGATAAGGAGCTTTAAATGAATTAAATTTTATGCTAGGAAATTCAGGTTTTCCCAACAATCACTTCAGCTTCGCGGAGCTTTTAATTTATGTAAATAGCTTTCGATACAAAAATGTACCTATTGGTTATAGGAACAAGTATCGTATAATGATTTCGCAATTCAGTTTTTCGTAGTTATACATGGTTTCATGTTAGGTTAAGTTGTTGTTATTACATAGTAGTAAACTATTCAAGGGAAACGGTAGGAGAACTTATGTGAAAGGTAGATAGCTGTCTGTGTCTGTGAAACGTTGGTACTTTTAACACAGCGCCATCTGTTAGAATTGTGTCAAATAATAAACGAATAATTTGCAATAAAATAAAATTGCGACTATTATTAAAGATTTAAGCTATCATTTCTTAAGTTGGACCAGATTGCTCACGGCGTGCCAATTTAATTTAAAATCGGTTAAGTAGTTTAGGAATCCATACGGGACAAACATTGTGACAGGTTTATATATTTTAAGATTGTGCTTTGCGGGAGAAAATTCTGACAGCAATGTGGAGAATGTATTCTTTAATCGTAAAAGGTTCACTCTAAATTATTACTCTTCGCACGGTAAATAATTATTATCACCATAAATATTTGTTTCCGATATAAAATATTTATTTTATTTCGTAGTTGTAATACCAAAAAACATTACATACGAAGAGTTAGATGAATTAAATCATTTATGTGTTTTCTCATTAAACTAAGTATAGTGTTTTCGATTGATCTTAAATATTATATATTTTTTAGAAGCGATTAATAGGGCTGAGATGGCCAGACGTTTTTGTTACGAGTATAATGAAAAATCCTTTAGAACTTTTCAATTTTAATTCTTTGAGATATTTCTCAAAGTTCTCATCAAAGCGTTCTTTTAAGTTATTATAAAATATTAGATTGACGAGTTTCAACAGTAGAATTCTGTGAGTTCATTTGTTTGAAGAATTCATATCTTGAATACATCTTTATATAACGTTTATGTTATAACAAAAAACGACGTTTGCCAGGTCAGCTAGTTTTGATAAAATAGTTTACTGTTTATTACCCGATAGGTTTTCTGTTTGCTTAGTTCTGATACATTAAAAAAGTAATAAATAATTCGATTTATATAAATCAGTAAATTTAATCCATATTTCTTCATTTTTTCAAAATTAAAATGAATACAAATGAAGCCTAAATGACAATGACTAACATAACTTTCATTTATTGTAGTTGTGCTTTATAATATAAAACTCATAGAAAATATAAGGTAGTTCAATAATACTATAATCTACAGTTGTATTAAAATCTATATAATGCTTAAATCATATCAAGGTTTGTCTTTTAACCTACCTTTTACCCGACCCTGTAGTTCTTAAGCATAAAATGTTCATTTTACAGAAACAGAAAGTGCCTGCCGAGACAGATAACGGTGTAAATGTCAATCCCAGTTGGTTTCCTTCATTTTGAGAGGATCAAAGTTACGAGTACGGATTATAAGGGTCTAAGATAAGCTTATTTTATAAATCCTAAATTTGTACCTAGCTCCTTTGTTGAGATGATTTTACTTTTTGCAAATGTCTCCGGCCTATTTTCCAAATTAACTGAACAAAATCTTGTGCTTTAAATTTAAACGAGACAATTTAATATTTCTGAGGTACTTTTAAAATGTGTGTATTTGTTTTTTCTAGTAAGGCAAGTAGGTGATCAGCCATCTGTGCCTGACACTGTGCCTGCCTGTGCCTTCGACTTTTTGTTTATAATGTTTTTGCCTCAAATTGTTTACCTTCAGGGCACAAGCGAGTGGTAAACACATTAATTATATTTCTTTAAACGGAATAATAGGAAGCCGTTTGACCACATACGGCAATACTTTGGTCATTAGTGGTTTAATTTTAACGCTCCTTGTATCAATTTCACTCATGAAAAATTAATTTCTTCATAAAGCATTTGGCGTTGACGAGGGTCCCGAAAGACATAAGTATTCTCATACAAAAACCTTTTGAAGGCTTCGCAATTTTGATATTACATCATCATTCATCAAAGTGATAATACAACAAAATGTCATTCATGTTATTAACGAAGGTAACATTTTTTCGAAATTACAAAAGTAGATATGCTTGCGTTAATGAAATTTTTAGATTATATTATAATGCTGACATATATATGATTTAATTTCGATAACAAAGATTTTTCTTAAAAGGCAGTTTTAGCCCAATGATTCTGAAATGGGATTTCATATTATATGTGCGCAGATGAGACCTGTTCGAACTGACGAAGGAAAACGCCGTGATAAGGAGTAGCCTTAGTACGTGGGGAAATGCATGCCCTTCGCGGAATGATTGCTAGGGGTGGAAAGTTATGTCGGACACGCGTGCTGTATAAATCGTCTAAAACCCCACGGCGTCACCAACACTTGCCCAACACTTGCAACAATTGCTTCGCCATTACCGTAGCGCGCCTTGCCACGCGATTTACCTCATCGTGTGATAACCTGATCGTGTGATACATCGAGGACAATTCTCGCTCAATCCGCCTCGATATATTAACCTGGGATAGATCATCTACAGTGCTTTCATATGCAACAGCTCAATATCGAATGTTACGTGTTTCAGTTATGCAAGAAATCTAGAAGTCTAACGCTTATAAACTTTTAGTACCCCTGGACGATGTACAAAGGTTTTTTGTACCTACAAATTGTTGCTAAATGTGGTCACAATCGGTTGATGCAACGTTAAGGAAGTTGTAGCAAGTTTAAATGGAAAAGTTATTGAGAAACAAGCCGCTGGAGTACACTGTTAAAATGTTTAAGTTTTATTTTATATCAAGTTTCTTTTAGACCGCATTTTAAAGTGATACTTCTCGTCCAATTTATATTTAATGATAAATATTTTTATTTCATTATATTTAATAAAACTATCTTACCGGGCTAACTTCGTTCCTAAAGACCGAATCTTGTTAACTTTGGTTAAATCTCATTTAGGATTTCATTAAGATAATAACATTAATACAACTTTTTTGTAAATACAGAAATGTTTTATTGCTTAGTCTATGATATACAACACTTTTTGTTGAGGTAACACATGTCTTCGATCAAGATCAAAGCCCGGTTATGCATTTCCACATTCACCTCAAGATCGGAATTCCTTGAACTGACACAGATTCGATGTAAAATGGTGTGTAGTTTTGTCAACAGATGGCACCACATGGTGTTTGCATTCGTATAATTAAATCATTAATTTATTGTTATTCGATAACTTATTCTGCTATCCGAAGCAGAGAATAATCTACCAGAAAAGAGATAACTAAGATCGGTGCAGCCGATCTTAAGTTCTAAGGGGTACACGACTTTGGAAAAGTTCGATTATTAGTAATCCTTTTAGTTTTTATACACGATTAATTGCGTTTATTCTGTAACAAAAAACTAATTAAACCTTAAACTGCTTATGAAAGTCTAAAAAGAAACATTTGACGTAGTACAATCACTACAGTATAGTAGAGTAACTTTGAGAATCCGCAATATTTTATACCGGTACACTAGATTTATGATACATATATAGATAAGGTTCAGGCTCTTATATTATTTATGTATTCGCAGATGTCAGTAAGAAATAGTACATTTTAAACGTTATTTCCCTTTATAGAACAAAAGAATTCCAGTGTCTCGGTCATTTATAAGTTAAGTTAAGTGAAATAATACAATTTAGTCAGTTCCAGAAACAATTTGGGATTTCCTATGCTTTTACAGAGGATAGGGAGAACTACCACTTTAATGCGTAGGTTGAGAATAACAATAAAATTCCGGTTTATTTAAGAGGTAGGAGACGAGTTCGATCTAATACTTACTCCTCTTATAGGTTTCAGAAGGAGGTTTTCACTTTATTTATTACCTGTAATTATATATATCTACCTACTTAATAACACACTAAAACTTGGCTACAACTAAATTTATATAGCTTTTGAGATTTTATGTTTCATGCGTATTTTCTTTCCAGGTAAAAAAAACATACCTATATTTTTCGTATTTTAAGCATTTTTAATAATAAATTATTAAAACTATTTTTTTATCTGTCGCCGAGCAATGATTCTCACTTTTGCCATGACATATAAAAAATACTTGTATGATAGCAAAGAAAGTTGTAGTAATCTTATATAAAATCAATATCTAGACAATACTTGATACGTGTAAACTTCATTTCAATCAAGTATATGTTTATTTTACGGGCATAATTCTTAGGAAAGAAAGGGTTCGGGGGAACTCGATAACGTAATGAGTAAGGGTTGCGGCTCACAGGATTCTGATGTCAAGGCACTTTGGGGAGATTCGTTTTCATTGCGTCAGCTTTAGCCCGGGATAAAATAATTTCACTCGGCTTCAGATAAACGTTTTTTATTTTGGAAATGTCTTAGAAAAGCACTTTGCATATTAAAAATATTGCTTATTTGAAAATTTATATTTATGTATATATCGAAAGGATATGAAATTGATCGCTTTATAAAAAGGGAATTTTAATTTTACTTTAAAAAAAACCGCATTTTCCATGGTTTGCAATCAGGTCAGTTTCATCGTCGGAGAAAACGGTTTCGTTGTTTGCAAAGGCAGAAAAAGAGATTCCACCTGTCCATTTCGTCTGTGCTACCTCGACGTCCGTTCCAGATAGTGATAGTGCGTGGCAATCAGCAACCTACTGAAGTATTGGGAACCAATTCAACTTGCACACATCCTTCTAGCATTATCCATGTATCCTACCCGTTAGCCATCTAAAAAATAAAGCCATTCTTAAAAATCAGCGTGAATATAATATATATTTATTATGTGTTGTCCAGTTTACTTCAGGGATGGGGTTGAAACATCTGTGTCTTAAGTATCGCTTGAGACATCAACCAGAAACAATAATTGTTCTTCTCCCAAAACCAAGAAGTGCCCACATCAATATCAATACTATTGCATGCTTTACTTTTCATGACTTCGTTAAATCATGATTTCGTAAATATTATATAAATCCATTGTTGTTAGTTATTTCGACTATGTATTTGCGTGTTGCTCTCACGAGAATGTAAGTGCGTGCTCCTATTTCACCATGCCTACTGCTGATAGAGGACTAATCTTTAATTTTTATTTTTTTATTATTTATTAACTATTCATTTCTTCCGATTTAGAGCATGGTGTAATGTTTACATCTCCTTACAAACATTTTGTAAAACAAAAATCTTGGTAATTCAGAAGAGTCGCGGAGAGTTTATTGCCAGTTCTTATTGTCCGTTCAGCGCCCTTGATTGAACTTGAACTGGCACTAAACGTAATATTAGAAGCATTTAATATGTATTTCTTTATTGATGTTCATAAGTATCATTGTCTTACCTAAATAAATAAATGATTTATAATTTAAACTGATGCCGGCATTTGAACGCAAGAAAAACTGCTTGAGGAACTACTTGATCGTTAGTATTCCTCGCAGGGAGAGGAATAAGACTATATATTGAATTAGACGTAATATATATACAATACTTTATTTGACTGAGCTCGGGTAAGTATAAGGCATAAGATATAAAACGTGTATTAAGTTCTGTCGCTCTACAGTACCCGTATTTTTCTCACTAAAGTATAATCTATATAACGTTGGTCTGGCTTATGTCTTCCTAAGGAATGGTCACAGTGGGAAAACACAGTCTTAAGATACTCTTACATCTGTTACTTAACTTTGTTTATGCAGTTACAACTGACCATTAAACCTTCTCAGCTATATTTTATTTTTCATATCTTAACTATAGTTTTATTATTAAATAGTAAATTAAAATTATTTTTCACTGTTAGTACCACGTTGAACGTACAGTGGTTATTTTTATAGTAAACAACGAAACGTTTTCATAACAAAGGAAAAGTGGTACTGCAAATGACAGAATTAACCGCATTTATCATGTTCAAAATGAAAATACTTGTAGTTGTTTGAAAAATGTTTCAATAACACAAGCTGAACGAGCGCGAAGTCAACAACAAATTGATTTTTGGATGAAATATTAACGTTTCCTTCGAGTCGAAATACAAAATAAACATGTGCTTAGTTAATTCAGACATCTATAATATTAGGATTTTGATAATGTGTGACCTATTTGGCTTCAGTCGCCCAAAGGGGTCACTAGGTTGCACCGATAAACATCTCTTTACACTTACGATGTTAAAATCGCTTAAGCTATGTGCTTCATCGGTGAATTTCTATGAGGTCAATAACGTACCCGATATTCGCTTCGGGCGGTTTTATGGGAATGATCCCCGATATTGCATCCACCGATATTAGTAGTAGTCTTGATCCGACAACTACCATCTTTTAGCATCATTTCCCAATATCCGGTAATATCGCCCGTGCAGGTAACGACTTTTAGATCGGCAACAGACAGAGCATAGGGCCATTTTGAAACTCTAAACTGATTTTTCCTTATCACGCAACAAGATTGTAATTTTCTTAATAAGCTAGTTTTATTAGGAAAGTAATCTTGCCTTTTTTACGAACAACCTACGTGGAATATGAAATATCGTTTTTTTTAATAAACTCCATAAAGCAAGCATTTTTTATATTTTATTATCTGTCACAGTATTCTTGTCACATTCTTTGACGTTTTGTTGGTGTTTCAACAAAAATTGGAACTACATTTCTGATTATAATTATGCTTCTTAATAGGTTTAAGGTGGTACAAAAGGTAACCTGGTATTGCAATACTTAATAGAATTCTTTTCTGAAATTACGTGCCATTATCTTACCTATTTACATTTTCCAGATACCACAAATTGTAAGAAATTTTTCCTGCTCCAAAAATCTTTTAAGCGAAGAGATCTTTGTGCACCGTGATAGTAATGATAACAATCCACAGATACCATTCGAATTTACAGAAGCTAACATGACGGTAATTATGTTTTGAGGCTTAAATACAATTATTAAACAATTTATTTGTAACAATCGCTTTTATGACATTTACAGATTTAACTGATCACACAATATGGTCAGTCAAATTTGTACATTCTTTTACTAGTGATAAAAATTCCTGTTACATACATCGGTATACAAAATACCGGAACGGGAAATAGTTCCTAGTAATTCCTTCGTTTTGACTACGTCATTGAAGCGTGGGATTTCGCAGACTTTTAATTAGTACCATAGCACGTATTATCTAGCTGTAATGTACACTGCGAGCGATACGAGACATGCGACAAGAAAAATATCAATGTAAAGTATATATGTATACATTAATTATTTTTTATCATTTACATTATGTTTTAACTCTAAGGCGGTTATTATTCGATTATACTACATATGCAAGTGAGTAGAATCTAATATAATTTTTCGTCTTTGAAGTTAAACATAAAACCTTCATATTAGAAAAGGAATGGTCTTATTAAGGATATTTGTTATAGTAATGAGTATATGTTTCATAAAAATTATATGTTGCATAATAATTATAAAAAAATATAATAACTAAAAACTCATATATGTGCTCGTAGCTCTTGCTTATGAAGGAAAGCATATTGCGGAATCCGTTATGACTTAAAATTTGACGTTTGACTGAAAATTTGATGTGTGACAGGGATACACAACATTTTAATCTAGGTATGATGACTTTTTCCAGAGATTATGTGCAATCATCCAGAACTATCCCGAAGGCTGTCAGCGGTCAGCTATCTCTGCGGCTATGGATATAGTTCAAAGACAGATAGGCTGGATTCCGATATCAGCCATGCATAAAGTGGCTGACGTGCTTAGTATTCCACGGATGAGAGTGTATGAGTGGGCTACGTTTTACACTATGTGTAAGAGGTAATTAGCAAAGTGTTCATTATAGCTTCGTAGCAGACATGGCTAAAGATGGATCACAATTTGTCAAGTTTGCTTTATACTATTTATGTTATAATAAGAAGTATATGAGCTAATTGGATATCTTCAAGTTTTGCGCGTAGCAACATATTTTACAATTCATTTTGTTTATATAGAATAGTTATAGGAAAAATAAATAATAATTTAAACCAATTTAAATTTAATTAAAATCATTATTCGATTGCGAAATAATGAAATGAAATAAATGAAATGAAATACGTTTATTTTGTAACATAAGATCATCATGGTATCACTTATTCCACGTCATTAAAATCGAACCTGTTGGCATCCCTACTCATCGGCAAAGAAGACAGAGGGTGTGGGCCGAGAGAAAAAGCCGGCGTAAAAACTCTCGGTACTCTTTTTAGAAAAAGCAAATCATCAAACAATTCTACAATATTTAAAACAAATATAGCAAATTAATTAGAAATAGCCTGGCCAGCACTAGTCCTAGGCCCTTTTATCAACTACATAATCAACTTTAAGTAACTTTATAGTAAGCCTTACACAGCTTTTCTTTAATACATTTCTTAAATTTAATAAAAGGCACAGATAAAAGAGCAATATATAGGTATATGATCTCGTACTGAAGTTGTTCACTGGGACAAATAAAACTCTTTGCGATTACGTATAGCTTTTTAACTACTTTGAATTCCACAGGCGCTACAGAGGCAAATTCAACGTGAAAGTCTGTGTAACGACGCCCTGCATGCTTCGTGGTTCAGACGTCATTCTCCAGGCAGTAGAAGAGGCGACATGCTGCTGCGCCGGGAGCCTATCCGCAGATCGTATGTTCGGTGTCGACACGGTGCAGTGCCAGGGCGCATGCGCCAATGCCCCCGTTCTGGTTGTTGATGATGATTACTATGTAAGTGAGCCTGGATGCACGCCAATCTAAATCGAATCAAGGAGATTATCTCGGCCTATCGATGATTGGCCTCACCGAAACGTGTGTTTAATTTCTAACTGGCTGGCAATTCGAAGGGCAATTTTCGATTTCTCATTTCGTATTAGATAATTTTTTCAAGTTTCCGTTTTGAAAATACGTGATGAGATTTGCAATGATACCTGCAATTTCCGTTTTATACGGTTGTTAAATTTAATGAAGGCTTGTGCATTCTGTAGGTACTTTATTTGGCGGCCATCATTAAAAATAACATATTTTTTTATTTGGAATTTTATGCCTGTTGTTCCTTTTCAGCAGCTTCGGGTTTTGAGCTACAGCTATCAGACATAAGTTCTATTCTTTGAACACAGACTTATTAGTATTACTATTACTTTATTTACGTATTATCATTACTTTACTTAGACCCAGACTGTTCGTCGTAAGACTGCAAAAATTGTCTTGGACACAAAAAAGATGACAGTAAAACAGAGCATGTTGTGTTGATGTTTTCACACTTTCAGCAGCCTTGATATGAATATCAAGGTACACTACCTCCACAGAAATTGGAACGATTTCCCTGAAAATTTGGGTGAATTGTGTAAAGAAAAAGTGGAGCGGTTAAATCAATGATGATGACTGATCAAATGTTGGAATGCTTACAGGATTACGTGAATTAAGTCAAGCAAGAAAATCTAAAGGTTAAATTATGTCTCAAAACCAATCCTGATACAATCTGAAAACAGCATGCCAAGAAAGTGCACCTTTTACGTACACCAACAATCCAATTCCCTTGCGTTCTTTTATCGACGAATCTGTAGATACATGTTATATGCGTGTACTATTTAACATTATTCATAATATTACAGGAGGATGTAACTGTGTGTGACGTCTACAATATTATACAGACACTAAAATGTGGAGGCATACCACCTTGTGGACCGCAGTAAGTCTAATTATTAGTTCAATTGAGCTGTAAGATGAGACTGTCGAAGTGTTTCAGTATGTCTAAGTCGACTAATATTATACCTAGTAGTTACAATAAACATATGGAAAGTGCCTTGGGAATAGTAAAATGGTCATAAATAAATATTATTTACCTTTCAGAAACATAAAACATAATCTGTATTGAAAGACTACTTATTTCTAAGTTATTTTCCCCAATACATTCATAATAAATTATTTTTCTTGACGTATAGTTTATAATCTAGTTCATAAACTATAACTATTTCTATTGAACACTTTTTTCATACGTAGTAAATTTGAGGAGATATTTTAGGTCCTATAATGTTGTCAAATTAAAACAAATGTACAATACAACTTTTTAATTGAGAAAGGACAAGTCTCAGTTTTTAATATTCTTTTGTTTCCTCAAAGGAGTGGAAGGTTTGCTGCAGAGCCTATAACAGGACTTACTACGTTATGCGAATGTCCACCACCACCAGGATTCGGTATTCAAGCAGGATTGGGTAATGCAGCCCCTCCTTTACCCCATAACTGAAATATTAATATATTTTCATGTGTCCTGAATTAAACAAATATTCTTGAAATATGTGTTTTGTTTGAACCTTATGACTGTTTCTGATTCAATTCTCAGGTATACTCAAACATATTTAGCATCGTGTCATGTAATATATATTTTATCTCCCCCAAGCCGACTGGTACTCGCGGGGGAAACAGAGATCAACAGCATAGGGAATATTTACTTTTAAAACCACAACGTACAATGTGAGTTCTTTGTCATCAGTAACTAGATTCATAGAACTCATACATTTCTCAGGTTTCGACATATTAAGCCTGGCAGTATTACGAAGAATGGGCTGTGTCATAGAATTGTCATCAGCAACCAGATTAGTTGAACTCACGCTAATACAAAATAACAATGCATTTTACATTCATTTCTTGAATCACTCGTTTCCCATGTAGTGTTCTTTGGGTTAAAAAGAAATTCTATAGAAACTGAACGGACTAGTATATAAATTAAATCTGGTGAATATATAATACATACGTTGTGTATTTTTTACATTATGTCAATTAAAATTTCAAGTTATTAGAAAATCCACTCTTGACTCGTTAAATATTTTAGAATACCGTGTACCTGTTATACAGAGAGTGCATTGTAAAATAAAGGTGTCTTATGAATTGATAACCTAGAGGGTTGTGAATTCAACAAACAACATTGATGCACTCTAAATCTAGCAAGTTATAATGGCATGTCGGCCATTAGCCTTTGCGACAAATCCGAGTTAGATGTTTAATCGCAGGCATCAATTTAGGAACTAATCAGGCTGATAAAGCTATATTTAACTTCTGTATCAATTGTTATCTCAAAGTTCAGGTCTGAAATAACTACAGGTAATATTAAGAACGCACGAATTCGTTTTTATTCACCCTACGTATTTTATCATAATAATATTTGGATATCTTTTATAATATATGAAAAATTATAAATAATAATTAAATATATAGAACGTTGTATATAGAACAAAAAGAGCAGCGTAGGCCTAGTGGCTTTAGCGTGCGACTCTCATACCTGAGGTCGTAGGTTTGATCCACGGTTGTGCACCAATGGACTTTCTTTCTATGTGCGTATTTAACATTTGCTCGAACGGTGAAGGAAAACATCGCGAGGAAACCGACATGTCTGATGGAGGATGGTCATGGTTGGCACTGGAGGCTGATCACCTACTCGCTTATTAGATTTAAAAAACAGATTCAAAAATCTGAGGCCTCTTGGCCAGTGGCGCTAGGTCTTCCTAAAGAGGTTGTAAGCCCACTGATTTATTTATTGATCTGGAACAAAATACATAATAGTGAGGGTATCTGAACATATACCTGGTTTTCAAAAAATGCCTCTAATGTATATGATATTCATATCTCATATCTTAAGCACATTTTCAATGAAAGCAAATATAATTTATTCGTTGAACATTCTGGATGTTTGCATCACACGGTTATTTTCCGATAATAAGTGAATTATTCATTAATTTAGACATTTCATGCTGATACTATTTTCGTGGAATATGAAGGCCTTAGCAAATTTAATAATAAACCGTACCGTTTATTTCTATATTTAATAATCCTTTCACAGAAATAAAATAAAATTTAAGATGTATAACTGATGAAAAAAATCAGCATCTTATGAAATGAGAAATAATTATTGTGAAATGTGAAACTAAAGACTGTTTAGTAACATTGTAATTACATGTATCGTGATATATCGGGTGTCAGTTGGAGGATCAAGTGGGGTCAAGAGCAGTAAATCTTGAGTGCTCGTCTCAGATCGCCTTCCCTCGGGAGCGAAACCTTCTCGTAATTAAGTAGTTCCCGGCAATCAGAGCCGATATTATCTGAACCACAAACTTTAATTACAGGTGAAACTATCTGCTACGGACAATGAGAATTGTTTGCTGATTGCTAATGATTTTGATATCTTTTTAATGGATACAATTTAATATAAAAGCTTTACTCAAACTAAAAAAAAATATATTAAAGTGAAACTTTTATTACATCGTCTCAAACTTTTTGGACTGTGTAGCGCATGTCGCGTGACGGTCGGCCGCGGAGTAGGGATAAAGTGAAAGGCGCTCGTCATAGCAGCCAGCTGACCGTGTAATGTATAGACTATTATTCACGTGTGCCAGAGCTCCACGCTATTTTAATAATTGTATATAATCTAAATAATTGTTAAGTATTATGTAAGTCGTACTCTATTAGATACAGAGTTTAATGAAAATATTAGTTAGAGACAGTCTAATTTTATTATTTCTCATTATCATTCCAATTTTCCAAGTATAAAATTAGGATTGATAAAGCGATTTTTATACCCTTAATGGAATGGAATGGAATAACCCTGGTTTCATAAAACCACACAAAATATTTATTTATCTTCTTCATGAGAATTTTTGGTAACACGTTTAGACCAAGAGGGGCTGGGTACAAAAAGAGCCCTTTTAAGTATTTTAACTATGTAATATTACGTTACATGTCATTAATTAAAAAGCAATAGAATGTATATTTTATATAATCTCGTATTAAACTTGGGAAGGCCAAAATGAAAAAAGTTTTATATCAAAATTAAAGAAACCATTAAGCCAACGTAATTTTAATTAAATATTCATAACATTGGAATTTGGCCGTCAAATGTTATTTCTCAATAATTTGTATCACCAAGGGCTTTCCTTTACGATTTTTTCCTTTTATGGGTTTATTTGTGGCCATTTTTCGCATATCGAATCATACTGCAAGTTAAGGCGGTTGTTCGAGGGAAGTGTCAAGTCTTTAATACTTTAAACCAAGGCACAACCCTAAGGTAGGGTTACTACGCTCATTAACAAAAAACTGTAACTTGAGACATTCATCGGGTCTTAAAGAGCTTAAGTGACATATTTATTACCTATATAAGTGGCGTTAACATAAAATTTTACATTCCTATGTTATTTGTGATGTATCTCAAGATTTCATTTATTTTTTTTATTTTTTTATTTATTCACACTTCGCTGCAAAGAAACACAAATGACACAACTCATAAAAATTACAAGGGATGCAACGGGCGGCCTTATCACTAACTAGCGATCTTCCAGGCAAGCCTAAAGTTACATTTAGTACAGCTAAAAGAAGTACCAGCACATTTAAACATCTGTGTGAACTCGTATTTCAATTGTAAAGTTTGTATCAGCGAAATTAGTTATACGGTTCCTTTTATAACTGGAACATTCGTTATTTTAAAAACGGATCTATAAGGAAGGTACCTGAATAACCGGGCTGCATAATAAAATTTAAAACAATTTTGTTTCGAAACATTTGCACAGTGAATAAACGTCCAAATACTTGGAGAGACGAGATAATTCGGTGGTTAATGGTTGCACCGGACCTCGCGCTCCATTATTGCTTGGAGTACTGGCGCCCTTTTTAATACATTTTTGATATCTTTTATTGCTTTAAGTTACGCCATTAGGGAAGTAAGTCCTCAAAAAATGCGGTATGTATTTTTTAATATAAACCAATGTAACGAATATTTTATTAATATTAGAAAGTGCTTTAAAATTAAATGATTTTGTGTGATGTATAATGCTTCAAGAGTAGTCGAAGTAATCATCAATATATATATCGAGGTAGGTTAAAAGACATTATAGAATTAAACCAGAATTACTTTTAGCTCTTAGAAATGCTCATCATGTAAGCATAAGTATTTCTTGTTATTATAACATTTTTTATGATAAATATTAAATTCATCGACAGATAGCCTCTAGCGTCAATGAAAGCCTGAATTGGCTGAATGTTAAGCAACAATTAACGTGAAATTAACTATGAGGTTTTATAGCAGCGAAATCAGAAACAACTCGATTTTACTCAAATGAATTCGATTATAATGCAAACAGATCAATGGACCTTTTATAATTTTATTTACATAATAAACAATGCAATGAAAGGCTTAACAAACACGAGCAAAATGTTTCTGATACATCTATAGTTTACGACATTAGATTTACCACTGGTAATTTGAAATAATAATTAATTTTGCTAATGGTATACTACACACTACACAATGGTACAATGGTACACTACACTACACTACTCAATCCTTTGACTACAGCTTAAAACTAGTTATAAGCACTGTTGCGGGTGTCGTAAAATCTGTAAGATTTATACATCAAAGTTTTAGGCAACAGCCGTTTTCTGTGACGTTTTTTCCGGGGCGTAGTTCATCGTTAATCTTGAAAACAAAAACAGCAAGTTTGGTAGCGTCGTCTAAGCCCATAATTTAGGCGAAAACATGTGCGCACGACATCTGACGATTCCTATGGCCTAACCAAAAGATATTATAGATGGGGTTTTTTAAGCACCAAGGTTATATAATAAAGGTTTCCCTTATCTAACTGAGTTGTGCCTTAGGCAAAGTTTATGACCAGAGTCTTCATTTAATCAAAGAGAATACAGTATCAAGTTAGCACAGATCCTGGCTGCAGACGTACGTCTTGGTTAAAGAATATTCGGATTTGCATTGGTGCTTTCACTGCATTATTCAGAGGCGTAGAAACCAAACTCGAAGTAACCATAATAATCGGCATCCATCCAAAGCAGAAGGCACCATTGGAAGATAAACTTAATTATTACATTGCCTTAGTACATTGCATTTAATATTCAAAACCCACTGAACGGCAATATTGCTTTCATAATGATGAATTTTTGATCAGATGTAAGTAGGCGTTTACGATTCCTAGAAGCCAACCTTTTAATAAATGTGAATATTTTACGATGGCTTTAGTGGAACATATATTATACATGTTAATAAATTAATGATACTGAGAGCATCTTGTAACATCAACCAATTGATTAACTGGTAATATATTAAATACTAGCAAACGTCGTTTTGCCATGTATATCATGTATGGTTATTGTGCCTCACTCGTCATAGATAGGTATAGTGTGACCCGGACTTTTTTGTAGATATTTATAAGATCTACAATCACTTAGAACATTTTATGGTTCTATCTTTAATAGTTTAGGCAGGGTACGCAAAATAAGTAACTGTTTTGGTTGATTTTTTACACCTTGTGTCCGAAAAACCCTAATATCTTACGGAACCCTATTTTTGTTCAAAATTAAATATAGCCTATATTACTCGTGGATAATGTAGCTTTCGAATGGTGAAAGAATTTTTCGAAGAAAATCGGTCCAGTAGTTTATGAGACTATTCATTACAATCAAGCAAACAAAGTTTTCCTCTTTATAATATTGGTGTAGATTAATTAATAGCAACTCGATATCGCACATATGAAATGTGGTGTACAGGGCCTGATTAACCCTTAGGCTAATTAGCCTGCAGCCTAGGGCGCGACGATCTAGGGGTTTGCGCTGGAATCGCATCTTCGCTAGATGCTTATGCTATACATCATCCCCTGCATATTTCTACTAGACCGACACAAAACACTGAATGAACTGTGAACTGCATCTACAAGCAGATGGAAGATTTTATATATATTTTATGTTGATGTATGTATCATCTAAATGATTAATCGACGGTAAAAAAATCTGTCAAAACCTCGAAAGGAAAATCAAAGGAAAGCAAAAATAGATGAGTATAGCAAACCGCAGCTGCAATAAAAGAAAAGAAAAATATATAAAAATAAGGTCTCATCTCGATTAGCCTAGAGCGGTCAAAACTCTTGTGGTGTACTTAAATTTTGAATTTGTTATTATTATTAAGTTTTTTGTACATCACTGGATTTATTATTATACCATTATTTATGACGGCATATTAGTTTTTCTACTATTAAGATTTATTTTTAGAAAACCTTACCTTTACATTAATTAAATGTACCTACTTACTTATAATCTTCCGTTCCGTCTTAATTGGAAACTAGTTCAAATGCTCGCGTGATTGATACTTCTTAAAGACATAGTAACGGTCACATTCTTATTGTTATAAGCAATGATTACCGAAATCGAATCCACCTGGGTTAGACATCTGTAGTTTTCGTTACTTTCCGTTCTGGAGGCAAACAGGCATATGATATGCCACATGACATGAAAACTCATATTCCTAGAAGACTTTCCGGTCTTTTAAGAATTAGTATGCTCTTTTCTCGAGTGCTCGTCGAAGTTTCGAATCGCTCTTCGTTGAATATGGTCAAGCAAAAGGTACTGCAGAGGTGAGACCAGTACACCATGTAGGACCGAATTCGCGCTTCTAAAAGCCCAAGAAGCAAAACAACTTATAATAGCCTTTTATTCAGATCAATTAGGTACATGGATTTGTTAAGCTAACATTAAATTCTAAAACTTTATAGATTATGCTTAAATTTAGTGTAATATTTGTTGTTCGGTTATTTTTCCTAGATCTGTTTACCAGTCGGCAAAGGCCTCCTTTCTTTCTTGAGCCACTCTGTTACATGTGACTCCTGCCACTTGTCTAACATCATCGTCCCACCTTTTCTGTGGTCGGCCTATTTTCCGTTCGCCTTCCCTTGGGTACCATCACCCTGTTGTTTAATAATAAATCCTACCCCATATTGGCCTTGCGTTTCCACAATTTGATATAGTAAATAGTCTGGATGGCAAGTAATACTTTCGCCCATTCTTTTCACTTCGATTAAACCAATTTTGCCCCATTTAATAGATTTTAACGCAAAACAAACTTACTATTAAAGTTTATACACAGTTTCATCAATTTTTTTCCACCACAAAGGCGATAGTTCATATTTATATTGTCTAAACCAGAAAGTTTCTGGGATAAAGGCTAATTTACTTGTGGCCATTAAAGTGCAAATGCGGGTTTTGGGTGAAATTGATGAGGCCCTGTACGACCTATCGATCAAGATTTGTATCCCAACTCCCTTTAAACTTAAGTAAGCCTTGTAAATTGAATAAAAACATCCATTATTGCGTGAAAACTCAAGCCGTGAAACGTCTTAAAGGTGCTTTCAGATCGCGTGGTAAAAATAAAAGACTTCTTTGATTTTATTATAACGATTACTTAACAATAAAATATTGTGTGTAAGTGGTTTTATTAAAACTCTACTTGGGTTAATCTCTGGCAGAATAATGGAATAATCTGTTGTTCCTACGTTCCTTTTCCGGTGAAATATTTATGACTTCTACCCTTAGCACTTGAGTTTCTGTAAAGAAAAAAGTAATTGTGAGCATGCTTATGCTTTTCATGATGTCATCGGTTTCAGCTCCAGGAGCAAAAAGTTCCCTTTTAGCTTTATTTCCATTTATTCATTTATTATTATTATTATATTTATTTAGCGTTCCTCCACTGGACTCACGAAATCTCGGTGCCGTGGTCAAAGCTCAAGTTGAATTACCTGCGAGCGCACTGACTATCCTCAAACTTACCACTGTGAAATGTGTTAGGACATACATTTTGAATTTTTTTATGTAATAAATCTCATACACAGTGCAATGACAATCCACTGAAATAATGTGAATATTTTAATTTAATTTTAAAGAACACTTGTTCTTAGTATTGTCTTTTATTAACATAACTTTTACACATTTAAAGAAAAACACTTTTTAACGGATTATAGTTATGTATTATTGTATTTAAACTTATAATTATTTGTACATAATTTAAAATTTAAACCGACGTTTCGCGTGCTTTACAGCGTGCGTGGTCACGGTGACTGAAGACAAAGGTGTTAAACGCTGTAAAGCACGCGAAACGTCGGTTTAAATTTTAAATTATGTACAAATAATTATAAGTTTAAATACAATAATACATAACTATAATCCGTTAAAAAGTGTTTTTCTTTAAACACTTTCTATATTATGTGATAGTTCTCACATTCTGTAGTGTGTAAATAAATGAGAATCAAGAAGATACATTTGTTTTATTTTGCTACCATTCAAAGTAGCAGAAAATTAAACGTATGATATATATTAAATAGATAGAATAGATTGAAGGAGTGGGATCGATACAAAATTCACCGTGCGTGCCTGCACTGATTGCTACTGAAAATTAAGAATATTTCACACCTGATTATAGAAAAATTAAGTAAAAGTGTCGGACGACGCGACGATAGTGACTCCAATTTTTTTAATTATTTATCGCGTTGAATCTTTGAATAGAAATTTTGATAAGATTTAAAAAAAATATCTTTATAATGCATGATATTTTGCGGATTAGCGAAGTAGCAAGTCCCGATATCTTATAATTAACTTAATATTAAATTATACGAAAATTCAATATCGAAATTGGAATCGTGAATGAAATACTTTAAAAAATAGCGAATTGTGCCTACGTATTGCGGAATTGACCTAAAATCAAATAATCAAAATTGTATTTAGTTCGTGATATAAAATAGAACATGCGTGACGTTAAATTAATTGCACAGCGTGCATTCCCAAAGCTATTGCGCTCCAATGCGTTTTTCAATATTCGCGTACTGTCCGCAAAATAACATTCAATTAAATGTGAAGTTACCTTTAGAGTGTCATTATCATCGCTAGCTTTACGATTGAATTTCAAAAATGATTCGATTTATTATTAGCGTATTCAATTTATGTATATTATGTATTTTATAGAGAATAAATTATATCAAGTTATCGCAGGATTACTAGACTATACGCCTTAGTATAACAAAGAGTAACCACGCTAATAGTAAATATAATATAATAATATAAATAATTTTTTTTTTTTTTTAAACTATCCGTAATAAGGAGATACATTTTTTTACTTTAAACAGGGTTTCAACTCTTAATTGTATGTTTTACGGTGTAGTTATTACTAATAATTCTTTATAACTTTTGATTTAATTATTAATCTACCCTAATGTTATAAAAAAGAGTTTGAATGTATGAACACGCTAATCTTAGGACCGAAGAATTGAAAAAAATAGTTCTGTTCAATTCTTAAGACTGCTGCGGCCCGCTCGGCTGTGCTCATGTAAATATACCAGATATCGTATTTATAGCAATATTACACTGAGCCATCTATTATATATACATAATTACACTTTCCTACTAATTAATAAATTAATATTTAGAAAAATACAGCGTAATTTTTCATCGAACCACGATAAAACACCTACTTATGATCGCTATGACCATAAAAACGGTTTCAGTGTAGAATAAGCTCCAATATATGGCTCTATAAAAAGCACGGAAACATAAAATTTCCCAGTAATATTTTAGCAATTTCCGATATGGGTCTTACAGCGTCATGAAGCATATATATACGCTATTACGAAACTTGGTTAGTTCGTGGTTAAATTAAGTGGCTTCAATATTATACTTTGAAGTAACGTTAAAATTTGTTTAACATCATTTTGAACTTGGACAAATAGTATTGATACGGTTTTAATTATTCACGCACAATAACTAGATATCAAAGATTTTGTTTAAATATATTATAGTACTTAAGTTGGCTGCTTTTAGCAGTAAGACCGCCCATGAGCTTCCTTGTCTTCTCCATATCTTCTCTTATTAGTTGATAATTAAAAGGTACTGCTAATACTTGAAGCGTATGTTTTAAATAAGGAAATAAATGTATCATTAAATAAGTTACACTATCAAATTTGGCGCTGCGGTGTATATAGATTTTTATAAATTGAATTTACCGATTAAGTGATCTATACTTATATGCATGATCGAACTATTGCAACCAAACTGAAGTTATCATAATATTCTAACAAATTATTAACCTATAATCTATAGCAATGGTCAAAACAATAATTATTTTAGATTTATTTTACTTATTACGTAAACAAATTAATCTACTTACTAAATAGGTTACGTGAGTATATTATAATTTTAATATGATGACGAAAAACTAGATTTAAACAAAGTCTAGTTCCAGTTTCGCATACATTTCGCTTCGCCTTTTCGCGATGCATAGTATCTATAATTTTACTACCCTAACGGTAAGCTCCTTCAAATTATGTGAAGAGGCAAGGAAATTGCTTTTAATATAACATGTACGTAGATATTTTGTATTAATTACAAATAATTATCTCAGCTTATAAATGTCCTTCAATAACATATGATATTAAGGGCCTGTTTCACAATGTATGGATAAAATGTCAAATAGCTATGCAACACATAAATTATTCGAAAGATAAAAGTTCCGAATAAGATACTTGGCATTTCATGACAAATAGCGCTATCTGACAGTTGTGAAACGCAAAAATACTGTTTATCCTACAAATAAATAACAAATAGCTTATTTGGAACTTATCCGGACATTGTGAAACAGGCCCTAAATTATGTTACTTTGACTTGACAAGGCTATCGCCATGATATCCTACATAACGCAGTTCTTGATAAAATGAGTATGAAAGTATCTTTAAAATTTTACTGGTACATTTATTTGTAGGCGAAGGGTTTTAGTACATGGCTTTATATCGTTGGGTTTGCGGTCGATCACTGAATTAAATCGTGTTCGATGTAGTAAAAAATTAATCGAATTGCCAATTTTCAATCTGGGATGAGTGTGGTGCAAATATGCGTTTATATGGATAAAATTTTATCCTTGTCCGCGTTTTATTCCGTCAATATAATTAAAAACCTTGGACATGTGATTTTAATACCAAAAAAATGATCAGTAGGAATTTTATATTTTATTAAAATTTATAATAACTATAAAATTTACAAATATTGATTAGGATACTGATAATGTGTAATAAGACTTTAAAAAACATGTATAAATTATATAACCATGTAAAATAAATAATATCCTAAATATGACTGAGAATATTTTTATTCGATACCAGAAAGTGCAAAGTTACGATGGAATTTTGAAATATACATTCCAATAAAACGAAAAGTGTTTTGGGAGACGCTGAAAATGTGTCCGCATTTGGACAAATTTGGGTCGAATGTAACCTCGAATGGAGAGAGTGAACGATGCCTTACAGCCGCTATATAAAATCTCGTGGAAACTGTTTTATAATAGCATAAAACCCATACTGGAAAAGCCAACGATACGATATAGATATACATTTTTTTAAAGTTACAACATCAAACTTTTCATCAACCAAAAGGAATCCATCAATTACACAGCTCAAACTTGCTAATTAAGAATCCTTAAGACATCGATATTTCTCCGACCTTAAATTTGCCAATTTAAATCTGTCGTCTTACACAGGAGGCATAACGAGGCGGCGAGCATAGACGACTTTTTGTTCTCAAGATTAACGACAAAGTATGGGTCACAAAAAAGTGGCAGCAAGTGCGGAAATTACCAAAACTTCGTGTCGAAGCCCGAAATTCCCTTGTTCTAAATGTCGTCGTAAATGAAAGATGGCTCTTTTAAAATCAGAAAAGAAATTAGGAACAGACGTTTTTTAGGATTACGAGTTTTGTAACAACTACAGAAGTCCACTTTTTTACAAAGGGCTAAAGTGGTTTTAGATGTTAGCGATTTGAAATCCACTTGTTGGCGCGTTTTTCATCTACATTTATATTATCGAGTTGGGATTGCTTTTAATGTAATCTTATTATGAACACATTTGTTATACAATTTGGGAATACTCAAACGCAAGTAGCAAAGTTTTTGTTCAAAATAGAGTACATTATATATCAAACAGCAAATACACAACGCTTCCATCAACACAATCCCGTTGTGAATTGTTGAAATATGGGCTGGTTTTAATTAATTTTTAATTCCGCGTCCGTCATGAGTGTAGGCATTGCGCCACGTTCAGTTCAACCGAGATCGTGCATACGTGATGCGCCTACTAAACATTTGCTTTATAAAATGCTTTTAAACTTGTGATTAAATCCATTTTACAAATTCTTAGTAAATGGCTAATGAACTACAAAAATATCCAATTCAAATTCTCACTTCAAATACAAATATTTTTAAAAGAAAAGTTGCAATTAATTATAGAAAAAAAATAGGTTCTGCGGTTGTTTTATTGATAAGGCCTTTAAGCCTTCCGTAATCATTGTTTATTTACCGGGGAATGAACCCAGTTCAAATATTCCACACTAGTTATGATGTAAATTTTTACATTGACACTTATTAAAATTTAAACACAACTCTTAAGTTCCGAAAAGTCCTAATTCAAAAGAGGAAAAATATTGACACTTGTTCCGAACTCCCAATTTAGTCGCCAGTGGAAAGGAAATCCGTGCGAGTCGCCAAATTAGTCTCTGCTAATATGAAAAGTTACGTATACCTTATTTAGAAGAATTTCCGCAAAGCGTTTCGCGCTAATGACGACCCCGACCCGACAATATATCTCTCGTAGTTAGGCGCAGAAATCACAGCTACTATTGCGCCTGATTGAGTTTTCTTTTCCATTGTGCTTCCATTAACAAAATAGCTTTCTCCCCTGCCCTCCCGCGACGCCATGTGTTCGCGAAAAATTATACGATCCATTTTTCTTGTGTGTACCTACGCTTCGTTCTGTTAGCTTAAATATTTTTAGATGATATTCGGGTGGTTATATGACTTATGGAATGTTATTACGCAAGCTGCTTTTTTGATAAAATATAATATGTACAATCAAACTATTCTAATTTATACTTTATATATGGTTTTTATTGTAATGTATGAACTCTGTCTGGCAGGCAAAATACTAAAGTTAATTCAAATTTAAACCATCATTTGGCGGCATGGGTGCCTTTTATCACAATGTAATTCATTACCCTCCATGCCCGGTATGTCGAAGTCAAGCCTTTGCTTTGCCCATTGCTAACATGACGATGTTGTTGGTCATGCATAATAAATCTTAGTATTTATTTGTAGGTCCAGTTTTATTTGATCCTAAATATATTTCCAAAAGTGAGCAAATGGTATGAAATACTGGTTATAATAATTATTGCGGTTTCTTAACAAAACCATGGCGTTCAGAGCACTATATTAAAGTAAAACGCTGGCCTGAGTGCTCCCAGAGAGCTACCATCTAATTAATAACATATCTAATTATGCCATCGCCGCGCAACCTCGAGCGGGAGAATTTCCCAAATTACTTATTACGAAACGCAATTACACTTAGGGTAATGCTTTGAGACGTGTATTATACTTATTCTGAAATATTAAGACCGAACGAAAATTGAGGTTGAGGTGTATTTAATATTAATTGTTTTAAAATATGTTTTACGAATTCACAAGAACCTTTTTGTTAACTTTGTAACATAATTATTTAATTTACATCACTTTTACATTTGTACTGAATTATTAAAATAATGTTTTATTTCAGGAAATATCTACACGACATCGACGATGTTGATTAAGATTTTTTTTTAAATATATCACAAATGAAAACTATTACCACAACAGCACATTGTCCAAGTATACATGTTGTCCATCAATGCAAGTATCCCAATAAATGTATTAGTAGAAGAATTAAGTAACGGTTATATAAGCAAAAGTAAACATAAAATATCTTAAAATCGATTCTTATATAAACTTAATCTGTGAAAACTGCTTTTAAACCCAGATAATACTGTACTTATGTTGTCATAAGTTGAAAGCCGAGTTCCAGTTTAATAATAAAACTCTTATTTGTTCCATTTTAATGCAAGTGATAAAAGTCATACTAAAGCTTAATTTTGGTTTCACCGCCTCAACCATTAGAGGTTTTAAGAGCATCTCTAACCTCTTTCTCTGTCTAATTGTTACATTAACTGTATAAAATGCACTTTACTTGGTAATACTGAAAATTTACTTCGAAATATTACAACTACCACACTTATACTTCAGCAAAAGTTTTTGCGACGTTTACGTACGTAAGCACGATTAAATAAATTACATTCACTAAATTTATATGTTAGTACGTTAGTCAGGTTATATAAATTTCATACTTTAAATTGGATGAATAATCTGTTTAATGTTAAGTGTTACCTGTACAAAGTACAAAATTAAAAATATTATTTTTAACGGTTTTGTTAACATGGTTTTTTTTGTGAACTGCAGTTGAACTGTAAATTATTCATCAAATTCCGATTGTATTATTCAACATGACGAACAACGCATTACCTAAATTTGGGATTAGAAACGGGGACACCCTTACTCTGTAACTCACAATAGCGAAGCCAATAACGAAACCTATAAGAAATTAATAAATTTCAGAATTCAATACGACGCTGACATGTTAAGTTAGCTAATGCTAAGTATAAGTATAGATGGCGCTGGATAATATTTATTTCTCAATGTTGTTTGTTAAATTATTGTATAAAATTACTTTGATATTTTGACGTATTCTATTTTTATAAGTCGATGAAAATTTAAATAAGAAGAGAGTAATATGGTTTAAAAGAAAAGTCTATGGGCATATAAATGGCTTAAACTTCCCATCTTTAATGACATTTAGTAGATCAATACAATGAGCTGCTATAAAGCCCGCCTAAATGAAAATATATTTGAGGAACTAAAAAAAGAGGAAAACTTGCTTTTGAATACTTAAAGGAAAACCAATAAAAAGTAAAAAAAAATATATTTTTTTTAGTAAATTTTATTTCCACATTGTTCTTATTACTATCGAAATGATCGACGGTAATTTGATATTCTATGCATACATATGTTTTGGTAATATGAGGTTTAAAGAAATTAAGGTAGCACAACGATCTCTAGGTAGTGCTAGTGCGTTACAATGACGAGTAATAACTCTATATATTGTACTCTATATACATAATCAAATGTGTGTCCCTACATTTACAAAAACCACGAAAGTTGAAATGCCAAAATATTATTAACTTTATAGCAAAATGTCTATGTTGTCTTGTCATGTCTCAATGTCAAAATGTTATTGTCTTATTTTAATGATGTATGATTAAGCTGTAGCATGGTTTTAAATATTATGCAATTGTCGATCTTCCCTGTCTATCGATTTTTATGTAAAAATGCAGAGGCGCAAGATGAGTTTTGTTGACAATTGTTACTACATATTTTGTTTGATTAATTATAAGATAGTGTATAATTTTCTTTTAATATCCACTCACGTTATTTTTTTGTTTCAAAATTGTAGTAATATAGGACCCATATTATAGTTCTGTGCGTTCATATTATTGTTAAATAAATTTCTTTAATGTTTTATTGTTCAATTTATATAAATTAAATGCATTTTTACTGGTTATACGTAGCCATACAAATTTCAATATACGTCACACAAATTTCATCGCACCTTCTGTATTTCGTTTTAAAGTAATCTTTATAAAGAAGTACGGCAGAACATTAAATCAGTACTAGCAGTTTGAATATTTTTAATTTCCGTTTTGAATATTTACTCTTATATTTTGATAATAAATCCTACAGGCGTTGAAATTCGTTACAATAAATCAAACAGAATTATTTTTGTTTTGATTAACTGTTTCGTACTGCAATATTTACATTTAATTATAGATAAAGTTGATACAAAGTAAGGTTTGATTTTAATTAAGAGATATTGGAGTTAGTCTTTTGTTATTTTCACCCAGTTGATTAGATTTTAGCGTAACAATGTGTAAAGAGACGGATAACAAATTGAATTGAAAAATATAAAAATCTGTATCGAGTTTATATAGAAAATATTTATGTTTTTTGTTGTTAGTAAATAGTTTTTATATAGTTTATATAAGCAGTGTTGGCCTTGTGGCTTGAACGTGCGACTTTCCTGAGGTCGTAGGTTTGATCCCGAGCTGTGCCCTTTCTTTCTTTCTATCAGAAGGAAAACATCGTGAGGAAACCGACATATCTTATACCCAAAAAGCGCCACTGATTTATTTATTTATTTTTAAATAGTGTTTATATATTTATTTTTATACAAAATGTTGTTTGTGACTTTATCTTTTGTTTGAAGTTTGCGTACGGTAACCACTGATTAGAAGCATCCATAGTTGCAAGAACTTCTTTTAACATTTTAACGTAATAAAACGTATGTAATATAGCTTCAATAAGAAAAATATATTTTCAAGTCATAACTTAAATAATGTTGGCTTACTGTTTTATACCTGGTAATAACAATAACCCGACAAAGAGTATTAAATTCATAATGTAACAAAACAAACGGCATCTAAATAAAAGTATTTAAACAATCTGAAGCTCGGGAATGCAATGAAAAATGAAACGTATGAATTTAAATGGCCAGCATTTATGAAAGCTCAAAAAGCTCGAAACAAAAGCACATAACTGCAAGAGAACGCTTATCACACGGCGAGAGAAATAAAATGTTAAAAAGCAGAAATTTCAGGAGATTTAACCTATGAGATGAATTTTTGTGTTTAACCTAGACAAGATACCTAGAAAGGATTACCTATTGTCTATATATAATGTTAGTAAATAATATTGTTATATTATTTACATACGATAAACTAAACCAAACAATTCAGATTTTCTTACCAACTCAAGGAAATTATTTTGAACTAAATGTTTAGCACTGCTAAAAGAAATAACTATTAAAATATATTAACCGAAAATTATATAATACACTTAAGTTAACATGAATGCAAAATATATCGTTCGCAGAAAAATTGTGTAGAACAGTTGAACAGAACTTTGAATTTTCACACGACAGTAACCTTGAGATTTGCTTCGGATTTTATGGATTGCGTCAAGGGAGATATCTTTTGCCTCGACATTTAAATATACTTCATACTCCGGACAAGTAATAGTGAAAGGCGATATATATACAATATTTAATTTAAATATGTCGCTTGCCTCGAGAGATTTACTGACTTATTCACATAAGCTTTTGTTTTTAAATAATCTAAAAAAAAATATTTATAAAAATTGCTGTAGATTTTACTAGCTATGATATAAAAATGTAAAACATTTTTTAAATCTTTTTATTGCTTTATTTTGTGTGGAACAAAGAACTCCAACAACAACGTTGGTTACGAAGTGAGGAGTGTAGGCATTTCAAAATTGTTATGCCAGCAGCTAACCCAAAAATTACAAAACAACTACTAAACCTTAACAGAACTAATCTCAAACTCAGTAAAAATGATAGGTACAATCACGGGCCATTGTCTCCTCAATAAACATCTTTTTGTCCTAGGCTCGACAGATAGCCCCATGTGTAGAGGCTGTTTCAGCGCCGAGAAAACAGTCACCCACGTAGTCCTGGAATGCGAGGCTGTGGCTAAGCAACGTACAGAAATCCTCGGAACAGTGAGGTCGCTCCGTGAAGCCTGCGAAGTGCCCAGGAAGCTTCTGTGCTTTTGGAAGGAGTTAGGCAGGCTTGGTTAGCCAGGGCTTCACGTACAACGCACCTATTGAGAGTCTTATTGAGGAAACGGAGTCCCTACATACATACATACAAAACTGCTATATTAAAAAGACATGTAGATCTAAAAAAGCTATTTCTTGCTATTTGCTAATTTTAATATCACACTTTAAAATACGTTCACTCGTCAAGCCTTAGCGAAAAGTCAATATTTTCAAATCGCAACTTTAGAGAAAAAGTAAATACTTCGTTAGGGACGAAACGCTTGAATAATTTCACGTAAATACAACCTTCCGCGCGATTTGCAATTCATATCCCAAATTAACGAACAAAAGCTTAAATTATTCAATTTAAGTACAAATTCTCATAAGTACAGCTCGTTTGTAATAACGAATTAATTTGACATAATATATAAGTGGACCTCACTGCATGTATAGTTTAATGATTTCATTATATCATAGTTATTTAACTATGTATGTACTTAATCTAACACTGTGTTAAAATTCATTTGACACAAACTTAACTTTACCTTACAAAGGTCATCAATTACGATTATAGGCGTAACAATTTTATCTCTATTTAGATGGTGTCAGGCGGCATCTATTTGACATTAGACTGATACCGAATTCGATAGAATTCTTGCAAGTTTTAACTTTAAACGTAATTTTATACCCCTTGTATTAAGAGGACATGAATTAGACGACTTGTATTAATTCCCTAAGTAATAGAATACATACCAGAAAAGAATAAAAAAAGAAAAAGAAGAAATATTAACATCCAATACTTTTAGAGCGGTTTGGAGTCATTTATAGTTGAGTTAATAAACTAAAGATGTAGAGATTAAGTACTTGTAATTCATCATAAATATTATTTTAATTAACAGATATTATGAAGTTTAATGTGTTTTAATATTGGAGCTTATATTATAACAACACAAACATGCAATCTGTATACGGTTTAGTTAATTAGATACGCGGGTATTCGAGTGGTTATTTTATAAATAGCGTTGGCATAAATTAGATTACACTAATATGGTTTAGAATGCCTTTACAGAGTGTACGGAGATAAATTTACCTATTTACTTGAATTTGGGTCCATTAAGGGAAAGGTCCATGAAGCGTAATATTTTCATTATAAATAAGGGTTTTCAATTATCTAATGGAAGCTTTAGATATTTATTACTTCAGATGGTTAATTATAGAAATAATTTAGCAACGTTTGGCTTGACTATATAAGTTTAATTTTCCTTCCACAAGTATGATAAACTATATTTCGTTTGAAAAGTGGTTGTCTGGAAGAAATCGCTCGAAAGCGATAAGGCCGCCAGGTGCTTTTCATGAAATTATGTTTAATTTTTTTTTCTTTTTTGTATTGCAACGAAGAATTAATAAATAAAATAAATAAATAATAAAAACCAAATCTAGTTTAATACAATATTAAAGTAATATTTATAATGGCTTCCACAGATACAGCGGTCGTGAGAGGGCTACGCCTAAACCCCTCATAAGATGAGAAGTCACGACTCCAGGACCAAGATCTTGTACACACAAATTATCAGTTTAAGAAAACACCAGTCTCGCTCGAAACCCGTAAGTGCTCGGATCCAAAAAACAACTACAACTCGGGAAGGTACAAGTTTGCTTATGTAAGTGAGTCAACATGCTGTACGATCCAAATCCATTTTTTATTTTCCTCGGGATACCAGTAATAAATAAACAGTAACAACATCTAAAGTAACCTTTTGTATATTGGATGTATCCTGGTATCATCACAAAACACAAACAAACATGTATCGTCGCAGCTTACAAAAGTAACTTATGAATGTGGAATAAAAGTGAATTAAATCCATCCTGAATATTAATAATTCCCTTTCGAATTAGACCCTCATAATCCAACCCTTCAGTTTTAACCTTGGTTACCGTGTAATGATTGACGTTTTGACCACTGCCTGCTGGCCTTTTGTAATAGGATTATTATGTAAAGGCTAAAAGTTACTAATTGAAAATTGATGCCCGTTCTAAACCACTCACCACTCTTTATATGAAAATTGTATTCGTTTTTACAATACACTCCCAGGCGAAATTAGACAATTATCACTTTAATCAATAAAGCTTTTAAAGAATATCTATTAGAATGATCCTAATCCTTGTGATTGATTTGTTCCAGTTCAAACAAATTGTATAACTCAAAACTTAGCGATTAAAAAGAGTGGCGGAAAGTGTCTTGCTCGCTTTCCTTGACTTGAGAACAGGTAGTAAATGTTAATTAAGGATTAATTTATATTCTTTTCTGATGTTCATAAGTGTACTAGTTTACCTATATGAATAAGGTTATTTTGACTCTGACATAATAATTATTGTAGATGTAATATCTAACAATATCTCGGCTATGATTACCTCCGATCTCTATCGTTATTTTTATTATTTTATAGCATAGTGAGGCAAACGATCCTACGGGAAGCCCAAAACGGCCAGTCTTCGTAGCCCATGGACACCCGTTTTAGTGGGTCGCTGCCAAGAAGGGTGGATTAAACTGTTTTACACTATATTTTTCATTAGGTAATATATATTAATATATTTCTAACATATACCTCCATCGGAACCTTAATGTAGAGGACGTCGCCACATTAATAAAAAAACTGTTGGAGCCCACGAACATAGGCTCCGTTATCACGTCGTCATCTTAAAAATCCTTTTTTGGAAAATCAGGTTAGACTTAAATTACTTATTACTCTTAAGTCAGGCTATATAATATTCCATGATGTGTTTAAAAGACACGTGTAAAAAAACCTATACTCATATTGATTAAAGAGTATCTCTCTAGTCTACTTTAATTGATATTATAGTATACCTTCGACTTGTTAAATAAAATAAAAATACTGGCGACTTTTATAACTAAAGTTTGTAATCTGGTTGTTAAAGAATTAAGAATTTTTAAAATGACTGGCTATGCCATTGCTTAAATAAAAGTTGGCGTTCTTAACTCATTGAAAATAATTTCTGAGTTTTAAAAACCTTTAAAAAAATGTGTGCTCAGTGGTAGGTAACTCTAAAAAGTTTGAATACGAACGCTCACAGTCGCTGCGAATAAGCATATAAATGTGCAAGCACAGTTTACATTGTACAATGCTTGGCACAGGAGTGCCATTTCGAATACAAAGTTATTTTCTTGATAGTATTATGATAATTTTACTACTATTCGCCAAGTGTTTCGTTAATATTTTTATTTCTGTGGTAGGTTGTATCGCTTGAAAAGTATTTTGTACTTTATCGACTGTGCTGTAAATTTTATCATTTTCTTTGAGCTCAATTAAAATTATTAAAAAGCCCAATCATTTTCCAAATAAATTAATCACCTTGTTTTAGACTCATAAGGGTACAAATTGTATGAAAAATAGTGGAATATTTTGCCCAAAGTTTGCGATGTTGTAAACTACGCATACGCTATGCATTTATATATGGCCATTGTAATATTTTTGTTTCCATTTACGTATGTGCAGCGTTATTTTAGTAAAAAATCTATAGTTCTATGACTTTGTTTATACTTACGATTAACTTCACTTCATAGCGTAAGTATATTGTAGAATATTGTTTCATATAACTCTTTACAAACACAGTTTATTTCTCTTATACTGGAAAACCTACGCAATCAAACAAAAAGGCCAGCTTCAAAAATAAAAGGGGAAAATGTGTATGTAGATAGCAGATGAATTGTGAGTATTGTTTGAGTTGTGTATCGTTAGAGGAGCTGTAGAGTTAGTAAACACGAGTGTTCCAATTGAAAATCGGGAGTAGGTTAAAACTTAGTTTTGTATTCTGAACGTAGTGACATTTTATCGCGTCTACACAACTACGTCTTCGTATTAAAGAGAAATATATAATTTAACATTTTATTTTTTTTATAATTTATATACAAACATAAATAACAAAAAGCAATAAATAACCTTTAAATGTACTCACTAAAATATATTATTAACAGGAGTTCCTTTAGGCAAGTTTCTGAAGATAGCAGTAACGTTCCCCCTTTGAGACTGCTTCTTTGTCTGTGGTATCTCCAGGCACTTCGGTCTCCTGTAATTTTGCGTAACCTTTTTGCTATTTCCTTAAAAAACCTTATAGCTAGGATCCCGTAGACCAAGGGTCAATTAAAAATAATTAGGCCTAATAAGTATGGTGTACGGATAAAACTTAGTTTAAAATCCGAAAATCTCTTAGAAAAAGTTTAATAATCAATGGCAGTGTTCGGAGTACGTGTTAATTTATAATCCTAATTAAATAAAATGCATGTCTAATAATTGTCTATTTAAAGGCTAGGTTTTTCATCGTATTACGTATGTAACAAACGAAAGGAAAACTTTCACTAAGATTGTTATTACGTGCGGATAGCGGCCTCGGGTCGTCAGCGCGTTGGCGCATAATGTGTAACAATATGTTTTCAGGTAACTACGGTTATGAGGCTCTTGTGGTACCGCAGATAAGGCACGGTGGAGGCTTTGTAAGGTGTTCGTTGTAATAAGGCGGTCATACTTGCCCCCACTTACATTGTTTACGCGCATTCACGCCCCAAGAAAACAATTAGTTTAACACACGTGCTTTTTCTGGTGTAATTCAATGTGTAGCGCGGTGTATTTTATCGTAACGAAGCCAGTTCAGTTGAGGAAAGTACTGGATTAATTTGCAGAGCTGGTTGGTTTTAACGCGAGATTTTTCTACGTAATTGCGTTGTTGTGGTGCGTTCATCATAGCTCTTAATATGCTTGCATAACTAATAATAATAATAAATAATCTTTATTACTACTCTCACATATACATGGTTATGATGATTAAACTAAGATGATAATATTTGGAAGTGTATGTGAAAGATTGGTCTCTGTAACAAGAGACCTGAGTGACTGGTTATCACCAGCCTCTCCACCGCCGGACCGAAACACGTACAATCAGGTCATTATCATTAGATACAATAGAAGAAAATAAGTTAGTGCTAAAAAAAACATTGCAAACGGAGTCATAAAAATAAATTTGGTGTGCTATTGCGTGAGTGTGTGTGTGTGTGTGGTTGAGTGGTAGATAGTGCGTAAATGTTAATTTTTTCATTGAATTTATTATATAGATAACTTAATACTTAAACCTATTAAACGTTAGATTTAATGTCCTAGATATTAAACTAAAAGGACGTTTAAACTTTAAATAAAAGAAATATTTTATCTACACTATATTTTATAAGTACAACGCACTACGATAATTGTTTTGCGGCAGGCGTATCGTTATATAAGACGCAAGTTTTAATAATGTTGGTGAAGCTGTTGCTATTTCTTTCCATTCATCGTCCCCCCTTCCTGTTCGCGCAATTAAAACGACTGCTTGTTCCGGCACTTAAAAAACTTTTAAAGTATGGACACCGACAATTTAAAACTGCTTTCGTGTATTGTTGCCATAAAACTTTTATGTTATTCTTGGCTTTTTCTAGCTCTTTTTAAGTAAGCAATATACATATATGACGGTCTTAAACAGTAGGTAGGTACGTACACTAGCTTACACTATTAACGTCATGGCTTGATTATTCTAGCCGTGCTGGCCTAGAGGCTTCAGCGTGCGACTCTCAAACCTGAAATAGTAGGTTCGATCCCCGGCTGTGCACCAATGGACTTTCTTTCAATGTGCGCTTTTAACATTTGCTCGAACGGTGAAGGAAAACATCGTTTCCTTTCCGTTTCATCGAAACCGACTTGTCTTAGACCCAAAATTCGACGACGTATGTCAGACAGGCTGATCACCTGTTTGCCTATTAGATTTAAAAATGATCATGAAACAGATTCAGAAATCTGAGGCCAAGACCTAAAGAGGTTGTAGCGCCACTGATTTTTTTTTTATGTTTCCTAAATAATTAGTCTTGGTGTCTACTGGTATTAAACAAGTCCTCGTTGCGAGGCTTATTTGGTTTTGAACATCCTATTAGCCACAAACTACACTGCACTGTACTTCTGGCGTCGTAGTCTTCGAAACTCGCTAAACGTTGGAATCATTTGCGTGTGGTTGACGCTATTCACGGTAGCTAAGTTCCGCTACGCGTGATTAATGGTCCCGCGTTCCCTCGACATTGTGTTTTTGTGATGCAAATAACTCGAGCCGTCGGAACAAGGAAAATTGAGTGGGAGGACCGAGCACCACCGTAGTTTCAATTGCTTCGCCGCTGAATACTGATGAACCGTTTCAGTTTAAAGCATTATCTGTGCTGTTAAGGGTATGGCGTTTGACATTGATAACAGAGGGTGGCTTGTTGAAAATATCAGTTAAATTGTTGTTTGTTGTAATCTTCGTTAATTTGCATAATTCGATGATAAATTAGATTTGTTTCATGTTTTATCCATCGGCGGTATATGCGGTATTTGTAATACAAATTGCACGTATAACCAGTAAACATAAATTATGCCCATTCTATATTAAACTGATCATAATAACATACCATGATGTTTGAACAGCAGTTTAAAAAAATACTTTCTGCTTTTGATTTCTAATCTTGATAAATAAATATTAATATATCCAAAATACGGCGCAGAATTTTGTTGGTGGCTGCTGTGTGGTTTTCGCAAAAATTTAATTTTAATATCAATCTAATATATTGCTCATAGGTGGTATGCTTATGTTTTATATCAAATTATTCAAAGTTAGAGTGTACTCCTTCATTGGCCGGCAACGCACCCTAAAAATGGCCCATTTATTATATAATAATAATAATAATATTATTAATAATAAAGATATATATAACAAAAGATAGTAATAACAAAACTGAACTTTTTAATAATGATTAATGGGATGAACGCGAAATATATAATATTTTCTTGTAACGTAATTAATTCATCGAAGTCAATTACAAAGTCCGTTATACTCGTACGCTCAATTCAGTAATGTTATACGATGTAAAGGGTTTAATATTTAAAAAGTTATGAATACTTATGTAGAAAGGTTATACTTATTCCGAATCTCCGAATATTAATTAGAAGTTAATTTAAATCGCTTTAAAGAGAAAATTTCAAAGGAAGATTATTGTGTCTCCACTTTCATATTCATTAAAAGTTCTGATATTTAAAGCAGTTACACAGATATCACGGAATTACGAAGATCCTATTTAAATTCTGTATGATTGTATTTAATTATACTATGCTTTAGTGAAGATATTCAAAATAATTGTAGGATTTAAAAATATATATGTTTGTATGAAAAGCTTAAAATGAAAGATTTTTGAATTGGACAAATATATATATATATATATATTTGTCTAAATATATATATATATATATATATATATATATATTTAGACAAAGATTTCTTAAACAATCAGCAAAAATCAGTTCAGAGGAGTTGTTCGGATTAATACCTGCAGCTGAGTTTCATCATCGGACGGAGGCAGAATACGAAATTTCACCCGTATCACCTCGACGTCCGCCGTTCCACAACTGCGCGTTTTTAAGGCAGTTTTTGCCGCGCACCACCACTACCACTTTGTGGAACCAGCTGCCCACTGAAGTATTACCGAACCAATTCGACTTCGGGTCCTTCAAAAAAACAGCGTACAAATTCTTACAAGGCCGACAACGCACTCGCGAGCCCTCTAGCATCAAGAGTGTCCCTGGGCGGCGGTATCACTTAACATCAGGTGAGCCTTCTGCCCGTTTGCCCCCTATTCTGTACAAAAAACATATACATATATGTCAATAGAATAAACGTCTGCATTAAGTAATTAGGAAATCCAAAGACACGATCTCATTAGAATACTTTAGGCGCGTAACACGCAGTTAATTTTGACACAAAAAGTTGGCCCATTCTGATGTTATAATTCACGGAACCGCCTCGCGCCAGCGACAGGGGTGAATTTCTTATGAGAACGGTACGCGTATTTGTCAAAGAAACTATACATCTTTTCCAGATTTATTATATTATATTAAAACAGTATAGGGTTTTTAATGAAATTTTTAGTAAAATATATTTGAGTCACGATTTTAACAGCATTTAATCGTATTGCTATTGAGACTTTAAATACGCGAATAGAATATAATTAATCGACAGTGTAATATTTAATGAAAGTGTATTTAATAAATTTTAATAATTAATTTAATGAATGTACTTTATTTATAATAAATTTATCCCGGCAATTGTGAAAGCCAATAAAAATGGTTATACTTCTAACACTATTGTTTTTAGGTAGTTTAACACGGAAATGGGACAGAATTGGCATCAAAGCTAAACAATTTATTACTAAGGAACAACGTCAGTAATACAGACGTTAAATGCTCATGAACAATCCTGAATCATGATGAAATTGTTAATATTGTCTTAATCCAACACAGCTGGGTCACGAACTGCCGAGCTAGGAGCATTTCATTACAATTATTGCCAAGTTAATTATGTTGTACGAACTCTGCGGAATGTTCCTTTAAATAAATTCACATACATTGTCATTTAACTTGAACAGTGAAGGGTGACTCAAAAGCCTATAATTCAGGGGCTCAGTTTAGATCTAGGGTTATCTCTTTCATTTCTACGGGGGATGACTCTTAAATCGTTACAGAGTGGATTGTGATAAAGACGATTGGTATGGCCAGTTATATATACTATTTTAAGAAATTATGACTGTATGACATCAAAATCATTATTTATTAATTACTTTTTATTATTTGGCTCTAAACCCAAAAAAATATTACACCTGTAAAATTATGCGATTATTGCCAAATAAGCTCATACTCAAACTCAAAGTATATTTATTCATTTAGGTAAACAAGTATACTTATGAACGTCAAAATCCAAAAAAACCATGGTATCACTTAACATCAGGTGAGCCTCCTGCCCGTTTGCCCCTATTCTATATAAATATAACTATATAAAAAGTTCTGTCTGTCTGTACTAAGTAGGGTGTACTCATAAAGTTCAGTATTAGTATAGTGGCAACATCTTTCAATTATCAATAAACGTTTCACACACAGAAGGCGACCTTCATACTAATGTAGTATGAAGGTCGCCTCTGATAATATTAGAAAGAAACAAAATACTCGTAAAGAATAATAATCAATATAAATAAATGCATAAACACGTCAGTGGCATAAGTGTACAGGACTAAATAAATTGTAGGTTTAATAACATATCAATAATGGTGAATTTTAATTTAAGTTATATTAAAAATTTAACCCGTTCTTAAAGATAAGTACTTATAAAAACCTCTGTTATGAAAAGGGTCGCCCAACTAATACCCTTGTCATGTCATGATGAAATTAGTTCAACTTGTGCAGCTGTGTCGAGCCTGTTTGTCCGAAATTTAATCTGAATAACAACAATATAACTAAATTATTATGTTGAGAATATATTTACACCCACAACATTTGCCTTGTTGTATCTGTTTACTTTGCTGGTGATTGAGAGGCGTATCGTCGGTCAATTTACTTAATATTATGAGATTATTCTAGATTGTTGGAATGGAATCTCGTTATTGGCCTTAAGAATCTTTACAGCTCAATTCGGGCTGTTTCGGCGAGGCATGTGGACGCCATCTTCATCTATTGGGCTATGGTAGGAAGTTCCAGGTCGTGGTGGTTATCGATATTTAACACCTAAGTGTTACCACCTAAGGGCCTGTAGCCGCCTGTATCTAGTGGATATGGAAGGGGGCCAAAGCACGTAGAAGGCTGCGCTAGCGTAGGTCATGCACAGGCTTTGTGCTCGTACAATGTCACCTTATGTCAAAGCTATGTGACTCCTTCCATTCATGAAGAACTGTGCTTATGGAAGTACATGCCGCTATGTACCTAGGACAGAGACTCCCAGATATTTGACGGACTTTTGCCATGGGATGGCTTGCCCGTAAAGGGTTACCTCTTTTTTGAGGCGGAAATTTTGAATAAAAACTGTGACGGTGTGATGGGGATTTATTTGGAAGCCCCATTTCCGAAACCATTCGCCTACGGACATGGTTGCTGTCTGAAGTCTGTCCACGCTACCTTTGTCTTTGTATGTGATACTTTGGGAGCTCTCCGGATGGAAGCCGTCCCTGATAGGTCGAGGGCACAATAATGTTTCCTCTATACGATATCGACGCATCGAGTGATACGGCGTACTCTAATTGTACGACATGGCGTTCACGTTTTATACTTGAGGAAATTTTTATGCCATAATATAATATATAATTAAAAGAAGCACATGAAAAACTGTTACTGTGCCTAATTATATTGAATGTGATTACTTTGGCTAGAAAATTTTCAGAACATTTTTAGTGATAAGAAATGAGCTGTAACATACTCATTAGTGGGTACTTCAGATGAGTTTACTTTAGATAATTATTTGTGCCATTGCAGATCGTTAATTTTAAAATAAAACTTCTATATCTGCCTATATTTTGTTTGCTCATTATTAAGAGCTGAGGGATTGTTATTTTTAAACATAATCACCTTGAATATTATGTTATATTAAATCGACAAGGTACTCGTATACCATTGGACCCTTGTCTTATAGCTGAAAATCTCGTATATTCAGTATAAGGTTAGGAAAAGTTCGTATAAACTATAACGTATCTACAAAATGGTCTTATCTCTATAATATTTCACGCCATACGGGCTTCGTAATTGCCCCGCCCTCAAAACCTAAGTTTCAATGGGGGAACATTTATAACATACATGCTTCTAACTTAAGTACCAATTGCGGTTCATAAAATGTACTCCCATATTAATAGTTATGTAATAAATTTTTCAGGTACCAAATTAATTATGTTGTGATTGATTTATATACATAGTATCGTATTATCACATTAAAGAGTTTAAAATGGTAGTTCATAAGGTAAACCTATATTCAATATGTATAAAATTGACAGACATGAAGGTTGAAATACAGTAAGATTAATAGGTACATCTTATTATTTGATGCGGCTGAAAATGCTAAAGCCTACAAATACAGGGGTCTAGGCTCTGAATATGATTTTGTCCCATTCGGTGTCCGAGACCTTTGGTCCGTCGGGTCCCAGCGCGTTAAGGCTTTTTAAGGAATTATCAAAAAGGTTAGTCGACATCACTGGAGAACGAAGAGGTGGCAGCTACCTCGCACAAAGAATTAGTCTAGCTATTCAAAGGGGGAACGCTGCCAGTATCTTCAAAACCTTGCCTAAAGGGACTCCTGTTAATAATATTTTTTAATTATTAAATTTTAAAGTTATTTATTAGGTATTATGTTATTTGTTTTGAATAAAAATATTATAATATATTTCATTTCTTTTGTATCTATGTTTCCATCGCTTGTATAACTACATTGTAAAATAAAGAAAAAATAACTTTTAGTTTTAACTTTTACTTACCTAATTTAGTATTATAAATCTGAGAAATTCAAGTGACTTCGTAAGATCCGAGTGGATTTCTTTGAAACTATTTGTACTGTGACGTAGAGAAATGGTTCAACATAGCGTTCACGGAGCACCCGATAAATGGGATTTTTTATCATTCCATTGTTATTGCTCTTTGAGAAATTCTTTAGGTTCATACGATATAATGCAAGCCTACTTAATAAAAATTTATAAAACAAGGCAATCTAAGTTAGGTAAACCTATATTAAAAAAGCATAAGGGTTTTCACCGAAACACGCATAGTTTTCATTTTATTTGTGCTTCTAACTTCAATCAAAGAGACATTTTATTCAGTTCTACTGAATAAAATTCTACTTGATAGAGTTTCATAAATATTTGCTTTACATTTTTAAGACATCCTTATAATTATAAGACAATTTTGTTATTAAATTACTTATTTGTATTGACCGTATAACTAAATAAATTTAAAAGTACTTTTGAGTTATTCACTGCATAGAGAAACATTTTCTTTGTTATATTACTGCGGTACGCCGACGTAAATCTTAAAATCGTTTAGTAAGTTTTATTCATTCTACTTACCAAGCGCGAGTCTAAGCTTTTTTGTAAGTAATTTCATCTGATATTTGGAAAACTATCTATCTGATATTTTTTCGCCTTGATTAATCAGATCCGTCCACGGGCAGATGATCTCTGAATCAAAAAGAAATCGTAATAAATTTAATTTCGTATTCTTTATATCAACTTAACTAACTCATATACTTGAATGTGTTACCGATAAAGAGAAATTTATCCTTGAGGGTAGACCACAAAAAGATGTGAGTAATATTTATAACGAAATATGTATAAGGGAACGTGCGTGACTAGAAAACTAAATGTTAGTTACCGCTGATTATTTGGTGGTCACCCGAAAATAATATATCACATCCAACCCCTACTTACAACGTTTACTAATACTATGTTATTAAATAATACATTATATGGGTCCTCTCATTACGGAAGTTTTATTTAATCGTTCAGCCCAATAGTCCAAATAAGCAAACAAAAATGTTAAAATTCAGTTAATCCTATACAATAATAACTTCTTAAATGGATAAACATAATATTTTAACATTATTCTAGAGTTTGAAAAATAATTTAGAAAGTCATAATAAATTCGTTATAGCAATTATTTCATCAATACAACATTTATCAACATTCATAGTTTATTATGTGTGAATAAATTATAACTTTTAAAATGTCATCTAGGTTTTGATATTAAAAGAAATAAATAAATTCCATAATCATGTCAAATATAAAACTAATATATCTTTTATTAGAACAATTTATGTTAATTTTAATTAATTATATAAGGTATAAAACATTAAAAGTAGCGCATGTGACACCTGATTTATGAGTCTTTAATTTATTTACAAACCCATACAGATCCATACCAGGTGGCACCTATTAAAAGGCTGAAAAATCGAAAGTCTTAATGAAATTAACTCTAGCGTGTAGGCTACAAGCTTACACATCAAACAGTTTATTCTGTTGAGCGTATTAAAGGATCTAACGAGTGCCGTACATCGTTCGATCACAGGAGCATCGGCGGTCGTTGACAGGTAAACAATGGTAAGCTAACATTTAGCTGAACGGTCAGAATAGCCTCGTCAGCGACACTGTAAAACTGAACACGGCTTTGAGTTACGCCCATTGATTGAAGTGCTGACCGAGCACTATTGCTGCCAATTTTAACAATAACAATTACCAAACAACTAGGATTTTGTATCGTGGATTTTTATCTGGTATTTTATATTTTACATGGTTTACTCAGCTGTTGTGATTATTTGTTTTAAACCGAAAAAATTAGTACTGAGTTTTAGTGGTAACCGAGTTAATTATAAGATGTGGAGTTTGGATTGGTTTAGGTACACAGACTTAATATTTCAATGTTTTGCGGACTCAAAGGCTTAATCAACCAATATAATTCGATTTTATAAAACAGATGTGATTTCACAGTCCTATCTGTTTTAATAATAAACGCTAGAATATTAAACGCTTGTTTGATGAATAATAAAAATCTTTGAATATATTTGTAGTTAAAAAGTGTAAAATCTTATCGGTAATATAAGAGTTTATAAAATTGCGACTGTTTAATCTTCAGTGCTTTATACTTATTTTGATACGATAAAAGTACTTGTTTATTATCAAAATAATGCTGTGTAATTTAGCAATCCATGAAATAGAACACATAATTAGTTAACTGAGGCACACGGTGTGCACTATTGGGAACGTTACACGGTACAGCAATATTAGTGCAGATGCTTTGATATTCAACCTGTTATGTGATACAAATCATAACCACACAATGTTACAACTACATTAAATTTTCATAGGGAAATTAATAAGTAATAATAGTTCATTAATCACAGTGGCTTTACAATCGTACTCGGTTCTGGCTAAGTTTGTGACAAGATGAGGCTTGTCATTCTTAGGTAATTATATTTTGAATAAATGTTTTGATAAGTGTTATGTGTAGCCCCAGTAATACTTAGTCGAAATATGCTAACTCGATGTAATAAAGATCGTGGGACAATTAAGTTCAAGTTACTTACAATTTTGAAGTAATCTAGACCTGTAAAACAGATTATATGCAGCATCAAGTTGACATTTGAGTTATGATTTAATATTTCTATTTTTTAATACGCATTTTTTTTAAATAGGTCGCAATAAGAATGTGAAAAGCCATATCACAAATTTTATATACAATGCAAACTTAGTAAATTCCTGTAACCTGAATCTAATCCAATAAACACGTGATGTATATTTCTACGTGGATTTGCACCAACTAATTCTTGTAAAGTGCTCACGTTTACGCCGTTCTTCTATTAAGTTAATATTTTATTTGTGTAAATTGTTTTCGATCACCCTCACAAATAAAAATAAACAGACAATATAGTATAACATCTATAGCACTTATACTTTTAATTACAATAAATTTAGTGGATGTTCGAAGACCTATCTGAATTTTGTATATAATCTAAATAGAGGTTTGAGTTGGAGTAAAGAAAGAATAGTAGGTAATAAAAGCGAGTGAAATATTATTCTTAAGTCTATTGTAAACTAAACTGCGTAATAAATTGTTTTGTTAGTTTAGTGTCTCTTTTTTAAATCCGGTTTACTAAGCCTTCATAGTATAACAACCCAGATTTTATTTATACAAATGTTGAAAATGAAGTTTTATAATTTTAATACGTACACGGATGATAAGTTATAAACTAAATACCGAAGACTTTGGATGACTAAATGACAGATTTTTAACAGCTTCTAGAAGAAGAAATAAAAATTACAAAATTGACGCTGTCAATAAAATTATGAGAGCACTTTGAATAATGTCAATAATGGTTTCCGAGTGTGACAATAGAGTTCCGTCCAACGCGTTGCATTGTCAGACTTCAATGGCTGCCCTCTCGGTGGAAAATCGCTGTTACAATGATTTGCTTTTTATACTTAACGAATGATTCCGTTTTAATAAAACTAGAATTGAATAAGTAAGAAAAATTTAATTTTCTAACTAAATTGGCATGACATATTTAATAATACCCCAGCCGTCAGCCTGTTTTGTTTTTGTGTCGACCATTTGTCATCTGATATCATCTATCAATAACCAGATAATCGCTTATAATAGTCGGTTTTTTTTAAACTGTACGACTACTCTTATTGAAGTTATTCTAACTAACATCACATCTAGTAAAATAATAGATAAATTGTATGAAATATAAATTTGGTTATATTTTAGCTTAAATTCAGTTATAGTTTGCTAGGTATCAGGCAGAAACGTTCAGAATGTGGACTGCAGGCATTTAATGTATTCCGCGTCCGATTTAGTTGAATAAGGCTCAAGCAAGATACCGACATCCATTCTTAGCGTCTTGAAAGCACTAACTAGACAATGCTTCAAATATCTGCATTCTAGATCAAACTTTTAATGAAATATACGTTCGTAATTTGTTGAAAAATATATTAAGAATTTACTTAGTTTGTTGTGTTTTGATAATATATTAGTAAACGTTTAACAATATGAAGCTGAGAGTAATTTTTATATATAAATGTTTTTAAAGTATGAGTAATTAATATTGTTATATACGAAATAGCTACTATCCACAATTTATTTTCTTCCAAATAATTTAGCTTTAACAAACCTTAGGTTTTTTAGCAACAGGAACGATTATAATATCTTTTCTTGACCGAGCGTTTCTGAGAGTATTTTCAACAATTCCTAGTACTTTATAAATAATCATTTAAAACTTTCTTAACAGAATAATTTAAATGCACAGTTATCCTTCGGTGCGCCCATTTATGATCTATTGTATTTTTTACTCCTTTTTATGCCCATTTTGAATATAATAAAAGTCAGATTAAATTTTGATTTGCCGCCAAATAATAGAAAAAGAAGAAAAAAGAAATGTTATCCTCCAATTTCAAAAAAGAACGAAATATGGATCCTTTTTTAAAATGCTTCTAATTTTCCAAGCAGCCAGTAACGGAAAATAAACTCATTCATACGCAAGAGTAATTTTCAATTAAAAGTAAGATATATTATTCTTATTTTATGCGTTTATGAGTTTTTTATTAGAGCGCCATCATGATTATTAATTATTGAATGTATATATTTTTCATAAGAAGTGTTTTTTTACTTATATAACTACCACTGTATAACAGAATATCTACAATTAGTTATATTATTTATTATAAATAATTATAGTGGATATAATGAGTATGATACTTTAAAGGGGAACATTGAAGTAATGAAAAAAATTAAGTGAGACTTTATATTAGTTCAATGTTCAGATAAAAAGAATGAACGATTTATCCTTACCTGTTAAATTGAAAAAGTTTACTTGGACTATCGTAAGGGCAGATTTACGTGCAGCGGGTGCTGAGTAATATCAAAAAAGTTTATCGAAAACCTTATTTCTACAGTCAAAGAAAATTTCAATAATTTGAAACGAATTGAAAAGTAACAGTTTGGTCGGAAATTAATAATGCGATGGAATATTTTACTTTAAGGTTCAAATTGAATACAAAATATGTTTCATTCATTTTTTTAATAAATAAAATATACTAGCTTTTTCTTTAACTTTCAATAATAAATGTTTCTTATATGTTTGTTATTTGTTAGTAAGGTTATATATTAAGATACTAAGAACGTAAATGATGAAATTAAAAAAAATTCTATGAAATTTATATTCATATGTTTTAATCAATAGCCGAAACTCATTACATATATTTATAGGTTATATTTATAGTTAATAATTTATGATGTTATTGTGCCTTTTCGATATTTAATAACACCCGACATAATCCTTAGTAATAAAGGGACCCTTTTCAAAACACAGTCACACCGCATCCTCTCTTTAGTCTTCCAAGATATAGTTAATCTACGGACAGTCGCGTCTTAAGAGCTTTATTAATTCACGAAGTTAATTATTAATTAGTGGATGGACCGCGCTTTATTTTAAGCCTGGGTTTAAAATGAAAAATCTTTTCGTTTGTCATCTTCTTTCAAAAAGAAGACGCAAGCTGTTCATACAGCTAAGATGTTCCAAATAATGAGACGAAAACAATTTGAAGCGATAGTAGTTATATCAATGAATACCCATAAGACAAAAGCGTCAAAATGCACTTGGTACGATGCAGCCATCAAATTCAGTGAGTGCTACACAAATGTTTGCGTACGTCAGCTAGTCTACGAGCTACGAGCTACGAGCAACGAGGGGCGTTCGTAGCGGCTCTACGTGGCGTGTCCGAACCATTGAATTGGAAACATTTTACTCGATTAGAGAGAAGGCATACGCTTTAGTGGTGACAGAATTCTCTCCTTCGGCTACTGGATATCTGATTTATGTACTTCATGTGTAAACTGGAACATTAGGCATTCAGGCATATCTACAGTTGGGGCCGTAGGTACACATGAATGTCGTGTAATAAGCTGTTGTTGTTATATAGTTTGCAGTGTTTTTTAATATAAGAGATTTTTACGTTATGAAGAAGCTTAAAGCAGAATGTAGTATCCGCTTTAGTACAATTATAAAACTTGAACAGCACGGCAACAAAGTAGTTTTATAGCTAAACAACACACGATATAAATCGTTTAAAACTTTAGCCAGAATCACAATGCAGGAAGTCAGGGATAAAAACTACAAATGTTCTTTTTACAAACTTGGACGGCAAGGAAATTACAACGGCTTGTGTTTTTTGAAATGAGCCGGAAAACTTTTGTGAGATCTCCCGTAAATTAACAAGAAATATTACACCTCTTATCTTGCATTTCGTCCAAATAAAGACTTTAATCGAACTCATGTCAACGTCGCTGTGAGGCCACAAATTAAAACGAACTGCTACAGATAGCTGTCGAGCATTTGTGACGTCTCACTTAGGTTTATTATTTACGGAATCGTGATAACGATTGACAGAACGAGTATCAGTCTCTGATATTGCCATCCTTTTATTGATTTTGAAAGATTTATTCATACCACTACGTATATACAAAATTAACTATTATTATTTATTACCAACTGGGATTTTCCATCTCATTTGTGTACAAAAGCATACATTATATATGTGAACTGTTAGTAAGCGTTTTTGTTTAGGACAAAACTTAAACTTTATACTCAGCACCCAAACAATATATGTTTTTTTTATTGGCATTTGAAAATGTTGTAGTAGTATGTTGTACATGACGATCCAACAGATTCTGTAGAGACAAATTTACAAACATATTTTATAGTCACGGCGTATAAACATCGCGCAATGCGTATAGAAATATTACAATAAAAACCGCAATTGAAACCAGATGCCGCGGTATATAATAAAAAATGAAAGCTCTAGCAGCCCGTAATCTATCACGCTCACAGTCATAAGCTGACTTTAATGTTGGGTCACTTCAAGCCTCTTTGTTGACGTTAATGACTAAAGCCTTAAACATTATACAAAAAGTTTTGGAATCAAATAGCTGTGACAATAAAATAACGTAAATACACACGTGCTTTAGTATGCAAGTACAGATAATTTAATTTTAGAAATACACATTTATTATGCTATGAAAAAAATATTTTTACGTCCACGTAAAATTGTACTAAACAAATATTTTTATCGTGGTCGATTTATAATAATAATGTACATTGTACATATTAAATCTCCTGCTATGTAATTTTTTAAATACTATGAAAGTATCGTATTGCCTACGTACCTTTATCATTATTTTTTATTCTTACCTTTCTATATCTACGAAGGTAACGTTAGAAATAGAAATAAAAGTCATCTAAAAGGGGAAACATTAGGAGCCAACGTATTTCATAACCAGAACCCTTGAATGCGGTCAACGTTCGCGGAAAAGCAGCAGAGTATTTTATGCTTTGTTTTAAGCAGTTGTCTTAGAGTCAAGTGCCTAAAGGGAGAAAGATGTCATTCTTGCCCTCCTGCCTAAAGTCTTAAAGATTTATCCGACTATTAAAGTAAGCATCATTATCAAATATATTCATCATTATCCTATTTGAACTCTAATTATTATTAAAGTTAATGATTATCTGTTATTATTATCTAGTTATCTAGTTCCAGTAAAACGTTTTCATTTAATGATGTATTTTTATTATTATTTCATTTAGTGTTGCATTTAAGATTGCAGAAGCTTCTCGCTTCACAATGCAGGAAGCTTCTTATAACTAGTGTAATAAATAAATATATAAATTATAAAAACTAGCATTACTTAAGTGTCGTTTGTAAGTGCGGGAGCTTGGAATATTTACTGCACCACGCTACCGGTAAGTTCACGCTTTTCCTAGAAACGCAAATGAGAATCGCTCTCCTGAGGATTCGAGCAAATGAGATTCCTTAAATGAATCTTTATTAAGTGTTACCAACCAAGATATCGTTTAATTTCAAGCTCATAACATTTCAATAAACGCTAGTCGTTAGCAGAAATTAATTAGAAAAATTTCGCTGCAATAAGCAATGTTGAGATTTTTAATTAATATGCAAGAATGTGACCGGAATCCAAAGTAATGCCGAGATTGGACAGAAATAAATAAAGGAAATATACAGTGAAAGCTTTAAAGATAGTGAAAAATGTATTTTCTTTCACAAAGCGCATAACATAGAGAACATGAAATATGGTATGGATTCCGTTTGGCTCAGCCTGCGCTGGGATCTACCTATCGGTTTTCGCGACTCGAAAAGCATCGAACTTATGCACAGCGTTTGTTTTATGTTCGGATTGCGACAGTATTTCATTTTTGTATATACTGCTTATATAAGTCACGTGAAGGTTCTTCAATATTTTATGTTCCAATCTTAATGTTTATTTTTTTATTGCTTAAATTATGTTCCGACAAACAAGTATCCAAACACATGAGTTATACATTATCAATCGTGGTTCGCCAAATGTGTCATCAACACTAAATGAACGTTAGACGATTACGGTAACGAGAAACATGCCTCAGACAGGAGCTTTCCAGAAATTACATTTACCGTTGACAAGCCTCAAATTAATTAAAGTCAAACAACGTTACCATTCTCCAAAATTATCTCCTCCGCTAATTAAATTAATATTTTCATTCGTGTATTTATGTTAACTGTAAATTTCATGTTTGGTATTTTAGTTCCTGACTTCTGCATTAACAAGATAATATTTTTTGTATAATGTGGATTGTAACGTTACAATATTTTAATAGTTTTGGTCCTTTCGCTTCCTGTCCGGACGCTGGTATTCAATTTACCTAATTTTTTTAATGTTACAGGAGGCAGACGAGCAGGATGCTTACCTGATGTTAAGTGACACCACCGCCCATGGACATTCGCACTGCCAGAAGGCTCGCAAGCGCGCTGCCGGCCTTTTAAGAATCGGTACGCTCTTTTTTTGAAGGACCCTAAGTTGAATTGGTTTGGAAATACTTCAGTGGGCAGCTGGTTCCACATCGTGGTGGTGCGTGGCAGAAATTGCCTTAAGAATCGCTTAGTTAGTTATAATTTATGTTATAATGAAATAATAAGTAGAATTTATTAATACATTCAAGGATCCATCATCATGCCCCAAATAACACTTGACCTCAAAATGTAGACGTATTAATGTATTAGAAATTAACGTTTCTTAGAAACCAGTATTATTGATCCTTTCGAATATTTTTATCACAACTGTATCATGGAATCCGTTAAAAGCCTTTCAGTGTTTGTAAGTATCGCCTCAGGAAAAGTGTATTTCTAGATAAAGTTCATTTCTTAGTATAATTTATACTTTCAGATTTGTTTTCAAACAACGTTAAGCAATTTTCACCCAAAGATAGTGTTGTTGTCTTACCAATTACATATTTCATTTTATTGCGGCCTCTCACAAGTTTATAGAACGCCGTAGTAGGAAGTTCTCTTACAAAAACTAATGATTATTTCTAATACAAAAACTTAAACAAAACTTCGCACGGTTATAATCTTTCATGTACACTCACGGACACCCACAACCACTCACGCATTCTTACGTTCCCATTGTCTTTTGTCTAATAATATTTAACATTAATACTATTTTTCTTATATTTATTTTTATATGTCAATTTAATGACTTTTCTTTTAAACATACACTTTGTACCACAGAAGAGGTGTTATCTTTTACGTTACAATACAGGGGCTTCCTAGTGTGGGATCTATCACACCGTTAGATTAATTTAGTAACAACCATATTTTTATATGGATTAAGTTAAAATATATTTTTTTTTCAAAACAGAGACATCGTTGTTATGTCCACATTGCTAGAATTCATTTTATTTATTTGAAAGTAAGTATATTGTAGTTAAATGAGTTCAGATGGAAAAGTTTTGGTATCCGACAAGCCGACCTAAGTGCACTTTGTCACTTAAATTGAAAAATATTGCGCTGACTGTAGAAAAAGCAATACTCAGGAAGCTAGAAATGTTTCAACGTTTTTATTGACTCTGTTTTAATTTAAAAAATACTTACCTAGCAATAATACAAAAAATATAACGGAACAAAGTCTTCATAATTAGGTAATAAAATGTTAAGGGTAATCCACCCAATTTCAATTTTAGATTTAATAAAAAATATTTTTTTATGATTACAGCATTAAAAAAATACATACAACCCTAATTTTCCAACCCTCTACGATCTACCTTAATTTTTATTTGTTAATTAAAAACTTATGACCTCAGAGTTCTAGGTTTATATAGAGAAAAAATCTCAGGAAAATCGAACAATCTCTGCACAGCAAAATGTTTCATTTTGGTATGTACTATAAATGTAGGCTGATTAAATCACATCAAGGAGAAACGAAGATCGCGGGGGCAGCTAGTAGATTATAAATTGATGACAAAAATGACAGGCTTGATAGTTGCAGACCGCAAATAACAGTTTTCACATTAATTATTTTACATTAAAATCTAGTATTACGATAAATTTAGTAACGTTATATAAATCGTTGAGCGAAATAATTTATTATTACCAAAAATATGTTTTAATACGATAATCCTTTATTTTATCCCAAAAAACAATATTTCCAGTTGTGCAGTCCAATCCTGTGCAATAAATTCCACTGATATGTCACCTATCGGACGGGTGACGAAAAATGGGAATTATCTGGATTCATGGCGTGATCTTTCATTGAGATCGTATTTTACCGTTTTTACATTTGTAGCGAAACGAAACTATGCGTCAACATACGGATAAAATATTTACATAGCAATATACACCTTTTATACATACACAATTTCTTTCCGTCAAAAATGTGTTTTCAAAAGTAACAACTTTTGTGAATTATATTCAAGGAAATGTTTAACTACTATTAAAACGAGTTTCTTTAGAACATAACTTAATCGCTATTTATAGCTTTTTATTTGTCAGTATGGGAGATGACGTTGAGCTGTCATACTGTAAGCATCGTAATTGTGTAGCTCCGTATTATTGAGTGCTAAAAAATAATTTCGTACACTGTTCTTGAGACTGCGACGTCACAAAACACAAATTGAAGTGTCGTCCGTGTAGTGGAACTACCGATTTCACACAATATCACGTAAGTTCTTGAATTTCAACAAAAGTATCTCCAAAAAGTGATAATTAGAGGTTAGAAATCCACCAATCATATTGAGCATAGACAAAAGATCAATGACATTGACACTTGTCACAGTAACAGCTAACTAGTGTTGCCAGAGCAAGTAAATAAAAACTACCACTAATTACGTTCCATAACACGCAGATTTAGTTTACAAGAATGGAGGATCAGTTTCAACTATTGTTTGATAAAATGAAGAATGAAATCTTGAACCAAACAATAGAATTGAAAGATTCGATAACAAATAATATAATGGAGAGATTAGACGAAAAACTTCAACCTATTATAACAGAAAATAGAAACTTAAAAATAAAAGTAGAAAATCTCGAAAAGGAAGTAGAAAGTTTAAAAAGAGGAAAGAAGCAAAACAATTTGATAATGTTTGGAGTAAATGAAGGCGAAAGGTCTACACAAGAATTAATACAAAATACAATACATATTTTCAAAACTGACCTTGACATACAATTACAAGAACATGAGATAAACAAAATATATCGTCTAGGAAAGGGAAAGTCTTCTGGAAAACCAAGACCAATTCTGATTTCCTTTACGAGCGAATGGAAGAAGAATGAAGTTATGGGAAAGAAGAAAAACTTCAAAAATGTATATGTTACAGAAGACTACACAAAGGAAGTAATAGAGAAAAGGAAAACGTTGCAGGCGCAGCTAAAAGAGGAGAGAGAAAAGGGAAATATCGCGTACCTGAAATTTGACAAACTAGTAGTAAAAGGAAAAAATACTAACATAAATAAGGAAAAGCGCAAAAGAGAAACATCATCATCCCCACAAAACAATGCTCAACCAAGGAAACAACAAACTCTAATGCCGCCGATTAACAATAGACCAAATGCTTTCGACGTAATGAGGATTAGAGCTAATTCTCTTTCGTCTCTTCCCGCTAAGACAACAACTAACAAAGAATAACAATTAACTGTCGGTAAACGGAAAAATAAACAGCTCAACATGAACCAACATAAAATAACAAAACAAAATACTTCCCCAAGCCGACTGGTCATCGTGGGGAAAAAGGACCACGACCCTCTAAAGGAAAAAAATAACACTAACATGAAAAACAAAGTAAATGACATCCACATAGCAACTATTAACTGTCGATCTCTTAGAACACCTGGGCCCAATATGGACGCGCATAGCGAAAAATAGAACAGAGTGGAAATCTTTAGAGGAGGCCTATGTCGAAAGACAAGCTGAAATGTAGAAACGACCGTTTACCGATACCTGATTTATGAAAAGAAAAGAAACTGTTAAAAGTTATAAACGTATTTGTAAGAAAAATTACTGTAAAAATAAGTTCAGCAATAAAGGCTATTTTATTTATTTTATTTATTTATTTATTTTATTTGTCAGTATACAACAAAAACATTAAATATGAAAAGAAAAATATCAAACGCCGCTCACACATCGCGCTGTATGATGTAACAAAGAAAATAAATTGCTATCATTTAGCAATAAAAATATTATTAGATCAAAAGCAAGTCAATTCAATGTTATATGCTGTGCTGGTCCCGGTTTATACTCTAAGCCCTTTCTTTTAATTCCCTTTAAAAGCTGCAATTAATAATATCATTCATTCGTAAAATATACACTCGGTTATTATGTTCAATAGAGCTAAACGCACAGATTTAGCCATTTGGTTCAGCCATAGTTTAGAGATGTGACCGCAACTGCAACATTTCACCTCGCCCTAATAGGATACTGGCGCGAAGTTTCGCCTTATAAAGTTTTATGTTATTCACATTGCAACTACAGTTTGTATTCCTTTTTGTAAATTCTTCGTAAAACTATTTTGAAATTCTGCATGCTTTAGCCGTTAGTGCTACATGGCTTGTTTTAGTAATTGCAACGGCGCTTCTTTTTACTATGTGAATATATTGAATATGTAAACGTGTTTTCATTAACTTCATGAAAGATGAACTTAAGGAACTTCTAGTATATAATTATATCTTATAAATGTATAAGTATTGCAAGCTCGTAATATCTTAGAATTTGGTGGATCCAAAGGTCTGTCCCATACCGGCATAGTTTAATTAACGATTTTATAATGTAAGAATATTGTCTTTGTTTTTTTATTCCGTAAATAATAAAACACATCAAAGCGGCGGTTTTGCACTTAGATTATAAGGGGCAAGGATGTTGAGAGTTTTCTGCAAAAGCCCTGGGCTATTGTCCCTCGTACGTTGCGATGCTTAACCCTAGGCTCAGTACAAAGGCTCTACACAAAATAGGCTTTCTTCACTACAAGCGCCTTGTTTGTACTGCATCTTAAAATAAAAAATTCATATCTGCCGGCAGCGTGCGGTTTATTAAAAAATCAACTGAGTTCACCGGTCCTTGTTGTGAATGTATAATTAAGTTACTTATTTGTACTAGCAGAAATTCACCCTGTAATTTTCATATGTTTCTGGTGTTTTAGTTTATGTAACAATACACAAAGTTTATGTGGTTGCTACTAATTTTAATTTACGATTCAGCTCATTATTTGAATATGATTTGTTTTTGTTTATTATACTGTGGCTTTTTTTAAGCCCTGAAGTCGCTTGAAGACGACAAGATAACTGAACTAATATGACTTAGGGTCTTGTTTATAGTAATATAATTACAAGAAGGTTTTTAAACTATTGCATATTAAATGAGTAATTTTATCTTATTCGACTCTGTCACTTTCGCCAATTAAATAATTTATATTATTACTAGCTGACCTAGCAAACGTCGTTTTGCCATGTAAGTATCTCATAAACAAAAATTTAATTAGATAATAGAGTTGTGTGTACTTTTTAATGCTGTATCATAAAAAAATATCTAAATATTAAAAAAACTATAGGGGTGGACTACCCTTAACATTTAGGGGGATGAAAAATAGATGTTGTCCAATTCTCAGACATACCCAATATGCACACAACATTTCATAAGAATCGGTCAACCCGTTTCGGAGGAGTTTAACTACAAGCACCGCGACACGAGAATTTTATATATTAAATTTACTATATATTTTATTAAAATTATTATAGCAGAATGTTAATAGAATACATTTATGTGTAAAATATTCGTCTTTCATCGTTAGTGTTTTGCATACACTCTACGGTTCAGATGCTTTTATAAAAGCCATTACTTTATGAATATTTGATTGTACTTATAACAGCGGTCTAAATTAAATTGTATGTATTAGGAAACTTTAATGTTATTGAATTTACTGTCTCAATTATTATAAATTGACTTAAGTATTTGGTTAGATTTGTTGTATCACCTTGTTTTTTAGTAGTGTGCTTACTCTTTAGTTAATTAATAACGATAATAATCGTAAATAATAAATTTTCATGAACAAGTTAACGTTCTGATACACCTGACTTGGTTTTATGTATATCCCTTATACAATTTGTTAGCTGTCAATAAATTGGATGCTATTATTATAATAACAAAACGTATCCATAAACTGACATGTTTCAGAATAATCTGGCGTAATTAGTTCGGCCGTTAAATCGACAATTACGTGTAATAATGTTGTGTACAGCTTATTCATTCGGAAAGTACAAAATTGCTCCAATAAACGCTCATTTATTTTAAATTGTATGTTTTTATTATTTCGCAATTCGCCGGTTACGTTATATTAATTTTAATTTTGTAGATTTTAAAGTTATGTTTAATAAACTTTTATTATAACGCACAAAGCCCACTCTGCTCGTGTTGTAAAATATAATATGTAGACTCATTTTAAAGGACGGGTACATGGCAAGTTAAGACACAATTGTACCGGTTCAATGATCATATTTGTTTGTACAATGGCTGAGTTCACAAGTTGTTTATATTGTTAGTTATTAGATTTAGACATATAAATATAATATTTTAATGTTTTTTATGTTGGATAATTGGTGTGGGTATTATTTTGGCGTTCTATCGAATTAGTATTAACTGTTAAGGTAAAATAATGTAGTTGAATATAAAAAAAACATTTATGAATTGAATAAAATGTTTATAAATTAGACTATAATATTTTAAATTATTATAAAGTATTACCCATAAATCATTTACTAATTGAGAATGTGTCTACGTTTATTCTTAAATAGACAGCTAAGATCAAAAAGTAAATTCCTACAATACGAATCACAGTCGCCCAATCCGATCAAAAGCAATTTTCTCAAAGAAGGATTTTCTATCTCTCGAGTAAATATGCACTCATGAGCTTGCCAACTACTATGAAAAGGTAGAGAAGATAATTGAATTAGATTTAAAGAAAATGGAATTGTGCTATTCTATTTTCAAATATTATTTACAACTTGTGTATTACGTTTTTCCTTGTTGAATAACTTACGTGACATTGGTCTAAATATATTGTTTAAAGTGGGGCCCACGGCCCACAGGGGGGCAATTTGATTCTTGAATGGGGCTATTCGAAAATTTATTAAAATTATTTGGAATTTAAATTTTTTATCATGTTTTCGAAATTTACTTTTTCTATTAAATTCTTCCTAAAACCTATCATTTAGCGTTAAAAATATGTATATGATATGGAGAGGGGGGCATAAGAATTTTAGAAAGGCTAAAGGTTGGACACGGCAAAAAAGGTTGTTGTCTGAAAATGGTTAGTCTCTAAATTGCTTAAACCTGTGATATACAAAATACCTATAAACGTGTAAAAGAAAACCACACATCACAAATGACATATACAAGTATAAAAGTTTTGTAACTAGAAATATAATCTCTCTACAAATATTTTACTGAAATGTTAGGTACTGTTAAATATTTGGTCGAGTCTGGACTCATGATTGATATCGTGTTGCTATCGAATTCAATACACATGTTTCGAAACAACTACTTTCAAAATAACAGCATATATTATTTGGATTTAAATAATTTACGTTGTTGTACGTTGGCTTTAACCAAAAAGTGTATATAGCAATAACTTTAAGGTAATAAAAAACTCGTATGTTGGGAGGCGTATTTTTTGTAGGTCCAAACAGCTAACGACATGAAAAGTTTAGATGGATTTTTCATTGCTCCAGTAAAAATACAACGGCTTTTGGCAAAATATTGCCAGTTTTGGATATCTTTTATAGGTCAGAAAAATAGAGATGAGAGAAATATAGATCCGCACAACGTTTAATAAAAGTACGCGTTATACGCTACATTCAGTAGGTATTTCTCGCAAACATTAAAACAATTTTACCAATAAATAAAATATAATCTTCATATTTGACAAAATTAAAAAAAAAAACATGTGGCCTAAATCGTGCATGTAACCAAACAAAACATAACGAAATGAAATCAATTTATTTCCCTTGGTACCTACATGTTACGGGCTAATCTAGTTTGTTGGATCGAGCAAGGGTTGAATTACCAATGAGTTACGCAGTCCATGACTAGAGGTCTATATAGAAAAAAATTGCCCAATGAGTATCGCATTTCAATGAAAGTTTTTGAATTAGATTGCTATGCGACGGTAAAAGGTTCGCTTCGAAGGCACAATTTGCGTACTTTTTTAACTTAAAAGGACTTTATAATAAATATAATATGTTGTTGGGCTGTCTGAGACACTTCATTGGGGTGGCTGTTTTGTATCAAACAATATTTTTAGAGAATTTTATATCTCAGTAGATATGTTAAGTGGAAACATGTGTTTCATTTACATAGTGAGTTCCCATTTTCCAATTGTCATTTTCCCAAAAATGCTTACACTGTTCTCTATATTTATTCATCATTCAATTCATATAATAACTGTCCACAAACTAAAATTGTAATTATCACAAGAAATAATAAGACTCAAACCAAATTAAGGTATTATATTTAAATTACAAAGGCACAGAGACAAACGTGATATAATTTGCCTAATTAGAACTTCCAACTACGAGGATAAGTACTATTATGAAGTAGTATTTAGGGGTTCAGTTCTGGCTTTCAGTTCTGAACATACTATTCTAAAAACTTTTTTAATTACCGCGTGTGTAATATATGAATATAAGTCAGTGGTGCTACAAACATTTCAGGTCTGAGCCTCAGATTGCTGTTTGTTTCATGATCATTTGTCAATAGGCAAGTAGGCAATGAGCCTCCTTCCTGTGCCACACACGCCAAAAATGTTAAATGCGCACATAGAAAGAAAGTCTATTGACGCACAGCCGGGGATAGAACTTAGGACTTTAGAGATGATGGTCGCACGCTAAAGCCACTAGGCCAACACTGCTTTGTGTGGGTTATTTAGAATCGGGCATTATTTAAACATATTAAACTAAAATACACGATAACTAAACTACGCTTACCTCACTCTCCAATAGATTTCATAAATGACCATAAATATTTCTTTTATAATGTCAAGAGTGTTTTTTTTTAATTATAACATACATGTTGGCTTGGAATTATCATTCATCCTGATACAAGTACTAATTCGTTATGAATTTTGAGATATTTAACGGGAATTGAATATGGATTTTGCTGCGTTTTATTGCTCAAAAGCATCTCTCGTCTTAATGTAGAGACGCAATACGACCTGTAGTTCAGTTTGATACGTCACAACTAACCCGACAGAATCTTTTCAACTTCGTTTAACCCAGATTCTCATTAAAATAAATGACTACGACACGCAACGACATAAATCTCATATTCCTTAAGACAAAGATCTCTTACGTGTAACCTTTACCCATATAAAATAACCTCGTCACAAACGAGTTGGATGCTCCGACTGCAGGCTTTGGGGCTGAAAAACTTATGAATAAAAAATGAATTCCTTGGTTTTAAAATTAGCATTACAAAGAGAGGTAATTCTCGTACCTTTGCGCTTGAAAAAGAAATGTATAACGCGGTCTTTGTCGTTTATTGTACTTTGGTAAAAATCTGCGCTTTTCGCTGACGAGAGGGTTTTGATTATGCAGGACTTATAGTACTTTCTTTTAATACTTTATACGTTTTAAACACTTCAGATTTCTAACTTTTATTCAACTCCTATAAGCTATTTCTAATCTAAAAATAATTATTATATTTTCTTAAATCCTAAAAACGTCTTATCTGTGAAATATAAATTACGTGTTTCTTCTACTATGCTATACCTTTACCTCTATATAAAAACATTATATATTTATTTTTAGTACTTTACTTGGTACTTACTGACGGACCCATTAAACCGATAACTAGTATTATCCTTGGCTAAGCAAATCCAAATCTTGCAAACGCGTGTCCCCTTCACATAATGATGAAAATGTTATCGCGTCTCTCTGAATTGAGTTCTTTAGATGGAAATAACTTTCAAACTACCGTTATGTGAACGTTTATTTCTCAATGCAAAGGAAAACGAGAGGTTTATACAAAAGCCTGCCTATTTAGGCATAATTTGGAAGGCTTTTTGCTGAATACAATTCTTTCTACTCATGTATGTATAAAATATGTTTATATATTTAATGTGTATATGGCTGGAGCCTTCGTACTTATGCTTCTTAATAATATAGTCATAATAATATATTATTAGAGGATCGAATGTCATTTTGACTGGAAGTTATATGGCCTCATCAATTTTTTTTCGATTTGGGGCCCTGGACGCAACTACGTGTGATATTCCACTGAGTTGTTAGTCCCTTCTCATCGCCAAGATCAGAAGTGGGATTTGCTTGAAAACACAATATGACTTTGATCATTTACAATTCTCTCCTTTTTTGATGCGCTTTTTTAACGACCACATCTTCGGTTTCCTTTTTTTGTTCGAGTAAAGGCTTTAATGTTTGTGAAAGTTTGATGTCAAAATATAACATCGCTTTTCGGTTTCGTTACAGTCAGATTCTAAAAGTAAAATTAGCACACGTTGTTCTGTATTTCTTTGTGGACGAATAATTTTACAGTCAGTTTCTGAAAAATTAGCACGCGTTGATTCTATATTTCTTTGTGGACTCTAAAAATAACAGAACCCCGATTTGATTTTGGTTGAATCAAACAAAAAGGAAAATGTTTAAATCGTAATTAGTTCAGTGTTGTTTTGTATAAACACTTAGACCCATGGGCTCATCTTACAGTCGTCGCGACGAGAAGCGTAAAGATCGTGAAATGCGTTGCTCATAATTCGACTTTGAATTAATTGAATTCGATAGCTTTGAATATCGTGGATATTCAGTTTGTTTGTGGCAGCTTTCTTAACTGAAATAGATCGACTAATGCTCTAAAGGAACGGCCTGCAAGAACTATATTCATATTTACCTCGTCACCCTTGAATTAAAAACCATACGCCAACATAGTATAGTTGATGTATGGTGATTTTTTTATCGAAGCACGATACAGCGAGAGTTAAAGCAATGTCTGCAGAGGCGTCTCGTGAGACTGACGATGCGGACAGGATTGCGGGTGTACATTTTTGTTTGATTCCATGTTAGAACGGGCGCGCGACTTAAATCACTAATATGATCGTGTATTTTTTTTTATTTGGACCACAAAATTCGAAATTAACATACATACAAAAATATAAAATGCGGTATGTTCCCTAAAATATGTGGAGACGACCAGCGAATGTCGAATTTCTCCGGTATTCATGGGGTAATTCGACAGTTACTTCGTTAAGCCTAAAAATGCACATTCCGCTACCAACAGTCTTGCGCTCACGTTAGACGCTACTAATCCTTATCCATGGAAATAAAGACTTAGTTACGCCGATTACGATCCTCCTTTATATAACCAATCATGCGAAAAAAGTATAACTAACCAGTGAAGCCAGCAGTAGTTTCAAACTGATGAAGCTATAGAACTTTACGGCGTAGGGCACAGAAAATATGTAGAGGGTATTAAATATTTTCAATTCAATAATACGATTGTAAAATTCCTATACGCCTTTACATACGTGAAAGTGTACTTTTAAATGATACTTGTTTTTTAAGAAAATTGTCATAAATATCATATTATTATTAAGTTTATTATGGAACGTAAGATGTACAGGTTTCACTTATTTTACGTCATTAAATTAATTTTAACCTCTAGGCATCCCTACTCATCGGCAAGAAGACAGAACGAGAGAAAAAGCCGGCGTAAAAAATCTCGGTACTCTTTTAAAAAAGCAATTCATCAAACAAAACTAATTTTAAAACAAATATAGCAAAATAATTAGAAGTAGCCTGCCCAGCACTAGTAGTCCCAGGCCCTTTTATCAACTAGAAATATAAAAAATAACTTAGATAACAGATACAATTAGCTATATAATAGATAACCTACGTTTACATAATGATAATGATTCTAGTACCTTTCATTTGCGTCTAAAAACAATATGTTAGAAAAGATATTAAAAATACGTTAAGCCGTTAATAAAAATGACCCATCCATCGGATGATGGACAAAATTGGATTCAAACTTCTATACCTCTCATACAAAAACCGTTGACAGTGGAATTTTCTCATTACAGCTCAAGGATAGCCATACATCACTGTGGAAATATGGCTTTTAGGGTAACAATATATCCAATAAATGTATCATAATCACAGTCTTATACCGTTTTCCATTATCATTTATTTACAGACACACACAATTATTTCAAAACTGTTCATGGCTTAGTCGTGAATTATATTTCTCCAGTCCAACTCTAATATTTGAAATATATAATATACAGTCTAATCTAAGACGTCATAAACATTTTAATATACATATTTATTTTATAAATAATTGTATTATAATAACTAACCTTAAAATGAAATAACTAAAATATATAAAAGGAGGCAATGTAAAAACCTACTTTTTACATTAAATAATAAGTATATGTAAAAAAGAATACTGTCTAATTTAATGAAAATAGTCATGGAATGTCTTGTCATACTCATTTCCTATTTCTACGACGTGTCATTATTAGTTTACTTCGTTTCGTTTTTTTTTAAATTATATAATTGCACTATGTATTTAATAAATTTTGCAAAGACAAAGAATGCCATAAAATGAAAAGATAATATAATTTTCCGGTTACTATAAAGGCCGGCTAAGTCGGATTGCGGTACAACGTTATCCTAGTAACGCTGCAATTTTATTGCTTGCATTGCAATTGCATCCAGGCTGTTGTTAATCGCTAACATTATGAAACTACTAAAATACGACTCTATCTTTTAATATATAAGGTATATATTACAAAAAAAATTAAAAGTGTACTTAAAGTATTTAAATAATACCTTAAATCACGATAGTCCCTAAGAAAAAAAATTAGCAAATATGTTTCCGTCCCGTATCCTGTATCATATGCTGCATATTTGCATAATACGTCTTTTTATGTTTTTGACTGACCGTCGTGCTCAGCAACGAAGCATCTAGAGCGGACTATCTACTTCCATCGGTTCCTGTCCAGTGTAGACAGTGTATGGTGTTCACTTAACATCAGGTGTGCCTACACCTGATCTTAAGTGTAAGTAACTAAGCCCTGCCCGTTTGCACCCTGTTCTATAAAAAAAAGTATTAATTTTTTTATGCGAAATCCCTCCTTTTCCAAAGTTAAACTCAGGATAAATGTTTTAATATATAAGAACTAAGTCATGTTCAAGCTATAACTTATAGCAGCCAATTTGGCTATGAATAACTTAGACGCCTTTGGGCATCCTTCCATTAGCTAAGACGTAATTAAGCTAGGCGGCTACTATAGCGAAATTTGGACGATACTAATCCCTTCATCAACATTCTCCTCACGAGTTTTCGTTTGTATAAGAGTACGTCAAATGTCAATACAAGTCTGCCATCAAATTTCGCAATTTAGAAAATCATATTCCATCGGAAATTATTCGCCTTGCAGGTTAAGTGCTTGTAAATTGCTTTGTAATGCGATTGAGATTTTAAAACGATTAATTTCCTTAATTTACGATTCATTTTAGGTTCAAATATGTATTTATAAAGTTATAAATACCTGTAAATTTTAGGTGTTCATCTAATGTATCATTAATATCTATACTCAAAGACATTTATATATTTAAATATGTTTAAATAATTTATTAAATACATTATTGGATATTTATTAGAAACTTGAAGTTTCTGCAAAGCAAAACTTAATAGATTCCACGAAATTTAGTAAATTAAATCTTGTTAAATTAAAAGAGCACTGGAAATACTAGATATAAACCAATCAAAGTTTAAATTAATTAAAACGTGTGGTAAACATTACAAGCTAGCATACTCCACTAACATTTATAGCAAATTATACTTCGCAGGGTTAATTAAAGTTTATTAGTTTCAATTCAAGATCTAAGTGCTAGATCTGATTCTCCGCTGAATGTTACAGATTATAACTGCACTTCGAAATCAATATAACTCAAACAAGCTATGATTAATTGAGTCGAAGATGAACTGTTTCGATTCCAGTGAGAATCTATTAATAGTGATTTTCATTGGAAATCTTCTCACACTTACCAAATAATATGCTCTGGATAATATAGTAACTTTTTTGCGCTTTTATTATTTTAACATATGTTTTTCTAATTTATTTCCGAAACAACCTTATTCTTTCAGATTTGTAGCACAGACTGATCATCTACTTTTGCTTAATGAAATCGATTGCGAAATGGTTAACTAAAAACAAAATCCATGTCTATAAGTCAGTGATTCTCAAACCCTGTTCCGCGGCACTTTTGTGTGTCGTCAAATTTCAAAAGTGTGCCGCCAAATTTTGGATATATATAATGATGTTAATATTATTAAATTGTATCAAATAGTTTTTTTTATTATTAGCTTGAATTAATCCTGCGTTTAACGTTAAATTATATTAAAGCATATATTAGTTTATTTTACATGTTTAAATTTTTGTTTATAACTTTTTAAGATGTATGCAAATAATTTTTATCTTTTTCTTAGTGTGCCGCCAAATTTTAAAATCGTTTTATGTGTGCCGGAAAAAATTTAAAATCATTATATTTGTGCCGTGACGAAAAAAAGGTTGAGAACCACTAGTATAAGAAAACGTTATTATGTACACTACTGAACAGTTTTTGTGTTAGTAATTAAAATTTTCCAAGTCCAGCTAATATATCTGGATTGCGTAAAAAAATCTATCTCAGTACAGAAATATTCTAATAAAATGGAATTATTGGCCAAAGCTAGTTCACATAATTGAGTTCACCTAAGTAACGATAACGGGTGGGTTTGAACGGTGAACATATATTATCAGTTTTGGCGGATAAAAGCTATCAAGCACACCTGAGACTTATTTTACGCCCCGCGTGCCAATATCCCTATTTCGTATCTACGTGGTTACCTGAAGCCTTGGGAGTAATTCCACAGAAAAATTACAATCGTCATGTCAATAATGTTTTTTGTATGTATCGTTATTCAACCCAATTTATAGAATAAAGCGCTGTGCGCACTGTTATTTTTAAAACACATTAAAGAAAAATTTAAAGTCATATGTAGAACGTTGGACACATAGTTGCTTAATGGAAGTTAAAATTAAAGTTAAAAGGCAACGCACTCGCGAGCCCTCTAGAATTTAGAGTGTCCATGGGCGTCGATGTCACTTAACATCAGGTGAGTCACTTGCCCGTTTGCCCCCTGTCTGTGGTTTGTTTATACTCCATAGTTACTATCCTTTGATGATCTTTGTTAAACTGCTTGTACCTATTGTAATCTCTGTTATATTAAAACAATAAAACTTTTTCAACAAGTAAATAATTATACAATTACACTCTGCTAACATGTTTGTTACAACTTATTTTTGTTCAGTTATAGTATTTTGTTATTACAGCGGTCAACGTAGTTTGAAATCTATTTTAGAATGCTTATAATAGCTAAAGTTTCGTGATGTTTGATCAGCACTTCTCTCAGGACATTTGTGTTCCATCAATTTGCACACATCACGTATGCACCAAGGCGCCAGTGATCGTTTGTTCAGGGTGTGCGCCGCATAACTCATTGATAACCCTCTCCTTGCCTCGATACATGTCATAATACTATTTGGATACATACATATATTACTGAAGGCATATTTTTTACTGTGATGCAGTTCTAGGTTGTATTGAATAAGATAAGGTGAAATTTTTCACGGTTTGGTCAAAACTTTAACTTACTATAAGAAATACATCACTAAAATAATAAATGCTTAAGAGAGAGATGGCGACTGCCTGTACCTACTGTGAAAATCGCGGCGCTTTTAAAAGTAAGTAATGCTTGCAGATATGTTCTTGCAGACATGGTACAGTCGAGGTACCTTAAAAAGAACACATTATTTGTATTTAAAATAATGATAATCCTAGGTAAAATACTGCAATGGATATAAAAGCATCTCGGGTCGTCGCAACGCCTACAAACTAAGTTTGGCACTTGAAATTCTTCTTGGCGTTTTAGGGAACGTTAAATTACTTATATTAGAAAGACAGCGCACATGACCGGCGTCTTAATTTCTTCTCTGTATTTGACGCTATATTAACTTTCAAAGAACCGGTTTATTTTCGTATAAAAAGAATGCAATGAGAATCCAGGTTACATTTTATTTAAGTCTTTCAATGAAATGTTTGCTTAGCTTCTTTCACTGACCATATATGAAAACAAAATATGAAACTCGTCAACATACACTGAATGAAAACGCTGCATAACCTTGAATATTTAAAAGTTTACCGCTATTTCATTTTATCTTGGACCCATATGGAATAATAGCAAGTATTGATTGATTAACAAAGATTTACGAAATCACATTCGCATTTACAAACTTATTTATATATAAATTGCTTCTAAAATGATTACTATAGGCGTATAATATCACCGTAAATAATGTTTCTAATTAAATGATGACCGGTTAGTTCCCGCGAGTATCTGAACGGTTAATTAAATAGAATTTCTCTCTAAAGAACGCTACTCGTAGATAATATTGTACCTTCAACTTATACAAAATGATAATTAAGACGAACCCTAATTATTTTTCCCATTTCGTTGAAAGAATTTATATTTTATGGTGATTCCTTTACATTCATTTTGCGTTGCTCAACTGTCTCGACTAATTATTATTGTGTTCATTGGGAAGAAAAATTTTCTTTTGTTTCTGTCACTGGCTTTTCATGTTACACGCTAATTTGTTATAAATGGAAGTCTGAATGAGAACAAGATATAATTGAAATTAAATAGAGAGTGCAACATTTTTATTGAAAAAAATACAAAGCTAAAATTGTTTTATACTCGTATAATTTAATTTTTCATAAAATGGTTGGTATGTCAGATAACGAGAAGTTAGCACATCCACAAGTTTAATCATTTACTTGAATACAAAATATTTTTGTATAGAATTTAGAACTTAATTCTTTAGGTCTAAAGAATTTTATTTAATAAATCGCAATGGTATGTTTATTAAGTTTATTAATTTTAATCCGGGATCAGAACTCGACATGATCTCTAATCGAATATGTTAGTGAAGCCAGTGAACATTAGAGTCACATCGTCAGCATATTAAAGACATGTAATTACATGAAAGTCCTGTTAACATAATAAGTCCATATAAAAGAGCTTAGTCCTAAGAAAATTGTGTAGTGAAAGAAGGCATGGCAAAGAAAGAGTTGGGATAAACTCTGGGTTTAATTATAATACATATCTTTTAACACGTACAAATGGCATTTTATCTGTTATAGTGGAAAAAAATGTATATTTAAAGTGAATGCAATAAAAACTTTCCTATACTTATTATCAATAAGACCCTGGTTAATTTATCATTCTCTGTCAGAATCGTGTTTAAACAACGATCGTGCGTTTAGCGACAATCGTTGATTACTGGCAGCGTTCGCGTAATCATTGACTCGTACCCAGTACGTGCAGAGCAAATGTACTCGTTATTCAGGGACGAGCTGATTCTAGTGTTGTTATGTCAGTCAGACGTGACTGATAATTAACCTGAAATCAGCAATTTTGCGTAATAATCTGTCTTCGGTTTTCGAAAGAATATAGCCAAGTCAAAGTCAAACATCTATGCCAATTAGACCACCTAACCCTCCATAACTTGTAGTATTATGTTAACCTTTTGTATATATTATGATATATTTGTGTGTTGTCTTTTTTTGTGAAGGCATTTTTGTTTTGGGTTACTCTGCTTAGATTAAATTCAATCCATCAAATCTATCCTTACCGTGTTAAGACGTAGACGCGACATTGGCGGAATTGAGATTTACACAGAAGTCGCCATTAAAAATAAAGTGAAGTGAACTGAAGTGAATTGACCACCTAAAATGACACTTTTGGACGTTAAATAAATTATAAAATTTTTCTAGTTGCCCATTCCAAAAGTTTCCTGTGGAGAAGAATGGGCAAGAAACTCCACACTTACCCTCTTAAAATAGGTTTTATAATATTTAGTAAACATTAGTTAAATGTGAAGACAATGTACTCCTAGAATAAAACTGCTATACATACATATATACTATAGGCACAAAGCATTACTTACAAATTAGGCAATGCATCGGATAGGTCAATTATTGTTTTGTTAGTACATCACATAGTTACATATATTGAAACTGTATAAGATTATACATTACATACAAAGAGTAATAGTAATAAAATAAGAAATATATATCATATGTTTTATATATTGTTCTCCCAGTGACAGCCCTGAGATTCTCTTGCTTGTCTTAAAAATACTCTCTTATAGAATTTGAGACTTAACGCTTACAAAGAAAAGATTATTAATTAATTATGAAACTTTTAGGTTAGTTAAATACGAAAATAGAACTCAGAATGCTCAATAATCAAGTAATAGAACAGTTTACATTACGTTTTTAATAAATTAACTAAAATGGGTAATATATAAAATATATCAATAATCAAGTAATAGAACAGTTTACATTACGTTTTTAATAAATTAACTAAAATGGGTAATATATAAAGATGGCTTCTCGAAATTTTAAAAGTATAGTCGAAAATGTATGTAGCAGCATAACATAACTTTTTATAAAGATTTTAGAGATGTAGTAGTTAATAATATTTTGTACGTAATATTAAAAAAATATACTATAATTTCTAATTCACCTAAGTAAATAAATCGATAGGTCTTAGATACTTAGGCGCTCGAACCAAAACGTCGCGTATTTGCTGAGCAAATTGAATTACTCTCTGAGATTGTTTAATTTTAAGCGTAAATGTTGATCCTTATAACAAAATATTTGCTACCCAATGTGTCTTAACATAATATGCACTAAAAACAAAGCTTTTTATACGTCTATAATATTCGAAATTAAAATAAAGAAACCAAATACATACTAATGTAGGCTAAAAAAATTAAAAACCAATTCGACTTAGGGTCCTTCAAGAAAAGAGTGTACCAATTCTTAAAAGGCCAGCAACGCACTGGCGAGCCCGCTGGCATTGAGAGTGTCCATGGGCGGCGGTATCACTTAACATCAGGTGAGCCTCCTGCCCGTTTGCCCCCTGTTCTATAAAAAAAAATATTATTCTGATGTTTAATAAAACGCTAGCTCGGTTTAATCTCTCAGTCGTGCTTGACTTAAATTATAATCACAGATAAGCCACAGCTTAATTTAAGTTTTCTATTTCTATCTTATCATTTTTGTCATCTTTCGACGATGGATGTTTGCTGCAAGTACGGCTTAGAAGTATGAATTATGTAATTTGGTTTTTTAATACATTTTAAGATATTCTTTCCAAGAATGATAATCCTGATTTTAACATGCGCTAAATTAAGGCCGCTATTTCGTTAAAATTAGATATGTTTACATATTGTGTATTTGATAATGTCAAAGTGTCAAAAATCACATTTTCTTAAGAAATAACTAAAAAAAATAAACTGCACACACGATTTTTGTTACAATTTCAAATCTAGCAAACACGTGAAAAGTGTTAAAATAATTTTAAGCAGATTAATAAAGGTAAAAATTATACTTATAATAACCACTTTCATCTAAAACATTTGCCATTGAAGAGGGTAAATGCAAGTACACTAAAAGCTTCCCTGTGTCAGAACGATGCCTCAGGCCTTTCTTTCTTAGCCACTGGGAATCTTTCTCTTTATGATCGGAACATGAAGTACTTGGGACGATCTCAATTCAAATTTTATTCAATGGTAGAATTTCAGATCATTACTTTGAACTTTATTTTGTGTATAATTACGTTATTGTACATATGTATTTATTATATTTGAAATTAGAATAGAAGATCGAAATGGATTTTATAGGCTTACCAAATGAATTCCTCTTATTTATAATTCGTTCAACGTCAAAACGAATAGCCTTTTGTAATGTTAATACAAGGCCTTGGCGTGATAACACGCAGTTTGTTATTGAACAACATCAAACGATTAACTTATTTACTAAAACTAAGCCTGCCTTATTGATGTATGAAGTATGAATATTTGTTCATCGAACCGCCACAATTTTTATATCATGTTTAGTATATGGTAATAAAAGTATTTACTTTTGAGAATATTCTCAATTTCAAGTATTTCCATTTTTTCTCAGGTATTCTTAATTTCAAGCGTGGCCTAGGTATTCTTAATTACCTAAGCCAACGGGGTCACGCCCAGATAGTAGACGCATACACTTTCTTCTTTCATACGACTAATTTATTATTTTGTTATACATGAATGATCACAAACATTAAACTGATACATGTATGTGTGTGTACTCAGTATCTATCAATATAAAGTGCAATCGTTTATCGTGGAGTCGACAAACAAAAATCGCGGTAAAGTGCTTGGTTTCGCTTCTGTTTATATAACATCAATATTCAAAGCTTGTAGAAAAATCTGGCGTTGCTCGGCACGGGGCTTAGCCGTTCAGTTTCAACCGTGTGTTTATGCAGCGGGCACGCTTCACTGATTTCCTCGACGACAAAATGCACTCACGTAGACTCCGTGTGCACTCAGCCAAGAATTGGAATGCACTAATATTATTGATCATAGGATCGATAGTCGTAACCCGAGCTGAGTCCCGCCTACCGAATCTTCTAGACGCTACTTCAGTACACTATGTAAATTTGATAATAGTCACATAGCCTCTAACAAATTCTGCTTCAGAGTTTCAATGATTTTCTATGTTTAATATATTATATATTATACGAATACAACTGTAATATGCGACAAATATTTTTTTTCTACCGATATAATTTTTATTTTCCAAATCATATTCTGTCTGTATTGCGAAGTTTGTTTTCAATTCCATCTTCATTTAAAAGTTCTGCATCTGTTGTAGAAAATTTGGGTTGCCACCTTCAGGGTTCCCACCGCAGGAGGCTCGGCTCACCTGATCTTAATTGATACCGTCGTCACTCTTAGTGCCAATGTGCTCGGGAGTGGGTTGCCGGCCTTTTAAGAATTGTTCAGCTCTTTTTTGAAGTAGGTACCCTTACTTACGAAATTTTGTAGGCTGATTCCAAATAGTTATGGTACGCGTCAGAAACTGCCATAAAAACGCTCAGTTGTGGAACGATGGACGTCTAGGTACCAGGGACCGTGACTTGGAATTAAAGTGTATTTTTTTTTAATATTCTAAAAGTAACAAAGTACAGTAATGTTACCAGTATTACAATTAGTAAAATATTCTTACATTCCCCTTAAATATGGAAATCAATAGAGACTTCATTGATTGACATTCATCCATAAATAAATATATTTAAACTCCTTCGTGCCTTCTCCATCTATACGACACTGGCGAAGTACCTTGTTCCCAGTTGGCACAAATTAAAGCCATTAAAAAAAAATTAAACGGATTGTAGTATATGGATAGACAGTATTTGGTAGCAAGTTAATGAGAGCAATTGCACTTATCCCAAATTATATTGCAACGTTGATCACGTTAAGCCATTCGCGAGCACCGTCTAGCGCGGAGCCTGATCCACTGCTTCTTATACATTAATTATTTAAAGAAACCCGAATAGATTCACAATTGAATTCATAAACTCACTTAATGTTTACGAATCTTCTCAAATGAAATTCATATAAAAAGTGAAAATCTTATTATAATTACGAGTTAGTTAGGAAATATCAGTTACAGTGCACTTATTGAAAATTGTCCGACGAATAAGAATTATTCATTTGAATTGCAATACAGTTCAACGTTTATGCGTTTTAAAACTAGCCATTGTGCTCGTAACATAACAACAGAATAGATCCGACAGCGGAGAAGGTTCCACAATAGCTCATTCCGCTCCCCTAATGCTGCAATTAGAACGAGAAATACTAGTGAAAGGATTTGTCTGTCGCTAATGAAGACTGCAACTTAATTGTATTTAGGTTTCCTTCCTAAAGAATTCTCTTTTCCCGCTTCTTTTAATGCTAATTGAAGTTTACGTATTTTCACTGATTAGGAGTATCGTTAAATGGAATGGTTTTTTAATTATTTTTCTTGATTATTATTGAACTAAATCGTCGTATTATTACTTATTATTATTAATTAATTCGCATAAATATTTAAAAAAATCTATTTCCTCTCTACAAATCACTTAGTATGTATTTTAGATTTGTTTGTAGATCAGTTTGTAAAGTTTTTATAATCCCACAGGACAACATAGATGCTAGGGCGGGATAATTTGTAGACAGCAACAGCTCAGTAAGTTAACTATAAAAACCATTTATAAGTAGCAAAGGATAGCAAAACAAAGATTAACCTACTTCTTCCTAAGAAAATGACAACAAAGATGATTAATTAATAATTGGCCGCAAGAGGAGCTTCGTCTACGGAGTAAAACTTAATTACTTTTCTCGGCTGAATCATAAAGCTAAATAATTCATACACTACAGAGGCCAGCTTAAATACGTGACATTTTTCGATACGAGACTAAAATTGGCTTGGCTCAGCACATCCTGTGGAAAAATTTACGATAACATTTTCATACAGATGGTTATTTAAACATACCTTTATAGGTATAAATTTACACGTTGATAACGCGACGAGTAATGGAATATCGATTTCACTATGAACAAAAATATGTATATTCAGTCATGCTATTGTTGCAACATAAAACGATTTTAATTAAAAATCGTTATGAACACAGTTGTGTGATGCTTTTCATTCTGCATAATGCAAGCTGATATCACTTAAAGTACTAGTTTGAAACATATACACACAACCTTATAAGCCCGGGTATTATTTTTTTTCTCTATGTATAAACTAGGAAACGTAACAAAATTTTATTATTATCTTTCGATTGACCTTTTTTCAAAATTCCTGAATCAACAAAATGTCTCTTAACGTCAACACAGATGCCACAAATTTCATATCATGTCAAAAAACATCCCATTAAAACTGAAACTGCGAGTTGTTACAGAAAACTCAAAGGAATGTAGCCAGTTAACCGGTCTTCAATATCTCAGGGGATTACAGGGACACGTTCCGTTCAGTCGGCAATAGAACTTCTGCTCTCAAAGACAATTTCAATGTTCTTTTCTCGTCTATACTCTATAGCTGACATATAATTTCGATTCGATACTAACGGTTATACAATACACAACTGAATTGGGATTTCAGCATTGGATTTCACCGAATACGCTCTTTTAAGGATGTCTCACAAACAATGTATTTATTTGGAGTGGCCTTTTCAAACAGCTCATCCGGTAGATTCGGTCGGATCAGTATTTCATTTCTATTTCTATTCTGATGTAAAATTTTATTTATTTTCTGATGTCCATTATAAAAGACATATACGGATAACAAAATGACTAATACTATAACACTACTACTACTATGAATGACTAATACTATGTTATTGTGACACAAAGTAAGAAAATGCGTTTTATAATTTTTCTAAATAAGTAATGAAACAGGTGATTATGGGTGATACAAACAAATGTTGAAATTTTCTAATAACTTGTTTAATAAAGTTTCATTATCAATTCATATTTGTAGATGTCGCTTTAAAAATTCTTAGAAATACTTGAATGCCAGTTCCTACTCTCATTCCCTTGTCAGGCGAAAAGACATAAATTCCAATAGCCAACCGTTAGTCTTTTTAATATGCGCAAAGTGTTTTGTTTCCGCGTTGAAAAATGCATTTATTCTATAGTGAGACAACGTGACAGATTTATTTTCAACCCCTATATCTCAAACTCCTTCGGTATTACAAAGTTAGTATACACGTTTTTTACGACAAAAGTGGATTAAGATACGCTATATACGTTATTATATCCGGTAGGTTCGTATGATTTATAGGCTAACTTTGCTAAACTTTTGCATGTCATCCACCGGCTCTTTGGGAAAATTTCTAAAGAAAGTTTTAACTTTTTACGTTAGACGGATGATGGTGACTAACCTAGTTTAATATTACGCTAGATTACTTTTAAGTTTTTAACATGTATTTTAAAACTATTATATATTTTTTCTTTTAAAAAATTAAAGAAAACTGTTTTTTATTATTTAAAAACTCCTATTAGTTATTGTAAATAATTAGCTACCCACGCCACTTCGTTCATGGAAAGACGAAAATACATTTGGTAATCAATATTTATTTTTCAACATCATTAAACTTAAAAATATATAGTTAACTATAAAATAAATAACATATTAGACCAAGGAAATTTATAAAGTTAAATACACTTAAATACACAGTAAACTTTCTCAAAATTGGTTCAGCTGTTTAGCTAATTCAACTGCACACCCACGATGTATATACCATCTTCATATAAAGAAATTATATGAAGATTTTGTAAAAATACTTTGATAGCGTTAAAGGTTGTATTTTCGGAACATCATTACTTTTAATAAGAACCCATTGTTATGGAAATAAACAAATATATTTGTTATATCTATATATAGGCTTATTAATTTATCGTGTTAAATTTGTAAGAAAGAAAACTAATGATATTTGTCTGCTCAGTGATTAATGGTAAAGAGAGTTGCGATTGTTCGAGCGAGATGAACTCTGAAGAAGCCTCCACAGCCCGTGAAATTAACTTTCGATGTCGAACTCCTGTCAGTTTATTTTCAGACTTATAAGGCGTCGCTTCCCTTATGAGCATTTGAAATTTCAGCATTATTGGATTTCGTCAATTACATTAGCGCAAGCAACATTACAAGTATTCTATATAATTAAACAATACAGTAAAGCTGTAAGTAATACAAATTTCAATAAATAATATATACCTTGAACATCAAGGTTAACGAAATTAATGTATTTTAATTTTCCTGGTGAATCTACCGCTGGGATATCGCTGGGACAGAACAAAATCGATAAGCTGTATGTAATAATGTATTGGACATTGTTGTCGTTTATTATCAACTATATCGACAATCTATCGTACGATGAGCAAGTGCTGCATACTATGTCAATGTTACTTTTAATGGCGCCTTTGTAGTTGCCAATTATTATGTATGGCAATCACAATTATGTCGGTGGTTTTACGCTCTATTTGAATTGTTACTTTCCAGTAAATTTACAAACATTTGATTTCATATGACTGTAGAAATGATTATTAATAGCAGTCGTTTGGTACTTTTTGTGACGAATCTGATTATATTTGCTAGTAATTTATTGCATTCACTTTAATTAGAATAATTAGGTGAAACAGAAAGTTGTCGTTATAACTTTTATTAAATACCATAGAGTTTTATAAAAAGTTTAATAAATATTTGCTCTTTAATTAATTTAAATACGTAAAAATTATATAATTTTCAAAAAATCTAATAAAGTCATTAGACAGAACCAAACACTCGATATTTTAGCGTGACCAATAGAGCGGAGATAAAAATTCCTTTTGAAAACCATTGTGGAAAAACATACTTTTACTTGCTATTCAGTAAGGCAATGTGATTTCAGGATCAATATGTAAATGCAATTGTGAGTGGTCTGGAGAAGGCGTGAGTGCATTTTGTCGTAGTCTTCGTGACCTACTGTTTCTGACTGTGTTGACCGAGCCTATGGACGCCTGGGATTTGAATAAAGAAATTACTCGTAGTATTTTTAAAACACTACATGCATCGTGCTTTAATAACTAACAAAGTGATGAAAAAATGTTATAATTACTTTGTGAAAATTCTGTCCTATATGTGTACTGAAGATTTAATAATTTTAATTGGATTCTCGCTGTTTGTTTAGTTTTCTAAATAATTTAGTGTGCTTTAGTAATCAAATAACGAGTTGTTCCTCTACATATCTTGTATTTTATTTGGATTTAACACTATTCCGTGTCTGAATTCCAGTTCTAATAGTTTAATTACGTCAAAGCCGTAAGAAATAAGTTAAAAAACTATACTTTTAAACGCTTAAAACAATTTTGTCTGAAAATAATTGTATTATGCGTGTTAAAAGACTACATTCTACTTTGCAGAAATTAAGAAATTATTGCGTTCACATTTCGAGTATAAATTCAAATATTAGGGTCTTACATATGAAATTAGCAGTTTGTATGCCAGGAACAAACAGTAGATTTTTAATAATTGAATATATTTAATTACTCACAGTATTTACAATTGCACTTTTCCTATCTTAACGGTAGGTCACTGAACCCTTTACTAAAATATTCAGCCGGTATACATATATAGTATATATATAGGCCAAAGTAGCTATTACAACAAAACGATAGTTTCATATGAAAGGACCTAATAATTTATTAATTTAACTGTTTTTGGTATATCAAGAGAGTAAGTTGATTTTTGAATTTATTAAAGAAACTTCTCTACGGAGACGATAATTGTTTCCTTACTTAATTTCCTGATTTCAAGAAATGGGTAAGTAAGTTCCTTTAATCCAGTAAAAAACTTACGAAAATAAAGGCTGAGCAAAAGTCAATGATTATATGAAATGTCAATCACACAAATTGACTTTTAACCTAACAAGAAAAACCTTTGTTATTTTTCATCAGAATACAGTCGAAGATATAAGATTAAATAGTAATTTTTTTTACAATTTAAGTTCAGTATTCTCGTATTGGTTAGAGGCGCGCGAATCCAAACCCCGGAGTCATATGTTCGAAGCCCGAAGAAAAAGAAAGAGAATGAAATAATAAGAAAAAGATGAAATTTAAATTTCTTCACAATTATCAACAATCTATTGAGCAATTCCGTGTTCGTTTACGTGGCTTCAGCTTTCCTGTTTACAACAAAGAAATTAAATTGATTGAACGTTTGCATGTTTTGAGGTATTCAAACGTTGACGTGCTTCCATGTTGTAAGTCGGACTTAATTTTCGCCAAGTAATTACTTGTGGAAACCACAATTGGCTAAAAGCGTGTAAAATGAATTGTTATTACTCTTTATTTGCTTTTACTAGATTTAATTGTTAAAGATCACCTTTTTTATTTGTAAATAAAGACGGCTTGAGAATATTATTATTTTGATTGTGTCTGACGAAAATTCCAATCGATTATATAATTTATAATTAAAATTAAAATACGATTTGCCGTTTAAACTCAACTTAATAAAATTGCTATTTAAAAAAAAGCATTGTGTGTATTTATGAAACCACGGTAAAAGTTGAACTTTTTTTCACATTATAGACATTTAACTAAAAAACTTTTGGAATAATATTCCATTTAGGGTTTAAAAATCGGTTTATCAATCTTAATATTATACTTGGAGAATTGGAATGATAATGGGAAATAATAAAAGTAGACTAAGTCTCCAACTAATATGTTTATTGAACTCTGTGTCTTAGAGAGTACGACATACATAATACTTAACAATTATTTAGATTATATACACATATTAAATACACGGTCAGCTGCTAGGCGCCGCCATAATGTCCTTGGCTGCTATGACGAGCGCCTTTCACTTTATCCCTACTCCGCGGCCGACCGTCACGCGACATGCGCCATACAGACCAAAAAGTTTGAGACGATGTAATAGAAGTTACACTTTAAAAATACTTCAGGACAAAAACATCTTATCAGTGCGGTACTAGTGTTCAGCAAAACAACTTGCACAGTACGATGAAAACTTACGTAGAAATTACTTTTTAATTTCGTTGTATTTATAAAACAGAGACCTACCAGTTCTCCGAATCACAACGAGTTTATAGTTATATGACTTATTTAAAACTTATTAGCTTCTTGCATACTATAAACTCATAAGCTACTATAATACTTGGCAAATTGCACTAAGTACACTGTCAAAATTTGTTGGTATGCGGTACGAACGCAGCCTGCTCACACAAGTTAAATACGACTTAGCCTAAGTTCTCTTGACAAAGAGAACCAGACTAAGAAGCCAGTTTGGTTGAGAAACAAGCTACTTTGTATTATTAATGGTTCAATTTACATTACGGACGTTAAGTGAGCTTTGGGAATTGTGAAATACGATCAATTGCTAAAACACATTGACAGAATAACCTACATTTTACTTCACTTATTGAAGTTTTAAAAAACATAACTACAGTTTCTTTATAAATTATATGCCCTTGGTTTTAAGAGAGACTCGAAAGAGCAAATTATTATTTGGAGATAAATGTTTGTTCTTGTGGTTCTTATTCAAGCCAAGGAAAGTCTGAAAGTCTTACAAAGGCGTGCATGACATCAAGAAATATTTTTTTAGACTTGTTTTAAAGTCTTGTAAGCGTTTAAAAGGCTATATTATCATCTCATTGTAATTGCATGTCATTAAAATATAGGCCGCATACGCCCTCCGTGTGCGGAAACAACTTTACACAATTTTTGTTTTCTTTTCTTCATTTTGCTTGTTCTTGCGAACAAATCCGTTAACCCTCGTTTACCTTTTTATTTGTTGAGTAAGAATACGTTACTTCCGTAACTAGTTTTTAATAGAAGAACGCTCAGCCCGAACATTTTCCTATATCGTATGCAAATGCCAAAGATGAAGTGCTTTAGATTCTAGAGCTATCTAAACATTCTTAAGATAAAAAATGCCTTATATGCTTATTAACTAAACGTCGATTAGAGACGTAATACAAGCTACCATGTTAAATCTAATATGCATACTAAAAAGTAAAGAAATAAATAAAATAAAGGCATTTAAATTATCTAAGTAAACCGCTTAAGAAAAACGTTAACATGGAACTTAAATCAGGAGGCCTCGACACAAACTTTAGATTTTGAAATTGTAGTATAGTTAGCAATTTAATGAAATATTAATATCTAAATTCCAAAGAATATTTACATATTTAAATGTTTTCACTTATATTCAAAATATAAACAGTATTGTGAATTAGAAAAAATATATTTTAATATGCCTTCATTTGTTTCTGACAGTGTATAACAAATTTGAATGGACTTAATAGATATTTACAAAATGTTTTATGCCAATCTGAATGAGTACAATCCTCATTTTCCTGGTATAAATAGTAATTTTGAACAACCTATAAACCATTTTCAATCAGCCACCATTTACGTAAGTGATTCGGATATCACGATTTTTACTTCTCAACTCCAATGTGACAGTGACAAAACTTCCTTGTTTGTTTAGTTCATTGAAAACAGTAAAATAGAACTCAATAAGCGTGAATATAGATTGAATTACTGTTGATTTTGTTTACTGTGTCGGAGGTATGTACGGTCGCAGTAAATTGTGATGGTAGTCGGCCCTCGCAATCGACCGAGTCACCAGGGTGGAATTAAACGATTTATCGTAGTCACGGAGTGCGATTTCAAGGGAACCCTGTCACACTCCGCTATAATGGTCTTACATGGATCCTAGTAAATACTTTTAACTCTTTTTATGACTTAGATTTGTTTGATACTTTTTTTATGTAATAGGAGGCTAATGGGCAGAAGGCTCACCGGATGTTAAATGATACCTCCGCCCTGTGGACACTCACATTGCCAAAAGGCTCGCAAGTGCGTTGCCGGCCTCTCAAGAAATGACGCTCTTTTCTTGAAGGACTCTAAGTCGAATTGGTTCGGAAATACTTCAGTGGGCAGCTGGTTCCTTATAGTGCTACTCGGAAATGATATGATAATATTCACATTTACCTTAACTAAATTTCGTTAATAAGTATAAGTAGTATATAAAGTAGAAATAAGATAAAATGTAACTTACAAGATTATCAAAAAAGGCTATATTTATTTATTTACCTATATTTAATGTGATTACCAGTGAGTGTACTATCTCAAATACTTTTAAAATAAACTCTTATCTTCAAGTTATAATAAAGTATATTTATAAGTTTATAACATAATCTAAATAGGAAAAATGTAGCAGATATTATTGCTTTTATTTATCTATTCAGTGCATCCGATCTTGAGCCACAGAAAGTGGATGTATCGTCGGAAGGAAAACTCTATAAAAATACTCTTCAAAGTATTCACATTGAAGGAGGAACATTTATATAGCTATGTATTAAGGTAGCAAGCTTTCAGCAATCATATTTCAATGCGGCTCATTTTGTGTGGCCTCCACAGGGACAATATATCAACCCCAAATTATTTTCTTCTGAAGTATTTTCATAACATAAACGAATTCATCTTTCGTTTTTAAAATGAAAAATCTCAATATACAAAAAAGCTAATATAATATCTATGCTTATATTAATGACAAATTCTATTGAATCTAGTATTTTAATGTGAAATAAAACTTAAATAGCAATGGAACATACATGTTCAATCAAACAACAACCAACGTATTTAGAAAGTTGAATTCCAATGATTTGAAAATATAATGTTAGATTTGAAAATATTTTTTTATATTTTATTGATTTATTAGAACGGTAGAACCGTAATTTGATAGATATAATAATACAATAATATACATCGCATTTTGTTACTAAATGACACTGTGTAAGCAAAATTTAAATTACAATAAAACTATAAAAGACCATTTAATAGGATTTCAAAGCATTCAAGTTAAACTAAGTGAACATTGTACCGAAATAAGAAAATAAGACTTTCTAGTTATTTGCAATTCATATTGTTCGTACACAGTTAATGTCGCCTGGGTGTTAGATCTTAAGATAAGACCTAAATAAATAGACCTGTCCACAACCACGACTCAGTTCGTTTTGTTTAATCTTTCAGTTGAACCTCAAGCTCTTGCCAAACAGTCAGTTTCTAAAACGATACTTTATGTAGGTTTATATTTCGTACTTTAAAAAATCACTCTTTTCTTTGTGGGTCTTATGACCATAGGTCTTGATTGGCACATTGTTAAAATACCTACCTTATTTATTCAATTCAAGCCAATGCGTTTCATGGCATGTCCTGTTACTGTAGTTCGTACGTCTGTTATCTGACTTACATAGCTTTGTCTAAACACAATTAAAAATCCAGTCGGCTTGCAAGGCTTTATGATTTTTTTCAATAATTATTACTGTAAATTTATGCGACCTATGAATAGAATTCTAATAGTGAAAGAATTTTCGAAATCAGTCAACTTTATTCGTAACAAATTTACAAATATTTATAAATATTGCATTGTAGGAAGTGACGCTCACGCACGCACGTTATAAGAATGTTATGTATATCAAGGCGAGAGATAAATAGATGTTTTTTTACGAAATATAAACTAGTATAACATTCTGAGTATTTAAATTCCTCATAAATTTGTTCTTTCATCTCTTATGAGACGTATTCTTCATAGCTGAAGGTCGCGTAAGTTGCCATTGACAACTCTGAGAATCTCGTTCGAACTTTGAGTTGATCCAAGATTGATTGGTTAGTTTTTTTAGCGGTCCATGGTATGCAAAGCATTTTTATTCAACGTCAGAGCTCGAATCGTCCATTTTGACTAAATATAGTCTAAACGCAGAATTCTCACCTTGGGATGAGACTTTCTTATCTTAAATATTAATTTATATCGTAATTTATATAAGTTTATCACGAAGCCTGCTATATGCCCAGGAAATATCAGGACTGCACAACGGACCAAAAATGCGTCTAAGTGAGGAAACTAAGTCCACACTACATACATAACTTCTATCGGTAAATAACGATTTCCAGTAAGATATATATCGGATGCTGCCATTTATTTCAATGTTTCATTACGAGACAAATTCCTAAGATTCCATAAACGTTTCGCTATCTCAACACAAAATTAATATATTATTCGCTAGTTATAGACGTAAGTACGTGTAGTTATATCAATAGTGACTAGCGCTCAGTGTATGACGGCAGCTTGAATATCAGTAATCGTATTCCTAACACGTCGCCCGCAGCGGGAAGACGCGCTACAAATCTCATGAGACGCCAGGAATCTGTTCACAGTATGCTTTCATGTACACCTTAGTCTTATTTATACACGCTTCGAGCAAACATTGCCATGCAGTAACTAGTTATAGCACTGAGCAAGAGTATATTTAACATAATGTTTATGTATATAACAGGAAGTAGTTCCGCTAACAATGTTTGTCTAAATATTTTGTTAGGACTGTATATATACTGTATATCAGCTATTGGCTTATTACACGTTTGTCAAGCCCATTACACTCAGTCATAATCTAAAAGCGAAATCCTTCGCACATGAGCTACAGAATCGAGCTACTGTTACGCCTGATGATGATAATTAATATGCATTTCATCTGAATGTTAATGATTTACCTACTATTATTATCGTTTTGTTTCGTTTTGTTAAACCTTGCTTTTTGTAATGTCATATATTATATACAATATATTCGCGGATGCTTGGCGACCCATCCCAATACAACCCGACGCCATCTTCGATACAAAAAGTCCCTTCGGGAGTTGTTTGATGCGATACCTATTCGATTCTGAGGAGGTTGCATGGATCCGGTTGGCAATGCTGCTTCTTAAGCTTACATGTCATTTTCACACATGTATATCCTTTTTATATCATATTTTCATAGGTATTCGATTATCTTTACTTTTTTAATTCTATATATAAAATGAAATAGTGAACAAATCGAAAATAGACTTAATTTTATAGTTCTAAACGAAGTAAACTTGTAAGCCCAATTTTAAAAATAGAAAATAATTAACATGTATAAAGTATTATATGTATGATACGAAATATAGCCTGATTAAAATGAAAAACGTATTGCTTGTAGCGAGAAATCCTTTCAGAGACGGCCGCGAGCTTTTCATTCAACTTCCACAATATCAGCTTTTAATAAAGTGATAAAACGTTTATGCCAAACACGCGATGTGTTTTTTATTTGCAGTTTTATTTAGTATTTAAAGATTGTCCCTCTGAATTCATGTATGTGGAAATTTGAAAACGTCTTAACGTTTTAGTTTTATTTAACGAACAATTTCCTGGTGTAAAAATCTTTGCTTTTATGTCTATAATTTTAAATTATACCGAGAAAACTTAAACTGAGCGATACGAACAATATACTGGCTGCCCCCGCGGTTTCTCCTTACATTTTGCTATGCTACCCCATCGACTGTTCAGTATTCCTTTTTAAGTTTTTCTGTGTTTTTTCTCTATATAAACCTCAGAGTTCAAATTATATGTTCTTAACTAACGAACAAAAATAGGGGTTGATCGTGTATGGTAGATGAAAATTAAGTGTTATATGTATTTTTGTATGATGTATCATAAAAAAGTAAAACAATGTTTTATAAAAAATAAAAATACAATTTCGGGTCACTTTTATCACGTAGCCAATTCTCAAACTTACTGAATATGCATAAAAAACTTCATAAGAATCGGTCGAGATGTTTAGGAGGTACAAAAATTGTGACACGAAAATTTTATTTATATTGAGATAAATTCATATTACAGCGTTTTCATTATTTTTTTAGAAAACGGAGATCATGGAGTACAATTTTGGCTTTCTAAGGCTTGGTACACTACTACGAATACTACTATATTATACTATTATTATAATATAACCGGTTGGCATCTGTGATATATGTTATAGATATATTAAATATTATAGCAAAATAATACTTTTAGTCTATCTAAAATGTTGAAATATACCATAAATGGTCACACTTCAAGCATTGGGAATAGGTAGATTAGAAGAAAGATAACAACCATTTTACTACCCAAGCGTGTCACGGGACACTTTTTCTTATTTATTCGCGTCTCAATCCTGATACATTACAATTTTTCTTCGCACCCTTATTTTCTCTGCTCCATAGATCCTACATGATCCATCCCTTTTGATGATCCGACCCGACACTCTACCACTGGATTGAACACGACTCAATTAAATATATTTATTTATATTTATTTATCCTTTATAGCCTTTTATAAAAACACACATAATAAAAATAAAAAAAACTGTTACAAAAGATATAAGGCAAAGGGCCTATTCTATTTGGAATTTAAAGCAGTCGAAAGAGAAACTCAGCTTCAAATATGTCATACAATATTTTGGTATATTAGGAAAATTTAAAAAAAAGGGAACGAAATACTAAAAAAAATGTGTATAAATATACCATATAGCAGGAGTTTTATATTGCTATATATTTTGTTATTTTCGAGACAACTACATTAATTAGCCGTTCACTCAAAAGCCTAGCCTCTTAACTAAAGCCGTTTAACAAGCGGCCTGAAAGAGCCAGTTGATCTAATAGTTACGCAAAAGACTTGGATCGATGACGTTCTATTACTTGCCTAAGCTGCTGACTGCTCATTTAAATTTGGTTCCACTTTCTGCCACTCTCTCATTCGAAACGTAATTCTTTAAATTCTTAATATGGTATCAGCAAACTACAACTTTAATGGTATTTTCCAATGTTTGATAAAAACAACAAGTACAGTGGAAGTGACAATAATAATATGAATTTGTGAGTGACTACAGCAATTTCATTTTTAAGAAAAAAAAAAAAAATTACGTTTCATTTGGAAGGTAAGATCATCAAGGTATTTACTTACTTCACGTCATTAAATTTGAACCTATAAGCATCCCTACTCATCGGCAAAGAAGACAGACGGTGTAGGCCGAGAAAAAAAGCCGGCGTAAAAAACTCTCGGTACTCTTTTAAAAAAGCAAATCATCAAACAATATTTGAAAACAAATTTTAATAGAAGTAACTTGCCCACCTCTAGTCCCAGACCCTTTTATCAACTAGATAATCGATAGCTTTATAGTAAACCTTTTTACACAGCTTTTCTTTAATACATTTCTTAATCATCATCAGTCATCTCATTTATTTCTGCCACATGATCATTCTACCGTAAGAATGGTCTAAGCCTGCAAGTTTATTAAATGTTCTTACAAATGCTATGGCTGATTATTTTTCAGGCCGTTAGTTAAATGTCGATGTTTAGTTAAAAGGCTAGGCTGTTAATCGAACGGTTTATTCAGCTAGCTGGCCGCGACATACCATCTCAATTTAGTGTTGTTGATATCTATTACTTATTTCTCCCCTTAATACCTCAAGGGATCTCGGCGTGATTTATTGCATATGCAAAGAATAAGAGGGTAATATTTTCTTCACCATAATTCAGCCCGGTTGAGATTAGAGGCCGCCCGTGTAAAGGATGATATATCAATCTATTCATTTTATGCGTTGATACGCTTTTCCTTTATGGCCCCATTTATTTGATATGGAAATCTATTGAAAATATAAAATTGCTGATTGGTTTGCACTTACTTGTATTACGGGCTTGCAGAAATCCCGATCGCATAAACATTCGAGGAAAACTATTGTAGCTATGTAGGTTTTATGTTTAAAGAAGTGGATTAGGTACTTATGAATTATGTATGAAACATTGAAATTTGTAAATCTGGCAAGGATTTTTTTTATAGAACAGGGGGGGGGGGGCGTTTGCCCGTTTGGGCAGGAGGCTCACGTGAGGTTAAGTGATAATCCGCCCATGGACGCTCTCGATGCCATAGGGCTCGCAAGTGCGTTGCCGGCCTTTTAAGATGGATAAGTTTTCTTGCTTTTGGGCGTGTTGTAAGCTAAGATTTAAATATCGACAATAATCGCTTATTTACTTAACATTTTTACATTACGTGAACAAATAACTTGATAATTGCAACAAGATTTAGAGATTTCTTTTAAGATTTCTATTAAGATGTCTTTCCCATTATTAGATTAAAAATCCTCTTTCTTTACCTAACACACAATATCGTGTCTTCGTGTAATAAGTAAGGTGATATCAGGCCTCAGCTAAGGGTAGGGCTTGCTAAACAATAGACTAATTTATTATCCATGTTGAAGTTTGTTATCAAGATTTTTGAAGGCATAAACGTTGTTTTGATTGTAATTGAATTTTATTGCGCTGGCGAACTACTATAAAAATATTATTATATAAGTATTGATATCTGTTATATCGTTGAATAGATAGTTAATAAGCATGAAAACTCATGGATTTTTCTATGTGCACAACACATTGGGTCTAGTTTCTTTGTCAATGAAATTATAATAAGTTTCATTTCGGAAGGTATAATACCTAACTCTCCTTCTTAAATTAAAATCATTATATGTAAGAGAATTGTCTGAAGCCAATGTAAAAGCTTTTATATTAGGATTCACAAGATAAAATAGAAGTCAAAATTAAAATCAGGTTGGCCGGTTTCCTTAAGTTATTTTTATTGCACAAAAACTTGTTGACTAGTTAAATTAAAATTTTACCCAGGGCGTTAGCTGATAAGCGCTAAAAGGGGTAAAAACGCAACTCAATATGCATACTAATAAGATGCAATCTTCATTACACAACGTATCTAGAAAATCGGATTCTTTTAAAGCAAAATCGATAAACAATTACTGAATATACAAAGTCATGTATATTGAGTATTCTAAGGTAAACTACAAAATAATGTATGTTGTGTATGAATCATCAGAGCCTTAATCTTATGGGAATTGAAACTGGCTGTGGTAAGTTGATTTTACGATGTAAATATTACCTTAAAACTGGTAACGTCAAGGCCAAATGTTCAATATGAAAAATATTGCTTTAATTTTACAATGTATCAAAGTTGAAATTACACAAAACTTTGTTTAGTACATGGTGAGAAGATTAGATATATATTTTGATGAAGTTAAAAGATGTTTATTCTGAAATTTTACAACCATTTCTCCTTGAATATCTCCATCGTCTGTTATTTTATATAATTTTTACTAGTATTATAAGGAAGTAGTTTTTATTTTTCGGTTTATATTTCCAATGAATGGCGAGATCCTAATCGACAAAATAGGTTCTAAAAGCCCTCGTATATACCCATAAGCCATATTTTAATACTACCAAGGATCAAATAAACATAGTCTAAAGTCAAGGGATGTAAAAAAAGTATATTTGCAGTCTCATTTAATTTATTATTTCCGTTATGTATACTAATTTAGGATTGTAGGTACATCAAAACACGTAATAAATTAGACTGGAAGTAAACCGACGTTACAGTACTAGAGCAATATAAGAAAATATTCCAACAAATCTGTTTGATATGCTTTAAACGTATGAGTAAGCAAACATCCACAAATGGAATAATATTCGATCCGAACAATGTTGCGGAGCGGTGAAAATAGTCTTAACCTAAAATTCAACAGATATGTTTGACCACGAACACTAACGCATGTAAAATCTAGTCGAGTAGATCATTCGAATATTGTCATAGTTTTATAATTACGCTAAACAGATAAAAACTTAAGCTTAACCTTAGAAGCGTCTAAAATTATAAACTCGTAAATTGCATAGTATTTATAATTCTATTATCTACATTTTCCAATACCAATTTTTACTATGCTCTACGAATGATAATCTCTGTATAGATGTGCTAGAAACAGTTCGTATAATTCATTGACATTTAATATTTAAGCGGCTTGTAAAAAAATCTAATCTATATTACTATTTACACGATATCTACAATAACTTATGAAAACAAAACTGTTTTTCAAAAACAATTCATGCCTGGCAAACAAAATAATGTAGACACGCAATTAATTTTGAAAACATTAATTTGGGATGATTTATGAATTACTAGAAATGTTATTGTCATATTTCATATTCACTGAAAACCAAAGCGTTAGAAATAATTAAATGTGAGTAATTATTTATCTATTTACTAAGAGAACAGCTACTGTACAACTATGGCACTTTATATTAGGTACATAATAATAGTACTAGTAATTAGGTATTTTGAATGAAAGTCTTAAATTAAGACTTTAAGTATCAAGTATTTTAATCTACTGAGCGATATTTTATATCGGAAACTCAGTATTTTTTTTACATTTTAAGCGTTATTATTACGGAATGTTATAATTAAAGCCCATTAATAATTTATTCTAATAATACAATATTATTTTGAATAAATAGTTTAAATACAATTAGTTAGTGATCGTAACTTAATAATAGGAGGGCTTTGAGGTGTACAGATTACACGACATATATTAGATATTATGTATTAAGTTATTATTTGCAATGACGAATAATAGATATTAAGAATATAGAAAATAATTAGTCGGTTGTAAAAATATTAAAAAGTCATTTAAAATAAATTTTGTTGATGATTACAAAATACTTAATAATAATTTTTAATTCAGTTAAGGTTATGGCAATTAAAACATATATATTGCTTATTTGTTAATTATTGTAATAGATTAACTAAATAACACTCTTAAAGAATATTACATAATTGACACGCTAAATGCCATTCTAATCACATCAGAATATTCTCATTTAACCAATGCTGGATTAATTGCAGACGATATTAGAACGGTTAGGACTAAGAATACATACATACAAGGATACAGAAAGCATATAAATTTTTAAAAATCTGTGTCCTTACTTTTTTACAAATCCGCATTCACAAATATTATTGTTCAATTATAATCATACACCTTCCATTCTTAATTATGTTTCCATAGATAAAACAAAAACAATTTTCTGCACACAGCAGGTTATGTAACAGATATGTATTACAAGGTACAGGTACTAGTAGTATTCAACTGTTTGATAATACTTTTAATATCACTAGCTGCAGCAAATGCATAGTTATACACAATATCGTATCGTACTCATAGGTCGTATGGGGTTTGTTATGTCTAAATGTCGTCCGTTCGCTTTGACGCTGGCAATGCAACCGCGCAGTCCCGTGTACAGAGACGTCGGCAATCCTAGAGGTAGCGATGGAGATCCACCTACAGAAAGATTTTTTATTTTGGAATTATTAAATAAAAATTGAGAAATAAGTAGTGTAATCAAACGATTCAAAAGTCATTTTAAAACTATAAGCATTTTATTTACTAGCTAAATTCTAAAATTCCTTTGTTTAATTAATGCATGGGCATGCTTTTAGGATGTTATGTATACCATCAAAACAGAACAGATCAAGAATGGTGTCCAAGCGTCCGACCCTTATCCCTGAGGTCAAGTGTCCGAATCACAGATCACGAATTTATTTGTACTCAATTAGCACCTACCGTGAAAGAAAACCGGCATGTCTTAATCAATTTAATGTGTCTGATATAGGAGGGCTGATCACTTGCTTATACGAGCGAAATAACAATTATCGAAGGAACAAATGCTATGCTAAGATTCATATAAGGTTGTAGCAACATTGATTATTATTATTCTATTCCATCAATGTATATTCTTCAGATTATGAAATGAAATGAATGAACGATTTTTGAATCGATTTTCCTTATGACAAAACTTACCAATCCACAATTTAGGATTAGCCTTCGAGGGTACCAGTAAAGACTGAGAGTACCCCCTAACTGGTGGTAGATCATCCACTTGAAGCATCGCCAATCGTTTACGTCTTCTCAGTGTAGCAGTGTGCCATAATCCATCATCGACTCGATCCCTGGACTCTATACTTTGGAACCAATCGTCGTGTCCTAAATTATCCTGAGTATCCGTATCGGTGAAGATCAATTGCAACTTTCCACCACTGAAACCCAGTCCGATAAATTCACGTGGCCTTACACCAATTCTACGTCGCCACATCAACAGACCAGATTCGTTGAAGGTACGGAACTTTATTTCATATCTTATACCGCGAGGGCTGCGATTCCTAAAATATATTTCTTATTAATATCAAATATAGACATGTATATAATAATAATAATCTTTATTTCATCTCTCACATATACAAACAAGGTTATCATGATTAAACTAAGATGATAATATTTGGAAGTGTATGTGAGAGACTGTTCTCTGTAACAGGAGACCTGAGTGATAGATAGCCTTTCCACCACCGGACCGGAACACGTACAATCAGGTCATTGTCATAATATACAGTAGAAGAAAAAATAAGAAGTAGCTGAGAAAAGCGACAACAAACCCAATAGCTACATTTATAAATCAACTATTAAAACCTGCTTGTGCAAAAAGTATTTAGCTAATAAAGCCTTATAACAAACGATACTCAGTATTTAATAACATTGGAATTCATAATAGCTAGCTTATAATTTCTCTTTTAAAGAATATTTTTGCTCATTCAAATGTAATGTAAATATTTTAAAATAAGTAATGGTATGCAATACAAATACTCGTCTATGCGACAGCAGTTTTGAATTTATGCTTTTATGCAAAATATATGGAACTTTGGCTCAACTTTTATATTACCATACCGTGAATTCTGCACATTCGAAAGCAGAACTTGAATTAATAACGAGAGACATTAGGAAATCCGGCAAACTTGTTTAATTATTACCGTAAAGTGCCTACGAATTACGTGTTAATGTTAAATAATAATTAAATTAGGATATAGATGGACACATCACAGTATATACATTTTCTGGTTACCCACTATTTCCCCTTTCACCCCACATCGGTTATGTTGATTTATGGTACACCTAAATATATTTATGTATATTCAATACCAGTACTGCCGATCAGTCTTAGTTATCATTTTTTTTAACGTAACATGTAGCATATAATACCTTGTTGTTTAAATTATTATTTTTCTATGAGGTAGAAGCAAATTATTTGAATGAAAAGGCCAAATGTGCCAAATTATATATATAAGAAGCATTCATTGATATAACTCGAACCGCCTTTGTAGATTACAATAGTTGGAACATGACTAGAATTTCGCATATTCTGAAACTTAACCATGTCACGTATAAGCACTTTGGTGTGATCTGATAAATCAACTCAATTTACAAAGACTAATGAAGTGAAGTAGCGAATAATTTACAAACAGGCGTATTATTCTATGATATATTAATCTATGACTATAACTACATTACTAATCATTTAAATGACAGTGCAATTTAATACAAAATTCACAAGTGTATAAAAGATTCATATTTATTCGCTTTCTGACCAAAACAGCTTGCCCGGGTTATTGCAAATAAACCGGATTTTTAGGATTAAATTCTCAGTGACATGAAATACCAGCGTATCATTGGATCAACAGACGTCGAAAGTGTTCGAACAATTCCGCATCAAACATATCAACAGAACTAAGTAAACTGTAAAATGTTATATACCACGTTTCATGCGATTGTCTTTAGTGAACAACATCTTTGGACCAATCACGGGTACATCAGAAGAGCCATTTTTCTGTTTGACAAATGACTATCAACCATAACCCGCCATCGAATCGTTTTACATTATAACGAATGGTATAATGGTTAAAACCGAGTTGGCTATATTTATTTTTATACTTGGCCACGATATATAATTTAAAAAAATATTGCCACAATTTCAATATTATTTTATACTGAATAAATATGGTCTACCTCCTTTATTCTTTCAAAAAGCCACTTCACATAAGCGTTATGAAAAAGCCTTCAAAAATCCAAAAAATAAACCTTCAAAACATACATATTATATCACAAAATTAATTACCTAATCTAATTATTGTGAAGTTATATTATTATCTATTGAATGCATCCATTAACGCTATCTTACATCATAATTTCCTTCACCAAACAGCGCATTAGTTTGTAAGCTAGAAAATAAAAATTATGTTAGTTACAGTTAGTAGATATGTAAGATAAAATATATCGATACACAAAATATATCAAATAAAACTTTAGCCAATCATCTAGAGCATCTAATACGATCGAATTAATTTAGAAAATAATATTATATTAATGCAAAGTTGACAAAGTATGTTCATTGTTGCTTATACCTTCAAACATTTTTTTCAATTAAACAATACCAAAATGTTTAACTTTAAAATATGCTTATGGTAATTAATTTAGACTAATGACAGATCCTGAAGAAAAACTCATATGCATCCTGGTAAGACGTTCTTAGATTCATCTGTAATCTGTATATATTTATATTTTACACACCTAAAATTTGCTCTAATAAAACTTGCTATAGGGTAAAGTAGGAAAGCCTAACACCTAATTGGCCCTAATCAATATTGCTTAGAGTTACAAAAGACTTTATAATTACCTGCGTCCGCCCCGGCTCCTATACGAGAAGTAATTATTTCCGTCGAACCTAACAGGTGCTCCGTCGTTCAACATCTCCACTTTTAATTGCACCTCACAGTTCCTGCCTTCATAGCCTTCGCGACACACACATTTATACTCGTTCAATAGTGGTATACATGAGCCATTATTTTTACACGGTGTTAGACCTGGTAAAAAATTATATTAGAAAGTCTTTTAATATAGATAATTCATAATGTACACATATGAACGTCAAAAAATAAATATACATTGAATTGTTCTAATTTTACATTTATTGCCAGTTCTCAAATCAAGGGCGTAGAACGGAAGAGAAGAACTGGCAATAAACTCTCCGCCACCTTTTTAATCGCAAGGTTTTTCTTTTACACAAGTTTTTAAAATATTGCTATTTTTTTTATAAATAACGTACCCTGTTAATTGTTTACTTAATCTATATAAGAATCAGTTATAATTAATCGATACCGTACAGGCTTGACAAAAAAAATAAAATTTTTTCATTGTCATAATTCGTCTGTTCCTTTGAAGACAATTTGAAAACAAATGCATTTTTGGTTACATTAAATGGAAGGCCCAGAAACATTTTTGTTATTTCGAAATGAATAGTGGTAATAGTTATTATTATTAGTAAAAACAATATACACACGTGGTACCATAGATAGTATACAACTTTTACGCAATGAAAGTTAAGTTTAAATTCAGGTATTAAATCTTTTAGAACTCACCATTTCCACAAGGCGGACCAGTGTACTTGGTGACCCCACTCGTGGCACAAGGAAGCCTTTCCTCCTCGGGGACTACAACACACTTGGCCGTTTCCGAACTGTACAGGGATAATGGTTCGCCATTCACAAAGACCTGTTGCACGGCTCCTATAAAACTGCTGGTCACCCCTGACATTTTGTGGGGACGGATATAAGAACTGAAAAGGGGATTCTGTGTCAGTCTACCCTTCAATGTTATGATTTATACGACTCGATTAACAGAGCTTTATTTTTGACGTTTTTCTTGATGCCCTTAAGACGAATTTATACTTCGAAACTTTATATACGTTGATTGCCTTTTTTATCATTTAAGGCTTATACTTATTGGGTTATGCTTATGGTAAGTTTGAAAATGTTTCTCAGGAAAAATTACAGGCATAGTAGAAAATGGGAAATTATATTTTTTATTACTTCTTACAATATTTTGTAGTTACTTTAAGCTAATTTTATAATGACAGTTCGCAATTTATATCAAAAGTTAAAAAAATAAAAATCGAAGTAAAAACCAGCGAGTTGACTTGAAGGACTTCGTTAGAGAAAAATCCGTAGAAATAACATTTTCGATTCCTGCATTCTAAAAAGCCCATTAAAGAAATACACTTGAGTTTCCTTTTTTCTTTACGTAACATTTACAGTATAATTGTCACTTTAAAATAATAAACAAAACTAAAAACAAATTGTATAATCCTATAATGTATACGTATATGATATTTGTGAAGTTACACAAATAACTAGTTAACTAATGGCAACGGAAAGAACAAGACGTTCTTTTTTTAAACACAAACGGTATGCGTTAGGCGTCATTAAACTATACATACGGTAGAGATCCAATAAAGAGGGGCAGTGTCAGCTCCAAGTGCGTTAGGGGTGGGGGTGAGTGCCCCCTCTGAACGGGGTGGTGGTCGAGTTGTAGGCTTCCGTGTCGGCCTGCGCGCCCCACACGCACGCGGTGCCAACGACCCTTGCTCACTGATACTGGTGACCTGGTGACGTTATTCTATTAGTATCGGTATCAATTTACAGAAAAGGTCTTATACCTGCTTAAACAACTTAAACTAATCATGATATTGGATAATGATTTTCAGTATTATTGATATTGTTTTGTAAATTATACGTTATTTAATTATCTTATAGGTTGGTCTTAGTACACTTTTTCCATTACGCATTTTGACATTTAAAATCTACTAATACATACATTTATTAAAGTGCAATTGTATAATTTTATTAAGTAAAAAAGTATACGTGTATAGAAAATGAGCAATTAATTTATATCTACCATTCATTTCTTTCTGGTTATTAATTACATATTAAAAGTTAAAAAAAATTAAACTATTGCTGTCATTATATAAGTTTAAAATCAAAGAGTTATTTAAAAGTAGCATAAGCCGTACTAAGCACAGGAAATCCTCTTTAATTAATTTGGTTCAGGAATTCAAAGCTTTACTTACGTGATATTAGCAATCCCACTCCCTAAATTGTATCTAAACTGGAGGTATCCATTAACTAAGTTAATAGCTATAAAATCTCCCTTCGCTTTATTGGATTGGCCGGTGTAGAGCAGCATTCCGGAGAATCGGTTCGTTAAAAACCAAATTTCGATTCGAAACGCTTTTCCAAGACCTTCGAGGGGCATTAACTCGATGTAGCTCGTGCCATTGAATTGAGGAGACCACGTCTCTTGAATAACATTGACATCTGTAAGAAGAAACAATTAGGGACGGAAAACAAAAAGGCAGGGGAAAATAAGAATATTTCCTACCATTGTTACAAGTATTTCCACTAGATCCGATTTCTCCAAATAAACAACGACAGACGTGTCCTCCATCGGGTCCAATGTCACACAATAGACTCTCATCATATCCGCAAGGATTTGATTCGCAAGGATCTAATCTCTCCTCACAATTGGACCCTTGAAATCCGAGAGAGCAGCTACATGCGTAGTCAGTGAGCGAGCCCTCGATAGCTCGGCACGTAGCCCCATTTTTACACGGCATACTCATACATGGATTAGATTGACACTCTTGGACGTTTTCTAAAGCGACTACTAATGAGTCAGGACGACCCAATTTCTTAGTTACTTGATGGCGTATTATTCTCAAGTATTTCACACAGCCAATAAAGCCGCTTCGTGTCCCGATATTATCGTAGACTCTGAAATAAAACGTTATATAGATTATCTAAAGCGTACATGCTTTAATTAACAGTGACTACCAAAGCGTCAAATATACCAGAAAGATAATTATTCATTTACTGACCTCGAATAATTAGTAGGCACGCTGCCAATATAAGCGTCATCAGCGAGGTCCAATGCTTTTAGGTTTCCTCTCGATTGTCCCGCTACATCTTCCATATTATCAACTGATAGGATCCCATCTCGATGATATCTTTTTGCCGATACTTTATGATATTCATTTAAGGTTATTTTTTCCAGTGATGTAAGAATTATAGCCCCGTTGCCAAGGTTATACCTAAAGAAAAATTTCGACTACAGTTTGTGCAAGATTGTATTGGTTAGAATACTTTAGCTGTAGAACATAGTTGCACGCGTCAAGAATACATTACTTAAAGTAGGTTATAAAGTAAATCAATACAGTACCTGAACTCTAAATATCCGTTCACAAGAGCGAGCGAAACAAAATCGCCTGTACCGTCGTATTTTTGCTGATTGTACAATATTACTCCATTTTCAGAAAATGCCTTGAACTCGATATCAATATTCAGCTTATGGTAAGCCTTCAATGGTTTTAGTCTTATATAAGACGAACCGTCGAAGGACGGGGTCTCTATATAGGCGATTGGGGAATCATCTTTGAGCAGTGTTTCGCAATTGATTCCTGTGTAATGGTCAGAACACACACAAGCGTATGTTGTTCCGGGCAAGTCAATACATGTGCCAAGATTGTAACACGGCTCGGACAAACATGCACTATATTCTTCTGTTGTTTCTGGAGACACTTGCTCTGTAAAAGGACTTATACTTAATAATAAAAAATAATACTAACATACTTTAAATAGGCTTAAGTTACTATCATGAAGTTCAAATATTTATAGACTCGAAATTGAAATGTATATTTACATTATTTATTCATAAATTGAAATACGCATTCATTAATGCTTTTATCAGATCGAAACATAAGCACTATCAAGGAAATTCTGTGCTGTTAAATAAATGAAAAAACAAAATATTTTTTGGACAACGACAATGCGCTGTTAATAATTTTTTTTTATTTACTAACCAACACATGCTTTCCTATGCGGAGTTGGTATATATCCAGGGCGGCAAACGCAACCGCCTCGGGCGCACTGTGCACCCGGCAATGCGTTACAATCAGAATCCTCAGTACAAAGATCGCCAAGCAATGCCCCAACAGCCCCAACCGTTGCTGTTGTTGCTGTTTGTGAACCTTTCAATGGTAATTCCAAATTTGAATTTTAAAGTTATTACATGACTCATGGGACATTTACAGTTTTTTAATACCAATTAACTTATATTATTTATCGATCAAATAACATTTGTTATATTTAATGGTACATTCAAATAATATGGTCGATGCTTATGCCACGTCGTATTTCTATCAGAAAGTAACACTATAGAACAACAGTTGCAAAAGCGTAGGCAGAAATGATCACCAATTTTCGAAGCCTATGTCGTAATTTCACAAATCAGAATTGGCGTTGCAATTATTGTTGAAAATGAAAAATTTTCCAGAAATTAATATTCAACAAAAAGTTTTCCTATTAACTTGTATTGAACTTTGAACAATGCCTGATTTTTCGTTTAATTTCGAAAGTTAAGGAAAATACTTGTATTTATCTGTTATAACGAAACAGGCTGACGGCTACTAGCATTATTAATAAGAAATAAGTAAGATAAATTGTTAACGAAGTTAGGACGAGGGACGTTGTAGAATGACAAGGGCAAACAACTCACACAACAAGGCAAGCTCTAATCTCAACACTCGTGATTAAGATGAATTGAGTAGTTACGGTATTAATACGAACTTTCCGACTGAGTTTCACTTGCGAATACTCAATTTTCATTATTTAAAGGGGTAATGCGGAATAACATTAAACATTCAGCGACGCAGAAAACATAGATGAGTGGGTTAAAAGGGTTTCATTATGATATATTAATCATCATAGTTTAAAAATATTTTAATGGGAATACGAGTACTGAAATTTAGACCAATAAAGTCTTTTAAGTGGCTGATATTTCTGGTAATTTACACAGTTATAAAATTACCCTGCTAATAGTGAAAAAAATCTCAGGATTTGGAGCCTAAACATAGTCTTTCTTTTATTCATAGTTTAATACATATATGAGTAATGAGATCAACATATTTGACTCTTTTGTTTTGATGGGCCGCTAGTGTTAAGAATCGATAAAAATTACCTACAAAAGTCTTTTTCTCTTCACTAAGTTTAATTTACAGAAATTTCCAAAACCGTGTTTTTTCGATACAAAAAGCAATTAATTTAACATTAGCATCCATCACTTGCTTGTAGATATTGAAAATAAATTAAAAAAACTAAATTCATGTGACCTAAAAAATTGAACGTGTCCCACCTGTGACCTAAATCTTGCTCCCGATACGACGGAATTTTATAACATCTAAATGTCAGCGTTTACTTCTAAAATTATGGTTATCGCTACTAAAATTTATAGAAAATGCCATAACTTTGTGCTTTAAGTGGCTGTTGAACATTATTCGCAAGATTTTAAAATAGTATACGTAAAAGCACGTGACATAAGTTAATAAGCACAATTCCGGGCAGCATTAATATTTTTAAACCATCGTGTCTTAATTCCCTAGGTGAGAATGAAACTCATTTATTCTTACAGATTGAGCATAACTGTTATTTTCTTACCTTTCGTTTTTTGGCCGGAAAGAATGCTATCAAAATCACTTGGCGTTTCTTTTAGTGTCCATTCATACTTATTGTAGTATTTGTCGGGGTTAAGTAAGTGTCGTGTAGATTTAGAGGCTGCACCATCGTCTTGTTGGGTGAATTGTATGGGCGAGGAAGGTCTCGGAGGCCCCGCAGTGGCCGGTATTTCTGATAATTTACAAGGCCCAAATGCCTGTATAACAATATCCTCTTGTGTTCTACATGCCTGCAGTTTGAGATGGCATTCCGATTCGTACGTCTTTCCGTCGCTTCCACAAACCTTAAATATCATAAATTTAAACTATAAACTAACTTGAAACCATCTTCAAGACGAATCCTTAAGAGTCACATTAACTCCAAGTATTGCGAACTGTCTGACGAAACGTGGAAATTTAATGATATTTCTCGTAAACAACGAAGCAGACTGTTAGACTGAAAAAGGCTGTGTTTTGTACCACTTGTGGAAACTTCACGGTATCAATAAACATTTCACTGTTATGGAATCACAAATCAAAAGCGATATCGCAGTCAAACAAATCGAATGCTACATATTACACAGTTTAATGTTAGCTGGATATTACGACGCCTTTATTGGACAATTGCAAATATTCTGACAGATGTCCAATTTATGCTTCGTTTGCCAATAGAAAATAATAAATAATTGTTACACAAAATATTCCATAAAATTTTTATTAAAAAAATTTAAGCTCATTCCCCTGTATTGTTTCTTAAAAACCTTTCCGCTTTAATTGCGCCATTAACGTTCTACTTAACGAGAAAGATATTTAACTCTTAAAGAAATTCAGAGTTATGGCTTTTCAGTTAATGGCTGAGACATTAAACTGAAGGATAAAAAAAATACTAAAAGGTTGATTGCAAAATTGAGTATTAATCAAAATCTCTAATTTCATTTTCTGTGTTTCAAATCCTTTTACATCGTTACTATTGTGTTACAAGCTCGGATTCTGAATACACATGAATTTGTATTAAATTGAAGGTTTCCAGATAAAATATCGTATTTCTTGAGATACATATCACCTTTAAAATATAATACCCTTTTTTTTTTATTTGTAATGTAAATCTGTTGTAGCTTCATATTTCTACTACACTAGTTTATGTCTACCTAAATCATATTTATATACAGATGACAGAGAGAAGACTTGACAATTTATTGATCTATACGTCTCTTATGATAATTTTTTGGCGCTACATTACAGCGCTATTTTTTTCAGTCTCAGTCAATTTTATATCATGAGCACTTACCAGCATATTGAGATCGCTGTCGGGGCACGGTGCAGCGGCACACTCACATAGGGCCCCACCAGTCCGCTCTGTGCAGACAGCACCAAAGTAGCAAGAAAGCTCTGCGCACGATTCAGCGATCGCTAAGTTTTCAGCTGAAACAAATCTTAGGTAAGTTTCTTGCTATCTTCGACTATATAATATAATACAGTTTAACTTGTGTATAGTAATAATATAAAGTATTTTTTTATTTATTTTATTTTATTTTATTTTTCACATTTAGGTACAAAAACAGAAAACAGATTAATTACATACATAAAATTATTACACACTAAACAACATTTAAAAATCTGACTTCCAGTTATATCTGTACACAGCATTTACACTAAATATCAACTAAACAACATACACATATCAAACCGAATGACAAAAAAATAAAAAATAAAAGAAAAAAATATATCTATACATACACACACACATATGTTTATATACATATACATCAATCAATTAAATTAGTAATTAAGGTTGCAAGTATTTACTATGAACTATCTTTTTAAATTTACAAATATTATTGTGAAAAATATCAACAACCTCAGCACACACAGCATTATAATATTTGCACATTCTTACGAGCGGAGCATTCTGGGCAACATTGTTATCAGTCATAGGTATAACAAATAATTCCTGGATGCGCACAGAACGCGTCGGTACCTTGATCTCCAGCCTCTCCAAAAGGCAGGTGTCAAATGAGCCATTTGCTATTTTATGCAAAGTGGACAGGTCGCTCATCCACCTCCTCCTTTCAAGACTTACCATTTGAAAGTGGGCAAGACGCTGGTCATATTGTTTTATTTTTCGCCTAAGACCATACTTATAGCACAATTAATATTTTAATATTTGGGTAGAATACCGATGAGATCTTAATTGTAAAATTGAAGTCGTTTTAGTTTGTGAATGTTGGTCCAATTTTAGTTAATTATATTCTATGACACTACTAAAAACATTACTGTGGCCATTTCAACGTTATTATTGCCTTAAAACTGACACAAGCACACACAACATTCCCTGGAGTGAAATCCGTATTTGGGCCTAGGTACCCGTTGAATTTCCAAACGTCGTATATATTTATGTATTCCACAAAATTTGTAGATACCCTTTTTGCATTACAATATAATTAAAGTTACATAATTTTCAGACTAAATGGAGGCCACAGAATCTAATTTGTGTTTTACGGCTGTAATAAATTATATGAAAAACAAAGAAATCCAATTACATTCATAAAAATTGGGTACTTCATTAGGTGTAGTCATGCCAATATAACTAACCATACAATTATTCGTCAACTATCTTCTCGATCTAAAACAATTATTTATGCAACTTACGTAATGAAATTAGTGAAAATGTTCGGTAAATTACGGACGTACACGTAGAGTGTGGGGTTTAATTGAAAGCAGCGTGAAATTGTATCGTGTTATTTACACACAAGTACATAACGAGCTGGCGATTAAACGTCTAGAATACTTCGGAAATTCTGCCAAGATACGCAACTCTTAAGAAAACATTTCCTTTATAGCGCAAACTGTTCGGGATTGTTCGCACAAACTTGCTTCTAGCTTTTAATGCTACAAAGCCTACTATTGTTGCTTTTAATCTTTGTTAAAACTTTAATCATTTTAACTTAGAGATATGAAGGTTTAATAAGAAACTATCCACTTTGAAAAGTAACGTTACTTACGTTTTGTGTTATTATTTTCGTTTCTAAATCTTTAAGATACAAGCAAAACTATATTTTAGTTTATGCAAATAGATACACGTATTCTTGTAGCTAAAGTTACATTACTATGTTTGTGATATCTGGTTACGTATCCCTGAATAATTAATTTTCGCATTTAAGTCAGAATGTTGATTTCTAAACTCAATATTTTTTTAATTTTCTTTTGCGCTCCTGTATATACTGTTATGGACATTGGTAGTTTTTAAAAGTATACTAAAAACAGTAGTCAAAAAGATCATATTCTTTATAACGATTTTGACTCGAGACATCTTAATCAATTTTATACAATTTATCAGTACTTTATAGGTTTTAGATTTATTACTTACGATCGGAACAACCATTAGGCCCTAGTCGTCTCCTATGATCGGCACAGACGGTACACTTTTGTCCCTGAACTCCGGGGCGGCAGACACAACGACCAGTCATTTGTTCGCAATCTTCTCTCACAGAACCAAAAGCTGAACAGCCGCAGGCTATAACATACAAAATACAGGTATGCAGAATTCATAGATAAGGCGGAATAATGAATCGCCCCTACAGAGTACGTTAGTTACAATGTGATACGTTTTAATCATTGCTTAAATATTATCTTGTAATATTATTACGAGCAGTGTTGGCTTCAGCGATTCTCATCCCTGAGGTTACAGGTTCGAATTGATTGACGTGGAATAAGTGATGCCTAGATGATCTTATGTTCCAAAAATAAACGTATTTTATTTTATTTATTTTTAGGTAGTGGGTTCATTACCGGAAAGTAAACCAATGGCTGTATATGTTCGCATCTCAACTCTCACTCGTACGGCAAAGGAAAACGTGACGTTTCCTGGTTTACTGGTTTTATACTATATTAAATCCAAAACGCTCACATCAAATATTGTTGTTATGTTAAATATATAATAATGTTACATATTAAGCATTTATTTTTCTTTTATATTACTTTTTTCCAAATTCAACTGTAATTAAAAAAAATAAAAGTAGTAGTTAAGGTACACGATGGCTCTAATTGTGACTTACGAATACAACCAGTGTGTCCTGAGCCTATACGCGGCAGACCCCAGTAGCCAGGCTCGCATCTGTCGCACTTAAGTCCACCAACGCCCGGCCGACACACGCACTGACCGCTATCATCGCACTGATCAGACACCGACCCCAAGCGATTGCAACCACAACTTGAGCTTGTAACCGGGCAACCCTCCTCATTAGGGCCCGATGCTGACGTCACACCATCCCCGCAACAACCAAACACGCTGTCTGAACAATGCAGCACCTTCTTATCTTCCTCTTGCTTCATGTCATCTGCATATAAATTCAGGTTTAAGCGCAACACAAAGTGCATTTTATAACACCAGAATAAGTGACTCAAAGCCGCTTGGGCGTGCGTGATTTTATCCAATTTGCTCGGTCTTATACTTTAGTATCCTGCAAAGTTTCACAAAATGGAGCGCTTGCCAAAGTTATTTATGAATATGTAAATAAAAGCGGAACGTACGATCATCTGCATTTGAAAATTATTTTACACATTTTTAAACAGAAATCATCACGTATTCAGTTGAACCCCCGAAATGCTCTGCGCCCACGGGATGAGCTTTCTGTTTTGCATTTAAAATGTATTTTATATTTTGGGATTCGTATTTCGACTAAATGTAGCATTAACGATTACATTGTTTTTAAAAACACAGAATTCATATTATTTTATATAATTGCATTTATGGTATATAAGTTTAGCTTACTTTTCGGACAACATCTGGCCGCTGTGAGTGTGATGTGGCAGTAGCTCCCCAGAGGACAGTCCTGTCGATGGGGCCCGTTCCCGCAGTCTATTTCAAGACCCGTAGATAAATCGATCATTGCTTTGCTGTTCCCACAAGGCCTGACTTCCATGCCTATAAATTAGATACTGCTTAGTGTTTTGGTAAATAATGTCTGCCACTGTATGATAATCTAGTAAAAGCAAATCGGCAAATTAAATTTATAAATCGATAAGCCAAACGTAGTAGTAGAATGATTTCTTTTTCCTGAAACTATTATTTTTATCTTTGGTCTGTTATTTAAAATAGTTGCTTGATTCTGGTAAAAGGATTAAAATAAATAAGTTTATATTTTGACTACAGCGTTGTAATAACAATGAAATTTTGTTTAAGATATATTAATTTAAATCTATGTTTGTGATCCCCTCAAGAAACTAAACAGTTTACGAAAAGGCAGTTTGTACCTAAAATTTAAAAAAATAAGCCAAACATCACAGCTAGGTTCCGGTTCTAAAATTGTTTAAAGTATTTAGAATAAATTATATAAGCAAAACAAACCTTTACATAAATCCAGCGGTCGTAATCTAAGCTCTAATTGCTTCTGGCATCCCTCCTTCCGCATCGCGCACAAACTTGGATAAAGTCGAAAGTCGGACGCACAGACCGGAAAATATTCATCTTCCGTTGGACATTCGAAGAGGCAAGAGCAACGGGGATAGCCGTCTACACCGATTTCACAGCTGGCGTCAAAATCGCAACGGATATCGCGGCAAGCAGATGCACTTGTCGACTCCCCATCCGTTGCACCCAAAGAATCCGTAAACTCTTGCTCAGCCTCGGTTGTAGTCATCGCGGTTGTTGCTACTCGCGTCAAGCAAATATTTGCGTGTTAGTCAAGCGATAAAGCGGAAAGTTAGTTAATTGATCCGGATAGGTCGCTTTATTGGAATTACAGCCAACAACCGAAGTTGATGGCGGTCCGATAGTAACTATTTTGTTTGCGATCGTACAAAACTTTTAGTATAATGATGAGTATATAAGAGAGGTTAGTCATACTATAGAAATATTTAATATGATTAAAGTCATACATAGTTCATGCGTTAACATTAAAACACTACTTACTCATAGCTATAGGTGGTACAACAGCAAGTCTATCTTTGCAGTCACCATAGAAAATAACGTGAAGTTTCGTCGGTGGTGGCACTCCACATGCTGCCTTTTGAAGTTCGCATTCATTGGGATATGTTTGCATAGAACTGCTACATACTGGTTCATGAGGAGCGCCCATACAATCGGTGGGACACAAGCATTCTCCAGCTACACAGTGGGCCCCAAAAGAGCACTGCACTCCCTCACATAAAGCTGAAACAAAATAGAAAACGTACGAAAACTAAAAACGCGTTAAGACAATAGTGTTCCCTCGTTATTTCATTACATTCTCCGGACAGATATGTTTAGATTTTTGTTTTCCGCAATGAAGAATGGAGGAAGAGACCGTGAAAATTTAATAACGATTGTTTGCTACTTTCCAACAAAATGAAATCCTCGTGAACGCGGTCGATTACCGCTTCGCGAAAAGCTGGTTGTGAAGAATTAAAAATTATTTTAGCTTGGGGAGAAAAAAAGAAATTTGGAAAGGTATGTCTGTTAATTAAAACTTTTAGATAGCTTGGCCAGAACCAGATAAATTTCTGAAAGGGTTTAGCCATTTATTTCATAATTACAAAATTATGATTACTTTACAATGTATATCTTTTATACATTGTTTGATACACACATTTGACACATAAAATATAAATGTAGCCCGAGCGGCCTTAATTGAAAAATAATTACGTAAATGGACTATAATAATTAATTCATATATAATGTCCCTTTAATTTCACTTCGACCATAATGGTACTATTTTTGCTTTTTTGATTTGTCTATGAGAATGAGTAATATCTCGTGAATTAACATTAATATGAAAAATTGTCGGTGGATTTATTCGCTCTTAAATGCGTTTTACTTAGTAGTAATTTCGTATAAAATTCATCTCATATTTTGATTTTTAGTATTTGGAATGGAAGAGAAGATAATACAACCTATGTATTAGTCCGAACTAAATGTTTTTTATTTCATTAGTAACTAACCTGTATAACCGCTTGTTTGTACATTTTGTCAATATATTGAAACATTATTATTGTTGTATAAAAAAAATATATAATAATTCACTCGCTGGTTTATAATTGCATATCAAAATGTCATTAGGAGGTTGATTACAAAGTACTATAAATTACAATATATTTAATTCATGTATAGTCATAAAATTAATTTCACGTATTAATTAAATTTCGCCTATTTTATTTAAGCGTTTTTTTTGCCTACTAGGTCCTTCCATAGAATACGTTTAGATAAATATATGAATTATCATGATATGATTAATCAGACGAAAATGTACAGTTACTTAGTGTTATATTAGCTGTTAGACCCACGTTCATAATCCCCAAAACTTTATCCCGATGGCACATAATACGTTAATATTAAAGTTCTGATGCCACTTCACAGTTTCATAATATCCTTTGTTGTCCCTGTTTCATTATTACTCATATGTTGACGAACACTAATTAAAATTTTGGACAATCTCTTAATGCCCAAAAGTAAAGTTACATTACCCTGAAGTTTGGTTGGTTTGGTTTAATAATATCAGGTAATATTCCGCCGCAATTCACTCTAATTTAAACAATAATAAAACTTGTTTTCTGTGCTCCTTACTATCTTACCTGCCTATTATTAGAAGCAGTACAGCCGTGAATATTTTACATTTTCATAAAACCTTCTTTTAAATATCTATTACTTTAAAACATATCAACTAAGTAGAATAGTATTTGTAACATTTTATCAATGTACTTTATTATACAGCATCTAGCATATTTAATTTAATTAATGTTAAGTACTCCTAGCATAATGAATACTGTTGTTTAAACTTTATGATTATTTATTCAAAAAATAGTACGTATACCTGCTAATACATTTATCACGAAAACAATTTTTACAAATGTGAGAAATTAAAGATGGCGTTACAATTTACAGTAATTTTCTCGTGCAATTAGTAACCGCATTTAAAAAGGACGAGGCTGGTATTGTTCACGTTTAATATAATTATCCCAAGTCTTTATAATTTGGTTAAATGAAAGGAAAATGAACCTATTAATGAATCACGTTTTGTTATGACATACCTATTATATGAAATACATATATTTTTAATATCTATAAAATTATGGTCTTATTCGGTAATAGTAGTTTTTTATCAAGCAGTTTTGTACCGCTACTTTGGTAAGAAATTGAACTTGAGAATGATATACAATTTACTTATGAAATTATATAATGTATAAAACATAAAAAAACCTAGAAACAAAAACTAAGGACTAAAAAATTAAACAGAAGTAAAGACTGGTGCTAGAGTGCGCAGAAAACAATCGTCTAGTATTGGGCACAGAAAATATTCTGTATATATACACAAAAGGAGATGACAGTTGACAAATTAAACATCTCTGTTTCTGTCACTTTGTAGTCGAATATAAATTTCAGATATGAAAACATTGACTGTAAAATTATTGAATATGATAATTGAAATAAATTGGTTTTTATAATAATTATTTAAAAATGATTTTATTAAATTTATCGGTTATTACTACATTTAAAGGTTACCAGCTACGCTACGGAATAAAAAGCAGTAAGGTACAAGATTTTACATTTGTACTATTTTATAAGTGATAAAGAAATTTCAGTCGTTTATATATTAAATAAAAGTAAGAAGAAGTATGACGAGATGAACACTGATTCTTCGAGTATTGGAGAGGCATTAGAAGAAGAATATATAAAACGAATTGTTAATTAACCAATAAAAAATTACACTTACGCATAAGAATAATGCTGTATAAATATAAGCTTCATATATTGATATATTCTTTAGTCTTCCTTTTTTGTTTGTACTACTGTGTATACTCCTTGTATACACTTGTTTATACTATAGACATTACGTCATAGTCGTCTAGCTGCATAATTTCACCCATTCAGTAACATCGGTTCAATACTAATAATTAGGATTTACGGCTAAATCTATTCAGTTAAGGTGTATCCAACCGTACAATATTGCCTAGTCTAAATTGATTGACTGCAATAGCTTATCGCAAAGGGCAAGTGTGGAATCTAAAGAAACTAATTAAAATATTTATTTGTGTAAATTTATGAGTGTTTAAGAATGAGGGCCACTGATCCCTGTTTTAGACGCTCACCACCACTTTGTGGAACCAGCTGCCCACTGAAGTATTGCCGAACCAATTCGACTTAGGGTCCTTCAAGAGAAGAGCGTACCAATTCTTAAAAGGCCGGCAACGCACTCGCGAACCCTCTGGCATTGAGTGTCCATGGGCGGCGGTATCACTTAACATCATTGTAAATGCGGTTACTAATTGCACGAGAAAATTCCTGTAAATTGTAACGCCATCTTTAATATCTCACATTTGTGAAAATTGTTTTAATGATAAATGTATTAGCAGGTGTACGTACTATTTTTTGAATAAACCAAACAAAGTTTAAATAACAATGTTCACGAAGCTGTCATTTGACGGCTTATAAGAAGAACTGCTTCATAATTCTTAACCTAAATGTCAGCAGGCCGAGGCGGTTTACATGTTGTGGTTGGCTGATTAACCAGTTGGAGCAATTCATTGAACGCCATGGCAAGAGTTAATAGTTCAGTCGAATCGACCGTATGGGCGGAAGATTCGTCGGAGACCGTTTCATGTGAGGAGGCCTCTACCTCTTCTACTGACGTTATTGGATCTAGATAATTGAATTGAATTACTATAACTGATCTAATTAAAGGTAATAATTATTTTGTATATATGCATTGATATGTTTATGATCAAAAAAATGTTTTTCCTATCCAATATCCTTCCTAAAACGCTGGCTGGCCACCATGCGTATCCTTGACCCTGGTCTTGTTGGCTGAAACCAGGGTGGGTGATGCCTTGTATGTTGGCTAGATCTGGTAATGAGTGATGCCTTGTTTAAAGTTGTCGCAATCTAAAACAGCGCAAGGAACGCGCTGGAATCGGTATGGCCGTATCGGCGCAAATTTATATATTGTAACAAAAATATTAAATATGTATAAGATTAGAATATTAATTATGTTTCAGATTCATATTTTATATGATGGCCTGTAGTGATTTCATAGTCTTTATTATTTTGTTACAGCAATGGTGTTAGTGTCACCTGCAACTGTCAATTATGATATCAAAGACAAATTAGTTTAAAACCGTTAATATGACTAGTTTATTTAATTTTTCAATGTTGTTATATCTATAATTAACGACTATTCAATGGTCAATAATAATTATAACTCCATAGTCATTATTACTATTGAAAGTTATTGACCATAATACTAAAATCCTAATCCTAGATTCAGGTAAGTACTTACCACAGTCGCCATTATAAGCCAGCCGGAGGTCACTCTGCTCTCGACATGCAGTTGAGTCTAATTTACACTGAGATCTGTATGTTTGTCCATCATTTCCACATACTACATCCTGTCAAAAACCAGCAATTGATAAGAAAAAAAGAACTATTCTAAAATTACACTCGAATTATCTCTTCAAAATATGCAAACATATTTTGCATATTATAAATAATTATATATAATATAATTATATAAATTATATTATATATAATTATATTATATAAATTAATAATATACTTATTAAAATGTTGACTTTTAAATCAATTATATTACCTCATTTAAAAAAAACTTAATTCAATAGTATATAAAGCTAAATGCAGTTCAAGCAAAAATACTAGAGTGGTAATCATGACATTTGCATCCAGTAGATACCAAAATAGATTATAGTTATAGCTAAACATTTTTTAAAAGCTTTTCCCCGATTTTGGATATTCACTTTACAACTGTCATAATATCACGCTAATAACGCGCCGAGAATGCATGACACATACAAAAATGTTTCAACACGGGATCAACATATCTCTTGATTAAATATCGATGCAGCCAGAGTATCAATCTAGTAGCAAAATAATAATTAGTGTATAAAATATAATTGGCTTAATTGAATTTGGTAAAATTAAAACAGAAGCACAGAAGACTGGGCAACATTTAATGTATATCATTCATGATATATAATTAATAATATTAATGTATTGGTTATCTATTAGTAAATAGCATTACGCGATTTCGTAATACAACTCGCCTATATTTAAAATTTTTTCTAAATTTAATAAATTTTCTTGTATATTCTTATTATTCTTATATAAATTTAATAATATCTACATATCTACTAAATATTAATATAGATTTGTATAAAATAAGACAAAAACAATTGCAGTACAGAATTAACAATTTTTAGGCTTTTATGTATCGGTTGGTAATAAAATATGAGTTTTACAAACTGTTTAAAAATTTTTCTAAATTTAATAAATTTTCTTGTATATTCTTATTATTCTTATATAAATTTAATAATATCTACATATCTACTAAATATTAATATAGATTTGTATAAAATAAGACAAAAACAATTGCAGTACAGAATTAACAATTTTTAGGCTTTTATGTATCGGTTGGTAATAAAATATGAGTTTTACAAACTGTAATAAAGTCCTAATGTACCACCTAAAGCTATTAAAATACGAGTAATAATAAGATAAAATAATAGTAAGCTCTCTGCATCTCAGATTTTTTTAGAATTTTGAGAAACGCAGGATTTCTCGCGACGTATTATTTTACCGTACAAGAGAGTGTTAAATGCGTATTAACAAAACGTTACTTGGTCCAGCATGAGAGTGCCTTAATAGTTGAAATGGAAAAGTTATGAAGAATAAAGTCTTAATTATTCATACCTGAGTATCAGTGCAATTGTGGATACAGCGACATACAGGGCGACCAGTTAGGACGTCCACCTCACAGTCACCGCCGCCAAGGCAAACGATATCTCCACATGTTACTAAAAAAAATATGCTTATGCCAGTGTTATTTGAAATATATTTCTATATTGCTCTAGCAATTAATTTATATTCTTAGTTTGTTATTAAAAATTATCAACAATTAAAATTATTCACAATTAACAATTAAAAATTTTTTCATGTCATATACATATTATTTCTAGTTTGCCAAGAGTCAAGCTAGAAATAATATGAACGAAATTTACAAAGATTTATTTTTTGCCTTGAGCAATGGCAATAAAATCACTCCACCAAAGAGACCACTATCTTTGAAATTGAATGAAGTCTCAACAGACTTTGTTCAAAATATCTAAGTCGTAAATCTGTCCATCAACGTCGTTCCAAACGAAGCAAAATATTCTTAAAACTAAAGTAAAAGTCTTAGAAAGCGATTCTCAAAGTAGCAAGCTAAACCCTCTGAAAGAGATTTCATTAAAATATGAAAGCTATTACTGAAGGATAGCGTCGTTCAATATTGATTCAATAACCAATAAGATTGTGTAAAATTAATCCTTTGTCTCCGCCCATTAATCCGTGCCTCTTTTCATTATTCACTGGAGCCGTTTTAATCACTAATTGACATTTCAACGAGCGCAGTGGCTGATGGATTTCATGCTACTAATCAACGCGTTTCTATGTGATGTGAATTAGCCATTCAAATTAAGGGCCAAGTTGATATCGTACCTGAATACCATTAAAGTCTACATTAACCTGTCCAATTCGATAGACCTAGAGACTAATTAGTGAACGTTAAAAGTAGTATTAATAGCGATTTTGTTCGCTAACGGTTTTAATCGTCTGAACATGTACGTGATTTTTTACATTGTTTTATTATATCGTCTGGATATTAAAACAAGCTCGCTCTTTATAAAAGCATTTTTATGCCAAAGGAATCCTGTGCGTATTTTATTGACAACTTTATAAAAGACGACGACTTTCATCACGGGAAATTGATAGCGATTTTTCTTCCGAGAGAATTTTATAATTGATTTCATCTTTACTTTTACATTCGCTGCGGAAAGCGGGGCTTAAATCTGAATGACTGATGAAAATATCCTCAGGTACCGCTTTTTATATTAGCGAATAACAAAAAGGTTAGTGAAAATTGTTTGAATGGTGCTTTTGAAAAGATTCTTATGATAGACGACCCAATAAAATCCTCCACGAGTGTTTTATTAAGTTTCTAGGCAAGGTAAATAATATTTCATGTAAGTAATACTCTTTGACATAAATATTTTTTTATAGAAGGTTACAATAAATATAACCTTTGGTTAATTTTATATCATTTACAGGATGTATGTGAATTCCGAACAAAATGTACTATTAGGAACATATGTATATTGTATATACTATTTTGTACTAACACATCTTAGTGTTCTTTATAAAAACTTTTAATATGTATGTAGCTCTTTCTGCCATTCATGTTCTCGAATCATTAATAATATTCATTTGAATCTTTACTATTTCTATACTGCTTGAATGGTGAGGATTCACTGCTCATTAAATTTTACGTTGAAAAAGTTTAAACTGGCAGCAAAAAAAATTCCGCTGCAATTCGACATAAAACTGCTTAGTTTCTAAAATATTATCTTAGTTGAGTGCAGTGTCTCATTTAGTTGGCACCGGTTCAAATCTAAAGTATAAAATATATTTGATAAAATAAATATTTTCTTTAAGAATTTAAATTTTATCAAGTTTAACTGTAAACTTGCCATTTTAAATTTTAATATATATTTGATTATGCTTTGATGGTTTTCTTTTAGCCTATTTAATCTTATAGTCGCTATTGTGACTAGTAAGATTTTTATGTAGAAATCTCCTATACAAAGTCTCATAACAATTAGGCCTCTTATTTGGGATAAGCACCTGAGCGTAAAAGTATTTCATGACACATTTTTTTTCTTCAATTTATCCCTAATGGGAAAGGCAAAGGACTTTAGTCCATACAGCCAGGATTTCATGACACAATTCGACATTCGAAATTCGAATGATACTTGTCAATGACAACGAGTATATTCGCCATTCAGTCTATGTATTGTTGGAAATAATTGCGAACTTCGTTCAATAGTTTTTACTATTTATTTGTTTATTTATTTATATACATTTTTTTTAATAATAAAAATATTATGTTTAATAATAAACTATTAATATATCTCGTATTATAAATTACAATTGTAAATTGGTCACACGTGAAAATTTTCCTTTTCCGTGAAAAAGTAACTCAATAAAGACATAATATACTTACAGCAAGTACCATTATAAAGGACTTTGAGTTGATGTTCCCCGATACCCTCTTGACAGGCGTGCATACGCATTTTGCACTCGCTTCCATATGTATTGTGGTCTGTTGCACACACGGGCGCTAGACTGGAGTCACAAACAGGACAAGAACAACGCGCAGTGCCACCGTGTGCTATGCAAGCTCCTCCCCAGGGACAACTTGCTTGGGCACATGGGTTTTCTTCTCCTGTTGAAGAAAAAGCTATAATTTATTGTCACTCATTACATAGAAAGAAAGGGGGTTATTTTAGAACAGAAGAACGCTACATACCACAAGCACCCATATAAGCAACTCGAATCTCCCGGTTCTCTAAACACGCAGCTCGGTGCAGCTGGCAAGGGTTGTCATAGGTACGACTGTCACTTCCACAGACTGGTCTCATCACCTTCTCACATTCTGGACCACAGCCGCATACAGCGACTCCACGTGCATCTAAACTGCATAACTCTCGCATACTGCACTTGACAGATTCGCACGGATGTTGGGCTACGACAAATCAATACAAAACTTCGATTATCATTCTATCGACCATATTTTATACTGAGACCACACATATTTTATATTTAGACCAATAACATTATTTAATAAATCATAATGTCAATCTTAATCGGGTAATAAAATCCCATTAAAGCTATATTTTTAAGGTATTGCTATTTTTCTCTTTTGAAGTTTTAAAAATAAGATGACTGAAGCAATTTATCACTGCGGAAATTGTTGTAGATTGTATACAAACCTTAAGTCGGCTTGATTGGTAAACATATTTATATATCTTCTGAAGTAAGACTTAATTTAGATTTTCAAATAAATAAGCTAGAAGAAAGGTGCTTGATACTTTAAAACTATTGTTATTTAATACTTTTTACTGTATTCGAACCTTGAGTGATTCTCTATGTTTGTTCTTAAGAAATAAATAATGCAATATTGATAATCATATCCGAGAATTCATGATCAGCAGTTGAATATAAAACCTCTAAACCTACTACTAGCTATTAAATACTATATCATATGCTCTCTCTTTTCTATTCCCCTTGACAACGTAATAAAAGTCAATAACATTATAAAAGCCAAGAGAAATTTTAATCTCACAAAGACGAAGCAATCATATCTGGTTAAAACAACTGATAAAACACAACAAACGGCCTTTCAAATATTGAGTTAATAACTTTAGATAATTGAATTATATCGTTGCTGTCACAATTCCTTTGGACAGTGCACGCTTGGATGCTCCAATTACTTTCTTTTGAACAAATATCTTACAAACTGTACCTCAATAAGCGGGGGATATTTGTGTTTACGGAGACAGATTTAATTATAGATTAGAGGCAGACATCGAGGTGAATATTTGTTAAACCAAAATATTTTGTTTCAAATTCCTCTTTAGAATAATTCTATTTGGAACTTCAATTTGAAATGTTTTGTTTGACGTAGACAGATTGGAAATATTACGAATGTTATTAATGGGTCACTTAGCTGACTTTAATATTGCAAAATACGTAATATTTTAGTAAATAATATGGAACAAAGGTTTTAGTATCTATAACTTTAATGATTTTAAGTGCTTATATAATCATGAGTATGTTAATTTTAGTATATACGATGAATTAAAAAAAATGGTAAACTATTACCTGATGCGCACTCTCCTCTGTAAGCTATGGACAACTGTTGCCTCGTTCGGCAGGACTCTTGGCGTAGACTGCACTCGCTTATATAGTCTTTGTAATCGGATCCACATACACCTGAACCAGGTTGAACGATCAGATCACACGCAGGGCCACAACGACAAACCGGGGCACGTACCTCATTCAGTTGACACACACTGCCATCAGTGCATTCATGGTCCGCGCAGGGATCTATGTAATAATAAAATTTATTTAGCATAAAAATGTTATACTATATCTTTAAAAGTTTCAATAAATAGTTTTATTAATTTTCGTCCTCAGTACGACTAGTCAAGATATTTTAGTCGCTTTTTTTTAGAAGACAAGTTGCAAAATTCAAACTTGATTATATAATTTGGGGTATAGAAAATTAAATTAATAAAACTAAATATCTAAAAGGATACTATACTAGAGATACTGTGCAATTATGTGTATATTTAAAACCAAAAGGAATTCAATTACAAACTGGTTATAACTTTATTATAATTAGGTATGTATACTCATATTTTATGTAAAATTATTCCTCTACAAACATTTGTTATTATTCTAAAATTGTCGAACACGTGTACCCTCTGGATAAACTTCTGTTGACTTAACGAACAACTGTCTCGACTTTCATACATTGTAGACATTAGTATTCGCCGGAAAACTTTTAAATTATTTTCACAACGTTTCTACGTTAGACTACGTGTTCCGAAAAAAATAAAACGCGAATGCGTTTTTAACTGTTTTCATAGATACTTCGATCCTACTAGGGCGATTCTGTTTTATTATATATAGTCCGGTCAAATTAGACTAAAAAATAGGGGTGAGGTTACAAAAATTCCCACTTGGCTAAATATTGGTAGAATTGTTCAATACACTATTATTAAGGAAATGTGAAAAGCCCTCATCGATTCGGCACGTACAAAAAAAAATACTCGGTGTCAAGGGTCACAAAAACGCTTTTTTGCGATTTTCAGCAAAATGGTAAGATTTATCATAAAATTAGCTCTGTCAAAAATTGTAGTTCAGATAATTATCTACAAAAATGTCTATATACTTTTTTCCTAAGAGCCACCGTTTTTGAGATATAACGACTCAAAAAGTTAGTTTTTGCACGTGCCGGATCGATGAGGACTTTTCACATTTCCTATATAATAGTGTATTGAACAATCCTACCAATATTCAGCCAAGTGGGAATTTTTGTGACCTTGGATTTCTAAATTGACCGGACTAATAATAGACATACTTCTATTTACGTATATATGGATGCACACAAAGAATTTAAAATTCGAATAATTAGTTCCTGAAACAAGCGCGATTAACCAATCGAAAGCAAACACGCGTTACAATTTTAGTATAGGTTATATATTTATTGGTGTGGTATCAAATTCTCATTATTATAGAAAGTGATAGATCATATAGGACTATTTATATCAATTGAAAAATCTAACTAGACCACACGTGATTTTTCTATAGACAAATAATTGCTAATCGAGAATCGACACGTTGAACTCGGTGAATAAACTCTCAAAGTAATTGAAGTAATTCTTTGTTATGGGACAAAACAAATACTTGAGTAACATATATTTCGTTGATATAACAAAAGCAATAAAATGAGGTCGGAGAAATTAAAATACGTCCTTTACTTTAAGCTTGAACTCAATTTGATTTCCAAAGAATAAAAGCATCCAAGTGCGACATAATTTCTCATCTCAAATATTTCAAAGTCCAAGACGAACCATTTAATGTAGGTATAAAAGCGAGCTAGTAAGGTAAACAGTAAATCTCTCAAAGGACTGAATGTGCGGGCACTCGGTACAAAATTAGTTTAAATCGAACCGTCTGGGACAATTCTATAAAAAGATTATACATGCTTCATTGTTATATTAAAGAAAGTTTGAATTAAGAATCTGTTTTCCTTGCGAGACTTCAAAGAATCTCTGTCAAGATTTTTCCTTTGCTTTTACTTTATAAAAACTGGAATAAAAGAAATAAATGTTGGACATTTCTCTTTCATTTATATTTTAGTTTTATTTCGTTGTATTTAATTACAGCTATAATCGAATAATAAAACCCAACTTTATTTCTTTACTATTAGATATTGCGAGCCCTCTGGCATTAAGTGTCCATGGGCGAAGGTATCACTTAACAGCAGGTGAGCCTCTCTTGCCCGTCCACCCCCTATATATACATTTATTTATTTATTTGTGACTACTGTCACAACATAACATAAAGGGATTAACAAATATTTACGCAAAGTTCATTTCCATAATTTCTGGCATGTACAATGTGGCATAAAGACAATAATTAACTGGCAAAAGTACTGCTTGCTGCCAGTGATATTGTAAGAAATAGTTAGATCTAATTCTAAATATTCAAATCCATTACTGTGTATGATTGATTTGTATCTGATATTAATTCTAAAAGTAGCAGCAGTGGAATAATATATAATGGTAGCTTATCTTGTTAAATAAAATAAATAAATCTTATAATAAGCTCTTTAAATTTTCCGTACCGCATTTTCCATGATATTTCACTGTGATATTAAGCTGGTTGTCGCAAGCGTGTTTATGGACGTGGCACTCTGAGGGGTATTCTCTGCCGTCAGATCCGCATACCACCTTTCGCTTTTGACAATTCCGAGGACACCGACATTCAGCCTGGCCAAAGGTCGCAACACAACGTGTTCCAGGTGGACAGGTCATAGTACTACAGGGCTCCCCGGTTTCTATACATGAAAAACATCTTTATAATACCTGTACAATGGTATAACAAACATGGGATTATATAATTATTAATAACTAATACATAGCGAACAATAACTTACCACATTCACCCTCATGCTTGACCCGTAAGTTTAATCTTCGTTCGCAAGCCTCCTTTCTTAGGAAACAATGGTTTCTGTATGTCCGACCCGCGGTGGAACAAACCGGCGTTGCTGCTGATGGGCAGCTTGTAGGGCAAGCGCAGTGGGCACGGCCATCGCCTAATGACACACATTCAGCTCCCCAACGACAAAACGTTTTTTCACAGGCCTCTATGGAGAAAAAGTTTTGCCATAAATGCTCTGTACTTTAATAACCACACAACTCATAAAGAGTATAATATTGAAGTTTATATATATCTATAGTTTGTATATATCTCTAAAGCCAATAGGGAACTAGAACTAGCCTGTATATAAGTTATTTAGCTTTATACTACTTATAAAAACAGTTAAACACTTTTATCAACTAATTACTAAATCGTGTCGGGTTAAGTATGTATATTTATAATGGAACTACTCACTATGAAATAGATATAAAGTTTTATAATTTTATAAAGCACATGTTGTCTATAAGCTATATCACCTAGATAAACCATATTTTGATAAATGATAGCATTCATACTACTTATTATGTAGCTGTGACACTTTTGATATAATTGCACGTACCTAGTACGGTTCAAAGAATTACAATAATAAAGTATTTATTGAGAATTGACGGGTATGCAATGCAATTAAAATGGAAAACATTCATTCCTTTCTGAAATTACTTATTTAAATTAAGTCTTTCGAAAACCATTTAGCACTCGTTCGTAATTACATAAAACGTAAGGTTCTTAAGAACTACTACAAATATACAAAGTAAATAGTTTTTCTAGTTTTTATTTAAATTTGGAAATGTAATTGCTTCAAAATATTATCAATTTTCTTAATAATATAACTAATTGAACTTTGAAAAGACGTGATTTCTTAGCGAATCCTTAACTCAATTACCTAGTCTATTTCCAATTTTCAACCGAGGCGTCGTTGGAGCCGTGACTAAATTATTAAGACACGGTAAAGTAAGGTACGAATATCCGTTTTGCCACCGCATTGTATTCACTGGCTTTGGAAATTGTCGATCTCTATCATCTAGTTAAAATTCTAAGGCGTGTTTACCGTGGGAAATCTTTTTATCTTTAGCTTTTCATATATATATTTTTTTGTTTGAGAATTTAGAAAACATTGTATTTCTCATTCTATATTACTGCTACTATCTTTTGGATATCAATTTGTTAAAAATATAAATAGCATCCATAGCTCAGTTGGTAATATAATATGACATAATTTAGTGATCACTCGGCCGTTCTTCGCAACAAAATATTTGTTTGAGTTTAAATAGATACATCTTTATTTGTTTGTTTCCTACTGATTACCGAGAGAAACTAAACTTTGATAAACTGCTGGCATATAACATACCATTACATCGTCGTACTCTTTTGACCATAATACAACAGTAAGGTACAGTATTAACATAAACCGTCAAAGACTGAATAAATTTTTCAAAGTGAGATTACTTCAAGCATCAAGATTCAACCGCGAACTCATTTCCTCGACTTTTATGAAAGCTTCAGATGAATCCGCTTAAGGAAAGAAAGCAGCCGGAAATAACAATTTTGTAAGAAACAAACAAAGTGTTAGGAAGCGAATCGTTTGGTTCAATATAAATGGAGCAGGAGGGGAGATAAAAGTGATGGTGAATTTGAATAGAAGAAAATTAGTAAATTAGGAAACTGTTGCTGGTGCCCAAAGGCCAAGATAGAAAATTGTTTATAGAAAATATATTTTTTTATTAGAAAACTTTTTTTTATTGATAAAGCTTGCCAACGCTCGGCACATTGATACATTGGTAAAAACAAACACAAAATACAATGCTTAATGTAACAAGCACTTAAAGGCAAACATGGCATACATTTAGAGATCATACAAATATCAATAAAAAACATTATTAAACAAAACATTACAAAAAAGAAACAATTACTAATCATATAATTAAAATTACAAAAAACTAAACAAAAATCGATTTTAAAGTATGAGGGGAGCAACTATGGATGTTCACACTTAGCTCGTTTATCAGAATGCTTAATCTCGACATAAACGAATCATTCATGATCACGCGAATAAATTCTGATTTATATGCAAAATTACTATTTATTATGCGTAGCAATGCTTTTCAATGTTCAACATATTTATAAAACAACGTTAAAATAAATAGCTTCTAAAGTTCAGATGCTAATAACTTTATTAATTAATTACGAGGAAATCATACCGGAGCATTTACTGAGTAATGCGAGCAAAAGCGCTCCCACTGAGTATGAACAAAGCAATTTTGCTGGCACTCTACGTAGTTGGCATGTCACCCGCAACGTACGTGCTTGTGTGAGCCGCAGATAAGCTTTTCTACTCATCTGTACCTTTACACAAAGAATTTCCTCAAATAATTTTTCGAGTTTCAAATTTAAAAGTGCTGTTAATTTCTATGATAGTATTATTTATATATGTGCTTAGCAAATAAAACGCTGAAATTTTATAAAAATTCGTTATTTTGAAGGCAGAAGTACAATGCATTAGGTGGAGAACACGATGAGTTTCGGAATTAAGCTAGGCAAGGTTTTTATTAGAATCAAAAGTTTTATTCCCTTTTCCCTAACTTTATTACTTAATTTATAGAAAATACAATAGTGATCCTACGACCTAAAAATAAATGGGTCTTGTCCTCAGATTACATACGTTTCTCGATCATGTTTATTTTATAGGCATGTTATGTCATCGATAGTAGGGTTTGACATGTTGGTTTTCTTAGAATGTTTGCCTTTGCCGTATGCGCAAGTGCAGTTAGCGCACATATAAAAAAATCCATATAATATATGTTCATATGGATTATTGTGCCATGCGCATGCCCTCAAAAATGAGGGATACACGCTAGAGCCTTTGTTAATAAAATAGTCTTATTTATTTAAGCAAATAATATAAAAGTTATCTCCGTGCTGATGAGAAAGGAATCGTTTCACACTTTAGAAGTCGTAAACTACAAACCTTCGGGGGCCGGTGGTCGTGGTTGGTAATGTAAATCTGTAACAAAGAATAATTGTATGAAAAACAAAACAAGAACGTCTTCTAGATTTTTCTGTCATTCAGTTATAATATTGTTGTACTCAGTAGAACCAAAAGTATAACGCAATAATAAAGTAATTATGAATTAAGGTTTGGGTATGTAAGTTTACTGTGAAATCAAATAATTTATTTCGGTTTATTGTATCTGTTCCATGCAAATATATAAAACTACTACTACTACTGGAATTAGTAGATACTGATATAAATATTTGTTAATATTGCTTAATTTTTTTTAGTTATGTTGTTTATGTTCTGTTTAAATGTACTTCAAAGTCAAGTTAAAAGTTCACGATAAAAATAAAACTACTGTACCAATTTACAAAATCATACAATAAATAAAGTCTTCTTATTACCTTAACAAAATTGTACAAAAATATAATTACGTATTTAGTATGTATGTAGTAAGTATTGTATAGGTATGTAAAATTTCTGTGGTATTCAGGCTTGATAATAGGAAACATAAACGCAAAAGCACGTTTTATAGATTGATGAATAAGTATAAAAGTTAATCTGCAGAAAAGAAAAATTCAAATCAAATCAAAATATCTTTATTCATATAGGTAAACAGGTACACTTACAAACGTCAAGAAATTAAATTAATTATAAATTTACATTTACTACCAGTTCGCAAGGGCGTAGAGCGGGCAAGAAGAACTGGCAAGAAACATTCCGCGACTCTTTTCAATCGCCTAGTTTTTAATACAAATTGTTTAAACTGGAGCAAATCAATCCCAAGGATTAAATGATCCTATCATTTAAGTATTCGTCAATTATATATATATATTTATTTATTTATTTACACTTCGTTGCATTACATAAAAGGAAAAATAATAATAAACATAATTTGATGAAAAGCAACTGGCGGCCTTATCGCTTTGGAGCGAGATCTTCCAGGCAACCACTGCGAGTGAAGGAAAAAAAAACATGGATTACATAAGGTAGGCAAGAAGTGCAAAAATAGATATTACAAATACAATAAAAAGGAAAAAATATACTTAACAGAAACAAAAAAAATTAACTCTTCTGATATAGGATACATAAATATCTGCAAATACACTGTATATGTATATAGCTTAATCTTTATCGAAAGTTAGTTAATCATCATAAGTATTTAATTTTGAACTTGCCATTTCATTATCATGAATATGTTAGATGTCATCATTTAAATACCTACCTTCGTAACATAAAAATGATGAAATAGCAGGCACGCATTAATGATTTTTAAAGCGGGTCTCACATAAACGCGAATGAAACTACAGGACAAATCTGGTTAAGTTATTTGAAGAATAAGAATTGATGTTGATAAATGCCTTATAAATATTTCCAAGTATAAGATAGAATAAAACACGATATTTTAAGAAGTAACCATTTTTCTTTTCATATAAAAGGGGCCAAATCATCATCAGGGCTCATCTGGTGATAAGAGATACCGCCGCCACCCCTAGTCATTACCAGAAGTCTCGCAAATGCGTTGCTGGCTTTTTTATTTAGTTGAATTGGTTCGGAAATACTTCAGTGTGTAAATGGTAAGTGTAGTGGTGCGCGGCAGAAACTGTCTTAAAAATGCTCAATGATGAACGACCGCGACGGATATTAAACATATTAATTTAATATTTAGGAAAATACCACAAAGGTCTTGGCATTAGCATCATTATGCCCTTAAATATAAAATAAAAGAGGTCGGCGGTCGCAACACGGCGTTGGAGTGCGCTATATTGTTTTATTGCAAATTGGATGGAGCCTGGAGGTGTCTCTGTCTTTTACATACGGCTATTAAATTACAAGCGGTGTCCACTCCTGCGGCAAACGAGGCCGATCAGCTAGTTTGTGTTTAGTTATAAATGCTATTTAAGGACCTATCACGTCGCCAAATTCCAAAAACGTGCATTGTTTCAGTCCATTGTTGTCATCGTTTCTTAAAGTAGGGTGTATGAAATGGAAAAAATATATGGTGGAGTTGCGTAGTTTATGGGTACCCATTATGGAAGATCGATACACCTTTAAATAACAATAAATTCTTGACACTTTTCTGACAAATACTTATACAGAATATGGTTTTGAAATTTACACGATATATTTTATAGCAAGCCAAGTAATCCATTTCAGGAAATAAACATTGACAAAACTTCATTAATTTAATGGTTTACATAACCAATTGTTATTACGGGCTGGCGCGCCTCAGTTATCCAGCTCTCCACTGCGCACCGCAGTCTGCCCCGAGACAAAGTAATGTGTTGGGATAGGGCCTTAATACCTGTCTTTAAATTGTATTTTGGGCTATAAATTCTAACAATGATACAAAATTTTTTACTAGTAAACGGGCAAGATGTCCACTCTATGTTAAGTGGAATGGTAGCGAATGCGATGCCGGCCTATTAGGAAGTAGTATGCCACTTGTTTGTAACTTGGATATATCATGACGGGAAGCTCAGTCCACATAACGGTGGTATGCGCCAAAATGAGTCTAAAGAAACGCTTAGTAGTGGAACGTCTATATAAGGTTTGAAGTCTCAACTGACAAATTTTTTTGTTAAATATCATTTTAGTATTTTTATAACTTGTCGTTAATTTATCAATATTTTTACATTGAGACAAACTTAGAAAATATACGTAAAATGCTTTATGTATATTACATACACTAATTCATTTAAATCGACAAATTAGAAGTCTAATATCAGTAAGAGCACATAGTAAAATGTGAAATTGATAGTTAATTAGTAATCGAACTGACTCATAATGCGGATACCATATTTAATATCGCGGCATAGATTAAATCTGCACAGAATATCCGAATACTGGAGTCGAAAACGTTTCAATCGAATAGAAGTAGAAGTTATATAGGAAAGCAAAAGGAAAGTGAAGTGGAATCGATCTACCCGAATCGAGTAGAAGCAGCAATAGCGCCGCAACAAATTGAAATTGATATCATCTCTGGGCAGCGGCCAGCCGGATATTACTGGTGTCAGGCGGCAATCACGCACCGCCAGGTGGGATCTAAATACCCTTCTAACTTTATCATATCGATGTATGATGACAATCACAAAAAAGGTTTTGCGACTGAAAAAATACCTTGTATTGCCCTTGACAGCTTTATGGCTTCCAACACGCCCTAAAAGTTTTATATTGTGTACAAACACAATTTTATGATTAAACGTGTTCTTTAAGGTTTCTCCATATTTTTTGTGTTTATTAACAGCCGTTTCTTGGCAACACATTTTTGATTATAAATATATAATTAAATGACACAGTGCTATTTCTAAATAATACTTTGTTTCAAAGAATATTGCGTAGTCTTAATATATGGGGTGGTAATTAATACTTAGAAAAACACCTGTCTTTATCGTACATGTAACAAATTACACCCTCCGTTACGGAACACGGACTTAGGGATTTGTGGCTAGTCAAGGAAGTATAATTTTTTACTGTTGACGTTCGTAGCTATATGAACTAGCGGCAACAAATATGTTTTATATCTCAAAGTTGCTTATAAGTCTAATAATTTAAGTACTGCACGTGTTACATTACACGCATAAGTTGTATATGGTTTTTGTCAATAATCATAGTAAAATGAATCACAAAGTTTCTCTAAAAATCAACAGCGCTTTGAACGGGATTCCCATGGTCCATGTGGACCCTGTTTCCGCACTTAGACGCTCAATAGTTCCGTTGTACGTAAGGGAATCCTAACATGAAATGGTGAAAGTGATCGTGTCGTGGGCAGCTAATCTCTTGATGATTATGTGGACTTGACAATTAATTCCATATTAAACAATTTTATAAATAATCAAATGTTGCACAAGAAGAATGCTTTCGGTTTCAGCATAGGATAATTTTAGAAAATATATATATATATATAGTATCTAATATCTATAGGATTACTTCGTAATTTTGTATCACGTCCAATGAGTTTCATGATTATTTATACACAGATTAAGGATAATAACATCCTTCAAATATAAATAATCCTAAAAAACATATTAGTACACCAAGCATTAATACAAGTTTGATAACACGTAAAACATATATCACTACGGTTCAATCGTTTAATTAACCAATAAATTACAGTAGTAGGCTTATACTTCACATCGAATAGAACTAGATATTTTGATTTCAATTCAACGCAACCGCCAGAGCCTTGCCCCAAACCCCTAAATCACGTTGGCCATATTTCTTTCTGATTCGTACATTTAAGGCACTATTCATTGTATTCTTGTTAATCCAGTAATCTGCGTGCTAAGAGGCAGTTATTCAAATTCACTATCGTTGTATAAATTATAGCTTCATACTCAATTACTGTATTGTGTAGGACACGGGCGGCTATGCGTGATTTATAATGTTTTTTAATCACCTGTGGGGGGTCGTTCATAATTTGGTGGCTATTTAAAACCATTAAATTTTATTAATTAGCAAGTATATCATGAAATTTGCAATAAATTGATATAATTTGTTTTCATTTATGCGTTAGAGCGGTTCGATGTGATTTATTATGAAATTAATGGTATGATTAGAATTTTAGTCAGTTTGGAAATTGTCTTCGTTTTATTATTTAACTTTTGTAATACGTGGACTTAATCAAAGGATAATAATGGCCCTTGGATTATGGATGGAAAACTACACTGGCTTGGTATAAGAAGTAATCCAAAACAATGGTATTGTTTTCGAGATAAAAATAATAATCTTCAGGGGAGATTTATTAAGCCACAGATCATGGATCAATACTGACTATAACTATAGAATTTTGTGCTCAAACAGTGTGAAAATTAATCGTTCGATTAACCATTCGCGCTCAGCATCCCCAGCTAAGCCGAACGTGACTCGTGAATCAGTGTGCCCGAGCGATGGTGGAAATTAATTCCTTCGACAAAAAAATGCGAAAAATTCGAACAAACCGTTTCGACTTTTCGATGGAGCATTGAATAGAGTTCGAAATGGCACTTTTTTACTTTTGTACAATTGTTACAATTGTCAGTACAACTTGGACGGTTGTTTACTAAACATAACACTATATTGTTTGATTCAGCGTCACCATAAGTGGCTATAATTTGATAATTAATAATACTATCTGTACTACTAACTCTCTCTCTCTTCAACTAGGTACAAAATATTTACACGACACACGTTTTTACTAAAGTTGAATTTTTTTTTTTATTAAGTTTATCTTAGAGGTTGCCTTACGTCATTGTTTTAATGACGTAAGTACGAAGAGTCTGTAGACAGCGTATATATAATTAATACAACTGCAATCTTTTCTACTATAACATTATATCTCAAAAAAAACAAACTGTAATTCTTGTATTTTTAATGATATTTTATATTATAATGATATTTCACTAATCGTTATCTCTGTTTGATTTTGATTAAAACGGTGATTTAATTTAAAATTCATTAGCTTTGTTGCAATTTAAAAATCGTCTACGTGGCGTTCGAAGTGGCACTAAAATAAATGTTCTGTCAGAGAGAAAAATGAGAGCAGCGCCACACTCTCGACCCCTCCTATACTTGTACACCTCACTATTTCATTTCAACTGAATCAACTTTGAATTACAGGTAAAAGTCATACGCATACGTTGCCTTTAATATTAAAATAAAATGCTCCTTATTTCTATGGCTTGGTTATTAAACGTATCGATTTCTTTTTACTTTAGATTTAAGTTTTTCAAAATCTTTACATAAATGTGAACTTGTTCGGTGATTTTCAGTTTCATATTAATAAAACGCCATTGTTGCACTAATTTTAGGCACTAATTTAGGGGTCACCTAGGTTGCTTAATACCTTGCTCATACCATGCTTCGTAACATTTACTGAAGTACATAAAAAGGCAACCTTTTGTTTGTTAGATAAATTTTAGTTGTGAAGAAATAGAATTTATAACTTTTTCTAGTGTCGTTGAAACTTGCTGTTATTCTTAATCTAAGACTTCTAAAAGTCATTCTAAGAGTTTTTAAGAGGAAATAAATGATAACATCTAATATACTTACAGTTATTTGTCAATAGAAACCCTGTAGAAACGCCCAACAAAACTAGAAAAAACAGCAACAACAACACAATAAGGGCTGGTCTACAATAATGTAGCCAGCAATAGTCTTCAGAGTTCGCTACTTGTGGGTTCGATGACCACACACAACACTTCGCACACGAAGTAGAGTCTGCACTGGCAGTTCTAACCACTGCACTATTTCCCTGCTGATTCACTATCACACCCTGGACTTGGGCAGTACTTGTCTGAGAATATGCATTCTTCTCAGACATGCGACCAAACCCAGAGCTTTCATCATCTTGTGAAGAGCCGTATACGCCATAAGACGCCACCATGTCGACCCCTGACAGAGATCTCGTCGTTGCGTTCCCATTTGCAATTTGCACATCATTATTGTCAGAACTAGGCCAACATTCACAGGAACATCGGTTTTCCTTCCTCCTCTGTCTTGCTTGTGCTGCTTCAGATCTTACGATTTGCGTATCAGTTTTCTTCTCTTCCTCTTTCTTAACTTTAACTTCTGGTATAGTCTCATTATTAGTGTGATTTGGTTGTACATTCTTATGGTTTTCTATATACCAATGTCTTTCCTCGGCTCGAAGAGTGGTATCATTGTTGCCCTCGTAGATGTCGGCATAATTTGAAAGGGGATGCGCTGATGGACTGTAGACGGGAACTGAGGTAAGTTGGCCATATCCGTGTTCATATTGTGGTGGCCGACTGTTCGTCGGATAATATGTGGTGGAGACAGGCACGGTGTATTCGTAGCCCGGCCTGTTCATCTTCAGTTCGTATTGCCCTCATTGAAAATTACTTTACTCTAAAATAACATTAATATTTATACAAAACTACATATATTGCTATCCAATTCAAAAATAATTTGATCAATCCCTAAGTAGAAACAAATTGGTTTATATAAGGAAAGAAATGTATAGAGCTGAACCGAAAGGTGAAGTAACTTCGTAGACAAACTTTTGAGATTTTGTTATATGTTACACGAAGTTAGAAAGTTATAAAAGTAGAATATACACCTGTTTATCTCAATTACGTCTCTTGTTGAACGTTAGTGTTTATTTTTTGTGTTAAGAATAACGACCGATTTTCCGGTTTCCGGGTAAAGTAGACAAGAAGTAACAACGTGCGTAAACAAACTTTTTCTTATTGAATTAACATTGGGTACAAATCTTATATTGTTATGTAAACGTTGTTTGAGGGAGAAAATTTATAAGGCGGCAGTTATTTAAATATGAAGAAAATATTTAAATAATAATAATGCATTGGAAAAGATGAAATTTGAACTTTAATTCAGTAACATTTTCTGCACAGCTGCCATCAGCGTATTTGAAAAAATAATATAAATTTTCAGTTTTAGGAAAATATTTTTAAAAGTGTTGGTAAAAATAGTTAACCGCTAACCTAATTAAATGGCTGCAGTTACTAAAATATTTAAATTAAATTCATCATAAATATACTAACAATTTAAATTACAGACAAGGCTATTTATACTTATCTGCGGCTTTTATAGCGGCCATAGGCATTTTCACTGTTATACAGATACATAGTCAACTATTATAAAGTGTCGGATGCGTGTATAAGACAATCCTATTAAACAACTTCATTAATTAGTTGAAAAAGTTTTATCTACTTAGTTTCAGCATTGTGAAAGTTTTGTACTAATCCGTATTCCCGATTCTCCTAATTAAAATCTGCTTAACGAGTCTCAACGCAGATAAAGCAACGTTGAGTAAATTAATGTAAGAAAATTTGAAACAAACATGTAGATATCTGAACACGTAACATTAACAATATTTTTTCCTTGCATTGGCTAATCAGAATAAAATCCTTTTGTCTGTGACACAATTTTTTTTTAATTAATCGATTATATGTGCAAGATATTTATAACAGAAAACAGAAATTAACTAAACCGATTAATGGTGTAAAGTATAAAAAAATGTGCGTAATTGCCCACTGTGTCATCAGTGAGCCTCGGAAGCAAAAACATACTAACAAAACGTACAGCCAAATTTGCAAATACTGGTATATAAATATACTAGTACTTTGACGAGAAGAGAAAACAATGAATCCACAAAAAATTGTCACATTCATACAAACCATGAATGAAATGTACACATGACAATAGTAGCATGTGTAAATGTATAAAGATTAAATCGTATTATTTTTACAATCGTAAGTTTTAGCTCGCAAATAGTCGACTTACTCGATAGTTTAGAATTCTATCTTTCAAAAGGAATTGGTTCAGAAACCAGTGCAAAACTTTATACTTTGGTGTCTTTTTCAACGTCAATCTATTTTATCTAAAGAACTTAAGTACGCCTCACTTCTATGGAAGTAAAAAGAAGTTCTTAAACAATAGTTTATTTTTACAGCAGAATTTTAAGTTTTAATTTTTAAAAGTTGTCTTATTTAGATAAACACTGGTTTTCGATTTTACAATAACGTATATTATCATGAAATTGCATTGTTATAAAGAATAAAAACCGTTTCAGATAAATTAGTAATTTTCTTGAAAAAAAGGTTACTTGATTTGTAGTATAGTGTAATAGTGTAAAAACTTTACGACGTGTGGTATTTTATACAAATGATATCAAAACAACCTTAATATGTCTGACTAATATAACTAAATATACATTAAATTCTAATTATATATGCTGCCACAACTAAATGCTTTCATTTTATGTGTTTAAATAAGACTTAGTCATTTGTAAAGTCATATAGTATCGTCAGTAAGTTAGTAAGTAAGTCAAAGTCAAGTAATATCGTCAGGATACCGTATATCATCATATCTAAGATATAAAAATCAATAAATTGTTTCCGCCATAGAAGGCAAAAATTAGTATAGATATATCTGCATAAAAGTAAAATATATATGATGATAGAGAAGTAGCTGATGACACGTACAGGGTGTCGTAGTTAGATTGTTTTTCCTCTTCCCGCAATTGTAAAATTTTAATTAATCCAGTTAACGGATTTCCGTAAACGTTTAACGCGATCTCGAGATACAAATGAATTAATTACTTAAACAGTAAACTGTAGTATTTACTAAGAGCTTACTCAGTATACGTCAGAGAGGATAAAGTGAATTGGGTCACTGTTTGGTCGCCGAGGATAAGCCATAATGTAACTATGAAATCTAATGAGTTGCCCCTTTCCTGATACTTGCATGAACACGCAGAAACTACTTTATGCGTATCATCATTTTGCTGCGGTGACTATCTCTATATCTATATTATATGAGTATTTAACTACATCTTAGTTACAAATGGTAATTTTTACTACTTAGAGCCAGTTTCACAATGTCCGGGTAAGTTCCAAATAAGCTATTTATTACTTATTCCTAGGATAACTGGGACGGACTGGTGTTTGTTGCGTTTCACGACTGTCAGATAGCGCTATTTAACACTTAATCAATAAAATAAAAAACTTTTATCTTCCAAATAATTTATGTATTGCATAGCTATTTAGCACTATAGCAGAAAAATGAAAGTTCCAAATAAGATACTTCGAATTTCATGACGTATAGCGCTATCTGACAGTCGTGAAACGTAAACATACTATTTATCATACCAATAAGTAACAAATAGCTTATTTGGAACTTATCCGGACATTGTGAAACAGGCCCTTAATCTTTTAATTATTATTGTTGCATAAAATCATTTTTTTAAATGTCAATCGTAAACCTCTTTTAACATAGAGGAAAAAACCTTACTTTTACCGCAATACGGCCTGAAATCTTAACTCTCTACTTCAGTCAGCAATATTCACGCTAAGGTTCCTAAACGACATTCAGTCAATAAAGCGACGACAAAACGCAATGTTCGGCAGTTTCAAAACGCCTGGGTCACATGTGTTAGAATAACCCACACCTGGACGTGAAATATATGCAAATGGCCAGAGCATTTAAATAACTGTTTCGAACAAAGCCTATACTGTATTTAATGTTTGAAAACGTGTAATTTCGTACTTTGCGGCATAATAGGATCACTTTATCGGGATTATTAATTAAATTCATTAATACATTTAAACTATTCGTTAACGTTCCGCAAATAACTTATTAATAGCAGTTGCAAGGTTTATACATACATTTTCTTTATTAAAATTAATTAAGAAATAAAATGTCGAAACTAGTGTAAAATATGTCCACGTGACTGACAGTTAAAATTTTAAAAAAGTCAAGCCGTTTTAAGTAATTAATACCGGATCTTATAAAGACAGGTCAAAATTTTGTAGAAAATGTTGTAAGTATTCAAACCAAACTTTCTTAAACTCTTGTAATTTGATCGACCGATTTCTTAGTGATTCTTGTCAGGACACCGTAAATTTCTTACATGAGTCTAATTGAATAAACGAACATGGACTTCAACTAACTATACTATATTGAAATGTAGACATTTCACTAGTATCGGTTAGTTTTAAATTGACTAAGGGTCGGCTAGGAAACTAATAGAAAACATCGAGAACAGTCGACTTTACTATTATAGTGATGTAAAAGGATATCAAGTCATATATAGATCTGTTGTTTTTAAATATAATATTTTTTTCTATAATTACATACATTATATTACGTAAAATAACTATCTCCGCGGGGCAGTTGGTCACCGTTTGTGTATGCTATAACTACGACTTTCAATTCCAGGCGAATCGTAATTGCCCTATGAAGTGATATGAATTATTATTTTTGGTAAGTCACGTTTCATGTAACTAAAATACTTTCGATCAATACAATCTAACAACCAATTATTGAACGGTTGCGTGACATGAAATTCAATTTATTATTTCATTCTGGCACAGAATATAAAACTATAAACATATAAAACCTTTAAATAAAGTTCAATTACTATAGTTATCTAATATGTAGTCTGATTCTTTGCATCTGTTGTTATATAGATTATACTAAATTGTAGTTCACTTTCAATATTTTTTTAATGAAATTTGAAAACTTAATAAGGTTACGCTTGAGAACAAAAGTAACGTGTCGATGGCAATTAGCAGGCGGTTCAACGTACGCCATATAAGCTTTAGTTAAATTAATTAAAAACAAACCGTATAATGAATTTTCTACGTGAAATATTACTGAAATATAAACTAGTGGTCTAATTGGATATGAAACTTTGTTATGAAACAAAACTTTTCGTTAAACGTATTATGTTTAGTAATTTATAAAATTCTGCGAAATATTTAGCATTTCTGATTTTATTTTATTAATACTAGATGGAGATAACATATGTATGTATTATTATCATTTAAAAAAATCAGTGGCACTACAACCTCTTTAGGTCCTGGCCTCAGATTTCTGAATCTGTTTCACTATCATTATTATCATAAAAGTAATTTTTAAATACTTTGTTACAACGTGCTCTACTCCGCATATAAACCTCTTTTTTTAACCCATACAAATTGGATAGACATTCATTATTCTGGTCCCTTAATTAAAACTAAAGTCAAGTTATTTTCAGTACTTCACCTTTTTCTACTTCAATACCACATTCATGAGTTGAAACCCCGAGTATTTTTTTTATTTTGATTCACCGCATCAGGTGTACTATCATTTCCTCCTGTGGCCTACTTGATTTACATTTTAACCTTTTATAATTTTTACTTCCGTAACTTGTTTTTAAAGAATTTATATGATTACCATACCTTTCTTAAATCGACTAAAAGTCATTAACTATCACGTGTACATTTAATATAAATTAATTATTTCTTAGTTACAATTCCTTATAAAAGGATAGCAATATAGCATGTTTAAATAAAAACAAGAAAATTAAAAATTCACTAATTGATTATTTTAATTAAAATAAGTATTTCCTTCTTTCTGACGCACCGACACATACAAAAAATTAAAACACATCCATGCAGAACACTGATCGTACACTCTCATTCTGCCGACACGGCTATCATTAAAATAGGAAAGATCGTATTACAGTCATTCACTCGATGCGTAGCACGCGAGGTACGGTGCGACGTAGCGTCGCCGTAGCAAAGCGTAGACTGCCGGCAAGCGCTACGCAAGCCCCGCCCGCCCCTGTCACCGCCACTAGCCCAAATCCAGACAAGTTCTCATTAACCCTAGATAACTAAACTATATTTACAGTCACATAGTAACTAAACATTCGTCAAGCAGACTACGCAATAAAAAACGTGAATAATATTCAAAAGTATTTATTAGAAATAGTAATTTGGTACATGGCAATTAAGTTTGGTTTAATAGGAACTAATTATGATAATTATAATAATAAATGACTATTCTACACAGCTACTACACATGTCTACATTGTGTGAGCCACAAATTGCATTTTTGCATTTCATGCACCGATGTTTCGCCATTCTTCGAGCCTTTGACGGACATAAATAACATATTTTGCGCACGTTTGAAGCAGAAGGAACAGGAGCTTCTATATTAGAAGAGTCGCCGAGAATGTCTTGTATCATTACTTTGATATCACGCCTCAAAGTCACTGTCTGTATTCGTTGACGTAGCCAGGGCTCCATTAGTTGGTCTCCTATCTTCATTACAAAATCACGTCGAGACATTGGTTTTTTATTGTTTCTTACGTTACTTGAGACGTGAATAACATAATATGCATTGATTGAAGATAAGTTTAACATGTTATAAAAAATGCATAGTGGCCATCTTTGGGTTATGACATGGAACATGAGGATTAATCTGGATTGTGTTTGGAGAATTCGTTGTAGCAATATCTTCAGTTACAGAGTCATCAGAATCTATAATTTGAGTTCTTTGTCTCTTACTTGGTCGCATGGTATCATCTTCTGACGCTGAAGTTTCACTAGGGGAATCTGAATCGCTGCTAGTGTCGTGATGAATTTCTACCTCCAAATTGTCCTCCGTCTCCGAAGTCGAATTATCAGATCCTTCCTCAATTTCATCATCTGTGATGCAGAAGCATCGAGCCACTGGCGTATCTGATCCTCTTGATTCCTCAAATCCATCTAAAAAATTAAGCAGGTACATAAATCTTAACAAACATATAAAACAATAGGCTTTTCTATAAAAATAAACAAAATTTCTTCTTTTTTTTACAAATAATGAAAGTTAGAAAATTATCAAGTAAACATAATTTATCTATTTATAATAAACATAAAAAAAACATGTGTTTTTTCCAAGTAAAATAAAAAAAAATAGCCAAACAGTAATGTACATACCTTACCAAAAAAACTTGCTTAGGAACTAAACTTTCGTCAATCGGACGACGAGATTGCCACAGGTCAGATCCTAATTAGCATGTGCTTGCAATCGCATCACGCGACATACTGATTAGACCAATCAGGAAGGTAGAAAAAGATTTACCGACGTGGGGCGCGGGGAAACAAGTTCATTCGACTTTTGCGGAAAGGAGCGTCGTCGCGTGGACGAATGTTTAGTTATCTAGGGTTAATGTTGTTATCGGTGTAAAGTTTGTCCAAGTCAAACTTATCTACAGCTTTAATTAACTGCCCGTAAAATAACACTAAACAAGCAAAGATTCTCTAACTTTAGGCGCCTATAATATTGAGTTACCAGGTGACTTTTAGTACTAGTCTAGAAATATAAAATATGAATAAAAAAGGTTGTCGTTGCTCACATTTATAAGTTTTTGATGATCTTAATAGAATTCATTGGCACAAATGTTTAAACGAATATTTCTTTCAATATTTTAATTTAGCATGCCTTTGATATTCTAAATACATAATATAGTTAATGGCGGTTGCATAATTCTATAATATGATAGGTTTGTCTACGCAGTGGCTATTAAATCTTTTTTAAACTACAGCATATACATATAATATAAATATGGTGTCCAAAACGTGCTAAATCCTACATAATGGCAGTAATAACGTTTATTTATTATCATCTATGACAAAAATGTGATAGAATGAAATCATATGGTGATGTTATAAACTTAAAGTAAATACACATATTATTCTGGTGATTAAGGCTATAAGTTCATAAAAACATCAAACCAGTACTTTAATTTATTTTAGAGGACTGATTTACTTAAACAAAATTAAACAGAAAGAGACAAATGATTCAGTAATTTAGTAGAAACAGTGTTGAAATTGATACATAACAAGTTTATTTTGTCAATTATAATTTAGTAACATATAATTTAAAGACATAAGTTATCATAGCAAGCAGTTATGGAACTAATTAAACTTTGCGAATAGTGTTAGTAGGAGCTCTATTGTTCCTTTATCAATGCTTTACGGTATTGTCTATAAACTAAACATATGTATATGTTAACGCTTAATATTGGGTTATCTCGTAAACGATAATAACAAGGTGTATTGATAAATATGCACATTGATTAGAATGACTATTGATGTATTACTATAGAAATGTATTATAAATACATCTTTAATAATATCAACAAATATACTTGAAATTCTTGGACTATACTTTAATTTCTAATAAATCATTTTTAAAAATATGAAGAAACGTTTTGCGTTAGACCCAAAAGTCGAGGTACTATGTCAAATACAGAGGTCTGACCTTCTTGTCTATTAGTAAGATGATCTCGTATAGAGATACAGATACTTCAATCGGTATTTGTATTTATTACGTACAACAAATATCAAAAGTTAACATTTTAAGAAAACTATAGCATTAATTAATATATGTGGGTCAACTTACGCGTACATCCGCGTATATTTTATTCCCGGTATAACTATAATAATTTTAGGACTGCACAGGAAAGCTGGTAAATTAATTTTATAATTTTAAATGTTCAATGCACACAGATAAATTTATACTCCGAAGTATGTCCTTTTTCAATAGTACGGGAACGAATTGCAGTTCACAGTTTTAAAATCTGAATAATGTAGTCCTATTTTCGTTACCGCAATATTACAACTATGTGATAGTGGTAAAGTGTCACCGCCATTCCGGAACAGTATTAACTAATACATAAATATAGTTACTTGTAATAGAATGATAATGGTACATAGCACGTAGTAGCGGGATTTGTTGTGGAGGTTAGACTTCTTGCACAATACTTTTCTTATTCCCGTATATATAAAGTAAGATTTTATTATTTTATATATTAAGATTATATTTATTTTTAAATAACTTTGTTTCTTTTCATAATATCTAAAGTTACAATTGATTTTAACTTCATGACAATTTACTCAGTTGTAAACTTTGCGAACCTTTCTTTTTCACAAAACTTATTTCATATACCCTCCAAGACACACCTAATTCAATCCCAGATTTGCAGGAATAGCTGTAGGCTAGGTCTGTTGTAGAAAGTACGGAACAAACTGAGAGCAAACTTTTACCGGCGTAAGCACGAGCGTTACTTATCGCTAGCCGCTGACAGCGCCAGATGAAAAATTGAAATTGTGTGAGATAAAACTACTAACTGCCGCCGCAGCGAACAATGCGATGACAAGAAATAATTTTAGCTTGTGTACCGAATGCATATTGTGATTTTTGTGACACAACGTTTGCATATTTTATTAAAATGTCCAAGAATTCTACGTGCTAGTATAAAAATATACGCTTTTGTTTCTTTTTCAGTGACAGGTTTAATAGCTAGATAGATAGTTAGAGATACTGTGGTTATATACATACAATATTATTTAATTACAAAAATTGTAATTTAAATTAAATTATTCAACTACAAAAATGCTATTTATTCATTTTCTAGTAAGACTGCGACATTGTATATGTAGTAGTTTTCATATATATAGTATATGTTAAATGGCCATGGTTATTGTCTAAAATAATATCTTAAGCTAAGTAATTAAAAAATTAAGTCATTGTGGCTGCACACAAGGTCTTTTTTTTGGGACCCCTACATCCTAGCCTATCAGGCTAGCAAGCAAGCACGCAAGCAGGCAGATATGTGATAGAAAAATTATAACAATGTTCAACTCTGAGGTGTATTAGCTGATTCGAAAATATGGTAGCTTTTTTAATGAAATTGAAAAATGTATCAGGTTACATTATAAGTGGCAGAAGTGCAAAAAACGCACTATTATTACAAGAAACCCTAGGTATCTCTAGAACTTGGTTCATGAATTAAAACTCCTGATAATCAATTTACAACTCACATAATAAACTTCGATATTCAATTCAAAATAAATTCATCGTCGAACGTGAAATTTATCGTCCGTCAGAAAGTCCACAAAGCGCCAAGTGAGCAAAAATCATTTTTATGCGAACTCATATCAATTGAATTACGATAGGAAAGGAAATAATATGGAAATTTCCGATCTTATTTCGATCCTATATCAAATCGGGACCGGCAGTTCAACAATGACAACAGCACTCGGCGCAAACAACAATAACGAACTGTTCAAAACGTCAACTTGAGACCCTTCCTTTTATGATACTAAGGGCGTTACGAAAAATTTCGCGCACATCAAACACATAAATTCAACTATCGTGAATGAATGTCTAGTACAGTGGAATTGTCCCTCCCTCATAGGATCACCTCTACCAAGTCATTTGCCTTTGTTCGTAGGGCAATTAATAACTGGCAGAAGGGCGTTATCGAACCGCAGGCGCCATTGCTATCTGAAATGATCTAGCGAGGTTTCACAACCAGATCAGGTTTGCTATCGATCATTTAATACAACGCTTTGATTTCATTTGATTCTTGCATATTCATTCGATTAAATAATTGGGTATATTTAATATTGTGGATAGTTGAGACTATATATATAAATGTATGGAGTTTATATGAGTATAAATTACATACATATAACCGTCATATATTAACCGATTTAGAAAATTTCTTTATAATTACAATTACTGTAATTACGAACGGTGTTTATATTTTTACGATACATCAATGCTTACATTAAAAAAAAAGAATAAAACACTTAGTAGTTATATTTACGTAAATTATTGTATTGTTTTATATCTTGTGTAAAATGTAGTTTACGTTATTAATTATATTATATAATTATATATATTATCGGGTATGTATTATACAATTGTTTAGTTTGACGTACCACATAGAAGTATATGTTTTAATTACTATTTAATGTATATGATGAAAGCATGTTAATTCATAATTGGTTAATACTTATTTTTCATAATAAATTATAGTAAATAAGAAAAATAGTATTCATAAATCATAAGCTTTAATTATAAGCTTTCGTCAGGAATGCATTTTTTTTTATTTCAGAGTTGTTGATTTTCTGCTTATACACAATGTTATATTATGATCATTGAAAAGATAATAAAAGGCAGTAGTAGTAGGGAAAGTTGATATTCTTGTATAACATGTCGGTATATAGAATGATTTATTAAAAATATTGTTAAAATTTATTTTGAACCAAACGCGTCCGTAAATACGCTATATTTTAAGATTTAAAACATAAAATTATTCACATTACAACAGTCATAAAATCATAACTACGATAAATATAAGAAAAACGACTATATTTAAAGTGATTTTGCCCAGAATTATTTTAGTAGAAATTATTATGACAATAACTCGTCAATTATTAGCCCGGGAAGTATTATAAAAGGGAAATAAAATGGCATGAATATTCCGCCCAGAATTAGAATAGCTAATTGTTAAATAGCGTGCTCTGTTAGTCGTGCACTGTTGTATTACTGAGCTGAATGGATCATTTTTACCCGAGGGATTAGCCGGCACGTTTAAGACCTACAAATCGATGGTATCAAGCACAGAAGAACACCTGTACTCAAAGAATTTTTAAGCCCTCTAGTAGAACCTGTCCAATTGATTTAGTCAGCAGTTGTTCGCGCATATTCTATGTGAAAGTTAACATTTCCGATAAATTCAAAAACATTTTTTTAATAGTTGTAGTCAAAAAATAATACTACTAAATAGTAAGTTTTTGGAATGACTAAAATTCTTTTGTTATGAACATAATAAATTGCAGTTTTACATAATTAGTTGGCGATATCACAGTTGAAAAATATATTCCGTGTATAAAATAAAGCAGAATTCAATAAATTTTATAAAATAATGGTCATTTAAAGTTAATGGGGATTTAGCTGAAAAATGATGCACCGTTACAATATATCTTTTATAGAATACTTTACATACAAATTTTATCTACGGCCTAGATATAAAACTAGGATACGGATACAGAGAATAAAACATTGTGTAATTTAAAATCCTAAATGAAATAATAATTTAATTACACATGATGTTCGAATGTAATGCGAATCTGTCTCTCTGCGTTAGACCAAGAAATGCTTATCTAACACAAAATAAAAAATAATAAAAGTAAAAAAGTTTTGTATGGATTATACAAAGGCATATTTTCGGTGTCACATTATGTAACTATATATCGTCCAAGTTTTACATTGTTGTTTACGACAAACTTGGAACTTACTGGGGGCAATTCAGCCCATAAATTTTCGAGTAATAACAGCTCTTAGTTTCCCCAGACACTTGAGCAGTAGAATTGTATATTACCAGGTAATACCGTCAATGTATAAATACCGCGTTTAATCACCTAAGTTAAGGTAACTTAACCTTGAGTTACGCATGCCTTTTAGAATTTCAATGAATGATTTCATATCCGAGAAAATTTGGGTATGATCTGCAGATGATGGAAGTTATTAATGTTACTTACAGTGTAGAAAATAAGAGTGCAAAAACTTACCACAAATAAATGTTTTGTTGCAGGAATAAATATTTTTTAATTAATGGCATGATTTTGTGTTTTATGAAATTAAATAGTTCATTATATATCATTAAAAAGTTTTAAATACAATCAGAATTCAAATTAATAATAATAAAAATCGATTACCACTATTGGATCTGAAGTCCCCAATAAAGTGTCTACGCAATTATACCAATAAATAATTACTATATTAATATATCTTCTTATCTATCATATGATAAAACTGTTTTTAAACATTTATACTGACAGCTTGCTGATAAAATATTGTTTTTTGGAAATATACACTGTGAAGAACATTAAGGAATGCTATCAAACTTAAAAACGCGTGATTTTAAAATTTTTTCATGCCTTTTATTATAATAAAGTTAGCTTTTACTTTGGTCTTATAAACATACCTCTATCTTAGAAATAGGAATATTTCAGTACCTGTAACAAAAAATGTTTGTTAACAAACTATGTATAATTTCGTTTTATAAAAGTTATAAATTTGATCAGTAATAGTCGTCCTATATGAAATGAGGTTAAAATAATTTGTGACGACTTAAAATCATTACTTAATGAAGCGCATTTTCTGCATTTTTAGTTATATTCTAACCTGAATGTATATTAGAGATGGCCCTTATACAATATTCAGTGACAATTTCAAGTGGATTTTCCCGCAGAATTCAACCGACGTCAACAACGCGGCCGCAACCCGCAGCGTAATTACCTAAATATGACTTCTACTAAAAGTTTTGTTGCAAAGCAATTTCTATTTGAATTTATCACAGCTTATAAATATAGCATTGAAGTTTCAATATCGTAGTATTTCCGTATCGTATTTGCACAACCTAAGAATTCGGTTCAAGCAATACACCGAATGGAAACAAATGTATCTAAATTTTCCTGGTAAACCCAAGCTGAATAGCAAGTAAGTGCAACCCGTATAAAGAATGAGGCAAATCGAATATATACTGGAGTATGGCTTAGTGCGGTCAAAGGGTTATTTCTTCCAAAATGTAATCATAATAAATTGTCCCATTTATGAATATTGCAAAAAGCTTATGTAATATTGAATGTTATTATTTATTTTACTCTGATAAACAATACATATACGACTTATTTGTGATAATGTATGTTGCCGTACGCATAAAGAAAAGATTCTTCTTCTTAGTCGTACTCTACATTTGTGAGGGTCTTGTTAGTGGCGCTGCACAACTTCCTTCTCTGATTTTGGCAAGCCACTGGGTAAGACCTGTTAGAGCCTTTACTAGATCAATCCAGCGAAAATTATTTTTTACCTGTATATGTGTCTTAGTATAGACATTTTTGTTTCCTTAGCTGTCTAGGGAATCCTATTCACATGTATCACCACATTTCCAGATCGTCTATTTTTCTCCTTTCAATTGTCCGTATTGTCCGGGATTCAGCTATAAAGGAAAATCGGAAATACCAGAGTATCAACCAATTTCTTCATTATTTTCTTCTATAAGTTGTTAATACATTTGTCATTTAACAGGTGACCGTAGTAGTTTGTAAAGTCTATATATTAATCATATTGCCATTTTAATTTACTGGCACGATAGAAATAGGTGCGTACTGAAAGACAAAATTATATCAAGAAATGTTGCAACCATTAATTTGCAATTTTCATCGCATCTTTGAATGCTGAGACCGTATGAAAGGTATAAATAATAAATCCTAATTGCCTCTATCTGACTTGGAAATTAAGTTGAACTAGTCTCCGATAAGTTCAGGTGATTCAGTCTGCTACATTTAGATCGTCGTCGACACCCGATAATAACACAAGATATTAATTGAATTGCATCGTACGATATAACTGTCGTGGTACATTAATATTCAAAATTGAAAATGAACATGTCGCTAAACGATGCTTTTAGCGTAATCATAATCGTTAAATATACATAAAATACCTTGTTGCTTGGATTGATGACGTAACATTCGATATGTGTTGTTGAGGACTTTTTTAATAAGAGTACGTTATTTTAGTAAAATCATAGAGTAGGAAGCTTTATTTATTGTTAACGATGAATTAACGAGTAAATGAAGATTTAAATTTTATTAAATTAATTGTTTAATAGAAATTATCAGACTACCATTGAGGGTAGAGGGAGGTACCATTGAGGGATTACAAGCAGTTTTCGCACATATCTACTAACATTCACAAATAGATATACAGCAGAACTGTTCCTACAAATATTCACTTAAGCCTTGTACGTCTAATTACGTATGCTATTTCTACCGTTATCACCACCGTCCATATCAGCTTGATACAGATATTTTCACCTCGAAAAACATAAAATAATTAAGATTAACACTAAGTGGAACTTTAAGCAGAATATTATCACACGCACTAAAGTAACAATTTAATATAAAGAACAAGTTAACATTTCAAATGAGAGCTATAAGAAATATCACTTCATTAGGTCACTTAAGATATTCCTTTACGCCTCTTAATGTAAAGTAGATTGACAAGGTTTCAATGGAATTTTACAATGATTAACTTTGTGTCTTTTTGTAGCCTTAACCTTTCAATACAAAAGGAAAAGATTGGCGTGCATAAATCGATTTATAACTATTTTGAGAGACAGACGACGTGTTGATTAAGGTAATTTAAAATACTACTAGTCTTAATATACTTGTGCAATTTCACAGACAAAAATATGTTATTTATTTCCGAGGTAAAGCCTCAAAACATACTTTTAACGAAAGTTATAAAATTGGTCCTTTATGGAAATGGCGTTTATGGCGTTTTCTGTCTGAATAATTTACTAAGTGTAAAAACCTTTGTTGTATATTGAGAACGACAGCTATAAGTGGCTCTAAGTTCACTATTAATAGAGTATAATTGTGTCAGATTATCACGTCAATAATTCAGTACACAGACATACACACACACATACACACACACGCACACTCAAATTCAGAAACATTACATTAAACATAGTTGTAACTTATCATGTATGAAGTTTTGTAAGAAAATAAATAAAGATTAGTATTATTATTAAGTTGTTTCACTGGTAGCTATTACTTTGAACTTCTTTCACCAATACTCCTCAAACGTTAGGTGCACCACAAAAAACCGAATACAGTATTCCAAACAGGATTTTTTGCTAAAATAAAATGTTGCTCGTCACGCTAAATGTGTGGCAGAGATAAAAGCTTTCCTTTTCGAGGATTGGCGCTCTAGTGAATCGTAAAGCTGAATTCCACAATCATATGAGGACACGTGCCTGACATCTTACTTTCCAGTCGGTTAGAGATAACATTATCAACGGTCCTGGCCACGGCATCAGGAAGCACGTACATGTAATATTATTGATTGCTAGGTGCGGCGGTCCCCTGCCATTTGAATTTCCAATGAGCTCGTTAGAATCGGCCGCACACGGTACTCGGACACCCGATAAAAACTTCATTTCTTTTTTAGCTGATTGCGAAGGTTCGCTTTAACACCGAATTACAGTAATCGCTAGCATTTTCGTAAGCGATTTGTAAGCTTAACTGTGTTTAAATACGGTACAATTCAAGTCTTTAGATTTACTACAACGTTGTTTTGATCAGAATTATGTGTTCACATATCTTATCATACATATATTATAAAAAAATGCCTATTACGATAAAATGAGGACCGTTTATTTTTAATCTGTGTAGATCGCGTTCATGGTTTCTGATTCGATTCCCAGAATAGACGGAGCATCTACTCTATTAGCTACTGAGGATTACAGGAATTCCATATTGCACTACAACCACGAGGTCGGGAATTCAGTAAACGTTTGTATAAAATACACAAATAAACTCCCGTCTACTTTTTAACTTAATAATAACTGTATGCATACTTTCATTACAAATTTTAATAAATAGAATTTCCGTTAATTTAGCGTTGCCTTGTTGCACGAGTCGGTCGCAAGTTCCAATGCCTTAATTAAGGCGGCCTACCGGGAAACTTCGATTGCGCTGTCAAAAATCCGAAGAATTATACTGGTAGTAAAATAACTTGCGATGTTAGAGTTTATCGAGCGAGTTCAGGCATATTAGCGAATTTATACGTTCAGATGCAATATGCTGGCTATACCGCGCTAGTTGGACGCTTTTATTAAAAACAGTTTTATTTATTGACGTTTCGAGGGTCGTATGTATTTTTCTTGCAAACGATTGTGCTCTAGATATTGTTTCCATTTGAAAGGATCTTACGTTACGAACATTGAAATTGTGATACCATTATACATCGAAAAAACTAGCGACATTTTCGCTAGAACATCATGATTTTTTTTTATTTATTCCACTACATTTTTATATCTTAACAGTTACTACTAATTCGATAGAACTCCAAAATAATTCCCACACCAATTATCCTACATAAAAGCTTTAAAAATTAAACTTATAAGCCTAAATCTTATAACTAACAATATAGCAAGCAACTCTTGTGAACCCAGCCAGTGTACACACAAATAGATATAACATTACGTAGATCTATCATAAAATAAACTACCAAAATATTTTACTTTATTTTTTATTTAAATATTTTCTTTATATGTATGCTACATTGAACCTAGAACCAACGTTATAAGTAAGCGTCATTAGCACAAGGAAATATGATGAATAATATTAGTTAGTATTGATTATTTCCTTAGCTCGTTTGTCAAATCGAGACACATAATTATTTTCGTTGAATACTAATAATGAAGCTAATGGCCTAGTTGGATAATTATTTTCGTATTGATTGATGGCTATTGAGCTTTTGTTTATGAAAATCAATTGGACCAACTTTTCGATTAACACACTCGATAACGCGTAATAAAGTCTATTATATGTCACGTAAATTATACGTAGATACATTAAATTGATTATTCAAATAGTGTTAACGTTAGAGTCGTGACTTAGTCGTGTATGTCATAAACCATAGATGTTTGTTGTGTGACAGTAAAGTATAATTTTAATTAAAAAACTCAAAAGTGCAAGACTTTTGAGTTTTTCAAAGTTTAACATGCAATTAACATTACTAAGACTATGGAAGAAAATCTCGTGAGTACCGCAAAATTTGCTGGTTACAAAATCGATGCCATAGTATATAATTTGTTTGTTGTAAACAATATCCCAAAGATAGTGAATAACATACATATTTTTCTTTATATATCTGGAATTGGCACACATGCGGCTCTTTTTGTTCTCACTTGTTCGCTCTATCTGGATACAGAAAGTTTATTTTCAGTAATAATCTTAAACTACTACGTACACTAATACAATTTGTATGTGTGCAAAATAGATATCATGAGAGAAATTAAGGTTTAGTTATTTAAACAACCACTAACTATCAATGTTCAAAAACTCAAGTACAATTGGAAATAATTTTTGACTTTCGTTCATTCGATGTTACATCATAGCATTAATGATGTATTAAATATATTCGTGATTGTGGAATCAACGCGTGCAATTTACTGCCTCCCCCCACAAATATCGGTCTCGGTGTCAATTTTTTAATAACATAAATAATGGGAATATATGTTTCATAAATTTATCAGTTTCACAATATGAGTACATGAAATCTATACGAGTACTAGATGATACAATTTAAATAAAATTTAGAAATCTATATAATATTTCACATGTGGAGACAGTACCTGTATCGCAATACAGGAAGAAAACAATTCTGATCAAATTATAAATTTATTTTAGAATTTTATTTATTTTATGTAACTTATATATCGTTCTAATAGTTTCATTGTAAATTATTATTACATACACACTTTTATTTACGTTAAATATACTTATATTAAAAACAATATTAAATAACTCGCATCTAATTTTTCCTTTTCAAATAAGGTATATGTGAGTTAAGCTTGTGAATCCACCAGTATCATTTGACCCTAGCGAGATATAATAATCATTCTACAGTATTATTAATTCTTCAATACGTAGATATATCAAGGCTTATATAAATGTGAATACATCTCAATAACTACCAAGCCGATTGATGAACTGAGACTTATTACCTGGAATATGACTTTAATCAGAAAATATATTCTTGATAAGACTTTTTATTTACGAGAAATTTGTGTTCAAAATATAGTACTCGTGTTTCCAAGCCTAACAAGATCATCATACTGAAATAATATCCCTCTGTTTTAATATCACATTCATGTAAAATATATAATCAGTTTTTTTGTTGTGTAACGTAGTTGTGGCATTTAAAAATCGACACCCATTGCTCTCCCTACAAACAATCGCTCCACGCACTGTAAGCGCCCACTACCCGCTATTTTTATTACCATAACCACTGGTCTACTTATTGTCATTTCAGCATTCTTTGGAAACCGTATCTTCTGTATGTAGGAGTTTTATTACTCTAACACGAAATGCATTATAGATATTGTTGGGCCACATTTGGCTTTATTGAAACTTGCCTTTATTAAAAAGACAATATACGATATGTTGTATGTTGAATGATAAATCTTCAGTTATTGCATGTAAAGGCGTATATACCCAAAATATTAATTATAACCTCCTAGCCTCGTTGGGTTCTGTCTGCTAGGTAAATTTTATAAAATCGTGCTTTTAAAGAAACATCTCGAATAAAATCCCCCTAAATATAAAAATAAATATACGCTTTAAATACCTCCTTCATTATTCCCCATAAATGTGGGGGGTCCCCCTAGTTAGCTTCACTTAGCCTGAGTAGACAAATTCTTCCGTGCCTAACATATCTATGATTACGATAGTACCAAACGGCAAAGTCGCATGTAATTTTTTTGTGACCAAACGGCTTCTCAGATTTTATTCAAAATTGTCATAATCGTATTAAGGTCGTTGACCTCTCTAATATCTTAAAACAATTTAATTTATCAAGAAAATGTAATACATTGTTTACTCCGTACCAAACTAATTAATAACAGTGAATAAATAGTATATGCTGTAGACTTACATAGTGATATATGAAATAGGGTTCTTAATTGCAAAGGGGAAACGCAGCTGCAATTATTATTAATTCATGAAGAAATTTCAAAGGCTTTCGCCATAAAGTTTCATGTTTTACAGCGTTATGTTCACCCCCGCTTTAGCTTGTCAGTGATGCGCGTCGCGTCATGAGTGTGCTTCATAATATGGGATCGGAGCACATACTATAATTTGCAGGCAACACTTTGACGCTTGTTAAGTCTTATTTACCATATAAACGATGATTATGGCTGTTACTTTTATACCAACACATGCAAATAGCTTATAATAAATGCTTATAATTTTCCTATATGTTAGCTTTATTGGATCCTTTTACTACGTCTGTAAGATAATATTTGTGAAACAACACAAAAATGGCGAATTTTCTAAATATTTTAGCGTGATACTTTCAAATGAAATAATGTGACAACACCGTTATTTTGGGTGAATTAAACCTTTTTGATTTAATGTTGAACAGTGCAACATAGCCAATAAAAATCAATGATTTAACAACTGATTTGAAGAAATATCCCTATATTTGCATCGGTTGTATCTTCCACTGCCCTCGACTCTAAACGGCTGTTAATTTCTTACTATCTGCGCCCTTACTCTGTAACTTCCAATAGCGACAGGGATTCCGATCTCGACGTTTTTATATGCAAGTTCGATTTAGTTCTTTCAATATCCGTAGCGGATGCTACTACATTGGTATCGCATGGTACAAAAACTCATTATTGAGATGAGCATCGCTGTCGGTACTATTGAAAGTTACAGAGTAAGTGCTTTGTTCTCATACATACGAGTATAGTTCCTTATATAGTTCTCAATTGTTAACTTAACAATATCCTAAACCCGTATTTCTATAAAAATAATGTACTGAATGAAATACCACAATTATTGAAAGTTAATTAAAATTCTATTTACTATTATTAATTAATATTTATTCCTTTCACAACATGAGTTTATTTATGAAAATGAATGTTTGGACACGCAAAGGTGTGTGTTAAACGTAAATGTTAGATAATTTATAATAACTGTATGAAACTTTCGCAGAACATAATTCTTTTGCTTATTATATTTAACTATCGGACCAGTTTGACTGCGGCTTTGGTCTTGCATATATGTATGACTATAGTTAGTAGGTATTATATATTGGCGTGTATTTTTGTCACTCCGGTTGCATCTAATGAATCTTACAAACTTTTTGATTATACAGACAATCTCTTTTTAAATAATACATAAAAATATTAAACTATACCGATATATAGAAGTATCAACTCTCCAAATTAGCATAATATATCACGCGTTTTTTTAATACATAAGTTCTTAGAGCTTTAATAAAATTAAATATACGTTATTAGCTATAATTTAAAGATACGTTTATGTAATCGCCTGTAAAAAAATACATAGCAATATCAGTAAAAGGCTTTATTTTGAAGCATGCTGTCTGAGTGGAGCTCACGAACTCTCCTACGCCAGCAGTCACAAATTCCGGACATGATTTCGGTACGTTTCCTTAGATCTGCACCAGAATATATTTGCGACAAGTCTAGGTAGACTGAGAGACAAATGTAAGATGGCTTACTACATTATTATGCTTAAAATAAACTTTAAGCCAGCATCACGTATCTACATACAAAAGATAAAGATTATATCGTGTTAAACGAAGTTATTCTGACATATTTTGGCTTACGTATAGTAATGTAAATAAAGCCTGTCTCAGCCTCATACATTGTTCCAAAGAAGCTTAACCTCTGACATTAATACTGACTTTCTCGCGATACAGTTGATCCTACATACAAGTTAGTCTACGAAAGTTGTAATGGCTGTTCTACACTTCATATTCTCATATTAATGTAAATAAACTTTATAGAAAGTATTATTTATTTTTAACTTGGTGCAAACTGTCGTCGTTCATGTTGATTTATATTACAAAAGACATATTCGATTGATACAATTTTTTTTTAATAGTGGCGGCCCATTGTGAGCACCAGTCAAACAAAATTGTCGACAACTTTTTCATTGATTAGTGTAAACTTTCACATAGCAATATATATTTATGGGTCCCAAAGGCATATAGGATAAGAAGGGGTTATTAATAATATCAATAAAAATAATCTGTTTAAGATTCTCTTGTTCAAAATGTATACCTTTAAGGTAACTATAACAATACTATTTACAATGTTAAATATAACGTTACATATAGCTATAGAAACATTAAACTCTATAATACTTTGCACCAATAAATGTAAGTAGTTCATATAAAACTTGTTCATGATTGTTTACTAATAATACCGCAAAAGCACTTTGCGGCGCGAAACACCGTGTTATTAAGTAATATAACCGCAGAGCATTATTAAATTATAGTTCAGTGTGGAGTAGGTTATTATTAATACACAATCTTAAGGAACTAATAAACGTATAATTTGAATTGCACGAGATTTGCCACGTTCAGTGTAACGTAGGTGCTATAGGTGTGTTTGCAAAATAGTTTGCATTATGATAAAAAAGGGAACACATTCCATAATATTATATGGAAATTAATTTTAGTAAAATTATGTAGGGTGATATTATGTAGCCTAGAGCCTTCTTCGGTGCAAGGACTAAAACAAAACAGTAGTTTCATAGGTTTAAGCCGTTAACTAAACAGATTCTCCGCTATTTATTATTACAGTAGCTTGAGAAGGGATTCCGTTGCTTAATTAGATCAACATTAGCTAGAATAAACATTGTATACAATAACGGTCCTTAGCTATATTCAAAGTAGAGATAAGACACGAAGTTAAAAATTCTTGTGATCATTAAAGGAGTCGCCGGACCAAAAGCAATAAGCAAATGAACGCCCGTCTTAGTTGACATTCTGTTATCGGAGGGCGAGACGGTGCATCGCGATACTGTCCACCCCAGGTAAGGCACGATTCATATCTGTATCCAAATATTTAGTCATGCTTTTTTAAATATGATGTCACGTTTCAGTAATAGGATTTATGTTCTGCTTGATTTTGAAATCACTGAGCTGATTTTTCATATAAGATAACGTTGAATAAATAAAGACGATTTTCGGCGAATGTCTTTGTCAAATTATTTATTTTCCACTACATTACTCTAGCTTAACAGTTACTACTAATTCGATAGAACGCCAAAATAATACCCACACCAACTATTCTGCATAATAAACATTAAAAATTAGGCTTATATGTCTAAATCTTATAACTAACAATATAAAAATGTTAAGGTACAATCAGTATATGACGTAAATATATGTAGAGAATAAACTTTCAATAGACAAACAAAAATCAGTGTGGACTTAAAAAGGACAACAAATTAGAAAATACATATTATATAACGAAACTACTAATCCATTTTACACAAAAGAATAAGAATAAATATAACAAATGTAATTTGATGTTCCACTAATATTTGTGCAAAAAAAATTAATTAGCAATTTAACTGTTGCGAAAGTTTTCAACTTAAATATAAAATTCAACCCTTCCACTTTGTTTAAGCTAAATTAAACACGAATGTTTTGTTAGAAAGGAATATAATCTCTCACTAGTTCTAAATGCTTTTATAAAATTTAGACGAAAATACACTTACAAGATTTCAATACTTTTATTGTAATTAAAATCGTTATATTCAAGTAACAAGGTTTTAATATGACTTTTAGAAAAAATACTGTAATATATTAATGTAGGAAACATTCCGTATAAGATAAAAGAGGCTTGTTAGTAAATCTTTGTACGTATTTATATCGTAGGAAATTAATATGCTTAATGTTCATATAAATTTGTATACAATTTATTTAACAGTTATTACGATCACTGCCTTAGTTTACCAAAGCTACAACCCCTCGGTGGCATGTCCCAGGGAGTGATACAACCCCCTTATCTATAGTTTAACACGCAAACTTGCTTCAAATGTCGCTAATCAATTTGCTTTTCATTTTCATTTTAAAGCACATTTTAGGAATTACTTTTCTTACAAATACAAAGCTCTTTTTTGTAATATTAATGGTTTAAACACACTGCCTTTATATAGAGTAAGAAATTTTTTAAGCGTCAGATTATGTCAAGTCTAGTTCTTTCTTTTCTAAATTTTTACCCTAAAGACATACTATATATTAATAAAGAAATCTTAAATATACTCATTAAGAAAACTCTTCGTCTTTTTGTATTGTGGATCAAATTTTACAAAGTATTTTTTTTATCTAAGTGATAATAGAAATATATAAAAATTAAGTTCATAGATCTCTTACTGTAATAACGCACATTACCTTTGCGTAAATGTTAATGACGATTTAAATTGTATTCCTTAAATGTCATAAATACTGAGTGAAAACATACTGAGTTAAAGAAAGAAACTGTTTTATCTCATACAAATTGTGTTTATAGTGAGAAAATCCGTTCATTAAATGAAATTAGGTTTAGTGGAACAAATCTAACTAGAAAGTAGAAGTTGGTAAGAACGCGTAGTGCATTCATTTGTACATCGTCATCGTGTAGTTTATAAGAAACAGCTAGATCATTCTAGAATACTTTATTTTAACATTCCTTTGCTTGTTAGGAATAAAATACACGAGTTACAAAAAAACAAAAAATTATAAAAAAGTGTAATAACAAATTTCAAGAGGTGTTGACGTTTCCTAGCGTTTATTGGTAAGTATAAATAATGTCAGATTAAAAATATATTATAAAGAATCTTTTTAATTTTTAAATTTAGGTACAAAGCAAAAACTAACAATGATGAAACTGAATTTCTTGGCGCTTTAAAAATATTACATTGAGTCTAATATTTTTAACAAAGTGCCAAGAAATTCTATTCGAATAAAATAAATAATAACCCACATAGATTAGCTATTCTCAATTCCCTATGTGCTGGTTCCTACAACCACCGCGTAATTAATTCAATGATCGTCCGCATAATGACTTGCATGTGGCTAACCTCTTGCAACTGCGGCTCAAACTAACGCTAATTTTCACCCAGTAAATGCAGCCAATTCAGTGCTGACGTGTTTTTGTTCGAACAACACCCGTACGTATGGGACGTTTCTCCCATTTATCATTTGCAAAGATTGCATTTTAAAATCGTACCATTTGCTTGTAATGTCCGTAGATACGGAATTAAAATGAAAGCAGCGGTGGTATAAAACGAAATTACTGGTGCACCAGTTGTGCCTTCGTTCAGTATAGCTCACGTACATTTAATGTTTCTTTTTTAATAAACAGTAAGTATGTATGGCCAGCTAAAGACATTATAGTTGGGTGGTATCTCGTCGTAGTTATCACAGTGGTTACATTGCATTTCAACCTAAATAGTATTTACACGTTGAAAGTGTTTAAAACAGCATTTTGATATCTTGAAAAGGAGTATAAACTGTTGGATGGTGTGATTTGATAAGTTTTTAAGCCTAAATAAAAAAAACTCATATGTCGAAAGAATTATTAATTTATTTATAAGGAATACTATAATGTACAGATTTACACTACTCAGAGAACACTACAAAATAAAAATTATGAAAACAAATTTGGTTTTTCTTAATGATTTTTCAGAATTATCTTATATCTTTAAACGAGCAATTCTTGTATATATATATAATTGGAATCTCGGGATCGGCTCCAACGATTTTCATCAAATTTAGTATACGGGGGGTTTCGGGGGCGATAAATCGACCTAGCTAGCAATAAATTATAGAAAATAACAAAAAGGTAGTATTTGAGTAGTCCCAATTTAAACTGAAAAATGAATCTTCCTGATATCTATCGGCGAATAATAATACTATTTTTTTTAAATTGCTTTAACGACACAACAACACTAAAGCTATTCCAGCATATATAATCTATATTGTTCATATTTCATCATATGTAATTCGTACTTATATATAATTTCCAAAAACACAATTTATAAAAAAATAAAAATACCGAGCTAAGCTCGGCCATCCAGGTACTGTTTCTTAATATGAATAAGATGCAAAACAATTTCAAGTAATCATAAAACAACGGATACTGGATACAACAAAATAATGTTATTTTCAGCTTAGTTCGAATCTATTCTTGCAACCTAAGCCGTTCTTGGACGTATAGATTCAGTTGAAGAGCAATTGGCCCATCTTAGAGGCAGATAGTTGAACTTTGGTTAACTACTTGAAAGTTTGGACGTTTTGAGTCTGCATACTGGGATAAGGTAAACTGAGTGGCTTTAATCAAGTAAGTGGTTATTCAAACAGTACTTATACTTCTTAATTGCACAATGGTGAAGATAATTATGTAAGATTAAAGTTTTCCGTAGCTTTTGCAGTCCATAACATGTTGTTTCTATTTTAATCTATTGAAACTTTGTATTAATAACTGAAATAGCCAGTTTCTAAGCACAGTTATTAAAAGCCCTATCTTTGAGTATTGTAAACGCTTATAACATCTTGTAGCACTATTACAACTTCGAAGGCACAGAAAAATAAACTATAACCTCGCAAAAGGAAATTAGTAACTGTAGATGTTGCGTCACAGCGACACCTTGTATAGATTCAATGTGTTTAAAAATTAGGGTACTACCATAGAGAAAAATCAATCTTAAATTACGGTCCATAATAGACAAGATGCGCCGGGAGAATTGCGGGCAATAACACTGGTCTAGTCAAGTAAATTTGGAACTTCAAGGTATTCCCGAAAATAAAAACGAAAATCTTAATTATATGGTCTCGTCTTATCCTTATTGCGGGATTCCTTTATCTCTTAGCTGCCTCAACCTGATCACTTGGTCTATGAACCCAACAGCAACCAGATCTAGGTTCATTAAAGTCAAAATGAAGAATCGAAAAGCCAAGGATAACTTTATCAGTAGGGTTAGAAATATTGGGAATTCGGGATTACCAATCGGGAAACGTCAATATTTATAGGCATTATATTTTATAACGGTTACCCTTCATCGTTATTATTTGTATAGACATAGTCAACATGTATTACTAACAAAATACACACAGAAACACACAAAATAACAATAATCGAAGAACTTCAAAAAAATAAAGGTAACGTTTTTTTTGTTGTACAGAACAAGGTACGTTTAAGTATGTGTGTAATGCATTATGCATGTGAATAAAATACCTGTTTCAAATTTACTAAAAATTTGAAAAAGTTTTATTATTTATTTTTCTGATGGAGACCTAGGGATCTTGATTTAATTATGTTTGTACCAGTAGATCAAGGCCAAAAGCATGCGATTTCTAAATTATAATTATAAATGTCTCAAGGTCAAATAAATAAGAAAACGGCTGTGTAATTATATACACGCGTTAGAAGTCACACTTCTTTGGCGAAACAAAATAAAAATCTTTTTTTCTATTTTATTTCGCCTTCTAGGTTTGTAGAAAAAACTACACTAACAACAGAAAAAAGGTATTTATAACATTAAAAGTTTTATAATAACGTATTAACTAGTAACCTATATAATGTGTTACAAACATACTCAAAGTAATATGTTAAAACAATTATTATACTTATAATCACAGTTAAATTATAATATTATCTTATTTTATAAAACATATATTATTATATTATTTGAGAAAATATATATTTAGCTATATTTGTATACATTTTATTCGGACTGATGCAAAACACGTGTTCGTAGGTTCAAAAAAAACATGCATTAATAAATATGAATAGGGTTGTCAGTTCTCACGCAAACATACGTAAATAAAAAGTAAGGACGACTTTTACTTTGTTGGTAAACTTATTTTGAAAAACTAAAATGTTGACTATAGCTAACTTCAGGGTGTCGGTGTGTGCGCGCATCGTAAATATTTACTCTCATCATATTTTCCTAACGCGCCAAAAGAAGTATAACTTCAAAAACATTCAGCATTTTAAATCAGCCAGCGCTAGTCGTAAAATCAAATCTATTAGAGGCGTTGTTGTTTTAGATTTTTTTTCTAGACAAAGATACGCAATAACTATAAATCATGTATTATTTAGGAAGTGTGATATCTGTGGCGTCCGTCGCGTCGGTCGCGGGTACAATCGGGACAGATGCTGGTGATGAACAATCAGAACACGGACTGGCCAAAATATTTCCGCAATTCCCGACTACCGGGAGAGTGGACATTCGTGTGGAAAAGGGTGAGTTTAGAGTTAGTATTACGCAGTGTTTGGGTTGTTTTAGACGTCGAGTAAGCGGTTATGATAGTAATAATAAGTGCTTGTAATATTGGTTTGAACATGCTTTGTAAGTTTCAAGCTAACTAGCGAACATATAATAAAAACACATTCCATTATTTATTAAGCTAATACAAATATGCGAATAATGACTGCTTATATATGATGCATACTGTACGTATTTTTTTGCCTAAGCACTTGCTTACTACTAGTAAACTCACAATACTGTACTAGCTTACAAATTCCACGTAAATTCTTTATGTAAAACTAGAAGTTAATAAATTACAAAAATATTTAATGCGAAGGTTCTTTCGAACGTGCAAGTTGACATTAAGTGGATCAAACCGCCCATGTAGCCATGTCTGGCGCCACTCGGCACGTGCGTGGGCGCAGAGGCCGCAAACTGTACTGGACACGCTAATTAACTGTGAAATATTTATGCTCTCTATGATATCTGGTAAAATATAGTGCTTTTGTAATCAAGTACTTTTTATGCTGGTTTTTTACTGCCTCAACTGTTACTGTCAGACCAACTAGATTTAATGTCTGTGTATAGATGAACCCAACGACAAGAATTGGTTAAACAGTTTATTTGCGAACAAAAATTGATTATATAAAAAAAATGTATGAAATTAATTTTGTGTGAATAAAATTAACAATCGCTCGAACTTTGAAGGAAAACAGAATGAAACCGGAATGCCTAAGACCCAAAATGTCAACGGCGTGTGTCAGGCACAGGAGGCTGATCACCTACTTACCTATTAGGTGGACAATTGATCATGAAATATATACAGAAATCTGAAACCCAGACTTAAAAAGGCCAAAGTGACACTAATACTTTTTAATACTAAACAAAAACATTACCTCTGCACATCAAGGGTTGAATGGCTACTGGAAACAGACACATGTTTCTGTGTGAAATTTATATTTTCTACAAACTTTGACTTAAATCACTCCATAACTAATACTCACACAAAACATTCTAAAACCAATTATCACAAGTGGCTTGCATACAAATTATTGCCAGTTGTAATTAAGAGCGGCTTAATTTATTTTCGCATTCTAAGTGAACGCTTAAAACATTGCTTGTAATAAACCCGGGATGTTAGTAAGGGCTGTCTTGACTGAAGAGCAATAAGTTACACTAAATGATCTCTAAGCTAAGTTAATCATTATTATTTTACGGTATCATTGTTTATCGTCATAGTATCGTACATTTGATGATCTGTTGTTTATTTAGTATCAAACACTAAAAACAAGTTTGTTCCCAATTTGACTCTCAGCGATTCAAAATTAGAAATGTCAATTAAGCAGACACAGAATTGTTTCAGGCATGTGGTTTGCAAATGGAGCAGTTTAAGAATTCTTAGAGTGACTTTCAATCGCTCCCAATCGTTCCGTCAACAAATTACAAAACGCTTTACAATTGAAAGTGTATATCAGTCATATTGTATAGATTTAAACTACGAATTGTAAGAATTACGTAATAAAGAGACTGAGTTATTTTTAACTTTTATATTGACCCTTCAACCTTCGTCCCAACGGTAATATATATAAAGTATTTTACTGTAATTGACAGTACAAAATGAACTACTCGTAGAAAGAATATCTGGGAAACGGTTGTCAACTTTTGCATATGTTAGATAATTTCCACCATTACACAACTCGGCGTTTTTAAGGGCAGTTTTTGCAGCGCACCACCACTTTGTAGAACCAGATTGAAATATTTCCGAACCAATTCGACTTAGGGTCCTTCAAGAAAAAGCGTACCAATTCTTAAAAGGCCGGCAACGCACTCGCGAGCCCTCTGGCATTGTGTGTCCATGGGCAGCGGTCACTTACCATCAGGTGAACCTTTTTAATATCCTACTAACACTTAGATTTAATTTATTAAGTTGTAATTAGTAACATTGTAATGGAACCTTGTTTTCCGAAATTGAACAATTAAAAAAAAATAGTATTGTAGAACTAGTGTATACATCAAAGGTCTACCATAGTAAAGAAAAGCATAATGATATATTAAAATCGTTCGGGACTCACATTTCGCATGGGAAGTCTAAACCGTTCCCATTGTCTAACCACAATACTCGGAGATCGCATTCGAGGTATATGTTTTTAATTCCTTTGTACTTTAAAGTTAGCGGAATTTATATAATCAAATAAAGCCTAAAAATGACCCTTACCTATGATAAGTTAACTAACTGTAGACAAGTTTTAAACTCAACCCATTGTTAAAGTGTAAAGCACGTAGAGCAATTAGCTATGGATGGAAGTTTCTCAGTCAAGCAGATTAAGTCGTACTCGCTATTACGTTATAACATGTGCATATTTTATAAGCTGCGCTTCTATTTTAACTTTATTATTAGCTTGTTGACTAATGAATAGACAAGACACTGAATAAACCTTTAAAGAAATATTTAGAATTTATTACGTCGCGATCATCTCTTACCGTAAGGACCTTTCTATGTGTTCTATACGGCCATATTCTTAATAAATTAATATTAAATGTTCGCTATAGTTTTAATAAAAAAAAGACAAAATAAGGAGTAGCAACATCAGAAGAAAGACTAAAGTACAGGACTTAACTTTGAAAATAAGAAGACAAAGTGGAAATGGGCAGGCCACACGGTCAGGGGAAAGGATAAGTGGAGTAAAATAATCACACAATGGTACCCAAGAGATGGAAAGAGAGGTAGACCACAACAAAAGGACGACGACATTAGACAAGTCGCAGGAACAACATGGGGTAGAGTGGCCATAGAAAGGCCAGAATGGAGAAGATTGGAGGAGGCCTTTGACACCTGGCAAACGGACACGCAAAAGTGGAAGAAAAGTACAATCTACAAAAAACAAAAAAATAATAAAAAAATATATATAAATAAATAAATAATAATAATAATGTTATGTCCGAAAAAAGGCTATTATATATATTATTTTATGTATATTTTTAATATTCATAATAAACGCTCCGCTTAACTAAAGAGAACGTCATTTCTAATCTGATTTAATTGTTTAAATCATAAACTTAACTCACGCTTTTATTACATGCTATTTAAACATGTCAGCTCCCTTAGCAGCTAGCGATTGGAATGACATAAAGGTCACATTGTCACTCGACCATAGCCTTACCGCATTACCTTATCTATCATTACCGCAATCTGCACATGACTTAGTCCATTATACATTTACGGCCCCAGTAAGGGTCCGATAATATTCTCTGATTCCGCCTAACACTATTACTTAAAGTGTACCACACATAAAGCCGGGTTCGGGATATAAACATGCCGGTAATTGTGTAATCCTTTCAAAATCGTCCATATATAATATTTCATGTATTAGAAATACCCTTTATTAAGCAACCGTAAAACGTAGGCTTTCGGATATTTATTATGAAGTAAAAATAAACGTATATAGCTTTTTTCATCATGAGGGTTGCCACAAATGCGTGGCATCGTAAAAATAAATTAAAGAAAATGCAGCTGTAACAAAAAGAATCTTAAACGTATCTTATTTACGATCTTGGAACAAAGTTAAAATGTGTAAGTCGAGGTCATGTTCAAGTCTGAACTATTACAAGTTCCACAAAGAGCTGCTGCAAATCTTTAAAGTTTCCAGTCGATACTCGGCACTTTAAAATTTATTATTTCATACTGTTATATACACATTCAACTTATATTTATAAAAGATGTCTTAAGCTGGGCTTATATATATTTAGTTTAATCTACATTAGGGTACGATTTACATCATATATAGTTTTTAAATATAGAATTCACTGATCTTCATTATTGATAATACTTTTTTTTAACAAAAGTAATAATTTTAATTAGTTGCTAAAAATCTGAAACAACAGCAAACACCATAACTAATTACTACAAGGAAGTTTCCAGTCGATACTCGGCACTTTAAAATTTATTATATCATACTGTTATATACACACTCAACTAATATTTATAAAAGATGTCTTAAGCTGGGCTTATATATATTTAGTTTAATCTACATTAGGGTACGATTTACATCATATATAGTTTTTAAATATAGAATTCACTGATCTTGATTATTGATAATACTTTTTTTAACAAAAGTAATAATGTTAATTAGTTGCTAAAAAATCTTAAACAACAGCAAACACCATACCTAATTACTAAAAGGAGCAAGTTCTAATTAACGACATTTTAAACCTGGCTCATACTTGGATTTTTCATTCATTAAAAATTGCTACGCACACGTAAAGGGGTTTTGTTAGTACGGCACGTAGTGAGGTAAAAACGACTTGGTACAGTCAATAGGGTTTTATGAAGGAAAGGGTTACCAAGTTCTCTTTTCACCTTAGTCAACAAGGTAGCACATACCTATAGCTGTACGCAATACTATTGTCAACATTGCGCCGACACACGCAAACATAACTTGGCGAAAGTCAGCCCCTAGCTTCAACTCGTATTATTTACTGAGTCTTTGACTAAACAAACCACTTTTGCTGGGGACGACTACACTTGTCTGTTTCACAAAAGCTTATATGATTAGCGTTTTACTTTAACTACTAAATGCTTTTGTCAGCTAACGTTCAAAGTGATAATATCCCGAAAAACTCATTTAAAATTAAAAACTTTTTATGATTTATCGAAATAAATATTTTTTAAGTTATTTTTAGAAGAATATTACTTTAAAAGAGTATTTCTTGATAATTAGTTTTTAATCACTAAACAGACTTCAACAATTTTAATCTCGTTAATAAATATAGGTTAGCCTCTCTTAAAAAGGCTTCTACAATGTATTGCATAACATAACAATGATGAGCAAAATAAATGACTTAACATCATTATTGGTACAATAATCTCAGCCCCCGCGGTATTGTTATGTTAATATTTTACTTAGTGGGTGTCGGAAATTAATTGTTGAACGACCAATTTGTGATTGGACGAATTTTTATAACCACGTTGGTGTCAAATTCTTAGTGACATATCAAAAAGGGCGTATATGATAATAACTAATAATACGATTCATACATTATGAAATATCAATCGAGATATCTTCTATACAAAAAACTGAATCACTAAAATGGTCCATATATGTCTTTTTATATTCATTTCCGGCAATAGTTTTTCTGTCAAGGGTATCGCTACCTGCGTTGAATGATATTTGATATTGAAAAAAAAACAATAAAAACCTCATTCAAACACAAGAAGACTCGTAGATAAGATCATTTATAAAATCTATCATACGTACCGTACCGTAATTTGCGAAAGTCAATGATTAGAAGATTTTTTTTTTTAATTATTTCATGTAATTTTTATCTTTCCTTCCTGTTCATAATTTTAATTTTAGAACGCTGCCAGTATCTTCGAAACCTTGCCTAAAGGGACTCCTTTTAATTATATTTTTTAAATATTAAATTTGAAGGTTAGTTATTAGGTATATTTTATATATTGTTATTTGTTAGTATAGTACGTATATTAACAAAAATTCTTTGCTAGTAAAAAACGTTATTACTTAATTTTACCTATCTGATTTTAATAGTTATCTATTTTTATGTTTAACGATTATAAATTTAGTTGAGGTCAACGCTTAGTCCGCGAGATTTAGTAGTTAGATCAAATTCAATTATTTACTTAATTATTACGTTTTATTATATAACAAGTAATCGTAAAGTACAAATATATTTTTATAAATAAAAAGTATAACCCCACATAAATCAGTTATCAAAATGTAACTTTACCTTGCCCGATGTAGGAACTCTGACTTTGGTCCCGGTAGAATGCGATAGCGAACCCGGAGCCTCTGTAACGCGGCTTTGTAGGTATTTGTCGAGGTGTTTTTAGTGGGTATTGTTCACCCAGTCTCTGAATAGCAGAGATTTTGGTGTGGGTCGAGTCCCACATACCCCTGCAACTTTCTAGGGCAGGGGATGCGGAAATGCATTTCCACCTCGAATAAAAAAAAAAAAAAAAGGAACTCTGGTCTCTGACAAATAAAAACATATTTCATTATATAAATTTAGGCATTCATTTGCCAATGCCAATTACTTAAACCAAAAAGGTAAGTGAACTTTATTTGTTCTGCTTTTTTGACAGACTTCAATTTACAATAAAATAAATGAGTACACACAGATTGCATGAGGCTTTAACCGGAAATCACTCAGTTTATAGACAATAACGAGTGCTTGTCAAAGCCTCGGGCCATGTCGTGGTGTTCAATTTCATTCGTTTTGCGGCACCAACGCTTCACTTAATACTTTACGACGAAAAGCACCCCGCGCCGTAACAGACTTTTACGATCCGTACATCCCCTTCTTTCTAACATATTTTCCTCTTTAAATTACCGGTACATATAGCCATATTGCATCATTAAAATATGAATATGTATTTTTCTTATAGAACAGGGGCAAACGGGCAGGAGGCTCACCTGCAACATATTATATTATATATTATATTATATATATATATAATATGTTTTAAAATAATCTGTATTGCCAAAACATTGATATGTTAAATAATCAAACAAGATTTTTATTGATAAAATTAAAATATATAAACCCTTTACCTTTTTAAATAATTCCTTTAAACAAAAGAAAATAAAAAGACAGTTAAATTTACAAGGAAAGATATTTTATGAAAGATTTGATAACATTATGAGGCATCTTTATCATCACAAAAAGGCTTTTGGTTAGCCATTCTTTCATTCTTTACAAAAAATTAAGCTTCTTATAGTTTTATATTAATCCTCTTTTGTCTCGAGGCCTTCAAATAATAAATGCTGAATCATAAAAAAAGATTTTAATGTATAATAATGTATTCCAATTTCTTTGGCCTTCTTAAAGGGTAGACAGTACTTGGATAATTTAAATATTAGTTTAAGTACTATATGCTATTAGGTAGACCTAATATTCTAAGACCTTATGTAAGCTAAAGATAATTTTCACTACTTAAAAGGAAGGGTTTTGTTTAAAAAGCTAAAAGATATTAAAAATTATTTTAAATTAAGTAAGTAAAGTAATTCATTGTATGAATAAAATATTAATAAAACCAAATAATATTCAAATATACATATTTATGTTTAAAACATATCAAATAGCTTTTTAATTTTTTTAAAAACAGGTGTAAGTTAAAATCTTAAGATATGATATTGGCACAGTTGAACTGTCATTTTCATACAAAGCTCTATCCACATCCGACCTGCCATGGATAGCTTGTATCGACAGATGGCTATTACAATCCGTCGATTGGTTATTGTCAAACTTTTATTAATATTTGGTATAAGAGGTCTATCTCAGATGGTCAAAAACGGATTAAGATAAGTTATTGGGTTTGGGCGTTAGTTGCACTAAAAGACGATCATATTTAACTATTGTGTAAATGATTGTACGCTAGTTTTAAAAACGCAATAAAAGTATGCTTTGTGGCACTATCTAAATAAGTCACAAGTTTATCAACTTAATTAATTGAAAAATACACTCAGTACAAATAACTTTGATTAACCGTTGTTAATGTTTGCAGTAACTGTTAGGCGGGGGTTTCCATTTATAGGCCAATAAAAGTTGTTAAGAAACATTACAATTCTATGCATCAAAGACCAAATTAACTAGAACAATAGAAATTATGAAAGTACATCATAATTCATGAACTTAATTGAATTTTATTTCCCAACCATGAAATTACCTTCAACGAATAATTCGAATCAATTTTCGTTAATTTATGTAGAACAATAGACAAAAGAATCACAAGGTTACCATACCAATTAGAAGTGTAATCTGCCTAAACTTTGTTGAGTACACGAACGTGTGACAAAACTGGTTTATTGACATAGTTAACGTTAGTTATGGTAGAACTTTAGGAAAATACACTTAGTTACCTGAAAGGGGTTTCATAATACTAAATTATAGTCGTAATCCCAGGTCTTAAGAATCTTCGTCAAACATTACCTTGAATATTTCATCTAAGATATTTCTTTGTCATTCTTCTTTCACGTTATGTTTTTGGTGCGAATAACAACCCATAGAAAATCCGACAGCTTACTGATAAGGATACGGCTAAAATTGTGTACCATAGCTACGTTCACAGCGTTATGTCGTACGGTATTCCACTGTGGGATGCTGCTGGAGAGGTTCAATCCATATTGCAGAAGCGGGCTGTTCGGGGTATTTGTTGTGTTTCCCCGAGGGAGTCGGTACGGAATAGATTTAAGGAACTAAATATTATGACATTATCCGGTCAATATATTCTTGAAGCCTTGTTGTATGTACAAAAAAACTTAAAAGATTTTGAAACAAATGGTGACTTTCACCAGTATAATACGCGACCAACTAGGCTCCAGAAGATAAACCACTCCTTATATGGAAATTGTATTCGTTTTTATAACAAACTCCCAAGCGAAATTAGAGAACTGTCACTAAATAAATTCAAAGGCCTTGTTAAAAGTAAATTAATTAATAAAGCCTTTTATAAATGTGACGAATACCTAAATGATCCTAATCCTTGGGATTGATTTGCTCCAGTTCAAACAATTTGTATTAAAAACTTGGCGATTGAAAAGAGTGGCGGAAAGTTTCTTGCCAGTTCTTCTTACCCGCTCTACGCCCTTGACTTGCGAACTGGTGGTAAATGTAAATTTACGATTTATTTAATTTGTTTTTCTTGACGTTAATAAGTGTACATGTTTACCTAAATAAATAAAGATATTATGACTATGACTATGACTATTATAACTAGAGGGGTTACAATACCTATACTCAATATATAAGCCTAGCCTTCTTCATCTTAAAATCTATCATTAAGTTGTTTTAAATAAAATGTAGGTGCACTTATTACTAGATGGCGAAGGCCTGCGGTCGTCGCATTTTTCCGCCCACGCCTGAACTTATATCCCGTGTTCTCACATAGAAATTTACACATGCTTGCGAGTATCGGCGGCTCGTAATAACACACTCGTCGCATTTTATCTGCCGGCGGCGGCAGCTTGCCCTAAGTCGAAATGTATCTCGCACGAACGTTTGACAACGCCCATGGGACGTGGGCGAGTAGCCGCGACCGTCGCATTTTTATAACCTTTTTATTCCATTGTCACTCGGAGGCGACGCATTCGAGGGAAAAATAAATTTTTAACTCTTATCTAAATGTCAAATCGTTTGGTTTCGATCGAATCAGTTTCCAAATAGTTTTAATAAATCTCCTTTTACGGCGCATAGAGCGGGCGGCTGGCGATATCTAGAGACGCATTACAGATTCATGCTGCGAGTTATCGTGTTTTATTCTGTTGTGAGCGGTGCGTGCGTTTGCCGCAACAATAGCTTTAATTGAAAGAGTGTCAATAAATTTGTCGCAGGTTGTCCTAGTGCGACGCTGGTGGTCCGATAAAGTTGATAGTGCGCTGCGATGCATCTCTAAGGATTTGTACCCTTGTTCGAAAATAGGACCGTTTGTTTTTATCTGCCACAATCCATGTCTTCATTATAATAAATCTCTTACGGAGGCTTTCTATCAAATAATCGATTTGTCATGTAATGTTACTTTTTATTTACTGTCCTTATTTAATTTACAGGCGTTTCAAGATTTGTCGATACATAATTTAGTGAAATATTATATAGCCCTGATTTAAATTTTAAAACGCAGTAGCGCGTATTATCTGTTTGTCCGCTTCATTTATTCCGGAACTAATGACTCGCGGTAAAGTCTTTGAAGTGATCGATCCTATTATTATTTAATAGCAGATTTTAGGTACCTATTGTAAAATCATATAACTTTTGAGTTGTGTTCTCACGGGGTCTCCGCCCACGTATCTATTCCACGAATACATTTCATTTTGGTGCCTTTGCATCTATAATAATTCGGGTATTTACACGAAGTAGAATCGTGAAGTTATTATTTAAAATTGTGTTAGGAAAAACTTTCGGTAACAAAATAAGTTAGTGGATGGTGATTTAAATAGCATTAGACTGTACCCAACTTGAAATCGGTTATTCTCGTATTCGTGACATTTCTTTATAATATTTATAAATAACAAATTAATAAAACTTATGACTTACATATTGACTATGATTTGCAGTTTGTTAAAATACGTAATGTCGCTTATCTCGGATACGATTACATCATCTATACGACTTGTTGCAGCTTATAATGATGGGTAAATTTCAAGGCAAGAGACGGGCCTGTAGAAAGAAGAAGCCGCGGTTGCGGAACGCGCAGGAGTAGACATCACCGAAGAAGAACTGTTTAGACGAGCGCAAGATATCTGGCAATTCAAGTTATTACATGGCTGTTATAACAAAATTGCCAGATTAGTAATCAGAAGATGTCTAGTCCCGACAGTAGGGATATGCTTGAGTAGTGGGTATTTATTTGTTGACTTTACTAAAACCAAAAACAGACAGATCCTAATTATGATGTAGATACAGAATGCGATAATAAAAACACACTTAACGCGACAATGCGTATACAATTGTCACATCTATAAAAGGATTCTTGCTTAATGCTTTTAAATCCAGTCAACATTTGGTCTCAACAATTCACACCCGATAATCATCTTTGTGATAGCACCGACGGTGTTTTACCGTGAAATCTGTGAATTAAACAAAGCTTGGTTCAGATGCATTTACCATGTTAGAATGAAAATTTAATTATACTGTTTGTACGCGACTCAATCTTGACGTTAACGAAGATAACAAACAAATTCAACGTTTATTGACAGACCAAAGTTAGAGATAATTACTATTGGTGTAACGTGAACTAACAACCTATTCTGTTGGCTTAAAATCGTTTAAGAATATTTTAATTATCGGTTTTGTTATTGTTTCTAAGGTAATCGGTTTTTTGGTTTTTGTTTCTTTTTTTTTTTAAAAAGCAAAAAAACAAAAATATCCTTTATTTATATTTTGAAAAAAGTTTGGTTAATAGTAGCGAAGATCCTCGATGCGGCTTCTGTATGTAAGAGACAAATCTCTTACAAAAAGAAGAATTTGAAGGCGGACGTCACTCCGTCAAAGGTCGTGCTGGTATTAAATATAGTACAACACTTAATAATTTCTTATTTTATCACTCCAATTTAGATTATTAGATTAAGACCAATATTATTAGTCATATTTGATAAAAAGTTGGTCAGATGTAAAGATTTATATCACACTAATATAACTTATATTAAATGTACCACTTATCTATTAAAATGTGTATTTACCTTGAACAGCAGACCTTACTCTCCGTACCCTATCAAGTGTCAAAGGTACAGGATCAACTAAAAGCCTTAGCGGTGAAGACGCTCTATCCCCGAACAATATCGCCGCCCAACCATGAGACACACACAACCCCCTCATTGTGCCACCCCCTTCAGCAAACACGTACGATCTACTCGAATTGTCCGTCCTCGTTTCAAAATTTAACAAATCACTAAGTACACTTATGTCACCTTTTAAAACCCGTCGTATGAGCACTTTGAAAACACTTTTTTTCGATCGTTCGATCCCATAATTCCTTGTTTGCACTCGTGAAATTTTACCCGTAAATATAAATCGAGATGAATACACAATCCGCTTTACAGAATCAACGTTGTCCAAAACTGAACCGTTGTCACATGTAGATGAAATGCTATTTTCAAATTTTATGACTGTATTTCTCTTTTTCACTTTTCCTTTTATTAGAAATTGGGACTGTGAAGGGAGGATTATTAAAAATGCAATAATAATTGAGGGTACAAATCTATAGAATTGTGTCATATTGAATTCGTAATGTTAAGATATAGGTGAAGTTTTAAGGACATTATTCGGTTTACTTTTTATATTATGAAGGCAGATCCTATAATGATCGTAGTCGTGTACGCGCTAATGATGTGTAAGTGTGCGGCGCGCGCGCAGTCTGCCGTTTCGATCGTAACTGAAGGCTTTATCTGTGGCGTTGCAACTCGAAGCCTGTTTTTGTTATGTTAATTGCTTAAGCTCCTCTTCAGATTATGTGTTCGTATATTAAGGGTAACTATGTGTAGCGTATAAAAATAAGTTTATATTAATTATTGTGCCATTCTATAATTTGATATAAAATTAATATAAGCAAAGGTTCATTTATGTTATCACAATCATTTAAATGATAATTTTGACGTCAACTCTAACACGAATAAACTTATGACACTTAGGGCCTGTTTCACAATGTATGGATAAAGTGCCAAATAGCTATGCAACACATAAATTATTCGAAAGATAGAAGTTCCAAATAAGATACTTCGAATTTCATGACGTATAGCGCTATCTGACAGTCGCAAGTCGCAGTGAAACGCAAAAATACTATTTATCATACCAATAAGTAACAAATAGCTTATTTGGAACTTATCCGGACATTGTGAAACAGGCCCTTAATATATAAACGGCGCAATTAAAAAAATACTCTCAGCGTGAATCCCTCAATTACATTACAAAGCATTGCAAAAGTGCAAACAAAATAAATCTAAAAGTTTTTAAAAGCGTAGACTAAACAGCAAGAGACGAAGCCTGATTCACTAAATTACACATTGGAACCTCATCGTATTTTACTGACGACAAGCCTATTAAACTTTTGTAAACACTGAAACAATAAGTGCCTACATGTTCCCATTTTTACTCGACCAGCATAATAAATAATTCAGCTTTATTTTAAGCTTGTTTTGTTAAGCCACAGAATTGAACTTTAAACGCTTTTTTATTAAAGGATAAATCTACATGAAATTATGAATTATAAATTGAGGAAAAAACGGATGTATTAGTGTTGCAGAATTCGCAAGTCTAATATTAAGTTTCCAACAAAAAACGTATGTGAATTTATCTTAAGCGTTAGAAGTTATACTTCTTTGGCGTAACAATATGAAAAATCCTTTCAAAATGTTTATTCTACGATTGTAGAAAAACGACAGTAACAATAATAATAATAATAATAATAATAGCCTTTATTTCCAAAAAACTTTAAAATTAGGGGACAATAAAACGTCATTCACTTAAGTTTTGGTTTGTCCACCGTTGGACATAGGCCTCCTCCTTCCGGTTCCACTCGCGTCTGTCGCGGGCCAGGCGCGGCCAGGTAACCCCGGCGACTGCGATGATGTCATCTGCCCAGCGTCGGCGTGGGCGCCCCTGCGGCCGGCTCGTGCCGCGCGGGTACCAGTGCAGCACTCTCTCGCTCCATCTGTTGTCACTTGTTCTTGCTGTGTGCCCTGCCCAACGCCATTTCAGGCGGCACACCATTTTTGCCGCGTCTATTATTTTTGTTCTTTGTCGTATCGCTGTACTCTTTACCCTGTTTCTGAGACTTAAGCCTAACATGCTCCTTTCGGCTGATCGTTGAAATATTTGAATTTTCTTTATTAATTCAACTGTGATAGGCCATGATTGGCAGCCGTACAACAGTGTAGGTGTCACAACTGAGTCCATCACTTTTTTCTTCAGTGATAGACTCATTTGAGACTTAAAAATATGCTTGTGTGACCAATATGAAATCCAGGTTTTTTTAATTCTTCTCTCTACCTCCTCTATATAATGGCTTTTAAACGAAATATTTTGGCCAAGGTAGACATACTGGTCGACGTATTCTATATTTCTATTGTTGACGGTTACACTATATTTTATGCCATTTGTCATTATACATGTTTTTTCAGGGTTCATTTCCAGCCCACACTCTTTACTTATGTCTTCTAGGGTACGCAGCGTGTATTGTAAGTCTTCATGCCTTTCAGTTATTAGAACAATATCATCTGCGAACCGAAGATGGCTTAAATTTTCGCCATTGATATTTACTCCTAAGCCTGACCAATCCAGCTTTCTGAAGATAAATTCCAGAAGTGCGATGAATAAGTTTGGCGACACGGGATCGCCCTGCCGAACACCCCTTTTCAGTGGAAACATGTTACCTTTCTTCTCCAACTTCACTGTGGCTTTACTTCTTTGGTATATCTTTTCTAATAAGTTAACATATTTATTTTGTATTCCTTGTTCTCGTAAAGCTAACCAGAGTTTGTTATGTAAGATTGTGTCAAAGGCTTTGGAGTAGTCCACATAGGCTATATATTATACTGTCTTTTTGTACTCCATGTATTTTTCAATGACTTGTCTAAGTGTGAATATATGATCTAGAGTTGAATATTTACTTCTAAAACCAGCTTGCTCTCTTGGTTGTTGGAACTCTAGCTCCATCTTCATTCTGGTAAGGATGATATTTGTAAAAAGTTTGTAAGTGGATTGCAATAAGCTTATAGGTCGGTAGTTATTGATGTTCATTGGGTCTCCCTTTTTATATAGTAATGTTATTACAGATGTTTCCCACTGTTTAGGTATTTTTTCTTGTTTTAAAATTTCATTGAGTAGTTCCGTGAGAGGTGATGTTAGAGGTTCTACTATTGCTTTAAGTATATCATTAGTTATGTTATCATCTCCAGGGCTTTTTGCAGATTTAAGTTTCATAATGGCATGCCTGATTTCACTTTCCAGTAGCAAAGGGGTCTCTTCATTTTTGTAACTTTCTAATATACCATTATTACTAATATCTAGTGGTTGATTTTGCAAACTGTACAGTTCTTTGTAGAAATTAGTGGCTATATTTAGTATATTATCTCTGTTTGTTATTGTTGCGTTTGTACGACTTTTTAGTGTTTGTACCCATTGTTTCGTATTATTTATGCGTTTGTTTCCTCGTTTAACTGATAGATTTTTATCTATTTCTTCTTCTAATATTTTGAGTTGATAATATTCTTTATTTCTTTTTATATTTTTTCTAATTTTTCCATACAGATGCTTAAGACGCTTCTTTTCACTTTCTGATTTGGTAGGTTTATTTTTTAGTTCAGTTCTTTCACTTATCATATCTCTTATTTTTTTTCAGTTATAATATAGTTATTTCTCTTTATCCCTGGTATTGTTGGTAACTTTTCGACACTGGTTTTAATTCAGTAACAATAGAAAAAAATATTTAATACATTAGAAGTTTTATAAACGCATTATCTAGTTAAATAAATTTAAATATCACAAAATAAACTAAAATCCTATGAGCGCGCGCAACGTATAAATGTAACGCACCAAAAAAAGTATACAACCAATAAAAAAAACACTGTTATTTAAATGATTAAAAAATAAAAATAACAAAATACGATTAGAAAGCCAAACACTACTTTTGTCTAATAAATAGAACAAGGTTTAAATTATATTTTTCGTTTAAGCTGGCACTAAATCAGGATATACTTAAATTCTTTAAAACCGATCCAAACAGGTCAATGGACTTCTTTAGAAAGAGTATTAGATCCTAATATAGATATACAGTCAAACAAACTTCCCTTACAACCTATTTACAATCGTTATCGAGAACTATCAAGAATTATAGGACTAGCTGGAAACGCTCGATATTTAGACTATTTTCCGAGAAAGCAAGACAGCGCTTTTTTTTAAACAATAATTTCCTATGTGAGAAGTTTTGCAGCGTAAAAAGCTTTTAATGGTTAGAGATTTGATACATTTATCTGCACGTGTTAGTGGTATGCGTAGGCGAACGGGTAGCGATACATGCAAGAGACCAAGCGTGACAGTTTAAACGCAAACCTGCATTAAAATGGAATTACATTTCAGGTCTTCTTATTTCACGTCAATAAAAGAAACGCATTTAAACGTGCTATCTCATTGGCACGATTTAAAAGTTTTTAAATTATATTTGTACAATAGTTCACTTAAACAGATGAAAAAGTTAAAATAGAATAACTTTATATGAATTTTTTTTCAAAATGATCGAATGTTAGGAATATGTAATGCCTCCAATGAAGGGTATACGGCCGCCATTTAAGCCAAGTTTGGGTTGGTAGATGACACTTGGCTTATATATATTTTCCACTATCTTCTAATAAGATCAGTGTTGGCCTAGTGGTTTCAGCGTGCGACTCTCACAGTCGCACGCTGAAACTGAGGTCGTAGGTTCGATCCCCGACTGTGCACCAATGGAGTTTCTTTCTATGTGCGCATTTAACATTTTGCTCAAACGGTGAAGGAAAACATCGCGAGGAACACATGTCGGATCTTAGACCCAGAAAGTCGACGGCGTGTGTCAGACACTGGAGACTGATCACCTACTTGCCTATTAAATTTAAAAATGATCATGAAATATGAATCAGAAATCTGAGGCCAAGACCGGAAGAGATTGTAGCGCCACTGATTTATTTATTTATTTTTTATCTTCTGTATCCTCAATTAACTGGCATGTTATAACATAAAAATTATGATCTGTGCAAGACGCACGCAAGACCAGTAAAACTTAAAATGTGTTAAAAAGTTTACCATAAAATAATCTTTTAAAATCTATTTAGAATTAATTTTACTTTGTGTAAAGCCTGCTTTATTCTAACTAACGTTTCTGAATTAAGGTAAAGCTATCATACAAAATTTAATTTAAAAGCACACCGCAATGAAATTCCTCCGGGACGAGTCTTTGTTCGGTGGAAAAATTCACTTTATAATTTTTCAGACGGCCCGACGCAGCACGATGTTCAAAAGAATGACCACAATACAGATATTGTGTTGAACCCTTCGGGACTAAACATTGCTTCAACCTCCGTAAAGCAACAAGAAAACAATATGTTCATATTACCATTGTAATCTTTACAACATAATTTGTTATATTCAATACCTTTTATGTACATAATATTTTTACTGGTTTTACTTCCTCTGTGTGCTAATAATACTAAAGATAAAACCATTATCCATCTGCAGGTCAAAGTAACTGTCGCAATTCCAACGAAGCCCCAAGAGAGGCATTTTAACAACAACCGCTTTTAGCGCCACAGTAACAGATCACCAGTCGTTTCCGAATTCTCCCTAGAGAGTCTTGACATTTTCCATTGAGAATGCAAAAATATTTCAGACCAATTCCTATTTCAAATATTTATAGTTTGTGAAGCTACAATAAAATGAGCGTTGAAAACACCGCCGGCACTGATTACATAATCAACAGAAGAGCGAAACGAAGAAAAGCCATTAAAAGAAGCTGATGTGACGAACAAATACTAAATGAAATACTATTTACCAGGATTACTTTGGGCGCTTACAAAAGGTCGGTAGTTAATGCTGTACTATTTTGTACATTTTAAAGTACCTTATCAACATATATATTTTCTATACTTCGCATCTTCAAATCATGTTCTTAAAGTCTAATATTTGCGCACATTAAAATTCATACACATGAGCATGCGCAGATATTTAGATAGCATAAACAGCTGTTTGAGATTCGCAAAATTTCTCCTTGAACGTCTGAGAATGGATCAACTTCGTTGAAGCATTGGAATGCAATTCGTGCATAGCTGCGGCAGTCGGCGGTCGATAATTGCATTTTGTGGTCGCGGACCGCTCCATTTGGAGGGCAACACGCGGTATCGAATGAATCTCAAACAAACTTCACTTATACGGATCTTACTGCGTACTTAAACTATACGGCATGAAGGCGAGAATGCTTTATTTAATATTGAATCTGACCCTCACAAATAACATTTATTCTAAGCAATATAAACTTTAAATTAAATAAAAAAGTTGAATTTTAAAATAGTTCATGAAATTGTTCAAACATTTCAGGGTTTATTGAGTTAGACTAACGTAACGAGACGCCGCGCTCGAATTTAGTGACTGAGTCTTTCTAGACTTAAATTGAAGTAAAAATAGTAGGCGAATGCACAATGGATAAGTAATTCAGCACAACGTTATCGATAGTTTCACGTCAGTCCGATTCGAAGCTTTGCTACGACACACAAGAGAAATGTTGGACAAATTGCCTCCACGACTGGTTGCAACGCTTGATGGGTCCCATTTACACAATACCATTTTTTACCGGAAAACTACAGCCGTTTGTATTTAGAAAAACGATTCATAGAAAATAAATCCGCGCTTTCGATACAAAATTTTGTACGAATTGGTATAAAAAAATACCGTTCTACTTATACTAATTCAAAATAAATTGCTGTGCCGTATAGTATGTAATCATTTGAAGGCTCCTTTTAAAATACATAGGATTATGAAAATGAGTTCGATCAACGTAAAATATTTTGTGGTTAATACAGAAAATCGAAATCATTCACTTCATGCTAAATTGAATTCCACTGACAATTCAATCAGAGATCAAGTTGTTTTCATTTCATAACTAGAAACGGATAACATGAAACGTAATTGAAGTTATTATGAGGCATAAGATCGAAACCAGATTATTTATAACAGTGTGTTCTATAAATGTGTAATAATTTTTAAGAAATATATTCACTTGTTTTATACAAAATCAGATAATATATAGCATCTAAATTTAATTTAATAAGATGTAAATAAAAAGTAAAAATCACTGAAGCTACAACTTCATTATCATTTGATTAATCTAATAGGTAAGTACGTCATCACAATCTTATATCAGACATACGCCGTCGACTTTTTGGGTCTAAGGTATACGGGTTCCCTCACGATGTTATCCTTTACCGTACGAGCGAATCTTAAATGCACACATAGAAAGATTGGTCCGAGGATCGAACCTACGATCTCAGGGATGAGATTGGCAAGCTGATGCCACACTGCTCTATATAAATAAATAAATTAATGTTACAACATAAAGAAGTAAAATCGAGAATCGTAAATTTAAAACTGGAAGTCACTGTTTATGTTTACATAGAAATTTTAGCGCGACCTATGATCGACACGGAGCTGGTATAAAGAGCACTCTGTATACCACATCTTGTTTAATATTTACAAGCTGCATTGCAGTGCTGGGACACCATAATTTTCATCTTATTACATACAACATGTCATAAACATCGTAATAATACGAAATATTGTCTTGACATTTAAAGAACAAGGTCTCATACTCAGCCTTTGAGTTTATAGAAGCGGTCTAAAAATAATGCCGTGATATTAGGGTAAAAATTGTAATAGTTAAGTTAAAATAATAAAAATACAACGCGTAAGTAAAACGTCATGTCAAGGACGACGTTGAAAGTTTTTTGACAACTTGTGACGATTTGAGAATTATACATTTTTTTTTCTATGACAAACAGAACGCAAATTGGCTGTCAATAATATCTTCATTACTTAAACACTAAAACTAGCTTGACATATAATAAGTTTAACTTTTAAGTAGACTACTTATATTTTTAAGTAGCAATCTGGTAGACAGTACATTATACTATATGTAGTTGTATTAAGTAATCGCTAACATAGTTTTGACCTTATTTAAAATCTGATAATGATGTACTTACAGCATCAATTTTTCGTATAATTTTGATTAAGAGTTAAAATTCCTTTATATTTTGTTTATACATAAAAGCGAAATATTAGAATTTTAGCAAATAAACACAGTAGAATATGTGACAAAGCGGTGGTCATGATTAAAAGGATATGTCGTCATCTCCTACATCTTTGTAGCAAATAGCCACATTATGAGGATATAAGAACGGCCGTCGACTTGATAAATCCCTGAGTCAAAGTAAATAAAATTGATTGGAAAACGATTATTAGATTTATTACGCGAGAAAAGTTGGTAGATTATTTCTTATTGTAATTTAATTAATCAGAATCACTTCCACAATTTTTAAGGTTACTGTTATACTTTTTTGAAGTTTAAAGATATAAAATCGCTTAACGCTTATAAAATCGGTTTCATTAAAAGTCTACTGTGTGCGTTTTAAATTCTGACTTCGTATTATTATCAAAAATTTATTTATATATTGTTTTAATACGCTTAATATTTGGACAAATTCTAAATTACATTTTCCTCAGACATTGTGTTTTTTTATCATATACGTAATTTTCTTATACTTATCGAAACTTGTAAATTTGTACTGTTATAATATTATTTTAATCATATTGTATTCATAATATAAGAATATCAAAGGGAACTTTTTTAACTTTCCTACAATATCTTGATTTAAACGTAATGCTTAATTGTAAAAGATCTTGATTAATATAAAATACGTTACACTATGGCGTTCGGGTGGTCTGCACCCACTCAAGAACAATATTCTACTGAAGCCGTCTTATGTGAGGATAAGCTCTCATTATTCACTAAAAGCTCACGGCAGACTGCTCAGTAATTGAAAGCTCAGTTCCTCTAATGTGAACTTCATTGGTACTCCCTTTGATCATAATATTATTAAGACTTGTAAAAGTATTACGCATTAATTATGATAAAACATTTTTGTGGTACGTGTCATTTTATGTTACGTTTATTACTTTATGAGCTAAAAAAAGGTAATTACTTCAGAATTTAGATGATTGAATATTAGGAATTAAATCGAAAATTATTTTCTAAGACTGTGTATTAAATCTGAAGCCAAACTTGTTCAGATAATATATGATGGTATTGTCCGTTGTCAAGTTTCAGGTTATATTGGGCGTGGGAGAAAATGCCTGTCGAGGCTATTTGGTACGATGCATAAATAAATAGTTGCAATGCCTGCGACCATCACAATAACTGCCAAAAGTGAAATACGATGTAGTATTTTAAGATGCTATCGTAGTAAGAATGAGGTTGTAAATAAAACAAAAGAAAACTAGCTAGGTTTGCGCAATAAAGTAACCTACTCGACATATTCTTATCCCTAGGGATACCCGGTTGAATGTCTTGTCAGGACAGTCTTTTCAAATATAATTGGTTACCTCCCACTTAAAAAAGGACTGATTGCTTTACCACGACTCAAAAATCTTGCATCTTAATAGCCTATTTGTTTCTAGATATGTTTCACTATACAAATAGATATTTATAGATTTATATTATGTTAACTCTTTTGATATCAATATATAAATTGCTTCTATTTGGGCTTAGGATGTATGATTCAATATCAATTTCCAATCAAATAATTGAAAGCGTAATAAATTTGAAGCAGTAGTTTCTAATCTAAAGTTGCATGTTACCTCCCCCACGTGTCTAACTCATTGCTCACTCGATCGGCACAGTTATTGCTTCGTTCAGTTCATGGACTAATTAATTGTTACTCGAGACATCCTTTAATTATAACCTCTCGTAGGTGCGGTATTTGAATTTATATTACTTCTAAAGATACTTATGTTTATATTTAAAAGTATAATTATATTTATGAGTGTGAGTTTGATTCCGTGGAATATGGTGCGGTTGCTGGTATGGAATGCAACCTATTCCACACCTTCCCATCTATATGGAATCAACAACAAAGGTGCGCCTTGTGAAGTGGCTGAAAGACCTAAAGCATGCAAATACAGGGTCCGAATATGATTTTGTCCGATTACTATAAGCTCCTAGCACTATAAGGAAATAGGAAAAAGGTTAGTCGACATTAAAAGAGACCGATGAGCTGGCAGCTACTTCGGGACAAAGAATTAGTCTAGCTATTCAAAGGGGGAAAGCGGCCAGTATCTTCGGAATATTGATTATTTTATTATATTTTATACCATCTCTCATTATATTTATGTTATAAATATCTTAACTTTGTATTGTACAATTTTATTAATAATAGGTAATTAAAATGTGTACATATCATATATTTTAAGGATTAATTTCAAAATAATTTTATTCATTTATTACAATCACAGTTACATTCTTTTATTAATTATAATTTAGTAAAGAATTTTACGTGCACTAAAATAGAACCAGAAGTATTTTCGGTCATAATCGCCGACGTCAGTTATAGAGACTCGTTAAATTGAGCCTAGAGGCGATGTCACAGACACAAACTTATCTCACATTTATATTTAATGCCGTACGACTTTCGACCTTACATAAACCACTCTATGTGCTTAATGCGTTTAGCATTATTGTTTAAAATTGCGATTTTCAGTTCCTTCCTTATTAGAGTCTGCCAATTTCAGCGCTGCGTCGCGTCCTTCTAGATAATTAGATATCATTTGACATTTATAAGCATGCCTTAAGTCGCATGTAAATTGAATAAATAAATTTTGATTTGATTTGATTTAAACCAAGAATAATGTTTACCTCACCTGTTCTTAAATACGAGTAAAACATTTTGAATTCGAGTCGTTTTAATATAATATTCGTGTGGATTCGATAATATTTGTATTTGATTTTCATTATTATTATACTAACAAAAAATTTTGTATCTGTGATTTCTTAAGTACATATTATGTATATTTTACACGACAGATTAAATTCGAGCGACATCTAAGTACCTTCTCCTCCAACAATTGACCTCCAATATAGAATATATTGTAATCATAAAAAGAAGAAAAAACAATATTTTATATCCAGAATATTAACAAAAAAAACATGCGAAACCGTGATAGACAAGTTTGATGTACAATGTATACGATACGATACTAAACATTCAGACAACAAGTACGTGTTAAAACCAAACACACAGTCACGTCTCGTCACTTCATCTTGAACTTGACTCCCATGCAGTGTCCAAGACCCAAAGGATCTTGAGATAACAAAAACAAATAAGTAAAGAGAACACGGGCCCAGCTCACGTAATCCAAACAGATAGATCTTCCTGTCAGCTGAGATGTCGCTGGGGAAAGTCTATGCAGTTGTAAAGTAAAAGAGGCTTAAGTGACAACTATGAATCATCATTTTTAATAGCAATGGAGGTCCTTTGAAAGTCCTTAAGGATTCGTGTAGGTGTTTTAAACGTAATGTATATAATGTAGGTAAGGTACACGCGTATATAATCATTAGATTTTAAATACTAAATAAAACTAATTAATTTATATATTTTAGTGCATATATTTATTAATAGATCATTAAAGATTAGTAGAATACAAAAAGTTCCTCAGTATTTGAGACAATTTAATGAACGACCCGAAATGAATGAACGACGAATGAAGTATAGCAATGGGTATTGATATAATACATGGACAGTATTAGTAAATATTCGTAAAAAAATGAGCCTATCACAAGCATATTTTTATAATGATTTCCTTCGCCGTATTCATTGCGCAAAATTGTGAATAAATCCAGTTGGTATACCCTGCATTAAGGAGTCTCGAATGCAACTCAGATCGCCTAACCACTAGACTGTAGCAGTGATATATAAAGTCCCTGGACACTATGGCAGGGGAGTAGAGTGAAAATTAATTTAAAAAAAAACTGTCCTAACTGTGCCTGTCCTTTAGTATTATTGCCCATCCGTTATAATTTGCATTCGCCTAATTGAGATATAATGATATTGTTTCGATTTATTGTTCATAATGCATGACCAGGCAATGTTATGTGACAGATGTAACCTCGTGGGTGCTTCTTACAGGTGTAGGCGGGCCAACACCGTAATATACTATAACGGTCACTTCCCACTGAGAATCTAGATAATATTATATATGGATGAAAAGGTATTAGGGATATCAAAACCAGATAACTCTCGTTGTTTTCTCATAGCTTTACAAGTATGGTAAATATTAGATTATATTATTTAAATTTGTTATTAAAAACAACCCTTTTATAAGAATTACAATGGAAAAAAAAAGAAAAAAAATAACATTGAGATATCTAACAATTAACCTCATCTGAAACCATCGGTAAAACATCAGCTTCTACTATTTTAAATAAAGTTTTTTTTTTAAATCGTTAAGTTAGATAAAAATTGTTTTTGAATTTTAACCTTCAATTTTTCAAGAATGCGATGCAGTTTATCAGTTACCAACAGACAAGTTTTACCCAAAAATGCGGAACAATAAAACACCCACAAAGGCCATAGCTCACACGCATACAATACGAAATCTCTTTAATTTCGAAATTAAAATATAATTTATATCCACGATCTCTAAACCGGACAGTTCAGATAACACTAATTCACTGTTGATTTTATAGTTAATATCAATGTATAAGCTTCTATAATTAAATGATATTAATGACCATTTATAAATGTTAATTAAAAATCGCTATCGCCTCAAAATTAATAAGAGTCATGGAATAAAGTTTCTTTAATTATTATTAAACCAGTTCTCACATTTAAACAAATACATTTATTAGAAAGGTATGAAAGGTTAATTAACATACGCTTACATTATATTTTACTTAGACGGTACAATCAAGTTTTTTGGTAATATGTATGGCTGGCATATATTAATATTTTATATAGTTTATAATCTTAAGCAATTCGTAAAATTGGATCCATCGACGACATGTATAAAGATTTTTAATAAGTGATGCATGTTTTAAATAAATTAACAAAAATAAAATACAAGGGCTTGCTAAAAAATTACAACAATAGTGAGCATAAAATATAATATAGGTAAACCAGAAAAATCTTACTCTCAAAATGTAGCAACATAATTTCTTGATTCTTAAAAAATCTCCGTAATACCCTCTTAAATTCAAAGTTTACAATAATTAAGACATTTAGGTCGCATTTGCATACAAATTATACAGAACCTACACATTAAAATGCTTCATCACCTCACGTCAGTGCCTACATCAGTACCACCGCGGTTGAATGCTAACGAAAAGCATGACTCCACAAATTCTACTCCACTTATGTTGAATTTTACATTATCATAACCATTTACATAGTAAACCGACCGGTACGATATATGCAGCTTTCTTATTGAACCTAATTATTGGTCTTTGTGTTTAAATTCAGAGGGTTTTTATTTAAATGAAGTCACGTACGCGTCGGCGTGCGAACAATAAGGCAAAAAGTATTAAGTTGTTAGCGCATCATAATAAATACGTGGGTATGTTAGTAAGTTCTCATGATTTTTAACCACTTACTGCTAAAAAAATATTTTATTTATTCATAGTTAAACTTAATATTTAAATAATCAAAAACCTGTGTCTTTGTTGAACATGCTTTTTTTCATGGCTCATTGCTTTCTTCGTTTTTTTATTTATTCTGTAATATTATTGTTGTTTTCAACGTTATTATTTTAAGACTGACTCGGTGTGCCATATTTTTTTATGATGACGTTGCTTTGAATTTCAGTCTCCTGATAGCTTCGCAAGAAGCTTTAAACTAAAAAGTTATACTCTCAAGACAGAAGTACAGCCACATAAATTCAAACATGCCTCAAGACGTCACATAAACTTGATTTATCTTTTGTGACGCAGGTTAACTCCACTACGTATCTCAGTTTAATTTAACATAAAGCAATTTCTTATTAGACATGTAGTTTGCCAAATGGAGGCTAATTTTCTTGAATAAAGTAAATTATAAAAGGACAAGTATTTGTCTGGATCATAATCTCTTGGCGAATTAATCATTTGCTTAATTACATCCGCGTCAACCAAAAAATGCCAAATGAGAATTGCAGGAATCCGTATTTTTATTTTTTGTACTAGCCTTAGAGAGAGATAGAATGTGTCATTCAGTTTATTGATATCACATCAATAAAATATCGTTATATTTACGCAAAAAAATATAACAATTTGATAGTTTAGATTTTGGGTGCTAGAATGCTCATGTTTTAACAGTCAATAGTCATGAGTATTGCACAGCACAGAAGAAGAATACACACTAATAACAATCTATGTCCATGCAATGATGTCCATTGATCTCGACATGACAATTGCCATGTAATTTATCTGTCAGCTTACTGTCGATATGAAAACGCTGATGTAGGTATATGTTGGCGATACGGATATGAATATAAAAATATCATTTCATAGATTCATTATTTATAAAGGACAAAGTGAAGCGTAACATCACGTACATAACAAGACCACTTTAATACACCGTATGTGTATCGGTCAATTAACCAAATCAATTATTGTATCTAAAACGAAAATTTAAATTTTTCGTTCATAAAAAAATTGTACTCAATATTTTTTTTGTGGATAATATCCATATTTGCATCAGGATAATCGTTAATAGAAGATAGAAGAGTGAAATCCAAAACTTTTCTGAAAAGCATAGAGGCAAGAACCCTAGTGCAAAAACGTCAATAATAACCATTTGACACTCTATGCTTGTAAGTTACGTATTATGAATTGAAATAAAAACAAATCAAAACTTTGTATATAAACGTCAATCCGTTTGTTATTCGTCAATTTCCGACTTCCTTACCCACTTTCGGAAGTTTTACCCTTATCTTCATATCTCGAATGGAAAATAAAATTGTGCCAAGAAAACAAAACTTTCTTTTCAATTTCCTTTTTCCATAACACTTATGTCTTTCTTTTATACGATAAAACCTTTTACTTAAGAACGATAACATTTTATGTCCAAATCAAATATTATTGAGGATTTTGGTACCTCAGTAAAATAACACTGTTTAACACTAGAACTTCACAATTTCAAAACAAAAAGCATTTTAATACTCTATTGAAAAAAAAACGAAGTTTATTTGCTGTCAATTTGAGGAAAACTAATATGATCCAGTTTAAAGTTTTTAACACACTTTTAGTACTTTTAATTCATTCAGTAGGCTGTGTAATACATACCAGGGACGAGTGTTCAAACGCCAAGGTCACCAACAGAGTTTAAAACAAGTTAAAATATAGGTTTGACAATAAAAAGTAAGATTTTTTTTTAAATTATAATAGTATCATGTTATATTTGTATGGAAATTAATATACAATTACGTGCCACTGCCTCTTTAATAAACATCTCTTTCTCATAATCGCGTCAGACAGTTACTTGTTCAGGGTCTATTTCAGCGCAGAGGATGCAGTCACTCTCGTAGTCTTGGAATGTGTAATGGCTTCCCAGTGAACAGAAATTTTCGGAGTAGTAAGGTAACTCCGTAAAACTTACGAAGAGTCCAGGAAACTTCCGAACGGAGCTAGGCTGGCTTTATTCGCGAGGCCAGACAACGGACCAAATTAACCAGTGCACACTCAAACAAACATGTATGGAAACTGAAAGCTAATGAAAAACCTTGCTTACTATTAAAAATGAAAACAATTTAACGATAACTATTACTATAACATAAATTCTTGTGGCATTATATTATAGTAGGGATGAATATTCATGCGATTATCATTTGTACGAGCAAGATATCTTGCTATCGGTATTTTGTCACCGTTCAGATCCCAACCATTTACATAAAGCTTTGTATAAATCAATAACGTTTTACTATGCAAAAATATTATATAAATAAGACCATATATGGATTTATATTCATGTCAATTATTGATAATCTCAAATTAAGCGTGATTTCATTGTATAAATAATGCTATTTACTAACATACTACTACATTGGAAACAAATGAAATTAACATTACCATGGCAAGAAGTAGCATTCTAATTAAAATAATTCTAAAAAAAGAACTAATCTAAATCGGTCCTGATTTTTCAGAACAAACGAAGCTATATTTTCTGTAACATTGTATTATTTATATTAAAAATAAACATATTTAACACAAATACATTACTCTTAACACTACTAGAAGTTAATCAATAATCAGTAAATTGAGGTAACTATAATTTTAAATGAACGTTAAGAGTACGATATATTGCACACAATAAACCTGTACCTAAATAAAGCCACCATTGAAGATATACAGTGATAATATAAAGGCTATTTATAATCTAAACGCCTTCGCCGCCCTCCAGCTGTTAATGTACTGAATTTAACTAGATTCTAGCACTAAATTTTATGCAAAGATAAATTACATTTATTATAAGTTTCCAAGAAAACAAATTAAAAGGCAATACAATACACTTATTTAATTATCCGTGATCGACTTTGATCGATCTTCGTATCTGTCTTTCTTTCGTAGACATTGTTTCAATGTTTATTTAATGTTTTAAAACTTGGATATAGCTTGGTCATAGGTTTGTTTTCCGTCGAAATAATTTTGCCATTTGGCCTTATTAGTTTGATCTAACAATCGTCTATATATTACTGTCATAGATGCAGAAATATGTCAACGAGTTACTTACGCATATCACGTCATACGAGAATCATATTATGATAAACATAAGATGGGCTGATCGGTTTTAGAAAAAGCATTGTTGGGTGCCTTTCTCGAACCTAATTCGCTGTTTTGCTGATGACTTTTTTTCTCTGCTTTAAGTACCAAAATTCTTGGTAATTTTATTTTATTGTGTACTTGTCTTATCTTGTTTATGTTTTTAATAGTATTTTTTTTTTAAATCCTATTTTTTGCAAAATTTATGTTCACATAATATATTGTCGTACATATTAGATAGGAGATTTTATAAAATTATCTGTAGATTTCGTAATATGTATGATGTTGTAGACTTAATAAATAAATAAGAATAGTTTTTTCTTTACGCAACGAAAATTTCCGCGTTTATAAAATGTGAAACAAAACTCGTCTTAAGAACAATTTCTACAATTGCACGTGTGCATTCTCAATACGTTTTCTTATTTTAAACTCTGAAACTGTTTTCTTTTAAACGATTACAGACAAGTGCTGAAGGAAAACAATCGTATAATGCACGATGAATGCACTTACATGAATATGCATTAAATGAATGTTTAGATTCTCTCAAAATAATAAAATCTTAACAGCACATTTCCCAGTGAAGGAATATTTGGATTTATTGTATCCATACATTTAAGTTTAAGTTTTAATTGAAGGGATCTATAAAGTAGGATGACCTCCTCTTATACCTCCAAAGTAGACCAGACGTGGCAAGCCCTGCCCGCACGGTGGCTCGGTAGCGTTTATTATATTGTAAGAAAGTGAGGGTAGGCTTGTACATAAATATTAATCTACCCACCTAACCGTGCACGAGATCTCACCGCAATTGTTTTGCATCCAACACCGGCCTTTCTATACCTTGATTTATATTTTTATATATTTTCGCTTAGACGTTTCATTTAAAAATACACTTGTTTTTCATAATATAACTTAACATGTTGATCCTTCATTAGAGCCCCGACATAAGTTTAATCATTAATGCGTCTTAGAAATTAGACCCAAGCCAGGATACAATCATTAGGCTAATGATGCCAATGTAAACAGCAATCCAATGTCATTAGAACGACTAACTTAATTAGTGCTTTACGAAGCTCATACGTTTAGGCACTTGAAGTGCTTTAGTACTTTCGTTTAACAGTTCTATATTTAACTAACAAAATACGATTGATAATTATGACATAACATTTCAGTAAGTTTTCAATGAGACAATTGTAATTAAATACCGCTTGAAACCTTAATAACTATAATCAATTAAATTTAACGTAGACTATTGTAAATTTAACGGGTTCTGTTATTAATACTGTGTTCATTAACATGTCTAAAAAGATAATATATTATTATATGTATTGTTAATTGGCCCCCTTGTGTATTTATATAATATCAATGTTTCTCCCTTGTATACCATCATTTCATAAAAATGGAGTTAGGAAATTGAAATATCAGTATTTTAACGGTTTGCGTGACTCCGAAAATATAAAGAAATTATTACTTTAACCCTCCATTACCATCGTATTAATTTTCAATTTTAAACGGAGTAAAATGGTAATATGCTGCAAGAACTTAAAGTACTTATTATTGTATATCACGTTATTGTTTTAGAATACATTAAATTACAGCGTCTGTATTTTATTTTAACTGAGATCGTTTACCTAAAAAATTATCATTAGAAAATAATGTTTTAAGTAATAAAATCGCTTCTAACGATAACAATCTGACATTAATCTATTTTAATAAACCTACGGAACCTAATAAACCGGTGGAAGCAGATAGTCCGCTCTAGATGCTTCGTTGCTGACCACGATGCCAGAGATGAGCTGCCGACTGAAGAGAGAGAACAAACCAACAGGCGGACAGCGCGTCCCTGCAGCGTCCTAGCGACGAACGCGAAACGTCAACGAATGTTTTTTTTTAGTTTTAATTATTTCGTGTTTGTTATTGAAAAAACACAACTGTGTTTATTATTAAAATAAAATTCTATTCAATACTAAACATACACTGTCACGAAAAGGAAATATTTTGAATAGCATAGTAAAAGGAGCACATATGCGTCGCTTTGTCAAATATTCAGGACATCGCAACTTCACGTGCTGGGTTATTATTAGCCACAGAGGAATGAAACTAGCTTTAATAGCACGTGGCCTTATCCTTAAGATGTTCCTTTCTAGGTCATTATTTCAAAGAAATGAACCATGTCTATTCGCAAAATATTTATAAGAGCAATATCATGTAATAAATTACATTGTATCTCTTTTTCATTACTATTTATTGTTTCTCACAATATGCACCTAATATGAAGTGTTGTTAATGACGTCATATAAAAAGAGTTGTCTAATTAATTATAGAAAAGGCAGTATCAGATTATATTGTAGGCCACCAACAGTGATCGCATAGGGTCTCATTTACACGGGTGATTTACGAGTTCGCACATCGGAACCAATCTCACTTACCAATGATTTATGCTCAACAGCTTCCCTATACCGAGTTAAGCGCATTATCGGACCGCAGCCTTATCAACTCTGAAAACGGTTAAATATTAGCCCAATACTTAACATCGTCCTATTAACAAATAACCCTCTTTTTTCTTCGTACCTTTCCCAGATAGCTAGAAAACATCTGAAAGTATTGTAAAACCAATTTCTGTAGTTTCTGTATGACTTACGTAGACTTGAACATCTATGTCTTTTTTAACAACCTATTTAACCTTCAACAGAAAGAGATGAAAGAATACAATTAGACTGATTATGTTTGTAATAATAAGTAGGATAGCATATTATAATTTCACAACAAAGAAACACAATTCCAAATGAAATAATGATATTCTACATGAGTCGAAAAAACATTGAAAAAACTAAAATAATTGTCAATTTCGTACAGTTATTAAAAACTAAGTCTGTATATGGTAAGAATTAACCTATAGCAAAAGTGTTCTAAAATAATCTTCCTCTCTCAAGGGAACATTTATATCCATCTTAGGAGCAATAGCAGTTAAAAGGCGAATTTGAACTAAAATATTGAGCTCATTCATCTTCTTTCAAGTGCGTATGTAAATAGGCGAGTAATTACGTACAACTGTTTTGTTGAAACAGTACTGCGAAGTGTTTGGCTTTATACAAATTCAACCTGCGCCTTTCCTAACGAACGCGAGCTTGTTAAGAATGATATTCAATTCGAGGAGATATCAGAGAACAAGCAACGGCTTCTGTCGCTTTACAGAACAAAGAGGACATGGTATTAAAGATAGAACTAAATAATGGGTAAGTAGCTAAAAGGAAAGGACTGAGGAGATTTACTTTATGGTGAAATTGAATATAATTTTAGTAAGATAAAGCTATATAAGCCATATTTCTGTTATTGACTAGAGCGACACAGCATTAGTTTACATGTTATTGATTTGGTATCAGTGTGTATGTATTAGCCATTGTTAAAATTATATTGTACTAGCTGTCCCTAAGTTTTGCGAACTTCGTTTAGTCTTAGTTTTTTCTTAAACTACCGGTTAAGTACAGTAGCTACAGCATCGCAAATTGCTCCATATTTTACCAACATAGATGTTATCTGTTTTTTTTTTAATTTTATTAAAAAAAATCTTTAAAAAAAATTAAAAAAAACTTCATAAAACCTTCCTCAGAGTTCATGAAATAAAAATAAGTGCGTGCTAACGAAGTACACATGTCACAAGTGAATCTTCTTTGTAAATTAATTATTACTAAGGTAAAAGCCCCAATAGATGATCATGTACCATTATACGATCACTCCACGTATTTTATATCTATATTCACACTGTTTAGACAAGGTATACGTGCTTATGATAATATATATAAATAATTAATACATCTGCGTTTACTGCACAAGACGTTATGCGACAGAATTGCTATCTAAAGTTCTTATAATATGTAACTACTAAACGATTACTTCAACCAATAGTGTGCACTTTTTCTCGATCTCCCTTTCTCACTCTCTCTCAATATGTATCAATTGCTCTCTGCCTTTTCTTCGACAGAAACGCTGCACATCTTCGTGACGTTAAAATTTTACCCTCATGCTCCTAAAGAAATTTCGCTTCAAAAAATCAAATAATTGGTCCAGCCGTCTGCCGGGATGAGCAACATGTTTTTCGAATAATTTTTAATTTTTTTTGTAGGATTTTAAATTACGTATAGTTTGCAATATTGAATTGTTTACTAAAAGTGTCGTGTACAATACATAGACTAATGACCAAGACACATAGGAGTGCAAAATCATTGACACTAAATCTACAGGCAATCAGAGAGAATGTCACAAAGTCCAATTTAGTCGGGTCTATGAAGGCTTTGACGGCAGAATTCCACTTTTGGAGGTGTCAAGCTTACGTCCGTACTAATGACTCGTGATGCTGACGGTTTATTTACGTCTTTGTCCGCAACACCCTATAGTTTTACCGCGCCCACCCCAGTTTAATCTAGCTCCTTTCCCAGGGTGTCCAGTTGTTGATTGCCAGTACGTTGGTAAGGACTCCTAAGAAAATAAAAACTTCTTTCAAGTCTTTAAAAAAGCACGAAACGTTAATGGCTTAGCGATCTCAGAAGTACGTTTGATTTTAATTTCCTAGAATTCACAGGTGAATATTCCAGCGGAACTAGAGTCTATGATAAAATTTAAAAAAAATTACTTACTAGCCGATTAATATAATTCTCCCATAATCGTGATATTAAAAATACCATATTAAAGTAAAAAGGAAAAAATTAGATCAACACCTCTCCAATACAATATACAAGAAAATATTAAAGCTCTAGTACCTCATTTATCCCGGTAACCACTTGACATATATTGGCGGTTATCTGGTCGAGTTAATTTTCCAGGCCGAGGTCCGAGTGAATTCAATCAGAAGTGTCAACCTAAGCAATCTCGTCAGCTGTGGACGCTACGAGTGAGCATTGAGCGGCCGGCGAGTACTAGTCGACAAGTGCCAACCTCGACTTTGTAAACCTCTTGCCGCACATCCTTTTATTAATAAGGGACTTAATACATTTTACCATACCTATTTCAAGTTAGACTTTACCTTTGTTTGTGTGCCACTACATTTATAAGGGTTTTTTTAATGCACTTGCAAAAAATCCATTGAGCACAGCTATATGAACGGGTCATAAGCAATCCTATAGCAGATTATCATATAAATTCCTGTCTATGATTTACCTATTTGAAATCAGGAACGCAGACTACTACTATTATTATTATTATTATTTTTATATGTATACCTATATATATTTTTATGGAACTCACACGTGTATGTCATAATTATTGACCAATTTCATTAAATTAAATTGCTTAAATAGTATTCCGGTTCCATCCATACTGTCATTTATGCCCTATTAAATACTTTAGGTATAGGTAAATGGCATTATTTCTTATTTTCTCTTAGTCAAAGTCAACATAACTTTATTCATACAGTACTTGTTTACAGTACACTTATGAACGTCAGAAAAGAAGTAAAATTAATTCTAAATTTACATTTACTACCAGTTCGCAAGTCAAAGGCGTAGAGCGGGCAAGTAGAATTGACAAGAAACTTTCCGCCACTCTTTTTAAGTGCTTTTTTTAGTCACACAAATTTGCAAGTCATAAAAATAGTCATACAAATTGTTTGAACTGGAGCAAATTAATCCCAAGGATTAGGATCATTTAAAGCTTCATAAGCTAAGTTAGGAATTAAGTTATTATTAAGTAACGTTAGATTCAACAGTACTTAAATGTTTTAAACATCTTTTTTCATTGTTTTTAGTTTAAGAAAATTTACTTCATTTTAACGTTCAGAATTATAATTTAGCTAATAACTTAATTGATACTTAATTGAAGAATTGTAAAGATAATTCTCATTGTTAAAATCTAACGAAAATTTGGTTCTCATTGTCTTTGGTACAATCTCGCAGTTATTGAAACAATACGATAAGCATTATAATAATAAAATATTCTGAATACAAGCGGTGTACTTGAGTGCTGCGGGTACCCGTTTAAATGAAACGGACAGATCACTTAACCTCTCTCTTATATTTGAAGAAAAGGTGAATCGTTGAACCCACTTCGCTACTTAATTAACTATGCAAAGTTTTATTCTAAATATATTTATTAAAATTTATCTTTCGTTTGATTAGAGGAGCTGAAGATTTTTTGCAACCTTTTTTCAGTGATCAAAAAGTTTGTTAAGTGTTCTAAGATTAGTTTATTTATATTCTGAATAAAATGACATTTATAGGAACTCGACACGAATTTCAACAGATAGTAATTTAAGATTTAAATCAAAGTCATAAAAAGAGGAACATAAGAACACACATAATTCACAATTTGTAACAAGCATTAGGTTGCCATAAATGAAATTGTAAAAACTGAATAAACTAAGTATATTTGCCACACACGGGGACCACCTACGATTACCTACTTTGTTTTTACTATCGAAGAGCCAATGCTCTGGGAATGGGCCGTAAGAAAATAGCCGGTCAACTGTTATATCAATATTCGTTTATTAATGTAAATTTCACAAAACAATTAACACCTATAATGTCTATTTACTGTACATACACGGCGATTCTATAAATTTGAAAAAAAAACTCAATCGGGACGTAAATGTGATTGACCAATCTGGGATATTGTGAAAGTTTGTAAATGATTAAGAAAACTGAGATGTAACAATTTCACGTTAAAGGGATAGTTTTCAGTACATTTATCGCGATAATTACTTCAATCTGATGTAGAAGTTATATCTTTAATTGGGATTAAAACAATTAAATGCGTCGAACCAAATATCAGGAACGTGCCAAAATCATATGCTGAAGTGAACGATCCTCAAGTGCAACGAATGTGCCGCGATTTCACATAATACACGCCATTAAAACCAAAGTTAATTTAACTTTATTCCTGTTTAGGTGATATAGGCGAATGGAATCTGCATAACGACTTCCGTTGTCATCAAAACCCAGTGGGCAGGCCAGTATCAATTCACACATGGAGATTTTACGGTGTTAGAGTAATATATTCAATTCGTTCGCAACGGCGTGGATTCGACCAGCTTTACGAGACGGTTTAAAGCTAACTAATTTGGTTAATGATCAAAATTTGTGCCAGAAACGTTCGCTAGTACTAATATATGGAACTGACTCAACGGATTTCAGTAGGAAATGGGTTTAAACGTTTTGCACGTTAGGCTCATTAATCTTGTCCGTTTTATCTGTGAGAATACGTTTTCTTATAAAGCTATCAATTAATTACTGTTAACCGATTTGCTATTAAAGAGGTGCTTTAATAAGTTTGATAAGAAAATATTAATATTATCTGAGATATCGACGATAAACTTAATTATTACAATTATTACGTACTTATAATATTATGATTAAGATATGAGAGTCATTAACCATAACATGCTGGTTTTCTGTGTAGTTAGTGCAATATTAATAAGATTACTGCGTGGGCTGGGGAGAATAAAGTTTTAATGGAAATTTTGTCTTCTGCTTATAGGTTTAGAAACCTATAAGCAGCTACAGTTGATGATGAATTATATCAAAATGTGTTATTTCACATCAACCTCAAACGTAGGTGATTTGAGCTGTAGGCATTGCATTAAAATTTAAAAAGAAATACCCGGGGAACGTATAAGTATTTCACAAAACTCCACTGCCTCATATCCAACTCGGTTTCAATTTAAATTTGGAACAAATTTTATTTCTTTAACACATTTTGTCATTTACATTTTAGAACAGAAAAGTCCTAACAAGTTGCCCCTAGTTCAAGTTTTATATCAATCAAAGAAGTTTGAACTCTTTTGTAAGTTTCATTGGATGCAATTGAGAAAGTTAAGTAACTTCCATTGCGGTAGTATTGCAAGCTTTCTTCAAGTACAGACACTTGAATGTCTGTCGCATCTTTTATGACCCACTGTTCATTGACTAAGTAATTTGAGGCGTGAGGAATTTCGTTTCGTAATATTTTGCAAAACTATTTACCGAACGCACTTGAGACGACGTTTATGAGTTTATGATTACGCTATTTACATAATCGAGGAATGCGATTATACTATAAAATATTTATTGCACTTAATTTTTTACATAATGTACTCAGGTTACAATAGAATGCTTCCTGGAAATTGATATACCTAATAAAAATATCAACATTCCGCAAATATGCATTAAAATGAAATTAATCACTATTGAAATCCAAGAGTATTTTATTTTTAGAAATACTAATCACGGTCATTAACTGTAAAGGGGTAATGTTTTTTTTTTGACACTAGGGAGAAACTGGGTCACATTGAATAAAGTGATAACCGCCGCCCATGGACACTTGCAAAGCCGGGGGGGGGGGGGGGGCTAGCGGGTTTGCTGCCTATAAAAAATATGACTTTAGAATACACCCAGTAATATTTTATACCTACTTAAATAAACAGAGAAAGAATAAACAGAGGCCACTTTGTATTATATAATAATATTTTTTTAATTTTAATAATAAGTCATTTTTAAAACATTAATACACTTTTAACAAAAATGCCCGAAATAGTTGAATCTAAGAACTCCTATCTTGACTATGTTTTTCCAGTACTTTTCAAAGAACGACATTTTATGACGCTGACTAATAATTGAACTCTATGGCCACATTAAAGGAGGCTGGGTGCGACACTCCATGTTTGTTTCTCACGGTCACACCCGCCCACTGAGCTGGGAGCTTTGCATTTAAGTAAACGGAGCTTACCTGTAGACTTATTCTTATAAAGCATCATACGGTGTTTATAATTGAACAATCTTATAAACATTTCATTTAGCAAAACTTCATATGGGACTTATTATCTTTAAACGATACTAAATAAAACGCATCTTAGATGTTTACATATATGTTTATTACTTTTTAAACAAATTTATAATTTTAATAATTATTATTTCTTAAGGTTTATTTTGTGTAATAATTTTACAAACCCAATACATAAGTAACGAGTTGCGGTCGTTGACTCATATCTCCTAGTCTTCATCAGAATTATAAGAATATGGCTTCTGCTACTCAGTTATATAAATGACAAATAATCACATACAATCATGTAGTCACGCCGGCGTGTTTTAACGCTAAATATGGCTTAACAGCAATTGTAAACCAAACAAAGTAATAAAGGTTTAAATACTAGTTATTATACAATTGACACTAGCTAGCTAGCAAGAACAATAGCTCTTCGCCAAATCTTCATCGAAAGAAGTATGAATTATAAAGTATTTATATTTTGACATGTCTTAAGAGTCAAACTTAGCCAATTGTAACATAAAATATAGTTAAAAGAGACACTAGAAAAAGCTTTAATAAAACTTGAAGGTCAATGTAAAAATATTTAAATTCAAGTATATATATATACGTCAATAAAATAACATCTAGTACAAATATATATCTAGATAAATAGAGACTGGAATATAATGTTAAATATGATATAATATTATGTTTACTATAATTAAATGGAAGGCTTAGTTTTGGCTTAAACTCAAGTTTGTGTCATAAACGTCTGGGAATATTATATTCATAGTTGATAAGACTACATTATTACTTGCTATTTAGGTTCTTACATAAAAGAAATACCTCCCAGGTCCTAGATATTTTTGCTTTTACATTGATATATTTTCTTAGGATAAGGTTACCCGTGTTCTCGTTTTTAACTAAATGTTATATAAACGTTGAGTTTCTTAAGTCATATTGGAGATTATATGTGGGATATATTTGAAAATTGCAATTTCAAATATCTCAGTAACTGTTGGAGTACAACGTTAATTGTTTATTGAATTGAAACAAATGAGGCTTAACACATTTCTGCGTGATCCGTCGCGACTGATGTTTTACTTGTAATTAAATCCAGAATATTCTTATTGATTGCTATTTACTATAAATACGCTATAGGATATCTGGGTTAATCACTAAGCCACGGAAATCAATAGGGACATTATTACACGTAATATAAACGGTTAAAAGTAAAAAAGTTTAATACCCGTGATTAGAGTAACAATATTATGATTGCCTTTTCATAACAGCAATAACATTTATGAGCAGCAAATTGTGGCTCTTGGAATTAGTTCGAATGTGAAACACAGACAAAGGCGGTTTACAGCTCTATATAAATATTATTATCAAGAAATGTCAGGAGAACCGGCAAGGCTTAGAACAAAGTTAAGTCTAGTCTAAAAGAAAGAAAAATCATCAATAAGAACGTTACTAACGTTTGAAGCTGTGTACATTTCAAATTTGCATTTGGGGCATATCGTAAGTAATATTATTCACAAGATAAAACTCGAAAGGTTAACAAGGACAAGCAACGATGTGAATTTTACATACAATTAATATGGTTTATTATGGAAATAGGGCATGACGATTATTCTGCCCTATTAATATTAATATCAACACAGACACACAATAAAGGAAGACAAGGATGTAAGTATACAAATATAAATATAGATTTTACGTCTGAGTTTTCTAGTTTTTTCTCAGAAGACAAAAGATGTAAATATCCTATATATATATAGTATATAAATATAGTGTATAAAGTATTGTCTTCTGAGACAACTCAGGCGTAAAAAATTTAAATATGACAAAATAGAAAACAACCATAAAGCATATTGAACTTAATTACTTAATAAAAAATTACAATCACACAATGTCAAATATTATTTTATATAAATAAAAAAAAATAGTCGGACTTAATTAAATTAATAAATGTCAAATAAACTTCTTAATTAACCAATCATAACAACCACAACTCGTATTTTAGTTATATAACTATGGCGTTAGTATATTACTTGGGTACAAAGCCTTATTATATTTAAAAAGGAAAAAAAACTGTATATTTGAGAAACTATAATTAAGGTCAACAATCAGACACAATTCCTACAAAAATTATCACAGATAAAACGCATATCGAACGTTGCGCTAAAATATGAATTTTTATAATCACTTTAATCTTGTGTGATCTGTTCCTAGCAGAATAACCCTACATTATGCGTGGGTGAGCCAGTTCTACACAGGCGTACTAACAAATTACGTTTACCTTACGAGCTCACCTAGATGCTGATATAACACGAACTTACTGTTGACAAAGCAACGGACTGACGTACCGCCTAATTAGTTATTTTCCAAGCATAATGTTTATTCCGACCCCTAAACCTTAACATATATTATTATCTTGAGACATATTTGTGGATATATATTTTTTAATTTTATGAACGACCTTAAGTCGATAGAACTTTTACTTGTATCAATCATAGAGAAACATCGATGATGATAAACAAAATAATATTTTACTCCGTACTTAGTAAAAATGACATGTTTTTGAATTCTAAATCTATAAGTGATAAATTTACTGAGCAGTTGTGTATAACATATAAAATAACAGGTACAGCGTTATTACATTAAAAACGAATTAAAATTTGCGATAGCGATTGCAACCCCGAATACTATGTTGTGTCTTGCCCAATCTTAAGGTAAAGACACCAGAGATATATTATATTCGATATTGATAGAACCACATCGAATTTGGATACAACAACACTGAGATCGATATTAAAAGTTACCTACGCTGCTCTTGACAAAGTTTACATAACATTTTTATCTATTCTGTATCGGATTAATCAGTAGAACGTCATAACTTGTAGAGTAAAAACGGTATGTTAAACATCGCTTAGATAACAGTTTCATTTCAAGTCCGCAAGTGGAAGTGTTCTAAAATGATTTTTAGTGATGAATTTAAAGATGGAGTGTTTTACGGCAAACAAGATTTCAATATACCATACCATATGAATTTTGGGGCATTTATCTTACAAAACATTTTAAATTACAAAGATAAATCTGTTCTGGTGAGTTTTGCCTGTATCGTACAATGTATTTTTATTATCATGAATACAATAAATCAATCGCGTAGGAAATTTTAAGAAGACTCAAGTTAAACAAGGTACCTGTTAAAATTCCATTTATAATAAATAAAAAAACATGGTTCTAATATACATTTTATTATTTAGTCCCATGTTTTTATTAATCATTGATAAAATATGTTGCAAATGGAAAACCAATATGGATAAACCTGTTAAAGGCGACATTAAGAAATCAAAAATTATCTTCCAAAACCAATTAAATAATAATCTATTAATAACATCAAAAAGTGCGATGTATGTTATCAGGGTATGAATATTATGTCAAGTAAACAACGTTATTGTATGATACGGAAACATTATTTTAACTAATAAGTAAAACGCGATTTAAGTTAGCTAATATTTTATTTTTTAGATTTAAGAAATCTTTCTTGTATGAACAGTGTGTCAGAACTCCTTTTTATGATAGTGACTTTAAGCGTATCTTTTATAGATTAATGGAGTGACAAGGGAAGAAATAACATACAGAGAATTTGCACAAAGAGTAGTGAACATTGCTGACTCTCTATCTCATTTGGGAGTAGATGTTGGAGATGTTGTCGCTGTTTTTAGTGAAAACCGAATAGAGTTTATACTTACAGCATGTGCTGTGTTTTGCGTTGGCGCAACTGTCACGTTCTTTAATACTTCCTATGGCGAAAGTAAGTACTTAGTAGCATATCTTAAAAACATTAGCGCTATAAACATGGGCTGTTTTCTTTGTTAATAGGCAGGTAGGTGATCGATCACTGGCAGACGCTTCTTCTACGGCTTTTGTTGCCTCTCCATTTATTTATTCATTTAGTAATCCTACAGATAACATAAATGATAATATAATTACAAACAAATACACTGAAAATATAGCTAAAGATGGAACACATCATATATGTTCCGACAAAAATGTTCAAAGATTAACAAAAGGGAACAAACCAACAAAAAGTATTCAATACATTTAACTAAGTGGTACCTAATTTGGCTGTGTTATGTGATGGTGTTAAAAGCGATAGTATGTAAGTGATGGTGTGTATGTGGTGTTGCTCATGATAGGATATTCTTAATACACATTTTCCCTTACTGGAAAAGAATCGTGAGGCATCTCAATAGCCGTCCAACCATAATAATTATTTTACGAACATACACCGTTTCCCTATATTTTATCATACCATACCATCATGATTAATTGAAGGTTGTGGGAATTAGTAGTAGTAGAAGTTGTACCGCGGATAGAGCAACATCTGAGCAAGGCACGCAACTTTCCATTGTTTGATATTCGGCATAATTACAACATGTAATGTATTGACATTCCAACTGGACCAACAACTTTATCATTAGAGACCTTCTAGACCTAGATGCTGACATACGTCCTCGATTTTTTTGAGTCTAAAGTCCGGTCCTTTTTTGATATCCGTCCGTACGACACAATACCTATTGTGTCGTACGATCATGGTACGATCATGGTTTTATCAATCAACATACAAGCAAGTGTTATTTATGGAAAAATCTATTAGTTCCCAGCTCGACCTCGGTTATTTACTCTTCCTAAACTGAGGAGATTGAAATCTCCCAAATACGGTACATAATTAAATATCCACTATAAAAATTTGTTACCTATATTAGACGCTGTGTATAGAGTGCTGTTAGATTTGCTAAAGAGGGATTGTTCGTATGAATTCTTTTCCTTATGGTACATATCAAATATGTTTGGCAAGACTCCAAAAAGCCCATTGCACTATTGTAAAACTGGAAAAAGCTTGTGACCAAAAATGAAACAGTCAATACGTATATGTAAACAATAATTTGATTTGTGTGTTGTCCGTTTTTACACAGAACATCTTTAAAAATTGAAAATACGTTTAAAGAATAGTTAGTTTTATTTATTTTATCTCGTAGTATATTTTTTCATTTAAAGCAGTCCTATTTGATAAAACCGCGTTTCGACACAAAAAATGGTACAAAAGAAGTATTTTACTATCGCTATTACTAGCCGATATAGAATCTTAGGTCGAGACGGCAAAATTATACCACCGCTGGTATATGGTGTTTATTTAATATGAAATACAGGGAATATTATTATTACGATCAGGAAGTTCAGTTAAATTTACAATCACGTTTAAGAAACGTTCATGTTTCATCGTAATTATGCTCTTTCTAACACATGCTTCATATTTTAAAATAATAGAAGTAAATGAATGCAAAATATGATTAGTTGTTCGCGTTAATGTGCAGTAATAAAATTTATCTCTCCTATCTTTATCACTTTCAAGTAATACATACTTCATAAACTATCAACAACAAAACAATGTGATACAATTTAAATAATGAAAATCCCTATTATAAATAATTTAAATAGGAAAATAGTCGCATGATTAAACAATCGTGCTCCAAGTTTGTGCATATAGTACAAAATAACTTATGCAAATAGTACATAATAAGAGCCACTATTCAAAATCAAAGAACTAGCAACAGACTAGTTCTAGCAACAAATTTCAACAAAATCCAAACATTGCTTAAAAAATATATAATTACTCGATTAACTTTAGTTAATTATGGATCGTAGTTTTGGAGAAAAATAACATTTACACATTATAACCTAAATAAAAATCAATATTTATTTAGATTTGAATTATCAATCTAAATCTCTGCTTAGTAGTGACGCACAAATATTTTAGTAATATAGAAATATAATTTTTCAGGCGAACTAAGTCACGTGATAAACATATCTAAGCCGAAATATATTTTTCTCTCGGGGACTGCATACGACAGTCACTACGAAAATCTGCAGAAGCATAAAATGATAAGAAAATTCATTTTGTACGACGACAGAGGGTCATCGAGGTCACAAAATGTAGTGTACTTCAAGGATTTAGTAAAGTACCAGGTGGATTTAAATTTATACAAACCTGTACATCTTGGAGGTTCGTTCATAAATATAGAATAACCAATATTGATCTACCTTAAGAGAATATATTTATCGTTAATTTATTGTTATTATTTCGAAATATTAAAAGGCTTGATATAATGTTTTAGTCAAAAATAATTTTGCTAATGAACCCGATTAAATTATATGAAGGCGTTGAAACAACTTATTTTGTATTTCAGGGAAAATTCTAACTACTATGATATTGTATTCATCTGGGACAACTGGACCAGCGAAAGGCGCTATGATTACTAATCTTAATTTAATAACCACAGCATATCAACCACCGTACGTTATGACGCTTTACACAAAATTAACTTAAAACCTATTTTATTTTATTTTAAATAGAAAATAATTTTTATTTTTATTTTTTTGGTTTTGAAACCATTTAGCCCAACTAAGAGAGACCACGTTGCACTATCTATATCTCCCTGGTGTACCTGTATGGGTATAGCTTCCCTTCTTAAAGCAATCATACAAGGCAAGACGACGGTCTTCCTCGCGAGATTTAATGAAAAACAGTTTCTACAAACAATTGAAACATTCAAGGTGAGTTTTTAATTATAGTAGTTAGGGTAACCAACAAGTTAGTTAGTTAGTTAGGGTTCAAACAGTAATCACTAGTTATCTACAGTCACATAAACTATTCTAATTCTACATGTACTTCTATGTATTGTTCTCAATGTTTTCAGATAGGATACATGGTAGTACCACCACCCCTTCTAGTAATGTTGTGTAAATCGGAGCTTGCTAAAACCTTTGATCTTAGCTCGATAGAAGTTGTCAGCAGTGGAGGCGCAACTACTAACTTGGAAGTTATAAATCAAATAAAAAAGAGGTACATACTATTTTACAATACATATACATTATTAAAGTATAGATACGTATCAACACTTTTTCCTCCGAGCCTAAGTTAGTAACACAGACAAAATTGTCAGACAGACGACATTGATCCCTTCCTCCGTACTCAAAGTTGCGCAAAGTTATATATTTTTCAAGAATTTACTATAATAACCTGTTATTTATCTCTCGCTTATATAGTTTTTAAAAATTCTGTTAGCAATTGATATAAAGGCCTGGATTCACTTTGATTATGGATTAGTCTGAGTGATTAGTGCAGGTGTGTAGTGCAAGTAGTGTCCAATTATTGTTTAGTGGCTCCGTTTAGTAAATTCAGTTGTCATATAGTTTGGCAGGCACGCTGCGATTGAGGGGGAAGGGAGGGCGTACGCGACGTCACTACTCGCAGTTCACTCGCAAAAAATAGAACACGCTTCTAATCACTTTATTACGCAGGCAACTAATCACCTGCCAGTAATCAGTCGCCATCCACACTTGTTTTGTACTAATCACTTATCACATGCACTGATCACTTGCACTAATCACTAATCAAAGTGAACACAGGAATACATCTGTATAATGTTTTTTTTACAGATTTCCACATATAAAATGTGTTTTACAAGGATATGGTATGACTGAAGCTACAGGTGCACTCACTTTTGACACAGAAGAAAATCCAAGAGAAGGAAGCGTCGGAAAAGTTGTTCCGGGAATTATTCAAAAAGTAACGAATTTTTACTACATAAATAAATAAATAAATAAGCAACTAAAAAAGAGAAAGAAACTTATGTAAATATAATTACTCTTGTTTTCCTTACCAAAACTGCTATGGTGACATTAATACAAACCACAGCGGTTTTCTTATGCAAAGTATTATGATTATAGTATATTATTCTGTAAAACAAAGAAATAAAAATAAATTATTCATATTATGCTGTGACACAGTACATTTTTTATTAAATGACTAGGTAATAAATAATTGAAAAATTGGGGAAATATTTAATAAGTGTGTTACTATTAAGTAATCAATGCACTACTAAATGAAAAATGTTTCATATATCTAGAATATTTTTACCTTACTTATCTTAATATTCTTTTCAATTACCAGAAACCGTTACCATAATTGTACGCCACCATAATATCAGTATTTAAAAATCATATTTATACACATATGTTTAAAGTATCTACTTAGACAACAGTTCATATAGAGATTATGATATAATTATTTCAGATAGTTGATCCTGATACTGGTAAGGTGTTGGGCTGTAGAGAACCAGGTGAAGTATGCATCAAAGGCCCAGTTGTGTTCGAGGGCTACATAGGAATCCCCTCTGGTAGCAACTTCTACCCAGATGGATTTTATAGAACAGGCGATATCGGATACTATGACGAAGAAGGCTATTTTTACATCATTGACAGAATTAAGGAATTAATAAAATATAACGCTTGGCAGGTAAAATAATCTTAATGATAAGAACATCGTGGTGGTTGATAATAGCTAATGATTATATTGATAAAGTTTATTTTATTATTGTATATATTTTTTGTCATGTCACTGTACGATAGGAGATCTCTTGCCGGTGTTTCGTTCTAGTACAAATTGTTATATTGACGTGCCTTACTTATTCCCAAGGTTCAAAAATTAGTAGAATTTACCAAATCCAATAAAAACCAACCAAGGTGTTTAGGTGCGACTCGTTCGAATTCTTCGCGAATATAACAGAAAAATACTACTTTTTCAGAGATTATTGTATTCGGTAGTCGGCTGATCAATTTAAAAAAAACATTGGTGACCACGCATCTGCTATATTAATTAGCAATAAGTACCGCTAAGCAATTAATTACTAGTAAAAACTAAAATAGGAAGTGTACATTTTTAATTGTAATTTATTATAAATTTTTTTTTTATTTATGTTCCCCGTAATTGGCAAGTTTTAAAATAGATAGCTTGTAATAAATACTATAGAAAGTGCATTAATTATAGGTGTACTTAAAAAATAAATATTAATTTTTATTTAAATAGGCATGTATACATATAGTGAGAGTTGGATAACTGTAAATCAATTAAGACAGTGACTTCGACATTTGCCTATCATTATTTCGTCATCTTAAAGGTGTCAAAATAGTTAATTGCGAACACACTCAATTGAGTAGGTATGTGTTGAATTCCACACGTTTCAATAAGCAACTAACTTGATGAAGTCAACCTTTATAGTTAACTTTTAGCAAAGCCTGATCGTCAAATTAGGTTGGTTTGATTCAATTCAAAATCATTTATTCTTGTATGTAACATGTACACTTATGAGCGTCAAAAAAAGAAATATAAATTAAATGTTTCTAATTTTACATTAACTGCCAGTTTGTCTCGGAGAGTACCAAAATCCAATAGTAGTAGTAGTATGTTTTATATATTGACCGGATTTGTTAGGATACAAGCTACACAACATAGAAACACAAATAAATTTATACTTAAATTGATTATTGTGTCCTAAAGTTACACCCAAATTCTCAGTGATACCAGACTCTGGAGGTATAACCCTATTGGAGTATAATCCTTTTTAGGTATCTCCTTCGGAGCTTGAAGCTATTTTATTGAAACACGGAGATGTAAAAGATGCGGCGGTTATTGGGGCACCAGATTCTTCAGCTGGTGAGCTTCCCACTGCTTTTGTTGTGAAGAAAGAAAATTCACTTATTACAGATACGGAAATACGACAGTTTGTTGATACCAAGGTAATTTTGAATTTTGGTTCAATTTTAAACGTTTTAAATGCTTTTAAAATTACTGTGATCCTAAAATTATCGAATGTTGCGGCATTCCCTATATTATTGATTAGATGAGCTTTGTTTTTGACTCTCCTATATCCTACGTGTACGTGTTTTAATATAATTATATATAATAATATTCCTCGATTGAGACTATATTATGAGATATAATTTAGCAATATCTATTGTTTTTCAACGTCTAGTTTATTTAAACAACGTATATTTTTGACACGTTTGATTTAAATCTCATGTGGAAGCATATTTTATTATTTTTTTCTAGTTTTATTTGCAGTTTTTGGCCCTAGAACGGTTCTCTGTTTAGAATTTGCAACACATTTATTTTTTGCTGATCTTCTTTTTCCTTCTAAAAACTTCAATCTACAACTCTCCTACTGGACACTCTTTTTATTATTTTTGTCACTACGTTAAAAGGAAACTAAACATAAGGACCACTGTTGAAAAAAAGTTTAATTAAGGCCGAATCTGCTTCTACAAGAGCTTTAACCTTATGTTCAGAATATTACAAAATAGTTTTCCTATATTTTAATTTATTCTTTTAATTGTGTTTTATTACGATTAAAATCTTCCTTTATAGGTAGCATCATGGAAGAAGTTACGTGGCGGCGTTATCTTCGTAGATTCAATCCCTAAGAACCCAAGTGGTAAAATATTAAGAAGACAATTAAAACAACTACTAATGGATAAGAGAAAAGGAAACGCTCAAAGCAAGCTATGATCAATAAAAAAGAAATGGGAACGCAAAAGTGCAACAATTTTATGGAAGTTATGTTGAACAAAATAAATGTAATATTATTTCAAATGCAATCTAAATAAACATTATTCTAGACAATGTGTGTTAAAACAAATAACCAATGGCGGTAGGTTTCAAATTTCTGTATATGTTTCGTGAAAATTTATTTTTCTGAATGGTTCGGGATTAAGGTCTCAGGCATTCCTCCAGATGTTTTTCTTCACCGTACGAGCAATTACATTAAAAGAAAAGTCAATTGGTGCAAATTCATTAATTAAATTATGTTTTATATAAGTAACAAGTGATTTGTTCGGTTTATTTATATACTAATTAATTCGAGATAAGGGCACATCATAATCAGCACATTGTTGCCACAGCATTGTGGATTAATCCATGAATGTATTACACAGTGATTTATATATAAGATTAATTATCAAAATAAATATAACGATTTGTTTTCCTTAAATTAATTCCTCTCAACAAGAATTTCGTACAGTAAAACCAGTAATAAAGTATGAAAAGTGCAGACCACTTTCCTTTTAAACCTAAGCAATTAAGTTGATATAAGCTCGAAGCTTGGGGACAGATGGAATATCATAATTACAGCATTTAAACCACCGCGTAATGTGTATCAACAACGTGTAATAGCCAGTTAAAGGGAATAATTAGTTTTTATCTAGATTATTTAATACGAAACCTCTATTATAAGCTATAAATTGCAATCTAGTTTATGTCATTGACTTTCCAAGAGCTATATCTAAAATTGACGCATCGTATTTTATTCTGCGTCATAACAAAATGAAAAAGTGTTGCACTTAAATAGCAAACATCTGGGAACTAGCCGTGTAGAAATAAATAATAGCCTATAATTTTCAAGGTTAGATCGGTTTTGTTGTTAAGCGTTCTTCGCATATAGAATTAGTTGGAATTGCTTTACAACCTTACAAGGGACACCGTGATTAAATCTTATATTATTAATAATATGCACAAAAAACAAAACACATGCATAGCTATTCCAACGACGACGTCACGGGTGACTAATAGATTTTTTTTTCTAATGAGAAAGAACATGAGAGTTCGTCTAAAGAGGTTTTATCAACATTTAATTACCTCCAATTAACAGGTAGGTTTAAAACACCGGAGCGCCGGTGCAGATAGATCAAACAGAGCATACAGACCGAAATCTTTTATGTTTAATCAATCCATACTCGAAACCGAGATTGGCCTCGTTCAAAAACTCTAGTCATTCGTACAAATATTTATGTATCACATGTAACATTCAATATCTGGGTTTTAACGTATACTCGATATAAGGAATTTATACATATAGTTATAAACGTTTTCTTGTTTGATTTTTGTATTCGATTTTCGAATTTCGCAAAATAACGTTGCTAAGTTTTACACGAAAAATTATAAACATTACATAAAATTACTGTAGTTACGACCAAATAGGTATTATTACGTAAAGACACAATGGGCGGTATAATGATGGGATCGTTAGTGGTGGAGTAAATTGCACGTTGTATAGGGCCAATATCCACCCACTAAGCCAGTATACAATGACAAGTTGATTTGAAACTGTTTAGCTTTGCTTGTCAAAACCAATACCGAATGTATTTGTATTTAATCTGCTTAACTCTAAGTGACTTTAATTCAAGCAGTTTATGCCAAGGAAAAAATATGCCTTTTATATTAAATGTTAATTATATATTTTTATAAGAATTCTATTGAATAGTTAGGTACCTTATTTGTCTATATAACTATATAATATTTAAATAATCAATACTATTCCAACCTGGCTGTGTAACAATGTCCTTGATTCTCATTGGTTCAGAATTAATTAACTATTGAGCTCATTCGTTGTAAACATAACAATGAATTACAAAAGTTCAATGTCAACTAGATTATTCAAGTTGTTTTACTGTAAATTGCCATTTAGTATAATTATACACTTGCGCTATTTAATTGATAACACCTATATATCGATATTTATAGCATTATCCATTATACTACTCAAATAAGCGTAGGTTGTTGTTATAGCGCACGTTGTTACGCATAAAGCATTTATAACTTGAATATACCTTCTAAAGATACACAAAGCGATGTGACACTTAACACAATGTAATATTTACCTTTCAATGCGGCATTTACTCTGTCCAAATCGTATAAAGACAGTGGAAGAGGCTCGTACAAGAGTCTCAGTCGCGGGGTCCGACGACCGTAGCTCTCGTAAAATCCATCGCTCAAAAATATTCCTGAAGAATGCCTATACAATTTATACGCGCACTTATTCGTCCGAAGCCAGTCAACGAACACAATCGCACCATTCAATGTTCGCTCGTCTCCAACAAAAACGTGACTTTTCAGGTCGTGAACATCTCCTTTCATTATCAGTCTGATATACAGTTTGTAGGATATGTTTACTCTCACATGGGGCCTGCTACCCCGTTTAATCTTCCTCACGCTCAGGACGCGCGCTGTGAAAATGTATTTAGATTCAGACACCGCCGACGACAGAATCTCGTAGTCATTAGTTAGCGTCTCATTTAAAACACATTTGGAGATGTTTTTCTGTTTTCTACCGACAATGAGACTGCGTTTACCGAGACCCTTGACAGTAATGTGACTGTATATAATACTGTAATTGTACCACAATAATAACATTAACATGAGAACATTCATTTTCGTGTCCCTGTTCAGCCTGTAGCCGTCAGATTGTATTCTAATAAAAATCCATTTTAATTGTGTATAAGTTATCGAGACGGCTCGTAAGCTCACGGTGCGATCACGAACTTGCGCAAGCTTGGCGCCACCGAGACGGGTGCGCCAGCACAGGCCTCCGCGTGTACTGGAAGCCTCGCAATTCTATGCAACCTTCAATATCGTAAACAAACGTGTGACTACGTTAGAACGCACTACGAGAAAGCTACTGCATACATTGGATACAAGATTAAAACATAATGTGAGCCGATGCATGTTTGTTTCATTTAATACCGTACATTCCTTTTTTGAAAAATGTTGCTATCTACAGAGCTTCATGGGTCAACGGAGGCACAATAGCCGGAGGATAGGAGATAATACAGAGCGCACAATATGGGCCAAGTTAACAGTTATTGCCGAACGAGTCGCCGCCTTACTGCGCCCTGAATATTCATGCAGTTGAGTCGGGCCCGCGCCGTATCGCCCGGGATAACTACTTTTACCACACTACACGCTATTCATACAGCGCCATCGTAATGGCTTAGACAAAATGCAGAACAAACTTTAACATTTACATGTTTATTTAACTGCATGGTTAAACAAGTTAAAATTTAAAAATAAGTAAATGCTTCCTGGTTATATAATTACTAAGTATTTCATTTCAAGGTGTTGTCAGTTTTTAATATTTATTTATTATATCATATATAAGGTTCTCTATTTCTGTATCAAGGCATAATGCCATTGCAGCTCTTACACAAGGAATTTGGAAAGTGGCACGTGCGTGGGCGGGCAAGTTGAGGCGGTCGGTCTCTTGACGAATCTTCAACGTCGCACTTTATTATTTTACGGCATTCGAAGTATTCTTAATGTATTCTTATAATCGATTCGAATGGATCTTTAATTAACAATAACTAATGTTTAAGGTGCTTAAAACAATTATAGTTGATATTTAAAATTATTTAAACTACCCATGAGCCTTGAAGTTACAACACCGACATCGTGTGAGGTGTAATTCCATAATGATAAATGAACGCACCCATTATTTTCTCTATCTTCTGATCGAAGTTTTCGATATAAAACAACTTTACAATATCCATATATCAATGAGTGCTTTATGCGATGCCTGTAGACACAAAAAAGCGATTCGAACGAAGCGCTGAGTTGCATTGCGTGATATTTAAAATATTTCTTTGAACGTAATGAGTATGATTATATCTTCGTCGCATGTGGCCCTTTAGTGTATGAATGTTCTCACGGATCGTGCAGAGCGTCGATATGCATCGCAATACTGGCAATACCTTAACCCACAGAGGAGTGAACATAGACAACAAAGAGCGATGGATCGTAACAGTAGACCGGACTACTCAAAGACAGATTTATTGACAATATTGTTCCCATAGTTTATTAAGCTCTGTCCAGGTTATCCTCCCATACTGAGAATACAATTTATAGTTGCGTTAAGTTACAATGAACAAAACATTGTAAACTATGCCCTGCCGTTAATAAATTACGCGTGAGCTGCTAATTAAAATAGCGATGATTAATCCTTTATACAATTTATATAAATGACGGCTAAAGGAAGTGTTTAAACTAGCTGCTGTAAGAACGTGCATAAAACGTCTTCTTTACTATTCATAAAAGAGAATACATTCACAAGGGGCTGCGAGTTGCAGTGTTGTTTATGAACGCTCTATATTATGAAATGCATAATCCGTAAGTCAGAAAGCGTTTGTAATCCCCGCACAAAAGGCTTGCATGCGGCTGATACTGGTGAGTAGTCCCGAAGGATGAGACTCGATACTCATCTCGCCGCATTATTCGAGGATTAAATTGGATCTTTTCGAATTTTTAGGTCAAATGTGACAGGATTTTGACCTCGTGAATGCGTTTTTCGAGTGGGTTTTCTTTGTAACTAATTGTTATGTATTGAGACATTTTTTTAAGTTTTTTTTTAATATGTTATTTAATTAGGTAATATTTTTCAGGCTCCAAGGTACATAGTAGTTGGATTTTTGTAGTCTTAGTTTATTCAATTCAATTCAAAATCATTTATTCATGTAGGTAACATAATGTACACTTATAAACGTCAAAAAAAAGAAATATACCTTAAATGCTTCTAATTTTACATTTACTGCCAGTTCTCAAATCAAGGGCGTACAACGGAAGAGAAGAACTGGCAATAAACTCTCCGCAACTCTTTTTAATTGTCTTTGGGCGATAAAGATTTTTTAATGGTCCTTATTCTTACAAAAATCTAAATTTCTTATTCTTATTTAATGTTGCTTGAAAGCTGCAGCAAAATAGAATTCATAATAACATTGTTATTGTCATAGCAGCCTTTTTTGATTATTGACATATGAGTAAATTATGTTGTCTGAAACTACATTAAAATCGGCTTAGTACTGAAATACCTTACCTTTACGAAAATGGCAAATTGTTTTGGTTTGTATTTCTAATGCTAAAAATCTACAGAAGTGTCACACCATTAACGTGACATTTTTGTAATTCCATTTTAATTTTATTATAATAAATTATATTAGTAATTAATTATTATTATATATCTTTAACTTTATTAACGTTAACTCCTAATGTGGATTGCTGTTTAATATAAGATTTGTAGTAAGGATTTATTTATTAATGCGAACTAAAGTCAAACTGATGCACTGCGCACTGGTATACAGTTGTCGGCTGAACACAAACGCATCAGACGCATTCACTCTATTAACTTAACGAACAGTTGTCGAGATGTCGATCAAACCACATCTCAATGCCCTTGTACTGAGCATTATGGATACAGCACCCACACATTATTGTACTTTCCACGAACCTCATTCTATTGAGTACATATTATTTCGCCTTTGTGTCTGAAGTTAGATTTTATCGGTACCTTAATAACTTTAATCAATATAAATTGATTGTTTGAATAATGTAACCTTTCATTAGATATTTTTATACAATATTAAATTCTGAGTTTGTGCTATATTTGGCAAAGAAATTTCATAAAATATGTTAAAGATCTCAGTTTAGGCGTGGCACCCTAATGATGGCTATATATTGGTCGAAAATAATTATATATATTTTTGAACTTATTGCTTTAGTTTTATTTGTATTATGAGTTTATTATAATGTTTAAGCAATAATAAAAATTAAAAAATACATTGGTTAATTTTTTGATCCGAAAATCTTTTTTATTATTCCCTTTTAAAGTTGCTTGAAGGCTTTAACTAAATGGGATTAATATTAAAAATGATATTAACATGGTAACCTTTTTAATAATTGACATGGACGTAATATACGAGTACTGTATAATACTCGTATGTTGTTTTAAACTACGTTATCATTTATGAATTTCATAAGATATTATGAAGTGTCTGTTACAGATTAAAAACAGGGCCATAGAGTTTATTTCATTAAAATTGCATATATAATCAAAATAAAAATATCGAAACACGACAGCGAATCGAAATTAATTACATATTCAAGGACTTTTATTATTCTTGGACAGAAAAAACTGTTGCTAACAAGGTTCTTTTTAAAAAGTCGTTCTTACCTTTAACAGCTGCATTGATCCTGTCTAAATGATATAGCGTCAGCGGTATGGGGTCAGTCAATAGCCTCAGACGCGGAGCAGGTCCTCTTTCGTTTTCCTTAAACACCCCATCACTTAAAAAGATTGCAGATAGCCGTGGCCGAGGTCCGGCCGCGCAATTCTCTCTTGCGTGAGGCCGCTCCACTAACAATGTAGAGCCGCTCAAACTACCCGATCCATCTTGCTTTAGAAATATCGTAAAATCTCTATCCTCCCCCTTTAAAATACGCCGCAAATATATTGTGTATAGATTAGATCTCTTCTTACGACTGTCGCGTTCCGATCTGTATTTTCTCACACTTAAAACTTTACCAGTAAAAATAAACTTCGATTGTCCTATCGCTTCCATCAACGACCATTCGTCCTCGATAAGGCTTTCATTGAAATTGCACGGCGGCAATATGGCCCTGTGCCTCCGATGTGCATTGTGCCTTTTTCTTACTTTACCGCGAATCCTGATCTCGCCTCCTACGATGATCGCGAGGGTGATAAAATAAACAATAACCATTGAAGGCCTCATGTCGGAGAGTCGGTTAGACACTCTTATGCGGTCAATACAAATGTATCTGTCACATTATGCAAGTTATTTATGTCCCCAGATTCACATAAAGTGCCGACGACAGCTTATTAAATGAGCGAAACGTTGACATCTCACTAACAGAAACTGATTGAATTGAATTTATAATTTATTGTTGCTTCACGAATTCATGCATGCATTTTATTAAAAAAATATAATTAAACCATGCTGATAGAAAACATCATTTTTAACCACTCATCATAGAAGTTTGTTAGTAAACAAACAAGTTGGTATGTCCGTATCTATGACATGGACGCGTGCGCGCGCGCTGCTTGCCGTAGCTAACTAAAACCTGTCACGCCTTCTCTCCCATGTGAAATAAGGGAGCGCACCACATATTTAGTCATATTAACACGTCCATTACATCAATCACCTAAAATTATTACTTATTAGGTTGTTGACTGAGGTCTTTAACTCCTTTCGATGGCAATTTAGCGCCAAGTTGTAACTTCTTACGCGTATCTAAACACTGTTATTAGGGACAAATTATTAAGATTTTTGATGTATAATTTTTGTGAAATTTTACTAGCAAGACATAGGATGTATGAAACGACGTATGGAATAGTTTAAGTATTTATATAATGTCCGCTACTATTATTAAGCACTACTACACTGTTTTATAATCACCTATAACATAACATATATAATATAAGTGTATAGTTCATTACAATGACAGCCATAGAAAGCTAAGTGTAATAAAGTCTGAGTTCCCAACAATTATTACCGAAACACAAAATATTGGCGAATAAATCTTCCGTCTCGACGTATTCGTCGATAAAAATGTGCATACAAAATAGTGTCGTGAGTATTATGTTTGTGTTCTTGAGAACTTGTAGTTTTTACGATAAAATAATCTTTATTACTATTTATTAGATGTCAAAACGGAATGCACCAGTTTTGTACAAGATGAGATAAGTGCGTGGAGCGTCGTATAGATCTTGTGAAAGCTCGATGCGTGAGACGCGTGGGTGAACCGGCCTAGCCGTGGCGCCCGCGCCGCGATCTGCGCTCATTTTAATGTGTGGCACAAGACGGAAGAGAGAACAACGCTATGTCCAAAGTTATTGCAATCCAAAAAACCATCTTTAGAAAATTTTAACTACCAAAGACTATAAAGCTTTAATATATCATATTTTTTCGGTTATCAATAATTTGTATCATTCATAGATGACCATTCATAGATATTATAGTTGGCAATTGACAAAGCGAATGAACATAATTCTTTTATTTTGCCGTATTGAAGCGCGTTTAAATTTTAGTTGGATTAAAACTTACACCACTCGCAAAATCGTATCGTACAAATCTTTTAACGTGTAATTACATAGGCTGATACAGAAACAGTTGGTCGGGAATATTCTCAACTACAACGCTAATGGCAGAACCTTGTTATCAGCATTTTGAATGTTGCTTATGCATATTAGTATTTTGTATGAAATTCGGAATTAGGTAATAATGCCTTCTACATACCTTCGATTAGTTTCCGTTGTTCTATTTCGCTTCGAATGTTTCACACTATCGAATGTATATAATTAATATCAAAGTAATTACGCTAACTTCAATACAAATTTGTAACTCAGCAGAAAGAACTACACCTCATCGGTACAAAGGAATCAACGTTGCATTTTAAATATAAACGGCTTTGTATGCGGCCAGAAACACCATAAATCATATTAAGACAAACATAGTTTTAAGCAAAAGGTTAAATGATATGCACACCCACACTACATTTCGTTGTAAGAATGATTGCGAGTATTTCCCTTGAAACAATTTGCAGCTTTTGTTCGAAGTGTATTCTGCACATAATTAATGGCAACCATTTAAATAATGAATACTTACATGAGCTTTCTACATATGTAAAAATGCTAATACTAGAGCTAAGTAGCGGTAAATCCTCATTTAATGGTCTTAATGTATGCTGCTGATTATAGGTTCGAATAATAGATTAATCAATATGTACTTGAAGTTATGATTTCAGTAGCAGAGGTATACTGACCGATGATAAATTATAATCATACTTTAAAACCAACTTTGAGGCAATTAACTCTTTGGCAAGCCTTCACTTAATTGAATTTCCATCGGCATGTATGTAATAATAACAAACAGCTATTTAATGATCTTTGCACCACTAACGAAGTGAACATCAACACAATTTCTGGTATGCGTGAACTCTAGATAACAATCGGGTCTTTCTAAATAACATGAACATATCCTTCACTATTTCCAATTTACTATTAGAATGAAAACCATAAAATTAATAAAAACCTGAATCCAAATCCAATGTATTCCAATGTATTCGTTAATAATAATGTTGTTACAAAATGTTAAGGTAACAAATTGTCATACATTCTTGCAATTATTCACGAATGTTTCACCCCAACCTAATCCCGATTTAGTGAACGATCACTGCGATATTAAATCACTCTGTCAAACTACAACAAGCCGCTCATTAAGCCCGCCCGCTTAAACGCCGATACAGCCCCATCGTGGCCCACTAACTCAATTAATACATCACGGCCAACAAAGTAAAAGCGAACACTTTTAAACTTTTAGTGCCACTTATTTCACAATCAACTTTATACTTCTCACTACATTTATCTTGCGGAATCTAAATATAGGTCATGAAATGCAAATTCATGACAGTTGTTTGACACTTAAATATATAGGATAGTGTTAATAAAATTTTTTTCGCTGTGAATATAGAAACAGCCTATGTAAAAGCAATTATGGAGAAGGCAATTGCTAGAGTTTTATTTCAAATAAAAGCTGGAGTACCTTTGTAAGCCGCTTTCGATTCGTGCGCCGAGAACTCCACTTGTATACTTGTGCGAAGGTGAAACACAGGTAAAATGCTTTTACGATACACACTTTACTTTTGATGTTAACAGTATTCAGATCAGTATACTTTATTTCTTATACTTTGACACCCGGTTGGACGCTTACGTTATTTTAGAAATATTGCTTAAATAACATAAAACTTTTAAATTTCGAATCAATCATTCCACGTATAATCGTAGATGTTAATCTAAATTTAATGCTTTTAAATGGCGAACGTAAGGTTTTTAATTTATTATGTAATAAATTTGCAAAAAAGAATCAAACAAGATCTGTTAGAGCTGCAAATGGCTCATCATTAGTGTTGAAAATCACGGCTCAACAGAGCAGAAGCTCTTCAGTGCACAAAGGTGGACCGGACGAGTTCGCCTGATTCGTCTGAAATACTCGCAGCTTCACAAAGGGCCCTACATTCGATGGACTCTCGTTTTTGTCGCACTCGCTTTTTGTACTGTTTTAAAATTCCAATTCAGATTCTTTTAAACTCGTAGTTTGTTTAAAGTAGAATGGAACAAAATGTTAATTATTTATAACGTGTTAATAATCAATCAATTCAATATATATTATATACCCACATAAAAAATAAAAATTACCATCTATGAATACGTAAGTGGCGTAAAGGTTGCATGAAAAAACGTTGCTTTCATCGCGTAGATTTATTTTACCAACAAAGGAAATCAAATGTGACGTACATTCCATCTGACTTACTAATATCATGAATATAAATTGAAACATCATGGATATTTATGCGGGTTGCCCGCGTATATTGCTCAGGCTTGAGCGTTGAGGAGCAGAGAGAACCAGGTGTTCAGACAATATTCCCGCCGGCAATGTATTCCTGATATCAATATTTGCCCATTACCGCACCATCATCCCACAAAATTCACCGATTTGAAGCTGTCATTGTTTTTCACATAATCATAGTAGGTACATTATTTTGTTCATCACATAAAATTTATCCAATAAGGTTCAAAATAGGCTCTGTATTTCATTAAATGCAATGTTGATAGCCGTATCGAATGCAATTAAAATAATCTCGTGCAAATGACAAAGTGCCAGCTTAATACGAGTTAAGAGATTTAATCGTTACATAATATTCACGAGTAAAATTAATTAATTTGTTAGTTCTTAATTCAAATAAATAAAAGTAAAAAAAGATAGAAGAAATAATAAATAAAAAAAAGAATTTTATAGGAATAAATTGATAGAATAATTAATTAATTCAATTTGTGAAGTGAGAGAGTGTGCATAATAAAATTGAACCACAAACCATACAGTAATAAAACAGATCATTCCGACCGTTTACAAGATTAAATAAGAGCAATTACATGCATCATTTGGTTAGCAACATCACAAATCTCGTTCCCAGCGCGGCGCCGATCTGATAGCTTGAGAACACTGATAGCACCCCGGGCGGGAATGCATGGAGATAATACCCCTAATGTGGTAATCAATCACCCCAAACAAATAAACCATTGTTTTAAAATGTGCATAGTTTATTCAATTTGCTTAATAGTATTCTCGTTTGAATTACAAAAAAACAGTAACATGCATTCAGTAATAGTTTTTTTGCAATAGATGTTTTTTTGTCAATTGAAATCCATGACCGACTGAAGAAGCCAGAAGATAGAAATTAAAAAAATGTGTATTCATTAGTGTCTGTTTTGTACCTTTACATGTAAAATAAAATAAACAATTTAGATACCGATTTAATATTTAGTACTATAATCAAATTAAAGCATCAACTAAGCCGATCACTGGTTTGCCAACCAAAACCTGGTTCATGGCTAAAAATACATGAAAAGCAGTAAAAAACTTTATTAGTATCATTTTTACAGTCGTCCGTCTTGTAGGCCAGAAACAATGTAACTTAGCCCTAAAGTTAATGGCAGTTTTTGTATGTATGTATGCTTCGACTCTTCGTTTACTGGACATAGCATACGATAGATAATACTGTTTATGGCCTCCTGCAAATAATATAAAATGAAAAAGTTTTAATTTAATAAAAAATTAATACGAGGACTGCCAAGTCAAGTTTGTCCTCAGTAACAAATTCAAAGAAAATGCTACGGAGTGGCGCAGCTACGATATTCTATCTACGGTATTATAAGGTCTACGCAAGCTGCATAATAATCATAGATCATAATATAAGAATAATATATAGATAACTCGGGCGTCCTCAATTGTGTGTAATTTAAAAAATCTTATCGTCTCAAATTTCTTCCTCGGGCATAAATTAAATGGTACTAATATAACTTTTATAATAAGTTTAAAATTCTTGGCGTATAACATACTAATGTTATATTACTTAATATAGTTGATAGAAGCTGTATTTTATTATCAAAAAAACATAACTAGGCTCTTTGAATTGTCTTAGGCAAACATGTTTTATTTTTTAAATAATAAAGTTTTTCTCCGATTAAAGAGTAAAATTTCCTTTTCTTGAATATATAATATTTCTCTCAAATACAGAAAAAGTTAAGGGTTACTCAATATAAAAATGGTCTCGCGATTCCACGTTACTCCACATAACTCATTACAATGATGTCAAGATGTCGATTACGGTATTTAAAGAGAGTTGTCTGAACAGCATTTCTTGGCAACGACGCACGGCGGTTTGTCAACAAAGTATCACCTGACAAGAAGTACACAAACGATAATGAATTACCGCGAATAAATTATATTTAAAATTTCCATAAAGATTGATGTATTGACAGAAAACAAAACCGGTTGTATGAGAATTTTGAGCTTCAATGTATTACTAACTGTATTATTTGATCAATAGAACGAAATAATACTTTTCACTTGCCTTTAACTGTCAGGGACCCTTTTTTTCATAGAACAGGGGGCAAACGGGCAGAAGGCTCACCTGATGTTAAGTGATACCGCCGTGTTAGCCCATGGACATTCTCAATGCCAGAGGGCTCGCGAGTGCGTTCCCGGTCTTTTAAGAATTGGTACGTTCTTAGTCAAAGTAAACATCGCAACAACTAATAATTACAGATAAGTAAAATCAACTTGTCGATTTAATTTCCACTAAGAATTAAGTCATGAACGAGTCAATTAGCGTCAAAGTACCGCAGCAAAAAGCTTGATAATGCACATACGTAATGGTAATTAGCTTTACGCAGTGTATTTGCGTTGTGAGCCCCGTTCCTGCCACTTCGGCTCACTGATGCTCTTTTAATAGCGTTTAAGTTAAACAGCCATAGCTAACATGCAAACTTCATTTACTTTATGACACATTACACACACATTTCCATTACAAAACCTTAAACAACTTGGATGTTAGCTTGATGGTTTCAAAACTGTTTGCCTTTTGATCTTCACGCGCGTATTTTATTTAAGAGCTCGCTATTGAAAAAGAATCGTTTAAATAAATACTAGCCGGGTAACCACTTAGAATTACCACAGCTAAGTATAAATTAATAACTAATCTGTATTGTATTTCAAGTAAGAAAATTAACCTACCTGTTCGATTGCATCGTTAATCCATTTTGGCAAGGTACGCAGCGCCCGCGCATTGACTGTGACGTATGCAAAGGGATCAAAGAGATAAATTGTTCAGTGCTGTCAATTATTTCACGGCAAAATATACGCGAAGGAGAAATGTGAAGTTGAGAGGGCTCAGAGCTTAATGGTCCGCGTGGGTTGAAACTATTCGTTATAGAGTCGCAATAAGAGATTTGATTAAGATATCTATTACATTATTTATGCAGCTATTATCGAGATGCAACAATGATCTCAGTTTTATTTAAAGAAAATTACTACCCAGTAATATTACTTTTAATACTATTTGAATATTACAAATCATTTTCATTACTAGTCGGTTGTTATCGAATTTTTCGAAATGTTATCCGATCGGTTTTTATAGGTAGGTACATTAGTTAATATCTTTTTTGACCCACAATAATTATTGTTTCGCCAGGAATCGAACTCAGCTCCTTAGAGTTAAATGATTTAAATAACTCCAGCGATCACTGGTCCAAGACGACAGTTGCATGCCCTTAGCATAAAAGTAAAGAGCATGGGGACCAATGCATTTTCCTAACGAATGCCGTTTAAGATAAGCTCTGTGAATGTCTGCGATCTTTTGTATTCTGCCTTGACGTCCGATGATGAAACCCATTAATCGTAGAGACAGTTAATTAACAAGTCAAACAAGCAAAAAAAAAAAATTTAACTTTAAAATTTCCTAGTAAGTCTTTTTATTGAAACTAGGTTTCCCACACAACACAGATCAACATTTCCCTATCGTGCTCTGGTCAAATGTTAATTATTAAATAATTATCATGTTTGTAACGGTGTATTGGATTCATAAAACTACTCGTGAATCGACTCGAAGACTTTGTGCTAATATATTCAATATGTCAAATAAAACGCACTCCAAGAACTGTTGTAAACCTACAATTAATATAAATTTTTATTGTACAAAATTTATGTAGATGATATAAATGTTCGACGTAAGCATCTAACATACACGAACGGTTTCTTCGTGTCTCCGTGTTATTTGCATAAAGGCTAACGCGGCCGTGCCTACAATGCCAATAGGCCTATATTACCAAAATTTATTCTATGTAAGTATGCTGAAAATTCAAGAGAGTAATCTCCTATTAAATAAAGGCATGAAATTACATTCTTCTCACGTTTGTGGTTTTCATTTTCTCGTGTCGTGTACAGTTATATTTCGGTGAAAGAATTTTTCCTGAAGTCTTACAAGATCAATAAAAACCCTTGTTACTTGTTTACATTAAAGGTATCAAAAGACTTTATTTTAAGCTCATTCTTGATTCATTACATTTTCGAGAAATATTTAAAAAATCAAATATGTTTTAAATAGACAAAAACGTTCCTACGCTACAATGTTTTATGCTCACGTTTCTGCATCTTCTTCATTGATAATTCAAACACACAGGCAAGTAGGTAATAAGCATTCTTTGTCTTACATACGCCGTTAGGCATGCCGCCTCTAACGATATTTTCTTTTGCAAAACGTGTACGTTTTAAAAAGCGCAACGAATTATATTGTCAAAGTAAGAAAAGTCATTCCAAAACATATCTTTACATTAACATTGAATCACTACATATTATAAAACAAAGTCGCTTTCTCTGTCCCTATGTCCCTTTGTATGCTTAAATCTTTGAAACTACGCAACGGATTTTGATTCGGTTTTTTTAAATAGATAGAGTGATTCAAGAGGAAGGTTTATATATATAATAACATCCATTAAATAGTAGACAAGTACTGTTATTTTTGAGGTTTCTAATGTGATGCCGTAAATAATTACATTTTTTCCGCTTACATTGCAAACGCAGGCTGAACCCTACGAGTTTTATCAAAATGCACGAAGTATTGTACACATTGAAAAGGTCTACAGAAAAGTCCGTGATGGTATATGTCTATGTCTTATGGATAACCCACATTTTTATATACAACGTTCACAGATTTTCTGTAGTGTATTTAGTATTAGCATTGCACCCGTGCGAAGCCGGGGCGGGTCGCTAGTTTAAAATGTAATAGGAAAACTTAGTCCCAAACTACTAAATGAATACGGATATCACAGAGTATTAAAATTATTGCACAGATGCCAAACAAATTCAAGAGCAGTTTGGAGATTCCGTAATAGGGACAAAAGTTTACAAACCAAAATGAGCACTCTCGTGGCCACAGAGTTCACTGCACTGGGTAATGGTCATACTACGTTAATTTCATATTTGTATGAGTTATCAAGTCTTCCATCTGAATAATATAAGTTTAATATAATTTTGACAAATAATCCTATTCAATATACATTCATATGAAATCTCTTTACAGACTTTATACAGTATTTTTTATTTACAATATAGACAAGAGGCAAGCGAGCAGGCGGGTCACATTAAATAAAGTGATAACCGTCTCCCATGGACACCTGCAACGCGTCAGCTGCAGGGGCTAGCGGATGTGTTGCAACCTTTTAGGCAATGGTACGCTCTATTCATGAAGGCACTTTTCTTTATATTGACTTTATTTAGATCTCTTTGTCTATTAACTTTTGGTTGGTAATAAATACATAATATATCTTTATTTATGCTTGAATATCTAACGAGTATTGTATAATTATAACGTGCTAAAATAAATAATAAGTACAAAACATACTTACATCATCAGACTAAAGAATAGTTTATTTAATATGCTTTCACCTACGCATGTTTATCTTGAGATAATCCTAAAAATACAAGGCTTAGCTATTGTATGTCGGCGCAGAGTAAGTACGGTATTCGTACAATTCAAAAGCGCAATCAACTTTTGTAGTCGTTTTGCTCGACAATATTGCATCGCCGCTTAAATCGATCGCTTCAACACAATACCGCTCGTTTGCTGCCTCCATAAAACTAAGATATAACAATGACCTAGCTTCATATTCTCTTCTCTAAATGGCGTAGTTTAAACCATATTAGCAAAGATAGTACGGTTACAAAAGCAATAGTAACATATTGAAACTTTGATCCACGATAAATGTCGTTTCGTGTATTCTGTATATGTAAGACTTAACCGTACTTAGAGTAGTAACTGAATGATGCAATCTATTAAAATCTTTACTAGATGGTCTAACTGGGCGTTAACCCTAAATGTACGACTTTGGGTTACACTGAGTTTTTTGGTCAATTTGATTAAAATATGTATATGCAATGTGTGCTGTGCTCAATTTTTATTATTGATTTACTGAGATCTTATATATAAAACATAAGCAAATAATATGATAAATTCGCCTTTAAATTTTTATATAAAATAAAAATAACAAAAAAGTGGAAATGCTAGCAGAACCGAATTCAAATATTTAATACATTCATAAATTGTAACTGCCAAAGGAAAACGCAGAATTTAATTATTTAAAGTAAACAAAAGAATATACGGGCCTGACGAATTTTCCAATAATCCTCTGGTACAATAAAACACTATTCGTGCAAAAGCGCTCAACCGCACAAAGCGGATACACCGCCGTGTCGCATTTAAACTCCAATTAATCGATTTAAAAATAAAACACAGGTATTGTATATAAATATATTTTCGTCAAATAAAATTCAAAACCATATATATGAGTTATTAATTTATATTTCATTGCTATTTATATCCCGTGCAATACAAATTCATTCATGATTTTTAGGAAACATAACATTTATAATAATTACTCCAATATGTGATTAACCACCAGTGTCAATCTTAGCGCTAAGTTTCAGCTCTGAATATAGCAATAAGTATAAGTCGTTTTATAAAAACGAAAACACGTCCAATTTATCTTCTAACTTCCAATATATTTTTAAATGCCGTCAAATGCTTTAACTGACTAACTTAATATATATATAAATTATTCAGTTTTTCGAAAGAAGCCATTATATTATTCGTTTTATACGAGTCAAGTAAGTGATTGCATTACATTTCAAAGGCTTATCCAATGTTAATACATTTATGACTTAAAGTTGAGTAAAGATGAATAATGATCATAAATATTCGTTAAAACGGTTGTAATATATATCTCTATTACAACAAAAATTAAAAGTATATTTTCTATTCACATAAACCGTCTAAAATTTAATTATTTGGCGTGTTTGAAACGGTGGAATGGGAGTTGCCATCGAATCGTAAAAGGTTTTAATGGAGGCTGTAATAATAAAAACCGTTTTCAATTTATGCGTCCAAACGACACCTCACAGTATCAAGTTATTGGAGGCGAAACTAATGAATTGTTTTGCCTTGAAATAAAAATAAACCAGTTTAATGCTACCGAAACTTTGTATAAAGTTATAGTGACGTAATTTGTTCGGATGTTGTAGACACGCTTAGTAAACTCTATTGAGCTAATCGAATCGACCGATAACTTGGCTAGGAGCGTGTCGTAAATACAGTCCACTTTATTATCTGTAGCAGATTTAACCACCGCTCTCGGATGAGACGTTACTCACCAACTTGCCAGCATATGCTCCGACACTTAATTGAAATATTCCTGGCTTTCACTCAGCAACTTGCATAGTTCAATTAATTGGAAAACAACATTCCTGGTAATGATTTAAGATTTCATATTGTTTTGGATAAACCGTAAAAAATTCTTGGCACTGATTTGGAAAAGACTTCGCACTTTTGTTGCATATTTTAAAATACACAAGTACAACCATATTAATTGAAAACCACGATTCAAGATCGTGCAGAACCCATCACTTATGCAAGCATGTTATGACAGCATGTACGGTATGATAAAAATATGTAAGAATGTGTTTTATGAATTTTATGCATTTGAGCGGCCTATGTCAGTTGTAGCTTTAATTGAATCGCACGTCAAGCTAGTGATATATACGAGAGAGGGGCGCGCCGGCGGCGATCGATCCAAAACGAACGATTAATCCCACATAAACAATTATGGAAGACCGATTTATATGCGATAAATTCATTGAATCCAGCGCTCGGCTCGTCAAGTTTTTCGACCATTTAAAATGGAGACAAGTCAATTATTACCACTCAATAAAGTGTTGTTTTACGATTCGATTTAAAATAACCTCGAGTTGATTGAATCTGTCTGATAAAAACGATCAATTTAAGCAAATTGAAAAACTTTCATAACAAAAACTATTCGGGTGAGTCTGGGAGGTGTTGCTTTCCCAAAGGATCTGAAGTTGCCAAGCCAAGTTGAAACGAACTCCATCATCAACTTTAATGACCTGCGAAGTTTAGACATTAAGCTCTCTACTTTTACTAATATTTTGATTATCTTTTAGTTGCTCATGAATATGATAATGCTCACTTCGCTACGCGGCAAGTTCTAACTATTTTCTTTATACTTATTACATAGTTTTGTTAAAAAGGAAATTTCCCTTGTTAGAACAGTCATAGGACTAATTAAATACATAGCGAATAATTAGTGGTTTGTTTATTAAAAATCTTTATTATGTATGCTATAAAGACGAATTCATAAGCAATGCCAAACTATATTTCAAAATAATTATTTGTTATGCACTCTAAAATAAAAAGGCTTAATTTAATAGCTACTTAATTTATGATTATTTCTTAGAATGCGCGGCTTCATAGAAGTGACTAAAGTCAGGATCAACTTTGAACATTAAAAGCCGTCATACGTTATGTTTTCTTTTAATCTTAGCAAAGACGACGTGTGAAATATAAGAGCGAAATAAACATAAAAATGTTTTGAGGGCGTTTTTATAACTCTGCAAATAAGTCATTGTCAGATCTCCAGTTTATGCTGGATGATGTTCTGTCGTAAACGGACCTGTATGTAACCTTCTCAGGAATGTTTTATTGTGCCTACATGTTTATTATCAACTTGATTTTATATATCACAATTTGCTTATAGTGAATTATAGCTTGCCTCACAATGGGGTAAGAATTTTACTACCCACGTGTACTGGTATATAATGCAATAACTAGAACCTAGTAATCTAGGAACTTTGAGATAGATTATTAGATTTGAGGTTTTGCATGTTATATAATTGTTTAGAGAATTATCAAAAAGATTAGTCGACATCACAGGAGAACGAAGAGCTGGCAGCTACCTCGCACAAAGAATTAGTCTAGCAATTCAAAGGGGGAACGCTGCTAGTATCTTCGGAACCTTGCCTAAAGGGACTCCTTTTAATAATATTTTTTAATAATTTAATTTTAAGGCTAGTTATTAGATATATTTTTAGTTTGTAATTGTATATTTATATAATTAAATAAAGTTTAGATTTAAATCAATGAAATCATGTAAAAAAAAATCTCCATGTCATTTCCACGATTTGAAATATGTCTCTAGGTGTATGTATAACACTAAACAGTGATTCTTTCAATTGAAATCAAAAAGACATGGATAAATTTCATCGGCCTCAACCACTACACCCAAGGTGAGGTAAGTGCAGGGGCGGATACTTAAGGACTTTTTGGGCTGCAGCCCAGGGCCCCGTGGATGCAAAGGGCCCCCGGTCCCCACTGAAAACAATTAGCGACATTTTTAATTTAATAAAAATATCTCAAATTAAAAAAAAATATCATAATCACTGAGATCAATCAAGTTATGTGCAATGTGCGACTATCGAACGGAACGGGAAATTCCCCATCGCTTATTTCCGGTCGGTGTATTTTTCGCGTCTGCGTCTATTACAGGGGACTTCCCCGTAATAGCCCTGAGCCCAACAAATTTACGATCCGCCCATGGGTAAGGTAATTTTCTGAAGCGGGTTGATAATTTAACAACCTGCATTAGATTTGCTAACAATGGATGCAATATATTTACCGCCTACAAAATAAACCTAAGTGTTATCACCAATTTAGTAGTATTCATTCAGTATTTTATTAGTTTATTATATTTAACAAATGTACAATGTTATCGATTATCTTTTCACAATATATCTTAAGTTGACCTGTATAAAATCTGTTAACGAAAATAAGCTTATAACTAATTTTTATAATCGGACGTCCAGACAGAATGTGTCCGTCATTTCACAACTGAGCGTTTTAATGCAGTTTTTGCCGGGCACCAATACTATGTGCAACCAGCTGCCCACTGAAGTATTTCCGAACCAATTCGGCTTGGTGTTGCTCTAAAAACGAGGGTACTAGTTTTTAAGAGGCAACACGCTTTGTTGTTTTACCAATTATCAATGTATAGGCTATAACGCTGTTAAATTTTTGCCTTCCCCCTTGCCTCTACAATTATCAATTACAATGCAACAATTTCGTTAAAATTGGACGTAAAACTATGCTATTGGGTTTGATTTCTTCATCACAAGATTCAAACAAACCATCCCCTTGGCAGCCTAAAACCGACCGTAGGACAGAAAATAGAGGGAAAAATTTCCGAAATTTAGCTCTTTTCACTCATAGTGTGAGGTGGAGGTGTAGAGTTCTATTACTGGTTGGTGGGCTGTAAACTAGCTGTTTAATCTAGAATGTGACAGTTCGCTAGACCAAATGTGCAAGTAAGAAGGGAAAGTACCGAAACGGCAAAATTTGTTGCATCTGCAAAGCATAAGAAACCCGTTATACAGAAATCTTTTTTATTTCAAGGAGGTAGCAAAAAAATTGCCACCCCAACCGCTCTAGGCTCCAGCCTACTCAGCCTGCTGATAAATCGAACTCTTCTTCTGGCAATGTGAGTGATCATGGTTTGCGGGGTGTTATAAAAAAACTTTAAATTTATCACAGTTAAAGTAGTTTTAAAATGAGTGGTTACGAAAACACTTTTTAGATTTATATATGGTAAACTTATTTAATAAAAGCTTTAAGTAACGGTTATTTTTTAATGAAAGACTCTGAGCACAGCTGTCAGTTTTTTTAATGAAAAATTGAATTGTATGAGATACATCGTTATAAGATAATGAAAACAGTAATTAAATTTTCCCATATTATAACCGCAATAAGTTTTCCGTCATCGCAAACGACATTGACGCTTGCCCCGCCCTGCAACTAATTGCCGCCTACTTGTTTGCTTACAACGCACCTACTACCGTTAAACCGCCAGCGTTTCCATTAACTCTTACTTAAATGGCTTGATATAGTAGCTTTTATAATTATTCTAATCAATTTCTTATCCTGCGTACTGACACTGATGGCTGCGATTTCGTTTGTTACGAGGTATACCTTCCTGACTTAGATATTCAGTTAACATGGTAGATATAAATATGTATTTAAAATTTAAACCCAGAACATCTGTTGTACATACAACAGTTTGATTCTGGCGAAACAATATTAATTTCGTCGGTATTATAGTTCGTTTCTTGCCCGCTCTCCGCCCTTTTCTTGCGAACTGGTAGTAAATGTAAGTTTACAATTATTTTAATTTTTTTTAACGTTCATACGTATACTTGTTTACCTATATGAATATAGATATTTTGAGTTTGAGTTTCGTTTTCGTCAGTAGTGATTAATTGGATGTACTTAGAATTTTTATGTAATCCAGAGTTTCGCTACATATATAAAGAATATTTCAGAATCACACAGTCATGAATACCAAGCTTTAAATATAATATATTTTATAAAATAGACCAAAAGACAAAAACATCTCTAGTTTACGGTCACAAGTGTGTTTTGTTTTATACTAGCATCATAGCTACAAATCCTCACCTTTGATAGCAGCTTCTATAATCTCTATGTTGCGAAGCGTCAGCAATACGGGTTCCACAACTAACTTCAGTCGTACGGGATTTCCAACACTGCCGCGATTCTTTTCTGTTAAAAATATAGCGTACGTCCGCACTCGTAAAGGTCGACATTTCCAGTCTATCGAACTTTGCACTAAAATTGTAGCATCGCTGAATAGTAGCGACGCCGCTTTCCCGTACCCAACCGTAATGCCAATGTCATTCAGATCGCCTTTTAAAACACGTCGTATATTAACTTTATAAACCCTCGTGGTATTTTCTGTATTCACGCCGTGCACCTTTCCCGTAAATATATATTTCGATATCACACTAACACGCTTTAATAACACCCTATCGTGGGTGATATTTGCGAGGCATGGAGATGTGTGGCGATGGTGTCTGTCGGGGGTGGAGGATACCGAAAATTGCGTCCCGTTGACAGCGCTGATCGCAAATGTCACCAGCACAAACTTCACCGCGAACCGCATTTTGTGTTTAGGGAAAACATTTCACAATACAAAGCTACATGTCTATTGTAGACAAGATAAATAGTGTACTAGAACTGGTATCGAAGCGATGGGAGCGTGCGCACGGGCGCAGAACACGCCGGAGGCTGGCGCACCCACTCACTCCAGATCGTTCACTTACCCCACATATTTACATACTGATTGGTGCTGTTCTACAGCGATAGCAATATTATAATAACATGATATAAGACACCTGGTAATGGGATAATATCAATCAATATACCTATATACGCCTAATGTTTTCCAGCCAACAAAAATGCAATCGTTCTGAGGCGTGTTACTGATACATGTTTGTGTTTATTTAATATACCAAATATATCAGAATCTGTTAAGTAAGGGTTCCTTGTCTGTTATACAACCACGTATGGAATTCCTGTGAAGGTGATTAATGAATACGTAGGAAAATAAACCTATAAATGTATAATCGGCATAGGATACTTGGTATAATTCATTAAATTTTGAAGATTAATCAAGGTGAATGTGCAACTTCTAAATATTTTTTTCAGAAATCGGACAGCATAATTAACGAAATAAAGTCGAAGGTGAAATTAATAATTTAATTTATAACGAGATAATGACTTCAGTAGGCTCCTTTTACATAGCGTTATTAATGTTTACCGACAAAATAAGTTTTTGTAAGTAAATGAGGCGGCAGACTGCCGAAGAAAATTATCGCGACGTAAGAGGCGACATCAAAAATCAATTTGCCTCTGGCTTAAGGTGCTTATACACGTTATGTAAATAACTGGTAATCAAAATTATGAATTATTTCCATATTATTAATTTTTTTTAATATCCTAACTCGTCGATTATACTTGTCAGAACTCTTGAAGAAGGAAACAAACGATTCAACAATTTTCTGTAAGTTTTTGTTATTTATATAGTTATAACGTTTAATAATAATATTATATACATTATCATATTATTTTTATTTATAACATTAGCATATTATTAAATTACATTAAAAAATATCTTACTATTACAACGCCCACTTACGCTCGCGTGGACAGGTTCGCTACGCTGTGGCGGAAAAAGATTGCGCTGGTGGCATGCGGCGGACGACAGCAATAGTATTCGGCTAATGCGCAGAAGAAAGTAGTATATCAGAATGTCCTCTGATGAGGAAACTCGTTTACACAACGCTATTTGAATCTACCTCAAACATCAAAATGTACCTACTGGTAATATATATAATATATAATCTATGTCAAATAATTTCACATATATTATAATTCACAATCTATCCCAACCACGTAACACATAAGGGTCATTGAATTAAAATTCATGCCTACAAAAGGCTCTCTAGTAAATTGCAATTAAAATCTGGATATTTATGACACCGTCAGCAATTTAAATTTCAGTTCATGCAATTTTTCAGCATATATCAAAGAATTCTATAAATAATAATTGATTACTTTGTATCCTTGCCTTGCTTTGTTTTTAATTTACAAGCTATGATGTTTTTACGATGGGTCAACTGCATAATACAGAGTAGGTAATTTCTTGAACCGAGATACAAAAATATCCTTCTAATTTAACTATGTTAGCGGTATTTAACAAATATTTTCAACCTAATTTTATAATCACCTGCAATAATTTATATATTTCCATTGAACAGTAGAATGGAATTCATTACACCAAATTGATTTATTATGATAATTTTTAAAACATATTTGCAAACTCGCAGCTACATTATTATCCACATTTTCCTAAAGCGAGTCATTTTGAACGTAATAACAGTGGTTATAATAGTCCCCGTTTGTTACTCCCGATAACGCCTTACCTGATGGCTTGTTATTTATGGGTTCAACTGTCACATTATCTGAATTTCCTCGATTACACTTATGTAACTAAACGTTTATATCGGAGCGCTGCTGTTTCTTCTACCTTGAGTGGCGCGTGAAATCCCAGTGACAAAATAATTAAAGATATTAAGATGTCAGGCCTTACAATGTTTTAAAGAATATAGTTCAAGATTTTTAGAGGATCTTATTACTTGATAAATACTGAAAAGTCAAGAAATTGATTTAATTTGTTATGTTAGAACTGTATTCCCAATATAATTTTTCTCTCAAATCTACGCGCAGATTATGTTTATCACTGGTTTTCAGCGGTACATAATCAAACCAGATACATTAGTAAATAGGCTAGTCTGTGGCAGTATTAATCATCATGTATGTCACACATATCGGAGAGTTAGAGTCTAAAGTCCATAATACATTCTGTGTGAGCATTACAAACGAGCTCGTATGACCGCACTAAGCCTACAACAGGATAATTTCCGACATGTTCGCCGCGATTACTTTTACATTCTGCCACCAAAGCGCGGCGGGTGATATACGGGTGAGCATTTTCAAATAATCCGCTACGGAATAATAACCTGTGAATAAACATAAAAGCCCACAGAACAGCGTGTTGTAATTTCGGCTTGGTGCGCTGTAAATAATTGTCGAGGCTCTCGCGATAACTCTCCGCCGAGAATGAAATCTATGAGATGGTAGTGCCTGAGTAGCTTACATTTGCAATTTGCTTACTGTCGACGAAATATTTTGAAGATTAATTAGTTTAGTGGTACAATTTAATAATTTATTTCGATGTGATATTTACCGGTAACTCCAAAAAGGTTAGTAAGATTATTTCTCAAGCATTTTAACATACACAGAACTGGCAGTACTTGTATTTACAAGTACTTGTGAATTTTCACAATAAATTTAATTTTTTTTACGTTCATAAGTGTACTTGTCTACCTATATGTATAAAGATATTTTTGTTTGTTTTGTTTACAAGCCTTGGTATGCCGTAGGTAACATTGTTTGTTTCGGTACATCACAGAATTATTCTTAGTTACTAACACTGAAAACAAGTTTTTATTTCCATTTTTAAAAAGGGATAAAACAATTTAGAAAGCAATGTCTAACTTACGCGCAAAGAGCGACATTTGCATGAATATAAATAACGGTTTGGGTGGCGTCAAGCATCCCGCTGTATGTCACTGCGGTAATTAAACATTCCACAACCTCTCTTGATATTAACCCGTTTGAAAATTCTAACAATGTCGCGTATTAGGCCCTCTGAAAATGCACTAAACAACTTATTATGTTCCGCTTAGTTATTTCAAGCTTTCAGGACCAGCAAACTCTGAATACCGACATACGGTAATATATAATCAAGTTTACTGTGATACGTACAATATTTAGATTAGGCTATATATACGCTAACTTATCTCAACGAACGCTGTTATATTATACTAATATGTTCGGAGGTTGCAGCGCTCCTGGATATATATGTATATATATATATATACTAGCGGATCCGACAGACGTTGTCCTGTCTACACGTCTTTAATTTCAAAATTTCAATTTTTAATAAGCCATTTTTATGAAAATTATTATTCAAATGTTATGACAATATCTAACGATCCAGCACATGGTCACACACGATATAACACAATGATAACAAAACTTTTTTTAAATTTCGGGACAGACTAAAATTAAAATTCGAATATTATTTAAAATTTGACACTGCGATGGTAGCGCCGTCTGTCGGATCCAATGTAAAACATTCCAAAATCAACAACAACTAATAAATTGAAAATTAATTAAAAAAACATTGTCCAGCGGACAAAATTGTGAATCTAAACCATTCCCAGATCCCCTTGAACACACACAAAAAATTTCGTCTAAATCGGTCCAGTCGTTTAGGAGGAGTTCAGTCACATACACACGCACACAAGAAATATATATATATTAAGATATACTTACTTCCAGGAGCACACATACTGAGTGAAAATGAATTTACTTACGCAAGAATCGAACCAAACTACTCCGTAATAGCGCGTGGAATATTCAGTACCAACTTCGCAAGAGCCTATATGTAAAATAAGCCCGTACAAGACAGATATTGAAAGTTTCAAAAGCAGAGAGTAATGTCGTGATAAAATTACGCTCTGATAAAATACATCAAGATGACACATTAAAAAAGTGGTAGGGTAAAGATATGAATGGGGCTTTTAGCTGTATTAAACCTTGGAAGAGCGAGCGAGTAGAGCGATTGTTATGACAAAATTAATGCTTCCCGCTTGAGTGGTGTACATTTGGTACCTGCCGGTAATGTTAAGTGGCACTTGAGCTCACCAAATATGAGAACTTTCACTAGTCGTAAAATATTCATATTGATCGTAAAAATTGATGGTAGCAATAAGATGACGTTTTATTTAAGAGGCACAGTGAACCCAGTCGAAATGCATTTGAAACTTGATACCTATTATGTAGAATTTGTAATCGGAAAAATATTTTTGATAATAATGTTAATAACTCTCAGTTCTATGTATTATATACTTAAAAATATAACACACATTTACTATAAACTCAAAAATATACACAATAGGTACTGTCTAGATAGATACGCCTTTAATTTATTGAGAGAACATTTTTATCTGTTTGTTCAATATTTTACGATGAACGTAATTTAAGTATGGACAATAGAATTTTTTGTAAATTACAGTTTTTACGATTTGCTTCACGTTGTCCGCTGGACAATAAAATAGATTTAAATTTTGAAGGCCCGGCTTTTATGAAGGAGATAGCGATAAGAGGGTTTATAAAGGGAATAAGGAGAAATTCCGATAAGAAAGTAATGGGCTAGCGTCGAAATAAGGAAAAAGGATTTAGTTGTTCAGTACAATAGAAATAAAAGAAACAAGTAATTATAAACTTTAATAGTTCCAAATCTTATTACAAAACCATGCATGGTAATACATATTTTGAAAATAGTTTTAAGTAAAGATTTTTTTCTGAAGACTTTTGTAGATATGTTAAATTTTATGATAATCACTAAACACCTATAATTATCACAATATTGACGAATGCTATGATTAATTTAAAATAACTACATTTATTTAAAAAGATTTGACAAAACAATGTCTTATTTATCACACGAAATTTGTAGTTATTATAATAGTTAAAAAAATAAAATGGATCATTTATACTCTTAGATTCATTTAATACGGATTGAATTTTACGTATATAATTCATAATATATTTTAAATGTTATTTTAAACAGTTACTTTATAGCGACAACCATACAATGCATTTAGGGTTGTCAATGAAAAAAAGAGTTAGACTTAAATCTGAAGAAGAAAGTTAACCATAAAAATGTTAGCAAGCCAATTTTGCACAAATGAAACCTAGTTTACACAAAAAACAATATGACACTGTCAAAGTCTGAAAACAAAACAAGGATGATAAAAATTTTAAGTCGAATATTTTTTTTTCCGATAAACAGTAATATTAGATTTTTAAGTTCTTCGACAAAGTTAATAACATCATCTAGGGAAGTATCAGGGGCATACTAACTCAGCTAGATTCTGCGGTGTGCACGCACGTAGGCCGTGTGAAGTGATAGACATTCCCCGGGAAGGCGGAATGACGTCACGGCCATTCACTCTTAGCCGATGTACGCATCCCACGAACCCAGGGAATCCGATGTTGGATAACCTGATTTGATAAGTCAAGTTTTAGTAAGTTGTTTTTCATTCGTCGCTTCACTACGGGATGTTAGAACTGACGTGGACCTCACATCTGAACCAAATTTCAAAAAAGACATGAAATGAAATCCAATTTATAAGATATAACGCTCACATCATTTACTGCTCATTGCTTATTTTCATTTTTCATTGCACATTATTATTTTGTGGATTTGAAATAGCGTAGTAATTTAGATAACGATAAATATATCTATAGAAAAAAGCGCCAAAAATTATTATTTTAAAACAATGTATTACGCAGTAATGTATACGATAAAAATAGTTATAGTTAGTCAACTTTACAAGACATGATTTTTAAGTAAACTGCACAGTCACTCGCTCGACGCGAACCGGAACGCACCTAACGGCATTGCGCGCGCGCACATTATTCATCATCATGGTTAAATGTTTTAAGTGCGCGAAGACAGTTACCAAAAAAAGCCCAGGAGTGCAGTGTGGAAAGTGTAGTAAATGGATACATGGCGCTTGTGCATCCATAACTACGGAACAACTAAGCGCGCTCGTGGCTACTGACTCAGTAGACTGGAAATGTCGCAATTGTGCGGGTGGTGTCAAACCTAAACGTCTATCCTGCATCCTACCTGATGCCGATGAAGAGGATATTACGGATAACGAATCCGTATCTAATTTGGCGCAAAACAAAGTTACACAACAGATTCTTCACGATATACGGCGAGAGGTCAGAGAAATAATTACGTCGGAGCTGCAATCTACCCTACAATTCTACTCGGATAAAATTGACGAGTATGAGGAAAAAATTGCATTGTACGAATCCAGCATCAAAATTGTTGAAAACCAATGCCAAGACCTGAAAAATTGTTTAAAAAATTCAATGCTCAAACATGAGACCTTGGAACAAAGAATCAATACTATGGAGCAATTACAAATGTCAAACCAAATTGAAATATGCGGAATCAAAGAAGCGGCAGACGAGGATCCCGTGGACATATCCAGTAAAATCTGCTCCAAGCTGCAACAAAATCCTAAAGTAATAATTAAAGCTTATAGGAAGGCGGGAAGAAAAAACCGGGCCGCTACCACCGACAAAGAACCCTCCCCCCCGATAGTGGATGTCATGCAAGATGGAAGCCGAGATAAGTGGCTGGAGGCTGCACGGACAATCCAGCTCAACTGTACAGACCTAAGAAGAGAGGATACATCCAAGATCTTCATACGGGAAGCCCTAACTCCCAACTCAGCATTTCTATTATGGAAAGCTAAAAAAGAGCTAAAGGAGACTAATATGTATAGATTTATCTGGTTTAAAAATGGCCAAATATTAGCAAAAAAGGAAGAAAAGGAAAAAACTAATGTAATTCGATCGCTCAACGACATTGAAAGGTTAAAAGAGAAATCGGTAAAGTAAGTAAGAGTACAATTCTACAACTGCCGTATCAATAACATGCATTGATTTATGTACTAAAAATGGCTGAATATATCATCAAATCTATTCATGAATTAAATAACACGTCATGGAATGAGTTTATTCAAGATATAAAATTAACTCGAGACAAAGAACAATTAATTGCATTAAGTGTAAACATCAGATCCCTAATCAAAAACTTCGCGCAACTAGAATTAATAGTGACGAGCAGTAGCAGCACCGTACACGTCGTCGTGATCACAGAGGCGAATATCACTGATACATCCAAAACATTATTTCAACTTCAAGACTATGAAATGTACTCCGAACTGCGCCACGCCAAAAAGGGAGGCGGCATCCTAGTGTATGTGCATAAAAGCGTGTCATTTACAAGATTCAAAATAAGCAACCTCAGCTACGAGTGTATTTTTGGTGAAATTAAGACGTGTTATAATTATAAGATTGGTTTGTGTGCTATTTATAGACCTCCAGACAGGAACAAAAACATTTTTATTAAGGAAATTAAAAGAATGATATCAAAATATCCTGAAAAATATAACTTTGTAATATTAGGCGACATTAACATAGATATCAAGATGTCAAACCCACACGTACAACAATATTTAAACCTGATGTATGAATCAGGCTTAGAGTGCGGCATTAGTCAGTACACTCGGGTAGAAACCAAATGTAACATAATTACAAGGTCGTGTATAGATCATATCTTCTTACGTAATGTAAATAGTAGTAACACAAAAACATCCGTTATCCAAAATGCACTGGCTGATCATTACATTACCGGTTTATCTATTGTGAATAACAACCACCGCACACAACCACAAAACACTTATAAATTAATAACTCAACAAGACAATAAAAAAATACAACACGAACTATATAACATAGACTGGACCGCAGGCTTAGCCCACACAAACCCAGTTGATATTCTAAACTTCATTATAAAGAAATTTACAAACGTATACAATAATTGCAAAAAAGTAGTTAAATTTAAAGTAGGAAAAAGACATCAATGTGTATGGATGACAAACAAAATAAATTGTATGTGCGCTGAAAGACGTAAACTATTTCTAATTTGGAAAGGGGATGAAAGTAACTTAAAAAATAGACTATTATATAATATTTACAGAAATAAAACTAATAAATATATTAACAACGTTAAAAACCATTACTATAAGAAAGAAATAACAGAAAATTTTAAAAACCCCAAAAAACAGTGGGAAATTATAAATGCAATATGCGGCAAAATAACTAAATCAATCGATGAAATAATAATGAATTCATTTGATAACATAAACTTAACAAGTCTGGTAAACAACTTTGCTACAGAATTTCAAAATAATGTTAAAAAAATCTGTACATACTGTGATAAACCATTATTAGACGTCAATTCCTACGCAACGCAACCAAATATAACAATAAGATTGAAAAAAGCAAGCAATCACATTATTTACTCCATAATAAAGCACATGAATGAAAAAAAAAGTCCTGGAATCGACGGAATCAGAATGAAAGATTTAAAGTTCATAAACGGACAAATAACACCCTTAATAACTCATTTAATAAACTCCTGTATTGCATATTCTCTATTTCCAGACAAACTAAAAGTCGGCTGTGTACGACCTGTATACAAAAAAGGGTCGAAAAACGAAATAAACAATTATAGACCAATAACAATATTACCCTGCATAGATAAAATAATAGAGAGGTACCTTGGTAACGAATTAAATAAATTTATCAAAGAAAATAAGATTATAAACGATAAACAATTTGGCTTCCAAAAACAAAAGAACACTTCTCAACTTTTGTTTCAATTTACCAACGAGATCAACAAGCACATGAATGATCGTCGTCATGTGCTCGCTGTCTTCGTTGACTTTAGCAAAGCCTTTGAAACACTAAATCATACAACCCTATTTTTAAAACTACGCCAAAATGGCATACAGGGACCATTCCTAGAACTTTTAAAAAACTATCACATGAACAGATTTACTGCGGTTAACATAGGCGGGGCCTTCAGCCAGCTGATCCGTACCGAAGAGGGCGTCGCCCAGGGGTCAATAACCGGGCCGACTGAATACCTCTTATATGTAAACGACATGCCTAACATATTTACCGAAGCGAGTGTCTATCAATTTGCAGACGATACTTGTCTACTTACTGCACACAAAGACATCTCCGTAGCTCAAAAACAACTCCAGCACAACTTCAACCAACTATGCAAATGGGCACACGATTCAGGCCTCATCATTAACGCACAAAAAACGAAATTACTACACATCCACTCACCATACTTGCGCACGGGATTAAGGCCATCCATCACAGCTCACTCACACCAATGCTTTCATTCATCGAACTATACAAATTGTAATTGCATTAAACTAGAACTAGTTAAACAACATACCTATTTAGGTTTGATTATAGACAATAACTTCAATTGGAAACCTCACATCGAACATATTTGTAACAAACTTAGAGCAATAATGTCCCGTTTGCATATCATTAAATATAAATTACCATACAATACATTAAGGATGTTGTACCTCTCACTAGCAGACTCCATTATAAACTATTGTCTGAGTAGTTACGGCCGCACACACAAAACAAGCATAAATAAAATTTTTAATTTACAATATAGACTTTTAAAGACAATTGTACCACCAAAGGTAAAACAGAAATTGAATCTGAAGGGAAAAGCCTTGTTTCATTATTGTAAGATACTCAACATATATAATAAGCTGTAAAAAGTCAAGTGACGTGTAGCAGTGGGGTATACTGGACTAAACTGGTTTTCAGGCTATATAAGCACGGCGCGCTGTATGGTCGGGCGCACTTCTTCGACGCTCGCATTAGATGTAGGACGTTACTATTGTTGTTGAATTTGTGGTTATTCGTTGTGTAATTTAATTTGGTTATGTTTAGTCATTTTATTTGTTAATTTCTTACTTCAGTAGTGGGATTCGTTCTCATTTCTGATTAGTTTAAATTAACGCCCACGTGGTTTTATTTTAGTCAGTTTGAAACGCGAGTGTTATACGTTTAATAAAAATAATGGAGGGTAGGCGGTGAACACGTAAAAAAAGACGGTGTGCCCGTCTCTGGGCTTGAAGAAACGTTACAGTCGATATTAACCGTCAACCGACGCAAGCGACTGAGCTATGTCCACCAGTGGTGTCACCACAACAGTGCTCAGCAACACCACCGCGAGGGGATCGGCCCTTTGCACCGACATGCGCAACACCATCGGATTTGCTGCTTTCTTCCTTAAGTGACACTCGTTACCACCTGGTACTGACGGTTCGCACAATGGTACTGAGAACGCTCCGGTGCCAAGTTCAAGCAGCGCATGCGAGTCAAGCACTGATCTGGTACTTAATCAGGTGACCGACAAACTAGTAAGTGCGTTGAGCACAATTCTGGTAAGATCTAACTCCATTTATATTTCTAATTTTTATCCGTCTTTCAAATATTTCGATATATGGTGTGAGGAGGAAGACTCTGCGCGGTTGTCTAATTATTGGGATGACCGTGAGTGCTTATCTCTGATTGGATATTGTTTGAAAGGGGATGCTAAAGTGTGGCTAAATGAGTGGCTTAGTAATGATCATAGTTGAGACAACAGACTCTGATAGTTATCTCATGTATTGCGTGTTGTACGAGGAATGAGTGAAAAGTTAATTGTCGCAGTAGTTATTCGGGGTATTAAGGACCCACAAGTTTGCGCCGCCGCGACTTGTGCTAATTTATCATCGGAAGGCTTAGTTAAATTCCTCTCATTATATACCCAGCCCCTAGAACCGCGCTCTATAATACAAAATCATGTTAAAAGGCCAAATTTGTGAGATAATTCCCGAAAACGATATAATTTTCAGTCTAATATTAAATGTTTTTCATGTGGGGAAATTGGTCATATACAAATTTTGTGTCAAACTAAGAATGAAACCGCACTAGAGTGGGTCTCTACATCAATTCAGTCATCTACAAACAATTCAAGTTTAGATAAAAGGCAGTTTTATAACATCAAAATTATTTGCACATTTTGTAATAAGGTAGGACATAAAACGGAGGACTGTTTTGTTCGACAGCGTTCCGAGTCGAGCGGTAGGCTAAATTAGTTATAGTTTACCGCCCTTATGAAATGTCGTATGATGAAAAATTACGCGTTAGAGATATCATAAAAGATGTGTTGAATCAATTTCATAATCAATGCTTTGTGTCGACTGTAAACTTAAAACTCAAAGACAGTTGGAATACCCGCTTCCGTTAATTGAGGACCATATTGATTGGCTAGATAAAGCTACCTATTATATTTGCCTTGATATGGCTACTGGCTTTCACCAGATAAAATTAAATAAAAAAATCGACACCACTCCCGAGATTCGTAACACCTGAGGGTCATTATGAGTACATAAAGATGCCATAAGAATTAGGTAATGCACAGGTTGTATATCAACCAATTATATCAAATACGTTACGATTTTACATAGATTAGGCAGAGCCCTTGTGTGTTGTAATTGTGTATATGACGTATTATTACCTAGTAAAACAATAGAAGAGGGTTTAGGTACATTACATGATGTGTCAGAGATGGGGGTAAGGGTAAGGGACCCAGGCAGGCTTTTCCATTAATTAAAAAAAAAAAATGTAACTTTCAGACTACGGAGATCGAGTATCTATGCCGAGTCATTAGCAATGGTCAAGATATGAAGACATCGTGCATTGCGAGGTTGACTCGCAAGGGTGTGCATTTCAATGGCGGCGATTTTGCATTTGTGCCAAGCTGTTGGTAAGCTAGACTCCTGTATGCGCGGACCATATGTGGTTTTAGCGACGTTGTCGCAGGACAGATATGAACTAAAATTAGTCGCTGGTTCTTATGGTAAAGCTGCCGCGGAATACATGTTGCCCTGGCGCGGGGAATGGACCCCTGATGTGTGTGCCGCATTCTTTGAGAGTAAGTAATTTTTACTTGCCTTTTCAAAACTTATGTATGTTGATAAATGTTTGTGAAAACTGTCATTTTATTAGAACTGCTTATCATATAGGTAGTAACTATTTTGGTAAAGACCTGCGGGAGTCTTGTGTGATAGTAATGGAGTCGCTCTTACTGTTAAAGCAATGGAGTCGCTCTTGCTTAGTGTGATGTACAGTAATGGAGTCGCTCTTACTGTTAAAGCAATGGAGTCGCTCTTGCTTAGTGTGATGTACAGTAATGGAGTCGCTCTTACTGTTAAAGCAATGGAGTCGCTCTTGCTTAGTGTGATGTACAGTAATGGAGTCGCTCTTACTGTTGATAGCAATGGAGACGCTCTTGCTATGTAAAAAAAAAATGAACTAATGTTGTGTCGAAAGTAATGGATGCGCTCTTACTTTCGATGAAGTTATGTTAATTTAACGTTATAATAACAAAAATGATGTAATTTTTAGGTGGCGCTGATGATGACGATAGTCCTTCACCACAACCACCGCACGTGATACAAGAGTCATCAGCAGGTCAAGTTTCAACATGCCAACCTGCCTATCATCACACGGGCGAGGACGCACCGTCGTCAGGAGAGGCCGAATAAGCTGTAAAAAGTCAAGTGACGTGTAGCAGTGGGGTATACTGGACTAAACTGGTTTTCAGGCTATATAAGCACGGCGCGCTGTATGGTCGGGCGCACTTCTTCGACGCTCGCATTAGATGTAGGACGTTACTATTGTTGTTGAATTTGTGGTTATTCGTTGTGTAATTTAATTTGGTTATGTTTAGTCATTTTATTTGTTAATTTCTTACTATATGATAAAATTGAATTATCTATTGTGTGTGAGGCTCACGGTCATATAGATTCGTTAGTAAAAAAAGAAAGACATAACAATCTACGTGTTTTGCCCTACTCACCTAACTACATAATACCCAACTTTAAAAATTCATACGGTCAACGGACCTGGGAGTACATGCTTCCTAGCATCTTAAATAATATACCGAACCAAACCTTGAATAGTGTACTAAATAATATAAACAAAAGTAAATTTATACTCAAAGCCCACTATTTGTCCCGTTATGCTTAAAAAATATACAGATAAGAATAGATCATAACTGGGTAAAAACTCGATAAAAAATTGTAGCCTAAGTGTTATTCTGTTGTACAAGCTATATCATTGCAAGGATCCATTAAAATTCATTAAGACTGAATTGATATTGTGTAACAAAATGAACGTAATAATATTATCATTAAAGTTGTATAGACATATTTCCGGCACTTTGTTTGTATCTATAAATGTTGGCGTATGACTGTACTTTATGCTATAAAAGAAGATACTATGTAAGTGTTAAATTAATTATGTAATCAAACAGTCGAGTAGCAGCGACCACACCATGCCGCACTTAAATCTGTTGGTTTCAGCGCATGGTTATTTGCATGTACCCTCATGTATTTTTTTATCACATGTATTGAATAAAAAAAAAAAAAAAAAAAGACACACACACACAATGAAAACTCTTAAGAAAAATATGTTTTCCCTCTTTTTTCAACTTTTTAAACTCAGATACTCAAATCAAACTTAAGTAATAAATAGACTACCCATCACAAAATTACTTTTTTAACTCGAACCAGTAGTTGCTGTGAGTATCGCGTTAATTTTATTGGAGCCGGCCAACGTTGTTTTGCCCTATTATTTAACATTATTTTTTAGTAAAATAAAAATAACTATGCAGTATAACAAAAAATTGGGTTGAAAAATTAATGAAGTCTAAAAAATTAAAACTACGGGTGTACTCCACCCTTAACATTTATGAAATGGATAAACTAGATGTTGTCCGATTTGCAGACCTAACCAATATACACTCAAAAATCGGTGAAGACATTTCGGAGGAGTTTTATATAATAAGATTTACGTCATACTCACAATGTATCATTCATCGGCGGCAGCCCAATATGAACGTAAGGTTCCACATCGAGAGAGCTCATTCTTCCTTGAGTAGTTCCTCTCGCAGTGATACTCCCAACATTCAACATCGCATCTTTCTTGTATCTCCGCGCCAATAATTTAGACTTGTTATCAATATTCACTTTCCCCGAACGCAATTCCAAAGGCCCGCTACCGGCATCAAAACGCATTTCAACCTTGCCATCTATAATACCCAGCCATAAATAATCCCTCACGCCTGAGGCACTCATTAACGTGCCTTTGCTGCAGACGGCAGACACTTCAGCCCATATATCGAATCGTTTAGCCGGTAATAACATCGCTGCTGTCATTCCAGCACGCCCATCGAACAATGGGGCCGAATACAAACTGTTTTCGTGTTCGTAGAAATACTCGTCATATATTACAGGGTACACGTCCTCCACATCGTTCGCACCAAATTGCTCGTCCTCGTATTCGAAATAATTCTTAGACTTTTTCGTACAAGTGCTGGTTATATCATTTTTTATCTGCACAGTGTGTATTGTGCGTAAATTTTCTGTGAATATAATAAAAAAAAAAAACATATTTCTATTATGTCAAAAATTCTACAATTAGCCACAAATTCTAGCGATACTCGAGTGGTGGGAGCAGATCGACGCAGGTTTGGGGTTCTGGACTGTCGGGTTTGCCGCTATCGCTGGTATCTACTGAAGCATCTGCGAATTTCTTCTGAACGGGACTCGAGCGGCTACTGTTAACTAAGGAACGACTACCTCGCCGTACGCTTGGTGTATCTGCACAAGGACCGAATGCTTGGACCACTGTATCTGCCTGGGTTCTGCAAGCGTGGGCCCTTAAATGACAAGTCGAGAGGTAAGTGCGTCCGTCGCTTCCACAAACAGCAGGCTGGTCTTTTTTACACTCTATGCTTGGACATTCGCAAGTGGCCAGGCCGCTCCGGACTACGCAATAAGCACCGAAATAGCAGGTCATGTGCTCGCAGCTAGTAGCAGGCAGCTGAGTTGATTCCGCTGTTAAACAAATATTAAGAATTGTTTTTTATATCGTTTTTAAAATAATTATCAGCATATTGTATTTTGTTTATAGCATAAACACCATTTCAAATAATAGTTTACAATATTTTTGATTAATTACAGTAAAAAATATATTACGTATATAAGCAAGTGATAATTTAAAATGCATATCGTATTTATCTATCATTAAATAGGACACGATTTATATTTGAGCTTTGAAAATACGAAAGCCTAAATTAGAATATTCTAGTGTTAAATATTCAATTAAAGGGATTGATTGTAGTAAGAATAAAGAATATTGTCTCAAGGTATAGGTTTTTTTAATAAGAATTTTTTTAGCATCGACGTTACGAACAATACTTACGATCAAAGCATCCCCTTGGTCCAAGAGTATGTTCGTGGTTAGAACAAACTGTGCATTTTTGTCCTTGAATCCCAGGCTTACACACGCATCGCCCTGTCATTTGCTCGCAATCTTCTCTCACCGACCCAAATGCTGAACATCCGCAAGCTAATATACAACAGTATCTAATATCAGTTAAGATTTACGGTTCGAGTTTAAAAAAATAATATTATGGAGTGATTGTAACAGGCGATTAGACGAGCTAAAACTTTTGTTTTGTTTTACTTTTTGCAAAAACAAAAAAACTTGGCTATTAAACAGAGTGCCGGAGTGTTAATTGGCGGTTTCACGCCCTTGATTTGAGAATTGGCAGTTTATGTAAGGTGATTACCTGGTAATGAACTTTAGCCTTAAAATTAGGAGGATTTAATATGTATTTCTTTATTGATGTTCATAAGTGTACGTTGTGTTACCTAAATGAATAAATGATTTTTCAATTTAATTCTTACGCGTTATTCTAAATTCATTCTACAAAATTTAATGCATTAATAGCTTCCCCCGTACTCGTTTCACCTTTATATGATATTTTTACCATGTATATTTAGTTTTTATATTAAACAAAAACATTTGGAGCAATTAAGCTGTTGTGTTTAGCGCCCCCTATGGATGTTTATAGTTAATTCACACAAACATTTACTGCTGTTTAAGTACATATTCTTATAGATACAAGGAAAATTTATAAAATTAAATACTCACGTATACAGCCAGTATGGCCAGTCCCAATACGAGGCAGGCCCCAATAGCCTGGCTCGCATCTATCACATTTCTGCCCTCCAACGCCAGGTCGACAAACACACTGGCCCTCACCATCACATTGCTCGTTCTCTGAACCAAGGCGATGACATCCACATTGAGATGGACATCCTATTCCACTTGGACCCTTCGCTGGTGTGATACCGTCTGAACAGCATCCATACCATGATTCTTGACAGTCTTTCTTCTCTATTACACCTTTGTCTATGAAGGTAAAAAAACCGTTACAGCCAAATAGGATTAGGTCTCACATTTTGTGAGTCGATATCGAGTATCAGTTTCATGATAAGTTTTTTCCTTAGCAGTAGTGATCAACCATCTGTGACTGACAGATGCCGTAGATTTTTGGGTCCACGGCATGCTGGTGTGGCAAAAGTTTTTGATACACGCACACAAGCGGTGGGCAAGAAGGTTACGTCGATTGTAAACAGCAGATACTCACAATACTTTAATAATTTACCTAAAAATGGCTTTATATCTTTTATACTACCCACCTAAATAATTATAAAATGTAAATAAAACAAAACAACCTTTCTAAAATATAGATTTTTTTTGTTTAATACATACTATATTCAATAACGTTACTTATAAAAGATGATGGAAAAAGATTTTGCAAGATATCATATTATATGTACCTTTTTTACAACACCTAGCCGCTTTTGTCGTGTGATGGCAGTAACTGCCCGCAGGACAATCTTTACGATGTGGTCCACCCCCACAGTCCATTATTCGACCTTCCGCATCAGTCAGTGGCTCGTCATCACCGCAAGGTCGAAACTATTCAAATAATTTTATGACCTCATTATGAAACATCAAGATGGAGACGAACCACATTCCTTACAATAGAAGGAATTTTGAACTATTTCGAAAGGCAAGTACGATCCTTGGATACCTTCGTCATTATGTAAATATCGCGACAGTGATAATGGTTTTATTTTGGAAACTTTAAGATTTTTTGTTTCAATATGCAGACATGACATATGTTTACCTTGCTTGTTAAAGACTTAATGCTTTATCAATGTAAAAATAATTTGGAGCTGGAATACTATCAGATGCTAACGAAATTTTTGTACCTTAATTTGTGTTTTGTTAATAACCTACCTTTTTAGTACATTCCAACACGGAACTTTTTGCTACCCCAGAGATAGTTCGGTTTTCCAGAATGAAAACATTTTAGGTTGTTCGGTTGTTCTCTATATGAACCTCAGAGTTCATGTCATTCATCATAAGCTTTTAATAAAAATACATTTTGGGCCGGACACCCCTTATCGCAAAGCAGTTGGAAAGATAGATAGTAGCCGCTTCTCAGGCCTACTGAATATGTAGAATAAATTTCATAAGAATCGGTCAAGCCGTTTCGGAGGAGAATGGGAACTAACATGACACGAGAATTTTATATATAAAGATAATGAGGTTACTTGATTTACTATACCCAAGAATGCTATTCAGAATGGCGCTAAAACAGATACACACCTCTAATCCTCGACAAAGCGCTAAGGGTCTTAATCGTAAATCCTCCTGTCGACGACATGCTTCAAGCTTCATATGACACAAGTTGGGATACAGTCGCAAATCGGATGCGCAAACCGGAGCGGATATTGCGCTTGCGGCTGCGCAATCAAACAGGCATGCACAACGCGGTTGCCCATTTCCGTCTACTGCGCATGTAGCTTCATATGCGCATTGCACTCTTGCACACACTGCCCCATTAGCCACTTTCGTTGTGTCCGTTCCGTGAACTATATCATTGCTGTCCCTTAGTTTTGTTTTGTTGCCTGCAAATATAGTTTATCATTTTAACAATCTGTTTTATTAGTAATTTTAAGCAGATAGGTTCATTAACCTAACATAGTAAACTTATTTGGATTTAGGTGGATAGAACCAGTCTTGTGATGTTGTCTTTCACTGTATCAGCAAGTACAGGGATACTAACAGAAGTAAGACCAGAACATTCATTCAATAGAAACTGTATTCGGCAGTTGGTCTCATATTTTTTATTATCTATTGGCTATATTATTTGTTAGTGCCTATAGTAGTTTAATTTCTTGTATTTTTTTGTAAGTAATTTAGTTTTTTCTAATTAATATCTTTTTTTTTGTCTGTAAATTTTTATTCACTTATTGTGCACTCTTGTCAATTTAGGGTCGGCTGTTAGTCCAGGAGTGTTTTCATAAATACATATTATTTAGCAAAAACAAAATGAGCCCAATACTGGAACATTTTATACTGGCATATCTTAAAGCAGTTATGTTAATATGGTCACACAATCCACATACCAGAGTTGCCATTATCATCCAATGCTTCCGAGCACTCTCCATAATATGCAACCCGTATAGCCGATTCTCCCCTCATTTTGGCTTCGCAAGCGGCTTGTAGTAGGAAACATTCGTTAGGAAATGTCTTTTTTGTATCAGAGCAGACTGGCTCATGAGCCCCACTTTCGCAGTGACCCGAACACGCACATTTCCCTCGGGAACACCACATACCGTTGGGGCATTGTACTTTCTGGCAGGATTCTGTTGGGAAAGAGTTAATTATTTTAGACAATTAAATATAGAATAAGTATGTCATACGAAGAGATAATTTTACTGATCTTGAAGTAAATAAAATACCGTGTGGATTTATAAATTAAAAATAAATTATCCAGATGCATTCCGTAATTCCTGTTTGTAGGTAAAATTTCAAATTCTAGTTTTAACATACTACTGATGACTAACGATCACGATTAAACTAGGATTTCCTAAATTTGTGTGTAATGGTTTAAATTGTAATGAGAAAAGTGGTCAAGCACTTAAATTAAATACCTTTAAAATAAATTGTAGATCCTAAAAACAAAATGTGATAACTGAAAATTTCTTACTTACCACAAGAACCCATATGCTTTACAAAAATTCGTTTCTTTTCACGGCAAGCTTTGTTACGGAGAGAACACACGCTGCTGTATGTTTGATTATCGTTTCCACATACTTCCTCAGTTTCCTTTAAAATTAAAAGGTGGCAACATAGTTACAACAAAAATATATATAAAAACTAAATTACACAGTTTTACCGTCCTGGATGGTGAGAATTTTAAACGAATTAAACTTTCATATAAGAATCTCTTTTTTGAAGTGAAGCTTCTTTAGGCACATGACATCGTTTTTGTAGCAGAAAAGGGAGAGAGCGATTGAGAGAGAGAGTGAGAAAGGGAGATTGAGACAAAATACACGATATTGGTTGATGTATTAGGTTGAGGTTAGGTATTTACATATTAGAACTGAAATGTAAATTCTGTCGCATAACGTTTTGTGCAGTTAACGCGGATCTTGTATTTATTTATATTATCATTAGCACGTATACAGTATGAATATAGATATACAAATACATGGAGTGATCATATACTGGCACATGATCATCTTTTGGGACTTTTACCTTAGAAATAATTAATTTACAAAGAAGTTTCACTTCTGACATGTGTACTTTGTATGCACGGGTCTAACTATTTTACTTCGATGGTTACGTTTATGTCAAAAAAGCTATGGGTCGTTTTATGTTAAGTAAATGTGGTTTTAAAGAAATACTTACAGTCCCTTCTTCACAGTGCTTGGGACACACGCAACTGGCTTCCGAGACCCCATCGCTCTCACATACAGCGTAAAAATCACACTTCTTATTCTCGCAACCATCTGGAATAAACAATTCATATGCTCTTCGTATCGTCAGTTTTGTGAAAGTTGAACTTTGTTTATCTAATAAACATTCTAATAAAAACTGATGAGAGCTTTCCTTTCTTCCAGGCTTAAGTTAATAAAATATTACTGTCACCATACCATAGAAAGGGCATGTAATTTAGCATTCAAATCTGATCTACTCTAAAGTGCTTGCTGATTGGCCTCCTTGCACTTATACAGTGTAAATCCTGTAACGTCCCTCGATTTAACGAGAAAACCCCTAAAGGGACGAAATTACTCGGCTTTGGTTAGCGTAGCTTGTTTATCATACAATGATACACTCTACATACCATTATACCCACCCTCAATAACGACAATAAAATAATATAAAGCAATTTTTAAATTAGGTAAAACTGCGGAGCTGTGTTCATTTTATTGTCCAAGCCCATTACAAACTCAACTATTGGCATCATATCTACCAAACTTTCTAAGAAATCCTTTTGTTTACAAATTCGGATTACTTGAGAATGCTTTATATGTCGAATCCTCAATATCACAAAATAAGATAAGTAAAAAAAATACAACATAATTTCTGGAGCAGCAAAATATTACCAAAATAACAGACTATATGCAATAGCGTTCAAATAAGAATTGTATATTTAGTAATTGCATTAAATGCAATTACTTAAAGTAGTCTAAAATATTTTTTTTCTTTTTCTAATACAGGTTTTTCTTCTGTCCATTTAAAGACAACTCTTTGTAACGTCCAAATATGCACAATCGCTTCAATGTCTTTATATAGACTTTACACTGTATATAAAAAAAACGTGTCGAAATACAGATGAGGTCACTTTGTAACTGATCTGTATACAGCATAACAATTTCCCCCTTGATATTACTGCAGCAACAAAATAAAAAAATGCCTAAACAAAGGTAATAAGAAAGACGCACGGGTTGCTCTTATATTACATAATAATAAATCTATACATACTGCATGGCCCGTCATAAAGCACTTGAACGTCTCGTCGATGTCTACAAGCTTCCAATTGCAATTTGCATCTGTTCCCATAGGAAATTCCGTCTGATCCACAAACAGGGGCGAATTCATTGGAGCAGCGAGGGCATCTACAAACACCGCGACCACCAGAAGACACACATTCACCGCCGTGAGGGCAGTTACGATCTGCGCAAACGCCGTTTGAACCTAATAGAAAAAAAATCCATTGGTAATAGTAATTAGCACAAGCATCCACAATTATAGAAAATAGCAATAGAAAAAACGAATACAAACCACAGGCTCCGGCATGGAGCACCTTCAGCTCCCTACCAAGAAGACATGCAGTACGTCGCAATTCGCACTCGCTATCGTGTGTGCGTGCGTCCGAACCACACACAGGCCGCAATACGGGTTCACAGGGTGTAGGACACGCGCACACAGCGCCGCTACCTTCAACTCGACATTCCGCGCCGTGACGACATTCCACCTCTGCACATGGGTTCACACCTACCAAGATAGACTTATATAGTAGTGTCAGGCAAAAAGAATGCATGAGAGCTTAGATGTGTTTTGTTTTTCTCCTACTGTAAGTATATGCGTAAAACCTTTCCTCACCATGCAAATCTTTTCAAATTGGGTGCAGAAACCACATTAGTGTAGTGTAGAGTTTCATATATCATTAAACGTTAATATCTGCATGAATGTTTGTTTAAAAAAAACACCTATTGGTTGCGCGCAAAGCAAATATTTTTTTCATAATTTATTATACTCTGAAACTAAGCGTTTAATACTTTGACTAGCTCGTAGAGTTTAATAATATATTTCAGCTACTATTTCATATTTTGTGCTATGTAAATTAGACTTTACTGAGATTCTAATCCAGGAATTATAAACTAATAACTAAGTAAAAATATCTAGTTTTAATATAATTTGTTTAATCTAATATTCGCGTCTGTGATTGTAATGATTAGAGATAGATAATGCTTCTCTAATCTAGTTTTAATTAGATGTACTTGTAATGAATGGATATGGAAACAGTTTATTATAAGGAATGTTCATAATATGTTAAAAATGTTACCTGTACTGCATTGCCCTTTGAAAATAATCTTCAACTGTTTTCTGGCGCGACAGGACTCTCTATGCATCTGGCACTCGTTAGAATACGTCTTGCCGTCAGATGCACAAACGGGAGAAAATTCTAAAGAACAGGACTCTGCACATCGACAGGAAGGAGATCTCTTTTCGTCTAACTGACAAACTTCTGGATCTGGACACGTAACTCCTGCACAAGGATCTAAAAAGATATATCAATATAAAATTTAGTATAAGTAATTAGTAGCTTATACGTGGCTAATCCCCTACAGCTCAATTTCCGATCATTAGTCAACCTTAGGACAGCAATGTTAACAGTTAGGTGGTCTTACTAACGGAAGAGGTACCCAACTAGCTAATAAACTAAGAAAGAACTCACCACACTTTCCGTAATATTTAAAAGTTATGTTAGTGTTTGCTTCGCAAGCAGCTCGTCGCATCTCGCATTCACCGTTGTAATCCCTAGCATCACTGCCGCAAAGTGGTTGGGCTCCATCGTGGTCCCCATAGCTAGGACAGGAAGGTGGACACTCGCAAATGTAACTTCGTCCATCGGATGTCGGTCTGCACAACTCTCCAGGGCCGCAAGTCACGCCGCGGCACGGATCCGGCACGTCTGCCACAACACATCAATAAACTGTAACAAATATTATTATCTACGAAACATTGTAACAGCTTTCTGACGGTATAATTTCCGATAAGAAATGTTTACTCTAGTATTACTGTACTGTTTATGTTTAGTGAGTCAGAATAGAAATTTAACTCCTGCTACAATTCTTTTAAACCGATGAATGCATCTATAAGATATATAATATATTACTATTATATTATTATATATTATTATAGTACTATATATTATTATATAGAATCGGTGTAATATAATAATAAATATATTATATATATATTATTATATTATTATTATATACAATAGACTTACCGCTAGGAAATAAATAGCATCCAAATGTTGTTGATATGAATATTGTTAAAAGAAACTGCTTCCCCCACATTGTTTAGTTGAATTTACGTTTGCGTACTTCTTCTTTAGGGTTCGTCTTTGTAAGATATACAGTATTAAACAACTTCTTTGTTGTTACACGTTAGATAGAGAAATATACCTAAAATATCCGATATGAAAGGTGACTTAAAAAATGTACATTAATATAATTTATATTTTACTCTTAAGTACCATTAATAAAATTTGATGTCATTAAGACTCTACAAACAGAAAAAACTTGAATCGATAAAATAATACTCGGCCATTACTCAAGAGTTCTAATCTAATTAATCGCAGATGTCTCTTTACACAATTTTTTACACATTGCTAGGCTATTATTGTCAGGAATCAAATCAGAAAATTAGAAACGCGTGCCTCTTTTATTACAAGTAGACAGACACTGGTCTGCAGCTTTGGCGCTGAAAGCACTACGAGGCATGCGCGAAAATCATTGATAAATACTGATCATTGGGGGCATAGTGAAATTATATGGAGTATCTTATTTCAAGAGAAAAAAATTAGGCAGTTAAAAAGTGTACCTGCTTGAAAACGCGAATATACAATATTACTAGCGGATCCGACAGGCGTTGTCCTGTCTACACGTCTTTAATTTCAAAATTTCAATTTTTAATAAGCCATTTTGATGAAAATTATTATTCAAATGTTATGACAATATCTAACGATCCAGCACATGGTCACACACGATATAACACAATGATAACAAAACTTTTTTTAAATTTCGGGACAGACTAAAATTAAAATTCGAATATTATTTAAAATTTGACACTGCGATGGTAGCGCCGTCTGTCGGATCCAATGTAAAACATTCCAAAATCAACATCAACTAATAAATTGAAAATTAATTAAAAAAACATTGTCCAGCGGACAAAATTGTATTGTATTGTATTGAATCTAAACCATTCCCAGATCCCCTTGAACACACACAAAAAATTTCGTCTAAATCGGTCCAGTCGTTTAGGAGTTCAGTCACATACACACGCACTCAAGAAATATATATATTAAGATTATTCAATCCACCATTGTCTAATTTTATTGTTGGCTTAAGGAAAGAATAAAAATGAATCACACTTTATAACTACAACTGTTAATGGAACTTTGAACAATGGTCAGATGCACAGAACTATAGTAATATATAAGCTTAGGTACATTGTGATGTGTTAGTTAGTTTATTAATTGAAATTATGTGTAGATAGCCGACTTTTTAATCATCATAAGTTCAATATTGAATTATTGTGGCTATCGCGATAATTCAAATATCTACATACCTATTTTTTTAAATAAGAGTATTTTTGTAAAAATGGTGTAAAATTTAGTTCTAATATATTTATAAGATATTCGCTTATACATAAATATAACCACAGACATTGCAGTGGATTCTACATGGTACATATTACGTAAATCCACGGCGTGAACATATTGAGTGACCATGAAGCAAAAGGAAAGTAAATAAATCACATTAACAATTTTAATAAGTTTATTATCATGGTTTACACCACATTAAGACGTTTTCACTTATTACATTCAATTTTATGTAACAGAAAGACTTTACATATTTGTATAAAAATAGGACCATACGAGCCCTATTGGACTCGGAAATGCATATGTATATGAGAAATGAAATAACTCTCTGCAGTGCACTATGCAAATGCAATGACAAAATTTTGTGATTCTCGTCTGCGTTACAATTATACATATTTCAGAGTTGCACATGATTTTATTATATTTGGAAACAAGCTATCATATTATACACTCGACTCTGAACTATTTATATCACTTGTCAAGAATCTATTAAACAGAAAAATCAAATAAATACACCAGATAAAAAAATATTATTTTGATAGATTGGCAACACAATTGAAACAATATAAAATTAATGGTATCCATCTACATCTAAATCTGTACACGTAATCGACAGACTTGGTAATAAATAAATTTACTATACAGTCTTACTTACAAAGTCATCATTATCATTATCCTTGGGTTAGGTCCAATTCCTTGCTTAGTTATCACTTAGATAAAAACACAGCACTTATGTCACTTACACTTTACGGTTAAACCAGTGTCCGTGGAAAGAAATCTCTAACAGCTATTTTATTTACAGGAACGTATTTACAAAGCGTCCAAGATCGCTAACTCGTGAGCTATGTCGGTGGGGCGCGTCTATCGTAGTCCCGTCGGTAGACCTCCCGTTCATATTCCCGGTCTTCGTAGGGGTACTCCGGCTGGGCGTATCCCCGCCAGTCTTCGGGATATGGCCTCACGGGCGGGAATCCCATGCTGCCCGGCATCGTCGCCCCGTCGTAGTACCCGCTGTAGGGGCCGCCCATGGGAGGATAACCCCCAAACCTGCTATCAAATACAATTAAAATGACAAATTTCTTTAAAAAATACATGTGAGAATAATAATAATAGTAAATAAGTTACAAAATCAGTTATACCTTCTCTTATCGTGTGTTCTCGGATTCCGATCGCTCCGGTACTGTCTCGGGCCCGGATAGGCTGGAGGCGTCCAGCCAGGGTGTGCTGGGTGAGTGGAAGTGGAGTGGGGCGGATGACCGTGTGTGGTATGATCCGAATGCGGATGCGCATACGGCTGTCGCACTCGGGGACCACCACCTCCGCTGTCTCGCCTCGTTCTTGATCGTTCCCGATCTCGTTCTCGGTCCCGGTCCCTCTCTCGATCACGATCCCGCTCCCGGTCCCGGTCTCGATCCCTCTCCCGCTCCCGTTCCCGCTCGCTCCGACTCCGCTCCCTATGGGACAAATCATCTCGCTTCAGGCTTCCATCCCTACACTTGCGATCCTTATGCTTGTGCTTATGTCTGTGTCGAAGCGAGATGATGAGCAGGAAGTGTTAGTGATGCCGAGGTAGGATGGTAGAATCATGCATGTTACATAGATGAAATAAAGCTGTCTAATTAAGCATACGGAGTGTATGAAAAAATATATTGTTATGTATATATCTGGAGTTGTGGAAAATGATTTGTTTAACTTTACCTTTCATGTCTTTTACTATCATTTGGATCAGGATCACATTCACCCTCTTCCAATTTTCTTTTAACACCCGAAGCATGTGCAACTTTATCATTATTTTTATCCGATTTCTCAAGCCGCTGTCGTTTCTCCTTTCGCTCGGAATTTTCGTCGTTTCTGCCATCTTTTTTTGATTTAATGTGATTGTTAGAATTAATATTGATTCTGGCATTTCCCTGAAAATTAATAATAATTAAATACACCCGATTGAAAAAATATTTTATTGAGTGTAAGCTTAAAGTGCATATATACCTTAACATTTTCCTTGTGTTTTCCATCCTTATGCTTTGTATCACTTTTTTTGAGACCATATTTATATAACCTAAACAATTGCTTTGCATCAAAGTTTGTAAACTTGGATACAAAGTACCAGAGATTACTTCTCCACTCAACCTTCTTCTCAGGGTCTGGATAAGCGTCTAAACAAATATCTATTTGACTTCCAATTTGCGAGAGACATGCTCTTGTTCTCGATACTTGTTCTGTTTCCGATAAAGTTTGATCTGGATTGTCAAGAGCTCTTAAGGCTTTCTTCACAGGCCTCATTTTTTCTTTACACTAAAATGTGAAATATGAATTATATAGGTATAATATGTCATAGAATAATTAATTATCTAGTAAATAATAATTTATATAACGAAACTATTTATAGGACCAATTTATATTTTATATGACTTGTCCCTGTGTTCCAACTACATATTTGTTTTGGCTAACAGACTCACAAAGGAAAGAAAATGAAGCAATATAAACTTACCTCTTCAAAAACTGATGGATCTAAATCCCCTAATACTTCTAAAGCCCGCGGTTCATTATTTGCAGTAAAATGCATAGGTCCGGCTGGTTTTTTATTCTTTTTAACCTTGTCGTTTTTTGTCCTGTCTTTACCCTCTTTCTTTGACCTTTTCCTATCTTTCTCCTTTCTTTCACACGAGGTTTCATCATGTGTTAATACTTCTTCCATTTTGAGTTTACCCTAAAAACAAAAAACATTAAAATGTAATTGTATGATTTTTTAACTATTTTTATAAAAAAGATGGAAATGCTAACTTGTTTTATATAAATCATTTTATAAAAAAATATAAATATGAAATACTTAATTTTAATATTTAATTATTTTACCTTTTCCTTTGCAGCCCTGTTATTCTTTTTATGATCATCACCAGAACTGACATCTTCTTCAACAATGTCTTTGGTGACTGGCTCTTTAGTGCCCCGCTTCATACGCGGCTTTCTTTGCTTCTGTTTACCATTCTTTTGGTCAAGCAACTTTTTGATTAGCTTAAGTAAATAATCGGCTCTCGATTGTAAATGCTTTGCTTGCGGCTTCTTATCCTCGTTTGTTAATATTTTATCCCCAATACCAAAGGATGAATCCATTTTTATAGCCTCCCAGGATCCCATACCATATTGGTAAATGCCTGCAAGCAGTTTAGAGTCATCCTCTACGCCCCAGGCGACATCAAAATTAGCCGGTCGCGTTCTGAATAAAAACATTTTATTACATTTTTTAATTCAATTGTCACAAAGAATGGATTTTTATTTGAATATCTTGTGCAACTTACTTAAAATCTAAATGCCACTTAAGTCTTTCCTCTTTAGTTTCGGGAAGAAATTCATCTAATGGCGCGAGTTCATTTTGGCACGCTGCCATCGTCTTGGCGTTTACAGACACGCCGCCCAATTTAAACGATTTTCTTGCATTTTTCCGGCCATCGCTATGATCATCTAAAATGAACCAATGTCAAGATGAAGGTTAGTTTAATACAACAAAACCTATTATTTAGTATATATAATTCAAGATTTTAAATACTATAATTTTAAAAAAATGAAAGCCAAAAACCAAAATCAGTAAGTAGTATCTAAGGTGTCGTTTATGAACTGAAGTTTTTTTTTTTAATTTTTTTAAACTTAAAAACTTACTTGAAGTATCAGCTGTGTCATTGAGAACCGATCTACACCTCTCTTGAAGAATTTCTCCTAACTTCTTTAATTCCGCGAAAGGTTTTTCCTGTAATTCTGCATCGCAAGCTATGCTATCTAAATGTTTTAATGGCGCCGAGAACTTCTTATAACTCTTCACAAATCGTCTTATCTGTAAGGAAAATATTATAATTATTTAATGTGACTTCTTTGGATACCAAGCTTTTCTTACACACGTAGAGCTTAGAGATGCTCAAGTCCCCGAGAAAAGCAGCCGTGAGACGAAGGTACCCAAAGTACCCTAAATATGCCACATACTGATCGTATCTTTTGTAACACAGCGCCTAGTAGATCTGAGTCGGCTAAGACATAGCAATCATTATTAATCTAAACATTGATGAACTCACCTCTTGATCCGTAAAGCCCTTGATCTTCTCTCTGTGGCTGGCCGGTGGCCGACCTCGTTTCCTAGGACGGTCATCATCAGCGCTGACATCAGCGTCAGAAACATCAGTATCATCGGCGTCAGCATCTCCGTCTGCCCCATCGGCACCGTCACCTTCCCCACCCCGGCCACGCCTCTTGCGATCACCTTCTGAGCCAGAAATATAACTAAGGTAAATAATTTTAAAAGTATGAATATCTCCCGTTAAAAAAATTGCACAAATAATAAGTTTAAAATAAGAACTAACAGGAGAATCTCTTAAGTTTAAGAAGTATGGAAACGTCGGTAAAATTTAAAATTATTTTTAAATAATTATAAGTTTCAATACAATAATACATAACTTCAAACCGTTAAAGTGTTTTTCATTAAATGTGTGGAAAAGCAAAATTTCAAACATTTCGGAAATTTTCCAAATTAAGATAATATAGTACATGAAGAACATAATACAAAAGGAAAACAAACGTTAAATAGTCCGCCATGTTGAATCCATTGAAAACGGCCCTAACAAAATGGATGTTCGCCATTTTGATTCTCCGCGATTAACAAAATGGCGGATATGTTTGCATCAAAATATGTACATGACCTTGTAATAAAGAACACAAATACATTTTTGTATACAATGTAATCTAAAGTCACATAGGTAGGTACATATAAATGAAATTAAAAATTATAGTTGTACTAAATGCAGGTAGATTCTAAAATATTGAAGAAAATAAGACGAAACTGCTAAAAGTTTACGGATAGTTATTTGGTTCAAGAAAAATCTCGAAACTAATTAAGATTAAATAACTTACTGTTCAAATTGTTTTGTTGCGTTTTTCTACGAGGCGGTAGATATAGATCTTCCATTTTTTTGGTTTTCGCCTGCTCCGCTAGCGTCTTCCGGACATTTTCTGGTATGATATCATCCTAAAGTAAAATAAGATTATAGACAAAATTGTAAACACAATCCATGACATTATAACGTTAACTTAAACAGCGTGGCATACCCAATCTTTGCCTTCTTCATCTCCTCCTTCCTTTTTCACGCCCATGACAGCCTTTTCTTCATCAAACGCAAAACTAGCGACTTTAAAGGCAGAAAGCAATTCATCTCCCGCCATAGCAGGCCCTTCATCTCGTGTTTCAGCTCGTTGTAAGATTTCATCAATATCACACTGTAATCATACCAACAATATAAATTGGGGCACTTGATACTAAAAAAAAACTTTCATCAAAAATATACACACGACTGGATCTTCATCATTTTCATCGTCATCTTTGAAGAGTTCTTCGGCTCCAAACTTCAATATAGCATTAAGGTCTTCCTTATTGAACGGATTATTAGCACTTGTACCGGACGCATCGCGTTTATTAAGGACCGTTCTACCAGTAGTGTCCATTCGCTGGATCACCAAATGATCTAGTACCATTTTTCGTTTAGCCCTCTCTACAATATCTTCTTCTACGGACCTGGCAGTTACTAACCTATAAATGTTTACCTACAAATATTGTGAAGAAAGTAAATTAAAATTAATTAGTATTGGTATTTTATTAACATAGCTTAAAATTAATTAAACAATGAAAAAAATTTTTTTCGCTATTTAATATACATACAAGTAAATTTATTACCTGATTTTTTTGACCTATTCGATGAGCTCTTGCTTGAGCTTGTAAGTCATTCTGAGGATTCCAGTCTGAATCAAATATTATCACAGTATCAGCTGTTGCCAAATTAATTCCCAAGCCCCCTGCTCGAGTCGAAAGTAAAAAACAAAAGTCCTGAGATCCTTCAGCATTAAAATGGTCAAGGGCTTGCTTTCTTAGCTCCCCTTTTATACTGCCATCCAGTCTTTGAAAAGGAAAATGTCTCCTTTGCAAATATTCCGCTAGTATATCCAACATTCTAACCATTTGTGAAAAAATTAATACCCTATGACCCGTTTCTTTCAGTCTACATAGCAATTTATCTAGCAATAATAATTTCCCAGATCCTCTCAATAGTTTCTGCAAATATAAAAGATAAAAAGAATATAGATGTTTGTTTTTTTGTCATGTTATTCATGCTTTATCATATTTGTTTTAAATCATACCTCGACTGCATCTGTGGTTGCAAGTGAAGCCCGTGATTCAAAATCTTCCGGTTTCGTCAAAAGAGCATGATTACAACACTTTTTCAGCTCTATTACAATATTGATAAATGTATTTGTTGAACCTTTTACACCTTTCCTTAATTCACTGTAGTTTTTTGTAAGAATCCACTTGTAATATTGTTTTTGTATTGACGTCATTTCTACCCTTAATATTTGTTCTACTTTAGCGGGGAGGGACTTTTCGACGTCTTTCTTTTGTCTTCTTAATATAAATGGCTCTAGTTGTTTGTGGAGTTTCTCATAGCCTTTTGTTGCTGCATCTTCATGGTCTTTTTCAAATTCCTCCCAAGATTCAAATCTGTAATAAATATGTTATGATAAATTATAACACTGATTATGATAAAACTTTTAAGAGATAGTGTTTGTAAAAAAGTATATCTTACTTGTAAGGCATAATAAAATGCAATAGAGCCCACAATTCCTTAAGTGAATTTTGTAAAGGTGTTCCTGTGACTAGTAACCTTTGATTTGTGTCAAATTCTTTAAGTGCCTTATACAAAAGTGAATCATCATTTTTTAACCTATGAGCTTCATCTACAAGCAGGCAAGCCCAGCTGAAAGTTTTTAAAAATTGTCTATCTTTTAGTAAAATTTCATATGTTGTCAAAATTGCATTGAATTTTAGCCTCTTTGAACTAGCAAAACTCCATTCAAATTGTCTGATCTGAAAAACACAAATATTTACAAATTCTGCTTTTTATGGGAAATATGACATTTACAAAAATTTACTTACAATATCCCTACTAGAAACATCTCCAATATAGGTAACAACATTCACATCAGGCGCCCACTGCGTAAACTCTCTTTGCCACGCAGTCATTGTACTTAATGGTACTACACAAAGGAATGGTCCATATAATTGTTGTGTTTTGAACAAGTAATACAGAAAACATATTGTCTAAAAATAGTAAGAACACTTATTATTCAGTACAATAAAATCAGAACAAGAGAAATAAATGTTAAATCAATTTACCTGAATAGTTTTACCTAAACCCATTTCGTCGGCAAGAATAACAGAATTGTCTTTACACCAGGAATGTATTAACCAGTTTAACCCATCCATTTGATAATCTCTTAATATATATGTCTAAAAACAAAATGTATAAAGTTAGAATACTATTTTGTAATTACTTTTATTGATTAAATTTATTAATCACTTAATTAATATGATTAGTACCTGGTCTTTACCCATGTATTCTGGCTGTTCTTTAACTTGATGGAATTTTGGCCTTCGTCTCAAAACAGGGCAATGTCTAGATGGGGTTGTTGTTGCTGCTTCCCTAGCCTTAAAATGCTGAACTTTTTCAGGCCATTTCTTTTCTATAAGTGCAGAATCTTCCCATGTTGCATCAGCATATGGAAGTGATTCCCATTTACAAAAATATTCATGTGCTGTACCACCTCCCTCAAGCTCCCTAGTCTGTTCAGCTAAAATAATAATAATAGAGAAATGCTAAGTTTTATAAAGATCTAAATTGAAATACTTTGTTTAGTACACTTACCAAATATCCTCTCCACAAAATTATAAGACTTTACTAATTCTTGTTGCAGTTCTGATTGACATTCAAAATAATCAATATCTTCTGGCCCAGCTTGTTTCCTCCACCATGCTAACTCTGATTCCTTTTTCTTATAGTTTTCCAATTTTTTTAACCCTTTAACCTTTTGTTCCATAATCGACTTCTCAGATTCCCAAGTATTATGTATATGGGACCATCCCTTCCACTTAATGAGGTACTGTGGTTCTGTAGTCTCTTCATCGTCTGGATTGCAACCCTTATTTGGATCACCATTTTCTTCTATATAGTAAACTGTAGTCACATTTCCCGTGACTGCACAATGATAAGAAGCAATTAGCTAAAATTTTTATACTTGACTGCAAATATTTTACCATAGTAGGCAACTTAGTTTTATCCAGAACAATATTTTAAAATTTACGTCCGTAGTAAATTACATACCTCCTATTTTGCCGCGTCGAATACCAAGTATTTTTTCTATTGTTTCACTGTGTTCTTCAGGTTCAGCCTCAACTTCCATCTCGCCCTCAACATTATCCACTTCAAGCAAATCTGAGGAATCAGTTTGTTCATCGCTGGCTTCTTTATAACTAACAGCAGCTCCCGTGCGACGTGTGGCAGTTCGACTAGACAAATAATCTTAAGTTTATATATATACTTATATAGTAGATATAAAAAATTAAATAAAATTTAAAATAGATTTCATGTGTGTATTATGACCAATAAAATGACTATTTAGTCTACCTCTTTGCATCATCGGAAAGTTCACTACTTTCATCTTCATCACTAGTAAATCTTCTTCTTGTTGGTTTCTTTTTTCTTAATGGTACTCCTCTTTGGCCCGGTCTTTTGGAAGGTGGGGGTGGTGACCCTTTTATATCACTATCACTATCTGACGAATCAGAATTCCAGGAATCACTAAAATTAAACAATCTGACTATATTTAACTTGGATAGGTAAGAAAACCCACTATCCTTATATATCTAGTTGAGAAAACAAATTGAAAAAGGCAATGGGGTTTTAATACTATCTGAGACCCTAATCATCCACTATATCGAGCTTGAAATGTTGACTCTTAAAACTATAAATCTAATAATTTAAATTCTATGTAGAAACAAAATCTTCTTTACCAGACCTTCATTACGTCTTACCCAGTGTCTTATATTATTAGTATTTGAGAAAATGTATACATACATGTATGTAAAACATTGATCAAAAAAGATTTACCTCTTCTTTCTACTTCTTCTACCATTACTTCTTCCTTTGTCACTAGAATCACTGTCTGCCAATTTTAACCTATCTGGTTCTTTACGAGACCTTGCAGATCTTCTCACACCATAAATGTCAGGGTTATCTTCCCAAAGATCTGATTTTATTTTATCATGACTATTTCGTGATCTATGTCTAATGCTATCATCAGATGAATCCTTATCAGTGTGGTGATCAGATTTAGATGAATTGGCATTACTATCCTTTACTGATGATTTTCCATCCTCACTGAAGTGTGATTGTCCTGCATTTGATGATTTTTCTGATCCAGAGTTAGCTCCCGAAGCTGAACCAGATGAACTGGAGCCACTGTCACTAACAAAAATTATTAGAAAAGGATAATTCTTTAACAATCAAACAATTTTAATAACAATGACATAAAAATACCTTTCGCTTCCGGATCCAGATCCACTGGAGTCGGTCTTCTCACCCTTTTCACTTGTAGACTCACTCTCAGATTCATTCATAAAACCCTTCTAAAAGAAATATACTTTGTTAAATTTTAGCATATTATATGCATTTATAGCTAAATATTTATCAATTATTTAACATTACACTTGATACTTGCTACTAAACAATTGTTTTAATGGTACCATAACATTTAGTTATTCAAAAAATAATAATTTTTAGTGCCAAAATTCAAAGATTTATAGAAAAACTTTAACTTCATTGTTAACATACATTTCAACAATGTAATAAAACTGAAAATTTAAATGATTGCTATTTCTAATATACATGTTTGAGTCATTCTAATATAAATATAAATAATAGTAAACTGTGGTGCTCTCAAAATATACAAAAAAAAACTGTAAATTTATTAAAAAACTGGTAATAATTACTTCACTTTGTCACACAATTTCACAATACATTTATTGCCATTATATATGAAATAAAACACAGTATATTAAATAGTCAACTGAACCAAACCTCAATTTCGAACATCAAACACAAAATAAACAAAAAATATGAATAAATACTTTAAATGTCCCCTTAACAAATATCCAGATATAAATATTAAATATTTTTCATACAAAGAAGCCTAATTCAAAAAATATTTATTACATACATGCCCTATAATGTAAGGCTTGCCTGTGTACCTTAACACTTCAAATCAAGACTAAATTTCAAAGTGAAATTGCTAAAATGGGTCCATCAAGAAATCAAATTTAATTGATCTCCTATGAAAGATTACGTAACAAAGTATTTAAGGAAAGTATTCCTAGCGTGGAACAATTACTTTTTAATACATAAAAACTTAAATATGTAATGTAAACAACCGTAGAAAACGATATTTTTGCTTCTACGTCTCAAAAACTTATTTAATTTTAGTGCCACACCCATAGCTTCCAGAACATTCCTTAATAATTAAAACCTCAAAAACAATAATATTAACGAAAAAATCACCACAACAATAACAAATAATGCTTAAAAACACTTACCAAGAGCATTTTGCAGAAATTTCAAGGAATACGTCGTAACATATATATGCGTGAGGTAAAATCAAGTAAAATACTTTAATCAATTAATTGAAACCATAATAAACAAGAAAAATTATTTTGTTTTATATAATTTTACTCATAATTAAGAAATTTGAAAATTAAATATTTCGTGAAAAACTTGTCAAGCGACGCCATTTTGTCGTGGCTCGAATAATGGTGACGACGGAAGTGAAAATTCAGTAAATTTGCCTTGAAAAATTGGTAAAACAAAAGTAAATAATGATAGTTATCGTGAAAAATTCAAAAATGAAACTGTACAAGTCGTCAGAATTACACTGTTCTCTATAAAATTAGACTCAATACCGCGCACTACCACCGACACTCGAAAGCTACAGCCATATTGCCATTTCACATTTGTTCGCAATGCAACGCTGCTGGAATGTAAAAAAAATTGCCATCTATAAAAACGTTATTACGTAATTTCCGTTCTAAGTACAAGCATTTGTATTGTCTTTGGTTACAAGTAATATTAAATAATTCGTATGTCTCTACTCTTTGACTCTTGTCATTTATGTGAGAAGAGCGTTTTATGATTCTCAAAAAAAATGTTGGTCAAAGCTTTGTTCTTAATCAAAAGTGCTCCATATTTACAGCAGAGGCATACAACATACATAAACAATTGTAAATATTTTCTAATTTTGACAGACTCTTAAAGTCTTGTAAAGAGTCTTAGGCATGCTACGCTTAATGATTTTAAATCCAATTATATTATTCATTTAATTAAAGATATTGTCTTGCGGTTGCATAAGAAAGATGTAACTATTGCCTTTATGTGGTTCCTAAATAAGGATTATGACTACTTTAGACACATAGTCTTAATTACTCAATTAAATTTAATGTAATTAGTAGCGGCACGAAACTCTAGCGCTGACCGTTGTTGCACAGAAGTAAAAAATAAGGTACCTGAGGGGGGCTAGAGGAATGAAGAGCGTCGGCCGTCGATTGGCTCTCCAGTCGTATTCCGGCCCCCGCACCACAGTACACATGCGCAACAATTCCCTCCACGTATCGGCCAGCGCTAGACTTACGTGCCTAGAGTAATAAATAGGTATGTTTTCGATATATTTATAAATTGTATATCTAATTTAAACTTATTTTAACAAAACCTACGCTGTTTTGGAGTTTATAATAAACTATTGTTGTTGTATATGTGCATCTAAAAATTATTCAATAAATTAAAACAAAAGCAACGAGGTTTTTAAGTAAGGATGAAATGCCGCATCTATTCAGTTTGAGAACACTCACATTCGATGTCTGATTACTGTCATCTGTCACTCTTGTGAAAAACCACATAAATCGTAATAACCCTGTTAAGATTCATTTTGCATAATATGATCTGATTTTTCTTTGGGTGAACATTCAAAAACACACCGCTTCAAGTCACAGAGGCATTATTATATATTAAAACTTATTGTGAATATCCACTGTAAAACGTAAACGTATATGGATACCAAAAAAACATAAATTACGTTGTTAAATTAGAATTAAGCTTTTTGTAAGTTTATTTTATATAGTAAAAACCTAATCAAATTAAAATTCCTTAAAATATGTTTTTTCTATTAGGTTATTAGATAAACAACGAAATCGAAACGAAATCTCAAATTCGCAATATTGGAGTGTTTGACAAATTCAAAAAGGTATTAAAGATGCATGTTAGAATGAACATAGCTGACTAAAATTGTTACGGCTACGTCGCCAACGTGTATCTCGCTCGTATATAATATATACATATTAATATTAAGTTTCTCATGTAAATAAAATATTTCTGTTTTTGTAATGAGAAATAAAGTTCTTTAAACATTATCTTTTAAACGCTTTTACGTGTATGTTGATATTATAATCGTAAATGTCTTCGCGAATTCTATTTCCTAGTATAATGTTCACAGTCTTTATTCTTATTTTAAAATTCTTATTTAAGTTTAACTGTTATGCCTCGTCCTCACGCTTGGCGTTCGCCGCAAACTTCAAATCTCTACAAACGCTTGGCAAAGTTTGGTAAGACAAACGTCGTTATCCACACGTTTGCAAGTTTGTCAGTGTGTTCAGGTGACACAAGCATGATGGACGTCGAGGTATTATCTGCCATAACGTTTAGCTTCACTTATTTTTATTATAAAAAAAAAGCAAAGTGTAAAGATGAAAAGAAAGCGAAAAGTTCAACAAAGAAGATGGTGGATGATAAAAATTTATAGAAACCGCACTAGGTAGATATTTTCTCATATTTTATCGCCACCAGCGCGCAAGCGATACTAATAAGGCACAAACATGTGGATGGACATGCCGCAAACTTCCTTTGATTTGTGCCCAAAAAACCGACACTCGATCGGATCGGCAACAAGAAGCCAAACGCCCCATCCACACGTTTGAATTTGTGAAGGCATGTCAAGGTTTGACGAGCCGGTGTGGACTAGGCATTATAGTTACAGAGTATTAAATATATATCTGTGGTGAGTGGTCTGTACCCTCTATTTCATTTGTCATTTCACAAAATACTTAAACGTCATTCTAGTGGATTAAGGATTTTTTAATTTGTTTCAGTATTTACTATTTACTTCTTTGTTCTTGCTCTAGCTTATTTGTAAATTGACGTCCTCAAAAAATTAACAAACATGGCTAAGAGAACAGCTACGGTTGCTTTCGATGAACCTAAAACGAAGGTAATCGATGGAAAAAAGCATTCTCTTGATTCTGACGAAGAGGATAGTGCCGCTGAAGAAGAGAAACAAAATGTTCTAAATGCCGACGACATTGAAGGTGAAGAAGAAGGTATTGCTGGAATGGAAGGTGAAGTAAGTCAAAAGACAAACAAATTTATATACCTGTAAAAATTTTGAGCGGTTAGATAAAATACAAGCTGTGCTTGATTGTTTATGTATTAAATGATAACTTTCATGTTGAAATTTTCTTCTCAGAAAGAATACGTGTGCTCCTCATTCCTCCTCCTCATAATATGACATATAAAGCCTAGGTTGCCATAAAACATTCAATAAAGTATTTGATGCATAATTCTGTTGCAAGCCAGTAGTGTCCTCAGTTTATGAATGAGATTTTTCTATTGGCATAGGGAAAAAATTATGGATATCATCATCTCCTACTACTCTGCTGAATCTTAAATTTATTCTATTTAGTCTATTTTAGACCTGTAATTGGTTTCATTTCTAATAATTACAGATTACAATTACACCATTTAATATGAAAGAAGAGTTGGAAGAAGGACATTTTGATACACAAGGCCACTACCATTGGAAAAAGGAAAAGGAGATTCGGGATGGTTGGCTAGATAATATAGATTGGGTCAAAGTAAAGGGTCGGCCTGAAGATAAGTATAAAGTACATAAGGATGATGAAATGAAAGGTATCCTTGATGACAGTGATAGTGAAGATGAAGAACCAGAAGAGAAATTTGATCTTATATCTAATTATAAAGAAATATTACAACATATGAAGCCTAAAGAGACCATAGCAAAAAGTTTACAGCGGTTAGGTTAGTGTACATTATTATTGTTCGTTTTTAGTGCACATATTTTGAGTTTTATGTAAGCTTCAATTTACAGATTTCGCTAAGATTAATTCATTATTTTTTTCTGAATTTTTATATCTCTTATATTATATTGGTTGATTTGGTGCTGTTAGTTGAGTTGCTCTGTCAAAAAATATATTATAAGTTATACAATTTAAATTCTCATAATTAATAATTACTATAACTTATTATCCATTGATTTTTGTATTTATATAAAAATATTTTGTTTTAAGGTGCTGCTTCAAAAATTTCTAGTGCAGACCGATGGAAAAGAAAAAAGCAAGGTATAGTTGATGAAGGCAGTAAAATTGTTACAAGAGTAACTGAGTTGGCAAATCAAATTCTCACTAAAACTGGTAATATGGATATTTACCAGGAGACTTATGAGAAAATTACAAATACTATTGCAAAATCTGAAAAGAAAAACCAAGATGCAGAATTAGATATGTATGCGGATGACTTTGATCAGAAAGAAAAGAAAACTTTGGGCCAAGAGAGTGACACCAAAGCTGAAAGTGAAAATGAAGATTCTAATGAGGTAAAATGGGAATTTAAATGGAGCCAAAACAATAATGCTGAAATATCTGGACCTCATTCTACAAGTCAAATGAATAAATGGGCAAATGAGGGTCATTTTAAATCAGGTGTTTGGGTCAGGAAGCATGGAGAAGACTCGCAATTCTATAGTTCCAGTAGAATTGATTTTGAAATATATATGTAAAAACATCTGTTTGGGGACAAATTTTAATTACTGTTACATATTTGTAAAAGTACATCAAATATATCTTAAATGTTAGAATTTTAATATAATTCTTAACTTTAGTTTCATAACTATATCTTTAGGGTACTAGCTAATGACTGAGTGGCATTACTTTCAAATTAATTTTACTTATTTCCAACTGGTTTTTTTGTAAAAAAGTTTATTCCTTATATAATATATAGGTTACTTTAACTTGATCCAAAACTTAAGATATACCTGTAACATATATTTTTTACACTGCCCACAGACTACACTATCCTATGGGAACAAAAAAAATTAATTCATCTGAAATATGAAAATTTTGGGTTAAAAATATAACTTATTTTATCACAATATCACATCTTGATGGTTATTCAGAATCAAATATGAATAAATTAATTTTTATTTTAAAAAGGAAAACAGTTATGAAGTTAAATAACTTTTAGGTTTGATTCTTCTTGTCTTTTCCTATAGCCGTTAAACCCAAGGATAATATTCCTAAAACAGCACTTCCACCACAGGCGTAAGTTAATACTCCCCTGTAGTATTGAGGACAGTCCAATGCATCATCACATTTGCTGAAAAAAAATTCATTGAAAACCTTAGTTTATTAAAATAAAGATTCACAATCAGACTACTAAATTGAGATGGGTTTTGCTATTTGTATATATATATATATAATAGGTTTCTTACTAGTTTTCAATAGCTACCACAGCAATTCCAGTGACCAGTTTGTCGGCAAATGTGACAATTGAATAAATAGACGCGCCCTGGTCGGAATGGGGGCCGATAAGATCAGCCGTTACACAAAGACTAGACACGAGAGTAATTGCACTACCAGCGCCTGAAATACGAAGTAATATTAGAATTGATTATGATTATTTTCGGAACATTTTTGAATATGTGAAATATTTGTTTCTTAATTATAAAAAAAAATCTTATTATATAAAATATATTAAAATTTGCTCTCTAAGTCCCCTGAAGTGTTAGGTCTTTCAGTGAAGCAATATTTTAATGCTTTTCCTTCGATATTCCACTATCATTCTTCTACGACAATTTAGCATCTAGCTTATGCTTAATTAGTAATTGTTTGTACTTAAATTTGCATTTGTGCCGTCTGGAATAATTGTAGGTATTTCATTTTGCTGTATAAAATATTTTAAGGGAGATTATTTTTTAATTTTATTATTATTTTCCACTGTCTAAAACTGAAGCAAATATTCGTGACCTACTTATATAAAAATTTTGATACGTAGATATTAACAAAAAACTAAATAATTAAACTTGCATTAATTCGACTGGTACTTACAACTACAACAAAGACTACGTCATATATACATAAATTAATCTCACCGATTTAAGTTGATCAATTCGTAAGCCTCATAATTAGTATAGATTCCCACGGTAAAATATATTTTATTGCGTCAACAAAGTTAAGTTGTCATTGGTGTAAAATGTTTATTTAAGAATTGTCGGCATGATAAAAAAAACAAAATAGTTTTAAGCGTTAAATCAAATTTCACATCGTTGTGATAACCTTCCGTTTTTTTTAAATATTATCTCGCTCAAAACTTACCAATCAGTGTTGCCACCAAATAAATTTGGGTAACATTCGCCTCGGGATCAATGGTAACAGCTATCCAGATGCAACTTATCAGACTAAAGAAACTTCCTATTAAATAAGCAACCTGCAATCGAATGTAACTTATAAAACACAATCAAGGGGAAAGATTGTATATTTCACTTATTTAGATTACTACTACTAGCTATTCGACTGTTTTGATAAATAATTATGTGAGAGATTTAACGCTTAATAAAACAATATTATTGCTCTGCTAAAGGTATTGCAGTTCAGTCACCCACTAACTACTAGTGAGTGTAAATAAGTGTTTCGTCGGCATTCTTTTCATAATTCACAATACTAACATTTTACATGTACCTTTAACTAATATAATTTCTTGAAATACCTACCTACTATTCTGCTGTCCAGTTCAAATAGTAAATAATACTAGCTACCAACCTGGTTACCAATTTTCTCAATGTTGCTTTTTAAGAGAAATGAGAAAAACAGCGAAGATATGTAAAGCACCAGAGGTACGCTGGCTACAAGTTCTGAACCTTCAGTAGGGTTCACAGATAACCGTTCCTCAAGGAACAAGGGAACATAGACTAAACTTAACGCCCAATATAAACGTGAGAAAACATATCTGAAAAAAATTTAACATAAAAATAATATTGTTTAACCTAGAATGAAAAATTCTAAATATGTTTTTAAATGAACGTTTTCATTTAAACACACAAATATAAAAGGGTACAACCGTAAAGGCGCTGCAGATATAAATATATGTATATCATAATTAAGTCATAATAGATACAAAGCGACTGCAGCGCCTTTACGGTACAGTGTATATATATGTATGTAAAGTATACATAGAAAATACTTTGTTTCTTCCAAATTTTAATTTCTATTGTAGTAATATAGTAGATTTTTTAAATTAGATTGTCTAATTTAGTCGATTAACTTTTCGATCAATAATTAACATTATGGTGGCTGAAAGATGAAATATGAAGAAACGTCAAGGATTATTTCCTTTGACAGATTAGTAATAAATAGTGAGTAATTTAGTTCTCGATTCTTTAGTTTTTCACCATTTTTTCACGATGATATACGGCAAGAAAATATATTTAAAAAGTTGACTCCATAGAAATCTTCTCTCTAACTTAATATACCCGGCGACGGAGTATTCAATTTTAATTTCTCTTTCATTTGATTCCGTTCACTGTACTTGTAAATAGATATAATTAATATTGTTATTTCTATACTGATTAAAAGTTAACACAAATAAGTACTTACAATAAACTCGTTTGATATAACAGGGGCATTTTTAGAAAATACCAAAACTTCCAATTTGTGTTTTTTAAAAGGTTTTCTTCTCCTGAAACCGAGTCCATTTTGACAGTCTTACGTTCATTTTTACATCGAAGTTTAAAACAAATGTGAAATAGGGTAGTACACATTATTCCAATTGCGGAAATAATTAATGATACATTCTGAAAAAAATGAAATATAACATTACCCTTTCAAATATAAGTTAGCTATTTGAATTTTAAAAATAATTAGTTATGAGAAAAAGTGAGAAATGGAAAAATTTAAATTAATGAATTCAGTTAGTATGAGTTATTAGAATATTAAATTTAATACATTTTACACGTTTTATATAATAGGTATTATGGTTAATGAGATTGCGTGTTATAGATAGGCTTTTAAAAGTCGTTAGTCTTTACTTAACCACAATAAATCTTTGTCAATTCTCGAATTTCTGACAAATACGATATACTATAGTATAAATATTTACCCTGAATTTATAATCATCAGTCGGACCAATGTAAGTGCTGTATTTCGTGGATCTCAGAACAACCCACGTTATAAAATACACGGTCAAACTCGATATCACAGAAGCCATATAACTGGAAACCAATACAAAATATTTGGTTAAATGTATGGCATATTAGATGTCCCGAACTCATATTACCTTATCTGACCAGTCAGATAATTACTGGTAACTTATAAATGCCACTTAACTAAGAGGCGTTTGCTTGCATTTTTTTTATTCTCTCGAAAGCATTTTAGTAATTCTTTAAAGGTAATAAATAAATTCATTTCAATAATTCCCACATTTCATATAAATAAATTAATATGATAATATTAAAGGATGTATTAAGTTGTATTTCTGAAATCCCACCATTACTGGAAACGGAAGAATTATCTAAATGATAGTGACAATCGTCTCAATTTCCCACGCAATAGGTACACTAAGAAATTATTAATATGACTTAGATATAATGCAAGTTAATTATAAAGTCAAAATATAAATTTAAAATTTTATTCTTAATCAATTAACATAAAATTTTATCTTTCGAACCGTAACTTGTATCTTGGGCTAAATATCATTAGTTTAACGGACCTAACAAGTAATGCATTCGATACCCGGCCAATCAAAAATTGTCGGCATCGGTTATAATTTTATTGTTTTAAAGGTTTTCTGCGGGGAAGGGCCTGAGGGGTTACGCGACTTAAAACTACCGCGGCCTAGTAGTTCATTAATCATAATAGGCATATCAAATGCCTAATACCAAAAGCGACCAGTGAAACAGTGTCATGTGTCTATCCCATTAGGTTATACTCATATGTACGACACCAGTACTCTTCAATACTCTGTTTGTATTACTAATACGAAATAGGTTTCGTCTATTCGACAATTCAATTCGAGTTAGGGTCCTTCAAGAAAAGAGAGTACCAATTCTTTTTCGTTTAATTCTTTAATTTCGATTTTTGATTTCTGTACTGGCTATGACCAAATGAATTTTTTCGAAACTTAGCTGTGCAAGATGAACATGTGGATTCTCCTTTCACAAACTACACTATGTCTATTGTCTATGTCTGTCTTAGTCTGAAACAGCAACGACGTATGTTCAGGACAGTAGGCAATTTTCTTACCAAAGGATCATTGAAGAATGTGTGACTTATGTCTAATCTAGGTCATTTATATGGGTTGTAGGTTATTATTATGATATACATATTATATAAATGTCGAGTAAAAAAACTACATACCGTATAGAAGTCAGCTCGGACCGTATTTGTAAACTGTCAGATATAGCAGGTATCATCGCTAGGTGAGATATCTGGACAACAGCCCAACCGATTTGAAACATTGTAATTAGAACTGAATAATACACCGGCATCCATATTGATACATAATTTAGTTCTGCGTCAGGCCAACATCCCCAACACCGCACAAATAATAAGGGAAACGAACATATGACTAACACTGACCCTGGAAGACATTTCAATTATATTTATTAATATATTATATAACATCGGATTCGAAAATGTCGTTCCTTCGTCTTTGTATTTAATGTGTCGTATTATCGTAATGTATGTAAATTGTAAACACATTTAAATATAATTATATTTATTTTGTGTATATGTATGTACATCGTCATAGTTGTCAGTGTAGAGGTAATGTTAAAACATCTTTTAGTGCCGGGGCTCTTCGTTTGATTTAAAATAATACCCGAGGCATAGCAAAAATCACAGAACAATAATTATTAAAATAAACATAAGCCTCCATTAATTTTTTTTTAACAATAATCTGCTTACCTATTAAATGCCACCTCTTTTTCGTATTAAACTGGTCAGCTAATACCCCTACAACAGGTGTGGCTAGAGCATCTATAACTTGACCTGAAAACATAAGAAATCCAACAATCCGGCTTATGTTCCATTCTAAACCGTAAATGAGTTTAATATTCATTTTTCTATTATGGATGCAGAAACCTATATCTTTAAAACATCTGACGCAATAGTATGGCATAAAATTGTATACTTACATCATTTAGCAAACATTTGAAAGAGACAAAAATGTGTTATACTTAGTAAATAATGCATAATCGGTCTGTTTTATTTTTATGATTAGGGGAGAAATCTTTTAACAATCTTTTGAACATTTGAACATACGTTATTTGTAGAGACTGCGATAACTTAATATTGTAAAATAAAGTTTATCTTATAAATACGTATATATATAATCAATTTATAGTTTTGCGGACGACGGCACTCGGGATACTCTTAACTCTGGCCGGGCAAGGTATTTTACGTGCAATTGTCCATGAGTACCGGAACAAACTTGTATCTGAAGTCAAAACTCTGCTACGTGTAGATTGGGACTGTAAAATCTATTTAGTCCAAATTAACCCCAGCAAGGCACAAGATTTTGCGCGTTTTCTGGTAAAAAAAACACCCTTTGTCCCTACTCTTCTCCTCGATGACACGCTTCTTAAAGCCTCAGCTAGCGTCAGAATACTGGTTGTTCAGACATTGAATGACGTTCAGTTTTTCGTTCATTTGGAAGAAAGGCTAATTTATGGCAGTGCGAGTGAGCATGGGCAACGGTATCAATTAACACCAGGTAAATCTCCTGGTTTGCCTCCTGTAATAGAAAAAAAACAAACCTAAAAGTAACATGGTTCCAGCAAACACAGCCTGCATTTCCATAACCGCTTGCAAGAATAGCATCATGTAGGAGAACCACATAGCAGCACAGAGGTCGTTGTAAACATGTCCCAAACCAAAGAGAAATTTTTGACTCACAACCCACCATTTTCGCCTTATTGGTACACTGAAATGAGCACAATTTAATATGACTATGCCATTGTAATAATAAATTTTAGAAGTCGTTGCGTTTTTCAGGTAATCGTAAGTAATTAACGCCTTATAAATACAATAATTTAGAGAACGCAATATTATCTAGTTTTCAAATATTGTATAGCAGCTACGGTTACTTAAATGTCAGGTACAGTAGGGTGCTTAGTACTAACTATTAAAGTACTTCCTGAAATAGAGCTTCACGCATGTCTGTAAACTATATAAACGAAAACTCCTATCGACATTTATTTGTATGAAAACGTAATACAACTTTTTTTAAACATACCAGAGACAACGTCAAACTAGAGTCATACATATTACTTAAGGCACCTATAAATATATGACGACCAAGTGACCCTTCTTTATTTCTAAAAAGACATAGGAACACAATAGGAATAGATTCAATTGTTGTTTTACGTATTTTTCTTTATTTGACATTTATGTTTTCCATTCTTTAAACCATTTCGGTACTTCCACATATAATTTAAGACCAAAATTAGCCAAATCATTCCAGCCGGTCTCGAGTTTTAGTGAGACTAACGGGCAAAAATTCGTTTTTGTTATATAGATAAATATTTGATGTCCAACTGTAAATAATTATGAAAATAATTCTTAGAAAATTATACTTATGTAAGTCACGTGGTCATGAAGCTACTAAAATATATATTTCAAATATACAAGTCTACATAGCAATTGTGTACACCTGTTCAAATAAAATAAATGATAAGCCATACGGAAGCTAAAAAGACTCTTTAAATGGTAGCATTCTTTTAGGTTCGTCTTAACATTCTTGAACTAAGTCTTTATCTCAGGATAAAGGAAATGATTCAAGTTACTTATTCGTACAGGGAATAAAAAAATCTATTTTCAGAACATGAAGGATGTGTTAATGCATCTTAACTATACGATCTCGTTTTGTGCCCTATTTATCCGTCGAGTGTCGCAAATTGGCTGAATTGAAAATTGCTTATGTACTATGTACAATGAATACATTAACATTACCTTATATATTCTTCAGTAATTTCTTTGGCATTGTGAACCCCATTATCATTTTCATCTGTTGCTCCGTAATTAATAGGCATTATAACTATATATTTATTGGATTATCACTTAAGCATCACTTTAACTTAACAGATTAGATTTAATTTTTCATTGTGTTGATTGGTAACTAAAACCTCTTCACGAAATTTCTACGTAAAAATAGGCGCGTCTATCTTGAAGGGATTCCTACAACTTTGTGACTTCGTTTCACGTTTGATAGGACCTAACGATGCGATGTGATACAATTTAGTATGGAATTGCCTTACAATTCTCGAACGAGGGCTTGTGAAATATAGATAAATAAGGACTTACCCCTAAAGTAGAATAAATACAGTAATTAAGATTTGTCTAAGTATAATATATTTATACGTTTTTTGTTTATTGACCACTTTGTTTTGATTTCTAAATAAAAAGTAAAAAACGGGTTTGACTATCAGATATATGTGTAGTTATATACAAACAATATTCAGTAAAGGTTGCTGATAATTATTACAAATTATTTCAAAATATAATCATTATATTTTATATTTATCCATACTAACTATACGGCGATCTATTATCCAGGAATTTTCAGTTATCCTACCAAGTAAAAGGCATTTCCCAAATAAAAACAAATTAATATACAAGGATAGGTACAATTATAATAGTTATTATGTCTTTCTATAGGCCTTTTATTTAGTCACGACATTGCTAACCGCAAAACTGTTCTTTGATACAATATGCCTACGAGAATATTGTTTTTGACCTAAATGCTAATATCGTGTAACAATACTTTTACTATGTACATATAAAACGTATAATAAAACATAGTAAGAAAAGTCAATACGAGTTACGGTAAACTAGTAACCAAAGTTACATTTGTATTAAAATTTTACACACCATATGCTGTAGGTTTTATTGGTAAAATTGGAATCATAAAGATATATAGGTCATTAAACTTATCATTATTGGCTTCCGTCTTTACTTATTGGGTTTCTTTATACCCGAAGTTTCATGAATGCGTAAACCTGGTTCAATTCATTTTAACATAAGGTTTTTACATTTCAACGGTGCTATTTGCTCTCAGTCGTCTATGATCAGAAAAAAATCTATTTTGTCAGCACATAAACTAGGTTAAATAGGATTAACATACTTCGTCAAGCCGACCTTGTAAGGTTAATAAATTGATTAATTTCCTAATGATTAATATCAGCGACATCTGTGTACGTATATACGAACCTGGTACTTAGAAACATGAGTCTTACGATTAACAAAAGCACAGGGGGATTCTAGTAATAGTTCGTTCTTTACATTATAGATGACACTACTTTACGCATTTGAACTAGGATGCTTTCTAACATGTTCTCGGACAAGACTGTAATTTAAAAATATTTATAGTAAATATATTTGTTAAAAAAAACATGGCAAGTACATTATTATTAGTTCCGATATATATACGAGCTCACTTCCACATTTCACTACGTAGTTAATTGCATCAACCAATGTAATATGTACCTACTATGAATAATGCTCTCTGGAATCTGTGCGGCTATTTTTGATACCATAATAATTGAAAGCATGAGTGATGTTAGCATTTAGCCACCGATTTTGCACCCTGCACCCCTAATTTATGAGCCAGCCGGTGACTGCAACCTGCGTAGACATTCGTGGTTGGCGGCACTCGCAAATTAAATTAACAATTCATTAATATCGCACCGGTAATGGCTATTATAATTAATCTTTCAGCTGACTCCGACAGAATATTTAAAAGCGTTTATTTGAACCAAAATTCGAATGCACCAAATAATTTGCGTGCAGTTAAACTTGTCATATTGCAAAAACTCTGTCATGTATTAAAATTTTTAATTGGTTTCGAACATTTTTATTATTAAGGTTTTAAAAAGGGCCTATCAAGTTGCGCAGTTTTTATTTGCTGGGCTATATTTTTAAAGCATATTACGTTTAGATTTTAATAAGGTGTTATAAATTTCATAACTACATATTTCTAAAATCTGCACATTTTGTCGTCGAACTTGTATAATTCTTCACTTCTGTCAAGTAAAGTTTTTTCAACTTGTAAAGTTCTGAAAACTTTACACATGTTAAATATTATTTGACACAATGGCGTAGTTATTATTTCGTTATTTAGTTACGAATTGTCAGGCGGGTAACGTGGGTAGAAACGTAATCTTAGCTTTTGACAATATTATGTATTTAGGTCTATTGTATGAATTATTTATTGTGCTAAGCGTTATAAATTTAGCTTAGGTCCGGGGGTACGGCATCCCATTTCGGAGGTTCGAGATTTGTTACATACAACCATAATAATTTGTATTGAATGAATTCCTTTAGGAAGATATTTCAGCTTTGCAATACACTATCGAAATCTGTGCAAGAACTATGTCAATTGTCATATAATTGTATTATTTATTATTTTATTGCATTGTCAATTATCAAATGTTTTCAACTTTCGAATGAATGCTTGAAAACATTCCATAGACACTGTTACACTTAAATTCTAATGATTAAGTAAACAATTTATTCCTATGCTACCTTAATTTATATTAAGAGCTTACATTCGCATTTTCTCCTGAATTTGGCATAATATAATGTCCTAGATTTCTACAAACAAGGAAATGAGAAATATAGAGATATATTCTCTTGGAACCAATATTGAATGTTAGGAATTTGGACTAGTAGCTTTAGCATTGAAAAGTAGATATCTGTTACGGCAAGATTTAATGATATGGTGTAAACGCAATGGCAGGTGCAAAGTAGACCACATTCCAAGACGCTAGAAAAACTGGATTGAATGCTCCTGCACCGACCGGTATGTCCAGATTTAATCATAGGGTATAAAATTTAAAATTTAATAACAATTATGCAATACTCTGTGAACCATCTTTCAACTCCGCCTAGTTGGTATAGTGCAGAAATGTGTTTGTCTGGCAAAACATTCAACTTTTATTCTGTAGTCACAACTGGGAGTAACGTCTATTTTTTATTTTGAGTTTCATAGTCTTTATGAAGGCTAAAATTGTAACTAAATTTATTCAAAATAATATGCTTGCTTTATATTACACGATGTGTAACTAAATTCAATACGATTTTAATACATTAACGGTCGCGTCGGTAAGTCTCTTTGAAGCAGTCAGTATATAAGTTCGTATTTATAATGATTAATTTTCATTCCAACGGTAAATCTATGTGTCAACACACTTAAGTAATGTTAACCAGAGGCTGGATTAATTATTTGAAGAAGAAAAACGGCTCTTATGTACTCTAAGTATTTGTAACGGGATAAGTGTAAATACGAGTAACGGGAACCGTTAGTAACCACCACATATGTATCTAATGTCTTCTTAGTATTTAGTCCGTTACGTTACTTATTATGGATTTTATTGATTATACGTTTAACGCTAATCAGTGGTTCGTGGGCTCTTATTATCAAGCGTTATTTATTATGTCGTATACTTATAACGTTACTAACGGAGCGTGAATTAAAGTCACTTGTTAACTATGAACGTAGTACATTGTTAGTAGTTTGTTAGTGTTTAGCTACAAAATAAAATCGCATACTTTTTTCGCTGATTCTTTTCCTAGCGAGAATATTTAAGTTTTACAAGCTATTTTGTATTTTATTCGGGATTTAAGATTTCACTGTATTCATTTTTGAAGACACTATAACAGGGCAAGAATTTAGACTAGACTGGTTGAAGGACAAAAATAATAATAATTGTTTACATCTAAATATTATTCGTATTGGTCTTGGCTATTACTTAAAGAATTGATTTCAAATTCTATCTCAAATGTGAAATGTAGAATTGTAAGGCTAAACTTTGAATAGTTTTAAAAATACATGCTAAATTTTATAAAGAAATAATACTTTTGTCAATTTTGTATAACAATTCCAAATTGTCTACGTAATAAAGTGTAAAAAAAGTTACGCGCATTTAAAAATAAAATAATTATTTATTTTAATATCTATCAACTACATCATACACTTTTTGTACTATAAGGAACAAAAAATATTTCCGTATAAAATAATTATAATGTTGAGCAATCGTTTTCCGCAATTACACAAATATTTGACATAAATGGCCAAAATGGCCAATTCATATGTTGTAAACGATTGTTTTATAGTCGTTAACGAACCAAGAACAATAAAATCGGCATCGATCGAAATATATCCGTCTTGGTGATAATTGACATAGAAACCTACTATAGAAATACACGTTAATATTTTGTGGCCATCTTGATTGTTTTAAATGTCTCAATATGTAATACTCAATGTTCGTATATGTCGTGTCTATTTATTAGATAATATTCAATAAAACACTTTTTCGACTAAAAGATGTAGGGTTTCTGCAAAAACCCTACATCTTTTAGTCGATACCAACTCCGGGGAAATAAATACAGATAACGCAACATTTTCTGCAGCTGTAATACTTTTTGACATTTAACACCTTTGTCTTCAGTCACCGTGACCACGCACGCTGTAAAGCACGCGAAACGTCGGTTTAAATTTAAAATTATGTCCAAATAATTATAAGTTTAAATACAATAATACATAACTATAATCCGTAAAAAAGTGTTTTATTAAATGTGTAAAAGTTATGTTAATAAAAGACAATACTAGATAATATTCAGCAGCATTTTGTATTTAACTGAAAAATTTTTGACAATTTTTATAAAACCTAAGATCAATACGCTGTTTCTTAAAATACGCAAACGCGAAGAAGGTCATGCATAATAGTTTTTAAAATAGTTAATTTTGCATTTTTTCCGTCTCAGCTACAATATAAATGACAGGTATCTAGTATATATAAAGTAAATAACTTCAAAAATACATTTTAAAAGTACTGTAAGTAAATGTTTCATTCATAGCTTTATCCATCTAGAATTATTATACTATTACGATACTGGAAATTGATGGATTAAATGGTAACATTCAATAACTTTCTAAATAGGATCCCTTATTTACTTATTTATGGAACATTACTAAGCTGACAAATTTTGTTAATCTTGTAACTCGCTTTGAAGTCATGTTTATTTGTGTACTTACGAATACAAATAAGGGAAATTAATATCTGCAAATAAGATAGTATCACGTTCGACATATATAGTTAATTACTTTATTTCAATACAAAATATTACTTAAACAATGTTATTTAAAGAAATATTAGAATCTACAGAAGATATAAAAAAAACAATGTGACTGATTATAACTTAAAAAACACGTGGTGTAATGGTGTAAGCTAAAATCTTAAGATATATTATGTGATATTGGCATGGTTGAACGTTGTCATTTTCCGACCAATCTGACCTACCATGGATAGCTTGTAACGATAGATGGCTATTACCATCCGTTGATTGGTTATTGGCACAATTTCATCAATATTTGAATTAAGATATCTATCTCAGACGGCCAACAATGGATTGAGATAAATTATTGGGTTGGGGCGTTAGATACCAAGCAACCAATATAACAGTTACTATATCACGAGGTAAACACAGTGTAAATTTAAATAAAAAAAATGATATAAGGTCCAAGTTAAGATCTTGGCAGTGTTGAACACATCATAAATTGATTGCAGCTTAACTCAAAGAATAGACGAACGTATTATATTATATTGGTCTTAAAATCACAGGTATCTATGTCGTTAACAAATAATCCATAAAGAAATCTCTGCCAGTCTGCCAAAATGGGCCGTTGTATGTGAATCAATTAAATCCTGACAGACTGCCCATTTGATGGATGCGTTAGCGGGCTAACTAGCTTTATATTGATACGGGGAATCTACGCAATACGTGAAACACTATTTCCATCCAACGCATGAGTTACGTCCGAATAAATTTACGAGTGCGCTGACGCTAACAGAGCGGATGTCGGGGGGATGAAAAATGTTGTCGCGACAGTGCGTCCTGCCTGCATCGCATCGGAGCCTTCCGCAGCGTCAATGAGACTGATTGCAGACTACACCGCAAATCGATGCGCATTTTAAGTAGTATTGTCTGTTGTCAATCGAGAAACCTTTTTGTTACATTTTCACCATAATTATTTATCGAGATGAATTAATACTGAATCTGTAGTTTCAGCATTGCAAGTTCGAGTTGTTGTTTGATAATTGACATATGGAACATGGTGTAATGGTTGCAGCTCCTCACAAATATTGTGTAAAAAAAACTTGGCGATTAAAAAGAGTGGCGGAGAGTTAATTTCCAGTTCTTCTCTTCCGTTCTACGCCCTTGATTTGAGAACTGGCAGTAAATGTAAAATTAGAATCATTTGACTATTTAGAATCATTGTATATTTCTTTTTTTTTGACGTTCATAAGTGAAATACCTATATGAATAAATGATTTTTGTTTTGTTTGAATTACTAATGTAGAAATATAATCTTTGTGTTCATTAATGGAAACCTTAAGTTTACGATCGACTTCATATATAACTCTATATAAAATTTGCAGTCTCGACATCGTTAAACTGTTCGAGGAAAATACAGTTAATTTAAATTGGAGGACTGCACTTACCGGGCCCACACTTACGTGCTATAATATGTCCGTAAAATAGCGATGAATGAGAGTGCAGTGCAGGCTGCAATTGGTGCATTCCCATTGAGGGTTCTAGTAATCACGAGGCGGCGAGTACAAATGATCGGTCGCCGGGCGCTAGTTGCGGGTAATGAATTACGGTCCACGATGTTGCTGAATCTTGCCGACGACGATCCCCAAGTAATAAGGTTAGCTTCGTACACCGGCCCAGTCAACCGAGATTATCTCTTTAAAATTAACTAGACATTTTAAGAAACTTCCCTATAAAATACTGTTAATGCCTCCTTTAATTTATGGTTCGTTTTAGCGCTTTTTATGCGCTTGTTATGTAAGACTCTACGATGCAATTTTAAAACAAAATTCATAAAGAATTTGTTAATATCGTCCATATTTATGGATAAAATCACAATAAAAAGAAATAAGTGATGTCAGCTGTTAAGAAATATTGTATCGTTCTTGAAAATTGTTTATACTAATTACATTACAATATTCAGATGTTTCTCAGACACCTAGAAAAGTTACATCCATGGCAATAATATATTTTAAGAACATAACACACAAGTATTTTTAAATTAAGACGAGATGAAGATAACTTTATTTCTGCGAACGCAAAGAAATCGTGCGACTTTGAAGCTGTAAATTATTATAAGAGCTTTCCGGCACAGAATCTAGAGACCATCATAAGAGTTAGGTGTTCCCTTATACATGAGCTGCAGCTACTTCAGAAATACTAAAATACTACTTCTTGAAGTTTATTACGTTTTCTAAAATTTTCTAAAAGAATTTTTAGCTGTTAAATGTATAATTCCAAACACACACCAAGCTTTAATAGTGTGAGACACAGTACAACTGTAATTATGATACAAAATAAGTATTAAACAGTAAATATTCTTTAATAGATTCTAACCTCTTTTGAACCATGTGCCACCTTAGCATTTCTAAAATTCTTCTGTTAATATGTAACATACATAATTTTTAATGTAAAAAAATTGAATGGTTCACTTAAGAATTATTAGCAAATGGTTCACGAAACAGATTTAGTCAATTTCAAAACATAAAGAAAAACTGAAATACAAATTACAAATTATTTTGATAAATTTTCGAATAGCCCTATAACAATCAAATTGATTGATCACCATATAGGGCGTAAGACCAACGTTGTGAAACCCTATACTATACGGGATTTTGTTTGCAAAGTTCACAAAAAAAAATTTTCAATTCCAACTGATAATTACTGAGCCTAAAGCCTTCAATGAAATAAACAAACTATTCAGCTTTATAATATTAGTATAGACATTTTAATGGAAATATTGCCTTGTCTATCTTAAAAAGGAAACTAACGTAAGCGAATAATGTACTCAATTGCAAAATATCCCTGTGGGTGGACAAAGTGGTGCTGACTCAGGAACACGGGCCAAGACTGGTTTAGTTAATTTAACATTTACTTCTATCATCGATAACTTTATTAGACCGAAAGGGTATATTTAATACATCGTTATTAAAGTCGTTTTAATTGAACATATAAAAGTACATAACGTTCTTTTACGGGCTATAAATATTTGGGTTGATATAAGCTCTGTATAAGGCTTTATAAAAATCGTTAGCAACTTATTTAATTTATACAATTTTTATTATTACTAATATTAATATTATTCATACTAAAAGGCTTTTTTTTATAGAACAGGGGGCAAACGGGCAGGAGGTTCACCTGATGTTAAGTGATACCCATAGACACTCTCAATGCAAGAGTGTTAACGAGTGCGTTGCCGGCGTTTAATGAATTGGTACGCTCTTTTCTTAAAGGAACCTAAGTCAACGTGGTCCATAAATACTTCAGTGGGCAGCTGGTTCCACAAAGTGGTGGTGCGCGGCAAAAACTGCCTAGAAAAACGCTCAGTTGTGGAACGGCGGACGTCAAAGTGATACGGGTGGAATTTCGTATTCTGACTTGACGAAAATTAGTTTAATTTCAAACCTTCAAAGAATTAAGATCCTGACATAAAGGATTACCAAATCAAATATCTATAATTACGCACGAGTTTCAAACTCATTATACATCGATTACTTAGCCACCGATTATATAATAGCAACCGCCATTACGTAGCAAGTATCTAAGTCCTTTAGAATCTCGGTGGGGCACGTGCCTAAGCAGATGTGCGACCAAGATATCGGGTTAAGTTGCTAACTTTTCACATTTCCCGCGACAATCTGGGCCTTGTCGCACGTCGTGAATTACTTATCGTCTAAACAGCAATAACGAGTTGCATTCCCGCCTCCCGTCTGTTACGACCTAGTTATTCATACGAATTTGAAAATTTCCATCTACGCGAGGAAATTACTTTCATCTGTTGTTTTGCATTTGTTTTATTTGATTTGAGGTCACTTTCTAGCGAGTATTGACATTGTTTAGCACATGAAAATTTAAAGTCGTATTAGGTATCTGGATGATGTGATTAGAAAATGTGTTTCGTTGGCTCAATATAATTCTGTATCACGCAGGGTTATTTTGCATGTTGCACATATCAATCTATAGACAATTGATAATGTTTCAAAAATTACACTTTCATCTGTTAATATGTACAAATTGTATTGTGTCGTAATTAATTTTCACATCACAAAATTTTTCGAATGTATCATTACATAGATATCAGTTACACTTCCACATACATGTGCATACATTTACTAGGGAACGAATTAATTGCTCGGTTAAAGTTGTATGTGGACAATTTAGTTTGTTTGTGGTCAGGGGTAATAGGTAGTTCCCTACGCTTTGCAATTCACATTAACAAAGTCGCGCTGCTTGCCTGGTGTGGTATTGTGGTCACTTTAGCCTTCCAACCCCATTTTAAGTTGACTAAACTTCGCCTGCTATCTTTATTTCCAATGTGTGTTCGTAACGGTTTTGAATGGAAATCTACATACGGCTAAAAAACTGATTGTCTAACTTACTTGCGTTGTTTGACGGTATTTGATATCTTTTTGTCTTAAATATTAGCAAAGCATTAATGTATTTATATACAATAAAAACATTTTAGCAGACAGTTAATCGTATTTGTGGTGATTTTCTTTCTCTTTCTTTAATTTACTTTACTTAGATAAGTTAACACATCAAGGTATTTTATAAAATAGAACGTGTTATAGAAGTTTCGTCGTTTTTATAGTAGAAATAAAATAAGTAATTCATCTTTCTGACATATATTATTATCATGATACATCGAAAAATTTCACGACGTGCTTTGGATTTTACGAGGGTTTCAACCGACATTACGTTGAAGGGACGAAAAGGTTAGTAGCTTTTAGAAATCGAAACATTTTCGGATTCGATGAAAAATATCTTAAATATGGGAAATCATTTTATAGGAGATGTGTCCTGCTGTTTGATAATGGCGCACAAGGTGTTGTGTTTCGAAATCAAATACAAAGTAAATAAAAGAAATTTATACAAATTTACTAATAAGCGTAGATCGCAAAGTAAAAAAAAACTTTATTATTATATTAACGGATTACAATAGTGTTGAAGTATTTATTACATATGATTTTAATTACGTTTATACTATAAATACTATGATAGCATTTTATTTTAGACTTGTTTATATATGTTATCTATGTTTTTATATATATATATATATGTTTATCTTCTGTTCGTCTGGTTTGTCCGGAACGACCAGTACTTCGAAGTAAGACCGCCCATGTATATCCTCTATCTAATATAATTTCTTATTTGTTTTGTGATATTGTTTGAGATGAAAATAAAGTGTTTTTATTATAGCTTCGTATGATATTTAAGTATCACCTTAACAAATTTGGATAAACTATAATTAGTATGCACCATAGTGCAAAAAAGCACATAGAACTGAACAGAACTGTTGCTTAGTTAAATGAAAATTGATTGTAATGATGTTAAATGTCACTGTATTGTAATTTGAAGTAATCTCTCTTCGATAAGGGCGTCTAGATATGCTTAGCAGGATTGTTTTAAAGGATATGTTCCGCATATGAAAATTTATTATTATTATATTTATTATTTACGCTCTTGATTTGAGATTTAATGTTTATTTCTTTTTTATTGACGTTCATAAGTGTACCTATATGAATAAATGATTGTTGATATGATTAGATTTTAATTATTTATAATAATAATTTAAACCTAGAAAAAGTCGATTTTCATAGAATCAACCACTTATGAATTAATTTGTTCATAGAAAACTAATCGATTGTTAACGAGAACCTTGGTCTTACTAAGTGCTTTACACACGCTAAATGGGCATCAGAATGTTTGGCGAGACTGCCGATACTCGACTTGTTAGCTTTATCGAGTTGGATACATTAAAAGTTTATAAGCGAGGCAATTTAATAGTAGTTTTTATACCTATAAAGAAAAAAGATAGCTAAACAACATAAAATTTTACTCTTTACTTTAATGATGACATCTTACAAGATACGTAATACTATCTATACTCAATAAAAAAATATGTATGTGTAACACCTATTTCAAACTAAAAGTAATACATAAATTCATTGTATACATGTCAAACAAACTTTATTGTGCCTTTACATTGCAATAAATACCAGTACAATACAGAACAATTACAAATTATATATACAACATTTTTTATGCTCGCTAGGCCCAGGAAGTGCCGAGTTATCATAGTGAAGGACATAAAACAAAAGGTGCGTGCCGTAATTGGAATGTGTTGGTGTCCTTACCTCAATTAATTAATATTCATTTCGTTATAGCGAAACAATCTGCGATTGACGAATTGCATATGAATACTCTATGGATTTGTTGGTCATGCATTCTATAGTGTATTGTATCTTGCACAATATGGAACCTAAACAGCTCATTGTTATGTGTTTTTATATTCAGGTAGGATATTTAGCGGCGACAACGGCATGTACTGCGGTAGCTCCATAGGTTTTTATACAATTTGAGAATGACAAGAGTTCTCAGTGCATATGCAGACATATGTATAGCTTGCATAAATACCGACGCCGGATACATCTGGAGAACTTTAACTTGAGGCGATGAGAACTTGGAGAAACTAATCGTGGTTGGTAATACAGAAGGCAAAAGATCACGTGGCCGTACACCAACCCGATGAACCGATCAAGTAAAAGACTGATAGTCCTCAAAACTGTATACTGTGATAAGAGGGGTGCTGGACTGAAACCGGTAGAAACAGATAGTCATCTCTAGCTGCTTCGTTGCTGACCACGATACCCAGACATGAGCTGCCGACTGAAGAGAGTATAACAATAAAATTATGTACGTATATTTCGATAAAAATTTAATGTTTATCGGACGGGCTGTTTGCGTTCAGTGCCATATGATATAATTTTAGACCTAGCATTGCTACCCTTTGTACATTGACAACGTCAGCCGTAACACTAAAATAAATGATTAATTTTAACTAAAATTTCAAAAACATGATATGCTATTTTTTTTAATTTTCGTAACGTGTGAATTGAAACATACTTTTAAAGTAAGAAGTGTTACAATTAATTATAAAAGATGTTTAATTGGTTTACTAAGTTATTTATACCATTATAATTGACTTGTTAGAAGCTTTATGATTAGCATTACGAATCCCATTTACTATAGCAATTCGTAATACTCTTTTTGCAATTTTGTCCATTAGAAAGGTCTATAAATCGTAAAAGCCACATCTCATATTCTACGGTTATCTTGTAATGACCTACTTGCGTTGATTTGTTCAAATTGCTCATTCGCGGTGCTACATTTATATGACCTAGTTACTTGATCTTCAAGATTGATTTAGTACCTTGATAGTTCTTACCTTGACGACTATTTACAAAAAATAACCAATTGGGCGTCTGGTTTGAGACGACGCGTTTCTCTAAAGTTTCAGATAGTTTATATGAAATTAAAGCATATATTACTATTTGAGTATTATCTGCTTTAGTTAATGAGAGTGAGAATGTATTAATAACAAATTAATACATTCTTTCAAAAATCGTAACACTAAGTTTTTGAAGTTAGATGAAAACGTGAAAAAATATAAATGAATTCGCATATTATCTTTAGATAAAATCACTCGAAATAGGTAAATACTCGATTACAAAGGAATTCATTACCCATTGAAGATCTATTGTTACGTGCAATATACATATAATAGGAGCAAATACATTAATACATGTAATTTAGACTTATTATAATGCTATTAGCCTAATGTTATTGAACATTACATATATCGTCTATTAATACATAACACATAAAGGATATAACTCATTTAATATTACAATTACAGAGAATTTGTTACTCTGCAATGGAAAAACGAACCATAATACAGATTAATTTGTAACTTAGACAGACATTTCAGTAGCCATACGCTCGCTTTCAGTGATTGTGACCAATTCTACTTGGGGTCCTTCAAGAAAAGAGCGTACCAATTGTAAAAAAATTTGGCATTGAGAGTGAGCCTCCTGCCCGTTTGCCCCCTGGTCTATAAAAAAAAACTTTCAAAAATTATTCTAATTATTTATACGCAATTTTAATGCGTATTGTATAATAGGTGTTATCGTAAATTCTGAACAGAAATAGTGGACAATAAAGGTTAAAATGTAATCTGATCGTCGAGATTTAACAATGCACTTGGGACTGGGAATACTGGTAATTGCCAGTGTTACCGTTTTTACCCTTTTCTCTGTTAATGCTGTAAATTATACAAAACAGTATAAGTACTAGCCTAGTTAATTCGTAATTATAAAATACATTTGATTGGTTTAAAGTGTATTTCCTATCATTTTGATAAGGTAGTTTATATCAAGTATAGTAAATTCAGTTTTTGATAAAGCTCTCTGTATTCGTTAATTTGTAATATATATATTTTTTTTTATAGAAACAAACGGGCAGGAGGCTCACCTGATGTAAAGTGATACCGCCGCCCATGGACACTCTCAATGCCAGAGGGATGGCGAGTGCGTTGCCGGCCAACACACAAAACTATTTTATCTCATATTATTTCGATAAAATAGTTCTGTGTAAAATAAATAGTTGTGTGTGTGAGTGTGTAGTGTGTGTGTGTGTGTAGTGTGTGTGTGTGTGGTAAAAGACGAAATATTATTAAGAGTATTGAAACGTACTGTTTCCTTACCTGTACATGCGTGTGTGAAAAACTGTATCTTTAATCAATGATAATGTACTTACTAAAGCTTAGTCATTTTTTGAATGAATCACATTTGACCATGAATTCCCGTCGCGTTTGAATCAGCAAGAGTCTGTCTCCTAGTAACGTAACATGGCAACATGGACGGATGTCGCGACACTGACTCAGAGTTGCTTTGAATTTCACAAATACCCTGATATTTCTTAATTACAAACATTTCTTTATATGACTTCACTTTTACTTCAAAGGCTTAGTTTTCGTCGCCTTTTCCTGTTCACGACGTAGGTCAAAAGACATTGGGATTTTAAGATTATCTACAAATGCTATCTACCTACCGGAGACAAAAACAGCTTCTTGGGTGATTTATTTAAAAATAAATGTTGAATTGGGAATTCTAAAACATTTTTTTTTTAATTTATGAATCACACCGATTATAATAGCCACATTTGTAAATTATCTAATAGTTATTTAATCTTCTAATTCAGAAGGCGAAATGCTGGTAATTCTTTCGCATTATTTATCTTAACTAATAAATTATAAGTTGTAAGAGTTGTATCATTAATACCCTTTTCTCAGGCAGATTTTGCATAAAAGATTATTTCCAAACAGAAATCCCGCAACCCTCGCTGACCACATTTCTTCCCTTTTTATGAGAGTAGTCGCAACACTGCATCGCAAAGTTATTGAAGATAACAAGCTGTTTTTTTACAATTATCTGATATTCAAAGGAAACCAATGAAGTATATATTATTGTTTGTTCAGCAGATGCTAAGGAAAAATACATCGAATAAAGATTTTCAAAAGATTAAATTGAAACGTGGGCATATTCGATTCTATTCCGGCTTTTCCTGTTCTCAAAGGTAATGTTTCATTCGCCCCGGAGATTAGAAAATATAAATTTAATTATTCAGTTATAGTCTCCTATGTTATTGTCGAAAATGATACATTATATGAACCACCACTATGTGGAACCAACTACCCATTGAAGTATTTCCGAACATCTAAGAAGGCGGGAAATGCACTTGGGAGCCTTCTAGTAATGTGAGTGCACATAGGCCTCCTATTACATAAAAATAATGATAAATAACTTAATTTACAATACACTAAAGCTTATCAAAGTAAATACACTTCCACATATATTATTTATTAAGTTCGTCGAGTAATTTTATTTCTAAATATATAATATAGTTTTGATTGACGATTTAAGATGGTTGTATTGTATGTGTAAGGTGTAGACTTGTATTTCTCGATGGAGCTAAAATATCTATGCGCCAAGAATTTTAAACCCAAAAATTATTTATCGCAGAAATCTCCGTGTTGTATACCACGGCCGTATGTATTACTAAGCCAGTGAGGCCACTACAGAGGTACGATACCACCCAAATAGCGTGCCACATTTGTTTACAAACATTTTATGCAAAACTATAGTAGAACACGTACTAGGCGCGTAATGGGTTTGGCTACTCTCATCACCGGCAATGCTGTTCGTAACTGTGTTGTTTGTGAGCAACTTTTGCAACACTACGCACACTTGTTCACTGAGAAGATTTTCTGGCGACAGTTGCCGATATATTACTAATCATTAAAAAAATACATGGTATAGTGCACGCACAAGTAAATGTGTTAGCTTTAACAAGGAGTGTGTGCGCGTCGACAGGAGTCCACTACTTCTACCTTGCGTGAACTTTGCTAAAATGTGCGCACAATTTGCTATTGTTCGCTTGATTGAGCCGATCAAAACAAACTTTTGTACCGTACGATCTACAACGCTGTACCGCACAGTTCAGCACATTGGTGGAATCGTACCTTAACAAGTTGCGGTCGACTTAATTACTTTTTAAATAATTATGTTTAAACCGTGGTAAAATCTGTGTGAAATTAGAAAAGCTGGTCATTGACCAAACAATCTTTCGTGAATTATTATCACGACACTTTGAAACGCTCGGTCACACTCAGTTGCAGATTTTCCTCACGACTTTAATTTATTTACATTTTTTTTCTAGTTGGTTATGCTAAATAACCGCTAATTGGTTTTTTAACTGACGATTATTAATACATGCGATCGAGACACGATTACATTTTGTGTATGTTTTAATTTTTTTATAGAACAGGATGCATCCTCATCTGAGATTTGGTGGTAATGCCCGGAAGTAATGTCCCTGTGGTAATACCACAGGTCTGTCCGAGGGGTTGCCAGCCTTTTAAGAATTGGTACGCTCTATTCTTGAAGGATCTTAATTCATTCGTTTGGAAAACTCTATAATAATTATAGTAGCTGGTTTTACATGGCTAAACTGCCTTACCAACGCTCACATATGGAACGTAGGACGTAGAGGTGATTAATGGTGGAAATCCGTATACTGCCTCGACGTCCGATGATAAAACACAGCTGCAGGTATCAATCTGAAAAAATCTCCATATTAAATGTGGTAGAAGGTAGATTGGTCGTAGACGATTCTAACCGCTCTTCGTTGAATTCAGTCAAGTGGAAGAAGTACCGTCTTGCCTAGCTGAGCACACCAAGCTTCTTGGAGGCTAATGTAGCCTTTCCCTACAAATGACCGCTAAACTGAACGATATCGTTCGATATGTCAACGCCTAGTATTTCGACGCTAACTGAGCTTAAAGGAGTTCCTGCGAAGAGAGGAGTAGCGACAAAGTAATTTTTTATCGATTATTTTAATCGGGATTTAATTAAGTATCTAGCTATTAGCTCATGATCATTGTACGTCTTAGTTGATACAATATTTCCTATACAGTTTTTTCAATTAAATAAAATATTCAAGTAGAATGCTTGCTTGACAATCAAGTTCTTTCGATTCATGTTGTGCTACGTATTATAAAAATTTGAGAGGACGAGTTGCGTGACTGAGACAGAGACAGGTAAGCTTGTTTATAAGTATACATGCAATAATTATATGTGCAACTTTTTCTCGGTAAAGCAATTACGAAAGTTTCTCGATGTGTTCTCATTAAACTGCATTCACGACTTGCTACTAACATTTCCTGCACTGAGATCAAGGTCTTTAAGTTTATACTTTTTTTATGATTTTCAGAATTCCACAATAATAATTAATAATAATATTTTTTTGGGAATTATCCTTTAATTAATTAATGTATAGTCATAAATTCTGTTAGTTTTGATATTTAAAATCTTTTCACAAACTTTTGGTTCTAATACCCTTTAACTGCACAATGTATTTAGTAATTTATTTATTTATTTGATTGTAAGTAATCTTAAAGCTTATACTTATACATATTAAAACTCAAAACACGAAGCTTAAACCAATTACATAGATAAACAATATATTCATAAGAAACAGAAAACAGGCAAGGACATTCATAGCCATATTTACATTAAAAAAAACTAAAGTAAACTGAAATTAACATTTGATTGTTTCAAATGTTAATCAGAGTCTTCCCGCTTCTTCAAGTACTTCTTGACAACTATTTTTTGAGGTGGAAAAGATCAATATCCTAATGTTAAACCATATTAAGTAATTAAATTATTGATTTATTCTCTACATAGATTGTGCCTCACACACACATCATATAAATATATTTATTTCAATATTAACACTATCAGATTATTCTATACAATAAAAAGTGAAACATATTATTATATGTTATAGTATAAGTATATAATTATATGTTTCGCTTTTTTATATTTAGAATGTCTTTTTAAAGACGCGCTTTTCAAAAATATCTGCAAATTTTTTAACTCTCATTCAGAAGTTGCGAAATTATAGGAAATTACAGCTAACTAAATTTTGCATTTACACAGCAGCGTTTATGCAAAATTTTATTCGAGTTCGAATGAAGTTGGAATATGGTATATAATCAAGTTGCACTTCACTTGTAAGGCGACAGTCGACGCAGGGCGGCGCTTGCGACCTCTACTGACACGGAAGCTTCGTCCACCATAGTCTCCATTCCTATGTAAATCCAGTAAAGCGTCTAACAGATAAAACCAATTTGCATATCCCATTTGTCTCTTTTATGTCTGTTTCCTGGCGAGGCGAAATTGGCGTATCACAACCATATGAATGTCAAACGAAATATAGACAATGGGTTATTGAACATAGTGATTTGGCATTCATTGTGGGCTGTGGCAAGCGGGTAGCGGTACGGGAAGATGTGTACGTACTGTTGAATGTGGCGTGGATGGAATAATTTAGGTGCCTGGCACAGATAAGATACTTACAAAGCGATATCAATCACATTAATATTCAATTGAGTTCGGTTTTATGGGGTAATTAACTTAGTCTGTTTTATGTTTGGGTACTGATTTAGGGATGACCCATTATTCTTGGGTTAATTTGCGTAATTTCGGTAAAAACATTATGTAATACGTTACTATCAGACATTCTTAATTTGAATTGTTAGAATTAAGAAAAATATAATAAAAATTATTGTAAACTGTTGCCTTAATACCTTTGATCTTCTAAGGTGCAATTAATGTCAATTAAAACAACTTCATTTAATTTTAATCCTCTTAACATTATTTGAAACGTTTTAAATATCACGTAATTTTAAATGTTTAGCTGTCATGTTATTCCATCAATATTATGCCATTATATTTCTTACATGGTATGTTGTTAATCTAGTTGGTCAAGGTACTTAAACTTGAACTAGAGTTTTTTCACGGATGCACCATATCGACTCATTAAATCTTCTTAAGGCAGTGACCAAACCCGTCTACAGGTTACATAGAATCAATTATATCGGCTGTCGAGTTGCAACAGCATCCGTTGGTTTCAGTGACTAGTTTTTATAAAACGTGTCTATAGGTTTTTCTTGAAGTATTTTAGTCCTTATGCGAGTTTAGTAGCAATTCGATTTTAACTTGAAGGGCTTAGCTTGGGAAATCTAAGAAACACTTAAGAATATTTGTGTTTTGAATTCGAAAATAGCATGTAAGTAAACTAGCAAGTATTGTTTTAAATTCGTCTTTAAAAGATCTACGCTCTTTTTTCCAAATTATTAAAACTTTATCTTACATTTAAATTAAGTCAACATAATTTAAATATCGCTCTGAAAATAGACACATATAGCAGTCTTGATACTACATTATAGCCAAACGACATTAATAGAATTTGAGAATCCCATAAACCAAGATAAGCGTTTCCTTTCATTTTTTGGTTGATTGTGATTCTGTATACAATGTATTATTTTATTCAAGTAAATTAAATACAATAGCGTGTTTTGCTTTTATCAAAGAATATTTATTTTATTAGTTTGACATAACAATGTTTGACATTACGTAATCAATATAACAAAAATATCTGTCTCATCAATATTTACCGCGCCCGTGATTTTGTAGTTAACGCGCATGAACGAAAACGAAACAATATTTTTTGTAAGTCACAAAAGGAATTTAAGTATGCTCAATTACCTACCTTAAATATGTTTTCTTAAATTATTTAACAATATTAATAGAAATTTCCATGTCTATTCCAACTATAAACGAAAATAAAAATATGTTGATGGTATGAATGAATTTTTTTTTTATAGAACCGGGGGCAGGAGGCTCACCTGATTTTAAGTGATACCGCCGCTCATGGACACTCTCAATGCCAGAGGGCTCGCGAGTGCGTTGCCGACCTCTTAAGAATTGGTACGCTCTTATCTTGAAGGACCCTAAGTCGAATTGGTTCGGAAGTAATGTCTTAGTGCTCCAAACAAATTACTAAAACAATACAGTAATTATTTAACAGTTTACATATCAGTATACAATTGCGCGACTAATATATTTCAGGAATTGAATAATGAAGTAAATATTTGAGCTGCAATAATGTTAATTAGGAACAATGCCTTAGAGATACTACAATCATATCATTGGCTATTGTCCAGGCTGTGTAAAATGTGAATTTCAAATTCCAAACTGGATCAGTCGCTGTCGATCCGCAGATAACTGAAATAACTTTCGAAGCAGTATTGGCCTGAATAGTGGCGACCTTGTTTACATTTCCTGAACCGAACTCGAACAATAAATGAGTATCTGTTTACGTGATGAGATTCATAACGAACGCTTTTATTCTTCGTTGAGTGACTCGGAATAACTGTTCAATGCACCCGCAGTTGGCGTATTTTCGATAGCAATAATAGTAGTTGTATTATATTATTATATAACGATCACTATCAGTCAACCCTACCAGAAAAAAAGTATATAAAATATTGCAAAAAACGCGCATATATATATTTAATATATATAACCTCATATTGCAAATATACATATACATATTTAATATATATATATCTTAATCGCACATATTTTAATTTATTTTAACTAGATTGGGTCATATAGGTACCGTCGCGAATACGACATTTATAGTTTTACACAATGTAAAAGTTTGAGAAAATAGAAACTCACACATTATCAGTATTACAAACCTTTAATTTACTGAAATGCTATGCAGCCGATATTAAAATATTTTTTGGGGTTTGAGTTGCACTGAAATTGTACTGAAATACATAATAATGAAGAAACAGGCGTGACACTACCACAGGGTAATTGCCTTAATAACAATTCTGCCAGTCATGGTGAGATAAAGATTCATTCCCAGAATACTGTCCAAAATTTGAAAACTTAAGCGACTAAGATAAGGAAACTTTAAAGCGAAGTTCAGATCTTACAAATCTCAAAGTATCTCAGTCCAACGCTATATTACAAAACAGAACTATCTTAAAATACCATATGAAATGTTAAGATAAGGTTGTGAAGGCAAAAGTTTTCTCATCCTTATTCAAATAACTTTATGATAAACGCACAGACTGTTAATTTTCTTACGTATCAGTTTTATAATGATCTACTGGATCCAAGTAGCCCAATTGAGAGAGGACTGGCTATCTTTGGAGGAGGCCTTCACCTATAGAGGAGCTTTGACAGAAGAATAATAGTTTAAGGGCCTGTTTCACAATGTCCTGATAAGTTCCAAATAAGCTATTTGTTACTTATTTGTAGGATAAACAGTATTTTTGCGTTTCACGACTGTCAGATAGCGCTATACGTCATGAAATGTGAAGTATCTTATTTGGAACTTTTATCTTTCGAATAATTTATGTGTTGCATAGCTATTTGGCACTTTATCAATACATTGTGAAACAGGCCCTAAAAATAGGAAAAACTAACACAACTAAATTTAAAATACAAATTTAATAACTAACATTACTATGTAAGTATACTTAATTAATGTAACTTCTTGTTCTGCTGTAAGAATGAAAAGGCTTTATTATTTTTATTTTATTTGTTTATTATCAGTTTTATAAAATATATTTTCTGTATTTGTATAAGTTCGTATTTAATAATAGCTAACAGTAGTTGTCAATATAAGTAAGTAGAATGAGTCATGAGTTTTCTATATTGCAACGAAAATGTTATTTTATTTGGAGTAGTTTGGAAGCGAGTGACTCAATTCCCTTCGAAGATAAATCACTTTTTTCCACAAACACGCTGAGCGACGCAAAAAGTAATTGATACCAACAATTTATTACTGAAAGCTGTGAGCGAGTACTATTTCGTAGGAAAAACTTTTCATAAATGGTGTTGTGGCTTCCCAATTGTGGTTTAAATTTAAAATGAAAGTTTTGAAATATTTTCAGTACACAAATAATCCTTTCGACGTTGATTTACCAAAAAGTTAAAAAATTCTATGAATACCGTTCAAGTTTAAATTGGATCAAGTAAGAAATAAGTTATTGCTGCCAACATAAAGTCAGTTTAAGTTGCTATGAACTTTGTCCAAGGGCGGGCGGTGACAATTGCCGCCCGCCCAGTATTGTGAAAGCCGCCCTCCGCAACTAACGTGTGTTGAGTTCGGCTTGATTTTACTCCGCTAACGTAACATATGGTAACCATAACTAACGCGTGAATAAATGTATGCGCATTAATAAGCAAGGGAATTCTATCTCCAGGAGCAAGCCAAGTATTTGGCAATATTTAAACTAGTGTCTAAATCAATCAAAGTTTGTGAATGAATGGTTTTCTATAACTTTTTTTATCTCTCAGCGTTTTTAGGCGCATTAAGGTAAGTAAAATAAAAATATAAAAATATTTGTGTTACTTAGTAGTAGCTTTATTAGCTTAATTATGTATTCCGGTGACATGGCACTCGTGCCACATAATTCCACAAGTGAACTGGGAAATTAAAAGAAATTAGCATTATAAAACTGATCAAATTACACACATAATTGAAATGTATACATGATGTAACATCAGTCATTGCTATACCATATCTAACATTTAACTAAACCGAAACCGAACTACTCCTACGGTATTGCGAATATTGGTAAATCAGCTTTATCGTACCGTATTCAGTGGTCAAATGCTCCACACTCCGAGTGTTGTGTCCACTCTCCAGACTCTACTGTCGTGGAAAAACAAACAACCCTCGTTAACGACTTCTTGTCCCTGGCTGAAATGTCGAGTGGAGGCAAGTTGTAACGTTCCTATAATATGTTTTATATCACGTTCTAAGATAACATATGAAGACCCGACCAGGTGAAGTCCTTGACCTTGAATCTAAGTTGTTGATTCAAGTAACAAAACATTGTGTGTTTAGGATTATGGTCATTAAACATCCTTTAAAAATTCCCACGTAAATTAGTGATTATAGATAATTATGAACGCTTTGTAATTTTTTAGCTTTGACATTGAATTAGTAAGTTTGGTCTTGTGTAATTTGTAAGGCGTAAGTCGTGGGCTAAATGCCCATACTGACTTAATATCTACCTGCTGTAAATGTGTAATAGATTTACTAATAGTTATTATAATAACATTAAAATACAATGCACGATGCAATATTTATAATTTCTCAAATTAAATATAATTGTTAAAGTATACGTACAGTATCGCGTCAACTGATAAATAAATACATATATGAATAGTATTCACTAACTTTCACTACTCACGTATTCCGTCCTATATTGAAAATAAAATTTCGTTTTTCAACGCGTTCTTTAATTATACTTAAATTGGATAAAGCTATCGCCCTCTCGGCCCTCTCCCTATTCTAATGGTCGCATCAACCGTGTCCATTTCCGTTCAGTAACAGTTTCCTTCCAAACCTATAAACTCGGTCCCTACGTAAAGCGCATTTGAACTCTTTTACAAAATAATGTATGCATGGAGTGCTTGTAAGGACTTAAAAGTAACAACTTATACCGGTTCTTTACCACGTCGACCACCGGATGAAAAGTCTTTATTTCTGTTTCTTTTCGGTTCAGTGATCTGATCAAAGGTATCGCGTATCCCATAGGAGTGAAAGGGACAGAATGTTTCTATGACACGAAAACGAAGATAAACGATGCCACCCGATGCGCCAGCGCCGATGTGCTTGTCTCAGCTCAACTAAAGTCTCTACTATCAGGCTTATAAGGAAACAAACGTTATAAATTAAATTGTGACGTAGTTTCATTGATGTTTTCAAAGCTATAGTTTTTTTCTCAGTACCTGTGCCAATATTTTAAATCCGACTATGTCGTGAAATATGTTCCCAACTTTTGGAGTCTAAGCTTTAATATGTATATATATTATATATGTATATATAAGCGTAATAGCGTTAAAAATTATAAAGACTAAATAAGTTTCGCGGAATTTGAATCAATATCGTGAAAAATAGAGTCAAAGGGGGAATGTAAAGGTTGCACGCTATACACGACTAACATTGAACGTGAAGCAAGGAGGTGAGGTCCAATTTACTTAATTTTATAGTCGCCTACAGCTGTATTATAAACTTAATGTTTTGAAGTACATTCGTTCACCGTAGGTGTAGTTTTTTAATTAGAAAACTGTTTTCAAAGTTTAAATTATGAAATTTATGTGATTTACCGTCATTACGTACCATTTGAATTAGTGAAACATGAATATTTATCATTGAAAACGAAACATTTGTTTGATCCAAATCTTTCTTCTTTCACCAAGAAATCTATAGAATGTTTTTGATAAGAAAAAACTTATTCATAATTCGATGTTATTGGTAACATTGCGACAGAGCCTAGACATTAGCCAATATTAGATATCTATCCAAACACTTATTATATAACAATGAAGGAAGCTAGACATTTAAGTGCTGTCTTGTTTCATTGGTGAGTGGGGCAATAGACTGCGGGAAAGATGCGCTGCGACCCGCGAGTCAAGACCTCAAACTTTGCTATCATGACATTTATTAAACAACCTTAATTATCTCGAATTTATACGATTAATTCATTCATTTCCAGAATTTCGTTGCGTAATGCGTTTATAAGATTATGTAAATTGATATGCAATCGCTTACTCTTGGCAATTGGGAATTCGCTATAATTACTTTCATATTGAATTTTATAATATACCGCAAAGTGTTTGCGATAAAACAATTAAAAACTACTAAACCAATTAATATTTATATAAATGAGTAACAATAAGTAGTTATTTTATTTAAAAACGCGAAGTATAAGGGATTTTATTGTATTGTGTTCCTTGAAAAACATTTTTTTTTCTTTTACCTAAAGAAAATGGGGTAAGTCCATTTTCTCATAATCAACACTTATTGTAAAATCATAAATAAAAATATGAATGTTCATCCATTGCTTGTGAACTTAATAATAAAATTAGGACGTTTCATAATATTTTTAACTCACAAAAATGTATATTATAATGTGGGAGAAAAGTGAACTTAAGTAATAATATCTTACACCAAAACTTTGATTCACTTCGCTAAGCCGAAAATGTAAGCCCCTTGTATAAATTAGTTGCATACAACTTTTACTCTGACATTTAAGTACTCACTATCCGTGAAATGCGCATTTTGTTCATGTTGCACTTGTAAATGTCGATGGGATTCGCGACTGTAACAGAAACACGTTCGGTTAACTGTTATTCCGCGATCATTAATTTTTAACAGCATTTCCAAGTATTATAGAATCATATATAGTAATTAGCTAGACTATGCGAGCGACTTTAATCCATCGTGTGTAATTGCTGTGCAGTTGGTATTAAGAAAAAAATATCAAGAAACAAATACAGAATGGTTTATTCTAGTACTTAGGTATATGTGTACGTAGAAATGTGTCTGGCCCATTGGCCCATTCTCCTTATACAAAATGAGGTTAGTATTTTAACGTCAAAGATTTTAAATTTAATCTGGTTGCCTCACGAAGGTTTCGCTTCAATTTGAATTTGATTTTGAAAAATTTGGTTGATAATCGCAATGATTAACATATATTATAGATGTTGGATTAATAGAACAATAGCTTTGGCCTATAGACAAAATAGAACATAAGAAATGAGAATAAACAAAACAATATAAAGTAAAATGACAAATGCTTATTTTCATTATACAGTAAAATGTATAGTTGAAGATGTACAGAGCAGTAGATGTAAAAAACATTTACAACTAAAATACCAAGAAGCAACAACATTAAAGATTTGTGAACATGATTCTGTGCTATCAAATATATGCATTAACGATACATCGTACACGTCTATCAGAAATCTGACCTCACGGCAAACAGCATCTTGGGACGTGACGATATAATAATGACTACATGCAGTGTTGCAGTTTCTGAATGTAGATTCTAGATAGTTCTCAAACACGATAAGGACATTTTAGTGGTCGGGGATGCTATGGGACGTTTTCTACAAAATTCACGACTAAATCGAATCCCGACTCGCAATATTTTATGTATTGGCTTTGGCTGTTCAACCGATTCCACTTTGGTTTAACAGAGACTAGACTGATTTAGATTTTAAATGCGATTACGTAAGTAAGTGGGTTAGTAAGTATGAATTTTGAGGCAGTGATAAGTTTGACTGCAAAGTGTCTGTTTCATCTGTCAAATGGTCCTAGTGGTCTTAAGTAGCGGTACATCGAATTTTGACAGTTACCCCAACTGTCAACTATCAGTTTGCATTGAGGGTAAGATTCTGAGAATTAGCGCTGAGAACAAGAAGATAACGAATAAGATATAACAAAGTCTTGATTCTACATCGAGCTATACTCATCGACATCCATACTAAATTAATAATCTTTAATTGTGAATAGATTTATTTTGTTGTATATCTAAAAAACACAATCCAATGACTTAAATAGATATAGTTAATTAAAAAATACATATTTGAACAAGCGAGAAATAAAAGGTTAATAAAGGTTTATAAACAATATTTATATATATTACTAATAATATTGTTGAATTCCAATATACAAGCGCGAGTTTCCCGAAGATTGCTCTTAATAAATTATAACATTAAACCAATTTCCGGGTTGGTGTTTACCTAATAAATAAATACTCTAACAATTAAAAGCATAACGAAAGATTTGTATAAAATTAGAATATTTAAGTTTAACTTCTACAATAACAAATGAACTATTGTTGAATTATACAAGTGTTCTGTTCCTCGTCCTTTCTGAAAGAGTAGCTCAGATTTAATATATTTTATTCATATAAGTTTCAGAGAAGTCAGTGTTGCTTTTCAAAGTTATTTAATTAATATTTATGAGATACGATTGTCGTGTCTCACAAGTCGTAATAAAAGCAGTTGAACTTGGTCGTTACCTTTCTAATAACAACGATACAAGATCTATCATTTATTGAGCGTTCCATTTCAGATTATTGTTAATAAAACACAGATTTACAGCGTTCAACATTTGTTGAGATACATTATATTCATTTTTTTATATAACAGGGGGCGAACGGGCAGGAGGCTCCCCTGATGTTAAGTGATACCACCACCCATGGCAGAGGGCTCGCGATTGCATTGCCGGCCTTTTAAGAATTGGTACGCTCTTGTCTTAAAGAACCCGAACTAGAAGAACTTGAAGAAGTCGAATTGATTCGGAAATACTTCATTTTATATGTAATATGCTTTATTGTTATTTTTTTGTTTGTTTTTAATTTTTATTTGACTTTGTTAAAGGTACACCGTTAATTATTATTATTCAAATGTAGGTTAAGAATATTTTGAATACTCTAATTAAAAAGTCTCACGACTTGAATATATACGTAGAATTTATACTAGGCTAAAAATAAAGCACATAGTAATGTTTTGTAATAAAACTATATAGCAGTGGTAAATGTTTTCCTTCATGGAACATAACGTTTACAAACTGTACATTTTTCATCCAAATGTTTGACAAACAAAGTCATAGATACATATATTTTTTATGAGACACGATGCAAACGAGGAGGCGCGTCGCCTAGAATCAAGTGTAGGGACTCCTGCCACCTCAGGTAACTGGCAAGTGCCTTTAAGGTGGTATGCTTTTTTCTTGAAGACTCCTACAGTTCGAAAACCTGGTATAGCAGCTTGTCCCATAAAGTGGTGCAAGACAAGCCGAGTCCTGCTCTATCGTGGAACTCCAGACTTAAGGGACTCGGTGGAATTTCGTATTATTTCCTGACGTCCGATGGTAAAATTATCATATAGCACTATGTAATGTACTCAGTGTACATTCGTTATAATATAATAATTAATATATTTCTTTAAAAATAATTAAATACAAAATAACACAAAATGTCTGTTGAAATACAGGAGCATATTTTAGCTAACAGGGAAATTATCTGTTAGTTATATTTATACTATACGTAGCTTCGAGTTTAGGTAATCATGTGTTGGTTGATGCTCAATGCCAAATTAACTTGTACAAGGAAACCCCAAAAATGTGTCACCGAATATACAATTGGATATAATGAATTCCAATGGTGAAAATTATTGTAATCTGGGTAAAGCTAACGAAGAAGCCTATTCAGTAACTAAACCTACAAAATTTTGTTCTATTACGAATGCGATGAATTGCAAATATGCTGACACTATGAACAAATATATTTGTCTGAATTTAGTTAAGATAACTGGCGGTTGTTAGGAGATAGGGGTAGTGGGGTTGCGACTCTAGATTAACGAAAAAACTAACTTGATTTATTGAAGAGTTCTTAAATCTAAGTGACAGTTATTAACCATTAATCAAGAATGTTAAATTACAATTTATGACAGTGGTAAAAACTAAAGTGTTCATATTGTCTTCAAGTGTGCGATGATTTATTTATTTTATTTAAAACCACACTCCCCACGTCACTTTTAAATCGTTGCCCCAACGCGGGCGTCAGAAAATTGATTTCCCAACAATTAAAAAAAAAGCGGTTAGGTTAAATATAATAAAAATATGTAATCCATAGTACAAAGGAAGACAGCCTACTTATTTTTACGCATGAATAATAACAATAGTTAAATTAATATAACCTACAATCGTATCTAGTCTGTATCTGAAAAAGATTCGCAAACCATTATATTTTATGTAACTCAATAGAGACCACTTATTATTTTAAAGTTTCTCTTTGAGGCAGCAGTATAAAATAAACGTACATTTATTATGTAAATACTAGTATTGATATACAGTTGTGACTACTTTATAATATTACAAATTCAATATAACTAAGGTCAAAATTGTAACGTGTATAGGCTAATTTAATGATACCGCACTTTAGAGCAAGGGTCCTCATCGTTTTTCTTTTGTATTTCGCTGCATTATTTCAAAGTCCACTTGCCTTGCAGTCTTTTGTCTTTGCTTTAAGTCAGGTGTATCTACGTTAAACAGGGGACATTACAAAGGACGAGAATTATTGCTTGACTTTGTGGTTAGCAGAGAGGCACAAAGTTAGTTGAGAGGAAATAGCTCCATAAAGTGTTCTAAAAAATTGTCTCTAAGTTTTTTAAGTCTTTAAAACTTTAGTGGCTTAGGACTCTGAATATAGAGAGAAACCTTTTTGTATACTACCAAAATCGTCTCTGTTACGATGTAGGGAAACAAGAAGCATATAATATTATGTGCTGTAGTATAGTGATTCGAGGGTTAAATAGGGTAGAAAATATGTATCGATGAGCTATTAACATAATATTATGTTAATTAGGGACCTGCTTCTTGACCTACTTAGAACAATACTGTTGTCTCCAAGCCTACGTTATGCTTGTCGTGGTAACTTTACGCCAACACATCACAAACTATTTTCTTGTTTGGGTGTCATGTAATTATGATATATTGAGCGGCTTATTATGTACGTTATGATAATTAATTCTGCATGGGTGTGGTGTTTATCATGAAAAAGTAGAGAACAGAAAACTAGCTTTACATTTTAGAATACGATGTTTAAAGTTAAATGAACTTAATAAGTAAGTTGTGCGTTAAACTGCATTCTTAATTTCTACTTTCATTGATAAACAAACAAAACAAAGCGGTTAAACAGTAATTGTATTATAATCTACATTTATGTTAAACTTATATATTTCCCAGGGCCAACCCAAACCTCACGTGAAATAATTATAACAGTCAGACCGTATCGCATTATCTATGGTTTCGAGTCTTCAGCAGCTTCACCAACTTGAATGGCAAGTTTGCTTCTCGATATATTTTTTTTTAATTATAAAAACAGCAGTCCTCTGTTCTAACTTTCAATACATTAGTAGATGACTACTTATAACATGAATTAATAACATTTTTCCGTACTCCAAATCATGTTTGACCAAAAGTTTGTACTCAAGACTATAATCAGTCATAGCCATATACAAGGCACATTGTGGGACAAAGTCGTATATTATATGCCCTATGAACGCACTTAAAGTACTGGTATGCCTTATCTCCAAGCTTGCCTGAGCATGGCCATCAAACTCGAGAAACCGCTCATTAATTACACCATGGAACACGTTACTTAAGAAATCATTTACGTCTCGATAATACCGCATATCATATTTGAAAGGCTTTTCCAATCCGTAATCTGTACTGGGTGTTCATAAAGCTTAATGTATGTGTTATGTTTTTGATAACTCTTGGTTTTTTACCCATTCTAAGGACATTATAGCCTCAAGCTTGTGATTAATATTAATATAAATAATTTTTTTTTTATGCAATAAAAGGCAAACGAGCAGGAGGCTCATCTGATTAAGTGATACCGCCGCCCATGGACACATTGCCAGAAGGCTCGCAAGTGCGTTGTAGGGCTTTCAACAATTGGTACGCTTTTTTCTTGAAGGATCCTAAGTCGATTTGGTGCGGAAATAATTCAGTAGGCTGGTTCCACATAGTGGTGGTGCGCAGCAAAGATTTCTAAGAAAACGCTCAGTTGTGGAACGATACTACATCACCGTTGAACCTTATGACGTGTCTAGCCAGACTTGCGTATAGAGGACAATGATTAAGTCTATGGTCCTAGCCCCAAATTTGCAGCATTTGTTTTAAATATAAATTTACGTTCATTTCTTAACAACCTCGGGATTTTATTAGGTACAAAAAATGTGTTTTGGTTCGAATAACACAATGGCTACTTATGTTACAGCGAAGCTTCTTTGTATTTAGCTCGAGGCAATGGCAATTTTCAAACGGATATTTCCTTTACTGATGAAAAAATCTAGAAATCTCATGTATATAACAGAATCGTTGAATAATTTAAGGTTTTCTTACATCATGAAAAAAATATTTTATAGTCTTTAAAGTAATATAAATTTTAACTTTAGCCCTGTCAGTAAAATGGTTTTCATCACAAACAGAACATACAATCTAATCAATTTTTTTTAAATTTATTTAATTAGTTGTTTCAATACGACAACAGTTTTCCGAACATATCGCGAGAGGTGTCTTTTTTCAAATCGGTCGTCGGATCGCCGAACCAAGTTGGTTTGGTGAACCAACCCTTGATTACAAGCTATGTGCGTCACGGCGACTTTTGAGTGGTTTGGATAAAATCAATAAATAATGGTTGTCTATTATTATCGCTGATAGAAGGTCTATTTTATGTCAACTAGAACAATGAGCTCGCGTGACAAAGTCTGCGCAAGAAAATAGAAACTGAGTGCGATTTACCATGATTTATCGTGCCGCTATAAACCTACCTGGAAAACTTTGAAATTAAATATAAAATGGCTTTTTGCTTTTGCGCTTAATTACTTGCTTACTTAAGCTGCTTAATAAATACTTAGTGCTTTAATTACTCCTATTTTAATACTCACTATAAAAATACTGTAAACATTGCAAATATTTTAATGTTATTTTAGAGACATTAAAATTAATTGTGCCATGTTTAGTAAAGTTTGTTCGTAATTTATTTAAATTGATAAAATAAAATCTTTCTATTCCTGTAAAGTATGTTGTTCTTTATTGATCAGTCAATATGTACGTTATTATAATGGTAGAATTATGTTTCGTTTTATTGTGATTGTTCAACAGCTACTTTAGTATTTTACATTTTCCTTTTTTTAACATTGGCACGTTTAGTCTTTCCTTTCATTCGTTACATATTATGATTTTCCAGTTCGGTAAATCATAAATATAGATACAATATGAATGCAGTTTCGGTTTTATGTGATGAATACCAGGTATCACTGAAAATGTTTAGAAAATGAAAAACAGCTTGATGTAGAATGTTGCCAATTCTTTTATTGTTTTTCTAAGTAATCTCCGTTCGTCTATACACATCGTCGCATTCGATGAGCTGAAGCATTGTTGTGGTGAATGGTGCCTCGAGGGCGCTGCTATCGATTTTTTTCCAAGACAAAAGACACACAACGATTGACATACCAGTTTGCAGTAACTGTCCTTCCATCTTCTAGCACAACTGTCGCGAAATGACACTAGTCCATGCGAAGGTGTTGTCGGTTAAACTATAGGGAAACCATCTGGTACAAAGCTATCTGACGCCTAACTGTTCTTGTAATACATTTTGAAATTGACTCATACCAATGCCTAGGATTGCCCGTATCTGCTGATACGGGCAATCCTAGGCAGAGGCTATGACTCTCTTTTGTTACGCAGTTAAAGGACGTCCCTCTCGCGGATCATCATTTCAAATGTAAATACTGGCACGAAATGGGGCTTCATTAAGAAATGCTAATCGCAGCTTATCATAGCTTTGTTGTTGAGTAAGTCCACAACGAGTCAATAAATCAATGACCGAAAATTTTCTCGCGTTTCTTTCAATTTCACGTGTAACGAGAGTTTTAGATTTGCCGTCAATTCACAAAAACAAATGAATGCAATATTAGGTTACAAAAGTTCTTAAATTGAAATTCAAAAAAGTTTTCGCGTTACCCATGTATCTCCATCTCATACATAGTATAAAATAAATTTTAACCATATGTGTCATCTATAAAAGGAAAATTAAGTAGTATTAAATAAGCTTTAATTAAATTCAACGGTAGGACACTGAACTGAGCAAATTTACCTTATGATGGCAAGCAACTACGAGTTGCCGTTTAGAGATACTGCTCCCATCCAATTAAGAGCCAAGATCGGCTGGATTGCTTCCAGCGTTTTGTCGTTTTTCTAATTGTCTCCTCATACCTTTTTTATAGAATGGTATGGCTTTGTTGTATTCCTGGCATTAACCAGGTACAAAGTAACATTTTTGGGATAAAAACGAATTGAATGTTTGTTCATAATATTGTTTTAATAAAAAAATACTTTATTAATTAAACCTAATTCTAAAATTGTGTACAAAGAAAAAACCTATTACTTAAACATATGCAATAGAGAACAAATATACAGTAAATAATAAAACTACATTAGCATATTGTATATATATTTATAGTAATATTGTTTTTGCTAAGCTATTTTTCATTTAATTAAATGAGAAATACGGGGCGTTGTTGTCGCTATCGTATATAAACAATTTAATTTTCCGTATTTTGAAAACTGTTTGTTAGTTCTAGATCCACTACCAACCATACGGAAGCACTTTAATTATAACAATTAAAAACGTAAAATGGCCAAACAGATGCCAAACACAGTGCCGTTATACACATATAGATATAGATCATACTAATCACCCGGCCCGGCGTGGCATGGGCATGTTTTGGCATGTTTACGTTGTTTTAATAAGTTTGAGTCAGAAATATATAATACCCATGTGCAGATTCGCGATTTTCTTTTATTCTAATATCATAACTATTGAGTAAATACATAACACGTTACTGGCAAATTGTGCAAATATTTGATAAAGCGTTGTCATAGACATATATATATGTCTACTAGCTGACCTGGCAAACGTCGTTTTGCCATGTATATAATTAAAAAAAATTCATTTTGTTTGTTCCCTTTTTTAAATCTTTTTATTGTTAAATATATCATGTATTCCATATTTGGCTATATTCTCAAAGTATTTGTATGTCATTATGTATAATTTATGTTAGCTGTAGGAGTACTAAATAAATAAATAAATTAATTAAAAAAAAGGGGTTGATTGTAGAGGGGTGAAAATTAGGTGTTATATGTATTTACTAATGCTGTATCATATAAAAATAAAATTGAAAATAAAATTTTTTGGGGTGGATTACCATTAACATTTAGGGGGGTTAAAAATAGATGTTGTCCGATTCTCAGACCTACAAAATATGCACACAAAATTTCATCAGAATCGGGAAAGCCGTTTCGGAGGAGTTTAACCACAAACACCGCGACACAAGAATTTTATATATAAGATTTTATATTTTAAGCTCACTTTCAGAATAATTGTGTTTGATTTAAGTTAAATTTGAGCAGTGTTGGCTTGTGTATAGTGATTTTAACTTACGTCTCTCATCTATGAGGTCGTTGATTCGAACCCTAGCTGTGCACTGATGGATTTAACACTCGCTCGTACGGCGAAGTAAACATAGTGAAGAAACGGGTATGTCAAAAAGAAGACAGCGTGTCTAGTATAGATCACTGATATCATTTACTTGATTATAAAATAAAACCAATGATTACGAAGTTGATACAGAAATTCGAGGCCGTAACCTAAGAAGCTGTAGCGCCACTGGCTGTTCTTTGATCGCTATTAATATAATATTATATAAAGGAAATAATATTATAAATTGAATTCTATAAATACAAACACCACGTCTTTATATACGATAGCGTGATATATGTACGTTTAGTATACACTTTTATTAGGTCTGGTGGTAGCTTTCAGTGCGAGTGTCATGTAAGGGCGGTATTAGGTACACGGTAGCACTGAGTGGAATATGTAAATGAAGTAGAATTGTGAGTGATACCGTCGTACGACGGGTGCCATTGTCGACGTTAGGGCTGTCACCCCCTTGTTCAGGACCTCCCAAAATTAGGAGACCCACTCGAAAAGCCAGACAGTGTTTTTATTATAGGTGACACGAAACTGTACAATTTTGCGTAGGTATTTCCTAAATTTTTCTGACATATATTGACCGAGTAATGCCGTGGGTATTTAACACTGGTCTTTATTTTTGGTATATAATTTATTGATAAAAATACAATTACTTATGTAATTTGTGTTACAATATTGTTCTTGCTATTTGTGTCTTCAAAACCGTGTGTGATGGTTGTCTAAATTAATTGATAAATACCTAATGGTCTGCCTGCCCTTTAGGTAGAAAAGCTAATTCATTTTCTAATCATAGACTGAATACAGGATTTCACGGTCTTTCAAAGATTTTAATTTATAAATATTAATTTTATATTCCTTGCCTGAACTTAGAACCGTACTGATCCATTTATAATAATAATCCAGCGGCATATACAAAGATTTATAATTAGTCAATTAAAACTCAGAGACAAGATTATCGTCCAAACGTTAATAGGTACATTTGGCACTGTACTTTCATAATAACAAGTCAAGAGGATCAAAATATAATTCATACAAAGGTTTGATGAACGCAGTAGCCAGTATTGGAGTGTGTACTGTTTAAATGGTTATGCTTATAGTCATGACAATTTGGCCTTATAGCAAATAATGCTTAAGAGCTATAGTGGTATGCATTTATCTGCAGTGGAAAACCGTTAGAGCCCGTGCCGCGTCGTGCCAAATCTCTTCATTAAACTAGTCGGTGAAGGCGCGCCGTTGGCAGTTTATCCCGTTGTTTACATTACTGTGCTCTACGACTGCTCTTGTTATCTATGGCATCCTATTGCCGTGACACTGAACTTGCCATTCAAGCTTAATCGGCGTAAAATGATATCAAACTCGGTTCCTTTACCAACGTCGCCGCTTACAAATATTTATAAATAGAACTTAATTAGATTCTAAATGTACTGTAGCATATGAAAAATTTATTACGTTGATAGAAATCAACACGGTGGGTCACGTATACATTTATAAATATTTAATAGTACGCAGCGACTGCTTACAAAACCATTTTAATTCTTAACAGGTTAGGAGGTGAGTACATAAGTATGCACCGTCTGACAACGTCATTGTTTTTGAGCATATTACCATCGAGAACATAAAATTAAAGGCTCATCCGTACCCTAGAGGGGTCCGTAAGCTGATTTGGATGCCGTTCGAGGATAGTGTGCGCCGTCACAGGGACGACTGTGTGTGGAGAATGCTAATACGTAATTATATTTAGCGACCATCACGATTACAACTTGGTGAATTAAATAGAATCTATGTCAGAGTGCCAACGTGGCGTATACACTTGTCTGGTTATTAGCTAACCTCCAGCTGAGATATAAATCCAGATGTTTTTGATCTGAATTGCTTTACTATTTTTAATTTGTATTTTACTTAGTTGACTCGACTGGTTAACATTCTTGTTACTTGTTTCTCTCTACTGCTACCATGGAAACCTCTTACCAGTCCCTAAAACATAAAAAACAGTAAGGCAACTATAAATCTAAGAAAGAAAAAGCAAATTTAACAAAAATACGAATATTCTAGAAAAGAATAAATTGTAAAATCAGTAAATTTAAGTAAACACTGGGTATAAATAGCGTAAAACAAAAGTAATAATGTTCCGAACGTTGCATTTGCAAGTGAAGTTGGCAGACGTCCATTTGTAACGAAGACAAACTGAAGAGCTACCGACCAATATCGTACCTACTCTATTAACGACCTTAAATACCTCGGGATTCGGAAACACAGACACGTAATGTACACTGTCCTTGCTTATTGTTTCCAACTCGATTAATCTAATAATAAATATTAATATAGTCGATCATTTACCGCTAGTAGCAATTTCAGAAGTAAATATTACGGAAATAATAATACGGTGTGTAATACAGGGCACATTATATATGATGTATAATACGGTATGTAATACAGGGCATATTATATATTATGTAGGAGAATCGTAACGTTATATACTCATAAAGTCCTTCCGTACATAGAAGAGGCGACGTCCAGTAAACGCACTATCTGCTATCCTGTAAATACGCGGGTTTAACGTCCGTGCGTGGAAGCCAGCCAAGTAATAAAACTTCATGTTTATTGTGTCCAATGTCTGCTACGTTGTTTATATATCGGTTCTAGTACAAGTTATAGGTAGGCGCAGCCTTCGGGGGACCGGTTGGGAATGTTGCAACTGTCGAACAATATTAAGCGAATGTCTAAATGAGATCATAAATCGAGTTTGGGACTGTCTGGGTTTCAATTTTTATTGAATAGCCTTACAATAGGCGAAGGGTTTGAATCTGGCTATTGTTATAAGTAATTAAAGCCTGGTGCCGCCTGTGAGCCGAATTAAAATTGATAGTATCAATTATTAATATTGCTGTTAAAGACAAAATTATCAATTTAGTCTTATTTATTAAAACTTCCGTAATACCTATTTGTGATGAACCCGTATGAGCTTCATACAATAAAGGATAACCATATTTTTAATCGAACCTGATTCATTGTATAATTGAAAATAATATTTCTGTTAGTGTGGTCACGGGTGCGTGCTTTTCCGATGGCATGGCGTGCGTGTATAATTCGAGATATTATTTTAATTACTTTAAATGCGTAGGTAATATCTTATACGGATGGATTATAAAATACCCTTGGAGTGATCTAGTATAAGTCGTTTTTTATTTAACGGGTCATTATATGATTAGATTTTGATCTTAGTAAGTAGATACAAAAGTTTACCAGAAACATTTCTTTAATGTAATTTTAAATATAAACTTTGTATTTTTATAGAAAACCTTTTGATTTTCTTAGTCGTCCTTAAATTTCTCGAAGCAATTTCTGTCAGATTGTATAATAAGATTTCATATGGCCTTCGCAATTGTAGCTGTCCTAAAATACAAGTCTTAGATTGATAACCAACCATTTCCTTTGTTAAGTTCCGGGCATGTAAGAAGGTTTTACATATGAGCTGCTGCACGCAATACACATAGTTTCTCAGTTTTTGATATAACAGGCTTTACCGCCGGTTTCGTAGGTGCTAAACACTTGAAAACAAGGTAAACCTTTAAGTGTATTTAGTAAAGCGATTAGCCATCGTAGGTGGTCATTGCCCGTAATTTGTAAACTGGAAATGCAAAACATAATGTTTTCAGCGTATTTGCTTAGGAAACAAAGGACCTGTTATAAATCATCCCGGTCCCAAATGAGTTTTGACCTTTATTTATTTTTACATGAGAGAATTCGCTTTTAAATATCTATTCTTAGGGGATGTCTTTCATCATGCTGTACCACAAATAAACGTAAAACCGCTTCACCAATGATGATATAAATGAGGACAAATTAGACTTAGAGAGAGAGACTTTTTCTCCTCCAATAAAAGAGTATACCAATTCTTAATAAATCGGCAATGCACGGGGAAAGTTCTGCCATTATAAGTAGTATCACTAAACATAATACATGACATTAAAAATAGTTCACGGTGAAAACTTGCAACCGAAATTACTAATTTGAATTAATTAATATATATATTTTTTCTTTTTTGTCATTCAGTTTAATATGTGTATGTTGTTTGGTTGATATTTAGTTCAATGTCTGTGTACAGATATAATTGGATATCAGATTTTCATATGTTGTTTAGTGTGTAATAACTGTATGTATCTAATCAATCTGCTTTCTGTTTTTGTACCTAAATGTAAAAATAAAAAAAATGAGATAGCTTCCTGCCTATTCGCCCGCTGTTCGCCTGCAATATCCTTCCTGCAAATTCCTGTAAAATCGGCTGCTAATCAGTCACTGCAGTTAACCCTTTTGAGACTAAACGTGTATAATATTGTACCATACACTGTCCTTACCCTTTTAACACGATTATATTGTATAATGGACGTTCTGAATAATCGCGGTTTACTTGATGTCGTAAATGACCACAGGCCCTTGTCCGTCTCTATTTGAATTCCCTTAACGGCTCATCTAAAGCTTTCACTGTGATTCAGAATCATTAAACCCAGTGATAATTAATTTAAAGTGAATTATTTAGTCCGTGCAATAACGGTTGTCGCGCTAAGTGAGTATTAAAGGCATGAAATTATGTTTAATTTAGAAATTATTATTAAAAGTTGTTTTGGTTGAATTATTACGTTTCAAATTAATACTTGTTAAATGCGATAGGAAATGCGCAATTTTGAATACGTTTTTAATATTTATAAGTGGCTTTTTGATTGAGGTTTGATTTAAACGTATATCTAATACATAAACATAAACAAATGAATGAAAAAGATATATCAGTTCTAAATTCAAAAGTGCATTCAATTTTTTTATAAATATAATATAAAATTGGATATATTATTTTATACACAATTTAAAGGCAATTAATAAATTGTGCATAAAATAATATATCCATATCCTTTTTTAGTATTGTTTAAAACACGAAGGCTAAACACAAACTTGTTTCCTGCTAGGTCATCAGGTATCATCATTTGATATTACAAAATTATGTTTTTGTATGAGGTTGATTATGATAAACATGAAGGTTACCTATTCGGCATGCGCAAACTACCTGTAAATAAACTGCAGTAGTGTTTTATATTTATAAATTAGTTGTAATTTCTTATTCAAAATTGGGGTTGGTCGAAGACGGGTGAAAATTAAGAGTTATATATATATTTTAATACCAAATAAATATAAAATGTAGATAAACACAAAAATATAACGTTTTGGCTACCCTTAAACGTATCCCTTTATCTGAAATGTATAAACTATCCCTTAAATTTATAAACAATAGTTTCCGACCTATTCTCAGACCTTATAATAAACACGAAACGAAACGTAAAAATCTGACAATTTAAAAATGTAAATTATTTTATAATTTCTATAACTCTGTATATAAATATATAAAACATATAAATATATTTAAGATTATTGTATTAACATTAAATGCATTGATTTTAAACATAATTAAGATTATATATCTGATTTACATTTCTCTTTTTTGAAAGTATAGTTAAAATCTATTATAACGACAACAAAGGTACTACTTACTCATATTTGGTCGTAAAAACCGATAGACGTAACAGTCGATAACGTTGTTATTAAGAACCAAATACAATATAAATTAGCTGGGACCTTTGATTTTGGCCAATATAAACGGTATGTTGTTCTAAACGATGTTCTCGTACCTGTTTTCCTACTAAAAACTTTAACAAACATTACAAAATTTTAAGCTATATAGCTATTATTAACCTACTAACTACCTATTCTATTCATCAAATTTTAATGAACGTTGTGTCAGAACAAGTTATTTACAACATTGAGAATAAGTCACGTCAGTTAGTACTTGGTAGGTATCAATATTAATATAATAGTTTTTGATGTGGAATGCGTTGGCTGATGCAACTGGACACCTGCACAAACGACGCCACGCGGTCTTCTAACGGCAATTAGTTTCATATCTAGAATTCCTCTAAGGAATTTAAACTAAATGCAGTATTTGTTGAATGATCTAGGCCCTTATTATCGGCATGTGGTCGTAATGGAAAAATAGATGAAGTAGTGTTCTTTCAAGGCCATACATACCTCGCTGCTAATCAGAATATTTGTTTAGTTTAATAATAATGTATATATTTGCAAGTAGTTTTGAATTATACAACTTATATGTAATAATTGGGATGTCCCACTTTTGTGATTTCAGTGTCTCTCTAATCTCGCTAACTGCTATATTATTGTAAAAATAGATTTAGTTTGTCCACTTTTAAGTCTATATTCTGTCACCAAATTAACTTATTCGCTTCAATACTTATACTTTAAATTAAATTTATTATCCGGCACACACTAGAATCATTTAATGATTTTTTTTTATGGTCATAAGTGTACATTATGTTACCTATATGAATAAATGATTTTTGTTTGTTTGTTTATCTTCGAACTAAAGATTTTTCGAAGAATCTGTGGTCCTGTTTGCGACGACGGTGTTTGGCCTATTCGCTACAATGAAGAACTTTATAACATCCTAGGCAACGCCAACATTGTCCAATTACTAAATTACAACAGGCTGATGTGGCTGAGGCATGTGCAGCGAATAGGGAAGGACAGAACCCCAAGGTCCTTACTGAACTCACAACCCGGTGGCAAGAGAAAACCCGATAGACCGTGGCTGCATTGGTGGGATGGACTTGTCAAGGACCTCGAACAGAAGCGGAATGGATAGATTGCGATGGCGAAGTGTACTTGAGAAGGCTAAGGTCCACACAGAGTTATGGTATGGTATGGTAGGTGGGCTGAATTTCCGCAACTAGACTCAAATTTGGTCCGTTTTGCGTAAAGCCCTGAGTAGTAGGGATTCACGGGTTCTGCCTCACTCGCTGCCTCAGTCAACCTAACCCCCCGTGCCGGGGACTGCCTCACTCGCTGCCTCAGTCAACCTAACCCCCCGTGTGTTTCTGGCTCAGCGGCAGTCCCCGCCTAAAAAAAAAAAAAAAAAAAAAAAAAAAAAGTTTGGTCTCTTTCCCCACTAAACAGACCGTGCTGAGTCGATAGCACTCACTCCCGAAGCGATATTTCTCTCTGTTTCGAAGTTAGGTTTTGCTATACGTTGCAAATTAATCGATTTACTAATCACCTCATAATAAGAATGTAACGTCTCGTCCAAATCCTCATTTACTAATCACCGAGTCAGTTTCGTATCCATAATTAGCAAATTACCATGCGCATTTACCTGCAAATGCACCAGGACAGATGGGAAAAGGATTTACTGAACATTAAAAATATGATTTCCGTGTTTTATGTGTTTATTTGCATTATGTTACAATACAACTTTACTAGTGTCATGTCATTTCTTGGCGAGTCATACGAAAAATTTCTGAGGTAATCTTCCAAGCTGAAACCCCAGAACTTGTAGTACAAATATACTACACAATACTCCCCACAAAAGGCAGAATAGATGTCCTGAACGCTAGCTGTATTATAGCTCCATACCCGACAATTTCTTCTTAAAAAATCCGCTATTACTCTAATAGGCTTACGTCCAAATGAATCAAAATATTCTCCAACTTTTTCGTGGTTGATATGAATAGCTACCCAATGAGATCCTGGTTGTGAGTCAGGATCGAGATTGCATATAATAAATGTGGGTAAGTGTACGTGCATTGGTAGGCGATTCGAGGGGTACACGCTATACTGGATGCTGGGATGTATTTTATGGAGACTCATTTGCAGGTTTAATGTATTCATTTTTACTCCAACGCGTTTGACCTTCTACTCTTTGTATTTAACAAAAACGGAAAGGACCCTTGAGAATCACGTTGTGCTTACTTAGCAATTTAATACTGTCTTCGAAAACTATCGGAAGTTTATCAGAGCGAATTCGCAAAAGCGACATTAAATCCATAACTGTTAAGATACTTGTATATTTAGAAATAAATAGATCTGCTTACGTTCAATATTTATTCATGATTTGACAAACTTACAATATTTAAAAAATTACACAAACACGGATAAAATCATTACATTACTTATTGTACATACGTTATATGACTGTTGTATTATTAACAAGTTTGGTATAAAAAAATAAAAACATTTTGATTACAATACACTATGATAAGAAATAACAATTATTTTAGTATTCAGAGAAACTTATTTTATATCAAAACATGACTTAAAATGAGTAGACATACTTTTATGATTGCATTAATTATGACAGATTCACATAATACTTTCTCTTTTCATAAAATACAAAAGTAGAAAAGTTGCAACGGAATGTAACAAAAATGAGATTCTGTAGTTGAAATATTATTATATTATCCCATACATTTTCAGATAATGAATCAGTCATACATAATAAAAACTTACAAAATGTGATGTATCCTAACTTTAGTGACAAAAAATAGCATTTTTCTTTTAAACATTATGTTTGGCGGTTAAATAGAAGCAACATTTACTAATAAAATGTATTAAAATAGACAGAAATTATAATAACATAGGGCAGGAGAAAGTAAATTAGATATTTAATTATAAACTATAAATTCTTGTTAAACAGTAAAAATATTAACAGGATTAATGAAGATCTAAAACAATAACAATACTTGTCTTTTTAGTAATAAAAAATTAAAATTGTTATACAATTATAAGAAGAAACTAATAAAAAATAAATACTATTACCTATTTTAACACCAACAATAAGATTTAAAATTTACATGTTGTCGTAATAAATATTTATCCTAACTATAATTTTTTCAGAACTTTACAATTACTTATTTTACAATTTAAAGCTAGTCATTTGTCAGGTTATAATTTTTATGATACATTGAATTCCTAATTACCCTAAGACCATAACTTTGATTACACTACTTATTTATTAATATTATGATACATTTATATATGATACAATTATAAATCTTAAATAATCCATAATACTAGTATTGGAATCTGTAATTAATTATTAACCATAAATATATTTATGTTGTGTTGTATAGATCTCTCAAAATCCTATAAGTAATTAAAATGTCATAGAACATAGACAAATCGAAAAGTGTATGTAGATAAAACTCATGTGCGTATTCTAAAATATTTTATCTGAATTTTTTGGAGTTTAAATTATGTAGGTACTGATTTCGAATAAGCCTCTTAGACCTTTAATGTGAAAAGTAGAAAAATAATAGCAATAGGTGAACAAACAGTCTACTAGTAATAAATAAGACGCAAATGTTGACGATTTGTTAACACAAAAATAATCACATAATCTGGAGTTCCTCTTAGAGTGGAATAATATAGTTTTATACACTTAATTAGTTCTTATAGTGTTTTAATGCCATCCACCAAATTAAAACTTACACAAACTACAAGGTACATACGCGAATGTAAATACAGATATTAGTTTTATAAACTGTTCTATTAAACTGGCATTATTACATGAGTTACGTTTAATTTTGACAAAACTTTTGCTGGAAGTATGTACGAAATTTGTCTAAGTAATTTACTTTTTGAGGGATTCGTTATTTACTGATCAAATTTCTTCCAAATATTTAGAAGAAATCTTTGTATTGTAGGTAGTAAAAAAACTTAATGTTTTGAAGCATATAAAAATAATACTAATTCTTTTGTGAAATCCTTCAGTGTATATATTTCAAATTATTTTAACTTTATTGAAAGGTGTATGTATTATATGTATAACAATCTAAAAATAATCAAAGAAATACAAACAATTATTTCATTTAGGTTTGAAGTGCCACAAGTATTAATCATCATTTTTTAAATATATTAGCAAACGAGCCTGCGGAACGTCCAGTAAGGGACGACTCGATTTATTTTTATATGTTATAGTAAAATTAAAAAAAGACAAATACCTTCCACAAAAACTGCATAATATACTTTAAAATCTTGTAATTGTCTAGAGGTAGCTTTTCGAGAATCAATATTTTCACCTTTCTTGCCTTGCTAGGTATTACCCAGGCTGAAAATATAAATTAAATACATTCCTTTAATTATGACCAACTTCATTAAAATTAGATTAACAATTCTACTCCTGTTTTGTACATATATTTTCTGTTAAGGAAAACTAATATTTTTATGCCAAGACAGAAAAATAGTTGTTTCCTAGAACTTTAGGACGAAACACGAGAGTAGTTTATTATTTTATATGAGTAAATATATTTTAGGGATTAACCTTAGCTATATAGTATATACAAGTAAATACACAAATATACTAAACATGTATTTAGTAAAATCTGTAGTACATTTTAATCACATATTATTGAATTTTCCATCTATGAGTTTTATTCACTAATTGATTTAAATAAACTCGGTTATCATGTTATAAAAATGTAACAGATTTTAATGTATTGAAAACTACAAATAAAATTACTTAAAATATGCATAGATAACCCGCAAATTCTTATACCCACTAAGTACAATTATGATAGTATGTTCATAATACAAAAAACAAATTTTATTATTTCAGAAATAAATAACATAAAAAACCATTATTTATATTTACTAACCTTTATATTTGCTAACTACGTCATATAATGCCAGTTTAATAGAACAGTTTATAAAACTAATATCTGTATTTACATTCGCGTATGTACCTTGTAGTTTGTGTAAGTTTTAATTTGGTGGATGGCATTAAAACACTATAAGAACTAATTAAGTGTATAAAACTATATTATTCCACTCTAAGAGGAACTCCAGATTATGTGATGATTTTTGTGTTAACAAATCGTCAACATTTGCGTCTTATTTATTACTAGTAGACTGTTTGTTCACCTATTGCTATTATTTTTCTAATATTCACATTAAAGGTCTAAGAGGCTTATTCGAAATCAGTACCTACATAATTTAAACTCCAAAAAATTCAGATAAAATATTTTAGAATATGCACATGAGTTTTATCTACATACACTTTTCGATTTGTCTATGTTCTATGACATTTTAATTACTTATAGGATTTTGAGAGATCTATACAACACAACATAAATATATTTATGGTTAATAATTAATTACAGATTCCAATACTAGTATTATGGATTATTTAAGATTTATAATTGTATCATATATAAATGTATCATAATATTAATAAATAAGTAGTGTAATCAAAGTTATGGTCTTAGGGTAATTAGGAATTCAATGTATCATAAAAATTATAACCTGACAAATGACTAGCTTTAAATTGTAAAAAAAGTAATTGTAAAGTTCTGAAAAAATTATAGTTAGGATAAATATTTATTAATGACAACATGTAAATTTTAAATCTTATTGTTGGTGTTAAAATAGGTAATAGTATTTAATTTTTTTTAGTTTCTTCTTATAATTGTATAACAATTTTGATTTTTTATTACTAAAAAGACAAGTATTGTTATTATTTTAGATCTTCATTAATCCTGTTAATATTTTTATTGTTTAACAAGAATTTATAGTTTATAATTAAATATCTAATTTACTTTCTCCTACCCTATGTTATTATAATTTCTGTCTATTTTAATACATTTTATTAGTAAAATGTTGCTTCTATTTAACCGCCAAACATAATGTTTAAAAGAAAAAATGCTATTTTTTGTCACTAAAGTTAGGATACATCACATTTTGTAAGTTTTTATTATGTATGACTGATTCATTATCTGAAAATGTATGGGATAATATAATAATATTTCAACTACAGAATCCCATTTTTGTTACATTCCGTTGCAACTTTTCTACTTTTGTATTTTATGAAAAGAGAAAGTATTATGTGAATCTGTCATAATTAATGCAATCATAAAAGTATGTCTACTCATTTTAAGTCATGTTTTGATATAAAATAAGTTTCTCTGAATACTAAAATAATTGTTATTTCTTATCATAGTATATTGTAATCAAAATGTTTTTATTTTTTTATACCAAACTTGTTAATAATACAACAGTCATAATATAACGTATGTACAATAAGTAATGTAATGATTTTATCCGTGTTTGTGTAATTTTTTAAATATTGTAAGTTTGTCAAATCATGAATAAATATTGAACGTAAGCAGATCTATTTATTTCTAAATATACAAGTATCTTAACAGTTATGGATTTAATGTCGCTTTTGCGAATTCGCTCTGATAAACTTCCGATAGTTTTCGAAGACAGTATTAAATTGCTAAGTAAGCACAACGTGATTCTGAAGGGTCCTTTCCGTTTTTGTTAAATACAAAGAGTAGAAGGTCAAACGCGTTGGAGTAAAAATGAATACATTAAACCTGCAAATGAGTCTCCATAAATATAATACATCCCAGCATCCAGTATAGCGTGTACCCCTCGAATCGCCTACCAATGCACGTACACTTACCCACATTTATTATATGCAATCTCGACCCTGACTCACAACCAGGATCTCATTGGGTAGCTATTCATATCAACCACGAAAAAGTTGGAGAATATTTTGATTCATTTGGACGTAAACCTATTAGAGTAATAGCGGATTTTTTAAGAAGAAATTGTCGGGTATGGAGCTATAATACAGCTAGCGTTCAGGACATCTATTCTGCCTTTTGTGGGGAGTATTGTGTAGTATATTTGTACTACAAGTTCTGGGGTTTCAGCTTGGAAGATTACCTCAGAAATTTTTCGTATGACTCGCCAAGAAATGACATGACACTAGTAAAGTTGTATTGTAACATAATGCAAATAAACACATAAAACACGGAAATCATATTTTTAATGTTCAGTAAATCCTTTTCCCATCTGTCCTGGTGCATTTGCAGGTAAATGCGCATGGTAATTTGCTAATTATGGATACGAAACTGACTCGGTGATTAGTAAATGAGGATTTGGACGAGACGTTACATTCTTATTATGAGGTGATTAGTAAATCGATTAATTTGCAACGTATAGCAAAACCTAACTTCGAAACAGAGAGAAATATCGCTTCGGGAGTGAGTGCTATCGACTCAGCACGGTCTGTTTAGTGGGGAAAGAGACCAAATTTTTTTTTTTTTTTTTTTTTTTTTTTTTTAGGCGGGGACTGCCGCTGAGCCAGAAACACACGGGGGGTTAGGTTGACTGAGGCAGCGAGTGAGGCAGTCCCCGGCACGGGGGGTTAGGTTGACTGAGGCAGCGAGTGAGGCAGAACCCGTGAATCCCTACTACTGCCCTGGCTACTTAATCCAGTCTAGCTCCTTCCAGAAGCACAGAAGTCTCCTGGGCACTTCACAGGCTTTATTTAGCGACCTCACTGTTCCGAGGATTTCCGTTCGTTGTTTAGCCACAGCCTCGCAGTCCAGGACTACGTGGGTGACTGATTCCTCTGCGCTGAAACAGCCTCTGCACATGGGGCTGTCTGTCGCGCCTAGGACAAATAGATGTTTATTAAGGAGACAATGGCCCGTAATTGTCCCTATCATTGTTTTGAGATCGGTTCTGTTTAAGCTTAGAAGTCGCTTAGTCAGTTGTGGGTTCACTGCTGGCAGAGCCATTTTGGACTGTTTGCAGTCCGCACTATGCGACCATCGTTGATTTTAGATTTCAACGGATTTTCGGAGAATCCAAGTTCGCACTAGCCCACAAGGAGTTATATAGGCTTATGAAAAATTCCTATAGGTTCACTTCCATTGTTAAAAATGAAGCCATTAGTTTATTTCATAAATGTAAGTCAGATTCTAACTATTGATGTAATCTAATATTTACATTGTTCGTTTTCTATTATGCATGCTCTATTTATTGGTGTTTATTATATAACGGCAATTGAATAACAAAGAGCGGTATAGTAAATAACAGGTTGCTTTGAATTGTATCGGATATTATTTTGATTTAACTCTGAGTGCGCCACACAACACAACGGGGACCTGGGTAATAATCATCATTTATATTCGTAAAGATTTAAGAGCTTCCTTATAGCCAATCAAATTTATCTCTTGTATTATTATATTGTTAAAAATTTACTATAACTTTTTTGACACTGAAAAAAGGATATACATATGATGTTTTCCTTCACCGTTCGAGCAAATGTTAAATGCGCACATAGAATGAAAGTCCATTGGTGCACAGCCTGGGATCGAACCTACGACCTCAGGGATAAGAGTCGCACGCTGAGGCCACTAGGCCAGGACTGCTCTAGGCGTTTAACTATTGATGATTTTTAGATATGTACTCAAACAGTGAGACTTCATTATACATTGAAAGAACAAAAACTTGGCTGATTATCCAATCAAAGTAAATCTAAGAAAATTTTACAAGTATAATAATATTACGAGGAATTTAGAGAATACTCAAATTTTGTAAAAAAATTATAAATTCCCCTAAATTGCAGATCACTTGGGTGTGTTTAACCTTATCTGACGGGTCGAAATTTAACCGCAGCGAAGTCATATCTTTTTACTGCTGATTGTGCTCTCTGAACACCTGTGCCATCTGATTCAAGTAATATAACCACGAGGAAATTGTGTACAAAACATATCAGTGTATACAGTACTATCGATTCACACGATGTGTAAATATTTTTTCAAATGTAAAACGTGTTATTTGTTCCAATTGAGTCAGAAATAGTAATTATTAACAGATTAGAATTACTATGTGTGTGAAGGTTCGTAACCTCTTAAAGCGACATAAGAAGATACATTTGATAATAATTTCTAAGAAAGATTTATTGATAATAATCAGATCAGTATCTGTCTATGCCTTCAGAAACCAGGTTAACCTAAAAGGTTAAAAATATTTTCATATGTATTCATAATGAGGTAATGCAATTAACGTTTGAACTCTTGATTTTCTGTTATGTTTCTTAAAAGGCCGGCAACGCACTCGCGAGTCCTCTGGCATTGAGAGTGTCCATGGGCGGCGGTATCACTTAACATCAGGTGAGCCTCCTGCCCGTTTTCCCCCTGTTCTATAAAAAAAAAGTCTAGTCTAGTTATCCCAAAATACATTGTATCATTTAATTACCTCTTCATACGAGAATACTTTAAATAAAAGCTAAAACGAAGTTTACAATTAAATAACAACGATTTGAATGCATTAAACTTACCGTGTCAAGATGGCACGTAGATCCATTAGAACTTCCTTTAACGGCAGGTGCACATTCGAGTGTTTCGCTCTCCCATTGGCTAGTTCTAGTAGGATGCGCGGGCGCTGATTTAAAGACAGCTGCTACTTCACCGATGCAACCGCTCTGGAATTATCGAGGAAGTCACTATTTAGATAACTGTGAAAATATAAGAAACAACAAGTGTACACCTTGCATTAATGTTGTCACATTTTATATAAATTATGAGCAATTCCTTTTTTGTGCAATATAATGTCTGCTAACTTAAATTAATTATGCATATAAAATTAAATATAAAATAATATTTTATTTCATTTAATTAAAATAGCTATTAAAGCAACCTTACAGGAAACTCGTTCGTTGATAAGACGAGATATTAATTAGAACGAGTAGTCAAGACTTATCAGATCTCTTAACAAGCAATTAGACAAGGCAGAGCCCGATTAATTGACTGGTGAAGCGTTTCAAAAAGGTATGGAGGGTGAGGCTGGCGTGACCAAAGACATGACTAGTCGCGACACAAGCGTCCTGGCACCAATAGTACCGGACTCTTTCCGGCACGCGACGTCGCATGGAAATTGGACGAAAACTGAATTTATAGAACACTCTAATGACGTACATTTATTAATAATCTTTATTGTGCGAACTTTTAAATATCAAATTAAAGGTATCTTTTTCCATACAAATCTTAAATGTGATCGTTACAAAGTAATTAAGACAGTTTCTCTTTTATTCACTGTACAATTACACATGCCAACATTACAGTTATAACACAACATTTACTGACACCAGAGATTAGGACTTATACACATTTTGAAGCATCTTATAATCAAGATTTATATATTTTTTTTACAGTAAAGCTTGATAACCCCTTTGCTTCATAATTTAATGAGTGTCATTAGTTAAATCTTATGCTCACAATTAATCTGTTAGACAGTTACATCTATTTGATAAATGTTGATTACAACTTCACTACAAAACTATTTTATTTATGATGACTAAAACTTTGGAGTATTATTTTCTACGAATATACGTACAATTGATATGTAAGTACATATTTAATTAACTGTATTTTAAATTTTATGGAAGTCCCGCGATTACCTAAAGGCATTCAAATAACATTGATAGAATTACGGTTATATAATTAATTATATAATGAATTGTAGTCACCGCATTTTAAATTCATTTAGACTAGATTTTGGTATTAACAAGTTTCATTAGTTTGTAATGAACATTTATGAGTTTAGTCTTTGAAGGAATCAGTTACGTCCAAAAATTAAAATAAAAGTCTTTTTCTTGAAAACCGTTTTAATAATATAAAATAAATTAGCCACATTTACTTAGTATTTTCACGTCGTGTACTCCGTTGGCGTCTCACGACCTCATTTCATTTAATTTCATAATTAGGGTTAGTCTTAAGAGTCGCTGCGGGACGCATAAATAAATTATTTATCCTTTATTTTATGTTAATACTGTCTACATAGTTAATTTAACTGCTGTTTTTGTCAATGGATCGTAATCGCATTACACCTAATAAAGTCACTTCTTTATATAAAGTTAAAAAATACAACGAGCATTACTTATATATTTCAGCATGTATTTAGGACAATTTGATTTAATTTTGAATTTATAATCCAGTGGAAGACACAACAACTACGATAGAAAAATACTCAGATACAATACTAAGAGGGAACTATGACTCAAATGTCAAAAACGTGATAAATTTTGACGTACCACCATGTTATGTAAGATTATAACTACGATTTTAATTCGTTGGATGTGTCATTGACTCCTACTGTAAGGTAGTTTGTATCCTTTTTTATGATTAAATATGAAAATGAACAAATGAATTTTTGGATTCACAATATCTTAGCTAAGTAAATATTTGGTTACGAAATTAAAAAGTAGGTTTGCAAGATTGCGAATGAAGGTTACGTAAAAGTTATCTTGGTTAATAATCGTGAGGTGACCCAAGTACGGTTCACTAGTTTGTCACAAGTCACAACTCGACAAAACTTTTTTTATTATCTCAAATTACCGTGAAACTCGATTTACCGACCACAAAGCGCGTTGAAATGAAAACGACAGTTGCTTCAAGCTAAATTTCGCAATCCTACATGTAATTTCTCTTTCATTTCATGTATTTAGTATATGGTAAATTGTTTTTTGTTGGCGTGTAATAAAAGTATACGTGATATTTCAATTGGCCACAAATAGACTTAATTAAATTATAACTAAGTTATGTTGCTATAGTTCTACAGAGTACGAGGAAAACATTCAAAATTTTAAAATAAAAAAAAAAGAAATTGGCTTACCTTTCCATAGAAAACCATAATAATACCCAGACGGTTAGAAAGCCCTAAATGAGGACATACATTTAAGCTATACTTTATACTAAATGCGAGGCAATTATTATTATCTATCTTTGAAAAAAGAATATGTCGTGTCATTAATTACAAACGTAACATACCAATGTGATAAAAACTAATAAACATCTTGAAGTAATATAAAAATAGCCATATCTCACCTGCCTCGTTAAATAGGTTAAAAGTATGAACCTATATTAATCCAATTGCCGTGTAGGTGGAAAAGCCACCTGCTCATTCATATTTACTTCTTGTGGACCAGCCCACGCCATCTCGAGTCCCGACACCAATAAAATTATTAGCATTATATCCGCCGGACATAGTAGGCGTGATGAAGATTTCTTTACAAATTGCCATTTTGTTGCTACAGTTCAGTTGCTTGTTGGCCAAAGTTCATGTAACAGAGATAACAATGATTCTGGACCAGGCCATACTAATCTTAAATCTTATGTCCCGTTCATAGAGGTTCAATAAAACTGACCACTAAGGATGGATCAATGAAGAATCAGTGCTTTTAAAAAGTTAAGAATGAAAATGCAAATGTTAACTTGTTCCCTCGTTTTCTTATTATGACTTCATTAATAGGAAACGAAGACTACACTCCATGGGTCGTGACAAGAACAGCTCTCCTCCAATCTTAGGGCGCATTTGTATGAAAACAGCGTACCAATTCTTAAAAGGCCGGCAACGCACTCACGAGCCCTCTGGCATTGAGAGTGTCCATGGGCGGCGGTATCACTTAACATCAGATGAGCCTCCTGCACGTTTGCCCCCTGTTCTATAAAAAACTAAAAAAGTTCTAAAAAACAAACTTATTAAAAATCTTTTATAAATAAAAATAAAAAATTTAAATAGTGTTATAAACTCTGGACTTTATTATCTACATATGTATGAATTTGGAAGCGGCATCTATTCAGATCTGTCTGATCAGAAAGCAGGAATTTTTAAAATAAGATTATGGTCACTTGTGCCAAAGACAAAAGAACATTACTAATATACTGTTTGCTATTATATTGATAGTGATTAATGTTGAATTGCAATACAATAATTACGTGCATAGAATGTTCCACGTGCAATGTTAACTTTAAATTGGAATGTCTCAAGGCAAACTGACATCATTGCTTTTGGAAAATTTTACGGTAATCTAATACTTTGAGGAAAATATATGAAATTTATTGCAAGGTGAGCTTTGCGGACTCGTCGGCCCCACTTATGTACTCATCAATATATAGAAGATTTTACTGACACATTCCCACAGGGTAATATGATTGTGTTGTATTTATAAAGAAAAAAAATTATAAATAATAAAACCAAAATATAGCTTAGATACTATCAATCATTTTGCTTAGATCAATTATGACTATATATATTACATTATTTACATATCTATTCCTTTTTACGTTACTATATTTTTATCCTTTCCTTAGTATCTTATTCTTATATACACAATGGTATCTTTGAAATTTTTTCATCTCTCTGAAGTTCTGCGATGACCAAACTTACAGTGTACATTACTATTTTTGTTACATTAATTTTTTCCGTTTTCGGTACTATGTTAATTTAAAAAAATATATTTGCGTTCGTCATGGAGTGTTTTCATTTATTTATGTTAACGAGCACATTTGAGAGATAAGTAAGAAAAAAAAAATGGTTTTCGCGGATTTGTCTTTCAGCAGCAAAGGCGTCAACAAAGTTATACGAGTACAAATTTGTAAATAAATGTGTGCGGCGGATAACAATACGTCAATTCAGTCCAGTTGTGTTAATGGTCATTTTATAGAGCTGTTAATGGCGAGTCAAAACATTCAACTGAAAAACGTTTCAATTAAATAGAAGCAACTGTTTATTATGTAACTTTAAAGCAGTATAACCTACAGGAAATTAACTACTGAATTACAAAATCAACTTGTAGTAAATACGATTATTGAGTACGAAGATTGGTACGTAAATATATTATTTAAAATTGGCTTTTCTGATAATGCTTCTTTACTAAGTTTCTTTTGACTTTATTATTGAAATTACTCTTCTTCTTTCTATTTTTATTAATAAAAAAAAAGATTATAGAAAGAATTAAGAGTATTTTATTTCATCATTCATATTGTTAAATATTGTTTATATGACAACGTTCTTACAGTACTTATTTTTCTACTACTGTTTCTTATTTTTATTAATTTAAAAGGTTTTTACTTTTTATAGTTAAAATGCTAACATAATTTGTTTGTACATACACACTAAGTAGTTTATACTACAAGGGTTATTTGTGTAACATGTTACCTTTTCGAGCTGCAATTATTCCATATGCAATATGTACAATATGTAAATAATTTAAAATTTGCGAAACATCTGCCGATGCACCTGCAATAGCATATAGGGAGAAGCGACCTCCACCGACCTTTGTCCATCTGGCTTGTACTATTAATATTCTAAAACAGGACGTAATTATTATACAGTGTTTAAGGGTCTTCTTTACATAGTAATATCCAATTAAACAAGGCTATGTTGGTATTTGTCATCGAGATGAGAACTCCTCAAGGTTCTACCGTCTTTATTTAGACTTAGGTTCTTATTACTATTTATACACTTATTGTGGATACAATATTTCTATATACGTATAGTACAGTAATTAGACATAGATATTATTTATAACAAACAAAACACACACACATAAACACACAACAAAGTAGAAGAGTCAAAGAGAAAAAGAAATTAAATAAAAGATATAATGAGAGGTATATTATTTTTTTCTTTTCCCATTCGGTTCGTCTCAAGCATGTATTGCGTGTGTGCTGTGGCTGTTAATGGCCCTGCATTATGCTGAGGAGCACAGCGCTGGTCATTCTGCCAGAGACCACATCAGCTAGTTTGCGCTTCAGTCGCAAAAAAAGAATATATTAACATTGAGTAGTAAATGATAACAATAATATTAGTGAAAGTTAACAATATCGGTAATGAAGTCTTATGTAATATGGTGTGAAGTAAATAAAATAAAATTAAAGGTTAAAATTACTGATCAGCATGACTAGAAAATACAATTGTTATTTTCTAGTTAATTCACAACTACAAATGGTAAATTTTCTTTGTTATTTAAATAATTTATGTTTTTTTCCATTCTCAACCTCATTCAGCCTAGCCTTTTTTAGTTCATGATAACTTTTACTGAATCGTTAAATATATACTAGCTAGTATAGGTAATTTAAGCCGTATTGACTTGGAATGGTTGGTCCACTATAGTAGAAAAATCCCACTATTAATGCAGCAGAAATATTATAGAGCGTCGATAAAAATACATTTACCAAGTTAATTAAAAAAATATGATTAACCCAACTAACGGTAAAAAAAACTTGTAATAAGTTTCCGTTGTTTATAAATCTACAACAGTAAATTGAGAATTTCATATTATATAGTTTGATTTTTTTTTATATTTTAGTCCCGTAGTTGATCGGCTTACGGTTGCTGCCCTAGTGAAGTATGTAAGCCTTCTATGCCTGATTAACGATTTTTAGGTCAAAACTAAAACTCTTAACGATGTCTGTTCCATATACGTGTTCATTCATTAGTGGGCAACCAACAGTAGAGGCCACAAGGAGTTGTGACAAACTGCTCTTTTGCCTTCTTCTCCTATTATATATATCTATCGTATTGTTCAATAAATAGCCTAGTCAAATAATGACTCTATCATACGAATGGCCTAAGCATTAAATGTTATAAATAGGCCACTAGTTAAACAGCGGAGTTTAGTTAAACGGATAATTAATATTTAACTGAGACATATATATAAATAAAAATAAATATTATAATGTTAAATTCTAATATCTTATATAAGTAGTTTATATTTAAGGGAATATTTGTAATGTCAAACAAAGTCCAGAGTGATCCATGATTATTTTCCCAAAGGCTGACCCTACTCATATTCTTAATTCCCACCGGTCTTAGTTACGTGACCTCTTTGTAATTTGTACATACACACTGACATGCTTGTCCTTTTAAGGAGAATTTCTTGTTCCCAGCAGACATAAGGGTTACTCCTGAATATCTGAAGGTAAGCAATCATATTAGAATCAATTACTAAGTAGTTGTGGTAGTTTTAATTCAATTTTGAAATGTCTACGAATTTGGTAATAATAATATTAAAAATATTTAACTGAAGTTAGTAGTTACTATTTTAGAGAGTATAAAAATCCATAAAAAATACAGAGGGACTATAACAAGGACTACAACACGAAAGCCCAATGGTTTGTAATTTTGCTGTCTCCAGCCATCTTTAGCCGTAGTCGCAATTTCATCAGCCCAAAATGGCCGCCCTCTTAATATTATGCTTCCAGACCCGGCCATGTCAGCAGTCTGGTAAAGGTTTAAGCAAGTGAATCTCACCAAACACGTCTTCAACGTCAGACTACATCATTCAGTTACACTGAACAAGAAAGTAAATCTAATTTGCGCTATGCCTATTATATTATATACCTATTTAGTCTAATCTGTACCACGGATATACCGGATATTAATTACTGTGCCACCAAGTGCTACCACATAATTAACGCAATTATGTTTTAAGGGAAGTAATGTAATGAGGAATATACTTTTATTTACGAAAATATATTTATTGATTTTTAAGTCTTAGATATCTCGCATTTCATCATGATATTTTCTTTACCATATCTGTAAGTTTTGCAAACGAAAGGACTTAAATAATTGTAAGATTCAAACGCCTGTGGATTGAAAATCGTTGATGGATATTAAAATGTTATATATTATTGTTATATGTAAGCATAATCACTGCGCCATCATCGGTTGTAAAACCTAACTCCGCAATAATCACTATGAATAACATCAGACAATGTTTCGCACTGACGTCAATAAAGTCGTAAAACATTCGTGGAAATGCACATTTGCGATGTTATTTCAGACTGTTAAACAAAGATCTAGGAATAGATGCAGTTCAAGAGCGGGAAAAGTTTACTGAAACAATACGAATAAGAAACTTCAAAATATTTTCTACGTAATAGGTTTCCAGGTTCCATTTTTTTTAAGTAGTGAGTTATTAGACAAATGTCATTGATATACAAAAAACAACATATATTTTATTTACTAATAAATAAACCTAAGTATCTCTCCATTCATTTTTAGCAAATTCAATTAAGCTTAAAGTTTGTGTGCAATTTTATTTCTATTAATGAGCCCTAAAAGACAAGAACAAATAAATAATTTTCCGTTCACCTCAGTCCGAATACACTTACGACTTATTCGTAGAAGTGTAATTTGGAATTATCGTAATTGTATAAGTGACGTCTCTGCTTATTCTCAGATCCATCTTATCATCTAGACCAGATTGAGGATGTCTGTAGAATCTCAGAAGCGCATTCTGATTTCTTGGCAGTACTTGGGCCCCTGTTAAGTATTACTACGAATTATATTTAAAGTGAAAGTCCTTAATCGTTGGATGACAATGACTACCTTAATATGACAGATTCTTTTTATAATCTATGGTCATCTCAAGTAGTAACGTGTGATATATTTAATGTTCCCAGACCTGAGTGAAAATATCCATTAAGACAGGTAATGGGTGGTGACATTAAACTGTTGAGGTCGAAGTATATTTTATTATTATTGGCTTTCAGTAACGTGACTTTATTGTTTTACCATTACGGTTATTTACCATTTAATGTTTCGTGGGAAGTGTTTAGGCAAGTTATGAGACGTGCGAATTTTTATAACGAGTTTTACGTAACGTATAGAACTAGGTCGTTCGTGTTCGTCAAAATTTCATTATCTATTTATTTATTTATTTAATAGATAACATACAGAACAATAGAAAACATTACATAAAAAGTAGTCATACATTATATAATAGCAAGTAAAAATTCGTATTCATTAATATCAATAGTTAAAGTTTGGTTAAAAAAGTAAACACATTTAATGATTATATAATGCAAATACATTTTAATTATTATAAAAATAATATTGTAAGAAACAGAACATATTATTAAAGCTGCTAAATAAAATAATAGTCGTACTACTAAATATTGAAGTATATATAATATCAGTTCTTTTGTTTCTTCAGACGTTAAAAGTTTCTTAATAAAAAGCGAAACTTATGCAGAACGTGGAATCTGCTGATTAAGCTGTTTATTATATTTTTAAGCAAAAAGTGAATCGTTTCAGACAATGTTACAATTTATATTGTGAGAGAGCATTGAACGGACCGAAAGTTTCTCAAGCTATATCTGCAGTTCATGTTGGAGCCGCGGGCTGTCATACTCAAAGGAAAATAAAAATATATTATTAACCACTATCTTGCGTTTCATTTGTGATTAAATGTTTAAAAATTAACGATAGAATCTCGCGCTGTAGTTTTTTGTATATTTTAATGCAATACAACAACAGAAACGGTAAAATAAGTTGACGTTTTACTTTTTAAATAACATCTAAATACATTGATTCTGTTTAAAGATTTGTAGACGGTGTCGCAACATTAATACGTATAATGTCGTGCGTCTGGGCACATTTTCAATCTATAATAAGATTGCTAATGCTCTAGTCTAGCGCGGTGTCTACCATCAACTTCCTATTTTATTTAATATATCACACTTGGCACTAAATCAAAATGTAAATAATGAATTAAAGAAAGTTGTACGCTATTATTTCGTTCATTTTACGTTCATATTCACGATTCGTACTACATCTATTCGTTTATGAAAATTAATTCTCGTGTCTTTATATATTTTTTTATAAGCAATTGAATTTCTTTAATAGACGTAATCTTTTAAATTGTAAGAAGAAGTGACTTCAAATTGAAAAATTGAAATTTAGAAATATTCACATTCACAGACGAAACATTTAATTATTAATTGAAATTCATAACCCTGAGGGTTCTAACCCCCATTTAGAGAGAGAGAGCGGTGTGATAAAATCTTGTATGTCAAAAACTTTACAACGGAAAATTTCGGGAATCGTACTTAGCGTATTTTAATTGTTATACATTGCCTTTGCTTTGTTTCATATCCTTTATGTTTATGTATCAATGTAAAGTGTACATACATTCAGAAGCTTAGCATTTTTAATTTCTACAGATCAGGTAGTAGTCTAAGTGCCTAGCATCGGGAAACCCGCAAACTGATTTCTGTATCCGTTTGCACACAAATTTGTAATATATTCTTTGTTGCTTGCAATGTCTTATAGAAACAATTACATTATGCATGTACGTAGGTATTTGTTCAAGCCGGTTTGTAACCTTTTTAAACCAATAAAGCTATAGCAATTAGCAATTCTTGCTTGTAACCTTTTTAGACCAACATAAAGGGTTTTTCGATTGACTTAATAGTACATTTTTTCAATAAACCGCTACTATAATCGCAGACGGGCATTGTGTACTTAATAATCGTTATAAAAGCTAATAATGAAATAATTACCAAAAATTATGTAATGCGAAAGGGCTAGAGTTTATTGAACAGCCGAAAAAGGGGACCTAATAAGATATTTAAGTCACTCGTGCTATCGTAAAACCCTTTTAAAACGGGATTGTTCTATGCGTTATAGTGAATTTAAACAAGTAATACCTATTTTAAAGAAAGCACATAAGATAGTTAACTGGCGCCGTCTGGCCGCGTGACTCACTGGACTCTCCACCGAGTTCCCCTTTTACAATTTACCCCATAATTAGTACCCACACATATAACCTACCCTCGTTTATGTAACGTTATCGATTTCGTGCGAGATAAACAAAACGTTCTGCTAAAACAAAAACTAAATTGTGCAAGCGACTTTGCAATTTGTCTCAAGGTAAAGGTGCTTGTGAACGTTTTAAATCTTAAATTCGCGAGCGTGATTAGATTTACCGTGATTACAGTTTCAAAAAGTAAAACACACCCATGCATACGTTTTTAATAATAAGCATAAGTTATATGTTTACAAGATATGATAAAATGAGCGTTATCTGTTTATTCGAGGTCTTAATATCTACGCAAACTTTTAAATTAAATAGTGGTTCGTGTTTCATTGCGATTTCAGTGTAATCCTCTAGTTCTAAAACATGATCATGAAAAATAATTCACTTTTAGATTAATAATATCCTATTGGAAAATTACATATAATAATTAGCTGATTAACTTACCTAACTTTAATAACAGGAGATTAATGTTAATTATAAATTTATAAAAAGTGATGGTAATGGTAAAATAACTAAGACACTCTATCTCCCGAAATAATACAGCCTTGTATCGTCAATATTTTTCGATATGTATAGAAAGAGCAGTTTCGATGCAAATTCATGTAGTAATTATTTTGCATATTTACGTTATATTGTAGAACCCTGTACAGATAAACACGACCCTTATAAATACACGCAATAGCTATTATATACATATAATGTATATATTATACTCGCATGACGTACCCCTCCAGTTGTACACGCAAGCAGATTTGGATTCTCAATTAATTACTCCGACATCTACGCTGTCTTTACTAAACATGTAATAATTAATTTTCAATACATTAATAATCATTATTTTCGTAGAAAATCTGTTTACAAGTGTAAGACTTACAGTTTTTAGTTTATTAATTTTAAAAGTAATATCAATTATTTGACATAAATTATCCATTGAACATTAAAAATATATTTGCTTAAAAAATTACACTATTTCTAATAACAACATGTCTGCTATGTTTACTTTCATCAAAATGAGTATTGGCTTTGACTTATAGGAAAAGATTAACTTTTTATGAGAACATATTAAATATCTGTACGTATAACTATTAACTTAAAACGTAGCCTTTTTTGGCAACAAAATGAAGGTCTGTTTTGCATTTAAATTCATATGAATTACTTTCGAAAACAAGCTAAACTGAAACAGGTCTGCGCGCGTGGCTGACCAACTTTTTGCAAATGATACACAACAATACATTGTATTAAAAGTACTGTGCACCTGCCGAGACCATATGACCTTTGGTTGACCCCAGTTTTAAGTACGATAGATTTCAAAACTAGTGTGTATTTCTGCTTGGAATACGGATTAAAGTGTATTTCCATTTTCCAGTGACGAAAATTTCTGTCTAAACCGTCCGATTATTAAAATCTCTTATTGAGTTACACTAATGGTAGTTTCTTTAAATTAGATAGCATTTAATTTTTAGGTAGTAATTCGTTTTTTTCCATTGTTGGCATTGTTGATCCAGAACAGAAAAAAATATACGCGTGCCAACAATTTTTGTCTAAATAATAAGAGACAACAAACATTTGGTTTGGAATTCGGCACCGGACGTATGTAAAAGGATTTGCACGATTTTAACATTGTTATTTAACAGATATTTAAATGCGGTGTATAATTGCGTTTACTAACGAAAGTTTCGAATAGCACACGCCATTCCCCGGAGTAACCACTTTTTATAATATCCACTTTGAACGATTACGTTTGACCTTCAACTGTTTGGCAGAAATAAAACATTTTAATGTGGTAGGTTTTGAGAAATGGGACATTTTCGTGGTAAGATGATTAAGGATAAATACAAATCTTAAGATTTATAAGAGATGAGTTTTTTCTTAGACTACTTCTATGTTTAAAGAACTTTATTTCTCATTACAAAAACAGAAATATTTTATTTACATGAGAAACTTAATATTAATTTGTATATAGTATATACGAGCGAGATACACGTCGCCATTAGCCGTAACAATTTTAGTCAGCTATGTTCATTCTAACATGCATCTTTAATGCCTTTTTGAATTTGTCAAACACTCCAATATTGCGAATTTGAGATGGTAATTGGTTAAATAATTGCACACCCTCATACCTAATAGATTTTTTCAAATAATTTGTACGCGGCTTCGGTAAGATAAGCAAACTCGCTCGACGAGTATTGCGTGTCGTTGTGTGTTTGATTTTTTTAAACGACAAGCAGCTATGGATAGAGTTATTTAAAATTTTTTTTATCAAAACACAGGTGCTATATACATACAGTTGTTTAATTGTCATAATTTTGGTTTCTTGGTAGATTTTATTAGTCGGTGTTAAAAAATTGTATCTAAATAATGATTTTATTAATTTATTTTGTAGTGTTTGTAAGTTAGAAATTATGTTTTTACATGCCGTACCCCATATTTCAATTAGATATATGAAATGTGGTTTGACTAAACAATTATAAATTAAATGACGTACGGATTGAGGAATACATTTTGATATTGACCAAAATCTGCCTATAAGTGATTTTAGTTTGGTAATTATGTGTGATATATGAAAGTTCCACTTTAAATATGTATCTATTCTAAGACCCAGATGTTTTTCCCATTTTTTGTTAGTGATTTCAACGTCTTGAACTTTTAACGGTTGAAACATAGGAATGATTTTATTTTTTGCTCTGAATATTACATAAGATGTTTTTGAGATATTTATGGTTAGCAGATTTTGTTGAAACCAAGAATATAGAGAATTTAGGTCTGACTGAGCTCGAGCAACCATAGTCTGGATATTTATACCGAAATAAAATAAGCAGGTGTCATCAGCGTAGAGAGTGATTTGGCCATGTAAACCGAGCTCGTGAATGTTATTAATATATATTAAAAATAACAGTGGACCCAGTATAGACCCTTGTGGGACGCCGCATGTTACTGGTATTTCTGAGCTTTGAGCATTACCTATTTTGACTATCTGGGTTCTGTTTGATAGATAAGATTTGAATAATTTTAGCGCACAACCTTTTATTCCTATACGATCTAATTTTTTAAGCAATAGATTGTGGCTTACGGTATCAAACGCTTTTTTCAAATCTATAAAGACACCCAGCGCCATTTTTTTAGAGTCAATGTTTTCCTTTATATGACTGATAAGATCGACTGTGGCTGATAAAGTGCTGCTTTTTGATCTAAAACCATATTGGCGTTTAAAAATAAAATTGTTAGTTTGTAAGTAAGTATCAAGTCTTGAATAAATAATTTTTTCTAATATTTTTGAAATTGAAGGTAGAATGGATATTGGTCTGTAATTGCCGGGGTCAGTTTTACTGCCTGATTTATAAATAGGAGTAACTTTGGCTTTCTTTAGAGAATCCGGAAATTCACCTTTTTGCAGCAGCTTATTAAAGCAGACCGAGAGATATTCAGAGAGATCATTGATAATGCATTTTATGGTTTTAGTATTGATTCCATCTATTCCAGTACTGCAATTTGTGTCTAGTGTTTTTATTATATTTGTTATTTCAAGTGTTGTGCATGGACTGAAGTTAGATAATTCAGCATTAAGACTTTGAGGAAGTGCTAATGTAAAATTAGTGTGAAATTGTGTTGGTATTTCATTAGCTAGTTTCAGCCCTATGGTAGAAAAGTATGTATTAAAAGCTGCACAAATACCGGTTGTTTGAGTTAACTCTTTGGTGTCTATTATAAGTTTTGAAGGTGTGCAATCTTTGTTTAATTTGTTACTAGCCAATTTATTTATTAGACTCCACATTTTTTTTGGGTTATTAGCGTATTTAACAAATTCGTTGGAGAAGTAATTATCTTTAGTTTCCTTTATCTTTCTTTTGACCTCGTCTCTTGCAGTAGTATATTGTGCTTGAACAACTATATTTGTAGGATCTTTTTTCAGTTCAGCCCATAATTGGTTTCTATAATTAATTGCATTAATAGCTTCTCCATTTATCCAATCTTTCTGAGGTGGATTAAGTATCTTTTTCTTCACTTGTTTACATTTCCTTACACAGTCCTTAATGGTCTCTTCTAGTAGAGAATAATCAAGTGTTGCTATATCTAAATTGTAGGTCTTGAATAATTTGTAAAATCTTGAATAATCAATGGCTTCATATTCAGAATATATCAATTGTGGGGCTTTGGATTTTTTTAATTCAATATAAAGTTGCCTATGGTCAGACATTCCAGTCTCAATAAATGCCATATGAAAACAGTCATCTCTTAGATTTGTACATACGTGGTCGATTATTGATTTTCGTGTTTTCGAGTCACGTGTACAATATTTTTTCTGAATTTTGTTTATGATGCTATATCCAGCCTCGTCCATTACATCCATATATTGCTTAGTTTGTTTATCACTCTTTTTCACTAAATCTATATTAAAATCCCCGAAAACTACAGCCCTCTTTCTTTGTACTAGTTGCGATCGAAGATCTTCTAAAAACTTTAGGAAGTTTGTATCTCCAGGATTATATACAAGTCCAATTTCGGTGGCATATCTGTCTAATTTGACCCACAGGTAGTTGTTGCCGTCTTTATATGTTGACTCAGACAAACTATGTCTTATACTGTTATGGACATAAGTTGAGACTCCACCACCTCTAAAATCCGATCTGTAATTGAAATAATGAGTGTAGTTTGGTAGATTCATCTCTTGGGCCTGAGTTTCATTAGTGATCCATGTTTCTGTTATGAGTACGATATGAACAGTTTTAGAAATTGTTTTTAAAATGCATTTGAGTTCATCAAATTTGCCTTTCACTCGGATACTCCTAGCATTAAGGTATAAGAACGATAAGCGTGACTTGTGCGGCTGTAGCTGATTATGGTTTTCTAAGACTTCATAGGTATTCGTATCTGTGTTGAGATGTTTGATTGTGTTTGTTACTTCGAGTTTTTTGAAAACATTTTGGTAATAGTGGGTATTCCAGATCTGTATTTAATAGTGATGTCAGTATCTCCCGCAGCCTGACGTCGCACTAGTTCATCGTTTAAATTTTGCAGATATTTTTGCTGAGCTGGAGTTAAGTCTGAATAAATTTTAATGGCTTCTGGAAATTTAGACTTGTTACGTAATAAGAATTTAGCCGTACTATTTGTTTCGTAACAAACTTTGATTCTACGGTTTTTGCCTGGATTAAACTTTCCTATACGAAAGACCTTAAGGGGTTTTGGTAGATTTGGGTTTATAGTGGAAATCATTTGTATTATCTTATCTTCATCCTTAAACTTTCTTTCCTCTGCGTTAATGGTTATTTGTTCAGGTATACCTGCAATAATAACGTGTTTCTCCCTTTGATTGCGATCTCTAATCTCATTGATCAGAGTTTCATTAGAAAGATGCTTGTCGGTCAAATCGTTTGGCAACAATTCATTATTGGGCGATTTTTCTTCCACTTTCAAGAGTCTGCACTCCCAGGTATTCATACGGGCTTCAAGTGAGATTATGTCATCCCTGAATTTCCGCATCACCTCGAGAATAGCAGCGTTGAGGTCTTCCCGCCATTGCTGCCTCAGATCTGCGAGTTTACTATCCATATATTTGGTCAGTATCTCAGTGTCGACGTTTAATGAGGATGCCAAACCTGTTTTTGGTGACACCGATGAAGTAGGAGTAATCTTTTTGCTCTTGCAGGCCGAGCACTTCCACTTTTTCCTATTCATTGGAAGAATTCTTTTAAAATCCGTTTCAGAAAGATCAGCGCAGAAGAAATGCAACACAGTGAGACAAGATGTGCATTTAATCATTTCAGCATCAGAGGCATGTTTTAGGCATTTGCCACAATCCATCTTGTATTATTCAAAAAATAAAACCAATAATAATTAAATAATACCAAAAGAAATAAAAAAAATAAAAAAAATGTAATGGTTGACGAGCAGTTTTGATCTCGCGTCGTATTGATTGTGAGTACCACGACGAGAACGTTGCGCCACTACAGCGTTGATTTCACAGGCGAATAAATAGTACAGTTCCTTGAGATACTATAACACTGTTACGTGACTAATGTATATTAATCACAAGTCACGTATACACTTCACATCAAGTCCCAGAAGTTTTGGTAAATAAGAACCGTTTCTCTCAGCAAATAGCACAGTTAACAAGAACTCCACTATTACATCTGGATAAGCACTTTTGACTTCGTATTTTTAAGGAAAACTATTTATTTGGTATTTTATTGCGAGGACACAACGTTCGCACCGCGACTACCCGTAATTAACTTAACTTCTCATATTCATAAATGGAGATACAGTAAATGTAGCATAAAAATAATCAATAAGTTAAACGGTTTTACTAAAATGCTTATAAGAACAAGAAATATTTCAGTTTAACTAGATAACTTTAACTGAATAAAATTAATACAATCACACCAAACTATAAATCGATCTACTGCGGAAAGAGAAAATACACAAACATTTATAGTAAACTAAGTTAAATAGGAAACAAAATCCATTTGCTTACGGTAAATATTTCGCTATGAATGCGTATAACCGAAAAATGGTTTTCTTAACCGTGATATTTCCTTGGAGAGACATAGACAATTTTCTTTAAGAGATGGCCTATCTTCGAAGACTCACAAGACAATGTTCTGTATGTTAATAATTTATTTTCTTAAGATAAACGTACAGTCCAATTTATACTTAGATACTTAGTTTTTTTACCATTTTAAATTCATATTATACCCTTCAAATCGTAATAGCATTTCTTTTATTATCTAGCAGTGAAATTACTTAATTTAAATACACTTGCTGTTGATTTTATTCAAGTTAAAGTAAGCTGGGTCCTACGCTATTTATGCGATAGTACATGTATGTAATATAAGTATAATTAATTTTGAATGATGTCTATATATAATATAAAATTAAGTAGTATGTAATATGTATAGACTGTCTAAATTTATCTTCTCTATGTCTGTACTAAATTTATCTCTCTATTAAAAGGTTATGTAAAGGTTAATATAAAAACGAATTACGGTATAAAAATTATTTTTAATAAAATTATAAATACAGGGTGTCCAGTGGCAGATTTCAAACTTTGAACAAACATAGTTTCTGAACGCAACACGTTATAGAGGCGCGGGAAATGTCTTTAGAAGCACAAACACTGCGGATTTTTTAGTAGCCATGGAACAGTGGAGTGGAGAGCACCGCGCTTTTTCTGTCGAAGCGTACATTTCGAGTGGATTTTCGCTGACTGAAGCACGCCGTCGATCTAATAATCGTTACGGTATTCGTCGATTACGGATGGACCATCGATAAACCTCATTCAGTCGTGGGTAGCAAGGTTCAGAGCTACAGGATCAACATTAAATAGACCTACACCATCGGTAGCCACGGATGAAAATGTCGAGGCGTGTTATCGTTTCTGTCGTTGAAAATCCCCGATTATCACTGCGTGCACGTTCATCGATACTGGAAATTCCGAAATCAACTTTGTAGGTTATAATGCGAAAAAAACTCAAGTTTCATCCTTTTCAAATTCAAATCGTGCAAGATTTACACGATTCTGACTTTGAATTAAGAAAAACTTCCGCAGAGGTAATGTTGTTGAGATTCCCTGCTGCTACGCGGATGAGCAACATATTCTTTAGTGACGAAGCCCACTTTCATATCGGAGGATATGTAAATAAGCAGAATTTCCGTTACTGGAATGTCCGCAACCTAAGACAAATGCATCAAGAGCCTTTACATAAGCCTAAAGTAACAGTCTGGTGTGCCATGTCTGCATCTGCAATCATAGGGCCTTATTTCTTTGAAAATGAACGTGGCCAAACTGTAACTGTAAATTCGGAGAGATATGCCTATGTTAAATGACTTTTTCAGACTAAAACTTCAGAATAGTCCATCCTTCAACCGAAACACATGGTTCCAGCAGGACGGGACCACAGCTCATACTGCTAATGTGTCCATGAATGCAGTGCGGCAGTTATTCCCTGAAAAAAACATATCCCAAAACGGTACCATACCGTAGCCACCTAGGTCACCCGATTTAAGCCCATGTGACTTTTTCTTATGGGGATACTTAAAATCCGTGGTTTACAAGACAAATCCGAGCACTGTGACATAACTTAAAGAAAATATTCAAGCCGAAGGCAGCGGAATTCCCCAGTCGCTCTGTAAACGCGTTTTTGAAAACATGCGTGCTAGACTCCAAGAGTCTGTCAGACTCGAGGGTCGCCATTTGGAGAACGTGGTTTTTAAAAAATACAATCCGCGTTCATTGTTATTAAATTAAAATAAACCTACTTTGTATTAGAGCTGTAGTTCTTTTTTTTTTAATTTTCTAAACATTGAAATCTGCCACTGGACACCCTGTATTAAGTATATATGCCGATGACGTGTTTTTATATTTTTTTTAAATATAACTGTCGCATTGCTGGTAATGACTTTAACATAGTTTAGTTTAACAACAGATAACTGCATAGCAATTAATTAACTGCGAAATATGGTATACTTATCAAGAAAACGTTTAAGTAATCGAGAACATTAAATATTTCGATTGTATAGCTTTGCTATTAACGAAATAGGACTAATTCAATATAAACATACAACAAACCCATCGTATTAACTGTATTACCTAATATATGATACGGTCTAGGCTAATAACAGTTTTCACTTTTCAGCTCCTTTAAAGTGAGCTAGTTTTCAAGAAAACAGTTGAACATTTAAATTCTACAAATGCAAGGAATATTCAAATCAAGCTTTTAAAGAACAGAACGAGTAAAAATGTCCAGTTTGAATTGTTAGCGAGAAATATGGCTATGCAACATAATATTATTACCCATAATAAAAATGTAACCGGCTACTGTTTCTTAAAATGTACAATACAGTTATAATCATTATTTGACACCGACATATCATTTATTACAAACAAAAACACACACAATAACAGTTATCAAAGAGAAAAAATTAAATATGAGATATAATGAGAGTAATATATTTTTTTTTTTTTGCTTTTCCCATTCGGTTCGTCTCAAGTATGTAATGCGTATGTGCTATAAGCCCTGGCTCAGCATTATGCCGATGAGCAGAATGTTCCACAGCGCTAGTCATTCTGCCAGAGACCACATCAGCTAGTTTGCGCCTCAATAGCAAAAAAAAGGATATATTAACACGAAAATAATAATATTAATATCAGTAAAAGTCAGTGGTGTGAACTATATGAAATAAAAATAAGACAAACAAAATATGTGTATTTGACGTACATATATTTTGTTCATCTGTCTGTATTTCCTTTTGTTGAATGGGATAATTGTAATAATAATGTATTAACCTCATACGAATGTATATTATACACGAAGTAAGGCTCAACTTATGCCTACATTTTCCTTTGCGAAAAAATATCAACAATGTATAATGAGAAATATCCCACAAAGGCGTTGAACGTGAGAACGTACATAGATGGTTTTATATACACAATAATTTCGTTCTTGGTCGGTGCATAGATAGGAAATCGTTAGTAACCAGGACGAATCCCTGTGAGCGTTTTCGATTCAAATTTTAAATGTCTGCTTCACAAGGTGTTTACTACTTTTGAGTAATTAAACAAACAAAAACATACTAAGACCTTAAGATAGTGAAAATTCGATAGCCAACGTAAGAACTTTTAAACCTTATAAATCATAAAAGAATATTCACACAGTGAGTTTCAAACTGGTTTAAACGCAAGCAAGTTTCGTGATAGAGATTTGCATGTCGATAGAGACTTGTGATAGTAAAAATAGCTCATAGATAGCCACTTACTCTGTCTGCTCCCGGGCACGGCTTGCGATTGTCATCTATAGCATTTTTGTGTTACTGGCTGAGTTTTTTAAATTGTCTTTATCTACGAAAGTACAACTTCTCAAGTTGTACACGGGAAAAAGTAGAAGTGGACCCGTTCAGATACGTCTGTGAAGATGATGAAGGTTGATAGACTTTGATGCAGTAATGCGAATAAAGAAGAAGAAGAAAAAAGAAGATAAGAGATTTAATATATTTTAACTTATTACGTGTTTAATTTCTTTGATGTAAGTGTCAGATATGTTTTAATGCAAAAAACTGCTTTAACTTGTTTCAAATGTATCACGTAAGATAACACATTTACATACTTAATTAATACTCAAATTAAAAACTTATAGGCTACTAGTAATAAGTTAAAATATATCAACATAGCGTATTAAGGCAAACAACTGTTTTCATTCAATGCTTTTTAGAGATTTATGAAATAATCAATGTAATAACAAAATATATATTCAAATATATAAAAAAGTCATCATTCAAGTATGTGTATTATATTCTATGAGTCAACTCAACCAAAAGAGATTTATAAATATATTTCATACATTTCAATTAAAGCTTGGATATCAGTGTCCCAGTCAGTGTCAATCCACGTGGATTGACAGGCTTTGTATGAAGGGTTTGACAACAAGTCTCTCGTTGCTTAGACTTCTTAGCAACGATAGTTTTAGATTTTGTATCAGAAAACGTCTGATACTATTATAGAATTAATTTTGTTTAATGCCGTCCTAAGATTCTTTCATTTCTATTTTATATACTAGGGGGGCAAACGAGCATACTGGAGCCCTAAATATCGCAGTCATCGCAAACACCCATTTTTATTGGGTGCGTTGCCGGGCTTTGAGGGCGGAGTACCCTCTAAGTATGAATCTATTCATACTTAGAGGGAGAGTGAGTGAGGGAGAGGGAGGTCCTATCTCTCAGAGAAAAACCCGACCGGGAGTCGAATCCACAGTTCTCTAGTTCGCAAAAAATGCCTTGTGAAGCGGATTGTGGAAGACTTCCCGCCAACAAGGATTCATGAAATCTGGCATTGATACGGCTCGTACGGTGTTTACGAGGCAAGAGAGACCAACCCTAACAATTCTTCAGAACACTTACCGTACTATACTTTATTGAAAACGTAATGTCTCTACGTAGAGAGAGAAATGTTATATCTATTGTAATATGTACGAATAGCTTTAAGTACCAAAACGTTTCCTTGTAAATAATATAACTAAACGCAACGCAACCTAAAGTATAAACATTAAACGCAATTTCCTCGAAATATTGATTCGTCTTACAGATAAGATCCCATTGTTTGGACTTTGGAAGAGGACATGGCGCGGGACGCTTTTCGCATATCGACGGGCACCGAATAACCGCAGTGTTCGAGTCTGCACGAGATTAGCCGAATTAAGGGTGTTACCCGCATAGTAACGTTCAATTGTAGGGTATTTCCCGAGAGAGAGCTAAATCAGGCATTGTATAACCACATCGGTAACAAACAGCCTCGGGAGTGTCACGTATGGAGCAGCTATCTGCAGTACACTGTCTTGACGTTATCGTGAGTGAATTGCTAAACATTGCTCCACCTAAAGGTACCAGGTAACTGATATTCATTTTACAGCAGCAAGCTAAGCTTTTCTTTACAGTTATTTTCAAAGAACATTATTAGAACATTATTATAAGATTCATAAGGTACATTAAAATAATCCTAAATTTTATATGCTACGTACACTATGATATTTCTATACCAACGAAACTGAGATGCGAGCGTGTTATTATAAAATAATTATACGTTCAAAAGCAGAACAATAGTTAATTTAATTAGCATATGTAAATTAATTAATTGACAAAGCCGTTTATTAAAATTAGAGTTAGTGTGGCGTGGAACTAGGAAGATTAATGATCCCTTGAACGCGAAGTTATGTAAAGCGCAAATGGAGTGGGGTTCGTCAGGACTCAGGCCCCATCTTGGCATCATTCCAAAATCACTTGTCTTCCTTTATATCGCTCCCAAACATATAAGTAATGCAGAGTCAATGCTTCAATTTATATTTTTTTATTTCTGTTAAGTTATATATATATATATATATGGGTACCATGCGACCACTGATAAAAATGAATATGTGCCAGACACCTTGTCTGATATATGAACAGGAGAATTAAGCTGGGCTATTCATTCATTAAGAAAAAGTGAGTTTAGAAGTATGAATATATGGACGTGGATGACCATGGTGCTTAACACTACTAACATAATAGTGTATATTCTGTACTTTGTTTACATAATATATGCCCAACTCGAGGCGTAGTACTTGAGTGTGTTGTTGTTACTAACGCAAGATTTTACGTCTCCTGCCTACAGTCAGATTATTAAATATGTATATTTAACAATGAAGTTTTCTCAGTACCCCCACTAAATAGTTCTCTGAATTGAGGGTAAATTTACCACCCCGAGGTGAGCGAATGTGACACGCGGTCAAATTATCGTGGGCATTATTTTCTTTCACCGTATGAGTTAGAGAAATAATTTTGACTTATACTTTAACTATTGTTATAAATATCAAGATTACGACATGCAATAAATGTTTATTTCTTATTGTTACAGCGCATCTGGAGCGCGTTCTAAACACAGGTGGGAAGGATTAGCAATTCCTGAGAATTTTGTTATTTTGCTACAGCTTTTGGACGTGAGTACCTATTTAGGAATTGACGTTCTACCAGGTTTAAAATAAATATTAATACTACGAACTGGTGGAGTAGCTTCGATTAATAATAACTTTAAATCGAGTTGCAGGAGAGATATCCCTTTAAAACACGCGAATCTTCGCGGCGAAATAATGTTAAAAGGGTTTAATGAATATCAAAGTCGTACAAGCCATAAAAACAGCACATTATATGAGAAAAAAATACAGCTTGTCGCTTTACAAATTTTTGTAAGGTACAAGTGACAAAAGAACATACAAATTATTAACAAGGTAACCCCAAAGTAGATGTCATCAATCGTAGCTCCGTCTGCAGATACTACGTGCAATTTACAATACACTTGTTTCGAGAAAACTTGGTTAGTCCGCGCTTCAAGTTATATTGTTCCCGAGGGATTGGAGTAAATGGGAAACAAGCAAAAACAATAAAAATAGTTCACGGCATCCGTTGGCTGGGGACAAATTCCGACCAAATTACGTGAGGAAATTAGACATTCCGGGATATTGTCGGGAATAATTGAGAGTCCCCGATGCGACTCATTTGACAACGCAAGTACCGTTCAGACAATACTGAGCTTTTAAGTATACTTTGGGCTTTCGAGCGTTTGCTTTTAAGGGTTTTTTGTTATATTTTATAGGCAAGATATATATATATATATATATATAACATAAATAAAAATTGTCGTCTTCAGTTGTTGTGCCTAAGCTAAAACAGTTCTTTTAACTAACGATTAATAAGACAAAAATTCCTAGTTACTGCTTATATTCCTTCCCTAGCTCTGCCCTATGTGGAATAAAAATAATGACCTAAGGTACAGAAAAGGAATGCGATTGCGATTGAGTATATCTTTTCAAACATTTTCTACATGTTTCCTTATAAGTATTACCTGTCCCGAAGTGCTGGTAGACCGCTTCAACACATCCGATCCCTAAAAAAGGCGATCGCTCTGATCCATCCAACTATCGCCCTCGCTACGCAGTCGCGAGCCCTTGAGAGTGTCCATGGGCGGCGGTATCACTTAACATCAGGTGAGCCTCCTGTCCGTTTGCCCTTGTTCTATATAAAAAAACAGTTGTCTACAGTGAATTACTATATAACTTCAAAATTGCTAAATTATATTTTATTTTTTAACAAAAAGATATTTATAATAAATGCCGTATGGTAATGAATATCATCTGTGACATTTTCTGCAGGAAATATTAACTATAAACATGATAATAGCTCGAATAAATATTGGTAACCTGTTTCGAAATCTCGTTTTGTATAAAGTGGTTATAACACTCATTATGAAACCAGTCTTGGCCTCAGTGAGCTTGTATACAGTATGTAGATAGGTACAAATAATTAAGTACAAAATATAAAGATTTTGTGATTTATTTAACTGACGGCAGTGGTAAAAGGTTCGATACTGAGCCCCAAGGTTGAGTGTTCGAAGCCTAGATATGCGCTACTGTCATTTTCTTTGATCGTACAGCGGTCAAAACGTCAAAAATCGTCGGTCTTAGGCTCGAAAATCGGCGACATGGCATAAAAAGCATTAGTTTTTCTGATTTTTCTTCATACCTAAAGAAAATAAATTGTCAATGAAACTGTGGTTGAAATAAGAAGCAACTCACAAAAGTTTGTGTCCCCTCTATATTAGTATTATTTCTCAATTAACTTGTAAACGATATCCTACTTTGCTATTGATAATAATGACAGATTACTAATTACGTCTGTATTACATGAAAAATACAGTAATACATATCACACTTTTATTTTACCTTATAGTCTGGTATAATGGTGTAAAATCTCGATTTTAAATGTAAATTTCTTGACAATCTTATATATAAAATTCTCGTGTCGTGTTTGTGGTAAAACAGCTTGACCGATTCTCATTAAATTTTGTGTGCATATTGGGTATGTCTGAGAATCGGACAACATCTATTTTTCATCCCCCTAAATGTTAAGGATAGTCCACCCTTACATATTTTATTTTTATTTTAGATAAATTTTTATTTTTTTATCAACTGTATCAACAGCATAAAAAAATACATACAACCCTAAATTTTCAACCCTCTACGATCAACCCCTATTTTTTATTATAAATAATATACATACATGGCAAAAAGACGTTTGCCAGGTCAGCTAGTAATGTTATATAATTATATTTGCTAACTCAATTCTTTCCATGGGAAATAACATTTTCATATCCCAGAATGTGAAATTACCTGAGTTTTCACGTCTCTGGTCAGTAAAGCGTGTCCTACATGCTTGGCCAGGCTTGAACTATCAAGTTATATTGCGTGTTCACACCGTGCCTGGTTAGTATATCCACTAACAACATCTGAAGCTTTGGAACGTTCTCACTGTTTAATTTTTCCGAGTATCATATGTCTAAGAAGGGTTCCTTAAGCTTATATTTTCCGAGATTTAATGTTAAGTTCATATACAAAATATACGCCCATTCGTTATTTAAAATATTGAACGTAAAGATTATTGTTTTAAGTAACAATTTTACATAAACAATAAGAATATATAGAATTGGTTAAAACGCTAGAAAACAAACCTCAATCTTTCAGAAATATAGCTCTTGCAGTCCTGCATACAGGTACATTAAAGAATTAATTATTTGTTAGTAAATTTTATATTATTTTAGGAAACTAAGAGAAATCTAAATATATTTATTGTCAAAGTGATATCACGATTCACGACTCCATAGTCTTTACAAGTTTTTTTACAATAACGAACTCTCGGAAGCTCTTTACGACGCATGCGTTCAAGTCACGACTACACTCCAAATCTAAAATTGATTACAAAAAAGGTACCCTACACCGGTCCTACAAAAAGCAGGCCCACTCGCCATTAAATATAATTTATTCATGGTAATACTATTCGAGTCTAAAATAATTGCTTGTGCCTATAAAAAGCTCGAACGAGATTCGGCTGAATTCGAAGAGCCGTATTGAATAATTAACGAAATATACACAGTGCCAAACTCATATTTCTTATTTATATCGCGTTTTACAAATATTTTGTATGGACGCAAACTAACAATATCCTTAATAGGCAGGAACAACTAATTAACTCCGGTGGTGCGTAAATTTATGTTGTAAAGATGGCAGGTTTCCGTACAAATACTGTATAAATGTGTCCCTTATTGTGATTGTGAAGAAACTATGGATGTCCATGGGCCTCGTGATCCAAGACTATACAAATAAAAATCACTGCGGTAACGAAAAGCTTTGGTTACATAAACTGAATATAATAATATAGAAATTGTCTATCATTAATGTCTGTATGTACAGAACTCTAGACAATTTTTCTCACACTTCTTACCGCACATAACGTTAAAATAACTCTGTTAGCACTTTGCGGTTTAAAGCACTATAGCATAACTACTCTTTAATTTATTGTTCGACTTTATTCAAAAATAAATATTCTGAATGTTCATGATAATAGTTTAGAGACTGTATGAAGTAATAATAAAATAATGGTAAAAATTTACACTACAATAAGCGTGATAATCGTTCACCATTCACGATCTTGATCCAAATAAATAACCTTGGATTGGTTCTAATCGCTAGGCAATTATCGCACACACTACAGCTTCAATTTTTTGCATGTGATTACGTAATGTCCTTTGCATGTCAAAAGTAGGCTATGTTTCATATAATATTCACATACGTGAACCTAACTAAACTAAACAATCAACTACCGAATTCACAAATATACGTTATGGGATGAGTTTATGCTAATAGTCTCATAAATTTAAATTACAAAATTCACAGTTGTATCTCGAAATCATTGACGAAATCTATTATGGAAATAAAAGTCTCGAAAGAAACAAGTTTTCCAGTATCGGCTAGTATTCATGAGGCTGAGGTTGAATCGTTAATGAGTGCATAATGCTAATGAAGTATTGCAACAATAGTGCTCGCGAACAAGCTACAAAATCGACAATTTGTTGGCCTCGATAATACAAAACTACCTCGTCCGCCCGCCTACCTGTCACCCGACGTCTCCTTGACTAAATGCCTTACGTCCTAGTCAAACTATTGTTTTATTTACCCTATTGTTCGGCAAAAAACGGTGCCAATGTCAATAAGTCGTCGACTAGACGGTGTGCTACACTCGGAACCGGACTCGCTGACATCCAATTAACCCACTCCCCCGCACCCCATTCCCTTCAAACCCGCACTTCCATTTATCTTTATTCGACAGAATCTCCCTTCGACACTCTTTATCCCCGATAAAGTACCGATGTCGATTGATCCTAATATAACTCATACAGGACTTCACAAGTGTCAGAGACATTCCCAAGTGCGGTTAAATAACGCCTATTGATATAGGTTATGATCAATTAAAAAGATCGTTAACATTATTTAACGGCTCATAAATTATTGCACACTTGTGTTGAAGTTGACAATGGATTTTATATATATTAAAAAAAACTAGCAGACAATAAATAGGTTTTGTAATTTTTTGTTAATTTATGCTCACTGAACTGACAATACCACAACCTTATTTGTGGCCACACAAAAAAGCGTTTAGAGTGAACATAATTGTATTTTCAATGACTATTTGCAATTTATTTGAGTTCATTTACAGCGATATTTTCGTCTACAGTAAAACAACTACACGTTATTCAGTGAGCTTGAACGAGTAAGCAATCTACTTCTGATTGTCAAGGTTATTTGCTATTCTGAGAACATCTTTTAGCGCTGCCCATGAGTCAGGATAAAGCACCTAAACCATGAATCATTTACAATTAACCACCATCTTGGTGAAATACCTACAATTCCAGGCTTGACCAAAACCCTGAATAAAATGGAAGAACATTTTACTGCACGTTACAGGTGTATTAGTATAAGTGTCGTTAAATGGTTTTATTTTACTTGTAGGTATATAAAGCCTGCCTTTTCGCATTTTCAAGTTCGATGAAATGTAGCTTTTATATTTTAATATGCTACATGAAGCCATTTAAGAAATACTTTTAATGTCAAAATCATATATTATGTACAGTCATAAAGTAATTGTATTTAGTAAAAGTTAACGATTGCTTGTAGACAATACCTCTTGAAATGTCAGAGTGTGAACATCAGTAACAATTATGATTAATTTTTACAATCATAGCAATAAGTGTCGAGTGCATACAATAAAATCTCGACTTGAACAAGCATTTATTAAAGACGACTCGGCCTCGAAGTTGACATTCAGCGTGACTGCAATAGAGCGTTATGTAAAGTGGGTATGATGCAAACGGAGTGGTAAGACGGTAACTGGTAACATCTTCATTGGGAGTATGTCGTCATGCTATTCACGTCCGAGGCAGCCGCGGGCTCACGAGCTCAAATCTTAAATCCCATGTCTCAGCGTTTGCGATAGTCCGCCGAGATTAGAAGTAAACGAAAATAGACCGTCTCTACGTGCAAAACCTTTGACGCTTTCATTTTCAGAATAAAAATGAGTAATTCATTTCAAATTTTTCCATTCGCATAAAGAGATCTAATTACTATCAAAAACATTACAAAATTTTGTTCAGTTACACAAAAGTAAGTAAATAGTAGTGGTAGTAAATAAAGAAATAAATAAACTTTTAATACCTTAAATGCTATAAGAGGCTGAATCTATAACGTATTTAAACGCCATTAAATACATTATGAACTTTAATAAGTTTTCAAAAAGTTCATTTTCAAATAAATTGATATTATTATCTAAATAGGATGAATCTCAACCGTAATCTGGCGAATAATGGAGGAGGGAAAAGCGACTGATAAATAATGGTCGGTTGACTGATCGCGACATTACTGATATCAATGAAAAAGAATCCGTACGTTGAGTAATGGCTTCCGCAGAAGGGCGAGCTATTCTAGTGGCAGGCCCTAGGCGACAAGAAAGTGCGGGAGCGGCGGCGGTCAACCAAAGATTTCAAGGCTAAACCGAACCTAACGCGGTCAAGTAACAAATAGCCTGGCTCAATTGAAACGTCCTTTTTGAAGAACCCTTCTTCGACCGATCATTAATTTTAGGTGCCATTACTATCTTGGTTAATCATCAAAGAATCCTTTGAATTTAGGACGTTATGTTTGAACCTTTAGATTAATATTCTATTCAAGAAGTAGGCAGTGTAGATGAATTGGGCCAAGTATACTTCATTCGTCAGTTGAACTCCGCACAAGCAACATAACAAACCCAAGTCAAACAAATGTCGAATAAACAATACTCGTGAACGACAATTCTCTGAATAACATCCACTTGTGAATAACAAATAAGAGTGTATAGTTTAATGTTAGTCTTCGGCCCGTTACCACCTTTATAATTATTATAATTTATTCATATCACACTTACAGAGTACATACATTTAATATCAATTCATAACGCGTTTATATACTCAACGTGGATTCTTTATTTTCATACAACAATAAACATTTTCCAGGAGAAATATAATAAATTATGAGGAACTAAGTACTGCTTACGCGATCCACTTCCCTCGACACTACATAGTACGTCGTTTTAATGCCAAGATATGCAAACTCCGGTGCGGCACACTAGGATACTTTAAATTACATTAAAATTCCTTCTTTGTGCGCATGGCTTATGAATGTAACATCAAGTTTGGAAGCTATTGTCAAGAATGAAGGCAATTTCCTCAAAAAAAGAACGTCACAGAATAAGGTATCGAGATCGTTAGCGGCGTGACCTCACGTATCCCTTGAAAATTTGGAATCCATTTTCTGTGTACGTGCGTGAAAACAACTATGTGTACTTACTAATATTACCTGTATCCCAAAGGGGCTCGATCATTATAATCATACTGAAGAAAGGCTCATGAATAAGAAGAAGTATACGAAGTTTTGAGAATATTATTTTTACAGTTGCTTCGAATTCATATACACTAAAAAAATCCTCGTAAGAAAAATAGAAACCTTTAATATATTTGTGATATTCATTTACACATTCCAATTGTCTTTAGGACAAAAATATAACCAAAGAGTAAATTATGTGCTCGTGCAAGCTTTTTTGGATACCACAGTTCACATATAACTTTACTTATTTCGTGGAACTGAGCACCCCCGAAGGTACGAAAAGGTACTTCCTCATTCAATATTAATTTTAATCTACAAGGGCGACATTTTTGCACGTAAATATTACGTGAAGCTTAAAATGTGTTAAAATGTGAGTAAAATACCAAAAAAATCATATTTTTATATAAAGCTTCTGTAATGTTAAATTCTTATTTCTTCATTACATATAATTTATAAGGCAATTATAAAGATAGTATTAAAAAGCCTTTTATTCAATTGACTTCATCGCTAGATATGAGGGCACCACTCTAATATTACACTGCGGGAAATATTGGTAGATTGTGTAACATAGACAAATAAATTAAAGAAAAACACAAACGCCATTTAATTTCATTCATTGCTTTTTTAATATAATCATAACATAACATTATTTGTTGTTTAGTTAATTTTTGAGCAAAATAAACAGTTTTATACATTAAACAAATTTTTACGCCCATTGTAATATTTTTAAGCAACAATAATTCATTTAAAATTCCATAATATAATCAGAAATAACAAAAATACACAGTGAGCTAGTGTGAGAGGGAAACATCACAACTCGTTTGGTGCATAAGTGATCGAATGGGCTCCATTCATTGCGGGTCGATGGTCTATTGCGTAAAGAACCGTTACCTATCTGTTTAAATTGGAACCAAATTGGTTTCTTGGCCCCAACTAGGCTTAACTATATTCTAATAACAAGAGACATGATTGGCCAAGAATTAACTACATTTGTGTAACAACTATCTTGATAATACCTAATGGAAATTTATAATTTAAAAATATAAAGGAAATTATATTAAACGCCCTACCACCTTTTTAGTTCTGGGTTTCAGATTTCTGTATCTATTTCATGATCATATTTTGTTAATCTAATAGGCAAGTAGCCCTGTGTGCCTGACGCACACCCTCGACTTTTTGGTTCGTCCAGTTCTTGACGATGTTAACTTTAACCGTTCGAGCGAATGCGCACATAGAAAGCGCACATAGAAAAAAAGTGCATTGGTGCACAGCCGGGGATCGAACCTACGACCTCAGGGATGGGAGTCGCACGTTGAAGCCAATAGGCCAACACTGCTCTACCTGCTCTATCATCTTAATCAAAATCTATTATCTTAAATATTAATATATATAACAGCAATAGATACGTTTCATGAAGATACATGAAAATACACCACGCAATAACCAACTAAACACCAATAATGTACTTTTTCAGCTGATAAAATCTGTGGAAGGTTATCGCTAACTACAGCGATTTTATAGTGAATTACGTACATAGTTTGAAATACTATCGTGAAATTATTATATTTGTCGTTTTTTATTTGTTCGCATTATTTTGAATTATATATTTCAATTAAATAGTGTACCAAAAACATCCCTGTTTTTCTCTATTATTCAGAGAGCCGGATAGCATTACCCACAGAAACTAGCTCAGGTAACTACTTACCTACAACACTAGTGCAGCCTTTTGAATCTCTTGGGATCGCTACAATTCTACCTAACAAAACAATTTCATCTTACACAACAATATTTAAAGCAATCTTATTTAATTTTATCTTTAGATTGTATATTTTAATAATTAAAATCTTATTTCCTTAACTGAGATGACAAAGATCGCTTATGAAGTATAAAATATAATAATCCAGTGTCGCTACAACCCTTTAATATGCTTTATTAAAAATTCTTGTACTGTTTTGTAACTGGCATTAATAATATTCAAGATGAACGTTGTATAAAATTATTTGAAACATTTTCTAGAGACTATCAATCTGTATCGTTAATGAGATTCAAACGGCCGGCGCGATTACGTCCACCAATTTGCGCGTCATTGCATCTACCTAATGAAATGCCGTAAACTCATGTTCACCTTATAATATTTGACAGGTTGTTTCAGTAATTACATTTTATATCGATCCAAAATTAAGCGCTGATAAACGAAGGGCGTGCCGATATTTTAAACATCTCTATATTCAAATGTATCTTAGTCCAATGCAATAAATCAATTTTCAAATGTCTTTAGTAGGTTTAGTTTAGTTTCTCCCGGGAAGAGACAGATAGAAATTCGGTACTCTTTTAAACTAAACTTAGAATTGGCCAGTCGGCTAGTAATGCAGTTGGCATACTCCATGCATATAGCCAGATAATTACTGGAAACTTAAAAAAAAATATATCGCACAGTTTCTTAAAATCATGTAAGTGGTGTCCATGTTCTGATCGGGAAAATTTAAAGGTTTTGAGACTTTTTCAGAAATATCTAGTGCAAAGTATAAACCAAAGACAAGCTGGCATTGATAATTTATATGACGAAGTCGTAACTTATAACCTCAGCTTTCACCAAGTCAACGTCATCGACCTTAACGCGCGAGCAATAAACATTCATCCAATATAAATACAAATTTTCACCGCAACGAAATTGTCACTAGCCCGATCAAAAAACATTGAAATGGTAAAACTCGTATAGTTTTATAGCTATTCGTAAATAATGCCAATAGAACGACAATATACCGAATACTTATAATGTTTATAAACAAAAGTTGCAACAGATATAATAGTTTTGTAAAACATTTAAATAATAACATGTTAGCTTTGTTTCAAGCATTTATTACAGCGAAATCATTGTATGTATTCTTGTAATAACATCACAGTCGTAACATTGCTGATTCATTTGCAAACAATAGGGACACCGGAAACATTAGTACTTTCTCCAAATCATTTTGACGAAATAAAGAAATCGTACATTGTCTCTTGTAGATTTTCTTAATTAAAAAAAGGCAAGCGAGCGGCTCACCTGATGTAAAGTGACTTTACAATTATAATAAATATATCTGCTTAATAAAATAATAATGTAATGGAATAATTTTTTCAGAACATTCATTTCAATGTTCAAGACAGTTTATAGATCATACTTTTGCTTTGATTCTTCGTTAAAAACCTAGATATGCTAATCAGAGAATTTCAATAATACTGTAACCTCATGTAATCATAAGTTTCAATTTAAGCGTATCCTGTATTTCTGACATCTCAATTGCTCTTTTACAATCATCTATTTGTGCAGGCACTCGAAGAAAAGCTTCCGTCGCACACATTCAATAACAACGTGATTGAATTCCTTGCTATTTTTACTACCACAACGTTATTGGTGATTATGAAATTAGGTTTCGTAAAACGATCTAATAGAAAATGTATAACGTAGCCTTATTGACGGCGTAGTTCATACTTTTATAATGAAACTAACAATCGTATGGTGGAAACATAAACTAGATCACAGTTTTTCTGTCCACCGGAAAGTCAATCAAATTTAAAAGTTATATCCTAAAACCAATGATACATAACATAAAGCATAAAATATTATATACACGGTATATATTACTACAAAAATTGATGCATAATAGGTAGCCAAAGCAGGAATCTGTTGTAAATATCAACAAATCATTCAGTTTCACTGTTTTAACAGCTGCAATCATCTCTCCTTTTTTATCACAGCTTAAATACACTTCCATGAAAAGAGACAAAAGAGTACTTTAGTTAAAACGGAAAATATACAGCACTGCGTTTTTATGAATAAGGGCGTAAAAAATAAAAATCAACTGGAGAACACCGATAAAATATCGCCGGGCGAAGACGCAGAAAACTCGTATTAAAAAATAATATACACGCAAAAGGTTGGTTAATTACGCAAAAATACCATAATACTACAAATACAGACAAAAAATATTTTAGGCGTTTAAACAATAGGCTTCAAACTCAAACAATAGAAAACACTGTCACATTTTAATAATTTGTGACGTTACATTTTGAAAAAGTAAAAGTATGTGTTGTATGAAGAAATTCCACACCCATTATGTGTTACAAATAACTAATCGTTGTATGTCTGAAACCGCAAGTGTACTCTATTGTCTGCACGCAGTAATTTATTTGGCCATTGCAATCGCGGTAAAACGATTCTGTTACTAATTCGTTCCCACTCCCTAACTAACATTAAAAGTACATTAAATTCTATTTAAGAAACTTCAATATTTAGCTTGTTAAATTGAAGTCTCGTGCAATGCATAGTTTCAATCATAATGCCTAGTTTATTTTTTACTTATTTTATATGTCGAAATACTTTTCAAACCAATTATTAAGTAGAATGAAAACATGAAAATAAAACCGAATGCAGTCAGTCAGTTTAAGAGGAGTGTCATATAGACACTATATGATATTATTATGATATTTACACATAGATGCATATTACAGATGTTATACGCTTACAAAAAACCTTTTTCCCGTAATTAAAAAACTCAATAAACTACAACCTGCTCAAATTGAATACAAAAGTATGTGTTAATCTTATTAATAATTAAAATTTTGTAACGAGAAACGGCGGAATTTCTTAATTGTATGTTATTACAAATTCATTGTAGTCGCCCTTTGAATGACCCTTTTAAATCTTGTAACGTTGTATGGTATAACAATGCATAATAATTATTCTTTTATGGAGTAATTATAAATATCACAGTTGACGAGAACAAAATGCTGATAGGTCACGCAACTCAATAGATCGATCACGGCACACGTGCTCGTGGACTCAGCTCCGACAAGTACTTTGATAAAAGCCTTACCTTTACTCCTTGTTTTTCTATCGTGTTTTTGAACCCGTTTTGGAAGTGGTTTCAAGCCGTCAATTGCTTTTTAAGTTAAGAGCGAGAACTCTTAAGTTGTAATATCAATTCCATTGAGTTGTACGAATAGATAAATTTCTTACTACGTTATTAAAAACGGTAAAATTTGGACATTTCGTTTTTTTTTTTTAATTTCATACTCAACAAATTAAAATCAGTTCGGATCATCGGATCGTCTTTTATTTTATACAATTTTCCTTTATAGCGGAGATTATAATGTCACTGAACTAGGAATAGTGCGTTAAAGGATTTATAGGAATGTTAAGAACCGGTTCTTATTTCCGATAGAAGAAGCTACTTGCAGCAAGATGCGTCATAAAAAAGCTAGCTAACTTCTTTTAAAAAATATTTTACCTAAAGCCATTTCCCAAAGCCGTGAATTGATAATATTGAAAGCATTCTAATAAAAACAAGTCTTTAATGACAATGTTTTGAAAACATGCCCTGGCGATATTTTAAAAATATCTTCCATACACCAAAAATATTTAGAAATGCAAAATGCTTAAATAGAACCAATATTGATAAAACTAAAGTTGATTTTCCAGTAGCAAGCTTTTAGTGCTGGTGGAGGTATTTTGATCATGACTAGTACTGCAGACTGTTCGATAGCGGATGCCGGCGATTGTAGATTATTTTTGTCCCGGAAAGTAGACGCATGAACTGCGAATGTAGTCTGCAAGTCTAACCATAAGGAAGAGTCTGGTAACAGCTTACTTTATATATTCCACGAACTATGTTACACGGCTATCGCAACGTTTTTCACGGAATAAATAAATGTGAAATTATTATTTATAGTGGCGATTGTTACACTAATTGTTAATCTTATTTGATAGAGCAGTGTTGTTTGGCATCAGGGTGTGCTTCTCATGTCTGAAGTCTTAGGTTCGATCCCCGGCTCTGCAATAATGGCCGATAGGCTTATACAGATATGTATAAGCGTTCTTAACACTCGTACGGGTGAAGGAAAATATCGTAAGGAAACCAACATGTCCTATAAGGCCGATGATGTGTGACTTATCACCTAGGTACTTCCCTATTAAGACAAAAAGGATAACGAAAAATTAAAAAAAAAAACTGAAATGTGCGTAAAGTACATTTTATGAATATTTTACAGACATAATTTGTAGCGACAGACAATATATAATTATAATTATATTGTTAAATATATAATTCGACTAATATAAATTAACAAGAATGGCAGATCATATTTAAACCTCTTCTAAGAAAAAAAAATACACCTGCATCGCTGCATTGCATATGCATTTCCTAAAATAACTAGCAATAACGTTATTCGAAGTACTTGCAAATACACTAACAACCGGACGTATCATACTTGTATCAAAATCTAATACAAGTATAATTTGGCCCCTTTTGGTGCCAGAATAGTTTATATTGAAACACGCAATATCCGCAACGGAAGTAGAGCAAGTAATTAAAAGCAAAAGTAAATAATTTTTATAGCTTAAAACACTTTTTTACTAACAAAATTATAATTTATTAAAATAAGCAAGCATGAGTATTGAGATTATAACATAGCCTCGGTTAGTTTTTTATTAGACCGAATAAGGTGACAGCACAAAAATCGATTACAGGACAATATTATTAATCTAAGTGGGCCACTATTTTTGCATAATGATAATGTTTTAGCCTACTTCAATGGTTTGAATATGCAAATGCTGCCACGTTATGGTCTTCCGTTGTCCCTCAACACAAGTATTATTGCCAAATGCCACAAAAGGACCACGTTAGCGGAAGTCAAATGTATGTTTACTTTATGTAGGTAATTAGAGCCGTGCGTGAGATCGTTGTGGCTAGTTAACACACTTTCAATTTAATTTTGCGATTGTTGAACCTGCATCGGTGCCATTACGTGACATATAATTAGATATTACAAACGAATACATACGACTTTCACTTCCTTTAGTTACTATGCTGCTTCATTAAGCCGTCTTTATATTTTATATCTGAGCTATTGATTTGGAAAAGAAGTACAAAGTGAAATGACTCTTGCTCTTGAAATTGCTTCTGTGATTTATTTTGATGGTACTTGCGCCCGAACCCAATAATTTATCCACAATCACAGATTGAAAGCAATCTGAGATCAGACCGTGACAGTGAATCGATCTCCTATCTGCACCCCAATAACCAAAACTTACGAAGACAATCCATGTTTGGCGACGGATAGAATGCAATCTCGTCGCTCTTTACACTCATATTTGATAATCAATATAAACCAAATAAAGTAAATAAAACCGTACAAATAATATTAAAATATACATGTGTATGTTTAAATCAAATTTTAAATTATTTAAAAAAATGGTGTAAGTTAAAATCTTAAGATTTTAACACATGGATATTGGCACAGTTGAACTGTCATTTTCATACAAAGGTCTATCCGCATACACCGATTCGACCTACCGTGGATAATTTGTATCGACAAATGACTATTACCATCCGGTGATTGGTTATTGGCACACTTTTATCAATATTTGGGTTAAGATGTCTATCTCAGATGGTCAAAAATAGATTGAGTTAGGTTTTTGTATTAGGGCGATATTTGGTACTGATACAAATCTATGCAAAATCCCGTGTTGGCACATTGCTATATTAATCCTAAGGCGGTAAGTTCCATTTCATTTTAAGTATGCAAATTACTTGTACTCGTTTTAATAAAATAAGGCGATATATATAAGTCCATACCCCACATTATAATTCACTTAATTTGAAGATTATATTAGCAGCAAGCGGATTCATGCCTTTTAAAAAGAGAGACCGTCTGCCTCATACTACAGAAGGGAATGAGAGTTCACAAAACAATTGCAGCTAAGGTTTGTGTATTGTACAAAATCCTTCATAAAAACCTTAGCTTTTGGTTTCTGGGAATATTCTTATCTCAGTCCTACGTGATAATAAACTAATGTTGTATCGTTGACAAAGAATTTCCCAACAAATATTTATAGCCTGTGGGAAAATGCATTTTGCGAGCTACTTTTGTTGTTGCGACCTCACGGCCATTGACTTTGGTTTTTTCTCACGCTCGCTGTTTAAGATTGATTATACGCGTCTTGTTCCTGTGCAAACGGAAGCTGATAGATATTATTAGATTTTGTATTTTATTTATTAGCGAGCATTTAATATTTGCTCGAACTGTGTAGGAAAACATCGTGAGGACATGTCTTAGAGCCAAAAAGTCGACGACGTGGGTTAGGCACTGGAGGCTGATCACCTACTTGCCTAATATTAAATTTAAAAAAATGATCATGAAACAGATTCAGAAATCTGAGGCCGAAAGAGGAGTTAGCGCCACTGATTTATTTTTATTTATTTTATTTTATTTATTACAGTCTACTCCTTATATACATACCACATTTATGTTTATGAACCATTTTGTTAACATGTTGAAAGAAAAGATTAAAAAAACTGTGACATGAACACCGATATCAAAGCAATCATCTGGTTTTACAGTAAACAAACAAATCATTGATTAAGTTTCTTGTTTACCTTACGACTTGAATATCAATTATAAAGCTGTAGTTAATTGGACTGATAGACTGACTTAATCCTTTGGCCTACAATTCAAATAATAATTATTAGAGCATTAGAATACACATACAATTAATAATTTATACAAATACTTGAATTTGCGAGTAAAAGTTTCTGTTTCTTAGAAAAAAAAATTGATTTATTATTAATTTATTTAACTCCAGGTAGTGTTCCACTGTACATATTGCAAATAGTGTTGGCCTAGTGGCTTCAGCTGTCGACTCTTATCTCTGAGGTTTTCAGTTCGATCCCCAGCTGTGCACGAATGGACTTTCTTTCTATATGCGCATTTAACATTCGCTCGAACGGTGAAGGAAGGAGGAAACTGGCTTGCCTAAGGCCCAAAAAGTTGAGGGCATGCGTCAGGCACAGAAGGGTGATCACTTTTGATTAAAAAATGATCATGAAACAGATACAGAAATCTGAGAGCCTTAAGAGGAAAAAAATAATTTTAACAATAACCTCCAAAACACAGATTTATGTATTGTTACAATAAAATGATGAATCATATGAGATCCTTATATAATTAAGCGTTGAAATACCTCCTATTTAGAAATATTTGGATATGACCCGCGTAAATTAGTAAAGAAGGCGACAAAAGGTCCCGTCAAGCGGGTCAAAGCGGTTTAATTGTTATAAGAGTCGTATTGTGTGTGGGAAGATCCGAAGTATAGTATCATTGAAATTGTAATTATTTTTTTTATTCTCAGGGCTATTCACCGCGGAAATACTGTATACATTGACGAAAACAGACTAATTACATGTTTTACACGCTTATATCTAGTTAGTTCTACGCTTTATTTAATTTTACAATACTATTAAATATATATACACTGTGCAATACATATACATATAAATTATGCTCGGTAGTGGCTAAAAACGTTTTGAAACTATCTAAACTTTAATTTGAGTCGATTCATACTGATTGCGCCATGAGCGGTGCCGAAAATAAAATTGATTGTTAAATAGGATACGGTATCTCCGGGTGATTACGTGGTAAGTAGCAGTAGCCAACGTTTAATATCACGATGAGCACGGGTCACCGCGATGTACAATGAGCAATTTCCTGTGGACATCAACCAGAACATGAACAAGGACGTGCGTTAATAATATTCATACCCATCTGATTCGCTCCGTATTTCATCACGAAACTAATGACTCTACAAATTAACAGATTCCATGACTTTATTCAGAACGAAAGACCTAAGTTGAATTCAATAGGCGTAGTCTCTTTCGCTTAAAATAGTGATGCCCCATTCGAAATCCATAAATCGCTATCGATTTGGTCCGAGTCAAAAAAGTATTAGAAATCCAGGTGAGGCGTATGACCGTTTGTGACCTCGGAACAATTACCCGGCCATTAGCGAAACGAACACAATGCTCAGCCATTAAGCGGATGTCCAGCCAGCTACCCGCACCCGCTCAATTTGCATTTGTTTGGAATTAGACTGTCAGCAGCAGCGGACATGAGCCGCGCTTTGTGCCACCTGTAATATCTCTCAACATAATGCTTTGATCCGATTACCTGACCTCAGATAGATCACCACGCTCTATTTCAGACATTCACGTGCAATTTAGACAGGTGTTATCTAAATTAGAAGGAATGTTGCCATTTTCGTTTAGAAGAAAGATAATTTTAGCGAAAGGCGCACAATGGCGTCGTGAGATGGTAATGACAAATGGCGCACAAGGCGTCTTATCTCGCTGAGAAAAGATGTAGCCGAGGTTTCTTGGCGTGCTTGAATCACGGACGATGTCGTTAGGTAAACCCCATCTCGCTGATATCTCTCCACCCCTAGTTGTCAACGCTACGGTCGGTGATAACTATTTTAGCTTATCGAAGTCAACACTAACAACCTCTCACTTAAAATGAACTTACATTTTATCGTGAAATATAATTTATAAGCTGCAAGTTATAGTTGTACCTGATGTAGTTTTTATTTATAATACTTAAATCGATAAGTACTTTTAATTGTGGAATATATATATGGAATATAAAATGTTTCTGAATTTAACATATAAACGAGCATTACAATGGCGCCTGGAGCAATCCACGCTTAAATATCTAAACGGTAATGGCAAATCGCCAGTATTCTGTACTTTTCTTGGTACTATTTAGTGCTGGAGAGATATCTACGTCTTTCTTTAAAATATATTGTCCCCTTTAGCTTGTAGCGAGGTCTGAAACCGCACCCGCTGCTGATATGCAAATAGGCTGTATAGACTATATTGCTATCTACGGACCGTATTTGTAAGCCGTATTAAAGGGAACTTAATACTTCTAGTCATAAACACACATAAGAAATACCTACATAACATAAAAACGTTATAAACCATGGAAATAAAGTAAGATTTTACAAAACCACAGACTGAGATAGGCAGGCAAACTGGATCAAATCCAACACCCTGCCTCCTGCTGATAGAGGACAAATCTTTGTTTTTAATTTATTTTTTTATTCTTTATTACGTCATATGGAACATGGTGTAATGGTTGCAGCTCCTTACAAACGTTGTGTAAAAAAAAACTAGGCGATTAAAAAGAGTGGCAGAGAGTTTATTGCAAGTTCTTCTCTTCCGTTCTACGCCCTTGATTTGAGAATTGGCTGTAAACGGAAAATTAGAAGCATTAAATGTATATTTCTTTTTTGACGTTCATAAGTATACATTATGTTACCTATTTGAATAAATTTAATAAAAAAAATAGTAGACTTGTGTTAAAAATGATTGTGTGTATCAAGGTTTTGTTCTCTAGATGTATAATTAAAATAACTTATCTAGCATTACAGATAATTGAACAAACGACTCCTTACATAAAAATCTATAGATGATTAAAAGGCTGGCTTTTGAACTACACCGAACTACGTTTAAGTAAATAACTTTTAACTGTGGTGTTTTAACTATGCATATAAATTATGATCATATTTTATGCTGATAAAATGTATCCTGTCAATGTCATAGAAACCAGACCGCCAAAGAGACAAATATTAGCCTAGGCCCTGGGTCGTCTTTAAACCGATGTACTACACAAAATTATATGAACCAGCTTTGTTATTTTATACTGTAGCATAGTTTTAAAGATTGTCAATAGCTGAAACGAATATTTGATAAAACTCTAGTATAAATAAAACCTTACCTACCTTAAGCATAGCAAGTTACTTCTAGCTTTAATTTTTTATCTTAGTTTAATCATAATAACTTTGTATATGTGAGAGAAGAAATAAATATTATTTATTTATTAATATATTATCTTTCTTATAGTAAAGTTCCGATTTCGAAACGCATTTATCAAGTTTTATTTTGGTTCATTTTTGTAGCCCAATGAAATGCCTTCACCTAAACCACACCTTAGTTCTATATAGGAATACAATTGGCGCACAACCATGCACATTACCGTTCATGCACCAAATCGGACACTGTGAACGTAGTAAAAATTACAATGTGAACGAAATTTGAAATTAGCGCCTTGTCATGAAAAATGAATATGATAGCGACCAATTCCAATTTTATGTACATCATTAAGGATTATATATCACTCAATAAATTTAATGTAATATACGAAATTTAAATATTTTATTCAAAACAAATAACATAATACAAAAAAATATACCTAATAACTAACCTTAAAATTTAATTATTAAAAAATATTATTAAAAGGAGTCCCCCTTTAGGCAAGGTTAAGGATTTATTTTAAAATGTGAAAATTAAAAATTTAATTGGGGCTTGCTAAAAGAAATTTTATTTATCAGTATAAAAAGAGTTGTGACGTCACGTCAACGTTATATTACACGTTGTGTAAGCAATGAAACTACATATATCAAGCCAAGTTTGCTTTTTAATGTCGTTGACTGATAAGACAAAAAACTGAGACGCTAATTGGTAACATGATTTTGTTTTAGGCTGATATGTGAAATATAAACACCCGATAAATAATCAAAATTTAACAAAGTTTTGCTAATTGGCTCATTAGAAGATAATTACCGATTTTTAAAACACAACCACCACGCAAATGATATATTTTTTATTGAGAAATATTTTAATTTAAATCCTGATAGCCTTGGGCCGGAATACCGTGGCTTCGACTAAGTCTCTTTTTCATACCAATACCAACACAATTGTGATTATAAAAAAACGATACGTAATGATATTGATTCCTGAATACATACATTGTATAATTGCCGACCACCCAGATGGGTAAGTACTAAGTACACATTGAATGATATACCAAAGTTCTCTTATGACATAATGTATCTAATTGCCCAATAGGCGTTCGTTCTACTGACTACACTCAGCAATAGAGTGCGTTGTTACCATATGAGTTCGAACAAAAACTGGTTCTGACCCACATTCACCGCGAAGTAATCTGTTCAATAGAACCTATGTCTTGTAGACGCTTTGTGTTTGTATAGGTACACTAAAATAACCGCACATATCAAGCCTTTTAGCATTTTGTTTTGAACAATGTTGCCTTAATGATTTGAGCGCGCATCTTCGTCCCTGAGGTAGTAGGTTCTATCCCCGGCTCTGCCGAAACGAAGTTTCTGTCTGTATTTAACTCGCGAGAAAACCAGTAGGTATGCCTTAGACCGAAAAAGTCGATGGCGTGTCTGGCACAGAAATTCAGTCATAAAAAAACATAATCACGAAAGATACACCAATCTGAGGACCAGAACCAAACGTTCTTAGTATTTTTCATATGTGGTAGATTAGACTTGACATTTTTTTTAGTTTAATCCTTTGATAAATTTTTATTTTTAACTAGATTTTTTATCTATGTTAATTATAATACTTATATTATAATGTAGGGCCTTGAAAAGTAATGTGTCAGCACACAAGTATTACTTCAACATATGTGAGTTGATTTTACAAAACGCAATAATTTTAGCTAAGCCGTATCACGCACACATTTAGCTAGATATTTTGTGTTTTTAATTAAACGACGAAAGGTTAACAACACATTTGTATACATTATAAAACATTTTTCTTTGCGTTAAAGAAACCAGCTTTACTCAAGCGATCTCCTATTTTTAACGTGTTCAATAAATAATCTAATTCTGGCATCTCATAAAAGTAACATTAAGATCGAGCAGATGCGTCTTATAAATGGCAGGAGCACTATCTACTCTGCAATAAAATAACAATTTTATCACTAAATAAACGTATTCATACATTTGATATCATTAAAAACACAAATCTGAAAGATGATAAAATTTAGATCTTCACATATTATATTTTCCATTTCATTTGTACGTTTAGTAAGCCGAGTATAAAAGGTCCGTTTTAATAAATCCAATAATAATACTAAAAGGTAGGAAGCAGGTATGAATCCATGTGGTAGCACCTGACACGTTCCCCAATATCGGACCCGGAGATAAAGCGCCCCGTCTACCTTAGATAAGGGATTCGAATATCTAATGCGTTCTAAGGTCTCTAAGCTTTTGCCGCATTATTTTTCTTTAAGATATTTTACGTATATATAATAATTATTTCACTTTAACTCCATACGATAAGAATTAAAAATCAAATGGGAGTTGGTTTTGTTATAAGACTTAGTCTATTGTTCTGAAGTATGGAGCCCTTTTGGGTAAATGCCTCCGTCTTTTCATTTGGATTTGTTCTTTCATTACTCTATCTATCATATTATATTGTATTAATAACGACAATAAATTAATAGAATGCTTAGCGAAATAGTAGCCAGTAGTAGTAACAGTTAAATCGACACCGTTTATGGTAGAAAGTTTGAGGCAGGTCAACCGGTAGAGCAACGCGTAAACTCGAAGCTCTGCTCATAAAAGCTTTATTTGTATAAACGTCTCACACAAGAAGTACTTGAAACCTAAATACAGTTATTGACTTCCCACAACTCGTACAAAGGAGTCCATCTACGTCTACATTATCTTGGCTCGCTTAAAACATTCGACGAAATACATTTCTATTTTATGGGTCCTCATTTAGAAGCGTCAATACAAAACAAAAAATAAAGGAGAACTGGCAACACTACGAGCTGAAAGGTAAACGTGGCAACGGCGCACGCGCATGTTGTTAAAGAATAAAAGAGATAGAAAAGCTAGTCGGGCGAGTTAAGATTCGAAACAAAGTTTCGCAGGAGAGCGGGGAGCCCGCGTCTCTTGGACTTTAAACGATCTAAGCGCACATAGCGCTGTATCCGAAGATATAATAATGAATTATGAAACGACTAGAAAATAATAATAAATTTACATTAGAGTTACAGCTTTTGTTAGCTTCTTTAAATATTGATTTTGCTTCTTATTCTTGGTTAAAAGTATTTTATAAGGCTATCCTATTTAAGAGAAGTTGCATTTTTATATACTTATCAATAAGTTACCTACTGTTCAATTATTGAAATGATTACCTTGGATTTAATTAGTTATTCATATAACCTTCGATTATTTGGTACAGACATCAGAATGTAAATATACCAAAATCACATAAGTAATGTGATTTTGTACTATAAACGAATCTTGGTGATAATAATATAACTCGTATACTGATGCCTTTTCAATTTGTAAATTTATTCGTGGTATTTACTGATTACTAGCATTCAAGCGCTTGCTTAGCTAGAAGTGTTAATGACTCACGCTCGTAGAGTAGCGGGCAAGCCAGTGCCGGTTTCGTGTGCGTCGCGAGTGTACGTTGGTGCGTTCGTAGCTTGAACCACGTCGACAGCGCGTTCAGTGTAAACAACACAAGCTAAGTCTACACCTACTTAAGAACCGGTTACTACTTTGTGATCTCGGAGTTATACGAGTTATATTGATGTGGTTGGTGAACCATATATATGAAAAGAGAACAGTGTTAATTTGTGCGAGTGATAATTTTACTAACGATGCGATGACCTGTGAGCTAAAAACAGTGATACAGTTGTCTTTGGATTATTTACAGCGGTGAATTAAAAATTCAAACGGTAAGTCCACATAGTTCGCCATAAATATTGGAGAGTGGAGCAAGACACGTTACAAAAAGCCCTAGCTGTAGGGTAGCAAGGAGAGCGGGCATTGTTGACACTGGCTAGGTTAACACTGCTTTATGGATTTAATGGATATGTGTAAGATTATATAATACGCCTTGGTTAAACAAAAAAGACGGAGTAACATGTTTTGTTATTTTTTATGGAAGTTCACATCGTGTTAATTATTTATGTAATTATTGTTTCGTACACTAATTATCCAATAGGTTAGTTAAGATATACTTAAAGTTGCTTTCACATGAATGAGAAAAACATATTAAAAGTTCACTATTGTGTGAATATTAGAAAAGTATTTCTTATTCTACTTTATCATACAGTAGGATAAGAAATATTTTCAAGAGCAAGCAACACTAGATTATTTTTTATTACTTTAGTCAAAACGTTCCGATAAAGACTCTAGTCTTTAGGTCTACATTAAATGAAATTGTTATCTCCACAATCCCTTGTAAAAATATAAAAAAAAACTTGTAATGGTCATATATCATGGTCACCTTACAACAGCAATTGGGCCCGTTGCAGAGGGACGCATCACGCAGCGAGGCGCAGTCAACGCTCCACGGGGTAAACCGAACAGTTTGGAGCACAAAAGTTTTTGTTCGACTTTAACTATTATAGGATACCCTTAGCCTTTGCTCATTATATTTGTTTTTAAGAATTTTACTATTGAAAACATTAACTTTGTAATGTTTAAGTAAAATTTATACTATATTTTATGTATTGAGAATATTACTTATTTATTCACACTTCGTAGCAAAGAAACACAAATAATACAATACATACATAAAAAATACAAGGGATGAAACGGGCGGCCTTATAAGCGATCTCTTCCAGGCAACCCTAGTAAGAAAAGAAAAAAAGAAAAATTATGAGTGCATGTTGAATCAGTGTTAAAAAAGTTGACCTTCAACGTTGCTTCTAAAATTAGCGAACTCACAGTAAATTTTAACATTTACCTGTAATCATAATATGTACATTACATAATCCTTTAATATCCTTTTTAAAGACGTTTTCAACATTTTCGAGACAGGGTTACAAAATATAAAAGCTGTGCCAGCATTTTTATTGTAATTTGAAAGATACGAAGCATATATGTTTCTGGATGGCGTGTTGTAATTTTGTTTTCCTTATATGTAGGTATGTTCTATGACACGCGATCGTTTGACATAAAAAAATACCAATGACAACATCAACGTGCCTATTTCTAAACCTAATTAAGCCCTAAATGACGAGGTATCCGCGTAAATAGTAATTAACACTCATTCCCCAAATGCTTCGGTTTTGGCTATCACCTTTAAATCATTCATCAAATCTTTATCAGCCTTTAAAGGCCAAAAACACACCCGCGAGCCAAATGGTATTGTCAATAGTGTCCAAGAGCGACGTGACTTTATTAATTACGTGGTCAATACAAAAATTTCAATAGATTCGATGCCGTCGTCAATAGTTTAATCATAGTTTACTTTTCTATGTACTACATTTATGCAGTGATTTTACCCAGTGAACTACGTAATTGGTAGGCAATTAAAAATGACCCATAAAGTCTGTATGTATAGCTATGTACTTATCATTTCTGATAAGTGTTATTCTAATGATAAAAACCTTTGTTTTATTATCAGCATATTTTTTATTAAATTTATGACGAAACAAAGGAATCAAAATTTTCGAAATTAGAACTATATTTTATTTGAGTTTAAGCAACAATGTTACCGAAATCTTATAAATAACTACATATTGATAACTCAATCAGGTTCGTTCCCGGCCTTTTCAGAATTGGTACGCTCTTTTCTTGAAGGACCCTAAGTCGCATTGGTTCGGAAATACTTCAGTGGTTAGAAAATCTTTATATAGTATGTTGTCAAGTTGTTTTAGGACGAGTTATGTATATTTCAGTTATAAAACGTTTCGTTCATTAAAGAACAGCGAATGAAAGAGTCGCTAATTGTATTTCATTTCAGGGTTTTACAAATTCGCAATTCTCTCAAAATATAGAGCATATAAAACGCTCTTATTTGCATTATATTTAAACCAAATAAATGTAGTGTAAAATAGGGTAGTGGTTCATGTTTGTGACCTGCAATTATACTCTTTTCAAGCGTCGTTCTAATTTTAAATGTTAAATAAAGACTTAACCTCAGAGAACTTACAATTAGCGTTACTTTTACCTAAAAAAGTAATCGCTGCTAAACTACATCTTTTGAAAAAACTTTTTATTTGATATTCATTTTATAAATAATAATAGTAAATATAAAAAATAATAGTACATCTTGATACTATTTATTTGCTTTTGCAAATACACCTTAGTAAGGTGTACCTACATATTTAGGTTAGTTGTAGAAGGTTCGAAAAAGCAAACGAAAAAAATACCAAATTAAATAAAATAGTTGTAAAAATGTGCGTTCTAAGGTAAAACTGTGATGTTCGTATATGCGTAAAAAGCAGACATTTAAATTTAAATCTTTAATATGATTGAAAATTAATTTCAGCTGAACTGGAAACTGTTAATGTTATCGAAATATTAGACATTTATAACGAGACTATGCAGACGTCTATTCGTAGATGCAGCATTTCAAAGACAATAAATCAAATAAAACAAGTTCCTCTGTTATAAATGGAAGTTGTAAAATCATTACGAACTTACATCTTAATGAATGAATAACATTATCTGATGTCCTGCGCAACGCATGCGTCATACGCTCACACAAAACACTATATGATTATAACTAAATATTTAATCACTCCAAGTTTGTCATGAGATATAAAAACAGTATCATTTCTTACTTTATATTATTTTTTTACTTAGCTTATAAAATCGTCATCTCATTCATTCATAAAGATCACTAATATTCTAACTCCAATTGTAGAAGTTATGTTACTGTTACGTATAACATTATTACTTTTCCAGTCTTTATTATGTTATATTAATAAGAAATCTGGATTACAAATCCCATTATTAGTAATAATTAATGGCAACAAATGGTTTATCCATTACCCTACCTAGTAGACTAATAAGTTAACAATAATAATACTTAACTAAAAACATCTATGACTAATTAAATATGCGTAACTAAGTTCATTTGAAATTTTAGAAACTAACAACGCTCTACAAAACTACATTTGAGTAATGAAGCGTGGTAATTTGAATACCTATTACCGCATTATGTATTTACGTAATTTGTACTTATGAGCGGACCGCATAAACAATTATGAGTTACCGAAAATTACTGAGTACAATTCACTATTTGTCTCTGTCAGCATCGCATTCCAGAACATATTTAATTTTCCATCTGTACACTGATAGATGACGTTGACAGGTCATGATGAAACGTCAAAGTTTAACGACCACATAATAAGACTTGGCTGTATGGACTAAAGTCCTTTGCCTTTCCCATTAGGGATAAATTGAAAAAAAAAAAATTAACGACCACATCTAATTTAACTTATTTGTAAACTAGTTCTTTATTGTTTAATGTTAGCTTTAAAAAAATATACAATAACCACACTTTTTCCCATAATTCACGGAAAATAAAAGAAAATATGTATAACCGCAGCTTCCCGAGTCTCGTGGGATTTTGTCGACCACTACGGCTAGCCCGAGGCTCGTATGTCAACCGCATCTACGTAATAACAGCCCTATCTGGAACACAGTACACGCATCCTTACTAGTCCGGTTAAGAAGCCATAATGACGTACATAACAATTAAAACAGTTTAGATGAGCCGTTAAAGAGAACACATATTATTTTTAGAATTATCTGCGCACAAGTTTATTTAATACCTAGCAATCGTTAAGAATGTTTTTAATCTTCTTAAGAATTATTTCTTAAGAATCTCTTTATGTGAAGCTATTTAAGACATGCGTAATTTAATTAAGGGTTTCTAAAATTAAAAAAAGAGAACAAAATGACCAAGAGGGGTATATAATAACATTAAATTAATTATTAAGCGTTTACTTAGTCTAAACTTAAAATGTACATCGGTAGAGAGATATATATAATAAATATATTTTCCTTTCAATCTCTATTGTACAAAAATTACATTCCTAGTTATCCTTCACATTCTATTTTATTCCATATCATTATGTATTCGATGCCAGTAAGCGAAACGTCGTATATTTTATTAGTTTTGCTACAAAGCTTCATAGCAGATGTCGTTGTCTGCAAAGAACTCGTTGTAAGAATAATTAATTTCATACAATGTTTTTATGCACCATACAGCATACTATATTCTTCTATTATTTTATAAGAAATAAAGTAAGAAATAAGAAAAGGATACAATTTTTTACGACAAGCACATATACATGCATACTGTACTTAGTACACAAGTAATATTATATTTCATTCCAAGGAATTTTAAATAAAACTTTGTTTAACTATAGTTGAAACAAAAACACAACTTTAAACCTTTTTACCAGTGCAGTAAGAAAGAAAACGTCCATATTCCTTATACTATCCGTTTACTCTTTAAACGTATGATATTTTCTATAAAACAAGTTTTTAATTATACACACACATCCTATAAGTTAAAAGGGAAGTGAATGTTTAATAACCATTCGTTTATTTAACCAAGTAATTCGTTCCAGATCCTTCGATAAATTACAAGTTCGCGGTCGTCGGTATTTGTAGGCGACTTACCTAAGTACTGGCTGTGTTAAGCTAAATTATAATCAGCTCGTTAACGCCTACTCTCTCGTTAGTTTTAACCGAGCACAAGGCCAAAAAGAATCGTGCATATTACACATCTCATTATATAAATGACGACATTAACCATTAGGGATGTTGAAAGACCTGCATTAACCGTGAATGTTGCCTCTTCTTGCACCTAGCTAAAATCATTTCTTCTTGTGTCACACATCTTGTACCCTTGCACTACAGTTATATTTCGTATATACAATATAATGAACACAAAAACATTAGTTTTCATTTTGTTAACGCATGGTACTCTAAACTCTATACTCTATACTCCAAACACAGTAATTGCCTTAGTAAACCTTCGATTAATAATAATCTGTGCTATAAGACTTATCCATTTGCAAAAAAACACAGATTAAAAACCCCAAGTATACTTCTAAATAGTTTGGGTCAAAACTTAGTATTATTGTATGGAAATCAAACCTGCACTTATATGATTTTGGTTTCAACATCTGTGCGCTAACGCCCGAACGCACGCCTTCTGTTATGGTTGTTTCCCTACCCTTTCTATTCATAACAAACATTTTAAATTACATTATTGCATTAGGGAACATGTGACCTTTACCGCGCACATTATTATCATTTACTGTATGTATGATTCAGTACATAAATATTGCGCGGAACGGCGTCATTAAGTCTGACCCGACGTATTGATTATAATATACACGTTTGTGAATACAAAGAATATTATATGAATTCATAATCATGTCATAGGGAGCCTCCAATCACGCTTAATTTCATAATGTTACTGCTAACGATGAAGAGTAATATCACAAAGCAGTAGCAGGTAGAAATTCACATTAAATTGAAAAAAGCGAGCATAGGTTCTCACGATTACAAGAATAGATGTAAAAAACTCGAATGCGAATCCTGACTGACGTGCACGGTTGCATATTGCGTGCCTCATATGGTCAGATGGTAGGTACAACTAAGTTGATTTCACATGGTAATTATATACGCATTATTATATTCGTTATTAAAATAAGATCGGCTTCTTTCGGATGACGTAAATGAAAAAATATTCCTTTAATTATCAATGTTTTTACCAAGAGTTATAATTACTCTTCGCATTAACAAAGAATTATTGCTATTATCATGTAATAGCAATGTTTGTGTTCGCGTTCTGCTAATGATAAATACTTATCATAACCCACCTACATGATATAATCTGATAAATATTGTTTTAGTGCGAAAAGCACCTTGCACGGTGATTTATGATAAAATATATTGAAAAGTGGAAATGCATTTTCAGAATTATAATATCAATTCCTTTGTTCCCTGCTTAGTATAATTCTAAAAACTGCATAATGTATGTGAGTTTCGATCGAATGAGGCGTAATACATTCAACGAAGGATAACCCTATCCAGCAAACATCAGAGGCAGTCTTTGAATTATTTATAAGACAATTTCATGATTAAACCTTCAGACATTTAAAAGGGTGATACATTTGTTACAGACTGTTCAAAAGGATGGAGCCAATAAGAGCTTCTTACTAAACCAAAATGGCCGTCGCTCGCGCGGTCTTGGTTCTTCTAGCGTCCACAGCACAAGCATGGATGCCCGATGCAAATGCCCGAATCCATGTCAAATATGGTAAGTTATATTTATGAATTGAAGGAAGCTGATAGACTTAAATTCACATATCACGACACATTTAATATTTTAAAACATACCAAAGATATGAGTCGAGAAGCTTATTACGAAAATATAATCACGTCGGGATTCAAAATAAAGAGACAGAAGGTAGAAACCAGTACTTATCTTCCGTAGTATGTTGTGTGTATTTATATCCTTATGTTTATAAAGTTATCATGATGACCTACTTTATTCATATGAGTTGAACCGATTTCACACAAAATTCGTCCCTCGCGTACCCAAATTCTGCAATACGCACTACATAGCATTACTAAAGTAGATAAATCATTCTATTATTGCGTAGGATAAACATATTAGCTAGAATGTCTCTGATTGACACGTGAGAACTACACCCAATTGTTATGAAATCGAAATCTTTCATTGTTATTTTAACGCCATACAATGGATGTATTGTTACTGCCGAGACGTGGATAAGTGGGGTTTTTAACCTATATAAAGTTATCAACTCGATATACTGAACTCTTAAGAGCTTTATTAAGAGGCCCTACGAACTTGTATTATTAATTTAAAGTCATTTAATTTAAGCAACATTTTATGTGGTTTATTGTTGTTATTGTTTCATACATGGCAGATATACCTATAACAATACCAAAAACTATAAAACATGCTATAAAAACTTTAAATTTCAAAATGTATCCTTTGTTATTGAATAAAAACTGCTACCTAAACTGTGATTTTGAAACAGTTTTGGCACGTTTTATTTGGATATGAACTTCCAGAGCAGTTGACTGGGAGGGCAATAAACTATGCGTGCCAAATCAATGAGGCGTAATATTGGCAACCCTAAGCGAAACATGCAATACTGTAACTGAATCCAAATAATATGGTTAGACTGTTGCAGGCCAACTGCACACACATGGTCTATTAGCTTGTTCATTTACTGAGCAAATAATTCACAAGCCTTTGAATTGTTGGAATTTCACAATCAATATTACTATAAACTTATTGGTTGGTGTAATTTTAGTACTTTCTATGTATGTATTGTTGAACAGAAATAAAAGTTTCAGAAATAAACAACGTTTTTGTATTTTATAAGTTTATTTTTCGGTAGAGTTAATCTAGGATACTCTATTACGGTACGTAAATTCGTCTTTAATAAATCGCTTTTTTACAGGCGATGAAACTTCAGAACAGTTTGCGGGTAATACTACTGGACCAAATCACTTCCGCATTTTAGACAGAGATGACTTCTCACTATTGGTAGGAGGAAGGTGAGTTTATCAAATATTATCAATTAAAACTGAAATTTGTTCTGTTAATTTGAGTACCTAGTCCAAAATACAAGCCAAATGGGAAGCTATGGAGTGGTTTCCCAATGTTTTCAATATGCCCAAGAATATTTCAAATACCAATGTCTATTCAAAGACTAAATATTATTCTTACCGAGCAGCTGCGCGAAACCACTTTTGTGCATCTGTATTGAAATGTTCTCGTTGTTTTTACATAATTGCCTATATCGAATGCCTTTATCGGAATTTCTATTGAGTTGATTTTAAACACGATACGGTCAAGAATATTCAATATGCATAAACCTAAATATTTTATAAATTTTGTGGTTAAAATTTGAATATTTCTTTTTCAGGAGTACGGTGTATAATTTAAGCTTATATGATCTCTCTGAAAATATTGATCAGGTATGTAATAAATAATTGTCATGTATTCTTATATAAGTGCCGGTTAAACAAATGAACATAGCATCGAGGCCTATAATACTTGCAGTGACGTATCCAAGTACTGTGACATAATATTATTATCATTTAGACTTCAAAGGCTCAAAGGCTGACATTAATTTTGCTCAGTTTGCAATCTAGGTGACAAGTAAAGCCGGCACTTAGCTGCTGGTTTATGTCTCTAATCTTGTGCAAATACAAACAGCAACTCTGTGTATCCTGATATCACCGAAGTTTATTGTGTCTTGCAAGTCATACTAGTGTCTATGTTACATTAAGTTTATTTCCGGTGCGAACAAAACGTGCGAACTAAATATTCAAAATCGCTGAATTTTTGATAACATTCCTGTCAGCGTATTAATAAATAACACGTTTGTGATATGCTTCACTTGCGATAATTTTAACATAGAAGTTTTTATTATAATCATCTTTTTTATATTATGTTAATATTTTCTTTCATATTCAAATGCACGACTCTATGATTTTACATTCTTTAGCGTCCCACACGTAGCATAGATCTAAACGCGACGCATTCAGTATAATATATTATAATACGGAACGTTAGAACCTATAGAGTAGAGAAGCGATATCGCCATGATGCCTGCGCAATCGGTTAATGGCATAACCAAGACACGTTATATGAAAATGATTGTTACACTCCATCAAATTGCACAACCGTCGCTATGGTTTAAGGAATTTCGACTTAACGAAACCACGCATGTTAAATTTAACACGTTTGGTAAACATTTGGCTTACGTCTATTCTCTTAAGCAGTTTTATTTAAGTATCTGCGTAATTATAATATATACTATTTGACTAATTTAATTTCCGCCTCAAGTTAAACTTCACCTTAGCAGTTACACCTGAGTCATTTAATTTATAATTTAAATTAAACTGTTCATTTTACTTTTTATAGTAATTAAATTGTAGAATAAAACTCAAATCTGTCTCTACTTTCACCGTTCCACTTTACATGCTACAAAAACACTCGCTTCGTGTTAAGCATTAATAACGAATACAAAACAGGGCCTACTTAATTAAATTTATTTGTGTAATCCACGCGAAAATTAGCTTTTTATTTCAACTGACCATTTTTTATTATTTTTTGCAGCGACTGGAGTGGCAATCAACAGATGCGCACAGAGAACTATGCCAGTTAAAAGGAAAATCCGCTGACGAGTGCCAGAACTACTTGAGAGTTGCGGCAAGGGCCCAGGGTAGGCTGCTTGTATGTGGGACGAATGCTTTCAAACCCATGTGTCGTAGATACGCGCGACATCCACCTAATCATCATTTAGAGGAGTTCGATGGAACTGGTCGCTGTCCATATAGTCCACAGCACAACTCCACTGCCATATTTACAGGTTAGAATGACAATTATGATAGGTTGACTTTTATATAGAACGATATTCGAAGGAAACATATGAGTATGTGACTTACAAATACGGCACTGAGTTTGATTAAATATTTATAATATAATTACAGATGGTGAACTTTACACTGCAACGGCAGCGGATTTCTCAGGAACCGATCCATTAATATATAGAGCGCCAGTACGAACCGAACATTCCGATTTACGTTTATTGAATGATCCCTCCTTCGTTGGAGCTGTTGCATCAACAAGCCATGTCTATTTCTTCTACCGCGAGACAGCCGTAGAATATATGAACTGTGGCAAAGTAAGTAAAAATTGCTAGTGTAATAGTATTAGTTTATCGATATTATAAACGATCTAACATCTCTGATATTTTATAGGCTGTATATTCAAGAGTAGCAAGAGTTTGTATAAACGACAAAGGTGGACCACACACATTTAGCGATCGCTGGACGTCATTTCTTAAAACTAGATTGAATTGCTCGATTCCCGGAGAATATCCATTCTACTTTGACGAAATACGTAAGTTTATAATAGCAAATAAAATATGATCGCGACACTTTAATTTAAAATGGATAAACAATTTTTCTATTACTTATTTTACAGAGGCTACTACTGAGATTATTAACGGAATCTATGGTAATGGCGGCAATAGGAATGATATCTTGTACGCAGTTTTTACTACACCCCAAAATGCGATAGGAGGCTCAGCTGTCTGTGCATTTGCCATGAGAGATATATTAGACGCGTTCGATGGGTCATTTAAAGGTCAGGAAAGCATGAACTCAAACTGGCTGCAACTAGAAAAAGAAAAAGTGCCGCATCCTCAACCTGGATCATGCGTAGAAGATAGTAGAACACTTGCTGATTCGACCGTGAATTTTATCAAAACACACCCTCTTATGGACAAAGCCGTTTCATCGTTTTTAGCTCGACCGATTCTCATAAGAGTAAGCCTGCAATACAGATTCTCTGCGATCGCCATACATCCCCAAGTACAGTCTATGAACGGAAATAAATTTGATGTTATGTACGTCGGCACGGACGACGGCAGAGTTATTAAAGCTGTGAACGTGGCGTCAAACGAGGGAGTGTTCGATGCAAGTGTAGAGGAATACAGCAGAAACCCAGTTAGGACCGCTGTAATATCCGAAGTGCAAGTTTTACCCCCGGGCGTCCCTATTAGACAAATGCACGTCGCTCTTACGACGGAAAAACTTATCGTCGCATCCGGAAATATTATACGAGCAGTCAGCTTATCACATTGCACGAACGTGCAGTCTTGCAGGTAAGAACATAATTTAACGTTAAGTATTTCTATTATTGAATGACAGACATAAATTACTAATTTCGCTAGTTTATATGCATACTTCTCTTACTCTACCCATTTCAATTTAAATTTATTTCAGACCTATGTCCTTTCTATTGAAACTTAGCTAAAACAATAAGATATACCTAATAGAGGCTTGCAAGTTTAATATAAATGTAGGCGAAAATTAATTTTCTTTGTTATTTACAGGGAGTGTGTGGCTTTGCAAGACCCGCACTGTGCGTGGGATTCAAAGCAACAACAGTGTTCATGGGTTGGAAATAGGCAATTTCCCAATCCGGAGCGATTTTTACAAAATGTAGAGTACGGAAAGACTGATATATGTAATAAATTGCCAGCTCTTCTGCCAAATGATAGACATAGTAATCGAAGCCCGGCTACTAAAAAACCGACACAATCCGAGTCTAATCTGCGGCACAAACCAGACGACATACAAAATGAAATACTCATAGAAGTCGTCGAAACGAACGTTATGTCCGAAGAAAAGAATGTTAATAATAAACATGAAACAGGTAATAACAGATTTCAAAATTTTATAACTAAGTTATGATTTCAAGTTTATAAATAAATAATGCAAACCTAGATTTTTTTTAATTTTAGCTCTCAGTCTTTTTAAATTTATCATAATGATTGTGTAAAAAACAATTCAATGGTAAAGTTTAATGATAACCGTTATTTTTAATTTAATTTTTATGACATCGTTGCCTACAAATATAAAAATATTTAAACCTGTATAAATTTAACAGATCTACTGACGGTGGAAGCTGCCGAGGGCAACATTTACAGCGCTCAGGCATTGATGACGGCTGTCGTTGCGTCTTGTCTGGTCACGCTGATGGTTGGATTTGTCATCGGTTATCTGTTCTCTCGGAGATTTCGCCACCCTTTTTTTACTGACACTTCGCCCTTCAATGAACAACACAACCATTTAAATAGGTAAGCATGCTATAAATAACAAACAAATGTTCTATGTTATAATAACAACAAAAAGTTCAGGACCTATTAATTTAATTTACAGGGCGAAGCAAACAATTTTAATCAAAAATATAAAGTTAAAATTAACATGTACCGTAAATTCACAGGTTGAATCCCTTGGAGACTCCACTGAACGTAAACTCTGGATATATGCCTCCGCGTTCAAAAAACGTGAATATGGTTGCGAACGTGTGTCCACTCGCAAAACAAGACAATCTACACATCGAACTTGGAAAAGACCGTGCACTAGATCTACGGAATTCCACAGAATCCCTCGATAAGGATCTTAAGTGCGGCACCTTACAAAAAGTTAAAAAGACTTACATATGAAATATACATCAGAAGACAGTGTATGGAACTTTATTAAAGTGATTGCTATGTGTGCCAAGTCTTCCGAGTAGATGGGCTAGGACTGCAAGTGATGTTGTTCGCGGGGATTAGACTTTTGTACATATTAAATATATTTTATATTCTTGTACAGTATACAGTATAGTTCTGTTGTCGAAAGCTGCAAATACAAACATTAGTTATATTACTTTGGTAGTTCAAATAGCAGCTCGAACATTTCAGAGGTCCATTTTACATTTTAATGAACAATAAATTATGAAGCATGACATTTTTCTTAATATATTAAAAATTAAATAATGTAGGGAGTTTCATCTTTCATGTGTTTATGAAATGAGATTATGTATTAAGAATACAAAAAACGCATGCTATAATTTTGTATAAACTGTAATCGATTGTGCAAAGATATCAATATTAAGAATTCTTTTCAGTATTAAGAACTGTATAACATTATTTTACACATTCCACCTTATCATTATTGTTGTGTAGTCATAACTTCGATGCGCAGCTATTTTTGTAAATATAAATATGTATATAAAGGCTAAGAAGTTACATAATTTAGAAACATAGGACTTCATAAAATATAGTATTTAGAAGGAAGTAGATAAAAGATGATAAAAAGTAATGAATAGGTACTAAGTTCCGTAGAAAATTTGAATATTTTCGTCAAAAAATGGCACAAGCTATAAGCAATGCATAATGGAAATTAATTCATTTGAACGTAAACTAAAGTGTTATTGTTGTTATAGATAAATTGCTGTGCTAAGTGCATAGTGCCTTGTAGGTTGCCAATATAGTGCCTAATATATTTTAGGAAGCATTGAATGATATATATGTTTAGTCACCCGTTAATGACTTGAATGTTTGTAAAGCTTATAAGCTAATACTTTAGAGGTCCTAATGTTTTTTATCACATACTCATTTACAAATACCCGACTTAGCAACTCCTATGATAGCTTTTCAATAAATCTGTAACATAGACAACTTCCCTCTTAAAGTGGAAAATCTACATTGAATATTTTGTTAATTGTATTATACTATAATATAATAACAGTGCTATCCTGTAAATGTATTTTAATATTTTTTTAAACTGTTCTAAAGGCTTAATATACCACCTGAAAATCAGAGATCTATGAAATGAAGTGTTCCCACCGTGAATCTATCAATGTTTATTTAAATATATTGAACTTTTCCCGAGTTACATTTTGGAAAAACATTTTTTTTTAATTTATCAAATTAGTTAAATTATTAGTATCAATCTTAGAAAAATTCTAAAATTATAAGTAAATAAAATAATTTTGAGAGCTTTCATATCAATTATTATTGTGGTTTTTACATTGTTAAATAATATTCATACTACACATTTTTAATGAGTTGAAATGACTGCATACTCCAAGAATATGTATTATTTATATTCTTTTTATTAAAGAAATCAATTTTAAAAATTACTAACATTTTTTTATTCACCCTAGTATGTTTTAATATGAAAATGTACAAATTGGACTTACAATTTTTACACAGAACTGAAATTAAAAAAAATATTGAAGGTTGTGACTAAGATTAAAAGTATATTATAACATTTATACTTAATTTTAAATTAATAGTATAACAGTAATTTCACCTTCAAAATTTTTTTTGCAGATGGTTTGTGAAGTTGGTCATGGTTAAGATATAATAAAACACTATGCACCATCCATGTAATTAATATAACTACATAGAAATTTACGCTTTTCTGCAGCTGTCTTAACTAAATTTGGATCTATAGTTACACCATCATTATTAATTACTGCCTCTTCCTTTAAGTAGTTACTACCTTCATGTAATAATACAAAGTTATGTAATACACATGCCGCACAAATCAATGTATGTATGGCATCTGTCTTGTTAATGTCAATAGAATTTAGTTTCATAAATCTATCCTTAAGTATCTCAAAGGCATGTCCAATATATGTGCTAGCTTTCCAGTGTATTTCATTGAATTTTGTTTCTTCACTTGTCAATGGAATATCACTTGTAAAGGGAGTAATCAAATTTTTTTTTAGCTTGTACTCTGAATTTCCCAATATGTGGTTATCAAAATCAATAAAATTTTTCATTTCATGAGCCAACTGGCTTTCTCTATATACCCTGTTCTTATGTGTATTTCCTAACTGTCCTATATGGATATCAAAAAACATTAGTGTCTCATCACATACTGCTTGTAAAAGTATGATTTCTGGTTTGCCCTTCTGATTACTTTTTGACCTGACTCGTAAGCGACAGGCATCTATGAAGCCAACACAATTAGGAAAGCCAAATCTACTATTTACTTTGATCCTAGTGACATGCTGTTCTTCCAAAGATGGCCAATTAATAAAATGGTATTTTTGTTCAGATAGCAATGTGGCAAGTTCATGAAATATATAGCTTACAGATGATTTGTGCATGCCAAATAATTCAGCAACATCACTATATGAAGAATCAGATGTGAGAAGCCATAAAAATATGTGAACTTTCTTGTCCAATGGTATAACTGATGAACAAGGTTTTATATATTCACGAAGGTGATTTATTAGGGCCTGTAAAGAGATGATGAAAAAATCAGTAGTGTCAGAGAAAAAAATGTTTAATAACTAGATTGTGAGCCAGACAGGATTTTTTTGTTGTTATAAAACCAACAAACCTATTGGTTAACTCATAATAATTATTAATACCCACATCCACGAATAATATTTTGCCTATGAACAAGTACAGTTAAATCAAAGAAATACTTCCAGAATAGAAGTGTAGTTAAAAAAGTAAATACATATTTACTTTTTTTAAATTTACTAAAAATACTAAAGATAATTGTTGTTTCTTTAATTTTTATTAACCAAAACCAATGCAAAAAATCAATCAAGTACAGGTAACAGTTAATTGTGAGAGTTTATAGATAGATCATAATCAAATACCTGTATAGTAGTCTTTTTCATCTTAAATTTTTCAGCATAATCTTCATCAGTATACTTTACTACAATATCTTCATAAAAGTTTTTACTGCTATAAGAAAGAGAACGCCTAACAAATTCTTTGGTTTCAGTCCTAATTATTTTATTAGCATCTTCTTTCATAATTATTTCATTTATACTAGAAATATTTTCGTTATTTTCATTAATAACATTGGCAGCAGCTACGATCAATCTATTTATGTTTGAGACATTATCATCCAGAAACAGCTCCATCAAAAGTTCTTTATCAAAATCCATATTTTTCTGTGTAAAGTTTTTAACTAATGCCCAAAAAATAGGTCAACAGACTATCGTACGAAATTAAACTAACGAATCTGAAATAATGAAATGGTATTATTGTTATACATTATTTTCAGTGTACAGACTACAGTGTAGTGTAGACACTGGACAGTCTACACACTACTCTGCACAGACTAAAGACATTTAAAGTACTCTACCTTTGCCTATAATTTTTTTAATGTTGATGATAACTTTACAAGGGAGAAACCCCGTGAAATAACATGGCTGATCAGACACATGCTTAATTTTTTTTTATAGAACAGAAAGCAAAGGGACTGGAGGCTCATCTGCTGTTAAGCGGTACCGCCCACATTGGACACATTAAATGCCAGCGGGCTCGCGAGTGCGTTGTAGGCCTTTTAAGAATTTATTAAGAGCCAATGAAAAAAATGCCTTAAAAACGCTCAGTTTATATTACAGAACAGGGGGCTAACGGGCAGGAGGCTCACCTGATGTTAAGTGATACCACCGCCCATGGATACTCTCAATGCCAGAGGGCTCGCGAGTGCGTTGCCGTTGGAATGTCGTCCATTCAGTTGTGGAAAGTCGTCAGCAGGACGTCGAGGTGATACCGGTAGAATTTCGAATTCTGCCTCGACGCCTCCTCTGAACACTCTTCATGGTCAAAGCGGTAGAAAATGCAGAGTGACCACATCTCTATGCAACGACGGGGATCAAGCCGCTCGGAGACGTATTGGTCATCGAAGATTCAAATCGTTGTTAAAGTCGTTGAATACGGTCAAGTGGAAGGACCTGGTACTCCTTCCAATGCTGCTGGAGTAACTCTGATGAGATCCGAAAATAAGAGAGAAAACAGAAATTATAGTTACGTCTATTCACACATACATCATATTATTCTTGTTAGCTTTTGGCGTATTGCACATCTTCAGCTATTAATAATTAAAGTATAGAACAGTCACATGAGCCAGGTCAGCAATAATTGTTCTATCTTATCATATACTTTTACATTTAAAATGTTGTTTTACAAAACTGCTTTCATAGATTTGATTATTTATCAGGGTTTGCCATAGCCATACGAGAATTTCGTAACTATTTACGTAAGTAGTACACAATAGTAGGGTATAATATAGTGTTACTTATAAAACATGTTGCGCTGGTACGAAATATGCATAGGTTCTGATTGTGTTATGTAATTAAATCTGTTCAGTTTATTATTTTATGTTAACCAATTACACAAATATTAATTGTTTCAAGTTTAAAACAATCATGTTCTTAACTAATACTTTATTTAATCAAGATAGAAGATACATTCCAATTTGCATGATTTTCTATATACATGTATAGATACAATAATCTATAGAAAAGTCAGACTTCAGTACACTGTTAAAGATAAATGCAATTTCTTAATCATAAAATCTATAAATATTGCCAATACAGTATGGCCCAAGATTATACAATTATGGCAGACAATTAGTAATTCACATAATTATTTAGCACATTATTATATTATTGCTTTGCATGATACATAATTTATTGGTATTATTGTGTTACATTTTCTGTTAATCTTTTTTCCATATCAATGTCAAATTGTTAGAAGGCATCTCTACTGTATCAATAAGAGAAACATGATTATTTTCAGCTAATTTTATCAAATCATTTATATCTCTAAGACCCCAAGATGGGTTTCTTGCTCTTAAAGATGTATCAAAGTCAACATTGCTCTGTGGTGTAATTATTCCATCTTTACTGTATGGGCCATAAGTAATCATTAGTGCCTCTGACTTTAAATATTTACCAGCGTTTTGGAATAAGCCTACAGTACATTCATAGGGGCTTATGTGTGTAAGATTTGCTGAGTACATATAATCTAACGATTCTTCTTTAAACCCATAGTTGGAGAAACTTTTCCTTATGTCTATTAACAATGGCTGTAAAATATTCTTAGTTGGGCAAGCTGAAGCATAGTAAGAAATACTACCAAATAAATTACTATCAACTTCACTAGGTTGAAATATGACATTAGGAAAATTTGGTGCAAAGTGTGCCAAATGTTGGCCAGATCCTGAAGCAACTTCCAAAAATAATTGATTTTCATCTTCATTATGATCAAAATCAGACACAATAAATCTCTTTAGAACTTGCAGTATAGGGTCTTGATTTCGAGTAGCTGCTGGATAAACAAGCTTTTCCCCAGTATATCTGTAATAGTTTTGTATATTTAAGTTTTTACATGTTAATTCACTACGTAATTTTATAGCGTAAAACTCAAATGATAGTAAGCCCTTACCCATCGTTTTCGTGGAAATTCGAAGAAAAATCTCTAGATTTAGACATAGTTTTCAATGCAGCCCAAAGACAGGGCTTTATTTTAAACACTCGCTGAAGAAAAATGTTTTCAATTTTAGTTAAACAGTTTTATACCTTGGTTTGCTTGTTTTTTTCAAAAAGTTGTAATACAACTTACGGAAGCATTAATGAAAGTATAGCAGGAGATAATTATAATATTTTCTAAAATTTATGAAAACACTTTGTTACCTAATACCTATACTTATATCATAACACAACAGCGTTAAATATTTTTAAATTATTAAAGCGCCAGCCCGCTAGCCGGCAGGAAACGATGAAAGGGTAGACTGTAATCTGTATTACTTTATTTCCCGATTAAGAATTTGACTTTTGGTATCCACAGGCCACTGGCCAAATAGAATATACTGAAATGTTGAGGCACAGACTAGAAGGCATATCTAGATTTATATTCCAAAAATATCTTTAACAAAAATGTGGCGTTGAAGCAAGTTTTGAAAATACATTATGCTATAAAAGCGTCCGATTATGCTGTAAAAGTTAGATAGTGTGTCTTATTTACGTTTAATATTATTACATTGAAAAAATCCCTTGCCGTGTTCCGTACGTCATTACGTACTGAGTTTTATGATATTGAACATAAGTCAGCTGTACAACTTGGAATCGAGCTGTAAGAGTCTAACATTTAATAAGCTGAATCAAGATTTTGTTCAAAGAAATATTGTGCCTTACAGAGTCGAAGGCTTTTTAATTATCAATTTAAATTCCATGTGCATTTCTATGTTTTTCAAATAAATCTGCTATTACAGCAAATAATTTATTTTTTATTTTGTTTAGAGAAGAAAATTTATAACTGTTTTAAATATCTCTTTTGATAAGGCGGTAGAAAATATATAAGACGATACCTACTAGGATCTGACCGAGAACCAGCAGTAGGTATAAATAGAAATTTTATCATATCGGGGAATGTACCCTCCACCAACAATAATTGTAAATATGTATGGTGAATGAAAATATATCAATAAATAACTTTCTTTTTTTTTAATGAATTTCATTTTGTTTCATGAAACTTTTATCAAACCTTCTGTTTTATGACCAGAAACCTTTTACAAACTTGCATTTTAATAAGAATACCCTCTAAAATACACCATACACCATTTAAATGATTAAAATCACCTATAAAAGGTCTCCTATTATAAAACATTTTGAATAAAATCCCTTATCTTTATATACCTACAGACTCATAGGAACATATATAGTAGCATTGTGGTTAAATCTATTGCATAAAAGGAATTAATAAAAACAATTTATTTTATACATATTTCTTTCTATTTTTAAATAATTTTATAACTAATTGAAAAATATCGACGTATGTTAGTAGTTTTGCTAGCTGATTGATAAGTACAATTATCAATGTCAATATTTGTACTATGACAAATTGGGATATAGATGTACCAATTTCAAGCCAGCTCCCAGTGTTTGTTACACAGTACAATAATAGCAAACCCATTATATTTGAGTATATCAGCACAATTATGTGGGTATATCCAATTGGTGCCTGTAACAATAAAAAATATACTAATATACATTAATATTATAACGATTTAATTTATTCCCTAACAAATGATTAAAAAAAATTAATAGTTTTATGCTTAAGACTAAGCATACCGTTTCCACCCAATTCTTATATCACAATACAAGAATTTCACAATTAATGGTTGGAGTGTCTCTTTTATGATGGTTTAAATAGTGCGACATGATTATAAAACTCGTATGCTAACTAAATGCTTATTAAGATGAATCATCAGCTATTAATACACAGTTAAGGTAATTTACACCACAGTTGTATTTATTACAACTAAAATGGGGTATTTATTACAACTCGAATTAGAAAGAAACGACATAAACTAAAAGTCCCATCTTTCTTAGGTCGCAATTCATATACAGACTACAGAGGTTAAACCACAATACTCTCAAAACAAAAAAAGTTAAGCAAACTCATTTCAGGGTCTTTAGACAACATCACTTTGCGACAGGCGTGATCTACTATTGCTAAAGGAATTTGTATATTGAATGTCACGTGATAAAACGTAAGCTTATGTCACTGTCATACAAATTTCTTTGACGGTAGTGGGTCACGCATGTCATAAGTGATTCTGTCTCAGAGTAACTGAGTACATACCTTAGTTAAGTTTTGTATAGCTCTAAAACAGCAAGCAACACTTAGCTGTGTCGACAGTGTCTTCATGACTATTAAACCAGTGATTAGGAATGGTTTGAAAGAAGTTGTAAAGCACAAAACCCATCTCACTTCATATGAATTTAACGAGTCTATGTTCCCTGTGCCAAAATATGACAAAACAATATATAATAACTGTATAAATTTAAGGAAATATGTTTTCTTAATAAGTTTCTTAAAATATACAGTTTTTGCGGCTTTATTTATTATCAAAGACATGGACCAGAAATGTTCGTATAAACATTCTGATTGTCCATTCCGTAGGTGAATCCATGATTTCACCTACGGAAAATTTTTACATTCAATTACAACCCATTTTTACTGAACTTTTATATCAATGAAGTGTAAGGTTTAGTAAGTTTTTTGTTTCAGATCCAAAACATTAAATCTTTAATGACATGATACCAAACCAGCGTAGTAAATAGACAAATCATTAATATGGAAAAGCTGTAACTGTAATTCTGATGAAATGTGAAATTTTGATAAAAAATTAAATTTTTGCCGAATAATACGAAATGTGTTATTTTTTTGTAAGTTTTTCTAGCTATCATTTTTCGAAGTCAACGAATATCTCTATTATCCTCTATATAAAAAAGATAGAATCTTAAAGAAAACTATTATATTACAAGCAATGTTCCGTGGTCTCACTCGCGTAGATGTACCAATCTCGTGGTAGTGGAAAGTCTACTATTAAACTAACGTCAAACTAAAGTCTACTATAGATAAATTTTTGTTATCATAAAAGTTTTACTTAACTTAGTTTTCTTAGTTTCTAATTACATAAATTCAGATTATTAGATAGCTACAGTACAGTACTATTGTCTATTAGTATAGATTAAAGCAGCTATTAAACTTTACTTGTTCAAGCGTTTCTTTGAGATTTGAATTCATACGTCTAATGATTGTTAGAATATATGTTATAAAGGATACGAAGAAGAAAGCTCTTCTAAAATCATCACTGCTAATACTCCTTTCGAACGATGTCAAATGCTTCAGCTTTCTTTTTTCATCTGAATCAAAATAGCAGTCTATAATCTGAAAATGCAATAAATAATATTAAGAAAATTCTCCTACATAAAGAAAATACACCAAACTTAAATCTAGTTTCCAGAGCTGTCAAACCATTTTTTCCATATGAAATTTGACACATTGCCATATTCTGATACTATCAAGATATTGACCTTTGACCCCAAGCTAGACGACGTGACTCAAAAATAATAAAGAAATATCTACAGGCCAAGACTAAACGGTTTTAGTGACACTGGATAATTAATAATAATGATATACGGTTTCGTTAAAGCACCTAGTCATTGTTTAGAAGCGCGGCATCCAAAATTAAAGTAGCTATGATGAGCTTTGAAACGAGATGGCACTATAGGAAAATAAGAATGTATCAATAGTCCCAGTTTTTCCTAAAACAGTTACACGAATCTAGCAAATTGTCAGACCTACCCAAATTAATTTATATTATCCTTAAATTAGTTACAGTAAATGGAGTAAAATATTCACACAATGGTACCCTAGAGATGGAAAGAGAAAAAGATGAAGACCACAAAAAACGGGACGACGACATTACACAAATCGCGGGAACAACATGGGGTAGAGTGGCCATAGAAAGACCAGAATGGAGAAGGTTGGAGGAGGCCTTTGCCACCTCGCAAACGGACACGCAAAAGTGAAACAAAAGAACAATCTACGAAAAATAAAGAAAATACTGTAATTCCGAAAAAAGGCTATTCTTCTTAAATTCGTTAAAAGAAACAGATGAATAATAATAATTATATAGCACAAAGCAAATATTAATAATGCCTTAAATTATTACTGATGTCCTAAAACATCAATCATACCTCTTTATTGCCGATATCAAGTAATTTAAACTCGATATACATCCAGCAAGTGATATTAAATATTAATGCGACGATAAAGAGTCCTTCATGCGCTACAGACATTAGCAAATAAAATATTATAGTTGACGAATGAATTCCTAGAATACGGTTATTCATTCTCCTTGTATACATCAGAGGTAATATCGGTAAAAGGGCTGAAACAAAATTAATTCAACATTTTATAAAAGATATGTTTTGTTAGATTCAGTGGAAGAAATAGTAACAAAAATGGATCGCCATTTTGTATCATCTTGTACTCTGGTACGAGATGTATGTCTGTATGAGAGAGTAAAAAAGAGAAGTCCTAAACGCAGTGAGATAATTAAACATTGATATGAGACGAGATTGTAGAAGTGGTGTATAATATATATTGATTTTCCGTATTTAACAGGTCAGTGCCGGATTAGGCCAGCGCAGGGCCTGTAACAATTTCTATCAAGGGGCCTTTTTCTAGTTACAAATTATTTTTGGATTGAATATCGGAAACTTAAGTGATATTAACACTTACAATACAGACATATTTAAGATATATTTAACAATGTTTGTAAAATACCTAATTAATTTTTACGATTAAACATAAGGAAATTGAGTTTTCGATTTTGTGAAATTAATATATTTTTATTACGGTTACGGGTTTTATTACGTTCGGAGCGCGGGGCACCTAAATTTGCGGGGCCCGTAGCATTTGCAACACTTTCTATGTGGGTAATCCGGCACCGGAACAGGTACTCTGTGACTTAAAACAATAGCGATTTCAACTTCATTGTGTATTTTATCGCGCGATCTTAAGTTCGCGATAAGCGCTATGGACATTGAGAGAATAATATCTAATCGCAAAAGTTACGCAGCAAGTTCTAATTCAAAATGTATACACATATTTATAATACTTACCACTAATAAACCAACAAACTGTTTGCAAAACCTGTGAAATGGGAGCGCCATGAGCAAATCTTTTTGATTGGATGTATATAATCTGAAGTGCCATAGTCAGCATGACCATGTGAACAATACTAAGTATCACATCTCGTATACCATGTTCGTTATCAGTATGAGGGCTAAATATAAACCATACGTGATACAATAGTACTAGTAGCCAAACAAATCCTCCCAGAAATCTGGAAATAAATGGTTTTAAGATTGTTTAGCCATCGATCGCGATCACTAAACAAAATGCTATAATTTATCTTTAATTTTAACTCCCTAATCCTAAGACTGACTGTGCCTACCTAAGTATCACTGGATTATTAAACACTTCAAAAAGTCCTACATTAAACTCATCTGGCAAAGTAAAATTTTCCCTTGGTAATATTAGGACTTATTATCATAATAATATGGTAATATAAGGATACTTACACTAGTTCAATAAATACATCCTTTCCTACAACAGGGCTAAATGAAAAAATACTCAATAATAAGCATCCAACGGGCCACGATAAATATAGTATTGGCTTTATATTACGTTTGAATCGGGAAAATGTTGGCCATAAACTTATTCCCAACAGTGGTATACTAAGAACCCATCTGTATGAAAATGAAAATCCCTAAAAATAAATAACATTACTCTATTTATAAGCTCAATTATTATATTAATAATAACACCAATTTATAATCATTTAAAAGTAATTTTCTCTAACATATTCAATTAAATATTTAACGAATTGAAAGAAGTAATATTTTTATATTTGTGGGTAATTTATTATACAACTGTGTGCTTTTGTAGGTAAACAATTTTTGCATTAGTTTGTTTTATATTAACAAAGTTACACAGGAGTAACTATAATATAACAAATATAGACTACAGAGGAAGTACTTTTTTACTCATTTTAGGAACCATCAATAGTAGTGGATGCAAGCAGTAGTAATTTTTTTCTAACTTACTATTGCAATTGATCCTAATGTATAGCATAGAACACCAATAATCAAGGTCCAGAAATTCCTCCTTTGAAAAAACATATTAAATGTTTGTATCCACAATTCAATGGGTGATAATGAATAATACCAAAGAAATATTGGCAGATTGAAGTATATATAATACTGTACTGGTAAACTTTGTGCTAAAAAAATATGCCTATTATTAAAACAATCAATAACATACATACCTTTTTCTATGGTAACAAAATCATAACGTCACCTTTAACTTTAACCATCTTTGTTTTATTTGGTTATGGGTATATAGTGAATATTACTTTATATTATGGAAAAAGTTACTTACCATAAATTATAATACTGGATAATATAGTTGAAAATATTGATAAACCTAAAATACTCTTATCTACAGTCTTATAGACATTAGCTGTCACTTGATATTTTTTATTTGAAACATCAATTTGCGAAAATACTGATTGTTCCATTAAAATCCTCAATAAGTATGTTATCCAACCTAGGAAGGACACTGTTATTGTAATCAACAATGGAGTTTGATAATAATTGTGATAATAAATTAATCCCGAAAGACTAAGGTTCATTATCTCTTCACTAAATATAATCAACTGTTCATACTCTTCATTTTTTAAAAGCATTTCTGTAAAATGTAATAATTCATCAACTTTTCGTCCATCCAGGGGTTTGTAAGGATTATATAAGATAGATAAGGCATTTGCTTCAACATCAAGCCTCTTTTGATTGTATTGTGAAAGGAGCTGTCTACTGTTACTATAGACTGCTTTAGCTTTATTTGATAATGTAAGATTCATCAAATTTGGTTTAAGTTGACCCTTAAAACCAAACATTATTTTAGTGAAATACATTATTTCAAGAAAGCAATATATAATTTTGTTAAACTAAAAAACTTTAACAGTGAGTAAACTAAATAAATAAATAATAAAACAAAATAAATAAACAAACACTTTGATGAGTAGGTGAACTTACAATAGAATTAACTGGAACTGGAATAGAGAGAAATGTAGCCATTAGTGGTGTCAAATCAGCTTGATTCAAATCAAATCTATGTTCATAAAATATTGAGTTAGTTTCTTGATCTATATTCTTCTCACCCTGAATTTCCTCCACTCCTGATCCCCATAGAACATAGGGTGTTTTAGTCTCATGCTCATACCCAGTGCCATGAGAACCTGGGACATAACATAATAATGATACTATAACAAATTACAATTACATTTTTTAGGAAAAGGAATCATCTTCAATTTTTGTGTATATATTATAAGCAAAATGGTCAAGCAATGTATTTTAAAAAAATATCCATACATTTTAAGTAATTCTTTTTACATACTTTAAATACATCTTGATAAAGAAAAATTTTACCCCAATCAGTCATTCCGTGATCAGCGGTCATAAGAAATGTGGTTCTTCCATCATTATTATAGAAATCTCTAAATAACCTTTCCATATCTTTAATTCCTTCATCAACATGTTTTAAAGTAGTCAAGAAGTTTCTGTAAATTATAAAAATTTATTAATTACAAAGTAAAGTTGAACTATATTATAGGTTTAGGAAATTTATGGTTCAAATCAAAATATCTTTATTCATTTAGGTAAACATGTACACTTATGAACGTCAAGAAAAACAAATTAAATTAATCGTAAATTTACATTTACCACCAGTTCGCAAGTCAAGGCGTAGAGCGGGTAAGAAGAACTGGCAAGAAACATTAATACAAATTGTTTGAACTGGAGCAAATCAATCCCAAGGATTAGGATCATTTAAGTATTCGTCACATTTATAAAAGGCTTTATTAATTAATTTACTTTTAACAAGGGCTTTGAATTTCTTTAGTGACAGTTCTCTAATTTCGCTTGGGAGTTTGTTGTAAAAACGAATACAATTTCCATATAAGGAGTGGTTTATCTTCTGGAGCCTGGTTGGTCGCACACTCAAATTAGTTCTATTACGCGTTTTATACTGGTGAAAGTCACCATTTGTTTTAAAATCGTTTTAGTTTTTTTGTTCATACAACAAGGCGTCAAGAATATATTGACCAGATAATGTCATAATATTTATATTGGTTGTGTCTTCACTTATAATAGGTACTTACTGAGTCTTTGGTTTGTGTGTATGACCAGCTGTATCGGTACCTAATAAATGCAGAAAAAATACTATCTTATTGCTATGCAGTTGTTCCATAAGTAGCTTGTTTTGTTTTGCATTTGTAAAAAAATTATTAACAGAAAGAAACACCCACTTATCTAAAAGGGTTGTATTTTTATCAGTACTATAAGCTTGGTCATAGGGATCAAACTTTTGTACAAAAATGTGGTCTTCTAGCTTTGGGTCCTTTGTAAATATATCCACAATATCATATGTACCCCAGCACCAGGTAAAAGAGCTTTGATTAAATACAGAATCAAAATCTACTGGGTTTTCTTTCCAGCCTTTAGCTACTGCTGAGGGATCTTCATAGAATCCAGCAATTATTGCTACATGGCCCGGCCTACTCTCGGTTGGTACTCTAGTATTTGAAATCCCCCATCGCCCTTTATTATTAGCAATTGATCTGTAATACATTTTCAGAAAATAAAAAATATCTATTTATATTAAAACAATATCATGATGAAAGACAATATCAAAATTTTACTCATTTTATGAAAGACAATATCAAAATTTTACTCACCTCAAATATGGCATTGTCGTATAGTTAAGAAAAGATTCCGCTCTTAAGCCATCAACCACAAATAAGACAAGCCTATCAGTGAGGGGTTCATGTGATGGGTGGTAAGGACTTACATTTTTAACAATAGGTGATTTAAAATAAATATCGAAAATTGAATAGAGAAATACGATATGTATAAAAATACCCAGCAAAAACATTGTTTTGAGGGATTATACAAACATTAAATTCCTGTCATGATTTACGAGTAAGATGCGTCCATCAGAAATCACAATACACTAAATAATAAATAAATTCGCTTGTATTTGAAACCGCAATAAAGATATAAAAAACCTACTTTTAAAAATTAAAAGAATAAAACCGTACAAATAAGAAATACAACCTCAAAACATAAATATTATTACTGCCATAGACTGAGAAATAATATATAGTGCAGTTTTTGCCCACAGGGCACAGACCAATTAAAGAGATATTAATGCAGACTACAATAACTACTCTTAAGCATCTACAACAAGGCGTTGTCATATGATTTTACTTTGACCAGCTGGAGAATACAATTTTACGTAGCTATAGGTAAAATACCGTAAAGCAATTAGCAAAGGTCAAAATTACTGTATCGTGGTAAGCAAAACGAATACCGAGATCCTATCTATAGTCGTGCAACATCAACAAAGTATGTACCGTATGCCACGGTGCTGCAGTATAGTAAGATGTCGACACATATTGAATAAATTTATGCGAAGTAAAAAGATAAAAATAAAAGAAATAAAAATTAATTGTTAGAGCTTTGATCAGACTTAAAGTAATCACTACTGATATCAGGTGCTGCTCCAGCAGAGAGTAAATCATATAATTCTTCTTCTTGGCATATTTTCAATTTATCGAGAACTTCATCACATGACATTCTTTCCTCTAAAATCTCGGGAACTTGTAGTTCTAACGTGGTATACAGTCTTCGGATTTGTCCTGCACTTAGCCAACCTCGATTACACGGATCAAAACTTTTGATTACTGCTTCTAGATGTCTGAAACCATTTATTTATATTAACAAAACATGTTTTTACATACAACCTATACACAAGATTATATTCATATTACCTGGCTTCATATAAAGCTGGAGCTGATCCATGTCCTGATCGAAACAACATGCAATCATCGATTAGCTTCTCCAAAAATACAACTGGTTTATTGGGAGCATGCGATATTAATTTAGTAAGCAAAAACCTTATGAGTTCTGGAATCCGACGTTCCCTTAAATATTTTTCTGTTCTTGATACTGTATTAAGCATATATTCCTTGCGTGCTGAAATCAGTTCATGTTCAGAGGGAGCGCCGGGTTCAAGGTAACATTTGCAAATAGGATACGAGGTAAACTCATTGTATTTTTCATATACACTTTCTTCTTCCATACTCTAACAAAGAGGTCAATATATTTATAATACAGATTTATATTCAAAATTTATCTCAAAGTAAATCTGTTTTTTTATATCAATCAATCAATTTTGGTATATTCTTATTAACCAAGAAAATACATCGAAACTTTTGTTTATATAAGTGTCAATGTCTTATATATAATAAAGGATTAAAAAGAAGTTGAAAATTTTTAGTTCTCCTATTCTAAGTTCAAAATTACACACATAGATATAATATCACCTGTTCACAAAATATGGTGTCGATTTATTATTTCCTTGTAGTCAAACAGTATAATTTTTAAATCTACGAATTTTTTGAAAACGTTGGAATTTGTTAGAAAACTGAGTCGAGGTAAGATGGTAATAATCATTTAGGGAACTTCGAAGTTTCTGAAAGCAAATTATCAAATATGCATACTAAAAGAAATTATTATCCGTTGTGATACGTTCTCATTTTCTTTACGATTATTATATTTAAGCAGTTACTGACCGGATACAGAGCCGCAGAGCGTCGTCAGTATATTGTCAATGCTCATATTCATACTTGAGTGTTTGACATTGATGTTTTAAAATTTAATTTTGTAACCGCTAACCGCTTTTCAAATTCGGTTTGTAGGTGCTACCGCCTGTTCATTGTTAGGAAAATGATTGTTTTTATAAAAAAAAATACTGTTTTCTTAACAACAGATATGTGATGTTTTTATTTGTTCATGTCATTCATTTTGTGGAGTGGTGATTTGTTAATGGACTATCGTAATTTAGTTTCGTTGGATTCGATATTAATGTGTGTTTATTTGTAAAAAGTTATTAATAATAATTAACAACAATCAAATATGGGTAAAGACCTTAACGACACCCTTATAGGGAAAATAGACGACGGTAAGTTATATCCTCTAGTCTGCTTTTAAAGATATGCGTATTAATTTTTCAACTGATATTAAAATATTTTAAATATTTAGTAAAACTTATAAATTGTGTATAATCATTATTTCAAGCAATCGATACTGATGTACGCAAAACTGCTCAGGAGATGGATACAATTCGGCAAAGAACAATTGCATATGAATATTTATGTCGCCTTGAAGAAGCGAAAACATGGATAGAGGCATGTATTAAAGAAACACTTCCTCCTGCAGTGGAATTTGAGGAATGTCTCAGAAATGGTGTATATTTGGCTAAGTTAGGCCACTTTATTGCTCCTGATGTGCTCCCTTTAAATAAAATTTATGACATTGATCAACGCAGATACAAGGTACCTACTTAATTTCTTAAAATTGTTAAACCTACCCAATATTGAGATATTCATTGAACATAATTAAATGACACATCAAAAATTATTTCAGGTATTTGGGCTTCAGTTTAAACATACTGATAATATTAATAAATTTTTACTAGTACTGAAGTTAACAGAACTGCCTGTGGTAAGAGATAGTTGTAAATTATCAATTTCATTTAAAACCAAACTTAATTTTAATGATTACAATAAATTTGCAGACTTTTCAACCAGAAACAACGGACATTTATGATAATAAAAATATGCCGAGGGTCATCTATTGCCTACATGCATTAAGTTCTCATTTGTTTAAATTAGGCAAGGCACCGCTGATTAATGATGTTTTTGGTAAAGCTGTCTTTACAGGTATGTTCATAACTTTAGCCAGATTAATAGTTAATTTCTCTGTTATTATTTTTAAATTTATTTTTGTTTTTAGATGAACAACTTGATTTGGTATCTAAAGACTTGCAAAAGTTTAAACATCCTCTGCCAGCATTTCAGAAAATAAGTGGACTTTTATCTAATAACAATAATGATGGTAGTATTATCTATAAAGCTCTTGTTGATCTCAATAATATTTTGGACTCTGAAAAACCTATAACAGCAGCTCTGTTAAACCCTCAACTCAAGCTAAAGCACATCCAAAATAAGTTGGTTGATGAATATAAAAATGTATTAAAAAATGCCAAGCAACAAAAAATGCAGGTTGCCCTTAATCATTCTTTAAATGATAGCTATGTCCCTGATGAATATAGTGAAATATTGACTTTAGTTGAGATACAGGGATACATAACAGCAACTAATTTTAAATTTGTATGGAATTCAGTATGTAAGGCATGTGAAAGGAATGATATCAACAGTTTACACAAAACATTTACTGAAGACTGGATTAAATTAAAAAATTACAATCCAGATAATCTTGATTTTTATTGCGATGTCATTAAAGAATTAACAGTAAACAGCAAAGATGTTGATGTTGAAAGTATAACAAATTGGCACAAAATATTTCAAAATATTATCAATGATGGCAACAGAAAATCACTTGAACATGTTGTACATAAAACGGCCATTGCAGATGTAAACAATGCTCTGGAGGAAGGAACAACTGATGATTTGTACAGATCATTGACAAATCCCCATTTAGGACTAAGATTTAAAATAAACAGGTTTGCCATGCCTCTTTTATATGAAGAGATGAGGCTAGAGAAGTGTGAATTAGAAAAGAATCTGAATGAAAGTGAAATCGCAGCATCTGTGTCATATTTGACAGCAATAGCGTCAATATCGGAAGCTTTAGAGAGGGGTGATGAAAATGCCGTATGGAATACATTGAACTCAAATCAGATACAACTAGAAATGTTGCGTTCTCATTGCCGACGCCGATACTTTTCAGCTTTAGTTTCAGCCCTTGAAGTAAAGTTTAGGGAGCAATGTGAATGTCCACTCTTAACTTTAGAAGATATTCGTGATACCATTGAAATGGTCAATGTTAAAGATGATGATAATGACGAATGTATGTATATTTCACTTCTAATAACTTTTTTATATAATATTCCTAAAACTGACTGTTTGCTTAAAAAACGTAATTTATACTATTTTTTCAGTGGTTCAGTTAGTAGATAGTATTAATAGGGCTGTCTCTGACGAGAATGTTGATGTATTAATTAATTTATTGAAAAATCCTGCTTTAAAACTAACACTACCTTTGCATAAAGAAGAATATCATCTCTATATGAGGACATTAAAGAAAAGACTCCTACTAAAAGAGGCCGAAAATCTATGGTTAGACGACATTATTAAAGCTATTGATGAAGTAAATGACGAATCAATTAAAGTAAAAGAATTCACTGAAGCTATTGTTGAATTCAATTCGTCTATATTAAGGAATGATGTAAACACGTTTTGGGAATTGTTAACTTGTCCTTTACTATGTAATTCAAGTTTGGTGGAGAACTCGTGTCGAGACATGTATTTCCAAATGTTTTCTAAAGCACTGAAGAAAAAAGGTCATAATATATGTCCATGGATAGTCTGTCATACAGATGCGGGGAATACTGTGTATATAGATATGGAATCATTTACTTATAGTTGGACGACACCAAAAGATTTCGTGCCTTATGCACGTTACTTGACTAAGAAAGAAATACTACACGTTGTTGAGAAAACAAACAAACACCATATAAACACATATAAACAGAAACATTTCGAAAAAACAGTAACAAAATTCCAAGCTCATTGTCGAGGATTCTTAATAAGGCAGAGAGTGAGAAGGCATCAGTACTTAAAAAATAATGTGGAAGCAATTATATACATACAGTCATGGTGGAGGAAAATTTTGGCCCGTCAAAAGTATGGTACACTTATAAAAATGAAGGCAATTGAGGCAAAACTAAAACAGGAGAGGAAGCTTAACCCCTTAGCTTGGTATAAAGTGCAGGTAAAATTAATAATAATTAACGATTATGTGCTACTGCTAGTTTTTTTTTTGCTAGTATTAGTAAGTAGTCAAAAATTGAAGTCATTAATTTAAGTAAAATCTAGATTTTTTACGAAAAACGAACCATTGTGATTAAACAATCAAAAATATCTTTATTCACATAGGTAAACAAGTATAAGTATATAGTACTTATGAACGTCAAAAAAATTAAATTAATTGTGAATTTACATTTACTGCCAGTTCTCAAATCAAGGGCATAAGAGGGCGATTGTCTATTTTATATATGAATATATAGATAAAACATCTTTATATATGAGTGGTTTACCTGTTATCTTGGTAATTAATATGTAAATATCATTTAAATTTTGCCGAATAAAATATATTACTTCTCATAGCCGCCAAGCCGGTTCTTTTTGCGCATAGACTACATTAGATGCCGACGAAAATGTACTTAGATAATTGTCTTTATCAAGAAAACAAAGAGGTAAGATGTTGGCTACTTTCACATCTCGATCGACAGGTTGCATGCGCTTCTATAGATTTTTTTATTTGTTTTAAATGGGAAAAAATATGTATTGAACTTCCAATAATATTTACAAAATAATAAAGAAAGGAAGTGGGTAATGTTAACATTAACACTAAGACGCAGATTTTATGTTTAGAAATGCACGTATATATTTTCTGCTCCATTTTAATAATTGGTCATTTAATAAAATTAATCATCTTATTCCCTTCAGAATAAAAATTATATTGATAAAACCTTTAACTATCTCCAGTCAGAAACGACAGTTTAATTATACCCATTTCGTAATAAATTAATTTTGTTTCAGGAGCAAAAAATAGTTAAAATTCAAGCCTTGTGGCGTGGCCGACGTGCGAGACAAGCGTATACCTCCTTATTCCACTCTGACAATCCTCCACTTAGGGTTGTCAAAAAGTTCATTCACATGCTCGATTTCACTACAGAAGACTACGACAGGGAAATCGAATTGCAAACCCTAAAATCAGAAGTCGTACATTCCATACGAAAAAATCAAGAATTATCAAAACAAATAGACGATATGGATCTAAAAATTGGTTTACTCGTTCAAAATCGTATCGCGTTACAAGAAGTTGCAGCACATGGGTTAAAACTGAATAATCTGGTTAAGCACACATCGATGACGAAGCTGGCTGTAAATAAAGATTCCAAAGGGACTTTAATGACTATTTCCTCGGCTGTTAAAGGCTTAAAGTCGTTAACCAAGGAAAGTAAGCGACTGTTAGATGGCTACCAACATCTATTTTACGAACTGCAGACAAATCCGACATATTTATCAAAACTTCTGTTTTGTATACCACAGAATAAGACGAATTCTTTTCTTCAGAATGTTGTGTTGAGCCTGTACAACTTTGGGGCGTATACGAGAGATGAATATTTACTGTTAAAATTATTTAGGTTTACATTAGAGGAGGAAATCAGTTGTAAAGTAGCGAAACCTTTTGATATTATAGCGTCGACACCCTTGGTACTTAAGATGGCTGTCAGTTTGTCCCGGCAACTGTCAGGGCTGAATAGTCTACAAACAATAATTGGGCCTTTAGTTGAGAAAATTATTAAAGATAGAGAGTTAAATATAGAGACGGGACCTATTGAGATTTATAAAGCATGGAGAAATGAGTCGGAAATGAAAACTGGTCAGATATCGTAAGTAAATTAGTATTCATCTAAATTGTAATGTTTAAAGGATTAATACATTCTTTATGTATATAATATGTGTGTATACACACTTATTTTCCTATAGGCAGAGGGCGTCCACAATGTATTACCATCGCGTGTTTATTACATTAAATCTGATTAAATTAATACTCTTTAGGAACTTAGTAATAGGACCTATGATATTGTTTTATTTGTTTAATATACATTAATGACTATTTTCTCCAAGATCAATATGTATAAACGAAGTACGCTTAGTAAGTATAGATTTGTTTGTATAAGTTATTTATTGGATTTATAGTTTTTTTATATATGTATATTGTAACTACGTTTAAATAAATCAATCATATATAAAACACAGTGGCGTTACTACCTATTAATCATATTTCTGCATCTATTTCGTGATCATTTGATTTTTCTAATGAGCATCGGTATTAGATTTTCTCACGATGTCTTCCTAGGTTTGCAGTCATAGGTGCACAGCCTGAGTCGAACCTACTACCAGGTTAGATAAGTTGTTGCGCGCTGAAGCCACTAGGCCAACATTGCTCCCCCGGTTAAAAAAAGCAATCCTACCTATAGTTATTTTTCAGGAAACTTCCATACACAGTTACACAAGAGGAAGCATTGACATACCCAGAAGTCAAAACTCGCTTAGAAAAAGCTTTGGCGCAATTAAAAAGTGTAGTTCTCATGTTCCTTGATAAAATAACTACGTCGACTGACTTACTACCATTTTGTATAACGTATATGGCGAGAGTATTACACCGATCGCTGACCACTAAGTTCCCGCATACGCCTGAAAAGGATATTTTAAAGGTATGTTTTTTGACCAACTACAAAAAAAAATATTGAAAATATAATTAAAATAAATTTCCTAACATATTTGCTTGTATAATTGTCCACAATAGTTTAGTCATATCGAGACGACGCTTTTCGATTGAAATGATACACATATATTCCAACTTGGGGTACAGTCCCATATTTCATTCAAATCGGTTCTATTGTTTGGTAGATAAATCCACGTATTTCTATATATTTATTTCTGTATATAATGTAGATAGGTAATTAGTTTTATACTTTTTAATTGACTATAGTCACTCATATAGTATGCCATGTGGCTCACTTGCGACTAGACAGAGACTTTCTATTGATTGATCCTTTTTTTATAATATGCCATTTTTTTAACCAGCCAGTGTTAAACTGAAATAAAAAAGATTCGTCATATTACATTAATTAGCATTATATTCGTATCAGCGGGATAATTATTGCTCGTATAGTATGTACAACAATTTGACAAACGGATATTAAAACATTCATATTATAAGTTAAATACTATATACATAAGGTTTAGATCTAGATGCTTCGTTGCTGACCACGACGCTTAGATATGAGCTGCCGACTAAACAGAGAGAAATACATACATTCGTGTATTTCAAAAGGATGACAAAATTAACGCTACAAACATTTATAACATTTATTTTATTTACCGTTTTATATTACAGGTTATAGGAAACTTAGTATATTATCAGTTTTTTAATGCTGCTATCGTGGCCCCTGATGCATTCCACATAATAAACATGTCGAATGGTAGCAGTCTTACTACGGATCAACGTAAAAATTTGGCTTCCATTGCCAAGATATTGCATTTTTCGGCGGCGAAAAAAGGGGTAAGGAAATTTTTATGTATTAATTATATCTTGAAAACAATTAAGAAATACATTTTGTAGATAATTTTCTGTATTAGTTTTTTTTATTCATTAAACTGTTTTATTAGTCACTGTTCCACACTTTAATAAATTTTGCTCCATGGTTATTATTATCACATTAAGAGTCAACCTCGCAAATTAGATTATCTTTTTTCTCGCCAAGATAAAAATGTAGCCTAGATTGCATAATCATCTATAAAAGAAATAGTTTAAATACAAGTTTTAAACATTTGTGGATTTTATTGCATATCCATCTCTATAACTCTTATATATATATATATATATATATATATATATATATATATATATATTTTTTTTTTTTTTTTATTTATCATTCCAAAGTCACACGAGGCTGAAGTGGCCGAATGTAAAATCGGGAATGATGTTTAATAAAAACAAAAAATTCTAGTTTGGTGAAGAATCAAGTCACCTCCGTTGCCTGAATCCGTTTATAGTGGATTGTCACGAGAAGATGAAGGAGCTATTTAGACGATGCTGTCGTGGACCAACCCTGGAGGAATACTTCGCAGTTGACGAATACACTGAAGCCACGCTCATACACCAACCGCATATTTATATTACTGTTCAGGTGAGAAAATGACTCTTTCGCTTACCGTCTTCATCATCTTATGATTATGTTTTTGGGTGGTTATTGACATTATATATATGCTTTGTCAAGTTTGGTAGAGGCGTACGGTATAGGTCTTATAATCAGTGGTAATTGCTACATCCTCCCTCGCGAGGGGGATGTTTAAACCCGTATGGGGTATGTGCCCCCTTCGGGTGGTGTGTGGGTTCGCACCCTGCTGATACAGGGCGGTACGGAGGCGGTTTATATAGCCCTTGGTGGGGGCTGCTTCGCGCGAGCAGGCATTGGCTCGACTCGCTGCGCGCAGCCTATGGGGTCAAACCCGGGGTGTAGGGTCAAGAAGTAATCTCAACTTGACCTATAGGTCTAATAAGATTTTTGGAGCCAAAAAGTCAATTATGCACGAGATATATATTTTTGCATCTGTTTTCATGATATTTATTAAGGGTGAGAAGATATATTAATAAGAGTATTCTATTTATAAATTCAAATTAATTATTGATTAGCAGATAATTGGATCTAGGGTCTTTTGGATTTTATTTAGGCGTCGAAGGCGGTTGAACTAGAAATGCTAAGATAATTATTAAATTGCAGTTTTTTCAGTACCTACACGTGTAAAAACACACTTTGACGTACTGTAGGCGTAATTCATTTCATAATTGTCATTAAACGTGATAGATTAATACTTTTTTTTAAACAAATTGGGAGATTCAATTCTAATTGCGAATTTGAATTTTAAATGCGAATTACTTTTCGCTTTGTCGTATATATTTCTTGTGATACGTGTATTTGCTTTTGCATTTGTAGATTTTTTTTTAATTATTATTACTTAATATACATTTTAAATAAACAGGAAATAGTGGACACTCACGCCCTTTTAATAGAGTATCAAGATGTGATTGCGCCGGATCCTGATGATCGACTTAACATATTACTTGACGACTTGGGAGAAGTGCCAAGTGTGGCACATCTTGCTTCTAGGGACCTTAATTCGGTAAGTTTTAACAATAAAATAAATTCAATAATTTTTTAAATTTAACCATTTTTTATTTATAAATTTTATAAATAAAATTATCAACACGAGACCATCGTCGAAACGGTATACTCGTTATCACTTAATTTTGCTTCTTAAAATATTTTATTACTAGTGTCCCGCGTTAGTTTGATCGCAGCGCAAATTTATATAACCTTCTTTATATAATCCTCCATGAAATGAACTATCAAACACAAATTTTTCAATTCGAACTCCCAAGTTCCTGAAGCCCGTTAACCAAAGACACTTTATCATGTTAGTCTAGATTTACAACAAGAGAGACAGAGACTATTCCCCATACACTAAACCGTAAAAAAAACTATATTCTTTTGACGTTTACTTCAAAACTACGATTGCCTGCTAAGACAAGTTCCGTTTTCAATTACAAACTTTGAACGATATGTTTAATAATAAGGTTCACGTGCAAAACCGCGCATACAATTTATTTCTTTCAGACGGCTGACACTGAAGAAAACGCTCGACTAGAAGTGTGTTTGGCTCTTGTTAATAAATTTCAAACTCCCGCTGACGATATGACGGATGTGAATAAGCTGTTTATCAAAACCAAGGAGCTTTGCGTCGCCATAATACCTTTTCTCAGTGGTGAGCAAAATTTATGAATATATTTTAGCATTAACCTTTCGTGTTTCCTTTTAAACATAAACTATGTAATAATACTTAAATCCATTTGTTTTATGTGTATTAAATCTGATAATGATTATCGAGTGGCATCGTTAAATTAGCAGAACCTAATAATCACAATATGTATTTCCAGGTGAACATCTTTTAGAAGCCATATGTATCGGAACTACAAAAGAACAACAAGAGAAATACAACGAGAAAGTACAAAGACGAATATATTCGGGCCAAGCGCGTGCCGATGAAGCGATGTCTTTAAGGGAACATATCGCTAAACTCAGACGCAATCTTCAAATGCTTGAAGATGAAGGCTATGTGACAAGGGAAGATGGTTATCAAGCGCTAATAACATCTATAGCTTTAGACCTTTGTAATAAAGGAAAGTATCGACAAGCACAGAGGCGCGCTCTAGCGACACTAACCCGAACTAAACAAAGTCTATCGGAGAAGACAAAGTACTATGAGGAGAAATGCAAGTCTTACGATCAGTATATTAAGTCATGTCTTGCTAATCTTCATGCTGGCAAAAGGTAATTTTTGAAACATTATTTTGTTTATATGATATTATATATTTAGGTAGTAAATTATGTTTGGTAAAATTTGTTCAGCTCTTAAAGACTGAAAAATAAATTCAATAACATTTTTAAACAATATCCTGCATTCAATAAGATGAAAAAAATTACCAAACTGTATGATATTTCTTAAAAACACAAAACATATTTGAATTAACCATTGCTTTTTAGGAGCGTTCACGCCTGTTTAAGATCCGGGAAAGATATAAAGAAATTAAAGTCGAAATTGACAGTGAAGTATTCCGGTGCAAAATTGTTAGAACGAGGTATACTTCTTGAAATAGATGGACTTTCGACGTCACAATTCAAAAATGTACAATTTGAAATCGCACCTACAAATCATAATGGCGTATTTACGATTAAAGGAAAGTTCATGGGTGTCGAAATGGAATCTGTCGATGTTGACATTCAGGATCTGTTGCAAAAACAGTATGAGGGTAGCGCGATTATGGACATGTTTGGAAAAGCAAAAATCAATGTTAACCTACTAATATTCTTATTGAACAGTAAATTTTATAAATGACCAGGAATAAAAATAACATTGCATTTGATTTTTATGTATTTAAGGGTAGTATAATTCAAGCATGTGTGCCGTACTACCCACACTTGTTGACTAATATTATAATGTATACAGTGGTATGTAGCAGATATCAGGACGTGCCCAAGAATATGTATGCGCTTTAACTCTTACTGCATACCAACTAATTTTACAAAATTGGGATGAGAATGTTAAACGAGTGACGCAAAACGCAACGCGATTGATTGTGATTGGTCGAACGGTCGAATGTATGATGTTGCGTGTACGCATTATGCACTTGATGAGGTTATTCACTTGACGCAGGCAATTTATATTTGCCATTTCAATAATGCATGTTTAAACAGACTTCCAAAAACCGGAAGGATGCCGACAATCGGACATGTAGGTATGTTTTATATGAATCAAATGACAAATGAAATTTTCAATGTGATAATGTTAATTAGATTTTATGTATTTTTAGATGTTAATTTACTTTTTATAGCAAGCCTTTTTTAATGTATTTTTAAATACGTAATCTCGACCGTATTTGTTTTAATAATTTTATTTTATTTATGCATTATTGTGGTTTTGATCATAAATTTAACAATGTACCTTTTTACACCAAAATATTATTATCTACTAAAATTACCTATTGTGATATATTGTAGTATATGATGAAATAAGTGATAAATTCTCGATTAATACATCAAGCTTAGTGATTGAATTTGAGAAAACTAATGTTTTATTACTTTTAATACTTTTGTCATTATTAAAGTATTAATAAAATCTTGTTTTAATTTTGTATTGGTTTAGTAATAACCACACATTTTATACTTTTTTTTAATAAATGAGGCTAATAATTTCTTTGTTTTTTTTCGAGGTGCTTCTTAGTTCTTGGTATTAAATGATGATATTTACATAAAAAAAATAAACGTGGCACTGGGGGACTGCCGCGGTAAAGCTATTGCATAGCATTTTTTATCAACTTATGCATGTATAATTATTTATTATTCTATATATGTATGTACTTTTTTTATTGATATTAATTCAATCTACCACTCTACCAGACTCAGACTAACACGTCACTGATCTCGTCCATTTTTTTACCTCTAACGCACCTGCGCTACGACACCGACCACGCCAGACCGATGTGAGTATCAGTTCTGTCCCGCTCTAAAGCATATTAGCCATATCTGTTACACATAGACATATTACGTCATCGTGTGTTAGTTTATTTTCGTTACGGAATTTCTTGATTAGGTCGCCACGCTCAGAGCCCGCGATAAAATCTATGCAATAGCTTAATAAATCAGTGGCGCTATAACAATTTCTGAATCTGTTTCATGATATTTTTTAATCTCATAGGCAAAATAATACATAATACCTGCCTCCAGCGCCTGACACATGCCGGAGACTTTCGGTCTAAGACATGTCGTTTTCCTCAACGTTCGAGTGAATGTTAAATGCGCACATAGGAAGAAAGTCCTTAGGTGCATAGCCGGAGATCGAACCTACGACCTCAGGGCTGAGAGTCACACGCGGAAGCCACTAGCTCAACACGCTCATATATATGTCGCAGCTAACTAGCTTAATTAGCCGTTTACCTAATGGCCTGAAAGATATATTATATAGCTATGTCTAAATGATCGTGTTTATATTGGAAATGACAATACTACACTAAAAAATTATATGAAATGTGACAATAATATGTGGCTCAAACGTTATAAACCCTATGGACTACAGTTTTTAAATCGTTTTTAAAACTACGTTCGGCGTATAGCCCAGACCTCGGCTGCCCCTCCTACCTTTTTTTCGAGTGTAATAAACGCGCTAACATTTATTTGTATGTGTAAAGAACATTTTTTGTATGATATGGAAATTATTGTGTACTGTCGAACATCGTACGTGGTTATCAAACTTCTCTCTACGTTATCTACACTATTTCGATGGTAACTCTGCTATGATATTTGATAAATAACTGATGATACAAATTGCATTGCATTAGCATTCTGTTAATTTTATGAAGTGCAAGGAATTATTCCGTATTTTCTACTATGTAGTAAGATTGGACTACGAATAATATATGACACTCGACAGATGTCACCAGATGCTAGACATAAAAGGTAAAGGTCCTTTCACAATTGTCACTTGTGTTCGAAATTCAAATTCTTTTACTATTTTATTAAATTTATGAGATTTTGTATTCTGTTTTGAAATTTGTTATCAATGATAACTGATAACTAATCAAATTCATACCACTTTATGAGATTTTGGGTCACAGATCTGAGATCACACTTCGCAGTAAATACTATTCATATAATATGTTTTCCAGTATAAAAGTAAAATAACTGCCGGCTTTTCAAACATTAGTGGCGTTTAGTTAGGTTTAAGATCATAAATGAGTTACACAAAAAAATGCGAAGAATTACCAAAAAGTTATTGAATTTAATTGTCGGATTGACATTGATTGGATTATACTGCGAATGTATTATATATTATATAGTTATCGCTCAGGTATTATCTTCCATAAGAAATCTTACTGTTTATAGTTCCATAAGGTTGTGAGATAATGGCAATATAAATTATTACAGTGTAATTGGCCAACGTTAACGAATACTAGAAATAAGGAAGTTCTTAAAGCATTCATATTAGCAGATACACATTTATTAGGGCCTTTCAGAGGGCACTGGCTAGATAAGCTAAGACGAGAATGGCAAATGCATCAGGCATTTCAAGCAATTATTAATATACATAGGCCTGATGTTGTATTTGTATTGGGTAAGTATAAACAATAGTCACAAAATTTATACGAATTATTACAATTTGTTTACAAGTAGTCTACTAAACAACTTTACCTAATATTTAAAAATATATATTTACAGGAGACCTGTTTGACGAAGGTGAATGGACTAATGACCACCAATTTAATGACTATGTGGATCGCTTCTATCGTCTCTTTGCATTACCAAAAGACATTAAAATGTATGTAGCAGTCGGAAACCATGATATAGGTTTCCATAATAGGTTGGTATCTGTTATCTCTTCTACATTAGTTTCTTTTTTAACACATTACTTACTGAAAACTTCACTAGTCTGTGCTGCCCTGTAGCCAGATGAGGATAGGGAAATTTCATTTAGTAATACAAACAATTAAAGATTATAAACCCAATGATCAATTATTGCTTTATGTATGCTACACTGCATAAAAGTGTGTGCCTTGAATTTACTATATTAACTATAGGATCAGAAGAAATGCTTTACAAAGATTTACTGACCGCTTGCAATCTCCTTTGGTGCAACATGTAGTATTGAGAAATAATCACTTTATTATCATAAACTCTATGGCAATGGAGGGTGATTCCTGTAATATGTGTGCTGAAGCTCGAAGACAGATATCACTTGTATCTGGTAGGTAGTTTAAATATATACTGCAGATAAATGTGATGCTTTTGTGGGCTTTGCCATTTTTAACCTTTAATAATTGTGCTACTTTAATTTTTAATAAGTTTAGTTTTTTTAGTATTTGTTTGTATGGCCCCTTTAAGGGTATGGTTTACTTACCACTCCCTTAAGTTTATACTCTACTGAGAATATACTTAGTCCAGCCATAAGTTCTGTTACAAATGAAAATTCATTTTTTTTTAAATGAAGCAATATAATTTTATTATAATTTCAGCAAAGAATAAATAAACATTCTATTTGAAATGGTCATCTTAAATCTATGAATTAACGCTTAAGGCAGGCCATTTGCAAAGGAAATTTCGCAACTGCTTGCTCCAAAGATGCTTTAAAAGACTCAATGTCAGCGTGTCGCTTTTTTTTAGGTGCAGAATCCTGCTGGAAAGTCTATGGTATATTTTAAAAAAGTGTATTGCCGAGAGGTTTCTAAACATGATCGAGCACTGTATCTTGATACACTTTGCCTGAATTTTTCACTTCCTTTTCACAAAAATGTATAGGTTACCCCTTTCCGACCACGTGAGCAGCTTCTTTAAAACTGTAAGTGTACACTTCCATCGGTAAAGAGGATATTTCTGTGTTTTTCACCTGCGTATCACAACACAAGACGTTGTGATCGATCTACTCTCTTTAATTGTAAAGTTTGATATAGGGCATGTACTGTATATCGACGATAAGCACCGAGCTTCAGATCTTGTTTTATAATACGCGACCAAGTCCTAGCGGGAATCTCCATTTCTCGCCATAAGATTTTGTTTCCTAATGGGGTTTCGACAAATTCCTGCTTTAACTGCATTAATAGCCTTTGTAATTCTAACAGCAGCCGCCCCGATCTTTTCTGGTCTTCGACAAACGAAGTGTTGTTTTATCTACTTCAAGCTTTTATAGTGTCTGGATTATGACCGTAGGCTCCACACCCACTTTGTGCAAGGCAATCACTGCAATCCTCTTTTCTTTAACACCCCATTACATATTGTAATTTAAAAATTAACACTAAATAATATGTGAATCGGCGAAAAAAGAAAAGTTTTTATGTAATGCCGAGGTATCGCGTTTACAAACTCGTCCTGCCCACTACGGCTGAATGTAAAAGCGTTATTACAGTATTAATGGCCAGACTAGTTATATTCCTAAGAAATTAGCATAAACTGTTTAATGTTTCAGATGAACTTATGAAATGTTCTGCAAATGTCGAAAATTGTAAGAATCACAACTATAATTACTCCCAACCTATTCTTATGCAGGTAATATTATTTCCTTTGTCTTCGTGCCTGCTGAATTAAACATAACTTTAATTACTCTCTTGTTTCTTAGCACTTTCCACTTTACCGCAAATCGGATGCCATATGTACAGAACCAGATGCACCTCCTTTACCAGAACGAAATAAATTGTTTCGTTTAAAAATAGATGCCTTGTCAAAAGAAGCAACTGAGTACCTCATTAGTAAAATACAACCTAGAGCAGTATTTGGTGGTCACACACATCATGGATGTTTGGTGAAACATTCTTATAAAGATAATGAATTTTTGGAATATTCAGTGCCTTCTTTTTCATGGAGGAACAGGCCGGATCCCAAGTTTATGTTGGTATGTTTACATTGTCTTTTCATTCCTGGTCTGTCATATCTTACCACTACCTAGGATTTTATAACTATCAATTGCCTAGGACTGTGCACATTTTTCCATATAATAATTTATATTTTTATTAGTAATATATTATCATCACTTTTTTTAACCATTACAGGTATCCATATCCCATGATGAGTATTCTGTTAATAAATGTGGTCTCCCAAAAGAAGCAACTATGATAGGTTCTGCTGTGATAATGTCATTATTATTATTCTTTTATGTATTTACTATAAGGAAAATTGGTGCATAAATTAAAGAATGTAATTAAATTTCATGTTATATTTTGGTAATAAATATGTTGACAAGATCAAGCACTTTTTACACTATACAATAATAATTAGGCAATCGAGCCTTATTTCTTCAACAGTCAAAGTTTAACTGATGTATCAGCACAGATACAAACAATGCTCCTAATAAATATGTCTTATTTCTACTAAATAAGAGGTAGATGAAAAGTAGAAATGAGATTCCTATTACAAGAATACTGATATTGGTAATAAAATACACTTTACCACTTCTTTAAAATGCTTTAAATTAATAAGAGAAGGGTATTGTTTAAGTACACAAATAATAAAATAGACCTAACAAAAATATACAAATCTTACAAAGCACCTAACACTTACTTACTAAGTCAGTCTCTAACTCTTAAACGAGTCTTCACAAAAATACATAATCTAATGAGCATTCTTAAACAGTGCAATATTTAGGTAAACAGTTAAGAAAGAGAAAATTTTGAAATAAACAGGTAAGGCACTTTTGCTTAATGCTCTAAAAATAAATACTGCGGCAAAACACTACTAATGTAACTTTCAATAAATACATAATACTTAGTTACACCAGATTGATTATATACTAGCTGTAATAAATACAGACTATTCGTGTCTATAGATAAAATAAATACTGATATACACCTAATAGTTATCTATAAACATGTGGAATGCTGACTTACTCAGACATGCTCCTTTCTATAGAATGTCTATGTGCATGTCAGTGTTGTCTTGAATATTTCCACCAATGTTTGGTTTAAACTTACACATAAGTTGGTAACAACATAGTCCGATTTACAAAAGTTAAAGGACAATCCTTGATGGTTTGCCCTTAAATGAATTCTATAAAAATATTATCTGAAGAACTCTTGGTTGCTGCGATGGCGATGCAAGTTCATGCGATCGTGATCTAGGGTTAGGTGGATGTGATGCGCGACCATAACGTGGAGTTGCATTCTGCTTCTGATGGTAACCAGTGTGTGCATGTTTTGCTGAGGAGCATATAACAGCATGAAGATATCTATCATATCGACATAAGTTAGAATCACCTCCACTTGCAAGATCTAAATAACCATTTGCTGAACTTTCTGTTTTCACTTTATGGTATAAATTGGGCTTCTCGTTTACTGTATGCGACCTATTTCGAATCCTATGATATTTACTCGAGACTTCTTCATTGGTCACAGGACTGCTGGGCTTTCTGAAAAGACATTATATTTTTGTTAGAAATATTTTAGAAGTACTTAAATTAGGATTCCTCATGGCCATTATTTGTCATGGATCATTATCAGGAATACTTAAAACATTTAAAGCTGTATGACTTTAAGATTATGAACTATTATGTTTGTTGTCTGTGTTCTTCAAAAGAATATATTTTTCTTCACCAGTAAAATATTTTTAGGCTTACTTTTTTACTCGCTTACAGACTGAGATCGCAGATGGTTTACTGACTACATCTGTGATGTTTTTAATATATACATCACAGATATAGTGTATACCAGGTATTTAAAAATAAAATGGCGAGTATAAAATTATATTAAGTATGTTACCTTGAAGCTTGAAAGTTCAGGTGATTTTTCTCCATATTAGCCTGAATGATCTCAAGTAATTCCCTTCTTTGTAGACTGCCGGATCTCTTTTTAGTGTATTTACGTTCTCGGTGTTCCTTTCGTGTATGACGATGCCTCTGGCGTAAAATTGGTGGCGGCCTCTGTGGGGGCGGCTTCCGATCTCCTGAACGTGATGATTTTGATGACAAATCATCGTCGTGAGATAATCTTTCATGTTGTTCATTATCGCTTTTATTAGCGTGAGTCGTGGCAGAATTTAACGCTTCTTGTTCCTTTCTCCGTCTCCGTCTAGCTTTTTCTCTTTGACTACGCGTCTGGCCATTTTCAGGCACAACAGTTAATCGTACTTGAATGGTTTTAGAACCATAATGCGGAACTGTGACCGACTTTCCTATAGATTCATAGATTGTTGACACAATTCCAGCTATATCCTGTAATTAAATTTTTTATGTTAATTCGATTTTCAAACTTCATATAGACATGTTTATGGTATTTACTCATTTTAAGTAAATACCATATATACACGTATAAAAATATGAAACTTACATCTTTAGTCATTCGACCATGTCCATCAAGGTCGTATAGAGTAAACGAAAACTGTAGTGGTTGTTGTTTGGAAGATTCGGGATGCTGAAGCTCTACGTCACACGTCAACTCCTAAAAAAGTTTTATTATTAACAATGCTTTTACGCACTAGGTGGTCAATTATTTGGCTTAAGTATGATCATTAGTAGGTACGTTTAAAATGTAGATAACTACCGGCGCGGCGCCGAGAAACGACCGCATGTCGGCTGATGGGGACCGGCGGCCGGCGCCCTTATCTTTCACTTTTAAAGGAAACTAGTCGCGCCTTTACGATCTTTGATTATGAAACAAAGCGAGCCGCCTGGACGCAGATAGAACGTAAATAGATGATGCATCTTGCATGAATGCTTTATAATGAGTGGTGATATCGATTGTTATTGTACAAAAAAGATTATAGACGTAGCGTAAATGTTAATAATAAACTAGTTTTATCGTTCCTTGTAATTACAATTAAATTTAATTATATATACTAAACAATCGTAGTTACCTCAAAACGTAATCTAGGTTTGTTATCGTTGTAGTCTGGAGTTGGTGCCGGCGTAGGTGTCTTTTTAGAGCATGGTTCAGATGTTCGCTGAGGAATTGGTGGTGGGGTGGAAGGCTGAAGTAGTGCTCTAGCTTCACTTGGTAGCAAATCTGGAGGAGCTGAGCATTGGGAAGCCGCTCGTCCAACTAATTCTTCAGTATCTGTGCGCTCGCTTTCAGTACCAACTGAAACAATATATTTTTAAATATAAACATCGTCATACATGGTATATCCGTAAATATATTGCTAACGAACAGCAGTAATACTATATAAGAAATAATAAGTTGCAAATATATAATTGTAAAAATTTTACAGAAAAACGGTCGGCGAAACATAAACGATTTTTACAAAGCGAGCGGGACGTGCTCCAAAGAGTGCAGGCACAGGGGCTCGCAGGGCGGGCTTAGTTATTTCCTGGAAGGCCTCGTGAGCCCGGATCGACGTCGGTCCAATGCCTTAATACCCGAGTTTGCCAACGAACATCTGCCACTGATTTTGTTTTTTCTTGAAATATGCGCGTATTCACTTAGATTGCAACATAAAGCCCGGTTATGCTACGATGAAATACTCATATCAATATGAGTATTTATTAATAAAATATTTTTGGTACTTGCATTATTTTAGTAATGTACAGATTTTCAGTTGAGATTCAAAATGTTCTGAATTATCGTTATCCTTTTATTACCTAATTATTATATAGTTCTAATAATCATACGCGTTCAAAGCCGGATAACGTAATTCCTTTCTTAACACTATTGTATTTCTAAATATAGTCTGTCTAATGCTAGGAATTTAACTATGTAGGGATCTTTGCGGATTTAATTTGGAATTGAAGAATCATTTATCAGGTAATCCTACACGATCTGAGTAACTGGAAACAAAATCGTGTATCTTCTATCATAAGCTGGACCATTAGTGGCGATTAGTAAAAGCTTTAAATGACCGCATTCCTAAACTGCCTTTACCTAAGCCAGTTGAGTAAGTGTCAGTTTTATTTATATTTTTAGTACTCGTTTAATTTAAACAAAGTATATATAAACGTTACAGTCAACGTAATAAAATGTATAATTACACTCTGAAGTACTCCCCTTTCATTGCTATGAATGAACAGCTTTATCAGGAGTATAGTTTCTCGTGTAAACAGATATAGTATATCGCTAGTGACTAGTCAGTACATAGTTCTTACAATTGTTCCAAGAGGTTTATCGTGTTCATTTACAAGCCATTTGATCTCTACCCGGCCTGGCCCTGATTTCTTAATTAGACTTGATATAAATCGCTTCCATCTCAGTGCATAATATTTTGTATTTAACACATAAAGTTTTAACAATTAAAACATAAAATAAATTTTAATAAGAAAAATTTTATATTAAAAAACAGTAAATTTTAAACAATGTTCAAATTATACCACAACTGAAGGAAGGACTAATTAAAAATTAAAATGTTTGTACCAATTTTACTTGAAATGTACGCATATCATGAATGACTAATAAAGACGACAAATGAATAACGCTTTAACCATATTCATGCCCTCATTACGTCCATTACGAGGACAGAATGTTGAAGACCGCAGAATATTGAACCGTGTGACATAAACGATATATATTGTAATTTGTTTTTGCTAGGTTGTTATAAGATAAAACTTTGCAGTCCTTTAACGTCGTTATTAAAATATATCGACGTATAGATTTATAAATAACGTTGCCCATGCGATAAAAAATGATCAAAAGAGTTTCGATTCTCCGTAGTACAGCCTCCGTAAACAGACAATAAGCATTTGCTAAGGGCATGTTAAAATTATGCAACAAAAGCCCAACATCTCTGAAAAGGGCTTTGTGTCTGCCGCTTACTATAAATTGTAGCAACTTATACATTTATACATAATATTCTAAAAGAAAAGTTTAAAGCGTGTGGCGGGAATTCTTTGATGTCAAATAAAAGGTATCATTGTCTCCGCTTCGGCGAGTGCTTTTAACTTTTCTCTTTGAAGTTAATCAAATGAGCGCGGCTTGGTTTGAATTTGAAACTATGTATATTACAAACCAAGGGTTTGACGTAGATATGTTACGAAATAAAAAGTATCTTCTAATTGAAATAGGAACAACATCAAAAGGATATCTGATCACTTTGATGTATTACGAATATGCGTTTCGAGAGCGGAAGTTTCATTATTTTCAATGTATATTGGCTACTTAGTATTCAGTGTTAGTTGGGTTTGAACTTGTTTTTTAGTATTAAACAGATCAAAGTGACCCTTTTTGGTTACTTTACATACATGAGCCTAGATAATATAGTTAAGTGACGATCGTTCCTGTAAGACGGAGGGTCGCTAGTAAATAATTTTAATTTATTATTCTAAATAACTCGTGTAAATACATTGTTATCATATCTAATTCTCATATCCCCAATAAACTAAATTATTTTGCAACTACTCAATTCAATCAATATTGTTCAACATTGGCAGATTAGGGAGGTAGCACCCGCATTTTTAATTCATAAACTACCTTTTAGTAAATTAATGATAATGAAGCTTCAAAAAACCATACAACTGTCATAATATTTTCATTCTTCTAACCAACAATGCATCAGCTGATATCGTACTGCACTCCCGTATACATAACTATGTTCTTACAAATGAGTTGATTAATTACAACTAAAATATTTAAAGGTATTACCGATAAGCATTCATTTAAGATATTAAAGATCTATATTGTTATATTTCTGTATACATATTATTAAATTACATTTGTTTACGTGGGTGGCTAATGAAAATTTGAAAGTAAAACATTTTAGTTACTTACCTTCTTTGTTTTAATATTTAAAAACATATTTTAATAACTACCCACTTACATTATCATACGGTTTAATAAATATATATTTGTAGATATATTGATTTAATTTATACAAGTATAAGAATAGGTACAATACCTAATAACAAGACACGAACGAAATGTACGACGGCCTTCCCGTTAAGGCAAGATAAACGACCTCAGCTCTTGAATGAACTTCACAAGTTCATACACTTGGGAATTTTTATAATGTATTGTTACTTACTGCTAAATTTCTTATATCCACTCCTAAACTTGTTGCGCCACCACTTGACGAAGTGGTGCGCCATGGGGGCGTCCGCCGCGGGTGCCGAAGCTCTCAACGTTTCGTAGCACGTCATGCGCTGCGCTCACGCACACATCACGTACACATCAAAAGCGCCGATGTTTTAATATAACACAAAATGCACAGCCACTGCGATCATTCACAACACTAAGTAAATCGAATTGTCAACTCGTAAACAGACCTCGTGACCTAGTTGTACGCGTGAATGTCGGGCACTGTTAGCGAGAGCACAACCGCCTCTCACAATGTTTATTAAGTGACTGACTGATGGATGGAAGGGAAGGGGCAACCACGAAACAGCGCGGGCAGGCGCGGTGCGGTTCCGTAGTCCGTACCCGTGATTGTTCCTATTGTGCTTGGATTTTATACCTAGTGGCTAGTGAGCAAAAACGATTTGCACTTTCCGGCTGTGATTTTATCGAATCAATCAAAGAATTCAGAATGATTTTCCGATTTTGATAGGGTTTTTGTCACACAACATAATTATTATAAATCACATGTTTAGCAATATTAAAACAATACAATTACAAAAATTAAGATCATTTTTTAGTAAATTTATTGGTGATGTTTTTAAAGTAGAAATATTGGGATAGACTTATGAGATAGCGGATAAATTACGATCGCCTCAAGCCTCTATAAAACTTGGATTATTTCCATAAGTTAGGTTTTTGGAGCTAAGACTAACTGCAATTGTGCTTTAAAGTTATGGAATCTCTTTCTAGGCCAAAGAAAGCACAAGTATGTATAGGGCAAAATCAAGATAGAGGGGGCACACGAGCATAGGTCCGCTAGTCGCTGGCAGCCTCCGGTCGACGACCCAGGTACGACCATTATAAAAAAGATTAAATTGTATGGAGATACAAATTTAAACTAAAGCATATGATAGGTACATAAATAGTAGTCTATACACGACTATCCAACATATAATTTACTTGAGGCCACTAATGGCGTGCTGAGATCTTTTATATCTAAAAGATTATTTAAATTGTCTTGCTTGTCATAATTTGATTAAGTATAAATTAATGACACGCTTGAAAAAAACCTTTATTTTTATACGAAGTACTGACGATATTTTAGATGTAATCAGTTGTGTTATTAAAAAATAATAATAATAATAGCCTTTATTCAGATACATTTTACATTAAATATTTTATATACATTTAAACAAATTTTCATAAAAAATACATGTTACCAAATCTTGAATAAGTTTCGTTGTAGGATTATTAGATAATTATAAGAAAATATTATGTTGCGCAACCAAAATAATCGGTAGCTCCAAAGTCATTAAGGCAAGACTAAACGGGGAACATTTTTGGAATATCTTAAAAAACGGCTAAAAGCGAGCATAGATTCAGGTAGCAGTTGCCTTATTTACATCGGAGTGAGAAAACAGTAAACACATTTACCTTTACAAATCTAAGTCCCCGGCTAATCGTTATGGTAAACAACTCCATGCTATACGCATACAAGAACAGATAGTTTAAAGAGCATTAACTAATTTGTAGGAAGTTTCTTAATCTGATTAAAAGCTTTGCTTATTCGCTGCCGCTTACCTGCCTAATGTTTAAATAAAGCAAAGGTATTCGTTCTGGAATTGAAGCTTATCCACTATTTACGGTTAAGTTTTGGTAAATCCCTTAGGTATGGTTGTAAAATGTGATGATAGGCGCCTCACACGACAGCACAGTCGAGGCGGGAAACGAAAAGACGCCACGCTCGCTTTCAAATTAGAATTTTACGATCTCTTCGTGTTAGGTTTATTGTCGAGGATTTATCTGCGACCGAGATGAGGTCGTATTCCAAAAATGACTCACAACAAACATGGAGTTTAATTATGATTATACATATGTATAATCGTAACTTACATAAAAAGTCAAAACATTTCCTTATTAAGCTTGGAACAGATCTGACTCGCCCTAACTGTTCTTAAACAATTTTCATACTTGATTACTAAATTCAGTGCATGAATGCATTAAATATGGCATTGTAGCTATGTGATAAGTACCTAGTGAAATAGGACGTCGAAATTCCTTGTAATGGTCATTAGTTTTACAAAAGATATTTTGATGCATAATGTATACATACTTCTTGTATTTAAATGAATCACAAGAGGCTACCTACGTTGGCTAGGTAAGAAACGTTCTTTTTTAAGAATTCGGATCTACTTGGGTGGCATTCTTGAAGTTCGGGCGTTGAAGCTGCCAACTTGCGTTTATTGATAAACATCCGTGAATACTCAGTTTTCATAATACTCTATCATCCATTATATCCATAAAGCCTGTGAGTGTAATTGAATCTGTCATCTACATCTGTTGTTATCATTATTATGCGCGACCCTTCCTGTAAATTGTGAAATCGAATGCATCACAGTGAAGTATATTTACGAACATGTCTAATGATGGTATTGTTTTTATATAATGTTTATGCACTACTACAAATTTAAATTGTATTTTTTTAAATATAAAGCTACTTCCATTAAGATTGTGTATTCGCTACAATTAAATAATGTAATTTAAAAAAAGTTAATAGACAACGTTTCTATAAATTAAATACTTAGTATTGTTATTAAAATGTTGTTAGTTTTTCAATAAAATATGTAAAATGTGAGTGGGCATTGCCTACGCAGCAGAAGTAGAGCGACCGCAGCATCTGGCCCACGGCCAACTGAATAGCAGAAATAAAACGCTAAACTATCAACATTCCAGGCCAATTCATACGATTATCTTTTTGTTTTGATATATTATGTTAAATAATATGATTATTTAAATCCACTCACACAATTGGCACATAATCAACATGTCCAATAAACACGCAGTTACTCTAAATACTTTGAGAAATGTTCGCAATTCATACATTCATTTAACTATAAAAGTAAAAAATCATTCATATATGTAACATAATGTACACCTTATGAACGTCTATCGACGTATAACGTCGTAATAGAGAAATATACAATAAATTAATCTAATTTTACATTTACTGCCAGTTCTCAAATCAAGGGCGTAGAACGGAAGAGAAGAACTGGCAATAAACTCTCCGCCACTATTTTTAATCGCAAAGTTTTTTTACACAATGTTTGTAAGGAGCTGCGACCATTACACCATGTTCCATGTGACATCTTGAGTAATAAAGAATAATAAAATAAAGACACTTATACTAAAAATAATATAATAGGTAGGTACTATTAGTGTTTATATGAAAAATGTTCGTCAATTATCATTAAATTCGTCAGGTGCGGTACATCAAAGCTGTAATAATGTACGATTACGTCTCCCCTTAATCGTCTTAGGTACCCACTTCGCGGCGAGAATGTTTCGTTTTACATCAAAACCAGTTTCTTATGTATCGGTCTATCTCAAAAGTGATTCCGCTTTAATAACTCCCAAGTGATTATCTGTTACGTTATGATTTGAGATCCTTTAGTAACTAGTGATGTAAAAAAGTCCTTGTGTATTCCTGTTATCAACAACTGAGAACTGTTCATCGGATACATATATACAGTATTCTGTTAGTTATAATGAGATCAATTAGACTGTTTTAAGAGCTATCACCTTATAGCCTGGACACGATTATATTGCAATTGGATATAGCGCTGGTGTTAGTAGAATATATAATGGATATCTCTGGATAGATGATACAAATTCTACGCTGCACTAGCAATACAAAGTCGTTCTAAAATAATACATACACTTTATGTCCACAGTCCAATGAACAGGATTTGCTTTTGGAATCACAAATCATAAAGTTTATGGTGCATTAAATTATACGGGGGTTGATTTTGTTTCAAAGCTTTTCACATAGGGTGCATTATGTCGGCAAGTATCAAAGGGATTTAAATGATATCAATAGCTTTGTGCTACCGCGTCCCTTTGTCGGCATCACTTTTGGTTCCTTCTATAGGACTACTTACTACTGTCTCCGTAGCGCATGACATGTTGCCGATAAGTTTAAAAAACGCGAACCGCAAACTTTAAACTAGGGTAATTTATAGAAGTATCAAATAAATCCAATATCTAGAAAATGTGGTAAATTTATTTCATATTACACGGAAACGAAGACATGACTACGGGGCCATTTCATTTAACCGATAATTAAGTGTTTTTGCAGAATGCAAATAATCTTTTTTTTAAACGAATCGCAAGAACTTAACTTAGATTAAGTTTCAATAAAAGTTCTGTATCAACAGTAAAACATATCATATTATGATATATAGTTTAAAACCTATGAGTACTGGTATATGAACATAATGAAGATATATTTTAATTCCATGATTTTCACTATAGGAGAGAAGATATTTTTAGCGGCAATAAAAGTGCTATACATCTATAAAACAGATAAGACTCAAACTGTTAAATGTATCCAAAAATAGGGGCGTGGGCTCTCCGCGGCTGCGCCGGAGCATTGATACTTATCTCAAGCCTTTGATCTGTCCGCTATTATGGCGGACCGCCTACATTACATTGTTTTGTATTTGAAAAACTCTTGGCGTAAAATCTTATTTGCTTCACTCAGTAAAAGATTGAGTTAACATCGCAAAATATGAGACTAAATCAAAATAAGCTTTATAATAAGGCTAACATTTTTATTTTCCTTATATATATTTTTTGTATCAATGACATTGTGTTTAATAATACTCAAATTCCTTTAAATTATACTTAATTTTACGTATTGTTGTTAAATCAGTGAGATACTTACAAAATTGGCAATACTTAGGCACAATGATTTTTTGTTTATGAGTAATCTCCGTTGCCCTTTTAAGTCTATTAAAAGTCGTATTAATATTCGTACGTAAGTCTATTAAAAAAGCGTCATATATTTTTACCATTCGTCGTTAGTAAATTTTGCAAGACATTTTAAATTCATTTTACCCAGACAAAATGGCGTATTTTATGAAAGAAAACATAAACATAAAGAAATGTATTTTATATTATTTTTATTTTCCTCGGCATCAATATGAACAAACAATATCATTCAATGCGATGTCTCTAGAATAATACAAAAGTTGTTGTCATTGTTCGTTGTATCATTTGTTTATGAAAGGATATTACGATGATTACTGAGTTCGTCGTTCAATTAAATGCCTCTTGCAGGAAGAAGCTAAATTAAATAGGCCAACATAACGAAATAGATCCCTATCCGTATAAGCTATCTCTTAGTTATGAAAAGTTATGAAATTGCATAGGAAAGCTTTTGGGAGCTTTCTTACCATATTATTATTATATGTATACTAACCTAATTAGCAATTTCTAATGTTTTTAATAATTTTATCATTACTTGTTATTACCCGAGTGTTCGCGTGAAAACAGTAAAGCCTTATATATTTTCTATTGCCTTTCTTAAATTAGGTTATCTATTGGTGTAATAAGAGGAACGCATTTTGTTCTGCGTAGAAATTGGTGGAAAGCATTTATTCAGTTACAATAAGTTATTATTTAAAAAAATACAGCGAGACTCGTTCCTGCCTCGGTTGGTGCTTTAGAAATAAAACCCAGGACCTTTGAGAGAGGCATCAAGTCCTTAAACAAGTATGCTATACAGCGCTACCCGAATACTTTTTTGGCCTATGGGCACGACTCGCAAGTCCGCTTCGTCCGCGCGATTAAATTAATTGGCTCTATATTTTATCCCTTTGTCGGCTACCGCTTAAAAGTTATATGTTTTCTACAATCTCCATTAGTTTCACCTTTGCTACATCGACAATTAAGAAATACGGCAAAGCTTAACAATTTTGAACGTTTTTCTGATAACTTATAGTATAGTACCAAACTATATATAAATAATCTATGTGTATACATAGTAGTATTATTATAAATAGTCTACCTCTAACTAAGCGATTAGCCTAGCGGTTCCGTTTCCAATTTTTATTAACACCAACATGACGAATTAAAAAAGTCTTAAATCTCCCAGGATCATATGTAGACATGTACCATTACATTTCACTAAACTTTTATAAGCATCTCTTTACGTCTTCTATCTTTTAACTATTAATAGGGAAGCAATCAGTAACGATAAACAACGTTGTAAGTACAGTCAAACCTGGACCTGAGCCCCTTCAAGAGACTGCCATCTCATTTTCTCTTACAGTTTCTAGCATACAGAGTTACAGTAGGGGTATATCTGATGGGCAAATATAACGTAATTATAATAAGCGTTATAATAGACGTTCCTCGAACTATACATATTAACAAAACTGTAACAGCCGCATATTTGGTCATTCGAATACAATCTAAGTTCATAAAAGTATAGAAAATAATAATAGTTGCACATTTCAGGATGAGTCATAAATAACAAAAGTTAAATGCATTGAACTGTCGCTTATAGCGGTATAGGCAAGTAGCAATCTCACTTATAAAGGTTCACGCATGAAAAATGACTACCACTTATACAGAATTCATGTTCTTTACTTTAGTTGTTCATGTAGGTATTAGGAGGGCAAAATTCCGGGGCCTTGTACTATCATTAATAGAGTTTTCTCGCTAACTCAGGACTGTAAGTACATTTCATTAAAACAGAATATTAACCATAGTCTTTATTTACAATGCGCATTACTCGCAAATATGTGCGATTTCACGAGTAAGCACAAAATTATGTTTGCCTTAAAAATAGTAACGTGATATCAACAATTTTTTTGTGAACTTACAAAAAGTGTCCAAATTGACTATTTCGAGGCGTGCCCTGCGGAGGCGGCGGCCGTCAAAGGCTTCATCGTGATCAAAGCGCCGACAGTGAATAGCCGCCGCTTTGATCTTGCCGCACGAAGTGCAAATTATGTTGTAAAGACAGAGAGTGGCGCGCCCGCCAACCGGTACCCTTGTAATTAATTCAATTCAATGTAGCATGCCCCTGGTTCATTCAATCATCATCTTAAACGCCACGAAAACATTGTTTACAGATTTCACTGACCACAGAAAATTTAAGTGCCTAATTATAAGATTCTAAGCGAGTAATTTATTTTTATATTAAAGCAACGTTGCCTGTACGCTGTAACCAGTAGCTCGCGAGTCGAACAGTAACCAAAAAAGTGTAAGTACATTTTATTTTAAATCGCCGACGTCACCCAAGTCAAGACAGTTGCCCAAGCGACTTGAATAAAAGGGAAGAAATACAAATCCATGATTTCCATGAAACTTACAAGAGCAACAAAATTTTGTTGGGGCAATTGATGGCCATTATACACTGGTCGTTTGTAAACAATAACCGGTTCAAAGAGGTACGTTCTCTTTGAGCGTATTTTGCGCGCCGACGGACGCAGCATTGCTTACAAGTTGCCGTTCCGACCGGTGCATAGCCGGCCACACGGAACGAACCGAAGATATCTCGTGAAAGGGCGGACGCGGCGCGGGCTGCGGGAGGATCGAGAATCGAGTGCCGCGTGCGTCGACCCTCGCTTCTTTGATGGTGCCGCGTACGTCGTCGATGCCGCAAAGGTCCGAGGATGCCGCTCGACTCTCCAGTTACCACGCACACCTGCCTATTGCGGCTTACAATCTTTAACGCACTTAATTCGTATTATTATTTAAAATATAAAACCAATTAGCAAACAGCTGGAACTATTTAGTCTCATAACTAATATAAGTGAAATTTGAAATTTATTGAAATGAAATGTATTGGTAATTGTGTGTGTATCTTTCTGATGGCAGCCATAAGATTAGTGCAGGTATAAATAAATTCGAGACGAGCGACAAGAAATCGGAGTCAAGAGTACTCAGAAACGCTATTTCCGACATTCCAAGAAGATGCAACTTGTACGTATTCAAGAGTGACAGACGAAAATACCATACTAAACTGTCTCAAATACATAACAGCTACTTTGTTCTAGGAATAGTATAGCAATGATTCTTAGTTCCTGCAAATGTGTTTTGCTTAGTTCCCCACTTTGGAAATTAAAAATTAATATTTAGCTTAGAATACAGTTTTAGTAAGAATAACAGAGCTGCCTACTTGCCTGCATAAAAATAGCAATGCATCCTAAATTAGTACTAACAATATCATTAAAATTTCATTTCAATATTGTAAACTGTTTCGTAAACTTTTATTCTTAATTAAAAGATTCAAAATGAATTAGGTATAATAGTGATTACATATAAGAATATATTTATTATTTTCTATTTAAGCTTTGGATAAAGTTCGATTCTTTCATTTCAATTTATCGCCACAAACATGGTAAACAAATCAATACCTCTTCAATATCCTCCTATAAATTGGAAATCGACAAATTCTGCGTTCTACGTCGAAATCTCATTTCTTGTGGGACAAATTCTATTAACGGTAAAACCTTTCGTATTTCTCCGAGGTATACCTACTCTGCTATCTTTTCGTTAGGCTGTCATCGAGGAGCGTATTGATCGTTAAAGCCGGAAATTGATGTCTTGAACTTGTAGCCACAATTTGCAAGGAAACTTTCGAGTCGAACCGTGAAGTCGTATAAAAAGTTAGACTTCTACACTAGTTTCATCTGCACTTGCACAACTTCTTAAGTTTTACATCCTTGCAAATTGTACGTATTGTAAAAATGATAACTTCGGCATATGACTAAAAATTTGAAAGATTAAGGGCCTGTTTCACAATGTCTGGATAAGTTCTAAATAAGCTATTTATTACTTATTGGTAGGAGAAACAGTATTTTTGCGTTTTACGACTGTCAGATAGCGCAAAATTCGTAACTTTTATCTTGCTAATAATTGATGTGTTGCATAGCTATTTGGTACTTTATCCATACATTGTGAAACAGGCCCTAAGTATTTTACAAATATACGAATTTATCCTAAAATATATAGGTATATAACCCGAAAACGTATGTTATCTGTTCCTATAAAAATGGTTTCATTGTTTACTTTATAAAAGCTACCCCTGGTGTTACACAGCCAAGCTAAGAACCCGGATCTCTCTATTTGTTCTATTTTTTATTTCTTGACAAGAGCGCCGCTTTGGTATCGCTTTATCTATCAACTTGTGTAAATAAAGCCGAGAATCATTGCTATAGCGTAAATAGAAGAAAGAAATATTATCGAGTTACGTAAACTCCGAAGGAATGATCACCGACACAAGTAAAATAATTAAACAAAACCAGTCATGACCGTGAGGCGTCTAATAAGAATTATAAACTGATCTAATGGAGTAATGTTATGTATGTATGTTATATAAAAGGCCACATTGTGATCGACTCAGCTGTTCTAAAAAAAACTGTCCGATTAGCTATTGTGTAAAGGCTTACTTACAACTTTGTAAACAGAAATGATTTTTCATACACATTGATCTCTTTACTCACTTATTGCATTGGTATGATTATAATAATCACAGTGACAGATAATCATCTGTCACTTTTCTCTTGACGGTATCTGTATTTTTTTAAACATCTAAGATTAATTATAACGTGTCTATAAACGTGGTCAGTAGAATAGCACATTTATTTTGCAAACTTGGTGTACGAAATAGAACTTGAAGACGTCTTAATGGCGCCATAGGGGAAGGGCCCCATCGAAAATAACAATAATTGTATTTACCTAACTTTTCCATGAGGGACGAATCAAGAAAATGCTATTTTGTGGATTGTGTGGACGAATGAGATAAAAAGAGGCGAATATATATAGGCATGTCTTTAAGAGTCTTTTTACCAACTGTAATTGCACTACGGAAGTGTATTTGATCGTTGATACCTATTCAATGCGAAATCGGAGCGCTATTCAACAAGAAAGGTTTCGATTTCCGATCGAACAATACTATCGAATACAAGTTAAAGGGGAATAATCGCACTTTTTATTGGTATTTTGACAGGAGAACGCTGAGAACGGACGAGTTAACATGATTCCGTCGAATATCTCATCCTGCCTTACGTTTATTAGCGCCAAGCAACGCGGGGAGCGTATTCGCGTCCGGTCGAGCTTAATCAATTCTGTCTAAATATTGATCTTTTTTACATTTCCTTCTTATTATAGTCGTACAAAAGAGATTGAGAAGGCAGATTTCCATTGTCGAGTATATTGTAATCAAGGCTGCTTCGAACCCTTTAATGTATATTATAATACGTTGAATAGGGACTTTTAAATACATACTTAAGTAGAATTTTCCACCCCAGTCTATCGTATTGATAAGCTTTGTTAGCTAATGAAGTAAATAATTATCTATATAAAATTAATTAATAAGAAATATAACACGTGACTAAGTGCAATCACAAAATCCCAAAGAATAACGAATAAATACCATATTTTCAGAACCTCTCTTAAACAATTGGGCCACATTTAAAATACTAAATTGACTTAATTAACATACAATTAATATAAATAATAACAATTTGACTAAAGATTTCACCTGCCGTAGCAGGTACAATAGTAAACAATAACTTTCTTATAATTCTGTAGAACAATACTTATTCACATTTTTTAATCTTGTTCAGGGATATTGAAGAAGTTTTAACGTTACAGTCGGTGCATTGTCAAATGAAACGAAGCGAACGATAATGGAATTTCTGAGAACAACCCTTGTGTTGGGGCTCGGCTTGCCGCTTGTGCGAGAGGGTGCAGTGTGCATAGGGTGGGGCTTCGGCCATCCATCACGCCACAGGGGTGCAATTAGACGAAGTATATGTGCTGACACGCCGCGCCGCCGCCGACTTGCATACGCCAACTCAACATCTCTGATTATCCTTGAAATTAATGTCTAGATATGTCATTTTTCTGATGACCTAAGTAGTTAAAGGAATATAACGATGCTTATCTCTTTAAAACTATTTTTTTATGTTAGCTACCCAATGTGGGATAAATATATATACATATTTATTTATCATTACAAGTACTTAAAGTCGGACGCATAAGTTACTTAAACACTTAAGACTACTTAGCAATGTTTTTTTAAATACCTAACTTGTTAGTTAGTCTGTCATTAAATTTTATAGTAGAGTATCATTCTTTAAATAATACATATATGTTTAATTGTATTACAATAATTATTTACCTACTCCTAGAGATTATTTAATCGACGACCCTGAGTCAACTGTTTGTGTATTATCTTTAATCCATATTACATCTGTTAAGGAATTAAAACCGTTACGTAATTGGAACGTTAACATTTTATTTATTATTTTTAATAATAAAAATGACTAATTTATAAATGCCTATACGACGGCAAATGCAAAAGGAAGGTCGTGAGAAATCGAAGCTCAGGCGGATGGATCCGTCAAAGCTGCTACCGTATACTGCTGATTATTGGCCGATAAGGAATAAAAACTTGATTTATGATTAAAATTGGCTACCGTCGCGTTAATGCCCCGTGAAAATAGAGTGATAAATGAGGATCGAGCGAAGTTCGAAACTGTTAAGAGCGTGAAATAAATAATAATTACATACATACTTACTAACAACATGTAGGCTACATTAGATGTAGATAGTAGCCTACATGGAACCAAATTGAGCCTTTGTATTATAATAAAATCAGGTAAAATTATTTCATTATGTGAGGATAAGAAACCCTTCCTAGGCCCAACTAGTTATCAAATTTATTAAAAACCTTAGTTTTTTAAAACTTTTTACTTATAAAAAAGTAAGTAATTTAAAAGTTAAAGGTCCCCTAAAGACCTCGGTAGATGAAAGTGAGTAAACTATTGATTTATTTACCGAGAGTCGGCAAGCATCCGGTCTTGATAGAAATTATTTATTATTTCATTACCATCAGAACAAAGTCAAATGAATCATATTAACTTGACAATACGACGAATTATTGTTGTGGTATGGAATTTGTATTTTTTCTTAACTTTGATCCAAGTTAATATTAAAGAAACGTGTCTATATGGCGTTTGACATTATTTGACAAAACTTTAAAACCATTTATGCTCATACAACCTATATTAATTGTTTGTTTTGATTCTGTTTAGTGTTGCCTTTAAAAATTCAAATGAATCAATCATAATTTCAAGAACCCGCCAAAACGCTTTTCTAGGCAAGATCGAAGATGGCTCATGGCGTCGCTACTGTAGCAAGAACATCCGTAAAGAATATAGAAATTAGAAATGTCAAATTGGTATTGATGGATTCCAAAAAATATCAACAACACAGTTTATGTAGTTGCTTTGTAGTATCTATTATAACTACTTTGTCTGCATAATAGCTATAACTTCAATCATAAGGCGTGATCTGTCAACTGTCAACTGTCAATTTTTGATTATAATTTGTTGTTCTGGATGTGAAAGGATATTTAAAAATTCTCGTCAAGTAGAAACGTGTTGTTTTTAGGTTAAGTTTCTAAAATGGGAAAAATAAGGAAGCGCAGGCCAAATAAAAGCCAAGCTCCAGAAGTTGTTGAATCTATTGAACACGAAATTCCATTAGAGTCAAATGAAAATGCTATTCAGACAATAATAGATCAGTTACAGGTTAGTAAAACACAATTGTTATCAAACTAATTTTTTTACATATATAATTTTGTTTCAATTATATTTACACATTTCAGACTGTTAATGTAGAGGAGAAGTACTGTGGACTTCAGACACTTGCTATGTTGATTGAAAGTCCTGAGAATATTGAGAAAATTATTGAACAAAGTCTTATAAAAATAGTTGCTCCTCTTCTTCTTGACCCTTCTGTCTCTGTGAGAAATGCAGCTGCAGGTTCACTCCGCAACCTATCAGTTTTACAACATGTATGTGAAGCTTTAATGGAGCAAGATGTTATGACACCTCTAGTCTGCTATTTTCATCAGGTAAAATTATGTTGCATTCTATTATAATTATTTTAAACTGCTTTGCTTTGAAACTAAATTTTGTCATGTATTATTGTAACAGTTTACAGAGTCATGGACACCAGAAGTAAACACAAAAACAAAAGATGAAGAAATTGATACATTCATTCAGTGTGTTAATCTCCTGTTAAATTTGTGTGAAAGTTCTGGTAGGTGTTAAAATTTCATTAAATAATTTAAATTCTTCTTAAATTACTTAATTTTTTATTGTTAATTTACAGATATGGCAGTCAAATATTTAACTGAATCACGAATACTGGATATTTTACCAAGGTATTTAGACATAGCCACATTTGGGAGTGATATTGTTATAGCAGTTTTGCAATGCATATTGGTAGTAGTTGAAGACAATAATGTAGCAATGAAAAAAATTCATTCGACAACAGAACAAAGTTTAAAGGGATTTTTGTTATTAGATAGCAATGAACCTCAAATATTACTTATAAAAACACTAGCAGCTGGAATAGTTATAAATATTTGTAATGGGAATATTGCATCATTACCAGTGGATGTTGTTAGCCAAATAATGCAAATACTAGCAAAAACATTGTCAATTGATCATAGAATTGCAAGTAACCAGTTATCAAGCTGTGTTCCTTTACGAAATGGAGCAGGGAAAATTGTCCAGACCAAAGGAAAAGATGCTCTTGTTTTACAAAATCAGATTAAAGCAGTGACATACATGTTAGATGCTCAACAAAGTGCTATTGAAATATTAGCCAATATTTGTTCATGTGAAGGTAAGCTTATACTACCAGTTATCACAGATGTCACATGTTGAGTGTTGTATGTTATTGTCATTAAATTTTCCTTTATACTTTAAATGTTGAGTATGCATGTAGCCTATAGGATGTTTACAAAATCTTCACTATTTACAATAATCCTTTGTTACTTAGTGCCCAAATATCCTTATCAGGCTCAGGTCCTTTTAAAAAACAAGTAATGTTCCTATAATAATTATAAGCTATTTTGGCATTATAGATGATGATGAAATGGAAGGTGATGAATCATCAGAGAGTGAAGAAAACATTGATGATGATATTATTACTAATGGAGAAACACTCCACTCTGAAGACAAATTACCCCCAGAGGTTCTGGAAGCAATGATCTCTCTTGAACTATTTGAGAAAGTTTGGTTGCGGACTCAATTACCAGCGGAAAATGTTTTGTTAATTTTAAAGGAATATGAGGAGTCTTTGCTTGTTTACAAAAAGTAAGGATGCATTTATGTAATAAATAATACAAAAATATTGATCATGCTAATGGCTCACTGTCTGTGTCAATTACTGTCTTCAGTATACTAGTACTATCTATGGTACAGAATGTGAATAATTATTTTTACAATGTTCAAGTTAAGGATGTCCAATTTCATAAATGTAGTAGTGTATTATTTCTTTAAATATATTTATTATTTGGGAAATATATTTATTTTTTTAATAATGTTTTAGAGTCAAGGTAACAACACTCCTATCCTATAATTTTAATTATATTTATAAATTCTGAAAAATATATTAGAATTTTATTATTTCTTTACAGAATTCACAACCTTCAAACTCGAGCATTATTGTGTGTAAATAATATCCTTATGGCTTTACCGATAGACAAACTCGGTGGAGTAAACCGTATATATAGGATATGGGTGGATGCTGGAAAATTGGTATTCAAACAAAACTCAGACAATCTGAATTTAGTTGAGTCAGCCACAGCGGTAATGAGGGCTGCCCTAGATAAAATTAAATTTAGAGAAAATGGCAATATTAATAATGACAGTGGTTTGTTTAGTGATTTGGCTTTGACCGATATTGAGGTAAGATTTTTATTTAAATTAAATAAAAACAATTTATTTTATTTCAATAAAATAATATGTATTTTGCATAGAGGGCAAATACTTCAGCTGTAGTTTCCTTATTTTTTTCTTATTATTTCACTTGCCTTTGTCAAATCTTTGCTAACTAGAAATTTATTCAATTAAAATAGATTGATAATTTCATTACTAAAATATTATAATTATAAATATTTATTAATAATTAATTATTATATTATAATAATTGCTATTTACCTTTACAGATAATGTTAAATGGAATAAAGGACTGCCAAGTCCCAGAAATTAGATCTAACCTTATTCGTATGATTGGTATATTGGCTCTCCTATTAGTAAATAATATAAATGATACAACTACTGCAGTTATATGTACAATAACTGAATTTTTATTGGATCAAGCACATAAGGAGAATGAAGTTTGGGTTCTTGCTGAAGCTATAGACACGCTTGTGGATTTATACTCGGAAGATGAGACAGATGAAATAGCAGTAAAAGTGAAACTTGTTGAGAAATTAGGCATTTTAGGTCCAATATTTAAAAATAAAGTAAGTGAATAAGTATTGTCTATCTTCCCAATACAAATTTCAAATTTGTATTGGGAAGAACAACATTAAGAATGTTCAAAATAAATTTGAACATTCTTAATGTTGTAACTATAAAATAATAAAATACCTTAGCCTGCATGGCTTAGATGTTAGGTGTATAGACATATCCTTGGTTTGATTCTTGGACCAAATAATATTTTGGATTCATTAGTAGAAAAAGCACCCACTGGCCTCAAAATGTGTGTGAAGAAAGTAATATTTTATAAAAAGCAGTTATTCTTGATTACATATAAATATATTTTTCTTTTTCAGTCACGACAGCAGCGAAAGCTCCCAAAGGAATACAAAGTTTTGGTCTCTACAGTTAGTTCTAACCTTCCCAGGTTTATTAAATATAAAAAAGCAAGGATTAGTAGTTTATAGGAATTGCTAAGTAGCATATTATTTATAATGTTCACATTTATACATAAAATTATTTTATACATCTAAAACATATCTTTTTATTTCAAAATCATAATTTATTAAATAACAAACTGTTAAAACCCAACATAATATAAATAGTAATCTATACATCACATTGGTTAAATAGTATCAAAAACACATGTATTAATAAATATATTTTCCAATTAAATAATACATGCTTTGGTTCTAAAAAATGTGATAAAGTCTCAAGAATTATAAGAAGTTAATTATCACAAGGTCTTAATCTACTTTGTATTATGAATTTATGACTTATGTAGGTAACTTGTTCTATAATGAGTTTCAAATATCGTAATTATTTAAAAAAATATTGTCTAATACAAAATGGCGAAAAATTTAACAATGATGTCTTCTCTCTGGAATGATTTTTTTTATATCAACGCGACAATTACAATTACGTAATAGAAATAATCACTATGTATTTTTTTAAATTTATTTTATAACCGTTAACAGACGAATATATACATTGACAAAATTCCAAAGGAACTATTATTTAATAGATACCTTATTATAAACCTCTTGAATTAAAAACTTTTCCTAATAAGGTTATTAATTGTATTGGTCATTAACTAGATATAAATTATTATCATTTTAATTTAAAACGCATTCGTTAATCGGAAATAGATTGGCTTAGAAATTTTATTGAATTAAATTTAAAAAATTTTTATCAAGAAATAAAACTGAGATCTAAACATTACTCATGTAACAAAAATTAAGTTTTTTTTTATATTTATATTTCCATAAATATGTTTATTTACTATTATTTGTTCTGTTTACGTTTCTGGATTATTAATCGGTGAAATAGATCCACCGTAGTGACTTCTTCTAGGCTTTGGTATCGGGTTCGGTGATGACATGTCACTGCGATCGAATTTACGTTTTATGTCAGAAACGGATAGACGTCCATCGTTGATCGATGATAAGTCATCGTCGTTTAACGCTGAATTTAATTTACTGATTTCCCTTTCTAGTTCTCTAGTAGCTTTGTCTATTTCTATAAATTCCTTTTCGGTGCTCGATACGGAATTATCGATACTTTGCTTGCGATCTTCATAAACTTTACAAATGACTTTCTGTGGTTCTTGGTTACTATTTTCGTCAACATTATTATCATTTAAATTGATGTCGTAGATAGCATAACTTCCATCGGTTGTATTTGTTAAGCTCTTGCTCCGTTTGTTGGAAAGATTGTAATCTTCCAAGTTACCTCTTCGCAATCTTACATCATCTTCATTAACGCTAGAGTTTCTTCTATATCTATTAATATTAACTTTTTGAAATGAAACTTTCTTGAGAATGTCATCTTCGGAATCGGAATTATTTACTATGTTTAAATTTTCTGTTATTTTTTCACCTTTCTCTTCTGTCTCCGTTATATGATTATTGGTTAGACTGGTTTGCAGAGAGGGTTCATCTTCTTCTATATAAGCAGCTTTCGGACCAACTTTGCTTTCTGTGTGTAATTGATCTTCATCCTCAACTATTTTAAGTTCAATTTTAAGGTTCAACTCATCTAAATCATCAACAATACCATCGGTTTTCTTATTTTCAGTTTCACTAATGCGCATTTCTGAATCAACCGACGAGTTAATCTGTAATGTTTTAAAACTTATATTGAATCTAACTGTCTACTTAAGTAGTACATAGTTAAATTTAATATTAAAAAGCAATAGCAAAAGGAACATTTTTTTTCTCAGTTTAAATTTTAAGTAAAAATATTAGTAAATATAGGAAACAGGTAATATACCGAATCGTCTGCAGACATCTCGGTAGCTGGCGGCGGTGGCGGAGCGCGGTTCTTCTTTCTTCTAGAAGCGCGAACGGGAGGTATCGGCGGTTCGTCGAAGGGGTTTGTGCTTACTACACTTAACCTGGAACCCATTATCTCACTGCGAGCCATTCGTGGCGTAGCACTGTGAAACAATTTTATGGTAAATATTTATGAATTATAAATGATTAACAGAAAATGTGTTTTGGCGAATAGGGGAATTTTGCTCAAAGATCTAAAGCTGGTAAACTGCAATTGTGATACAAGTTTAATTTTATGTAAAAATATTATTTATATTATTAACAACCTAGGAGAAGTGTTAACATCTTGCTGTGAACTACGAAGACGTTCTTGAAACCGTGAACGTGGCAATGGCGTTATGGAACCCCCATACACATAGCGGTCAGTTCCCGGAGAAGAAATTGTACTTCTGGACATTGAAGAGTCTGAAAATATGACAGAAATAATAAATAGAAGTAAATACGAGTTTTTCATGGCTAAACTTGATTTTTCATTTAGTGTTTTTTGTTTGTTATCTATCGCTGTGTTTATATTTTCGTGCCTATTATTGTATATTTAGTTGTTACACATACTTCATTAAAAAAATCTTATCTCTGAATCAGAAACACTTCTATTTCAATTATTATTATATTTTGTATTGCTTTAAACTTATATTTTTTATATACTTGTTTTTGCGATGTTTCTGCCTTATTGATAAATTAAGAAGTCAGTAAATCAGATAAGTAAATAATGCATGTACCTATATGGATGTTGAAAATAAGATACGACTATAAACCTATGGCAATCTATGATGCTATATAGATTTAGGATAAGGTTCAGCGTAGGTGCGTACGCGCGTTTCTACTAATTTAACATACCTATTATAGTCCTGGAGACTATACGTTTAAATTTAAAAGCCGTGGTTTAAAAAAAATTGTTATTTATACCTTTAAATGTTTTTGTTCAGTCTTATATATATATAATTTTATAAGAAGCATCTTACACTGCATAGCTCTTCTGAAGACGATAGGACTGCTATCTCCATTTAATTGGTTAGTAGGCTTACTTGGTGTAGATATGGGAATAGGTGTTTGCTCACTCTTTTTTCCTTTTTTCATAAATGATCGCAAGGCCCTGAAAAGTCAAAACACTATTTTAATTATAAAAGCGATTTTAATGTATTTCAGGAATGTATATATCAGAACTAATATAACGAGAACTTTTGGTTTTAACCAGGAAATAGGTAAATAAGAATGAAATGGTACAAATTTCATGAAAATGTTTAGAACTGGCCAGTTTGCTAATGAAAACTTTTTTTAAATTTTAACTTTAGAACTCTTTAGTAACCTAATGCAGTATGTTGCATTCATTTGTCATTTGTTTTTGTGATTTGCCGCCAAATCTAAAATTTGTTGCACGTGAAAATGAACCTAACGCGAGAAAATTTTCGTTCAATTATTTATTATGACTTTCGTTGTGGGCCTACTCAACAACAAAGCTATGATAGGCTGCGATTAGCATTTCTTAATGAAGCCCCATCTCGTGCCATTATTGAACATTATAACAAAATTAAGTTGTGGGAGTCGAAGTAGCATCAGCTGTTATATAGGTTAAAACACAAGAAATGTTTGGTAGACTTACTAATTTTTACACTGTCAAAATTAAAAAATAAATCCTAAAGTTATTCAAGCTTATGTTTTTTGTATTTTGTATGTATTACACGTTTTTAATCTCCGTGTAAATCTTAATTTAAATTTAAGCGACCTAAAGGAAATTCGTGGAACAACGGTTACAATAAAATAAATGAAACCTTTTATCCGCAACTGTTTCTTGGTAACAGCAAGTAATACTTCGTAGTAATTAATATGCCTTTCTGGTAACATCTCAACATAATTCAAATACAATGTGGTATTATAAAATGTTCAGGATTTAATGAAAAAATTGCGCTATTATTTGTGCGTCCAATTTTCATTGTTGAGAAAGAAGATCCCACAGTCCGGTGAGCGGATGCCTGTAGGCGTAACTCTGACAAAAGTAATGGAAGTTTAGTGCACTTGATTCCACTTGAGCGGTCACAATTGTGCCGTGACGGATCGGCATTAACGACCGAGAACCCAAAGGTAGCTTTGGGTGCCCTGATAACCCAATACTAGAATAATAGGTCTATTTTTAGCATTTTTATTACTTAAATAAATATTAACAATAATGTCGCAGAAGAATGGTTAATTAAATACTTAAAAGAAATAAAGACAAATTGCAATACACGTTAAAAGCTACATGTTTAACTAAGGACAGATTTTAAAAAGAAGGTATCATATCAAAATATCAAATCGATTTATATCAGAGGTAGATTATAAAAAATATACGCCACAACCTTTATGGTCCTAGAAAGCGCATCTAACACTCGTATATATATATAATAGTTAATTGCAACAGTTAATATTTATTTGAAGGTTAAGAAGCGCTTAAGCAGGTCCACTAGGTGTATAAAAAAATAAGTATAAAATATAATATGTTACTAAAAATTATGTACCTAATACTAATTTGAAAAGAGGACAACAAGACAAGACAATAGATAACAAATAACATAACATTTCGCAATAAGAGTCTGACAATAAGAAATTAGGAAATTCCGTTAATTTATTAAATATTCGAACGCCCTCAGTCGGTTGTGTCCGTGACCAAATTGATTGCGTGTATCAATGCATGATATGTTACAAACAATGAACGTGATTTACCTACTTTTCAATTGATTTCTTCTGGTTTAAAGAATTGAGTAACAACACTAATTAACAAGTCAATTTCCATGCTGTCAGATTAATATGCAGTTGAATTTGTTACTGTTGAACTGAGACGATTTCAAATTATGCTTATAAGGTAAACTAAATCCAAAATAAGTTCTTGCTGTTCAATGATAATTCAACAAAACAAAACTTAAAGTAATAATGATATACTTGTAAATTTTCAAGAAATTTGGTTAGGAAATAGAGATTGTCAGGACCAATGTTTTTTTAATGTTGTTGAGCACTATGGAGGCTTTTGGAGTAACATACATGTATGAGCTGTGAGGGCAGTATCTTTGTTCGCCACTTTTATTTCAGGGACCCAGGATGACAAGAACTTTATTTATAATAGCTGTTCCAAATATATATTCATGTCTTCATGTATAAGCCCGACTGATTTATTCTACATACTTAGTTCAAAGACAATAATAAAAAAAGGATATATTAATAGTAACCAGTGGGGCTACAACTCTAGGTATTGGCCAGACATTTCGGTATGTGTTTTGTGATCATTAATACAGAAGCAGGTAAACGGCCTTCTGTATTTGATGAGTAATTTTTCTTTGCGACGCATTTCTTCACTGTAGAAATGAATGTTAAATAAAAAGAAAAACACAATACAGACAAAATGACATTTTTCTTACGTTCATATACAGACTAACATCTTGCTGTAATGAAGATGAGATAAGCGTGCGAACCTAAATAAACATATAGCAGATGCTTGCAAGGCCGACGTCATAGTCTGAACAATTTAAAATTTCATTTAACGGATTACTACGTGATTATTACATTTGTAACGGGATCGTGTCAAATAAAGTAAAATAATCGAGATTTATATAATAATTTGTAAAATTGCGATAATATAATTGCTAAAAGTAAATTGATAAAACTGTAAAATATGTCGTCCTAGTAACGTATACCTTCCAACTGAGAACATCTCTCTTTCGTTGGGAATATCATCCGGGTATTTTTGAGCTAAAAGACCACAAGAAGTAGGGTGTGCAACTTTTAATTCTATTGAATTAAATAAGACTGCGACAAGTTAACGTGAGAGTGACATTAAATCGAACAAGGTCGTACGATAATACGTGATTTGACCTGTTATTGAAGTTGCTCTTTTATCCTTCAATAACGATAACGGAATAATTACAATAATTATATGCAATTTAAACGAATCGACTATGACGTAAGTTACAGTCTCAAACTCCTGACTCGTGTGAGTTTCTTATTGTAATGTTTAGTTTTAGTTTGAATATGTTGACTCGAACAGTAATTACTTTCTAACTTTCTAAGTTTGTGCATATAGTGATTATTTAATAATCACTAATGCACAAACTTATTTGTTCCATGCTTATAAATACCTAAACATTATGTTAGATTATGTTAAAAACGGGTAATTGCAGCATTCTGTCTGCAAATATTATTTTCTGTTGATTACAAGCCAGTTTGATTTACGACATTCAGAAGTATATAGCTCCCGAGGCTAGGACCTTCCAAATGTAGGCAAATACAGTGATAATGAATGCCTGAAGCAGCTCTAACCAAACAGTGACCCACTTTCCAGTGTTTAGGAATTTACGATGAATCATTAGAGTAAATAATTACTTTAACATCCTTTAAATCTTTTTTAAAGTCATAGCATATTCGTTGGGATTGTTATTCTATAAGGTGATCTTAGACTATTTTTACCAATGTAGTAATTAAGAAGGAAGAATCATGTAAAAAATCAATTGAAATTTGTGCAAAATTTCAAAGACCCGTACGTATATATGCAACTAGCTTTTACGGTGTATTAAATTACGACGTACACATGCAGTTAATATCAATAAACTGCCATTTAGTTTAGTAACAAGATATACCTGAATGAATATGAAGGCCAAAACAGATTATTTATATAAATTTAATTGATGGAAACCTTTTCCGTAAACTGAAACTCCCTCGTATAATCAATAGAACTTGCATGCAATCATTTGCTTCATTTCGTACTCTAAAGTAGAGAGACGGAAAATATCGTAGATTTTTATACGTAGATTTATATGCGGCATAAACAGGCTAAAAAAATATGTTAAGTTCCTGGCTAATGTCAAAAATAAATATTTAGGTAGTATTCGATATTTGTTTACTCGGCAGCGATTTTTTTCGACAATTCTTCGGTAGGTTAACTAAATATTTAATTATATGCACCGATGAAGTACAAAACAACATAAGAATATTTAGTAACGTCTAAGGTGGTTATTTGTAAAATAATGTAACTTGTAATGCGACATACCCGTTTCTGGGTATACGGTTTTGAGAGGTGAAGGACATGATTGATTATGAATCTTACTTCTGCAGGTAACCTTCATAAACAATACTTTTTGATGTTATTGACCATCTTATCTACGAATGGTTTTATTGGGTTTCGGAACACCAGACCTCGAGGTTAAACGCACAAATAAACCAATCCATAGAGTGGTAACATTAATTTATTATATCATATTTAACTTCTCCGAAAAATCTTAAACAAACTTGATTTATATACGTTCATTTATAACGCATTAAGGAACATAAATTGCATATTACATTAAGTACATAATTAAACAAACAGATCCCACAGAAAATAAACCAAATGAAATCTTTGGATATTTGCCAAGACACGTTCAGGAACAACCATATCCATTTCCGTTTGTTGCGTTGCTAAGTCAGTTTTTAACCCTAAGAGGATCTTGGAAAAATACGTATATTTCTCTAATGCATAAAGATGCTAGACTATCTAGACTAATTCTTTATCCGAGGTAGCTGCCAGCTCTTCGGACTTCGTCTCCTGTGATGTAACGACTAACCTTGTGTCCTTTAGGCAAGGTCCAAGTGTTTCTTCGGAACCTTGCCTACAGGGACTCCGTATAATAATAATATAAAATAAAAATTAAAATATTTATTTATGATATTTTAAGTATTTATTTTTTGTTATGTTAATGGAAAGTAGAGATCGATGAGTATAAAGTTATTATAATTATTTTTCTTTAAATTAATAATATATTATATATGTTTGATTTATGTAGTGGCGAGTGGACACTACATAAATCAAATATGTATTGAATACATTTTTTTTAATCGACAAGTAATGATTTACCTAAAAGTAGTTACTTCTACTGTAATACAGTATTAAGGAAAATAACTAAGGTAACAGATGTTACAATAACGATCAAGAAGCTAAAGTGGAAATGGGTGGGACACATCGCAAGAGGTACAGAAAAGTGGAGCAAAAAACTGCTTAACTGGTGCCCAAGGCACAGCAAACGCAAAAGAGGGAGACAGCAGAGAAGGTGGATTGACCACATTAAAGAAACGGCAGGTGGTACATGGCAGAGAGTGGCACAGTGCAGAGAGGAATGGCGGGATTTGGAGGAGGCCTTTGCCAAAAAAGGGCACACAGATGCACCAGAATTGGATTAAAATGGAAATTTGTTTATATGTATATAAAATATATAATGTAAAATGTATCTGAATAAAGGCTATTATTATTATTATTAGTTACTTCTACTGAGGTATTAAGGTTTGTGAGAAGAAATTGAATACTGAGGGTATGAAACTCATACTTTATATGCATGTATTATTTAGTCATGCACTACCGGGCCCACCTTGGTATAGTATTTAAAATTATATTTATTGGGTCCTTAACCCTGGCCCTCTTGAACAGTGACTTTGAAATACATTTATATGTTGAATATGTAATTTGCGATATCGTGGTACTCCTTTGTTTGCAAAGGCTAATAAAATGACATCAACTCTATAAATATCGTAACTTCAAGACGTGTGTATGTATATTTAAAAGTTACATGTACATACTTGAACAAAATATCTTGTTTGTCATGCAAGCGTGGTGCATTATTCAAAAGAAATAATTGTTAAGCCTTGATAAGGCAAGGCACGAAAAGTTATAAGTAACTAGTATGGTAAATAAACAATTTGTTTAGCAGATATATTTGACAAACGTCTAAAAAATGAGAACATAATTAAGTGTTTCTATATTCTGTCTCCGTTAATACAGTGATCCTATTGCCTGTTGATTTATTTGCAGCTCATTTGCTATAATGAGATTTATTAGAGTGTGACACAATTTCGCAACACATGACTCATTATTTATTCCCTATATTATCTGTGATTCCATAAGTTGATATTTTAATTCTTCTTAAAAGATAGTGGGCAAGGCAAATAATAAAACATAGAGAATTTCAACAACGTCTTAAAATTATTCATTAATCAAGGTTGTCCATAAAACAAATTTAAGATGACGCATACTGCAGTTATTAATAACCGGACACATTACAGTGTACAAACATTAAACCTTTGAACAATGCTGACTTAACCAATGTTACCTTCGTGCGGTCAAATGTAGAGTGAACCGCACACATTTTGCCTTTCCGACTTCTGGTTGATGTAATTGTTATTCAAACATTTGTATTACGTTACTTTTGAGATATCATATACCGGAATTATATTCCGAACTTCAATATTCCTTAATAAAATCTTCAGGGAAACTTACCAAGAATTTTTCAACTCCTTAATCCCCGTGAAATTAATGCTATTAGATCTCTTTCGCCCTATTGTCCAGAACCTTATTTTATTGTGGTTATCGTCTTCTCGGAAGGGATTCAGGTGCTCCGGATAATCGTGGATAGATATAGTCTTTCTGGAAGCCATGGTCGTCATTTTACCACTTTAATTTTACATAATGGTTACACAGAACAGGCGTCGACCAATTGGTTTTATCTTATATCACTGGTTAGTTATCACACACTGATAGCAAGCTGTTATCACTTTGAGATAATTGCGTTTGTTTTCCGCGGCGGAAAATAAGTCCGCGCTCCTCGCACGTTCGGAGGCACACTACTTGTAGTTGATACTTCGAAGTAGTTTGCACTAACTCTGAGCCGCGCAACTATCCTCAGTCACACTTTACAACATTATTAACACAGCAAAGAGAAATAGATAGTTTTATTAACAATTTTTTGAGCGATCTCATAATTATTAAACGATATACACATGCGCTCGACAATGCATCGGTATATGAACTGTTAAAATAATACATTTATTCGTATATAAAACATCTAAATTAATTACTGTTTTAGAGCCACGGAATATTAATATGATTATTAATAACATTATTTCTTGTTGCTTGGCTATTAGTTCTTAATTATGTTCGGGAGAAATTAGGTTAGACGATAGAAAATTGTAAACACCACGTTGTTCAAGTTTTTCCTGACGTCAGCGTTGAATCGTCACCTTTCAAGAGCCAAAGGTCGCGTTAGAATGCTCACAAGAAACAATTTGTACAATGGAAAAATCTTAAATATAAATATGTACTTTTTAAAATACTGGTACATATTCTATATTTATAGAACCTATAGCTTATGTCTGTTCGAAAATCATCTAAAGATCAGCACGTCTTAAAATGTATTGGAATCCTAAAAAATCATTATTATGTTAACAATGCGTATCACATCCTGAGCATACATTTGTTTGTATGATGCCACTCTTTGATGACACAAATCTATTTAAAACGATCACGCTATACTAAATGTTTTACTGATGTATATATACACATAAGTCAAATTAATTTACGAGCCTTGAGCAGTGATTCTTATCAACTGAGTTCTATTTTAGAATATATATTGTTCCTGAATGTGAAAAGTCCAAGTCGAAAGTGGTATATGACCTTAGCTTGAAACCTTTATATTTTAATAGTACCAAAATATGCTATAAGTACCGTATGTTTGCTAAAATCTTTATCAAATCTACTAGTTTTTATTCTTGACATAGGATCGTAAAATCAAAAGGTATAGTTAGAAGAGCTATATTTGAAAGGATTGGGGACAAATGAAAACTGGGGATAAACTGAATATGTGAAAGTTATTATTATCGCAAGATAAACATCTGAGTCAGTCTTTGTTTTTGTTCTGTTGTTCATTTAATTAGCGTCAAAGACATTGTTCTGTAGCGTATTCATTATGACGTTGGACGCTATGGAAAAATGCATTGTAGAGTAACCATAAAAACAAATATTGAAGAAATCAATAAATAAACAGACTGTTCACTGACCTCTGTCAATTTAACAAGGCGACAATTTATGCCTTTATATTACTTAAGTCACTTGTATTGAGTGATTTTACACACAGATTGCCTGTCATGTTTTGAATAGGTTAGATACTTCAGGACCATCTGCAAAATACCCTTCAGAGAAGGAGCAATACAAAAAATCGTATAATCATTCATATTTAGACCCTGTACTTCTTATCATTCTCCATCTTACCTTCGTTGCTAAATTAGTAAAGAACGTAAAACCCATTGCCAGGTCAGATGCCATTTCATTCAAATAATCATTGTTACGAGTAGGTAGAAGTTTACCGGTATGTGTCAGCCTTATCACTCCTCATCATTACAGGTCTTCCAATACTACTTTACTACTCGAATTGACTATTGATTATCTTATTCAGCTTCCTTCGTGACCCTTTTTTAGATTTTCCAAATCTGTAGTAACAAAAGATTACACCCAATCATTGTCTTAAGTAAAATAAATCTGGAAGAGATCGCTTGTTATCGATAAGGCCGCCCGTTGCATCCCTTGTAATTTTTATGTATTGTGTTATTTGTGTTTCTTTGCAACGAAGTGTGAATAAATAAAATAAATCTTAAATAGAAGTAACGAGATTGTTGACGAATCACTATCACGTTGTTTTGTAATAATACAAATAAAACTAATGGAAACATAGCCAAAAAGTTAATTTAAATAAACGTTTTATTTCAAATAAATGCGATCTGCTACTCGTGTGAATAAAATACAGTTTTCATATTCGCTCTTGCGATGCACTGTTAATTGCTCTAGATATCGCAAATTCATTGACTGGGTCGCTCGGTAATTAATCGTTATCAATATTGGAATATCTACGTATAATTGTTGACTAAGTACTTATATAAAGTGTTTTAACATCGTATTGTACCCTTGTCAAATAGTTTGTAGCTTTATTACTTAAATAATTTATAACAACAGTTCCGAATAATTTTTTTTATTTAGAATTGTACGCCTAACTAAAAATCACATTTTAACTTATAGGCTTGTTATTATTATGCATTGTATTAATCATTTAATGAATAAGGGGAAATATGAAATACAATTTATTAGCTTCGTAGGTATTTTTATTATTACCAAGTAATTACTAATGTAATCACTAGTTGTAACTAATAAAGTTGCAACCAATTTAAAAATATATTTAATGTAATTATTTACTCATTAATTTAACTAACCTTGTCTTAATTCAGCTTTTGTTAAATAATTAAGATTTGGCTGGTATAATATTCTGCCAATATGAAACACGTTACAATATATATTCTGTCTAGGCTATGCAAATAAAAGAAATAAGTGAAACCGGAGCACTATACCGGTGTAATCTAGATTCTACCGTTCAAATTTGCCATCGATTAGCGGTGTTACAAACTTCCATGACCTTATTCCAGCCATTGTATGGATTTACCATAAACCTCTACGATTTTCACGTACCAGAGTTACATTCGTACATTTGATATTTCACGCTGATAATGAAGCTATTCTTTTAAATAAAATATAGATATTATACATATCACTAAAGGATTAAAAAAACACTCAGCAAATCTAGAGTCTAGACACATTCTAATTTCGACATGTAAGGAAGGAAAGATTGTAAAGGAAAGTGTCATTATAACTATTCGCCGAGATTCGATCCTACATTTTACAGTTTTATAAACGAATTAAATTAGTAAAGGCTTTGTTCAACTGTTTTATGTGAAACGTCTTCAGAATGTGGCTGGCTAACTTTGATAGGAATGACAACCAAAATTTTAGTGAACCATTTTGTTTATTTTCGTTCCATGTGATAAAAGTAACTCGAGTATAATGAAGATTACGGCGTGTGCGACGAAAGGAAACTGTGACTTACCTCGGAAATTGCGAATAGGATGCTCCACTACAGATGACATTGAGCACCAATCATACAACTCGAGTTAAATGGCAAACATTGAGTAAAATAATGCGCATTTTGCTTTATACTAGTATAAACCCCGTACGTACATAATTACCCCTAAATCATCATTAGTACTATAGTTTAGCTATTCGTGCGTTAGCAGTTATCAAAGATCAACAAAGATCTGCCCACAAAGAGGTCGCGGTCAGGGTCAGGCAAAAAACATCCAAGTGCGAGTTAAGAACCAACATCTCCATAGTAAATATTCCCTTATTATATTTCTTAAAATAACTAACAGACAGTTTGATGCCGCGTGGGAGATATCTTCCCAATAAGACCTAACACGGGCATGCCTATGCTATTAGTCAAACAGAAAGTTTTTTTTCTGACCGCGCTACCGGCGAGTATGAAAAGAAGCAGCTAACAATATTGTGTGATTGATATCTCTGCTATATATTTTCATGAACTTTTATATAGTTATTAGCAATACCCATGGAACGAAGCAAAGATAATTCTACCAGATTTTTGACTTAAATACAAATAATAAGACTGTTGTCCTTTAATTAAATGTCAAAAACCTATCGATTATGACATTTTTGTTTCATTATTCGATATTTGACCTACTTTGTATCTTCGATATACCTGTTTGACTCTAGAATCGAAGACAATAACGTTGTCATAGTTACAACGGAAGCTTATAAGCATCGTTGTGTCAACTTCCAAGAAAGCGTTTGAACATATTTCAGAAGCAGATCGAAGTACGAAATGGCGGTAACTACTCCGCCTCATATATCAGCGAGAGTTTATTATGGATTACGTACAGATATTCAGTAAGTGCTTTTTTTATTTTCGAGGCTCTATTTGAGTTAAAACCTGTAGAAATTGATTAGAAGGCTTTCACAGGCATGCAGTCAGTCTTTAGGTAATCGTATAGTAAATTTTGTTACTGAATTGTACTAAGAGCAGTAGTAAGCTAAAAGGTATGTTTCCTTGTAAAATCTTATCTCTCAAGAACTACCTCTTATGAATTGAAAAAGAAGAAACTTAGATTATATAAGAATTAATAAAACGGTAATACTTGTAATTATTTGACTGAAGGATTTAATTATAACACTAGATCAGAATCCTTTGTCCGTTTCGGGGGCTGTATTATAGATAATCCCAACGTAATCGCCACGTAAATAAAAATTTGATGTAAGCCTTATTAACTCATAATTTTTGTTTTAGATACAATGCACACTACCTAACTGATTCGGAGATTATTTATCCTGCCGGCGGTGTTATTGTAATTCATAATCATCTTCAGAAGAAACAAAAGTTTATCCGTTTGCAGGACAAACATAAACCGATTAAATCATTGGTATTAGCGCCGAATAGGTAAGCCTTTGAAAGCATTAAAAATGTTTATGACTTAATTCTAGGCATAGATTTTTTTGGAATACTTAAGCCTTATATATATTATTTGGTTCTCGTAAACAAGTAGTAAGGCAGAAATATAAATAAATGCTCATATGAAAATGTTTAATAAGATTTTCTGTTTATTTAAGTTATCCAATGGCAATGGATAACTTATATATTTCTCTCACTTATAATCCTGAAGAGAAGCATCTCGAAGCTTTTAACACCTTTAAGAATGAAACAGTTCAAATATTAAGTCAAAACCTTTAATTTATTATTTACATTTTCATATTTCAGGCGATGGCTGGCTCTTAATGAAATAGCCGAAGAGGGACAAAAACCTTACATAACAATTTACGATCTAACAACTTATAAGCGACGCAAGATACTAACCGTTCCATTCGAAAACTCCACAGCCAGGGAATTTGCATGTGTTCAGTTTACGTATGATTCTAAATACCTAGTCGCAATAACAGGAGAGCCAGATTGGTATTTGTATTATTATAACTGGGATAAAGGGAAGGTTGAGAGTCACGCAAAAGCGCAGAATCCCAGCGGGCAAGGTATTGTTGAGAGTGTAAGTAAGATGATGATTTTTATGAACTATACAACATATAGTTAACATAATTACGATATAGTTGTATGTAGGGACTCCGATTCCGCAATAAAACTCTCAATAGGTCCGTTGTGCGTGACTATTATATATTCTGGATTACAGCTATTTAGGTCTTTTGACCAAACGTATGAACTAAGTACATTTAGATGGTTTGTAGTGTGGTAAATCCTTTTTTAGTATCTATATTAAGGGCACGTGTTTGTTCAAATACTTTTTAATTAATATGCCACAAGTTACGTTTTGTTGTTTCATACAGATTAATTTATACGCATTTTGCTACATTGACTAAATTTTTTTTCAATTTCAAAAATTATTTCTTTGATGTTCAACAATAATTAAAAGTGCTACATGTCCAGTGTACATAAACTGCTGTTTGCTATATTGACTCACTCAAAACAGCTTACAGCAAATGGGGCATTTGCGGTTATCCAAGCGTTTTTTTTTTGTAAAATATGTACCTATATGAAATTGACGATAGCACATATTTAATTTTAAAGGTACAATGTAATCCGGCTGATGCCACTCTTGTTGTTATAACTGGTCCTTACACATTTCGTATTATGAACGTCGCCGAAACAGTTTGGCGGCAATGGGGTTGGTGTAAGGCAGAAAATGTAAGTATGAAAATCTTTGATGAAATTGCTTTAAGTGTTTATCCTCCTGCGTAGCGTGTGTGCATATTCTACGCCTCAAAACGACAGAGTGATATTAAATAGTTTTATTTTGAAGACATAGACAACGTTTTGATCATGTAATTGAAATTCTCTAAAAATCATTAAAATAATTTATTATAAAAAACACCATTCTGAGCAGTGTTGGCTCAGTGGCTTCAGCGTGCGACTCTCATCCCTGAGGTCGTAGGTTCGATCCCCGGCTGTGCACCACTGGACTTTTTTTCTATGTGCGCACTTAACATTTGCTCGAACGGTGAAGGAAACCACGTGAGAAAACCGACATGTCTTAGACCCAAAAGGTCGACGACGTGTGTGTGGCGTGGGAGGGTGATCACCTGCTTGTCTATTAGATTTAAAAAAAATGTCATGAAACAGATTCAGAAATCTGAGGCCAAGACCTAAAGAGGTTTTAGCACCACTGATTTATTTTTATTTATTGTAAACACAATTCTACGTACACGAACGTATACGATCTTCTCATAAATTTTATGGCAAAAATTCAAGGTTTTTTCCTCTTTTTGAGCTTCGATCCTATATTTATGTGCATATATTTTGGGATTGGGTTTTAAGCTTATGTTTTTATCATCAGATTGTTATAACAAGTTGTATGTGGTTAACACCGGACCGCATAATGTTTGGAACTGACACCGGAACTATAATGGTAGTGGAAAATGGCGAGTTGAGACAAAATTGCATCTTCCGGGCATCGGAAGTTATGGAAATGTCGCTTAAAAAGGTGGAGGCTGAGTAAGTATCTAATTTATTTTTATACTCTTTAGAAATATCGTATACGATGCATTTACATGCAATTAAAATATTGCAGTGATTTAATAAGCTAAAATTAAGAAGTCCTTACCTTATAAAAGTCTTAGAAAGACTTTTGAGCAACATTCAGACTTGCAATGCTTGCTGAAACTGACTTCCGTTCCTATATCAGAAACGTTATAGATTTTGTCATAAGCGAGACATAGTTCGCATTATTACTCGTCTATAAATATAACCTTAAGAGTCAATCTCTTATTATTACGCAAATGCACTGTATTTGAGTGATAATAAGGAGTGGCTAGTGCTATCTAAAATTCGTTTTCAGGTTACATACAAAAAGTTCTTGTACGCAATATTAGTAATTTACAAAATGTATATGCACTTAAGGCCATACATTTACATATAATACGTATATATTTGCTACTTACATTAACACCTAGATATTAAAAATACAGTGCCGAGGAAGGTGACAAGGCCAGTGTATCGAGTAAACAAGACGGGAGCAGTGAACAGAGTTCCACAGATGATACAAGCCACCCTGTCACTTGCTTTGTTAATTTTCCTAAAGGTTATTAATTTTCTTAATATAATACCATTTATATTAAGTATTAATAGAACATCTTGATGCGTGCAAATGATTATCAATTCAGTACATAAATTTTAATTTTGGTAAAAGTTGTACATTACATATAACTAAAAATAGCCAATCATAGTTTTTATTTAGATAGCTGTTTACGTTGTAAATTATTATAGTTAGTTTATTGATTATATACTAAAACAAACTTGATAAAAAGTTTTTTTATAATCTTGTAAATTCGGTGCTACAGGTTTTGTTTACGCGTGTGGCCAGGGTTATGTACACATGTTTGAGAAGGAAACTCCTCATCATTGGAGGAAGAGAAACCTCTTCCGAATATCCAGGAATTCCTATAAGTGAGTTTGAACTGAAGCATTTTTTAGTAGTTAAAATTATAACGTGTGTGAGTAAATTCCAGTCTAAAACGAATGAGACTGTTAAAATTATATTATTGAATAACAACTTACCGTCCCAGGCACACTCGAGAGCATCCAATATGGTCGCCACTTGATGCCATTCAACACATCGCAGTAGATCCTAATCAGGAAACACTGCTTATCACAACGTTGAGGATTCAACTATACTACGTTAAGTTGTTTGGGCTGCATATGTTACAGGTATGTGTTTTTGCTTGTAAAAAAGGTATAGGCATACCTTAACATAAGCCCCAAAAGGCTTATTTTTCATGATAGACTTTTTATTAATTTTCTTTATAGTTTTTAATAGAATTAATTATGAATTCAAATCAATTCAGTTTTTTGGACCATTGTTTTTTCCATATGATGACGAGTTCACATTTTTTGTGATTTGTATTTGAGCAAAAATCGAGTACGAGGTTAAGTAGTATCAATCCTAATTTTTATTATTCTACTTACTTAATATAGCTTTGGAAACCTTTTTTAGCACCCAGAGCTACCATTCATAGAGCTTGGTCCGGCCATGCATTACGGACGAATCAATTCATTGTCAATGTGCGCCTGGAAGCCAATTTTCATGACGTCTGGAGAGCAGGACAAAAGTATTCGTATCTGGAACTACATGACTGATGATGTGGAATTGATAAAGCTGTATCAAGAGGAGATTCACTGTGTTTCTTTACATCCTACAGGTATCTATGTTATTCATTCTTCTCGATGTTTACTTCAAGCACACTTCATTTGGAGCAGCATCCGTTAAGTGTTTTATTTTGAAAAACAATCTGATTTTACAAGTCAGTCACTTTGAAAGGAAACTTATGGCTGGGTCACGGTTCTTAGCTTCATTCTATTTGAAGGATTTTGGTTGTCGAGACGTTGCTTATAGATTAAAAATATATGTTCCATAAACGCCAGTTAATATTAAATATAAATAGATAAATTTACATAAACATGCATTCTTTTTGTAAATTTACCCAATTACAGGTCTATTTGCAATAGTGGGATTCTCTGACAAACTAAGATATATGGTAGTGTTGATTGACGATTTCGAAGTGGTTAGAGAATTTCCGATACGAAATTGTAAGCGCGCTAAGTTCAGCACCAACGGCCATCTGTTTGCCGCTGTCAACGTTCAAGTTATTCAAGTCTTTTCTTCAGTATCCTTTCAAAATGTGTACAACTTAAAAGGACATAATGGGAAAGTGAGTACTTATGTAATAAAAAATGTTAAGCACATGCAGAAATATACTTACCTCGAAATGGCCACTTAGGCGAATTATGACACACCCGTATGTCAATAACCGACGTACGACGACGAAATAAATGACGTACGAGAGTCAGACTTAGTACTAAATCTTGTTTATAAATATCATAGACAGCTTAAAGCACGTAAACTGAATTCCTTAAATGTCATCAAAAAGATATAAGAGTTTATAAAAAAATCCAGCTTATTATAAAAAAGTTTAATTTAAAATATTTTTTGTGTTGTTCTAGTTAGTCGTACTTCTTTAAAACAAGTACTTTTTTAAGGTTACAGGTCTTGCGTGGTCAGCAAACGATTTGACCCTTGTCTCTTGCGGTTCCGAAGGCGCTGTCTATGAGTGGAATATGTCAAATGGTCAACGAGTTGGAGAGGTTATACTGAAGACAAACCAATTCAGCGCATGCGCCGTAAACAAGTAATTATATGCGAATCTATCTAGACATCATAATGTGTTTGCCTTATATTCATAAATTTTTCCACAGTTGATAAAGATTTGTAAAATTGCAAAATACAGAAGGCCTTTCATTTTCTTTATCGTTGGTCTTAATAGTGGTCAACTGTCTGTGCCTGACACACGATGTGGAATGTGTTGTGTCTGACATGACGTTTGCCGCACTGCGTTTTCCTTTACCGCATCAGCAAGTGATAATAGTCCATATAGAACAATCCAATTGGTGCGGTTAAAACTATTACTACTGTTAAAAATGTATGATAGTTCTATTTAATTATATGAAATGTTTTTAATTTTCAAGCAACGGAAAAACAACATACGCGGTTGGCAGCGATGGAGAGCTCAAAGAAATTGGGGCAAATACTATAAGACGAAACCTAACTCTTATAGGATGCGGTCTAGACACAATCATTCTTTCTCGCTCTGATCTAATGCTATTCATAACGGGGGGAGCGGGAGGTGTGACCGCCGTACAACTGCCACTTCTAGACAAAGCTATATTTAATGAGTTTCACATGCATAATAAGAAAATCACAGGGGTTACTTTGTCTTACGATGACCAGACACTGGTGTCGGTGGCTGAAGATTCGTCAATATGTGTATGGCGATTAACAAATGCAGATGGTAGAGCAATTGCGTTGGACAAAGATTTTGCCTACTCGAAAGAGATTTTGATTAGCAAAAAGGATTTGCAAGAGAAGATTAATAGTATTAATGTGAGTTAAAATTGTAAGAAATAGTTTTTATTTTAGGTAACATATTTAGAAATTACAATTTTATTACCAGTTTTTTTTTACATTAGATTTTAGGAATCGGTTTTGGATTATCAAAATAAAATAACAAATATTTTCTTCCTCCCATGTTTTAGGCAGCGTTTGTTATTATTAGAATAACATTGACTAAAGAGCGTACCAATTCTTAAAAGGTTGGCAACGAACTCGCGAGCCCTCTGGTATTGAGAGTGCCTATGTGCGGCGGTATCACTTAACATCAGGTGAGCCTCATGCCCGTTTGCCCCCTGTTCTATAAAAAAAAGACTTCCATATTAACTTTTATCTCCTGTTTCTACCGCTTATTACGATAAATGGTAAAATTTTCAAGAGCAACTCTATACTTTATACTAAATTGAATAAAAATCTATTTAACCGATTTAATTGCTAATGAAATATTGGCATAATCATTGCGTTTTCATTTATAATTTAATACAGTTGCTCAGTACTCGAATGAGTGAACTAGAAACTGAACATACATATCAACTGCGGCAAGCTGAAGCTACTCAAGCAGAAAAGCTTAAAGAAGTACATGAAGGCTACTGTGCGGCTATTGAGGAGTTAAAAGAGAAAAACGAGGTAACAATTTTAATTTCAAAAATAGAACATTAAGAAATCCACATATTTTTTTCCTTTCGATAATTTATTCGTTTTTATGTACGGTTGTGTTAGTCAGGCGCTTAATTTGATTGTAAGTAGGTATGTATTTAACGCGGGTTAAGGCAGCATAGGGCAGTCTCATTTCTCAATATTATATTGTTTTATAAAAAATCTATTATATATAATTTATATATAATATATACAATTATATATAAATTGGGATTGATTGTTACACCTGTAATCCAACCCAGGAACTCTTGGGTGCCACGTAATTAAGTAGTGTATTTATTTATTATTTTAATTTAATTACATTTTTGCACTATTCAATATCTACTTACTAGTAAGCAGTGACCCAGGCCATTATTAAATCCGCACTTCGATTGTGGACTTGTTCCTTCCGATATACAATCAACACGTGCGGCGTAATAGGCTGATCATCTACTCGGTTATAAATAATCAACGAAACAATTGCAGAAATCTATCTATAAATCTATGCTTTCGAATGTTGAAAGTGTCATAGTGATACTGAATGCTTAATTAAATAAAAACGTTTTAGCAAATGGAAAATGAACACACACACGAAATCGGTATGATACAACAAGATATTGCCAAGCTGCGGTCAGGTCACGAGAGGACTTTGCAAGCCTTGGAAGCGGACTTTAACATAAGACTAATCAGCGAATATGACAGATATCAGGTCGGTACTTTGTACTAAGATTTCCAGTCGCGACTTAGCGCTAAGTACAATGACGAAGAGTATTTTGCGAACAAAAATAATAATTTAAAAATATATTTTTAATAGACACGTAGAGTGAGTGCGATCTAGCGACCTGTGGAATCAAATACCGGCGGGGGTCTTCCCTGAGAGAGACGACCTCTAACAATTCAAATTCGAGCGTACTACGCGCCTCCCTTAAAGGCCGGTAACGCACCCACTAAATGTGTCTATTCACTATTGTCTGCGATGACTGCCTTTTTGGGCGACCCGCAGGCTCGTTTGCCCCTTTTTATATAAAAAAACGTGGTAAAACTAGAATCTTATCCTAAAGTTCAAACCTTGGATCGTAGATACATTTTAAAACTTTGTAGGTATATAGGTCCAGAAATGTATATTCTTTGTTTTTGCGCTGTTTTTTAGCCAATATAAGTGAGATAAGGCTATATTTTTAAATAATTGAAAACTCTCTATTTGTTGGTAACATGTGTTTATATATAATACATTTTGACCTTAAATTAAAGTATATATTTAGAATTGTGACTTTTAGAGCCTAGAGGATAAGACAGCAAGAATGCGAAAAGATTACGAAGAACGACTTGAACAGTTAGCTGAAAGTAAACGTCAAGCACTTCGCGAAATCAACAATATGTTCGAAGCAAAGTTAGAAGAAAAGGACTTGCTTTTACAAGAGGTATTATTTATATTTAATACTAATCTATATATAACGTTCGGACTTAAATAATTTGACGGCGGTAATCTCTACTGTCAGGCATATCTATAAAAAATAATTTAAAAAAAATATAACTCTAGCGTCGTGTCTAATCTACCAAATGACGGATGTAATTTTTGTTTTTATCGATTTTTTTAGTAAACATAATGTTTATAAGCAATGAACGAGAATTTGGTAAAACGGATCTGCGACTGCTAATTAGTTCATGGTTTCAAAATATGGTTTCAGGACACTATAATTATCGGCTTTTATTGACTGGCGGCGCCATACAGCCCCTACAACGTATTTACTAAAAATTTTACATAGAATATAAAAGATTACCTATAGAATGTTATCTAGGTAATATTTTTAAAATATATTATTTATGTTTTCACATATATACTATGGCTATTTTATAGACAATATTTTGTATGAAATTTCAAATTCAGTCGGTTTAAAATAAGATTAAACATTAAAAATATGTCAGTTACAAGAACAAGCGGACATGGAAAAAAAGGAACACGAAACGATCAAAGGTTCGATAGAAGAAGATGCTGATCGTGAAATTATTGAAATAAGAACCGCATATGAAGTGCAACTGAAAGAGGAGAAAGACGCTAATGTGCGTCTTAAAGGGGAGACAGGGCTTATGAAGAAAAAGTTAATCACTGCTCATAAGGAAATCGATGATTTTAAACACCAAGTGTTCCAGCTTAAAGGTAAGTATATACAATCATAAAGTACTTAACTTCTACTGTTATCTTGGGAAATTAATTTTTCACAGTTGTTTAATCGCTTACTCGGCCTTTTGTATTTCGATGGTAAAACATGGTTTCGGTAGTAATTTACACGGTTGAACTTTGTGCTTTATTTAAACTCTTACAGATGATTTAGCCATTTAAGTATAAGAATTTATAATTAAAAATTTATATAACAATTAATATATGCTACAGCTGAACATAAGCAGTTTCAAAAAGTAATATCGACGTTGGAGAGAGATGTTGCGGATTTAAAGAAAGAAATAGCAGAAAGGGACAGTACAATACAGGACAAAGAAAAGAGAATCTACGAATTAAAACGTAAAAAGCAAGAACTGGAAAAATACAAATTTGTACTGAACTTTAAGATTACCGAACTTAAAAATCAGGTTAGTTTTTTTGGTTTTACGTTCGTATTCATAATCCAGTTACCGTGTGATATTTTATAGCAATTTAAATTCACTCTGAAATAGCCAAGAGTCGTGCCTATGATGTGTTAGTGATAAACCTCGCCTGGCTTTTAAAATATATTTATTTCTTTTTGCCCTAAAAGCGAACGGAAGGAATTCTATATGTAATCTATAAACAGAGGCTTTTCAACGATATGATAAAAGGTCATAATATATAATAAAACACCTTATTTCATTACCAGCCCCTAACAACAAAGACTACTGATTAACGTTACTGTCCTCTGTATTTCACACAACGCGTACATTTTTACATTTTACAAAAGAAACAATAATATATATGTATATTGGATTCTGGTTATGGTCTTTCCATATCCGATTATTTCAATCATGTTATCAACACTATCTTATTTAGTTTAATATACCTTTAAGTATTTTAAATAAGTTTTATTCAATAATATATTGAGGTGCTCTTACTTTTCTAAAATATCTAGATTGAACCAAAAGAGCGTGCTATACGTGAATTAAGAGTGCAAATACAAGATATGGAGAATGAAGAATTAAAATTACTTAATGTTAAACACGATCTCGGTATGATATAATAGAACCATTCCTAAAATTACAGCTGCAAAATATAACAATTTAAATTTCTCTAGATTGCCCCGTTAGAACGCGAGATCAAAGAGAAAAAGATGCGTATTCTTGATTTGGAGGTATCGTTAGAAACACTTTTAAAGCAAAAGGACTTTCGCGGTAATTTGTTTTTTAAAATCATTATATTTTTCAGTTGTAATTTGCTTACATTCTTTTATTTCACCACGGTACACGCGTATTTGCTGCTTTGTTACTGTCTTATTTCGATTTAATAAATTAAGGTTTTTAATGTTAATTTGTAGTGTAGTTACATTATTATTTATGATAACTTGTCTTATCCTATCATATTTAGATTTTTATTCTTATGATAATTTAAGTAGGTGCGTAAGTAATTAGATAAGATACATGCACATTTAAAATTAATATCCTATATCTTTAAGGATTTTAATTAGATCCCAGAATAAAAAACTTAATTACACATTTCATTGCCTATATAACCGTAATATTTTTTGTTCACCGACTGCGAAATAAAAAATACTACCGAATATTTCCCATAGCTCTAATTTTTTATAGCATAATTATTTCTGAAAATTTTAGAACTCAAGATCTCTCAATTAAACGAAAAGTTAACATCAGCTAAAAAGGACTTTACAACTGAGGCTGAAAGAAATTTGACATTAAAGAATACCCTCAAAAAAATAAAAATCGATCTCCATAATATGACTGCTAATTTTCAAGATCCTATGAAACTGAAACTAAGTGTGAAGGTTAGCTCTCTTTTATTAAATAAGTCTTGAAATCATATTCTGAAAGTAGGTAATAAAGAATACTTACCTAAAATGTGACTTAGGTAAATGGACTTAATTTAGACACTGTGCCTTCCTTAATAAATGACCTAATACCAAAACAGCTTCTTCAATTTAAAACATTCGTTCAAATATAAGATTTGTCTTGTACCTACGTCTATAGTATAATGCAGAACTTGGTAATACTGAAGCACTTTTGTATCCACTATGTACAATGTATATCTATACCATTAGTATATGGCCTATTTTATACCTTTTTAGGAATTGTTTCAAAAATATGTAGAGGACATAGACTTCGTGCGTAGTCGCATTGCTGAAGATGAAGCTATACGTGAATTTAATAGACAACGAGATCATTTAGAAAAGCAAGTTGCTGCGCTTAAAATGCAACTGTCCAAATCTCTGGATGGCTCTAAAAGCGATATTGGAAGAATTATGGACGTGAGTATAACTTATAAAAAGACCCCCGAATTCATGAGAAAAAGACACTTTTCTGGTGAAAATACTGTTTGACAGAAAATAATATTTTTTCATTGTATGTTTTTTTCTTAGTATTCACATAAAAATCTTATTCATTCCAAATAAATATGGCATTTAGATTGTCAACACAAGGTGTTGTTTATTTAATTAATATCTGTTGAAATGTTTTTTTCTTATACATGGACCTTGTGCAATGAGCATGCCCAATTTTAGCCTTGTGAAGTTATTATTTCCATGGAATATGTTTATTTTTTATTATTTTGCTACAGGAAAACTGTACTCTACTCACAGAAATAAACAACCTACGTACGGAACTCAAATCGACGCGGACGCGTTGTTTTCAAATGGAATCAATATTGGGATTATCTGCGAGGTACATTCCTCCTGCCACTGCTCGATCAAAACTAAAGCATGTTACAGAAGATAGGGAGAAACTAGATGATAGATTCAAACAGAAAATCGAGGTAATTGCCACAATACTAATTATATTTTTAAATACTTCTTTTATCTATTCTTAAGGTATTATTTTTATTATTTGTCTTATTATATTGTACAGAACGTTTGTAAAAACACAAAAGATATAAATTCATTTTTTTGCCGATTCTTTACGACATGGTCAAAAAATATAAGTACGAAAGAATATGTATTCCAAGATTGTAAAAATGTATAGTCCCATTAACTTTTTTGTAAAGTGCACAAGATAGTTGAGAAAATATAGAGTAGTAACCAAAGAGGTTTTAAGTAACTTTGTATGTTTATGAAAAATATATCTAGTAATGTAAATCTACACGCTAGCGACAACTTTGTTGTCGTAATTCGTTAATATAATATGTATAATATTAAGGAAAAGAATCACGTTTTACAGTCGTGGTTGACCTCAGTTTAAGAATTTAGTTTGTTAATACAAGAAATGTAAATGACTAAAACATTGAAAATGTTATTAGCATGATAATCCGTTATGTTAATTAAACACGTAATAATTTAGTTAAAATTTATTATATATCAATGCGTATGAAAACTCACATTAAATAATGGAGGCTATTTGATTTCTTTAACATCATGTGTAGGTAATTCTTTAAAATAAATCTTTAGGTAGTTATGATATCCATCAATCCCCTTTTGTTCTCAAATTATTATAGCCGTGAGATATTTATACGAGATCTGTCGGCCCTTCCCATCATGAACTTATGTTAGTTTGGCGTTTTAATTAATGTTTTATTTTCAACTCAAGGAAAGAGAAGAAATCATTGTTGCTTTAAAAGAAGAAAATGAACGATTACTTGAAAAAATGCGATGCTTAGACGATGATACACAAAAAGATGCGGAAGCCGGTGCTCAAGGGGATTCAATAAATTGAATATTTAATTTTAATTATTGTCTTTAATAATTTGATTAAATGAAACGAATTACGTTTATCGGTAATTTTATTTAAAAAAAATATTAAGCTATATGCCTAAAAATCCCTATTGAGATGACGGCTGAAAAATTTATTTCTGGTTTTGGCTGGAATAAATATATTATAAATCGTTCCAATAGAGATTTTTATGTATAGAACAAAACAGTAAATGCAAAGTAACAGTCAGACATTAACAAAAAAATCCCAAATGAAACATTCACCACTTAATAAACAGTCTTACCAATAACCCTATTATAATAGCATTAATATACGAACTTGTTCACCTTCAACAGCTTAAAGGAATAAATTAATAAGAAACGATAGCCTACCAGAAACCATCGTTATTTACGTCATATTAAATGAATTTAACTGCTTTACACTTGCATGTTGCTGACCTTCAATGGTGACGTAACATTAAATTACACAATTGTTTTTATAGCATGAAAGGCAAGATAGCTTTTCTACCCTTTGGGTAGTCAGAGAATTCCTTCTTGTAGTTGCGGTGTTTGCCAAGAGCCCATACTGACATCTGGTATAGACCGACCACAGCAAATATACCAGCTGCAAAAAAAGCATATTAAGATTTTCACTCTAACAAGAAATTGAACATGTGTTGTCAACCATATAAGCCACATAATATAACACATGCAAATACTAATAAATATATATATATATAATAATAATTTCCTCCATTGGGTGGTTACCATTGTCGACATAACACAAAAAAATTATTTATTAAATTTTATTAGTTACTACTATGAAATCTCCGTAATTAAAAAAGTTAATAAAGTAAATTCCAAATGCAATTATTATGGAATTTTTATTAATTTTATTTATAATATACAACCAATGTGGGCTTCTTTTCTCGCAATTAGACAAAGCATCCATTCTGCAGCTGGCTTAATTTTTATTATTAATGTCTTTCTGAGCTCAGACTCTATCTACTCAAGCTTCAACAAATAAATAAATGCAATAATAAATTTATAAATATTAAATAATAGTCGGTGCAATGGTACTTGAGTTGCTTATCTATGCAGGTGAGCTTAGTATATATCTTACCTAAGGAGTAGCAAAAACTGTTTCATAAAAAAAGGAGTGTAAAACGTACCTGGAGCACATTTGGTCAGGATTGTAAAGAAGAGCCATGATCCAAACTCATAAGTGTAATTAGGGCATGACACAAAGTTGAAGAGTTGAGTGAAAGGGTTGCTATCTGGGACAGGAATACGTCTGACCTTGGTGCCAGGTGGTCTGAGGTTCTTGAGCAAAATATGGATACTCAAATTACCCAATTCACAGATCTAAAATTGTGTTGTATAGAGGTAATAAAATTTAAGTTTATGAATAATATTATAAAGTGTAAATATATCATTTTAAAAAGGAAAGTACTAGTAATATACTTACAGTAAATCCAATTAATCCAACATAGACACAAGTATTACATGGAGCTGTGTATAGGGGATGGTTAATGTGGTATGCAATGTATAATGCAAACAACCAATAATATGAACAATTTTTAAATAAATTTCTTAGGGGCATAGTGCCATGTGAGAAACGGTGAACAAACAAAGTTTCCAGAAGTCTCTTAGCATAGTGCACTGACCAGCAAATAGCTGCAATACTGAAAACAATTAAATTAACTTAACTCTGAATCTATTCCCTTAACTATGCAATAATTTGACAAAAAAGAAACAATTTTGAGTATCTCAGATGATAAATATACCTTGCCACAGTTCCAGGTGCCGAAGTTTGCTCTCCATACAGGAGCCACGGTCTTTGATAAGCCCAAAGGTAAACAAATAATGGACCAGCATACTCAGCTAAAAATACGTTTTTCCAAGACACTTGTGGTCCGAGATCTTGAAGATAGAGCTTGCCACCATTCACTACATTTAAAGACTGTAATGTAGCCTCATCTTTTAATGATTTACCTTTTAACTCAGTTTTTATTGATTGCCTGTCCGGATAAAGGTTTTTCTTTAAATTTTTATAAATCTTCTGTTTAACGTCTTTAACAGTGGCAGAATCGTTTACATTCACCTTTCCAATAGGTTTTGATCCAGACACACTCAGGATTTCAAGCTTTAAAGAAAATATTTTTAAGGTTTATGGTTTAAATCAATACAAATTTTGAAAAGTAATTGCAGAATTGTACATACCTCCATCTTTAAAAAAATCGGAATCTAATTCTTGCACTAGCATGAACTGCTGGACACTGGCTATATTGAATATGGACAAATAAAGGCAAAGGTCACAAGGAAATCGTATAGTGAATTTTAATTGACTAATGAAAGCAAGATTGGTATTAATAATGCACCTGTTGGGAAAAATATACACTATACAGTTATATGTTTTATATCTGCACTTAAACAGTTAAGTAGTTACAATTTAGCAATTTTCTCAATTACGGAATAAAAAACACCAAATCACCGCACAAGACCGGCTAGCATAGATAATTAAGAATATATACGTAGTAGGTACGTAGATATTGCAGACACATTACGGTCGCAGATAAATTTGTCAATAGAGTCTGACAAACTAGTCGTGGACGCAATTTAAAAGATACCAAACTCACTAAAACCTGTTGTTGTTGTGGTATGATTATTGTAAGATTTTGTGCAAAAAATTAACGTAACCCATTAAAAGCAGTGCCCCGAGATTGCTATATACATTGATAAGCAAGTATGAACAGAGAAAGGAGAAGAGATTATATTTATTTTTAGACTAAATACTTGGATGCCTAACTTATTAAATATATAATAAAGTTTAGCAAAAGTATCAAGATTGTTTTGTATAACAAATTGCACGGTTAGCAGCTGAAAGATGTTTAAATTTGCTTGGTGTGGAGTTAGAGGGTTTGGACTTAGGAGTCTTGGCTTGTGCCTTGTGCAGTGTGCTCTGATGCATGACTTTTTTTTTTTTTTTTTGAAAGAAATCTCGCTGTTGGCCTTAAGGGCCTTTACAGCTCAGCACGGGCTGTTTGGCGAGCTTAGCTCTGCCGGAACGATGATGCATGACTCGTTTGTCAGACTCTATAAATACATACTCTAATGTCAGAAATAGATAAGACAGTAACAGATAACAATTTTAACAGACTTATAGACAGAAAATTATTTTAAGTGTTTTTGTTGGTAGCCTTGGTACATTATACATTGACAGATAGTTTTGTAATCTGTACGATTTTTTGTTAATGTGTGAGTGTTAAGTGTATTAAATGGCGAATCGTGCATAGTTATGCGTATTTCAGCAAAATAAATAATTTACACATAAAATTCTATTTAAATACTTTGTTATATACAGCTTCAAGTATTCAAAATGCGTTCTGTAGTAGAAATAGGAGCCAGTGTCCCAGCTTTTTTGGGAAAATTGTGGAAACTGGTCAATGATTCAGAGACCAACCATCTGATATCCTGGAGCCCTGTAAGCATATTTCTGTTGTAAATAAACCATAAAACTGTTATACAAAATATTAATTAACTACAAAGAAAAATAAACTGTTTACATTTTTTATAATTGGTAATGGTAACAGCCTTTCTATTTAAGACCAGGTGACGACAACAACGTCATTGGGAAAGAAATAAATAAATAGTTTCGTGTCACGTTTTATACCATGCTTAAGGACTGGAAATGATAAACAAGAATTATCTTAAAGATTTCTTTTCTTTTACTAACTAAAGCAGCGTTACTGAATTATGACTAGATCTATGTATATATTAGGTTTTTAAATAAACACTTAATTTAGTTAAAAGACAATTGCTTTTTCATATTTTATTTGCATTATTAATACTTATGAAATATATGGGATTAATTTATTTTCCAGAATTTAAATTCTTAATTAAAAAAAATTATAGTTGATATAATTTTATGAGAATGTAATCTTTTCTAGGGAGGAAAGACTTTTGTTATAAAAAATCAAGCTGATTTTGCCCGGGAGTTACTACCTTTATACTATAAGCACAATAATATGGCAAGCTTTATTCGACAGCTAAATATGTATGGTTTTCATAAAATAACATCTGTTGAAAATGGAGGACTGAGATATGAGAAAGATGAAATTGAATTTTCACATCCTTGCTTCATGAGAGGTCATGCTTATTTACTTGAACACATTAAAAGAAAGATTGCAAATCCTAAATCAATTGTTGCAAGTAGTGAAGGTGGAGAAAAAATTATCCTTAAACCAGAGCTTATGAATAAAGTGTTAGCTGATGTTAAACAAATGAAAGGAAAACAGGAAAGTCTAGATGCAAAATTTAGTGCCATGAAACAGGAGAATGAGGCTTTGTGGAGGGAAGTAGCCATACTTAGACAGAAACATATAAAACAACAACAAATTGTAAACAATGTCAGTAAAATTGGTAGCTTATCATAATTTGCAATATTAATTTCTTTAAGAATATTGTATTTAATCTTAATTTTATTTGCAGTTGATTCAATTCTTAATGTCTCTAGTTCAGCCAGCTAGAGCACCAGCTGCTAGTGGTAACAATGTAGGTGTAAAGAGACCCTATCAATTAATGATAAACAGTGCAGCTCACAATGTCAGTGATGCATACCCAGGGACAATTAAGAATATGAAACTAGATAAAGAAAACTTATTAGAAGAAATAAATGAGGATAATTTGGTTTGTTTTTAATTGTTATACTGTAATATGTTATAAATACTTAAATTTTATATAAAAAAAACAGAATTTTTATAATTGTAAATGTTATTTAATTATTATAGGAGGATGGACCAACCATTCATGAATTAGCACATGATGATATTCTGAATAATGATGCTTCACAAGACTCATTAGATGCAACTGGTTTTGTAACTGTTAATTTATCATCTGTACCTATTATCAATTCTGGCAATTCTGATGGTACAACATTACCCACTCAATACCATGTTACGATGGAGGATGATGAAGATAATGAAACAGGTTATATTTTTATTATATTACAATTTTAAAAAATATAGTTTTAAAACACATTTTCTTAAGATAACATTCTACCTTTTCTGCTTTTAACATATTTAGATGGAATAAGACTAAGGTATCCCAACAATTGTAGCAATGGCATGTTAAGAAGTCCAAACACACAACCAATTGTAACTTCACCATCACCTACAATTACTTCTGTATCTCCAATAGGTCAATCTGCTATGGAACAAATTTTTGTTACTGTACCAAGCACTTCAAAACCTAAAACAAAATCCTGCAAGAAAAATGTGTCCAACACAAAGAATATAAAAAACTTAACATTAAACAATTATAATACAATCAATCCACCTGCTGATTTTAAGCTTCCTGCTGAAATATTTGCAAGTGATGATTCTATAAGTGATGCTGGAGCTGGTGGGAATGATGACATAAACAATTTCAATGAACTTAATGGAAATGATTTGGTTATGCCTTCATCAAAAGACAAAATGCTAGGAGGAATTAATATTAAGGTTGAAAGTGCTGAACCTGTTTCAAGTAATACAGAGAAGAAAGCTAAGAAGTCCAAAGATAATACAAACAATTTTAATTTAGCTGATATAAAGACTGAACTTCAAGATGATTTTGATTGGAATAACATGACCTTGGCTACAGTACATAATAATCCAAACCTCAATAAGTTACAAACAATGTAAGTATTTTTTTTGGTTCATCTCTAATTATTATTGGTCTGAGGGAGTTAAATAAAAAATAACAACTGATTTGTTCTCATTCTCCATTTAATTTGGTGTGTGAAAAAAATTTACAATAAACATGTAGTAATAGAAAATTTCAATATTCAGGTGTAGGAACAACAACCAAAATCGAGAGGATTATTCTCTTTTCGCATCAAATTCAAACAAGTATGTGAAAACTAATGCTAATTATTTCAAATTGCTGTAGTAGTCTACTATAAATATTTATTGACTAGTCAAATTCAAATTTAATAAGTATTTATAATAGTCTGTCCTTTAAAGTGCTTTGTATGTTTTACATGTGGTAAAAATATTTTTAATACCAAATCAAGTAACAAATACAAATATATAAGTTATTCTTGTTGTTTAGGAATGATATTGATGACCATTTAGACACAATGCAAACTGATCTGGAATCTTTGCGGGAACTCCTAAGAAGTGATTCTTATTCTTTTGACACCAACACTTTGCTAGGGGTAAGTGTTTTGTATACTATTTAACTATTTATTTTTACTTTTAGGATCTTTGACATATATACGAAAAAAATTATAAATATTTTTATTTTTTTTCAATGAATTAGTTTGAAAAGTTCTAAATTTATACAAATATTAATTAAGTAAGAATTTGGTAAGTTGTAGTGATAGTAATTATCCTTGTCGATACTACTTTATCAATTGCTCAACAAAAATTTCGATCTGCCGCCTTTATTTCAAGATGAAGTGATTGCGAATGCTGAGTACTGACATAACGCACACAAACGTGCACCGGTGTAAACAGTGACGTACACGCGGTAAAGTTGGCGCTCCTGGCGCGAGTCACGTTGCACCTAACGTGTAGTGGCCGCGTGCGAAGCCTTGTGCGACCTAGTACCACTCCACTTCCTCACACCGCTCTCTCGCCCTTGTTGTTGTCCCGGATATTATATAATTATTATATCGATATACATACATAGTATTTATTTCATGTTTGTGTGGATTGATTAGGGTTGCGTCGTGTGCAATACATATTCAGTTTTTGCATTATTTAAAGGAAATACAAACAGACACTATCAACACTAACATAGAATATTATATGTAGATCTTGGTATTTAATAATCGTTACTACACAAAAATAGAGTACAGTCACATTAGTGTGTCTGTTTTATTTTTTTATACTGCAACTTGCTAATCATTTGTAACATTAAGATACTTTTAATGTTACAAATGTTTATGCAATTGTTACATATTTACTTTTATTGAAATAGTAGTCTGCTTTAATAAAACCGCACGAGTGTTTTACTGGAACAGTTCATTCACCACTTTTGTTCTTTTTAGGATTAATCCTAATAAATCAAAAGTGAGTGGTGCCAAACTTGCGCGGGCCTTCCGTAACCTAACCGTCAGTGATCCTTATTCCAATGAGTTTTTGTTTCGCGTGATTCCAAGGTTACATCAGCGATAGGCACATTGAGAGAACATCAAACCTTCATACAAAATGGTCGGGATCTCTATCGCTGCTAAAAAGGCGCAAAAATATATAAAATAATGGCAATGAACTTACGCTTTATAGGAAAAAAAATATATGTTAGTAATTTCTAGATCACACAAACTTCGTGCAGTTCACCTGTATTTGAACTTTTATCGGACATTTATAAATCGTTTTGGTATTTGATTTTCATATACAAAATATAATATGAGATTAGATGTACTATAGTATCAGAACAGTTTTCAGTTTTGTTTTTTTACTTTTAATATGATTATATATATTGAATTCTGAAACTTGCTCTTAACAATAAATATTGCAGGAATATAGCAAGGCATCTTGTGTATATCAAAAGCTTTTAGGTGTCTTCTTTTTAGATCCTTGAAGGGAGCAGAAGTAGCAGCCATATTTCCAACTTCTCGGGTGATATTTGTAGGACCTGTATTGGTCCAGACCGATAAGTGTTTTTCTCTAGTGCAACTAGGATTTCGATGGCTATTTTATTAGAATTCAAGTGACGTATGTACTATTGTCCGTAGACTCCTGATACAAGCTTGCAAACAACGATGTCTTTCAACCCATCTTTGCATCAACACATACAAAATGGACATGTAATAACAGATTTTGAACAATATTAATTTTTCTTTTACGATCTGTAATAAATTTTGTAAAGATCGTAAAGCAAATGGACTATAAATAATTAAATTGTTTTTTACTTTTATTTTCAGTTATTTGGATCAGATGACCCATTCTACGGGTTGTCATACAATGCAGCCGATGAGCGAGGTAAACCTACCAATGGTAAGTTAGACGGTATGTGACTTGACTGTGCATTTTTTATATGAACATTCACGGTCCTAGTTTTCATATCCTAATCCCTCAAATTAATATATAGTGTAGATAGCTGGTATTGTAGATTAATAATTATGCAAAATTATTGAAAGTCAATATCATTTCATTCGTATGGCCTACTTTTTGCAATAACAGGTCCAGAACTTTCCAGATCAACGATCTTATCCACGAAGGCAACAGTATTGTTTAGTTTATTTCAGTTGTTTTTATGTTAAATTGTAGATACATCCAAACAATATCCGATGATTGATTTTGATTGGCTGATTGGTAACAGCGAAACATCACAACCGGCAAAGTAACTACTTCATCTCACAAGATTATCACACCTGACGCCGCACGATCCTATATCGGATGTTAATTCTTGGTGAACATTGTAGACATAAGTTAGGTTTTATAAAGATGTGCGATTATCTGAACACATCCTTTTGTCACATAGGCTAGACGTACCATAAGAGATAGTATTTAACATGCCACGTGTCGAATAACCATTATAAGTTCAAAGGTTAATTTAGTGGGGTTATGTTAATTGATTTTATTGTTAATTAAAGCGAAGAAGATGAAAGGTGAGATTTCAAATGTAACCTGTGACGACACTCGCGTCCAGAGCCCTTTCAATGAGGATGATGGTAGTAATTGTTATTATATAATTTTATTTGATCGCGTAGGTATGTGGTTTATTTGCACGTAATTAGAGTATTAAGCTTATGAAGCCCAAACGCATGTCATTTTAGCAGCTGAACCTATCTTCAGTTAGCTTTTACGCATGTGCGCCGAAGGTATGTTAGGAGAAGGTTTTATGTGTGTATTGAAATCGATATCTATTATTACTTAATTTTTTTCTACAGACAATTATCTATTTATGTATATAATACAGCCGTAATAATAAATATAATTTTATTATGTAATTAGAATACATTTTAGACGATTTATATAATAGTCTTTGCCTTTATTCATAGAAACAGAAATATGTTATTGCTGTGTCACCAAAGGTGTTCTTATGTTGCTGTCAAATCCAGAGCTTTAGTTTGTATGAATATGGGAGTTATTCTTAGAGAGATTTATATTTTGTAAATAATGCTTAACGCTTTTAGGTATATTTCAAAGCTATTATTTATATACACTATTGTTTTTGAAATATTCATCGTCTAGTGTCGATAATCTTGTTTGAGTCTACACAATCCATGCAATATTTGCATGCTTTAGTTAGAATGAACGTTCTCCAAAAAAGTAAAACTTTTTTTAACTTATAGAGAAACCTTCTAGTGTACTTTTTATGGCAATAGAGCTCTATTTATGCTTGGATATCCATACTTTGGTTTAGTAATAAAGTAGACACGATATCGATGAGTATCGTCTTTGCAATATCTATACTAGGTTAATGTAGTGTTGAATAGTGTAGTATTCGAACAAATAACATACTAATCTTTTTCTTGGGCAACTTTCAGCTGAAGGGAATCAGTTAATGTCGTATACTGGGAATATTCCAGACTTTGAAGACATTTCAATACCAGATTTGGATGCAGATAATTCATTGCCACCGAGCCCGAGTAGTTCCACTCTTAATACACCGCAAATCGAACTTCGGTCGCCATCTTATGTTTTGAAGCACTGAACATAATGCTTAAAGTTATCTGACCCAGTGCCAGTGGCGTGCTTACGGACGCCATCTGTTTTTGATTGTGAAAGATGACCATTCGGTCAGATAAGTTGGAGGCACTATAAACAGAAAGATCATCTCGTACTCCAATTTATACAAAGGAGACTATAGTTAAAGCCGCCCTGAAATACTGTAATTTTACACCTCCTTTATAAAGACTTATGTATATACAGTGTAAGAAAGTCTACTCATTTCGCTTTACCTTCTATAGAAAGGCGTTAAACAATATTCAATGTAAACAGACAGGCTAGTTTTTTGGAACCTTAGCAATTTTAAATTCAATGTGCTAGGGAAGTACTGAAATAATAACACACCTACTTATATAGAAACACTATTGCCTTTATTATATTTGAAAAATATCATAAGCATAACATACGTACCGTCACTATTGAGAGTTTATAGACTGGGCACTTCATGTACATTTACAAAATACGAATAATCATAGGTTATCGATGCGAAATATTCTCAGCTAAGTTATTGTTTTGATTGAATTTATTATTCAGATTCGTGTGCCGATTATTAGATGTAACCATACTGTTAACTTAGCATAGTTTTTTGTAGATATAGTACTAGGCATAACAGTACAATTATTTAAAATTTCTGCTGGGGCCTTAAAGAAAACAATTATTTTTATACATCCAATATTTAATGTGGAGTTTATCTAAAATTTTTCAAACGTATCTATCTTGTTTTTTTTTTAGTGGCTATTGAAACTTAAGTCCATTAGAAACCGCTTTAATTAAATGGAAATGAGACACGTTTGAACGCACGAAACTTACAATATATTTGTGAAATAGATGGAGTTATAAGCAACATCTTGATGTTGTCTATTGAAAAGTTTGTGGCGCTATCTGTTATTGTTTCCTACACATCTCGGATATATGAAAAATACTTGTCATGAGTAAGTTATACCTACATGTGTATTTAACAAGACATTGAGCATTTCGTGCCATTTACATAAAACAACAACGTTTTTCTTATTAATTATAAAGAATTTGTACATTTTCCGTTAAATTACATAATTTGCATTTATATACTATTATAGATTTGTAACGGCAGTTGTTTTATACATTTTTATCTAATATGTCTGGCAGTGAAACTGCTAGTTAGTGCTGTATTCCCTAAGATTTTATTTATAAGTTCTATATTTAGAAGAATGCTTAATTTTGCTTTGCAACCATTGTTAAAATTTTCAAGAGTTTATTGGGTGTTTACATCCGAATTAATTTGGTTATGTTATCTGTAATTTTCGTGTATATAATGGTGTATCAAATTATATTTATGAGTATTATGTAAAAAATTAGGAATACATGTTAACTTAAGATGCCTTAAATCCAAATAAATCATAATTGCTCAGATTTATATTCAAAAAATACTTGTTTAAAATTTGTGTATAAATTACTTTCATAGCGCCATCTCGTTAATTTCATAGACAATTATTTTAGATATACGAAAACCCCCTTTTTATTTTGTGTTAATTAAAAAAAATAGTTGTATCTCATGAGTAAATAACTAAAGATATGAACAAAATAAGCTGTATAATATAAAAGAAATATAGGCATAAATTAAGCTAGTTATTTTTAAATAAAATTTAATGAAACAAGTATATGGTTTTCTTAGTCCTTCCATTATTTATTTAAAATATTAACACTGTTAGTCAAAAAGTTAATGTTAAATACGCGATTCCAATTAAAAATTTCGATTTCGGTTGCCGTGTAAAATGCGAGTGACCTCTCAAATTACTCTCTTCTCTGTTCCTGAAATGCAGTCCACAACCACAGATACATTTAGCAGGGGGTTATTTCAAAATGACATACAAAATATTGACTACTGACAAAAGTGTACTTGTACGTATAAGGTTATAAAGGGAATTTATCTGCTGTTTCTCTAAATATTTTTAGCAGTGATTTGTATTTCATTTGATGTAGGAGAATTTTATTACACCTTACAACAATTATTTTAATACCTTTTAATTATAGTATTTATGTTCTGAAATATAGTTTAAACCTAATTAACATTATTTCTCATCATATGAGTATAAGTTTTCATGGTGCCTGCCACAAAAATATTACATCTTTAATAAATAATTTAACATATAATTTTACATTCACACAAAATTTAGTTTAATTGGTATTGCACAAAACTATTCTAATGTGGCTTATTTATGCAGCTAAGTTCTCTATTTAGACATTTTATAAAAAATAAAACCGTTAGCTAAATTTTGTGACTAAAATTTCCATATTTTTTTGTACTAATGAATACGTAATTTACGCATTAGTGTAGGTAAAAAGGTTGGTGCCGGTGATCTATTTTTAACGCCATCATCAATGTAGGGACCTGGTTTTGAGAAAAGTACTGTGTGGAGTGTTGGCAATTCCATTCCTAACGTACAAACTAGTTCTGCCGACATATTACGACAGCCCTGAACATCAAGAAATTTTAACTTTTTGCAATTACTGATAATCCCTTGAATAGCGGTGTCTGTTAATTGATTGCAACCCTGTAATTAAAAAAAAATATTTAAGGAAAAATTGAGTAGACAAAACAGGTACCTTAGTTCCAAGTATAGTGCTTTTTTTAGTCTATTTATATCAATACATACCCTTAATTCCAAGTGCCTCAATCTCTTGAGCCCTCTTACAATTTCAATTACCGCATCATCTTTTAAGTTATAACAGTCAGTCAGATTAAAATATTCAATACTAGGGCAGTTTTTGACTAGATGCATTATCCCTTCATGAGTTATTTGTTGGCATCGGCTAAGGTTAAGACATACAAGTTCTTTAAATGAAAAGGCATATGTAAGACTAACATCTGTTATTCTATTACAGCCACTTATATTTAACTCTCTGAGACTCTTAAAGCGTGCCAAAGAATATCCACTATATGAGTCCATTGATAATTTTTCGCATAAAAGCATGACTTCATATTTCCGTTTGGCATCTCGCACAATTTCTTCTTCAGCCCTTGAGCCAAGATAGATCTTGTTGTTTGCCATGGAACCATCGTAACTTGATGTTATATGACGATCTTCTTGCCCTTCTGTTTCCACTTTTCCCATACCCGTAAGGCCTGCATCAGATACTTTATCACAATGACTTAACTTTAAAGTATGCAAATATATTTGATTCTTGAAAATAACTTGGATTGATGTGTCTGTCACTGCATTGAAACAATAGCTGATATCTAGCACACGAAGATTAGGTAACTTTTCAGAAATCATGATCAAACCACTCTGTTCCAAGTTCAGAGAATTTATATCTAACTCTTCCAAAATATTATTTTCATAAGAACAGATTCCTTTCTCAATACCTTCTTTGCTGATAAGATCACATTGAGATATATTCAGTTGTTTAAGCTTTTTAAGTTTCTGTAATTCAACCACTCCTAAATCTGTAACAGCTCTACATCTTTGAATGTTTAAGCTTTCTAGATTTATTAAATTATTACATATATACACTAAAGACTGATCAGTTACTCTTGTGCAAAGTCCAATATCAAGCTCTCTTAAGCAAAGCTGATAGTTTGATAGCGCAGATATGCCAACATTAGTAAGTTGATCGCAAGCATGCACTTGAAGATATTGCAGTTTTAGGTGTTCTGTTTCTGCAAGTGATTTAAGAGCTACACCATCAATTAATGTTTTTGAAAATAATAGTCTTTTTATATTCTTAGCTCTTGCTGTTAAAAACTGATGTACAAAGTAAAATGTTAAGACACTCTCGGATGGATTATCATATATATTAGATCCCAGGGGATAGAACCTTTTGACCAGACCCAAATGAAATTGAAGTGAGCATCCTGATAAATTAAGTTCTTCTAATTCTGGAGCTGTCTCAACAAACCGGCTAAATAAAGCATCTGTAAGGTATTGGTTTCCTGACAAACTTAAACATTTCAATTTCTTTAGACTTGTTGCAAGTAGCCCTTCAGTTTTTCCTTCTAAAAGGCACCCTGACATAAACAAATCTTTACAGTTTTCAATATTAAGAATCTCTAAGTTTGTACATTTCTGTAAAATATTCACAAAAACTTTTTCTCTTATATCACAATTTTGTAGTGTTAGACATCTTATGTTCACACCATTTCTATCCCAAAAGTTTTTTAATTTATTGGACAATTCAACCTCACAAAATAAAAAGTTGTCATAAGGAATATCAGAGTCTTCAAAGATTTGTAGTGGAGAAATTTCATCATTTAAATCTGCTTTATATAGTACAACAGTTTTATTTTTAAGGAAACTATAATCATTAGCGGCTAAGTACCATGTTCTACATGTTTCACTTGCAGATTTTCGGTCAGATTTAGGTAAATACTTAAATATGTACACTAGTACCTGTTGAAAAAAATAGGATTATGATTTTTAAGATATAATTAATATAGATTATAAAACATTATAATTATTCATTCCGATTTAAACGCTGAGTTCTGATTGCCTATACACAAAATTAGAATACATAACAAATGGAAAATCTTTTGTTTTTTAACTTTTTATCTAAAGTCGGAAGATCTCGACTATCATACGTCAATGTAATAGTAGGTATCAAGGTGGTAAAAAATCACGTGAAAATAATATAGGCAAACAAAGAAAAACTACTTTGCAATGCGGAAGAAAAAACAAGTAGGTACATACCTCGTACGGTAATTCCATTTTAAAATGTTTACGGAAATCTTAAATTTGCCTTAAACATCTTATTATAAAACCTTATAATGCTTGTTTTGTTGTCAAATCCCACAACATTTATACATCTAAACTGCACGACACTAGATAATTTTCGAATTCAAATTTAACACCGAAACGATGATGATTGTAAATTCATAGGACTGAAGTCTGAACGAATTCGAAAATTCCGAACGTCAATTGAAATATTAATGTTGTGACAGCTGGACAGCGTTCTAGTACGACAATAATCAGCTGATATTGATTGCACAGACTATAATATATATATTCAATATATATACCACTATGTACTATATAAGTTATAATGATAATCGAAATAAGTTATGACTAAAAGGTCTATGTTACCAGGTCATAAATAAAAAATAAAAAATGATAATCGCCTTAAACTAACGGATTAAAAAATCTTTAGAGCTAATGACAATATTATTTTGTTCGCGTCGAAAGCTCGAGAATGAGGCCGTGTCTATTCAAGTATTCAGAATATCGTGATCCTCTTCAACCTCGGAAAGCTAGTATTCTCAAAGTTAAAGCCATAAAGTTATTTTATATTTGCTTGTAGTTAATAGACGGGTTTTAGAATAATTGAGTTTTTATAAAATTCGCTCTTATTTATTTCGAATTCTCGACTCAAAAACTCATTTCACTATAATGAAATCGCTTGCTCGATTTTCTACACCCATATTTAACAAGCCCATGCATTGATTCAAGGCATTCATTTTTGTACCTAATAATAACAAAAGAAATAAAATGACTTGTCAGGTGAGGGTCGTTCTTCTTGACGAAAAGCGGTTAAGTGAAATAATAAAACCGGCTGTAAAATATTACAACAGAAGGTTAAATTAATAAAGCTTTTAAATAATTATTATGATAGATAATAAAGTTATTTACAAGGTATGTAGTAAATATATTAGTATATTAAATAGGTATCTTTTGTACGCTTCTCCATGTAAGTTATATATATTTGGAAAATAAATTGGAGGCCGGTACATAGTGTCAGGAACCTGCTGCTTTTCTCGCTCAACCTATATTCCCGATAAGTATACACAACAAGAAACTTATCAAATTATTTATTCTTTAATTTAATTTGCTTAGGTTAAGATTCCGACCTTAATGTATTCAAACAATCGCCTCATTTGTCAAGAGTCTACTACCCATCACAAAAAAAACAAAATCATGGCAGACAGAAAAGTGTCTCGGCTTTAAAAACAATTATGGCCCTTTCGATAATGCACAATAAAAAGTTATGTTCCTTTATTAAATGATAAATCTGTTTATTGAAAAAAATATACAAAACATGAAAATGCCATTACCCTACGTTAATAAATAAATAATATTTTCCATAGAATTTGGTAACTTTTATTCTCAACTCTTGATATGGTTGTATTTTGAAAAATATATAGAATTTGTATGTTTGTAGTAGTATAACTACATAGTCTAAAGTTAAATTACACTAACTATATTTTAAGTGTTGTTAACAACGAAGGGTGTATTACTCACGCAATGGGTGCAAGAAACATACGGATATCTCCGACTTATGTGAGTTTGCGCGGCAGGAAATAATATTGTTATTGCCACTTGTTGGGCGCCAGTAAGCTCAGAGTTGGCGGGGTGAAAGCTGTGTTTTCTAGTGAAATTTTCACGAGAAAAGCATGCGTACTTATTCCGAAAAACTTTCATATGCTTTCAAAGTTCTTTAACGGTTTAAAAATGAATGTAAATGTACTAAAGTGAGGTTTTAATGTGGGAACATTGCAAGGAACCAACTATAGTGATTTAAAAGGAAATATCAAATAAACATAATTTTGAGATGTCCAGGCGAAAGCAGGCAAAACCGAGGTCTCTTAAACGTAAGTATCTAATTAATACCACTAATTTAATCCTTGGCCATTTTTATTATTATTTAACTTAGTGCGCCAATTAGTTCTTAAAATAATAAGATTAGGAAGTACCAAAAATTAATAATCTCGTGCCTTTATAAAAACAGTTTTCATATACAGAAATCAAATGTGTAATTAAGTACGGCAACTTATTTTACTTAATAATACTTATCCCTCCGTGCGTAGTAGTGCAAAGGTAATTAAACGGCGTAGCGCAAAGAAGTGTTGAAATACGTCATTGTCATTTAGCCTGCAGCGTTTACCAACGGCAACTGGCTAAAAATTAACGAGCACGTCACCGGAAGGTCTAAAGTGGCGGGTGATGGACAGGCTGTGCTGCGGCTGTAGCGCCCTAATATCAACGTTTTATCAGCGACGAGACTGGCGTGCGTCGCGGTTTGGCACTCACACACACATTGGAATTTCGTTTAATTTTGTCCAAGAGTGCACTTACTACAACATTCATGGTGCTTATTAACTAAAAATAAATAAATGGTTGACATTTTTTGCCCATAAGCATTCTCGTACTCTTCTTTTTTATATGTATTAACAATTGATCTGTTTGATTTGAGTTATCCAAAATATTTTTAAGTGATTCAAGCACTGTCCATATATCCATATCACTTAACATCCGGTGAGCCCGTTGCTGCCCGTTTTTATATAAAAAAAATATATTTTTGAATTGAAATTTAAAATATATGACAATGAATTCATAGTCTTTGTCTGCAATGCCACTGGGGTTATTGTGGTTTAATTTATAAAAGAAACAACAATCTACGTGTTTGAACGATATAATGTTGTTAACTTAAGGTATTGATCTAGTACAGTCTAGTACTTTCGTAATGTGTCCCGCGGGTGGCGCGGGATGCTGCGACTACTGTTGGCTCTAGGGATACCTAATGCAATACCTCTCGGTCACTCGTCTATACTTAACTAAAACCTATTAAGATTCTATATCATTTTATACCCTTAAATTATTATCTGACGGTCTTATTTAACAACTTACTGTTTAGCCTCAATTATATTCTATATTCTATATAACAATACGTGACGTGAAATGACAATTTGTCATTGGGGGTTATACTACTACCTATTTTCCTACATTGTATATTATTATTGTTTAATATTTAGCATGCCTATATAAAATTAGTTTTTTTTTATGGAACAGCAAACGGGCAGGAGGCTCACCTGATGTTTAGTGATACCGCCGCCCATGGACACTCTCAATGCCAGAGGGCTCGCGAGTGCGTTGCCGGCCTTTTAAGAATTGGTACGCTCGTTTCTTGAAGGACTAGGGTCCTTCGAATTGGTTCAGAAATACTTCAGTCGTTTTAGTTAGACTAATTTCGCGATTCCGTTTCCGCAGAATGCGTTAGATGTCAGATCAGTAGGTATAAGAAATTCGATCAGGCGATTTGTAAAAGTAAAATTTAATTTTGTTAATATGTTTTAAGCTCCCTTGGATTTTATTTTATCGAATCTAGGTAAGTCACTTGGGTGCAATAACATGTCAATTTCATTGAGGGTCTCTCATGTTATCGAATTAAAATTTTACATTCACTGAAAACGTTAATCCTTCGCTGTCCCCGGCTGACTATAAAAACAATTGGCCCGTCTTGAATTGGTAATAACCAGAACAGTGACAAAGTATATAAAAAATCTACTAATACTTATTACACATAGGCTTACGAATCTTTCTAAAAATAGTAAAATTTTTTTTTTGAAAAATAATGGTAATAATTTTATTAAATAGTTTTAATTGCCGTTCTAGGCTCGTTGTTTATAGTCTTGATCTGTACGATGCCAATCTGCATAGGCTAAGATGGAGATTTTCATTAATAATTAAACTAGGTTTTTGCAAGACTTGAACGATAAGGTTGCGGGGTGGGGTTGCGCGTCCATAAAACTTGTTCAGGCTCCGCTGAGGACTCCCGCGAAATTTCCCTTGGGTGGCGCGCACCTCCCGCCTTTGGGAAATACTGTGAGGCCATATCATAACAGTTTTATGTAGATTACGACCTAGCCTATTGCTATGCACTAACCAGTTAATTTCCAATTATGAAAATAAATATTACTAAATACATACCTTGATAGACATAATTTTGATATTTTTCAAGGTGCATCCTACAAACATACACAAAAAAAATGAATGAAACATGAAATTTGAACTCGCACTATTACTGCTACTTGGTGGTTGCTTGTCGTTATTTCAAATAAACAAAACAAATTTTGTTTTATTTGAAAATTAAACCGTTAACCGCTTTCCTTGCCTCGTTTTCTATTTTTAAATTAATCAGGGATTTTTAATTCTGTACACTAATTTTTCGATGGAAAAGTGAAATGAAATATATTAATGCAATCTGTAACACCAGTCAAGTATTCTTTTGGCATTCCCAAGCGAGCACAATAAATCACTCACGTGTTTTCACGCAAAAAATCCATAAAGGTACCGCTACCGTGAGGTCTGACATATTTACAAATACGTATAAAACCTCATTGTGTATTCGCTTTTAAATTAATTAAAAATCTAAAAAGTAATTACATAATTCAGTTTTATTAAATCGCGGTAACTTTTCGTGGTCTTTTTTTGACACTTTTCTTATTATTTATTATTAACTGAGTTTTGACCTCGTTTCGATGAAATAAATCTGAAAAGTAACCGAAATGGGTATTAAAACATGGTTTAACATCAAAATTGTAAGTGCTGCGTTAAGATAATCTAATAATCACCATGAAGCAGTGAATGACTTGACCGTAGGATTAAGACTTTTAAGACTTTTGACTTTTAAGTATGTACTTTTAACTACCCCTTAGATAGGGAGATGCGTTCATCTTTTCTGACACCATTTCTACATAAATTAAGATGTATTTAATACTATGACGAATGATTAATATATAATATAGTATCGTATAACGTAACGTATACGTAATTCCACGTACTCCACGTAGCTGAAAACAGCATTAAAATATATAAAAGCTGGATTAAGGAGTGTAAGAGAGATATTGTTTAAAAATATCACGATCTCCCCCAGCGTGGTGGGGTCCCAGTGGATGCGAAGTTGCCGCCCGCCCGCGCCCCGTCCTTGGGGACGTGGCCCGCCGGGTCCCAGGAGACCCCACTCCCTACACCCCATCCCTGAATCCCGGCAAAACAACCTTCATATTCCATTTTTAATTGAGAACTACTCTTTTGTAAGAACCTTTAAATTCAGGTTAACAAAAGTTCATCTTATAACATATTTACGCCAATTTATCTTAATTAGAATTTTCTAATGCTGAATCGTCATAGCGTGGTACAGTTCATCAGCTCAGCGTTAAATTCTCGAGAAATGAATGTTTTGGTTGGAAGTTACAGAAGGCTCTGAAGGAAGCTACAAATAGTGTTTGCAGGCGCTAACTCTTTACTCTTTAGTCCCGATTGTGAATCTTACCCACTTGCCCTCAGGTGGGACACCTAGGTATTCTATTTAATAGGCCTAAGCGATACGACCGACCAGAGAATTCCTACGTGCTGTTACGTTCAACAAGGTCACTGTTATGTCAAAAACGTATTCTTTTACCCTAGAGTGTTTCTATAATAATTGTAGGGCCTACCTTCCAAGAAATGTTAGCACAATAATCTCGACTAATGTACGACATTGCTGTTTGTTGAAGAGCCGATTGCCATGATTTTACTGAATGACATGTTCTGTTACACTGGCTCGTTCATTATCTACGCTTTTATCGCACATGGATTTTGTATTACAACTTACTTAACACTATACAAAGTAACACTTTCAAGTGTTACTTTGTATAGTGAGTGTTTATGCGTGTTCGAAAAAGCTTTGTGTAACAGATCATTCCAATAGTAGTTAAGATCCTGTCGTTTAGTTATTACTTATTTTCACTATTTGAATCACAATTTTCGCCTTACTTGTTATATGTATATATAAGCGAATGTAAGGGTATATTCATAATAATTATTGTTAAAACAAGGTGTTTATTAACTTCCATTTGTTTCTGTGCATCACACACACCGTGTGAGAGGATTAAACATCGATCGATCCCCAGCTGTGTATGGAAAGTTATGCCATAGACTCAGAAAGTCGATGGAATGTGACAAGCAAGAAGGTTTATCACCTAGAAAAGTTTATATTTTATTAAATCCGACGTCTAGCAGTACCTACGTCACTCTTGTACAAAGAATACATCAGATAGTTTCCATAGACTTCAGAAGTAGACGAATTACCATTAACCGGAGTGGTCACATAATAGTGATCCAAGATAATTCAAGGGCCCCCAAGGACGCTCGACAACATTAAAATTACAGTTTCCAAGGTATTAAAAAAAATGAGCTGGGCTGGCGCGTTATTATTCCTTTGTGTTCCTTCACTGTGGATACTTAATCATAGTTATTAGTATTACATACATCTAAACGGGTGCCTGTGGAATAGGTCGTTTCTAAACTGTTTTAGCACTAACTCATGTAGTCTGAGTTGATGCTACTAAAATTAATGTCATAAATCTAGACGAACAGTTATGTTTTGATTTTTTTTTTTGAAAAATAATTTGATTGAAAATTATTATTTTTTCAATATTATTTTTGAACGAATTTCCGCCAAAGTAGTGAACTTCAAATGTAAATTGTTCATAGTTTACAATAAATTATCTTTAATTTATAGAAAAAAATAGGTTTTCATGGTGTTACACGGTAACTCTTATTCATTGCTTGACCTTATATTTTTTTTACATTAATTACGACTGAGATTCAGAGATGGTATTGTAAGACGGTCGAACCCAGGGTTATGTTGAGTTGCGGGCGACCCGAGTTTACATTATCTTAATCAGAAATATTCTTCCAGTCAAACTTCACGAAGTCCGGCTTCTATTGTTTTTGGTATGATAATACAGGAACAGTCCTTCTTTGTTTTTAAACATATCAGTATCACATGACTGCAAGTAAATTCAGTTTAAAGAGTACTGAGAAAATAATTTCAAGTTTACAAGATGTAAAAAGTATTTTTAAATATAAACCTAAATATTTATATTTTGTAAAACATTAAAAACTTCGTCATTATCCATATTTTTAATTACATGATGATTCTTTTCGTTTGGAGGCGCTACATTTGCAGAAGTCTCCGATTACTTTAAATAAACTAAACGTAAATGAAGCCATTTCTAAAATATAAGCGTGTCTGAGTAAAAATGAGTGCATAGGTATTTAGAGATATGGGAGTCATCTTTCGCTCTTAATATTGTTCCTTAATAAAAACCACATATAACTCGAAACTTAATTATAAATATGTCACTCGTAATTACGTGATACAATTGCATTTTATTGCAATTCTTAATGTGTTATTCAACAATATTTTACTATAGATTTTACAACACATATTTCCAACAATATGTGGTCAAAATTGAATTGGCAATAGAGTTGCTGATGTTTTGGTGCAATTCATCCCTTGTGGCATATTTCGGTTGGTGCTAGTATGTTTATAACTCGAGGGTCCTATACGCTATATTACACCTATTTGTTTATATTGGCGGAAGTAGCATGGAGGCGTATAGTATAGAGGCATAGTAATTTTTGGATAGTTTTATCTTTACAAATAATTTTAAATTATACTTATAAGATGTATTTATTATTTCGTATGCTAATAAATAATAGTGCGCGGTATATTAAAAAAATGGATATAAGCCGTCTACATTCAAATATACGACAGGCAGCAAATGAGAGGGGCAAATTAATGATATTAATAATTTCATAACGTTGTTAAATATTAAACTTATTTAACGAAACGTAATCACGCGATCCGCGAAGTTTTACTTTTATGTTAATATTATTAGTCTTATCAGAGTAGATGTAGAAGTATGACCATTTACGCATAACAATACGAGCCTCTATTTTTCGATTGAGATTTGGGGTGAGATACCTAGGTAACAGTGTAAATGAGAAAATAAAAACGGCTTAATCTAGAAAGTTGCCAATACTTTTATTGTTTTTGGAAGTAACTTGGCGATTAAAAAGAGTGGCGGGGAGTTTACTGCCAGTTCTTCTCTTCCGTTCCACGCCCTTGATTTGAGAACTGGTAGTAAAATTAGAATCATTTTATATTTATTTTCTTTTTTTGACGTAAGTGAAAGTAATGACGACATAAGTGTACATTATGTTACCTATATGAATAAATTATTTTTGACTATTGACTTTTTGACTTTTGAGTAATCCCCATTCCTCTCTACACATCGTCGCATTCGATGGAACCACTGAGAAAAGCAGTGGGCCCATTCATCCTTATGGGTCTCTTCTATGGCATTTTCATAAACTTTTACAGTATCTTCAGGGCTGGTAATGCGAATAACTCGAATTTTATCTTTAGTTCTTGGGAATAAATGAAAGTCGCAGGGCGCCAGGCCTGACCGTATTGCGAACGACTCATTATCTCGACATCTGCTATAGTCAAAATTCAATAGTACATTTTGCGGAGTGCGCTGAAGCATTGTCGTGGTGAAGGAGGATCCTGCTTCGAGGGTGCTGGCTAACAGCGATTGACACACCAGTCTGCAGTAACTAACAGTCCTTCTAGCATATCTGTCCCGAAAGTACCTTTCTGACCAAAGAATGAGGCAATTAACTATTTTCCTTGACTTCTTCCTTTATTTACCTTAGTTGGTCAATCCTCGAAAGGTTTCATCTTTTGATTTAAGGTTCGTAGCTATATATTCAGCTTTCATCACCTGTGACGATGTCAATTTGAGTCACCGCTGTTGAATTTATCTAACATTTGGAGACACCAGTCCATGCGAAGGTGTTTCTGGTCGTCGGTCAAAGTATATACCATCTATTTACCATATATTCTATATACCATATATTTTTACCATCTGGTACAAAGCTTCCTGACGGCAACATGTTTATGCAATATTTTTTGAACTTGACTCATACCAATGCCTAGGCTTGCCAGTGTCTGCTGATTGGTTACTCTTCACATCTTCCTCTATCAAGCGTCGCACAGCACTGATTTTATATTCGGTAGTCGCTGTTAAAGGACCTTCCTATCATTGAGATTGCTACGTCTTCGCTTAAACTCGTATCTTAACCTAGTATTTAATTAACATACTTATACATATGGTTTTATATCTGCTGTATATGTTTTCTTTTTATAGGTGTAACTTCTGAACTCGAAAATTTTTCAAACTAATTCTAAAAGTGAAAGAAACGCTCAGTGGTATTTGCGACATTCTTTGCAACTTAATGTTCTAAATACCTCAGTCTTAGTATCATTACTGAAATTATTGCCGGTTTTCACAATAACTGAAATCGAAAACGTGTAAGTGTAACGATGTTAGTAACATTAAAGGGATTTGCCCCCGCAGTCCCGAGCCATTCCTGTTATTGTTCAATGCAATGCTCAAATTTCTGGAAAACCCTCGCTTAAATAAACCTTATGACTTGAGCAAAAATAAAATTATCTGCCATTCGTTTCGCCTTAAACCAAGGATTATAGTAGCAATTTAGTGCCAATGAATAAATAAGCCTTATAACATTAATTATTATTTCATTAACTAGTGTTACATCCTGTATAACCCTGTTTACAGCTAGTATGTTTATAAGATGGGTTAATATGACACCTTAATTCTCAGCCGATGAAGACGACTGGCCAGTGGGAACATTGGATGGGGTCGACAATGATGTCGAAGAAAGAACAAAAGCAAAAGCGTGTGGTAGCGGCGAGCAAGAAGTATCCAATGAAAGTGAGATGGCGGCCAACTCAGACCACGATGAAGAAATATTTGATGGTGTGTATTTTTTATTTCTGACTCAGTTTTATCAACTTCAATTCTATAAAAAAAGATAGGTTTTACCTTTTCCCTGGGCTTCAGATTTCTGTATCTGTTGCGTCATGTTTATTCATTTGTTTTTTTCTAATATTGATAGGTGAAGTACGAGCAAGTGTTAAAGGCGTCATGCACAGAAAGTCCATTGGCGTAGGCCAATTTCAAACCTACGACATCAGGGATGAGTGCAGTGCATTTAGCAGTGTTCAGTGCTCCCTTTCTATAATTTAGTTTTTTTTATTGTGGAAAAATAGCAGGTTCTACATTTGAAAGTTATCTTACAGAAAATTTAGATCAGTAATACTAATTTTATTATGATTATGAAATATTATTAAACAATAGTGTTATTTATTATATATATTATCACAACATGTTAATTGTTTATGTTAAAATATTATCGTATAGCACGCTGTCTGAACTGATGCCCCATTAGAGGGCAATAGTTTGAATTTTTTCATTAGAATAGATTAGAAATTTGCCTAACTCCATAATTTTAATAGAGGCATAACAGAGTGGTTGACAGTTGACACTGACGTACGGCGACGGATAAGAGATGACATACGAGTCTCGCACAACTGCAATGGGTGCGAACATGGAAAACTAATAAGCTAGAAATACTTAACTTTTAAATACATGTTGTCAGTATTTTACACCAATAGTAGATATCAGTTATATTGTAAGTACATGTAATAAGAATGGTATACTATAATGGTATAATAACAACGCTACGAATAAACACAATGTTGAATTTTGTGTTGATACAGACACAGCCTATAAAAATTAAACAGCATTATTGAAAAAAAAAAGATTTTGAAGACATTTTCTTTCATTTAAGAGTGTTTTTGAAAACTAAACTAGCTTATTTAGAGCTTAATATATATTGTGTGAAAAGCTGCATATAGACTTCTATAGATACATATACGTAATAGTGCTAGCAGAAGTACTTCTAGTATTCTCTATGATCCGTGGCTGTATGTACTGACAGATTCCCGCAGTATTATTTTGAGAATTTACTGCAGTGGTCAGTTAGTTTAGCAGCTTGCTATTTTCCTAGCTATAATTCCTATATTCAATATGAACTTATAAATCTTATATTACAAATCCTACAATAGTATGATATGATATAAGTAAACATAAAATTTAGGATAGTTTAAAATTTATTACAATATCTTAATGATTTAAAGAATATTTGCCTGGAAGAGATCGCTTGTTAGCGATAAGGCCGCCCGTTGCATCCCTTGTAATTTATATATTATATTGTGTTATTTGTATTTCTTTAGCAACGAAGTGTAATAAAAATTTACTTGTACTGTACTATATTGTCACTCAAAAATGATAAATAAAAAGATTTATTTTCAGCAAAGTAAATAAACTTTAATATATTTTTTTGAAATTTCATGGTCAAATTAAACATCAATAATAAGTTATTTCCAAATAATTACGATCGCACATTAAGAAATCTTGCTGGTTTCGCCAATTGCTTAAATAACTTAAACAACCAGTGTTATAATTCAATGGAGATTGATTTAGTCGCTGTTGCGGCAACGTCTGCACCCAGCACTTAGTCAACTGTCAGTTACAGGCGCCCTTCAGTCACCGCCACCAGAGGTCATTTATCGTCAGATTAGAGTATTGACGAGCGAATGCATGACTTATGTCTATCATACAGGTCTATTTAATCTCTAGACATTTGTAGGTTTTTTAGCTCAAGTAGATGATGAATAAAAGCCACACAATATTTCTGTATATGCTATCAATTATTACAATAATTCAACGGTACAATATGTGTAGGTTAATTATAGATAATATATTCACAATACATAAGTTGATAAATCGCTGATTAGCATAGGCTGTGAGAGATATTGTACCTACTGAATATAATAATTTATTGTATATTATAAAAATCAGCTGCAATCTTCTGACTTAGAAGTAGCAGGGGATTGTAGCCGTAACTTTTAAAATGCTTAAAATATTGTCGCAAGAATGAATTAAGAATAATATTACGCCTGAGGCCAAGGTGATTATATATCTCCTTTAAGTATCCCTCTTAGAGACCAAAAGTGCGTCATTTTATCCACAAGTTCGTTGAAATTCATAAGCCTACTAAAATAAAGAGCAGTTTTTCCGTGCTCTCCTTAGAGCGTCGCTATGCGTTTTTACTGCGGTTTAACGCTCTTTTTACAACTTCGTCAAAGGGTGTACTGCCTCGCCGCCCGCCCGGTGCTTTACGACTCTGTCCTCGCTTATCTCGACACCATTTGTGATAAATCTCCACAACTCCTTGGACTTCAAATATTTACATGTTAATTCATAGTCGATGGACCCGAGATTATAAATAAATTGGCCGCAAAGGTCCATCATAGGCCTCTGCGTACTTATCTTCGTCGACTTGAAACTTTTGAACGACGCTCGAGGCACTTTATTGCAAACGTTCTTCATTACGGCGTTTTTATGCCAAGGTATAGTGCCTTCTATCTTTGCGAAACGTCTGAACCGTGTATTTTATAGGCATCTAACAATCGGATATTTACGAAGAACATACTTTAAACAAACGAACTCCGATTCAGCACCCTCAGAAGTACATATTGTTCATTCTTGTCTATTGTGATGACGGAGATATGTTTGAAAATGTCCTTTGTTTCATAACCTGTACATTTATTTGTATGTATCGGAAAATGAGTAATTTTTACTAGTGAAGGATTTACGTTGTCGCAGTACTGTTGTTAGGCCAACACGAGCGGTGCGCAAATGTATTCTCTGCGGGGGTGATGGGAGGCGTGTGCGGGGAGGAGGGGGCAGCCGGCGCCGCTGAGCCCGAAGTTGGGCGCGTGGGCTTATTCCCCAGGGATCCTGATGCCGGGACCGCACTTGGTTCCTTGCCGATCGTGTTGTTAAAAGTACCTATAGTATAAATAATAATAATATAAGTACGCAGAATTAACATTTAAATACAGTAAATAATTTTATTTGTCTTTAATATAATGTGACAATTTACAAGGAAATCTACTTTGTTTTTAAGTTCATGTAGTAAAAGAAACTATGAAAATATTTCGTGTGTCTTACAACTGGGATTTACTTTAGAAAGCTTAAAAAAGTTGTTTACCTAAGCCAAAATGCAATGGCATTTAGATGTTAACTAAGATGAGCAATCCGAATAATTTCGGTCGGGCGACGGACGCCTCAGCAGGAACGTGGCTAATTAAATGCCGATCGGTATTGGGACGGGTGTTTCAGAATTCCGTCCGGTGCTAAACCGTGCCGGCAACACCGCACAACACAACATGCCTGCTAACTCCACAATCCTAAATTCTTCGCAAACTTGTCTCAAATTTGTCAACAATAGAGATATGTTTCATAACAATTATATTATATGGAAGTTATTATATTGTATCAAAGTAATTATTTTCTATTGTTAAATCCCATACAAAATTTAATTGCTTTCCTGTAGCTTTATCTATACAGTTTATGTTAAAAAAAATATGTATATTGGTTATTAATGGCTATGATTGACCATGAGCGACTGCTGTCTAAAAAATTAAGAAGAGCAGTTAGTTTAAGTTTAAGTTAATTTATAAAATTATTTTTGTTGTAATTTTATGTTACACAATGGCAGTTCGACCCTGGGAGATCCCAGGTGGCGCGGCCGCAGCGTTTGGAATTATCACATAGTGGAGAGGCGAGCGGGCGGCGCGCGGGGGGTGGACCCAATACATTCGTCACAGGCCCACCATTAGGCATTTAGATATTATCAGCACCCGCCAGGGATGACCCGCGACCTGATGCCATCATTGTTCCAATGCTTAATTACTAAAAGTGGTTAACTTTAGGTAAAAAGTCAATTGTCTGCTTAATGGCCTGTCGCTTCGTGTATCCCACCCCAGATCCCAGGTGACGGGACGGGCACACTTTCTTCCGTCTCAGGGGAATAGCCGCACACACTCGCAAGTCTGTAGTTCTATCTGTAGCTAGGTAGTTTCTTGTGGAGAATGGAACCTACTCCCAAGACATTTTCACTTAATGATATTGTCTAGTACGAACCTAGTTAACGTAGAATTGTTACTGATTATTAAACTGCTCTTTTATGAAACATGAGTTAAGGTGTATTAGTCATAAACAAATAAATATATGTATTACATTTACATTACATCCTTCAACCTTTATCGAGCCATCGTATCTGTTTTTTCCTTAATCAATCTATTTAGTGAATCAATAAATATATCGTTCCATATATTACAGTTTATACATAAAGTACCTTTGTATAAACTATATGTATTGTTTATGAGTTTTAAGCGTTACATTTAAATAAATATTTATATATTATTGAAAAATATATGACAATTTCAAGAAAAGTTTGGTCAAAATCCCTATCATCATGCGGCATCTATACAAACATACATATACATACATATACATACATATAAAGACAGACGATGTAAAATAAGTTTATAACGGTGGACTTTTTTAACGTATACGCCAACTATTTTTCTTAAACGTAAATGAGGAAAGTATTATTACATAGTATAATACTATGAGATACCTGTCATAATGTTAAATAAACATTATGCAGATATAACGTATTTAAAGAAACATACTTAACTAACATAGATATAACGTATCTGTGTTAGTTAACTACCGTATTTTTAACCGACCTGAAAACCTCAAAGGAGGCTATCAATTCGATTTGTAATTGTATAAATATTCTTCTAATAATTTTCCGTTTTTTTTCTATTGTTTTGATTTTAAATAGGAACACCATTACGTGTCCTATGTAGACCACGACTTGTGATTAATACAGCCGCAGGGGAATCCCAGCTGATTGCTGGGCCTCCCTGGACATTAGACTAGGGAAACATTCCACTTTGTTATCTATTAATTAATATTTAGGCGGGTTATTTTAGGAAAATTGCGTTAATTGTAAAAATTCAGTAATATTGGTATAGAGATGTAGCTAAGTACAATATGAGGTACTCGTTAATCACATACATACAGTAGCGTTACCCATTCATTGGGTCTTCGTCTCAAAATTATATTCTTTATAGGCAAGAGTGTCAGTCTGTGCTTGACAAAAATCGTCGACTATTGGGTCTATAATGTGTCAATTTAGTTGCGAAGTTTTATTACGCCGCGGCCGGAACAAGTATTAGCTGAAGACAGAAATCTCTCTGCGCTCGACCCCAGAGTAGGTACTTGCACAATTAAACACTATACACTACATTATATGGGCAATCGTCGACTATATTTATTTATATAAAACATGCAATGTATAGGTTAAAATATTTATTTTATATTTACTTTATAGTCACGGTATACAAAAATTTTATGAAAAATAGTTTTGACTTTATTACTCACCTGTGTCACAAGCGAACTTCTAATTAAAAAAAACAAATTTATTTAAAAACAAATATTTGACCTTTCTACGTGGATATTTTCTACATAATCCCATATAAATGTTAATATTGTTTTGATGCTACGTAAAAGTACAACTTTTGATTAAATTTGTAAAGTGTTTGATACACGTGGTACAGAAATTTAATGCTATCGATTTCTAGTTAAGGTCCACAATTTAATTGTATTTGAACAGAAAATGACATTACAACATTGAATGCTATAATTTAGTTTAATGTTAAAAAAAACTTTTCATTAATATATTTGTATTATTTTAATTAATTAATAAAATGGTACAAAATATGACATACTTTGAGTTCCGTTCTCCGGTCCGTTCTGAAAGGTAATCTTCCTGTCAGAATAACACCTTTAGACTGAATGGCTACGCGAAAGGTAGATTCTCCTGGGGGCAGTATGCTCAAGGCGGCAGAAAATTAACGGTCTCCCCTGGGAAATCTATCGGGAGCCAGAGAGCCTCAAACCGGCCGCGCCCACTCTACTGGGATCTATTTAATATCCTATATTGCAGTGCACCTGAACATACTAATATTTTAATACTCTTTATTTAAAATTGTGTCATTGGTTTCCGGTATAAATTCTATTAGGTTCAAATGTCGTGGGGTTTAAGATAAAAAGTTAACATTGAATGTTAATAATGTTATTTTTCGATGTAGTCGCCATTGAAGTTAATACATTTTGTATATCATTTTCTAAAGCTAACATTGCCTTTTTATAAAAATCTTCTTCCTGATTTCTTAATAATCGTGTACCGCGGCGACAACTGCGTCGCCATCTTCAGATTTATGGCCCCTGGGATGTGCCTTTAACCACGTTAATAAGTAGAAATCAATAGAAGCTCCACCTGGAGAATATGGGGGTGGTTCGAGCAGTCTCTTTCGGTCCGAGTCATAATGCTGAAGACATGTTTCGTTTGCAGTTATAAATCGAGCTGAAAAACCGGCCATGATCTTGTTGCACACCAACACACCTGTAGATTATGGAGGAATATGGACATGTTGATTTACTGGCTCTGTAGATTTTTTTAGGCAGAGATCTTTATATATATAATGAAAATGGTCTTCGTTTGAGGCTCAATCACGCCTAAACCACTGATCGTATCGACATGAAACTACCACTATTCGATGCGAAATTTTTCCTAGATGGTTTATGGCTATTTATTATTCGAATTCTAACGTTCATTTTTTTACTGCTGTTTTACTTTTATGAACATTTATCCCGTTAATTGCAAGCGTTTTCTCTTGATTCTTTTGTTTCCATGGCAACGGAGTTTACTAAACGGATAATGTTCTTTTACATTCAGCTAAGAATTCCAATTTCTATAGTTACTCATCACGAAATCTCGGGAACTATAGGACTTAGAAATGTGAAACTTGGTAGGAATATTACTTTCGTTATGTAGAGGTCAACTAAAAACGGATTTTAAGAAATTCATCCCCCCAAGGGGATAGCGGGGGCGTTAACAATGAACAATTCCCGTTTTTAAACTATAGCTCCTATAAATTCCAAATTTGGTAGGAAGAATTTTAGTGATTAATGAAAATTTGCCTATCACCGATTGTACTGGCGTGAGTTTTCTCTGCGGTTTCTCATGTAACTGTGTTCCGCCTGGAACTTAATATAATAATATTTTTTTTTACTTTTTGAAGGTGGTGAAGCTGATGGTTCGCGCGGTCTGCCAGTATGGTCAGAGCTTTGATGTCGGTCAAAATTACTCGCCGTTTGAATTTCGAGTTTTCAGTTTCAACTCCGTTATGTTAACGTGTTAACGAGTATGTTTTACGTCCCGGAAAACTCAACTTACGAGCGACGAGTCGTCGAATGTGAGATGGAGGAAGATTTATACTCATTTCTCCATGAATCGGACCATTTCTATTGGATAATTTTTCCATTTATTCTTTGTTTTTTTGTTCATCAACATTAATTTTTATAATAATAATTATAATAATTTATTATATCAATAAATTTTATTTTAAGTGAATTTGACTCTTCTTTGAAAAATATTGTAAATTTCAGAAAAAAAATAAAAATTAACAAAAAAAGTAAAAATAAATGAATAAAAAAAAAATATGAATAAAATTTACTTTATTTCCCTTGAAAATTCGACCAGCGAAGCGGGCGGGGCCAGCTAGTATTATATAAATGCGTGATCTTGAAATTTATCCATTTTTACAAAGAGGATGCAAAAAACTTTAAAAAAGTAAAGAGAATCGGTTGTTTTCTTTATTATTATTTAACTAATGACTGTTAGTATTTTTGTTTATTTCTAAGAAGAATGTATCGATAATGTATTCATTATCCGTATTTATTGAACATCCTTCATAAGTGCGTAGGGCTGTCTTTGACGAGTAAAATATAACGAAACAAAAAATTACACATAGCACGTCGACCAATGTTAAATATTTTTAAAGTCAATAACAAATGGAACAAGTATTGTATCTATATCTTTATAGTGAAATGGATCGTTTTTGTATTTCATAAAGAAAACTTGTTCTATTTTTATAACATCCATAATATGTATGAGAAAATCTTTTCCACAATGGGATTGTATATAGGTGAAACTTAAAATAGGATTGGCTATTCGAATTTTAAACAAGGGAAATTTACAGGCATGGTAAAAAGCCCTCAACTGGATTATAGCAGGCCCCACTAAGCTTAAAATTTTGACATGGTGTGAGCACTCTCTGTCGTATATCAAGTTGCATTTTTCTCACCATTAAAATAGATTTTACTTTGAAAATTGTCTTATGTAAAAACACGTAATGTCTCCGCTGCTAGCTCTATTACTTACGTGCCTGCACAGAGGTAAACGGTTTCAATTTTTAAATATTTTATTAAAAATACGAAAGATAACAGGGAACAGTAGAATTTGGACATGTAATAACATTCAGCCATAACTTTTAGGCAACCCGAATTGAGGTCTACAAGAAGGTATTTTAAACATTAGATTACAATGTATAACAATAATAACAGTAATTCAAATAAACTACTGAAGCCTAAAATCATACTGACTTGCGATATTTATATTATAAAATCTAATTTTGTTCGATAAAAAACGATTGCTTGCGATTCTAGAGCATTACTGAAATTCTAAGTTAATTTTTGTGTGAGCGGACAATATGAATGAATTCGCATAATTTTAGAGCACTTAATACGCCTTCGAAGGGCCTGTACGTTACGTGTCCCATAATAAATATGAAACATGATAAGTGAAAACAAGTCTTCTTCACACCTCATTGAGTCCAGTTCTTCTTAATTCTATATGTAAATAAGGAAGCTGTGTATGAGCCAGTAGCGACATCTACAATCTGCGACTACAATCAATATGATTCACCTTTAAATCCTTCAAAAATAATAATTTAATGGGCTACCATTTCTAAAATAGTCTTTGTGTTTCAGATGAAGATATCAAATCAGAAAGCCGAGACAGTTTCGAATCTGGTGAGTTTTCATTTCATAAATATTAATTGCTCAAAGTTGTTTTATGGACATTGAGTTGAGGATCCCGAATTGGAATTGTGATAAGTAATGCCTATGATATATCTCCGTCGTTTCATAGTATTTCTATGAGTTATATTCGCGTTTATATATGTTTAAAAAGTTTTGTTTCCATGTTTTAAAAGTAACACTAATTTTTGTATAGAAATAGCTTCCAACACTACAAACGCGTATTTGGAACTAAACAGCCTATTTGTATGTATGTAGTACATCTGTTGCTATTAAGAAGATATTTTAGATATTTAGTTAAGTATACAAACTATATAAAATTAGTTAATATCCACAAGTGCCTGGGGCTTACAATAGATGACCTCCTGGAAAATTCACATTTCATTCTGTCTGTGAAAGACTAAGACCGATACTTGCCAAATTCACTATAGTAAAAATTAAATTCGTCTTAACACTGTTACTACACAAAGCACTAGCCGAATTCAATATAATATATCAAGCTATGGAAGAACATGCAAAACTTATCTAAGTAAAATATTTGCAATACAAATACGTATTTTAAAAACAATTGCTCCTATAAAATTAAAATCATAATATAAGTAAGACTACAGAAAGCTATTTGCATTTTTAATACTTTGCTGAAAATTACTAATTAAATATATAATAAAACAATTAAAACTCATCACCATCATCATCTATCACTATTCAACACGTAGAAATAATTAAATGGGAAAATACATTAGGCTATATTATTCCAAATTTTATAAACTCGCTACAGTACTAGTATACCAATGAACAATATTAAATTTAAATTTATAACATAAATCAAATCATTATAAATTATGCATAACAAAAATTATGCCTATCAGAGATGATGTTCTATATACTATAATTAATATTCGAATATAGGAACAAAATTCGAATGAGAATTCTCGTCAAGAACAGGTTTATGACGTTTTACGTGCAATTAGAATGGTTTAATGGTTATAATGTTATAGTGTGTTTGTAACTGATCTATGTATATATATCTTAATTATTTAAATATGTTCGACGTCCTGATGGACAGAAAAACTGTGTCCAGTTTGTGTTCCCACCACATGAACTTCTTTTTTATACAATTAATAAATAAAAATAAAATATAACAACGAAAAGTCCTATAGAGCTTTTCCCTCCAACGTCTAAAAATTATTTAACTGTGATAATTTCGTAGGAAAAGAATTCCAAGTCCACATGACAATATGTTGAACTCAACATATTGTCATGTGGACTTGGAATCTTCTGAAAAAAGAACGTTCTAACTAGAACGTATGAACTGCTGCCGTTGTAACGCCTAAGGACTCCAATATACTGTTATATAGAAACACAAATACAAGAATTTCTATATGGCCAAGAAGTGTGAAATCAAATCTAAACAATCAGCCCCTTTTTATAAATGTGCATCAACGATAATAAATGACAGTAGCTATATTTATAAACTTTATTTATAAATATCTAAACTCTAAATAAAAAAAAAATATATCATTTAATTATGTGATTTTTTATTCGAAAGAGTTCTATAGTGTACTTAGCTCTGGTCGCAATACAGACGAAAAGATAAAATGAACATGAAGTTGAGGAACAGATATTCGCGCTTAGAGGAATCGTAGTTTCTCTCTGGGCGACACTAAACCGTGTCTATGACTTGAAACACGCCGTTGTGAAACCAGCTCATTTTACAGCTTAACCTCAATGTCCAGTGGAATCGTTTACTATAACGACCAGATACATTATTTAATAGGCAAAACTTGGGATGTTTATAGTGCAACTCACTTCTACTTAGTTTTGGTTAAAAGTCATTGTTAAAATTTCGGGCTCATGATTATATGTATATTATATGACAAACTTGCTTATAATGAATAATAATATGTACATATATAAGTTATAAGTCTAAGCTAATCGAAGTTTGACATTTGTAAATTTAACATTATTCAACTACCTAGATTATTTAAAATTTTCAAGAAGTTGACAAAAGCTTATTGTATTTTTTTTTAATAGGCAATATTATTTCTTTTTTATATACTTTTACAGTTTTTTTGCGAAATTGACTTAACTAAAAACATTCGATCGCGAGGATCCAGCTGCTGTGGAGGGATCTAGAAATCCTATAAAGTCAAATAATACAATTGAATTGCTAAAACTGCAAAAGGGCGCAGCGGCAGGCGGTTGGGAAGTTAGAATGAAAACGGACGCCCGAAATTGTGTACAACGTTCGTCACTTAGCGATGAACGAAGTAGCCTTCTAGTCACACCTTTATATTTAGTAACTTTTTAATTTGATCAACAATCGGAATCTAAATTAGAATAGGTTTAATTTTATCGTGTAAAGTTCATCAGGTAGATAATCATTTAACTATTGGTTCCAGGCCGCTAGGGTTTATCCCATATTAGCACGACTTTTTAATTGAGATATAATAGCATTCTAATATTGAAAGACTTTTCATGTCAGTCCAGTAGTGTTAATGTTTATTCGTTACAAAAACATGTTTTCTTTATATAATCGTTCCCCACTGAAACATTATATTCATAACATATATATTCCATAATCAACTATCTCCGCATCTAGAAGACGATAACGATTTATATGCTACAATTGCACTTTACCACTATTACTTAATCTAAGAAGTGGTATCAACAAGAAACGTAACATATTATATACCTATCTCGTCCCAAAAACGTATGACGCATATTTCTGGATAGGCATTTATCTTATATAAAATGGCTTTTGCTAGATTGAATAGTGACATGATTCCGCAATCAAGTGGAGTTTAAAATGTGCATTTGCGATGTGGTATGGTGCTTCGGGAGCAGGGCGCGGACAGAAATGCATTTTCAATAATTGAGGGTCAGACGGGGTGGTAGGAGTGCATTAAAATGTCCACGGTTAACTTTCCAATCGTCACTGAGCTTCATGAGTACCGTATCAGAATTTTCAGCTATTTCTGAATAGCTAATTGAATATAAGTCATGGCTTGCATCATGCGGTACTCAATGCTTCATGAGTTTTCAAGGAAGTTTTGTTAATAGATTTTACGTCGTAAGGAAAGTGAAGAAAACTTACAGTTTACTTACTTGTTAATAGACCAAAAACAAAATCGATGTAAAATTTGAATTACCCATTCAGCAACCAAAGCGATGATAAATAAACAAATGTGACTAAATTACGTACGTACTTCATAAAGTACATATTATGTTATAATATATATTTATACGTTGTGTAGGTATGTGTAAGAGTTGAGTAGAGTAATTATTTATATAAATATAAAACTATCAAACAATATATTTATTATTCTATTTTTGAATTTGATTGTTAGAGGAATCTACGACAATGCAAAGACTAACGATTGCGTGACACAATTATCTTATACAACATAATATATAATCATTATTATAACAGCTAAATAATTAATAATTATAATTATTAATTATTTAGGTGTGAATGACAAAAGCCACAGCGACTTTGACATACACAAATAAATATCGCGAGTATAAATATAATATTCGAGACGTCTCTGTTTTGATAATTAATTACTGTTCGTGTCAATAACTAATGGAGGTGAATGAAATCATAATATTTGTTAAAGTAAAATCATTTTATAGTGTACACCGTGTACATGTTTAGAGCTATCTTAACACTAAAAACTAATACTATAGTTTCTCAAGATTGTTAATACGATCACCTTAGCTACTCGTACGTAGTTACATTACTAAATTAGTATAGCTCCCTATAGATTCACTATATTGTAATTTTCTTCGTGAGGCATGGCTGTATAAGGTAATTTAAACACGTAAGCATTCTCCTAGGAATTCTAGTTAAAAGGATGTATTGTTAAAATATCTATCTTTTAGCGGTTAATATTTATTTTATTTCGATTAATACACGCACAACAGTGATCTGCCAATCTCTTTCTGAGCTTCATACATTAAATTATCTGAAGAGAGCGAGGTCTTGCTAACCTCAACTGCTGTAAAGAACTTTAAACGTCTATTTATACAAATCATAAAATATATACTCTATTATAATCGTATATGAAGTTTTTTTATTGTTACGTCATATTATGAGAGTATTAATATAATAGTTTTAATTAAATTTAACAATTAAAATAAAAAAAAAATAGTTGTAACAAGTTGTATTTATTAGCAGTTTTTATGCATTACAATATTTACTTCATGTAGCTTATAACATCGTGTTAAATCTGTTTTGTAAAAGAAACACAAAAGTTTTCTTGGTTATAGTCTTTGGGAACGCGCGGCACCTCATCTGTGGCGCTCCCCGTTCGACTATAAAAATTTAAAATTCAAGGCCACGTTAACGAACCGGCCTCGCGAAGAAATAGATATTCAAATGTGAGATCCCATATTAACATTTATGGCAACTTTGCGGGGACGAGACAAAGGCTGCACAGCCCCCACGGAGACTTTGTGCCTTGACAGTCCGCCGCAGATCACTCGCTATAATATGCATGCGATGACTACAAGAACCCTTAGAACATTCGAAATTTCACGCTCAATTTGCCAACTTATTAATGCCAAAACTTTCGATTCGGATAATTATCATAACCACTGAATATCAACAAAGGCTTCGTAATATTTTGCACCGTTCATAACAAATAAAAGTTTTCAAGAAAACAAATCAAAATCCCAATTTCAGTGGCTGCATTATTTATGTGATAGCTCCTTGACTGTCAACTCCCCTTTCTATGAAGTTGTGGAAATGTTTTGTTTTTATAACTTTGTGAAATCTGATCCTAAACTATCCGCTGTAACTGATATAGGATTTTATGATATAGTGGAGGTATAAGAATTTCGTTACGTTTGCTGTTCACGTTTCTTATTAATATCGGTCGGTTGGAATGGCCAGAGTCGTCCCAAGTGCCAGTTCTCTCCCAAATAAAATTGCTGCTATCTAAACAAAGAGCCCTAATTATTCGGCCGTGGCGGGCGGGGTCGCTCTCTTATGGGTGTTCTGGGGCCCATTTCGTATCTCGTATAGGGCCCTTGGGAACGGCGGGCGCCGCCTAGCCAATCGCTGGATAGTATAGCAAGCGATTCGCAACCTTTTTATAAATGACTTATTCCTAGAGCTTACTTTAATGTTTATCTTTAGGCACTAGAATTCTTTTAAAAGAATACAAAAACTGTAAAATATCTATTCTCTTTAATTATGTAACAACTAATATGTTTGTATAAGCAGTATATACTTAGATATGTTGAGTTACTTCAGTTAAGAATGTACACAATAATTAAAGGCTCGGGTAAAAAACCGTCGTATTCATCGATTGTGGGCTATAGAATTTATTTTAATTTGCACCCGATATTATTTAAAGACAAAAGTCTGCTATAAAGGGTTTCCGAGCGTTTTTGCCTCCGGGCGCATTGTCTTCACCCTACGCCTTTCAAAGATTTTATTGTGTTGAAATTATGAAATAAAAAGGCGATATCGTGTGTCGGGAGCGGTGCCGTGTGGGCGACGACACCCGACACCGGCCCGCGCCGCTCCAGGCTCAGCAAGCATTGTGCCTGCCCGTTTGCCCGCCCGCTATTCACCCGCCACCACAAACTCATATTCGATTGCAGTGTTTAAGCATTCGATTGCCTTCGCCGGCATTAAAGGGTTCCCAAGAAGCACAAATAATAGCCGTCCTTTTTATTTTTTTTAGTATTTTACTGGAGCGAAGGGAACGCGTATTGTTTATATCTTGAATTGCGAAGAGTGAATGGGTCCTGAGCATTCATGGCTTTGGCACTTGGAGATCGTAAGGAGATAATAATGAGCGGGCGGACAAGGGCGGTACAGGGTCACCCGAGGTGGCAAAACAAACCACCCACCCTCTTGTGGTTTGCTTCTTCGACGACAACATAATTATTTATAATTATTTTGGTTCTTACTGCGCCCGTTACTACACAATTAGGTATCTAAAAAAAATCTAAAATCTATTGTTATACATTTTTAAATATTTATAAGTTTATTAAACTATAGCTACCTACCGTATAATAGTTGACTTTCTATAAAAGGGTTTTGATTTAGATAATTAATGTAGTTAAAAGTTTACATACAAGTTTTAAAACATTCGTTAATAAAGAACGTTATACGTCCATACCAGTAAATGCGTGTCGTCGGTCAAGAGTTAAACTTGAGTTAAACTTCAGCCCTGGGGAAGTTTTCATATTGCGTCAACACTTGATACAGATGCACTTAACTTATGCATGGGTAGAGATATCGTGGCACCCGAGCTAAATAACTTGCCAAACTATCTGAATAACTGAATTAAAATCGAACAAAAAATTTTGAACGTTAAGATTCTCCCACTTGGTACACTTATGTAATATTTTGTTTAAAAGTATTCAAATTATTTATCTGGCTAGATACTTCCACAAATTGAAGCTATATTAGTGGCATGGCGTGAAATTACAATCTACATCGATTTTCACCTTGAACGACCACTACTTTGCGTGCGGTGTATTGTTTGTTCAAAAGCGGAACTTGACGGCAGTTTTCGAGATTGCGCGGTGACTGCTTCACTGATCACCGCAGTGGTCTCAGCGGGCACTGAGCTAAATAAATGAATAAGCATGTCGACGATACTTCGCGAGAAATGGCAGGGTCGCGGAGTGCGTGGGAATCATGACCGTATCGCGTGTAACTGTAAAGATAGTTCGATTTTTCAATTTTGTAACAGATTTGCGTACAGATGAAATACGAGACGAGCTGTGTGTTATCACCGATTAGATGCAAGGCTCTTGGCCGCGGCGGCGAGGTGTCGCAAAGCGGCGTTGATTGTATCGTCCTCCTTCATCTCGCCGCCAAGCCACCGTTGCCAGCCACTGATATTAGAACATACAAATCTAGCCTATTTTAATCTCGTTCATGACTATAATCTTAATTTACGTAGACTTACGTAACCTTGAAATTCCTCCGAGTCTTCCATGTGGAGATTATTTCGATTGTTATTTAGGAACAGCGCACTCTATCGTGAACGAAATATATTTTTAGGGGTTGAACTCTCGTTTGCACCCTGAAGACTGTACCGACATCTATTGGAGGACGCTGGAAGTAGATATTTCATTCGCTTTTACTTCGTTGATTAACTAAAATTATATTGGTCTGAAGACGATTTACGGATACATTTTAACTGTTATAAAGGATATATTATGTGGATCGTAACTAAACAATTATTTTAATATTAATAATTGAGTAATAAGTTGGTTAATAGTTTTCGTATCGGTATAGGTATCTGATTGATATTTTATTTGAATTAAATATGACGTCTATTATGTAACAATAGCAATACGTATATCTTAAAACAGCTCTGTAGAGAGCAAGTTCATAACATAGCTCTTAACGAATTCAAATAAATTTCTATGAATATTTTCACGAAAATTTACTGCCACATTGAGACTGTTCAAAATAGACTTCCATTACGAAATAATCCAGCCGACGTCGTGCCACTTATTGTGAAGGTTTTTGGTTGAAGTTGAAATGTGAAAAACCTAAAATAGTCTGTGGTAATGCTGTAGTGCATTGTGAGCTGGGCGTGTTACTTGGGCGGGAAGGAGGGCGGTCTAGCTCCGCCCTACGCACCCACGTGGGCACCCAAACCTGATTATAATATAGTTGATTTCGTATTAAAATATATACGCTTAAAAATAGTTTCTAATATTAAACAAATCAGAGAAGGCAGCTTATCAGGTGTCATCTTTTTTTAAAGAAATACACTTTAAATGTGTTATGATTTTTTTATGTGTCTTTGAGGGTTTTCCTATTAAACCAGTTGTTGACTGAACACCATACACACCACCACCACCAACACAAGTTGTCAGATGTAGTATACGAATCCACGCCCATTTATCTCTTTCTCTTCCTCTTCCTTATTGTAACTGTGATAATTATACGCGTTACATCAGAGATATTCCTTGCTATATGTAACCAACAAGATGACTACAACTTTGATTTAACCATACAATATAATCAAACGTTTCAGAACTAACACAACAACCCCAGGCAACTCTTTAAGCAGGTGATGACTTAAGCAACTTAAAATGCATGAAATTAGTCAATGTTAAACTATCGACCACCCACACAATACGTACACGAAGAATTTTTTTCTGATTCTTTCGTGGGGATGGTCAAATATTCTTCTATTTATTTCACATCTTTATATTTATTATTTCACTTATTTATTCTTAGGTCGTGCGACTAATGCAACCGTGCATTAATGCACAGTTTTTCATTATATGTACAAAAGGCGTAAGCTTACAAAAAATATCGAAAGTTAAAATACTGCATTCGATTTTTTTTCTATTATTTATTATATTAGAGTGGGATTTTTGCACTTCAAATTATAAAACTATAGTTTTCTTATTTTACTTTTATTCAATGAAACATTTATTTATTATTATTTATAGCCTTATATCAGAATCAATATATACATTATAGCTATTGTTTTTGTTAATCTACGCTAACTGTTTCTGTGTGCCCACGGGCAAAGGCCTCCCCCAATTTTTGTGTTAAAATTTAAATTTGAAAGGATATGACAATCTTCGAATAATATATTTATTATATTAAAAAATTGTTACAAAGTTTAATCCTAAGAAACCTTATCAAAACTTAAACATTTGAATTTGAATTTGTATATTTAAAATGAATAAATGAATGTAATAACATTGGCAGTTACTAAACAAATAATAATACTTACTGTAATCATCATCACAAAAATACATCTCGACAACATGACAAAATGTCTACGTAAGTACATTATTCTAGCATTGATTTCATTAAATTAAGGGTTCGAGTTAAAACAATTGAATAAATTGCCAGGTGAAATAGTAAAACCAGAAGCAGGTGAACGTTTTACAAGATGTCTTCATTGACGCGTGCGCATCTAATTTCGTAATTCCGGTTAATGGTTTATTTTACCAATAATTATTGAGTTTTTATGTAACCATTATGTGTTATAAATATTCCAATACTCAAAGTGATATCTTTAGTGGAGTTAAACGAATTCATTCAATAGTTAACAAAATTCACCCCTATTATTTACAAAATTTAGCTTTAAGAGTATAATGTTAGGATTGGCATATCGAAAAATAAACCAATTACATTTATTATATTATACAAGATTGATAACAAGAATTGTCTTGTAAAAAATATTAATGATTTACATATTTGCCACGTTTAAGTTAAATAATAAAATATAGAGCATAGCACTTATAGGTACTTTGAGATAGAAACAATCGAATGACGCAAATCTAATTTTGTTATTCCTATTGTACGAGATAGTTTACTTACGTCTTGGCTTCCTCGGCATTTCCTCTCCGGGTCTATTGTATTTACTAAAATACGTCGGCTTCGGTTTAGTTTATAGTTTAACATTCTCTTGTACCGTAATTTGGAAGTAAGCAAGTTTGCTTTGATTATATATTTATACTAGCAGACTCGGCTAAGCGTTGGTGTGGCTAAGGTTTTTTGTTATATTAAATAGTAGTTAACTATTCAAGGGAAACGGTAGGAGAACTTATGTGAAAGGTAGATAGCTTATGTGAAACGTTGGTACTTTTAACACAGAGCCATCTGTTAGAAGTGTATCAAATAATAAACAAATAATTTGCAATAAAATAAAATTGCGACTATAATTAAAGATCTAAGCTATCCTATCTCTTAAGTTGGACCAGACTGCTCACGGTGTGCCAATTTAATTTAAAAGGGGTAAAGTAGTTTAGGAGTATATAGACAAATATCGTGACAGGAGATTTATATATTTTAAGAAGAAGATATAAGCTATACATCGGATTACGGGTTTTTAGCAATAAACATAATTTGGTTTGGTTTTATTCCAAAGGTGACACATTTATTACATACATTTAAATTTACTTTAAAGATATTAATTAGATAATAATATATTATATATGCCATCATTGATGACCGACCTATACGATAAAAGATGCGATAACAGACATCTGTACGGAGCCTTATAGTTGGGTACCTTGATGTGAATTTGACCTTCTAGTGAGAACTCAATCTAAAACTAAAAACTGGCATCTTATTGTTTGTAAGCATCCCTCAAATTAACGAGGTAACTCTTGTAGAAGCAGTTAAGGGGCGGAAATCCATCTAAGTCGCTGTTGTAAGTGGTGGCCGGATGTGCGCGCCACTACCGGACTTTAAGGGGCTTGACTTCCGGTCCGAGCCCTCACTTTTCACGAGGCCCATATATTACTATTAAATACAAATAAATCTTACAGATAAATATTTGTGATTTTTTTGAGAATTCCTAAAAAAACGTTGAGTCGATCTAAACAATTACAATAGCCCTCCTATTGGATGGTTGATCATGGGGCAGGTGATGTCGATATTCAACCGCAGCATCAGATCACCTGCAGAGGGCAGACGCCGGAACTACGTGCCGATTCGCCTTGCGCGCGCGACTGCATTCCCCCTTGTTTAGAGTCTATAAATTGCTATGTTCGTATTTATTGAATATCAATACATAGTTTATTTATTTATATGAAATGGAGCTACAACACCGATAAATATATTATCATCATTAACAAGGCAACGCACTATAATATAGTCACTAATAAATATAAATTCGCACTAGAATATATCTAATTCTTGAATCATCATCAATCATGAAAAATAGGTTTTCGGTCAGTGATTAGCGAAACGTGATCAGTGTTTTCAGGGTCGTGGCGACTAATTCAGCATAACCCACCTAGGGCTGATAAAAAGCCGCATCACGCTCCGTAACAATCGTTGGTCACGAGCGACCATGGGCCGTGGACTAAGTTTGCCGATTTCTCTACGAGGACCATGAGTTTAGATTATTTAGAATTTTATAAACAGAATACGAAAGCTACTAAAATCAGTTACTAACGTGAAGCATACACTTTTGTAAATTTGTCTACATATATGAATTATTTTCCAAACAACATTTAGAATTCTTTAAACGATATCTATCAGGTATTCCTCAGTATCATCAATGGCTGTACATACAGCGGTTATGGGTTTTCGCTACTGCAAGTTATCGACAGATTGTGATATCTTTCGGTATCACAATCTGTCTCGTGCATCTTGCGATCAATTTTGAACAGCTATTGTTTCGAGGTTTTTGAATACTCCCACCAACGCACGGAATTCTGGGCATCACCTATGGGCTTGGAATTTGGGTACCTGATTTAAACAATAAAAACATGTTCGAAAATATGGCAGTTAGTTTGAAATCAAACTATGACAAAAATCGATTCCATGATGTCTTGATTCATACAGATTCGCTTTAAGATAAGCAAGATAAAAATCTCCCAAGATTTCTATAAAACTGATTTGTACCTACCATAGATATATATGACAATATTTTCTTTACTTTGTTAAACATGGCAATAAAATTGTTTTAAAGTTTGAAATTGTCCTTCAATATAAAAATAATGGCGACAAGCTAAAGTTTCCGATAACCTCTGCGTAGTAGGCGCTTAATGGCGGAACTATCACCAAACTGGGCATGCCTCCCGCTTCGATACACCAGGGGAGATGTCAGTCATGCTTCGACATAACGCACAGTTATTGAATGAACATTCCCACGGGGCTGGATCACTGAACTTTAGGGAATTTTATTAAATCATTTACCTTTGGCTGTGTACTACGCTAATTTATTATTAAATACTCCACCATATAAATATAAGCCTTTAACGCAATAACTACAGTCATAAACAGTGTATTTTTTTTTATAGAACAGGGGGCAAACGTGCAGGAGGCTCACCTGATGTTAAATGATACCGCCGCCCATGGACACTCTCAATGCCAGAGGGCTCGTGAGTGCGTTGCCGGTCTTTTAATGTCTCATACTCATATATTCGCAAATGTAAGCTTAGATTGCCATTTTGTGCCTGACGCTCAATTCGTATCGCAAGTAGCACAAATGAGTTTTTACGAGGTCATAATCACGGCCCGACATGATGATAAATAAAGGCGTCAAACACCGCTATCTGCTAAGATCAGGCGTTACGGTCACGTATCCCTCACTCCCACGTCTTAATTGACCTATTTCGTCTCAGCGTACGTAAAACCCGCCGCCTCTAGGATACCATCGCGCCGCACGACGTGACTTAACGTATCACAACTCAATTCTTGTCACATATTTGACAAGCTATGTTTACTACAATATTACGAATTTCGCCGCAGAATGTTCGGAAAAAGATATTTTTATGAGGACTGCTTGTTTTGAAATTATATATGTCCTATCTGCTACGCGTTCTTCTTGTTAAACACTAGAATCATAAATATTTATTGATTTAGTAAAATATTTTCGTTGCTATACTTACTTAAATAGTGACTCTATAAACAATAACGCAAGTTGAGCAAAATTAATGTTTACAGTAGTAAGTTAACTAGTAAGTTAACCATCAAAGTTAGGTACTTTTTAGTGATGTTGAAAGGTAGGTGTTGGTGCTTATTGCTAACAAAGTCTTTATAATGATTATATCAACAGACACATTTGTTGAGTGTTTATTACGATCGTGTTGGAATCTCACACGTTTGTGGTTAAAAGTGTTAAAGTTTGTCACGATTAAATCTGGTTTAAGATTGACCCTAATAGAGGTTCTACTTTTGAAATATAGATTATATCAAGTATAGGATTAGTAAGAATTTCACGTGTAAACTGATTCAAGTGAATTAAAGTGCCAATCAAAATCATTAATTCATCATTTGCCAATAGTCAAAGTTCTTTAATTATATATCCATATGCGCGAGTACAACACTTTTAAAAAAAAACCTCTTTACTTAAGCTCATGTTATGTTAATAATGTGATAAATTCGAGTAATAGAAGTTACTTAAATAAGAATTTATCATGTCAGTCCATTGACTGACATCGACAGAATATCATTATAATGCATTCATTATAATGATATTCTGTCGATTTCGAATTTCTAACGGATTTATATGATTTAAAGATTTAAACATCACATAAAACGTCATTTGTTTATTAACCGAGATTTTAATATCCCATCTCATTGTAATTTTCTTAAGTGTGTATTTTACATCCAAATACATTAGAATGAGCATCAATAGAGCATAATATGACCATACCTTGTACAAAACTAAGTAGTATCCTTTAAGCTAATAATAATACTGCATAACATAAAAATTAAAAACTGCGACTAGTGTACCTTCATTTGTACTTGAAACTTTCTTTTAATTTGATGACAGTTTTTTGACCGTTATTAAAATACCTTGCGCATTATGCTTCAGTTACTTTAGTTTCTCTTGCTATTCATAGACATCTGCTTTACATAAAACCTATATTCGGTATTAGTTGAAATGGCGAAATAAACAACGCAAACATTGTGACATTACCCAAGGGACCACCCTGCAGTCACAATCTCACGCTGCGATCTTCATAGATAAACGCCCTAATCAATTTGTTTATCTTGTGTGGCCTTCATTATACGCATATTGAGAAGAGATTGCTTTAAATCTCACCTTAAAACCTTCTCAAAGTTACGTGATTTCGTAACTTAAAAACGTTTAAAACAAAAGTTCTGAATTCAGTTTATCATTAATATGAAATACTTTTGTTGAATGAACATTTATAGAAACAGATTTGTTTCATTGTAATAAACAATCAAACGCCTAATGCAGCATACCTGTTAGTAGCTATTATAGTATTTTGACTATTAGTCCAAGTCTACCACAGTCAACATTTAGGTGGATAAACTAATAATTAATGGTATATTTAACTTATTATTTATTGAAGTTAAGCCGTTATTGATGATCTGCAAGGTCAGGCTAGTAGTAGACTAGACTAAAGAAAGTACTATATTCTATGCAATTTAACAAAAAATAAATTATTAAAACACCAACATATTATCATTCAATTTTAAGAAGTCAATAAAAATCTATAGCTTTCAAGTGTAATTTTACTTATTACATTCTGATGGAAAAATTATAATATACCCAATATATTATTTGTACTCTTTTGACTAATAGGACGTCGATTATAAAAAAATCTTTGGGTGTCTGACGTCGCGTCGTTTGACTCATTCGCCGGAAGAGAAAAATTAAATTTTAAGGTAACGAATTACGATTGAAATTACTCTATAGATAGTTCGCTATATTATTATTTTTTTTAATTAATTTTCACTCTACTCCCCTGCCATAGTGTCCAGGGACTTTATATATATCACTGCTACTATTTAACGCGTCGGGATTTACGCCCCGACTACATCGGTAATATTTTTATTAACAATATTCATGGGCGAGCCGGGGCACAATTCCCCGCGAGACCCGCTCTTTCTGTTTTGTTTGCCGCCTTTATATAGAGAATGATTTTTTCACAGAACCGTTCCAGGCACGGTCTGTGCTTTATTAACATGTCCTGTAGGCCGTTACGGTCTACAGTCATCTGTATTTGTTGTTCCAGGTCGTACTTGGACGATGCGAATATAGGGCAGTGTAGAAACACATGTTCCACTGTTTGCTCTTCATTACTGCAGGCACATATTGGGCTTGTCCTAATTTTAAATCTGTGCAGGTAATATGCAAAGGCTCCGTGCCCTGTTAGAATTTGCGCCATCTGGGGTGTGAAACGCTTCTCTTTTACCAATTTATACGCAGTTTTAACATTGCCTATAAATAATTTTGTAGTTCCAGCTGTTTCACTTGACACGAGTCCTTTGCCTTATCTGATGTTTTATATATGACAGGGGGTATGAAGCGTATTCAGGTTCTGACCTTAGTTTTTCCGACGCTTCTTTTGCTAATGTGTCCGCTCTCTCTTTCCCCGGCGTACCAACGTGCGCCATTACCTAGAAGAGGCTTATATGAGTTCCTGTTCTGCGGCACTCCTCCAGGTACTCTTAGGAGGTAGTTCGCTATATTAAAGTGGGTCAGTTCAGTGACAGTTCGCTATATCAAAGGCTTAACAGCACGTTAATGGTGCTTATTATTATAATTATTTAATTTATCCATTCAAAGTACTTCTGAGATTCGAGTCAATCTACTTAAAATTCAGTTACATATTGATTGTTCTACATGTTATTCAGTAAGAAATAATTAATGTCAATATTTCCAGAGATAGGGGGAGTGTACTCGTTTTTCTTAGTGTTCGGAAAGTCATATTTGCGTATTACCTTTACATTTTTTTTAAGATCTACTTTCGAATTGTTACATAAGTAAGCGACAACATAAAATGTTTAAATTTAATTTTAATAATTTAGTCTCAACTCCTAGACGAGACGAGACACTTACTTTTCAAAATAATATTAGAAGTCCTTGTTATTATCAAAATATCCTATGGTCATTATTTAAGGTACATTCCCTTGATGTTCCACTGTTTTGGGACTGTATATGTGATTATAGAATTTTTATTACTGTATTAATTTCTGAATTAGTTCTTGAATAAACTTAAACCACATTGAAAATGTCAGTATGAAAAGTTTCTTTTAGGATGGGTCAGACGCATTTATTATATATCGTGCATATACAGAAGTTTAACAGAAGGGTAACAAGTGCAAATGTAGCTTAGACCCTCATCATTGGTGGCAGTGGGCTTTCGAAGATAAGAAATACTCGCTTTTTCATAATACTTTATTCAAGACCAGAGATTCAGTTCAGTGACAGACTAATCGGTGGTGTCAGAGAGGTGCGGGACACTCAAGTATTAATGTTTAACCCTTCTGTACCCGACGCCTGTCAATCCTTTATTCAATGTAACGTCGCTTGAATATTTTATGTTCATTAATTTGTTAGATCTTACGTTTCGTCCAATACGTTAATGTAACATTGTTTATTACGTTGTTGGTTGAGGCATTTTAAAATATTATTTTTATTTTCATGTTTTGCTTCAAAAGATGGTGTTATCTTTCTCTCCTATAAAAAAAAATCAATTTATGATAGGTATCATTTGAATATTTGAACATACATATATTTAGGTCAGAATTTCAAAGTATGTAGCGAATTTTGTGCGGTCCTATCCTACTGAACTAAACGTAAGTGGTAAAGTAGGTAAATCTAAATTACATTTAGTATTGTCCTTTATTAACATAACTTTTACACATTTAAAGAAAACACTTTTTTACGGATTAAAGTTATGTATTATTGTATTTATTATTGAGACGTCGGTTAAAATGATGTCTTAATAATTATAATTTTAAATACAATAATACATAACTATAATTTGTAAAAAAGTGTTTTCTCTAAATTACATTTATCCAAAATGAATTTTTAAAATTATCTCAGCTACGTAACATTTATTTAACGGTTTACCGAATCGCTGGAGGGTCTTAAAATGCAGATGTTTCTCAAGTTGATCCGCAAAATGACCGCGGTTGGTGTCGCCAGTAATCTCCGTAATATATTCACAACTAAAAGGTAGAAAGTCCAGCTACTGTATCACTCCCGATGGGCCAATCGGGAGACACTGGTGGGAGGAATTTTATGAAATATATTCTATCGTTTTGTATTACTTAATATATTAACAATGAAATAGGTTAAACAAAAATCGGTTATACCTTATTTGTTAAAACTATACCTTAACGTAAATTATACAAAGTATATTAAAATCTAAAGAGGACTGTATCTTTAATTATTAAGTCATTACGACTGATGTTTAATATGTTTAGTAGAGAGAAACTGGCATAGATGTTCTTAAAGCCCACCTCAACACCACCCTCGTTACAACAGTCGTACAAACAATGTAATATTTACAGATTCCACTTTGTTGGAGGCATTAGCGCCCATTGGTCGCGCTACTCATAACAAAAGTGGAAAGGAAAAGCTCGGGAAAACCGTACACCGTATTCAAAAAGCTTTTAGTGTCATCCCGCTGTCACATTTCACGTTTGTGAATATCGACTCTCTCATTTGAGACAAAATGAATGCGTCATATTGCCAACGATTGATTACGTGTGGGATTTTACGAATTTCCATTAAGATTTATCATTTTCATTCTTATTTTAAAGTATTGTGTAAATTTAACTTCATGAGTTGTATACTTCCTTCATTAAAGTCGAAACGCGGTCTTGGTAAAAGTATAGTAAAACTTATAGTTGGGTGCAAGGGGGGAAGGGGGAAGCAGTAGGCGGGGCGTCCATTAGGCCTAGGCGGGGCGTTCGGGTGCTGAGGTGCAAAGGCCCGGGCGCACTGCCTCCGACGCCCATTAGAACCTCACAGTCGCATCGCAAAGCTCAACGTTGTCGCGCGCGTTGCACAACTGCATTAAATCTTCGTTCACCTGACACGAAAGACTCGAATGAAAAGGTGCGTTCCGATTACCGCTAATTACGCGGTCAATAACAGTCACCTAAATAATTGGCGGAAAGGAACCGTATTTAGCAGAACGGGCACCCCTTCAATTAGTGCCACCTGTCGGACACGCGTTGCGCATTAATTTGCACTTGCGATAACTTTGCCCTCAAAAAAACATCAAAATTTTGAAGTCAATGCACCTGCGGGAACTCTGACAAAACAAACACCAGGGAACCGATGTAGCCCCGCTGTGAGGGTGCCGACGATATGATCATGTTATTTAAAGGCAATAGCAGTAGATTAGAACATTTGATAGAGAAAATTCAAGCTAATAAAGAAAATCACGAAGTGTCGACCGACGATATTAAAGGTAAGTTTTATTTTTACATAAAAACGCATTTATTCTAATTTTTTAACTTTTCAAATAAGGTAGGTGACCTAAATAAGGCATACTTTATTTTTTTTACTATCTAACATGCATATAATCACGACGCACTGGAAATTTGAAATATTTATATTTGTGTATTAAAATTTGTAATAAATGTAACAAAATTGCTTTTGGAACAAAATTAGCACTTTTGCAAATAAAAATAACTAAAATGTGATTTTGGCCTTATTGGGAACCCTGTGTTTTAATAACGCCTCAATAAAAGCAAGTAAAAAATAATGTACATTAAGCTAATGAATTTTGATCATTTTAGAACAGATTTAACGAGTTTTTTATCATGAAAGTACTATATTAATCAGCCTTTTCACAAGCCTAAACAAACACCTGCACAGTCTAATATTTTTAATTAAAAATAAATCGAGTTATATAATGTAGAATATATCACTTAAATCTAAAATAAAATATATGATTTTTATCTACGTAAAAAACCTTTTCTCGCTACCTACAGTAAGTTACCTATTCATAAATTATTTTTAACAGGAACACAATATAACTTTTCTACATTTATAAAAAAATTGATGTATATTTATAACATTTCGTGTAGATATTCTTATGTACGTAAAGTAAGATTAATGATTTAACCGCGTGATTATAACTATTAAAGTATAATTAAATGATATTCTCTTCTGAAAAGTATTATTTATTATATTGCTTTGGTAAGGTTAGCTATAAAACTGTTTGCATTTAGATATATATTCAGTTTTTCTCACTTTTGAGTTTTTTAGCATATATATTTGTCAGGAGACTCGTATAACGTATTAAATTGTAATTAAGAGTTTAGAAAACAAGAAACTTCACTGCCAGTTCTCAAATCAAGGGCGTAGAACGGAAGAGAAGAACTGGCAATAAACTCTCCGAAACGTATGCATACTGGTGTTGTAATTGAATCAAAAATAGTGTCCTATTATGTAAACATAGTATAAATAACACTTTAAACAATTACACCCCTGAGTAATTGTAATGAGAAGATCTATCAAGCGTAAATAAATAATTACTTCATACTTACCTGTACGAGTATACCCTTCAAATTATTCACAGTGATTTTTCAACAGCTACAGAATTACAACTTTGCTTATTTTAAATACTCAATGAGCTGGAAAATTAATCAACGAATTAATTTGTAAATTAAGCTTAGTGCGGAATAATTAGTGTGTTAAAGATTTTAAAAACCTAATTAATAGTACTAAATGTCAGAATTGTTTATGGCTTTGGCTCATCATGAGTAGAGGTTTTGTAAATCCCCCTGAGATGTCAATATATATTTAAAACTAATAAAAATAACTATAATTTAAAGTATTACTGATATGTTTTATTTTTAGATATCATATGTTTAAAATTCCTTAATTTAAATATACTAAAATCCAGTATAATAACTTCGTTTCTGTATATAAAGTCTACTTGCATTTTACATTAATTACAAAAATCTCTCTCAAAGTTTTTAAGCAATATACAATTTTGTTGTTATATTACTAAGTATAACCTGAAGTTGTAGTAAATTTATCTCGCAATTACAGAGAAATAAAAACCGACTGATTTAGGAATATATTTCAAAGTTTATCTTATTTGTCGCTCACTTCGCGTGCCATAATATCGGCGATCAGACAACCCAGTCCGGTCCATGACAACGGTCAGTGTAGGTTTTCACACCAGCATTTGGCGATTGGCGCTGATTGTCGAGGCGCCGGTTGAGGTGTCTCATACGACGCAATTAGGAAGTCAGCTTCCGCCGCCCACCACGGCGCTAAGTCACCCGAAGAATTGCCAACAATCATTGTTAATTATACATATCCTATACAGAATTATTTATTATCCTATACAGATATACGAGTTAGACTAATCTAAAAAGTTGACAGAGAGAATTTCGTAAACATTCTGGGAGTATACCTCGTATGATGTAGGTATACAATAAGATGCACTTTCTAAGTAACGACTGTATTTCTCCCCTTGTTAAAATACAATTTTGCTCAAGAAATAACATAACTTAGTTACCTAACGCACTCGCGAGCCCTTGTGCATTGAGAGTGTCCATGGGCGGCGGTATCACTTAACATCAACTGAGCCTCCTGCCCGTTTGCCCCCTGTTCTATAAAAAAAAACTGTAAAAATACACATATATACGTACGCACAGACAGACCAAAATTTATATATATATATATATTTTATATTTATATTTTACTATGTTGGGAATTCTTTTTTAATATATACATTTGGTTATATATTTTTTATAAAAGCTGTTGGCTACCTTAATAAAAAATATATAATTTTACCTCACCATACATTATTTATAACCAATTCGTTATAATAATGCAAGCTACTTAATTAAGCTGTCTTACTTCATGGCTGAATTCAATTGTCATTATTTTCTCCATTACGGTCGTTACGCGTATCCGGGGCGTGAAGGAAGACAGATTGATATAAATAGTTTCCCTTATTACACGCGATATAAAGTATGAAAATAGCTGGTTACGTCGTAAAAGGAAAATTATGTCAGAGATAGGCGGTGACTGTTAGAATATGGATTTTTAAAGTAAATTTATTGATTGTTTAGTATTATTTATCTATATTTATATTTATAAGTATAATCAATTGAAATAACACAAAAAGCAGTAATAATGTTTGTAAAATGGAATATCAAATAACATATTTTTAATTTTCATGTTGTTTTAGTCATTAAAATGTGCGTGCATGCGATTGTCCACCATGTTTAGTTGATTGTACGGTGAAAGAATTCAAGAAGCCAATTTTTGTTATAATTTATTGTAAAAGCCTATAAAAATAAAATAAATTCATAGGTATATAGAGCGTACAAATTCCTCATACAGCCCTCTAGCATCGAGAGTGTCCATGGGCGGTGGTATCACTTAACATCAGGGGAGCCTCCTGCCCGTTTGCCCCTGTTCTATAAAAAAAATACATAAAACAATTTTACAAATAATATGATTTTTTTACAATGATGAGGGAAACTGAGAAATATATAAAAATTGTTTGAAACACTCATCGGGGTAAATTTCACCACGGCCATAGATCCTGATCTCATCTCACATTAGTCATCATTTGCGTGCTCCTCATAGCGGCACATTCAATTTGTTTATATTTCGGAAATCTGCCGTAACCATATAACGTAAATTATCTGTAACAGTCCCTTCGAAGCCCAACTTTTAGAATAATTGTCTTCCATTTTCGTATACTGTACATTACTATTTCAAAGTGTTCCACCTGTCTTAAAAAAAATTTAAGTTATATTTTATCCTTAATAATATGGTTACTTAATATAGTTTTTCTATTTTTAATGTTTATATAAATACTGCTACATTATATATAATTGGTAATTATATAATATTCAACATTCAATGTATTTTATTGTAACAGAGGCACTGGGCAGCGTAGGAAGCGCGGCAGCAAGCTCTTGGCCATCCTCCACACCTGAACCTTCACCTTCTCCAACCTCGACACCAACATCTGCTGACGCTGCTGATCCTGAAGCCGAAGGAGATCCACCCTTCACGCTCGGCGCAACTGAGCACACGCCCTACCAGTGTCAGTTCTGTGATAAGGCGTTTCCCAGGCTGTCCTACTTAAAGAAACATGAACAGGTTCGTACACAATTGCAAAATTTTGCTTTTGTAATATTAAGATTACATCTCAAGCCATGGACTGTGGTAAGGTTAACTTGTAACACAACAAGCTTGACAACAATAGCTATTAGAATCGTCATATCTACGAATTCTCCGGTTCTATCATACAAATTTCGAGCTTCATTAGTAAGCATAGTCCAAAACGGCCCATTTGGAAAGCCAGTGCGTATAGATATGAATCGCAGTTGCGAGCCAGTCCACGGCCCTCAAAGGCTGACGTCTGGCCCATTACAGAGGCCGTATATCTCGGCTCCTTTGTGCAATGCCACTGTAACCGCACCACGATTATATGACACACGCCGGGACAGATGTAGACTAGATAAGGCAAATAGAACCGTCACTTTGCATAATCCCTACTACAGTTCAACTAGATTTGCATCTAGCCGTGTCAAAAGTTCTGCACATGTTCCGAGAAAGCATTCTTTTATATGGAAAAATCGTAAAAGGATTCTATTAGATAATCGGCATGCAATTGCAGTCACCTTTGCAGATATCAATCTCCAGGCGAGGTGTGTGCCGACAAATGTATCGGGAAGATCGCGTCTTAGCTCAGAGACAGGCTGTGACGGCCGGAAATAGGTTCGAGATAAATCTCAAACTACACACAGCTATTTCTTTATCTATTATAATATTTTAATCAGTGCTTTCGTAAAGTATTACTTCAGGTTCTAATCTACTTTAACAAACTGAATAAAGCAAACCTACATTAAATAGCTGCATAATTGTCCGTAATACAGTCTATATTTCAATTTAAAAATTACTTTTTCAAATTAAAGTTGGTATGTAGAATAATGAGAGACTGGGACTATTATTCGAGCCTGTACTGATGACCTCTGGGCAGCGGCTGTGTGAACCGGCGATGTCATCGCGTTACGGCACCTGGGAAAGTCTCGGTAGCCCGTCATTTCGGTGCTTTATTGGCTATCAAGCCGCTTAAACTAGTTTCGAATGTCTTTTGGTGCGCTTTACTCGGAAAACTTAACAACGTATGAACATTTATGTCTGACTCTCCCACGGCGTATGTTGTTATAAATTAAGTTTAATATTCGCGTGTAGTTTCGCTATAAAGTGTGTTACGGTATCTTATCGTACGCGCATCGGGGATGCTTGTGCAGTCAGCACCCAGGGGCCAGCTCCCGTCGAGTATTTGTAATTTAAATACTGCTTATTGATTCTTTGCACGAAGTCGTGAATCTACTCACTAGTTGGGTCAAATAACACATAGCTACTTAATCAATTACCAAGTCCCGTACTACGTGTGATTGATATTATATATATATATATATAATACTAAACTTTATAATAATAATATTATAACATACATACATATATGTATTTATCTATATATATATGTATGTATGTTTTTACATAGATAATTTAATGAGGGAATAGAATAATTTAAGTATGTTTATTTAAAAATATGCTTATTGTCTTATAATTCATTTCAAAAAGTATTTAATTAGTATATATAGTATCTGTTCTGCTATAGGATGCTCCTATAAATGCTGCCTACGCAACATTTATGCGCTAGCGCAAATACGTATGCATGTCAATCGCTGATAAAATCATAACAAGTGTTTCAATTAGAATTTACAACTTTGCTAACGATGCCTGTAATCTTGTAAGCTTTATAAATTTTCTCTAAATCTTTATAGCAAACTGTAGATAGTTGAGACGTTTGTAACATTAAAAATGTAGTTTAGTTAGGAAATGATGTTTAGTTGATGATATGCAACTGAAAAACATCAGTTTAACCTGTATTTTTGCAAGATTATCGTTCATTCATTCAAGGCTGATCACCTGAACTAATACAGATCTCTGAGGCCCAGAACTAAACAGTTTGAAGCACCATTGATATGTGTATGTAAACATTGTAAATCCAATAAATCAAAATTCATTTATTCAATTTAGATGCGTCTTAGGGCATGCTTATGAATGTGAAAACGTTCACAAAATTTGCGAAAGAGGAAAACTACGCCATCCGTTCGCAAAACTACCAGGAGGCCTTGTTCTGAGAAGAACGGGCAAGAAACTCAGCAAGTTTTACCCTCCCTCTACATAACAATAATTCAAAGGAAAATGTCATAAACTCGTAGTAAATCTCCATCTCCGTTTCGATTAATAGTACTCTACTAGTAGTAGTATTTGACACCCGTCCAATACAATACGGTGCCGAAATCGACTACAAAAACAATTGTATGAGTAATGTCGATCATTCAAATGTTAAGATTCAACGTCTAAACCATAATCGCTTAAGCAGTTTAGTAAAAGCGTGAAACGTTGTCAGTTTTGGACAGAACCTTAAGTCAGGTTCAGTGGTGTGAAGGCCAACGCTATTCTTCCACTTCCAACGACTGTACACCCATTACCATAATTACCTTATGAATAATCCATTGTTTATCTGTAGACATTTTTACAAATAGAGACGTATTTTAACTAATTCAATAGTAACTTAAAATACATAAATTTAAAGTAAAAAGTTAATAGTCTGCTGGTAGGACATACTTTTCTATAGTCAGGTTTTGTTTTTATTCAATTGTTTTTTTTATTAAACATAAAGTCGTGGTCGCTTCTTAAATTTAAGATAGAAAGGTGTCAATCACTGCGATGTTTTCGATCCTTTATTAGATAATTGATACAGATCCCGGCTCGGAATTTAATCATAGAATCTATTCGCCGTATTGTTGCTAACAATAATTTAGTAATGGTAAATCAATATTTTATCTTCCATCAGCTTATTGTAATAATGTTAGTAGAGTTGGTACTTTCTTACATACCAGAAATTTCCCCCGCAAACCAAAATCATACTAATGAACACACCGTTATATATTAAAGGTAGATACAGTAGGTAGGTATACCATTCGGATTCGTAGTTAGTTAGTTTAACGAAATTTGTACATATTCTAAACTGAAACTAAATGTTATGATATACTTCACTGGTATACTGGGTATACCAAGATAGCCTAGAAAAAAATAATAAATGTTGAGAAAAATATGTGTTCAGATTTTATTTAAACGCACGGTTGAGGTGGTTGCTCCAAATTTTCATAGTTGAAGGTGCACGATACTCCAACAGCATACGAAAGTAATTTATATATGTGGTTAATAGGTGTTTTAAAATGTTGTTCTATAACAATAAATCCGATTTGAAAATCCCGTTACCTTAAACATCTGATCCTGCCCGTAGAGCTCCGCGTGATAATTAAGGTGTCTTAGCAGACTTCCCGTGCTTTACGCCCGAACCCAATAATTAATCCGCACTGTCAGATTGAAAACAATCTCAGACTGCGACAGTCGATCGATCTCCTACCTGCAAGACAATCCATTTTTCGCGACGGATAAAATGCAATATCTTCGCTCATATTTGATAATCAATATAAACCAAATAAAGTAAATAAAACTGTACTAATAATATTAAAATATATATGTCTAGGTTTAGAACATATTTATTATTATAAAAACTGGTGATAGTGAAAATCTTAAGATAGGATATTGGCACAGTTGAAGTGTCATTTTCATACAAAGGTACACCGATCCAACATACCATGATTAGCTTGTATCGACAAATGGCTATTGCAATCCGTCGATTGATTATTGGCACACTTTTATCAATATTTGGAATAAGATAAGATAAGATGATCTGAACATTATGGTATTATGCAATTAATAAGAAATCTATTAAACGAAGTCATATTATTGTTTAGGTACTTATTTACATTATGCTAATTCTTAGCTACATAAATATAAATACGGTCTTGTATGATGTATATGTATTTGTGTCTTCATTTTGCAGACTCATTCGGATCAAATGCCGTTTCGCTGTGAATTTTGCGCAAGATTATTCAAACACAAGAGGTCCCGGGATCGCCACGTCAAATTGCATACTGGTGACAGAAAGTATCGCTGCGCACATTGCGAATCCGCATTCTCGCGAAGGTAAACTAACGATATTTTTACAAAAATACAGTACATATATTTTTTTTATAGAACAGGGGGCAAACGGGCAGGAGGCTCATCTGATGTTAAGTGATACCGTCGCCTATGGACACACTCGATGCTAGAGGGCTCGCGAGTGCGTTGCCGGCTTTTTACTTTATTCTTAAATGGTATTAATTAGCTAAAAAAAGCTAGTTGATTTCTCTATATTATATAATAACATTTAACTTCGAGCCATTATTATTTTTTTCATTGAAAGGAATATTATCAACATTTTGTATTTATGGCCATCCTCTTTTTAGTATAAACTATTTAATGTAATCAATAATAATATCTCAAAGACGATATATCAATAATAATTTTTATAGACACAAGACAAAATTTCATATGTAAATTAAAACCAGACCTTCAAATCCATTTTCTTAAATCTAAATATAAGCTCATACGAAACGAAAAGAGAGTTTTTTACAATGAAATTCCATATGAGTTAAATACTCAAAAGGTTAAAGAATTAAATACAAATGAAGATGCTTGCATAACAATGACCGCGGAGTAAGATTGATCACCATAAGTCACACCACAAAACACGATTTACGGGCAAGAAACGACGCGTCACCTTTTTCGTCACCTCTCTGTGGTCATGTGACTAATTCCACGCAATTTGTCGACTCAACGAAGAGCCAAATGAAAAGAGATGATGCGCTGACAAATGGCGGCGAGGGTCTTACAAAAATAAATGTCCGTACCTAAACGGGCATGCCAGTGCCCATTAGTGGAGGTGTTTGGGCGAACGCCTCTATTCTGTAGTTTGCATGAAAAGCCCCTTTGTTAGTTCTATTTTGTCCGTGCTTTATGTGAGTACTTGTGTCTCAGATGACAAATTACACTGTCACAATGATGATTTATTTTATTCAATTTTAACATTCTCGTCTCTGATGTACTTTAAACGCATTAGTGGCTTTATAATGTTTATTACTTATTTCAACGATTAACTATGAAGCTTACATTCAAAGACGTGGATCGTTATATATTAAACGGATAATATCTGATAAATGATTTTTGTTTTATAAAATGATTATTATATGTATATATAACAAAGCGTCCGTGAACTGTTTCTGTACGATCTTTATAATATTTTTTTACATTTTTAATTGTATACCTACTGCATATTTCAGTGATCACCTGAAAATTCACATGAAGACACATGATAATCAAAAGCCTTTCCAATGTACGGTGTGCAATCGTGGGTACAATACAGCTGCAGCTCTGACCTCTCACATGCAGGGTCACAAGAGAGACAGAGATGGGCGGGAGGTTGACCGTAAAAGGGCACTAAGATGTGTCCGATGTGGAGAAACATTCCGGCGACCAGATATGTTACAAGTAATTGAATTAACTAATCTATTCAACTATCATTTTTTGTTTGTTTGTTTGTTCCTTTTTGTAAATCTTTTTAGTTATAACATATCATGTATTCCATCTGTGGCTATGTTCTCGGTGTATTTGTTTGATATTATATGTGTTTTGTGTTAGCTGTAGGAGTACAAAAAATAAAAATAAAAATAAAAAAATCATGATCATTTAGTATTAATTTCATGAACGCTCGGGCGTTACCCACCTTGATGTGTCGATACACGATTTATTATCACTGAATTTTGGAGGGAATTTATTTCTTATTATTTATATAATTTAATTTCAGTAGAATTGGTATGACTTAGAAGGCTACGTATTTAGATGGATATATATATTGTGCTTTTACAAACTATGAACATTAAATCCCAATGGTGTGTTAAAAATATATAAGAGAAGTGGATTGTAGTGCAATATTGCTAATGCTAATAAAGTCACGAGAAATATATAAAAATGAAATCTTATATTGAAAAATGGTACATACATGTGATATATCACCTAGATTCGGAATTGATCAACCTTAACATACTAATTGGTTTTATTTCAGGCGCACATGACGACAACCCACGGTGATATGACTCCACCTCGCCGAGTCGCTTCGCAACCACCACCCACTCTCCTAGCTTGCATTTATTGCACACGTGACGCCTTTACTAGCATGGAGCAACTGCAACTTCACGTACGCTCATCACACTCAGCACTGTTAAATGGCGAAGGCCCTGTAGATCAACCAGCCCCTACAGATCTCAGCCGACGCGGGTCAGACGAAACGCCTCCAATGAAAAGGCCAAGATCAAGTGCAAGCGTGATTCCCCAGTCGGTATTATCACCAAGCACTTTGTTGTGCAATCAATGCGACGCTGCATTACCCGATTTTGAAGCCTTCCGCGCGCATTTGAAAGGACACCTCGAAGAAGGAAACGATATAAGTAAATCAGGACCCACGCCATGTTTGCATTGTGGCGCTACATTCACAGACCCAGTGGCATCAGAAAGGCATTTGGCAGCTCATTACTTAGCTGTGTCTTGCGAGTACACGTGTAATAGTTGCTCCCGAAGTTTTTCAACACCTGATGATTTACAGAAACACTTATTTGAACATCATGCGCACAGTCTATACCGTTGCACTTTGTGTAAGGAAGTCTTCGAATCCAAAGTTGCTATTCAGGTGAGTGATTATCTATATTGTATCCGCATTTTCTTACAAAGCCTACTGATTCGATTTAAATAAAATCTTGATTTGTAATTGTATGCAACGCCGTTAATACATATTATATATAACCTTATATTTATTTATTGAAGTAAACAAAATTATATATTATTACATAGACTAAAATAAAAAGTTTGCCTACCAGTTCATTATGAGTAATATAGAGTTTATTTGCTTCAGGTCCACTTTGCAGTAGCTCATAGTGGGGAAAGTAAAATTTGGGTTTGCCGTTCATGTGGCACCAATGGTGGCGCTTTGCGGTCTGAAGCAGAATGTACTGCCCACGTACGAAACAGGCATGCTGCAGCAAGATGTGCATGTGGGGCTGTGGTGGCTGGAGCCAGGGCCTTAAGAGAACACGCAGCAGCCCACCATACGTATAGATGCCCTGTACCGACCTGCTCTGATACTTTTGCCGTTCAGTACTTGCTGGAGCGACACATGCAAGTCCATCATGCTATTCCTCAGGTTGGTATCAATTATTTCAAGAACATGTATTTACTATAAAATCTGGTATCTAAACATCTAGAGTGGAAAAAACACTCAGTAGGAACTGAGTGTGTTTTTATTCATAGTTTTGAAGTGCGATTAGGAAAATATTGTACTACTATATGTAATGGATTTTGACTATAATAACTATAACCATAACCATACATTTCATTTACATAGACTGAGTTGTGGGCATCAGTATTACTATAAATTTGTTAAATGTACATGTACATTAAATATTAAAGTTAGAAACTATTTTTTTAGGATTTAAATGGTGATTTATCGAGAAAGCGTTCTGAAAATAACAACGCTGTGGAAGAGACATGTTCGCCGTGTATCACGGGCGAAAACCAAGGAACGGAAGAGCGTCGTCGTAAAAATGGGGCAGTGGCATTGCAATGTGCATATTGTGGGGAGCGAACGCGAAGTAGAGCCGAACTTGAAGCCCATACGAGGGCTCATTCTGGAACAACTGTTGCGAGACACAAGTGCCTGATTTGTGATGAAGTATTACCTTCAGCTGCCGTGCTTGCTGAACATAAGCTCACGCACTGCAAGGTACTAATTAAACCTTAGAATGTAATATTTTAATTAAAAACTACTACACGTTAATGAAATACTGGCTATTTTGGCGATTACATCCTCGTATTGTTATTTTAATCCAAATTTTGTCTTTTCAGGTGGTTGCCGGTGACACCTGTGCAAGATGCCGTTCAAGGCTACCCTCTGAAGAGGCCTTTTTAACTCACATGGCTCGGCATCATCCAACTTTACCCGCTCCTTGTATTATATGCAGACAGACTTTAGCTTCGGAACCGGAAGCACGTCTCCACGCAAGATTCCATTTACGACCCAATGAAGATGAGCAAAGATGCGCTATTTGCTTAAAAACCCTATCACAGAGCGAGGCCGGTGAAGGTGTGAGAGCTTGTTCCTCATGTTATGTAAGGCATGCTGCCCCAAGACCTCCTCCGCCGTCAGACAATGACTGTAGACTTTGTCGGCGAGCCTTAGAGTCTCCTACTCGTCTTCAAACACATCTTATTGAACATACCTTCGCTGGCATTGGTTCTTTCAGTTGCTATCTTTGTTCTGCTGTATTCACGAGCGCAGCCGGTCTTCAAAGGCATCTGCCAGAACATCCAGCTGCTACAAGACCCTACGATTGCGGCCGTTGCGGTCTGAAATTCTTCTTCAGAGCGGAGTTGGATAATCATGCGTTAATCCACCTCGAGGAAGCTGAATTAGCTCAAAGAGTATTTTATGAGGCCTACGCCAGGGGTGCATCAGCTTGGGTTGCGCTTCAGTCTGATACGTCCCCTAAAACTTTGTCTTCCCCAGTTGCGGAAGTACAAGTTAAGCAAGAGAGTGAGGTTAAAGAAGAGAAGAATGATGAATACATTGAAGTATCTTCTCCGCCACCTATTCCGCCAACGTCCACAGAATCTGTATCGCCTATAGTGAAACAAGAAAAACCTGATGAGGAATGAAGTAGTGCATCGAGTTTATGCCAAACACAAGCACAAAGAAGTGTAATTAGATATTAAGATTTAGTATATAAAGCTATGAATGATATCGTCCTTCGTGGGCCAGGCTCCCGCTGCAATACTAGATGACGTCCTAGGTATATTCTAGTTAATTAAACTGTTAATGTTAATTCTTAACTATATTTTGTTATTGAGCGTTTAGAACGCCATATACGTTAGTATATACAAGTAATCCTTGGTAGATTTCGTATTTTTAATTTCGCCTCAAACATGATTTACAATGTTTTGTAAATCGCTATTAAAAACTGTTATGTTTATTAGTTAAGCTTCTCTATATGTTTTAGAGTATTATACAAAATTATAACATGTTATGTACGTTTTATTTTTTACATTAAGCGAAATTAAAAGCCTCTGGTTTTGGTATTCAATATAAATAAAAAATAATTCTACAGTAAGTGACTTAAACATAAAAAAAATATCATGCCGTAGCGACTTGTTGCTGTATCCAAGGCAATAAAGCTGCTACATTCACATAGGCAGCGGGAACGTTTGCGTTGGCGCAGCCAAGTCCCCAGGCAACCAGACCCACCACGACCCACTGTCCTTGCACTTGACATACCAGACCTGATCCTCCATCACCCTACAAAACCAGATATTTATAAATGAGTTCGGTTACACTTTAACATCGTTTTTTGATTTCAAACTTAACAGTTGCCTACATATTTTTATAAATGCTCTAATGGGTAAGTTTTTATCCTGCGTTGAGTTTTACATATTAGTAGGGTCTAATGACCTACCTTGCAAGGACTGTTAACGTACTACTACTGTATGTGTAAACTATTTTTAATTTCTTATTTTAATATAAAAATATGTATATGCACTACAGCAGAGATATTATTTTAAAACAATAATGCCATACAAAAGAGGAGTTGACTGACTTTGTTTCGATTTCCTATAACAATACTTACAGTACAAGAATCCTTATTAGCTTCGCCTCCAGCACATACAAAAGAGGTAGTGTCTAGAACGTACGTCGGCCCGAGACGCGCACTCTGTAACTGCGTCTGACAAGTGGCAGGAGCAACTATCGGTACATCTACTTCTTTCAGGATCTGCTGGAATTGCCCTTGCATTCCAAACATATCTTTTCCCCATCCTGCTACCCAACATCTTAAAAAAAATAATATGAAGGTCTTGTGTTTTCTGAGTTACTAAACTGTATAGAATTTAAAAGTAGGACCTATAATACGAATGGCATGAATTTTTTCACAATTTTTTTTGAATTTTTTTTACAAAATTATCATGCAAGAAGTTTTTAAGCGACTATATATAAAATATAAATTCTCTGTACGTGTCTACGAGCTAACAAGTTTATCATACTATTATAATAAATAAAAAATAAATATACCTTTGGCCTGTATAAGTAGTAGCCGATGTTGGCGGAAGACATGCTCTATTAATAGTCATCGTTGAACCCGTCATGGGTGTCAGAGGTACAGTTGCTGACAAACGTAAAACTGCAATATCGTATTGCAGCGTATTGGGGTTGAAGGAGGGGTGAGTAAACACCTTCGTTACTGTATATTCCTGGAAAGGGACAGGTTCGTAGGTACCAGCAGCATCCCATTCACCTAAACGCACCTTGACATTAGGAGCGTTTCCCGAGACTCTAGAATTATATCAATCTTAGTAAAACTTTTACGCGTGGTATTTAAATTGCAAGAGTAACGCCTCGATACTTACATGTAAGTGGAAAGCCTATGTATAACCGTTATAACATTAAGTTGATCTATTAAGACACCACCGGCAATGTAATCATTCTGTTTCGTTAAAATTAATGCCTGAAATATAAATTAAATTTGATTAGCTAAGTATAATGTCGATTATTGTAACAATTGTATTTCATTACATGTACCTGCCAAGGATATTCTCCGAAACTAGCTTGCCCAGCACCTGGCGTAACTACAGGCAATGGTGGCGTCTGCAGTGTCCCACATGCAATCGTTGCGGTTGTGGTAGCACCACAACAATATTCTTGGCCTGCAGGACAGGGCATCATGGTCTAAAAACAAATAAAAATAAAAAATATGAAAATTACCGGAAAAATTTAATATCATAAATATTATTATAATTGTACTTACAGGTGTAACTATTCTGATATCGATCATGCCATTACCCGACGATCTGATACAGGTGCCAGAAGCTACACAGCGGCAGTTGCTTTGCCTCTTTCGAATTCTGTGATTGTTTAAATTACTGTACACGTATTCCGCAACTTGATTCTCTTTTATTCTTCTCTTCTCACGGGGAAATTTAACAGCACTGTCAAACGAAGGGTTTGCTTGACTGTATTCTATGGGTGGTAGTCGGAACTCTGCCGCCGGTGTAGAGCCTAGTCTGGGATCAATCAGCAGCTGTCCTGTAGTATTGTCATCAGGATTAGAAACACATATCGCATCAGGATTATCACAAAGCACAATTATTCCATCAGATATATCTGAAAAAATGGTCGAAGGCGATGAACTTATAATAAATGAATTCGGCAATGTTGATGGACTAGCAATTGTGGTACGCATAGTACTTGTTGTTTGAAACGTAGATGAGACTGTATTACCAGGAGTGGAAGCTCGTGTTGTAGGTGCTGTTGTGGGAGCAGCAGTAGTTGGAGCAGCGGTGGTTGGAGCAGCAGTAGTTGGAGCAGCAGTAGTTGGAGCAGCAGTAGTTGGAGCGACGGTCACAGTTGTCGGTTGCGCTGTGGTCATCATGGTTGTCATTGGTGTTGGTGGTGCCGAAGTCATCGTTGGATTTGTCGGCAATGGCGCCGGCATTTTCGTCGTCGCCATTGTGGTAGCTGCTGTTGCTGTCACTGTAGTCGGTACTGTAGCTGGAGCTGCAGTTGGCTGCAAGATTGGTGCTGGAACCCCTTGCACTATAACTATTTGTGCATTTTGTGAGGGATTTGAAGGCAATAATCCTAAACACGCTGTCAATAACCAGAGACACATGATGAACCATTCGACCCACTATCGTAATAAGGCCCGCACTAAAACGTGCTCTGTATTATAGACATATGTTCAGGCAGTGATGGGCCGACATTAAATACGTCCTTAGTAAGCAATTGGTGGTATTCCCCAACAATTGCAGCCTTCATGGTATATAACTGTGATCATAGGGCGGTAAATTGACTCAATGCGTCAAGTGCGGATTAAATGTTAATCTGCTACAATTTTAATATGAGGTAAGTATTTTTTTAATACCGACATTATTTCAGTGTCTGTCATCAAAACTTAGGGTATAGTAACAGAGCACATATTGTAGTTATGAACCTTATGCTATGTAATAATAATAATAATATCATAATTTTATTGTCATATTTTCTGTCGAGAATGTAGTATAAATAGTATTTGTTTGAGAAGGTAATGCAATGTGAGTTAACATTTAATAATTTAAAGTTAAACTATTAAATGTTAATTTAATAGGTTAAACATTAGAATAAATATTAAAACACTGTCAAAGTAACATTTATGAGACAATGCTAACACGGCTACACGGTACACTCGGTGTATCTTTAGTTTGTAAATAATTTTCCTAAAATCTATATCCATGTCGAGACTATCCTAAATTATGAACGATGATGTAATGTAATTTCCATTTTATTATGAAAATATTTTAGAATTGTCAGACCGGATAATAATAGCAAACGTGTGAATCATTTTTCTCTATGTAAATAACCATAATTATCTATTCCATTATATAAACCTAAAATTATTGGATAACAACTGCAACATTATATCAATAAATTTATATTTTCTCATTTATATAAATATAAATAAAAACGTAAAGTTGTGAAACATAAAACTTAAATTTTAATGTGTATATTAATGCCTGTCGTATAATGCACTAAAACAACCTCTAAACATATAACCTAATTCCCTGCCAATATAAGCTACTGCTAATGATTATATGTTTTGGCTTTTTAATTTTGACAGGCGCTAATTTTATCTTATTAAACATATATCTCGTGATTAGTTAATAATAAATATAGTACATAAGTATAACTTATTTACGATTTTTGGGTCCGTAAAAATAAATATGTGTATAATATAATCTTTAAGCTTATAGCATAAGGTTTTTAGTAGTATATTATATAGTTTTCAGGCGAAAAAACCCTAATGTAAAATAATTAAATATGTAGTGGATTTTTATTATTTTAATCGAACTCATTTAATAGTTATTACCACGCCATCTATCGAATGCAAAGTAAACTGTCTTCTTAGTTGTATTTTGAGTTTCGCACGCGACTATCATGTAGTTACATGATAGCGATGACGCAGAAGGCAATAACATAATAATGTAGTTCTAGAAATAGCCACACCGGGGCGTTGCTCAACATGAAATTACAACGCGCATGCTTACTTTATATTGATACAAACAAGAAGTGTACAATCGAGTCCGTTAAATATAGGTATAGTATGATGACAGCGGTACTCGGCAGCCGCTAGCGAGTGTATAGTGTTCAGTTTGCGCACACTGCCCGAGTTTATACGAGGTTGATTGTGTTTCGTTTTGACGCATAATAATCCGTGGTGTTTCTGCGGCTTATGATCGATTTGCGTAATCTATTTTCATAAACACACATAATTTTCTTTGCGATTTCAGTGCGCCGCAGTTATTATGAAAGTGATACATTTTAACATCGATCATAACCGTGAGCTTAGGCACATACGAGTAGTTATAGCGTGAGGAATTGCCACACCAGATTGAACGTAAGATTCGTGTAGTATTTGGGATCACTATGTTTATAAATGTGTGTGAAATTTATGAACAAAAAATCATCATAAACTGTGCGTTAATTTACTGTGGAAAATGACATTATAATAATTATTTTTGAAAGTAGGTAGATATACAATTGTCAGAATGCCTTCACAAAGTCAAGAAATAAATATTGATATAAACTCTAATGAAGATTCGACTTCCATAAGTGAACCAAAGGACGATAGAAACGAGGAAGTTAAATATGTGGCTGCAGAGAATGTTGGAAGCATTGCTCCGGCGGGCCTTAGTTCGGACCAAAAACTGGCATTTGCCTTAAGAGATTTCTTGGGACCTTCTAGCATGGTTCCCTCTGATGATACACCATCTCCGTCCATCACCGAACAAAAGCTGCCTTATATAGATGAAATTTTAGATGCTGATCTTGCGAATTCCGACGAAGAGCTTAAGACGTGTCAGGAGACCGAGGAAGTTTTAAATAACGCGGCATGCAGGCTGAGACGATGGCGTGCAGCATCACGAAAGCTTCGTAGACCTCGTATAATCGACAACCTATGTAGCAGTAAGGAGTGTGGTAGTGGAAAGGCTTTTAGTGGTGGTCATACGGATTTAGCCGATCGTTTGAGAAGTTTGGCGGCGGCCGGAGGCATGTCAGCATCGGCTGGAGAACTAATGTCCTTGGCTCCACCACCTCCTGCTGCCACTGCCCCATCTTCACCAGGATGCTTGCTCACACCAACTCTTGCCGAGCAGAGTTCCGCTGAATATTTTGTAAGTATTAGCAAAACATTATTTATGCAGTAAATTTTAATGCATATAAAAATACGATTTAAAAAAATTGTTCAAATTTTTGGTTTCTGTACATAATTGATTGGTTCTGTTCAAACAATCGTTATGACGCGACTAAAATACCAAATCAAAAAAGTTTTATTGTTTCTTTTATTTGTAAATTGTTTTTACTACTATTAACAGTGTACGCAATAAGATGTTTCCAGGAAATTTAACAATGTTCTTTTAAAAGATTTCAGTGTTTCTTTTAGACGTCAGAAGCTTTAAATTACGCACTGTGTCTTGTATTTTTCCATATCTAACTGCCATTTCTTTAATGTTTACTGCCTCTCACTGTTTTATGCACTAGCTACTCGCGTCTTGCTTCCCGTTGACGTTTTTCGTCTTATCTCCTCTATGTAATTATATCCCATTCTGAAAATAAAATGCACTGAGTTATGCAGTCATTTAAGGAGGATAAGGAGTCAGGATTCATGTGTATTTCATTATGTGATTGTATGCTAATTGTGTCTACCAACCACATCAGTAATTATACTTTACTTTTCTCTTTTGCGTGTACCTAAATGATAACTAAAATATGAATTAAGGGATCGACAATTATTATTAATAAGATTAGTAGAATTTTGTTTACAAAGTATAAAAATCATAAATTAAACAAAACTTAACTATAACTAAGATTGGTAAATTGTAAATACAAAAGTTTAAATTTAAATTTGAAAATTCTAAAAGTAATACAACAAATACACAAACGTGAATCAAATTTTAGACGTCTGTAAATAAAATAAATACGATGATATTTTTTTCTGGAATTATTGTATATTATTAATAGTATAATATAATAATATACAATTATTTAGTATATTATTATATAATACTATTAATTAAAAATTATGGGTTTATTAAGTAATCACCTACATGATTTCCTTCAAGAAAAGAGCGACAAAAAGCAACGAACAACGAAAAGCGAACAAGCAACGCACTTGCTTCTGGCAGTGTAAACTGTTTATAGAGACCGGTATCATTTAAAAAAAAACAAAATTGCCTACAGAAGTACTTAGTATCTAACAGGGCCTACTTTTATTTATTTATTTATAAAAAACAATCCTGTCTTAACAGGTGACCCTGAATTGACACGAGTGAAAAAAAATGAAATTTCAAAATAAAAAATACAAGAAATTTACTAACAGTAGGAACTAACAAATAATATTACTTTTTTTATTATTATTTATTAGAACCAAGAATAAAAAATGTTGAATACATGAGTGGATAAAGAGGATACACACCGTACATTTTTAATTTTGTTAACCGCATTGAGTCACTGATAAATTGATAACGCTAACAGGAACGATTGTTATTGTTCTACATCAACGGTCACACCTATATATGTAGATAAATATTTCAATTTCTAGAAAGTTTTCCTCTGCAATCTGGACTGTCTAAGTTCTTACTCTGAGGCTTTCATCTCAGATTCTTATAATGATGCATAGGACTTAATTAATTTTACCTTATATGCTAGTTTGAATAAAAATTATTATTAATCGGGTAGTTTCAGCATAAAATAGCTATCAATATTACTTTGGGTATGTTAAATATCTATGTTATTCCACTTAAGAAAATTTATAGTTCAAAATGTAACGTGTTTAATAAAGTTTTTTATTCCGTTATTGCATAAACTAGATTTTAAAAAGTATTTAATTAGAATAATATAAACGGATTAATATATTAATAAGAGTACTATATTTTTTAATTAATTTAATATTGATAGCGTTGAACATGTCGATGATTTATAGTTATTCAAAATTAATGTAAAATCTTTAGTTGAACAATTCACCTTTTTTATATTAATTGAATAAAAAGTATGGACTATAATAAAACAAAAGACATCTGAGAACGTACATCTTTGATAAGTAGTAACTACACATGCAATAACCTCATGGCACCCGCGTGCAAGCTGCAAATCTCTCCGTGAACATCAATCCGATACACTACTCAATCAATAGAGAGAAAACTTTTTTTATTTTTCTACCTATTTATGTTTTAAAACAGGACTTTAAGAATACGCACGGAATGTTATTACCAGACAATGCATTATAATATTTTCAGCATTTTCCCTATTATTTTTAATTCCACCATTATAAACTTATATTACAACTGTTATGTACTGGGTTAAATAGTAATAATTAAAAACGATAAACGCAATAATGCGCTAAAAAAATAAATTCGATTTCATAATGAGATTGCAGTTCCATAATTATCACTGAAGATTTTATAAAATTATCAGTAGATTTCGGAATATATATGATGTTGTAGACTTAATAAATAAATAAATAAATAAATCGGAATAAAAAGTAAATGCAGATTTTGACCTATTACTCGTAAAATTTTTAAGCTATATTAAGGTTATAAATTAGCCGTGTTTGATTGGGCAGCTCTTCCAGTTTAAGTAAGTAGTAAGCAAAAAACACTGTTAAAAAAGTTATAAGGTATTAAATCGCGTGGATTCAAGTCGCCACAGTTTTAAAAGACATATGAGAAACACGAAATATAATAAAATTTGTTGCTTAGTTAATGCCGAAACCGCCGTTCATAAAATGTAAGAAACTAATAAATATTTACATGACTAATAGAGATTATATAGAGTAATGCTTAAAGAACAATTCAATCAATAACACTAATGTAGATACTGTTATATAGGGTTAAAAAGATCTTCAATATTTAGATACATACACTTCTTTACATGGTCTGACATTAAGGTTTTTTATCGACGATAGGCAAAGCAATTCCTCTTACCTCAGGCGCCCTCATGACCCAAATAATACTAGCGACGTCATCAAACAGGAAGGTTAGAAAGTGGGTCGCTTATACCGAGTCACCACACCCCCGACCTCGTAGCTGAATAGTAGCCTAAGGTAAAGTTTTATTAGCAGCAAAACTAAACGTATAATTAGGGACTTTTAAATTTCACTTCACACACTAGACTTATCGAAAATATATGAATACTTTTACTAGGTCTACAGTCGATCCACTGTAGATCAATCTCATTGCACACATCTTTATAACTCCCATAATTTTACGCTACAAAATTATAGGTTCTAGCGTTCTTAGCTAGGTATTTGAAACCTTTAAAAGTACTTGTGTTGTTAGATTTTGTGTTATAATTAATTGTGTATGCCCGATCCATATATTCATATATGAAATAAACCCGTTCTTCTTAATATTTTGGACAGTTAAAAAATGTTTGCAATCATGTTCACATTAGCGCTCTGTTGGCGTGGGCTTGTACGTACAAAATATTTTTAAACGATTTTTATAGCTTTGGCTTTGTCATGTCTACTGCGAAATTGTCACATAGTCATAAGAATCTCAAACAAAAAACCCACTTCCAAATTTGCAATTAAATTCGGCGTTTACGTAGCAGAGGATTCCCCTCAGTTGCAATCACAACTCTTTAAAAGTGATTGAACTAAAAACCCTAATTAGCTAACTTAACTGAAGATTTCATGTTATCAAAATTTTATATTTATTTGGTACAAACATTCTGAAAACACTATATTTATTGTTTTTTTTAATAAACATCGTGGCCTATATAACTTTTTACTAGATTCCGAAGAATGAAAGGCATTTTAGACAGTCCAGCCCAGAATTTGGAAACAGTAACCCGACGATCCTGGGGAGAATACTGACCACCCGAACCTCCTCTATGTATACTTCTTAAAGCTAGTGATACATATTAAAATTTATTAATTAACGTATGCACTCAATATATTTATTAAATTCTTTGGGATAATACAATAAAATTTAATTGAAATACCATATCTAAACAAGCTGTTTCGTAGTAGAAAAGCTAATACTAGTATAACATATCAATGGTACATTTCGTATTTGCTCGACTCATAGACACGTAAAAGATATCATGAGACACACAAACCCAATAACCTCAATAAACTTACGACCGCATTAAATCCATAGAACTGAAATTTTGTTCAAGAATTGTAGGTATATAATGGTTAAACCATTTTCTCGATAACAATATTTTATACCGTAACGAAACCTACCATTACATAAATATTGCGTAAGCGATGTATAAAAACGTTCTGATAAGGTATCAAAGGTCCCTGTGTTTGTAAACTAGGTGCCTAATGTATTCATACAACGCGGGAAAAACTGATAAAAATGTACACTCCTTGAAGTATTTGATTAATTCTAATGCATTTAAATAAGTATGTATTTTGTATTTAGTATGTAGTATTTAGTAGTGTAGATTTTACAGGGAAAGTATATCGACCTTTTCTGGATCGGGTTTTACGGACCACGAAGGGCACTGAACGCGTTCGTTATATATGATTTATTCAAGTATCTACAATAACACACGACACGTTAATACCATTGTTTATTATCAACTAAAAAATATCTGTTTTTACAAGGTCACCTGTGACGTCAAGAGAGGCATTTTGTTGGTGCGCTGCATGGATATTATTGTTCCCTTTCGCCATTTCAATTTGCACCAAACTCACCTTCTATTAATAACGTGTTAGATACCATACAGACGGGTTTAAAGAGCAAATTCGTTCACACCTACGATTTTGTTTAAAAATCATTGTCCACTTCGATACTACTAGCATTTCTTTATTGCAGACTTTACGTAGCAAAACAGATTTAATCGGTACGTGCTATGACGCAAATGCAGTTGTTAAATACTTAATTAAGGTTAATAATTAATTGAAGTTTTCAAACTACATTATCTTACTTACTACTTACTATTATCGCTCCATTCAGTACAAAAGTTAAATGTTAACAGTTTAAGTTACAGTTTTAAATGCTTTAAATAACTTTGTCACCCATAGATGGCGGCTTTTGGAATGTGTGATGTATGTTTATTTAAAATTGGATTTTTATTAAATGCAAATTTTGTGCTACATAAATCAACATGGCGCATATAAAAGTATTTTTTTGGCGGTACATTAAATACTGTCCCACTTGTTGTAGTACTTACAATCAATATATTGTTTTTCTGTAGTTATTATGACTAATATAGTACATATTTAAAAAATATGTATTTTCGTTCAAACAAACAAACAAAAACTATTAAATATTCCTTAAGTTGTATTTATGAAATAGTTTGGTAAAATGTATTTTATAATGTCTGACTATTTGTACTGCATATAAAAAATGAAGTTCAGAAAATATTAAATTATCGTTTTTTTTTTGAAGAAAATTAATCTTTTACCATTGCAACAAAAATTATGTTTATTAAAGTTAACAGATGAACGCTTAATCAAATTTATTGAATATTAGTTTTAGTAATCACCGGATGTTAGACTATAATGTCACAATATTAAAAAATACAATAAAAAACGGGAAGTGGATTCAATAAAAAAATATGATTAATTAAAAATTGAACCTGGTAATGACCAACGAATCATAATAATAATAATTTTATTGATAAAAAATGATTTTAGTCGACTAGATTTCTTATATGGTTCCTGAATTTTTTAAATATCAACTTAATGTTTAAAATATCCAGAAGGATCTGTTTTTGGCCGTACTGCACTTTTTGGCGAATGTTAATGACATGCAACAGAGTATAAAGTCTTGCTCCTGCTACCAGTTTGCTGACGATACTTGCCTTGCCACATGCAACATGCCCTTTCGCTGTTGCAAGATGATTTTGATGCTTTAATTAAATGGTACTACGGTTCTGCTGAATCGGTAATCAACGTTTGCATAACCAACTTGATAATAAAATCTCCCTTAATCGATTTATGTAACCTAATCTTATATAAAATAAGTTTAGTGAAATATAAATGTATGTGTATAGGTAATAAGAAGCGGACCAAATGTTAGGAACCGTCGCACACTCAAAGCCAAAATGAGATCTTTAGTTTTTCCCACACTCATAAATTGTAATATATTACAATTTACGAGTGTGGGAAAAACTAAAGTTATATATAACACGATCATTTCCGATAATATCCAATACGTCGACTACACTTATATTTAAAGAAAACACTTTTTTATCGGATTAAAGTTATGTATCGTCGGTTAAATTAAATTATGTTTAAATAATTAACGTAAGTGTCACACACATAATCACGACGAACACTTGCGGAATGAATTAGACTGTCCAGGTTTAGGGGTGGTTAATTAATAAAATGAAACGTCATAATGAACATATTTGTAATAAATTTATTATTTATTTATTTATTTATTCGGAAACCAAACAGAAACATCCTTATAATAAAAACAAAGTCAAAAATAAAACACGAAACAAACACACTGGACGCATCCACAATAGGTTACACTTATACAACCATATGATACAAAAAAAAAAATATGACAACAAAACACATAATAATAGAGTTAAGACAGTAAAGACAGTTGCTTTATTTTACTCTTAAACAAAGCAGTAGTGGAGTGCGAAAAAGGGTCAATGTTTTTGATAGAATAGATATATAGAATAGATAGAAACCAAATAAGGACACCTTGCAACTATTTTAAATATACGTATTCCTTATAAACTTAAAATAATTATTTACCACACGCTAGCTCAGTCAAAAGTAATTTTAACGTGGGATGCGATTGCTTGGCTCCATAAATATAAGATATTCCAAAATTTCTCTGTTTAATTTAATCGTTCTGTTTGTGTATTGATTTAACTTACATATTTTGTAAGGATTTATTTTTACTGTTGTGCAGTCTTTCAGGCACCAAGGTGCCTTACCTCACCTTAATGGTTTTGGTGTTTTTCTACACTTAGTTTATTTATAATGTTTAAGCAATAAAATAAAATTAACAGAAAAACTACTCAATGTTAAATAATTTTGAATATAAAATGTATTCCGTAAATTCGATGTTTTTTTTATATATATAAATATAAAATTAATATATATTAACTGTACGCATATATATAAAAATAAAATACTTAATTCAATACTTTCGTTGTTATTTGTGTATCTAAAGTATATTTTTAGTTTTTGAAACGTTGCCAAATCTGTGGATTATAGAGGTTGGTCTACAGAAAGTAGATGTTAAAGCGATACTATTATTCAGTTGGTGTCCCATTTATTCTTGTATACTTACAAGTTACTACATTAAAACGATATTAAATATTTAGTAAGTAGTCCTTAAATGTATCAATTTTTTTGGAAATACCTTAACGTAAAACTAATTTTTAAATAAGGGTTCTTCATTGAAATAAATTAGTGTAAAGTAAATATTTCAACAAAAAAATTGAATGTTGAAGTTTTCAATGTATAATTGCCAAAAATTCTTTGATAGGCATAAATATACAACAACATTGAGTATTGGCATTTGGGAAAACCCATCTCTGACGTAAACAACGATTTTCCAAGAAGAAAAGCATAAAATGTAACGTTTCTAGATTAACAATCGTTGCTACGAGCTGCGAACGTTCCGTTTGCGGTAACAATAAGTAAGCTAAAAATGTAGTTACTTTATTGTTGAAACATTACTACATATAAGCAATATAATAGTCTTTAATGTATATGTCGCAGCCAACTAGCTTAATTAGCCGTTCTATTAACAGCCAAGCCTTTCAACTAGCGGCCTGATAGATATTGTGCCGTAGCGTTCGTTACAACATTTAATAAACTGGCTGGCCATTGATTACGACATTCGTACGAAGAGTGACCATGTTACAGAAATATAAAAAAGATGAAACATCTCATATAAAAAAAATATTCTTCAAACAGTAATTGCTCGAGTCAGTCTCTGCCACAATTCACTTGACATTCATTAAACTTTGAAAAACACTATCGAAATTGTGGTTTGCAGATGCCATATTGATAGTTTGAAGTGTTTTGACGCTAGTCTAGGCCTAGATGGCAGAAAATTGAACTGAATTTAAATTAAGACTCAACTAGGCAAGGCTAGGCAAGTAATGAAATGTCATCGATCCAAGTCATTTGCTTGTTTGATCAACTAGCTGAATATCTTTCAGGCCGCTAGTTTAGTGAAGATTTTCATTGAACGGGCAATATGCTAGTTGGCTGTGCCATGTATATTAACATTTTTACTAATTCCCAATACTCCGTTGATATTTGCTTGAACTTCCTTCGTTTTAGATGCGTCAAATAATTGACTTTGTTTTAAAATCAACTAAAAAGCCGCCCAGTCTGTTTTACTAGTACATACATATTATATCGGTCTGCAACCTCAGGCTTGTGTTATCTAGATAAATACTAATATTATAAGGAGAACTCTGATTATGATGATTTAAGTTATAATTTTATGATATTAGTGATGTTTTTCAAAGTCAGGGCTATTTTTTTTTCATAATAACAAACTTAGTCTGTCAAATGAATCAAATGATTCAAAAGTTATACATTTATTACTATAACGAAAATAACGAATATTCTTAAATTGGATATAAAATCTAGGGGTTTATTAGGTTTATCATCATTAGTAATTATGTTATTTTACATACACTGAAAGTAATAATATCTTGAAAAAAAGTCAGGATAGCTAGTAGATTCATATTTAAATATTCAACTAATAATAACTAATTTTTCCGTCTGCAAAATGATAAACAATACAAAAGGAGCATGTGTAGAATAATTAACAGCCTGCAAATATATATTGAATATTCAATGATCGATATGGCTATTAAACCCACATCTTACTGGATGTAAGATGTTTTCCTTTACTACAATATTTTAATACAATGTAAAATCCAACGTATTCTTTGCCATAAGGCTAATGAACATTATTACTTTCATAGTAGTGCTGACATATTAAGGTACTAGTATAATATTATATATATAGATATAATATAGATCTTATAATATAATTAAATGGTTATTATCCAGAACAATGTTCATTTGATTTTTATTGATTCGTACTGCTTAATTATTTCTTTGCAAAATGCATACATATAGTAGGAGAGCCCGTGTTAGGTCGTCTTTCACCGATCTGATAAGTTAGCAGATCGATGGAGTCACCTATTTTGACTTACCTGTTTACACCTGTTTGCCAGGTAGTTATATACTGAAATGAGTAGGCAAGCATACCTAGGCATATTCTGTGTATCAAAAACTACCAGTCAAATAAATTTCATTTGGTTATCCAAAGGATGAAGGTGATAAAAAAAATCGATAAAAGTTAATTTAATTAAAAATAGCCAGTACCACTTTTCGATAGGCAAGCAATTATAATCATATATTGTTTATAAAAATTTTTTTATAAAAAATACGTCTCATCTGATTATCAGATCGGTAAAGGACGACCTCCCACGGGCTCTTAGACCAATAGTATGTACATACTAAGTACGTATTAAGCTAATACGATAATGTCGAAAAAAAAACCGATTCAGTTGATCAGACATATAGAAAGTTTTAGAAACATGGCTTATGACTGGGGGTTTTCTGGACATAATCGTTTTGCATGTACATAATCTATATCTCTATTCTATATTTGAATAATGGGTTGTATCCTTTAGGATTGGTAACAAAGCCTTGTAGTCATTTGCAATGCTTAAATGTCTACGTTTTTCTAATAGCTCCGTTTTTTTTAAAAAACATTCATAATTATCTGTAGATAAAAGTATTTGTTAAACGTTTAACATAAACTGTGAAGTATAATGACAGTGACGCAAATCGATAATTTATCTATAATTCTATTTTAATTACTTTCAGAATACCTGACCTTTTTCGCCCATTAAGTGTGTATGTTTATGATGCTTAGTTCAGATATATAAGCTTTACAAATAAATTCTCCTAACATATGACCAGATTTAAACTGTTCTTTTTAAATCGACAATTTATACATTTCTTGTCTGGCGTTAATTAAGTATAAATTTTATTTTTACACAGTATTAAAAAAGGTGTCTTAACATAATTATGAAAAACCTCCAGTTTTCCGACTCTTCTTACTTTTGATTTTCTATTTGTAACTACTGGGCATGAGAAATATTACATCAGACTACTTGATTAAAATATTCTCTTTCTTTCAGGGGTCAAGTCCTGAGTGCTGTATAGATGTTATCGGGTCAAAAGTTACAAACTCGTCTGGGACTCCCGTGCCACCCCCGGGACCGAGGTACAAGTTGGCTACAGAAGGAACTTTGAGAATATGTTCCTTTCAACATACTAGGACTGTGGTTGACAAAATCTTAGCAGCCAAATTCTTTAGGAGATGGGAAAGCCACGTTCTGTGTTTACTGGATGACCACATCGTCTCAAAAACTGTAAGCACTCATTCAATTATTGCTGTTCAAGTTTTTTATGGTTAAGTCATATTTTTTGCGCAATGTTACGATATCGAACAATATTTTTAGCTACAAGCAAAAACTAATTTTTAAACGAACATTATAAAGAGGAAGTTAAAAAAATGCACGGCATATACATTAGTTTTTCAATCTATATATCTGTAAAAAATTGAAATTGTATTGCACATCCTTCGTATTGAATTTAAATACGTTCTTGAAACAACTGTTTAAACATTTGTTATAATATTTTCGTTTCAACTATCCACGCATTCCACATTGATGTAACAATTCTTGTATAATGTAATTAATTGTTTTTCTCTGGAATTTTGGTGCAATTTTGACGAAAATTCATCGAAATCAACGAATCATTTTTGCCTGTTACGTTTATGATCATCTGCGCAAGTAGGTGGTTGGCCCTTTGACCTTCACATATACCAATACTCGACCACCTGAGCAGCGGAGTCGGTAATAAATATTTAATTTAAAAGAACTGAGTAATAATACGAGTTAATATTAAAAATACTTCATGATATCTTATCAAGCACGATAAAAAAGATGCATACTTATCTGTTGAATTTTTTTTGACAATAGGGGTCTAAATTTTATAGTATTTACAATCTGATTAGATGACCTTCTTTTTGAGAGTAATATTTAAAAGAATGTTGGACGAATGAACAACTGTTCATACAGTCAATTCTCAACTTAAAACGTCACACGAAAATTATTTATGCGTCATTGCAGTATTTTCGTTAAATTAATTGTAATTATAGCAAATATTAATTAACTTTCCTGTAATAATTGAAATACTAATAATGAATGACAACAAAACTGGTTTTAGCTTTTTAATCAGAATTACGAGGTCAGTTTGAGAATTGGTAATCTAGATAAATGTACGTGCGTCACTGTTCACTAATAAAAATAATCAAGAATTCTTTAGACGTGTAAAAGTTATAAAGCAGTTACATTTAAAGCATATCTGTTTTTTCTATTATATTTAAATAAACTGTCCTAACTTAATATCACAACCAGAGCTGAAATCACACAGATTCGATTAAATATCGAATGTGTCTAGTTTATTAGAATGTTACATCGAATAACTAACGCAAAAAAATTCAAGTCTGTGTATATGCGAAACTGTACTCATATATACGAAACTTCCTTTCATCGCAGCAATATGACGTCATAATCATCTGTAACTCCTTTGAAGATATGTAGGAAATATATATTGTATTTGTTACTTCCAAGTACATGGGAAGGGCTGGACCCTTCCGTTTTCCGTTACTGAACATGTTGCATCCATCTTCCATGGAATCAAAATCATGCCGTCCGGTCTCTTGTCACCTATGATATATGATATGAATCGATAATATATATGTGTATATAATATATATATATATATTTATATCGAATTGAATTTTGAATTTATATATATATACCTAATATTATCGATTGCAAGACACGGTGATGAATTTAGTTAAAGTGATTTATTTTCTATAACTTCGTTCTAAGAAGGAAGAGACAAACGAGATAATTTTCATGAGAACCCCTGACTATGAAGTGGAATCCAAGGGAGTCACTAGCCAGTTCACCGCTAAACTTGGTTAAATAACATCAATGTAATTAAAATGAATACACAGAATAATGGAAAGGAAACTATAATATCTATCTAGATGTAAACGTGTTATGTGCGTCAATGCCGATAGTAATAATTGTTATTATATAAGTCTACTGAAGAAGAAAATAAAGATTATAATATTAAAATTTAATTATATATAGCAATTTATATTTTCATATTGTTTCTACTTATGTATACTACTGATACATTCTTAAATTGGGTCTAAAATCTGCCTAAGACAGAAAATAAGAACTATTTATTCTACATTCTTATTCATAATTCTCGAATCAGGAATGACGTTATTAAGTAAGATAAGAAATACATACGTATTAAACGTAAAGAGCCCTTCAAGTGATTTCTAATTACATATATAACTGTGCTTATCCAGGAAATATAATTTCCAGTAAGTAAGTATAGGAGGGACTCTGCTCAAACTCCAATTAGTTCAGTTAACTTAGTATCTTCTAAATGTCTTAGTAATTCTTAAAGAACGACCCCGCGTACGGTAGAAAATGCTATGCTATTTTTATGCTAATAAAAATGCTTTAAAAAGGATTCCGTGCGTAATATAAATAAATACTAATTTCTTACTCGATCGCATTCTTAAGTCAATGTTAATTTTACTATGTTGATTACAGAGACATACGTGATGCCTTTGTATATATATACCTACTGTACCTACCTGTATTGACGAAATAATAATTATTGTTTGAAACGGTAATTTTTGCAATTAGCACTTCATTACCTTGACACTAAATGATGTATATGTGACGTATAAGTATAAGTAATTTAAATACCTTAAAATCACACATAATTAATGTAATACGTTACGAACTGACTCACTTTTTTGTTAATCAATTTTGTATGCTAATTGATCCACCCTATGATTTCCCCTTTTTATAATCTGGATAATACCAGTGTGGAAATTATTTACGTATTGTTATAAATATTATATATACACCAGACCCCGAAGACATTAATGTTAATGTGTACATATAGCATCGCGGCATAGGTAAGAGGTGTTTCATAAGGCACATAGGGGCCGCGGCCTGTGATTTCATGACGTCACGAGTAACCTCGCGCGCGGGCCCACTGGGCCAATGCCCGCTGCCGCTATCGACGTCATTCTGAACATTAAACAGATAACTGCTAGCTCATGCTTTGTTCTTTATTCTTTAACTGCAGATTATGCATATACATTAACGGACGTGGCTGTCATGTACGTTGTAGCTGTACGTTTGTTTTTAACTAGTGACACTTTAACGAAACCGTCGAAAAGCCTATCCCGGGGCGAATTTACAAATGTGAGAAATTAAAAAATAAATCTCGAGGCAATTTCGGAATTGCTTTTAAAAATAGTGTTTCAATATTATTTTAATAATAAATGGCTAATTCCTAAAGCAAAGTGAATAATGCCTTAGATTTATATTAGATTTCATTATTCACGTAACGATTTCCAAACAAATAAAACGTCAATCGTTATACGTAAGTAGTTATTACGACGGTAGAATACAAAACCAGATAACCGGCCACAATGTATCTTGATAATTGCACTTTGTATCTATAACAATAGCAATGATTTCATAATCATAAGTGTTAGAAAAAGATACCACGTATAGTGTCTATAATAATTAAGACTTAAGAAATATACTGGTAATTTTAAATTACTAGTGGCATATTTTTTCTAACTTAACTGAAATTCTTTAAAAATATAGCTAGTGTAAAAGACTTCATTCGTCTACTGTTGTGATAAAAAAGTGTAAACGATTACACATATTATATATAATATATGCCTTTTGGCCTCAGTATCGCTGTCAATTATTATGTCTTGGATCAGTTTTCCCACGATGACCTTCATCGTAAGTGTAATTATTGCTCAAAAAGTCACTTCTTTCTTATTTAAATTCAAATTCAAAATCATTTCTTCATTTAGATAACACAATGTACACTCATAAACGTCAATTAAGAAATACATATTAAATGCTTCTCATATTACACTTACTGCCAGTTCTTAAATCATGGGCGTAGAACGGGCAGGAAGCACTGGCATGACTGTATACTTTTGAAAAAGCAGTACTTGTATATGCCGCCTGAGTCAATCGCTCTAGTTTAATTTTCCTGCTTTCTAATATGTCTTCTTACTTTCTTTTTTCTGTAGTCGCTGAATCATTATGATTCGCAATTTCTTTGTTTCCAGCTAGAACAAAAATACATCGACGGTCTAGTTTTGCCTCATTTTATATTATGGTAATACTATACCACACAATATATAAAATAATCATATACTTACATATGATGTCCATAATGTGTTTGTATGTATGTCCTATGCATGGTTTAATGCGAAAGAAAAGTGTTTTGTAAAGCAGTGCCGATTATATAGATTTTTATATCAATCATTTGGGCTATTGGCTAAGGCTATTTAACACTAAGTCAAAAAGGCTATTTAACACTAAGTAGTGAAAAATAAAATACTTTGAGAGTAATCTTTATAAAACATTTCTTTGAATAGCGTTATGGAATAAAATAACCAACTGTCACGTGACACAGAACGGTCCGAAATTCGTCAAATAGACGCTGATGATGGCATGCAACATAACGTTTTTGCCTGTCCTAATACTGTCTCAGAGCTTCCAAGAATCGATATATAATATAAATGTGTTTGTCGATTTTTATAATAATACGATGAATCCGTTTGTGTACGTGTTTACAAGCACGGCGGCTTGCCTTTGCATGCGTTTAATTTTTATGAATGTTTAATTTTTAAAGCCAATAATTAAAAGTAACAATTTGTGTAGGCACTATACACACACTTAAAATTAAAACAGAAACAATTATACATGATTTTTTTCCCAAAGAACTCATATTAGGACAGCTGCAAATAAAAAAATTCATTTTCTAATCTGGATTTGTAATTACCACTAATAATTCAGATGATAGTAATTACATAAAACTCGATTCCTATTTGAACGCTCTTGCGTACCTACTGTCTGTTATTCTCGCCTGACGTCTTTTACAGGATCAGAAATTACGCTGTATTTTTTACTTATTTTATTCATATCTAGCGATATTGAGGCATCTGCAATACCTACAATTACCGCCTCCATAGCTCAATAGGTCAAGTACTCGTTTACTCTTGCCTCTAAACGAAAACAAATCTATAAAAAGTTTATTAATTGTGAACCTTGCCTGTTTGGAAAATAGTTAACAATTTGTTATTCTACATGAGATTTTTTAATGGAAAACCTTCTTAAATTCTTTAAACCTAGCACAACTACAAAATAAAAAAAATGAATGAATTTACAATATTTTTTAAAAATAATAATTATACTAAAATTATGTAATAAAGAAGTAATTATGACGTTATAAGTATTGAGCAATAGTTTTTTCACTTAAGCCAACTAAATATCCGCTAATCAGTAGGCTTTTGCGTTCTCTACGTTATCTTTGTAAAAGTCATGTAAACCATAAATATATTGTTTTAGCCTTGCGGTCAAATGGAACGACCATTGACGTACAACTGCATGCAGGAAGTATACTGTATATCGAGATGGGATCCCGCCAGAAAGTACTGTCTGCGAATTGTAATGCCTCATGGATCATTATTATTACAGGTTTGGCATTTCTCTCAGGTTTAAGTCCTCTTTATCGTACTGTGATATATTTTTAGCTTTTAAGAATATGAAAGATAAAGTAATCCGGTTTATTATAATAATGGATATTTGTATTACAAACGTATAACTGAAACAACTTGTAACTGAACACATAGTATTCTTAAATAACTCTCGTAAATTCGTCGTTAAATATTTATATATAGATGAAGATTATTTAATTGATCCTAATCCTTGGGATTGATTTGCGCTAGTTCAAACAATTTATATGACTCAACATTTGCCTATTAAAAAGAGTGGCGGACAGTTTCTTACCAGTTCTTTTTGTTCGCTTTATACCCTTGACTTGCGAACTGGTAGTAAATGTAAATTTAGAATATTTAATATCTTTTCTATTGATGTTCATAAGTGTACTTGGTTATCTAGATGAATAAATTTATTTTGAGTTTGAATTTAAGTATTTAATCACAAATGAAACCAAAGGCCAACATTGTCGAATTCATTAAATGAATTAGACTCAAGTGGTCAGCGCAAAACCCTAATAACCTATCTCAATCCATTTTTGACCATCTGCGATATAGATCTTAATCGACATATTGATAAAATTGGGCCAATAACCAATCGTCGGATTGATATTAGATAGGAGATTGATCGACTGTCACGGTCTGATCTCAGATTTTTTCAATCTGAGATTGTGGATTAATTATTGAGTTTGGGCGTAGGGCATGTGCAATGACAGATGACAAACTTTACTAAACTCACTACCTGTAGGCAGGAGAAAACCCGACCAATCCTGCATTGGTGGTATGGAGTTGTCAAAGGCCCTAAACAAAAAACTTCCATCTTCTTGGTTGTTAACCAATAAATATCGAAAACCGAAAATTGCAACTGAATAACAAAACCAATGTAGGTAGTGCAAATATCAATCAATCTCCCCCCTCACTGGACCACAGCCACAACCTTCTAGCATACAAACTTGGTCATTAGCATCCAGATTCATGAAACTTACGAATGGGAACATCTTCTAAGGTAATTTGAAGTACATATATATAATATATATTCTTCAACAACGGTAGCACAACCCAGTATTGATAATGGCTAATAAAAAACATGCATTTGTATTATTGACCATACTATTTTTGTCTTCAGTGAAAGTAATTTCTCTGATTAAAACGAAGTAGTATATATGAGTGTATATGTGTTTTATAACTTATTACTATTTTAGGCTAACGATGCATACACAAGGGACCAGTGGTACTACTCAATAGTGTGGAGAGTGAGTGTTTTTTAGTTGAGTTGACTTTTTCAAACCTATGATTATGAATATAAAAATAAATTTTATTAATTACAGAGGAACATGCTGCGTTATCGTAATATATTAACGAAAACTGTGAGGAAGGAATTAGTCGTGAAAGAGTTAAAGGTGGGTAGGCATTTGAATGGATTGTTTGCCGCTTCTTATTTTTTTGATAAATCTCGAGAAAATCCAAAGTAGCAATGAAAATGTGCCTTTAGAAGTTATGGACTAATTTTAATGGAGTAAGACACGTTATAAAACTATTTATGAAAAATTAACACTTCAAACACCTATCAAACTTATTCACTTTGCAGTTCAGAAATACGTGGAGCCATATTTCAAATACTACTGTTACCGAAGTGTGGTTTTTGGTTCGTTACAAATGTGTGATCTGTGAAAGAATTGGGAGCCTTAATAGGTAGATTATCTAATTCATCATGGTCAAACTGATTTCCTCAATTTTTTATGTTGCTTGCTACAGTCATCACCGATAAAAAATTAGCCTAGGCAAGATTCTAAGACATACTTGAGAAAAAGAACCATGTAGGTAATTGAATTTACGAATAATTTTATTTCCTATTTTTTGTGGTCATAAACATTTATTTGTTAAAAACATCATTTCCTTCTTAAATCATAAATACATTTTCAGAACATGGTGGATTTCGTGATGACAACACCATTGCAGGACGAGTGTGTGACGAGGACACCCTTGTTGCTGCTAACAAATTTACTCTCTGAGGTACTATTTAAATATTTATCTACGTTAATATACATTATATTATCTTACACCTTAAAGATAACAGGTACAGAAGAATTAACAAGGTTTTTTGTTCTTAAACATTAAACGTAACAATTGTTCTATTAGTCTAATAATACAGATAAATTGTATCAATGACATTCATAGAACATTGCATATTAAATGCATTACAAGTAGATATTATCATACGAGTGAATATATGAGGAAAATAACAAGAAGTAGGTAATTATTCTGCTCTATGCCGAGATGTTACGCATTCGAGTCGAGAGAAAGAGGACCAACATTTTTTACGGTATATATCTTGATATATACTGTATATATATATATCTTGTACTTGTACAATTGACGTAGTTAGTGTGTTAGTGTCTTTACATATATTTCTATAATGTATTACTAAATTAACAAAACCAATGTTTTTCGTGACTCACAAAGGAATTATAATACATGATCCTAAACCGTACGTTCTAGTAGGTCATTCGAGAACCAAAATTATTTTTTAAATACCACCAATATCAAACTCAAAACTAAAACTCAAAAATATCTTTATTCATATATGTAACATGTACACTTATGAACGTCAAAAAAACAAATTAAATTATACAATTAATTTAATTTATTTTTTTTTGACATTTACAACAAGTTCGCAAGTCAAGGGCGTAGAGCGGGTAAGAAGAACTGGCAAGAAAGTTTCCGGCACTTTTTTCAATCGTCTAGTTTTTAATACAAATTGTTTGTGCTGGAGAAAATCAATCCCAAGGATTAGGATCATTTAAGTATTCGTCACATTTGTATCACCTTGACGTCCGTCGTTCCACAACTAAGCAATTCTTAAGGCAATTTCTTTCACGCACCACCACGATGTGGATCCAGCTGCCCACTGAAGTATTTCCGAACCAATTCGACCTAGGGTCCTACAAGAAAAGAGCGTAACGATTCTTAAAAGGCCGGCAGCGCGCTTGCGGGCCTTCTGGCAGTGCGAGTGTCCATAGGCGGCGGTGTCACTTAACATCAGGTGAGCCGCCTGCTCGTCTGCCTCCTGTAAAATAAAAAAAAACATGGAATCAGAATCTAGCAAATCTTAACAACGCGTGGAGGGGTTAGCACAGAGGAGAGGAGGTGGCAAAGAGAAAACGCTATCGTATACTTTGCCTTTTCCTAAATCTCGTTGCATTTATACAAACGTTTATTTGTATACATGTGCATAAAGGCTCAATTATATATTCCGTTTTCCATATTCATTCTGTGCCGATTATTCATTATAAGTTTTATGAGTATATACATAGAAACAAATATGTTAATGTATAAAATGGTAAAATAATATCCGTCAAACTGGAACGGGAAGAATGGCTTTTTGTATTTATATTTCAATCCTTCTATACAGAAGAATTAAAAGTGAAAGTATTAAGTCACTTCGTCGTGTCTTTATCCAGCAACATAATAAATTCCTCATTCTTTAACTTTCCCCTTGACCCTTCGACGAGAGAATACTTGACACCTACTGTAATTTATTATTCATTAAGTATGTACTCGTAAACCGGTGAAGTACTTGCGGTCAGATGCAAATTGTTTTGCGGTTTCAATATAATCGACTAGCCCCTTTTGTACATTACTACGTTTTTATTATATTTTACCGTATTTTTTGTTGCTCTATCATACAGAAAGGTCTGTCATTGACACTAGTGTTACTCATGAGGCTATGCAATTTTGATCATAAATTAATTTTGCTTGTCTAAATTTGAATATTACTTCCGGTCTAAGATTTAGTTTTTAATAAAAAAAAATCATACTTATTGTTCTTAAGTCGTTTCACATCACTTGCGAGTTGCGATTCACATTAATCTGTGAAATAATCATTGACGCTTTTGAATATCCGCTATTACAGCACTTCCCTAATTAAATAAACTATAAACACGATTGCCATATCGTTCATTAAAATTAATAATTGCAATATTTTAAAATTTTCTTGTTAATCAATAGGAGTATATTAACAATAGTAAGATAATTGTATACGGAAAATTATATATGCATGATCTAACGTGCAGAAGTTTCAAGATTACATACTGTTTGTAATTATTATTTGTTATACAATTCCTATTTACCTGCTTATCATATAACCACTTCCGTAGGTGAGTAGTTGATTAGAATACAGTTATTCTGAAAACTAGGGAAAATAAAGTAAAAAAGATATGTTTTGTTAATATTTTAACGATTCGAATAAATTTCAATTTGTCTATTAAGCGGATGTAAAAGTGTATCTTTAGAGGAATTTTAGCTTTTAAAAAGTATTTTGAGAATCTATTATCTAAATCTACCTACAAGAATAAATATTATTATGAAGTTAAAAAATAAAATTGTCTAAAGAGATAGCGTATAAGAAGGCAAAATAAATTATTATTGTCATTTTCGAAGCAGGTAAACAGTTTTCTATGATTTACTGGTATTTATTTGAATGTTACTAATCTGGCCATAATGTTGCATTTTCGCAACTACATATTTAATTATTTTGAATTTGGAACTCGTACATATTACGTATTTAAAAAAAATATTTAGTTTTTGCGCCATTTCACATATTTTTTCGTGTTCATTATCAAATTACAATATGGAATGGGGTGTTAAAGAAAATAGCATTACGGTGATCGCCTTGCACAAATTTGGTATAGAGCCGGCGGTCATATTCCTGACACTTCAAAAGCTTGGTATCAGCCGTATCTTTATAAGAGCTGAAGACTGGCCTTCATCTAGCCCAGACCGCAACCCTTTATACTTCAAGTAATGGTCAGTTATACATACAAAAATCTTTGGAGCAAGCAGTGGCGTAATTTTCCTTGGTAGCAGTGTGTAAATCCATAGATACAAACAGTACAAAGATAGCCATTTCGAATATAATTTTTTTCATTTTTGCTGAGACTAATAAACATCCCTTCATTAAAAATAATGCATTTTCATTTCTAATAGAACTTATGACTGGTACTAAGTAGTTGTTATCTCTTATCATTTATAAGAGCATTTATATTATATATTATATCTTCGCTAGGTGTTATTTGATATGAAATTTTCTTTAATTGTACAATAATTGTGATTGCTCTCATTGTTGATTTGGTTTGTTCACTTATGCCATGCATAGCCGTTACTAATTAGATTAATATTTTTGTACCTATATATTAAAATATGTAAATGTCTTGTATTTTAATTACCTATATACAGGACATAAAAGTAACTCATTAAGGGCCTGTTTCACAATGTCCGGATAAGTTCCAAATAAGCTATTTGTTACTTATTGGTATGATAAATAGTATTTTTGCGTTTCACGACTGTCAGATAGCGCTAAACGTCATGAAATTCGAAGTATCTTATTTGGAACTTTTATCTTTCGAATAATTTATGTGTTGCATAGCTATTTGGCACTTTATCCATACATTGTGAAACAGGCCCTAAACATTATGTCTTTTAATTATTAATTTATTTTATTCTAGAACAAAGACAGTCCAGACTGGGAGGACTGGGCTGAAACAACGACAAGCGTTGCTGCACCACTTTTAGCAGAGAGAGGTGTCAACGGTGAGCTGTGTGCACTGCTCGCGCGGTTATGTAGACGCAGACCCCGGTCTGCTCCTTTGCCAGCACTGGCACCGCCTGTGAGGCGCGTGCTGACTAGAAATGTTGATTTCGGAAAAGCGCCTCATGCACGACAGTTCGTTAGGGACTATATAAGGTTAGTCACCACTTTTCAAATATTCACTGTGGTCTTCTTGTGACAATTGACACTTTTTTATTATAGGATTAATAATATTTTTTGAGCATGTAAATACTGAAGGAGAATCCCGTATGTCGCCATTTACCTTATTTTATAAAATCTGAATTTCCAAAAAATAATACTTATGCGAATTAGCTAGCTAGCTAGTAGTAATAACTGCATTACATATTAATAAATAGATAAATAAATACAAAGGAATACTAAGAACAATGGGTAATCTGTTTCGTCAGTATTGTGAGTAACGCGGGCGTGATGAGAAAGATACGTGATGGTGCAATTTCTGTTGATCACTTGATTTCTAAGAATAATATCCTCCCGGTAAGGAAGTTCTAATACTAAAGAGCATGGTACATTCCTTAATAGGCCAAGTTTATATAAGAGTTTTACTATGTTTGTTATTTATGGTTTTTTGATATCTGCTATGTAATTAACGTGGTTTCCGAATTACGGCTGTGTACCAAAGGGTTTTTTTATGTGCGCACTTGCTCGTGGCATATCTCATCCCAAAAATCTCAGAAGACCGTTCATCCAGTTGGCTATAAAATAACAATTATCAAAGAAACGCATAGTCTGAGGCCAAGAGACCCACACAGTGTCGTAGTGCCACTATACAATTAATGTATTTAAATAACATTTTACTTGATTGATTTTGAAAAAATCTATTTTCTTTTATTACCTCGATCGCTCTTGATTAGGAATTTTGGAGGATTACTAAGGAAACAATTGTAGGCACATATTGCTATGATGTATCTAGTGGGTCAGAGACAACGCAAAAATTATTAACTGCCTTAGGTAATTATAAATAAAATGTAAATAATATCTTTCGGAATACTTGTAGTATATCTATTGCGATAGTTGTAGTTCTTAGCGATAACAAACCTTCCCACAATAACAATACAATCATAGGTATGTTAAGTTGTTTTGATTGTATTTAAACTAAATAACTAAAACAGGAAAGTCATTGTAATTTAAAAAAAAATGTAGTGTCGGTTTTACCTAGCACATAGTGTAACCTATATCATACAGCCATGATAAATGGGAGTTTTGGAAAATTACAAAATAACATTTAAATTGCTTAATTAATAAAAAAACCAATAATCTTGCTGAATTAATGAAAGCGGCAAATGTTTGGTCATCTTTTTCGTTTCGTTGGTCATATGTTGATTTTGACACGATGAGGCAGATGATGTAGTTATAAATGAGACTATTTAGCACGAACTTAATTGTTATTATTTTTAATTAAACTGTTATTGGATGGTGTCTTTCAGTGCCTTAAGCGCTCATAACTCCGGACCAAGCTTAGTTCGACGCTTTGTGGAGGTCACTCATGGAAATCGTGCCACTTGCCCCCATCCCAGAGCTGCTCCCAACTTGGCAGCAGTAGTCTTGGCAGCTATTGATGATCACTACAGGAATTATACCACGCCACATCAGTGCGATGATACTGAATACGACGTACTATGCTTTGCGGATATCTTGGAGCACATGTAAGTTAAAAAGAAGGACACAAATTTAAGTTAAAATTTATACTAATTATACAAGTCAAGGCTGCATTTCTGCTCAGAAAAGACTTTTGTTAGATTTTATTACATCATATTAGGCTGTTGTACGCGAATGGATATGTACAATACAATTTTAATTTTCTATAATTAAGATCTACGACATATTTATTTATTAGTAGAAACAATATAATTTATAGTACATATAGAGTACAGGGCTGTATAATGCATCTTAAGGTAGAAGTTTTGCAGCTTTAGCAATATGTATATACATTTAGCGAACTTTGTTATTTGATTAAATTAGTGTAAGCTTTTGATGATATTTTTCATTAGTGGTTCGTAAGTGTCGGGGATCCCTTTATCTACGACACAATTTACCATATAGTTCTTTAGCTTGACTTTTTTTTAATAGTTTGGCATTATTAACAACTAGGAACCTAAGCTATAAGCAATTAATGAAATTTAATTTATTTATCGTAACATCAGTCTATAGTGATCAATTCTATAATTCTGGTATTTTTAACGTTTTAGAGTGTTTCTTATATAAAAAAATATTTCTCACTAAAACTCTGTATCATGGGAAATACGTCGTGAATCGTGACGTTTTCATCTTAAGAATCGTAAAGTTTAGACTTTGTACTTTGAACCGGAAATGGTCGCAGCACAAATATTTACATTATAAGGAAAGGCAAATTGAAATTTAATTCTAAAACTTATTGCAAAATTAGTTTGACAATCAATGAGTTCATTGAATCATGTTTAAGAAATGCTTATACGTTTTAATCAAGGAAAACTATAAAAACTATTGATTGACACGTGTTTTGACTGCTTAGTGTCGGCACTCAGTGTACCAAAACTATAATATATAAATAAAACTATAATAGCCGTCTTTTTTAAGTTGTTTATTTGTTTTATTTGCATTATTCTTATAGCCAAAATACAGGAACATAACTTACATGTTCACTTTTTTGTCCTATTAAAATATTAATATGATTTAATAAATGGCGCTTAAATGTAACGTATGTGAAATCATATATAGAACTTTTGAAAACTTGAACATTTAAATGAAAAATCCTTTATTGAAATATAATGCGTTAAATTAAAGAATTATTACTAAGATTATTTTAATTACCCATCTAACGGCCATGTTGCCTTATCTAAACCGACTTCAAGGAGGTATCAATGCGACGTATAATTACGACGTATTTCACCAACAGAGTAAAACAGCATAATCAGGTAGGTTAAAAACAAATCCTAAGGCAACGGTCAATCCACCGGTTACTTTTTTCTTGTAAGGTCATTGCGTGAAATGTAATGTCATGCCACGCGAAAATTAATACGAATTATAGGTTGCCACATTATAAAATGCCTTTGGTTTAACCAAAACAAAAGCAGATTTTTTTATTTTATTATATACGTAAGCATATAAAAAAATATTTTTTATAGGTGCGAATACGAAGACTGGCTGACAATAGTAGGAGGAGTCTTACAGCCCGTTCCTATACGAGCTAGTGCCATGGCGTGTCCTCGAGTTGCATTTCGCTTGGGGAATGTACTAAATGCATTATCTCGGGATCAGCGCTGCTCTGTGCACAGTTGTGTGGCATCCGCCCGGGCTGCTCGACCCTGCCCACCGTCTTGGTTGCGGGCCGCGGCACCTTCAGAACCAATTCTGTCATTGCCACATGCGAAGCTGTGTCAAGTGTGGGGAGATATGGTTAGTTAAGAAAACTAAAGTATTGTATCATGTGTATGAAGTATACTGTTTATGTTTATTTACTTGAATATAATGCTTTCTAAGCAAAAATAATTATTGTATTGCTAGCAAGAGAATTGATGATTTGTGCCTGAGGAAAAGTAAAGCTTATAAATGCTGCCGGAGATTTTTAAATGGAATATGAAATACTCTTATGATGCCGCAAAACTGCCAGCACCCGCGGGACTAGTTAATATATTTCTGGCAGTACATATATTACACAACTATAAAAAGCATTTACATTCTATATTCATACCATCAATAATTTAATATTTTTTTATAGGTACAAGCTTTACTGAATTGTTGCTGCAAAAGAAAAAGCTTCCTCCAAAGTATGAGTAAACAATTGCCAGACTTCATGATAGTTGCCTTGACTGAACACGTATGTTTTATATTTACAATTTACTTAAATCTTTTAAGGAAAAATTAGTAATATGTTAGTTGTTATATAGTTGTAGTGACACTTATACATATATGTAATACCTAATAAAACCATATATTTTTTCATCAGCCGGCAGCTCTAGAAGCCTTATGCCTGATGCTCGAATGGGAGGTGGCCAGTGGGGAACAAACTCAATTAGAGATTATTGCTGCCTTACAGGGTACTGAATTAGGAAAGCAGTATTATACAGATTTATGTGAACGACAAAAAACATTGCAACGACTTGTAAGTTTAAGTATTACTACTTATATACATACTAATCTAATTTTTTACCGAACACGCGATAATCATTTCACTACATAGGCTTTAGTGAAGTGAAATTCAAAGGTTAAATTCTATTTTACAATATCATTCTAGAACTAAGGACTAACTAGATTAAAATTTTCTTCACCTTCGAAATCCTTCAATAACGCTCATTAAACCAATAATGAACAAAGAAAATTTCAAATGGCGCCAAAAACCCGGATTTTTAGTGCTAATACCAATCATCATAAAAGATTTTTGGTTTCAGCAAGCACATGGAGGTCCCAAACGGTTAGCCTTGCCAGTGCGTGCGACGGATGAAGATGTTGCGGCATTACTAGAAGCTGGAGCCCTTGGTAACCTTGAATGTTTGAGCCTTGCTTTCACTAGCGTCACAAGCGCTTGCGCACATCATTTAATAAAGGTATTAAATATTTTTTAATTACTGTCTAAAACCAAAATAACAAGTTTATCATAAATATACACTGAGGAATTTTTATTTATGAATAAATATAATATAAAACTTGAACTTTATATTGTTAACAGAAACATAACAGTAGGTTCTATCGGTAAATATAATCATTAAATATTTTATATTCCTGTAAATATTCCTTGCGATTTTTTTATATATACAAAATAGGGTTTTTGCGAAATAATTATATATTTAGCCATATATTTAAATGGGGATTCCTACAGTTTTACCTGTTTCCTACTGTCAGTTTCTTATGTATTTTTTGAGTTACGATTATTTATATTTTTATCTTTTGTTATTTTTGCAGCTACCGTCACTTCGCTACCTTAACCTATGGGCAACAAAGTTCGGAGATAGTGGAGTTCAACTGATAGCGGAACATTTACCGCGACTGCAAGTACTTAACCTATGCGAAACTCCCGTCTCTGATAAGGGCATAGAGGCATTATCAGGTACCATTTTATTTGTAGAACTACCCATAACCACCAAAAAAGAGTATAAATAGCGATACATCTGGATTTTGAATTTATTATGATTACAAAGCTTTATTATCTGTGACTTATTTGCCCGCAAAAAATTTGACAATACTGTGGTTATTAACAGATCACCACAAGCGAAGTTTTTGTTTTTAAGCCTTAAAATAAATATATAAGTGCATCAAAATCTAAGCAAGCTTAAAATTTTGGAAAGGTGCGTCTTATTAAAAATGAAATATATTTTCAGGACTATCCAGTCTTAGAAGAATAAATCTTAACAGCACTAAACTATCAGCCGAGGCCTTCGATACTCTACGTCAAAGGTTACCCCAGCTTCAAGAATATGATGTTCGCTACACTGAGGCTTGGTGACAAAACAACTTTTCTTAGTAGTAATATAGTACCTACAGGTTTTTATCCAGGTGCAAATACAACATAATTATTTGCGACTTCGAAATTTTTGCTTTTTTTAACTGTAAATAATTAAATAAATCATCCATCATAGAAATATCCTAAACTCCAAAATCGTTTAAAGTCGGTTAATGAATTCCAATTCCAAGCGCAATGGTATAAATAAAGAACGTGTTCTAACACTATTGTGCACTTTACATTTAATATAATCAAACTTAAATCTAGTGTCATTTGGATGTTGGAATACGATCCTTTGAGCGCGACGAATTAGGAATACCTACTATATCAACATTAAATTTAATGCATTTATTACAAAACCTTTCCTAATCTATAAATTTCTTTATGTATTAAGTTTTATTCCTAAGTATATTTATAGACTACTATAGTTATAAGGATTCTTTACCGATTAAGTATTATAGTATGTATTAAAATAAATCTATGCCAGACTTTTCTCGAATTTATTCTACATGCTGCATTTTTACATTACATTTATTATAGAAATATATATCTTTAAAGCATCTAAAAGTTCATGTACCTACGTCTTGATTATTAAGAAATCCGAGTGCGCGTTGTCGATACGGTTTTTTTATGAAGTTGAAAATATTTTGTTGATATAATATATGTTGAATTGTGCCAACTTGACTCTCTATAATACATTTTCGGTAAAAAAATTGGTTAACCATCAAAATTGGAATTTTCAATCCAGTTTAACTGCTAATATATTCAGGTAATTCATAAAAAAGAAAAAGAAATTTAAATAAGTTAGAGGATAGATGTTGGCGCGATTATTATATTGAGATATCATTTAAATTATTAGGACTAAAGTCACGTTTAACTTTATTACAAATTAAGGGTATTAAAACTAGAATTGGTAAAAATCGGATACAGAGTAATGAATCGTAACACCAACTGCCATTTCTGGTAGAAAAATTGTCCTAACAAGTATTATTTTAGATATAGGTAGTTGTTATGTAAGGCTGTGAGAACTGATGAAAATTTGTATGATTGAGATACTGCGAATGTGTTCTCGTATGTTAAGTCGTTAGAGCTCTCCCGCCGTTTTAGATAAAAACCGGCAGAATGCTAACGTTGCTACAACATCATTTTTTAACAAACACACAGTACTTTGTTTACTACATTAAGGGCCTGTTTCACAATATCCGGATAAGTTCCAAATAAGCTATTTATTACTTATTGGTAGGATAAACAGTATTTTGCGTTTCACGACTGTCAGATAGCGCTTTTTGTCATGAAATGCCAAGTATATTATTCGGAACTTTTATCTTTCGGGTAATTTATGTGTTGCATAGCTATTAGTGACTTTATCCATACATTGTGAAACAGGCCCTAATTGTTACTGATTGGTTTCGAATTTTTATCAAATATCATTACTTGAATAAAATGATTAGTAAAGTTATTGAGTTTAAAACAAAAAACCCTTCTAAGTTCGTTTATTTTTCTCTTCTAATTCAAGATGCTTTTTGTAATTATTATTAAGTAACTGCGCATTAATTTAAAAAGCCAATGAATATTGGCCATCCATCCATTTATATTAGGTACCTGCGTAGACGCACCATTTAGCTGCGTCAATCGTAACATTTGAGTTGATTGGAGAGTAATATCCAATTCTTATTGCATCCATAATCAGCTTCAATTACGTCAATTTCCTAGTGTATCATTCCCATTTTCATAGTAAGTTCATATTATCAATGTAATTGTTAAAAGGTGATATTGTAGCTTTTATGGTCCTGCGGGTAAAATTGTAAATATATAAGGGTGTATTGCTGTTAGAACACGATTGTACGCGTATTTTATCACTTAATGTAAGAAAACTTGTGGATGCACTTTGTCAGATTACTAAGACTGTTTTTTTTCTACTACCACAAGCCATTTCTATACTAAGTCATCAACATCAGAGGCCTAATTATGCGATATCATCACAAAACAGAATTAACCTTGAAATTTTTAAATGAGCCTGTGAATTCTTACGACTAAATGTGACATCTTAAAGAACATTGTTTATCGACTTGACGTCAGAGCGCTCAAAACCTAATCATTAATTGAAGACATAAGACCAATATTAGATTTTTTTTAGTCACGATCTACGCAATAATTAATCCCCATTCTTGTATATTACACGTTTCGTAGATTTAATGAAGAGGTTAAGACTTGTTCAGCGTTGTAAGTATACGTTTCTAATAAAACATATTAATGGAACACTGAATTTTATTTATTTCCATACAAGTATCATCTCAATACATTATTTTAAAAAATATACATAGTATTTTAAACAAAGATCTTAAATAAAATGACTACGCTATACATATAAAGATAGATTTATGATGTATTTCTTACACCAAATAATTCAGAATACGTATATACATAATGTAGGACATCTATGCAATGCTGTGGGATTTATCATCTTAATACATAATTCTGTAAGTGCCTTACAATGCCCATTGAATAACGTAAATAAAACCTACTTTTAATTGATATATTTTTAGTATGACAATTGATCAAAACTTTAAAAACAGATTAAATAAATTATCTGTAATTTTATTTTATATTTATAGATTTTTTACTTTAAATTTTCGTTTCTATAAAGAGCACATGATTAGTACCGGTGCCTGCGCATATACGCAATCGCGGTTATCGCTTCCATTCCGCTATTCTGTAAGTGAGAGACGAACTCATTATATTTATAATGCTTAATTAGGTACTCTAATTAAATATAAGTTTACAATAGACTATATTTTAAAAATATTCTTCTAGTTTCGATACATAATTCAATATGATTATTTAAAAATATGTAAAAAATAATAATGAGCTGTTTTGTAACATTTTATCCCAGTCTAACAGTCTATTTATTTTCAAATAATTACAAGAATTGTATGGTGAAATAGTAAACAATTTGGAGTAAACAAAGAAAATAGGTATTTAATGTAAAAATGTAAGCAACAGGAATGCATTAAAAAAGCTATCAACAGTTAAAACTAAAGACAAACAGTACTATATTATTTTATTGCTTAGTGAAATAAAAATATTCGTCGCATATTGTAATAATTGAGTGCTTTTATACTCGCACATAATTTCATAAATATACAACATATATTTTACCAATAACGTTAATTTTATGTAGCGACTTACTAGGAGGATATATATATATATATATACTTCAAATCCTAAATAAATCTTATCTAGTCTATAAATAATGGCGTAATAGGTAATACAAAAAAAATCGTAACATACTTCCGGTAATAATTTTATCTCGATTTATATCCGGTTTAAATAATTATTCATATCTAGTCCCATTTCGATATTAATTTTAACTAAAAGACTACGCACATGTAACCTCCGGTTATTTTAACTACACGATAATTTTAATTCTATTGATTAATGTAACAAATTAATTAATATAATTAATGCAGACTTTAAAGAACATTAAGAAGAAATTAACCTAAATTAAATATTCATATTTTAAATGTGTTATATAATAATATATGATATAAAGGTCAGATTCAATGTGGGCTTTGTACTCTAGTGAATATAAGTTCATTGTTAAATTAGCATGTTATCTCTTAGGAACAGCTCAAGATAGAAGAAGAAATAGTAGAATATTTTTGTATGTGTCATTTAAGCATTTTTTAATAAAAATAATACACTATTTTTAAAATATTTAATGCATTTAGAAACCATTATATTATATGGCCAATTTACAATAACTTTACATTAAATTACCCGAATGAAAATACTAAACATAGATAATTTAACAATAGTATAAAAACAATATACCTATAGATACGAAAAAAAGAGGATTACACGTACAATGTTTATATTATATACAAAAATATATTAACAAAAACCTAGCACACTTAAGGATATAAATTCATAACAAATCCTCCACTATTCATATGGGGTCACACACTTTGTGCCACATCTAGGTATTTAAATTGTATGAGACGTGGGGCGCAGAGATAGGAATTAAAACATCTAACCTTTGTATTATAAGAAGCCTAAGCACGAACAATACGTTAAATCGAAGACCTATCGCAATATAAAAGAAACTATAGATTTTTGTATAAAAAAAACGTAGGCGCTCAGAGCGCGTATAGGAAACTAAAAATAATGAAGATGCATTACTCGAAGCAAATACGTGTCAACTATTAAAATTTGTATGGATTTAAACTCTCAAAAAAAATTCAATAACGTGCTAAGGCTTCTAACGAGAGGAGCGCTATATGCTTCAGTCAATGTCGTTGTCAAGACGTTGTCTTGATCTTGAAGTTTTAAAAGAGGTTGTAGTGAAAAGAATGACAGAACTACATTTTTACTCAAGACATTATTTTAACAGATTAGACCTCCGGGCAATAATAATAATTCTGTCCAACGTCGAATTTTTGCCAAAAGTAGTTTCAGGATAATCATTGAAGTATACTTTCAAGTTTGAATTAAACAGGTGTCTTACTCTTAACACGCAGTTAGAGAAAGATTTATCGAAACACTGGATAAATAATCTCTCAAGACGTCTATTAGAATTTAATACTGGTTTGACGTATATACGAATTTGTGATTTTTCACAATAGTCTATTTTGTCACTAAAAGAAATAATTTTGAATTTGGAACATGATTCCTATTCATTTACTGCTATTTGGTGAACGCGGCGAACACTGCCCACATGATATCGCACGCCTCTGGGCGCATAGCTTCAGCCTCGAAGTCTAGATCTAATAATGCGCGTACACGCCGCGTGGCTAGTTCGTAGTCTTCATCTGAGAGTGGTCCGAACGCGTTTTCCAATACGTCAGCGGAATGTGCAAGCATTAAGAGCGCGAGCGATCTTTTGTCCGCGTGAGCCACGTCTGTTATTGAACGACGCAGCGCCGCTTCTTGTACCTAGAGGGATTCAAATTATAAATCTCATAGCAAAAAATCATCTACATAAAAACTTATAAAAAAGCGACAACATATTCGACACCCTTCGGGTATGGTAAATGTCTATGAGTACAGAAAGAATACTTTTCTGGTGATCTTCCTGAACGTAAGAACCTGTTCATCAATCATAACACGCACAAAATATACGTATTTCAGTTACATAAGTTATAACTTTAAAAATTAACGAAACATTCAGGTTAGAATATTAGTTATCAGAAATCAATTATATTTTATCAGATAATAATATAATGGAATTTGTGTTACAGTAGATACTAAACCAATATAGTACTCCATTTTAGATATAAAAAACATTGATCCTGGATGTTTTTTTTATAAAAGATAAACATATGATTAGTTTTATTTATTTTATTTTTAATCTCTCTCAACCCGAAACAAAAACTTATATACACTGAATCATACCTGACCAATTGAGGCAAGCTGGTAGCATTCACAAAGTAATTTAAATAAAAATGTGGGTCTACTGCGCAAAAAGTATTGAGAAATTGCCATTTAAGTAAAAGATTACAAAATCTAACAAGTTTTCATCGGTTGGAAGTTATAAGCAATAGCTCAATAGCCTGGATACATAATTTCAAAAATAACTTTCTAATGCAATTATCAAATGTGAAGAGTTTTTTTTGCATAACTCCAGATATGCAAATTATTTATTTTAATTATATGGCGGAATTGGATGGACCTCTTATTTGCCAATTTAACCCATTTCTATGTCTATTTAATAATTTAAGCAGATTTATTGTTTTCCCAGGAATAAAACTATAGGAACTCCAGATCATATGTTATTTTCCAACAAAGCCCTATTTTATAAAACATTTATATATGAAAATGTTATTTAGTACTTCATAGTACCTTTCACTTTCCTTGAATATGAACAAAAATTACAACATAAGATCCCCATACAGTCATTTAAATGTCAAGTAACAATAGACAATTCAATGAAATGCAATAATTACAAATGTAAGTAGTGGTATAACAGCTATGGTAATGTAAAATTGAAGAAAAATAAAATATACCTTTTTAACTAAGCGGCATTTAATGACATTGTCTGTGAGCGGGTGAGTTGTCATATCAAATAGCAAGAAATTTTGCTTTTCAGTTGTTAAAACTCCTTTCTCAACTAGGTTTTTGGCAAGCCTTTCTCGGACATTTTTCAATTGATATTTAAGCTTCATTGGATTCCATGTTTCACCTAAAATAATAGTTTTCTTTATAGGTATTGTATTCATAGGATCATCAACTGTTATATACTTTTTAAAAATCAAATTATTTTATCTATTTAATAAGTATTAATTGATTGATGCTTATTCATATGAATGAAAACAGTATTATTGCACTTTTTCATCTTATTCTGTTAATTGAGTTTATGCTGTGATGAAAAGAAAAATATGTAAGTTTTCAAAATCACAACAGCATGCACAATTACCTAGTGCTATTGTATAGACCATAATTAATTGAATCTTACTTCTCTAAGCTTACATCTCTAAAATTAATCAATGAAACTATACTGTTCTATTGAGTACATAACCAACTCATTTACATGAATAGTTAGGTAACAGTATAAATTGAATATTTTTAAATCATACAATTGATTTTGAAAAAAAAAACATATTATTCAGACACATGAAAAAGTGAACAATAATACATATTGCTTACCACTGAGGTATTCTATCCAGCTTTGTACTGTTTCTGGAGGGTCTGTGTCCTTCATGTGTTTTAGGGCTTCATCTAATAGTACATCACCAGTAGGTGTGTCTAAAAAGAAATCAACTTAATATTAATAATGATGTTACAAAGCAAACTATTTACTTTGCTGTAAAGATATTGTTAATAATTTTTGGTTACTTTTGAAAAAAAAACATTGCTTATGGACAAAGTTGGAGAAATTATAATTATAATGAAAATTATTAAACTACAGCCCTAACTAAATAGAAATAACAATCAATACTGTTTGTCTTAAACCACTTTGTTAACCATTAGCAATTTGTTTTCATTAAGAAAACATTGTTCAGTTTAAAAACACACTAACACACAGACAGACACATCATAATAAATAACAGATTTACTACTCAAGTAAATTTAAGACAAAAATTTCATGCTGTTGACATGATTGTTCAAGTTAGTCACTCACCACTTTTTACTATAACTTTTCTTGACAATAAACCTTTACGCCTCATACCAATTCTTTCTAATTCTATGCGACCTCGTAATGCCAATTCAATCAAAATGCAACCTCTAAGTCCACTAGAAATACAGTCATTCCAAAATGATGTATAACCCTGAAAAACAAAGTATAACAGCACTATGGATCATGTACATATAATTTTGATTTACAATTTACATTGCTCTTATATTACTCTCAGCACTTACTTCTTTATCCTTTAGTCCTAAAAGTAAAACTTCTTCCATCAATGTTAATCGGGTTTCCTTTGAATCTCCGTCATCAAATATTTTATCATTTTTCTTATCATCTGCATCCTGATTTTCTTTTATAGAGCCATCGGAATTTTCTTTGACGACGTGTTTTCGTTGCACCAAGCCTTCAGTGCGATTCATTTTATCATCTGAAGTTATTAGTATTTAAAAAAATATAAACTATTACAATTTTAGGAATAGTAAACAGGGGAAATAAACGAAATTTATGTTGACGTTTGCAACACGACGTATTTCAATTTGTGAGAGGCAAAATTAAACATGGCCGCATTTTTCTTTTTTTTTTTTTAATCATTTATTCGCCCGAAACAAGTCCATAGGCATACAAACACAATAAAAACAGAAGTAAACTAAACTAAAATAATAACAGATAAAAACACAACAGCATGATAAATTTAATTATTATTTAAATAATTATAAAATTAAATAAACACTTATATAGTTTTTGGTTTGCTAAAATATCTTGAACGCGGGGGGTTACAGCTTTCCAAGGATGACAGCTGTCAGCTGTCATTATCTGTGCAGGCATTAGCGTCAAGTTTGAATCAAGTGTAAACTGTTTAATTTTTCATTATGCATAAACTGTAAATAATTAAAGCAACGAATTATAAAAATCCCATACTTGACGCTGGCTAATGCACAAACAGTGTTAGAGCCAAAGGGAAAAAAAAAAAAACTGTTTAATTAAATTAAACAAACAGGAAGTAAAATAAGAAATGTTTCTGCTACAGTTATTTTTATTTAAATAAGGCATCATCTCTGTTTATTTTGTCCCTAGCGATAAAACTTAATATCTTGTTTGTTCTGTAAAAAATATTATTCAATTCATAAAACCTAACATGAGATGTTTTGATGATTTCATAAAATTATTTGTAACATTTGATACATTACATATTAAGTCTCCAGTGACTATAATATACATTCTGGGCTCTCAAAAAAATAGAGAATATTTATAAAGATATAATTCTTCCCAAAATCTACAAATATATTTTTTGGGAATTAATGTATCATTCAAATTAAAACTGCTGAACTTATTAATATAAAATGTGAAGAATCATAGTTTGAGTAACTGTTTTATGTTCTTGAGGTAAAATAACTTCAAATCAAGCACTATTTCTTACTCCACTCCTCTTATTTTTTACATTATTTATTAAATACTTCTTCCCTCATCAAATTCAATTTCAAGTTCATAATATAATATATATATATATAAAACTTGAATTAATTAAAAGCTAAGTCTTATTTACATCCAGTCCATTTGCGGTTTCTGTTAATACTTTTAGTTGTCTTACTATCTTCTTTTTTTCTGAAAATATAATATTTATTTTGTTAATGCTTTGATCAATTTGAAAACTAACAAACATGTATAATATGATAGCTCCAAGGTTTATTCAGTAGATTACTTTAATATTAGAACATTAAAAATTACTTAATTTGTCACGTTGCTGCTTATAATCAATTAAAGTATAACCAAAGAATGTCAGTAATTCCTAAGGGATATGAATTTAAAGTTTTTTTTATTAATTCATTAACAATATAATTATAAACGTAATGAATAATTAAAGAAAATGTCTGTTACTATTATTTATTGTTGACTTCAATTTATATTTCCAAAGTTCTAGAAGCCTAAATCTACTTGATTTGATAAATTTAATAGTATTGTCTTTTATCAACATAACTTTTACACATTTAAAGAAAAACACTTTTTTACGGATTTTTACCGGAAATTTAACCGACGTTTCGCGTGCTTTGTTTGTGTTGAGATTTGGATATCTAAATTAATATCTCAACAGAAACAATCAGTTGAGAAAGTGAATATGCTGAAGCTGATTTGAATCACATAATTTTTGTTTGTTCTCGGCGCAAGCGGTCGGCTCTTCTAGAAGATCTCATTTCCCTTCAAGTTCCATAAAATCTATCAATGTATTCGCAAAGACATACTAAATGTCGACTTAAAATACCTTCCCAAATTCTATCTAAAGTACCTATTATCTACTTATTGATTACATTTTTAACGACTATTATTCAGTCTTACCGAACGTAAACTTTCTACGCAGTGTAACTTTGTTTAATGTACAATTAAAAATTAAAATAGTGTTGTTATCAACCGCTACTGGAGGCACTTATGAAAAGCCTGTCACAAGAAATGCACGACCTTGGTTAATGCATTAACCTGAGATGTATATACGTAGTATAAAACCACCATAAATTATCAAATCTAAATCTATCAAAGATTCAAAATGTTGAAATACTATTACTATACTAGATATTACTGTAACTAAGATTTTTCTTTAGTTACGAAGTTTAATATTTATCATAATTGATACACTTTTAGAGTTCAACAACATTTTACTGTAATATTCTTTTAAAACTAACCAAACAACTACTGTTTATCTAAAAAAATAGTTTCGGTTTGTCTCAATGGAATTTTTCAGTCTACCAACCTCGTTAGTATAGCATTTATTAGTAACCATTTTCGAGAAAGAGAAATGAGTTGAGAGGCAAAAATACGACCCTTTAGTATTTTAAAATATAAATGGTAGCGATTGGTGAAGTTTTCGGTCTTAAAATCTGTGGGATTCGAATGTTCAGATAGTCGTCGGTCCTGCGCCTGTTATCGTCATTTTCGTCGTGGTGGATGGAAGTCTGAATCTATAACTTAATTATACAATTGAGAGTGCACCTGCGCACACACTTGTAAAGAATAAGATTTAGACACGAGTCTTCAACATTCTTATAACCGAGGGCATCATATTGAATTGAATCTTTAAAATACAGAATGTTCAAAAAGCTTTTACGTATTGCACAGTTTTACTAACGTATCACTAGGTACTGCTTAGTAACATCTTATCTTCGGAAAATCGATGAATTCATTGTTTATTCCATAAAGTCTGCCTCACTAATACTAATCTGAAACGAGTTTAACCTTTTTAATAATACCTATTATTAATGTAGTATTACTGATATCGTAAATAAAAACTGAGATTGTTGAAAATATTTATTAGGTAATTTAATGTCTACGAATGACGCTTTTACTAAGTAGATAAGATTTCATATTATATCTATAAACACTGATTTTACTAAATGGTATAATTACCGATATGAAATTCTTGACGCAGAACTGTGTCGCAGCATATACTCAACAGACGTGAAGTAAAAGAAAAGCATTTAATATAGGGTACGTACTTGTACAAACTTTTTTCTAGCGTGATACTAAAATTTCATTAAAATGTGGTATTTAACCTTGCGGCAGGAAAATAGGAAAATCTAAGATTGAACTTTAAACCGAAATGCTATGTGTAGGGCAAGACGCCAGTTGGCTGGCGTTCTCATGCCAACGCGGTCGCGAGGCAAATTGGTATTTCTAATTTTCTAATTTCCGCGCATTTGAAAAGTAAACAACCGTGAATGATATAGTTCAAGCCAGTGATCTTGTGTGAATGTGAAACAAAGATCGTAGTGCTGTATTAACTGTAGGTATAGAACGTTTTTTTTATATTTAGAGATAACTCCTACAAATTCTAATCAAAGTAGGTATGTAGGTCATATTTATCCACACAGAACATTACATACGATTAGACAGGTAAATTGTTATTTTAAAACTTGATTTAAATAAGACGTTTCATACAATGTTTCATTAAAATAATTTTTTTTCTGTAGAAAAAGCAAAAGCTAAGTAATCTACTGATACGTTTTCTTCTGCACGCTGTAAAGAAGTAATTTTTCCTTGTTCGATGGTTTGCTGCATAATAAATAATAATGAAATTCATTTTGTTCACTTTGTTAATGTGTTCGGACTAATTTGGTGGAGTTATTTACAGTATTGTCAGCATGCCGTAGGACAGTCAAACTTCAAACATTTGATAAATCCGTTACAACCGTTATCTGACCGCCTTGACGATTTCTGTTTCTTAACATACATTCAATTTGAAATAAATTATTTATCAACATTATGTTCACCTAAATAATTTACTTATTGATGTGTTATTAAATTTAATTGTAATAATTTTTTCATGTGATACAAAAACAAATCATGTTAGATGTCTCCATAGACTAATAAAATATTCATAAAACTATTTCTTCAAATGGTTACACGATGGACATATAGAAGATATACGCTCTCAAAATGTACCATTGAAGACGAATCTTCAGAATACCGTGCATCCAATTTATACAAAGCCAATTCATGATTCGTGACATAACATCTGGAATCAAAGTTACTCCATAGAACGTCTTTTCGGGAGTGGTTACGAAACAAGGAAAGTAAATCAAAGAAACATGAAATGATCCACCAACGCGAGTTTTTTATCGCACAGTTGTAACGTATTATGTGTAAATGAAGAGTTTTTATCAAACATTTTATAGATCTAATCTACACATTGATAATATTCAGTCCACAGTTATAGTTAGTTATATATGTATACCTAACTGCTCTGACTGCTTCGTCAACCTCTTTCGGCTGTATAAAACTCTAAAAAGCTCTTAAAGAACTTTAAAAAGTCTCTCCAGACTTGTCTACAACTTGTGTTATATATATTTTTTATGTATGATTATTCATATTTTTCATTCGCGTTTCGTTTCACAATAAATATAATTGCGATTCACTACTTCGGAGCAGTGCGGTGAGGTCTCATCTGCTTTATTTTTACAACTCACTTTTATCCAGGAACTGCTTGTTAAACCAATTTTGTTATTTTACACTATTTTAATTAATTAATTGGAAACTAGCTGCCCCCGCGAACTGATAGAGACTGCTCGCTATTCCAGAATAAAAACCGAGAAAAAAAGTACTACATATAAAACTAGATTTGAACTTTTTCCAATCCTCTGTCTACAACGACGTTCCTCAAATTTCTAGAAATAAATTTAAAAAATACTCAATTTAGTCCGACCGTCTTCGAGTCCTGCGCCATATTTGCGTTTTATACCTTTTATTTTGCCATTCATTTTTATTTATAGATTTAAAAATATCTTATTAAATTATCTATCTATATTGGATAAGCGATTTTATTACTTTATTAATTTAATTCAACCTTTTCTAAAATACTTTTAGAAATGATTGGACTGTACAGCTTTCTGTTATCGAACAAATGCTGGGTATTCATAGTTGGTATGTACGTATATAGGGAATTAGATAATTTTCTCCTTAGTTGTATATTAATAAAGATAAAATTTGTATTTAAGAAATGCCTACCTCGGCTCTACTACCTGCCTTACCTACTAGGAAATCGTAGTGAAGGAAATGTTTTTGTATACTTATTTTATAGACTATAAGTTATAACTACAGCTGATTATCATTATCTATGTAATTTACTGTACGATAAAGTGGACTTTTACACCACCTCATTACCCGCTTTAGATACAGCACATTATGTAAAAATAATCGTAGGTAGATTAACTATTATTATAAATTATACAAGTACTTATTAAATTTTCCTTTATTTTGTTACAACCCAAAGATAACATTAATTATTTAGAAGATTTTATTAGAAAAATCTATTTATTTATATATGTAATAGTTAACTAATAACGAACAGAAAAAGGTATATTTGTTGGTGACCAGGAAATTCAATCTCTAGGCGAGATCGTTAATTGCAGATCTCGTGAGATTAAAATTACAATCCCACGAGATTTCGTTACTTTCGAGATCTAGAGAAGTTTTCGAAAACCAATTGTTTCAATCGAACAAAACATATTGATAAAGTGTTTTTAAAATCAGTCCCATCTTCCGAAATGTTTTTGGAAGTAACTGATCATCCAGTTTGATGTTACAAGTTTACTGTTTATGCTTCTCAACTCATTTCCTCTGCATTTAGAATTATCACACAGTAAATTTTAACCTATGACCGAAGATAAAATGACACCAGATACAGCGATTGTTTGAACAGTAAAGTTATTATGGAAGTTTATCTAACATTTGATGTTTTTAATGAATTTGGTGCTTCTGGCGTCAGCTTAGCTTATAAATGCAAGCTGTTACCTGGCTGCATATGCGTCTAACTTAGATAACGGTGGTTCTAGGTTTGGTTCCTAGTATAACAATAAATGTCTCCACAGGGGTTCACTCACAAGTTATGATTTGTAATTAATTACCTTGTTAGCATCACGGTATTCGTATAAAACACCGACTTCGTGGCGATACGTTTCACACGTATCACTTCATTAAGTAGATATTCATTACGGATATCCTAGATGATTATTTTCTGAAACCACCGCATTTCTAAATGTATTAATGAAATCAGTAATAAAAGAAGGTTTTTTTCTAGTAAACGTTTCTGTGTACGTTTTTATCATGACGACGCGCAACTGTATAATGGCCTTTAATCTGATGGTATAGATGATATAGCGTGATATTTAACAACCAATCAAATATGTTTATTATATTCTGTATAGCAAAGAAAAAACTACTCACTCGTCAAGAAAATAACATTTATACAACAATAGAAACCAGTATTAAGACACGTAATTCTGTTTTTTCGATAGATGTTTAGATATTTTAAATAATTCATTTAAAATAGGAATAAAAATGCACACAAATGCACCGTATCACTTGGCATCCGTTGAATGTATTAATTGATAACCCCCATCGTTATCGTTAATTAATCAATCATTATTGGTGCAATGGATTTTGTGATTAATTTTGTAAACTTCCGATAAACTGGTTAAACTATAATAGGTGCATAGTTTAAAATAGGTATAATATTACTTACCTCGCATGCAATAAATCAAATACACAAATCGTGATAATAAAATAGTTTTATGCAACTAGTCAAAAAACAAACATGACAACAGCACATTAATGCAAAAAACATTACAATTAAAAAGACCTAATTCATCAAGTTTAAAATATAAAAAATACAATGTACTTTACACTCATGACGCCTTTACTGAATTTTCCTGTTGTATAATAAATACAAAGCGTATCAAAATGTACCTAACTCTGTGCCTTTGGATTTATTGATGGATATTGATAAAAAACATATTTACAACCCTTTTTAATATACTTGCTGCGTACAACTCACATCATCCGTATTAATCCTTTAAGACCTACAAAGGATTATGAATTTAGCGCTATAAAAAGATAATTATTATTTTTATTATAACTGAGGAGCCATGAGTTGCGTCAGAGAACTCGTGGCGATCGGTAGTGGCTTTTTAGCCGCACAAGTAGTGATTAAACTATTATTTGCGACCTTGCCGATTTAATAGCAGCTTCATGTCGTCTCTAAGTAAGTTTTTTAATTATTATCTCCTTCTAACAGGTATAAAAGGGAAAGGTGAAAGTTAACACAATGCTTATAGTAAATGGTGTTGATAGTCAGAATAAGTACTTAAATGGTAAGTTTTTTTTTATAATTGTTTATAAAAAAATCAATATTAATATTGATATATTAAAACATAGTTCAAAGTTCTAAAGTTAATTATTAAGTGCCGTAGGTGAATTAAATTTGCAGATTTAACAGCTATATGTAAAACGTCACTTATCAACGATTATAAATAAGTACTAAGTACCTATGAAAGATTTTTCCTTTTTTATAAAAAAAAGAAAAATTATCTGACCAGTTTAAATAATGTTTATTTTATGTACGTTATTAAATTATTATTGTGTACAACATGAGGTAAACTGGAAGGGAATTTTAAACATCCTCTCATAATATCCTGTTTGCTTTTGACAAACAATTCAAGTACATATCATAAATACCAAGATACATTAATATATTGATTCTGTGTAAAATTATTCATGATCAATCAAATTAGATTAAAAATAAATAAAATCTGGTTATGCCCTTATAGAAAAGAAAGATATTAAAAATAAATTACATATATATATGACAAGAAAAAGGTGCGTAAGCGTAATATTTTTGATTATTTTTATAAATAATTTCCCACATAGGACCAGACCAGTTAGTGCCCGTGGATGATTACATAACATGGAAGCCAGACGGCCGCGTCAAGTTGCGTATGAGTAGCAGGGGGGTAGCATCAGAACCGCCTATTTCCGTACCAGGTTTGCTTAGCAGAACTGTAGCTAGGTACCCAGACGAGACGGCTTTGTGCACGAAACGAAATGGGAAATGGGAAAAACTTACATATAGGTAATAAACAATTTTAAATTAGTTAAATATCATATGTCTTTTCCTTGTCTTCACCGATATCTCAGAATAATTACTTGAGCAGTGTTGGCCTAGTGGCTTCAGCGTGCGATTTTCATATCTGAGGTCGTAGGTTCGATCCCAGGCTGTGCACCAATGGAGTTTCTTTCTATGTGCGCATTTAACATTTGCTCGGACGGTGAAGGAAAACATCGTGAGGAAACCGATATGGTTAGACCTAAAAAGTCGACGGCGTGTGTCAGGCACTGGAGGCTGATCACCTACTTGCCTATTAGATTTAAAATTGATCATGAAACAGATTCAGAAATGTGAGGCCAGAACCTAAAGAGGTTGTAGCACCACTGATTTATTTATTTATTTTAATTACACTTAGTTATTGGAGTTCTAAAGTTGTCTTCAAAAATAGTAATAAAATTAAACCACCAATTAAACCAGGCAACACTTCATAATATACATTTCTATTATATTTTGTCCGATGTTTTTGTTATGTTCGTGTGCTGTGTGTATATAAATAAACCATGTTTATTTCAGGCAATACCAGGAAAAAGTCCGGACGATCGCGAAAGCCTTTTTAAAGTTAGGTTTAGAGAGATACCACTCTGTTTGTATCCTTGGTTTTAATTCTGAAGAATGGTACATATCGGATTTGGCCGCCATTCATGCTGGGTATTTATAGTTTTCAATTTATTATAATATTAAGTAATAATATAAGTAGTATTTATTAGCTTTCATATTTTTGTAAATTAACATATTATAATATGTAGGAAATTTTATTATATCCAATCATAAACTACACAAAAACAATTGCATTAACTAAAGGATTTTGCATAAATGTATGTTTTCGTTTTATTTATATTTTGTTGAAAAGCGAGAATGAATATTCTGTCCTGACTCGAGTCTCCAAAATTGGTGTGGCATTAACTTAATTAGCAGTATTCGGTAGAAACCTTAATCGTTAGTTTCAACATTAAACTCTAAACATTTTCCAAATATTCTAAACAAAAAAAATATTCGTGTAATTTGCTAAACTAGGAATACTATTGTTGAATTCAAATATATAATAGTTGAAACAATGACAAAGGATTAATATATTTTTGTGTTGACATATTTCAATACTTTCAGAGGCTACGCAGCAGGTATCTATACTACAAATTCACCTGAGGCATGTTTCCACTGCTTGGAGTCCTCACGGGCGAATATATGTGCCGTCCAGGACAAAAAACAATTAGACAAGATATTGTCTATTCGCAGTAGACTTCCGCATCTCAAGGCGATTATACAATGGGAAGGACAAGTTGACACCTCTGTACCTGGAGTTTACAATGTAAGAATTTTTAATAAAATGCGCCTAAAACCCTACAAACCTGGGCTATATTCGTTTTAAAATACACTATCCCGAATGATTTATAAATCTAGAGTTAGGTCTTGGATTAATTGATAATGGTAAGTTGGGTAAAATTTACTAAAGACAGAAATGTAACGGAAATGCTATAATGAATGGAACCTTTCTCGAGCGATTGTAAAGAGCTTAGAAAAGTTTAATATTCTTAAAGTTATCAAAAATTACCTACCAATACCAAATACTTTATTAAACATATTGGAACAGATATGATTTTATCATTAAAAGTTGACGTTAAATGTATGTAAGACGGTTCAGAATATCGGTTTTATATATATTTAACTACATATTCATAAACTGAAATAATAAAATGGTAACTGTACGATAAAACTGTTGATACGATGAAGTTTCAAAGGAATTATGATAACAAATATTGCCAATTTACAATAAATAAAATAGGTGAAGAATGGTACGTCCTGGTTTTTATTCGTTGATTAATTAACTAATTTGATCATGCAAGTGGCTCTTTTAATTGACAGAGACATTCAACAAATAATTTTAAATTTTTTACGCAGTTATAAAAGTTCTTCCATACATACTTAATTTGTTAATATATATTTTTCTTAATTAATTAAGTATAAGGTAATATGAATCGAAATATGACAGTAAAAGTTTTTGTTTGCCAGTGGAAACAACTCTTGGAAATGGGTGCCAACGAGCCAGACACGCAGCTAGACAATGTGCTCAAGACTATTGCTGTAAATGAGTGCTGTACCCTTGTTTACACTGTAAGTAACGTCACTAAATCTAGACGCCGGATCATACGATTTTACACTACGTCTTAAAGGTCGATGGAGTTACATTGTACGTAATGTTGTACATGTGTTTCTAATTATAGATCCTATTGTGTACCTATGGAAAATGTTTTGTCTGCAAATTTCCTTGTGCAGTTCTTGAACTTATTCTTACTTAATACTTGTATTCAAAATTTTAAGGGACGTTTTGCTCTTAACGGTTAAAGTTGTTTACTCAAATCTAAGAATGGTCGTTTAGACGCGTATAAAAAGCGATGTTAAGAACCTTTAAAAAACGTACCTTTAATCCGAAGGGCGTGAATATCACAAACGTAGCATAGACATAAAATAAATTATGAAATTTATGTTGTAAACTTATTAAAACTATATCATGATTGAAGTGGAACAATGGTCAAAGTCCAATAACATTTACAGACTATTATAAAATTGTTTGTTTTTGTAATGAAATAAATACTATATAGCCCAGATAGCTAAATAAATTTTACATTCTTATTACGATAACCTTTTTTAAGCGTGTCGCCCCGTACGTACAAAGTTCAAAATCGTCCATTGTCCATATACGTGTAATGTAATAATCAGATCAAAATAGATTATACTAGAAAAAAAAAGAGAATTTGTTTTTTATTCCGTAACTCATAGTCAATTTAATCAGCTATAATGAGGTAATAACCGATTACCTAATAATAACACATAAATATCAAGATCTGATCGTTATCGGGAGGGGAATTTTTGTTTTCGTTGTAAATAAAAATTGTACGAATCATCATCAACTGTCACTACAGAGGTCGTCTTATATTATAACCGTGTACTGCCCCGACCTTTCACGTAAATAGAAAGATAAATGAGTATCGTAAATTAGTACCTAATATAGAGAAATGGAAATTAAAAACAGTGCCTTACACGAAGCACCTTGTTTGGGTCATAACGATAGTAAACATAGTGGTACATTATTAACTTTTAAAGTATTTATAAATAGCTTTGGCAGCACGCGCCAAATAGTGACTTATGCCAAATAGTGACTTCCTATACTGCAACAGTATATAGGAAGTTCTTGTCTTATCTTTATTTTGCATGTGTTTTCATCATTCATCACGGACGTCTGTTCTCTGTGGAATCTTACAATACATCGCTTAATCTCTGTACAACTCAATGATGTTAACTCAAACTTGTTTTGTTTTCTTGTATAATAATGAAATAAAAAACAAACACCTAACATACTATTATCTATGCTTAAATATTATTGTAAATACACGATGAACTATATCAATTTGCGAGGAGACATTCTAAAGGGTCTGATCTGATAACTTACGTTTTCTTAACAGAAAGGAAATAGAGATGGGAATATAAAACAAAAGCGTTTGATTAGGATTGGTCAAACGTACGTAAATTCATGACGTATTATGTCGAGTGTGATCACGTTATTGACTAGAGATCGTGTTGACCATTCACAATTGAACGAATCTCGGAATCGTTTCATCTTTCGTTTTAAATTCTCGACCTTACGTATCACGAACATATGTTGTATATTTTAACTTTATTTTTCATTTATTTTAGTCTGGAACAGTTAGTCAACCAAAAGCTGTGATGTTATCACACGACAACTTGACATGGGATGCTTATACTTGCACACTGCGAGTAGGTAACGTCCAACCAGCAATGGACAGGATCATCTCATATCTACCCTTAAGCCATGTTGCTGCACAGGTTAGTATTATCAATTTATTTTCTTTGGTTGTGTTAATTCTTATGCATACTTTGCTTTTATGCGTTTGATAAACAAAATTATAAGTTTGTAGGTAGGTATAATAATATTAATTTGTGAATAAATAAATACAAAGTGACCTTGAAGTTTGCATTGGTGCAATTATATTGTTTATTCTCTTTGATAATTATTTATCTTCTACTTTATCGGATTATTAACCAATTTAGAAATTAATTTTTGTGCTGTTACTGTGGAAATTTTGTATACTTACAAGCAATTATGGAATTGTTGTTAATATGCCTGCACAACAATTGATACTACTATGTACCTCAACCTCTCAGCTCAAATAGTACTTACGCGAATGTTTTTAATTATTTCAATAATACTTTCCAGGTGATAGATATTTACATAACATTAGGAAGTGCTGTTGCAGTATACTTCGCGCAACCTGATGCACTGAAGGGCAGCTTGTTGGAAACTCTAAAAGAAATTAGACCAACGAAGTAAATATGTATTCATTTATTTAACCATACATAACTCTTCAAAGCAGCTAGTTGTTAGCTAAGTGGCATCAGCATGCGACGACATCATTCCTAGTCGTAGGCCTTATTTAACTTACTCGTACGGTGAGAGATAACATTGTGAGGCTGGCATGGCTTTGACCCAAAAAATCGTTGGCGTGGGTCACGCACAGAATGCTCACCTACTTGCCTATTATTTTTAACATCTAATAATCTTATCATCACGAAAGACATATATAATTCTGAGGCCCAGAGCTTAAAGGCTGGTCTGTTTTAACACATTAAACTGAAAAGTCCAGTTTAATTACATAGTATTAGTAGATAGTCTATGATTCTAGAGATTTTTGGTTGAAATAATATATAAAAACAAACCAGGATATTCAGTAGAAAGTGTCCACAGGTTTATGGGGGTACCGAGAATTTGGGAGAAAATGTATGAAAGAATAGTAGCAGTGGGGTCATCTAGGGGTGCAATGACGAAATGCATAGCGTCGTGGGCTAAAGAACAAGGCTCGAAACATCATCTAGCTAGGATTAATGGGTACGTATTTGATTTTGCATATCGCAGTTTCAGTGTACGTATACGGTTTTCTTATCTTTAATAATATATCTTGCTTTTACCTGTGTCTGTGCAGTTCATAAGTTGCAGTTTCTAAAATAAAAATTTAGGCTTACGATGTTATTGTAACACATGATTATTTATTTGCTTATACATTTTTGTTTGAACATACGTATAAAAAGCAAGATACTTAAATTATTAGGCACAGCTCAGTTTCTATGCTAATAAGCAATTTCTTCCAGGGTCGTATAGAAAAATAAAAAAATACATACTACTAAGTGTAGATATAATTAATAAAAAACATAAAATTACATGAAAGCCAAGAATTATACTAATTAAAATCTAAAAAAATATTAATAAAAGAGTAAAAGATAATCTTAGAGCTAATGAGTCATGAGTGCTAATTAATATAGACCTCGTAGTTAGGTACTTTCTAAAATAAGTAACATATACTATACTATAATTACTACTACGAGTATTATGAAGGGTAAATATCAGAATTTTTTTAAATATCTTGCGAAACAACAAAAATAAAATTAATTAGGTCCAGCCGTGCCTGAACACACCATTTATTATATGGTGCAAAAATGTGATTGCTCCTATATTTTCAGCGTACAAATGTTGTATGATTCGCATACGACGTGGTCGTGTTTTTACCAAGTCGTATGCGAGTGAACTTGCTGAAAATTCGATCCGGAAATAATTATGATATATAGGTATAAAACTGTTATATTGGTACTATAAATATCTTAGATATCACAAAATGCGTCATTATGCTGTTGTTTTTTGACAAACATGTTTATCAATTAATCATCGCAGCTATTTCACCGAAACGGGCGGCTTTTTTATAAAATAAACAACTGATGTTAAGTAATACCGCCGCCCGTGACTCGCGAGTGCGTTGTCCGCCTTTTGAATTCTCAAAATGGTACGCCTTTTTCTTAAAGGACACTAAGTCGAATTGGTTCAAAAATACTTCGGTGGGTAGCTGATAGTATTGGTACCCTAAAACATTATTATGGGTCAGTGCGATATCTTAATAAAAAAAGTAATAAAAACCGCATGGCAGGGGACTGGGACACATAAATTAAAAAGAGTTAATAATGACAGATTAACAACAGCTTTCGTCGACTGCCATCTCTTATACAAATCAGTCATATCGTTATCTGTGTAAACGCTGCATTGATAACAAATGGATTATAGCGATATAGGTATCACACAATCCGTGATATCTGAAATCTAAAGTACAAATCCTATGAAGACAATCCTACTCAATGCAATTTTTTTGTCTTATTTAACACTTCACTTTAACGTCAGTAGTAGTTTAGTGGATTATAATGTGTTTTATTCGCAATTTTACAATACTTTTTTTTTTATATAAGTCAGTCAAATCGTGACCATGCATGCTTCACACACGAAGGACAGGATGGTCCACTAATGCAAAACGACTTTTTGGGGTCACGTGTCAAAGCGATTTTGTCCTAAAAGATTCATTTTATAATACCAATTTTGATTCTTAACTTAAATTTCTTAACACTTATAACGTCACATTTATTGGTTTAGTACTATAGTATTTTACAATATAATACAAATATTAATAAGACAGAATTTTTGTTCCAATATAAATATTTTATTATGAAATCTACGAAGACATTATCGATATTATAATTGTATAAGTTTATAAGAACCTAAACATAACAATCAAATATACAGATTTACTATTTTCTTAATCAACATAATAATAAAATAAAACCAAATTTAAAAAGTTAGGTTCGTATGGCAGTGTTCCTTTAACGCTGGTAGCATTGAGGAAAACACCATCTCTGGGGTCACCGGTAAGATCTACCAGGAGCCAACTTAAATCTTTATCTCTTTAATTCGTATACCTTGTTTTGAACATCTAAGAGCGCTGAATTGGAACGAATAATTTATTTACGTATATACCTTGGGCACACGGACGTAATCGCGTCACCTAACACGTAAAATAGAACTACAATAAAAATTGGCTCATTGAAGAATTTTACGAAATGATTTACGACTATTACGATTGATGTGCTGTACCTATTACTAAGAAAACCACAAAGCTCTTAAAGATGAATTGAAATGAAATTTTGATGCGTACAATGACCCAGTATAGTAATTAAGAATAGAAACAAAGTCCAGTTTGAATACATTAGAATTTTTTTATACATAATATTATGCGATATTAGCATATTGATGTCTTTGCCGTAAACAGCCGTATTTCAACTTCATATGCAGAGATCTGTCCATTTAATTCGCATTTCGCAATATTTTCAAACTATTTTACGCGGTTAATCCCAGCAGTAAAAACTATTCCACATATCGTATGTTGCATTAAATTAAGCAAAAAAAGAGTGGCGGAGAGTTTATTGTCAGTTCTTCTCTTCTACGCCCTTGATTTGAGAACTGGCAGTACATTTAAAATTAGAAGCATTGCAGAAAGGGTACATTATGTTACCTACATGATTAAATTTTTGAATATTTTTTTAAATATTTTTTTATACAAATAGATACCATAAAAATAAAAAGCAGCTATAATATAAATAACATACCAAGCAGATACAATATATGATTTATCGTGATCATTTACCAATCGACATAGGTAGGTTATCAATAGTTCTTAAGCATTAAAATATCTGGAAAAATTATACAATGTTATTAATTATCAAAAGATATAATCAGCTAATATTTATCAAGTTGTTTTCGATACCTTTCCAACAATGCATTATCAACCCTTATCTTTGAATAATGACTCATTTTAAGTAACTCAAATAATTATTGTTATATATAATTCTTTATTAGTATAAAAATATCCATAGCCTAACAGTAATACATGATCATAGAATATTTTGTCACGTTTTATTATATTCTAAGTAATACGTGATATAGTGATTACAAAACATGTTAATGATAAAGTTATTTATATATGTAATTATTTTTAAACCGTAAGCCTTATGTGCTCCAATAAGTATCCAAAAAACTTACAAAAACATCGTGAGGAATATCATGATCTAAAAGGACGTCGACATTGGCAAAATCCACTTTTTATATGTACTTATATTGAATAATTTACATAAATAAACAGATTCGTATTTTACGTATCGATTCCATACATCTAATGACTAATATTCTATCTTTATCGATTAGTGCCTTCTCTGCTGATATGATGGGTCTACCACAAGACTTTTCTATAAAGGAAATGTTACGTTATTGGTACGTGCGACTTGCATGTTGCATGTAAAAATGTAGAGCAAATATTCATTTGACATTGTTGCTAGCTCGTAGAACTTAAGCATGTACTACATATAATTTATTATATATATACGTATAGTTAGCGTGACTTCAAAGACAATAACATTTTTTGTTTTAGACAAGGAATGAAAATAAAATCAAGGTTATTTTTATTAATATTATTGTTTTATTGTATTGTCTATATCATTTGATTATGTGTATGATTATGATAAAATTATGTTAATTCAAACAACATTACTATAACATAATAATTGTAGGTTTCATTATGTAGTTGCATGACAATCATACATAGGGGCCGTTCAAGTATTGCGTTAGCAGATTTACTATAATTATTTTTCATCTTCCCCCTTGGCAGCAAAGGTAAGCAAAGATTAATTCTTTTCTTACCTTTGCTTTGCTTTTCTACATTCTTATATGATAGCAAAGATTATCTTTGCTATCACATAAGAATGGTACATGCATTTTTCTTTAATGTAATATTTTTTTTATCGATTCAAGAGCAGCGGATATATGTAATTCTAGATTTTAAAAATTAACTTAGCTTCGGTCAAATACAGAATATTCACTTTTTATTAATTCCTCAATTATAAGGAATAAATCTATTTAATAAACATTACCTCCAAAATTTGTGGAAGATTATAATGTCTTGTAATCAATAAAAAAAGGAGGAAGTTCTTGGCGATTTCTAACACCTTTAGTGCACAGTTTTTAATACCTAATACATAGTTTCTTTATTCCTTCTCTTAGAGAAAATAATATCAAGTTCCTCGTCGAACTTTGCTTGTAATTTATAATTACGTCACTCTTTTTCAACAACTTTAATACAATTTGAAATTTTGTATTTGTATGTGATTTTTCAAAAGTTTCAAACAATTTGTCTATTTGGTATGACATCTTGAAAAATCCAATTTTGGCGGAAGTGAATCGACAGTAATTTTTTAAATTTCTTTACCTACAACATGTCAAATCATCAATTTTATCGATTCTTAATAAGATTAATGCATTTAAATTATGTGTAAATAATTATTGCTAACACAATCTAGATATAAATAATCAGAATCCGGGGGATCTAGATAGTGATTACGAAAAGTCAAATTCCTAACTGCCCCCCTATAGTGCTTACGTATTAGTCAAACGGCCCCATACTTGTTGGAATAGGTAGTAGTTTTTATCCATCCTCATGCATATAACTACTAATTTAGTTTTAGTAATTTAGAATGTTGTTCGATGCATGATACTTAACGTACATTATGAACAAAAGTATTTCTTATAATTATAATTTTCATGGAGACATTTTTATGATTTTATCTTTGTTTCGAAAAATCTCAAAAACAGACTTCCTGGTGCAGTTGGCAAATTATTTCTAACTTACAATGCTTAACGGAATCTTTATATCTAATTTTCCCTTATTTATTTTTGTAGAACAATTAATAACATACTTGGATCGAACATTGCTCGTAACCTTTGAATAACTGCAACTTTCTTCGCATGTCCCTGTTTCTCTCATCACTGAAAAGGTGTAAAAATAAAAGCTATTCTTTTCGTAGGCAAGAAGGAACTACTTGCGGCTACAAACTAGCAAAATCGCTGGTATTCAATAAAGTGAAAGAGACACTGGGCATGGACCTTTGTGATGTGTTTGTGACCGCAGCGGCTCCTCTTTCACCTGATATAAAGAAGTTCTTCCTCTCTTTGGATATTCCTCTTATGGATGCGTTTGGTATGAGTGAAGCGGCTGGGGCGCATTCCCTAAGTACTTATCCTAAGTAAGTTTTTTTTGCCATTATAATTGTGTTTTTAGGTCTTTTGGTTTTGCCATGAGTAAAAAATATAAAGTTTGTATTTGATCAAAAGAAGTTTTTGTTTTAAAAAAGTCGTTCAAGGCTACTGTTGTTTTTCTGTGGGTGTTGTATATGTGTATAATTTTTCAGGTTCAAAGCAGACAGCGCGGGAGAACTCCTCGAAGGAACTGAAACCACATTCGACGGTGCTGACAGCGTTAATGGACCTGGAGAGATTCTCATCAGAGGTCGTCATGTCTTCATGGGCTACCTCAATAGTGAGGAGATGACCCGAGCTGCCTTCAACGAAGATGGATGGCTCAAGACTGGTGATGTAGGGAGGGTGGATAGCCAGAACTTGCTGTATATCACTGGTAGGATAAAGGTACGGATTTATCACTATCATTACTATCAAAAGATTATCATCATGAAGCAGCCATTACTTCTTATTTATTTATCAATAAGGAAAAATTACAGAATTTATAATTTTTTTTTGCAAGATATAATTTTTTTTCTGAAAATATAATCTATTCCTTAAAGTGTTAGATAAGATATATTTATAAAAACATAAGTAGCACAACTAAAAATAAAAATATAACAATAATAAGTACGGAAATCTAATTACAGTATTACAAAAAAGACATAACAAATACAACAACTATTTTCAAAGCTGTTGGGTAGCACGATAACATATCAATATTGAAAAAGTCAGTGTTATAGCAATACCAAATTCAAAGTATGGAGGCAAAAAACCCGACGTTAGTACGTGTAACAGGCAGAACAAATTGCATGGCCGAAGAGAGCTTTTAAACACTTAAGATTATCTTAATAAACATAAATTCTCCTAAACTACCGAACCGATATCAATCAAATTTGCACACAGTTTGATCTTACTTAAAAGATAGGATAGCTTACATCTCAATTTATACCCGCAATATTATTTTATTTAATTCTAACAGATGGCGCTGTGTTAAAAGTACCAACGTTAAACATTACTACTATGTAATATAACAAAAACCTTAGCCACAGCAAGGCTTGGCCGAGTCTGCTAGTGTTAATATATAAATTTAGAGTCAAGTGTTCGGAAATTATTGATCATCACCGCCTTTAGAGCTTAAAAGGAAACTTATGTATGGCTTATCTGCACGACCGAAATCGGTTTTTCTCCTCTAGGTACCTTTTTTCAGATTAACCTAATCGTTTATTTGCCAAATGCAAAATAAATTTGTGATACAAAGTGCAAACCACTGTTATAACAAAGTTTTTTATTTCAGGAAATCCTTATAACAGCTGGTGGTGAGAATGTAGCGCCCGTACTCATAGAACAAACGGTGCAAGCTGAACTTCCGCACGTAGGATATGCCGTGCTTATTGGAGACAGGAGAAAGTTCCTCTCGATACTACTGACACTTAAGGTAACGTATATTATATAAAACCTAAAATATAATTTGAAATGTTAGACAAGTTCTATATTGAATAAGGTTCACAGACAATAGAATCAAGTACCTACTATACGTGTATAAAAGCTAGGTACTGAAATGTACTTTAAAAATTCATTCATTGATATATTTGGTTCATGTGCTTAATAGGTCTAAAGTAAGTTATTTTTGTTAGTATCATAATAATAGCGCAGTGTAAGACTAGTTATTTTTCCCAGGCCAAAGTTGATCCCAACACTGGCGATGTCCTGGACGAGTTGGACAATGAAACCAAGAAATGGGTCGCCGGACTCGGAAGCAAAGCTACGACCGTCAGCGAAATTGTCAAGTCTAAAGATCCTGTTGTAAGTACAAAATTAGCATTCCATCATGTTAGCTTAGTTAAAAATAAATAAGATTTTTTGATATAAAAAATGGTAACCATGGCAAAACTTTCACTCCACCTTGTAAAATAAAATCGTGGTGCTTTCACTAAGCGTTTGTTTTATAAGTAATATCTGCGTGATAACAGTCAAGCAAAGCAAAGTTCAAATTTAACACTAAGTATTTTGATGTTTTTTTCATTTTTGTTTGGTTGTTACAACAAGCAGACACATCCCTACAGGGACGGCACCCATTTTCATATTTTTGAATGTACGACATTATTTTGTCACACAAGTCATGCCTAGCGTTAAGTCTTGAATCGGAATCGTATCTAAGACATGAAATATTTCCATACAATCTTTCTCATAGTGACATGTTTATTCAACCATTATACTTCAACTTCAATAGGTATACAAAGCTATAGAGGAAGGAATAACTAAAGCGAACAAGCTCGCGATATCAAATGCACAGAAAATTCAGAAGTTCGCGTTGCTACCCGTCGATCTATCCTTGAACTCCGGCGAATTAGGTAAGTAGTAGTAGTCTTAGTAGTTCACAAGTCGTTTTTTTCCAACAAAAACTATGTTCTTACTTACCACAAAAAATATGGACATAATTGCGGGCTAATAAAAGTATGTTACCTAACAAATATGAACATTTAAAAATATTCAATAATATCAATGTTTTAATGGTTTAGGCATAGCAATATGGTACAGGTTATTTTAATCTACATGTGGATTAAAACTCTAACTTCTTTGAGAGAGTACTTTTAGTTTGTTTGTCGGACCAAAAATAAATAGCAATGGACAAAATTATTAATATTATATGTATAATGTATAGTAAACTATATTTATTTATACTTAGTTATAGACAGTTTAACTCGTTTTAATAATAATTCCTAGTCACGCTAACTTTCACATTTTACGACATTTGTTCACCATTTTTAAATTATACAGGTTTAAAGTATTAAAAATTAAAGTTGGATTCATTTTATTCTTGTACCTGAGTTACCACTGAAAATGTTTAGAAAATGATAAACAGCTTAATGTAGAAAGTTGCTGAATAGAAAGTTGAATACTTTTATTGCTTTCGAAGTAATCTCCGTTCCTCTCTACATTTTTAGAACATAAAAAATATGAGATAATTCAAGCCCTCCTCAAGTTATCCACTTAGCAACATATTTTGCGATTCCGTTTTATTTATATAGATTAAAAAACCGTGACTAGCCAATATTGTCTGATATGTTTTAAGATTAAATTATCGATTTAATGATAAATGAATTTTGCGCAAAGATTTAACTTCCCAAAGTAGTTTCAATAATAGTAAATAGTAGTTTATTTAATATACGATTCGTAGTAAAAGGTTATAATAATCTCGATTTAACATGAATAATAAATTTGCTTTATAAAGCAATGTGTTTATCACTAATAGCTAATACATGTAAAATGATAAATAACCTTACTTACAATCCCTATCGGTCATTTGAGGATTACGACTGTGCGCATTTTGATAGTGGGTACCAAGTCAGAGCGACAATATAGATTTGGAACTTTTACTAATTAATCTGTTTCCGCTTGTTAATAAATCATTCGCAACGTAAATGTAAACGTACAGAAAATTGAGTTTAATTTTGATTTCGCTATAGAGATTGGATACAAAGTTTTTTAGAAAATCTTCTTTCAAAGATATTAAAAGTAGGTTAGGATATACTAAAAAAAATTTCTATGGCGGATTCATCATCCTAGATTTCATTATATTCTTTTGTCTGATGGAAATCTCGTTATAAATTACTTTTAATGGGTATTAAAAATGAATAGCAAAAGCAATAGTAAGAAATTGTATGCCGAGCCTCATTTAATAATAATTTATATAATATATATTATATAATTATAATATATAATATTATTATATATAATATATATATAATTTATATTATATATAATTTATATTACCCGTATGTCAAAATTCTACACATCTTTTGACATAACGCTTAGAGCTGTCTGAATCTGTTGAGCATCCATGTGCAGCTGAACCTATTCGGCTGCTCCGTACCATAATAAAAGCAACTTTTAATCTATTTATGGTCCATAAACGAGTACACACATTAATTGTGCTTTTGTTGTATGCTATTTTTTATAATTTTCAGGTCCAACGCTAAAAATCAAGAGAAACGTAGTGTACGAGAAATACAAAGACATCATAGAAGACTTCTACAAAGATTGATTAGGTTATAAAAGATGTTATATTTAATCTTGCGTTACAATTGCCATCTTTATCATATTCCAAAATATGTAATTATTATGTATCATTTTACCTGTGCTTGGTAATCATACAATCGTATGATTGGTCAAACAATTTTTTATTAAGGTGTACTTATGGATTTGCGTATTTCGCAAAATTTTGTCAAGGTCATTAAAGGTCGTTTTACAGTTTCAAAAAAAATAATGATCTAAGAATAATTTTACCAATTTCTAGCCCTTTTACATTAACTTACAAACTCGTCTCAACTTAGGACTTGTCGCTAATTACTATAATTAAGCAAATAAAAGTCAGTTGGGGCGTGGCTAAAGACACCGTTTATAAGTATGGCCTTGAAATATATTATGATAATTCTGATTTCACTAACCAAGTGCCAAATTCCATAAAGCTGTCTATCGCATTCTGATGACATGAACTTAAAAATACCTGGTACGTTATATGGAAATCAGCACATTCAATCGAGGTATTCCTTCAATGCTGCTCAAATTGCCCGTCTCGATTTTTCATATTTTAAATAACAGAAAACGCAAGTATTACTATGAATTGTAAACATTTTTGCTCAAATACTGTGAAGTGTTGTGATCGGTTCGTTAATAGAGGTGTAAATAATATTTTTGTTACCTTAATATAAATTATTATAATAATTGTGTTTTATTTTAATATATCCTTACTACGAACAGTTTTAATACCAGAGTAATTAATCGTCAAATTTAATGTTATGTTATTAAAATTGCTTCATTAATCGCTGTAACAAATCAGAGAACATTTTTCACACGGCAGTTTCAACAATAAAATAGGTTTAACAATAATAATTATAAGTTTACATTAATACATAGCTTCAATCCGGTTAAAAAGTGTTTTCTTTAAAAATAGTTTTTGTTCTATATGACACTCCAAGTTTTCTCTTTAAGAACTAGAACTTATTCTTGAGTTCTGTTTATTAAGGTTTAAGCTTAACTATTACGTTCTATTATATTATTCACCCACGTGACTCACAAAATTATTTTATCTATGTGTGTGTTGTAAACATATTGATTCATGAGTAGTCTTGCTCCTTCCCGAATTTTGTATACGTTTTTGACATTCACAAGCATGCCCTAAGACGCATCAAAACTGAATAAACGAATGTAGATGTTTGATATTCCCCCTCAAAAATGAAATCACAATATATTTATTCTATTTTATTTCTAAATCAAAATATTTGGAATGATAACAATTAATAGTCTTATAATAATACTTAATACTTATAGTCCACCGATATTGGTAATGTCAGCCAATGATCATAGAAAAATTATAATAATTCTTTATAATTTTTTGAAATAATGCTGATAACGCTTTTATTTTAATAAGTACAAAACTATGATGGCTATAAAGATTTAATAACCGTTATATATTTTTATAAATTAGAGATTTGCAATAGTTCTTTGCCAGATTAGAACAAAGATACAATAAAATCTTGTCATGATTTGTCGATTTTAACAATTTAATAGTAATATTTAGATATATGGACATTTACAGACTCTATTATAATAATTGGCACTCTAATGTACACTTATGCCACATTTCAGTTTTTTATACAAAACTCGTTTGTAATTATTAATAAATTTTTATAGAACATTCTATAAAAGTTAAACTCAAACCTGAACCTGCCAAGATCGACAACTGACAGATGACATATGTCAAAATGATGGATTATATATGTTAAGATGGCGGCGCCCAAATGCAATAAAAAAGAAAGTGACATATACTACACGGTCTGTTACAAAACAATGATGTCTTCTTAATTATATTCAATTTATGAAATAAGATTTAATAGTAGCTCATTCATAAACTAGTCATTGTGAATAAATTATTCATATAGATCTCGGTAATCAGGGGTTTTAAGCCGATGGCGGAGGTGTGGTGGGTGGCGGTGGCGGATGGTCAGCTAATGGCAAAGGTTTAGCCACTCCGATGCGGACCACGCCTCTCGGTGCGCCCTTCAGAGCCGCTACCGCCTGCTCTAGACTTGCGTTTTCCAAATTCTAGAAAATATAAATAAAAAAATGATATTCACAACTTTTGAGGTAAACACAATAATGGCCGCATATCCAGGTTTAATTCTTGGTTAAAATTGGTCAGTACCAACCTCGTAAGTAAAACTAATATACAGAATATTAATGGACGACATGGCCACCACAAAAATACTGTCCAGGAAAAAAACCTATAATTTTCCCAGTTTAACATCACTTTTCATTGATGTTCCTCCTTTTTTGTATATAACAGTGGGCATATGGGCAGGAAGTTCACCTGATGTTAAGTGATACCGCCGCCCATGTACATTCAATGCCAGAGGCCTCGCGAGTGCGTTGCCGGCCTGTCCTGTCCTGTGTATTTCAATTTATTTTAATTTAATTCAATCTGGAACCCGAGTAACACCAAAAAGTCTATATTTAAAACTCACCTGATCATTAACAAATAGTAATCTATCCCCGGGTATAAGTCTTCCATCTTGTTGAGCCACACCCCCCGGGACCAAGGAGCGAATAACGACCAACGTATGCGCAGGACGCAGCGGGTCCTGATAGTCTAGGATCGAGAAACCTAGACCACGCTCGCCCTTTACTAACTCTGAAATAAATTGTTATATTCCAAATATTTTAATAATTTGTTTTAATCTGGTAATACTGTATTATCTTTTGATAGTTAAATATTTCATAAAAAATTAAGGAAATTTTCCTAATAATTAAAAATATGCAAATACCGCTTTATTTGCATTGATTTAATTAATAATCAAAATGAGAAAAGCACTCTGGCATTACGAAACTATGTTAATTGAATACAAGAAAATAGAAAAACTTGAGCGGTGTAAGTGGCTTTAGCGACTCCTTATCTCTGAGGTCGTTGATTCGAACCCCGATTGTAAACTTTGTATGTGAGCATTGCACACTTATAAGTGAAAGATAATGTTGTAAGGAAATTTGAAATTTGTTGCGCCAATATTATATAATCTAGCTTCTACTTTGATTCTAAGACATTGATACAAAAAAAAAACATTTTTATTATCAATTCAGCAGTAAAAACTAATCAACCGCTAGAAAATAACTGCCCAATAATTTATTAAATTTTAAAAATCATATTTAAATTATTAAAAATAAATCAGTGGCGCTAGAACCTCTTTAGGTCTTGGCTTCAGATTTCTGAATCTGTTTCATGATCATATTAAATTTAAATAAACTATTATTTATTTATATTCTTGTATAAAATAAAAACTTCTTAAAAAGCGTAATCAAAACATAATTTACACATACCAACATAATAAATTGGCGTTTATAACCAATAAAAAAATATGTTGACCTGGGTCAAATACTCACCAATAATCTGTGGCTCAGAAGCCCACATGGCCAGGCCCGTTAGTGGTTCCAGACTGCGCGAACGAACTTTTCCCGTGTTACCATCGTCGACACCTGCGCCTGCGCCGGCCAGACTTCCATCAGACTTTGCCTGTAATAACATCTCATTAAATATTTTCATTTTTAAATAAATATAATACAATCGACCAATGTCTTCAAACATTACATGCAGACACAGACTAAATCGTTACTGAAAACTAATATTGTAGAGTAGCTTGCCAGCCAGTGCAGTGTGAAACATGTATTTGATTTTTTTTTCGTTTTTTATTATTTATTGTATACATATTCTTAAATAGAAAGGGGTTGGTGGTGGAAAAACAAACTTGACACGGTTTGTCTATATTTTGTATAACATTGTATGTAATTTATGTATCATCAAGCTGCTCTAGTGAGCGAATCTACGTCACTATTTTAACATGACTGTATTTAAAAAAAATGTATTTCAAAATTAGTGACTAATCATTTCTTGATAGTAGATTGAAGATTCTATTATCATTATGATTATAATGTTAAAAAAATTAAATCAAATACCTGTTCACTTAGGTACTTATATTATAGACGATCCCTAGTTATGCATAATATCAAAAACTACGGAATCAATTTTAATGATACTTGGACGGTCCCCTAACTTGTAATATATAATAATTTCAATAAAAAAGGATTATATGAATGGAACTGATGATCTCCTTTTTGAATCCAGTTAAATATATACCTTAACAAGCGTAGGTGCTGGCGGAGTAAGGTCTATGGCTGGCGTAGGTCTAGGTCTTGCGCAAACCATGCAGACTTCACTTGACAACTCCTTGAGAATAGATACGACTTCCAAGTGATTCATGCCTAGTAGTCTGTGGCCGTTCACCTCTGAAAAACATAAACAGACATAATATTAACATGTAAATTATTATAAATGTTAACTATATTTATTTATATTTTATTAATTTGTTAATAATTTATAAAAAATTTCTTAACATATAAAAGTTATTTCATGACGCCCACTAAACCCGCTAATTCTGTGACAGTGAGAATATTACTCCGCCATGTATTTTAATTTCATATGATATATATCCATTAAATGTTTGATAAGCCAAAATAGTTTTTTTATTATTATTTACTCTACTTTTTTTTGTTTTTTTGCCATCATGTCCAGGGACATTTTATATCTCACAATAAAAAAAATATACATTTCACTGCTTCCAATACACTATTTTACAAATGACGTGCTACGCGTCGGGAAATACCCCAGCTACATCGATAATATTTACATTTACATCGGTAATATAAGTCAATATAGTATATAGTAACAGTTAATAAATATTTGAGGGCGTCACCGCCAGTTTGCAAACAACGGACAATCGACCAAAACAGATTTACATTAAAAAACACATTTAAAATATTAAGTGGGTTCATAATATATAATAGCATATAATAACAGAAAAAATAGACTTTGTTATATCACATACAAACATATTCACTTACCTAGTAATTCATCTCCGGGTCTATGAACACGTGCACGCCCTACTGGTCCTTCGGGCAAGACAGACCGGACATAATGATGGGGTCGGACCTCTCTACCACCTTCCACGTCCACGGTACCCTCCAAGGAAATACCCAGGCCTCCACCACCACGGACCACCACACCTACCACTATTTCCACGTCATCACCTGAAAATGACAATTATTATCTTATTTCCAAATACAACTTTAAATATATAAACGTTTCAATGGCAACAAACTTAATCCTGGTAAAATTCGTTGAAAATAAACTAAGTTTGTGTTATGTATTTGACCATTTAGCTCCAATAAAGTATCGTAAAAGTGCCTTTAAATGAGTAATCATTATACTTTATTATCTTTGTAATTAGTCTTGAACCACCTAGTAAAACGTTTTTTGGATTATTTGTCTTCAGTCATTCACTGTGACGAGTAAAGTGAAGATGGTTGTAGGATATGATTATGAATGATGCTTTTACGATTTTTTTTTAAATTTGATTGTTAGTTTGTGAAAAATTTATCTCTCCAGAAGTGTATTACACCTATATAGTAATATCCTTTGTAGTTAATAATTATAATATTCACGTTGTTCCAGTTATACTTCCCGATCTCTTGACAATTACATCACGCCTAAACGGTTTGATTTATTAAGTTTATAAAGCTATTTTCTATGTAAATAATATATGCTAACCGAGTATGGCCTGCCACTTCCTCTTAATGGCGTCCTTTTGCTCCTGTGTCCGCGGCATCTCAAAGACTGGCTGCGGTCGCTGTATCGTCGACACAGAGCTACGACCGCTCTCACTCACGTCGTCGACACTGGTCTCTGAACTGCAAAATAAAAAATCATAATTATATTAATCATAAAAAATATAAAATATAAATATCTATTTTCTATTCTATAGCGTGTTTATATGGAGTAATGTAGTAGTCGATCTACTAAAAATTATCAAAAAAACAAAAGTTGCAATGTCGGTCCTATCATACATCAAAATGCATTAACGGTACAATTTTAGTTAAACAATCTGATGGAATTTCGGAATTAACGTACGTGGTATTAAGGTGTGTCATCTGTATTTGGTGTTCGCTGGAATCAGAGTTATCAGCGCGATGCATGTGCAGGAAGGGATTGCTGACATTCGTTATTGCAGCCGCTGCGCTCTCACCCGCCGCTATTGCCTGTTGGAGTTGCTCGAATTTCGGACCACGAAGATATCTAAAAAAACATTTTACTGTATATATAACATTGATTTTGACTTCTATTTGGTGTAATCATTCTGCTCGAAAGAACAAAATCTGAGACTCTTACATGTCAATTCAAATAGAAAAAAAAATATAAACCAAAATTTATATATTGTTACGAGCTAAGGGATTGGATAGAAAATGTCGTAGATCTCTTTTTAAGGGTTTATTTCTTAAATCAAGCAGTGAGCAATTTATGAACAAAAAAAATCAGAAAACATTGCAGGCGACCCGTCTTTGTAACAACATATTTGTGATACAAATTTAATTGAATCGTAATCTTAATAATATTAATAGAATCGCTGAAATTTCTTTACAAGCTAATTTTATTATTTACGACTGGACTAAGAACTGGTGCGACGCCATCTTAGATGCCAGAAGCGTTTTGGCGGGTTTTTGAACTTATGTTTAGTTTAAACATTTAAAGCCAATATTTAACAGAATTTAAAATAAGTATGTAATTGTATAGGTGCCACAGCCACATATTAATCTGAAATGGTTTTTAAAATTTTGTCATATAGCCCGTTACCAAGAGGGTGTGAAGATTAGAATTAATGATAAACTCAAAAACGTGCCAGTATTGCCTAGATCTACCCTAAATTTAATTTGTATGTAATCTGCCAACAATGTATGCTAACTTCAACGATATCAAATATGGGGGAATGGAGGAACTCTAAAGCTTGTTTATATTAATAGTAATTAAATACATATTTATATAACCATACAATTATAAATTAACAATTCTTCGGAACAAGATGAAGTACAAATATTAATGAAAATCACAATCACTATGCCGGACATAGAAATAAAGGGTAGATGTTGATCAGTAAGTGAATTTCTCTTTCGCAAATATATTTGTAGATGCTCACCTCTCTAGTTCAAGGGTGACAATGTTCCCACTCTGCTTGAGGGCGTCCACTGCCCTTTGGTTTGATTTGCCCGCGAGTGAGACGCCATCAACTGCCACTATGCGGTCATTAACTCGCACTTTACCACTTAGAGCAGCCGCACTACCCGGGGTCACTGATTTCACAAAAATCCCGGACAATTCCTCTTTTTCACACACATAACCTGAAACGTAAATATGTACTTTATTGTTCCGCGCCGTGTTAATTTTTTATCCATAAAAAAAATTTTAACCAACCAGGGAAATGTTATGCATAAGATATAAGAGTGTAGTATATATATATATAAGAGTATAGTCTTTAGTTTATAATTAAAAAGAAATCAGTGACGCTACAACCATTATTAGGTCTTGGCCTCAGAGTTCTGAATCTGTTTCATGATCATATTTAAATCTAATAGGCAAGGTGATCAGTCTCCAGCGCCTGACACACGTCGTCGACTTTTTGGGTCTAAGACGTTTGATGTTTTCCTTCACCGTTCGAGCATATGTTAAAAGCGCACATACAAAGTCCATTGGTGCACAGCCGGGGATCGAACCTACGACCTCAGGAATGAGAGTCACACGCTGAAGCCACTAGGCCCACACTGTTCTACTCTTTAGTTTTAAGGAATCAAAATTTTTACTGCGGTGTAGCCCTTAAGCACCAATATGGCACCCCTCAGTAGGTTTTTAGTGTTTTCTGTATATAAATATTAAGATATAATAAACAAAAAATTCTTTTTTTATATTTTGATATGTCGTAAACAAAACAAATGGACAAATTTTGAATCTTTATCTTGAACTTAATTCCAGCGTTGCGAAAACACATACAGTTAAATTAACATACCTGCTATGGTGATACCTAATCCATTTTCGTCCTTTTTAAGTTGCACGGTAAACCTATCTACTTCAGGTGACTCTGCGTCTAAAAAATATATCATTCAATTTTTTTATTGATTATGTTTAACCATACTGTAACATATTAATATTAACGTCAAAGATACATGAGTCCAATAATAATAGGATAAGGCATAATTCTATAAATAGACATACATGTCTCATAGTTTTTTTAGAATAATAATAGCCGATATATATGTATTAAAGCAAAAAGTTTGAGAATATTAAATACGGAAGAATGCCCAGTAAAACTGATCTTGGCGATTAAAAATAAAGGTTCAGTTTCTTGATTCTTTTTTAAACGTCACGATCTATTGTATTCATAGTTACCTATAAAAAAAAATTATATGAAATTAAATAACAACGCACTCACCGCTTTCTGGCGGCGGAGTGATGGATTTATCGAAGACAAATCTTGTTGAAGCCGAATTGACAGGAAGTGGTGTCGGCTGTGTGTGGAATACCTGCTCGAAACCTGCTTCCATGAGATAGCGGTCTAGAGCTTCAGGGCTTGACAGAAGTCTGTAAAAAATTATATTAACAGGCATTGTTATATATTATTCGCAGACTTATTTTAATGTGCTACACAACATTACCAGAATTCAGTCATAAATGGAGTATGCCATAGAGAAGAAACGTCTAGCATTTATGTTCCACTAGTAAATATAAGTACTTAGCTTTGCTCTGTTTTGATATGAAAAAAAAATTTAACGATATCTTTTTAACATAGAACATTTAGCTACGCTACACTAGTGACAAACCTCAAAATCGGGGTTAATTGTAGAGGGGTAAAGAGTTTTTTTTGTATTTTATATCTATACTAATATTATAAAGAGGAAAGGTTTGATTTTTTGTTTGTTTGTTTGTATGAATTGAATAGGCTCCGAAACTACTTGGCAGATTTGAAAAATTCTTTCACTGTTGGAAAGCTACATCATTCCTGAGTGACATAGGCTATATTTCATTTTCAAAAAAATAGGCATCCTTACTAAAATTACGATAACATTAACATTTGTTTATTATTTGATACAATTCTAACAGATGGCGCTGAGTTAAAGGTAGTAGTTTGGCAAGACGACGTTTGCCAGGTCAGCTAGTTGTATAATAAAACAAAAATATTTGGAAAAAAAAATTCGTGAGGTTGGCACCCCTTATCGCCTAGGGGTTTTTAAGATTGATAGTAGCCGATTCTCAGATCTGCTGAATATGAATAGTAAATTTCATAAGAACCGGTACAGCCGTTTCGGAGGATACACGAGGATTTTATATACATATATAGATATAATGAATTAAAGTAAAATTAGATTGTTACCTAGCCGGCACGACCGGTGCGGTTGATGGGTGCAACGCCGCCGGGTCTACCCCACGAGCCACTACCAACCGGACACGAGAACCCGATGCACGGAGCACCCCTGCCACTTGTTCTGACCCCATTTCCATGAGGCTTACCTTGAACCAAATTATTGCTGAGTGAAACCTGTAACTCTTGCGGTAATTACAAATCTTAACGGATATCATAACCTATAAATATTTTCCTAGGCAGTGTCATGTGGCAGTCCAACAAAAAGTTTTTTTTTTTGACGTTTATAAGTGTACATTATGTTATGTTACCTATATGAATAAACGATTTTTGACTTTGACCTTAACACATGGGTGAGAGTGCCAGTTGCAATCACATTAATAGTCAAGCAACATGTAAGCGTGGCAACGTCACAAAGGTTGCAATACGGGGTAAAATGGTAAAATCACCGTAAGTAATCAAAAGAGATTCAAACAAATATTAAATTTTTATTGGTCCTACACATACCAAAACGATCATGTCACCACTTTTGTCTCTTGAGTGAACTGATGAACAAATGTTCATCAGTAAATCTATAGCAATTTGTCTAATCAATAATTATTGATCATTTTATCTTTATATTTTTAATATTGGGTAGAGATCGAAAATACATTCAAAATATTATTATTCCAGCAGTATTTTATATGTATATATAAGTATTATATAAATTATTGCTTAGCAGATGTAACAAAAATAATTTTATATTATTTCACTGTTTTATTACAAGCATTTAATTAAAATTAAAGCAAATTGAATAGAAAATAATGTTTGTCTTGTTTCAGTTATTTCTTTAGACCTTGAAATGAATCTTGGATCAGAAATATTTTGTATGCAAATATAAAACCAAATTATTAAATTAAATTAGAATATAATTATAATAAATTAAGAATTTCCATATTTATTGACGCTCACAAGTTACTTACATCTCCAATTTGCAGTATATGGTCACCAGACTTTAATCTCCCATCACGATCAGCGACGCCACCAGCAAGAATAGTTTTCACAATGACACCACTGGTTCTGGCGCCAATTATACCTAAAATAAAAAGCGAAAATCATAATTTTAGAAATGTATATTATGTGATCAGCTTTTGTTGGCATGAAACTTAGAACAATTATTTTTTAAATCATAGTTAAATGATAGTGCAAATCTATGTGTCATTAGAATCATGATATCATAAAAAAGTGTGATTACTAAATTTTAATTAAGTTATTTTATGGAAATTTACATAAAATAATGTTTGCTGAGAAATTATCAAGAAGTAGGACGGCATTTGATGGGTATCGTAGATAGTATGGATAACCATGGGGGCACGAGTTGTGATTTTCTGACTTATTTAAGTATATTTACATTTCTAAGCAAAAACAAATTCTTAAGGAAACCTATCTCTACCTAACTACTTAGTAATGTTTATTATAATAATTATTAAATTAAAGAAAAAGAGTGCGTGTACTTATGTACACGCGTTAGAAGTTATTTTTCTCTGGCATATGAAAAATAATTATTAAATTATATTATTCATTCAATTTTATAATAAATATTAAATGTTAATATTTAAATTTGATGTTCGATTTATTTGCTATCACAAATTTTTCAATTATTGTTTTATTTTATTTTTAATAATTAATAATAAATATTTAACGTTGATAATAATTTAATAATATTTAGTATGAATTATATTAAATAATAATTTTGTCATTTATGTTACTAAATAATACATACGGATAGTTAACCTCAATTGTATTGAAGCACTTAGGAAGGTTGGTGAGCACAGTTTTTTCACAAATATTTTTTAATATTAATTATTACGGATTTAAATATTCAATTTAAATCACTTCTGATTATAGTTCAGACGCACATATAAAGTTCGCACTTGTTTTAAATGTAGAAACTCAAAGCATGGATAGGATAGGATAGGATAAATATTATAAATATTAATACACAGTAAACAGAGGCGGTGTGCGTGCCAACATGCGCCACTAACAGAGGTTCCATTTCTGTTTTGTTGGTAGCATTTTTTTCTCAACTTAATGAGTGATTTAGTGGGCAACTTCATACTGTTAATTTTGTGTCACGGCGCGCGCGCACCGTATTAATTCACTTTCATAAATTTTTCATAATGCGCCTAAACTATAACTTCAATAAAAAAAACAATATTTTGCTAGATTTTTAAACAGTAGTAGAGAATTTAAAATCTATATGAAAAGTATTAATACTTTTTCTTATATTACTTACCAAATCCAAGACCAGTGCCATCATTCACCAAGTTTATTATCTCAACCTGTGCCCAATCTCCAATGACAATGCTATTTGCAGACGCCAGTGACTCATCATTTTTAGCTATTTCCAAAATACCTCTAATCTGAAATATGAATTTATATGGTTAGTACTTTTTTTTAAGAAGTTTTTTTTATAAAATTATTGTTAATACGACAAGTCATGCGTTGTAACATACACTCGGCGTCAAATAAATAGCATCTTTCCTAAAATTCGTGTCAAGGGATTATAACTCCTAATATATTTCCATTAATATGCTTTCAAAAAAATAATAATTTGTTTACGGTAAATGTAAAACCACATATCGCCAGCACTTTTAATAAAAAGTGGCGATTTGGAGGCTCAATAATTGTACCAACGCATATAAAGGGGGGGGTTAAGAGTTAACTATGGGTCATTCGCTATCCAGACGTCACAGAGGTCACACTGAAGAGCTCCGTCAAAAAAATCCCAGTGAAAATGGATAACACGGCAGAAGAAGCCGTATCATCTCGACGTCCGCCGTTCCACAACTGCGCGTTTTTCTAGGCAGTTTTTGCCGCGCACCACCACTCTGTGGAACCAGCTGCCAACTGAAGTATTTCCGAACCAATTCGACTTAGGGTCCTTCAAGAAAAGAGCGTACCAATTCTTAAAAGGCCGGCAACGCACTCGCGAGCCCTCTGGCATTGAGGGTGTCCATGGGCGGCGGTATCACTTAACATCAGGTGAGCCTCCTGCCCGTTTGCCCCCTGTTCTATTAAAAAAAAAGCAGCAGCTCAAGTGGTGGCCCTACTGCAAACTGGTCTATGGCAGGTTGAAGTTGCTGGGCAACTGAACATCAGCCGATCATCAACATGGATCCGGGAGACGTCGCTGCACTAACGTCAGAGATTATGACTACATTGTGTCAACGTCTTTGCGGTTCCGCTTATGCAACGCTGTGGAGCTGCAGCAGCGGCTTTGAGCTACTCGAAGGACAGCAGTCAGCGTCTCCACTATCAGAGACGCTGCGAGAGAAGAATTTGCTGCCCCGGAGAACTGCTACAGGCCCCCAATTGACTGCCATCCACCGGACGACCAGGAAGCCATTTTCCGAAAACACGTGACGTGGACATTTGACTAGTAGGGGAATTGTTCCTGGGAAATGTTCTTTGACGAAACCCGATTGTGTCTGTACAACAACAAAATGCGTAAGAGAGTCTACAGGCGACCAGGGGAGCGTTTTACACTAGCCTGCACCGTGAAAACCATCGGCTATGGAGGAGGATCCTGCATGTTATTGGGCGACATCTCTTTCGACGGCAAGACAGACCTCGTTTGCGTCTCCAGAGCTAGAAGTGGTCGCGGCCAGGGGTCTCTGGGGATTTATTGGGGGGTTATTGTTGATTTTTAATTTTTGTATTGTTCCTTTTCTTTGCAATTTAAGAATAAACATAATTACATATTTTCCCATAATTTTTTTATGGGGAGTTGTGGCCTATTACAGTTTTCAAATAGGGGATTTCATTACCTTTTTAATGATACTAATAATGATAGGGTACAGGATGAATATTAGGAGTTATAATGGCTTGACACAAATTTTAGGAAAGGTGCAATTTTTTGATGCTGAGTGTATAATAAATTGACCTGTTTAAAATTTAAATATACCTGTTTTGGGGATTCAACAGCAGATCCTGTATCAATTCCTAATATTCTTTCAGTCTCCCCAGATGAACCAAATTCAAGGCTTTGTGGTGGTGAAACCTGAGGAACTCTTTGTTCTTCATCTCCTTCATGTATTCCAAAAAAATTTCTTGTTTGTAAAGCAAGATCACCTAAACAAATGATAACTAAATTTAAAAAGCTGCAAAGTAAATTCCACAAATCCAAAGAAGACAAACATTTTCAGATAAGTCAATCAATTAATATTATTCAACCACTACTAATTAATTATTAAGGTAATTAGTGAATCTCTTTGATAAGTACCATTTCATCTGAGCACAAAACCCCACAAACAAATAAGATTCATGAGCAAGTTATTTTATATCTAATTTAAAATCTGTAGAGTGATTATGACTTAAAATAATTTATCAAATCTAAAATATACCTGCAGGGGTTATATCAAAGTCATCTGGAATAATAGAAGGATGATGTGCAACCTGAGTAGCGAGCATGGCCACAGAATCTTGTAGTGTAACTATACTCCTTAATATTGGATTCTCAAGCAAATTAATAAGCATATTCAAATCATCATTTGTTGCAGCCTAAAATGTATAAAAATATTAGATATATTATTATTATTATGACTGCATACCTATATATATCAAATCCAATACATTTTTGACAAATGCGTTAGAATAATCGTAAAGCCTCGTTTCTAATCCTTATAAAAAAGTTTGTTACAAACATATCTTAGTTCAACTAGGCTCATATACCTTAAATAATAATATACCTTCAACTTTGGATCATCGCTCGTATCCACAGCTATTTTGACGCTCTCTAGTTGCTGTAATGCATTTGAAATATTCATCCCTAAATGCATACTGAAATGTAATTACAAATAATGATATAACGGACACAAACTCTAAATGCTTTAACATAATACGTATAAAATATAACTGTGGAACACTAACTTTTCGTGTGCCTTCAGCATAAGTGTTAATAATATCCTTAGTTGGTATAAACTATATACCTAGTGGGAAACCTAACGAAATATCACCTTTCACAAAAACCAAAAATTTAATATTTTAAAATTATTGCTGTTTAAAAATCTCTACTATTATAATATTATGTATATTCATTACACAATAGAATTAAGAATTGTCGTACTGAGATCGTTGAGTTTTGGTAATTAATTGATTAATGATATTGACATTTGACAGGAGAGAGTAGATGTCAAATTAGGGTTACCAACGCAATAAAATGTTTGTTTTTTTTTTCAGTTAATTTTCGTTAATTCGTGGAAATTAGCAACGACATTAATTTTATTATTGGGTTGTATTTAATTTATTTTATTCCTTTACATACTCCCAAATGATGGTTTTGATGCGGGACCTTTTTATGGAAGTCATGAGGATTGGCGTAACATCTTTTCAATTATGTATATTATTGAAAATAGTGGTGTTACTAAGATAGTACTGTCTAAGATACAGAGTTCAATAAAAATATTAGTTGGAGACTTAGCTTATCTACTTTTATTATTATGATTGATAAAGTGATTTTTATACCCTTAAAAAACAGTTTCACCTTTACCGTGATTTTATAAAACCACACAATCCTTTTTTATACAATACTTTCAAGTTATATTACTTCTATAATAGAACTTAAATAAATTAATTTGATTTATTAAGTATGAGAAAATTTACGAATAAAACATGGCAACTTTAAGCACCAATTACCACGATTAATAAATAATTAAAAAAAATTACCATGATGATCAGAGCGTTTAACAGTGCTGCCAGATCAGGGGATTTTCCCCTAGATTTAGGGGTTTCTCAACCGAGCTAGGTGCAGAATAGGGGGAAAGAATATCTAGGGGTTTTAGTAAGGAAAATAATTTCAAAAACACTCCATGTACAGTTTGTTTGTATGTCACGTTCCTGATTTTGGAACTAAATTGAAGTACGAACAGATAGTAAGAATAGGATCTGTGTGTCTAACCTTACTTGCTTTATCCTTAATTTATCAGACTCTGAGGCCATTGTAAAGCGAGAGTAAACGGTCAAAATCAAATTATTTCAGTATAATTAGTATTATTACTATTTTCTTGTGTAGCTAGGCTCCATATTTCAAGGATCGTCATGCTCGTTTAAATGTCATTGCTTGTGGCGGCGTCCAAGCGTCGGGTTGTCTCTCTCCCTAAAACATGTCGAGGGGGCTGACCCTGCGTCATACTCCAGAACGGGGTGCTACTTGTGGTGACTGGTCGTACTTGAATTCGTGTACGCGGTGATTAGTTGTTTCTACTATGTATTTGCATGTTGTTTCCACGAGAATTTAAGTGCCTCCTGCCGATAAGAACAAATCTTTGTTTTTAATTTATTTTGTTATTCTTTTTTACTAAAGATGTCATATGGAACATTGTGTAATGGTTGCAGCTCCTTACAAACGTTGTGTAAAAGAAAAAACTTGGCGATTAAAAGAGTGGTGGAGAGTTTATTGCCAGTTCTTCTCTTCCGTTCTACGCCCTTGATTTGAGAACTGGCAGTAAATGTAAAATTAGAAGCATTCAATGTATACTTCTTTTATGACGTTCATAAGTGTACAATATGTTACCTACATGAATAAATAAATTTAGAATATTAAGATTTAATATTTATATATAAATATAATATATGATTTATTATATTTTGAACTAGCTTATCCCTTTGTTTTCTTTTGATGTGTTTCTTTATTTTTAACGCGTGTATTACCGTCGTCATAAAAAAATATGCTTTAACCGTAGTAGTTTATGTAGAAGTCGAAAACTAAGTTTGTATTTTGTATGGACAGACTAAAGATTACCTACTACACTAGATTTTAATGTCTACAATATAAATTTTTACCTATGGTTTATTATTCTGTAGTATTTTGTTATGACTTAAAGCCTAAATAAAGGTCTATGTTACAAGGGCATAAAATTAAAAACAGTATTTAGTTGGCTGTATTTTATAAAGCAGTAATCATTAATCAACGTTTATAAGCAATTTTATCATCGTGTGTTGCTGACAAGTCTTTAATTCATTTATGAGATACATTTTCTAAGACCTAGTACGATCGAAAGGACATTTATTAATTTAGTACATAATTCAGTATGGCGGATTTGACTACGATTGATTTAACAAATTCTTTGTGTTTAGTAAATCACAATGCTTTGTCTAATTTAATCATTGAAATAGATGATACAGACGATTCTTTTTCTGGGGATATAGCTTTTCAGAGTACACCAATAAGACCTGCATCGAAAAAACTACGACAATCACTCGTACAAAAGAAGGTAAGTTTTTTTACATTTGGAATTTTCATAAAAGAATACCCACTTTCCACACGAATCACTGTCAATTAAATAAACAGAATGTTAATGTTTCCCGAGATGTAAAGTTACTATTTTAGTTTTTTATATTTTTAGCTTTCTTTGTGTCAATGAAATACTATGCTTTTCTTATCAATAACTATATATATTTCAGAAATTGGATGGGTCACCAGAGAATACACCAGATTCTAAAATTGGAGAATGCTCTATTTGTTGTGAAAGATTAGGGAAAAGACCAGTTTCATCGACAATGTGTGGACATATTTTTTGTACAGCCTGTATAGAAACAGCATTACGTCATGATAAAAGATGCCCACAATGCAGGAAGACAATGAAAGGAGCAAATAAATATCATCCAATATATATACCATTAGAATCTAAATGAAAAATTTTATAGGAGTATATGTCATTTTATTTAACTTATTAATACTATCCAACTTTTTGTATAACTATTTTGACAATTTAGATTTTCTCTTATTGACATGTATGAATTACTATTTCATATATAAGATTAAAAGAAAACATTAGTTATCTGATGGTTGTAATATTTTAAAAGGGATAAATATAATTCTCCATTTCCACAATTAATTTCAATCTAATTTTAAAATAAATGTTATGTATAAATTTTATTAAGGTTATAGTGAATTTGAATCTTCTGTTCCATAAATGTAATGTATTATTTAAACACTTGTAAATTTATGTTATGTAATGTGATATTATTTTATGACCAATGCCTAAATCATATCAGAAGGTTTTGGCTTTGGCAACTTTGTACCTGTAAATTATAATAAATAGTCAATGCTTGAGCAATATTAAATGTCACTAGTATGAATCCGCTGATTTTATCTGTACCTTTGCCCTTTAATTTAAGTAAGTTTGGGAATATTACTATTTTTATATACATATTATTAATTTTTCACAGTATAATATTTCAGAAATTTAAAAAGTTGGAATGGTTTAGAAGAGTTAACATAATTTTCATTTAAAATCATCCATTATTCCATTTTGAATATACTAATATAATGAATCTAAGGATGTTAGCTTGGTTTAGGGAGAAACTACTTGTTTAAATCGAAGTGCTTACTGTGAAGTATAATCCATTTAACAAGGAAAACTACATAGCATTACATCTCAATATTGTGTAACACAGGTTGTATAAAACATTTAAAATAATCTGAGGCAAAAAAAATGATTATACATGATATAAAACACAACCATACAAGAAATGAGTTACATAAATTATATCATTACAGATTTATATAAGAGAAGAAAGAATGGAGCAGCAACAGTAATCAAAAACGAAATTGTCCTGTAACATTCAAAGCAACAGTGAAAACATTGCAATTTAAAAATTATATGAAGATATCAATGTAGTGAAGTAATGTGAGGGACATGAACCTGAAGTAGGTAATAAAAAGTTCCTTATCCAACAATATTATCTTATTCTTTTTGTGGGCTCTTAGATTTTTGTGTGTTTTTAATTAAGAAAGCCATACCATGAACTCTATAATGTTTTTCCAAACTGTTTGAATCTATAAATATATCCCTACAGACATTGCACTGATTTTCTTCAAGTGGCAAATTTTCCTCTGGTTGGGTTTTCATTGTTTTCTCAAAAGCTGTTTTATTGAAGCAATCTTTATTTTTAACATAATATTCTACATCTGGTATATTGTGTTCCAATAGTAAATGTTTGGAAAATGATGGTTTAACTGCTAAACAATTACCACATTCCATACATTGGTAAGCCATATCAGGATCCCTGTGAGTTTTTATATGGGATTCATATGAGATTATATCTTCAGTATTATAGTTGCACTTTGAACAGTTGTGGGATTTTTTAACTATTTCTTTTGTAGAATTATTAATGTTGATTTTATCATATAGTGGTTTAATTGTACTTGGTCTTTTTTTCTGTTTAAAATGTTTGGTAATTTTTTTTGTTGATGCATTATGTGACCTGTTTGCAAATTTCTGAAAACTCTTTGAGCTTAATTTATTTACAACCAATTTTAAGTCTAAACATTTGATACTTTTGTGAAATTGGTTAAAATGCTTTTTAACATCTTCCCAATTTTCATTTACTTCAATATTGCATACATGGCACTTTATATTACTATTATTATTTTTGTTAAGCTGATTATTGTATGTTTCCATGAATATAGCTTCTGAGTTGCCATTAAGTATGCAATTAAAACATTTCTTGAATCTTTCATGGCTCTGTTGCCAGTACCATAATGTTTTGTGACAAGAATCACAATCTTCATATTTAACAGCCTTTATAACATTTATTAATATTTTATTGGTGGTATATGACCAATGTTTAGATATATGATGCTTGAGAAAATCATAAACATTAGACAAAGTTAAACCACAACTCCAGCAGGGGAATATTTGACTATCATGATTTTTTTGTGTCACCTGGACGTGCTTATTAAGATGCCTATGAATTTGACTTGAACTTAGAAAATTTCCAGGACACTGCTGACATTCAAAATATGTTGGATACTTAGTTTTATTACAGCACCTCATTACATGTTTCACAACAGCATTTTCACTGTAACCAGCTAGATAACAATTAGGACATTTATATATTTTGTTTAAATGGCAAGATTTCAAATGCATAAGAAAATTATTTGGATGAATTGCTGGACAAGTACCATTTATGCATTTTATTCTTGATGTTACTCTCATCATTTTAAAACCATCACAATCATGATTATATGGATACATACAGGTACTTAGGCTAAGGTATGCACCACATTCTGAACAAATGAATGGAGGAGTTTTTAAATGTATTCGTAGATGGGCAATAAGTGCACATGATGATGGTAATGTGAATAAACACACAGGACATGTCAGCATTCTTGTTGTTTGCATGTAATGTAAAGCTCTGTCTTTTTCAAGAATTCCAGTGACAGCTATGTCATTCTTACATTCAAAACATGGGTATTTATTTATTTGGGTATCATTTTCTTGGTTGTGTTGAGAAGTTTGTACCATTGATGTTATTAATGGTAATGGCTCCACCTTTATATCATTTATGTTTATTGTTGCAGTTTTAGTCACATGAGAGCGTATATGTGTTAAAAACTGGCACCTATTAAAGAATTCATTTAGACATCCACAATACCTGCATAAGTATTTGATCATGAAAGATTTTCTGTTTATATGTTCTGCTAGGCTAGACTCAAACAAAAATCTGAAAAAAAAAATTTATAGCTTAAATAATGTATTAATTTGTAAATTTCTTGTGTACTTGTAATTTTATTTTTTATTCTCACCTGTCTCCACAATCAATACAGGAGTAAACTTTGTAACCATTAGTGGGTATAGGTATTTTATAATTAGGCATTGCCTTTGTAAACAGGATATTCTGAATACTAATTTTTTCATACATAATTATATCAGAGTCCATCTTCAGAGATTCAACAGTATACTTACTTCTGCAAAATAATTATCTAATATTTATTACATATATTAGGTAGGTGGTTGGTTTAATTTACTATTAATTATTTAGTATTAAGTCATGTTTAACTGTCAAAGAATAATAATGAACCTTATATCAACTTAACAATTGAGCAGAGAGAAATACTATAAAATAGTTATAGGGTAAGTGTTCATGATTTTAGAAGAGTTGCTACCTTGATAAAATTAATTTTCTGCATTAAAATTTATTTATTATAAATATTTATTGTATATTCGTACCTGCGAGTTCTTTTTATATTTTTCTATAAATTGTAATTCTAGTTCAATAGGTAATCATGATTATAAGACGTTTCATTTTCTCTTTAGGTCGTCCACAATTTTTGACGGAAAAATTAAAGAACCCTGTGTTACCATTATCAAAAAATGTGTTAAGTATTGCCACATTTTCTATATTTTTTAGTTTTCGTATTGCCATGTTACATACAATATCTACAGTTAACAATGGTTTTAAATAAACAAATATAATTATATTTTAAGTATTATCCAACAAATTTAGCTATACTAATTTCTACGATAATATTTTATAAACTCTTGAAAAAAGAAATGACAGACGATTGACGTATTTGTCTATGAATACTGTTAATTGTTATTATGAGTTCGGTTTGATTTTTTTTAATTTCTCATCAAGTTTGTTTAGAAGTAATTCCATGTTTTTATCCATGACTGGGGAAATTTCGTTTCTTGTGTGGTATCACTGGTTTCTCTCCGTATTACCGTACTCCGTAACTAAGAGCGCCATGGAAGCTTTAGACGAGAAAATGAAAACTATCATGGAGGAAAATACTAAACTAAAGGACAAAATTTCAGAACTTGTCTTGTATTTTTTTGGAATCAATGAAGTTCTCAAAGTTTTTACCATATATTCGATTCTACAGAACTCTTAAAGTCTTTATTTACAAATTACTAAATATTCTTTTAGAATAGAGAATTTTGTATATGAATTTCTGGCCACATACACGCTCTCCGTATTTTGTCAGAAATATAGACAAGAAGAAAGAAGACAATAGACAAGAAAATTTTATAATAAGAAGTAAAAATTAATTATATAACTATCTATCTAACACCTAGCGCCTTAATACGATTTATTATTGAAAAAAAAATACAATTATAAAAGAGACTACAGAGTCGGGTCGACTTGCACAGCATTCAATATTCATACACTTGTCAGTTTATTTTTACTTCCGAATACGGATAAATAAAAAAGTTGTTAGGTTCTTTAGTTTGAATCTGCACAATATTCAATATTGTAATTATAGATAGTAAACTAACTAAAGCTTTCATTTAAATCAGTTATTTCTGTGGAAAATTGTATACAAATCCGTACGAATTTGATAATCGGATCGACTAGTAATTAGTATTTCTTTGGTGTAGTTTTAAGTTTTAACCTTAATAGTCACATTCTACATTAATTTAATAGTTTTATTACTTGTAGATTATATGTCAGGTTAGGTAGTTTAAATATTATATATATTGTTATATATCGATAAAATGACGGCACCATAGATATTATTTTATTAGATTTATTGTTTAATACCCCATCCAAAATGGGTAATACAAATACATATATATAATAACAACATGATACAAAAATATTACTAGGATTTCGATTATTTTTACCAGTTGATAGAGAGTAGTTATATAAAAGCAATTCCACCTTATTATCATTACTTAAGTTTAATAATAGGTATGTGTATTTGAGTAACACCCTGGTTTCATAATATTGTAGTCGTTTTTATATATTATTATACCTTATTAGTAGTTTCAACGTCATTACTATGATTCTCTTGACGAAAAAACGTGATTAACTGCTTTTCATATGTGTCTCTTTTTAAATAATGAACTACATCTGATCTGACAACAAAGGCACTTTCATTAATTAATGTGCTGTAAATTTTCTTATTTTCCAACATATCTTCATCATTTGGCAACAGAAGTAAATAGGTGGCTACTGCTTTCCCCATATCGTCCAGCCTGTCTAAATTGTAATACGATATCTGTATATAATTTAATAGGTCGGCAATAAATTCAACACCAGAATTGTAAAGCGGTTTCAGTTCATCTTGGCAGGTTTGCTTACAAATTAGAAGTGACGCCATGTAATTTGATATTGTAATTGTTATTTCCGGTGACCACTCTTGTTCGGGCTGGCGCTCACATTCCATTCGACAGTTGTTTTCCCAAGACAGATAATCATTTAATGCTTCTTCCATATTGGCAATTGTTTCACCCCATTTCTTGGCGTGATATGATTTAAGACCCAGTCTGTAAAGTATTTGATAGTCATCACTTTCAAGGTCAACCACCTCGTTTATGTCAACTTCAGGCTGCTCCAAATAATAGTCTAAGTTTTTCTTCATTTTTGGATCGTCTGGATTAGTAACTAAAAATGTATAAGAAGCTGATGCTGCTTTTGACATAGCATACATTTGGAAGTAACATAGGTGCAAATATTCATATGGTTTTCTAGTCTGCATATTAAAAATTGTTGAATCTGATACATTATTATACATACGTACATCTTCAAAAGCGTGATTATTGCAGTTTATCAAACACTGTCTTGCGTTGAAATACAATTCATATATTTTAAGATCTTCAATATTATCTTGGATTCTTGTAAACTGTGCATCATGCTTGCATTTAAGTCTGCAGTTGATTAAAATCCTTTTATAAACTTTATATAAATGTAGTGATTCTTCTAATTGCACAATACATTCAGACCATCTTTCATTTGAATAGGCTTCCACCCCTTTTTTGTACACTAGATCTAAAGATGAAAATTTTAAAGACTCAACTTGTACAGATGAAGCAATTAAAAGTATTATCGCGACTCTTGACCTCAACATTTTAAACTTGTGATTGGCACTAAAATTTATGAAAACAGGATATTTAATTGTAACACCGAGTAAGCACTGTTTTAGAATTTAAACATTTAATAATACTTTGGATATCGAGACGTTACACCATAAAATAACTATTTCTGTTGCTTCAATTGAAAAATGTGAGCGCTGTACGCTTGTTCCAGTTTCGAGATCGAATATCAACTAGCAGTATAATTATTATTATTCCCTACGCTCCAGTTTTATCGCACACACGGCATCTGTGCCACGACCCGACAACATCCCATCAAGTAATGTTTAACCTATATCAAAAATCTAAATTTCTAAGAGTAGATACATACAGAGGAGAGTGGATTTTTCAAAATATATGTAATATTAGGATATCAAACATATAAGCCTTCGTTGTGGAATACTTCGTCTACTAATAAAAAATCCATCCACATTTAAATCTGTTGCGTAATTTAATAGATCTTGGCTAGACATAGACACGGGGGCTACTTCGCTTTATTCTTTAAAAAGATACACATACATATTTTGTTAATTTATTGAAAATATTTGTGTTGCAATTTTGGCCTGCATTAAATCATACGGCGCTAAATTACAAAAATCGAAATACTCTTTTACTTAGTTAATCCATCATCATCAGACCGTGACAGTCGATCGATCTCCTAACTGCATCCCAATAACCAAACCCTACGAAGACAATCCATTTTTGGCGACGGATAGAATGCAATCTCTTCGCTCTTTACACTCATATTTGATAATCAATATAAACCAAATAAAGTAAATAAAACCGTACAAATAATATTAAAATATACATGTCTATGTTTAAAACATATCAAATAGCTTTTGAAATTATTTTAAAAACCGGTGTAAGTTAAAATCTTAAGATAGGATATTGGCACAGTTGAACTGTCATTTTCATACAAAGGTCTATTCAAGTACACCGATCCGACCTACCATGGATAGCTTGTATCGTCAGATGGTAATTATGATCCGTTGATTGGTAATTGGCACACTTTTATCAATATTCGGATTAAGATATCTATCTCAGATGGTCAAAAATGTATTGAGACAGGTTACTGGGTTTTGGCGTTAAAGCAGAGGGAAACACGGGGAAACTTGTTTTCAGGATGACCGATAAAAAAATTAATAAACTTTACTCCCAAGCAAAATTGATGATTAAAAATTGTCATAGTAATCTCTTCGCATCTTATATTTTTTAACACTTTAAACCCAAAGTGTTATAGGTTTATATATAAATCTTATAATCTTTTTGTTTGTAAATGTCTATATTATCACGTCTGACATGATCAAGCTGTCAGTGAATAAAGGACCAAAAACTTGTCAGACATTAGTCACTAAACAATTATTTTATTTTACTATATATCAATTTAATACCATATATATTTATGGAAAATGGCGTATAATAACATGGTTCTCGTTGGTAATTGGAGCGAAGAAAGATTAAAGAACGAAGTAAGTATTCCCTAAGGCGGTAAATCCTGAAGAACTACCGCCTCGCGAGATTTATTTGGTCAATAGGTACTTCATTATTTCAATTTAACCATGAAGTCCTAAAACTAATGATATTTTACATAAATAAGGTAGAATTCCTGTATTCAGTTTAACAAAAATGTTGTGAAAAAGTACAACATAAAATTTTCTTCATTTTTGTTATTATATCGCTGCATTTTGTAACAGTTTATTAGAAAAAAAAATTTTCCCAGTATGACTTCAAGATTTTTTTGCGTAAAAGGGAAAGAAAAGAGCTATTGTTGCAAAGGTCAAGGACATTGTTTAGTAATTTACTAAAAGAGGTAAGTGTAATCTTACTATATTTTTAACGTCAAAGATCTCTAATTGGCATGCATATTATTACAGAGACCACTGGCTATTAGTGGAACATTTGCTCTCTTTGGGTATAATGTTCAGTTGGTTGCCTCTGATATGCCAGGTACGTATTAACATACTCCTTCAGTTTTAGAATAAGAGTCGGTTAAAAATAAATACCTAGCCCTGCTAAGCCGAGAATGGCCAAACGGTATTTTCAATTCCTAAATGTGATTATAGCACACAATATTATAGACATTGATTTTATATTTCATTAATAAAAAAAATTATGAAAACAATAGTTTATCAACTTATTTTCTGACTTTGACTGATGAAAATTCAAAGTTAACTGTTTCTAGGTAAACATAGTTATCGTCGATTTAAGAAATAAATTAATACATATTTACATAAACATGTAATTGTACAACTTTTTTTACAATTATCCTATAATTTATCCTGATAAATTCATTCAATTATGCTTCACTCAAATTATACGAGACAAAGAAAGTAGCTTGCTGGTACTCTTACTACTTATTAGCACTGTAATTTTTCACTCTAAAACGACTCTTTGATAAATTGAAACCAAAGTAAAAAGGAAATTAATCATCATTACATTACATGAAAACATTCAATTTGTAATTTCTATACCAAATAATGTGCGTACATCACAGCTAAAACATGTGGTGGTAAACCTCAATATGGCCTGGCGCTTTCTAGTCTTGTGAAGGAGAGGCAGGTTGACTTTATGCAAAATATTAATGACGGCTGTCTCATGACCCTATCGGCCATCACGACGCCTTGTTGCAGAAACACCTTTGTCATCTTAAGGTAACGTTTTACTGAGTAAAACTTGCGCACAATAGGTCCGGAATTCGCCCACGTTATCAAGTATGAACAGAATAGGGCATTAGTAAGGACGTATTTCTGTATTGATTATTTTCTTTGAGCCGGGTAAGTTGCTTCTTCTTTGCCTGTTAAAGGCGACGATTTTTAAATGACCGTAAGTTTTATCTACCGTACCGTTAAATCCTCATAGGCTTTGAGCATCATTTCATACTTACAAATTGATTTAGTACATCAACAGCGATATCTTTAAAAAATGACAATTAGTGTTTCTATATTGTCATCTTTAAAATTGGGACAAAATGGGCAATCTTGGTTCAAGAGCTCTCAATAATTGAAAAAGGAATTTACCGGTAAACTATATTACCTATCTATAACTGGGTTTCTAAGGAAATTCAGTTTTGGCTAAGACTATGTTTGTTTTTTTTATTGTACACATAGGCTAATTATAACATTGTTAAGGAACCAGTATTTTGAAACTTAATCCACAGTGTAAAGGATGAAAGCTTGCGAGGAGATAAGATAAATTATGGCGATGAATTTCTTTTAAGAGCTGAAAATTATGGCGAACCCGAGGTAAAGAACTACTAAATTTGTTGCCTTACTTAATATTAAATAATTATCTAGAAGTTAAAGCACGTTTTAAAAGAACGGCAACGTAGGCGAGTCGAATTGCAGGAACGATGGGAGTCGCTAATATGTTCGATTTCAGAATCGATTAAAGAATATCTACAACAAAATGAAACAGACATTCACATAGGAATAAGGCATAAAATCAACAAAATAATTATATAACTATATTGTATTGAACTTAATTTTGTTTATCAAGGCAGCCCCGTTATATGTTCGTTACACAACGGAGGCAGTGCCCGGGCCGGCAGATAGGATGCCAATTCGACTGAGTTCTACAAAGGATTCCAATTGTCGATGGACTACGATGCCATTGCTAGCAAAAGACCGACTAGAAGGGCTTGGCAGTCCCATTAAGGTGCTTTGTCTAACGAATTACAACTCCACCCAATATACACAAAGATTTTACTTCGTACTTTAGATGAAATGAAACGGCGTATTTCTAATGAAGCGTACATCATTTTTTGTTGATTAAGACTAGATATAAATTTAATTTTTATATACACATCTCTTTTAGGACTAAACTAGCCGATTTACAATTATAAGAATATTAGCTAAACATTTTGGTACGTTTCTCGATTATTCGAATGTTCTTCGTAAATACAGCCTTGATTCGACGTAGACATAATCGCAAATAATATTGTTGATATAAATTTGTATTGCAATGTCTTCTTTAATAGTTCGTTAAAACTGATTTGATTTATGAGGTTATCTTCTATGATAAAAAAGTGGTTGAAATGCATAACAAAAGTGTATATCTGCGACATACTATGGTAACTTAGTTGAATAAGAATACATAATATTTAAAGTAACCAAGATAAAATAAATATTGGGATAGTTAATCAATTTTCAGACTGGAGCAAAACTCATAGTGAAGAATTGTGTGGCTGACAAAAGTTTGTGTGTGATGAATCAGAATTGGATGCAAACCTTTTTCGGTCCGGTAAGTCGAGAAACTTCATAAGTAATCAGTTTTGTACAAGTATAACAGTAAAAGTTATGTGATTGAGGAAAATAAACTTAGCCAACTGATTTGGTAAGTAAAGATCGCGGTGATGTAAAAATACTTTGTTTTAAGGCTCTCTTGACGTTTATATCAATAAAAGCAATAAGAAATAGCTAAATGTATGTGTATGTTACAATGGTAGCAAGATTTTGCTTGACATATTTTATAGTAGTGAATAATAATGTCAATTTAAGTTTAAATATAATTTTAAAAGCGTTAATAATTCCAACATTCTTTTTTTTTATAAAACAGGGAGCAAACGGGCAGGAGGCTCAACTGATGTTAAGTGATACCGCCGCCCATGGACACTCTCAATGCCAGAGGGCTCGCGAGTCGCGCCGGCCTTTTAGAATTGGTACGCTCTTTTCTTGAAGGATTCGTGTTCGTGATTCAGTGATTCGTAAATCTGAAATATAATTTAATATTTTAAAACTCTGTGTGCTTTATAATATGTGTCAAGTTGAAACCAAGGAGGGTAGACACTTAATTTTTTTGCATTTTATAATGGAACTCGTATTTGACTAATCATGAAGTCGCGCGTTCCATAGTCATAATATCCTAAACGATTAGGAATTATTACATAAAGCATTAATATTGAGAGTTTAAGATAATGTTAATAAACTTAGCGAACATCCTTATCTGAATATAACTTTATCACTTTGTTTGATGAAATTGATTCATAATTAAATAAACAGGAGTGTGGTGTTACATGTCGTGATTATATTAATATTCACAAAATGTACACGGCGGAGAATATATTCACTCTAGTTAGCGATGTCGAGACCAAAACTAAGGATTGAGGAGTTCATTACATGATATGTTTGTGCGAAATTAGCAGTGTATGTAAATGTTAAAATTTTAAATAAATGATTTGTTACCGTTGAATTTTATTCTATCAAATATATACGAATATAATGATGTTGTATAGCCAATATGTATGGCTTATAAATTAAACAAAGACATTGATATTTTGTATGGAGATGGATAAATACTATTAAAGTGTAAAAACATACCAGAAATTTTATATATACAAAATATTTTATCTGAATATAAAATAAGTTGGTTTTGATACATTAAGATTACTTCGTCTTGTATACTGAATACTTAAGGGACCCTTCTACTAAGAGCTTTTTATAAAGGCTACGAAATATATTCCCTTGGGTTTATATTTTTAAATAAATCTAAAAAGGTTCTAGATCTGGATTATTTGACCAGTAGTTTCTAGTGTATAGCTTTGCCCAGATTCACTAAACTGCGTGTGAAATCCCAGTATATCTCAAGTATCTTGTTATTTCGAAGAAAATCGAACCCAACTAGCCGGGACCTGACGTAGGTATAGCTGTAATGGTTTTCCTTACATCCCAGCGTTATAGGTATGTTACATGGAAAGCTTTATTGTTTAATCTGGTTCATTTATATAACATAAGCTAAACTGGTAGGAGGCTCGTCTGATATTATATGATACCGCCAACCATGGATACTCACATTACCAGAAGGCTCGCAAATGCGTTGCCGGCATATTACGAATTGGAACGCTCTTTTTAATTTTCATATTTAATCCAGTATTCTAAATGGTGGTTTATTTTGGTTTGAAACTAGTTAATTAGATATTCGAGTATCCAGGCTGAATTCTAACATTATTTTATTTATTATTTGGTGTTGGAATTATGTATTTGTCAAACTTGACAAATTGAAATCAAAATGACAATTTTGATGGAAAATATTTATTTAAGTAATCATTGCCCTTCAACGGTCAACTTTGCTATAATTTTAATTTACACCACATAGCCATCTTTCATATCAAATAATGTCGAAACATGAAGAAGATAAAGGAATTGTATATTGCAACAGAGTACGTCTTGGTAATTGGTATGAAGCATCGAAGTTGGAAGAGGTTTGTAAAAGTAGATTCAGTTACAATGTGCTTTGAAAATTTTATACAATGTAGCTTATATTTCCATACATTTCTTCGCAGTATAAACTGAATAAGTTTCTTGAGCAAATGAAATCGGGTAATTTAATGTTGGCTCGATTCCGTAAAATGACTGAAAACCTTAACAAACCAACTGTATTGACTCAGTCGTCAGGAAGTATCGAATTTGGTGCGAAAATAGCCCTCCTCGCTCCCCATGTGCCAGGTTAGCAATAAAATAAGAATGACGTTTTGCGAATGTTAGAAGGGCAAAGGGTTCGCTTAAATAAGCATAAATTTTCGACTTACATTTACGTTGTGGAATACGCTTTATATTATTTAATTTGTTAAAGTATTGGTATTGGACATGGAGCGTTCAAGTATTACGTAACGAATTCGAGGGGGGGGGGGGATTTGGGATAAAACGTTACGATGCGGGGTGGGGATTGAATTATGCGTTATTGTTAATATTTCGACTTTCCGATACTTTACACCACATACATGGCAACTCTAAGGAGTTATAAGTAGGGTGGTAACGAATCGTTTTACTATTTTGTACAGAAGAACGTTAGCGAACGTAGCTTGACATGGAGGGGATCAAGAATCTTCAAAAATTGCGTGACGTAATACTTAAACGCTCCCACAGATGTTATTAATGAAATGTATATTACTCCGGTAAACTATACTTCCTTCTACACGTGTGATAAGTACATCATTATATATTTATTTCATATATGTTTATTAGTAATCTTACAACAATTTTCAAATCATGATTATTTTATCAAAATAAACAAAATATTTGATACAGAAAACATAGGTACATAAGTAGAAAAAAAAAGTTTTTTTTCAATCATCAATTAATCCTTAAACAAACAACAATTATTAGAGTAATACTTAATATTTAAAAAAAATGTTAGTGCTAAGCAATCAAGGCAAGGTCTACACGCTTCTATAAATATTTCCTCACAACTTTTTTGTTAGGTGGAATTTATCAGCATCTTCATAATTAGTGTCATAGTGTAAGCTAAAAACATGGAATAATTGCGAATATCTTGTCGAACATTTAGAATAGTATTATTATAATTTAGTATTTTCCTTGAGTTTTACTTTTAAAGTCCATAAAATATTCAATCACGCAGACGCAATAAGTGTACCTCAATTGCTTATACATATTTAATTCTTTCTTCTGTAACTTTTCACCAAGGATTGCACCTGTTCAGCTTCAGATCCTCCCGCTGAAGATAAAAAAGGTTTATTATTAGGCGGGCGTATATCATCCAACGAAATCAATTATTCACAAGACTTAGAAGATGGATGCGCGGTGGTTGGCTTGTCAGAACTTGAGCCAATGGAACGAAATACCTTTATTATAATGAGCGCAGATTATTGTAATAGAGAAGGTGAACCACTGAAGTATAATCAAGAATTTCTCCTCGCAATTAACTCTTCTGTTGAAAAGAAAAAGGTAATAAAAAAACAATAGTAGTTTAATATGCGTATTCTAGTTTTTAATTTGATAGGATAGAAATCTAAAAAATATGTAAAATAGTAATAAATGAGTAGAAAATGTTTTAGTAATTTCTGCGTATTTAGTAATATTGCGAAAAATGAAGGTTAGGAGTATTAGTAGTATCGAAGGACAATGCATGCATTTTGTTTTCTATATCGAAATCGAGTTATCATATATGTATCTAGGTAATAAATGTTTGAATAAATATTATTAATTAATCTTATTAGATAGTCTGTGTTTACTTCCAACTTGTTAGTTTTCCTAACAGTTTACATGTTACTGAAACCTCCTAAACTTAAAGTAACTTAGTTATATAAGTTTATAGTGAATTAAGTATACCAAGAAACTGTAATACTTGTTTAATAAGTTACAATTTCTAATGTATTTAAAGAACTATCTATATTTAATCCATACTTACCGATACAACAACCTTAGTTAAACTATATACCTTAAAAAAAATTCCTAAATTTTTTGCTAAAGTTCGTACGTTTGTGTAGTCATAGTTTATTATTTTCGATACTAATATTGTCTGGAATATAAATTTATTAATACTCCCACTATTTGTTGTCCAGCCTTTGTACCTCAGATACGACCCTAACCCGATTCCAGGGTTGTGTGGTTTGTACCCTCTATATTTGAGCAAGCATTACGTATCGAACACTAGATGGCGCATCTTACCCGTTCAGAGTCCCTACATTACTCGCTTTGAACAAGAAGGAAAACCTGTTATGGTATGTAGTTATAATCTAGTATCACAGAAAACTACTCATTTCAACATTTCGTTGACGACGAAGGCAGCTGTGACTGACGTACGTCTGCCATTGTTTAGATCTAAGACATGTTACTTTCCTTCAATGTTTTTCTTTACGAAGAGCAAGTGTGTTACTGCGCACATATAAAAAAAATCTTACGAAATGGGCTATACATGTATAATCTGTGAATCTAATTAAACTTATGTTTTCTTCATATGATTTGTTTCAATTAAGGACAATTTCAGCATAGAAATACAGGAAAATATTAATTGCATATTTTGTCGTAAGTGAAAATATTTTTTGAATATATGGTTGTGATTCTAATACTTCCGACCACTTAAGCTTAGCACTAGCTGTTAAATAATTCATTAAAAATTAATAAACAATTTGCCAGAATTTATTTCTGATAAAACGCCAGTCATATTATTTAATTTACTGATCGTTCTTTGAGTTCTTTGTAAATTTCCTTAGGTGCTTATAAATATTTTACATTCCATTACCTTTAACATTATCCTGTCAGTAACGTTACTTTCAAATGTCTTCTATTTAATAATAACACATTCACATTTTAGGTTAATCAAGACATTATAGTAAATCACTGTGCCACAAATGTTAATTTGGGTTTGAATGTCGGATGTTGGGTGATGGGGTTTTATGGAAAGGTAATTAATTAGCAAATATATTGTAATATATTCTTATCCCATATTAACGTTTTTGTTTAGAACACGATTATTAATTATTACTAATATTATATGTATATCTAAATAACGGTGAGATAACGCTTGGACACTGAAAGTCGTTGTAGTTTCCGATTGGATCTTATAGTATTAGATTAGATATTTTAAGTAACCATTTTTGGGGGAAGGAAGGTGCTCCTTCTGCGACGGTAGGGGCCTAGACCGGTCTGGATTGGCCGGCCGCAAAGGGTCCAGTCGGTAAGGTCGAGAAAGTGGTTATCCTTAGCAGACGAAAGAATTTCGTTGACGCATTTCAGGATGTGGCGTTCGCAAAATGAACTAAGCTGAGTGTGGCAATCGAAAATGTTTACCATACCGCTGTGTTAAAGATTTGTGTTTTCAGGTTTGTACGCCAATTATGAAAACATGCTTGGATGTCTATGGGAAAGAGTTACCCAATAATATTTGGCAAATTTATATTCCTATCGCTAGCTAAATCTTGATTGTTTCTGTTTTATAACATTTAGTTTGGAACTCATTTTCGCAATAAATTTTTGAATCTTGAGCGTTCTTATCAATATTACAGACAATGGTAGACTAAGACTTGTTATTGTCTCATTTATTATACGCCACAATATCTAAAGATTCCCAACTTTTACGTTATCTTGGCGAATATGAATAAACCATGTGCTTCGTTATAAGATCTGAAAACATCATGAATCACAAATCAATTCCTTAGTCTAATGAGGAGTCTGAATACTTGTTTATATATAATAATCTTATAGAAAATAATTGATTTTAACCGATTACCTAAACTTTGGGATTTCTATTATGATCTTATAAGCGTTAAAACTTTAATTTTGGAAGTCGAACTTCCACTTATTTACCCTTAAGCAAAAGGGATAAGTAAAAAGTTAATGGAATAGTTTAAAAATGTTTTGTCATTTATTTGCGATGTGTAACATGAAAGTTTCTGTCTTTGGTGATATGAACGATTTTCAATGCTTTACCTACTGACCAACACAGTATGGTACTAAATGTTACTGTTTGGTTTCTAATTAAATTTTTCACCACTATTACAAAATTACAATTTACTAATTAAAATTATAAAAAGTGACGTTTTTGTTGTGATTCAAGTTGGCTTACTAAAAATTCAGTTTTACTTGAATTTAATAATAAGAGGTGTTGAAAAAATAGGTATTGCATTTCTGTTAGACGTTCAAGTAAGTGGCGTCTATTAATACTTCTCAAGCGTAAATGATTAATGAAGCTTATGATAAACATTTCTTTAATAAAAGATTCACTTTCGCATAGTCTGTTTCAATGAAATATTTAAAATACGTAAAATAATGGGGTAGCGGTCATTACGCTCGTTTGTGCATGAAATGTTTGTCAAGTTAATTATACTTTTTGTTTCTGTTAATTTGGCACCATTTCATGCGAAACCCAATTAAAATAAATACTGTTTTATTTATACAGCAGGGCTATCAGACGAATCAATAATTGTTTGTCGACAAGAATGCTTTTAACATGAGGGCACTGATTTGGAATATTGGTAAACATGACGAAACATTAAAAGCATTATATTTTGTGTTATTAATACAATTCTTTATATATTGATTATATTATTAGTTTAAACCAAAAAAGTATGATTTAATATTACGAATTTCTCTGTTAAAATCGATGGTTTGTATAAGTAATAATGGTGGCACTATTATCCAGATTTTAGTTGACATATTGTGAATAGTAATGAGAAATAAAGTTAAATAGGCCGTACTCTTTTGAAGTTCGAAGTACGTCGGTTCGAGCGCGCTCCACATTTTCCTTAATTGCAAATGTGTATAAAATCATTGAAGAATTAATACTCCGTAATGTTGGTACTTTTTAACGGGCTGAAAAAGACATAATTTTTTTCTAAAAGATTTGCGCATGGATTAAGTTTTATTAAAATTAAATACCAAGTAGTAAAATAGTATTTTATTCAATTCCGTCTCCGCTCTGAAAGTCTGTACAGAAGACTGAAAATTTAATTAGTCAACGAGCAATCCGACCTATTGCATCCTCGTGTCTTTGTACAAGTCATGAGGCAGATGCGTGCTATATAATATGTATAATATCTCTTCAAAGCTTATTAGGCTGCGATACCTTGCTTTGCCATTTAGTATTGATTCGAGTATGAGCAGGTATTTCCAGTAAATTGTTCTTGTAAAGGCAGCAAAATTTCGAAACTAATATCCTTTAAGAAGGTCGTGGGGTGTGCAGACTTGAAAGGATTCTAGGCACGTCCCGACTGGCTCTTGCGTGACTGTGCACTTGCAGCTATTTCACGTGTTTGCTCGTATTTATGTGCTTTGAGAGATTGTTCAGTAACTAGCCGTATTATACAACGATTACTTAATCTACAGTCCAGACGATTTTAACTTTTGTATTGTTGACTTTAACAATAGTAAATTGAGGTTTGTATTTTAGTGGGATTTAGTAGTATTTTATTGCTTGTTACTTCTAAAGCCTTTTGCGGGTTTAATTCTAAAAAGATGTAGAACCAAGAAAAAATTGTGATATTACGTATAAACTCGCTCATGATATTTTTTTTATAGCACAGAGGGCAATCGGGCAGGAGGCTAATCTGATGTTAAGTGATACCGCCGCCCATGGACACTCTTAATGCCAGAGGGCTCGCGAGTGCGTTGCCGGCCTTTTAAGAATTGGTACGCTCTTTTCTTGAAGGATATGATTTGATAATATCATCCAACTTTAACGATATTAACAACTCAGGGATGAGAGTGCACGAAGCCAATATTACAGAAGTTAATAAATTGGTTTTAATAAAAAACAAATAATTATTAAAGAAAATGTTTAAAGGACATCTCGTATGACGAGCTCACGGTTTAATTTCGCAGTCGTTAAGATAAAAGTGACGATAATTATCGTCAATTTGCCACCCGTCCGCGTCCTCTGGCGGTTGCCGTGAAATGCCGTTCATTAACGCTTCAAATGGACTCGTTGACAATTCTAGAAAGTACCGCAAGAACAAAGGAAAAAAACAAAGAAATCAGGCTAGCATTGATGCGGCATTGTGCTCTTCACTCGATTACTCAATAGCTCTCTCGTTAATCATATCACAATATTCGTTAATACGCGGACTCTGCGGAACTTTTTGTTGCTTATTGTATTTGTATACAGAGCTGAATTTTTGGAATACCTATATTTTGTGACTTTCAGTTACTATTTGGCGAAAATTGGTAGAAACGTATTTATTAAAATGTTAACAATTACTCAATTCATGGAGGAACGATTTAAAAATTTAATTACATGCTAAAGAAAGGTGTTTTACCCATGCAAAACCATGCTTCCATAAATAGTTAAAGTTCCACCGTTTTAAATAACTATGATGTTATGTAATAGGATGAAGATTTATAATCTTCGTAATATACTGTATATTATCATAACATAATCAATTTACGGTGACTAAATTGTATTTTCCTCTATAACAACGACCGAGTTTATTATTTTGGGGTTTTCTTTTTGTTTCAATGTTGATACAGATGTTGTTCTGTAGAGTTTCTCACGAAAATAATTCATGGTTCACCGTATCCCATTTAATTCGAATTTAACATAAGTATTTTGATTGCGATATTTACCTTTGTTGTAGTGTATCCAGGTGAAGTTTATTAGTATGAATGGAGTTTAATAAAGTAATATTGGGGTTTTCATTTATTTATTCAATTTGATGCAGACGGAATTAGGAATTATTAATTTGCGAAATATAGTTTTTTCTTCTATTGTATATTATGACATAGACATGATAGTACGTGTTCCGTTCCTGTGGTGGAGGGGCTGACTATCTGTCACTCAGGTCTCCTGTAACAGAGACCAGTCTCTCACATACACTTTCAAATGTTATCATCTTAGTTTAATCATTATAACCGGGTATGTATGTGTGAGAGAATAAATAAAGATTATTATTATTATAGTTTAAACTAAAATGACGATAAGTATAAATGATTAGTGACTCTATTTGTTGTTTTGTATGGCATATGGTTAGTACACAGTCGATTCCCGGTGAAATCTTATCGGTTTCGGTAAGGTTAGGTTCGGTTATGATGTAGACCATGATTCCCATCGACTACGTTTTCTTGGGCACTTTAAGCGCATGGGCTTAGATCGACCAGTCAAGGAAGGACCTAAACCGTTGGTCTACGAGCCTACCTAGCCACCGCCGGGCCGAGCTGATGTAAATAGATAAGACAGAGTAAAGGAGGACCTACAGCAACTGAAAGGCAGGAAATGGCGAGTATTGGCAGACGACAGAAGGCACAAGAAGTATCTTGTTCCGAAGCTTACACGTATCCATCACAGAGCCGGTATCACTTGACATCAGGTGAGCCTCCTGCCCGTTTGCCCCCGGTTCTATAAAAAAAAAAGCCAACGGGGTAGTGCCGTGAAATAGTGTACTTTAATCACGCCTTCAGCCATATATACATAAAATTTAGTTTCCAAAACACAGTGTGAAAAATATTCGCGTAAAATATTTTCGCACAAATTCTCACTTAAGTAACGATGGGCCGTAATTTGCATGCAAGTATCATCTTCTACAAAACTTCAGACATCATTAAAACTTATTACGTGGAAGGATCCCTGTCACGGAAACCGAGAACCCTCTTAAATTATGAATATTTTTTTCAAATGGTGTCTTCTATCTTGTAAATTATGGATTGAGGGTATTTCAAATGATCGTATGGCAAATGTATGTAACATTTTAACAACACTAAACGAATTAATAAACTATTATTTAAATTTGTCTTTGTTTTTAAAATCGACAAAGCGATGGTTTTAATTATTTCACAAGTGTTTGAATTCGTTATGTGAGAACGTAACTAATGAAAATTTCTAAAAATTAACCTTTCCGTTACAAGATCTATGCTAGCCTCGGCTAAACATATGTTATAAAGTAAGTAATAGACAGAAATTTCACGGCTTCTAGCGACATATTGCAATAGAAACTCTTTGGTGTTACCAACATGGAACCGACTTTTGTACGGTTATGAATATTTATTATTTTGATTTAATGTTTTCTGCTATCACATACTTGCATTAAATATTATCAAGAAAATAAACGTAACACAATTTTGCCTATTCTATGCACATGTGGACTGACTGACTCATGTGGATTTTAGACGACTCTCAAGTTATTTTGTATTGTAAATAAAAAAAAATCACGATCTGGTAAACAATTCGTCACTGAAATTATATTTAATATTTTCCTTGTCATCGTAAATAAAACTCTTCAATTGTCAAAACACGAGTCGTGTTCATTCCAGGAATGAAAAATAATTTGAATCACGTTTTTTTGTTTATCTCCACTTAAGTAATATTCTTCGCTGTTATACAAAATAGACTAAATTACCTTAAAAAAACATTGTAGAGGGGGGCTTATCGCTAACAAGCGATCTCTCACTTCTAAAATTCTTGTGAATATTTCTTCTATATATATACAAATTAATAAAGTAACACTTCTATTACGGCTAACAAATGAAGGGTATTAAATAATACTTAGTAATGTTTAATATACTAATTTAAAAGGGTTAATACAAACAGTTTTTGTAAATTTACTCCGGTAGACACTATGTATAAAGCCAAGTAAATATGAAGAGACTGGTTATTATCAACCTGAGCCAACTCCGAATCTACGAACGTCTCTAAGTTTTCCAATATCAACGTTATTAAGTATTTCGTTTCTGCAAACTTTCTGTGACATTTCTAATAATCCTTCCCATGCCAGATGATATTACAAAGTGAACGCAAAGCTTTCTCATATATAGCAAATATTGTACTTAACTTTTCTAAATATGTGATTACTTTTTGCTTGTGATTCGAATATTTTTGAATTTCTTATTTTTTTGGTTGTGGATAGAATAATGAGGTAATTAGTTATTAATTTTTTTTTACGTCTTTGTACCAAATACCAGGAGCGTCAAAACTTTTGTTCTGTGGTATTTCTTTCAAATAGGCAAGTAGGTGATCAATCCTGTGCCTGACGATACCAAATTTTTTTTTTCTTGTCGGTTTCCTCACGATGTTTTCCTTAACCATATGAGCGAGTATTAAATACGCACAAAAAATATATTAGTGATCAGTTCGGGGTTCGATCTTAGGACCTTAGGGATAAGAGTCGTTCGATCGATTATGAAACAAATACAGAAATTTGACGCCATACACATTGACAGACATAAATAGGTGGTAGCGCCACTGATTTTTTTCCATATCGGTAATATTTAGAAATTCAACTTGTTAAATGTAAAATATTTGAGTTGGCCTATTAGGTATGCAGAAGTAATATTGTTGACAGAAAAATGCGTATCACGTATGTGTATATATTCTTGTTTTTGGTCAGTTTCGTAACTAAAATCCCTCCATCAATGTTTACTTACCAAGAGATTCACAAGCTCGTTTCTCTATTGTATGAAAAAATTAGGGGTTATTATGTCCTTTATATTGTATTTTATCATACAAAGAAGAAATATTTACATTGTATATGAATACTTATTTTACATCTATATTTTTGGATACGCAAAAAGTTTAATAAAGACCCAATTAAGCACAATAATATAGACGATTGTAAATTACTAATGTTTTAAAGCGAAAACCTCTCGAAGCGGGTAGCGACTATGATCGTTGTAAAAATACGCGAGTTGCCTTAATGAAACTAGAATACGCATATAACTATATTAATAATTATGATTGTTCTCGATTGGAGCGTTAATAGTGGGGTTCAATTTATCGTTCTCAGATGCTAATATAATCTTATTAAAACAATATTGAGCTTATGTCATCACATATACCTATAGAGTCTCATGGGAATTATCAACAATTACTAACTATAAATTTACTTATATAAACATAAATAAATGAATATAATAAAATACGGTACTTCAATAACAAATAGGTCAGAATCCATAATATAATAAAATTGCGATATAAGTTTCAAAATTGGTAGACATACATTATATTTTGGGATTCTATTGATATTAATGATAGCCTATTGACAAAATGGTGTTTTGCAAAGAAAAATTTCGGAGGATACGCGTAGGAGAGATGTTTATTTGACAATGAATATTTATGTTGTTACCGTGTTTTGCGTGGGCACGCGTGAAAATCATAAATCTATCGTAAATCCGACAGATAGGTGATTGTTATGTATTAAGGTATTCCTTGGCGAGGAATATAGACATTTGCGTCAGATATTACGTAACCGAAGATAAAATGTATGCGAATTGACAAAAATTCAGAATTTTAATGGTATTTTAGATATAATTATTCTATAGATTTATAAATAGATAATAGTAAAAAAAATCTGAAAAATATAAAATTAATTTTGCAATAATTGACAATTTAGGGTTTTTTATGTTAAATTATTTTCTTGTAGTTTAAAGAAAGCACTTTTTTAATGGATTGAAGTTATTTATTTTGAAGGATTGAATTTTAAACATAACCGATATTCCGATAATACATAACTTCAATCCGTTATCCTTAAAATGTGTAAAAGTTATGTTAATAAAAGACAATACTTTCTTGCAGTTATCATATTTGACCATATATTAGGATCTGAATATTTCAGTGATAATCCGCCATTAAGCTTGTGCCAATTATATGTAACTTTATCATATATTTTATTACAGTAATAAAGTATTCCAGCCAGCTGCAGCAAGCTGTCGTCATAACGTGTCATTTGAATGGAGGTTACGTGTCTTGAATTTGGGTTAAGGAGCCATTTACAAAATTGTTATCTTGATATATCTACAAGAAATACATTGAAGCAATAGATGTAATTCAAAAGAAGTTTTAAGGACTTCCGAAAGTACAGTAGCTATATAGATTCCTTTAAGTACTTTGGTTTTAAAACTCTGGAATGTAAACGTAACCAATATGCAACACTATTTGCAACGGTTTAATTGACTGTCCTGACTTATTGTCGCTTTTACTATTTCACTTCCCTTTTTCATGCAATACAACACACACCAAGCAGTTTCGGTTTCCTCGGTGTAATATTAACTACATATACACATACTAAATAGGTTAGCTATTTCAAGTCAAGTATACCTTCAGATTATAACATAAATTACCAGCAAATAGATAAATGTTTAATGTAACAAAAAATGCTTAAAATTATATAAAAAAATCTCGTATCGCTTATTAATAATGGTTCTTCCTTTATATTAAATATTATTATTATGAATGCATCTTAAAGTTTATTATAAAAATATTTTTTTTGTAGGAATAGGTAAAATTACTTTATTATTTGCTTTATGTTAATGTTTTTGTATACTATGTAATTGTTTGGATATTGTTAACTTTAGTGCATACTGATGAGCAAATAAATAAAATATCAATAAATGTGGTTATATATTAGTATGTAACATATATATATATATATATATATATAATATACCGTAATTAAGAGATATGTTCTTCAGCGGCCATTAAATTACAACACAACACAATACATCAACAACGAATACTAAGTCATAACATACAACGATTTGCTTGGTACACAACACCACATCTCGCGTCAGTATCTGTTATAATACTTTAACAATTTCAAGTACGAGAATTGCTTTTTGAACTAAATCGTTCTTCATACTGCATAGTGCACCAGCAATTTTAAACTCTAATAGCGGGTCGTCTTTCCTTTGAGGCTCTTTCACGCCACGCTTTGTGTGAATTATTCATACATTCTGTTAGATATCTATAAAATCGAACGTTGTTTAAATGTGATGTTATATCTTCAAAGCGGAATTGTACTTCAAGTACTAAGGAAAATGAACTCGGTTTTCTAAGTCTTTTTTTTTTCTCTTATACGTTGCCTTGTATATAGAATAATTTAAATTCATTGTTTTTGTTTATTGTAGTGTGTATCAGTGCTGATTGGAGATGGCGAGCCCTCTGGCATTGAGAGTGTCCTCCTTGCCAGAGGGCCTCCTGCCCGTTTGCCCCCTGTTCTATAAAAAAAATGAACAGAAAATTATTTACTTCTTTCGTTTAGGCTTTATTTTACTCGTATTATGTATTAAAAAACTCAGACTTCTAGACTTTAAAATAACTATATCTGAAACTCTTTAATCAAATGCGATGAAAATGGGCTTTGTAATAAATTGATTTAAATGAACAATGTTGAGTCGGCATAGTGGAGTCATCAATCTCGGAAAGGGATGACACGAGGGTCCATTTCCCGAAACTCTTTTACCGTGTACTGGTCGGTTGATAAATTGTATGAAGATTTGTATAACAATTATGATAATGAGGAAAATACAAAGATTTAAAACCTTTTTTGCAGTTTTATTTAGTCCAATTAGTTTTTACAAATCTTGTTAAGAAAGTCCTAATTACACATTTTGTTACTATAAAATTTATTAATTGTTTATACAAAAGCTATCAACTGTCTTATATTTTTCCACGTATATATGAACCACGAAAAAATTTCTGGTCACCGTCAACACAGGGATTTCGCTAGTCTAGCATCCAAACCAGCGTTTGAACGACTACCATAACTTTTAATATATTTTTTTTAAAGTGCAGTATAATAATGTACTATCCAAAATATATATGAACTAAAAATAGCAATTCCTGCATATTAAAACATACTGTAATATTGATTTCGGGTATCACTCTATATATCCCTGCCTTATAAAACAGATAATACTTCCAAATATTAAATTATATTTACTTTATGAAGTAATGACGAATGCGTCATAACTTGAATCTACGACTGCCGTTATAAAATAATAAATCAAATACATAGATGATAGAGGTAGTAGATGAATCTATTCTGTAATTAAGCTAATTTATCATTACGCTAAATAGCGCCTTGGAAGGAGATTTGAGTTAGGTATTATTATTAAGACAATTAGTAAGCGTCGTATGACTTTAACTCTACGAGACGGAGTCTCTAGTTACTCGACCTAACGCTACAGACTAGACATAATGCTACGGCGTAGAAGGTATTATCTAAGTGAAAGAGAAAATATTCGAACCGTTTATCAAATAACAATCTTACAAAATATAAATTTATTTATTGGACAATATTGCCCAACGCATGACTTAAAATTAAACCTAATTATTGTCATTAAAATAAATAAAAAATAAAAGTAAATTAAAGAGTATCCATATCTTTATCTATAAAAAATTCAATTTATATTAAATAGTTGTTACTCTGTTTCAAACAAAGTATTAATTGTGATATCTCTCCATTACGTTTTGTTAAAAATGTACCATGTGGCCGCTTTTATTCCTTCTCATATTTTAATAAAATATAAAAGTAAAGGGATCAATCAACTACCTATAAGATGAAAAAAGGGCAAAGCAAAAGTGGGTAGATAGTAACGGTACATACATTGATTAATTAAATATATTCTGATTGAAAAAAATCTTCCTTTCCTACCATACAAAAGGCCAACTTCATATAACTTATAATATAATATATGATATATTACTATTATGTATAATATCAAACCTCTGTATTTAATGTGTATTAAAGTTTACTCAAAGCGTATCAGAACGTTCGGGGACCTAGCAATTACTCTAATATGTAGCTCCAAACAGATTATATAGATCCATAGTCGTAAGGACATATCGAGATGCCTTTAAAATAACTTTCAATAAGCCGATGTGGTTGGAGCCATATGTCGTACTTACATTCAATATTCGCTTCGATTTTTCAATAACTTGAGCATTTTGCTGAATACGTATGTTAACTTAATTTGTTAATATGATTTTGAAATAGATTTTACACTTATTATGTAATATGTGTTTGTAATATTTTTTAAATAGGTAGTGTACGTTAAGGTGACTATTTTAATAGGCTAAGATTGTCATCTTAGCCTATTAAAATAGTCATTAACATATAAAAACCAAAACTTTATTACACTTTTTTAGTATTTAAAAAATAGCCCACTTCTGAAACACTTTCGTCTCAGACACTTAAAACTTAAATTAGACTATCTTTTAACTACTGTACTCAAATAGTGATCTGCGATATTTAATTGATTGTCTCTCTTTTTGTAAACATATTTACTCTGTGATGAAAACATATTATTGTATATATAGCATACCAGTTAAAGATAGATTATCTGTGTTCGCGAACTTTTCGTTACGTGATACATAAATAGGAAACATGATTAAATGAAATTCTGTTTTAAAATTTAAATCTATTTAACGGCGTATTAATGAAATGAAACATTAACAGCACTTATGTTGTTCAGGACAAAGGCATATTTGGGAAGTGTGATTGTTCGGTACACAATTACATCAAAGGCTTTATTGAGTACAAAGGCTGCGAGTTGAGATAAATAGTGAAGGGGTGACGATCTCGGGTAGCGTAAAAGAGCATTTTAATATAAAGTGTCAGTGCAATATATGTGAATGCAGGTTTTTATGAATTTAATTTGCTTTTATATAACGCATTTAAAGCTTTATCATTGTTGCTTGTTAAAGTTTTTTTTTTATAGTACAGAGGGCAAACGGGCAGGAGGCTCACCTGATGTTAATATTATTAGTTTACACGTAATATTCATAATTAGGAAAATCTTGACATTTTTAGATAAGATGATTTTATTGATAACGAATAATTATAATAAAAAAACCGGTTCCTAAAATAGAAACTTAAAATTATTTACCCGATTCAAATCAAAATCTACACTATTCCTTTCCGAGAAATTCATTGTCAAACAAAATATATATTTACGAAATTTTACACACGCGCTTGCGAGGATATTGTGTTGTCCAATTTCAATATTATCACATATTGCATAGTTCCACTCGTAGGTATTGAAACTGATTTAAGTACATATATATTTAATGAGAGAAATATTTTAACATAATTCAAGCAACACGTGCAAAGTCGAGATTAAGTTGATCTAGTGTTTCGCCACACCTGCTAAATTATTAATACTTCAAGACTTCATTCCGTATATTTGGCAAATCTTTGCATCAAACGGCAGAATAGTGAATCTTTTATCTCATACCAGAAGTCTATGTGATATTGGACGGCTCAAGGGAAATCATGCGGGAGAAATTCCGTGATTCACACATATTGCCTACATAAATAAGATCTTAGCCAATGTATACCTTTTACTAAATGTACAAATATAACATAGACAAGCACTTAAAATAAATGTCAAGATTAATTTATATAGTATATAAGAAATTAAACCAACTTCAAAAAAATGTTTTAAATACTATTTGTATTTTTAATCAAATAATTTAACTTTTTCTTTTAAATATCTGTCAACATTATCACTCAGTTAAATAGATTATACGTGGCTTCTTCTTTATTTCTTCTTCTTCTCGTGGCTTATATTGTATAGGTAAAAGATGGACTTGAGCGGAGTCCAGGAAAAGGAAACGTGGGAAGACCACAAATGTGATGGGCTGCCGACTTAGTTAAGGTTTCTGGGGACAATTGGATGAAGGAAACTAACAACCGATTCATATGGAAAATTCAGAAGAACACTACTGCAGAACAAAAGGAAACGGAAATAACAATAACTAACATAGGCTAAGAGTTTAATAACGCAGCAAAGCTGACACGCATTTGATATGTTTTTTTTAATAGTATTTTATTAAAGTAGTGGAACCTACAATACGACAGATGGTACACGTACTTGGAAACCATAATAATAATAATTTTATTCAATAGAAATACATAACTATATAACATAACCTTTCAGCATAAATGTATATAACAGTCTTATTTACCTCATGAGAAAGCTCATGCAAATCATCACTAATATTTGTCTCCAAAAATCGTATTTGCATTAATATGATTAGTGTGTTCATTTTCGTGTGATGGAATGGACTTTGTGAAAATCGTTGAAATTCATGTCAAAGGTAGAGAACGCACCTTCATAATACCGAATTCATTGAAGCGGATATACATTTCAGTACGCTCTTTGTAAATTTTCTATTCATATAATGTCTCTTTATTGAGATAGAATATTTATTATTTGAATTTACACGTCATTGATATTATTTGAGAGTTAGGTACGGTTAGTTTTGATTACTGAATGTATATACATACTGTTTTGACATACTTTATTTGTATATGACATGACTTAAAATATACTATGCTTTATATAAAAAGGAATAATATACATATCTATAAGTTTCTGTCAGAAATGCGTTTAGATATCTAAACACAATGGTTTCAGGGCTGCACTTTTCGATTTAAACGAAAGAAAGAAGCTTTTCGAGCGTATGCAAGGTACAAAGTATAGTTTTAGTATTTATATAAAAATTTATTTCGGTCGAAAAAGATTAAGATAATCTACATTTATTGTATTATTACTTCCTTTCATAACATCATATATTTACATGTGTTTATTTGATTGCAAAGGGAGCACCACGGGAACAAGCGACACATTACAATTGTTATAATTATAACCGCAAGCTTGCTGGGAAGTTATTATTGTGAAGATTGCTTGTTATTGTTAAGATTGTGATTTATCTTATACAGAACATGTTTTTGTTAAATGAGATCTAATATCTTAGTCAGTTAAATGACTAAATACCGATACATTTTAGTAGTACATAATTATTAATATCCAATTTTTCTTAAACTATTATAAAAAAATATTTACTACAAAACAGAAGAGTATTGCAGTATTTATTATCCAAACATTCAAAAACTCATAGCAAACTTTACATTTGCAGTATAACTTAAGTGATTATGGCAATAGACATAAGCACAGTTAAGTTATAAAGTTCAATGATAATTTATTTCCCAAGGCAATCCTAATAGAATGCGGGATCACGATCAAATGCCCAATGATGGGTTATCGATGCTACTGGTAAACACACCAAAATGAGCTGAGCAGACTTCTCATTCGATACCCGCCTGCCTGGCGGCAAACTCATTTCTATTGAGTATTACCCAAATAGGATCGGTTCGGTTATGATAGTGCTTTATGACTATTACAGTGATTTAGAAAATCCTATTTTTTTATTCTGTTTTCTCGATTCGATCCCGTAGATTGTATTCCAAAAATAGGAACATTCGAGATTTTGAATCGAAAGCCCAACAACATTGAATAAATGAATTATAATTTTAACATTTTCTGTAGACTTACGTAGGAAGTGCGCGGAACGATTTTACTGCGACGTAGAAGGAAATTTGTATTTTCTTTCTTATTTTGTTTGCGTGAAAATTCTCATAACTTTCGAAGTTCTTTTTGAAATACTTATTTTTTATAATGCAAACAGTGTTTTGCGAATGTTTAATAAAACTGCGGGTTAAACTTTCCAATATGACCCGTCGATTTTTGAGGTTTTTTTGATGGGAGATGGAAGAAGGGATGGAGAAATACTCCCTGTGTCATTCCCAACCTGCGGAAACCCATAGTTACGGAGATATTCATGTTTAAAATTTTAAGGCTAGAATGGTAACAATTTAGAAATGTGTCCCTGAATTTGATAATACTGATTATGTTAGTGTCTCTTTACCTTTAATGGAACACCTCCAAGTTATTTTTTCTGCCGGAGTTCCGTCTAAATATTAATAAAGATTATTTAAACCTGTATAATGTATAGAAATTCGTAAATAAATCGTACATTTTCCATTGCTTATTTTTTTTTTATTTTCAATTTATCCCTAATGGGAAAGGCAAAGGACTTTAGCCATACAGATTCCATTAGTTATTAGAGACGTGACATTTTGCATCAAAATCGTTTTTTTAATTTGTCGATAGTATTTTTTGAATAAAAACTTGAATTTTATTCAAATATAATATAAATATTAGTTTTAATATGATAAATATTAGTTTTTTATATGTTTATTGATGATTTCAGAAACAGTTCTTAGAAAAAAGAAATTCATATACTAACCTAACCTAACCAAACTAGATAATCATTCGGTTTATGAACGGCTCCGGCGCTACGGAAAACGCAGCCCCTCCACCCTTGCGTACCAAGGCACAGGCATGAAATGCCTGTGCCTTGGTACGGTGCTAGATAGAGTTTGATTTATGAAAGCCATAGGAGAATTAACTCTAAGGTGATCGTACTAGCATCGGTATAAAGGCGCGTGTGCGGATGGCGCGGCGAGGCGGCGCGGCAGCGCGACGCGCGGGCTCGCGGCGCTGACATGGCCGGCGGGGCGCGCCGCGCGCTGCCGGCGGCGCCCGGCGCTCTGCTGCTGCTGCTGGCGCTGCTCTGGCCGCTAGGTGAGCTCAACATCACCCATCATGCCATGTACCGTACACCCCGCAAACAGCATCTAGCAACTACCTCTGCACACTTGTATTACTATCTTTAACACTCCTAAACATATATATTTCATTGATTGCGATAAGTAGAGAAATGTTAAAAAACTGACTTTACCAAGATTAAAATAACTCATCTTCTTAGGAATACAACTAAAGTAGTATATTTAAATTTAGACAATTTTTATACAAATATCATACATTATTTACTTACCAGCTTTTCAAGGCTAAAATTATACATATATGTCGACTCAGAATGAATGTTATAAAATAATGATAATAAAATACTTACATTGAAAAGCCTCAAATCAATTCACGTCATCTTATTTTCTGTTCAATAATAATGGATACACGCTACTCTGTACCTTTACCTCTTCTAAGAACTAAAAGATTACATCAGATTTTTTTGCAGTATCTTAGAAAACCCTCTACATAAATCTTCAATATTAAAAAAAAGACTTAAAACCTCGTTCAGCGTATATAGATTTCACAGATATAGACCCAAATGACATAATTGATTGCAAGCGTAACTCAAAAAATCAAACTCTATCTTGGTGCGGGTGGGGGCTGCTCTTCCTCCGTGCCTCCGATTTTATATACACTCTAGGGGTAGGGCAGACAAGACCACGTGGATAGTGGGGTGCTCTGATTCGGTGTTGGGTACTTTTAGGTTATTAAATAAAATGTTATTTAAAAAAAATATTCATATACTAACCTAACCTAACCGAACTAGATAATAATTCGGTTTTTGAACGGCTCCAATTATTTATATACGCTCTAGGGGTAGGACAGACAAGACCACGTGGATAGTGGGGTGCTCTGATTCGGTGTTGGGTACTTTTAGGTTATTAAATAAAATGTTATTAAAAAAAAATATTCATATACTAACCTAACCTAACCGAACTAGATAATAATTCGGTTTTTGAACGGCTCCGATTATTTATATACGCTCTAGGGGTAGGACAGACAAGACCACGTGGATAGTGGGGTGCTCTGATTCGGTGTTGGGTACTTTTAGGTTATTAAATAAAATGTTATTAAAAAAAATATTCATATACTAACCTAACCTAACCGAACTAGATAATAATTCGGTTTTTGAACGGCTCCGATTATTTATATACACTCTAGGGGTAGGACAGACAAGACCACGTGGATAGTGGAGTGCTCTGATTCGGTGTTGGGTACTTTTAGGTTATTAAATAAAATGTTATTTAAAAAAAATTCATATACTAACCTAACCTAACCGAACTAGATAATAATTCGGTTTTTGAACGGCTCCGATTATTTATATACGCTCTAGGGGTAGGACAGACAAGACCACGTGGATAGTGGGGTGCTCTGATTCGGTGTTGGGTACTTTTAGGTTATTAAATAAAATGTTATTAAAAAAAAATATTCATATACTAACCTAACCTAACCGAACTAGATAATAATTCGGGTTTTGAACGGCTCCGATTATTTATATACACTCTAGGGGTAGGACAGACAAGACCACGTGGATAGTGGGGTGCTTTGATTCGGTGTTGGGTACTTTTAGGTTATTAAATAAAATGTTATTAAAAAAAATATTCATATACTAACCTAACCTAACCGAACTAGATAATAATTCGGGTTTTGAACGGCTCCGATTATTTATATACACTCTAGGGGTAGGACAGACAAGACCACGTGGATAGTGGGGTGCTTTGATTCGATGTTGGGTACTTTTAGGTTATTAAATAAAATGTTATTAAAAAAAATATTCATATACTAACCTAACCTAACCGAACTAGATAATAATTCGGTTTTTGAACGGCTCCGATTATTTATATACGCTCTAGGGGTAGGACAGACAAGACCACGTGGATAGTGGGGTGCTCTGATTCGGTGTTGGGTACTTTTAGGTTATTAAATAAAATGTTATTAAAAAAAATATTCATATACTAACCTAACCTAACCGAACTAGATAATAATTCGGTTTTTGAACGGCTCCGATTATTTATATACACTCTAGGGGTAGGACAGACAAGACCACGTGGATAGTGGAGTGCTCTGATTCGGTGTTGGGTACTTTTAGGTTATTAAATAAAATGTTATTTAAAAAAAATTCATATACTAACCTAACCTAACCGAACTAGATAATAATTCGGTTTTTGAACGGCTCCGATTATTTATATACGCTCTAGGGGTAGGACAGACAAGACCACGTGGATAGTGGGGTGCTCTGATTCGGTGTTGGGTACTTTTAGGTTATTAAATAAAATGTTATTAAAAAAAAATATTCATATACTAACCTAACCTAACCGAACTAGATAATAATTCGGGTTTTGAACGGCTCCGATTATTTATATACACTCTAGGGGTAGGACAGACAAGACCACGTGGATAGTGGGGTGCTTTGATTCGGTGTTGGGTACTTTTAGGTTATTAAATAAAATGTTATTAAAAAAAATATTCATATACTAACCTAACCTAACCGAACTAGATAATAATTCGGGTTTTGAACGGCTCCGATTATTTATATACACTCTAGGGGTAGGACAGACAAGACCACGTGGATAGTGGGGTGCTTTGATTCGATGTTGGGTACTTTTAGGTTATTAAATAAAATGTTATTAAAAAAAATATTCATATACTAACCTAACCTAACCGAACTAGATAATAATTCGGGTTTTGAACGGCTCCGATTATTTATATACACTCTAGGGGTAGGACAGACAAGACCACGTGGATAGTGGGGTGCTTTGATTCGGTGTTGGGTACTTTTAGGTTATTAAATAAAATGTTATTAAAAAAAATATTCATATACTAACCCAACCTAACCGAACTAGATAATAATTAAGTTTTTTGATTACAAATTATTAATTTGATCATAAGTTACAAATAATCTATGGTCCATATTGGAAAGTTTAGTAGTATCGATACGTCAAATTTTTCGAACCCTTCACTAATCGATACGTGAAATGGTTGATGTTTGACATCAGTTATTTGTCAAATTCATTGTGTTATGGCGTGTTATGGAATGATATTTGTCCATTTGTATGGAAAGTATAAATAAATATATCTCATGAACCGTAAGTTTCCGCAACTTAATACTTTACAAAACGCTTTCTTATGGTGAGTACTATCTACAAAAAAAAATTGAGCATTCAAATCGACGGGTCATATTGGAAAGTTTATCCAAACTGCGTTCAAATTGACAGCTACGATATGAACTGGTTAAATAGAATTATTAAAAATGTAACGGAAAATTTATTTGACCTCTCTTGATCTTTTAAAATTACATCAAGTAACTTTTGCCCATAGATAATTTAATGAAAATTAAAATCTGACAAATGACTGACCTGTTTTTAAGTAAACTTTTAATAACAGTCACAGATAATAATATAACTTTCTGTTGTCCTTCAGACAAATTCTTGGCAGACGAACTTAAAGTATCTTATTGTATATATAAATATCGTCATGTATTTTGCGCGTCCATTTGCAATATACAAATGGCTTATCCACTGCCGAGTAAACATATAAAATATAACAGAGCTCGTGAAATTCAATTTACACCTCGATGCATACAAAGGTTTATGCAAAGGTTTTGATAGTAATACATATTGTTTGATGGTTACAATAATTCTCTACATTTATCAACATGATTTTTTATTCATATCAACCAGTTTATAAATTTATTTTACTTCACGGGTTATTTAATTAATTCAAAGTTTAAGAATTTAGAGAAGTTTTTGCAAATTTTCCTATTCCTAGTGGCTTCAGTGAGCGACTCTCATGCCTGAGGTGGTAAGTTCGATTCCCGGGTGTTTGGGTGGATTTTCTGGACCAATGGACTTTCTATGTGCGCATTTACCAATCACTCGTGCGCAGAAGGAAGACATGACCGACGTGGTTTGAACGCAAAAAGTCGATAGCGTGTGTCACACAGACAGCTAATCACATCTTTCTATTAAAAGAAACAAATGAAGACGAAATATGATCAGCAAATCTCGGGCCCAGAAGGATATCAAACGTCACTGATTATTTTTTAATCTAAGATAATATTGTATTATTAGTATACCTAACATGTAAACTGTGGAAACGAGTCCAAATCGTAGGATAAAAGAAATCTTTTTTGTGAATCTCCACAATAATACTGGCGAATTGAATGTGGGCTGTTTGGTGGCTTATCCCTGAATAAAATTACTAAGTCACTGTTTGTTTACTCCAAGAAGAGATAACGGAACAACAAATATGTTTCAGAAATTAATAACATAATATGGCAATTTCATAAATTCTGAAATAAAAAGTTTTTTTATGAAATACATTTCCAAGATGTGAACTTTAATGATGAATAAACACTTGATGATACACTTGAGTTACTTTTTTTAAATCAACCAACTAAGTATCAACTTTCTTTTGAAACACCTTTGAGACACTAGCTCGTATGGTCATCAGTCATGACGCCAAAAGTCGATGGCGTGTGTCAGAAGGCTGACCACCTACTTTACATTAGAAAAAAAAATGATCACAAAACAAATACAGAATACTGCGGTCCAGTCATTAAAGATAAATAGAGCCCGGTTTTTTTTATTTATCATTATTATGCCAAACCTAAAGCAATTATTTGTGACTCCAAAAACGGACTCAGCTTGTATGAATCGCTTCTTTGTGTCAAGTGTCACCAGGCTGGCGGATGGAACAGTTCGTATATTTTTTTGGGTCTAAGACATAACATTTATTTCAAACAAAACATATTCATAGAAACATAACATAACATAAAAAAGAATGAGAGATAACAATGCTTTTTCTTATAAAGTGTTAGGTGCGTTTTTAGTGCGTAATACGTGTGTGCTATGTACAACCACATTGACCCTGGCTCAGCGTTATGCTGAGGAGCAGACTGTTTCACAGCGCTGGTCATTCTGGACTTGGTTATTTCACAGAGAACATAAACGACTGAGTTATGCCGAACGTCGGGTAATTAATATCTCTAATATAATATTAATATAAAGGAGTCTTAATCGAGTGTCGTCTCTTAGACGTCGTAATTTTTAGAATTTGAAAAGGGATTTAATTATATAACCATTTTTATTTAGACGCTAAAATAAGAATTCTGAAAAAGTTAAAGTAAAAAGTGATTAGAATCTTAAATAACGATGTTCTTTAAGAAATATCTTACTTCAAAATAAAATATATCTTCAAGTACGCGCCGGTAATTTTTTATAGCTATGTCATAACAAGATAATTTGGCTTTGAATTTTCTTAAACTAAGTAAAGTTTTTTTCTGATTATTTTATTAAAACGTGTAGAAAATAATAATCATCAACAAACAATACATACAACTCGAACAACAATTTTATTAACGCAAAAGAATAAAGGAAAAAGTTAATTTTCCGCTTGAAAACATCTTTAAAAGCATCACGAATTTACGAAACAGATAATATATAACCAGTTTATATTGTGGTATTATTCAGTTGAAGAGTCTCATTCCCCGTAATGGATATTATTGGCTTCAGGCTATGCCTGGTTTGCAGTCATTTCAAACCCTGTTTGTGGTTAACTAAAATTTAGATGAACAAAACAAAGGCGTTGTCTGTACGTTATTTGTTATGGCCGAAACAGATTTCAGATTACGTGAATACCGAAGTAGTATTTGAGGCTTTTCGGCTAGTATTTAAATGAATACTCAGATATCCTCATTAAATTTGTCGTGTTTATCCAGATGTCCAAAAACATCGTGCATTCATTTCATTAGCATTTGAGTTCTCATTTGGATAAACGATATTGATATTTTTAATTCCATTTTTATAAAAAACGGAATAATTAAAAGCAGTTTTATGGGACCACATAGGGACCGCCCGATGTTTGGTAAATTTTAATTCGGCATGTAAAACGTATTTTTGTGTAAAGACTAATATAGCGAGCTCGTATATATAAGAAACATCTAAAGTTAATTATGCTACAAGATCCGTGTATTCAATTATTGTATAAGGCAAGAGGTATATAGAATAGAATGAAGTCAATAGGTTATGATAATGAAATAGTCGGTCGGTCTGTAATTAATGATTGAGTGTAATGAATAGCTTTATTTATCTATGCATAGAGGCTTATAATGTTTATCATCTCATCATGTATAGGTATTGCTGGAGGTTCGGACCATAATGATAAATTCATTAATATTTCATAAACCGTTATCGTTTAACAATTTTTTGCACAAATATCATGCTTTGATTTTGATTCACTTATTTAGAGAGTACTACTACTCTCTTATACTACTCTCGTAGTATTAGTTTTATTATTTAATGTTCATTTCTCAGATATGATAACATTTACAAAAACATCAATTGTAATAGGAATTAGCATTTTCTATAAATAAAATATCAATGGAAAGTCTGTAATTTAATATTTTGTCAATTTTTATTTAGGTGGCGATAAAAAGGAATTTCGTTGAAGTGGTGTAATTAGAGTAATTAATGTTTAAGTGACGTTCAGAAACGATTGTGTAATTAATTTACACATATAAAGATTCCATTCGCACATAAGTACACATATATACTTATTATGGCATTTTATTCACATACGGGCCGATATTTTATTGTTGGAAAAAACTTGAAATTCTTTCACCTCGAAATCTTTTTGAAACATACAAGAGTTAATTAACATTTTGTTTACATTACAAAATACTATTTTGTATTTACTTTGACTGAAATAACTTTTTGCCATTAATATAATGTCCTGGAGTAACTTGACTTGTAATTAAAATCCACGCTTTAAAATAACGCCCGAGATGAGAAAAATGTTACGTTTTTTCCTATTTAAACTGTTCATTATTAGAGCTTCATACGAGATTTTATCTCAAAGCAAACTAGTTCTTATAAGAGTTATTAAAAATAAATTATTATAATTATTTCTAGAACGGTAAAACGAATATTTAAACAAAAACTCTTTACTTTGGTAAATCGCAATTTTTTTTCTATAAATCAGCTGGTTCCACATATTTCTATGTATAGTTTTTAGAGATTAAATTATTTAAATTTAAATCTCTTGTTAATTAAAATATATTGACTTTAGGTCGACCATTTCGATATGACAACGATAACCTAACCTTGTCATAACTTTTCTATAAAATTTCTGCAAATATACTAAACCCTAAACACACTATCTTTATTTACCAACATATTGGCATATATACGCAAAACGCAGTAAAGTTAGTATATAAATTTAAAGTTATCCAAAAGCTGACATTCCGCGAATAAAGCAAAGAATGACGTAAAACAATGGAAGGGAAAACTCTAAGAATGTTTTAATAGGGGTTAAAAGTTCGCCCTCTCAGCTCGTCCTTGCGAATAAACTAAGATAACCTAAGGTGGGTTACATCTGTGCAAGTGTTCTTCATTATAGAGATTTCGTTGAGCACCAGGTTGAGAAATGCGCTTCAGCAATCTTGCCTTTACGAATGCATATAACTGAAATCAAATTCCCTAATCGTGTTTAAATTAAAACGTCTATTACAAAACAGCTTTCGTCATGAGATTATCTACCTTATTAAAAATAATAAAACTTATAATTAGTCTTAGCGCGCTGATTTTATCACCTGCTGTCATTTTGATTGGATATTGTGCTTTCTCTGTCTATGGTTTTAGAATATAATATGTAACATTTACGTAATGTAAACAATTATATTTTGCCCGAAATAAGAATAATTTATACTAGGGTACTAAGCGAGCCGATTGAATCGATAGACAACCCTCTTACTCAGTACGATTGATTTAGCTTTATTACTGGTAATAAATTTACCCTACAAGCAGCTTATGTACATAAGCAAGTGTTGAATTCCTTCGATTAATGTTGCCAAGTTTGGGGGAGTTGAAATCTTGCATATCAAGCCGCATTGATATGGACATAATTTTCAAACTAACGGTGCTTTTATATGTGCGAGAATGAAGTTTTGAGAGACTAACATAGAATATGAGATAATAATAATTTAAGCGCTGTTAATTATAAATATAAATTGATGCTATTTTTATATCTCTGTTATATTTAATTCATTCATCGTAATATATACCACTTTCAAGCAAGTAATGGATTTGTTAAAACTGTAATCGCTATTGCCAAACGCCGTCGACATTTCTGACATACAATAGTATCTCGTAAGTATTGGAGCGTTATATGATCCCCTAATCTCATAGAAGGTCACTAGATAGAGAGAGATGTTATTGAAGAATGAAGGCGAATGATTATAGTTAGTCAAATTTGGCTTTTGGTTTATAGATTTCTCCTTCATAATCAAAAAAATATTCGTGACACCAGACCTTTCCAAGTCACGAATATGACGTATTCTTTACTTAGCCTATTGACTTAGCTATTATAAAAACATTATATAGTACTATTTTTACATAAATTACTAAAGTAAAGTTTAAGTAATAAATGTAAATTGTATTTATATAAGGCGTACCTTCTGTCCGCAGTCGTCTGTGAAGTTGGAGATGAACAAAAGGTGCTGAAGACGGCTGGTAAACAAGTTGCAATAAGTTTCACGGGGAAGGCTGACATCCAGTCGCTACTTTTATCTCAGTTAAAAGGCATTATTACAGTCTTTTTTAAATTGTTCTTGCGCGGTGAATTTTGTTGTTAAGTACAACTTTATTTTCGCTTTAGTTTCTTTTATTTTTACATCGCAAAGTGGTAACACTTATACGTAAATAGAATCTTTATTTGGTCCTTTTTTTGGACTCTAATGTTAAGTAAAAGACGTTTTAATAAGTCAAACGTTATCATTAGCGCTTCTCAAATTCAGTTAAAAAAAAGTAGCAACATTTCATATTAACTCCACAGTTAAAGTCACAATTCGATTTTCCGCTACAAGGACGACCGTGAAAGGGTTTTCACCCTTGCCCTCACTGATAGTACGTGGAATTTCAATTTTCTAACCGCTTTCATATGCTAGCTGGTAGATATACAGAAATTAATTCAAAATGAAATTATTTCCGTATGAATTTAATGAACACGGGAAAAGCTGTAGTGTGGTTTGAAATTTAACGAAACGTATATATTTGAAATGATCGTATTATTTATTTTTAAATTATTATAATACACTATATTAACAAATGTTTAATGCTTTTACTATACCATATATCAAGGTATACTTTAAAAGCAAACTCCAGAAAGAGGGTAAAAGGAAAATTATATAAAATTAAGTTACCAATAACTTCCTCAGAGACATTAATTATTTAAGAAGTTTTAGCTTTTCAATTCCCCGTCCGCCTAAATCAATATTAATTTAGTGGTCATTTGATAAAATATCCTGGTTGTTACTATTCAGAAAGAAATCAATTAGGTTCACTTTCCATGGCGTGTTGACTTTGTCTAATTGAAACCCAACTGCAGCAGACTAATAAATTAAAGCCGGTTTAATTCAATATAACTATGGGTTTTACGGATTTAGATACAAAGTATAACTACAGTATTTCAATGGCAAGCGGAACGCTGCACCAATTAGGGAAAGCTTCTATTACTTTGTTTTGGACATTTTGACAGAGCTATGTTCTGTCAGCGAACGTTTCATACAGTTTTATCGAAGCATAAATTCTTATAACTACCGAACTTATTCTAATGAGATACTTAAGACAGTAATATTGTAACTGCCCCAACTTTAGTAAATTGTCTTCCAAGTTGATAACTCATTGCAAAGTTTAACGAAAACATACAACCGAGCGTTATTTACTAAATTAAATTTCACCTCAGTTATTACTGTACAATTCATAAAATATAACTTTGCTAAAATATCCATTTATGGATTAAGTTTTCATTTCGATGAATAGAGACTACGCTCATAAAAACTATTGGTTTTGTCAGTAAAGCCACAAAGGTATGAAATGTTTCATTCCGTCATAATAAATTCATGCCTGATAACATACGTGCACGCTGATTTATTACTATCGGAGAGTAATGAAATTATTATATCAACATCGCGCCTCGGCTTTGTTACACATTCCGTAATATAACGTGTTGCTTGGGGATTTAAGTGGAGTCCCCCTATATGCTATTTGGACAATGGAAAGGGACAGCGGCCGGCCAGACCTAGACGGGGCAATTACCACAATTTGCAATTAATTACTCCACGACACTGACCGCATCCCGCCTCTTAGCCACAGGCCTATTGTAACGCATTCATCAGAGTGATTTATTTTACAGCAGGAATTTATTTTTACAATCAATTTCATGACGGCTTTAAAATATGTTTACAGCAATCATAAAAATGCTTTGATAAAGTACTTAGCGAAATTTGAATAACGATGATCTACAAAATTACGTTACTCGATCCGTGTATATCATTATATACTTTAATCCGGGCATAACTTTTTAATGAACCTTCTGGTTTGGATAGCCTTTTGTCGATATTCGGCCGCTTGTAAAACCATATAAAGTATTTTAATAATTAACAACGAAATGCCTAACGAAGTTTTTTTGTAATATAAATGTATATAACAATTCTCGTTTGAACATTCTTTTTACTTTGAACTTGATTTTTACAGTGAAAACTTCATACATTGTTGCGGAAGTGAGATTGTAATTTACGTTGTTTGCTGATTGTTTATAGTTAAAATAATAAGATGAAAGTAATAAACGAGGAGCTCGGAGATGGGCACTCAAGTTCGCTGCATCCTCATTGTTGTGAATGGAGCGCCTGGGGCATGGGCCACACACGGGCAAGTGACGGTGTCCTTATCTAACGTCTACGAAACCAGTTAACGCTCCTCACCAAGTTATTCGGTCGGGAAACTTATTAGCAATTCAAATACCCAACCGCAGCATGGTTACTCCCGCTGAAAAGGGGATTCTCTTTCACATGACTGCTTTTGTAAATTATTTATTACTGTTTGGCCAGTTCAAAAGAGTGCTTTGTTTCTCGTAAAACAGGTCACCAGTGAAAATGATCCCTAATATTCGGCGTTCCACCTTTGTCTCATAAATGTACAAGATAAAAAATAAAGATTGCGTGGCATAGTCGGATTTTAATTTACTTTGTTCTTTTTGGTCTTATAAACTATTGTTAGCCTTGCAAATTAAACTTATACAACTTTTTCAATTTACACAGAATTGCTAACAGGAACAAAGAATTATCTTGGAATTAAAGTCGAAAGATTCAACTTGAGTGTTTTCAGGTTAATTGCCCATCTCATAACAATGCGACACAATGTAACGCGTATGGTAAGCAAAATAAATATTTTTATTAAAGTAACGTTACAAAAATTGAAATTTCCATTACTTGTTATGAGAATTTTAACAAACAAGCTGACTATAATGTTTTCGCCATCAACATTTAATTTCAGTTGCACAATCACTTAATTGTGATGGAGTTGGATGAACGTAGCAAGAGATAAAACAAAATACCGTGGTTTGGCAGAAGGCAATGTTAAATAACAGTAATATAATTATTTAATTAATTGAAAATCACTAATTGTCTAGTGAAAATAAATTTCGATTACGGGTGATTTAATATACATAAATTAGCAATTATATATTTTTATTTTTGCCGTATGAATTCTAAATTTCATCTTGGCTGGAAATATTCCACAGCCCGTTTCAGAAGGCATTTTCTTTTGCGAACTAGCAAACTGTGGAATTGACTACTTCCCTGAGAGATACGACCTCCAACTATTCAAAACTCGATCGTAGTCTTCCCTTAAAGGCCGGCAACGCACCCACTAAAAATGGGTGTGTATGGTCTGCGACGACTGCTTTTATTAACGTCCCGTAGGCTCGTTGGCGCGCCTATTATATATAAAAAAAATCTATAAATTCCGATATTAGCCTTTAATGGTTATTTAGCTTGCCTCGCCTTTAGGTACAAAACTAAATATAAACGATCCTAGTCGTTCCTTATATCCATTACTTTGACTGACCTGCGTAGTAAGCAATTACTTAAATTAAAACATCCAAATGGTGAAAGACTTCTGTAAAAAATTTAAGCCGAAATGGAAGATATATTGCTGACAAGTAAATGCTCCACTACGACATTTCCAGAACTAGTGTCTGCAATACAACCTGCGAATAAATTGCTGCTGATTCGGTCGATATTTCTTCACAAGTGAAATTACGTTTGGAATTTTTTTAATAGAATATTCTTTACGGTATTTATATAATTAAAATAATATTTATACTGTTGGTCACGGGTGGTAAGAGTGCGTTTATCAAAATGAACTTAAAATACCGTTTAAATCGCTACTTTTTTTACCAAATATTTGTAAGTAGTTCCAACCACGTCCTACAAAACCATTTGCAAAACTCATCACATCTTGAAATATTCATAGTAAAACAGTCGACAACCTTTGGTCTTGGCTTCAGCTTTTTGTCACTGTTTGGTGATCATTTATTTTTCTTAATGTAGCTGAACAGATTTGTGTGCCACACACAACCGTTGGCTTTTTGTACGAGCGAGTGTTATTTGCGCATATTAATAGAAAGGACATTGGGGCACAAAGGGAGATTCGAACTTACGACCTCAGGGATTGATATTGCTTGGTAGCAATGTGTTGGCGTAGTCGACTACTCACTGCTAATTAAGTATTAAAATAAATAAAACGGGCATTAAGAAGCATAGTGAAATAGGATCCATGATTTAGCAAGTATTAAGCTTGATAATGCAATGGAATATTCTGGCAAAAGAAAACATCGCCACATATTCCGCAAATCTCAGATTGAATTATGGAAAATATGTGGTGTATCAAAAAAGAATAAATACGATTTAATAATGTCCGCAGTAATGCAACTTTATACAAATATATCTCTTACTTAGTAAACTACATGTGTCTTTCAAAATTTTTCTACAAATATACTAGGTAGACGTTTTAATATCAAAAGTCGCCACACATAAAATATATTGTGCAACACACAACATTCAGGCGTGGCAAAGCGAGGGTTTCCCGTTTATTGAATCACGAGGGGTGTTCTGTTACGAGATAATTGGAGAACCGTATAAAGACATTAATAACAAAACAGTTATTACGAAGGATCGAGACATCCGCTTGTTATTTCTAAAACAAGAAAAACTCCAACGGATGTATTGAGGAAAATCACTCTTCGTTAAGTTTTAATCTATTTGTTCAATGCTCATGTCCAAAAATAGGTGTAGTTTGTCGACTTTTTTCGAACGATGAAGGAAAATTTCAATAACGTAAATTATTTGATTTTTAAGATACTATCACTTGTTGAAAGAATCACACTATATTGTTATAACAATATAGTGCGATTGCATATTAAGTGGTTGCCTGGAAGAGATCGCTCGAAAGCGTTAAGGCCGCCAGTTGCCCCTTGTCCTTTTTATTTAATTATGTTCAATTTTTATATTGTATCGAAGTATTAAAATAATTAAATATATTTTTAATAGATTCTCTATACAGACAATGCATACATACACAGGTGAAATTTAATGGTTATATTCTTTCAACCAAAAAATCAAGCAACAGATGCCCGTTTTATTAAAACTATGCTCAATTATTCATGAAATACGAATAATTCTTCACTTTTCCTGATATAACAAAAACGGAACATCATTTGTAATAAAGAATATTATTAATGTAGAAAGTTCTATTCGTAACGTCGTAAGTCGAGTTCGGAGTCACCGGCTTAATTGAACTTCTCGAGTTATATGACAGGTTATCATGTAGAGGTACTGAAACATTCGTAGACGTTCGTATGTAGTGTTACATTGCCTGAATGTTGGTACAAGGCTAAATCAGACGTTATTTCCAGTGAAGCCCTTAATCACCTAACGCCCTTTGATAACCGAGCTCCTTGCTAGGTGACATTATTCAATATTGTATTTAAACATACATTTACGAGCAGCATAATTTATCACGACATCGCAATGCCATGTATTTTTTTCAATGTAATGGTATTCGAGTTATGGCGTTAAGTATTCTTCTGCATGTTGAATGCGTTATTGACACACATCTACAGCAGTAAGACTACTAGGTATTGTGCGATTTATAATGTATAAAACTTATAAACTCTCCAAAATAAACACCTTAGCTAAGAATATTTGCTACCCAGTTAATGGGAATTATTATATCAAAGTCAAAGCAAATATTAATTGAATAAACTTTTTACAAAGAACTTTTGTCAAAAAACGCCAAATAGGAAATTCAAATTTAAAATCGAAAGCAATTATATTGTGTAGGCAAAGTGTGTTAATTTGTTTGTTAAATTAATTTTGACGTTGAAATATTTTATAAGGGAACCGCGTTCTAATTAAATTAAAATTTTAGCAACCGTGCATTTTGGCATTGATTGTTTTAAATAGAGAGCAGTGTTGGCCTAGGGGCTCCAGCGTGCGACTCTCATACCAGAGGACGTAGGTTCGATCCCCGGCTATGCACCAATGGACTTTCTTTCTATGAGCGCATCTAACATTTGCTCGAACGGTCAAGGAAAACATCGTGAGGGAACCGACATGTCTTAGACCCAAAAAATCGACGTGTGTCAGGGACTGGAGGCTGATCACCTACTTGCCTATTAGATTTAAAAATTGATCTTTTATTTATTTTATTTATTTATTTTTTTGAAACAGATTCAGATTATCATGAAACAGATTCAGAAATCTGAGGCCAAAACCTAAAGAGGTTGTAGTGCCACTGATTTATTTGTTTAAAAAATAACCTTTGAAATGAAATACACAAATGAAAACAGATAAAACGGTTTGCAAGTATAATAATTATCGTTTATATTTGTTGAATATATTAGAAAATATTATTAACTATAAAGTCCAATCAGAAAATATATATTCAACATTTTGGATATTTTTTAAGACTTATTCGCCTCGGTCGCTTATTGGTAACGTAGCCTACAGCCTGGGTTGGATTGGATATCCGGCGTAAATTAAATTGTATCGAAAAAAAACATGCAGTTTTCCAACAAAACAAAGAAATTAATCTATAATCTATTTCATACTAATATTATTAATACATTTTTGTGTACATAGAATATATCCCTTTCATTCAAAACTATTCGAATATTGCCATCCAAAGCCCCACATGAAAGCGACATACATGTCGATCTTTTGTAATGAACAGTATGCATTGGACCGAATAGTTTCCGAATTCTATTTGCACTTTTGAATGTCATTGTCACTGTGCTAATTGCGACCACATTACGAGCTGTATTCAACGTTACAATTTGCATATATTGCGAGTAAATATGATAATAATTGGTGTTTTGAACAAATTGCAATCGTATTTTCTACATACACGTATCTCCTATTAATTTGTCTTTTATAGGCTTCATATAATTTGTAATCTATTTTTAATTATTTTTATTTATAAGGTTACAATAAAAAAAGGAGTTAATGTTTCCGCAGTAATCATTTATACGGGAATCGTTGAGTAACGAAAAGTGAATACGTGTAACAAGCAGTACAATAATTGTTCCACTTGTCGCGGGAGCAATATTAAAAATCTGCTAAAGCACGAGAGCGATCTTGAAAAGGCAAGGTTGAGGCAAGTTGTAGAGGACCGGCCCTACGTCTCTGCCGCAGCTTCGAATTAATTTTTCCAGGCAGTTGACTTCGAATGTGTTTCCGGCTTGCCTCAACTCGAAAGCAAACTTTTCGTGTTTACATTACTTTAAATTCTTTCAACTCCAAGCTTTGCGCACGATACTTAGCATAGTATCATTTACAGACTATATTTATTTCTTGTTTCGAAACGTTTTGCCTTTTCACTTAAGGAAAATTGCACTTCAAACACTTGTTAAAATTTTCCCCTTGTACATATTTGCGCCGTTAAAAAGATAGCGACTTTATATTTCAGCCTAGCGATTTTTGATTGCTGTTCTGGAAAAAGTTTGTACTTGCTAATATAATTTAAAAATAATTCTACGTGTAATTGCTTCATGCCTGCCGCTGAAGCAATTTAGGAGGAAATGAATCTTAAAGAGTAGAGGAATACTTCTTCTTGACACCAGAACATTAATACAACCTACAAACGAAAACTTAGTATTTTTTAATTAATCAAATAAAAAAAAATCTATTCTTGTTTAATATTTGGTTCGAGGTGGAGAATATCAAAACAAGGAAAATAAAATAAATATACGGTTTAATACAGACTCGTTTCGCTGTAGCAATAAATGCTAAATACCGGGGGCCATAAGCTCCCGCTTAAACATAATATATGATGTGCACTCAGCGAGATTACAGTCAAGGTGTCTTCTCTATAATGTTTAGAAATGTATTTTGAATAAATGATATTTTTTTACTGTTCCTCGTAATTAAATTAATTTTCTTCCGTAACTCTCCAATGAGGCACCCGGCACACATTTTGCATCTGAATACCGTTCTTTCATTAGCTTTTCTCACAATTGCAGTATCTATGATATAGTAGTTTTTGTGCTTTCAAAGAAAAAAAAATTTTAAGCTGGGAAACAAACCGAGAAAGTAATTATAAAATTCAATATTTACCTATCAAAAATTTTTAAATAGAAAATCTACTTCTGACAAGACAATTTTTTCTTCAATCTAGTTTGAATCTAATTTATGCTAAAATGAAAACATACATCTACGACAACACACAATTTCACTTTCCAATTTACGGGATTGCCTTGTCTGCGCTCTGATTTTACGCCTTTCAATTAACCAGTAATCATACACGCCCCGGGAACCCTTTCATTAAACACTGGTAATGAGTTTTCACCCTTCGTCGAATAGTGGACATCGGAGTAGACAGGATGGCACCTTTTTCGACTTTTTCTCATGTCAGCCAATTGAGCTCGAATGGCAACATACGAGCTTTTCAATACATGCATTCAGAACAGGCTAACTGGATTTAATAATATTTTTATCTTTTATAACAAAATTTGTCTAGTTATTTGCATATACCTGAGTCATATGATACTAATACAGTTTTATGTACATCAGTTTCCAAAATTTATGCTTTAGCTTCGTTGAATGTCACAAAAAACTTAATTAAGTACCTAATATAAATTTTTAGGGTACGTCGAATAAATTTTGATTTAATAACATATCCATAAATTCTCCATAGAAGTTATTCTAAATTAAATTTGAATTGCATTTACAAACGTATTGTATTTTCTTAACATAACAATAAATATCTTTATAATAGTTAAGGATAAAGGGGCTCCAAACGGCTGTAAATTTATATTTGCCCTTATCAGTCCTGTCAAAACTAAAACTTCATAGTTAATGAAATCCTCATTAGTAGTAATAGTCCATGCAATATCTGCGACAGTTTAATTAATACGCTTACCTTTGTTGAATCGATAATCGCCTTCGATATTAACATTCATTAACAAGGAAGCCTGATGAGGATTTATGTAGTTATTATACAATGCTAGTATATTAATTTTGCATTGTGACATTTATGATACCTTTGTATGGGCAATACGAAATGTGTAATTGATTTCGTTTTTATTTAAATTATATATATAAAAAGTATATATACTTTTCAAAGGGTATGAAACAAAAGTCGATGGTTTGTAAATAAGAATTTTAATATAGAACATCAGGAATTTACACATAAGTTATGAACTGGAATTCTGGGGTTGTATAAATTTAGAAACCAACTTCAGTCTTGTACAGTTCTAATTGACTGTTAATAAACATTTAAAAACAACAGAATTCTTACGCCGAAGCCGCATTGGGTATATAGCGGATCCATTGCGTGAAGTTAGAGGCAAATAAATTAGTAGAAGTGGCTGATTACGATTTCCTCTCACGACTCTTTTTAAATTGAAAACATTTAAATAAAAAAAATGAATAAAGTGAAGTCTGTTATTCTTAATTTAAAATAAGCACTGGCAGTGGAATATGAAATTACCGTGAATTTTGGAGTCATAGACTACGAGAAAAATCGTATTAAAGCAGCCTAAACATTGACAATGAATTTTGATAACCCTAACCTTACACATAACCTTTAAATCTACATAACAAATGTACACAATTACTTATACCATACTTAATATATAAGTAGATCCTAGTAATACGTCTATACCCGTTATGAAATAAATAAGTTAGAAAAATATTACACGGAGTACATACAATACATTTTTCCTAAAACATTCATTGAAGCCATTGAATATTATTTAGACCAGCAGACAATTCTCTGATTAAAAAAACCGAGGCTCGAACCCGGGATTCTGGTATCTTGCGTACTGCTGAGAGCATAAATACTTACAAAAACGAATAGTTCATAAAAAATCTTACAGACTTAAATATTTTATTTACGAGTATTATACGCAAATACGCATACGTCTAGCGATTCTTTGGCACAAAAATATTTTATATCGTCCTAGAAATAACCAACTATTCTTTTCCAGAAAAAGGATTTTCATAAAGACATGCTTTTATATTTTACATAGAAAATAACAACTGCGCTTTTGCAAGCATAGTTTATAACTCTGTGCTCATTTCAGTGCCTTTGCCATCTGCCGACTCCCCCATCGCCAGATTCAGTTGCTCTGAAGCCTGTTAAAAAAGATAGAATACACCTTCTTCTAAAAAACCTAGACAATTAGTGACACAAATTAACACAAACACAAATGGGTTCAGTTAGTGGTTAGTTAATTGTTAGTTAAACCTTCACCGGCATGCGAATACCTGCAATCGGGGTGGGGCGAACGTGCAATCATTCCGCTACGATGCAACACAAAGATTTTGATGCGACTACGACTCTTAAGAATTTTAATGTAACGGGAAACAATTCCATATTAAACAACAGAACTAAAAAGTAATAATATGATTTTTATTAAACTTTTGTTTTATTCGTCTAAGAAATAAAAAAGTAGTATGAAAAACAATATTAATATCTGTTGTGTATCTGTTAAAATTAACAACGACACTGAATATACACACTCTGTACACTTTTCTTTATAAGAAACTGCTTAGGAAACTAAAACTTAAAAAGTACATTACACTATATCAATAAGGTCGTAAGTCGCATCACCTGTTCACAATTATACTTACTGTGTGCTTTCAATAAGAGGTTTAAGTATTATGTCGAGGGTGTTGTCGTGTCGTATATGCCTGCCGTGGGTCCGGGGCAAATTCGCGTTGCAGTCGCGAGATTCGCGCGAAGGCCGCATGTAACGTCTCGCCAAGGAAGCGCTGTCGCCTATGTTGTTGTTGCTAGCGTGTTTCTGCCCAATCATACGACAAACTACCGATGCGTGCAATTTACACGCAGTGAAACGGAACACTTCATATGTACGTAATTATTGATGGAATGTTGTTGTATGAACAATATTGAGTTACCTAACTATATTATTGGTCAAGCCATCGCAAACAAACCAATTCATAAATTTATATTCCGTTTCACTGTCAAATTATAATATATCAACTTACTTGTCAATTTTAAGTTGATAATAAATATAAATATGAAGAACCCAAAATTTTACCCAAAGGCATAGTGTTCATCAATAATGCTTTCTTACAGAAATAAGATTAATATACCATAGACTTATTAAGCCCCATTTAAAGCAAGTTCAGCGGAGCGTGATTAAATTTAAAATTAAAATGATCAAGAGTTATGAAATAGAATTTACATTATACAATTCTTCTGATTGTTCATTATTGAAAATTTTCGATATTAAAAAGTAGTAATGAAATGGCCTTTATTACATAGCAGCAGCCTGTACAAAATTAACGTTTTAGTGGCCCAGAAACAGGAGCTGCGGTCACGGCAGCCCTCGTAATGTGTTTGAACTTACTATCTTAAATATAATTAGATATAAATATGTATATCTAAAAGCACTTTTTTGATCAAATTAATAACTTTGATTATATGACATTCCTTACGAATTTTATCGATACACAATTTTTAAACTACAACATCTAATGTTGAATGAAAACAATGTACATTCATTCACATCAATTATAATGTTGAATGAAAACAATGATCTTATCCGGCTCGAAGGACCATTTAAATAAATTATCAGTAAATATAAAGTAAGCTTAATCACCTGGACATTGCATCCTAGGAACTCTTATCCTGTGTATCCTATGTGGGCAATGTACTACAATATTCAGCTGTCCATGGACAATGGCTTTTATTACCTCCTTTCTTGATAATTTGCCTTCCAATTTACAAAACTAAAACATTTCTGATACGTTTTGGCATAATCGATATTATTTCACTTTAAAATTACGAGGGCCACCGATCGGTTAGAAAGCAAAGCACTCACGAAGAGAGAGAAGCCAGGGTGGGGGTGTACAGGCGTATGTCTCCTAGTAGCTGCGCTATCACTCGCCACAGAGACAAGTGAACGCTGGGAGCCTGACACCCTTCGGGGCGCAGCCGGTGGACGCCGCCACACCCCCACCCCCTCGCCAACCCACGCCCTACTCACAGGAGCCAGGGAAGCGCCCGCGCCGCACTTCGCGCTGTCTGAAGACCTAAGGGTTATAAAGCAAAGCCTGATCATAATGACCAGCAAATCACATCTTAAATAGCTGGTAACAAAGGTTTTACTGTGTATCTAAATTAATGTTTTTGCCAAGAATGAGAATTTCTATATGCCAAATTATTTTTATTAGAAACAAGAAGACAGAGGTATTTTCGTTTCTTCCAGAACGACCCAATGATTTATTGTTAAGTCTATGACCAGGTCACCCTGGTTATCCTGGTTCAAATTAAGCTACTAAAAAATCTAAATAATTCCAGGGGATTATAATTTTATCCTCTTACCACTAGTTATTTTTATATGATAGGTATCAATTTGATGCTTTTCAGGCTTATCTCATCAGATCATAACTCTCACCTCTCGGAAGAATACGCGTAGTCCTGATCAGCTCCTAATCCAGAATCCGTGTGCTCGTGCGAGACTCGCGCGCTTCCAATCAACTCCCCGCTCGAACTATTGCTATTACTGTTTGTGACTGGACTATAAGGGTTGTTATTAACTGGAGTAGTCGCCGAGCCCTTGTACCCATTGTTTGAGAGGAAATCATTGCCTGGACGAAGCGCTGGGTCATCGTAGCAAGGATAAATCCGCCTGGAACAATTTTTATGGTTTTCTGTCTAAATAGTTGAGAATTCTGACATAAATTAACTTAGTGGTCGATTAGCTCAAACGTTTAGCCTAGACACAAAATCAACAAAAGCTTTACAATACTAACAAAATGAGACATCTGAACAGAAATGAACGCACAGAGGTTCGATAGAAGTTTCTGATAAATTTCAATGAAAAATTTCCCTGAGTATCTGTCATGTCTCATTAAATTTACAAGACTGTCTACAACGTTTCTGTTTATAAACTTTATTTTATATAAAAATATTTGTTGGCTAAGACAAAGCCTTATCTTTGCTCATATTTAGAACTCTCGAGAGAACTTCATAACCTCTCGAAATTTCGTTGTGAAAATGTTCCATAATACGGAAACTTGAAGGCCACGAGATGTTTGTTAATTATTGTTCAGTTGATATCATCAACTCAGAATCAAAGCATCATTGCATACTTTATGCAATGTCACAGTAGTTTTTGTAACGACAGCAGACAGTAATAAATTATTATTGATATTATTTAAAGCAATCGTAGTCCTTATGTCGTAGATATGTTTATAAAAAGTACCTTTGACATCTCTTTTTCGAACATAAAACCTTGGATATTTTTGATAGCGCACCCTCAATTCAGTTATGTACACTCAATCCATAGACCTCTTACTATCTGATATAAAAGTATACATATTCATTTGGTGTATTTAAACGAGGGCACAGTACCGTAAGTCGTTCCAAGTTATCTTACAAGTTACAACAACGATAAAGTTGTATGTCATTAATGTCGTCAAAGATGAGTATCGTTTCAGAGGACAAAGCAATAAGAAGGGATAATAGGCAAAGTCGAACCTTCCATGTTTCTCGTTAGTCCTATGCGCGCTGAGAGTGCTTGAGACCGATCTGAGTGAGCCTTGATTGTGATTGTCGTGATCACTTTTGTGACCCTTCTCTCGCCTTGACAGAGATCCGTGCTCATTCCTGCGTAATAATAAATAAAAGTAACTAATACAATTATTTTACTCTGATAGGTGATCGAGGGGCTGGTGCCGTAAGATTCAATATTGAAGAATGTATGACATTTTTAATACTGGTTTTTATAATAATACTACAATTACAACCCCGGAACAATAACAAAATAGAGAGGAATTAGTCTAACTTTTCAAAAAATTTGCTCAGCACGAATTGAAAAAATTTTGTTGAGGAATGTACGTAGGTAAAAAGGTATTATATATATTGACGATATATTATTTTCTTGACAAATCCTACTTATACATATTATAATGAGTAAGTTTGGTGGAAGTTTGTTATTGGTCTCGCCGTAGTGGTACAATGAATGAGACTGAAATTATACACAGATTGATATAGTCTCAAATAGTTATATTTATTATATAATAGTTTTTTTTTTCTTTGGTAATTAAAAAGCGCCTTTTTTTTAAATAGGTCCAATAATTTTTGAGATGGTTTGTTACAAATTGCTAAATAAAAAAAACGTAAATTCTTGCTACATTGGGGTGATACGCCGCAATAGCTAATTAAACAAATTAATACGCTAAATTATAGTTTGTAATTAATTAGTAAATAAATAGTAAATTCGTAAAACTTACTGCTTATGCTTAGTAGTGGTCCGGAGTTTAGTGTGACGAGCGTGGCTGGTCTGAACAACTGTGTACGGAATCTCTTTTAACTGCTCTTCAGTCATACCCGTAGTATCAACAAGGGAAAACTCTAAGTGCTGTTTCAACTCAGTTGGCAGCCATTTTTTGTCGTTTGGCGAACCGGACCGTGATCTAAAGGAACATTAATACAATTAAGAGACGAATTTATTTGTCTTTTTTTTTTTGTAATAACATGAAGATGATAGCCATACTAAACTGGTTTTTGAAAAACCAGTTTAGTATGGTAATAATTTAGAGTTTTAAGTTTTTAATAGATCTCCTGTTTATATAAGCCAAACTATTAGTTGATATTATTAAAAAATAAACAGAAAATAAATCGATTGTAGAACTGTTTTCGTTTTAACCTTAAGTCAGTATTTCTTTATAATTAACAAAACCTAGTCCAAATTTTTCAAATAAAAAGCGCTAAAGTATTTTTAAAATGGCTCTGTTAAACTCTAGGTTTACTGCTAACGGTTTGTGGCAAAGCTATCAAAGAGGTTAGGACGCGTGCCAAGTTGGTTCGGGTTAAAAGTTAAAATGATACCAGTTTGAACTTCCCTAGCTAGATATAGAGGGCCATTTTTTATAAAAGAAATTTTTATTTAAGCTTCTTTATTGTTAGTAGTTCTAACTCTTATTCAGATGACAGGAGATATATTTTTATCTGTAGTTACTTATGAATCAGATTATTATTTTTTTTTTATTGCCGATGTTCGAGAATTTAATCACGTTTCTTCTATTAATTCAGTTGGAAACCATTTCAATTCCAAGCCATCCATACGCGTTTTCTTTTAGGTTTTGCCTTATTGCTAATTTTAATTGTGAAGGCGGTTTTTTTCATATAAAAATAAAGTCACATAAACTCTCAGCATAAAGCGTCAAAAAGAATTGTATAGTTGCATTGCATTTAACCATTTGAGACTTGTGTATGAGACTATTAATATTTACCGATGTTTCCTGTGTCTTCGTGGTCTGTGCGATGATCGATGCGTTCCGATTTCCGGCTCCATTTGTGAACGACGAACGTTCGCAACCTGTGCAAATAAGTCTATGAATAAAAGTCAACTATGACTGTTGGCTTTTAAATTTCGGTTGCATATTCTGTGACAAATAGAATAAACAGCGTCTATTTGAATTTCGAACGAATATCTATGTAAAATAAACTTGACTCTGTTTCTTCCAAATATATGTAGCAACATTATCTGAATGAAAAAAAACTTTAACCAATGCTTCGAATATATAAATATCTATTACAGACAAGAAAATCATTGTAATTATCATATATATATAACCCTAAATAAAATATACAATGAATCTTACGACGTATAAACGAATAAAATTACTAAACAGTCTCAAATGTTTACCCATTCCTAATCCGACAATAACACTTAAAGCGGAGCACGAAATAAATAATAAAGATAATCTGCATCATAAAGTTAATTAAAAGGTCAATCAAGCAGTGCACTTACTTGCACTCCAGCGCCCGCCGTCTGTCTTAATACTTCCTTCCATTGTGATTCCGAGTCGACTAGCTCGTACCCTCTGAAAGAAATTAAGCCATTAATAACCCGCAATGACCAGTTCTTTAAGATATAGATTGAAGTGCTTTAACGAAGCGAAGCGAAAGGTACTTTAGTAGCATTTTTTTATTGCAATAAAGCTACCACGAAGTTCCTGGTGTATTTTAGACGCGTTTTTTTTGTCAAAGGTTGAGACGTTCTTAAAGATATAGATTGTGTTTCGACAAATGAAACGAAAGGTGATTAGTAACTGCTTTTCTTATTTAGGATTCGACGACGTTCTAGTATATTTTTTATACGTTTCCTTATTCAAAGGTTTAATGGATAATGGTTTTTACAAAGCAAGGAGTTGGAATGCACTTTTGAAAAACGTTTACTAGTATTAACGCCTATAAAATGTTTATAAAAATACCTAAATTTCATACTGAATATAAATTTTGAACTTTGTGAGCCAAACACATATTTGGTTAACGGCAATAAATTTAACTCAAAAGTTTTAGCTTTCGATTTCGCAGGAGACAAATATTTTTTTTTAACACGATAGTCTGATTATGTAGTATTAAAGATCGGAGGGTTTTTTTCTCTATATCTAATGGGTGTTTAAAAGTCTTCTCTTAATATTGATTGCCTCATACTTTTAGAGCTTTTTTTTTATTAAAACCTTAGATTTTTACTTCAAATTACACACAGAAAAAGAGAAATAGAAAATCATATTACGCAACCATCTCATTATAGTTTAAATTACAAAAAGATTCACAATTTTACAGTAATTTAAATAAAAGATGTTGCTTTTCTAACGAGCTCTTAGTGGATCAACCGTTATCAACACGCGAAGAAAAAAAAATATTTTACTAATATTATATACCTTACTTGCTTAAAAAAAAAGTAAATTATTTTACAATAAATAAAATGCCTTGTAAATAATAAGAAAAAATACAGATACAAATACTTAATGCCCGGTGGCCCTATTATAAATTCATTATTTTAATTGTATAGAATTTTGCAAGAGTAAAAATAAATAAAATAAAATAACAAAATAACTCCAGAAAACGAGGTGTTTTTTATATTTTTTAATGAAATTATGAACAAATAACATGATAGACAATGAAAAAAAGAATCAATGCCACTAAAAAGGTCTTTGTGAAATACTCACTTGGATTCAGGCTGTGATTCATCCCTCTCTGAAGCTGAATCGTTCTTATGACGTGACCGGTGACGTCGATGTCTTCGCCCGGACCGGCCGGAGCCGCGGGACAACTCACTTTCCGCGTCTGATTGCTGGCGGCGCGATCTATGTCTGTGTCTAGAGGTTTTTTTTTTTAATTTATCAATATTTCTACCAAAGCCACTCGACACCTCTATTGCATATTAATTCGCGTTTAAGTATGGGGTTAAGGGCCGTACATAAGCAGATTTACTGCAATTTATCCCACCCTACCTCTTCTCGGTAAAAATAAGCAAAGTTCTCAAAAATAATAGTGCATAAACATTTATTTAGGGATCCTCGAAAATGCGTATCGCTTTCAAGCATAGACAATGTTAAATGTGTAAAAAAGTAAATAATTACTGATGACGTAATCACAGAACCCTCACACCTACAGTCCTTACGTAATACGGCATGACTTAGACCCAAAATCAAGAGAATTAGGCCAATCACCTAGTGGTGTATTAGGAAAGGAATCATAATAACACTGGATTAAAAGGAAAAAATTAACAACTTACTTTCGATTTGACCTAGAATCATTCGAGCTCTGCGAATCAACGGACGCAGATCTGTGTCTGGGTGCAGGCGGTGGTCTGTGGGCTGTTGGTGAAGCGGAATATAAGCCACGACGCGCCGGTGCTGATCGCGTCGATCGCGGCGATCCTCCCGTTGTATGTATGGGTTCACAGGTTGCTTCGCCGTTGATGCTATAAAATATACTACGCTTAGATCTAATTTAATTAACTTGGTGCTAATGTGTAGCTACATGGATAATTAAATGGAATATTGTAACCGTGATTATTGATCCTGCATATGGGTTATTAAAAATGTTTTACAACTCTGTATGCAATATAAAATTGTATTTTGAAAAGCCGAAATGTGAAACATTAATTGATTATATTATTTGTAAGTGTAACACTATGAATGTCAAAGAGAAATACATGTGCATGTTAAAATAAAATAAAACATGTATCAAAAATGTATATAAAATTCTTAGTTATTATCGCCAGCTTTTTAATATGGTCGATGTAATGAACTTATTGCCAAATATAGGTACTTCTTTATACCATTTTTCACTTCTTTATACCGTTACATATATTTGTATTAATGAATTCAAAAGCCTATAGGTACGATGTGTAATTTAGTAGTGAAACTCGTACATAAATTTAGTACCAGAGGAGTACTACTGTTTATTCTGGACCCTCGACAAGATCTTAATAATGAATAAAAAAATAAAAATTTCCTAAAGCCATAATAAAACAATATTTTCAATAAAATAGTATTTTTACACACTTGACATACTAGCATGAAAATGCAGTCGAAGTCTGTAAAAGGCTTCAGTTTATTACAGTATCTAGGTGCTCGTATGTTCGGAATGAATACGAGTTCGCTTCAAATGAAAAGTGCCACTTAACTACCGTAGAAGGCAATTTTTAAACCCAATATTTGACGTCCGGTGGCTTGTTGCTGTTGCCTACTCTATCAGACTGACAAAAATTCTGATAGAGTAGGTTCCTTCAGTTTCCCTATTCCTCACTAGTTATTCTAACGCAACGCTTTTTAATAACAAAATAATTTTTATAGAGATACAAATAAAATATTTTAACCGCTTGAGTTTGGACCAGCTTCCATAACTCTAGGAGACAAGCTGTTATTTTTTCCTCACAAGGACAGAGAGTACCGATTCAAGCTTAAATAAAAACCACATAATCTAAAGTATGTAATTAAGCTTTCGAGACGGATTCCGTTACTATTAATTAGACTTTATCATATCAATGAGTAAAATAAGAAATAATTACTTATAATTTAAGTAAAGTATGTGTGCTTTACTTTAAAATTTCCTAATGAACAAAAAACTAGAACTAAAAAGAGTGGCGAAGTGTGGGGCAAGATATGCCAGTAAACAAGATTGCAAATTGACATTCATAAGTGTTAATTACGTGTATGAATAAAAAAAAATATTTGATTTACCTTGAGCACTTCATGACAGCCCTGTAGCATACAATTCAAGAAAATTATAGTAAACTAGCTGACCTGGCAAACATCGTTTTGCCATGTATATCATTTATAATTAAAAAATAGGGGTTGATCGTAGAGGGGTGAAAATTAGGGGTTATATGTATGTCCTTATGCTGTATCATAATTTTTTGTTTAAATCAAAATTGAAAAAAATATATTTAGGGATGAAAAATAGATGTTGTCCGATTCTGAGACCTACCCAATATGCACACAAAATTTCATGAAAATCGGGAAAACCGTTTCGGAGGAGTTTAACCACAAACATCGCGACACGAGAATTTTATATATAAGATTGAAGAAACAGCAAAAGTAGCATAATCAAAGATGTAAGGAAAAAAATGATTCGCTAAATTAATTTGAATACTTACGAATTCGGGCGATGCACTGAGGTAGGTTGTTTCATTTCAGGGGGGCAGTCTTTGATTCTTAAGTCTTCTAACTTTGGAACTGAAAATGTTTTGGCGCCAATTAATATATAATTTCAAATATCGTGCAATATATCAAATATTGCATGTTTTTGCGTTGACCCTTACACTAGAGAGTTATTCGCTGTCAAGATTTATGAACTTGTTTTTGTGTTTTAGACGCTTGATAAATGTTTCACAATAGATTATATATGTAAAAGAACTGTTTATTTTTCTAGAAAATTATATTTTCTCATGTAAGAATGTCAATAGAAGTTCTTATCAAGAGGATGAATAATTTTATGTCGTATTTGACTTTTTATCGTTTCATAAAAGTTTTATTTATAATATATATTTTACTTAAAGTATCGTCCCTAACAAGTCGATGTTAATGACGTAACTCTTATATTAATACATTACCTATAACCATGCAGGCTGAATAGAAAATGTATACATTATTTTCGTTGCACAATTATCTTAGGATAAGTTTCGTAAGTATTATTAGTAGTTCTTCTAGGATTTAGATGAAGAGCAAGCCATCTTATCCTTTCAATTATTAATTCGTTTAAGGGCTGAAGTCTAGAAAATTCTCAAAACATGTTTGACGATCACGAGAAACGATCTGTAACAAATAAACTCAAAAACTACCGAACCAAATCCAAATTCTATCAACATAAGAATGCTACATTATCCCTGATTAACGGATTATTTAATTAAAAATAGTACTTGTGTATAGTTTGATCCTGTATCACTAATTTGATTATAATTTTTAATAGAAATATTCTTACTGTCATGAAGAGATGTATATGAAGCATGCCGTATGTATCGCCTGGAGGGAGTCCGCGTGAAGTTAGGCGGTGGACGGGGCCGAGCTCCGCGCCCGCTACTACAAAGATAAGTTTGTTGAAAGCCAGTAAATATCGTTTGCCTTATAATTCGGTTTTGTTCCTATAGTCTATGAATAATAGAACATTTAAAAGAGGCCGTAAATATTTTCCTGTAGGAGAAGTATTCAGTGAAATCTGTGGTTTTAGATAAAAATACATATATTTCATCATACCATTTTTTACTTTATGTAATAAATAAAAACTTGCTCAAGAAATCTGCATGTCTTTGATGCAAAAAAATGTGTCATATACAGAAGTCAAACAATGCAGCGCATTAATCTCCTCCATCGACGCGGCGACGTTCACAGAGTTGAGAAAACGCGAGTAAAGCAAACTCACGTCACTCAGTCATAAATAAAATACAGAAGAATCCAGAAGGTCCGTCACATTTTTTAAGTATTAAATACAAACAACAGAGGTATTTTTAAATTAATAAAAAAACATTGAGTACAAATCTTTAAACAATAAATATGTATTAGATGAGTAGAAATCTGGAGAAACAACAAATATGTATATACAAGCATATCAAAGCAGTCCGTGTTATGTCTGAAAAATAAAGTTGCTAACACAGCTAAAATAATTTTATGAAAATTAATTAAACCATTTATTAACGACAAAATTTTTACATTTATATTTTATTGTTAAGATTATTTAAACAAGTGATGTATTTAAATAATATAATACCTATTTCTCAATCTGGAACCCAATGTGAATATATCCGCGGAAGCCGGCGACGATTGTTGGAGGCGGAAGAAGTTATGGTGATCAGAACAACAACGCCATAAGTGCCTGCATGCTGCTCTCGTGGGAGATTCGAAACCGTAGGTAGATGTGTCATTCTAGAACCAAAGCGATTTTCCCCGAGATAATTTTTTTTAACACCGTTACTTGAGTAAATGCTACCTTAGTTAAGCACTGGAGAAGGTTATAACGATTTTGTTACACCAGGGCATTCGCTGAATCGAATACTGGAAAGATGTAGGAAACGCAGGGAAATGCCATAATTGGCTTAAAAATTAAGAAATACGATGTTCATAATTGGAGTATATGTTTGATAATTTTATGACTTTTAATTATCTTCTAACCCAAATTTCAGGCATTTCAGAATTTAAAATAAACTAAAAGAAATTACAACGCCAATGGAAAGTCACGTATCATTACAATTTTAATAGATAAATTTATAGAGCGACGACACTTTTATAAATAAAATTCTCGAGCTTTGATCAATGTTCTGTCAGGGAATAAATTTAAAAGCAATTTCAAGTTCATTCCCCTATTTTTATACACTTCAAAGGCGTATACAAATAAGGGTGGGTTATCACTTCACTCGACAGTGCGGTAAATGGCACGCTTAGTTCTCTGACTTATCTGTAATTGCCTGCTACGAATGTCTTAAGAAAACGTAGGCCACGTCTTTTGACTGACGCCTTATCAGATAGAGAAACGGGTCAAGCTTTCAATTCGCACAATGTTTATTTTACCAAACCTACTATTGTCGTTTTACGCCAGATTTTAGTACTGACAGTAATCACATAAAAGATCGCGAAAAAATTTCTTTATGTTGTTATAATAAAAATGCCTATATATTTTTCTATTATAAAAGTTGTATCCTTTATATTATAAAGTAGATTCCTATGCATCTTAGCAAGTTCTAGAACATAGAACTAAGTTGTGTGTTTTTTTGTTTCTGGACAGCTTAGTGCGACTATAGGACACTGAAGTATTTAATAGCAGATAATTTATACTTGTAGTTCATGCAATAGCTCACTCACGTTTTTGTCAGCGACTCGTATCATAAAGTATCGTCCTTTGTAGTAAAGTTTGGAAACTCGCGGCCAATAATAAGTGGCAACTGTATGCTTTCCTCGTAGAAGCAACAGGCCACTTGGCGCCAGTCCCAAAAAGTACTCCACGCTGTCTTCGCCCTGCATTAAATAGCTCGTTAAAAGAAACAGTGTTGAAATATGGTGGCAGAAAGCCATTTTTGTGAACTCATACTACGAGTTATTACAAACCTCATCCTTGACAGTATTTTTTTTATTGTCTTTACATAAATTCGACTTACAAAGTAAAGTTGATCGAGCCAAAGAATCTATTCCCGGGAAATTGTTTATTGCCGGAGTCTTTGGCTTTGGATACATTGGTATATGGTAATAAAGTAAAATACGAAATATATTTACCAAGACAGGGTGGAGATCAACACCGTACATGTCTAGCCATTTCACTTTGTCCAAATAGCTTAGTTCAGCCTGCGCGGGGGAAATGCCACTGTAAAAATCGCAAGACATTTTTATTGTTGCTTTAGTATCAATATGGCAACTAACTCAATATCCATAAAACATTTTGATTACAATTTGACACATCCATACTACTATTATTAATTGGCAAGCACAATCATATTTTTCTAAAAAAATTAAACTTAGATATAAAGCATATCTAAGAAGCAAAGTCCGTAGTTGCACTACAGACAGGGTCATGAACAGCGTACATATCTAGATATGCTGTAGCAGCATCATTACTAATACAATAATTTTTCGTAGCTATCTATAAGGGTGGGTTATAATTAAATGGTAACGAGGTTTTTCGAGTTAACCTTACCTATAAGAGTTATATGTTAATTTTTTACTTATAAAAAAATTCTAGTTATAAACTAGATATGGGTGGTGCAACGTATATTCAGCACACATTTGTGTCGTAATTTAAAATAACTAACCATTTATCAAGAAATGCAATGGGTGGCGCATTTAAACGATAGATAAACGCAATTTGCATGTAATTGTGGCTTTGCGATGCCAAATGCTTGCCGCGAGGCGTCGTGGCGGATGCTGATGTGCTAGTCTTTTTTACTATTAAATCTAGTTCCATTTCTTCTTTTTATTTATATACGATTGACTACATATACGAAAACACATACATAATATATCAAGCAAACAGTAGATTACATTGTCAAACGATTTCTTTTATTGCAGACGTCATAATATACGATATTCAATATTGATAAACTTACTTCAATGTCCGATGAATGTCAGCAGCTCGTCCTTCAAGTTCAGGGGTTTGATGCGCTAAGATTCGGAACTCGGAAACGTACCCTGGACCATGTCTTCTTGAATCATAATCTCCTAATTCAGCTGTAATAAAAATAATAAACGTTTAACAATGCTGAAAAATTCCAACGTCTTTAGGTAAGGAATAGGCATCCATATCCTTTGAAATTCAGATTATCGTTAATAGAGCTTATATTTAAACTATTTAGATATATGTATTAAAACATCAAGGTTTATTTTTTTGAGAAGAATTTACTTTATTAGACACAATATACAGGAATGTTTCGATAAAGTAGTGTGAACTGGCCCCCACACTAGGATTCCCTGTGTTGTGGGCAGCCAGTCTCTTCCTTTTCACATCTAAACAGTATTGCTTAATTAATTCTACATAATACATTTATAGCTATACTATTATTGTACAATAAGAATGTTTTCTGTATCAGTATAGGACAGCTTAACAAGATATTGTTTGAGTTTTTTTTAGTAAAAGTATGTAATGTGATTTTTGTAATGTTAGTGATAATTTTGTTTTTAATGAATTGGTTAAAGATGAATGGGCCTCGGAAGGAGAAAATATTAATGCATTTTCTAATCCAGCACAACACTCAATTAAATAGACAAAGTCAAATCCATTATGAAACAGGTAATCTCTTATAGTAGTACTCTCATTATTCTAAGAGCTGGCTTGACGTATCTGTATTTAGGCCATGTGGAATAAGCCTCATCTCTAATATGGACAATGCGTTGGTTATATGGTAGGTTCATACATTCCTGTGTACAATGACGACTTAAATCCCAATAGTAAAACTATTTAAAGCTCAAGTTGTAATAAACTTTTCGAGATTTTATTGTAATCGAGTAATTAAATGATGATTCGTGAGGAATAAAACCAGTTTTATTAAAATAAAAACTTAATTAATAAGTAATACACGAAGTAACGAACGCAGCTCTTAATTATACTATCAAATTATCTTTGTATTATTATCTGTTACGGAAGAGGTTATATTAGCAAAGGATAGATTATTTTCTTATATTACACTCAGAAACGTTTGTAAAGAATCAGCATTTACGAATGTTCTTCCTAATCTGAATCAAAACTAAGTCATGTACATTTGATTATATCACTATAACGAACCGTACCAAAACGTAATTAATTTACTTAAGTAGGGAGAATTGCCGTCCTAAATAAATACACACAATGTAATCTTATCCCAGACGATATAAGAAGCTTAATAGTGAAAGCTAACGTGTTGTATTTTCTCGATACTATAGGGAAGTGGATCACTAAGCTACTTGTGAGGGAAAACGGCGGATGTAAAGAGAAAAGAACTGCCATGTTTGGGAGACTAGAAAAAACTAAGGGCGTGAGTGATGCTGACACTTATTTCCCGTCGTTTATCTTTTTTTTTTCAGCTTCGGAAATTGCAACATCTGGTGAATTTGTGAAAAAGATTCTTCCGTAACTTATGACGTTACAAATTATTTTTGGCACGATACGTTTTCACATTCGTAGGGAATTTGTACCTACAGAACAAGTATTGTTGTATATTTTTCTTAATCACATCGGCCATTTTATTTATAATACTTACATCTATTATTTATAATATACAGCATGACTTTCTAATTATCCCAAAAAACCTTTAAAATTTTAAGAATGTGAGAGGTTATTTTTATCGCAATATTTAAGATGTAACTTGTTTTATTGCGGGGTGGACGAGGAACATAAATTTTAAAGCGACTATATTTAAACACTCGTGCAACCGCTTACACTCTTAAGATAGAACAATACAAATTCGACATTTCATTTTATTCACTCGTTCTCACTTACTTTTCAAATTTGCAGGACTGTAATTGTGTAAGCTTAAAACCTATACCTACGTATCCACATCGGTCCCCTATCGTAAATATAAAATTGTTACTGTAGGGCCAGAAAAAAAAAGAAAAAAGATTGTTACTAAAATGCCGTTTACCGTGACCATGATTACATTACTTTACATACATTAGGGTCCTTCAAGAAAAGAGCGTACAAATTCTTAAAAGGCCGGCAACGCACTCGCGAGCCCTCTGGCATTAGGAGTGTCCATGAGCGGCAGTATCACTTAACACCAGGTGAACCTCCAGCCCGATTGCCCCCTGTTCTATAAAAAAAAACTTAACTTTTTCAATACATAGTTCTTTCTCGACAAATTAAGGGTGATACTTTTAATTATTAATATTATTGCAAATACAATAATTATATCCTCCTTAACATTGTTTTTAAATACCTTCCTCACCACATATTATTTTTTACATGTTATAGTAATTCAAAACTTTTATCGCCTTTACGCTAGATTGAATGCTCTTTCAACGACCATCGCGTGGTGTCGTTTACTTAAATATCTGCGCAATTGCGCGTGATGTTGATTAATTTGAACGTTAACTGTTACGAAAGGGCCATTGTCTAAAATAATTACCAAACTGAGAGCAACTTCAAGAACAGATCCCTTAGTATAGATCGATGTTTCCTGACAAATAGCATTTTGTTGTTTTCTATTATAGTGTTATGCTTGTGGAAAAATCGGTAAGGCTTAAGCTACATAGGGTAGAACTTCGACCGAATACTAAATACCTACATCTGAAGCAACACCTACAACCTGCGATGACGTCATACCCTAAAACCCATTAACAAAGTTATTCCGACTCGTCAGGATATATGTATAGGTCTTCCATTGGTTATTCCTTCTCATTTTGCTTATAAGAGTAGCAAAACCACATTACGGTTACGTTTTTAGGCGCATTGTATATATGTATATGTATATATGTATGCTTTAACTAACAATATTTTTTCAATACGATAGTTATTTGTTTTCTTAACTATACCCTAGAAAAACACACTTTCTTAAAATGGTTAAAAACTGATAAAGTTATTATTTTATCGTTGCAACAGATTTACAGCACAGTAACACTACACATGTTTATCTAAGGAGTATAACAATGATAATGGTTAGAAAAAATAATTAATTAATTATTACAGTAACATACAACGTTGCACTTACAAAGTAGTTTAGGGTGGGGTCGTATCTCTTGGGAGCTGAAGCTGGGACATTTGCTGATGCGAATGAGATTAGATGCAAACGATGTACGCTGAGGGCTCGTTTACCTTTTGAATAACCCATTCCCATTACGTTGTCGCTTGGCTTAATAGCAACATATAGACAACGTTATAAAATTTCATCTAATCTCATTCGCCGTAAGTCTATTTGAATTATAAAAATATAATAAGAAATCAAAATGTACCAAATACTTCTATGTTCTTTGACATAAGTACATATTATTTATTAATTTGACAAAGATCAAGAAAACCTAAAATTTCTCTTACATAACAATATGGGGAGAGATTTAATTATGCTCCCGTATAATTAATACATAAATATTAATGGAAATATTCGAGTCAAGATTTAATTAACTGTCTTCTGGTACCATCAAAGGTCCTAATAAACGGAGCAAGTAAAAAGTAAGTTAGTATTGCTCATGTTAAGATGAAATAAATAAATTAGTCATATAATGAAGACCGTCTAAATAATTTAAATATTATGAATAACTTAATTGATATCCTATATATATCCTTTATTTTATACCTTTACGCCCTGCCCTTATTATAAAACGTGGATTAAAGTTAGTACGGTATTTGTTGCCATGGCTACATCCATTATTAGAAAATAACATCGTAACCATGGTAACAAAGAGGGTACTAACTTTAATCCACGTTTTATTATCAGTGCTTAGAGGCAGATAATGTTTTTTCCAAACCGTTTCATATTTTGTTGCGTTTAAATTTAAGAATTTCAATTATGTACATAAAAGCATGAACCTAACATGATGATGAACAGAAACTAACATGTTAACAACACAACTTCATGTATGTAATAATAATAATAAAACACAAAGAAACTACAAACTCAATTCCCATTTCCCGCGCATTCCACATTTTTGTTTTTATTACCGCATTTGACAAGTGACCACGTGATTGCTTTATTCGTGACACCTATTTTCAGCCAGTTATTTTAATACACGGTTATTACTTTTATACAATGTATTCAATAAGTATCAATTATTTTTATAGCTAAATTAAATTTTTTAATTAATTATAAAATTATTGTACAAAGTTGTAATAAGATACTTATAGACAATGTTTACATTACAGTAAACATTGTCTATGGAACAAATACAGGCACTATATATGCTGTAGTCTCATGAAAGAAAATCACTAAAGAATAGTCAGTTAATGAGTTTATGTTTAACAATTTTAATTATTTCAAGGTACTGCCACTGACGGCGCAATGAATGACGTAAAAATAAGCATTTTGTCTTATCGCAATATGCAGCCACGGAAAACATTTCTAACGAACAGCGTCCGTCAGAAGCATCAAATGAGTTTCAATAGTATTCGCCTAACAAAAGGTTTCATTGAACTCATAATGAGACAATTTTTATAGAGTAATCAATATTTGTGTTAATTCATGCAAATTTCAATCATTTTACAATGTATGGCTACTTTAATACTGTGTCTACGTATTTGTGTAATTCCTTGTTATGTACATACGTCTCATTATTGTATGGAAATTGTATTTTTTAATTTATTTAAGTACAATTAATCATAAGTATGGGACTTGAATATTTGATAAATAAATTAAAATTTCAATTTTCAGATATGTTTTTTATTTTTCTATTAGTAAATAGTTTTTTGTAATAAAACCTAATCTAATCTAGTAAAATTCTGTTTCTAGCAACGCATTTTCTGATAGGACAATTTTCGATTTCTTATAATATAAATTGTCTTACAGGTTTGTTCTAAAAATAGCTCACTATTTTTATCTAGAACCATAAGCATAAACAAAATGCTTGTGAACAAAGTTTAGTTTAAAAATCTGAGCCTAGTTCTCAGAGCGGGATTTGTAAAAACATTCGGGTTTTGACAGCAAAAGCTTACACAAGAGACTGCCTTGTTGATTTTAAATATGCCAATCGAATAAGAAAATAAAACAAAACACTCGTGCAGTACAGACCATAACAGATGTGTTTAAAAATTCCGCTCTAGCATTTCATCTTTAATTATTATTAATTGGATGCCTTCTGTATTATTCGTTACTTCGAGGCCATTACTAAGGCCGCCAAACGTTACTTATTTTCTCATTAGTAAAATATACGACGTATTACTTTTTTTTTTTTTATAGAACAGGGGGCAAACGGGCAGGAGGCTCACCTGATGTTAAGTGATACCGCCGCCCATGTAATTTTAATTACAAAATTTATTTAAAATTACTATGTAATTTCAATTAAGCCTATGCTTACAGTAGTAGTAGTAAGAACTAACAGTACCGTACCTGGTACATTTCAATTTTTATTTAAAAGTTATACAGTTTATACTTTGCTGATATCGCTTTATAATTTTTAGCATAACATGACTCCGACTTACTTCAATGCCCTAAAATTAGCTAAGAGACCTATTAGCAATACTATTTAATTATTATTTATATTGTAGTGACATGTTATAGCGAGCTTAATTAATATTTTTAATTAATAATAAATAATACACATTGTATTGCACAAAAAAATTAAGTAATTACCATTATCACCTTAACTTTTTAATTTTAAATTTATCACCTGCCTGTGTCGAGCATAAGTGTGCCCACGGGAAATTAAGGCAATTACTTTTTATTGTGTACTGGATTGTCAAAGTAATTTTCCATTTTTAAATTCTCCTTACCCCATAACCTATGTTATTTGTTACATACGTTTGGCGTTAGGCCAACTAAACAATGCTTTCATCCACAGCCAACAATATGAACTGCTTAATATGCTCCTCAAGTTATCACCACCGTAAAATATCTGTACTTATACCTGACAGATAGTTATCGGAGTGACTACGTGGGACCTATGTAGGGACTATGAATAAAAGGCTAAAAATAGAATATCGATATAAAATTATAAGTTTGTTCTCCATGTGTTTTAAAATCATAATCGAGGTTCTCATAGCCGTGGTGGCGAAATTGGTCAAGCGAGATCATGAGTTCGTTTACTGGTGAGTTATTTACTGTTTTGTACAGTAAAATAAAACATCGTGTGGACCCATCTTTGACCCTTTTTGGCCGAATTATCGTCTCGAGTCAAGTCAAGCACTCGTTACTACTACTCGCGTATGTAGAAACATCATCAATAAAGCAAACTCATTAATCTATCAACCTCATAACTCCTCGAGATTACGATCCTACATTAGCATATTTTAAAACATAATATACAAAGAAACTTTACCAACTGCTTAAATGTTATGTGGTTTTCAGTTAAAGAGTTACAATATATTATTAATCGTTAAGTATACATGCGCAAGATCTCCAAAAAACATACATAACTGGTTACCGTAGATTCTAGGTAACCTTCAATTCTTTATGATTCACATATGCATTTAATAAAAAATACTATTGACTTACAGCCCAAATCTTTTTTTCAATAGATCAGTTCCAAATATACTTAATCGGTTTGAAAGTATTTCATACATATTACTATTAATATGTATAGTTTAAGTTTTGCATTAATTTACATTTATTACGGTTATTTGAAAGTTTATATATTATGATTGAATCCAGTTTTGATGTTTTATGTAAATTTGTTCGTGATTATCCAATAGATTAATATAATTGAGACATTAGATATATGTATTTTAAATCTACGTTTAGATATCAAAATGTGTAGATTTTGACTGAAATAAATTTTCAACTCTCCTTTAACATTAACAAAAAAAATGTATGTTTAATCAAACATCATCATACGTTTCCAATATGGCACGAGACTAAAGAACAATATAATATCTAAGTAAGAGTAATTAACATTTATTTAACAAAAGATTATATCAAAAGTTTCTATTGCACTTTACCACAAATACATTAGCTACACAAGTTATTTTTAACAGTATAATTTTCGAGACTTTAAATGAAAAATAATGAGATACTTACACTGCAAGACATAGGCTGCAAGCTCAGCTGCGAGGTCAAAATTTACAGGCAGCCGGCCACGCAGAACATCTTGCTTTAGTTGTAGAAACAACTGGTACCTGGAAACAACGACTTTCTTTTTCATCTATTTATAAAATCCCCCTTCCCATGCTTGAATGACCAGTGCAAGCGACATCACGGAGGAGACAAAAGAACAAAGCAAGTGTAATCTTGTCATAAGTGTTAAGTGGATATTGTAGATAAGTGCTAGTACACACTGTAACATTGTAGATAATACTTTAAGAATTCTGATCAGTGGTTGAGAACATTTTAATATAAATCCAGGTACGCTAAACCTTTTAGGTTGCTGCTTGAGATTTTTGTTTCGTGATCATTTGTCTTTTCTAATAGGCAAGTAAGTAATAATAATAATTAAAAATGATATAAATATAAATCGAATATACATTTGAAAATGGTTGAAGCAGCGTAGCTTTAATGCTGGCAGTATTTTCTCGCTATATTGCAAAACTTATTAGTGGAGCAAAGAAGGCACTGTCTCCGAGGTCACCGGCAGTACCAGGTGCGTAAAAATTAAATATTTAATAGAGCACTAGGTTTGGCTAGATATAGTGCTTAAAATCAGTTGAGATGTTATAATAAATACATTTTAAATATGCCTAAATAAATCACTTGTGTTTTTTTATGGTAAAATTACATGGTTTAGCTGGAAAATTAGTGACATACAAAGTTTACGGCTAATTAAAGTAATATCAATGGTTTTCAATAGAATATGCTCTAAGTAAAACGTCCAGAAAAATGTCCAGAAATGAATATGAAAAAATACGGCTTTACTTATTAATTAATAAAATTTTAAGAAAAACGTGATCGAATACTATGTAAATACAAATTTGTGGCTATCTTCAATAGAAAATAATAGAATTCACTGTTATTTTTTAAATAATTTCAAATATAGAACTATAACTTGTATAGTCTATATAGAATGATTTTTAAGTACTTCTAAGTTAACGACAATATTTGTCGCGTCTCTGAGTTTTCGATCTGACAGAATATTTTAAGAGATACGAAACCATTAATATTTCTTCAGCCAAAGCGGACTTAATGAAAGCGTCGTGGAGCGCCCTTAGAAGGAAATTAAATATTAAAAGACCATCAAGTTAAGATTTTCAAAGATTATAAACTGCGGCTTTATTTAACTTAAGGGCAGACAGTTTTTGCGGAGGCCTGACATGGCTTAGCGAATGTCAGCGAAATAATAAACCAACATCGGTGTGGTATTTTTAAAATTCCCCTTGAATATTTTTAACTCTTATAACAAAGTAAATGGAGACATCATTTGTATGTATAAGGATCCCCCGTCCAATTAAAATTGTTTATGAAAGTCGTAGGAATATTATATTGAATGTAGCTAAGTCCCAAGTACTCTAATGCCGGCCTACTCTATTCAACTATTCATTTTATCAGAGTAACGTGTTTACGACCTCACCGGGCTTACTGAGAGCGCTCTTAGGCTGTCTTTGTTACTTCCCCTATTTTAACTACATGTTATATGATATTTTATTATTTATTAAGTATGTAAACACCAAAACCCACTAAGGGGTTTAACCTTGGTGCCTAAAGGGCTACACCACAGTACAAGGTAAATTATTTTTTAACAAAGAATTAATAACAACTACAATTAATACATAACAACGAAACGATTATATACCGTATACATATATATTAAGCTGTTACATTAAATTGTGTAAATCATGTATAATGTTTTTAATAGTAAGCTTAGAAATGCAATAGTAAAAACATTTTTTTAAAACGAATACACAAATAAAACGGAGGACAATATATGTATTTTGATAAATCATATTTTTTTCAATGACTTACGTTTTTAAAATGTGTATACAGAAATAATTACACTATTTTCATAATAGACCATTAAAAAAAGGAACGATGCTCTAAAATGGAAGTTTATATATGTTTATGAAATTAAAGCATTTTTGTATTAACATATACATTAAGTCAATTAGTGTTGCCCAAATGCAAGACCAAGACGAGACTTAGACCAGTCTTGGTATTGGTCTTGCGTCAATACACCTGGTCTTGATCTTGGTATTGGTATTGCGCTCTCAGTCTTGGTCTTGGTCTTGATCTTGCAGCAAGAGTCTCGCAAGTCTCGCAAGACTTGCAAATACCTATTAGCCTATTGCTATTTATTCGTCACTCATGTCAAATTGTAAACATTCACTCCGAAAGCAATAAGAATTTAGAGTACCTAGCTAGGTAAATGGGCGAGAATAATAAATAAGATAGACTCGAAGCGAAACTCAATTAGAAATGACTGAAATTGAAATAAAAACTCATATTTATAAGCACACAAGCCGAAGACCGACAAAGAAAAATGCGGCATTCTTTGATAGATAGAATAAATCTTTGAAAGATTAAAAAACAGAAGTATGAGAATCAAAATCAAATAGGTTTTGTGCCTACGCAAAAATAAAGTGTAGATAATTATGCAAATAATATTGTTTATTATGTTCCTTTTTTATTGGAACTATACGTTGCCTGCTGTTTTTATGGAGGTTACTAGCTACTAGAGAAGATACGATAGAAGATGATAAACCGACACTGCAAATCTCGATTTTTGGAAATGTGTGATTTTAAAACCAAATTCGTAAAGCAATATGACGTCGCTCATATTTGGAGTTTTTCCACGTTTCAAATTTGTTTAAATCACCCACTATCGTGACAGCGTGTCAAATGCTGTGATACACTTGTTGCAAACCGCGGCGTCTTTGTCGGTAAATTATCAAATATGTAGGTATATAATACACCGACCGACCAACAGTTTATTCGCAGAACGTCACATTTTCCCAATCAACCTTGAACCTTATTTTTCTAGTGATAAAGTTGAAAATTTGATAACGCCCAAATCTCAGTTTTTTCCTAACTGCAAGACGCAAGAGTATTGCAGGCTTAAGTATTGTCTTGCTCAAGTCTTGCAGGCTTCAGTCTTGGTATTGGTCTTGCTACGATAAGGCGGTCTTGGTATTGGTATTGGTCTTGCAAAAATGCAAGAACAAGACCAAGACTGCAAGACCAAGACCGATTTTGGGCAACACTAAAGTCAATCGAGTTCTCACAATAAAGCTTCGAAGTAAAAACTTTAATAAAGGGCCTGTAACTTAAAAAATTACTTCGACCTAACAAAGGGAGAAAGTGCTTTGTAAACGCGAATAGGATTTTACTAACTTTCAAGACAACTTCTGTGAGGGGATGATAGTCTTACTAAAGAACATCGTTCACAAACTTTGTTTATTTCTTATTATTTTAATTAAAGATGTCTGACTCATGCTAACGCTGAAATTGAATGTACAAAATTATAATAAAATTTGTATAGTAGATAATTTTAATTAATAATAATAATTCACACATTTACTTTAGGCCCATTACACATTGGTCATTAAATATCCCGATATCAATTAATACCAAAAATAAGTTTCAAGTTTTTTTGTGTGTTTTAGAAAAACTTGTGCGGAAACATTCATGCTGCCTTTATTATCTAGTTAAAATATTAAATAGTAAATAAAAAAATAAGCTCATTGTTACAACTGGCATATTGTGTTAATTGTTTAAGCTGAAAGGCGAATATAAAATTTATGTTTAAGAGATTTCATAGGTTTTAGTTTGTCAAAGTAATTACATATATATAAAAATGCCTGTATAAACATAATATTGTAATATCGAATAAAAGCGCCTGGCGAGCCTTGCAACTCAATAAAAACGCGAGTCATTTGTTTAAAAACCCAAAAAACTGTGTATTTTATATAACACGGAGGGTTTTTATTACACAGATCTCGGACAGTAACGGACAGAGCGAGCACTTACTACCCATAACAGTTACAGTTTCAAGGGTAGTATACTGCTGAGTGGACAGTTACACGTACAGGGCACATGTGTTTTATTATCACTTATAGCCGCAACCCATGCTTTTCGTGTTTCCAAAATAACATTGATATAGTTTTCTTTATCCTTACATTTTTAAACTAAAAATATTTAGGCGTTAGCTAAATCAGGATTTTGGGTTATTTATTAAGCATTGATTCCGACAGAAGAATTTAAGTTGATTGGATGACAACCAATAAAAATTAAAATACATATAAATTATTATTCGATTGCATATTTTAATTATGAAATATGATCATAAATTTACCTTGTAACCAAGATTGTAAACTTGTAAAAAGTTTTTACATTTTAATGAAAAATTTACAACATTGAAAAACTTCGACTCTTAAACCTTTTGCAGAACTTAATCTGAAGTCCTTCATAAGTCATAACCGTGGAAATGTCGTTAGGTAAGATATTTCATATAAAAGCAAATAGTAATTAACTCAGTAAAATGACGAGAGACACTTAAGACGTCGAATAACCGTACATTTCTTATATTTTGCTCATACATAGTAGTTTTATATATCTAGCAGTTATGTTATGTGTATGTCTCCCATTTCATTTTATTAAGTTTTTCATTATTACGTCTTAGTTGTCTGGAAGAAACTGCTTTTAGCAGTAAGACCGCTATTCTCAACCTTTGTCATTATAATCCTTGAATTAAGATATAAATTCCCACACACATATTGGAAATTAGAAGTGGAAGAGTATTTTTTTCTTCTCGTCCATCCCTCCCTTACATCAATGGGCGGCAAAAGTCTCTTCTATTACTAACAATTAAATACAATAATAGATGATTTAGTTGTATTTATATAAAGATGAACACTGTCGCGAATGTCATCAAATACATTTATTATTTATATTAATTTTAAAAAATTATAATATGCATGGTCATGGCTCATGACCTTTCTATAGATATGTATAAATACCTCGTTATCTCCTCTAAGAGTTTGCATGGGTCCGTTGCATAGAACTTAACTCCGAAGTAGAAAGTGTGAGTATCCGACCCACGCAGTTGACGCCGAAGTCGTTTTCCGGCATCCAACCAGTGCTAAAAAAAATACTAATATAATGGCACCCAGCACTTAAAATGGTTTTAAATTTAATAAAATTAAATCGAAATACAAAAATAATTTTAACTGAAATATTACGTAATTGATCAGTGCATCTTACCCACAACTTACGAGAGTAGAATTACAATAAATTGCCTAACTTTTTTGTTATTATTTATAAGCAAAATATACTTTTAGAGAAAAGAAGCTAACTTAACATTTTCTAATAGATCTATACTAATATCGTAAAGAGGATATATTTGTAATAATGTGTTGTTAAGAGTTAAAAAACTCCCACATTTTATAAGTTATTTTACTGCTGGTAGGCTATTAGATTATTTGTTTACATAGGTTATTTATTTACTTCCAAAATATTTCAAACTAGCGCTCGCAGCTGGCTTCGTACGGCTAATAATATAATTACTTAGATGTATTCTATTATCATAGGAGACATAAATATCACAGTATAAAAGATAAAAATATATTTTAAAGTGTTCTATTACTATAACCTAATGAATATAAAGGATAATATAGTAAACCAAATATTTCTGGTAGTATTCTACTGGTAGTAAAACTATAAACAAGATTTAAAGAAAAACACTTTTTTAACGGATTATAGATATGTATTATTATATTTAAACTTATAATTAAACTTGTAAATAAAAGACAATACTATATAAACAAGATGTTTAAAACAAGTTTACCGTTTGGTTATCTTGGTCAACGTAGCGAAGTCCGAAATAAGCCGTCTCCAAAAGGTCGAGATGTCTAAAGACAACGTCCAACAACGCTTGGCCCGTACTATTGTCCTGAAAACAAAACCAGTATTAGTATCATTTTATAGAAACTGTTTGCCGAGCGCAAACAATCACTTTGAAGAAACTTTTGAAGGAAAAAGCTGTGCTATTCATTTTGTTTAGAAATCTGTGAACATTTCTATTATTTATATCTGCACAGAACAATAATAATTTGATCCTTTATCAAAATAATAATTAATATACATTTTTAAATAAATAGTCTTTATATATTATAACGGTTGAGAAGCAATTATATATAAAGAATCGTTTTATAGTGCACGGCAGTTGGACTTTAAAAATCTACTAAAATAAAACTTTAAAAAGAAACGTACAAAATAGTAACAGCGAATAAATTAGTTCAACCGTGGAAAGGCACGCAATAAGAAAAAAAATCAGTTCGAAATCGATCTCCCACGGTTCAGCTATCTCCAATTATCATTTCTCGATACCGAGCTTTCCACAATTAAGCTAATTCGCACGCGATCCCAGGACCTGTAAGACCAGTAGTGATGCGATGTTGAATATAATGATGGGGCACAATCAACTCTCACGCGCTTCAACGCGGGATGATGGCGTATTATATTATAATACTTGAGAAATCTCTTAATACGACCTCTTAATTTCCTGTGACAACGTATCATCTTAATCTCAGACTTCCTGTAACTTATCTGTTTAGATAATATTACGTAGAGTACGAACGATATAAATACCTATGTGTTTAATAATGTATGACACTAAAAACGAACGCAGCTTTATCACTCAAACTTCAATTACAAATGTCATGGTGTTTATTTTATTATTCTGTCCACAAAAGTAAAATATTTGCCGTAACAAATTAAATCAAATACGACTAAGCGGTTAGTTTCGATATAACACAAACGGCATATATCAACATTCGGTTATTCTGCGTCAGTTTGTGGGATAATTGCGAAACAGTTCGTAGAGTTGAATAATAAATGATTTAATAACAGAGCGCGTTTGCTCCGAGCGGGTATGCTCAGTTAAAAAAACAAGTAACCATTTGAAAATCTGACGGTAGACATGGTAGGTTCTGTATTGTGCACGCGATGTGCCTCGGGCCACGCGCACTATCTACACAAAACGACACTGTTTGTCGACAGCAACATTTAATTTTAAACTCTGAAAATATATAGCAACCCTACAATGTCGATGTGGCAATTTAAACAAATTTCCCAAATACGTAATCGACTATACAATGACCCTATAAATTCTTATATCGCCCCCAAGCCCCCGAATACTTTCCTAAACTCCCTTTCATCCCCACAAAATTACGGTTTTTGAAGTAATCATAATTTCACTTTAATTAACTTTTGTACTACTAAACGGAAATGATTTACTCTAGAAACTTCATAAAAACGTGGAAAATTAAGTAATTACCCATCAATTAGACTCCGGGGAAATATTCTCCAAGTCATTGTTTAAAGAAATTACCAGGGTAATTGTCTTCGTTGCTGTGTTAAAGGCTGTGAACGCCTTCAATAAAACAGGCACATCTAGATTCTAGGCAGTAGACCGTGAAATGTTGTCGTCTCAATTTGCTCCCGTGACAATACACTCCACAATGACCCCGCAATTTCTACGCTTAGCTTTGCTCGTAAATTACTGTGCGCCCTAAGATTTATTTGAACGAGAGTTTTCATTTTAGTAATAGGAAGAGTAAACAGCAATCAATAAGTTCTGAAACTATCATTGATATGAATCGTTTGTTAGAGAAAACTTGTCGTGTTTGTGATAAACGCTCCTTTTTAGATAAGGAAACTGAGAAAAGGACGGTGATTTATCTAAAATAACCATACAATTTAACGGAAACGTCGAACTCGTCGTCGGCACTTCGTCCAAATTGGACGATTTTAGCGAAATATATTATCGGCTTCTGTATTTGTTTCGCGAACAACTTACAAGTTTTTACCATTACACAAAGAGATTTTCCTCTATATAACATTAAAAAAATGGCTGAGTTATTCGTTTAATTTGGGAAAATTTGTTAGGGGAACTATACATAGAAGTCATTAAGCCTAAAAATGTTAATTAAATTAGTTATTATTTAACAAATATTATTTTGATTAAAAACATGTTTTATTAAGGAAGTTAAGTACCGCTAACCATATGCAATCAATATGTAATTTTAGAACGCGTTTGTATAATTCCTTAGTATCAAATCAAAAATCATTTATTCATATAGTTAACATAATATACACTTATGAACGTCAAAAAAAAAAAGAAATACACAAATGTACATTATTCAATGATTCTAATTTTACATTTACTACGAGTTCTTAAATCAAGGGCGTAGAACGAAAGAGAAGAACTGGCAATAAACTCTCCGCCACTCTTTTTAATCGACAAGTTTTTTTACACAATATTTGTAAGGAGCTGCAACCATTACACCATCATCCATATCACATCTTGAGTAATAATAAAATCAATTATTTCTATTAATATCACAGTATTGATTTACAGTACAATAATAGTTCAAGATCTGAATTCGACCATGTTTATGTATGTTTTAAGTAGAATGTAAATGTTGCCACGTGGGGAGGACAAACAGTCCGTACTAGACACTCGCGATCCACTCTCACATTCACCACGCGACGACAATGCGAGCCAAATAGAATTTAATATTCATAGAGACGTACGATTCAGTGAATTCATCGCTCGCACCTTGGACCCGGGCCCCGCATATAAAAGACCTTTCTTGAACCCCCGGGTGTACTTCAAATAATTCGCCTCAGAATAGCTGCACTTCAAAAGTGATGAAATAGAAATGGAGAAAAAATCTATGCGTTGTTTCATGATACGGCGAAATTGAAAATACCGCTGGCGTCCCAAAGGGCAGCTGTGAGCTTTAAATAATCTTTTCTTTTTGCGAAAAAGCGATTTGACTTAGGAAAATATTACTACATATTTCAACTGTATTAGTATTATATTTGTAAAATAATTGAGTCAAAGGGTCCCGGAAAACAGGCTTTCCCGACAGAAGGCTAAATAGGTTATTTGTTTTAAAAATGGAACAGCGACAGAAATATGACTGATCCACCTTCACTGAGGAGTTACGGTACTTATATAATATATTTAAACATTGTACAAGATATTTATTATCTACTAGCAATGCCCCGCGGTTCTACTTGCGTACACACCGATCTCGTGGTAGTGGAAAGTTTACTAAGTCAGACTATATATGTAATATACATGTTTTTGTTAACATAAAATTTTATTTTACTTAGGTTTTTTTTTGTTTTGATGGAAGTAACTGTTTAGTTCCATTTCCTCTTACATACATTCATAATCTAATCAAATTATTCAGATTTTACTTTACCGCCAATACAATTTTAAATTCGTAACAAATTTTACGTAGAATTTCAAGTTTGTAACATGTATTGAAAAATTTTTGATTTCAAGTTCTAGTAACAGTGTGGATTAGGATTTTTTAGCATGATTATGATAAATTGTTAAAAATAAAAACAAAAATTCAAAATGCAAACATGTCTTCTATAAAATAAGAGAAGAGAAAATATTTATTTGAAGAACGTCAGTGTCTTCGAACTCCCTATACACAACATTTGACGTAGATTTGTTTTGTGGCAGCAAAATAATTTATTTTTTGGAGTTCGACTCGGGATAGGCCCACATACATTTGCCCAAGGGTATAACTTTTTTTGTAGATACTTTCTATAGTATTGTACAACATGGTTTTTTTTCTATTATCAATAGTTTCCACAGCGTATGCGATGACAGGATAATTTATGGATAATTTTTTCACACTTTATATTATTGCATTTTATAAGGGATACCTATTATTTTTGAAAAATTAATTAAGACTGTGAGTCAGTGAAGATGGAGCTTTCTAACGGTGACAATTTTTTGAAATCGGTCCAGTTGTGTAAAAACAATACAAAAGAACGAATGTTTCCTCTTTATAATTTTATTAGTATAGATAAATTAAAATAGAATAAAACAAATGACGGTCATATACCATATTTCTAATAAACACGTAAATATGTTTATCATAATGTTATTCTTACCTGCATTTCATGAAGTAACTCTCTTTCATCGAGAAAAACCACGCGACAAGCCAAAGTTCGCGGCGCAGGGCACAGACAATCCATCATTTTTTTTAGCTTGAGTCGCTTCAACTGAAACAAAGAAAAGCCGAACTTAAATTTTACAAGTGAAAATACATTACTTAGTATGTTTATTTAATAATAATTATGTTTTTCAACAAATATCTCTAAACTGCACTTAAATATTCTTATATTACAAAAGGTTTGGATATTTTGGCACAAAGTCATTTCCCTGCTGTAAGCTTAACACACACGAATTCCTTGTTAATGTTGTTTATCTTGTATTACAGGTATTCTAAAATATGAACGTATACATTTTCTCTCTCAAAGCTAAAGTTGTTTGAAGGCAATTACGGAGTTATTTGCAGCGAGACTCAATAGTAAAATCACCAAAGGGTTGGTCGAAACCAAATATATCCTCGTTAAAAGTTAGTCCAGGGAAACGCGAGTGCCGCTCGCTGTTTTAACAGTTTTATTTTAATTAGTAGCAGCACCCTCTCTAATAGGCGGATTTGATTTGACGGGATTTTTCCAGCTCATGTTAGCATACAATTTTATTAGTGAGTATTGATGGACGCGTATTGTGACTACCGAACGCCAGACTTTCCGCCGCTTAATTGAACTTTCCCTTTTCATCCTGTACGTTAATAAAAAAGTACCTGTACTATCGGATTATGCTTTTAAATCTCGTTTTATGTACAGAGGTAAAAGTATCTAATTATTCAATGCAGAAGTGTAATGAGTTTGAAACTACACGTACAAACAAATAACATTAAAACACGGTGAAAACTATATTATAGTGCAAGACGAAACTTCTAACAAAGCAGGGAGCAAACTGAGAAGTTGGAAACAAACAACAAAGACGGCAATAGGACCTATTAATCCGAGCGATCCTGCGAGAGATTAAAGCCTCTATTGCCCGACATAACTTGAAACTGAAAGTTCCAAAATATTTTTAAACAAAACTACGATACGAATTAGGACGAGTAGCGTTCTGCATATAATTATTGTAAGAAGAACATATTACTTTTTATAACACTATTATAATCCCAGTTGAAAACAATTTACCACTGGATGCTTGAGTTGTTTACTAACAGATGGTTTTTAAAATTATAAATACTATGAATAAATGCATTGGCTTTAAACAATCAGCCTTTGAAAGGCGTTTAATCTTTATAAACTAGTGCTCGAATTTCCAGTGTAATGGTTCAATTTCAACGTTTCAATTCTTAAAACCCTCTATTTGGCAGATAACTTAGCTCTCAAAGTTTCCAGCCAACTGTAATATTTAGTTCACATATTTTATTTAAAGTAATAATCAAATTCTTGAGAAGAAAATAATCTTGGTATACGCTGATACTTAAACTGTCTGTACTACTAACGTAAATTGTGTAATTTAGTCAGACAGTCTACGTCAATGCCAGAAGCTAATATATACAACTATGTGAATGCACTTTTAGCGAAAGAACAATTGTGTTGGGACGACATCAGAACACATCGCTACAATTTTCTTTGTTTAATAATTCCTCTATTTAATGGTACTGTTGGGAACTCCATTGTTACAATAAAAGTAATTTTCTTGCGTTATAACTGGTATCATAACACTTATATGGCTTATGTATTCAAGCAAAAGGCATTTCTTTTAGAGTATTAAAGTTCTTGGAATTTGGTTGTTTTTAAAAATAAAACTTTGCATTTAAATAAAATGTAAATACTTAATACGTTAAAATTCGTCGCGCGTTCTTTCTTGTTATTTGGCAGGCTGAGTGGGTGGCATAAACAACTTAACTTTAATAAAATACTCTAGATAAAATAATGTAATGGATTCATGCTTCGTGTTGAATGTATTATTGTATGAAACTTTTATTTCGCGCGACAGAATATTTATTGTTAGAAATATTTGAATATTGAATTTATTTTAATTCTACAGAAGTTTTAAATTTTATCTGCTTTTGAGGCACTGCCGCGCACTATACCAACAAGACAGGTACGACGTAGGAAACTTAAAAAGCGGACACCTTTTGTGGGCCCTTGAAGGCCAGCAGTACACCAGTAAGCGTTGGCGTTGCAGTAAGCGTCAGCGAGCACTTGTTTCTAAGTGACCCATCCACCCGTTTGTTTGTCCCATAAGAAAAAAGTTATTCGCTTCAAAAATACTATGAACGAAACACTCAATTAGAAATCATGCTTACTTCGATGCTTGCATGCTTAAAGAGCATCGACGAAAGACCAATCCATCCCAATATGTAAAAAAATGTAAAAGATTAAGACTGTAACACTTTTGTTTGCTATTTAACTGACTACAGACGTTACGTTCCAAAAATATCTATATCTATAATGCGTGCCAAATTTATAAATCATTACTTTAATTAGGAAAATCCGAAGCTGCCTGACTAATTTCAAATCAATTAACTGCTCTGATTTCTGAGGAAATAGGTTGTAACATTTACAAGGCAAACAGTATCAACATGATCTTGTGTACTCATATAACAATATATACCTTCATATCTATATATTATGTTAACTGAATTAATGAAAGTAAATTATTTTAATCTCCTTTACTATGTTCTAATTAATTTTCACTGCCAACCGGTTGTGGCTTTTGCCATTGGTGTATGTGTCCTTTATAATTTTAAATTTAGATATAGCCATATGTATTGTCTTTACATATATTTAACTAATGTATGCAAATATTGTAAATCCTATTTTAAAAGAGTATGTGTGAAGTATCTTCTCCACACTTAGCTACCTTTTGGAAGGGGCAACTAGAATCATCTTTATATTTTATACAACGTTCAAAAGTGCAATTTTAGGAGATCTTATTGTAATAAATGGTTTGATTTTTTTAAGTACCGAACTTTACTCCCGAATGTATACATTTTGACAATGTTTAGTCATACTACGTCCTCGTAGACTTACGAATACCTAAGAGACCTTTACGTACACACTGAATATAATAGAAGATTCAAAATAGTAATATGACGTTAGCAAAGTTAGGTGCGACGGGCGAAGCGGACGCCACTGCATGCCGTCACGCCTCTGCCTTGTGCATATTGATGCCCAGAGACACACAGCTTTATACCATACCCAAAGGAGTAATAGTTCATAGTGTATGCAAATGTACAACACGGCAACATTGCATCTTTGTGAATTTGTGGGGGTGATATTTCAGGACTTATCAATCCTACTCTAGTTTTCTAGGCGTGATCTTTGCAATCTATTGTCAAATGTCTAAAATACACACTGTTTTTACATAATCACTCGGTATAGATTAGGAATTTTTTTATCACATACTCTTAAAAAGACAACCTAACAAATTAAGCTCATAGTGAAACCCTTATTAGAGAAAGCACATCCAAAATGCTATTGAATAATTGTTTATGTGACATTCAATCGTAGAATGATTAATGGACGAACTGGTATAAGCAATGAACATATTATATATAGCTATTATACCAATTCAAATGTAGATTGTACATATCTATGAGGGGATAGACTCGATGCCCAATGACATACGTTTGACTATCAGATCGTGAATTCATTTATTCTACCGTCAATTTGTTGATATAACGCTATGATGTATTGAAAACATTTTCAGTACTAAAACTAAATACAGATAAGTCCAATCTCTATAAAAGCTTTTCATACGAGTTCCATATTTCCAACACTTACTAAATTAGTTATATATTCAGAAAACAAAAGATACACAAAACGCTTGGCTACGCAGTTTCAAAGACAAAGCTTAGGAGCGAGTCATAATTGAGCAACTTAATAAAGAGTTGTACGGAATGAATAATTTATCTAAAAAGTAATTTTGCAGACGAAAATTTTCTGTTAAAACAGAAATTGAAGTGCCTACATATTATGTCAAATGGCCCGACTCGAATTTTATGTGGCAATAAGTTACACGCAATGTGTGTAGGGACATAGGTGGTGATGTTTCACGTTAGGGAATAAATTGATCTGAGAGGCCATATCTCGGCGGACGTCGCTCGTAAACCTCCACTCGACCAAGCACTTTTCGCGCTTCCAATAAACTTGCTTTACCGTCAAACCTGAGTCAATTAGGTTTTCAAGTGTTTTATTGGCTATAAACCAAATTAATTTATACAGCTTTAACGTTTTATTTCATTAGTGCTATTTAAGATACAATTGCTAAAATCATAGAAATATCGTACTATATATTATACTCGCGACTAACATATCGATGTTCGAATCACCAATGGTAAAGGCCATATACATATATCAAAAAGATCTTTTGCACCATTATAGGAATTAAAAAATCGACCAAACGCAATGGCGTACCAAATTAAATTCCTTCTTATCTATTGGGTACATATTAGGGGGGTCTGAATATTATGTTCCCTTTGGAGTAGAGACTCTTGGCCGTCGGGTTCAAGTGCACAGGTGCTTATTAAAGATTTAAGTTGGCGCCTAGTAGATAGTAACGGTGAACCCAGAGAGGAAATGCTGCCAGCGTTAAAGGTACCTTGTAAAATTTGTTTTGATTTTAATTTTAATTAATTATATTATTACTTTGTAGGTTAGGAAAATTGTAAATACTGTATACTTAATTGTTTATTAAAATAGAATATAATATTGTTGTCAAACATCCGTACATAGCGACCACCAGTACATTTTCGTTGTGATTTGATAAAGATGCCTCAAAGAAGGCCAAAGCTTTTAATATCCGTTTAATAGTGTATAAATATGTATTATAGCAGAAGAATTAACATTTTGACAAAGTCACCGCCAGTGTCAGTAAGTTGGGGAAACGCGTTGTGGTTAACCCACGACAATATAGTTTGGTCCGAACCACCAAAGGTAAACAGACGGACTATTAAATCGGCCATATATGTACATATATCAAAAAGATCGTTTGCATCATTATAAAAACTAAAACAACGTACCAATCTTCATCTTATCTATTGGGTAAATATTAAGAGGGTCTTAATATTTTCCGAACTATTGTATTAAGATAAAGAGACAAACGTTAGGACAAATATCGAAGGTATCCTTGAAATAAAGTTAACAAATGACTTGAACTCAAGTGCTTGCTTGGAAAGGAGCCAGAAGCACGAATTGCTTACGAATGATATAACGACATACGTTGCTAGAGCAAATTGTTCACAGTGCTTGGGAATTTTAAAAACTAGCAAAGACATATGTATATCAATATTATTGTAGAAGGCAACAATTTTCTGTTTAATATGTTATTTATGTATAAAAATCGATATATATTTACATAACCTATTAATTTATACAAATAAATGTAGTAGCAATAGCAGACATTTATAGTAATATATATAGTTGTTATCAATTTTATATTCAATTTAATTTAAATAAAATTTATTTTTAATTCTACATTAAATTGTGGCTATCGATTTAATGTCACGATAATTTGTAAAAAAATGATTAACAAAATGCGGCCAGAGTGCTTGGGCATATAATAAACGAATCGTGTGAATCAGAACCTAACTACTATTTTGACTTTGACTCGAGACGTTTTTTGCCGCTGACTTACATTATTACAAGTAATTTCTTGACTCACAAATTACAGCAGGTAGCCCGCGGCGATCCCGCTCTCGAAACAATCGGTGAGCCGAGTGAAGGCCCATACACTGTCCACGCCCACAGTTTAAAATTCTTAAAACTGGCATGGGAATTAACTAGTTCGCCGCACTGATTATTACAGTGTCTACACTAATAAGCGGACCAAGATGAAAATAGATTACCCTATAATGACTGTGCCTTGTGATTTCACAATTTTTGGTGAATATACAGGTACTATTGTCTTTTATTAACATAACTTTTACACATTTAAAGAAAAACACTTTTTTAACAGATTTTCAATAATTATACGTTTACAATAATACATAACTTCAATCCGTTAAAAAAGGCGTTTTTCTTTGAATATACAGGTAGTTCAACATAAACTAACTACATTTGCTTGCTAACAAACAAAAAACAATCCCAGTATTCAGCGGTCTCCCCTCAGAGCTTTGTAAAGTACCTAGTAACGAAGAACCCTACAGATTACAGAGCCCCGGCGCTCATGCACTCACTTTGTGTAATAAGGCCCTTCGCTCTAAATGTTTCAAATTAAACGCGATCGTCGCAAATTCTAACTTTCAACAATGAAACATCTTCGTTTTGTAGCTTGGCGTTTCGGGAACCCGCATAACGAGAGGCTGAATTAAATAACAACGGAACTTTGAGGATCTCACCGTCTGAAGTGGTGTACCGTGAAGCAGATGGAACGATATTAGTTCGATTTCTATCGAAAGTTTTGACCGCAATGTTCCTGAGAGGCCGACTCAGCGGCAAGTAGACCGCGCTTATGCGTGCTAGTTCACAATAATTACTCTTTATTTCCTTTTATAAATACTGAAAGCATTTGTTTTGGTGTATAGGCCTTTCCATAACTACTTATTTCAGAAACAGTAATGAAAGTTTTCATAAACTTCTATTGTTTCTTGTAAAGGGTTTTTAAATGGGTCACAACCTGGATTTACAACAAAAAGATTTTACTTTTAATTTTTAATACAAATAGCAAATTCAACAATGTGTTACGTAGTACCAGTATTTTTAAGATTATTTTACTAACTTAAACGTTACTCTAATTAAAATTAATAAACTTTCTTTGAAAATATTTAATTTTATTTTCAAAGTTTATTAATTTATTATTTATTTTAAGTCAAATAAAGAAATATTACTTGTAAAAGGCCGCCCACTTTATTCTGATTAAGCCATTAAGGTCACAAGTAGTACAGTAATATATTCTATAAGGCATTTTCATTATACGTAAGCTCTAGTCTAGTCTTTGTTGCTATACCTCGTTATAAATTTGGAGCGACGCGGACACAATTGAATCTGCTAATCGGAAATGGGCATTGTCCAACGTTAGATGGTACCTTTGTGGTAAATGCATGACAATCACGTCGCGCCCACGTTCAGCTTCGATTCACAACATATATGCAACTGGAGTTATGTTTATATTTTTAAACTATGTATATGTATGTACGTATTAGGAAAAAGTCATTAAAACTAATAACCGTGTCCGCATTGAAGATAACGCAGTAATGATAAATTAGAAAATACTCCTTAACATAAAGATATTCTGATTCGACATTTAAATATTATATAAATTACGTGTCACGTTGCCATGGACTACTAAACTACTTAACCGATTTCCATGAAATTTGTACACTGTGGGCAGTTTAATCCAACTTAAAATATATATACATATATATAGTACATATATATATACTGTATGTGTGTAATTATGTCTTATTATATACACATAAAGTGCTTTATGTGGGAATAGGTGTATTTGAAAAGTCTACCTAACATCATCACAAATAACAATGTAAAAACCAACAACTCTGTACTACCTTTAATTAAGATAACATTTGTGCACCAATCAACCGAATTTGCGCAAGAAGTCTTATATTTTTTCTATATTTCTAGTATAAAAATAAACCCTTATACTTATAGACCCTAGACGAGAATACAAGACGATATTGAATTATGCAAATATTAACAGGTTTATTTATTTCCCCTAATTTATTCAAGACACCATCAAAGCGTCAATAAGACGCTAAAATATGCGCATTTTTTCTTCCTTTTAATTTGTCTTATAAAGCCGTATTTCATAGATGAAATCTGGATAAGGGAGACGAAGTGGAATCTCGAGTGCGTGGTTCCTAAAGAGGAATGCGATTAACAAATCGCAACGAGGACAAGAGGACTCTTGACCTGGCAAACCTCCAAAGTCGCGGTCCTCTAAAAGTAATTCATACTGTTATTAAATGGTCCCAATGTAATTACTTAAGCTTTAAGAACTTAATTAATCAAAGTGATTAAACAGTCATAAGTTCAATTTTATCCAACAGTTCCGTGATACGTGGATATAGAAAAGGAAATGTAAAACAATTCTCATCTCTGTAATTGAATTTCTTTGATTGAATTTAAATATTTTTCTGTAACGTTTGAATGGTAATGGAAAACGCATAGTAATAAACGGACTCGACAGTATTTTACTATGTATTAAGATTGCTTATATGTTAGCAATTAATTTTATATGAAATACTTCATTGAATTATGAAATCCTCCCGAAATAAGTATCCAATAAAATTATCTGAGTTTATATGGAACGCTGTTACTGAATTTAATCACTTTAGAAATCTAATAGGCTAAAATAAATAGATTAATAGATAAATAAATAGATCAACATACTCGATGCTGTCATCCCTAACCATATGACTTATAACTCAGACGCCACACATTCTATTAAGTCAGCCTTCTAACATGTAGCTAAGTATAAAAAGGTTTATATGTATATATGCCTATAATGTAGCTTCAAAAGTACCAGATAAATAGGTATAAGGAAAAACTCGGTGATTACTAGTTGCTAGGGCTATAATTGCTTAGAAACGCTATTATTTTATAATTCGATAGACAGTAACTGATTCATTTTAGTAGATGTCAATATCGTTATTGATCGTGAAATTGATCACAAATTTAAAATTGTTAAAATTGTATTTCACGGTATGGCCTGATAGTTATCGTTATGTGATATTTTAATAAAATATCAAACAGAACCTTACTGCAGGGATAAAAATATATGTAATAAATACAATCCCATAACAGACGAAAAATTAATATTTAGTAGAATACAAGTACTTAAGAATATTAGTCAAGTTTTCATTTATTTGCTTTTCAATTTATCATTAAAAAATTTCAGGCTTTTGCCTGTATTCCAGTTAATGAAAAGTGTAATGTACTGTTACCTAAAAAATTCCCGTTTTTAATTGAGGTTGACTTGAAACTTTTTTTTGTTTCTTAATAAGGCCTGGACACATATTTTTTGAAAGTGTTTTTTTTTACATAGGTCCAGTATTCTGAAGTAATCAAGCTCGTTTAAGTTCATTGACGAAACCTGGCCATTTCATGAAATGGGCAAACATTCATTAATTATGTATTAATAGACCAAATATGCCGTTTTTTTTTCAAATATTCTTTAAAATTTAGTCACATGATTACGTGTATATTTAAGTTTAAACGCGAGTGAGGCAGGAGGCCCAACAAAATAGATTAATTTGAATTGAAATCACGATTACCGATTGATACTTGAATAAACTTGAACTTTGATAACTAAGGACACAACCAAACTACTTAGGTATTCCTAAAGGATACTTCACTAAAGGTCATCAAACTAGGAGTATTATTTTTCTAAAAAGTCCAAGTAGAGCTCAAGGATAAATTACAGTGGGTCAATTGAGGAATTAGATAATTGTCAATGTGAGAAATTAATGCAAGAACTTCGTGACCGGCCTGCCATACCGGCCATTCAACTCTAAAGGCCTCGTGCGATGACCAGGCTCTGCTGCTCACAACAATTGTCAGAACTAACATTTAATGAAACTAAGCCCTCCTCATAATTCCCCCCGCGCTCTGATTCACACACAAATTACCCGTTACAATATAAAAGAACATAGCCCCAGCTATGCTGTAGTTAAGTATTCTCTATCCAAACAAACATAGACGCACTTACAAATTCCAAAGGTCTATCCAGTCTCCACACTAATATCCATACGCGGGCCCGAACATAGTTTTATGACAATTTCGCATTCAAATCGTACTTGTGGACATGACTCGCGGAGCCGGTATTTTCTGTGCACTTTCACAGTACTTTCAAGAAACTTTTTACATGAAGATTTTAGTAAAGTCACTTATCAACCGGTTTGTTCATGTTTATTAGTTTCTTGATGAATGCCAAGTTTATAAACAAAAGGTGGTATCGCGTATACGACTAACGATGAGGGTGTGACGTGCCACCTGTCACCGCGACGTACAAATATTCACTGCCGCCTCGACGTTCGAGCAATGAGCGGATGGCGGGCCGCGGGACTTTGTGATGGCGGGGCCGGTCACCGGAGGCAAGCCGAACCCGCATTTACTCCGGCCTCCCGCGTTTACATCTTAAGACGTTTCTTTATTTTCAATCATGTACATCGCTATCTTATTTATTTTCCTTATTAGATCTTATTCAACCATCGGGACATAGTTTATTCGAAATTCAAATGAAAAAACTTCGTAGTACCTAGTAAGTAACAATTATAATTTTACAATTTTATATTTTACTTACAGCGCCACCTACAGTTTATTTAAAAACCAAATTTAGTAAATAGTGCCACCTATTCCCAAATAACAGAACTACGTTGAAATAAAAATTGTAGGACGGCAAAACAGAAGTAGACATACATAAGGTAAATAATATTTGTCTACAATTCTTTAAATAGTTTCACTAGAGTACGCTACAGTATTTTTCATAAATGTAGTTAGGATGTAGGGCTCAGGCTTTTTTGTAATGTTAATTATGTAAAATTAAATGAACTATTATGTCCTTTTCTAGACAATACAGAACTTTGATTGTAAAAAATAGAATTTTTCTTTTGTTCCATTATAATGAAAGTCTTGTCTTCTATTCCGCTTCTTTTTATAGTTGAAGCGAGTTTGCTCTTAATACTATATGAGCATGATGAACATAACTCCTTACACGTTCTTGGTAGTTTTTGTAAAATTTTCCCTCCCATAAATATTTTTTTAATCAACGAGAGCGCTACCTGCCGTGATAAGTAAAATTCATTAGTAACAAAATTTATATAAGTACCTAAATTTAAGAACAAACATTGAAAGTAGTGATGTATATTAAGAGATCAATAATAATTTAGATCAACAAGAGATTATAGTAGATTCATTTTCGATAAAACCGTTAGTTGCCAATTATAACTATGTATGTTCATTATAATATTACGATATTATCAATTATTTAGTTTTATTGTGCTTCGCGTCGTCATCAATTGGTCATTGTTATTCTATTGAGATTCCTTAGGGTAACTCACTTTATGAGTCATAGGTACTCAGACGTGATGACATGTCAAGTATATTTTAAGATTCACCATTTGTAACTGCAGCGTATGTGAATTTAGGCCACATTTATCATATGTATATGAAACTATTAACCCATAAAAAGGGAAGATTTGTTTTTCTCTATGTTCGTTACGACATAACGTAACGTAACGTCAAGATACTGGATCGGTTTAAAAAAAATTCCACTGGTCGAATGCTATAATCTTATTTTTTTTTTATTGGGTGGGTTGGTCATAGTAAGTAAGTTCCATGTTCTAGTCGTCCATCCTGGGACCTGCTGCGTCCACGTTCTTGGGTGCGTGTTACTGTTTCAAATTGCCGTCAAACCCTTTTACGAGTCCATATAACTTGTATAAAGGAGTTATGAGGTTCGTCCGATGCTATGTGAATCTGGCAGAAAACTTGCTTTGAATAAATTGATACGTTCTTTTCCTACATTTTTCTTTTTTGACGTTCATATGTGTGCATTATGTTACCTATACGAATAAATGATTTTTGTTTGTTTGTTTATTTACCAGAGAACTTACATAAAAATTAAGGTAAAGTCATCAACTTAATTACGTGAATGATGTAGTTTTTAGGGCATACTTTCATATATGAAATGTCAAGCTATTTCCACAGGTAATTTATTGTTCTCATCTTAACGTTTGCCAAGAGGCTTACGCAACATTTAATGCATGTTTGTTCATAAAAGAAACAATGGAATGAAGGTATAATCGTTTCTGGTCCAAAAGTTTTGCTCTAGATGTATTTTATTTATGAAACGTTTATTCGCATTTTACTGTACTACACACTAGAGAATTATTAGTCAACTTTCCTACGCATATTTTATCACATCATACTGAACATAATGGCTAGAATGTGGAATCCGCTGAAGTATTCGAACGATCTGGATAGTTCGATTGACTCTTAGGTTCCTTTATTATATTTTGCTTTTTTAATTTTTTTATCTATATTAACTTCTTAAAAGGCCAGCAACGCACTTGCGAGCCCTCTGGCGTTGAGAGTGTCCATGGGCGGCACTTAACACTAACATCAGGTGAGCCTCCTGCCCGTTTGCCCCCTGTTCTATACAAAAAAAACTTAATTATATCGTAAGCATTACGTTTGTACACGCCGCCCGCACTTCTTATTGAGACCCTAAGTTGGGACCACTGGTTCTAGTTTGTTTAACTAGTCAATGTTTTTTTCTTATATATTAATTTATATAAATTATATATTTTCAAAGGTTCACGAGGATGACTGAACACAACGCTTACAGATATGGCTGTACGTTTGTACATGAGATTGCTATATAACCTAAGACAAAACACAATATTAAAAAGCTCATTTACATATTATGTCGAATTTTAAAATTTCTTGTAATCTTGTAGAGATATCAAGAGTATCAAGTCTACAAATTTTCACATGAGGCTATCAGCTATCGGATGCGGGCTCTCGAGCGTATTATAACGGCTATATGACACTTGATGTAAAATTAGTCATTCACGTAGAAACTGGCTGATTCCCATGTAATTTTATATTGTTGAAGATGCCGCTACTAATGTTTGAATTAGTCAGAAAAGCCAAACCCATAATACGCAACCTGCCTGCTTCCTGAGCAACATTAATAGCTGTAGCTGAACAACAAAGTATTGGGATTTGAAAAATATCATAGTGTTAATTCAAAGAAAATACATCAAAATAGTCACGGAATAAAAAGATAGCTAGAAAGAAAGAAATAACTTTATTAGACACAAAATACATTAATGTTTCTATAAAGTAGAGTGCACTGGCCCCCACACTAGGATTCCCTGTGTTGTGGGCAGCCAGTCTCTTCCTTTTACATCTAAACGTTACTTAATTAATTAATTTTACTTAACAAATTTATACCTATACTATTTTTGTACGATAAGAATGTTTTCTGTATCAGTATAGGACAGCTTAACAAGATATTTTTTGAGTTTTTTAGTGAAAGTATGTAATGTGATTTTTGAAATGTTAGTTTAAAAAGCTTTTCGGCTTGTCAATTTATTTATGAAACTTATAACACTTTATTATATATAGGTACATATTTGCGTTTATGAAGGTCTTTAAACCATAACTGCCAACTTTTACTAATATTTTTTTCTACTAAGTATTAGTATTATTACATTATTTTTCATTTTTTGCGACTCAGGCACAAACTAGCTGCTGTGGTCTATGGCAGAATGACCAACGCTGTGGAACCGTCTGCTCCTCCTGAGCCAGGGTCAATTACAATCACAGCACACACGCATACGAAAAACGTACCTTGTTCTTTAAAAAAAATGATATGTCTATGTCACATAGCGTAGGTAACACTTAGCCCTTATTTTGCTGTACATTTTAATTTTGCGTGGAACGATAGGTAGGTACCATATTCCCACTTCCCACGTTCCATGGCTTGTTACCATACTTACACATCAGTGATAATGGAAAACAGTTGTTACTTTTTCACTACGCATAAATACTTTTGTTTTACATAACGTAATAATGGTCTTTGTTCGAGGCTCTGCCTTAGTTTATTGTTAGTAGTCATTCTTTTTTACTTTACCGTAGCAGCAACCTTCATTTATTTATTTACAGCATACAGTGTAAAATCTAATAAGCCAAAGAGATTATTTCAGTTAATAAAATAATATTGTGTTTTCTTTAAACACCTCGGTCATGTTAACAATTCGGTGAAGTTCTTTTTTAAAATAGCAAATACATATGTGCTTTTCTTACAAAATTAAATCTTGATGAATTTTAATAAATCATTATTACTTGAAAACATATGTATTGTCTGAGCGAATAGCGTTATTTGTTTTGTTAGCAAAGTAGGTATACAAGGGTCAATGAACAGCTCGCTGGTAATTAGCAACATCCAAAGATGACCTGAATTAAGAGCGATATCATTCTGATCTAAGAGATAATGTGGTGCTGCTGTAGGGCGTGGGATTGTCTTTTAAGCATTGTATATTTAAAGTATTTAAATTATTCAAACGGTTTTTAGTCTAACTGGTTAATTATAACAAGTAAAAACGGCGACACGTGTATTCTTGTCATTGCTATATAATTAAATTAAGTATGTACCTATGCTCTAATATTTTTATAAGAGGTTTATAAGCATGTGTACATTTCAATGTACTTTGAAGTTTCAATCGGCATAATCTGTCTAATCATTGTAGCAAATAGAATATAACAAAAGTCAGGCAGCATGAAGGTCTTGCGGTGACCTTGAATTGGAGGCGCTCCTTAGTAATAATGTTTACAATAAACATTATATAACAGTATTACATTGCAATCGGCATAATGTTCTGGTCATTTAAACTAAATATTATATTTCGCATGTTTCTTTAGGGTTTCTAATTTGGCATATCCATAATATAATTACTAAATAAGCATGAGACAATTCCGGCTATGCACTAATGGATCAATGTCCATGTGTACATGTGGAATGGTGAAGGAAATCATTGCTATTATTAAATCGCTTGTTATCAATCCCTAGATTGAGCTCAAAAATATTTCTCTGCTTAGATAATGCGTGTGCAGTTTCAGTAATAAATGAATGAATAATATATGTGAGAACTCACTCAAAACTCTACAAATAATGCATCTCAAATGTCATTTGTGTAACATTCCTTGAGAGGCGATGGGCTTGTCATGATTCTAAGAACGGCTTGAACTAAGAAATGTTTGTGTATCCTTTGTTACAGTACGAGTGCAGGAATAATGAGCCCTTTGACAACAAATGAAGAGTCGGAAGAGCAAGAAGAAATTGCATGGTCTATTAAACCAACCTCTAACTCAGACTGTAACTCTTAACTACGAAAAATCCTCTTAGGAAAATTAGTTTAAGTTTAAGTGAAAAGTTTACATAACTTCTAAAACACAATGATAATTATAAAGTATTGTCATATTATTGGTTTAAAAATACGGTATTTATATTATAAAGCTGAAGAGACTTTGTTTGGTTAAACGCGCTATTTTCAGGAACGACCAATCATATGTATTAACATTAGTTTTGTTGAGTAAAAACTGACGCTATCCAATGTATAAGGACTTTATACAACTACGACATTACAATAACAGACTAACTTACACTACATCTTTAACACTAAACTTAATCTTTGAAATGGGTGAAGATAAAATTAACCTTTTTTTACAAACAATTTACAAGAAAAAATAAACTAAAACTAATGTATGTGTTTGTTTTTCTATAGATTTAACCCAAATTTATGATAGTATTAACTCAAAATATTGTTAATTTTTATAAAAACTTCTAAAGTTTGTGTAAAAATTAACAATTTTTAAAAATATTAGCGTTTTTAGGACTATATAAGGGCAAATAAAAAAAACATATGCCGAATTCGTGACCTATCTCTTACACAATTAAGGTTTGATAAATAAATAATACCCTAATGCTTTACTAAACATATCATGCGTCCACGCTTGTTCGTGATCTAAAACTACTACCAATTTTAAAATACAGCCTGTTTAAAAAGGATCTACAAAATATTCTACGTTGTTATACGAATTACAAGTACCACAAACAAAGTGCAAAAAGATGTTTTATTATTATCTGATTATATAAGATCTACTTATAACTTGTGATTAAAAGATACCTGATGCAATTGTTATTTTTTCTTAAAAAATGGTAACTATGGTAACCAAGTTACTATGTATCGTAGACGTTTATTTTTCGTATTTTGTTTTATACGGTGATTAAATGCTTTCAAAACTATGAGATATTGAGGAATGTACCTACATACTAGGAACTATTAATATTTAGTTATACTTTCTTAGTTGACCAACTATCAACATAATTTGGTCGGTGATATAAACATAATCAAGCAGAAAAAGGTAGGATAATCTTATTACAATTTCTTTTTAAAATCTTTACTTCTTAGAACACTGATACGAACCATTGTGTTTTTATCAATTTGCGAAAAGACACGGTAAAATGAATACGATAGCACAATCCGTTTCACATGAATTTAATAAGTTATTGGAATTTCTATTCAATGCAAGTGTGATCCCATTTAATAAACCCGTCTGGGCAGCAATTAAGAACTTTTAAGCTCAGCCTTATGTTCTCTTTTTTAAACTTGAAGGCGAAAATTTTGGTTTTGTGTTTTTATGATAATGATTTTGTACTGTTAATGCTTACTAATTACCTAGCTATTAATTTAGCTATTTCAATCACCATAAATATCGAAAATACAAATGTTCGATGTTATGTCATATTTCAATTGAATATTTTTTTCGTATACTATACGAAGTTGATATTTATTATTCATCACTGTAATGATGGTCCCTCGAATGACTTTTTAGAATTATATTCATGTTTTAGTATAATTGTGTGTCACTTTAGCCATTGATATATTACATTAACTATAGCATCATATATTGCTATATACAGAAATAAATATGAAACATTTAATTCAGTATATAGCAATATCTGATGCTTTTAAGTACGTTGCGTGTACAAAATTCAAACTGGAGCATAAAATAAAACTATAGACACAATAAATCCTCATAAACTATCTCGAGGGATATCCTAACATCCTGTATAATAGGTGTAGCTTGTTTAATAATTTGGAGTCGTGCACGTGCCCTCCCCGCACTCAGGAAGCACGCGCCACTAGTGACCGCCGCTATCCCCTCCATAAAACCACAGACAACCTAAATAAACTTTAGTTATATTGACTGGAAGGATGACTAAAACCTATTTAGGTTGATTTAAATTACGGTCTAGCGAAAAAATATATTTATGTTATACCCGATGTATATTATAAAATATTTTAACAGATCTTATAAGATAGGCTATATTTCTGTACCATATATAAGAAAATATAAGTTTAGGCAATTATTGCTGTGAAATAGATGCAATAATTGTCGACGACGCATTCCCGGCGCCAGACTGCGGTATATCCCTCTATATTGTATAGGACCTTGAGGGCTTTCGTCTGACTTATTGTGCACAAAATCAATACCTCATTTACATAGGAACAAAGAAAGAAATATCTTTTTACCAGACCACTTAACCACGTTTCCTTGATAGATTACAGTCGTTACTGGAATTAGTAAACTGAATTCTGACGTGGTTGTTTTATTTCTCATATCAAACTAAAAACCATATATGTACAAAGAAACTTTTAAAATATTATTTTGCATTGAATGTTTGGAATATATACTAAGAATTTTTTTGTAGTTTATAAGAAACTAAACAAGATATCGTTTGAATATTACAAGTTTATTTATATGTACATACTTTTCGAAACATAAGGTCTTGTATTAGTCCACCCCCGGGTTGATTAGTAACAGTGCGTATAAACTGAAGTTCCTGTTCGATTACCGGCGAAACAATTTTTTATCACCTAATTGCCTATTAACAATGTTTGTTAAAATATAAAAATGGCAGTAACCCTGTCGTTGTCGCTAAAACTTTTTTATATTAAATATATGAAATAACAAATTGTTTTATTGTTCCACAAAGTGTTGAAAATAAAATAACGCATATATAATTTTTGGCTCAAACAAGTAAACATGTTCATGATCTTACTTTCCACTTGACCGAAGAAACCCGCCTATGTCAAGTGTTAAAATTTAAATCAGGTTTTTATGAATGTGTTACGGATGTTAAGAATCATTCATTGGTTATGGCTGAATGGTTTCGGTTTAAAAGGTCCCCTTGGGTGTCGTGCAGGTAGATAATGCCGCGGTACATTTCTTCACCCTCTTAAAGCATAGACAAGGCGTGTACCTGTTTCGCTAGCTATTAAAAGATTTTATGCATGTGAATATGCCAATAGGAAGCAATTGTTTTTTTTTTATGAAAACATCATCCCGGCTCTATTAATTCCAGGCGGCAGGGATATTGCGAATTGCCCAACTTTATATTTAAATAACTGCTGGAAAATATTTAGGGAATAATAATTAAACTGTTAAATTTATTGTACATAAATTGTTTTCTATCAGTAATGCGTTAATTGTAAAGGGGGGTTTCGAACTCTTCAAACCACGATGAACGTCTTTTTTTACTATTAACATACTGCGCATTCATTTAACTGAAGCAAGGTTTTTCTAGCTGTATAACAGTATAGAAATAAACAAAATAATGAGTCTTTGACTAGACCTTTATTCATAATCCACAGATAAACTCAACGTCAGACAGCGCGGGCTGATTGTAGTTTGAGGTTACGACTGTAGTTTCATGTTTGATGTTAGTGTTATTTCAACGGTCGTGTATAACGAACGCGTTAAGCTTACGGCCGTTATATTTTAATTTTATATTTTGTCGTTACTGAAATAAATTTTTAAGTGCAACAGTGAATTTATACGATCAACTGTAAATGAATTATGGGTTTTTTTTAACTTTTTTAAATGTGGTCCATACGTTAAAACCTTTTAATTGCCTTTGGATTTAATTATTTATAGTAGGTAAGTTTCAGTAATTTTAATTACATTTTTCGAATCATAAAATTAGTGATTTTTTTTCCAAATATTTTTAAAAATTTCCAGCATCACTAGTAATAATTTGAAATTGAAAACATCGAGATTTTTACGCAACTCAATTTGTTTTCCACGCAGACCGTGAATATAGAGCGATAATATAGACTCTTATTTCACGAAGCTAGTATATACCATAGTTTTATTTGTTTTTACATATTAATTAATTTGTATACATTGTACAATATATTTTAATACAATGATAAATGATTCATGTCTAATACATTCCATCATACATTCCATCATCGAGCATTTACATTAATTATTTGTTACAACTATTCTTTTTAAGCAATTTCAAAACATATTCGGCGTATTCTGATGCTAAACGAAAAGTAATTTCCTGTATTAAATCAGCTGGAACAGTGATAAGTAAATGTTTTAAAAAACCTCGTTTGAACGTTCAACAAGCGCTAGGGCCCAGTCCCCTTGCAATCTGCCCCAACTACACTCCGCTACACAATTATCATATTTATGTAATAAAACTCCTAAATCTATGACTCGAAGGATCAAATTTCCACGACTGTCTGTATCGGAATATCGTAGGACCACCATCGCAGTGCATTGAAGTTACACCCTCGTTTTATTGCCTATACGGTATGCATATTGTGGATAGCGCCTTACCAATCCATTAGAAGATTAATCCAACGTATTGTTATTAATTCATTGTTGTGTAAATTAAGCATGTTATAAAACCGCTTTTTATAACGCTATCTGTCGCTCTATCGAGATTTATTTTAGTTTTGAACATGAACAGCTGTGGAACTTGTATTGGGACAGCTGTTATGTAAGAACTAGTAATGATAAAGTAATAAGTCTAAGAAGAATATAAAAAATGTTAATTATATACTATAAACTGATAGTATTATAAATAGCTTTTGGTTATACTCGTATTTGGTGTTTGTAAAGGTTTAAAATTACTCAAATCAAATAATTATAATTTTATAAAAATGTGTTTATGATTTCGAAAAACGTTATTTTGAAGCAGAAATGGAAGTTAAGGTCATTCGCGCGGATCCAAACACGATTTTCCTTTTATAGGAAACGAGTGTGGGATACGAATTAATAAACGGTCTCTTCATCAGGCTTTTACGTATATATATTAAAACTGATAATTTTTATATTACAAGGAACTTCTTGTAATTCCAAGTGATCTAAGCTAGAAACTAACATTGATTGTTAATTCATAAATTTATTATTTTCTCCGTAATTAATACACATTTTTCCTTTTTTTATTTTTATATTATTATTTAAATATTATGAGGATAATAAAGATAAAACTATTTTTGTCTGATTCTGCATCTCGTCACAATTATAATTGATACCGAAAGTACCAGTAACTTCACTAATAACTAATATTTATTTGTTAATAAAGAACAATTTGTTTTTCCTTATAATATATCAAGAATCCTAAGAAAGTGATTATACGACATGTAAAACAATTACTGACAATAAAATCATGTTAAATGCAAAGCCTAAGAAATGCAAGTTTCATTTAAGAAACTCTATATTTGTCTTGAAATGTTATTGAGTAGCACTTTTACGTATTTAGTCATATATAAGAACACATAAAGCCGTGTATATCTTTGAATAGTTCTATTCTCCTTGATCTATAATAAATGCCAATTCTACTTTTGGCAGGATACCTTTCACCTTTAACAAGTCACGACAATTATGATTCGCAAAACATGGACTATGTATGTGTAGCTTAGCTATTGGTAAAATATGATCAAGATAATGCTGATAATCTGATTATTCCAGTATATATTCCTTAATGTCCCACTCTCCAAATATGACTAAGGTATAAACCTATTCCTTAACACGTTGAATCCGCAACCGAACCCGCACCAAGATTTCATATATCGATCAAAATAAACTTTTAAAAGCTTAGCTAAGTCGTAACAAAACACGATAAACGAATCATGACATGCTTGTCGCTATACTTAAAAGAACGTGTACGTAGGGAGTTCAATTTACAAATTACAATGCTGACGTGTACGAACAATACCATCGTTATGTAACGGTTTAGTATATTACTGCGCACTAGCAGCTATTTATAAACAGAATAGAAAGATAAGTTCAACTCTATTTTTCTTTATAACTTGCGATATGACGATCTTGTGGAGGACAAAGGCTTTTTGTATGCTTCAAATATATCAGTTTTTAATTAAGAAAGGAAATATGAAGTAATAAACAATACGTAGTCGAAGCCCAAAGTATGTTTAAAGTACCGAGGTGATCAAGGAAGTAATCTAACATTTGCTTCGTTGTTACGGAGTTATCTAGCAGGAAAGTTTAATGGTGTAACAAATATATTAGGTTCGGTAGTAACAAAGTATTTGTCTAAGAAATAAAAATGATAATTTCTATACGTTCGGTTCTGTTCGATCACCGGCTGTAGGCGTCGGTGAAAGACGCAAAATTCTTGAATTCCAACATAGAGAAAAAGTCCATTGGCGTACCAACAACATCCAGAGAAAAGCATTATACCTTAGACCCAAAATGGACGGCATGTATAAGGCGAGACTGATCTCCTACGTGCCTATTAGAAAAAAAATATCACAAAACAGATGCCTAGTCCTAAAAATTATCTAAATCACTAAATATCTTACAGATAAAGAATTATGTTTTAAATATTCGTTATGTCCCTTATTTTCAATATTCTTTGCTACATATAATGTATTTATGACAGGTCATAAATACATTAAGATATTGACTAGCGAAACGGTTTCCTTTAACTTTTGCGTCACATTCATTGAGTAATTTTGTGTTTATTCATGTTAGATCTTCATTTAATTAATAGTATTATTTTGTACTTCTGAGACGTAATAAAGGATAAACAATATTTTCCTGTTGATAATAATTATGCGTCACGAAAACGTTGAAAGACAGTTGTTAATACATTACATTAACTTACCCAAATAAATTTCAATACAATAAGTTTTTGATTGGAGTCTTAGCGCTATTTCTCGACTCTAAATCATACTCTAAAACACTTTTGACTTGGTTTAAAAATGCAACTTTTTAAAGGAAGGTCCTTTTGTTGTTTGATTTCAAGCTAAATGCACTAATGGATATATATTTTGTATGTGCCATTTAGCTCGTACAATGAAGGAAACATTGCAATTGTCTAAGACGCAAAAATGTATGAGGTGCGACAGGCATAAAAAGCTACATATCTTGACAAAACAAAATTGATCAATGAAACGAAATTAGAATTTAAAAAAATTTAAAATTATGTAGCAGGTAAATGATGTTTTTTAACGGATTAAAGCTCAATATAATCATTTTTATTCACTCAAACTTGAAAGTGTTTATGATCCGCAATAAATATTCATAGGAAAAAATATCTTGTTGATACTCTGTTTAACCAATTATCATGAAATCAATTCGAAACGTCATTCTATCAACCTAGATTTTATGTCACGATTTAGCATGCAATAAAAACAAGGCTATATCAAAAATGTTCATTTTACTTTTTTCTTCTGTCCTATAAAACATAAAATTGTATACATTTATGCGAATACATATATCCATTAATATATTCAAAAATATTTTGTCAGGCTTTGCTGATTGAAATTAAACAATACGAAGTTTAAAACAGTTCCTTACATTAAAAATCTCCTAAATGTCATTGTATCTTGATACATTAAACGGGGTTAGCATCAAGCTGCATTTCAAAATATTTAAGGTATCCGCTGTTTTCAATTAATATAATTTTTTATCAAATTATATCATTAAACATAGCAGTTATTTAACTTAAATTTATATAACACGGTACTATAGCTGTTAAATGAGTAAATAACGGCCATCAATCACAAATCCAGCGCACACAGTTTTCACTTCAGAAATACAAAGACGAAACTGAATAACAAAGAGTGGGAAGCAATTTCCCAGATTTCTTTCTATCTTAGATCTAGGTCATTCATTATGGGAAGACTAGAGCTGATTGAGCACTATTGTAAAGAACATGGTACCGTGATAATAAACCGTATGGCCTACTAAACATTACTTGCGATAAGTTTATCTAAGACCGGTTTTTTAAATACACATATTTAGTTCTTATCACTATTAAAAGAAACAATTGGCTTGTAGAATATTAAAACAATTGAAATGCGATAATTCTATATATACAATTAAGCGATATCTAATTCGCGGAAAACTTGGCTGGTAGCTAAATAGCTTCTTATAACAAAATCATATGATAGATCAACAAATACTTGTAAAGGCTTATTCATGTCCCAGAGTCATATACACACACATTAATCGGGTTTTCAATAAATCGGGGCCATGTTCGTTAGCAAAGTAATGATGTTTTTTCGTGTAATGAAAATAAACATTGTCCTAAGTAAACGATTTATAGTAGATAATGTCTAATTTGACAATAAAGAAACTGGAGTAAAGACACTGTAATTTGATTGATTATAAATCGTGTAAAGACCAATTTTTATTTTGAAATTGACATGTGAATATGAACTTTAATCAACGAATTTGTCATAAGGTTTCACTATATTTTTTTATTATAAGCGGTGTTATTAATTATTTTACGGTGTATAAAAGTTCTTCAAAAGTATAAGTTCGAGTAAAATGAGAAAAATAAAAAAAGTATTATTCATTAATCCCCATTCCATTTCTTTATAAATGATCACAGAATAAAGTAGTATTCTAACGAAACTCACAACGTACAAACTTTAACTCTTGAATATAGGGCATGACTTCCACATACTGCGTAAAGCCCCGAATAAATGACAGATTGTGTAAAATTAATGAAGGAATTACGGAGTGAGAAGTTGGCCCAAGGTTTCAGTGAGGTAACAATACAAATACGAGTAACATTCCCAAGAGCCAGTACCACTATTGCTGTCACTATGCATAAATCTCAGTTACATTAATAAACGTGGGCGCAGCAGAACACGAACTCATACGATATTATGACAAATACCTAAGTTATACTTCTGTTTTGAAAACAATACGCCCGGTTCTGGAAACTTCTATGTTCCATAATATAGTTTATTCAGAAATTCGGAGTCGTGCCTGATTAATTAATTTGTAATAAATTTATGAATTTGTAGATAAAAGATTTTTGAATGTGATGATCTACGAAAGTCAGGATGAATTTTGAGAATAGAAATTAATTAGTACTATGTACTTATCTGCTAATAATAATATTGTAAAGCCCTGCAAGTGCGTTGCAGGGCCGTGTTGCATTGTTCATGGAAGGCAGTTAGCGCCTAACTCTAGTCTCTAAGTTGATCCGCCTGCTGAATTGCCTCCTGTACTTTAAAAAAATATTAAGGATCTCTTTCCCCCTTAATAATAATTTTAACGTTAATAATTATTTTTAAACGAATTGAAATTTAAAGATTAAAAAATACAAAGGCTGTTGGTTCATTTGGGGATTCTGCGAAGTTTTGAAACCTACAAAGTTTGAGTATTACTCATGCCCTTACGTTAGTTATAATTGAAACACTAACGAAGGAAACACGAGCACTTAAATAATTTCACACGTTTCAATGCAGAGGCAATGAACTTTTATACCGGAATCTTTAATTTGCATTCAATTCAGAATCTAAAAACAAAATAAATTTAAAGTTAATATTATGTATAAAGTCTTGCAATAGTAATGAATCAATCAAGTCTATTGTAATGACTGTAAGCCTGGGATGAACAACACTCTAATAGTGGCAGGTGTCATAATTATTTCGGGACTTAAAAATAAACAAAAATATTATTAAAAAGAGCTTAGTATAGGAATGTTTTAGAAAGTAACAATATATAGCAAGTTCACAGGATCTTAATAAATATCGTGGACAGTTATGATGAAATATTTATACATACGTATTATAATATGTTATATAAAAATCGAAGTCAAATATCATATTTCAACAGATTAAATGTTGGAAATAAATATTGGTAACCCTAGGTACAAATACCCTGGATAGATGACACATATCGAAATTTCATTTTTAAAAACTATAAACGCACTTAGACAAATAAAAGCATAGATGTATTTTTGTACACTATGCCCAGCGGTTTATCGGATAACCTTAATTACTCATACGTATAGGAGAATTAGAGTCAATAAAGTATTTAGAATGATTGACTAGTAATTTCAAATTTAGAATACGGTCACAGACTTGCAATCCACTTTGCAAATGTACGTCTGTTGCATAGTCCATAAACAAACCGGAAGAGCAGTGACCAGCGTCATCCGAATTCGGCACACAACGGGACGCGACGGCAAATTCACTTCACTTTCCCACCTGACCGCTAACTGGACTCATCTTTAAACGATCATAATTCATTTTGTAATTCATTTGGATATTTTTTAGATTAAAAGTGGTTTGGTGCCAATTTAACTATCAATACTGTAGTAGCACATAACAACAACTTTAAGATAAAGTTGTAATAACACGATCAGATCAAAAAACACACAAATGGTTGATAATAAAGTAACTTCTTTCCTGACCTAGCTTTTTGCGACTAAACCATCCAAGATTCAACCAAAAGACATAACTCTCATAATGTATTACGATTTGAAAATGCTAGAACGTTGAAATGAACCCGCGCACTTATTATCTATAGGTAATTTGTCTCACATTATAATTATTCAGCACTGACATAAATTTTTCTAAAGAAGAAAATAACTTATCAAAAGGAAATGTTTCCCAGTTTTCCGCTATCATTTAATGCTTCGCCTCGCAATGTTACCATTCACATTGGTGAATGTATTTTTTAATCGGTTCTATAGTTTTATAGTTTATACATTAGAAACAAAAGCCCAATTTTTTTGTAAGGTGATGGATTGTTTTCATTTATTAATAATTATGTATGTTATCGTTGCACATATTTTGTTGTTATTTCACGATCCTGTCAGCGTTCGTGGCTTATGGGGATCCTTGTAACTCTACTTGTACTTTGGTGAACCTATAATTTATCATCTGTCCCCCTATGTTATTGGACCCCAGAGAGGACTATCAGTAACAGAGATCACCCCGGACGTATTATTGCCCTATGGCGACTGGAATTTAATTAAGTCTGGATAAATAAATTGCCGAAGAATTTTTAACTTTTAGGGCGAGTTTCACAATGTATGGATAAAGTACCAAATAGATATAAGATATACAACACATAAATTATTCGAAAGATAAAAGTTCCAAATAAGATACTTCGCGTTTCACTCGCGTTACGAATAGCGCTATCTGACAGTCGTGAAACGCAAAAATACTGTTTATCCTACCAAAAATTAATAAATAGCTTATTTGGAACTTATCCGGACATTGTGAAACAGGCCCTTAGACTAGTATAGACACTATAATAATATTATCGAAAGTCTTAGAGGGTTGGCGATCATCCTGATTAGTTTGATTTTGGATGCCACAATTCTAAACAATTCCAATCAATTACCAATTCTGAGCGCTGGCCGCACCTTTGTCGAAAATTCTAACCATGCGTCTGCGGCCATGTTGTCTGCTGTTGTCATGTCTGCAATATGTTCATGATTTCTTGTCTATACCGTTAAAAGTTACTTGGCAGAGACAAAAATAATGTTTCGTTTTGATCGTTTAGAAATCCTAGATTTCAACTTTATGTATATTCAAAACTGCTAGATATAAATTATACCTAAAACATGAATTGCTTGTAAATTAGCATAACAACTCTAGTAAATACAAGTAACGGATTTTTGCCAATTATGGAAAACATGAGAAGCTATGAATATAAAACAATAGCACAGTATTTTTTATAAGTCTTGTGGAGCGCTGTATTATCGTAATTATATATCTTTTTTTAAATAATTGTATGTTCTGCCGAGGTTCACTAGACACTTTTCTGTTTTATATGAGAACTAACCAGCGAAACACTGTCTTATCCTAAATATAAAGTATTTACGGATTAACATTAAATATGTATTTATGGCGTTATTCAAATCCTCAAACATTTATAATGTTCGTCTCTATAAATAACCAAATATTCTTTAACTAAATCGCGCTCTAAAGAAAACACTTTTTATCGGATTAAAGTTATGTATTATTGTAAACTTATAATTATTTAAACATAATTTAAATTTAACGTCGGTTAAAGTCGGTTGTTAAAAAAAGTGTTTTCTTTAAATGTGTAAGTTATGTTAATAAAAGACAATACTAAATAGCGTTCTATGTCTATCATATGAAGATGGTTATTATTTTATGTATATTACTAAAAAGTAATACTGTTTATCTTCCTTAAATAAATCTAATATATTTGTATGAGTGGAAGACCGCGGCGACCGGATATCCGCGACTGGTCGGTACATTCGGGTGCACATGTCTGTTCACTTCGTACTCGTAAAAGTAGCTATTAAAATGTATGTTATCTATTTTATGTTTTATTAAGTTTAGTATTTAGTAACGGTTCTAAATAATTGAGGCCACGAATTGGTTAGAACTACATCAGCCTGGTTTTTTAATCATTCAAAATTTGGCATATGAACGCGGTGACGTCCATTTTATAATGATGTCCCTACTAAGACCTTAGGGAGAAGGTCCTGGGTTTGATCTGAAATAATGTATTTGTTGGTGGTCACGTGACATGAGAAGGATTTAAAAAAAGGAGTGTCTGTGTGTGAGTTCCCCGTTCAAGATTTATAAACATTTTTAGTTGATACCTACTAGTTTATATGAGCTAACTCTTGATAAGTATCAAGAACTTGAATATAATATGAATAAAAATTATTAAACTTATACAGGTAAAACCTGTACTGGATTATATTGCAGCACATTTTTAATTTTATGAATAACTATGTGTTTTTCATAGTTATATATTTAATAGGTGCTCCACCAATCATTAAATAAAGGATTGATTAAAACTCTTCGATATTTCAGCGATTTTGGTTACAAAGAACAAATTCTATATCATAAGGTCTTAGTTATTGTTGGTGTCAAAATAGGCTTGATATTTAATCATACAATTTAAACCGTTACCAACTCGGCATAACCTAAACAATTATTTACTTTCTTTACACAGTAAGTTGATAATTGCGCTCCATATATAATTAGGTTGCTATTTTAACGCTTTCACAGAATTTATTATAGATGGTATAAATTGATATTAAATAGTATATTGGCATAATATGTAATCTGAAAAAGTTTTTGTGCCTCTCGTAGGAATGTAAAATGTAAGACGAAACAATGGTTTGTTATGTTAGATTGTAATTGGTCAACGATACCTAGTCCCTCGAAACCTTTGAAATCAAAATATAATTTACTAGCGACTCGCCCCGGCTTCGCACGGGTGCAATGATGATACTAAATACACTACAGAGAATCTGTGAACGTTGTATATAAAAATGTGGGTTATCCATAAGAGAAAGACATATACCATCACGGACTTTTCTGTAGACCTTTTCAATGTGTACAATACTTAGTACATTATTTTGATAAAACTCGTAGGGTTCAGTCTGCGTTTGCAATGTAAGCGAAAAAAATGTAATTATTTACGACATCACATTAGCAACCTCAAAAATAACAGTACTTCTCCACTATTTAATGGATGTTATTATACATATAAACCTTCCTCTTGAATCACTCTATCTATTAAAAAAACCGCATCAAAATCCGTTGCGTAGTTTCAAAGATTTAAGCATACAGAGGGACATAGGGACAGAGAAAGCGACTTTGTTTTATACTATGTAGTGATTCGAAGTACTAAATGTCAGTAAAAAAAAACATTTCAAAGGTTACATTTAATTTCGCCGCTCGGACGAGTACTACACTACGGACGACCTACGGCCTCGGTGTGAACCACCAATGTGGATGGATTGGCCCTAAAATGCACGCCATATTAATTGGATGGATACACACACAGCACTGATGATCTGTAACTGCTAACAGCAATCACCAAAGTTGATCGCGATCCTAAGGTTGCGACATCAGCGCCACGAACATTAAGAGAACTAAATAACGTCGTGATGTCAGTCGCTGTGGTTATTGAAAATTAGAGATGTGAGTGTGTTAATGATGTGGAACATGATGTAATGGTCCTCCTCCTCACATACATTTTGTAAAACAAAGTAGCGATTAAAAAGAATGGCGTAGAATTGCCAGTTCTTCTCCTTTCTATGCCCTTGATTTGAGAACTGGCAGTAAATGTAAATTTACAAGCATTTATAATTTTAATTGGCGTACATTTATTCATACTGTATGCTTTTTTGACATTTACCGACAATTACCTTACTATAAAAACATTTCTCAAGACCTGATTAGCTGCAAAGCAGTCGCGCGTATCATTCCACAGCTAATATTTATAATCCTTTCGAGACCCTAGTATAGTATCTAGTTAACTGTAATTTTTAGGTCAATCCCAATAAGGCTGGGCATTAAGACTGTTACCGGACGTAGATATTTACGCGACCTAAACCCACTCTATGTGGGTGTTATATGGTGGTCAGTTTTTATGCAACTTTATTTCTACAACACACTAAAATAATCTCTATACTTAAAGTCGCAAGATACATTATTGTTTTGAAGTTAGACCATTACACAGCTTTTCCAGCTTCAAACGTGTTGTTTTGACACTAAAACGCATTTAAACACACAAAGCATTGGTGTTGTATGAGATGAACATAACCTCTATTTATACATTCCTTATATGTTCAAACGGTTATATTTAGCGATGCGTAGCTCCGACTATTAAATCATTAAACTCGGGCAATGCTCACATAATGAATGCGTAAGAGAAATGGCCTTATATGAACTTATAAGTTTGTATAATGGCCGGTAAGTATATCAGCCACTATTGCTAGATACATAGTAGTTGTTTTTAGGTATTCTTATATTAAAAGTAAATGCGTACCACCACCCGTACGACATAATCATCATACACTACAAGCTAAGCTGCAACTAAAATAATAAAATAATAAGGCTTATTGGTTCTGAGCGATCTTTTCCAGGTAACTGCTGTAAGCTACGTATACATAATTAAACTTATCAAATTAGTGACAATAATTGTCGATATAGTCTGCGCGGAGCGAGAATCGTCCTGGAATTTGAGGTCGCAGTAGTGTTAAATTGCTTGTTTGTGTACACAGTAACGCCATTATAGTTCGACAGTTATATTGATACTTTATATGAGAAAATATACACTGAAATGTATGAAAGGACGCGTTGCAAATTAGAATTATTATTATTATATGGTGGCGTAGAATAAGTCACAGTTTAGAATATAATAAAACTTTATTGTAATATAATAAATATTTATGTTTACCTCATTGAACTCTTTAATTAAGACCTTTCACCTATCGTTTAAAGACATTTACCATACCGAGAGTAATTATTAAACTATATATATATATACCTACTTGTCTAATTTTAATAAACATATACTTCATTATAGAAGCCTTGTAACAGTTATTATAACACCCACGTCAGTGTTTACTTACAATACTTTAAATAGTTCATACCTTAGGATTTCATTTTATAATAAGTCTTTTTTATAAGCTTCATTTCTCAAGTCACAACTCCTAGTCCTAGTACAAAATTTATTGGGATTTAATCAAAAATAATTTAGGGAAGTGTTAGCCTAATAGCTTAAACGTGCGACTCCCATCCCTCAGTCGAAGGTGTTATACCGGGCTGTGCACCCATGAACATTCTTTTTATGTTCTAATTTATCCTCATAAAGGGAAATAAGACATCCTGAGGAAACTGAAGGAACTGTCTTAGTCAACGTTGTGTGTATCAGACACAGAAGGTTGGTTTAAGGTTTATCACCTACTCACCCATTAGAAATGATCACGGAACAGATACAGAATTCTGAGTCCCAGAACTAGAATATAATATATTGGTTCTAAATTGTCATAAATGGGTTTTCAGAAAATGGGCGCACCAGCTTGGGGTACTCGTGGAGGCGGTGATAGGCCTCGCCTTCTGCGCATGACCCCGCTAAGACATAGCTTCGCAGCGCCTGCTACGCCGCCTGCGCAACCACCTCGTACTCACGACTATGCGTCTGATGCTGATACCAAAAAAGGTATAGTTCAAGGATTTAGTAAGGCGGAAGTTTGAAACAAAATATCTGACAGCTAGTTTAACAATAATATTTATGTACCTATATTTAACGAGTGTCATTTTTATATCCGGGCACATTAATAATTCAAGAACTTTTGAATGTTTCAGAAGAAAGCTGGAATGCTAATTTATCACAGCGCTGGCGAAAGCTCAGACGTAGATGCTCACGGCTGCGACCTGGTTCAGGAACACGTGAACCAAGCCCCGTTCGCCGTTCACCATCGCCACCCTGTCCCCCACCACACTGTTCGCCTGCACCAGCATCAAAACTTTCCTTCAGGCATCGAGGCAAAGTTTACACTACAGCTTCTCTTCGCGTCACTAGTGGAGCACCCGATATTCTCAGAGCCCTTGGAAAATTAGGCGGAGGGTTGAGAAGAAGGGCTCTGTCAGCACACGATGTCTTGACACCGCCCCAACAGCAGCCATCAACTTTCTATGTTCCTAGTCCTACAGCTATTCGAAATCCCCCTTCACCATCACCAACCAGACAAACCTCTACCGTTCGTAGACGATGCAGCTCTCCCAATATATATAGAACTAAAAATGGGAGAGACCGAGCTCCTATAAATCAAGAAGATGAAAGCAGAGATGTGGTAGACTATTCGTATGGATTAGAACGTAGAAATAATAGTAGAAATGGGCGAAGTAGACCGTACAGTGAAAACGTTGAGATACCTATATATAAGAATGGATACAGCCGATTGGCTAGTGATACTGAAAGGTTATGGGAAGAACCTTACAGGTTGCCCAGAGTTCAAATGCGACAGGATCCAATCCAGCAATTAAGGAATGGTGTTTCCGAGTTGCGTGTAAGTTCAACGCCTCGGTCTGCAAGACCTCCAGTGGCGTCACCTACGACACAGACAACCACTAAACGACCCCCAATTCCTGAACCCCGAGACACACACACTTTTGAGGTATTTATTTGTTGTTCAATTGACTTAATAAGTAATCTTTGCTATATATACCATACGTGTATGATTAATATAGCATCTGTAAAATAAGTTTAATGTATACCATTTCTGACATATTTAAAATTGAGATAAACTCATCTCTTAAATGACCTGTCGGAAACATCCTTCTATGACACGTCTTAGCTTAGATATTGGTGTTCATTTAAATTTTTTTAATTAATTATTTGGAGTATATCAACATTAAAGGATGTTATTGTAAAATTTTAGGTGCGTTTCACAAAATCCGCTGGTGGTAAGGGGCTTGGGTTTAGTATCGTGGGAGGAAAAGATTCACCTCGAGGAGACATGGGCATCTTTGTGAAAACAATATTCAACAATGGTCAAGCCGCGGAGTCCGGTTTACTTCGAGAAGGTAATGAAATTTCACCAAAAATTATTCATATCCGAAAGTGTCAAACCAGTCGTCAGAACTGGATTCTACAATTTTCATTAATTGCTTACTGGCGAAATTTTACACGACAAAATTATTTATTTTTCCGGCTAAATAAGTCTTCAAAGGGTGTATAATGTCTATACAGAATATATATTCATATTTTTTTAAAAATATGGGTAAAAAGTAATTTAGATGATATATGTCTCGTATACATGTAAACAAAGAGGTCATAGTCGCCCTACATAATGCAAAAGCTATTATGGGTTATTGTGTAACGTGCAAATTCCTCACTGTCGGTTAATAACAGCTGCATTTCACTGCCCTCGGAATTGAGTTTTAACCACCTGCATTCATTATTTTTATATTAAGTAATAATTCATCATTTTGAACCAATATACAAAATGTTACGAAGTTGCTCAAAAAATGTCGTGGATATTATGAAATTATTTGTTGATTTTTAATACTAAATATGTAATATTATTTTTTTCTTAATGGTTATTTATGTAATTTGTAAACCATAGATTTGTCAAATAATTATACACACTTTAAATCTTTTAATTAAAAGTATTTATATACCTGCACTAAGAATTTACGTCTGTTGCGATTTTCATCAATAGATTAAGCCTACAATTCAATTCATGGTCAAACATTCGTTCGTAGGTTCGATCCCCGGCTGTGCACTAATGAACTTGCTTTCTATATGCGCATTTAACATTTGCTCGAACGGTGAAGGAAAACATCGTGAGGAAACCGACATGTCTTAGACCCAAAATATCGACGACGTTTGTCTGGCACTGGAGGCTCAGCTACTAGCCTATTAGTTTTAAAAATTGATCATGAAACAGATTCAGTAATCCGAGGTCTTGACCTAAAGAGGTTGTAGTGCCACTGATTAATTTATTTAAATTAAGTAAAACAAACTACTTTCTCCATATTCCAGGAGATGAAATCGTTTCTGTAAACGGCCGAGGCACTGCTGGTTTGACGCACGGCGAGGCCATACGGTTATTTAAGGATGTCAGAGCTGGCCCGGTACTCCTTCGCGTAGCAAGAAGAGCTCCGGCCCGCTGACTGCCCTGCGCCTGCTGTGGCGAAGAACCACTCCAGGCGCCTCACTATGTCCCTGATTATTCTACCCTTTAGATATTGCAATGCTATGCTATACAAGACGGTGTAAATTGGACACCCGATGTTAAGTAATACCTCTGACCATGGACACTTCCACTGCCAGTAGGCTATTGTTATTCACAAATGAGTGCCGGCTTCTTAAAATTTTTAATTGAAATAAAACTAGATTTAGTAACTATAGTTTTGTCGTATAAAATAAATTGCTGCAAAATATTTAAAGTGCAGTTCACTTATTGCAACTGAAAGTGCGTTCGAGAGTAAAGAATTATATTGTAAAATAAGTTGATTGTACTCATTCAGAGTCGATTGTTGAGGTGTTAAAATAGTAGAGTACATAGATAAAATACTTGTATATTAAATTATTAGAATAGCGAGAATTTATAAATGATTCGAATAAATAATAGTACAAAACTTGACATAAAAATATATGTAAAAGTTTTTTTAATAATTCTTTGGTACATACATATTCTATTTAATGTTATTTTATTTAATTATCTGTATAAGAAACACGAATAGTTATTTGGCTTCCCTTGCTAAATAATAAGTTATACGATTGACTCAGCGTTTTTTTTATAAATACCAGGGAAGTAAATAGAAGATCCTTACATAGTATTTAAAAAACAAAAATGATTCCTGATTTAAATGCTTAAATAATTCCATCAGTTGCATTACTATCGTAGCTCTATTATAAGTTTGACAAGTACTAAACTGTGTCAACTCAAGTCACACATTTTTATAATAATGAATTAGAAAGATATAGAAATAAAAAAAATTTTTAAAACTCTATTTGGTACAGGCAAAAAAATCTTACAAATATTAACGCAGCATATAATATAAAGTTAAATGAAATTATACCTTTTTTATCCTTGATTTATTTTGTACCATACAAAATAGTGATATAGGGCTTTTACTAAAATAATTATAGTCTGCAGACCAAATTGTAATACATAAGTAAAGCTTTGTACACTTGTGACCAGCTCCAGATTAACATATCGTATGTATTTTTATAATGCATTTTTTTTAAATATACAACATTATGTTAAAAAATATATATTGGCTTTGATTAAATACGGACAAAATGTAAAAGACAGACAGAAACAGACGAAATTAAATGAAAATAAACGAACATAGACAGAAACAGATGGAAACAGACGGAAATAGACGGAAATAGACGGAAATAGACGAAAACAGCCGGAAACAGACGGAACCAGACGGAAACAGACGGAAATAGACGGAAACTTTAAACTCGTTGAAGCAAATTTAAATAGTGGCATGAGATGTGGCTTCATAAAGAAATGTTAATCGCAGCCCATCATAGCTTTGTTGCTGTGTGTTGAGTAAGCCGACAGAGAGAGAGTTTGAGATTTGCCGCCAATTCACAAAAACAAATGACAAATGAATGCAAATAATGCGAATATACTAAAGAGTTCTAAAATTGAAATTCATAAAAGTTGAAAAACCACTCACGACATAAATTTCAAAATTAAAAACAAACAGTAAAATAGCTGTATATGCACGATTTCACGGCAAAGTGTAGTCATTGTTACGTTCCGAATCTCCTAAAAGTTCAGTAGTTTTAGTACCTGTGTGGGTTGTTAACTTATATTACTCGCTCAATACTTTGCAACTAGCTCCACAAAATATGTTCATCTGAGGCGTAACTGACATCGAGTGTACAAAGTTTTGTCGCCTAGTGAGCAAAGATTATAGATTATAGCTATTTATTATTAATAAAAAATAATTTATAATAAATGCCTTGATTAATTGCACAACTAACATATTTTTGCATTTTGTATACCTAATATAAAAATAGGTATCGTAATATATGACATCGAATAAAGAGAAATATATAAAATTAAGTGTTTTTTATTAGTAACGTAATGATAATAATTTTACCATACATTGTAATAGTTATATAGTCTTCAAGAAAATAATTTAAATAGTATATCACTCTAAGTTAATATGACTTTATAAACGTTCCAATATTTGAATTATTGTTTCGACAAGTGAATGATTTTTTTTTATATTACAGTGAAACCTGTTATCGACGAAATTGTTTATATATATGTCGTCATCAACGTCATCGGCTATAACGACTATAGGTTTGTACGACCAAATATGAGTAGTCCCGTCGATGTCGTGTTAACAGATTTTGAGTGAATTCGTTAACACATTCGTAACATACACATGGTATGCGCTACTACTGGAAAAAAATCCTGCCTTTAATACTGAATAAAGAAGTTGGTTTAATTATTGGCACCGACAGGGTTTTTCTAATTTATCTCAATATAGCTGTAATATTGAATAAGTAGCGAATGTGTGTCCAATATAAAATTCTCATAACATTCAACTAATACAGCACTTTACTATATTATTACGATTAATTTAGATCTCTGTAAAAAAATTTATCAATCGAAAATGTTAATAAAAACTACATGATTTTTAAGAAAAATTTATTATAAAAATAGCACTTATTTCAAAGTATATTTACGGATTATAAATATTATGCGGTTACACTTTAAGTGTTTTAACGATATTAGTAAAATGTACAAGTTAGAAAAATAGGAAATGTAACATCTATTTACATGATTTCATAAAGTATTAGAAAAATAACTAACAAGATAACATTATTATTCAAAGTTAGGAATGGCAAGGAATCTGTTAATTGGTATTCAAAAAATAATAAAAAGCAAAGTTACTATTAGGTACTATTTAATAACGTAACATTCGTAAACATAAAAAATAGTGTCTTCTACATTTTTAAGGAGTGAAAATTTATTTATAATGGATTAATGCGAAATTTAATCTGGCAATAGGAATTTTGATTCCAATGGCACGCCCTTAATACAAATACATATTGTATAAATCCTAGATCATACTTACAGCTACTTTACTTCAAGACTAGTATTTTAAATAATAAATAAACATTTGAATAATTCAATTCAATTACAGTCTTCGGGTTAACTAGGATACGTTTTAAACGCAATACGCTTCCACGGAATAGACAATCTTTCACAGACCATAGAGATTATTTAATAAGTTCTCAGCACAAATTCTACAGAAAACTTCATCTGAACCAGTGGCCAAAAGGTACGATTTCTATTCGTAAACTTGCATGTTACAAATAAATGAATTCCTTTATGAAATGTTCTTATTTTGTTACCGCAAAATTCAAGCATTCAATATGTGACCACACCATAGTACAGATATTTATACCGCTGACTGTGATTGACGCAATATTAAGTTAAGAGCCACCATGAGCGAGTGCTTGTTTATCTGGATCCAAGCTAGTTATTGGAATTTACGGGGTTTTTCAATACTAAAGCAACTTGTCCAGCAGGTAAAGCTTTTAAAGCCGCCCACGCTTGCGTACGTGTGAATCCTTCGAACGATTGTCCTCCCGCGGAGAGAAGTTCAGCACCAACCAATACACGACCACTTTGAGCTGCAGCGCCACCTATGGTTAAGAAATAAATAATATCCAGCTTGATTAGGTTCCTAAGGGCTACTAAAGACAAGGGCTAGTAAAAAATAAGTTTAATTATAATAATCTTTCTTATATCATATCTATTTAAAATGCAATATTAATGTTTACCTGCAAATAGTTTCTTAACCGTAAGTGGTTTGTCTCCATTCGGCGAGTCCCTCCCACCATCAAGTCCAAATCCTAATCCAGCACCGCCACCGGCTTTTTCTAAAAGGACAGTTACTACTGATGCATTGGATTTCTTGTCATCCTTAACATTGGTTTTGCCTTTCGACTCCGCTGTAAATAAAAAAATACGTTTACTTTATATTAAATAATATTTAAAAATGTGATGTTTGTAATGCTATCACATTAGGAGAAATTAAAGGTACGGATTTTTACAACTCGGCCCAAAATAAAACGTAAGCCACTTTTTCAAAAATATCTATAAACATACCTTTGTCAGAGTCGCAATTCTGAGAGATTCCGTTTCTTTCATTTTCAATTTCGATTATGACCTCAGAGCGTTGCTCCTGTAAATAATATTAAGTTCAAATGCTAAACCCTATAAAAGCTATTGTCTTTAATGGTTATATACGTGTATACATATATTATTATTAAAGTTTTTCTAAAATTTCACTGCCATTCCAAAAACGTAGTAAGTATTAAACTAATATTTTACCTTTAAAATCGACACAGACTGCGCATGCGTAAGGCCTGTCATTGGGCAGCCGTTGATGCTTTTTATTTTTGTTCCCTTTTTTATTCCTGCCTTGGCTGCAATACTGTCTGATAAGACACGATGGACCTGCAAATAACATAATATTAATATCAGTGTTAGCTCAGTTAAGATTCCATCCACTTTGAATCCGCAAATGAGCGAATTACTGCAGCTCCAAAAGAAGTTATACGATATAATATAATTTGAATTGGAATCTCCCAATCACGATTGCCCTTCTTCCTTGCGTAGTCGGTCAGTATAATCTTAAGAAATCATAGACGATAAAATATTTTATCGTGTATGATTTCTTTCTATAAAGTTCTATCAAATGAACTCCTCAGTAGGAGTTTATTATGTAAGAATATATTTTTTTTAAATGTGTTAAATTAAATAAAGGTAATAACTACTCACCGTAACGTCTTTTGCCTCACAATCCGTACCTCCAGCTAATATAAGACCTACACCTGACCCATTTTCTTTTTTGAGATGAATTATCTCAGTTTCAATTTTACCATTATCTTTACATTCTTGTTGTTGCTTACATTCTTGCTTAGGCAAGTGAGATGATGTGCTTTTAAGGTTTAATGGTGTAGTAGATTTTACATTGATTCTACTTTTAATATCTTTCTGCCCTTGTAAACTAGTATTAATCATTTCTTCGTTTTTCACATTCCTATAATTATGATTATTTAGTGTTGTCCCTGGATAAACCTTGCTGTTTTCGAGAGTAGTCTTCTTACTTAGCCTGTTATAATCATCCAGTCCAGCTTTATTAATCTCGCTCATTATTTTATCTTTAATGACTTGTGGAACTTCATCATTTCTATCAGTTTCAACAGGAACACCATTTTGTTTTGTTTTGTTATTAGCTGACAAATTTCGTTTTAATCTTGAATTCTTAAAATCAGATTTTCTTTGCCGAACAGTTATTTCACTTTCAGAGTCGGAGTCACTTTCAACAACAATTTTATTGCGTCGCCTGCCGTCGCCTTTATTCGTTATGACACTCACATTGCATGGGAGCGTAGAAAGGCGTTCAGGCGGTCTAGAAATTGGGCTTGGAGATCTGTCATGAGGCTCATGAGAGAATTTAGTTTCAATTACTGGAGAGTTAAGCTTTGCATCTCTACCACTCCTACATTTTGCAGAAGCGAGGATATTCCTTCTATTTATTGTATCAACATTATACGTTTTTGAAACTCTTCTCTTGTCTGAGTCTGCAACAGAACTTTCTAAAGAACTACAACTCGCCTGCGATCCGGAGGTTGCACCCGATCCAGCTGAAGAACTGAGAGATACATTTGTTTCTGATGATACTGAACGGCAAACCTTCCGTTTATTGTATTCGTCGGCATTTTTATCAATGTGGATTGGTTTTGCTAAAAAGTCGGACTTTACGTAAGTAGCATAGTGTAAAATTTTGGGTGATAGGCGAGAGCTGTCAGACTCCACGTGGTCTAAGTGCTGCATTGGCGATGAAGCTGAAGATCGATAGCTGGATTGAGTGGAACTCATCGCTGAGTCATTGTCACTGTCAACCACCTCAGTTGCAGTACAAATTTTAACTTCAACGTTCTTATAGTTGTGTATATTATTAAAATTATTTTTATCGTATTGCTTATATACAAGTGGAGAATTAAAGTAATTTGTTCTGGATATCTCTGAAGATGCCCTTAAGGGTTTGTGCAAACTTTGAACAGCATTAATTTTATTTATAGTTTCCACTTTTTCAGCGAATTTTCGTTCCGGAGTTGATTCTTTAGATAAGCACGATGTTGGTGTATAAACTTGCAATGACTTCCTTTTAAAAGCAGGCGAATACTTGGGGAGATTGTTAGGCAAGAAGTTTGTTTTCCATTTATTATCATTGAAAGGTACTGCTCTTACATGGCTGACCTTATTTTCACTCTTAACTGGGTTTATAGATTTTTGTAGGAACATTTTTGATAAGTTGTCTTTGACTTTTATTTCAGGTAAATCTATAATGGGTGCTTGCATTTCAGGTATAACTAATCCTCGTAACTTTGACATTGATTTTTTCCGTTGCTCTATCAAATATTCTAAGTTTGACTTGTGTGATCCCGAATGTTTGGAACTATTATCTTCACTAATACTGCGTCCATGGAAAACAGGTCTTGAGAATGTGGCCTCTGAAGCTAAAGTATTGGTACTGCCATAAAATAATGGTTTCTGCAATACTTCTTTTTGAATACATTTTATAGGTTTAGTTTCTATTATTATATTTTCACCACCACCTAAAACCTCAGGTCGCTCCGTGTGTCTTTTATACGTCCGTGGTGTTTCATCAAGGTTATCTTGTGATTTCGTCAGACGTCTATCTAACGACGATATTTCCGTATAGTTTTTGACGCAAGGTGTAACACTTTTTCTTATAGTAGAGTGAGATCTGACTGGCAAAGTGCCACATTTGTCTATGCGATCGGAGGATACTGCAAGATCTGATGAAAACATCGCTATTTTATCCTTTACACTGGCTTCGCTCCTCGCATCTTGAGTTCTAGATGTATATGAGAATCGTGGGCGAGTGGTCGGCCAGTTTGTTGGCAAGCGTGGGGGTAATCTAGTGGGTAAATCTGGTATCTTCTCAATCGCATCAGAAGGCGTTTCCACACCGTCTGGAGGCTGTCGAGGACACGTCGGTATCGGTGCCTCGTCATTTGAAAGGCTTTTGTCCTCAACATCGCTGCGATGTAGGCGCTCTGAAACATACATTTTACATACTTAATAAAAAAAAATATTATTTGTAACACCAAGATAATATCTCTTTAGTTTGTTAGTATTTATAAAAATAAAAAAATATTCTATTTTTTGAGGACGGATAAAAATATTGAACAGTTACTCTACCGTTTTTCATGACGACGTCAAAGTAAATGTTGCATTTAAAAAAATACTAAATAATTGCCGCACTACTATTTATGCAAAAGTCAATATTGGAAATGTTGAGACAACATGATTCATATCCTAAAACAGATGACCATTGAGCAATTTTATGGCTACTGCCTATGCACTAAGTGATGCGTCATTTATTACCTCACTATTACAAAATATATTGATGATGCACGTATAAATAACCAAATAATAGACTTAATGATCATCAAATTATGGATGCGTTAAAATATCATTGTCTGATGTAAATTAAGTTAGCATAATTAACGATACCATCCTTTTCTTCCTCAATTGGGTGAAGTTTCAAGTGCCGAATGTTAACTACAGTATAGGTCTTCGTATGAAATATTAATATCTTTTTAGTATACATTTATCACACTGACTTGATATAGCAATACTTTAACGCAAACTGAGCGTAGGTTTTGCCTATATGGCACACTTTAAATTATTTGAACAACTGTTTTTAATGTTTTACTAATATTAAAATAATTAAAATAATTTTCGTTGAACTCAATGAAGGCATTGAATTCATTTGCACAGTTGCAATTTCAAAATACTTTCCATTACTCCTTACAAATTATCACGTGTATTGAAATTAAATAAATTGAATATTAAGAAAAAATCAATCTAAGAACGGAAACATAAATAAGTGTTATCGAGATGCTTATATAGCATTTGTTTTTATTGTTGTCGACTTTGTTACTTTTAACCAACTTTAAAAAAAGGAGAGTGGTACGTGGTAAAGTTTTTGCTATAGGTTTATAAACCGAGTAAAAAGAGAAAAAAATATCATTGTTCAGATTAAAGGACAAGTTTTTTCCAAATCCCATCTCACTAAAAAAATATGTACTTCATAATTTTATCTACGCATACTACTCCTATAGATTTACTTATGATGAGGTGTACAATTAAAATCTTGTCCCCACTTCATATTATTTTAACATTAATTCGTCCATAACAAATAATCTCTGTAAATTTTTTTAATCAACAAGCCTTCTGAAATTTAACGGATTTTTAACGTTCTTAAAAGACTAAAAAATATTCTTTTATTTATTTAATCAAAGTATAATAAAGAAATTGTCTTCTAGATCATTTTTAGTACGAAGATTTACGACATAGAAGGAAGAAGAATTCCGATTGTAGAATTTAGGATATTGTTTTTATCTCATAATATAGAGAGGTAGCCAACAAAACCTTTCCCAAAACTTCTCTATTATTGTTCGCTTTTGCAAGTTACATTTTACATATAGGCTATATGTACAAACAAATCTGGTTTAAGAGAAGGTCAGTATCGGCCAAATCTTTAAAGTTCTCTCTGGGTTGTCCATAATATAGACATTTCTTTTATACGATACTAATCGTACTCTCAATAGGCCAGAAATTAAATTTTACATATACTTACTAAATTTATGATTATTTTTATTATATTCTATACAATTACGTGTTTGTTAAAAAAATACAAAAATGAATAAATTATTCGATTTTTCGAACTTTATTTAGTATTTGGCTTAGATTGAATTTAATAACACATACAAACTAAAGAATTCATATTAGGTACAATTAAAAAAAAGTATGAATATTTATACGAAAATCGAATTCGAATAAAGTACCCTACAAATAGTTAGGAATTATCTCTACAATCAGTTACATTTCCAATAAGTATTTTGATTGTATCTTTAAAAATATACCAACCAAGTAAAGACATAGAGCGCCTCGGAAGCCTCCTTGTGTCCAACATTGTGTAACTTTAATCTCCTGAATTAAAATCCAATTACATCAATTCATAACACTGCACTTTCGTTTATAAAACCAGTTTTCGGTTCACGTTCATTCACAAACTTACTTTCATCGCTTTGGGAAAAAACATCCAAAAACAATGTGCGAAAAACAAAGGATCGAAAAGCGAGACTCAGCCGAGGAAGATCGAATATGGAATGCGGAACACTTCCATTTCAGTCCGAAATAACAGTTATTTAACATAGGGCTGCGTGTGCGCTTGCGGCTTGCGCGTATGAAGGCTAAATCGGCGTACGCGGTACCGCCGCGGCGGAACGCGATGCACTAAGTCGCCAGTTTGCCACGGACTTGCAGAATTTTGCAGCGTCGCCGCCCTTGACGGGGGCGTTGCTCCGAACCAGGGACGGACACGACTCCCCGCACCCTCCGCAACACTAGTCACCATTTACAGGACCTCACTGCTAACTCTCCACACTCTAATACACTTTACCAATACATTTTGGTTAGCAATAACCGAAGAAACGTAAAAATAATTTAAACTCCTTTTTAAGTTCGGTTCTATACGTTAACGTGGAGCTGTGAGTTATTTTCATAATTAAATGTGAAGGAACGTGTCGCTTAGCAAGTGGTCAAGCCGGCTTTGTTCTAGTATCGATTTGAGTGGACCTAAGCATCGATCACTAAATCTTTCTATATTTAGAGGAAGGCGGAGGGCGGCGACCGAGCGCAGACGGCGCCCGCGCACTACAGATGTCAGGGTCGCGACGCCCTGCGCCATGCTCTACTTCCGTTAATACGTTTTTATTCTTAAGCATTAAAAAAGATGCTAAAATACGTTTGAAACCTATGCAACTATTACAAAGCTTTTTTATCATATATATGTTTATATATATATATATCTTGTAAAATTCTAGTTATTTAAAGTTAACCTTTTAACTTGATTATAATTTCTTTCCCTCGTCATTCCAAAGTAGCTAAATTTAAGCAAATCTTAAGGAACGTAGCTTTACAAGGAATGCGGAAGTTAACTTATTACAAAATCTCTGTAATTTGTTTAGGACCAATTTGCAACAGCAATACAATTATACAATCAAAGATTGACCCAAGTTAATCAGCTCCGACTATTGCATAAAAATGCAATAAAAGCTACGTTTTGTATGTTGGCACGAAGCCTACAGCAGGTAAGTTGTTTATCCATTAAAATGAATTTGGCAAGCTTTCATTTAATTCCCTCACGGTCCGCTGCATACAAGTTAAGCGGAGGCAACCGAGAGAATGCGCAAAGATGACGTCGTCCGGAGGCTGGAATGCCGCTGGACCCTCTCCTCCCTCGCGACTCGCAATCTGAACCGCTCCAACGTGTTTGCTAACTTGTTTGCACATTTTTTTACATTCCCCTCTTGCCATTAAATACTTTTTAATATGTATTTATAATATCATAAAGTGCGTGCAGCCTGTACGCGTGGGAATTCGTTCTTAATACTCAATGGAAGTGAAAGATGCAATAAAAAGATTGCCGGCCCAAAAGTTATCATCTCATCGCGTGGTTGATTGATACTTGAATCAATTAATTAATGACCTTTAGCAAGATCTAATAGATGATCTGGGCATCTTGAATATTTAATAATCATCAGTTTCATCGATTATTTAAATAATAGACTATGAGAGTAAAAGAAAGTTCAATCGATTTCACTTTCAAACTAAATTAACTTTCTCCAATGACATGTCTTACATAATATTTCTAAGATAAAACAAGCCATAATCGCAACATTTGTAACTAAAGGTCGTTGAGTTAAAATATAAATCACTTTCATTGTACTTTAAATATTTCCGATGCATAATTTATATTTCAGAAGGAATTATATTAGTACGACTTTAGGCTAGAGAAAAAGTATTTCCTTAATCGACATTAACAATTATAAATTAAATGTTTTTGTTAAATATTGAACGGAATGCGTTACATTATGGTTTCTTAATAGTCCGGGTAACAACGAGGCGTCTTTCTAAAGTTAACAGCTCTATAAATTAAAATAACCAAACAGATAGACAGACTACTTGTACGGTAAAAGAACAGCCAATCACTTTCAATCATAAAATGTCAATCTGAAATTGCAATTTGCGGCATGCAAAATGTTGAACAATGAATTCTGAGGCAGGTCGCGGTTGTTACATTATTGGTCGTGCAGCGGACAGCAGGAATTCAGTTCGCCTTACTTTCCACAAGATTATTTGTGTTGAAGGAAGTTTAAAATATTTTATTAACAAAAACATCGAGTTCCTAAACGATTACGTGAATCATTTCGTGAGGGCAAATAAATTTACTAAAAATATATTGTAGTTTCATATGTACAAATTATCAGGCTATACAAATCTATGATATAAAATTCTCGTGTTACGGTGTTTGTAATTAAACTCTTCCGAATTGGCTCGATCAATTTTCGTGAAATTTTGTGCGCGTATCTTTTAGGTTGAGTCTGCGAATCGGACAACATATTTTTCATCCCCTAAATGTTAAGGGTAAATCTCAATTTTTTATTTTATTTTTTAGAAATTTTGTTTTGTTTTTATTTTTGTTAAATACGACATACAAAAATACATACATAACTTAATAACCCCTTTACGATCAACCCCTATTTTTTTATTTGTTCACCAAAAACTTCACCAAAAAGATTTGAACTCTTAGAGATAAAATCACAGAGAAAGCTAAAAAGTATTCTATATACATAACATGGTATGGTATGATATATACTAAAAAGGTAGGCTTAGTAAAAACACATTATGGAGAAACGAAGTTCGCGGGGGTAGCTAATTAATAATAAAAATATAGTTCATTTATATCAAAATTTTCTGTGTAAGTTATAAAGTAGTTAATTTTCTTACAATTTACTTATAGGATATACATATATATAAGATAACAACGTAAGAAGCTTTTACTTTAGTAATTTTTATTAACAAAACCAATTAAAAAACCATCAATTCATGGCAACGGAAGAGGAAATTAAAGGAATTGCCAAGCTTTATTCAAAGGAAGTTAAGTAAAGGTCACACCATGTGTTAGCAATGAACAGGTGCCTCGAAACAAACGTTGCAAGGTGCCCTTTTGAAAAAAGATAGCGATAAAATATTTCTAACGAACTTTGTTAAAATATCATACCTGCATTAAGATATTAACTATATATAAGTAAGCTTGAATAATTGTTAAATATTTTTTTTATAACTTGGTGGATATAAATATATTATCCACAACTAAAAAAAATAATTAGTTCAATTTTTAAAACATCCTAGTTGATTTGTTAAATGATAATTATGTAGGTACCATTTAGGTACCACCACCAACATGATTAGAACTTTACTAATATTTAATAACGATTTTATTATCAAGCGTAATTTTAATCTAATCATCCATAATTAAATAACCGTTTGCATAAATTATTTAAAATTATAAGTCTTGAAATCCTTTTAAAAACTAAATCAGTACATTGATTTTAATTAACTAAATATACTCTTTTGTGTCAATCAAAAACAGTCAACTACTGACAATGTGTCAGAAAGAGACAAACGAATACTACTACTACTACTAAGGTGAAGTATGACTAAATTATTTTTGTTAACAATTGGGTTAGTTAGCAGTATTTATTTCAATACGTAGTATATTAAGAACTTAGTCGAATGTACGCTAAAACAAGTAACAGTAAATATATTATTTTTATTGATTAAATAAAAACCAATGCACGTTATTCAAAAACGTATGCCAAGTTAATCTTCATTACAAGTGCTTTATAAAGCACAGCCAAATTCAAAGAATTATATTTACAAGTATGATTAAAGGTCATGTGAAAGGTTAGATCGCGAAACTAGTTTTGCGTTTAACATTCTGGAATATTAGACCCGCGATTCGAAATACGAGAACATGCGCCAGATAATTAAAATAAAACCTTTACTCACCATTCCAATAATTTTTGTCGAATGATGACTTTCGTTTTGGTGAATCGCTGTCAGGTCGTTGTTTCCTGTGAAAATAAGTAATAAAAGTTATCTGCTCATAGATTTTCCAAACTATATTACAAACTACGAGATATGTTCGAGTAAAACTACTTATTTACCAATTTCTTTCTCCACTTAAACGTCCCGAAGATCTTTTCTTTCACCGACGTTTCTTACTTACGAACTAGGTAATCGCTTCTATGCATTAACCAACATTTTTGATTCTGAGTCAAACCTTTGGCGTAAATGCAATAAATAAACCAAGTATAGATAAATAATGGAATGGGGGAAAGGGAATGGGAATGGGAAAATATCTGTCCTAGATATCCATTTTATTTGATATAGTACATATAAAATGATCGTAAGATTTTATAATAAGGATTTGTTTATAATATTATTATTAACAACCCAGCACGTGCCTTTTAATAACATGTTATCGTCACGTTCTTACTCAGAAGCTGGCTTCATCGAATTAATTATGGGAATGTATAATCCACCTTTAACGGTATTTAGAAATATTTAATACAACATACCTCTTTCTATCCGAAAAGATACATAGTGGATAATTCGTTACTATATCTAGTATGTAAACCAATAAACGTTATTAAAAAAGTTTACATTATCAATTTCGTATGTAAAAAAAATAATGAATACAATTTAAAATGTCAGGGTCCAACGCCGTCAGGGACTACCTGAATGTCAAAAGACTGTAGTCACCGAAACACTAAACGAAAAGTTCGAAATGGTTTTATGTTAACTCATATGAGATGATATAAAAAATGAGGCCTGAAATTGTCGGGCTACTATGGGATCGTCCATTAATCATGTGAGGCTTAAAGGAAGGGGGTTGGGGAAAATATTATATACTACAGATATTTCAACCCACAGCCTTAATCTGTGTTTGATAATGGCAACTTTGCTTTGGCTATTGATCTGTTTTCTTGAGTTAATTTAACACAAAGAAAAAAATCCATAGATGCACTGCTGTAAGTCGAATACACAAAGACGATCATTCACTAAAATTAAAACAGATAAATTGGAAAAAAAAATCTTAAAATTGTGCTTTGTACTGAAAGTACCTGTAAACCTTCTCCTTGGTTTTTTTGACGAAAACAAAAGAATTAAAGTGTTATTTAAAAATATGCATCGTTATTAAAAGACCCTTACATGCAATTCTTACATAATATACCGAAGGTTGTTAATATGTTAAGCTCCGAAAGGTAACAGCTAACTTTCATTTAAATCTATATACAGATCAGAAGAAAAGAATCTATAATCGGTTCAGAATTAATACGGGTTCCGAAGCGAGACTTAGTGTCAAAAACGTATTGGATTTAGACAAACGGAAGACATAGTTCGTATTAAATATCGTTTCTTAATCTCACCGTGCAAAAGTTCCATGAGTAACAGCCATTGAACCTTTTAGCTATTAATACTAAATGTTAGCGCTAGATGGCACTATACTCAAACGGTTTATAATAGATTGCTTTTATTAAATATACATTTTGATATTTTTTGAATTCTCTATTATACTATACGATTGCGTAACATAATGCTTTTTTTTTAATTTTTTAATTTTTTTAATTTTAGGCTACAAAACATTTTTCACCGAATTTAAAATGCCCAAAGCACGTAGCCTAAATATAATTTAAGGTGTGGGTAAGTTTTTTATAAAATACATATTAATTTATAGTACGATGTGTATAACACTTTTTCAGATTAAATTTAAAAAAAATTGTCGTACATTTAAAATGATCAACCTTTCACTTTTGTGATCGGCCACCAACAGTTTAAAAAATAAAAAACAATGTCCACGAAGTTCGATTTATTTTCATTTGCTACGTGTTTTGAGTTATGTTACTGTCAAACGTGACCTTAGCCACATCACCAGACGAAATACAATAGCAGTAAAAAACAAAATTACCAATAAAGAACTACACATGAACCAATAAAAAGTGTGACCAACTTCCCGCTAAAACTAACATTTATCATCATACTATTTTAAATGCGTCTAAAAAATATACTTCCTATAAATAAATAAATGTTAGTAATAATATACAATAATATAGTCTACATAAAATTATCAAGTGTTAAACACTTTGCGAAAGTAAGTTAAGCGTGTCCTAGGTTAACCACATCGTGATACCTCCCCTCTCCTCTCCACCGCAGTGGTGCTGCACCTCTCAAGCGCATACTCAGCGTTCACCGGAAAACCTTCACGATACAATATTTTGTCGCAAACAGACCAATTCGAATTAATACAAATAAATAAATTTACGCAGCTAATTTAGTTATATATAAATTTACTCTTTATTTTTTTTTAGAACAGGGGGCAAACGGGCAGGAGGCTCATCTGATGTTAAGTGATACCGCCGCCCATGGCAACTCTCAATGCCAGAGGGCTCGCGAGTGCGTTGCCGGCCTTTTAAGAATTGGTACGCTCTTTTCTTGAAGGACCCTAAGTCGAATTGGTTAAGTTGCAGCTTTTTTGTGTCTGAGGTTTGATTTCCAGCGTTAAACATTAATTATTTCGGAAAAAATCTGATACAAAACAGATGAATATTTCTTCTTATTGCCCCATTTTCGAGTTTCAGGGCTTCACATTGACTGTTATCCTAATTCTAAGCATATTATATCGCAAGTATTTAGTAACATTCTATAAATCCTACTACCTCCATTCTTCTACTCCTTATGCATTATATAGAATATAATTATCACTAAATATATGGTTATTACACCGGACAAAATGTTCAGCAGTACGACTGCCTACTGCCTTCCTGCCTGCCTTCAAATATTATTATTAAAAATACATGCTCGTGTTAAGCGTTACAAATGCATTTTGAATTTTCTATATAACATTTTAATACGGTGGAATGCGAGTAGTTCGCCATGAACCCAGAGCTGTAAATATCTATGCTCTTAATCGAAGGCAAGTTACGTCTTACATTGCGTTTCAAATGATAATCAAGCCTATCTCGACCATATCGAATATCTTAAAGTAATAAAATTAATCTTGCGCAGTGCTCATGCCAAGCGTGCGCAAGCATTTTGAAGTCCGCGATGCAAAAAGGTGGAAATGTCTTTATCTAAAGAATAATATATTCTGCTTTGTATAAAATGGTTTATTATATGAATGCAAGTATTGATAAACAAATTTACACACTCGGCTTAGTATTGTGGTCTAAAGTTTTTATTTGGGAAAACCTTATAATGTGTAGAATAGTAAATTCAAACGAAAATACAATTAATAATAAAAACCTTTTTATAATAGCAAATTAAATCTTTGTATAAAAATGTAACGAGAAAATTATTTTAAGTCTATTTGGTTCAATAGTAGTTATTTCTAATGAAAATAAATATTATATATAATAAACCTAAATCAATGTAATATTAATCGTGTTCCCAATCCATAGAGACAGTTTAAAGTAACCAATTGAAAATTGCAGGATCATAATTATTTTAACAAGATTTAACTCGACATTTATCCATTAGCCTTTTTCTTTGTTTGGTCAATAAGGAAACATGCAACATAATAATAATTTATCTTGATAAAGATTAAGCTTTAATACGACAACATATATTCCTGTCAGTTTATTTATTGTTGTTGTGGCAATTGCAACACAATTACTTACTAAAAAAAAATACTATTTTTATTAGGCCAATGTTTTCCTAAAAAACCTGAGATTGTAAAACTCCCACTGTTCGCCAACAGATTTTTTCGACGCTTCTTTACCTTGCTTGTATGCAGATTCTCATTGTGAGGCATTGTACTCAGATCCAAAAATCGACAAAATGTGTTTAAAACTGTTCGAATGATCAAAGAAACATGAAATCTTTAGCAAATACAATCAATTTGTAGTGCCAATAAATTATTATTTTTGGTATAAACCAAAAATTAAAATTATTGATAAGTTACATAATTACGTAATTTTTCATAATTAAAAGCACTATAGCTTGTAATAGTTTTACTTTTTACATAACAGTAAAATGTATTCTCAAATTAATTTCCATCAATAAAGTGCCTCCACAACTTATGTATACCGAAATTTTTCCCTAAAAATTTTAGTAAAGAATTCATGATTTTATACCAAAATGACAAGACATATTGTTGTATAATTCGTTGATATTTCGCTAGAATACACGATTTAATAGACTGATTATATCTGTAAATTGCCTTCTTGGGACAAACCGGAATCCACAGTCCACTCCATGTAGATAACATTGAGCTTTTCAACCTTCCCTTTTAGTCCATGATATAAATAAACTTGTCTTGTTTTTTTCAATTTATGTTTTAATTAAAGCAAGCTTATTATCCTAAGCACATCGATAATAACTTGATGCTTTTAAATTGAACTCAATTTAAATAATCGGTTAATATTACGTTTTATTATTAACCGAACTTTTGTCGTATTTGAATTACCTAAAACTTTATTATAATGTAAAAGATACCAAAACTGAAAATTCGTGTTGAGATGTACGCTTACTAACTCGAATATTTAAAAACAATAATGATTTCATTAAATGTTAAAAATTATTTCAGATTAGATCAGCCCTGGACTTAGCGAAGGGTAACCCACAATATTGTATGTTTTTATTATTAATAATAAAAGATATAAGATAGAATACTTCTAAAACCGGCATTATTTTAGGTTAAGTTAAGAAATACGGCTTAAGTTTCATATTACACATTTTAATAGAACTATATGAAAATCCTTTTATTTAATGATTATGTACCATTTTTCTAACTTTTTATTCCTATCCTGGTAGGTAAGTACATATTATGTTATCAATAACAATAATTACATCCAGCGTTCCTATTTTCTCACAAGCGCTCATCAATTATTGAATAGATTTGTCATTAGTATGTTACATGATATTTTTTACAACTATAAATGTATAATTTACAGCTTCATGAGAGGCCGGGAATAAGGTACAAACTGCAAAGGCCAGTGCAGTACCGTTAGAACATTTCTCAGAAGCTTCATTACATATAAGACTTATCTGAAGGACCGCCGCAAAAAATATATTCGCTCCCACACTGCATTTCGCCAATGTAAAGGCGTAGTTATCTAGAATATACCTTTATACTGAAAATGTTCATATGGATTTTTGCCTTTAACAAATAATTATACGAACTTTTTTATTATTATGTATTGTTTGGCTCTATTTTTTAATAAAAACAAAATCATGCATTTGCCTAAAAACAGCTTCAAACTCTACTGATTATTTGATCAATATATTTATTTGTATAAGCTAAGAGAGATTTCCTTGTCTTTAAGGCACCTTTCTATAAACAATATTTATTATCAGTTGAATTGTAGTTAATCTAAAGACATTTTAAAACGTCAGGATTATATGTCTTAAATCACTTTTTGCACGTACAAGATTTAAAGCCCGTAAAAGAATTTCTTGAATAAAAAGTGACCTGATACCTAATTTTGGTCAGTATGCAATTTAACATCGGAATTTGCTATTTAGTGCAAATTGCAAATGTTTTACGCAAACGGATGACCTTATACGTATAGCAACTATTGAAATTCAAAACACTCTGGTAATTCACTGCTTATACTCTGCATTTATTTTAATAAGACACTAAATATCTGTTTGATCGAATGCGTATTATTATTAATTATTTAAATAACGGCTCAGATTGTTTAATTTTTGCAGCTCCTGTAAAATACCTCTTTAATATATTCGATAACGAATTTTTGGGGCTGATTAGGTATTGTTTAATCGACCGTTATAGTGTATTGAAGCTAACCAAACTGGCCCCTGTTCTAATTACACACACTTACGTGTAAATTAGAAAACTATTTGTTTTCACTTAGTCTAAAAGTATGCAAATAGAATAGTTCACTTTCATAAGCGTCACATCAAATGCGTTAATAAGTTAATGGAACACGCCTGTGAAGTGGGCCGACCATCGTGTGCCAATGTCGTCGATCATCAATCAAATTCGCAAACAAGGTAATTAACATGTTAATGTATAATTTACCTATGTCGCAATAGGTTAATGATGCTATTCAAAGGTCAATGTTTTTAAAATTGTTTTAGATACTCCAGAGACGAGAGCGAAGCTCACCGCTTCCGCCTCTTACTCAAGGAATTCACCGAGATCAAGGTGGATTGCGGATATGTAGCCGCATTACTGCAATTTCGCAAGCTTTCCCAGCACATTGGATTTAATTGCTCAGCATTAAAAAAGTCTTTCATCTTGTAGTCGATCTCCGATTGTATCGTAGGTGCCGAAATGTTAGTGGAACATTGATTGTATCGTGATCGATGCGCATAAATTTTAACATAGGAGAAAGTATGCACGTTAATAACAGTATTAGATGTATTGGATGTCGGAGACAAGGTCCGCGATGCAGGGCCAATCGGCGCTGGCGCAACGTACCGTTAGCGGTCAACTCCACATACCGCCGCCGCGATCAAGTCATTTAACCGGAGATAATCTTCAAATCGTGTCGTATTTATTATCGGCATTATATGACACTACATTATAAACCTTGTTAGCATAATTTTAAAACTAACTATTAGTTTCAAAGAATATACTAGGAACATAAATTTGATTATAATGCGTTTGTTTAAAATTAAAATAAACTAAGCAAATGAAGTGATCCACAGCAAAACAAATGCAAATTATGCCGCATATTATCTTTGTAGTTTGTACAAACATTTCTTATCAGACGCCGTAAGTAGCATGCAACTAGTTCAATGACCGACGGTATTTAGAATTTACAATTGATCACAACCTGCCCATTGTCCTAGAAATATATACTTGTATAAGCAAATTCTTGGCAAACTGTTGCAATACCAAACGCTTTCCATACGTTGACAGAATATTCCGATAATAATGTTGGGATCTCCTGAGCTACAGTAGAATGAGGTATATAAGCTATTAACCTCGAATAGCATCGATGCGTCTTACGACCCGCGCTGAGAAACAAAAAGCTACACAATTATTATTATAATTTATGCCGTGTATAGGTTAATTCTGGGACAACACCATTCTCTAACGATCAATTACATTGAGACTTTAAAACTGATATCGTAATGCCCCATATTCATCACGTTTTCTCTTACAAATTTGAGAATGTGGGACGCAATCATGATGCGGACGTTACTTGATTATCTCGAACATTAAGTACTTGAAGACCACAATACAGCCAATTTACATAGCAAGTTGTTGCAAAATATTGTGGTTCATCTCTATAAATAAGTGAATGTGAAAACATATTTTGTGTTTCTCAATTATTAGATGGTTTTATCAATTTACGCAACTCGACTTAACCTACATTTTATTAAGCCAACATATTAGGTGAATAGTTAATCAAGTATATTAGAGTTTAAAACAGACTCTATTTAATTTTGTGGCGGCAAAATAGTTTCTCCTAGTTTTCAACGATTATTCTATTTCGACAGCAATTCAAAATTCACGGTTACCTTCAAAGAACATTTTAATAGAACTTCGATTCGCTTTAGTCTCGACCATTTGAATCGAAAAATATTGAATATGAAATATCTTACAGATTTGAAGACCTTCGGGTTTTGATTGAGTTCAACATAATATTTGACTGCCAAGTTGTACATTACGAACTGAAATATGAATTTTGCAGAAACAAAATATTTGCATTAATATGTAACTTTACTTCTACGAACATTAGAAAATATTCTTATCTCTAATAAACAAGTTCAAGACGATTAACAACTAATTCACATTTAATTTCATAAAAACTTAATGTAATTATTACACGGTATACTTATACGGAAGCACCTCTTTTGTGTGTATTTTTAGGTATACTTATTTTACAAAACCAATTATTATATTATGATATATAAGCCGATAAATTTTAAATGAATCAAAATTACAAAATGACAAATTGGAAATGGAACTATATGAATTTGCAATAATATCGTATACTGTTATTGAGTGGGCTGGGTCACTTGTGTAACATAGTGGCAATTAGAAATGGTGAATATTGGCTGCTCGACCGTTCAGCGTTCTACAAAGCTTTTAAAAACTATACATTGTTGGCAGCTTATGAAATAGTATTGAAAACCAAATTTCGAAATTACTTTTTTACTGACGATACAAGTTATTCCCTTTTTATGTGCTTTCATTTGTTTTGTTTGGAATAAAAAACTGGTTAATGGTAAAATGTATGTTAAATATCATAATACTATCTTAACTTAACTTTAAATATGTAAGTGCAAATGTTATTATATGTATTAATATATGTTATTATATATAATATTACTACATATAACGAAAAAGGTGGTGAAATACAGATAATTATTTTAGTCAATTCGAGTCGAATTATTAAAGTTATGCTGTCTTTTAGTTCTTTTTTATTAAAATTACTCTCACTTAAGCTTCTCATATAACTTTACTCATTTGTAATAATGTTTTCAACCTACAGCCGTTTCTTTTATATTACGCGCTTATTTCGAGAACTGCTTTTCGAATCGACAAATTATTTTTTGTCTTAAACTGTTCATATTTCGAAGAATATATGTTAAAAAAACACAACGCAGGTGAAAACTCAGAGCACAGTTAGTCGCAAAAAACAAATCTCCCAATTGATCAAAGAATAGATTTGATACTGTCAAAACAAGATACACGTCATTAAACATATCAACTCATATTTAAATTGCGTGCGACCTGATTAAAGCCTGTCTATACATTCCATTAGAATAATTAGTAACACGATGTTCAATGATTGGCAAAATTTGCAATACCAACGATCTAATGTCTTCAATATTAGGTGAAGTATATACCGTTTTTATTTGTTACTATGTTGGAAAACTTGAAGTGCGTTGATACAGTTTATTTGCCTTTTCATACCTTTTACTAACGACGCACCGCTGCATCAAGATAGTATTAGGCATTTACGTAATTTACATTTATTACTAAAACATTTAGTAAAATTCATTTTGTTTAAAAAAAAATTTTATTTACTGATTTTAATAGTGGACTCATATTTTTGTTACAAAAAAATAAACTCGCTCCGAAATCATGATAACTTTTCTACGGTTTTTATTTCGTTAATAGTACATTGCGCAAAATTAACTGACGATTTTTTATTATTACTTCCATAGACTATTTTCTTGTTATTACTTCTAATAACAAGAAAATTATGTAGATTCACATAGTGTAGGTATTTCCTATCGTATTGGTAAGAAAAGAAGTGTGATCAAATCAAATTTCTAGTATTGTACCAAATTGGTACCTACATATACTATCAAAGAAGATTTCACAAGATAGGGGTCAAAGCTAGTTCATCAGCGAAACGAGCTTTTTAAATCAGATAAATGTGAAAATTTCTGATAGGAAAAGTACACAGTGAAAACGAATTGGATTTTATACGGGTACCTATATAAGTATTCACTCGTAATATTAACATCACATTAATCTCATGTCTTTGATGCTATCATCTTCAATTCCGTGTAGTTTGTTATGAAATATTTTATATCTTCAATATTAACGTAGTTAGATTTTACTTAACCACTCAATTGTCGTACTAACACATTATTATGTTCTTTAATAAAATATAATTGTCATTAGATTAATAGCTGTGTATCTTCATAATTGAAAATAGTAAAATCTTAGTTTTTGTAAATTAAAACAATCTTATTATTATCATATAGCTAATTTACTTTAAATTACTTATAATACAATAAAGGCCGGCAACGCACCTACTAAAAATAGGTGTCTATGGGCTACGACGACTGCCTTTTTGGGCGTCCCGCATGGCTCGTTTTCCCCCTATTATATTTTTAAAAAAATACTTCTTTTTCCAAATAAAGTCCACATACAAAAAAGGCGCCAAGTTCTCAATTATCTTTGTTTTGTTATTATAAAAAAAAAATAGGATAACCTTCCTTGTAAATTACTACACCTACATCCCTAGAAATATTGCTTGCATTCCTCAGCATGTTTAGGTCGTTGCGGTCATGATGTCAATCATGTTACGAAGATTCACAATAGTAAATCAAAACAAACCAGTTAACCTACCTTCTAACGGTTCTCAATCGAGATATTATCAATACATTTTTATTTTAATAGTCTCTCTTTCTTGTTTAGATTAACATTTGTTTCTATTTTTGTCTGAACAACATTCGTTTCTTGTCTTAGCTACGCTCACTTTTACTATTATTATATACTTTAGGTCGCAGTTATTGCTTTTTAGTTTAAAAAAAATATCGATAAGTTCTTAATGCTGTGCTTCTTAACACTTAAAACTTTTACAACATGTAACAACAACAACATAGTTTTGAATTAGACAGGAAAAAAGAAAAGCTTAACAAAGCACCGCCACTTCAAAACAGATCTTAAGTAGCGGATAGCAAAACATCCCAGACTTAGGAAATTCGTAATATTGTAAGTACATTGATGCTATTATCTTTTCAATGGGGTTCTATTCACGAGTTTAAAGCTCGTGATATCGGCATAGTGCTATGTAGTGCCTATACATGTCGGCGGGCACACAATGGCTGGGTGCACAAGGCTGCATTTTCAGGGTGAGCGGTGCCGGAGTGCAGTTGCCCGTTACCCCCCTCCCTCGCCATTGTACTAGTTTGTATGAAAATACAGAAAAAACTTTCCATGTGTGTCACCACTCCGAATAAAATTTTCTTTTCTTTCTTTACATTCTGTTCATAGCAACTAGTGCTATTGTTACCAATTCCATAAACGATCTAACTTCTATCTACAGAATAAGAGCTATTCTATACATACAAACAATTTCCGCTAATATCCGTTACTATATTTACTTTATACGTTTTAGGTTTAACATACTACGAAAAGTGGTAATTTTCTCTTGTTACAAACAGGGCATCTATGTATAAGATACAGAGTACAACTAGTAAAAGTTATTTTATAAATCACTTTTGATGAAAATAAGGAAAATTATATAAGAGCAGATTAGATTAAGATTATACATTCAACAAAAGTACCATAGAATTTTATTTAACTGAAGATTAACCAATTTGATACAGCAGATAAAAGGCTATCATTATTTCATTTCTTTCTAAATAAAAATAAAAAACGAACACCAAAATAACTTTGTCTGTCATATCTGGGTATATCTAAAAGTACTCACATAATCTCAAACGAAATAGCAAAGATAATTCAATTTTTAGAATATAATTGCTATATTTATTATACACCCGATTATGAACCTTATAAAGTTAGAATTATCTTTAATATGCATACCAACAATGATAAAATGATGACGATATTCAATGGCGTACTCAAATGATAACAATATCATATGCATACGTTTAGATCGTAAACGCCCACAGTATCAAATACCGACAAATCAGTTCATAATTAGCATTTAAACGAGTCTCCCTGTGAAGCTGTTGTATTATTAAACTAGGTGCAGTCTGAATCTACACCCTTATTTGCATTCTCTATAAAAGTTAAGCAATTTGCATATACATATTTCATTAGAAATACATATGTATAAATCTAGGAATGAAAACATAATGTACTCAATTAGATTAAAACGATGTGCAAATTTTTTATTTGGTTTTTTAAATCTAGGGTCGGGTCCCATAGAATCAAAAGTTAAGAATGTGTTTAAAAGAAACCTGAATTGTAATTTGCATTTTTTTTTCATTTCAAGCATCATTATATATTCTTCTTTCTATGTTTCAATATTTATCTATATTCACGGTAGAGCTTATCTACAGGTTTTTATTTCACAAATACAAATAAAACCAGTAAATAACGGACGTTTCAATTACAGAGAGATAATTGCTAAAGTGAAAATATACTTTCTTTTGCATTGACTAGTAAACTGGTTGAAAAATTCCCCTCAAGAAATGCAATGAAATATATATTTTAAAGTATTTCTTTTATACATGAGAATGAGTTTATTAATACTAGTTTTTATGCACTTTCAATTGTCTCTTTTTAATAATTACCATACTAGAATTGCCTGGACTATTGCAATCCAATCCAGTGAAATAATCATATAGCTTTCATAGTCGTTTCGTGTTCACCAACCAACCTTCAGCGTTTTATAGTGCCGACCATACATTATGTATTACTTACAAAAATAAAAGGTATCTTTAACTATTTTCTTTTATCTTTTGAGCATACTAAGATATTTCTTAACAGTAAAGATTAAGCTAGTAATAACGATTGTTAAGTTCTGTAATGCCTTCTTTGCTTTACTACAAAACAAGCGCCCGTATTGTCGTTGTCTGTATCGCTTTTGGAAGTGACAGAGCAAGGGCCCTGTAAAACTAAAACAAGCTACGAATGCAATATATGTGTACCCAAATCGATGTAATTGGTAAACGACCGGATTGCAGTTACTTGACACGTTATGAATGGGTCAAGCCAGTCACAAACAAAATATTTTACGACTAACGAGGAAGCGAAACTAATAACGGATACGTATAACAAATCTCTCGACCGCATACTATTAGCAATGGAATGCTATTGTTTCCTAAAATACCAAATGTATTAAGCATTTAAAATATTATTAATGCATGCTTCACACGCTTATTAATTGTTAATAAGATCGATAATTATACTAGCCTTACACCAAAATTTAAATTTAAAGGTAATGTTTATGATGTTAATAAACTATGCATAATTGTTTGTGGAGCAAAACACTTCCCCATTAGTATATTAGTTAGTTATTTCAATAATTGATAACCAGTCTTGGTTACTTAAAAAATAAATAATTTATGTTCAAATAACAATAAACTAAACTATGAGGTTCTACGGCATAACGATTATGTGATAGTGTAACTCTATATAAATCACGAATTAATGCAATAAGTACTTACGCATTATCAGTGACATCGGAAGATTCATCCAGTTCCCCTATAGTGTCCAGGGAAGCACCGGAACCATCCTCTCGCGGGTCAACGGGCGGCGGGGGCGGCGCCGTAGTTGGTCTTATGCAGGTTTGAGTTTCATTTGAACTCTCTACAAACTGGTTTTTCGGCACGAAATCAATTAAACGAGGTAGTATTTCAGGAACTGCAGGTCCATCCGATTTATCCGTTGTATTATTCATTTCAGCCTCCGACCTTTGAAGCCATGTTTCAATGCAATTTTTCTTTGTAGGTGTTAATAGCTGATCGACTATTGGATTTGGAGGTGGTTCTGGAATCGGAATCGGTTTACGTTTCCTTTCGCTAGCTGACCGTTCCACTTTTGTACTACGAGGCATGGGTTTAGGCTTTTCTTGAACAATGTCTTGTTTATTTGGGACGTTTTCCTTTATCTCAGCTTTAGGCATAACATTTTCATCTACGGTATTATTATTATTTTTGTCACTTTGCAGTTTTTTATTACTGATTAAATTATTATCTTCGGAAACTTGCAAATTAGTAGATGCAACCATTTTAATTTTTAAGTTATTTGAAACTAAAGATTTTTCTGATATCATACAATTATCATTTATATCTGTATTTGGTTCTTTAATTTTTTTAATTGTCATATCTTTCAAAATATTATCATCGATATTCTCAATACTATTTAAAACTTTCTGTATATCAATTGATTTCGGTTGCATAATAGGTGTTGACGGGATACTATTTTCAACAGAATTTGCCATTGACCCTAATCTATCAATAACTGTTGATATTGAACTTCCCGTATCGTCTGATTCTGCATCAGCTAAAGCTAAGCAACGCTCCCATTCGTTAGACAACAAATCAATGTAAACTTCAGCTTCTGGGGGAATTGCTTTGCCATCTGATAGCCGACGAACTAGGCGTCGCACCTCTTCGGGAGATCCTTTCTTTAAACAGGCAAGGCTTTCTTTGTTTTGTCTGAAAAGGTGACTATCAAATGAAGATTTACGAGATAATTTTGTAACCTTCGTATTTTGGCTGCTTGTTAACTTTTCAGCTTTAGTCGGTTGGTCTATATTAATGAGAGCGTTTTGCTCACCAACAGTGGGTAAAGTAGTTTTATCTTTGAAAGAATTTTTCTTGCCTAATTTCCGTGGAGGAACAGGTGGAGGTAAAGATGTTGGCCTTGTTATCTCATTTACCAGAGCTGTAGTAATTGGAGCTTCTTTTTCGTTTAACATTTTAATATCCATTTTGTCACTTGACTCAAAGTGACGCACGAGCAGAGTTAACTTTTCATCTGAATCTTTAAGCCGACGTACACAATCAATTCTGGTAAGCTCGGAAACCGAAACGCCATCTATAGCCAGTATTTCATCGCCAGGTAAGAGTTTACCCCATGGGGTGGTCGCGTTGGCTGCCGGGCTGTCATCAGCACATGATTGAACGAGTAACCGCCTTACATTCTCATCAGCAGCCGATCCACCTTCAAATTTAAGACCTAGGCCAAGCCGAGCACCTCTTGGTCTCTGAACAGAAACTTCTGCAGCGCTACCCGCCGCCCCAACTGTGAGAACAGTAACAAAACTGGGATCCAGTACTGGCGGCTTATTTTCGCCTACTGGTACTATTGTAATAAATTCCTCTTCCGCTGCATTTGTCTCCATACCGCGTCCGACGCGCCGCAACCTTTTAAATAGGCTCAACTTTGAGATCCAATCTGAAAAAAAAAACATTCTTAGAATTCATTTTATTTCTATATCCTATATAACCAACTAACTAACTAACTACCGATAATTTAAACTTATTTTATTTTAGTATGTCGATTTATAGCACATCAGATTTTGAATATCTTACAATAGTAACTGCTATGTAACTCTAGGGCTGGCTAAAATTATATTGTCTCTTTAGTGTTATGGCCTCACTCACTCACGCTAAAAGAAAACTTTCGTTCGACTTGAAAGTATTACAAGCGTCAATGAACCAAAAGCCACATCATTGGTGACGGAGATGTAGGTCAGTAGTATCGAAACCAATTGCAGATGTGGTTAGCCAGGTTTGCAGAGATCGGTAACATAGGTTCGAGCGAGCCAGCCAAGGGCTGTCCAGTCATTTTTATTATAAACAGAATTCATAGTTTTACAAAGATATAAGTTACGATTAACTACTCAAGTTCCCGTTAGCTAATTATTTATTTTATCTTGAAATTTCAGTCACGCTACATACACATGTTAATGTGCGTTACAGAAATTAATTACGTATAATTTTGACTACAAAATAAAGGAAGTTTTATTTCTACATACAGGATAAAGTGTGTTGAACTTCTGCCGATAAACGACTTCCCATATGGTCAAGTTAAGATTGAAATCAATTCTAAAGTTATTGATACCGTTCAACAATAATTTAAAACCAATTCACGCAAAGGAGTATTGTACTTGACAAACGACCTCGGCATGTATTCGCCAAAATGAGAATGTTGAATCAGTGAATAATGAATGATTTTACCGTTTAAACAAAGAAAATATGCGCGTACCAAAAATGACATGAAACAGCTGACTTGACCAATTACAACAAAATATTTCATAACATCAACAACATTAATTAAGAAACGTTATTCGATAGAACTCAACGCCATCAAACCGTTACGTGTTAATGCCACGAGTTTTATACATAATTTTGACTTCATTGATGATAATGTTAACATTCATTAAAATTTATGTATTGCTAGACTATTGTTCTACTAAGAAATATGATAGTTTCACAGTTAGTGAACAACTGGGCTAAAGCAGTTTAAATCTTAATTTGAAGGTTGTCAATATGTATTCAAACACATGCTTTCAGACACGATAATTTTTCTTTATCAAAGGTTATGTTGTATTTAGTAACAAATGACGTCATATTCACTTGGAATTTGGTTCAATTTAAATGAGAGTTGGTGTTAATCATTACTTAAGTAAATTGTTGTGTAGTTTTCAGTATTAAATTTTAAATTATATATACCGTTTTATTTATAATTTTATTATACATTATTATATTTATATGTTAACATGGATACTTGAGATAAACCATTATCGGCCATAACATATTTATTCAGTCAAACAATGCTATCTTAACGTACTCGAATGCACACGCGTGTTTATATAATACTTTGTATCCTCTTTAATAGAAAGTTTATTTTTTTAACATTGCCAATTACGTTTCGTTTAAAATCTGTAAAACAAGGCAGTTAATATTTTAAAATGTATTAAAATTCGGGCATTAATTATATAACAACTAGACATTTAAACAATTTCTTCAATACTACTTCAGTATCTACAAAACTTTGTGCATTTTGTGCTCGAAATCCGATATTTTACCAAAAACAAAAACAAGAGTACAAGGTTAATCTCCTTTCACATCTTCAACTGTTTTCCTGTGCCATTCAGATGCGACCCGCGAAAACATTACAACATCCGTTATTATGTAAAATATCATAAATGTTTTCTAAACATTTTGCAATTTAATATTGGCTTTCGAACCTGTGACTCCAATGGCACGCGACATTTACATAGTAGCTCGGCGGGTTTAGTGCCACACCAATCCAATTACAATGTTCACTTCATATATATAGGTATTTTATGTAAAACAACTAACAGTCTGGAACACTTGAACTATATTGAAATACAATCTATAAGTGTAATCATAAAAATACCCCTAAACTTTAGTCGAAAGGTGGAAAAAACTATACATAAACGAATTTTCCTAATAAACCACTTAAAAAGGAAAAATACGTTTATTTGTGTAAATATGGTTTCTAGAAATGCCATACAACCTTGGAATCACAAAGATTTTCCTTAATTATCTATAAACTAGACCATTTTCTGTCGTTTGTGTTTTACATGTTTAACGGTTATACATACAATCTACGTGAAAAGGTAAAGAAACGTACAAATAATTCATTGGGGAGATTGAACTGCACGAATTATAAGGGTTTTGCAATAGGTACTTGTTTAATAATAAAAATCACATCGGAAATATACAAGAGTAGGTAAATTGTTTCCTCAGTTTCAAATAAAGTGATACAACAAAATGATTCCATCAATGTAAAGTGCGATGTATATATATATGTAGTATTATTTAATTATGTATTATTTTAATCAGTGCTTTTCCAGGCATTCCTAGCCCGGTTTTAAAATTCTAGATCTTTGCACAAAAGTTTGATGTCAATTCGCTTTAATTTCGAGAGCCGTTAATAGAATTTATTTTAATATATGTTTATTAAATAGGGTTTTATTATATTTTCACCCACCACTGATTTGGAAAGAAAAATAATACAAAAAACTAAATTGGCTTAGACATGTAGTTGCAATAATTTTCACCTCCAAATTATGCTGTGTTGATTACAAGTCGCAAAAAATATACCAAATGAGTCTTTTGCCCTGAATATCATTATACATATACATACATGAAATATCTCCATTAAAAACGAGTTGTTAGTTTTTGCCAATATATTTGCATATTAAATACTTTTATTAACTGTTCCTAAATTAGTTCCCACACTAATCTTATAAGTATATCTAAGTATTATAATTATGAGTTGTGATGTTATAGATCAATGCGTATATTGATCGCATCAATTATTCATTCAGTATAATCATATACTATTATGAGACAATATGAGTAATAACAATCACGACTGTCGTTATATTTTGTAAGATTGTTATTAACTAATGACGCACTTTATAAATAATATAATAATATTAATACTTTAGCTATTTAAACTGAGACAACAATTATTCAAACATAACTAAGATTTTTTTCGTTGGTCTATCGAAATGAATTTTGTTTATTGATAATTTCTGCTACTAGCCAAACATTTACGATGACACCTTGTTTGGTTGTAGGTACATCATTCTTCTCACTATCGTAACAAATCTAGATATAAGTAATCGTTTTTACACATCTATGATTTGGCACATTATCTATAAGTACCTGAATAAACGAGCCTTGCTCGGTTTTTTTTTTTTAAATTGTGTCTTTTGGAAATTATATTTAAGTACGAATTACATCCTCATAAAATGATGAAATAAAAATAATATTTTTCGATCTAACCGATAGAATAATAAAAAATAAAATGACATTTTCTAGAAATGATTCCTAGTTAGATCGATTTATCGCCCCCGAAACCTGTATACTAAATTTCATGAAAATCGTTGGAGCCGATTCCGAGATTCCAATTATATATATATACAAGAATTGCTCGTTTAAAGATATAAGATTTAGCTTAATAGAAGTGATTTGTTTATATACAATTTTATTCTATAGGTCTTTTGATCAACAAATCGATTATATCCACCTGGCAGTTTGTTCAATATTCCTAGTATTTAAGTTTGGTAGATTAAACCACGAATGACCAGGCGATGGGCGTCATTCGCATGACATCAGACATTGGTTACAGTCACTTTGCAAAGCTTAGTTGAGGTGAACATCCTACTGTCTCAGTCTGAGATCTATTTCCAAATTCAATAACAGAAACACGTTTTCATCTACAATAGTGACTCGATATTGATTTACAGTTATGCAGAAATAATGTGTCGAGTCGAGATTACCGTGAATACGTTTTGTGATTTGCCTGATACTAATTGTTTTAGTATTCATTTTTTAGACGTTAAGGTTTTAAAAATTCATAATAAGTCGGGGCTATTAGTAGATAATGATTATTTGTATACTAGCTAAAAATTACTTAGATATAGAACTTTGATTATTTCTACAGTTAAACAAACTTATAACATATTTTAGGCATGGATACTGTGAACTTCATACAAAAAGGGAAAAATAGTTAACAAATAATTGCTATTTCTCTAAACTTCAAGGCATAATGTGAATAGTATAGATAATAGTTAATTAGACAGTCATAAAAATAAAACATCAAGAATCTGCGTAATAAACTAAGCAAACTGAATTTTAATCAGAGATGATTCCATCGCAAGATTTAGACAAGGGAAACAGCAATTATGACTGCAAAATTCAACTAAATAATTCAGTTTAATCGCCACAATTAATCAATATTAAACGATGCTTGTAAAAAATTTGTTCATAATATTAAAACAATATATTGGGCGGGCGGGAAAGGAAATTCAAGAAATACGAGCGGGCACAGAGGGCGCGTAGACCGCGTGAAAAACCTGGACCCGGGATCGTAGCAACCCGCGTAGCTTCCCGCCCCCCCTTAGCCCATTAAACGCACACGGTGCTCATTTCGATCCCACCCGCTTCCCGCGCGGACTTGTCCCATATAACACTCATATTCTTTCTACTCACCACAACGGTATTCGTGTTAATTTATATTCAAACAAATCACGCTCTCATTCACGTTAGTCACTTATTGTGAGTTCACAGCTCAAACATTTTAGCGTCGCTTTTCGGAAATGAAAATAAAAGATGAATGGTGTAGCGCGGCGCGGCGGTGCGGCTCGGTTCGCACACGGGACAGCGAACAAGCGCGCGAGTGCGTACGCGCCGGCGGCGGCAGCGGTGGGGTCGACCGGTCGGCCAAGCTCTCACCGCCCTGCAACGTTTGCTATAATCGCACTTGACACGGTCTCGTGTTCTTAAAGAAAGTCTCGCATTTCTATGTCACCCGTTCACGGAACACGCGGAAAGCAGGACTTAGATCGATCTCCTATTCAAGCCGATATTTCGTTTCGACTGACGACTGTTAGCTCGGGGAAGCCAGTTCAGATTTTAATTAGATTAGATCATTCTATAATAATTCTTACCTACTTGGCTTCGAAGATCAACGCTGCCTTTCTAAGTGGTATAAGAATACACATCTTAATAGTATTAACTCTCAAGTTACGATTGAGGATTTGTTTTACTCACAATATAATTTACCATTAGCATCAGCAATCAGCCTCACTCTTAGCATAAAATAGATTTCTATATAGTACGTAAGTATGTACATAAATCGTACATATAATTTACGAACATTTTATCAAAATCTTAAGAAAGAAAGAAACATCCATAGTGTGTCTACATTGGCTAAAATATACTATATGAATTTGCTTTTTACTAAGTAAATAATTCATCAAAGAAGTAAAATGAATTAGCAAGTCAATTTAGGTCAAAATTTTCAGACCAGTGGCAATGGAAAGTCATTAATATGTAATTTACGAACGGCTCTTATAATACTTTATTCCCATTTTACCATTTCATTTTTATTCTTTGACTCACCTAAGTTATACAAAATGACCGTGTTATTCTGTGAAATACTAACCAGTATTTTAATATTACACTGATTAAAGCCAGAGTACCATTTCACAAATTAAATTACATCCTTCGATAAATTTTCTCGGTTTTCGTAAGATACTACTGAGATAAGTTAAACTCGAGTTATTTTCCATTATAATGTAACGGCCCTGTTATGAAGTAATCTACTGGTATGTATTGATGTTCAGTTGCAATTCAGCGAATAATGTGCAATTTGTCGATGGTCATTTCACAGTCACGCGATTATATGATTCATTGTTCTCTGTCGAATTCTCTAAAGTATATAAGATAATTATAAATTAAACACAATTTTCATTCAGATATTTTGAATGATGATTCTCTAATTTAAATCATCTGCTAGGAGCACTTAATTTTATTAAAAATAAAGATGCAGGCTGAACTATTCAAATTATAGTTGTAATATACCAAAATACATTTTAATTACTGTTCTTTGATCAGCCCACGTCTTCTCTCAAAGCCGCTCTATATTCATTGTCTCTGGTAACGTGGAGGCATCCAACGCATCCCATAGTCTCCAGCTTACCTACCCGTAATTTAACTTTTAACCTTTACATTTGCCATTTAATCTATGAAAGAAATATTCTCTGTATTAAGCTAAAGATTTTTGTTATGAATTAAGTGCTATCGTTGACACTTTTAAAAAGTTTAGAAAAACATTATTCTTGACAAAATATCACTCTATTCCGACGAACATAATATATAAAGTCTATGCCAAAAACGAATAAGGTATGTCGTAGTGCCTAAGTCATCTCTTTGTGCAGTCTTATATAATATTTATAGTTTCAAATATTAAATAAACAATTTTTTTAAGGGTTTTTGGCTTTAGAGATTCCAATTCCACATTCAGATGTTATTAAACGTCCATTCTCCTTCGTTCCATTCTTAATATAATCTTTAATACAGTTACGCCAGTCAAGTTAACTAGAGCCAAGTCGCTAGGGCTTCTTTATTCTTTTATGTAAAACGACAGCGTCTTATTAAAGCCTTATATCACTTACTCGACAACATATTCATATACATTATTGTATGTATTTGTTTGTAATAATATATTAGAATTATACTTCAACTATTCGGTATTGCAGAAATCCAAAATCTAACGAGACATGTAAAATTTTCTGAAGTAGTGATGCTGGCTAGGATGCAGTATAGGGTGAGGCTTGCGGGGTGTGGGAGAAAGAGGGCAGGGGGTGACGGCAGTGCGGGCGGGAGACGGCCAGGCCGCGGCCCTCATTGATCGGGAGCCGCGCAGCATCCCCGCAGCCCGCATCCTCGACTCGACACAACCACAAATTCCTACACTTTAAATTTGAATTGTTAGAACTCCAACTTTAAGCACCCGATCGTTTCATATTTATACGGGTAAGTAAGCACAGGCTAAACTTCCAAGACTACTCTGGATATAGTTTTTGGGTACTTCTTTAAATTATGAAAGGAGCTACCTACTATCACGAAAATTATTTAGAATTTACATGAAACACAAAGTATTTTAAATTTCGCATTAAACTCCGCTGCATCCAAAGCTCAAAAGCCTGGGACATAAAAATTACAAAGGCTCTAAAATTAGCATAATTAAAATGTTTGGAGAAGCGGTGTCGGTCGTTGCGTCGTGTCGCTGGCTGTTCGGGGCGGGCGGGCGTAGGGGCGGGCGGAGCGACGCTCTTGAATGGGCGGCGGTGCGGCGGCGCAGCGCGGCCTTCCGAGCGCCAGTCCGCACACCGGCGGCTCCGCTGCCCCACGGTCGGCCGCCTGCTCCACACAACAATGCTCAAAACCACAACATAACTGAACAGACCCAGCGGTGACGTTGCCGGCGATGCTCGATAATCGGACGGCACGCGTGGCCGTCGGCGAGCGGTGCTAGATAGAGTTTGATTTATGAAAGCCATAGGAGAATTAACTCTAAGGTGATCGTACTAGCATCGGTATAAAGGCGCGTGTGCGGATGGCGCGGCGAGGCGGCGCGGCAGCGCGACGCGCGGGCTCGCGGCGCTGACATGGCCGGCGGGGCGCGCCGCGCGCTGCCGGCGGCGCCCGGCGCTCTGCTGCTGCTGCTGGCGCTGCTCTGGCCGCTAGGTGAGCTCAACATCACCCATCATGCCATGTACCGTACACCCCGCAAACAGCATCTAGCAACTACCTCTGCACACTTGTATTACTATCTTTAACACTCCTAAACATATACATTTCATTGATTGCGATAAGTAGAGAAATGTTAAAAAACTGACTTTACCAAGATTAAAGTAACTCATCTTCTTAAGGAATACAACAAAGGTAGTATACTTAAATTCATACAATTTTTATACAAATATCATAAATTATATAGTTACAAGCTTTTCAAGGCTAAAATTATACATATATGTCGACTCAGAATGAATGTTATAAAATAATGATAATAAAATACTTACATTGAAAAGCCTCAAATCAATTCATGTCATCTTATTTTCTGTTCAATAATAATGTATACACGCTACTTTGTACCGACCTCTTCTAAAAACTAAAAGATTACATCAGATTTTTTTGCAGTATCTTAGGAAACCCTCTACATAAATCTCCAATATTAAAAAAAAGACTTAAAACCTCGTTCAGCGTATATAGATTTCACAGATATAGACCCAAATGACATAATTGATTGCAAGCGTAACATCTGCAATGCATTACTGTAACTATTTTAATACTGACCATACGTTACATAATTATGTAACAAAAAATTATTAACGTCGTCGTCTTGAAACATTAAACATCTTGAAAAATGCAAATAAAAGGTTATTGAAACCAGTAGCGAATTGATTCTATTATTCTCCAGTGTCATAGTCTTTTCTCATCGTTCGAATGAAAAATAATGGTCTGTATGCTCAAGTCATAGGCGCATTCGATCGTCAGTCACTACTTGTACTTGTAAGACACATGTGTGTCATGTGTCTTATTTAATTTTATTATATCTCTTGCATAATAAAGTTTAAGATACTTGTTTCCTGTCTCCTAGACTCATGTATGAAATATAATAGCTTAATGATATTTAAGGGGTGTTCGGTGGATACCACGAAAAGCGGCTACTGCATCATCTCCTGGACCACTATAACGTGTTGGAGCGACCGGTGGTCAATGAAAGCGATCCTCTCCAACTGTCTTTTGGCCTCACACTCATGCAGATCATTGACGTGGTATGTATTTTAATTAATTCATTTTTACACAGAAAAATATAGGCTATATATATTATTATTATCTAATATTATTTGTTGGTGATGTATTGGATGAAAAGAGAACAATGACAAAGAACTAGTCTAGTGTTAACAGTTTTAGTAGATTTTGTGAAATATTTTTTCTTCAATAGGATTATTCTACAGCGTTTAGGTTATAAATGAATTATCTTCGAAATTATATTGAAGACTCGACCACGGTGCCTTACCTATAATAAGACTTGCCAGAAGTAATTAACTGGGCAAGTGTGTAAGCATTATTAAATCAGTCTATTGTATTTAATTTCAATTTTCCTATAATATTGAAATATAGTCAGAATTAACGTTAGTTTATTGCGTTAAAAACCTCGTAGTCAGTCAACCGACACAAGGTGCAACTACCATTAAAGAATATTATGCTAAGTTTTGCAATAACATTTTGTTTGCAGGATGAAAAAAACCAATTATTAATCACCAACATTTGGCTAAAACTCGTAAGTATTTTTTTTAATAAAAACCATTTAAAAAATCCTAAATTAGATTAAAACGCATATTATTATCCAAGTAAATACATATTAATAAGACGATCCCATTAAATCATTATTACACTTGTATAAATTTACAACGAATATTTGTTATATTCATAAATCTAATAGAATATAAATCATTCATTAAATTATTTCATAATATAGACTATAACATAGGATTTTTCAATAGGAATGGAATGATATGAACGTGAGGTGGAATACTTCTGATTTTGGAGGTGTCAAAGACTTAAGAGTTCCACCACACAGATTATGGAAACCCGACGTCCTTATGTACAATAGGTATGGACCCTGTGCTAAATATATATTTTAAATATGTTTCAAATTGTAGTAATCGCTTACATATTATAATTATGGAAGAAATAAAATACTTTAAGTAATTTCTTCGTCTTTAATGATTAAATAAATGACTGCATTTATTTAGAAAACAAAACAGATACATTTTTATAAAATAAAAAGGAAAAATAACATTGAATAATATACACAAAACGTTTCACTTTAATGTTGCTTTTTGACCACCATATTAGGACTGCTAACGGCCATCACAGTACGTAGGAGTGTACTAAAACATACAAAATTCTAGCAGTTGTGTGTTCACCCACGGCTAGGCAAACAATTTTTGTCTACAAATAATATGCTTAGTAATACAAAGATGAAATTAGTTCCACTTATCATAGAAAATTTATAGGAAGTGAGAGAACGCCATCCTAGGAATAACAACCTACTTTTTATAAGGATAAATCGTACTTGACGTTACCTCCTAGAATCATCGTATTTTCTAAGTATTTACGCAAACCTTGTTTCAAAACAGTGCCGATGAAGGTTTCGACAGCACATATCCGACCAATGTTGTAGTACGAAACAATGGATCATGCCTCTACGTTCCGCCGGGTATTTTTAAGAGTACATGTAAGATTGACATCACCTGGTTTCCTTTTGATGATCAGCGTTGCGAAATGAAGTTCGGGAGCTGGACGTATGATGGTTATCAAGTATGTACATTAAGAAGCCAATTACATATTATGTATATAAAATATGAATCAGAAGTAAAATAATTATCTATTTTAGTTGGATCTACAGTTACAGGACGAGGCGGGTGGTGATATCAGCAGTTTTGTTACAAACGGGGAGTGGGAACTTATAGGTGGGTTAAAACTTAAATTATTATAATTGTCTTAAATAAATAGGGCAACAATTATACGAAATTTAACTACGTTTCTTTCTTTCTCTTGATCACAAAAAACACAGACTAAAATTATTACTTACTCTTTCTTTCATAGAATAAGAATTATACTAAGGCTAATAAATAGTCTACCCAATCACATAACAGATAGCCTAACACTAACCAACATAAATTCTAAATTAAAAAACTACTTTTACATGCATTTGTCGCGCTCCTAAACAAGACTGCTATGTTTACATTAATACAAACCACAGCGGTTTTCTAATGTAACATATTGTAATATACTATATTATTTTGTAAAATAAAGAGAAAAAAAGTTAAAACAGTGTAATAAAACTTATTTTTTATGAATAAGTTTTTTGACCATTAATACAATTACCAGTATGCAGGTACGAGCTTTAGTAATATTAAAATTGTGCAATCATTCTTCATTCTATTAATATTTCTAACAGGGGTACCGGGCAAAAGAAATGAGATCTATTACAACTGCTGTCCGGAACCATACATCGATATAACCTTTGCTGTAGTTATACGGCGGAAAACGCTATACTACTTTTTCAACTTAATCGTTCCGTGCGTGCTAATCGCCTCTATGGCTTTACTGGGCTTCACCTTACCACCTGACTCTGGGGAAAAGCTGTCATTAGGTATGTATGGGGTCCGGTAAATTACTATCATTATACATTATATACGCATATAACGTTTTGATAAAAAATCATTTTATCGAAGAGGTCAAGTAACTCCGAAAAAACTATTTATATACAATTTTTTTACATATATTTAAATTAAGGCTTAAAAGACTTTATGATTATCCAGATTTAAAAAGTAACAAATTTAATAATAACCGTAAATGTTTTTGTTATGATGATTGAGTTTTCATTCTTTTTTATATTCTATCCGCACCGAGAAATTGTGAATGCATTTACTTACTTATCTACACAGGTGTGACAATTCTGTTGTCTCTAACCGTGTTCCTCAACATGGTGGCAGAGACAATGCCAGCCACGTCGGACGCAGTCCCACTTTTGGGCACCTACTTTAACTGCATCATGTTCATGGTGGCTTCTTCTGTGGTCTCTACTATACTTATACTGAACTACCATCACCGGCATGCCGACACGCACGAAATGAGCGATTGGGTTCGTTTCATTAATTTTGTACAAAGGCTAGTGTAAATGTGTCCAAGAAAAAATTTCTAGCGATTCTTTCTTTTATCTACTATTTATATGAATAGTAAATTAATACAGATTTTAGTTATATATATATAGAAAACCCTCTTACTTGTACCTTTTACCATATTATTGTGTTGTTGTAAATTTCACAAAATTTTAATAATTTACATAGCAACGGTAAGGAAGTCATTTTTATAACCAGATTCGCTGCGTGTTCCTGTATTGGCTGCCTTGGATCTTGCGCATGTCTCGGCCCGGATCGGCAACCACGCCGCCACCAGCCCGCGCTCCACCTCCGCCTGACCTGGAACTACGCGAGCGATCCTCTAAATCGCTCCTTGCTAACGTCCTCGACATTGATGACGACTTCCGGCACGCGCATGCGCAGCAGCCGCCCTGCTGCCGATACTACAGGTCCCTCGACGATCTACACGAACACTACTCGCCGTAAATAGCACGGTTTTTAAAACCCCAGCCTCGAACGTTCCGCAGTCACCCGGCCCTAACAGCTACATACATCAGAGATCATTAAAAATATCGTCTTCATTTCTTCTGCTCGGGTCTTGGGTCTTTTCTGTATCATTATCAGCATAAGTCCCGTAGTGCCCTACGTTCCTTCGACCAGTAGTTTTTTTACTCTACTTACCTAACGAGTATCTGTTTTAAAAAGATTGCGTCTTTCAGGAGTGGAGAAGAAAACGGGGCAGGTCTTGCTGCACATAGCTGCTTCGGTGTCGACTATGAGCTCTCCCTCATACTAAAGGAGCTTCGAGTCATCACAGACCAGGTACGTCTAATTTTATATTATTAGGTAACGGTTTGGTCACAATTGATACAGTAATAACCTTATCGATTTGTTCAAGATGCGCAAAGACGACGAGGACGCGGACATTTCGCGCGACTGGAAATTTGCCGCCATGGTCGTGGACAGACTGTGCCTTATTATCTTTACCCTGTTCACAATCATCGCCACGCTAGCCGTGCTGCTGTCCGCACCGCACATCATGGTGTCGTAGCGACCCGCCCGCCTGCGTCTGCGCATGCGTAACGTTCTGTGATACCGCGAATATTTGTTAAGTTGTGATGTGCGAACCGGTGCGGGCGCCGATGCCGCGGCGTAGAAGTTGCCGCCGCCTGCCTTGCCGCCCGCGCCACTTTAGTCATAAGTAACCGCTGACTGCCATCCCTACGCATTAATACTGAAACTGCCTGTTCATTCTCTTCTTCGTTTACCTTCTTCGACGCCTATCCTTATCTTTTTCATATCGAATGGACACCTTATAACCCATCAACTACCTATGTGCATATGTCCTTCCGAGAAATCACCCCAAAAAACGTAATTTCCCCAATCCAAAATCATGAGTGGTTTTCTGACCAATCGACTGATTCGATTATGTGGCAGTTATTATCATATCTGGCGCGAAGCAGCGATCAGGCTTTTAGGATTCCACGCTAGAATAGTCGCCATTACAGGAGATCACAATTTGTGACTGTGATCGTAACGGAAAATTGTAGCACAAAAATGTCTTCCTTCATACCTTTTTACGATCTGTCACGTTAATGTATTACATTGTTAGAGATTCTTCTTGAAACTATGTACAGATTAGTGATCGGGCATACGATATCGGCCCAATTGTTTCTTTCTCGTTCGATTCCGTGAATCGTGATTATGGTCCCTAACTTTATTTTCGGACATATTTGTGTCAGTAGCTAGTATAGAACTTTACAAACAATGTTGTTTCAATTGGTACAGGTTGTGATACGCCTCGTTGTGAACGGGATGATAATATTGTTATAAATAATAAAATATCCAAAGCTATAGCTTATTAAAACGCTCGTTAAAATTGTGTAGTTAATGAAATCATTATTTTATTAAAATCGTACTCGGTCTTTCGAAACAATGTTATACAATTACAATACATGATATCACGTTTGTACCTATGTAAAGTAATTTTTTCGATGCAATCGTAAGTAATGTTAACTTTTTGAAGTTTCAGTCAAAATATTATTATGTAAAGTTATAGCCATTGTTTCCACGACGTCGAATCAAACTCCATTCAAATTCATTCATCATCCAAACGTTGGAATGCAATAATTGAAGTTAACCATACCTTGGGATCATCTTGTGGCGGTGCCTGATAATGGTGAAAAATTACTTCAAAAATCGTTATTACGTGCATATGTTATCCGTTTTCATGTACTCATTCCCTATCCAATTACCCGCCGTCATTCCCTTAAATATTTTGATTCATTAACGTGGAAAACATATGTGTTTTCTGAAAAGGAAAACGTAACGTGTTGACAGGAGCTGCTCGGATACATAATCGTGCGATGTTGTACCCTCGCAGAGCTCCTTCTATGTTTTCCTTGTCTGAAACAAATGCTGCTCAATTCATACCCGTTCCATTGGAAGTTGCGGAGCGAATATGAATAAATGCAGATGTTTTTCATAGTTCACTTGTTATTTTTGTTAACCAATGCGATCATCACAGTTGTGTATCAAACTGTTCGGATCCGCGCATTATTTTGTTTACGAGAAAGCCTTCTTTGATAAAAAATAATGTGCGGTTTCTCGGCGGTATTGGGGCGACGTTCGTCTCCATAAATTGTTCAATTGTTAGGGTTAATACTCTGAATTGCACTTTGTTTATTAAATATAAACGAAATAAATTTAGATTGTTTTATTTATTAATCTTTCTATGCAAAGTTTTTTTTTTTGTTTTCTCTTTTCAACACATTATATTTTTGTAATAGCGGACATAATAGAGAAATTGTAATATAATAAAGAATGCCGAAATGAATAGCCATGACCTATATTCCTTAATCGCTTGGGAGCAGGCTCTGTAGCTGAAGACAATCGATGCGTTCCCTAGGGACAACAGCACATGCGCAGAGGTCCTCTTGGAAACACCAACACAATACTGCAGATACTTTTCCCGATAAAAAATAAAAAAGCATTTTATAAGAGGCTAAGAAAATGATTTACTCTTTCTTGATCGTTTAAGTAGTAAAAAATCTGCATTGCCCATGATTATTATTATGTGTTATTGTTACGTTGTTGTTTTACAATAACATCAGAAAAAAGATTCAGTTCTTCAAAAGTTCAAATCATATCAAGTTTAGCTCAGCTTTAGCTTACGGAACATTATGATTTATGAACAGTTGTAAATTCTTATTAGGAATTTTTTCATATATATTTAATGGAACTTAAAAAGATCATACATACCGTAAACCTGGAATTAAGAAAGTTATAAGGAAGAATAAAATGGTCCCAAAGAGAATACGTAGCGTTGACGCAATAATTACAAAAAAATATATTTATCTGAGATATTAGTTAACAGTACAAAAAAGTATAAAAATAGTATATTTCTATTATTTTATCCCGCTTAGTTACTGAATTAATTTAAAGATTATATAAAATTATATACTACATTTATTGACAGTGAAACAAGAGATAATTTTGAATTATCTACCCAATAGAAAAACACTAAAGACAAGATGATATATTGCTGATTTGTTATAACAAAATGCCACACCATATAATATATCTAGTGGCATTTCTCCTCCTTAAAATTTTTGATTGAAATGAATTAAGACGTGTACAAGTAAATAAACGCGAAGAAACTAAGTTCAGCTAAACTAAGTCAACTTAATAAAGTAAAAAGACAAAGGAAATATGATTATAAGCATGTATAAGTGCAGGTTACTAGAAGATGTTTGTAAGTTGTAATTAACTAGATTCATTCGTTTCAATTAACAGTTGTGGAAATTTAAATGATAGTATGTGTTTATCAGCGTATTAGAAATCATCAGATGATATTTGTTAAGTTATAATTCTGTCTACTTGTCATCATCATATTTTAACAAGCAGCCTCTTTAGGTTAGGAGATGAAGTAAGGTTGTTATACGGCGCAGGGCGTGCGAAGTGCGTGTCGGTAAAAGCGGCGATTCGCGATTCCGGCGTACGGCAGTGGCCGCCGCCCGCCGACATGACGGCTGCCTCGCGCGCCCCGCTACTCGTTCTAGCGTTGCTTACCGCACTATATACAGGTAAATACACACATTTATATCTATACTCATGAATCAATACTTAATAAATATCCAAAAGCCTTTAACGCGTCGAAAACGACGACGACACCCTATAATTAAATCAGCGCGATCGTTTATTAATATGTCAAAATAATTTCAATAAATACATTGGTAATTAGTATGTAATTGATAAATGTAATCTTAATAAAAGAGGTGGAAACAGAATAAGAGAAATTATGATGCTTTCAGTCTAAAATGGAAAGAATAAGTTACAATGTAATTATTTACGTTTCTTCCGATTAATAAATCAGATAAATACATCTTTACACATAACGCAGAATTTATATCTATATAAAAGCTCACATGTTGAGTTCATAGAGTTTATCTTGCGTTTTGCTCATTATTGATCTGCTCCCGTTGCAGCATCAAGAGGAACGAATGTTATGAAATTTTAATACGAATTTATTACAGTACAGGCAAAAACTGGATCTATCCAAAACGCAATCATTAAACAGCTGTCTAGGTAATAAATTAATACAGACGTACGTACATTTATATGTAAATGTTGTTAGGTAAAGCTAAATAAGCAGTGCATAGACAATATTAAACAGGTTAATACACTTACAAAACGTGAATCTATATATTATAATTACTTTAATTTGTGACTATGGATACACCAAAGAGGACATCGTGACAATAATCCAACTGCCCTCTTGATCTTACGCAAAGATAAGTAAAGAATTACACTAAGCCTTCGTGTTATTCTTATTTTGATTGAGGACAAGATCGAATGTTTGGACTAAATATTAATATTTCTTTCGATGATTACTATTTATGAATGTATCAACTGGTGCTGTAGAGCCACGTAAAGAAAAAAAAATTACCCAGACCTATCCTAGTTTAGACTTAATTGGATTCAATTCAATATAGAATGACTAGGTAACCACAAAGTACGTGCTTAGAATAACTGGTATATATATTATAATATATATCATTGAATAATACTGAAATAACGCACTCGCGAGCCCTCTAGCATCGAGTGTCCATGGCGGCGGTATCACTTAACATCAGGTGAGTCTCCTGCCCGTTTGCCCCCTGTTCTATAAAAAAACTGGATTGGACGTTTATATTGAGGTGCAATCATGTTCTTACAATTGTGTTCTGATATATTAGGTATTTTATATGAAATTGGTTTTATATGGGAGGAAAAAAAGTCCACAGGGCTTGATGTGTTTTACATATATACACGTATCTAATCCTTCGAGCCGTTTCTCCAGTATAGTTCGAGTTCTCCTTTTTACTTACAATTTATAAAACATTTTATTTGCCTTAAATTCTTAGGCGGGCACAATATTAGTTTTACTTAATAAGTGAAATGTGAATTTAAGATGAACATAAGTTACTAAGTACAGTAATTTCAATAAAAAAGATTACGCCATGGCATCAAAGTCACCTAAATTATAACTGATTTCTTTGGAAACCTAATACAATCTAAAAATTATGCCGTTGTGTAAAAGTAGTGGCTATATTTATACATATATTCTATGATAATTATTTATACATTCGATAATTATTTACAGGATGGTGTTCGGAAGACGAGGAGCGGTTGGTCCGGGATCTATTCCGTGGCTACAACAAACTGATCCGACCAGTCCAGAATATGACACAAAAAGTAGACGTTCGGTTTGGCCTTGCCTTTGTTCAACTCATCAATGTTGTGAGTAAAAAATAAAAGCTTCCCACGTTGATCCCACGTTATTCAAGTTTTGATGTTTATGCAATTATGACGGAGCTTTAAGCATCAGGTTGTTGAAGCAAACCACTTTTTAGTATTTCTACTTGTACCTACGAGTACCACCTGTGTTGAATTAAATGGGTTATTTGAGATGTTTCTTATAACAATTAAAAAGTGTAATATACAGTTTCTAAGAATAAGATAATTATTTCAGTTATTATAAACTTCGTTTATTTCAAATAAATCATAGTTTTATTAGAAATTTTTAACTACACAACTACTAGAAACATATATTTTATTGGTTAAATTCGCGCGACATGTCGTGATATTACATCAGTCATAGGTATAAAATAAAAAAGATCTTATAGTTTTAATATTTTATTCATATATATACGGTATTGGTTCATTCATAATTATTCTTTTCGTAGAACGAGAAAAACCAGATCATGAAATCGAATGTATGGCTTCGACTTGTTTGGATGGACTACCAATTAATGTGGGATGAGGCTGACTATGGTGGTATCGGGGTACTGCGGCTGCCACCTGACAAAGTGTGGAAACCGGATATTGTGCTGTTTAACAAGTAAAGATTATAATAATATAAATTAATAAACATTACTATTTATATAGATATATTATTTCTCGGATAATGATGGTATACATTTATTTTGATCGACTGCATCTTGATGTATTGTTCCTTGGAACAATGAGTTGAGAATTACAACAGGCTCGAATTAAATGACGTGGAATAAGTAATACCATGATGATCTTATGTTCCAAAATAAACGTATTTTATTCATTTTTTTTACAATTACATTTGTTTTATAGTGCCGACGGTAACTACGAAGTTCGCTACAAATCTAACGTCTTGATTTATCCTAATGGCGAAGTTCTATGGGTTCCACCTGCCATCTATCAGGTGAGTTACAAATCGTAATGCCTGTATAATTTTCAGTATTCTTTATTTGAAATGTGATTATTGAATTCTTCGAATATTTTCTTTCAGAGTTCATGTACCATCGACGTTACATACTTTCCGTTCGACCAACAAACTTGTATTATGAAATTTGGTTCTTGGACATTTAATGGCGATCAAGTATCTTTAGCACTGTATAATAATAAAAACTTTGTCGATTTGTCTGATTACTGGAAATCAGGGACATGGGACATAATAGAAGTGCCCGCCTACTTAAATATTTACGAAGGCAACCATCCGACAGAGACCGACATTACCTTTTACATAATAATAAGAAGGAAGACGCTTTTTTACACAGTCAATTTGATATTGCCAACGGTATTAATTTCATTCCTTTGTGTGCTGGTATTTTATTTGCCCGCTGAAGCTGGAGAGAAGGTTAGTTATTTCTTTTAATGAATTTATCTAAACAAACTTCACCAGGTTATAATTCTAAGGACGACAATACAAAGATTTTTCTTCTGTTTGTTTCTTAAAAGTGTGAATTTTTTAATAATAGCCAAACAAGGATTATAAGTCAATAAGAAATATATATTTGTAATTTATCATATGTGTTGAAGCATTTTCATATTTAAGCTTACGGCTGCATTATACTGCGGTCTGTAAGTGTCGTGGAATTTTGACTGGAATGTTTTAAGAGAAGATATAGACCTAGTTAGCCTTAAATGTGACAGTCAATTGCTGTAGATATCACTATTTTATTTCTAAAAATGGCGTGATATTCAAGTAGATTGGTTCATACTCCACGGTATTTTACTATAATGAAAAGAAATTTTGACGGCTAGTAAACAATGCTATACGATATGATTTTGGTAACAAAACTAGAAAGATTGTACATATAACATAAAGTCTATAGGTTCATGTATTTCTTGATGGAAGTCAATATTGACTAATTTGACTTTCATAAAGCAAATACACCAAATCCACCGTTCCTTAGTGGCGATCACAGCTAATTTTTGACTTACAAAATTCAATTTGGACTTAAAATCCCACTTCAAAAGTACTTTCAAACTTACAGGTTACATTGGGTATAAGCATTCTGCTGTCGCTTGTGGTGTTCCTACTTCTGGTGTCAAAAATTCTACCACCGACGTCTTTAGTGTTACCACTTATTGCAAAGTACCTACTGTTCACATTCATCATGAATACTGTCAGTATTTTAGTCACAGTAATTATTATTAATTGGAATTTCCGAGGGCCGAGGACGCACAGGTAAACTTTTATGAATCATCATACTACTTAATATGACATAAGCAGGACTAAAATCAAATTATTAAATTTTTCGTTCATTAATAAATTAAATTTTAGGTTACTTTATCCAATAAATAAATATATATAATAAGTTTTAAAATATATAATAAGTATAAATAAATAAGTTTACCAAATCTACAGTTTAGAAACAAAAAATTGTATTATTATATGTATTATTTCCCTACTTCCAATCAATGAACCAATGAATCAATTGAAGGTGTCAATTTGAAATTTTGTATCTAAGATGAACAATTCCAGAAATTAAGTAATTGGAACATCGGTTGTTTCTTGTTAGTTTTATAAAAGACTCAGGCTATGGCTACGACTGTGGATAAGACAAATATTTCTAAATTTCGCCAAAATTTAAAGCAATACATCAATCTTGCAAATTAATCTTTGGCCTTGCAGAATGCCGCTATGGATTCGGAGCGTTTTTCTTAACTATTTACCAACGTTGTTAATAATGCGTCGTCCTCGTAAGACTCGTCTTCGGTGGATGATGGAAATGCCAGGAATGGGTGCACCACCCCATGCTGCCGCTCCTCATGACTTGCCTAAACACATTAGGTAATAAATTCGGAAGGATATATTGACGTTTGCTTCTCACCAGAATCATTTGGGTGAATTGCTAAAAATTGTCGCTAAGGCAAAAAAAAACAACAAAGTTACTTCAAGTGCCCACTTCACAAGTGCTAGTTCAAGAGACCCTGCATTCCTGTTTTTTTTTTCATTTTAATTTACGTGCCACACCCACAATGTTATCGAACTTGATTATTTATTTCCGTTTTTATAAAATCAACAATTTACGCATTGAACAGAGCTATACTGCGAAAATAATATTTTCATATATATATTTAGTACTACGAGTATGATCATTTAGGCAATTATAACTGGTTGGTGATTTGCAGTGCTATCGGGGCTAAACAAAGCAAAATGGAAGCCATGGAACTCTCCGACTTGCATCATCCCAATTGCAAGATCAGTCGAGCAGCTGGTGGAGGAGAAGTCGGTGCTTTGGGAGGCCTAGGAGCACTTGGTGGCCTCGGACTAGGAGAAAGAAGAGAATCCGAAAGCTCTGATTCGCTACTATTGTCTCCCGAAGCTGCAAAGGCCACTGAAGCAGTGGAATTCATTGCAGAACATCTACGCAATGAAGATCTTTATATTCAGGTAATCAATCATTTAAGGGTTATTTTAAAGTAACCCTTTCCTCTATAATATATAAGTGACAATAATGAAATATGTTTTAATTAAAAGATTTTCCAAAACCGTTATAGCTCTGAAGGCTCGCACTTAAGAAGGTCTTATGAAGCTATAAAAATACATTCTTACATTCTTACTAATATGAATAGATAATTAACATTGAAGTAAATCATTGGAAAGTCATGATTAGACGTTTTTCTTGGTTTTATCCAAGCAAATTATTATTTTAATTTTTAATTATTCCCACGTTTTAGAAGTAAATTACTTATCAATTTAATTTGCATTACAGACCCGCGAAGACTGGAAGTATGTCGCAATGGTGATTGATAGGCTTCAGCTCTACATATTTTTCTTAGTAACCACAGCTGGTACTGTCGGCATTCTTATGGATGCGCCACATATCTTCGAGTACGTTGATCAAGATCGCATTATTGAAATTTACAGAGGAAAATAAATCATATGCTTCCACTATCACATGAATTAATCCTTTTAAATTGTTATTTTTGATAATTTAAGCAAATTTAGAGAGCTTTAAATTTTAATTTCGTATCGCTAAAAACTAAAATATTAATACAACAGTATTAGGTAGCCAAAGATTATGTAATGTGAAATAATGTAGGCACCTTCTAAATAATAGAATTAGAGCTTTACAGTATCTTTAAAATATTATTTGTTATTTCTTATATCTTTTAGTAGCTGTTTATAAAATGTATGACCATTACATAACGCATAAGTCGGAAAATTGTTTCAGATATTAATTCTCGGACACAAACAAAATTATAAACCGCTTTATAATAATAGTTAAGATATACATATTAATCAGTTAATTGTTGTAGTAAGTTATATTCAGTATTATATATTTATTAGCAAGTAGGGTTTCTCTAAATACCACATCCTAGTTATTTACATAGGCATAAATCGCTACTAATTGTACCTATAAGTATAGGTTTAGTACTTATAAAAGTTTATTATATAATAACCTACACAAGTAGATTTAAACGTAACAGATAGAATTATAAAAGGCTGTGTTCGTTTTATTAAAAATCAAAATATGAAATAAATTGACAACTTTGTGTAAATTTTTATATTGTCTAGAATATTATAAAGAAATACAAGTATTATATTCTTACTGGTGTGGTGGCGATTTTTACATTTAGAAGACTGTTAAAACCAGAAATTCTATTATCATTTTCGGTTTTTAAAATTGGGGCGCTGATTGAAAAACGGTTGAAATAGAGTCAGTTGTAAATAGTTTTTTTTAATCAACATGTTGAAAATCGCTACCACTTATGTTTAAATAGATATAATAATTACTCAAAAAGGTACGATCAGACAACTAGTCATTGCTGCAAATGTGCAAAATTTACATAAATTTCAGTATTTAATAATTAAATAGATGTAAGAATATGTCGTAAAGTGTGCTTTTTTATGTAGACATGTTACTTTAAGAACTAACTTGTTGTATAGTGCATAAGTTCATTTAATTGTCTTCCTTGTAGAAATTCTAATGTATTTATCTGATTTTCGGTAACTTTGTCCTAGTCTTTAGGTATATCTTTAAGAATCTGGCTTTACTTGCCTAATAGAGTTTGCCTGTGTCCTATGTTATTATGGAATACCATCACGTGACCCAGTCTAGAATCCAAACTAGTCCAAAATATACAATTGCATACATTACGTAGGTTTTTGACTAGCCAATTGGCAATTAAAATAAATGATTAAATTATGTATTTTTTTATTTAACATAGATATCAGTCACAATACATCGTACATCATACACAGACATCAGGGCAATACAGAGAACAATAAAAAGATACCTATAATAATATATTATAGTTTAATTTTATTATTATTTAATACTTTCAAAAATTAAATGGTAAGAATGTGAAAGTACCAAATAAGAAATTTTTATGACTTCCTTGAAAAATATTTAAGAATCATATAAAAAGACCAGTGCAATAAATGCAAAAAACTTGTGTGGCTGGATATTTAAAATAAACAAACCATATTTAGCAAAACATACTTTATTTGATCTACACAATACCTAGATCCAGAGTGTATTGAATAAATTATCCTTAACACACATTTTGTTTGGCCAATAAGTGTCGGCGACACTGATTCATCACCGACTTTTGCTTTAAAGAAACTTAACAATAAAATTAAGAAACTGGTGATACTTGACAACAGTTTTCTGACGGCAGCCTCATACTGAAGGTGTTTAAAAAGAGGATGCAGATTTAGTTACTTTGAAAATCACATCATATTATACTAGAAAAAAAAAAGAAGAAATAAAAACAATGTGCATTTTTCTTTAGTTATTTATAAACATATATATAATAACTCTTAAATTCAAACTTCTATTAAGTCCTTATATATAAAAATGTGTGTAATATTTCCATCTCGTTATTTCCATATTCTTTATAAAAAAAAGTGTCTTAACATTATACAATTCAATCATCATCTTCTTCATAATTAGGTGAAGTAGGTGTATAAGTAGGGGACGTAGGAGAAGTTGGAGAGTAAGTTGATGGTCCACCGGAAGCAGGAGAGTAGGCCGGAGATGATGGCGAATAATTATTTGAGGCTGGCGTGAATGTTGGCGATGTTGGGGAATATTTAGAGGAGGATGGTGAATATCCAGGAGATGAATAGTTTGGTGAAGACGGTGAGTAATTTGGTGAGGATGGTGAATAATTTGAGCTTCCGGAATGTTGCGGGGACGAAGGAGAGTACGCCGGGCTAGGTGAATATTGTGGGCTGGTCGGAGAGTACTGAAGACTGTTCGGCGAATATCTAGGACTACCTCCCGATACGGATGGCGATGTCGGAGAATACTTTGGAGACTCCGAAAAATATTTGGGTGATGAAGGTGAGTAATTGCGTGATGTCGGTGAATAGTTGTTAGGTGAGGTCGGAGAATAAGAATGATTTGTGGGTGAATAGGCTGGCGATGTGGGCGTGTAATTTGGTGATGACGAGGAGTAACTGTGTGCCCCGGAATTGTACACTGGACTATTCGGAGAGTATCTGGGTGAAGTCGGCGAGTAGCCCGGAGAAGTCGGCGAGTAAGCGGGACTCGGCGAATAAGACGGACTCGTCGGAGAATAGGTTGAGCTTGTTGGTGAGTAGCTCGGTGAAGTTGGCGAGTAACTAGGAGAAGTTGGGGAATATGCCGGGCTAGTCGGCGAGTAACTCGGGGACGTAGGCGAGTAGCTCGGCGAAGTAGGTGAATATGATGGGGATGTAGGCGAATAGCCAGGGGAGGTTGGTGAATAGCTTGGAGAAGTTGGGGTGTAAATAGGTGATGTTGGGGAATAGTTAGGTGAGGTTGGAGAGTAGGACGGGCTTGTAGGTGAGTAGTGTGGGGAAGTTGGGATGAGACTGGGGGAGGGAGCAGCATAAACAGGACTTGTGGGAGAGTACGAAGGAGAAACGCCGGCTGGCGAAGCGTAAGGTGACAACGGGGCTCCAGGAGAACCAGGAGAGCCGGGCTGTGGCGACCAAGCGCTGCTATACGAAGGTGACATTCCCGAAGCGTCAGATGCACCTGATGGTGAGAATGATGGACCCGGAGTCATACTGCTACCCACTGAAACAATACACCATAGTATTTGAGAGACTATTATGGTATTGTATTGAAAATTGTGAAAGAGAAGCATTAGCATAAATAACACACAAAAGCAAAAAAATATTAATAAATTAATCTCACAGCTAAACTTGTAATAGTATAATTTTTTTACTAAACTTACCCGGTCCAGGAGACCAAACACTGCTACCATAGCCAGGAGTATTCTGGTTCGACCATGGAGTCATAAGCGGAGTCATGGATGGTGTGCCGACTCCGAAGTACATTCCGCCACCTACTCCTAGGCCTACGCCCAAACCACCCATTTCCATACCGTGCTTACATTTCTCAGCATCCAGTAGTAAATCAAAACATCCTGAAAATTATAACAATATTTATTAATTATTATGTTGATGATTAATAAAATCATAATTATCGAATAATATTATTTTGTTTCAACTTTATTGCGGGCACACTGATGCTATAATACATATTTCATTTAATTACTCTAGCTGGTTTGAATTTCTAATTTGGTTTAAAGATACTTTATTTCTGAAAGAATTACATTCACTTAGCGAGAAAATTTAGAGTAGCTTAGTTTTGTACATAGTGTTATGAAACTATTTGAAAATAAGCTATATAACATTAAAATATTAGTTTCTAATAATATGTTTACAAAAGTGCAGGTAGATCACATTGATGTTAATAAATGCATTATGTGACTATTGAATAGTAGTAATTGTTTAGATGTTCGATCAAAAAATATTTCAGCTAACACATGTTGCCCAAAATGTGTGATAAATAAATGTAGTTACTTAATTTGACACTAACCTGTTCCCATTCTAGGGAGTTGTCCCATGATAATATTCTCAGACACGCCTCTCATAGGGTCTACTTCAGCGTGGCTTGCCGCGTCGAGCAATACGTCTACAGTTTCTTCGAAGGAGCATCTCATCAACGCGCCAGTATCTTGCCTGTTAATGCCGTGACGAGTAATGGCCATAAGGTGACCTTTAGCAGTCATTACGTCACAAAGCAAAGCCAAGTGGCGGTAGTTTACATATAGACCATAGAACTGCAATACAGCATTCATTTCTTTCTCAACGGATTTTCGAACCGCCTCGATACCTAAAACTTGGAATATCTCACAGATATCGTTACTGAAGGTTCTTATCGGGTCTACATCTCGCTCGGAAAGTACTTTCATCAAAGATGTTCCATCCGTTTCCAACAGCCACTCTGCAATTGCTTTGAATTCTCCCTGTTCCGTAATGACTATACGTTTCTTAGCTTCAGTTTGTGGCAAATGCATGTACACTTTTGCTATTGCTTCAATGCCTTGTAAAGTCATGTCAGACAACATATTTGCTTCAATACATCTCAGGAACATATCATCTTCCATCTTATCAACAGTTTCCTCGTCATTGTCTTGGAATTTACTCTCTTCATTGTTCATAATTCTTATACGAAGAACAAGTTTTTCGGCATTATCGTCATTAAATATACAGTTGAGATCATCTCCGAAGCCCGCGTTGATTTTTTCTGCAATTTGTTCCATAGTAAGTTTCTTGTCGGTCATTCTCTTACGGTCCAACTCAATACGCAACAGCCATGGAGATATTTTAGTAGGATCAAAGTCAGGCATTTCATAGTAAACATTGACAAACTCTTGATCTTCACCGATAACAGTATTCTGTGGGTCGGGATCGTAGTATATAGCAGTGTTTGCGGTTACTTTGCGTAAAGTTGTGTGTTCCAAACGACACAAGACGTTTTTAGCTTTTTCTGCATCTCGAGCGGCTCCACCAGTTAGAAATACTGTGAGAGAGGGAGCTTTAGGCTTCTTGGATATATTAATAATTTCCTTCAAACGAGGCACACCGAGAGTTACGTTTTTGGAGGAGACTCCAGCAAAGTGGAAGGTGTTCAATGTCATCTGTGTAGCAGGTTCTCCCAGAGATTGGGCAGCTAGGGCTCCTACCATTTCACCTGGGTTTGCTTGAGCTTGTTGGAAACGAGTTTCGATTTCTCCTATTAACCACTCGAAAGCTTCCGTTGAGAGCCGATAATCTTCTGATACAAGCTTAGCGCACAAAGTTGACCTCACAAGGCATTGAAAGAGTAAGGTCGCATTTTCATTGGCTTGTTTCGAAAGGCGATCCTCTCCAGCCACAATCACACATTTCTTTAATAAATCCCTAACAGATTGAATAACTTTTATTGGACTTAAATCAGTAGTCGATCTCTTATTAATATGGAAAATTTTTTGCACATTCCAAATCATTCTCTTGAAGTTACAGGGTAACACAACTTTTGATTCTCCACTTGGGAAAATTTCTCTCAACACCGATCTGTCCTTTCCTAGTTGATCCCACTCGCTTTCTAAATCTCCAATAACATATCCTGATTCTGTGAGTTCTTTAATGATATCCTCATTGAAGATTCTCTTCAAGTATCTTTCATTTGTGGGATCAAACTTAAACTTCTTTTCAAAAGCTTTATTTGATAGCTTAATTGTTGGTAGGTTTTGGAACTCGACAGTTTCTCCAGCTAAACCATCTTCCCCATAACGTAACTGGATAAGTTGACCGACAGAGTTTCGAACAGTGCCATCATAATTAACCATAACAGACTCCATAGCCTTTATGAGACGTCGTTGAATGTATCCAGTTTCAGCAGTTTTTACAGCAGTATCAATGAGACCCTCACGACCTCCCATAGCGTGAAAGTAAAACTCCGAAGGTGTCAAACCAGCAAGATAAGAATTTTCTACAAAGCCCCTAGATTCGGGACCATAATCATCTTTGATGAAATGGGGCAATGTCCTTTTACGGAAACCGAATGGAATACGTTTACCTTCCACGTTCTGTTGACCCACACAAGCGATAACCTGAGAGATGTTAATGTTAGACCCTTTTGAACCAGAGACCACCATAGCTTTGAGATTGTTGTATTCAGTTAGAGATTTTTTAGCTGAACCTCCAGTTTTGTCACGAGCGTCATTCAATATACGATTTACTTGATTTTCGAAGGTTTGCCTCAGAGTATTACCAGGAGTCGGCTCCAATTCCATATTGTGGGCTTTCTGTATCACCTCTATTACATCATCTTTGGCTTTCACAATAGTATTTTTAATTTCTTGGTAGGTTTGCGGATCAGCAATAGTATCTCCAATACCAATTGAGTGACCTTCTAGAAGGAGCCAGTTGTTGATTACCGTTTGAATATTACCATAAAACCGTCCTGCCGTTTCGTGTCCTAATTCCAACATACAAATATGCAGAAGTGATCCAGCAGAGGCACCAAGTGATTTTTTACATAATATACCCATTAATAGTTCTCCATGGTCCACAATGACTTTTGTGTCTCCCGGTGATATCCATTTATAGGGGCCATCATCTTCTTCATCTGGATGTGTAGAATGTGTTCTTATCATATTCACATTACCAGGAATGATCAGGGTAAATATTTGTTTGCCAGTCCAGAGTGGTGTTGGCTTCAGGATGCAAGGTTGGGGAATTTTGCCATCCCATGTAGGCAAAAACATAAGAAGATTCATTACCTGTTCTTTTGTCAGAAACACATCTCGTTTAGTCATTTTTCTAACAGCTGTGAGTGTGTCCTGTACAATACCCATGACAGGTTTATTTGCTTGAGGAGTGATAATCTGTCTGGGAGTAATATGAATGTTTTCAACTTCAGCCCGTGTCTCCATTGACTGCGGTACATGCAAATTCATTTCATCACCATCAAAATCGGCGTTGTATGGCGAAGTACAGCTCAAATTCATACGGAATGTTGACCATGGTAAGACCTTAACTCTGTGACCCATCATACTCATTTTGTGAAGTGTCGGCTGCCTATTAAATATAACCAGATCGTCGTCACGCAAATGACGTTCAACTTTATAACCATATTGTAGATGAAGATCAGAAGGTTTGGGGTGGAATCTCAAATCAATACGTTCTCCATTGTCACGAACTATATATTTGGCACCAGGATATTGCGCATTTCCTCTCCTCACTAATTCCTGCATCCTATCAATGTTAAATGGTGTCACTAGTTCCGGGAATGTCAAATTTTGAGCTATAGACCTTGGAACCCCTACTTGGTCAATACGAAGATTGGGATCTGGTGTAATGACAGTTCTGGCTGAAAAATCAACACGCTTCCCCATAAGATTTCCTCTTATTCTTCCCTCTTTTCCTTTCAGACGAGCTTTAATGGCTTTAAGTGGCTTTCCAGATTTCTGCATAGCTCTGCAAACAATAATAACTATTATTAAAATATATATATATCTCTCAATATGTTAATGAAAAAATACCAAAAACTTTCATATATTAATGTCCTCCAGACAAAGTATGTTCTTTAAAGTTAAGTAGTTTGTTATGCAGAGTTAAATAAATAAATATTTGTTTATAATTTGTATAAGTAGTATATATACTTCTTACACATTAACTAACTAATGATCTTAGCACCAAGAGACTGCCACTTCAAGATGACAGAAAACTATTCAAGTAATTTTAATCACAACAAATAGGCCCCAGAACTTACTTTGGCATACCAGGCATATCATTATCTACAAATGTGGCAACATGGAACTGTAACATTCTAATATTGTCGGCTAAAACATGAGCGGCAGCACCAGTTTGTTCATTCCTCATCAGTTCATTATTTGCTTTTATAATATCAGCCAGTTTATGGGTCAAATCATCTTGATTTTTGGCAGACCCAAACATGACAACCGCAGGTCTAACAGACAATGGTGGTACAGGTAAAACTGTTACTATCATCCAATCAGGTCTAGCAAACTTTGGGTCCATACCCAATATGAAGGACTCTTCATCTGTAAAAAAAAATAAAGAAAAATTGTAAATTTATAAATATGCATTATTAAGTTATATTTATATTATTTGTTAATTCTCGTTGCCTTTCCATTTTGTTTATCTTAATAAAATTGGTTTTTCTAATTACTATATTACTTAAATATTAAATTAATACATTCCATAATAATTATTTATTTATATTTAATGTATAAATTAAAAAAAAAATCAGTGGCACTACAACCTCTAAGGTCTTGGCGTCAGATTTCTGAATCTGTTTCAAAAAGTTGACACACATAGTTGACTTTTTGGGTCTAAGACATGTCAGGTTCCCCACCATGTTTTCATTCACCGTTCCAACAAATGTAAAATGCGCACATAGAAATAAAGTCCATTAGTGCATAGCCGGGGATCAAACCTATGACCTCAAGTATGAGGGTTGCACGCTGAAGCCACTAGGCTAACACTGCTCATATTTAATGTATATAATAAAAAATACATACACTAATAGTTACTTAGTTAATTCTAGTTATACTATTAAAATGAGATACTTATAATATAGACCATAAATTTATTACAATGAACTGTAAGTAGAGCCACTGGTACTCACCTGTTATTTGTTTCAATATTTCCCAGACCCGTTCTGCAGTTATAATTATTTTTTTCTCTTGAGTATCTTCATTTGCATGTTTCCATTCAGCTGTGAGATCTAGACCTTGTCGTCTAATTGAAGGCTGATAGTGACCACAACCACCATGACCAGAGCCTTTTTTACCCTCTTCACCTTCTTTACCAATATCCATATCTTCACCACCCTCACAAATATTTTTGCCTTTACATAAGTCATAAACATAAGTCAATCGTTTACGTGGTTGCCCTTTAGATTTCATTACTACTTCTTTTATTTTGGGATTTGTCTGAAATGTCCAAATGAGATATTATTTATTTTATACTTAATATAAATTAGGCGGACAACAGCTACTCTAATCTACAGATAAGCAATCTCTTGTTAACAAACAACTTATTTGGTATAGTCAACTATATAAAATAATAAATAAAGTAAAAATATCTCTCACCGGACTGACAAGAAGTTTGGAACAATAAAAACAGACACATCTCAAGATTTTTATAGTTTTTGTTATGAATCCTATGTGGAATACTGGCTTAGCCAAATCTATGTGCCCAAAATGACCAGGACACTCAGTCATATTTCCCGCACAAGTCTGACATCTAGATGTTCTATCGATCACCCCTTGTCGTGGGTCCATAAGACCTCCAAGCTTTGGTCGTCCACCCTCCATTGTTTCTGGGAAGCGTATGCCCCCTTCCGTGACAGACATACGACGCTGGAAATATAGGAAATTTACATTCACATTCATTCATCACTATACAGAATTTGCATTCAACTGATAATACTAAATCATAAATAAAATACGCTGTGTTACACTAACTGCGTGACTAGATTATGGTGCAATAAGAAAAACGACACATGAGGAAAGATTTTACGAAAAGATATTACATAATCCTAATTCTAAACCTATAGTTTTTAGTTTTCAAACTTACAATTTCATCTGGGGATAATATACCAAACTGCACTCTTTTTACTTGGCGCACAGGCGCCTTCGAATCAGTCGTAGTCGCCATTTTGGCGACAACTAAATAAACATAGACGATAGACGATAGTATCGTATAATATAGAACAAGACCATAAAGTATAGATAGTGCAGAGTACACTATATAAAAATAAAGCAAAAAATTGATATAATCTACTAAAAACAATAAGTATAGTATTTACTACTTACTCTTAAAAATAAAATAAATGTAACTTTATGTACACTTATCAACGACTATTATTATATTTCGATGTTCGTACATAATCGCAAGGATAGCGCTTATTATGACGCATCCTAACATTTACATTTAAAATACTACTTTCTTTAAATACACGGTGCGGGAAATTGTGGTCGCCACTGAATATCTAGGGGTCAGAAGACAGAATCATTTCATTCTAAACGCGAGCATTTTTTCAATCTCAATAAGGAATATGCAAGATTTTATTTAGAATATATATTAAACCGAGTCGTAGAAACTCTGCACGAGTTTCGACTTAAGATACAGATAGTACGAGATCCGACTGCAGGATTAGTGCGTTCATTTGTTCTGCTAAAAACCGAATTTGTATGTATCTTTAAAATTAGGAAAATGTGTATATACCAAGTTGCCTATAAAAATTCGGCTGCTAGTATTTTAATTAAATTATTTTTAATTGAAATTTGGGAAATGATTTCGTTCACTTGTCCTAAATAAGATATCGTCTACATCACGGCAATTTTTTTTATACCCTTATTAACTATATTGAATCAATATTAATTTTTTGTAGTGATTTTTAAATTTGTGTTAAAATTCGTTGAGAACACTAGCACCCTACGCATGCGCAATGGCTTAAAAGCGTCGCACAGCCGGCAATCGCTTTTTGTGTCTATAGGTAAATAATTAAACGTTCATAATAAATGTGCAACAAATTTGATTTTAAATTATTTGAAATTATTTTATTACACGATTAAACAATTTCAATGTTTCCTTGAACTACTCTCCGACGATAATCACATTGTCAGATACAAACCTATAAGAAGGTACTTCTAAATTAGTAGGTGCTGGACCTTTTCGAGCTCGACCTGCATTATCATAATGACTTCCATGGCAGGGACAGTAAAACCCTCCAACGTAATCACCAGTGTTAGGTATAGGAATACATCCTAAATGTGTGCATATCCCTATAACTACCAACCACTGTTGCTTTATCATTCGTTGTTCTGGTGTTTCGGGATCTTTAAGTAAAGAGAATGAAGTGTTGGCTTCAAGACTTATTTCATTATTAGTCCTGTGTTTTATAAATAATGGCTTTCCTCGCCATTTGTATGAAGAACACATTCCTGGAGCAATGCCTGATATATCCACTTCTATAGAAGCAAGGGCAAGCACGTCGGCAGGGGCAGACATGAATGTAAGAAAATGAGTCAGTTCGCTTTTTAAACCGTACATTCCAACCATTGACCCAAAAAATCCAATTAAATTTGTGATACCTTGTTTTGAGTATCCCGAATTCCAAGACGTTCTACTGATGTCCTTAAACTGATCTTTTCTATAATAATCAAAATTGGGAAAATCCGTGTCGCGATGGAGGCGTGGATAATCCTTTTTAAAGCGAACCTGCGTGTAAAGATTTAGAATAGTCGTTGGGTTTGTAGGACATGTTTTGAAATTAGGATTTCGATATCGTTTATCATAATTTAACGACGAAGCAGGAAGAAGTTGCCGACAGCAAGAAGTAAGCCAGACCTTAACGTTGCCATAACGCAGCAAACACCGAGTTGATAAAAAAATCATTTTAATGTGGTTATTAAATTATATTTTAATAAAGAATTATATTTACGAAGTACATGAATACCTAGATTGACATTTTAATGATTCCTTCAAAAACGTCAGTTCTAAATATAAAATTGAATGGTACATATAACATATTCTATTGTCTATTTTTATTGTTAAGAAATGTTTAAAGTTTAAAGGGCGCTGTTCTTACTTTTTCGGTCACAGATTTCATTTCTACAATTTTTATAAACGGGAATGTTTAATACTACTTATGTAATAATGTATACTTGTTTGTTGTATCTCGTTTTGTGTTGTAAGACAAATGCAAATACTTGGGGGTCTAGACAAGATGGCTTAACAGTTGTGTATGTAGAAAGTCGAAAACTAAATTTGTATGAAAAAAGCAGCTCGTGTCGACTTGTCGGCCATGCGTGAGTTGGGATATAAAAAACGACGCACTGACAGTGCTACGAAAAGACGCACATTAACGCTTACGCTATTCGGTAGCCAACGGCCAATTAATGTTTCGGCACTGTAGAAAAAACGGCATAGGTGGGTACCCTCACATAAAGGTATTCTGGTAATGAAATAACAGACAAAGCTGCATATAAAGTGGTTACACTCTTAATGTCAGAAATGTGGTACATTATTATTATTATATAAATAACTCCATACAACATTATGGAAAGAGGATCTGAAATTTAAAGGAAAATGGTGTGGAAGTATACAAGAAAATTTAGTGATAAGACCCTGGTATGATGAGTTGGATATAGCTAGTCGTGAGTTCATTACCACAATCAACAGATTGCGATTTGGTCACAACACTGCACCAGCGCACCTCGCTAAACTTAATATTATAGATAACAATGTTTGCTCTTTCTGAGACTGCAGATATGAACCATATATTTATTAAATGCCGAAATAAGACGATACCTATATTGTATATCATTGTTTAATTGTTATTAGTTAATACTTTCTAAAATTAAGTGGTAATATTTAAAAGTACCCAATAAAATTTTTAATGACTTTAATGAAAAATAATACTTGGTTCCATGTGTAATTAATGAAATATGTATATAAAAAGACCAGGGCTATAACCATATATGTAAATACAAAAAACTTGCGAGGCTGAATATTTAAAATAAACAAACCATTGTTAGCACAACATACTTTATTTGATCTACACATTACCTAGAACCAGAGTTTATTGCCTAAATTAATTTAATTTTTTTTATCTTTAACACATATTTTTTTGCCGGTTTTGTTGGCGACACTGATTTATCAACTTAACATTTTGCTTTAATTAAGAAAAGAACTTTACAAGAAAATCAAGAATCTGGTGATAGTTCTCTGATGGAATCCTCATACTGAAGGCGTTGAAAAAGAGGATGTAGATTTAGTTATTTTAAAATAATAATAATATTTTATAAAAAAAGACATGAAAACAATGTGCAATCTGCTTTAGTCATTAGTAACATATGTATATAAAAAATCTTAAATTCACTATTAAGTCCTTATATGTATGTATATAAAAATGTGTGTAATTTTTCCATCTCATTCCCATATTTTTTATAAAAAGTATCTGAACATTTCAATTCAATCTTCATCTTCTTCATAATTAGGTGAAGTAGGGGATGCAGGAGAAGTTGGCGAGTAAGTTGATGGTCCACTAGAAGCAGGAGAGTAGGCCGGGGATGATGGCGAATAATTATTTGAGGCTGGCGTCAATGTTGGCGATGTTGGGGAATATTTAGAGGAGGACAGAGAACATCCAGGAGATGAATAATTTGGTGAAGACGGCGAGTAATTTGGTGAGGATACTGTGTAGTGTGAGCTTCTGGAATGAGTTATGGTTAGATAGTACTGAAGACTGTTCGCCGGATATCTAGGACTACCTTTCGATACGGTTGGCGATGTCGACGAATAGTTTGAAGACGTCAAAAAATATATAGACGATGAAGGCGAGTAATTGCGTGATGTCGGTGAATAGTCGTCATGTGAGGTCGGAGAATAAGAATGATTCGTGGGAGAATATGCTAGTGATCTGGGCGTGTAATTTGGTGATGACGAGGAGTAACTGTGTGCCCCGGAAGTGTATACTGGACTATTCGGAGAGTATATGGGTGATGTCGGAGAGTATCTGGGTGAAGTCGGAGAGTATCTGGGTGAAGTTGGCGAGTAACCCGGAGAATTCGGAGAGTATCTGGGTGAAGTCGGCGAGTAACCCGGAGAATTCGGCGAGTAACCCGGAGAATTCGGCGAGTAAGCTGGACTCGGCGAATAAAACAGACTCGTCGGCGAATAGGATGCGTTTGTCGGCGAGTAGTGTGGGTAAGTTGGGATGAGACTGGGGGACGGAGCAGCATAAATAGGAATTGTGGGAGAGTACGACGGCGATGCGTAAGGTGAGAACGGGGCTCCAAGAGCACCAGAAGAGCCGGGCTGTGGCGACCAAGGGCTGCTACGCGATGGTGACATTCCCGAAGCGTCAGATGCACCTGATGGTGAGAATGATGGACCCGGAGTCATACTGCTACCCACTGAAACGATACATCATAGTATTTAATAGATATGGTGACTATAGTATTGTATTGCAAATTGTGTAATAGAAGCCTTATAATAAATTATACAAAAGCACAAAAAGTAATTCATATTTTAATCACACAGCTAAAGTTGTAATAGTTTATATTCTTTACTAAACTTACCCGGTCCAGGAGACCAAACACTGCTACCATAGCCAGGAGTATTCTGGTTCGACCATGGAGTCATAAGCGGAGTCATGGATGGTGTGCCGACTCCGAAGTACATTCCGCCACCTACTCCTAGGCCTACGCCCAAACCACCCATTTCCATACCGTGCTTACATTTCTCAGCATCCAGTAGTAAATCAAAACATCCTGAAAATTATAACAATATTTATTAATTATTATGTTGATGATTAATAAAATCATAATTATCGAATAATATTATTTTGTTTCAACTTTATTGCGGGCACACTGATGCTATAATACATATTTCATTTAATTACTCTAGCTGGTTTGAATTTCTAATTTGGTTTAAAGATACTTTATTTCTGAAAGAATTACATTCACTTAGCGAGAAAATTTAGAGTAGCTTAGTTTTGTACATAGTGTTATGAAACTATTTGAAAATAAGCTATATAACATTAAAATATTAGTTTCTAATAATATGTTTACAAAAGTGCAGGTAGATCACATTGATGTTAATAAATGCATTATGTGACTATTGAATAGTAGTAATTGTTTAGATGTTCGATCAAAAAATATTTCAGCTAACACATGTTGCCCAAAATGTGTGATAAATAAATGTAGTTACTTAATTTGACACTAACCTGTTCCCATTCTAGGGAGTTGTCCCATGATAATATTCTCAGACACGCCTCTCATAGGGTCTACTTCAGCGTGGCTTGCCGCGTCGAGCAATACGTCTACAGTTTCTTCGAAGGAGCATCTCATCAACGCGCCAGTATCTTGCCTGTTAATGCCGTGACGAGTAATGGCCATAAGGTGACCTTTAGCAGTCATTACGTCACAAAGCAAAGCCAAGTGGCGGTAGTTTACATATAGACCATAGAACTGCAATACAGCATTCATTTCTTTCTCAACGGATTTTCGAACCGCCTCGATACCTAAAACTTGGAATATCTCACAGATATCGTTACTGAAGGTTCTTATCGGGTCTACATCTCGCTCGGAAAGTACTTTCATCAAAGATGTTCCATCCGTTTCCAACAGCCACTCTGCAATTGCTTTGAATTCTCCCTGTTCCGTAATGACTATACGTTTCTTAGCTTCAGTTTGTGGCAAATGCATGTACACTTTTGCTATTGCTTCAATGCCTTGTAAAGTCATGTCAGACAACATATTTGCTTCAATACATCTCAGGAACATATCATCTTCCATCTTATCAACAGTTTCCTCGTCATTGTCTTGGAATTTACTCTCTTCATTGTTCATAATTCTTATACGAAGAACAAGTTTTTCGGCATTATCGTCATTAAATATACAGTTGAGATCATCTCCGAAGCCCGCGTTGATTTTTTCTGCAATTTGTTCCATAGTAAGTTTCTTGTCGGTCATTCTCTTACGGTCCAACTCAATACGCAACAGCCATGGAGATATTTTAGTAGGATCAAAGTCAGGCATTTCATAGTAAACATTGACAAACTCTTGATCTTCACCGATAACAGTATTCTGTGGGTCGGGATCGTAGTATATAGCAGTGTTTGCGGTTACTTTGCGTAAAGTTGTGTGTTCCAAACGACACAAGACGTTTTTAGCTTTTTCTGCATCTCGAGCGGCTCCACCAGTTAGAAATACTGTGAGAGAGGGAGCTTTAGGCTTCTTGGATATATTAATAATTTCCTTCAAACGAGGCACACCGAGAGTTACGTTTTTGGAGGAGACTCCAGCAAAGTGGAAGGTGTTCAATGTCATCTGTGTAGCAGGTTCTCCCAGAGATTGGGCAGCTAGGGCTCCTACCATTTCACCTGGGTTTGCTTGAGCTTGTTGGAAACGAGTTTCGATTTCTCCTATTAACCACTCGAAAGCTTCCGTTGAGAGCCGATAATCTTCTGATACAAGCTTAGCGCACAAAGTTGACCTCACAAGGCATTGAAAGAGTAAGGTCGCATTTTCATTGGCTTGTTTCGAAAGGCGATCCTCTCCAGCCACAATCACACATTTCTTTAATAAATCCCTAACAGATTGAATAACTTTTATTGGACTTAAATCAGTAGTCGATCTCTTATTAATATGGAAAATTTTTTGCACATTCCAAATCATTCTCTTGAAGTTACAGGGTAACACAACTTTTGATTCTCCACTTGGGAAAATTTCTCTCAACACCGATCTGTCCTTTCCTAGTTGATCCCACTCGCTTTCTAAATCTCCAATAACATATCCTGATTCTGTGAGTTCTTTAATGATATCCTCATTGAAGATTCTCTTCAAGTATCTTTCATTTGTGGGATCAAACTTAAACTTCTTTTCAAAAGCTTTATTTGATAGCTTAATTGTTGGTAGGTTTTGGAACTCGACAGTTTCTCCAGCTAAACCATCTTCCCCATAACGTAACTGGATAAGTTGACCGACAGAGTTTCGAACAGTGCCATCATAATTAACCATAACAGACTCCATAGCCTTTATGAGACGTCGTTGAATGTATCCAGTTTCAGCAGTTTTTACAGCAGTATCAATGAGACCCTCACGACCTCCCATAGCGTGAAAGTAAAACTCCGAAGGTGTCAAACCAGCAAGATAAGAATTTTCTACAAAGCCCCTAGATTCGGGACCATAATCATCTTTGATGAAATGGGGCAATGTCCTTTTACGGAAACCGAATGGAATACGTTTACCTTCCACGTTCTGTTGACCCACACAAGCGATAACCTGAGAGATGTTAATGTTAGACCCTTTTGAACCAGAGACCACCATAGCTTTGAGATTGTTGTATTCAGTTAGAGATTTTTTAGCTGAACCTCCAGTTTTGTCACGAGCGTCATTCAATATACGATTTACTTGATTTTCGAAGGTTTGCCTCAGAGTATTACCAGGAGTCGGCTCCAATTCCATATTGTGGGCTTTCTGTATCACCTCTATTACATCATCTTTGGCTTTCACAATAGTATTTTTAATTTCTTGGTAGGTTTGCGGATCAGCAATAGTATCTCCAATACCAATTGAGTGACCTTCTAGAAGGAGCCAGTTGTTGATTACCGTTTGAATATTACCATAAAACCGTCCTGCCGTTTCGTGTCCTAATTCCAACATACAAATATGCAGAAGTGATCCAGCAGAGGCACCAAGTGATTTTTTACATAATATACCCATTAATAGTTCTCCATGGTCCACAATGACTTTTGTGTCTCCCGGTGATATCCATTTATAGGGGCCATCATCTTCTTCATCTGGATGTGTAGAATGTGTTCTTATCATATTCACATTACCAGGAATGATCAGGGTAAATATTTGTTTGCCAGTCCAGAGTGGTGTTGGCTTCAGGATGCAAGGTTGGGGAATTTTGCCATCCCATGTAGGCAAAAACATAAGAAGATTCATTACCTGTTCTTTTGTCAGAAACACATCTCGTTTAGTCATTTTTCTAACAGCTGTGAGTGTGTCCTGTACAATACCCATGACAGGTTTATTTGCTTGAGGAGTGATAATCTGTCTGGGAGTAATATGAATGTTTTCAACTTCAGCCCGTGTCTCCATTGACTGCGGTACATGCAAATTCATTTCATCACCATCAAAATCGGCGTTGTATGGCGAAGTACAGCTCAAATTCATACGGAATGTTGACCATGGTAAGACCTTAACTCTGTGACCCATCATACTCATTTTGTGAAGTGTCGGCTGCCTATTAAATATAACCAGATCGTCGTCACGCAAATGACGTTCAACTTTATAACCATATTGTAGATGAAGATCAGAAGGTTTGGGGTGGAATCTCAAATCAATACGTTCTCCATTGTCACGAACTATATATTTGGCACCAGGATATTGCGCATTTCCTCTCCTCACTAATTCCTGCATCCTACCAATGTTAAATGGTGTCACTAGTTCCGGGAATGTCAAATTTTGAGCTATAGACCTTGGAACCCCTACTTGGTCAATACGAAGATTGGGATCTGGTGTAATGACAGTTCTGGCTGAAAAATCAACACGCTTCCCCATAAGATTTCCTCTTATTCTTCCCTCTTTTCCTTTCAGACGAGCTTTAATGGCTTTAAGTGGCTTTCCAGATTTCTGCATAGCTCTGTAAACAATAAGAACCAATATTTATTAAGGCCTATTTAGATGGAGAGTCGCACGTTTTTGGCACGAGAAATCATACGCAACTATCGCCATAGCATTATCGTATCAAAATACACACCCACACTTTACACCATTACACAACACAACCAATTTAGGCTTAGTTAATTAAGTTTTATCAGTTAGTTAATTGTATTGAATACTTTGTTTGTTTGTTCCTTTTTGTAAATCTTTTTAGTTATAACATATCATGTATTCCATCTGTGGCTATGTTCTCGGTGTATTTGTTTGATAATATATGTATTTTGTGTTAGCTGTAGGAGTACAAAAAATAAATAAAAATAAAATAAAAATGTTTACATACAGGCAAGAACTGAATTCTCGCCTACGATTATATCATACGAGAATCGCCAGGAATTTGAAGTATAAACACGATCTAGTATGACATTTTTTTATGTCCATGCGAGTATCATACAAATCGGTTCGAACCACTTTGAGTGCGAAATGTTTCCTACATATAATTTTAAGTTCACTGAACTTTATAGAAGTTAGGAGTGTTTGCGGAACACGGAAAATGACAATTTAAAAAATCGTAATGCGAGAAATAAAGCTCTTAATGCATTTACAATAACATTGAGAATTTTGGGTTGAGGGATTTATTCCCAAAAAAAATTGCGCTATAATTAAAAATATCAGAAGTCAGTATTTGTAAGAAAGTAAGTAAAATCAGCATTGGGGACTAGAACTAGGAGCTGAACATAATATTTACGTGCCTAAATTGCCTTGGTACAATTCTTTGAAATCTTGGAATAATTTTTAAGAAAATGCAGAATTTTGTACAACGGTCTCAAATTTGATAAATTTAAAAATTGAAAAGATACCATAACTTAAATATTATAGCCTGGTATATCTTCCAGACAAAAGTATGTTATTTAAAGTAGTTCGTTGCGCAATGTTAAATAAATAAATATTTGTTCATAATTTTTAAATTAAACTTCTTACGCTTCTTCTTACAAGAAAACTAATAAACCTCCCCCTATAATCTTGTACGGAATTGAGGATGTTCATAAGCTCACTGACCTCCTTGAAACCGCAACAGATAGATGTAATTTCTCTTATAAGATTATAAGCAGAAACCAATTTAAAGTTTTATCAGGATCTGGACCTGGAGAACAGAAGGTAGTAACGAGAACATGGACTAATAGAAAAGATCAAAAATGCTACAGGATCGTTATAAGAAATCTCCACCACACTACTACTGCCTGCTACTGCTATTGAAGAGAGTGGCAACACAGTAGTTGGCGAGATTGTTAATGCCAAATTTGGTCCCGACAAAAAACCCACTTCTACCTTTTTTGTAAATTTGCTTCAAGGTCCTAATAATAGAGCTTCTAGGTATTAATATACCATAAAATTTTACTATTAAAGAAGCCAGAAAAGATCAACTGTAGTGCAATGTCAAAGATTGATCAGCATAATATGGTCATACTTAAAACTATTGTATAAAACCATATCGCTGAGTCAAGTGTGTTGGACCGCACAAAACTTCGGAATGCACAAAAGTCGATCGCAATACACCTGTACGCTTTATGTGCGTTTTGTTTAGGACCCCACCCAGCAAATAATAAAGGCTGTAAGGTATACAAGGAAATTCTATCAAGGAAAATCTCGTAACACTTACCACGTAAACATAAGCAATTCAAGTATAAACCTCAAAAAAATAAGCAAGAATCTGATAATAAAACATCTGCAAATCAGAATAAAGAGGAAAATGAACCGCTGCAGGACCAGCACAAAAGCACAAATCGTATGCCGATACACACATTTAAGTATAAAATGTGCAATCCACCAGACTCTTATAAAGTCATAAAACAGATGTTTATAAAACAATTCCTAAAGATTAATACTGTATTACAGCAAATGAGTACATTACGTAAACTCATTGCAGTACTAGTCTCTAAGTTAACAATATGACTGCAGTAAAAATAGCTACATGGAACATCAATGGCTTGGCACCCAGCATAGATGAAGTGGAAGTCTTGATCCGTCTCGGCTCGAAAATAATTAAACGATATAAGTTTTATTCCACAAATAATCCAGACGGTACAGCTCACGGCGGGACAGCCGTGACAGTGATAATTAAAGCTACTGTTATACACCATGTGCTACCAAACTACTGTACCAAACATATCCAGGCTACCACAATAGCAGTCAGTAACAGAAATGGAGACTTTCATATATCATCAATTTATTGTCCCCCGAAACATAAAATAAGTGAAGCACAGTTTTCTGACTACTTTGTAAGCTTGGAATACAGATTTATTGAGGGGAGTGACTGGAATGCGAAGCATTCGTACTGGGTCTCTAGATTAATAACTACACGTGGGAAGGGAGCTGAAGAAAGTGTATATAAACAGTTCTTGACTACTGTCTCAACTCCGGAATCAACACACTGGCCCACAGACCAGAACAGACTCCTAGACATTCCAGACTTCTTCGTCACAACAGGACTGTCTCGATATTTCTTCAATGTTGAGTCATGCCTTGATAGCTCATCTAACCATGTTCCTATAATATTGACAGTGAGCACCACTATTCTTAAGAAAGAAGTTCGGCAAACCGGTACAACAAATACACAGACTGGGATAGCTTTCGGGAAATAGTTGATACAAAGTTAAGCCTAAAAATAGCACTTAAACAGAAGAGAATATCGAAGAAGCCACAAAGCATTTCACCACAGCAGTTCAAGCTGCCTGCGGGAAAACCTCTCAAGAGCACTTGCATCCCAGTCCACGGTAAAATAAGATATCGCTTGAAATAAAAGAACTGATTCTGAACAAAAGAAGACTGCGAAGAGTATGGCACACTAGCAGACTTTCAGTAAATAAAATAACTCTTAACAAAGCAGTCAAGGACCAATAAAACCAATAAAAAATGCAAGGGACAAAACTATACTAAACGATCGGTAATACTTGGGAATATACATTGATAGGAGACTCGTTTGGAAATAACACATACAGAAAAGAGAAGATATCAACCTGAAATACAAATGACTCCACTGGTTACTTGGCAGAAATTCCAAGCTGTGAGTCAATAATAAGCTGTTCATCTACAAAATGCCCTTGGACCAAAAACCAATTTGGACATAAGATCAAAATTACATCTGCAAACAAATAAACAACTGTCCGAGGTTAATAAAAACATCGGAGATTCATGAGCACCTCGAAATCAGGACTGTTAAAGAGGAGATCAAGACCTGGAGTATGAAATATAAAAAAGGCTACAATTGCATCATAAAAAGTTTGCCACGCAACTCACCATACCGGACCTAAAAAAGGTGACAAATCCTAATTCTTGATAGACACAGTTGACAAAGTGGAGAAGTCTCAATGGAGATTTTGCTCTGAACGCCTAACAGCTCTCAACACATCTGCACATAGTCTAGCTGACTGATTGCAAGATAGTCTTATAAAAAAATAAAAATAAATACTTCTTACGCATCAACTACCTAATGATCTTAGCACCACTGCAAGATGATAGATAACCATTTGAGTAATTTTAATCACCACAAATAGGCTCCGGAACTTACTTTGGCATACCAGGCATATCATTATCTACAAATGTGGCAACATGGAACTGTAACATTCTAATATTGTCGGCTAAAACATGAGCGGCAGCACCAGTTTGTTCATTCCTCATCAGTTCATTATTTGCTTTTATAATATCAGCCAGTTTATGGGTCAAATCATCTTGATTTTTGGCAGACCCAAACATGACAACCGCAGGTCTAACAGACAATGGTGGTACAGGTAAAACTGTTACTATCATCCAATCAGGTCTAGCAAACTTTGGGTCCATACCCAGTATGAAGGACTCTTCATCTGTTACAAACAATAAATAAAATAGTAAATTTATAAATATGCAATATTAAATAATATTTATATTATTTGTTAATCCTCATTTCTTTTCCATACTGTTTATCTTAATATGTATATATTGGTTTTTCTAATTACTCTATTTCTATAAAAATAATTAAATAACAAAAAATCATAAAATATCATTAAAAGAAATTCCTTTAGCCATAAGTGAAAGTAGGTTCATTTTAAATTAATACAAAACATAGACTCATAATTACTTAGTTAATTCTATCATCTAAATTAAGATAATTAGATAATTATAATAAACACCATAAATTTATTTACCTGTTATTTGTTTCAATATTTCCCAGACCCGTTCTGCAGTTATAATTATTTTTTTCTCTTGAGTATCTTCATTTGCATTCAGCTGTGAGATCTAGACCTTGTCGTCTAATTGAAGGCTGATAGTGACCACAACCACCATGACCAGAGCCTTTTTTACCCTCTTCACCTTCTTTACCAATATCCATATCTTCACCACCCTCACAAATATTTTTTCCTTTACATAAGTCATAAACATAAGTCAATCGTTTACGTGGTTGCCCTTTAGATTTCATTACTACTTCTTTTATTTTGGGATTTGTCTGAAATAAGATATTATTTATTTTATACTTTGCTACATAGTACCAAACTTAAATAACACGGATCAACATGAAATTTGACTTTGATTGCAAAGCATTAAATTTCGGTAGTTTAGGTCGTAATAAGACGGAAAAGAAAAATATGGCATGAAAAACTTTGCTTTTGTGCTTAGAAGACTGATTGAACGAAATTTTTAAATCAAATTTTTTTTATTTTCAAAATTCATGATCACAAAAGCAAACTTTATACCGAAAAAATGTATTTTCTTTTCGTTTTTGTGCATAACTAACTGGAAAATAATAGTATAAACTTTAAGACAAAGAACGATTTTTTTTTGTAGAGTCGTGTAATTAGGCGTATAATTATACAACACCTACTCATATCTGCAGATAAGCAATCCCTTGATGATAAACAGCTACATATTTGTTATGGCCAACCGTATAAAATAATAAATAAAGTAAAAATATCTCTCACCGGACTGACAAGGAGTTTGGAACAATAAAAACAGACACATCTCAAAATTTTTATGGTTTTTGTGATGAATCCTATGTGGAATACTGGCTTAGCCAAATCTATGTGCCCAAAATGACCAGGACACTCAGTCATATTTCCCGCACAAGTCTGACATCTAGATGTTCTATCTATCACCCCTTGTCGTGGGTCCATAAGACCTCCAAGCTTTGGTCGTCCACTCTCCATGGTTTCTGGGAAGCGTATCCCCCCTTCCGTGACAGACATACGACGCTGGAAATATAGGGAATTAACATTATGATTCACATTCATTCATCATTATACAGAATTTGCAATCAACTCTAATAATACTAAATCATTATAAATAAACTACGCTGTTTTTTTTATAGAACTGTGGGCAAAAGGCTGACCTGGTGTTAGGTGATATGCCACCGCCACCCATGGACACTGTCAATGCCGGAGGGTTCGCGAGTGCGTTGCCGGCCTTTTAAGAATTGGTACGCTCTCTTCTTGGGGGTGTTAGTTGTTACATTAATTGCGTGACTTAACATTATGGTGCAATAAAGAAAACGCTACATGTGGATAGGTTTTACGTAAAGATAGTAGATTTCATAAACTAACAATTTCATCTGGGGATAATATACCAAACTGCACTCGTTTTACTTGGCGCACAGGCGCCTTCGAATCAACCGTAGTCACCATTTCGATGTTCGAAGATGACTAAATATACATAGATCAGAATCATATTATATAGACCTAAACCATAGAGTACAGATAGTTGCACTATCTACACTCTATGGTCTGTAGTCTGTACATTGTACAAAAGTAAACAATATAAAATTTACATAATCTACAATATAAAATCTATGTAAAAATTTAGTATTTATTTATGTATTTTTTCTTATTTATGGTCCGCGGTCCGCAAGGTTTGTGCATTGTGGTCCAGGGTCAAAACAGGGAAACGGGTAACAAAAAAATATCGGTTGGAAGTGGAACAGAATTAAGGAATGGAAAATAATTCTTTTATGTTATACATATATTAATTATTTTCCATTCCTAAATTCCGTTTCACCAGATGATTTTATTTCTGGTCACAATGCACAAACCCTGCGGGCCATAATAAAAAAAAAACAAAAGATTAAAGAACTCATAGAGATTAGAGACTAGAGCCATCAGCCAGATCAAAATGGAGATTAGGAAAAGCAATTCATATTGTTTAAATTTTTATACAATTACTTAAGATAAAAACTGCTAACAGTTATATACACGTGGGTCAAGTAAGGAAGGGAAATGATACCTTCGAGAAGAGCCGACCGGTTGCGCCAAAAACAAACTAATACGATGTGATTTAAATCACCTTCATCATACGCACGTAGGGCTGTCATTATTATCATTTTCGTCATATTTAGCTTAGTAAGACAGGTTAGGGTTCAGATGTGTCCTAGTCGAGACCATGTCATCCGAGACAGTATTGTTGTGCAAGTGTTACAAGTGTGTTCAAGGCTACACTGGAGATACTTGTAATGTGGAGGCAGACCATGGTTCTTGCTGCTTATGCACTGGGCTGCACTTTGCTTCAAGCAAAAAAGTGCCCAGAGTATGTGAGACAAATAGATATAAAAGTAACAATGGCAGAGAATAGCTTATCTTATATTGAAGTGTCAAAATTACATCCCCCATTTCTAAATCATTTGCTGATGTTGTATCCTCTCTCCCAAGTAAATCTCTTCCTTGTGGAAATACAGTATTGCCTGGTTCACCACCTCCACATATAAAAAAACAGTCTTCACTAAACCCAGAACCCCTCCACATGTTGCACATGAGTCTCTTGTAAGGGACTTCAATATGCCAGAGCCTTCTAATGGGTATGCATTACCATCATCCTCTAATGCAAATTCACAACAGACAAAAATAGAGTGAATTATTATATTAATCAAATTACTTTCTGAACCTAAATTATCTATACCGTCCCATGCTGCTAATTTAATTAATTCCTACATTGATATTAATAACAACCCAACATGGACAGGTTAGTTTAATGGAACTGTCACAGTATTACCTATAAAAAAAGCATGAAATTATACACATTAAAATACATATAATCCTTTTATTTTTCCTCTATCTGAAACCTGGCTAAAGCCAGATTATGTTTTCAAAATCCCTGGTTATTCATGTGGTGTATGCCTGCTCATCAGAAACTCTAGCACCTTTTCTTCCTTCAGATAGTGACAGCTTTTCTATCATTACAGCTATTGGTATATTGGATGGTATCTGTTTTGTCTCTATCTATGCCCTTCACCGCTCGCAAATATTCAATGAAATTAAAAACTTAATTTCAGTTATTCCTCAGCCTTTGATGATTCTGAGTGATTTCAACTCTCATCACACATCTTGGGATAGTTTAGTTTCTAATAGTTACGGGTATGAATTATTGGTTATCTTAGACATGTATAACCTGTGCATTTTAAACTCGGGTTCTACTCGCCTCACAAAAAGTGATTAGTGAAAGAGCAAATATTATTATCTATAATTAAAGTTTAGCGAGGTGCCCTGGTGCAGTGTTGTGACCAAATCGCAATCTGTTTATTGTGGTAATGAAATCACGACTTACTGTATCCAACTCATCATACCAGGGTCTTATCACTAAATTTTCTTGTATACTTCCATACCATTTTCCTTTAAATTTCAGATCCTCTTTTATAATATTGACCATAAATGTTTTATTGAGTTATTTATATAATAATAATAATCAGTCATAGGAACATGTACCACATTTCTGACATTAATAGTGTTAATCCCTTCATATGCAGCTTTGTCTGCTGCCATTAGAGAAACATTCCATCCAGAGGCAATATGACGGAACAAGGTGCTACGAACAGCAGCTCGTAGCTACGCTGTCGACTTTGTGGTAGTGTATTGACATGCCGCTTGGCTACGAACAAAGCGTTTTCGAGAATACAATTACGCAAAAGCGGTAGTGTAAGTTGAAAACTTATCGACGTCAATATAATGGCTAGCCCCCTGATATTAAATCTTATCGTCCGATAGTCTTGTCATCGGTGATAACAAATGGCCTAGAGCTGTCTCTCACAAAAATTACCGTTGTACTTTTCACTAAATCCCGAACTCCTCCCTCACCTACTTTAACCGTTAATAATCAAGTAAAGTCAAAGGGAATTTTTGTCAACCCGCCATTCTACCACTGCACAGGAGGATGGCTCGCGGCCCCATACCAACCGTTTGGGCTATCTATTCGCGTCCAACTCGACTTTGGATGACCGAGGGAGATCACCACCGACCATATTGCGGTGCGATTCTTCCATGCCGGAAGTGACATTCCGGCAACGCGTTGTCCGCAAAGCACTATCTTCCTAGAACATTCATAAGTCGAGCGGGCCGGATGGTATCCCTCCAATTATGCTGCGTACTTGTGCTCCTGAGTTGGCTCCGGTCTTAACGCACCTTTTCCGGTACGTGTACTGGCTCGGCACTGTCGCGAATGCTGGAAGACCGTTTCGTTACATCCGATCCCTAAAAATGGCGATTGCTCTGATCCGTCCACCTTTCGCCTAATAGCTAGAACCTCCTTGTTCTCAAAAATAATGGAATCCGAGCGGCTTGATCCTTTGGCGTTGCGTAGAGATGTGGGGTTACTCTGCATCTTCTACCGCATTTACTGTGGAGAGTTTCAGAGGAGTTGTTCGGATTAATACCTGAAGCTGAGACGTCATCATCGGACGTCGAGGCAGAAACAAATTCCACAGAACGAAATTCCACCCGTATCACCTCGACGTCCGCTGTTCCACAACTGCGCGTTTTTCAAGGCAGTTTTTGCCGCACACCACCGCTTTGTGAAACCAGCTGCCCACTGAAGTATTTCCGAACCAATTCGACTTAAGGTCCTTCAAGAAAAGAGCGTACAAATTCTTAAAAGGCCGGCAACGCACTCGCGAGCCCTCTAGCGTTGAGTGTCCATGGGCGGCGTTATCAAGTGATACATCAGGAAAGCCTGCTGCCCGTGTGCTCCCTGTTCTATAAAAAAATGAATGGTGCATATTCTTTTGTCTATTTATTGTTAAGAAATGTTTAGGGCGTTGTTGTCTATTTCGGCCACAGATTTTATTTCTAAAATTTTTGCTATTACAATATATAATTTTGTAATAATGTATACTTGTATCTCGTTACGTATTTTAAGATGTTGACATTTAAGTATACGCGAATACCTGCTTGAAATGATGAGATTTAACATTCCGGACAACTATTACTACTGACGAATATATCAGCTTTTTACTGAGTACCTACTCTACTCGTGCAGCGCAGCGACAGCAAGCTCCCATTACCCGTTTGCTCTCGCAGTTTCATAGTTAACTTTTCACCCATGCGACCTAGGTATTTATTTACAGTATGTGTATTGAGAAGCGTATGGGAGTAGAACGTGTTTATACTGGAATTAAAAAGTGTACTTAGAGAATCTTGAAATATAGGTAATTTTTTTCCTTACTTATGAGTACCTACCCTACCTGCTTATCACATATATTTTGCATAGATATTCTGCAAAATAAATAATATTATCTTCGATGATGATTATTTTTTAGTAGACCGCACTAAGAAACGGCCAATACGTACCCGACAATCCGTATATACATAATTATAAATAAGTCAAATATAAATAAGCTGTAAATTATCTATTTATTGCAAAACCACTTTAATAAATATACTTTGGCAAAACAAAGATCTAGCATTTTATATAATACAAATGTGCCTTGCTGTATTCAGTTTAAGAAGTTAGTGATAAATTACACTTTGCTACAAGAGGCATTGTTTATATTTATATCTAGAAAGTCTTTGAGCAATGTTGTACGTCTTTTTTCTGCGATATCCATTTGATTCTCCAAGTCACCCCTATCCGTGGTTTCCGCCCTTTCTACTTTCCAAGAGAGATTTTCGATTTCAGCTTCTAACTGCGCCTGCAAACGTAATTAATTTTTTTCAACTAACAAAAAATTAAATATACTACTAGGTATATTTAGACATTGAACAAAACAAATATATTAAAACAGATGTAGACAATAAAAAGGACAAATTATATTTATGTTCTTAGTTTATTACTAGCAAAAGGGATTAGGTGTTATCACCAAGGGAGGTCTCAACAACGTTTGGTTAAATTTAATGATTGCTCATATTGGGTCTCAATTTTTTTATGTATATATAGGTTCTGATCCAAACATACAAACTTTGTTTCACAATAGGTCCATCATAATGTCATTACCTGCTGATATTCAAAGAGCTCCTTCCTCGGTCCATTATCCATATAATAGGCAAATGGATATGTATACTGTAAAGTATAACGACACCGCTTCAAGAGCTTGGCTGAATCCCATAAATACTGCCAATCTATCCAGGTCCCTTCTCCAGCCATGACCTATGGAGAGAAAATTATGTATCCTGGTTTCCTGGTCCTAGTTTACATTCATTATTGTAAACATAATATAACTTAATATTATCTTTGCTTTGCATTGTAAACCTCAATGGATTTATAAGCAAATTAATTACTTTATGACCTGCCTGCACATCAGAATTGCTATATTTATCAAATAAATTTTTTTTCAAAACTTCGCAGTAAAGATGAAAATTAAAAAATACACTGAAGGTTAAAAAAACTATTACCCTATATTATATAAGTTTATAGTTTGATTTCAGAGAGACATGATAAAAATCAGCAACGGATTACCTGTATATTTTAATTGGACTTTGACAGACAAGTCTCAAAATATAATAACAATAAATAGTGATCTTACCTTTTGGTTAATACGACTTTTTAAACATGCTAATGTTTGCTCCTCTAGTTTCAAAGACCGTGCATGATTCTCCCATCGCTCATAATAATGAAGATATTTTTTTAAAGCTTCTCTAGCCTGTAAATACATTTTCTACTATTTATAATAATATGTTTTGTACTTGATCAGCGATCTAAGCCTAATTTGTTATCTGTCTGAATTTCCAACGAAATTGTCATTTATTACCTGTGCATGTTGACTGTCACTAGCCAAATTTGGGTCTTCTTTATAACGACTGCACTCATAGTATTCAGAGCCATGACATTTCCAGTCACCCAAACAAACCCAACAGAAGTCATGACGGCATGACCCACACTGCATGTGATTGCAGCCTCCATTTTTCTCAATACATATTTGACATTTAGGACAATCCTGTTAATAAATTGTTTTTTTATTTACAAACAAAACTCAAAATATTTTTTTTTTCATCAGAGAGGTAACATACATACTTATTATTAGAATTACCAAATAAATTAAACATTTTACATTAAATACTTATTTCAAATAAAGCCATCAAACCAATGAGACCAAGCAATGTCAAAGCAATTCAAGTAATAAATTCCTATATAAATTATCTTTTCAATACCTTTGTATTAGCACTTATATAGTTGGCAGTCTCAGAGTCATCAGCACATTTAGTAAGCCAGAGACGTATTGTAATGCAGTCTGTTGGGGCATGATGAGGTGCCCCACAAGAGAAACAAGTCAACAATTCACAACCTTTACATTCTACACGGCGTGCGCCTTCGCGTACCCACGCTCGAAATAACCACTGAAAAATTATTATTATCAAATCAATCTTGATTTTTAAAAAATAAGAAACTAGCTAGTTTATTTCAGGAAGAAAATATAAAATTATTATGTAGGACCCAACAATATTTTAGTTTAGACATGCACAAAATTTTTTAAGTGTGTAAAGTAATGAAAATTTTCATGAACCTAAATTATAATACCTGACAATTAGGTCCAGGGCAAAATCTCAATTGAGGGTGAGATTTCACATGATCCTTGAACATAAACTGTTGATATCTATCTCTTACAGATGGTTTAGCGACATGGGATAAAACAAAATCCTCAGGCGCTCTTACTTCACACTCAGGAGCCATGCATTGGATAGTATTAGATACACCTGGTAAAAAATATCATTTATTAAAATATATTTTGTAGCTGCCAAATATGTTTTTTACCTCATATTTATTATCATGCATTATAAGCTATCAGTTGTATATAAGGGACCATTCAAGTATTATGTAAGCACTAAGGGGGGTCTTTGATTTTCCTATATGGTGATTGAAGTATGCCCTAAATAAATCTATTATAATTTTAGACAATATGTCAAGAATAATTAGACCTTTAGATGATAATGGTTTAAAAGTTACAGTTATAAAACAGTTGTCTTAATTATATTTTGTGTATGAAAAATTTTGAGAACTTCAGTAGGACGCACAGGGAGGCAAGATGGAGAGGTGAAATTAAGCATATCATATACTATAAATAACGGCTTAATCAAATCACCTTGCATAATTTGGACTTCAAAGTGCATTGCCCAACAATCATTGCAAAAATAATGTCCACAGGCTAATGCACTAAATTTTTGCATAAGAGTTGTGTTAGCACAAACTGCGCAATTTGGCCCATTTGAGTTCCCTGGTGTAGATGGTACACAGGATTTTACGCGGCTAAATATTAGTACTTCATTAGCATTTTCTTTATACTTATTTATAATCTCTTGTGCATTCCATTCATATGCATGCAGAATCACCTGTAAATTTGATAAGACATATTGCTTATCTATAAAACAGCTTAAATAAAAAATTCCAAAATATTTTTGTAAGTAATAAAAGAATAAGATTTTCTTAGTATACCTTAGCGAGTGAAGGCGTTATTTGAAGGCTATTACTGAGTAATTCTATGGACTCATTCAGTAGCTTTTCAACTTCTTCAACTCTTAAGCAGGAGAATAAAAAATATTCAGGATCAGTTTTACTCTGATCAACGGTGTCCATATCACAGTCATCTACCTCACCATAGTAATCATACTCATCACCATCATTATCTGAATACTCCATATCCGATTCCGCAGACATTTTGTAGTATTAATTTTTGTTTCACCAAAAAAGAAACAATAAATGCACCATCGAATATATAATGTGTTGATAAATAACAACAAATGCACAGTAAATAAAAATAAAGCTTAGATATCTATTTTTTTCTATCTTTCATTTTTGCACTTAATATTTTATTATTACCAATGCAAAGCGCTATTCGCAGCATATCAATTATCACATCGTTTTGTAGTCAGTTGTCGTTTGACTTGACATTGATATTTGACTTATTTAATTTTTAAATGACAATAACAGCATGACGTTGCTTGTTTTTTAATCTATGGAATTTGTTCTTATTTTTACATATGTATATTTCAATGTCAATTAAATTTCATGAAATGTCAAAGAAAGGTCACCTTGATGAAGTTCACCTTCTGCAATTTTCAAATTCGTTAGTTCTTTGAAATATATTAATTTTATAGGAATTGGTGCGTAAAAACTATTTTTATAAATTAACTTAAACATAAATTATTCTGTGTGATTGTAACTAAATAGTTTTGTAATAAACGGGTTGAATCTTCTTTTCTATTAAACATAAAAACAATAATATTCTATTGTTTTAGGTGTTTTAAAAGTTTTGTAACTTAAAAATGGATAGTACAAAGACGCAGCGATTTATAGAGCGAGGCTCTCACAAAGGGAAGGGTCTCGCAGTATTTACGAGTGGCGGTGACTCTCAGGGTATGAATGCAGCTGTACGCTCTGTGGTTAGGATGGGCATCTATTTAGGGTGTAAAGTTTACTTTATCCGCGAGGGTTATCAGGGTATGGTAGACGGCGGTGATAATATAGAGGAAGCCAACTGGTCCTCTGTTAGTTCAATTATTCACAAGGGTGGTACTATTATTGGTTCAGCTCGCTGCATGGATTTTGTGTAAGTTACTTTAAATTATGGCATAATACAAATATGTTTTTAAGTTTTAAACAATTGGATTACTTTTTAGACAAAAAGAAGGTCGCCTTAAAGCTGCTTGCAACTTAGTAACTCGAGGTATTACAAACTTAGTTGTAATTGGTGGGGATGGCTCTCTTACTGGTGCTAACCTCTTTCGTCAGGAGTGGTCTGAATTGTTAGATGAGCTTTTGGCGAATAACAGGATTACCAAAGATCAAAGAGAAAAATATAAATATTTGCATATTGCTGGACTGGTATGTTTAATTCAAATGTTATGCATTTTATTTAATCCTCAAAACTGTGATTCAGGTCTTAAACTGTGTATTAACTTATATTAAACATTTTAACAAAGACATCCCATAAGTTGTCTCTCATAAATCTACAAATTTTGTTGGAATTTTTTATTTCTTACAGTTTTTAATAAAACATTTTCATAAAATAAACTATTATTTAAGGTGGGCTCCATTGATAATGATTTTTGTGGAACTGACATGACAATTGGTACCGATTCTGCCTTACATCGCATTATTGAAGCAATTGATGCAATTGTTAGTACAGCCTACTCCCATCAAAGGACTTTTATTATGGAAGTTATGGGTCGCCACTGTGGGTATGTTTGCTGTTATCATTTTAAGTAAAGGAGCAAACATTATTAATGCAGTGTTTGTGAGAAATGATTTATTTTGGATTTGACTATAAGGGGCTTAATGCAGTAAATAATGCTTAATGTTTACTGTCAAACCATACACATAAGATTGCATCAGAGCCAATTCAAACATAGTCTTATCAGAAAACGAATGGTTAAGATTGAATAAAAATTTCTTGATAGATATCTTGCTCTGGTCACCGCCTTGTCATCGGAAGCAGATTTTGTGTTTATTCCGGAAGCACCACCCGCAGTTGATTGGAGAGATAAACTTTGCTATAAGTTAGAGCAGGCAAGGGTTTAAATGACAGTCATGAATGCCCCTTTGTTCCTATCCTATGTATTGCTCGTTTGCTAGTTGCTTCCTCTTGAATATTAACAGACATCCCTTTTTAGTTTTCTTGCAGTGTACACAGCACTATGTACGGATGCTACTTATAGTTTTATTTGTGAAGACCCAGCGCCCCTCAATTGGGACAAAAAGATGTGTGCAAAAATAAAAGAGGCAAGAAATAAAATCTTGTTTATGGGAGCAGGATCATAACTTTCATTTCATCAATGAATTGGCTCTTTGTGGTGTTTAAATTCTAATGTGTATGTTAAAATATCTGGAAAAATTCTAAATTTACAAATCATTCACTGGGCATTATTTGCATGATCCATTTTGGTCGGTGCTGCTTGTTGCAGTTATCTGGCACTAGTTGCCGCTCTGGCGAGTGAGGCTGACCAAGTGTTTATACCTGAAGACCCTGTTCCCCATAATTGGGTTGAGAAACTTTGCAAAAGATTGCAACAGGTATGATCTTAATTGAGTGGCACTGTTCGAGTTAACAACCTTATATTAATTGTGTTGCAGTAAGTTAAATTAAAATCATACTGCTGACTCTAATTTATATTTTTCTTCATGACGTAATACATGTTAAAGACTATCTTTCTTCTTAGTAGTTTTTGCCTTATGTTTCTTGCACCCTTCTTGCACATGATGCACAATTATTTGACATTATGCTTTTTCGTTATCATAGATATGCATGAGAGCTTAGTATTTAGGTTTGGGAAAAACTTAATTATTCTTTACATTACCTTATAACCGTGTTTTTTAACTTAATTCGTAAGTATTAAGACATTGTATAAAATGTAGCCTTTTAAATAGGAACGTAAGTCTGGTCAGCGTTTGAACATCATAATAGTGGCAGAAGGTGCTATTGACCGAGAAGGCAAGCCGATTACTGCAGAGCTGGTGAAGAAGGTTGTTGTGGACAATCTTCAGCAAGACACCAGAATAACTGTTCTAGGACATGTTCAAAGAGGAGGTTCACCATCGGCATTCGACAGAATATTGGTAAGAATTTTCCCGTTAAATCTATCCAAAGTAGGTGGAAATTTAAGAGCCGTTACTCGAAATTGTACCTTAAATATAAATAGTAATTGCTTTATTAAACATTATCTTTTAATAAAATGAAAATTCTTAATATTCGATTTTTTACATCATTATATACAGCGTTCGTGTTTATAAAAAAGATCGTTCTACTAAAATGCAATTTAAAGGAACTATATATGCATGACCTCTGTCACGTATACGCCGAGATCGTGTGATACGTAATACAGGAAACACCTTATTGAAGTGTCAATGACTTATGACTTGTCTGACCGTTCCGTCCACTTGATGGTCTTTGTCAACTGATTATTTAACAAACCATCTATTGTAATGGCTTTTGGGTTACTGTTTTATTTCTTAGTTATAAACTAACTATGAATGAAAGTCGCCCTCGGTTTTTTTAATCAACTAGATCTAATTTAAATTCATATATAAATAATATTTTGTGAAGTGAAAGTGATAATTATTACATAACTAAATAGCGCTTTTACCATATAAGTGTCAACCCTATGACTAAGAAGCTGACGCAATTGAACATTGGAGACTTAAAACAATTTCTGACGACATAGTATGACATCTTGAATTTGAATGATCTTTTTGGATTACTGAGATAATATGATATGATAGATACGTGAACTAATATTGGGTCGGGCAACTTTTAGCTTTTCCTTAATTTACCATCAACATTTCGGTTCACTTTTTCCGATCAATCATTTTTTGCTTTTTATTTTCTTTCTTTTTTGGTTATTAAGTAATTGATGCTATTGTTCATGAGCTGTAAGACGTTTATAATAAAATCTGTCCTATAACAAAAATTGCTAAATGTCTGCCCACGCCCGGTGAGTTTTCATGACGATTTTTATTAAATAATAATTTTCCTCTTTAGGGATGTCGTATGGGTGCCGAAGCAGTTATGGCTTTGATGGAAGCGACCCCGGAAACAGAGCCATGTGTTGTATCTCTGGATGGCAACCAAGCTGTCCGACTACCGCTCATGGAATGCGTGAGGCGTACTAAAGCCGTTTCCCAGGTAAATCTTTGTAAATTTCTTTATTCGTGTAAATTGTAGAATATATATTACTGTGTAATTTGTTATTTTGATACTTCTTCTAAAATATTTAATCTACTTAGAGGTAATTGTTGTCATGGTGTGCCTGAATTGCTAAATAAAAACACAAACCAACATTAATCTTCACTTAACATTTAAATAGAAGTCATTGTTACCTGTTTACCAAACTTTTTTCATGCCTAAATGTTTGATAAGACTTACCAATCGAAGTATCTTTACGTTTTAGGCTATGACAGATAAAAATTGGGAGTTAGCTGTGCAACTACGCGGGCGTAGTTTCGCACGTAACCTGGAGACATACAAAATGTTGACTCGTTTGAAGCCACCGAAGGAAGCTTTTGACGAATCTGGAAAGCCTTCTGTAAGTACTTTCATCGATCTCTATTCATCTGTAACTTCGGTTGTTCTGAGAATACGGATGCGGATTGAGACGGCAGAGAAGGCTCCAATCGCCGTCAATGCATAAAAAATAAAAATACGTTTATTTTGGAACATAAGATCATCTAGGTATCACTTATTCCACGTCAATCAATTCGAACTTGTAGGCATCCCTACTCATCGGCAAAGAAGACAGAGGGTGTGCAAATGGCACTGTAAACGAGCGTGACTTTATTTCATTCTATATATTTGACACCTAAAGTATAATTGTTTGGTCCTTTGTGTACACTTTTAACCAAATTTAATGGCATTACATTATTTTGTGTTTCCTTTACTTTATTAGGGTTCACAGCGTTCTGTGCCCATATTGCCTTGGAAATGCTTTAAACGATAATGGTATGAACTAGGTACAATAAATAAGTAATTTCTCATACTTTCACTGTATGCGCGTTAAAATTGCTTTTCCCGACTTTACAGCAATGGATTGCAAAATTCATTTCTGCAAAGTCGGAATTGGAACATACTACGTGAAGCCTAACAGTCGTGGATCTAGACTTATTAGTCTAAAATTTACTGGGGCCATTTATCTCAGAAAAAAATGTTGTATACTACTTTCAGGAAGGCTTAACATTGGCGGTGATGCACGTTGGTGCGCCCGCTTGTGGTATGAACGCGGCCGTGCGCTCCTTCGTACGTAATTGCATCTACCGTGGTGATACTGTACTGGGCATACACGATGGTGTGGAAGGATTCATTAGCGGCAATATCGTTAAGATGGATTGGTAAATATATTTTTACATGATATGTTAATGATTCCTTATATTAAAATTTTGTGTTTTAATTAAATGTGAATATTATATTTTGTCAAAGACCAAATTAATTTTGTTTTGTGCAGAAACTTTTCTGGCTTCGCATAGCTGAAATTTTCTTTTAATATTTTGTAAATTTATCATATGCTCAGGAATAATCGAGCAATTTTGAAATTGGCCCAGTAGTTTTGTATTATCCGTTACAAACATATACAAAATATATTTCTAGTTTTAAATTTTACTACAGATGATATAAAATAATTATAGAACATTTGTATAACAAAGATTTTTTGTAGACTAGACTTGAGTCTGTTTGATATTTGTCTACACGCGTCTTACGTGTTGAGAGCCAGTTTGAATGTGTAGATTGCATTTCATTTCAAAATCCATGGCTACATTGGATATTTAAGGCCAAGTTGAGCCATAAAAAACTGATTAACCAAATAAACTAATCAGTTATTGTCAATTGTTCTGTAGGTGAAAATGGACTCGCTAAATCATTATTGCCCATATTTTATCAACACGTGATTTAACAGACTTGTCAACCTTGCCACTACAATAATGAATTTTTGAGTTTAAAAAAAAATAACAATATTTTTTATTTGAAAATAAACAATTTTTTCCCTTCAATGCGTTACCAGGTCTGATGTAACCGGTTGGGTCGGCCAGGGTGGTGCGTTTTTGGGAACGAAACGTACTCTTCCAGGAGACAAGAAAGGCGAAATCGCCGCGCGCATACAACAATTTAATATTCAAGGATTACTCATCATTGGAGGTTTTGAGGTAATTGCAATATTTTTATAAGCTTTATATTGAAAAAAAAAAGTGTTAGTAAAGTAGTCATATTTTACCGATTAGATTTGTTGTGATACCGAAACAGTTGTACCATAAATATGTATGGTACACTTCTTTTAAGTGCATGCCAAAATTCTATATATTGTTTTAAGTATACAAATAAAATTTTGTTCTTCTTTCAGGCATACCAAGCTGGTTTAGAAATGTACGAGTCGCGTACTCAGTATCCTGAGTTTCGTATTCCATTAGTTGTGATTCCAGCCACGATCAGTAACAATGTACCTGGAACCGATTTTTCACTGGGAACTGACACCGCTCTTAATGAAATCACGGAGATCTGCGACAGGATCCGCCAATCGGCTCAGGTAACTTTAAACTAACCCAGCTCTTATTTTCATTGTGTAATGGCTCATCTGATTCCAATGCCTAATCAGAAATAAAAATATACTTGGAATTTCAATACATAATAAACAGGTGTTTAGAGCAGAAATTATATATTACAAATGAGATCATGAAATGTTAGATGAAAAATTTTAAGTAGCTTATGTTATGAAATATAAACTGTATATAGAGATTATAGACTTTTAAGAAACTTTTAAGTGTTTATAGAGATTAGAGATTATTAAAAAAACTGTATATACAAATAAGTAAAAAAATTATAAAGAATTCTCAACTAAGAATTCCATAAAATAATTTGAAAGAAAGAAAAAAAAAACATTTATTTAATTAAATGTGGACTTATACTATGCTAGAGCGACAGCTATTGTGTGAACAATTGTAATAAAAAAAAATAGTTTACTATTAATGTAAATATATTTCTTTAGGGAACAAAACGTCGAGTGTTTATCGTGGAAACAATGGGAGGATATTGTGGGTACTTGGCGACGTTGGCTGGTAAGTCAATTTCGCATCGATGGTACTATTCAATTAATAGCTGTAGTCTTAGTCGTTACTTAATCGTTAATGACTCGACTCATTTAACACAAAAGATATTCCTGTGAAAAAATGTCACTCCGCCATGCTTTTAAATCAGACATAGCCTATAAGAGCCATATTATTTGTAAGTGACTATAGAACCTTTACAAATACTATTTATTTTCTGGTCTGTTAATTCATTTAAAAATTCAAACAAAACATAATTTCAAGAACCCGCTGGAACGCCATTTTGTGTCACGTGACTGACGTATGTGAATTAAACCAATTATTATTAACAAGATATTAATAATAAGATAAATAAAATTTAGGTCTCGCTGGCGGCGCAGACGCAGCTTACATCTACGAAGAGAAATTCTCTATTAAAGATTTGCAGCAAGATGTGTACCATATGGCATCCAAAATGACTGGCGGAATTCAACGCGGTCTCATACTTAGAAACGAAAAGGCCAATGAGAACTATAACACTGACTTCATCTATCGCCTTTACTCTGAAGAGGGCAAGGGACTTTTCACTGCTAGAATGAATGTATTGGGTAAGTCATCGTATTTATTTAGGATTAATAATGTAACATGTTTTGTTCCAATCGAATATTTCATTTTTTTTAATTTAACGATAGTACACATGCCACATATTTAAAAAATAAACATAATATTCTCAGGTCATATGCAGCAAGGAGGTTCCCCGACGCCATTCGACCGTAACATGGGAACCAAAATGGCCGCCAAGTGTCTGCACTGGCTCGTAGAGACAATACAAAAGGGACCCAATAATACCGCCGACACAGCCTGTCTTCTCGGAATCGTCAAGCGTCAATACAAGTTCACACCCCTTGAAGAGCTTAAGTCACAGACTAACTTCTCGTACGTATACACATCCTATAATATTCAACTAAAGACCGCTAATAAGCTATGACATTTTTATTTAAAAATTGTTTTACTCTAAAACAAATGTCTCCGTTTAATAAATTCTAAACTAACTGCTTTATAACTAAGCCAATCAGTCACCAAGTAAAAAAATTAAAGTAACTTGTTTTTGTTTCATTTATTCTTCATTTATTCTTTCCAAAGCAGAAAACGCAGAAAAACTTTTGTGTTTTTCGCGTGACACTGCGCTGACGCTGCGAGTTTGTGGTAGTGTCATGTATACGACCACAGACTCGCAGCGTATCATGGTTAGTAAGATTTTGCGATGGCCATTATTGATGAATATGCTTATTAATATTTAGATTTAACCCAAAATAAGAAACGTAACACTATATATTTGTTTATTTACAGACAAAGGGTGCCAAAACAACAGTGGTGGATGAAACTCCGTCCACTGCTTCGTATTTTGGCCAAACATGATTCTACCTATGAAGAGGAAGGAATGTACATGACAGTCGAACAGGGAGAACTCGACTCTGAAAGTGTTATTTAAACTTCTAGTCAAAAAGTATTATTTTAGCTTTATACTTTTTATGTAGAAAGACATGTTATATTGTCATTATTAAGTGTGGTATTCATAAACTGTAAGAAACTATAAAGTTTAACAAAATTTAAAACAAAAAATTGACATTAAGAAGAACAGTCACTTATATACAATTTAACGTCGTATTTGCATAGATTATTAAAGTAATATACGAAGTAAAAAGTTTAATGAATATGTATTTAAACTTTTTCTGTTAATCACTAGTAAATATATAATGTATTAAAAAAGAGCAACACGAAAAAGACAAATTAATATTTTTCTTTTCATACAATGAATATATATGTAAATCAAATATTATATTTTGACGTAAAATAACTTAATTTTAGCAGTTAAATGTGCATTAGAAATTGTCAATATTGAACAATTAAATTACAAAATAGCTATCTAATTTTTAAATAGAACTTTTGTAAATGTTACTTTGTATCTATCTTCGTAACATTAAAATCGTGTCATATATTTTTTGAGATTACATATTTAAGTGAGATTTTAACTGTAAGCAAAATATATGTTTTTGTTCCTAAGATATATTTTTTAAGTGGTCTCTGAGTAGGAAAACTTAAGCAATTTTTATAGGTTTATTTATTATCACTTTATTTGTAGAAATAAAATATTGTATTTAATACTTACAATTATATAAAGAGCTGAGCGGTTGACTGCAAAGAAAAGCTATTCTCAACTTGTTTTACATTGGTGTATCACAATTGTTTTTATGAATTATCTTGTAAATTTAATATTTCGTGTTTAAATCAATGTAATACACATACACAGTAATCGTTGCTTAGTTGCTGTTTTATTTTTTAGCTTTCCTGTGATTTAATACTATATTTCATTTATCATTTACATATTTACAGTGGCAACTGTCTTAGCCGACTTTCGTACTGACGTTAAAAATCGATATACATACATACATATTTTACATATGACAACATTTCATATTTTATAAAAATGAAAAATGGGCAGGAGACTCATCTGATGTTAAGTTATGAAGCCGCCCATGAACACTCACACTGCCAAAAGGCTCGTAAGTGCGTTGCCGGCTTTTTAGGAATTGGTACGCTCTTTTCTTGAATGACCTTAAGTCGAATTGGTCGATTGGCGCGGCAGAAATTTCCTTAAGGACCGATCTAGTCCCTAAACTCCAAAAAAAGTACATTGTTTCTTTGCAATGGAATGGATAAAATATATAAGGTCGATATACGATTTAAATAGCTTCGCTTGATAAGAAAAATCAAGTAAGTAGTCCATTTTAGAAAAAAAAATAAAATTACATTAATTTAATGTTTTACATAACTAATTGTTATTACGGGCCGGCGCGCATATTTTGTGCTCCAGCTCATAGGTATTAATTCGAATAATACCGCCGAAAACTATGGCAAATACGGTAATAAATGCAGATTGACGCAACGCCAAGAGATCAAACCGTTCGAAAAGTAACTGGTCGTCGACGATTTGAATCCCTGTTTGTTGTATACGATCAAGAGCAAGGTAGTGGTAAGCATCGGCCCAGAGAACATTGCTCCATGTCAGGTCCAGCTTTTTTATTTGGGACCATAATGATTGAGTGAAGATAGGTTGTAGAAATAAGAAAATATTTAATTTATAAGTACAGTTTAATGACAGAAAATTTAAAAATAATGTACTTACAACTACACTATGTTATTATTTTTGATTTAAATAAAGCATAATAAAATGCCCTTTCTCGAAGTAAATACACAGACAATTCTATCTCCATTCTTCATCAAAATCTACATAATCTTAAGTTTTTGGCTAGTCTATAGTACTCTATAGTCTGAATCTGACTGCGTAGCTAAGTGAAAGTGTTACGTCTACAGTCACGTCGTTCGTCAAACGTCAGTGATCGGTCTAAATCTGTCAGAATCGGGATTGGGAAACAGTTTTTGGTGTCGTGTATTTAGTGTTTTACGGTATAAATTTTCATTACAATATTTTGTAAAACTTAAACATATGCCTGTAAATGTTTTACATGTACAAAACTAATATTTGATACATTAATATTTTTCAGAATTAGGTTATCACCGGAAAAATGGTTAAGCCCGCAATTGGGAGAAAAACTAACAAAAACCCACCAATTTTAAGCCATGAATTTGTAATACAGAACCATGCTGATATAGTATCATGTGTCGTTATGGTATTCCTGGTCGGGCTTATGGTGCAGGTACGTGATAAAAAGTTTGCCACGTAAGCTTTACGGTACTTTTGCTGGTTGTTGTTTTGCATTTTGTGGCCATCATTTTGCTTCGTTCTGGTTGTATTTGTGTCATATAAAGTTACAGTGGTAGTTAAGAAGATAATTTCACTACTTTCACTTCACTTTCTGACTCTTTGTTTCAGTCTACAAGCCCAATAGCAGGTCTCTTCATTAGTTTACACCATAATGTCAGTGGTGTTGAACCAACCAGAGAAGCTCCCAAAGGCGAACCATTTTTATATGAATCGGGATGGAAAGATGGATGTGCAGTTTTCTTTTATTCACTTGTATGCATTGTAATGCATGCAATAATTCAAGAATACTTTCTGGATGTAAGTACTTTAATTCTTACATTAACAAACATCCTACTTACATGGCCTTGATTACCTAAATTAAATACCTTTTTATTTCACTTTTGTATAATTGAAATATAAATTGTTTTTTTTATAGAAAATATCAAAGAAATTTCATTTGTCAAAATCAAGGCTGAGTGCACTAAATGAATCTGGACAGTTGGTTGTGTTCCAATTGATGACTCTAGTATGGGGTGGTGATGCTATCTTAAGAGAAGGATTTCTGTTTAACATCCCTCAGTTATGGGATGGTGAGTATTATAATTTATGAGCATATAATTACCATATGGCAGTTTTGTATTGAGGTTAAAACATATGGACAGAAGTATAACACTTAAATAAATGTATATACACACACTAACATTTTGCTATCTCTTAATTTCTAGCATGGTTCTATGAATCTTTCATTAATTAAGTATTAATAAAATCTGTTCTTTAATTCATCTTAAATTTTTTTCTTTCAATTTTGGTTTTCAAGTAATTAACAATTCAATTTATGAAGAACTAGGAAGAAAAGGCATATTTTTACTATACTTGCCAGAAGTGTAGATGTTTTTTTAAAATATCAATAATTTTCTAGGATATCCTAATCACCCAATGACATTTTTACTGAAGCTGTGGTGGGTTGTCCAAGCTGCATACTGGATCCACACCATTCCTGAATTGTATTTCCAGAGAGTGAAAAAAGATGAGTGGGCAGGTCGCATAAGACAAGCAATTGTTGCTTTCACTTTTGTTGCATTGGCATACTCTTTCAAGTGAGTGCTTTTGATTTGTACTGTTGAAGAAAATTTAAGATAAATATTAATACATGTATTAAAATGAATATTTTACTACTTGACTAATGGGTATTCCATTCCATTCCTTGTTACACTAGCCAGGTGTGATTTCAATCTAGTCTGCACTCACAATTTCCATCAATCGACAATTCCATCATAATTACATTTAAGAAATGATAATTACCCTTTAGGTTCCAACGTGTTGGAGTTGCCCTGATAGTTCTTCATTCGCTTGCTGAGTTTATTGCTCACTCCTACCGCCTCAATACTATCCTCAGGGGTGAACGAGAAGACTATTTAGACAAGTGTAAGTAAAAAACCCAAACGTTGCAAGTTTTGAGAACAATGGTTAAATTGTTCCCTATAGTATTTCATTTTGTTCATTCATTTCTGTATCTATTTCTTTATTACTATTTTATAGGTAAAAAGGTGATTGACCCAGTGTGTCAAACTGAAAATAATTCTCAAATATTGTCATGATATCAAATAAACCATGGTGGTATATTATACATAGAGAAAAATATAGTTATCTGTAACTAATGTGACTTAACAAATCTTTAAATTAATTATTAACTGTATTCTGTAAAATATGTTTTTCATGATATATATTTTTTTCGTGATATCTATTTAGTTTTGGAACTAGTCAACGGCGCAGTGTTCGTATCAGTAAGACTGTGCTCGTTGGTACTTGGTGTGCTTACTTTCTACTTTGGACTTGCTGGAGCCGCGCCACTTCTCGTACGTGTTGCAGCACTCTCCATTCTTGTCTCTTTTCAGGTGAGTTACACTTCAATTAACGTACATAGCTGATAAATCTGATTTTTAAGTAGTTCAATTATAAAATCCCGTTTTACGATAGTTTTGTATATCATGTGTTTATACTAAAATAGACGCAGATCATTGACGCAGGCTGATAAGTGTGGGTACACAAATAGCCGGTTTTGCCTGAAGGAACATTATATCTAAAAATCATTTTTGTCCATGATTGCAGATTGATTTTTTAAAAATTATATTATGATTAATAATAATATTGTACTTATTATTACTACGTCTATTTTATACCAAATCCTGTTTAACAGGTGTATCTGATGTTCAACTTCATCTCTGAAACGATGAAGCAACGCCAAGAAGCACGCCAATTGGCTCAGAGCAAACCCAAGAAGGAGAGGAAAGAGAAGCCCAAAAAGGAAAAAGGTATTTTTTTCAAGTAGTTTTTAGTTACCCGTTAAAAATTAAAAAACTATATATAAAGAAAAAACTAATTATCTATTAAGATAATTAGAAAACTAATTATCTATTAAGATAATTAGTTTTTTCTTATAATAATAATAATAAAGTTGTTTATTAATTACAGTAAAGAAAGTCCAAAATGAAGAATCTGATCTTCCCGAAGTTGACCAGAACACCAACAAGACGTTACGGCAGCGTCCAATTGCCGCCAAGAAGTAAACATCACTTAGAAATCGATGTGAGCACCTTATTTATGACAAATTTGTTTTATACTATATTTTATTAATGTTAAATATTTTAAATTATATACTTGCTCACGTCGTTGAATTGGTTGTATTTCCAAGCTGGCCCTAGTAACTACATACTTGTATGTTGCGATGTCAATGGCAATTTTAGTAATAAATTAAAACATCGGGCCTGCCATGTCTAAGCACAAATTTAGCATTTCTGTTAATTCCATTATATGTATGACGAAACAAAGTTATTATTTGAGATTCTATGCATGACAATGCCCAATTGTGAATGTCTCGACTTGCAATCTTATAACATCATTCATTATGTATAGAGGATACAGGGTTGTAAAAATATCTCTTAAATTGTAAAACAAACTAAATAGGTTAAAATTGCATTTTAATAACATAAGTGACAATAAATAAAAAAACAATGTGTTTTCAACTTTGTTTTTTTTAAGGTTTTCGTACGATGGGCCTTTTTTGCCGATCTATCTAACCCGACAGAATGCTAGAAACTCTTGTTCCAAAGCAAAATGTTGCTTCTTGTTATCAGTTTTAACAAACTTGGAGATCGTAAGCCAAAGGACGAGATTTAAATATCATTAAAATCAATTTGTCAAATGATGCCATGCCACTTATGTTTTTAACGTGCGAAACGTTGTTTATAAAGTATCGATAAGTGTACCTAATACGAGAAATTCCATTGAATGATTTTGCATGTTTTATCGAATTCCAATAAATTGTTTTAAATTATTTATATTTTATTTTTTTATAATATTTTTATATGACTTTCGTATTTTTGTAACGATACTTCCTCTACAGTGTTTCAAAGGTTGTCCGGTGCTGTTTTAATACACTATTTTTACATTGAAATAATAATAGTTTCAGCTGTAAGTTATTTTAGACTGTGAGAATGTATTCGCGACTGTTATTAGATTAAATGTTAATGAATCTTCCTAAAACGTGCTCATGACTTTATTTTTCAAGAGTAATTCGATTTTAAATGCTTGTTTTATTTCAAAATAAATTTTTGGATACTTAAATCGTTGTTTATTTTACGAAACTTGGAACATAATTTACTTAAACAAACTGTGGGCTATATATAGCTCATTTCTATCGAATTTGTTTCATAAAACCATAAGCTTCTTTAAAAGTTATCAATCAAAACAACATTACTTTGTAGCGAAACAAATAGAAACTCTACGCTTACAGAGAGATATTATATTTCTTTCCTTGTGATTTAATCTGGTGATCTAATGAATACTAGATAATTATTTGTCTACTTCGGTTTCGCTAATTGGCTTTTAACATAATAGCTATACAGAGCTATAATATTAGAATTCTATAATAGATAAGTATGAATTTACAATTGATTAGTTTTAATTTTGAGTGATTGGTCTTTAATAGCAACGGTTTTGAAAGAAAAGCTTTATCGCGCTCTATGTTAAGACTTAAGTCAATAATTTGCTATAAAGCGTAGCAGAAATTACGTTACGATACGTTAATTGTGGAGGCTTTTACTATTTTACTGTAGGCGTTGCTTTTAGATAGAAGTTTTTTATTATTTTCTGTTAAATGCACATTCAAAGCAGAGTATTCCTATAGCAGATTAATTTTCTTATTATCTGCGGTTATGCCCACTTTAGGGCATGCGTGGAGGTATGTTAGGGCCGGCTACGTTTTGTTTATGTCGGCTTACATTCCGGCTAAGCTACTCCCGCCAAAACAGCCCCAGCTGAGCTGTAAAGGCCTACAGCGAGATTCCATACAAAAAAGCGTTTCGGTTTATTCAGAAGATAGGATTTTTAATATATTTGAACGCAGTAAAATGATCAACTAGAGACAATTGACTGTTTGGTTTAATTGTATGATAAATTTGTATAGAATTGTGAGATAAAATTGGTATAGAACAGACTACAGAAATTAATTAATTATTATTATACGCATTCACCAGGTCCAACCAATTAAACCAAATTATTGAAATAATATAATGTATGAAGTAACAACACATAGTGTATAAGTAAAGTAAATATCAAACTATGCTTTAACAAAACTACCTACCTCGGATCCCAATGGTTCGGATGTATTACAGCTGCAATACAAAATTGTTACTGGTACAGTGAAATACGGGTGTATAACAACGCCAGTATCTATTGCTTTTGTAGGTACGAAACTAAAAAAAAACTATAAAGAAGTATAAATAACTGACCAAAGATATACTTCAAAATTGTACCTGTATCGGCCACAAACAGCTAAAACTTCGACCGCACAAAAGCTTCCATTAATCATACATACATGTCCAAAAGTGTTGTTATCACTTATAGCCGAACTGAGAATAACACACACAGTAAAACAAAGGAGAGTTCCCTTAGATGACATCAGACTTAAGTTTTATTGACTAATTATTGTGAAATATTATCTACATCTATCAAAAATACAATAACCACTTCAAAGTCTTAAGTGACATTTAAGGTCTGACGTCGATGGGATTCTTCGACTAACGCTGAAGCGCTGCGTTGCTTCACTTACCTATTCTATTCACCAGCTAAATAAAATAGTCGAAGAAAATAGGCCCTCGATAATATGTTGATTGTTGTATATTAAATCAAGATCGCATTTTATAACATGTTGCATGACAATTAAATTAGAAAGGACAATTTCAGCAAGGTTTAATATTATTATCATGTTATTTACTTGTGTATTTCCTCTCGTAAATCTTTAAGTTTTATCATTGAACTATATTGACAGACAAATAGTTTTTTAGTATTAAATTTTATGTTGTTTCTTCGTAAAGAAACAAAGGCAAATTAAATAACTCAAGGTGGAATTATGGGTTTGTACTCATAATCGATAGTTTATAATTAATATTTTTGTTTTTCAAATTATCATCCAGGTAATTTACATGCTATAATTATAATTTAACACTTAAATTACTAATGACACTGGTAACATTTGTTGCTTTTTTTGTTAACTCCAGTAAAAATTTCATCGTTCAAGGCGAGATAATATAAAAATTGATGCAATTTTTTATACATTATCTTCAAAGAAAATTACAGTTAGGTACACCTCTTAAACAGCAGCCAATAAATACGAACATCTAATTATAACAGCTTCAATACAATTTGAAAACGGCAGCTTCGATTTTTTTGTTCTAATTTGACAGGTTCCATTTGAGACAGCTTTTTGCTAACGTAACCGTTAGGCATTGAAAGCTTAGATGCGATCAGGCGCGAAGTAGTAAATACATATAAAACGGTTGTGGTCTAAGAGACGAGCCAGTTTCAAACCGTTGTCGGTGAAGGTACGACGTTAGCCTGAATAATGCAAACCGTCACATTACTTTTGTTCGCGGTCGTCTTGACCGTGGCTCTTGCAGGTTAGTGCCCTCATGTTTTTGTCGCGGAGCTTGCTTTTGCTTACAATAACTTCTTAAAGCATTTAATGGACCTGCTATAATAATACGTTGACTCATTTTCAGCGGCTAATTGTCGATCTATCTATCGTCGATTGTCGATTACTAATCTATATTTTACTGGTTTTCATACGTGCTAATCTACGATACACTACGCAGACATTGCAATTAGGTACATTATTATAATTTCTAGCCGGTATAGATTAGTATTTTTAGTTTAGAAACCAATTTATAATTTATGCCAAGAATTTTACTTTTCCAATACGAAATACCTATAATATAATCGTACTTAAGATTTTTTTTAAATATGTATTTAGTTAAAACACGATGTGTTTAGGTTCTGACAATATAAGTTTTATTATGTTTATGAAAAATATATAATATTTTCTTGAAACACAAAGGTACATTTCTCAAAATCATGCATAGTATAACTTTACTATATTTATTTGTTTTAATAATTAAATCAGCCAAGTAACAAAAAAATACGTCATCCAACCAACAACTTTTGAAAGCTTATTACTTATTTATTTGTTTTGTACGACAACGTTTATATACATATAAATGTACTTTTAAAATTATAAAATAATATGAGTAATTAATAATCACGAATTTATCTAAAGCCCATTAAGTCACGACACGGAAGATACGATGATTGCTGATGATCTCAGATTTTTAACAAGCCTAACTTATCCTTGGCTATGTATATTCTTTTCTATGGATATTCAGTGAATTTTTCAAAAGGTCAGTTCAATTATAGAATTATATATAATCTAAAAAATATGACTAACAGAAAATATGAAATATGCTTATATATAATATCACCCATAATAATAGAAGCCATTATTTCCAAAGAAAACTTTAAAATTTAGGGATGTTTTATAATTTAGTTAAGTTTTGGTTTGTCCACCGTTGGACATAGGCCATAGTTTATGTTATTCATTAATGTCACATCTGTATAACAACAGTGCATATTTTAGACACTGTAATTAAAATGTAGCTTGTGTCATTACAGTAAGTATTATGTATTCATACAAAGTGGAAGTATATGATGACTATGTAATAAATATAAGGCAAGATTCCAAACAATAAATATTTTTGTCATGATCTAAAAAAAATATACTAAAAAACAACTAAGTACATATACACATTTAATATATTTACTCTATAAACGGTTTCACCACTGAGCTAGATACAGTGGCCTGACCGCAAAGCGATTGTACTATAAGTTCTCAGCCAGAACACTACAAAATAAATTATGCATTCCAGAGGGCCAATATTACGTTCCGCGCGCCTACTACACAATAGATGCAGAAGGTCATCAGTCGGCGCCAGTGCCTATGCGCAGGCTTCGACGCTCCCTGAATCCTTATCCGTACCCATATGGAGGAGCGAATGCCAATGCAAACGCGAACGCTGAAGCAAATGCTTGTAAGTACTTTTTTTTTTATTGATTATTATTTCATGAAATTTACATTTAATTTGCCATTTTAAAGCAAATTTTTGAATTGAAATTGGAATATATTTTATGTAGCTGGTAACATAAAATATATTCCAATTTCAATTCATTAAATAAATGGTGAAATTGCATATTTTACTAAATACTTTTGTCCCATGAAATTAACTTTGCTTAAGAAAAAGAAACCGTAGAAAGTAATTCAGTTCAATCAACACGCTTATGGTAGGTACTTTACGAAAAATTAACAGAGGCTCATACATTTCAAATATTTACTCAGTTGCGTTGTCCAAACAATTACTGTTAGTTGACCACCGTTACAAGCTAGGCTACTTGTGGTAAGTAAAGAGGAAGAACAGTCTTTAAATTACAAAACAACGGAAATTACTACATGATTCACAAAAACAGGATTTTTCTCGTGAATTGCAATGACTCAATATCCGACCATTCTCATGTATTTGTGTGGTATTAGAGCGATGTCACGATTTTTTAATCAACAATAAACGGTTGAGCTGGTCTTCGTTTCCTGTATGATGACTTTTTCTTTATACGCTTGAAGTCCAATTATGTGCTAATTACACACATGAATTTCTTTTATTTATAGCTTTTTGTTCACAAACTATCAATTACCTTTTATGATAGTGTTAAGGTATTAAGCTATTTGACATGAAAAAATGAACTTTACCCACTTCATTTAAATTCCTAACGTCCACGGTATATATTTGTTGGTAAATTTAAATCAAAAGCGGACGTTGGCATTCAATTTGCAGAATTTACTTTCAATGCATAATAAACAACCTTCGCGATCACGCATTTACTGTTCGATACCATCATCACCCTGAAGTTTACAAATAAAGTCCTTCAAAAGACAAAAATCATCTTGACACGGTCTAATTTTAAATAGTCAATTATTAAATTACGAATTATTATAAGTTAGGTAAGAAGGCTAGAGAGGCTAGTTGTGACGAGGCAGCAAACATGTCTATTTATTCATGAAATTTTCCCTAATAAAACCAAACATAGTGTTCACACTTTACAGAATTTTCCTAATGTAAATAAGTTTAAAGTATGCATGCCCTAGTTTGGTATTAACATTACACATGTAGTGAATGAAATTAAGTGTAACAGTAGATTTGAACGTGCAGGTCTGGTTCGATTGCCGTCGGCATCGCGTTATAACGGTTCTTAGGCACTACTTATTAGGTCAATTGTATATCTTACATTATAACATACCTAAGATAATCAATATGATAAACATTAATTTTGTAACTGTAAATATTTAACAACAATTTTTCTGCACTGTATATTTGCACTATTTGTGGTTTTGTTGTACCTTGGAAGAATCTAGTCACCCTAAAGTCACAATACAGGAATGTCTTAGTGGACTAGCATCCCTTTTACAATAGAATAAGAAATACAAGAAATTGAAGTAATTTTTTAAAGTATCAAATATTAGTGAATAATATTTATCATCGTTCAACACAAATTCTAAATAAAGGTTAAACAATATTGTTAAACATTGGAAAATATAACGTTTTACAACACTTTTAGCCATTTTCTAGCATACACTTATTGAGTGAATTACATCATTAAAGGGAAATAATGTTTAGCTTTAACTATAGTTAATAATAAACCCAGACGAAAACGATGTACTTTCATTGTCATCTTTTTTTGCGTTAATTGTCTATTTAAAAAAAAAGCTTTTTTAATGTTTCTTAATAAATACATTTGTATCACAGGGGGTGGTGGCAGTGCTAGTGCAAATGCTCAAGCCAACGCACGCGCGGGTTCTGGGGGCTGGGGCCTTCCCATTGGAGCTGGCTACGGCGCTGCAAATCCTAACGCATTAAGGTAATTATGTTTCATATTCTAAAACAATAAGCATCTATGAGATTTTTAAAACTCTAAGATCCAAGTCAGAAATAATTGGCTTAGTTTCTATAGCGATAACTTGACAAAACAAATGAAGCAAATATACTGCTTATGATGCAAAACATAAAAATCATATTCTAAAACAATAAGCAACTACGAGATTTTTTAAAACTCTAAAATCCATGTCAGAAAAATTTGGCTTAGTTTCTACAGCGATAATTTTATAAAATGAATTAAGAAAATGCAGTGTTTATTATGCAAAACATAAAAATCAGTATCGATACAAACTAACAAACAAAACTTTATGTCCTTTATTTAAACAGTTTCTTTTATTATTGATTTCGGTTTGTGAAGTGAAAGTGCATAATAATGAACCGTTAAGTAATGTAGCGAATGATTTTTACGTGATTTATCTTGCACCTTTTATTTACCCATATCATACGCATATTTTGTATATAACAAAATATGCGTGAGTGTAATTCTTCTATGAAGCCTTCTTATAAATAAATCTATAATTGCTAGCCTGCACTATTTAATTTTTTTTTCCTTTGTATCTGAAATTTACCTATTGTATGTTTTAGGCACTAACTGAAAAGCAACACGCGACATCGTAAACTAACAACTTGGTGACGGCTCATTCATCCACTGCGCGAATTTTCCATCAGTTGCACGACACGCCGATCGTGCCATCACCGTGTAACTGCCGGAAGATACCTTTTCTTGTATTTAAATATTAATTAATTTATGTTTTAATAAAAAAAATTGTGTATGTTTTTCTTTCTTAAACCCATTATTATTTATATTTATTTGTAATATATAATACGAAACCTAACCTATCACATAATAGATTTAAAAAAACATTTAAATTAATAATAGAAATAAGCCGACCAACCGTTAAACTTGTGAGGCTAACTACGAGTTAAAACTGATTGCACACTCATTATTTTTTAATTCAAATGACGCTACAATCAAAATGGATACTATATGCTTTGCTTCGATCAGATCATTTAACTGGGATCTTTTGGCTTTTCATTGTTAATGTTGTGTATTTGTTTTACAATTACGCATGACCTATTCTTAAACCCAGACACTGTACGATACACATATTTTCTTCTAAGAATGACTCCAATCAACAATATTTTAATTTAAAATAGCTTACTCCTAAAAAGCTCTATATCTTTTACAAAATTTAAACAGGAGTAAAAAAATTGTTTGTGTCAGTCTGTACAAAGTAGTTAGGAAAATTTGCTCACAACATACAAATGCAAATGAAAACTTACACTGTTGCTTGAAAATTTTTAAAGGCGTTAATAAAAAAGATTACAACAAAAATCTTTTTTTTTTTTCAATTTATTTTATTGCAAGACATTTCGTATTCCAGCTTTGGTGAGACACGACGCCAGTCAGGTCCAGTTTTGAGTAGTCGATCAATCAGCGCGGGTTCGTCTGTAGGAATTGACTCTTCCGGCAAAGGATATTACGACCAATATACTTCAGTTGGTAATTAATGCCTAATATCATTTCATATTACTTTGAAGTTCCTTTTTGTTATAATTTAATTAAAATTTGTGGATTAATATTAAATAATTACGTATAAGTTTGGATGAATGAGACCATGGGTAAGGTGTTGAAATAAAATATTAATATATATAAAGTATTTTATTCATACAAATTCATTGAAATAAATAATGAAATCCTTTACAATTCCTTATGTTTTAAGCTTTAAGTAGTGTTTGCATACTGCTTACAACTGCTTCATCGTTCGAACACAAAATAAAACTGAAAATAACTTTAAATTACCCGTAATGATGATGCAGTTACTTTAATCAATGGTTAGGCAATTCCAAGCGATTTAGTGGTTTCCTATATTGGTATCCAGGTTGAGGTGCAGGCTGTGGCACCGGCTGTGGCAAGGGCTGAGGTGCGATGGGAACATTTGGTGGTGTTATAATGACTGCGTCATCAGTAAATCCAATATCTCGAGCGAAAGGAACAAATTGCGGAATATTCTGAGTGTAAAACTGTGGAACGAATCTAGTCGGTGGGCCGTAGACAGGTGCAGGATTTGGCACACCATATTCCGCTTGAATTCTTCCAAACATATTACGTAAAAATGGAAATTTATTAGTTATTTTACTCCACCAATCGTTTCCCCCCACTTGGTTACTTCCTCCATCTCCCCAGAATATACGTTGAGATGGTTCTAATAAAAGATTCGGACTAACTTCTACGCTGTACGGATCATTTGGTCCAGTGTTATAGGGTGTCTCCCTCTGCACATAATAGCCTAATGTATTGCCTGAAAAAAAACAATATTAGTATTAAAAAAAAGTTCCTAACCTAAATTTAAGTAACGTAGAATAATATAGCATTTTGTGTATAACGTTAATGAATTTGCGAAACACTAAAATGCGTAAGTGCAATGTTATGCTCCTCCGTCGCGGGCCTTTGTTGTTGTTAAAAACAAAAATGGTGCTAATTTTTTTTTACATCTAGGCCATAGATAGCCAGTCTTTGTTTCTTGACTAATTGTTAATGTTCTAGGCAAGTTAGTGGTCCGGTTTCCTTACGATATTTTCCTTCAACGTTTGAGATAATGTTAAATGCGCACATAAAAAGAAAGTCCGTAGGTGCACAAGCGGGGATCGAACCTACAATCTCAGGTATGGGAGTTGCACTATGAAGCCACTGGGCCAACACTGCACTTTTGTACACAATTGTTGTTACTTTATGCAAAACTTTCGTATTTCCTTTACGACCAACATTTAAACAATTTGATATTAATAAATAACCCACCTGCGATACAGCAGATTAAAAATGCGATCGATACATTCATTTTCGTATTGGTTACTAAAGCGCAACTGCGTATTAATGTTACTCGTCTTTGCCTTTATACCACCACTATTTGCTGCCAAAAGAAGACCTTGAAGAAAAATTCTCGTAACCCAATATTGAAAGTATGAGGTAATGGCGAGGCTCACCCAGCGGCGGATGGCATGGAGTGGACAATGGGCGCGATAACTAGGTGACTCGTGCTTCGCGTACACAGGCTGAACAGCTTTATCGGCATCATGTAATATTATATAAACTAATTTTAACATACATTATAGTGTCATTACAACACATCTGCATTTCACAATCAATAAATAATCTGATCTGAAATTAAATCACACCCACTTAATTACGTAGCACGGACCAAAATTAAATTATTTAGCCTTAATCTGACAATGAAACCTTGGTATTAAAGATAATGTATTTTAAAGTCACCTTAATATACTTTTGGAGTACTTATCCATACCATTATGAGACGATACTTATAATAAATATTGTTCATTTTGGATTAACTTACTGTCCTCTTTTTTATACAGTTCGGTCCATACACATAAATAATTAAAAAGATTTTATCTTAACTCCGGAATGCGGTGGTACTTAACTTTTATCAACGCATCATAGGCTACGATCATAGTAAAATAGATTTAGCGCGAAATAGGAAACATCATGTATACAATAGCGATTCGTGAAAAATGCACTTGAAAACGTGCGTGTTTACCTAACATAATCGCCATTATTCATAAGATAACGAGTGTTTGTCTTCGATGGTTGACACGGTATTGTCGTCCATAGAACAGCAGTTTGCAAGACATTGCTCAATAGAGCTGTGAGTACAAGAACAGACTTGATAAATAGATATTGTAAAATGAACGATGTTTCCATATATGCGCGGAAATTAGATAGTAGATTATCAAATGTGAATCACGGCTACTATCCCTTAAAATAAATACTATGGAAAAACCAAGCCTTGATTGTATTTGAATAATGATAGTAAGATAATGTCGCTCTAGTTTTACATTTTCGTTCATTCAATCTGCATCAGATTGGTTCAGAAGGTAGTGAATTTTTAGTCTGAAAAGTCAATAATATTCAGAGATAGAAACTAGAAACTCCCTTTGAATTAATCAGAGATTTAATTCAGTTTTTTAGCAATTGTAAACAATATTAAACAACGCAAAAATTAATATTCCTAGCATAAATAAAAGCTATTTGTAGATATAAGTGGAATAAAACTGTATAAATTAAGGTAAGGATTAATAGAAAGCTTTGCAAGCAAATGGTCACGGTAAGTCTTTTTCTATATTGTGGCTTTTTTATCTCTCGATCTTGCTTATAGTTAATCAATCCGTGTTACGCAGTTTAGTCAGTGGGTCAAAATACTTGTGCGTGTCCGTTGACATTGACAAAGCTTTAAGTTTTATGAAATATTTGTAGATAAAGTATATTTGTCTGTCGAACTTAAAAAAAAATTAAGTAATAGGTAGCTTCTTCAATCCGGCTTCTCTATATTTGTAACGATCTTTTGTGAACTTCGTAGCCTTTAATCACAAAAACAGGTTTATTTTTTTGTTTCCTTTAATATTTACAAAGCTGGCTAGTTACAAATTCACAAGACTTTATTTTATTATATAACGGTATAATGGGAAAGTAACTTAAAAACCCAGAGGTGCTACAACCCCTGGTCTTACTCTTTATTTTCTATATCTGTTTCATTGACCTTTTTCTCTTTCTAGTAGGCAAGTAGGTGATCAGCCGGCATACCAGTTTCCTCTCTTTTCCCTTATCGTACCAGCGAGTTTGTAGTGCGCACATAAAAAAAAGTCTGTTGGTGCACAACTGGCATTCAAACCAACGACTTCAGGTAAGAGAGGCGCACGCCCAATCAACTAGTGTACAACAGGAGCTTAAAACTTAACGTAATTACGCTAGTCTGGTTTTACACCTATGGTTAAAAACTGCTTAATCTATTTTCGTGAAAATTTGAATATTATGTTTAATCTTGGAACTGAGGGAATGTTTTATTTTTTGTTCCGGGAAATGATTTCTTAAGAGTAAACATGATAGACGAAAGATTGCTATAAAACGAACGAAGTTCGTCGATTGAGCTTGGATTAGATTGAAAATAATCCTGGTTCGATAGCTATAAAACAATATTGGTTTCGATATGAAAGACAGAGAAACAAAACCTCTGTTGTAACGGTTAAAACTCACAATCCGAAAACTAAAAAGTTTATCATGTTGACTAATAGATAACAGGTACGTATGAGTACAATGTAATTGTAGGTAAACAAAGCTGGTTTTTCCAACCACTACCAATTATAATATTTATAAGATGTACTTTTTATCTCCTTAAATGAACGTAATCGCGAACGATTAAACAATGCCTCTGGAAATTTCGGTCACAATATATTTCGTAAAAATATTTAACCTATAAGGTATGTACGCAAGAAGAAATCAATCAGAAGACATACATAAACTTTCGGCGACAGACGAGTTAAGCTATGGTATTTCCAATTAAAAATACAACATTATTTTTCTCTATACTTGTTTACAGGTACATTTTATGTTTATATGTATTAAAATTACTTTTATATAAATCTACATTATTTGTATCAAGAATTCGGCTACTCTTGTATGATATTTTTGTTTATTGCATTTAAGTAATAGAGTACAAAGTAATTAGTTTAATATGTTATCCAAGACTAAATTAAATACAATATTTGAAGAAAAATTTCCAAATACATCGATGGAGAGATATGTTAAATATAAATTTAAAGATGCGCCGTGTATCCATTGTGGGTGGACGGTTACATCATTTTACAATGAATAATTTATTCAAATCTTCTGTAACATTGAACAATGGAAGAGACTGCGTGATTATAACAGATATACGATCATCTAGTGATTTATGTCCTGATTATTTTATATTCCTTGTTTATATCCTAACACTAAGTGCTACAATAATTACTAAATTACCCATAATAGTCCTTTAACATAAGTCTTACATAGTTTGTCCGAGAACGTTTGAGGATGTAATTTAAATTTTGTAACGATGCTAGTTAATTCCTGGTAAGCCTACTAGTGAATGGCATAAATCTTCCGTTAAAACAGACATTAATTTATACATTGGAAATCTTTTTAACTCGATCCGTATAAAATAATTCATTTTTGCTAAAACATGGTGTAAATAATATGAGAGTACAATCACATTTTCTTATATTCTGTCATATACAATGGCGGCAAATTTGTCTAACATAATTAAGTAGAATTTTTGGCTACCAAAAAGTCGCCATTTTACATAGTTTAAAGTTTCATCGCCCTTTCCTGAATGGATGCCCCATTTATTGTTTAGGCAAGTAAGTGTAGCCTCATTACACCCAAAATAATTTATATTGCGGCGTAAATCGTTTAAGCTTTTCTCACAATTTTTGCCACATGTCCTTAATCTATAATTATGGAACAATTTAGTTAGCATAATTTAAATAAGTGATAAAAAACATTAATTATTAAATAAAAAAATATTTAAATATAAACATATTTTATACTGTGGGTCTGTTAAAGTTGAGAAATTTTTATTGTTCATTAAATTTAGGGACGATTTTGACTACCATACTGTGTCTCTGGTCATTATTATGTTATATATATATAATTGTAATGGCCTAATTTTAAATTTACCGTAAGGCCTTACTGTAAGAATGTGGATTTATGATTGATGAATGGATTGTAAACTATAATCTTATTCTCATATTTTATATACTTTCTTTATATCCGTGATTATGTTACGGATAAATATTCACATATTTTCGCCTATTGTCCCATTGCCACACTAAGGCATTCTTTGGATGCCTATAAAAGCAGATTTTATTCTTTCAAAATAAAAATAAAAATTATGTGGCATCAAATAGGGAAAAAATTTAGTATCTAATAAATACAATACACAAGATAGTGGGGATGCTTAAGGGCGAGTACCACTGGGTCACTACACAAAAGAGAGAGAGTTCAAGATCTAGTTTGGATTGTAGTTCCGCACAAGTTTTTCTCATTGTGATTTTATTATCATCATTTATTATCAAAATGTATTATTATTTTATTGAACAAATTGATTTCCTTACTACCTATGTGCTAATATTATATGTCAAACATTAAAAGTTAGGTAGGTAGATATTTATAATACTGGACCAAAATTATGAATCTCAGGCGGCTCATATAAACCGCCTCAAATAGACTCCTAAAATATTAAATTTTTGTGTTTGGTTTTACTCGATAGTAAGAAGAAAATATTATTAGTTCAATTTCTATTGAAAGGTAAACTAATTACAAATACAATGCATATTGACAAATTACGAGATGTATACAAAGGCTCTCATCAGAATTAGCTATATTTTATTTCTGACAGGTTTAACACGTTATCGACAATATCTATGTATGACATTTGCAGATTTACGTCACAATGTATTCATAAGATAGTTGATAGGATCGTTGGTATAATTTTGTATTTCGAATCCCACCATTTTTTTTCCCCTTTCTTGGCCTGCACCATTTTTTGTTTCTGATTTAGTATAACTCTTTAATCACACATGATTAGAATCTATACCCTAGTTAAAATTTATAATTGCTCTGATTTGGAATGCAATCGTTAAAGATAAGTTCATAAATCAAGTCAAGTTAAGAATAATTTTGCAAGTGATCTCTATAAATTGTATCTTCATTTACATATTAACATTGACATTGTATGTGGTAGAATGACAACGCGGATACAAACTGAATGAGGCGTGAGGCGGATATGATATCACTTTTTGTAAATACATAGTGTTTAATGTAATCGAACTATTAAAAAATAATTAAGTAAAAAAATCCTACAGATTCCTGCTGATTCCGACGTTTAGTTTATCAATGGTAGAGCTTTAAGCGTAAAAAGTGTTAATTTAAATAAAAATTCTGTTAACACATTGTTATTTAAATTTTTTAAATAATAAAACAAGTTGCCAAATACTAAAGTCATTTATTAAAAGACAAAAACTAAAATTAAATATATTATTTACTTTATAATTAGTTCTATTCTATAAGTTCTATTAGCTATCTCACATATATGTATTTTAATCACAAAAACTTTATATTCGATATGACTGGCGGTGTGTATTTCTCATTCAGTCTTTTATTTCCATGCACCTGAAATGTAGATTAATTATTATCAATTGAGTTTTACTGAAAATACTAATTCAAGGCTATGTAAGAATATAAAATCTATTTTTGATTTATGAATCTATTTTTTGTAGTCTCGGCATGGTTTTGGTTCCAAAGTTAAATTACACTGGTATCCAATTAAGTTAAATCAATTGTAAATTTAATGTTTTCTTATTTATACATTTATGCAAGTGAGGTATATACAATTCAATTGAAAGCTAAAACCTTACCTCCTTTAACTGAAGCTCCCGCTGAAGCATGAGCACTAGCAGTTGCTATACTGCTTCCATGAGCGTAACTCCCAGCAACGCTCTTTGCTGAAGCAATTGAACTTGCGTGATTAAGGCTATGCTGTACTCCATTACTGCTTTGCCCAAAAGCAGCGCTCTGATCTTGACCGGCTCCATTCGACGAGCATCCCGTATTGCAGCCTCCGGAATGACCGTAACTGCCTGTCCCAGCAGATGCAGATGCTGCAGAATTTGCATGATTGCCACCAACACCATACGAATGAGGCTGAACGTGACTCGGACCAAGGTTTCCAAAATCATTTCTATGTTTACCTAAGGCATTTCCAGTTTGGTCTGGTTTGCCTTCGTCAAAAGGTTTAAAAAGGCCAGGCGGACCGCCAAAGGACCCGGAAAAAGATGCAGCATTTGCGTTAGCGTCGGCTGCAGCATTTGCCCCGGCATGAGACGTACCAAGCGCTCCAGATAAGCCGTGCTGAGTGCGTTGACTAGGGTTACAATTTCCTTGACTAGGGCTACAATTACCCACTTTTGGTATAGTTGGCGGTATCGTAAATTCATTTGGCTTCAATAAACCCGCTGGACCGCCAAATCCACCAGTGTAAGGACGTTTATTTTCATCGGATTGAATATTTGCAACAATTGGCACAAATGACCCTGGTTTGTTTAAATTATCTGTAGAAAGTGGCTGTTGTTCCGACGTTGACGGTTGCTTTGAATGAGCCGGCAAGGACGGAATAGAACTAGGTTCTATTGAAGTTTGAGGTGGTGAAAAGGTATTTTGAGGAGCATTATGATTTGTATCAGAAGGATTAATAAATATGCTACTGGTAGGTTTATCATTATTATTGGCACTAAGGATACCAACTGGGCCACCGAATCCCCCAGAATATATTTTATTTCCTTTGTTTGTCAACAAAACTTCGGAGTCTGTTTTTGCTGGATTAAATTTCTCTGTAATGCTACTATTTGGAGAAGTAGGTTTAATTTTAGGACTGTTTTCAAAACCAAAATGGGGTTGGCAGTTTGGCGACGTACAACCCATTTGATTATTTAATGGAATTTTGGGGAAATATGATGGTATATTTGAGTTAATATCAAAAGGCCTGTTTGAAATAGGTTGGCTTGATTGAGGAGCACTGGCGCAATTACCATAAGCACAAATGAGATCGCCATCGGAGCCGGTAGGACTATTTATTTCAGAGTTTGAAGGCCTTTTATTAGAATACGAAGGGAAGGCGCCGTTATTGTTTGCATCTCCGGGGTAAAAAGAGTGCCCTGAAGAAGGTATTCCACGAGAAGGATTAATTTCAGATCTTGGAGGACTAATTTTACTTGCATCGAAAAAAGTTCCAGTAGGCTTCGTAACAGGATTTGGATTCGAAAGTACTGGTTGATGAACAGGCTTATTTATGCCGCTTTCAGTAGGGTTGGTAGCAGAATTGATAGTAGGGTGATGTAAATTATCAATATTTGAAAGTTGTGGTCCAGTGGTTTGATGAGTGTTGTCATATCTTTCTGCTCCAGTTTTATCGGTAGAGCCAGCTTGTCTATTAGAGTAGTAAGATGAATTTAATTCAAAGTTTGGAACATTGCCAGATCCGGTAGAAACATTTGGCGTGTGAGAGGGACTGGGAGTCGTTTCAGGATTAACTAGTTTTTTGATCCCAGATAATTCTTGATCTTGGGTATATTGCGGTGTATTGGCACTATCATAGGGTTTAGGGATATTATAGTTAAAAACTGGTTTATTTATTTTATGTCCGGCCTCAATGTGTGATCCTGCGGGTTCACCTTGATAAGAAGGATTATTACAATCGTTAGAATTGCACAGAGCAGTTTCGCCTGATGAATCAGTAGGCAATTGAAGGGTGGTCGACGGTTTATTAGGTTTAAAAGATTGTAAGGTTTTTTCATCGTAATTATGATTTTCAACATGATTAGCAAGCTGACAATTGCCCGAGGTACAGAGAGAATTTTCTTTTTCGACGTTTATTTGCGGTCCCAAAATAGGGACATTATAACTAGATGGTTTCCGTTGGTTGGTAGAAGCACTTAATTTACAGTCATGAGTAGCACATGCTTGTTCTTGATATGGCGTTTCTGATGGTGTTTGTTTGTTTAAATTTTTATTGTTGCTTTCGTTCTCAGTTAGAGGAAGAAAACCAACGCACGCGGGTCCTTGACAATCTACAACTTTGTCATTATCATTATTTACTTGTTTATCAAAAGGAACAATAGGTGAGCTTTGTTTTAGTCCATTGTTTATATCTGATTTTTGATATCCATTATTGTTTGCTTTTGTATAATCTGATTCGGTTAACTGAGGTTGATTAACAGAGAAATCATTCGAATCATCCTTATTAGATTCCGATGATTCCACATTGTTTCCATTTGCATTAGTATTTATCCCCCCACACTGACTGCTAGTGCACTTCTTGACAGAATTTCCGAAGCAATTAGGTCCGTGGCAAGGCTGATCAACGGCAATAGGAACATTTGCGATAGCTCCAGCTGAGGCGGATGCACCCGCAAAATTATGTCCCCCAAACCCACCATTAATACTTGATCCATGACCAGACGGCCCGAGATTATTCTTTACTCCATTTTGACAATCTCCGTCACATCCAAATTGTTTTCCGAAACCAGCAACAACTCCGGGACCTGCACCGCTATAACTGAAGGAACTAGAGCTTGAACTTGCACTTGCTGAAGCGAAACTTGATGACGATGACTTAGAGAAACTGCCCGAAAAACCAGATCCGGGAACCGTCAGTGGTGCATGGGGCAGTGAATCAAGAGAACCGGCGCTAGCAGTTGCTTCAGCTGAAAATCATAGATGCTGTTTATTTTAAACATATTTTATTGAAGTAATCAATGAGAAAATGTAGTAAAAAACTGTACTGTTCATACTGTACAATTACCTAGATAATATAAATTGAATAAGTAGAAACAATAAAGTAAATTACATTAAATTCATAAATAAGTAAGCCTAAAAAACTTTGGAGCTCTAATGATTTGTTGCTTAAGGAAATAATACATTAAGACTTTAACACTTTATTTTAAGCACAATAACACATAACAGGATAGACTCTAAAATAAAATGAGATAAAGGATGCCGATGACTGTATAGCTTTTTATTGGAGTTTACTTTTATTATTTTATATTATTAATTTACACTAACCATACCTAATTCCTTTAATTTCAAATTAATCATACAATGTTTATTACGAATGAATTTATTTGTACTTTAATAGTTTTATAATTTTTTATGCATTAATCTAATCAAAACTTAGACGGTTATAGTGTTTTTGATACTAATACATTTCATATAAACATTGATACAACAAAACAAAAATTTACTGCACCTCTTGCGACGGCTCCACTTTTCGCGCCATATCCATAGGGAGACGCAGTCACTAAGCTCAAGGTTAGCACTAAACAAATCGACACCGAGAGCTCCATTGTAATGAAGCTTTACGAGTATAATGTTGTTATTATGATACTGGCTGGCTTTATAAAGCGATACACAAATCGTAGCATAGGTATAACAAAACCTGTTGGCGTTTACTGCGAATTTGAACTTGTATCAGAGTTAAATGTGCCTGTCTCGCATATTATATAAAAAGCAGTGCGGTCTGCATAATAACGCAAATAATAAATTTATTACTCACGTTTTACTATTTTTCTTGAGTTGATCGGTAACATACATTAGAGCTTTAATTTAAGTTGTTACCACATTTTTCTCTTTAAAAATTAAAAGGAAAAACAATAAACTAATAAATATACTAGAAACTATCAAGTTTAATTTTCTGTTACTTAGTTGTAACCTGTAATTACTCTACTTAACATTTCCGTCCCAACAATAGATGATATTTTATTTACTTCGACAAAACCAAGTTAACTTGTATAACAAAAAGAAATTATAACGAACATCTGATGTCGGGGGTTTTACTCCAGATCCGGCTTCCCAGATTACCTTATGTCCTGTTTTCCTGTCACTCTATGGTACCTATACATTTTGGCAACATTTTAAAACGTGTCGGTTATTGTATAGGAGATTACGTATTAGTGTACATCGACCGATTATACCAATGGACCATGACGAGTGTTCAGTGTTAGCAAAATACAATTATATAGGACATAGCTATGAAAAAAAATTATACAGACGAAACTCCCACATTCCTTATGGTTTTTAGGTTTTACCGTTTCATAAACTACTTAGTAATAGATTTATTCCCCTATCTATGTATCTGTCTTTACAATTGTGTAATACGTAAATACTAAAAGAAGAATGTAAAGATGAGATCGAAACTATTTGATAAATCAGTTTTTACAAACTTTATTATAATCGAGGCATGATAGTTTAGAGATGCATATAAAAGCCCTTAATATTAAAAATTGATATAGCGCAAACCTTAAACTTGTGCGGCCTTTAAAAATACCTAGTGTAAAAGCCTAATTCAAGTCATTGAAACAAACAACTATTTTACATGTGTATAATAAAAATATATAGACACGAAATCCTGCAAAAATTCATCAGATACGTACTTATTCGAAGCGTTTTCGTCTAAAATACCCAGTAAACATCTTCATGACGTAAACCTAAGGCATGTCGTGAAACCACAAAACTTATAAATGATAATGTGGTTGTATACATAATTAATTTTTCTAATTAAAACTCTTTTTAATAGCCTTGTGAATGTAAGAGCTGAATGCTGAGTAAATCCTCTTGGCTCCCAACTCTGCAGCGATTTTCTTAATGTAGAATCTATTCAGAAAATAGGCGAGTATGGACTTAGTTTTAATAAATTATTATTGATTTTAAGCAGAAAACGAATCTAATGACCGAACTATAGCCAATAATGAGTCATTTTCAGTTACTTTCAGCCATGGAAACAGACAAACGTAATTGTTAGGCTACTTTATTATCATTGAGACATGAAAATAATAAATGACAACCCCGTTATTACATTATAAAAGATGTACATCCGGGACTAACAGATGTCTTCACATTCCATACTATATTTGTATATTGTATACTTAAATGGCACAGAAATACCCATTACTTCTAGTTACACCTTAGTACGGCAATAAGTGTTAGTACTTACTCATGGGTAATAACTATGATTATGTGTAAGTGGAACATAACTTATGTTATTCAGAGGTCAACATATCAATAATACTTACTGCAAATCCGGATTCATTTTATTGAAATCGCCAAGGCCACCCTAAAGGTTCGGATTCTGTTCAAAAAATGACTTCACCATTCGATCGTTTAATAATTTACATTATACAAAATCGGATTTTCCCCAACACCGTCTCAGTTCGTCGAACTAATCAAGGATTATTGATGTTTGTATGAATAATAGAAAGGACTTGATAGAAACAGTAAAATAATTTATCTTTGCCATTATAAATTGATTATTATATTAATACAACTAGCATTGATTGGAATTCACATAAATTAGTATAAACATAAATTTTGTAGTGAATTGTTTTCTAAAAATTGTAATTTTTAAGTTTCCGCATTAAGAAATTATAAGGACCAAAAAAGAAAATTTAAACATAAATGTCTGAAGTTTGGCCCTGGCTGCTAGACCATTTAAGTTTAGATGTGGACTATAGACCGAAAGGATAAAAGTGACTTATGGCCCAGATTTAAAGGAAAAACCACTTAATTTAGAACTTGTTTAATTTTATTTAACAAATGCAATCTAATATCGTGAATATACCGGTTTGACTGAAATAAGAATTGTTGCCAAGCGTTCGCGAAGGGTAAATAAAACCAAGTCAATATGCCAAATAAATTTTTATAACTAAGCAAACGTTTCATAGGCTAAATCTATATACATTTGAACATTCAAACTACGTTAAAAATACTCAGTAACTCCAAAGCTGCTTCCGAATTATATGAACTCGTCGGGTTCTCTTGGTGCGTCCAAATCTCTGTAGTGAATTACCGGGCGAAAGTCGACGCCGCCACCCCTTTAAAAATTAATACCTATGAGCATTAGAAAACGCTCTTTCTCGCCTTGCACCTCAAAAGACAAGAAAATCAACAGTTTTGTACATTATAAGGCCGATATAAATCGGTAGAAAACTTACTGTTGTTACGGTGTTTGGCATAAGAGCAGAACGTAAAGGGGGTCTACTTTATTCAATCATTCATTCTCTACAAACCAAGCTTGCTGCACTAATCATATGACTTTGGAAAACATTATATTTAAGCATCTACTTGTCATTCGAAATGTGCAACTATGAAACAATTTTTTGGCAGCGTTAATCTTAGCTTCCCGGCCGACTGAGGAGAGGTGCGAGGTTTTAAATAAAAATGAGATTATTTCGGACACTTTATTGTTAAGTTAATATACATATACATAGATGTGACAAATATACATATAATTATTATTCACAATATACGAGTCAAAAATATCGTTAAACAAAATTGTAGAATGATGATGTTCACACAACATTGTAATGTATAATTACTACATATTTTTAGTTTTTCAGAATATGTCACCACTGTCCGGGAAGTCAAGATCGTTGTATGCAATAATAGGCCGGGAACGATCCACATTATCCCTGTAATTTATCGTTGCAACTCACAAACTTGGTTCATACATATTATGCAAATTAAACATGCTAAAGAGATTAAAGGGCCCAAAATATAGGCGTAATGTCCCAATATATCAATTCTGACAATTCGGCCACTACACGCTTAACAATAACCATGTGAACTATGTTCTCAATTCAATAAGCACAAGAAGTTTACAGTTAATTTGAAAACAGCCCCGTCATACTTGTATACACTTTCATACGTCATTGATAATGATAAAGATCTCTATAAAAATAAATACAGATATGACACAAATGGAAAAAAATAATATAATTAAAAATACGTAATATTTTTTTATATTTATATGTTCGGGATTCTCAAATTGTTCACACGGTTATCGTTATTTAATTTATGTATTAAATATTAAAGCAAGGCTAATAAATAAAAAATAATAAATAGGAAACAATACATTTGTAAATGCTAAGGTCAGGCTGTTACATTATTCAGTGCTATTACGCATACGAATTGTAAATAGATATAAATGAATCATAGCATTTCTCAGGCCTTTGTTAAGAGTATATTTGTAAACAAAACTTAAATATCTAACAAAACCTCCACCGTAATATAGACAAGCATCCAAAACAAATTAAAAAAGCCAATATTTATTTACTATATAAGTAATATAGTAGTTAAAAATATATTTGGTCTATTAAAATGACTATCTAAGGCCGTATAGGCAGCGGCACGTAAGTCTAGCGCTGGCCGATACGTGGAGGGGATTGCTGCGCATGTGTATTCTCGCATATTCCCCCGCACCTGTGGTACGGGGAATGCGACTGGAGAGCCAATCGACGCTCTTCATTCCGCTAGCCCCCCTCAGGTACCTTATTTTTTTACTTCTGCGCAATAACGGTCAGCGCTAGAGTTTCGTGCCGCTACTTGTATTCACCAACGTGGGCCCACGCCCAAAATTTGATTATTAAAGGACTATTCAAATAATTACTGTTTCTTTAAAAATGCGTGGTAATTTATTTCTAAAACCTATCATTTAAGTTTCTTAAGTGAACAAGATATTTTTTATATTTTAAATAATGTATGTTACATACGGACATAACCATTTTAGAAAGACTAAGGCATGGCACAACAACGGTTGTTATATTGGCAAGATTGGCAAGATGCGCAGTGCTTGTATTTGACTACGGGCAAATTAGACCAATCGGAACTTCATCGCAAAATAACTTTTTATTATATTAATTTGTTTCAATAACAAAATAGAGAAACTATTTCAGATTGTGATCAAGTGTTCGCAGTTGAACGATATGTAACCATTTGAAATAGGTGTGACCATTCAAGAAGTTGAATTTAACGATCGAAAAGCTCCATTAAATTTAGAATTTACTTCATAAAACCTCTTTTGATATAAGGAACATAATTATAGACTATAATATTTTTCTATGGTTGCTTTCCTTTCTGTGAAGCTAAATTACAAAAAGGAAAGCAAACAAGCGTGCCGATAGCAATAATACAATATAATAGGAGTATACGTTACCTGGGTCGCGAGAAACGTGGGTGTCTAGGCGCATAAGGCGCGGGTGGCGCCCACCCACCCCATCCCCAACCGCGGGCTGCCGCTCCCCCACCGCCGTAACTAAGAGATAACAATAGTTTAAATATTCGGACCTAACGCTCAGTCTTAGGGGCCGTTCATAAAATACGTCACACTGAAATCAGCTTTTTTTGACCCCCTCCCCCCCGATTGTCACGCTGTGTCACACTTTTTGTGACCCCCCTAGAAATATTTCGTCACAAAAACTAAGACCCCCCCCCCCTGCTGAGTATGATAAATTCTAGAGAAATAGTATTTTCATTTGTTACTGAATCGAGCGCAGGGTACGTGGAAACGTTACTCTCTCAAGTATTGGAAAAACAAAGAAACCCGTTGTGAGCGCTCATGTCATGTAATAAACGGCGAACGTCACGCTGCCCTATACCCCCCCTCCCCCCTTGTCACATCTTGTCACACTCAGCCAGACCCCTCCCCCCTTGTATGTGAACGTATTTTATGAACGGCCCCTTACCGAAAGTCGAGGAGAAAGGCCACAATTATAATTCCAGTATGGACAGATTTTTAACACTTACCCCCTTTTCCACCTAAGGGCTACCGTCGTTTTTATAAAGATCGGAGCAATTTCTAACCAACTTTTTTTTTAATTATTAAAGTATAAACTTACGGAGCGGGTGGAGGGGCGTGGTGCGCAGGGTGAGGCGGGGCGTGGTGCGAGGGACGGTTCGCCGGCTCCGGCTGCTGCGGACGGCGAACGTCGCGCACGTACGCGTTGAAGTACGCTACTTCGCGACGGACTTCATCCACCTATAAATAAATAAATTTAATAAAAAACTAACTCGACCACTGGCAAGAATTCAACCGAAAACTTCATACCAAAAGATTTCTGTCAAAAGAATCCAGGTGACGTAAATAAATAAAAAAAGATTATGACGGTTATTTAAAAAAATATATATTTTAATATGCTAATATTTAAAACACCTAAATTTTTCAATAAAAATAAATAAGATTTTCTGTAGTATAACTACTGCAACACGCCTATTTACTTCATGACGACACAATGCTAGACGCTACATGACGTCATCAATTACTTTTAGGAATATGAATGGTGACATAATGACTATTTTTACCTTCTCTCCATGCTTGTTGAATATGTGTTTTCGAATGAAGTCCGGACCTTTGAATTTCTTCCCACTAAGGGGGCACAACCATTTATCCACGGCCAACTCTTGAGTATTCGCTTGAATAAACTTCTCGACTTCAGCCTCACAATCCTGGAACCATCAAGACATTCCTCCATCTGATTCATTTTATTTTTTTATTTTCATTCTCTAGCTATTTATTTATTTATGAACACTTTGTTATATTGCAATATAAAAATTGAACATAATTTAAAGAAAAGGACAGGGCGACTGGCGGCATTATCGGTTTCGAGCGATTTATTCCAGGCAACCACTTTACAGTCAAAACTGATATAACGACATCGAATGGACTGTACTCATATTTGGTCGTAAAAACCAATAGTCGTAACAACCGATGACGTTAATTACCCAATACAAAAGAATTCAACCGGGACCTTTGATTTTGGTCAATATAACCGGTATGTTATTCTATGTAGTTTTCTAGTATTTAGTATATTAAGATTATTAGATATTTAGCGGACCCAGAATGGGTAGTTTATTAATACACATCGAGGATATTACCTTAATCCCAAGTTTTTGCAACTCATCATCAGGTAAAGGTTTGACATCTTGCAAGAAAGCGGACATTTTACTCTCGAATGTCTTGATATAGTCTTGAATTTCTTGCTGCGTTGGCTGTAGGACATAAAAAGGTTATTTCATTAATATCCAACAACTTTAATGTGAAACAGGATTTGTATTCAAGTTATAAGTGTCAGAAACGAATGTAACAATACAATATATATTGATTAAATTAGTTTGTGACTAAATAATATAATATGATATATTAACCACTATACTAGTGACACTACAAACTATGTTTTAATACAATAGTTTAGTTACTATAGGGCAACGCCATATTTGTTTTCCATCAGAAACAGAAGGTATACTCTATGACCTTAAATTATTTAATATATTTACCTTATTAATAGGTGGGCCAGACCTCGCATGCATTATGCCACAGCGGTTAGGCATTTCATCCTCATATGGGTATTCACAGTGGTTATAATAATCCACCGAGTGCACAATACGAAGATATAAGACTAGCCGGTCAAGAACTCGCATCAATTCTGGGTCCACCTCCTGTCCATTTGTCTCAGTTGTCGCTTCTAGACCCAGTAATTCCTCTTCCTCGGTTGATGCTTCTTCAATCAAATGCTCTGTTATCTTGTGCAAGACTGGATTTTTGGAATTGAAATTTATGCTCTGAAATTTAATTTTGTTCTATTTAGATTTCTATAAGTTTAATTCGTTAAGCAAAACTGTATTTTGGTTAAGTATTTTATTGCTTTAATGTTTAATAAACAATTCAACCAAAGTTTATTTACAAACAGCACCAGATTTTTTTTTATTGTCAATAATAATATTTGACTGCATATTGAAATAGATCTTACTTGTTCACCCGAGATATTTTCTTCACTGGCCTCATTCCCCCATAGTGAGGTCCGTGTGTCCAACAGGTGCGCTAGTCTCGCTGCGAGTCGTGCGTCTGCACGCATTACAACACGTTCTATTGTCACACCACTCACGGGACGGATGCGACGTTGCAAGTCCCGGTTCACTATCGCGCCCAATTCACATTCACGCAACTAATACATGTAGTGTTGATATTAGTACTGTGTTTTATTATTACATAGCTTTTACACATTTAAAGAAAACACTTTTTTATCGGATTCAAGCTTTATTATTCTAAAACTTGTAAATGTAAACTTATAATTATTTAACATAATATTAAATTTATCCGACGTTACTCGTCTTTTACAGCGTACGTGGTCACGGTGACTGAAGACAAAAGGTGTTGATTTTTAGATTCAAATACCTTTATGAACGTAGCGGTAATTATAAATATATAGAATAACCTAATTGCCTTTTTATTAAATTGGCGTTATTATTTTAACATTATACGTACGGAAGGGAACGTCGCCTAATTCAGTCATTGAACACCTAACATGACATACAATCATTATAGCATAATGTAGCCAAAAATAAGAGTATAATTTATATCCATGAACTACTGAATGGAGTTTAGACATGTTTTGTATAATTTAACAACAGTGATATTACTTATAAGCCAATATAAATTGGAATCCAACTGGGAGAGTTTTATTTAACAGGCAATTAAAATTGCTGGAATTGGTATTAAATTATTATTTTATGCTCAATACTTTGAAAACCCTACACAAATTTGAGAAGTATCAAAGTTACCTAAAATAATAATTACCCTTATATTGTTGAGGTTCCAACAGATGTCTTTAATGTTGACCTCGCGGCGGAAAGTGACCCACCCGCGACGGAACCAACGACGCTCTGGCAACGGGTCAGCCAGCGCCACACGCAGAAATCCACCGTAACGTTTACACATCTGCAATACAATATATTAAGATATAAGAAAAAAAATCAGTAGCGCTACAATCTTTTTAGGTCTTGGACTCAGATTTCTGAATATGATGATTTCTGATCATGATCATTAAATCTAAGAGGCAAGAAGGTAATCAGCCTCCAGTGCCTGATACACGTCGTCGACTTTATGGATCTAAGATATGTCGGTTTCCTCACGATGTATTCCTTCAGCGTTCGAGCAAATGCTAAATGCGCACATAGAATGAAAGTCCATTGGTGCACAGTCGGGGATCGAACCTACGACCTCAGGGATGAGAGTCTCACGCTGAAGCCACTAGGCTAACACTGCTCGTCTTAAAATATAAGAAACTACATTAAAAATAAATTGAATTTTGAAGGTACAGTTCTACGTTTTCACTACGTTTCCGAAAAAAGTACGTATTGTGAACAATAGCCGTAATATTAATCTTATATTATCAAATAATCGATTAGTTAACTTATTATAGTAATTTTGAACACAGCTAGGTGGGTGTATTTAGAACTAAATAGTACAAAGTATATATGGAAATTTCTTAGACTGATAACGCTGTCACACAAAAGAATTTTCTATATAGTACATATTTACTAAAGATTTAGAATTTAAGTTACAAACAAAAGTATGATTAAAGATTTTTTATTTATTTCTCTAAACCTTCTGAATGGATGAAAGGAAAATAAGCATTGTTGTTAAGAAAAACTAAAATAATAACATTACTTAGTAATAATAGGGGATATTCTTAAAATAAATGTAGCCTTGTTTTATGTTAAGACACTTTTACAGTTATATTTAAGTGGAGAATAAAAAAAAATGTATGTGACTTAGAAGAAAGAATACTCACAGCTTCAACCTCCGCTTTCGTAATAGTTGGAGCCAAATTTCTCAAGAAAATCGACGTTGTTTTGTGCAGAGCGCGTACTTCTTTCTTTTCAGGTTCAACATCGTTGGCTTCTTCAGATTTATCATCGTCTTTATCCTTGCGAGAGTCAGTCTCGATCTTTTCAACTGGAGACTTGGATCTACTCTTTGCTTTGGGAGATTTTACAGGGCTTTTAGACTTAGATTTTGACTTGGATTTGCGACGTGTAGACTCCCCTTCATCCTCGGAGCTTGACGATGAAGAACTTGAAGATGACGAGCTTGATGATGAGCCAGGAGGTGCTACAAAAATAAATCAGATTTTTTTATATATCTTGCAAGTTTTCAACAAACTGACTTTTTCCTAAGTCGGTTAAAAAGTTATTTTTTCAGATTTTTGTTGGCTGCATTCATTAATTAAGTTATGTATGATTGCTAAAGTTAAGTAAAGATTTAATACACTTAATCAAATGTCTAATTAATAACTTTTACAAATAAAATATTGATAAAAGTGAACACTTACGGGGTTCCTTTTCAGGCACTTCTTGGTCCGGCTCAGTCCCTGGTGGAGTATTGTAACGCGAGAATAATTTCGCCTGCTCCTGCAATTGCTTCAAATGAGGATCAATCTCCATAGTCAGAGGCGCAGTAGGCTTAGGGGACTCAGGGTCTGATTTCTTATCCTGAAAGTAACTCTTGCTAAACTAGCCTATCTATGGATTCTTTATTTTAAGTTGTATTTGTTGTATATGTTACACACTAGTTTTAATTTTAATACTTTTTAATAGAATTTTTTATGGACAGCTTTTAATAAATGCAGAACTTTTAAAATGACTTAACTTAGTATAAGTTTTCATAAAGCAAATATATTGCAATAAATTATTTGTATATCTTTTAAATATACCACTATTTACTAGTATTCATTTATAAGTTTAAAAAATTAGTCAAAAATGAAATAAAATAAATAAGAACCTTATCAATTTTCTCATTGTCTTCTTTTTCATCCTTCACCTTAACAGCATCAACATCTATTACTACAGCTTTCTCGGGTTCTGCCTTGTCTGAAATAATTAAAATATACTGGTTTTCACACTGAAATGCAAATTATACTCCGATTTTACGTATAATTAACAATGACATACATATTTAATTTGACTTGCTTTGAGCTCATTGTACCACCATGTTTTCAGTAAATATTAAGTAAAAAAAAAGTTAATTGGAATGAATAACACAGTTTTAGCTAAACAAATATGAATAACATAAAAAAAAACATAAGACACACACGGACAGACATCTTGTTATAAATTCTAGTCCTACCTTGTTTCTCATTGTTAGTATTCTCAGATGCAGCTGGCTCATCTAATATTTTCAAATCTTCTTCTGTTCCTCCTTCTAGTTTAATAACAACAGTGTCAAGCAATCTTATCAGTTTATCTGACTTGTCAACATCCACAGACACTTTATCAAGTTCACCTTGCTCTAATAACTCCAGAAACACATTGAGGCGATTCTATAAACAGAAACATTTATGTAATTGAAAATTTAAACATAAAAGATTTATTATACTTTTATAGTATATGGCTCAGCAACAAATTTTCAAAAAGAGTGGAAACAAACCTTAAGTGCAGACAATTGTTCCTCTTTACGCTTAACAGACTCCTCAGGATGGTATTTAATCTTGAACCTATTAAACAAATAAAAATTAACAATAATGTAGGACCATAACATCGAACAAAATTACCAACATTGATACAATGCTGTTATGTTACGATGTTACAAGTGAATACCTACTTCCTTTAACCTGTGAATTGTGAAAACTAAAATGAAAAGTTAAAAATCTCAATCTCACCTGTTCCACACGTGTGGAATCATTTCCCTACCCCTAACAATAACGGAACCTGTAGCATTGCGCGCTACAGGTCAACGCGATATTGACTAGCTACACACATTTTAATTTAATATAGTTGGAATATTTTCGTAACGACGTCCAGTAATTCCACATGCGCTGTAGACTGTAGGAAAAAAGTTAAAATTAACAATTGCATATTTAAAAGGTTCCATGCATTACAGAATGTTGTAACTGAATAAATCTTAAGGTTAAGGATAAGTTAACATTATTGCATAGAACCTTTTATAGGAATATACATGAAAATACCTATCATAATATTAAACAGAGTGAATTTGAATTAATTGTAAATCAAATTTAAGCTTAGTCTGATGTTTACAGTCCTTTGTTGATCTACAGCCACTGACATAATCTTTTGTTTAATATTTCTTAAAATTAAGTATATAATTGATGTTGCTGAAAATACTTACCACTCCTCATCCTTATGAGCAACAAAGAACTCATTAAGTTGCTGTCTTCGAAAGTCTAGCTTGTATTCATTATACTTTGTAATAGCATCATCAACAGTTATTGAATCATCTTGTGCTGCTAGGAATGCCTTGAAAGACATCATGGTGCTTGGACCGTCAGTTGGACCCGTTGGTAATACAGCGTCCCTAATATCATAATTGCTGTACATATTAAAACATTATTAATGACTAATTTTATAAAATAATCAATGTATAGTTAAATCAATAAACTAAATCAGATGTGAAAGGCAGTTAATTTAGTCTAGTCTAGTAAATTTCGCAAATAATTGATTTTATTTATATCTGGGCTTTAGTGCCCAGATATAAATAAAATCATTTGCAATTAGACATTTAGATAAGAAAAAATATATTATAAAATTAACCTAGCAGGAACAGGAGGCATGGGTTGACCATATCCTTGGTGTGCTGGATGTGGACCAAAATGATCATGAGCCCAACCATAAGAGCCATATGAATCATGAGGCATTCCACCATATCTTCTATCATCAAGAGGCCAATCTGGTCTTAATCTCTTATTGGGTGGGCCTTCACCCCTCACAGGAGAATACCCTCTACTAGCGCTGCCACCTCCTCTATAGTCTCTATAGTCAGGGCCTGATCTACCTCCGCGAGACCTAGAATAAGGACATGTTTATGATTATAAGATAAGAAGACATATGACATTTATAACATGCTGTACCTTACAACCACTGATGTTCTTTTAACAGCTTTAGAATGCTGGTTTGTAATCTTGGATGGATCAAAGGATTGGGACTGGGATCTGGAATAAATTATTTTAGCATGGAAATAAAATGTTAGAGGAGTTCAGAGAAAATTAAGAATGTACCTCTCAGACCATTCTTCACGGCCACGACTGCGTTCTTCTCTTCTGTCGCTGCTGCGGTAGCTACTGCCTTCGGCTGCTCCTCTTTCGCCACGAAATTTATCGCGTCTTTTCCGATCATATTCGTCATCACTATCCGCCATACTTAGTTAAAAAAGCAATGTCGTAAAACTAGAGATTTGGGGCTTTAGAATTATGGTATTCAATCAAAAATGCGTTATTTTTAAAACTCACTACACTGTGCAACAATTGCAATTACAATTTCAAGAAGCCTCTGAAGCCATTAGCCACTAGCCAGCACGACGGTCGACTAAAGAGTATACAAAATACAAATTATACTAAATACCGTTCGTCAACGAACCACAGACACCAATAAATTGGACAAGTTTAGTTTATGATCGCCACACAACTATATGAAATATAATATATATATGTATACTAACGTATATATAAATTATACTATACTAATACGTAATCTGTGGATTTAAGTCTCAAGGGAAAATACATTTTCTTAAATGCTAGGAGATAGAAGAATATCCGTCAGACATCTTGTGTCTATTACACTTAGGTATAGACTAAAGAATTGTTTGAGTGTTTTACACGATAAGTATTCCCATTTCCCGCCAAATGCCAGATGTTCGTTGGATAGTGGATACCCTCCCGCTTAAACTACAATTGACAACGAGAAAGTATGTCCGAGGTTATCATTTTCCCCGCTAATTGAATAACAAAAATGAGGTAACCGTCAGTATTTACGTCATAAATTTTACTTAACTTGTATGTGACGTGGAGTTTTGCACTTTTTTTATTTATACATAGATATGGATCGAAGCCTTCCTTGGACATTTGTAAGAGGCAATTTATAGTTTTTAATATTTCTAGCTATTTATTATAGTCATTAAGCTCTTACACTTCACTTTTTAACAAATAGATACAAAAATCCAATCGGTTACATTTTATTTGAAGAATGATGGATAAAAATTACATTTAAAGTAAAAACGTAACATATTTTTTTAAACCAGCACGGTGGCAGGATCGCACTTTATTTTTTAATTTCAGTTATTATGGATTCTATCATTATCTTTCATTAATCTAACAAATGTTGCTTCCTATTGTTATGGGAGTGGAACATTAAAAGTAAAATATTGTAAGAAAAATGTGATTTTATTTAAAAATTATGTGAGGTGTAAAAATAAATTCTTAAACTGCTATTCATTTTCTTTTAATACACTAGGTGGGTTTGTAGTATCAATAAGTGCATAACTAGAAATTTGTCAAACAATTTAGGCAGTTTATAGTTAATATTAATTTAAGAGCACTGTATTTCGTCCGTATTATCGCCACAATCGTCACGATCATTGCATCGTAACTCCAATGAGACACAGCGTTGATTAACGCATTTTAATTCGTGAGCACCACAAGCCGCGTCACAGCCATGGGGCTCGTCACTTCCATCGGCACAATCGGCGAAACCATCACAAAATCGCGATGACACAATGCACTGGCCATTGTTGCATGGAAATTGATCATCAGAACATTCTGTAAACATATATTTTTAAGAATTTACGCGTGTTAAGTCACAAGCAAAACCTTTTATATAAATTACGTACCCATAGTGCAGTTGACTTCATCTAGACCGTCCCAACAATCAATGACACCATCACAAAGTTTTTTATTTGGGAAACAAGATAAAGAATGTCCACAGCGAAACTGTTTCGTTAAATCACATTCTGTGGAAAAGAATATTTATTTCTTAATATAAAATTTAAATTTGTTAGAAACAACACTTAGTTTGGAGAAAAAGTATAAACACAAGTAACGTAAAAAGTAACATATAAATAATTACCACAATGTTTTTCATCAGATCGATCATAGCATTGTATGGTGCCGTCACACCGAGCCCCAGCTGACACGCACAATCCGTTGCGGCAACGCCAATCTTTTGGTAAGCAGGTTTCCAAAGTTAAAAGACGACAAACTCGTATTCCACGTTTCTTATCCACCAGTTGACATGCCTCTGTTTCTAGAGCGCATAGACCACCGCAACCTAATAAAAAATAACGCTCGATAAAATACATTACAAATATCTTCACCTGTAGAACTAATTACCGGTAAAAATATAATTGATTTAAATCATTAAACGGTGTGCTGTTAAAACTAAGTTTGTTAAAGTACCTGTAGGGTCTTCAATGTCAGTCGCTATTTTGCATATTGATGTCCCACTTTCTTCCTCCAACATACATACTTCATTACTTTGGCACGCACAAAATTTTTGCGATAAATCCCTATTGATTATTTCTTTTGGCAATTCTCTTATCGGTTTTATTTTTGGATAGGTTTTTATATTTTTTCGAATTTTTGCTATAGCTTCGTTTACAATTAGCTCTGTAGTTGATAGTAATTTATCCGTGGTCGATTCTATGACATCAATGTAAGTCGTCGAGTTTGAGTGAATATCAATAATAGCTGAGGACGTTTCATTCACATCCACATTTACACTTGGCACTACAGTTGTGCTAGTTTTATTCTGTGCACGTATGAAACTAGGAGTAGAAAAATTTACTAAAACCAAACATATCACGACTACAGCTACAATCATTACACTTATTGAGCAAGCTTTAAGTTGAGTCCTCTTTTCCGTCAGACTTTCAGTCGACGCAAAATTAAGTATAGACTTGAGACCTTTGAGGCTTTTTCTAAGTCGACGCCTATCTAAATTACTTTTTGGAGAATTGTATGTGGAACAAGTATATTTTTGGCGGAAGCTGTTATCGACCTGTCTTGAAATCGAAGGAATGTTCCGAGCATCATCGTGTTCTTCTTCAATTATAGCAAAATGTTCGTGTAAACTGAGTTCAACATTTTTAGTAGCATTTTGATTGCATTTCGGAGTTGAATGGTTTCGGGGCAAAAAATTTGGATCAACGCACGACGTTATTTCGTAATTCCTTATTTTTCCTCTACAGGTGTAGCAATTGGATACTGCCCTGTTTTCAATAAACGGTGTTTTTATTATCTGCCTTCTTAATTCACTATTGGTCCAAAGTTGTGAATTGTAGAGAGTTTTCCAATCTGTAGAAATATCATCTGCTCCACGATCAGTTTGTACTGTGTCTTGGTTTGAATTACTATTTGATAATGTCATATTACTTATGATCATATATTAATAGATGTCATCTCCGTAACATTATCTGCAAAATACATATCATGTTATTCAATAAAATCAATTAAATATTTCAAAAATATGTTATTAATATAGAAAAAGTATTAATTTAGATAAATAATAATGTGTCTAGTAGATAACGAGTAATCAGAACACTTCCAAGTACAATTGTAGGTCATTACTTGACTGTATATTTAGAGTTAGTTTAAAAAATATTGCCCAAATGAATATAAACACTGATTACAGTCAGCAATAATGTTAACGAGAATATATTTAATGCAATACTCACATGTAATTGAATGTACTTATAGTATTAAGAGTAGAACTTTACGCATCTAAGTATTGAGGCACTATAAAATTGTATTGCTGGACTGCCATGTATCGGACTACCGTTGCCTGTGACAACGTCTAAACAACTTTACCTCCAGCACCCTGGCTAGTAAGTATGTACCGTAATACAAGTTTGAAAAGAGACAAATATTTTGTCATAAGCCAAGTTGAAAAGAGACGTAACAAGGGGTTGGCAGTGTGTGGTACACAGGTGTTCACTGAAGAGTATTATCGTTACGTTTTTATGTATGCAACTGAATGACCATCTGTCCTCATTGCCACCCTCAATTGCACTTATAATAAGAACGCAATGGTGACAAGCTATTTGGGGTAAGGGCTTAACTTCATCGTACCAAGGGCAGTGTCAATTACGATAATTAATTATCGAAACTTTATACGATCTTTTAAATTCGTGGGCTTTGGCTTAAATTACGTTAATTATATATTATTAGTTTAGACAGGGTCTCCTAAGTATCGTTTTAACACTTAGTAATCATATTTCCTTTGGCCAGAAATTGTATCATCACATTAACATTTCACCAAAAACCAGAAAAGACACTACCATTATTATAACTGATGCTACCTTTTGTTTATAATCAGTTAATTTTAATGAGTTTTATTGTTTGTTTAATTAACCTTGAGTTGCATGTATTAAGTGCCTAAGCAATCATACAATTAAATCCTACATATATCAAGACAATATCTTGTATAATCACATTTTCTATCACAATTCTGTGGAACATATTGTTATTCCGCGTTTTACGGGATTTGGAACCTGCAGGGCTGCGTAACGCGACTGCAATACAAGTGCAAGTTCAATACGCAGCATCGCGGTTGCAGCGGAGTCCGTCACAGCAGCGGTGCGACTGGTGGCTAGAGGCTATAGCCTCGCTGCGGGCTTCGGTCCATAGAAGCCACAACTCTCACTGCGCGCGCCGAGAACGGTTGTAGCTCGCTATACACGCGACTTCAATAATTTAGTATTCTGCCACAGAGCAATCCACATGCGCGTTTCAATCAGTGTAGTTTCTCTCGAAAATATTATGTGAATGCGACGAAATTCGCGAATTGGGGAAGTGTGTGAAAGTGTCGCGAATAAGTTCTTGATGAGATCCGATTATTTTTTATAACTTAAGGTAAGATTAGATTTAATAATACGCGTAAAATATGAAACATAGACAGTTTTAATACCGATACTTAATGGATTTTACTGTTGGATATTGAAGTTCTAAGCAGTGGGTCAACAAAACCGTGATGCCCCACTTCTGGCTTACGCGACATTCAATGTAAGCTATTAGGCATACCTAACGTTTCATTGCTCGACATTCCGCTGACGCGCTTAAATAAAAAAATAAAAACCCAGGTACACAACAAATAAAATAATTGACCGAGGAGAAACAACTTTTCCTGAAAAGTAAATGTTGCGTGATCAATTTCACACGCTGTATTTTTGTCTCGATGTCATCGCATCGCTCTACACGTAATAAAATAATAATTTAACTTTTGTTATTTAAACAATTATTTCTACTACAACGATTACTCATTACAATTTTGAGGTATTTTGATTACACACAAAATTATTGTATACGTTCCTGCAGTTTGAACAATTTAATAACTATAGTAAAATGCGTTAATAAGTGATTTCATTGCATTATATGAAACTCTTACTTATATAAAAAATATTTTATAAAACACATAAAATATTCCTTATTAACACACAAAATGTATTACAAATTTTAAAATATCTAGATCCAATTTTTTGTATCCTCTTGAAAAAGTTCGTTTCTTTGTTCAATTTTTATTTTAAATTTTGACTTTGCTTGTAAAATATGACTACTTAAATTGATGTAGCTTGGTAAATTTTCCTGTTATAATCGTTCGTTCATTATTTATGTGAAGTCAGCACTGTATATATATATCACTTTCAGTTTGACTTGTATTCGTATGTTTTCCTAAACCTATTTCTTTAACTTTGACAAGTTTTTCCGGAACAAAAACCGGCATATTATTAACGAATTTTTAACGCTGAAAATTTTAAAAACTATGTCATCCTTTAACAGTCATAGTTCTACCTACTTTCTTTAGCTATCCAAAAGAGGTTAACGGTTAAATTGGATGACAATAGAATCACAAGTGGACATTGTTTTTAATATGTATTGATCTCACATGCTAAATGTTCTGTGTATATATAACATTCTACGTATACAAAGGGCCTAACAATACTTACAATCATTATAATAATAAGGGAACCACGAAATATTCTTTACAACTTAACCGAAAAACTGCACATTCTAATTCTAAACAATATTATAAATGCTGTAAAACTTTTTTTATTGTATATATGTAATATATAGGCCTCTGTTTATTGTAATATTATAGTGCAATACAAAACACGTTTATGCAACGCAATAACGAACAGTGGTCCGTATAAATGTGTCTTTAATAAGCTTCTTTATTATGTCACGATGAATGGCGAAAGTATGGCGGAGGTCAAGTGACACTTGTGAGAACCATACAATGGCACAGTAGCTCGATGAAATAGATAAGTACTGATTAATAGACCATAGCTTAGCAAGAAGGTTTAGTTAATTAATTTTATAGGTTTGATACCGTTTCTCGATTTATGTAGATGAATCCTTATTCCTCAAAAAATTAAATACGTTAAAAAGATCGCCCTTGATATTGTAATTACTCTTTGTTGTATGTTTTATATGATTAAAGTAATAGAAAAAGGTAGTTTTGTTTTAAATACGTTTATAGAAATAGCTGCGAAGAAATACGTGATTCACGCGAAAACAAGGCAAAGGGATGAACAATGCACACGCATGAGGAATCATTTAAATTAATAGATAATTGCTCAAACATGCAAGCATCTCGAACTAGTTCAATGTCAGCAGGCAGTCCTTTATTTACATTACAGTTTTGTAATTTCCGATTAAATCTCTTTCTATCTTAAGAATTGTATATATGAAAATTTTTACTAAATATATATAAAAAACCAAACTCTTTGGTAAATTAAAAAAAATTGTTAAGTTAAGTTTTCTTAATTACTGTTAATATTAATTATATGACGCATATTTTCATTAGATATTTAATGTTATAGTTTTTATTGATCTTCCATAAAATTTACCAATTTAATTCAGCTGTATTCTTTGTATCGGTAACTAGGTTATCCATTTCTGTTTAACTAATTATTGATATAATAATTCTAATTAGGTATTTGTCAAGAAACAAAGTCAAGTACATCACGCGATCTAATGACGTCTTAGATAAAGATTATAAAAACCATTTTCTTTGTCAATATGTCATGATTTAGGTTACAGTTATTATCGTTGTGGACTCGGAGGTCAGCATTGTTTTTGCTATATTTTAACTGGAGATGGTTGCAGTAATATTAAGTCTACTACCAACCGCCGATATTACTTATCGTGTCGTATAACACGTTTATTATTTTACTTTTACAATTGAATCTTAATATTAGTTTTGTGCTTTAATTGTTATGAAATAGGTGAGTGACAATTACGATTTATTTAATGATTTAAACAACTTACCTTCTATAAATGTCCAATCCAATATATATTTTGAAAAACTTAGCAATTTTTATTTTATATGTGAATGATTATATTATTCTAATGGTTCACTTTTACGTTTTTATTTGTGACACAGGCTCGTACAGTATAAGCAATAGGTGCCTCGAACATTGAATGGCAAATGAGAAAAACTTCGCACGTTCACTGTCCAATAACGTTCTTTAATAAGATCAGTGATCACATTATGATATGTAGGTGACAATTAAATGTTACTTCGGTGTTTGAAATTAGCTTGATTTTGTTATTGCACCATTATTTAAGTTCTATTTAATATGTATATGAAAAGCAAATAAAAAAAGTACCTACTACCTAAAATAAACGTAACATTTATGAACTAAGAACATTGAAGTAAGAACATTAAATATTACTACATATTTGGCTTTATTTTTTTATGTAACGCTAACGTGAGAATTTTAGAATTTAACAAATCATAACGTAGTTTATAATCTGTGTTTTAAAAAAAATAAGTCAGTAAAAAATCAAATTACCTATCTAAAATTGATGACGTAATATTTATTTTTAATAATATGCGAAATCTTTACGAGATTCAGATATATTCTGAAGTTAATAAAGAGTTTCTTATGTTAGGGTTGATAAACTATGTGTCGACTGTGAAAAACTTTCGCGTCTATAAGTGTGAATATATCACAAATAACGTGTTTGCTGCTTAAAAGTGAAACATGAGAAAAGTAAAAACTAATAAGCGACGTGGTCAGTGTTCAAAATATGTTATATGGAAGCTGCTAACGAATATAATAGAAGTGCATTCCTTTGAGAATGTAATGCTGTACAATAGGAAATCTGTATGGAGAAAGTGAGTTCGATGAACTAAACGAAAGTATGTATCTGCAGGAACAAAAGGGAGTCTGGATTGCATTTAAAAGATGCTTTTTGCATCATGTATGCTTTTTACTTACATTCGATTAAACGCATACACATATATTTAAAAAAAGATCATGCAAGAATATTTTTAATATCGATTATTTGTTTAGTTACTAGTATAGCGTACTTCCTCGACAATATAATGAGCAGTAAATATCTAATTCATACGGCCGTGAATATTTCAAACATATTTATCGTTTCATATAGTATTATTGTGTTTAATAGAAAAGCTATTTATTGGTATATAAAAAAATAACATTATGTCGATGTTTCTTCTTTTATAAAATTCAATTGTCTCAATTACGTAGAAAAATTACTCAATTAACATTCCTAACAACTTACAATTTAATTTAAATCAATCTATCTACAGTTTTTTTCAGTTTTTTTCTTAAGGGACTAATTACCTCTAAAGATCAGTCATAATTAAACGGATTTAGGTTAATTTTTACCTATTTTGCAATGAGTTCCGTCAATTTAACACTAATATATTTAAACAGAGCTTTCTCTACAAGCTTAATATGAATCACTTTGCAACCACGGAGTACAGATTTCGTGACCGCAATGGGTAATTCAAAATGTCTAGTCTGCAATTTGTAATCTTCGACATCTCGTGGTCTTATTTAAGTATCACAAATTTTTACAATTCTATGGTCTTTATAAAACTTGTTTTCGTCACAAATTTCAAATAAGTATATTATTTAATAAAAATAAAAATAAAATAAAATACGTTTATTTTGGAACATAAGATCATCTAGGTATCACTTATTCCACGTCAATCAATTCGAACCTCAATATCAAGGGATGGTCATTTCAAGTAACGTTGACAAGTTTATCAATTTTTATAACATTATTATCAATATATTAAGTTCATTATCACACACTTAAAAGTACAATGACAAGAAGACAACAACGATAAGTGGGATTATGTATTGGATAGTAGAAAACTAAACCAGTGCTAAAAGTGGGCTAAAGTAAAAACTATCATGTATTTTCTCTTGTAATACCAGTATACAGAGAATATATAAATTAGAAAAGAATCTTATCTCATAGTATTTACAATACTACTGGCAGTTTTTCGCTGTTCTTTTTCTGCTATTCGTAAATATAATTGTTGAGAGAGATAAAGAGAAACACTTTTTATGCTATTACTAATCCCGAAATCTTTATTTTAGATTAGACCTTTTTCTAGTAGATGTAAATACAAAATATCAATGTTAGATAATATTACTAATTTTCTGTGATAATCCCAAATTAGAACTTAACATATTTTCATCGTTCTTCTACGAGTAGCGTTCGCGCCTTATATTTGTAGGTTTTGTGTTAACTTAATAATGGTGGTTTCCACACAAACAACGTCCTTTGTGTTCCTCTTTCTTCTACTATTGATTTAAATTTTGAATAATAATTTCTGATTCATATATTTTCTATTCGAAAACCTTTAAGCTCCACGTTGACGCAATCAGGAGAGGCTATTATATATTTTACTAATTATAATAGTACGTATTTAATCGAACATAAAGAAACGGTATGATTAGAAAAAACAAAAAGAGTTATGTACCGCTACATGCATTGTAACTGTTCATAGCGCTACAATCTATGCGATCTCTTATAAATTTTTACACGAATATTATATAACCATAGAATTTAGATTTGGTGCACTTAAACAAGTAGCCAAGTTTGGAGAGTTAATGAAAGTAATCGAGGCAAAGCGCGGTACTGGAATGGATTTTTTGAGATCTACTATTGATTCGGTCTATTATAAGCTATTAGTTAACTTTATACAGGTAAAAGTTATATTCTTAGTAAATAGAACTTTACTGGTCGAGTCCTTAAAAGGAATCTTTAGCCTATAAAGGTTTAAAAACAACAAATTAAAGAGAAGAATCTGTATACACATACATCTACAAATCATACAGAATCGGTCTTGATTAACAAACAAAAGTGTAAATCTATTAATTGGCATCATATATAACTAAAACACACATCTTCTCTGACGACGATGTTCTTAGGCTAAATATATGACCATCCAAACGATCACAGGCTCTCTAAGAAATTTCTAAAAAAGTTTAGTTGTAACTGGTAGATATCAGTTGCAACGTCAATAAAATTAATGTTTGCATCTAAAACGAAAAAAATTGTTTTAGTCTGTGTGAATTAAAGAAAATCTAATAAATCTACATGTTTCTACAGGAAGGGACCGTTAAAATATCACATTTAAAAAACTCTTTAATTATTTCAATAAATATATGCATCATACAACCTAGATATTAACTATGTATTGGTGTATAAAATTACACCAAGTATACAGCTACTGTGTTACATAAAATTAATGTAATATATTGGCTTTATTGACAGATCCGCATTAAAGTGACACGTTATCAATGCGGAAATGCAATTAATACTCGTAGTATCTTTTTTATCTTACTTAAACAATTTACCTACATAGCTGAATCTACACAATCTCTTTACGTGTATTACGGGAATTTTCCTTTTATCTAATAGATTCAATGTTTTAAAATAATAATGACACTTTAATGACATAACAAAACATACTAGGGGGTGTGATAAATAAAATGGGAAAAGTATGACTTTTGCCTGGGGATGTTATTTTATTTTATTCGATGTAGTCACCTTTGGGGCTGTGTAGGTCTTTTTTAAAGCTAAAACCTTTTTGTAAAATCGTCGTGTCATCTTGAAGTTTTTGTTCAAATGTTCCTAAAATAGATTCAAATCACTAGAAATATCTCCAGTGAATATGGAGGAAGTTCTATGATTTCGAAGCCAGCTTCTTAAAAGCAGCCACCGCAACTCTGGACTTGTTCGTGGGGGCGTTATCTTGGAGAAACAAAACAGCATGGCCGTCCAAGAAAAAACAGCCCATGATCTGACGGGTGGATGGCATTGCCATAAATTTCTTCGGAGCTGGAGTTGTCAGTCACTTCCAAGACAAAATGGTGAAGTAATGTTTTAAAGTCAAGAATCTGACAAGATCTTGTTGTATCAAACCCAAACTTAGCATTGTGAAATCAGTCTTGATTCGCGCGTCGGAATGATATTGAGCATCCAGTTCGCTGCCACTTTTTTCATACCCAAATTGTTGTATTTACATTAATATAATTTGCGGAAGTTTGTCATACACATCGCAACAGATCAGCCCACCGATCTAATATTCGGGAAGTTGTTTAAATAAAATTATTCCCAGAAACTTCTAGATCCTATTAGAATACTTATAACGAACTATACAATAAGAAAACCTAATCTAACACAGAAATATCGGCTTTGTTAATGTATTTTACATATTAGCTATTTAAAGCTTACTAGGAAATCAAAGTGAGCAACGTAGGTTTTATTTGATTCATATTTACCACATACGTAAGTAAATATATACACAAAGTTGCCACTTTAACTTAAAGATTGTAACGTGCACACAATTAAAAAAGAAAAAGTGTGTGAAAAAATTCATTGCAAAAATTACTTTATTTATGACTAATGTATTAAGATTTCGGCGTATATACGGCAAGAGCCTCGAGCCTCGAATTAGCTTGTGTTAAATTAATTCTAGGAGAGAGAGTGATCTAATAGTGAACGTCCACTTTTTTTTAGTAACGCGTCGCAATATCAATTTGCAAATAAGTTATTGTGTGCGCTTCAGTGCAAAACGTGCGATACCGGCGTCACTTTCTTTCCAGCAAAGTCAATGAAGCAAGGAGAAAGTAGCGACCTCCACGTCCGTATTATAAAATGCTGACTCACCGACTTACGAAAATCTCCAAGTGTTGCATGATGCCTCATCTGCTTACATCTTGTTACACACTTTCCTTTAACGCACGGTTCGAGTACCATGAAAAATTCCACTTGGAATTAGATTTTTTTCTTCTTCGTTGTTGGAAAACATTGACGTATATGAGCAAGGTGTAAAATTTAATACAAATTAGTTAGCTTAGTTAGCTCAACTACACTTAATCTTCAGTGTAGACACATTTTTTTGCATAAAGTCAAGATGATGCAAAATGTTCTCTCTCTCGGAGTTCAGTACTTGGAGTTTTTGTCTTCATTACAGAAAGATTTCATTGGTATTCACTTGAATGCAGTAAACAGATAATTACCATCCCACATCATTCTTTACGTTATTATATTCAGAACATACGGTCGAAATTATGATCATGTACCCATGACACGATTGCGTTAGTGCGGGTTACATTGTGTTTATGAAATATTTGTCTAATGGTTTAAAAAATTCTGTAATAGGCTAAACTAATTTGACATACTGATTTGCTCTTATCGTAATATTTATATGTAAAGCTTCTGATGCGCCTCCAATACTATTACAGAATGCAAATCTTTTCGTACGACGAATATATTTGTGTAAATTAAATTAATATGACAGTGAATAATTAATTGAATCAAGGCCCAAATCAATTTAGAAACATTTTTAATTAATCTTACCAATCTTTAGGAATACTTTTCTTAAAAACAACGTATAATTAATATAATTTTTTCAATAATGAAAGAATAAATATTTATGGAGTTGTCCGCAAGGTCATTGAACCAGTAATTTTATCGTCCTGTTTTCCTTATAAGTAATATTCATGATTTTGAGGCCATAAAAATCTATCAGTTATTATATTTTATGACATAATCCGTTGGCCTACTTTCTCTTAGATTATTGTGGGAAAAGGATTTTTACGAGACATTTTATTGCGGTTGGCGATTACAATAAACTATGAGTTAATATGAAAACTTAATTTACAACCAGATATTAAATTAAATATATCAGAAAAATAAATTACGCATATTAAAACCGATGCCGGTACACGGTTGTCGATATTAATTATTTCTTTAGAAAAGCCCAGGAAGAAGGGTCATCCACAATTTTTTAGTACGTCCACAAACTGCTATTTCATATATCAGACGTCCTCGACTATTAAGGAAGAGTCAAATGTCAAATTAGCTGCGAAAACATTTTGTAAACTGCTTGGCTTCACCATATTCTTATCGAATAATGTTTATGTAATAACGAATTAAAACGATGTCTTTTCTTTTTACAAATATGCTTTTTTATAAAACAAATTACAATTTTTTACAGATTTCCTCTACGCCCCTAGTCATGGTTATTAGATTACCATGGCTTCTTCAAGCAGTAACTCTCGGCCTCACAATAATCTTAGTATCAGGTAAGTTAATATTTATATTGCTTCCTATTTTTATTTCGCCTTATTTATAACATTCTTAATTTGATTAAAGGATTTTTATGATATTTCTTTTCACTGATTACTATTGAAAACTAAATTAATAACTGTCACTATTTCATGAATTTGTTTTTAAAGCAGATATTATCTTTGTAGTTAACCAGTTTCTCAGCATTTACATTGAGCAACCAACTTCTCTTGGATTCCATAATATCAACTATATCACAATTATAATTTTTTTCGACACAGGTAATCCATTATTTTTACAAACAGGCAGAAATATAAAACCGGTTATTAAATGGAGTCAACCGATGGACACCTGGAACTGGACAGAGGAGCCTCGCAATGACGCAGCATTATTTTCGCCATCTAACTTCACCCACAAACTCCCTCCTACAGCCAATGAAACGGAACTCATAGCACACATGGCCGCCTTAAAGCGAAATTATTCACGACTTCTTTGGGATAGTGATAAGAGCAGTAATCTGCCGCTCTTCGTCGATAAAGCGCTCAAGCTGCTTAATCTAAAACAAGTTTATTACGAAGTGGAACATTCTGTTATGTCAAAGGTTTCATGCACAGCGTGTAAGGCGGGGGCAGGCTTATTACAACATTATATGCGGCTCGGTAAAAGTAAAGAGGAAATAAATAAGATGATTTATAAATTTTGCGTGTCGCTGAATATACAATCAGCCAGAGTCTGCGATGGAATAACGCGACTTTTTGGGGTATTTTATTGAGATATTTAATCGTATAAATTGTGCTTAAAATATTGTTTCGAGTTTTATATTACTTGCTATATGGAGTATGTTTCTAAATGACTAAATAGTTTGATTGTTATAAGTATTCATAAGATTGACTTTGCTTCGAATTTATTGCTTGGTGAAATTTATATTTTTTTTAGTTTATTATAATAAGAATAAATTTCAGAGTGAGGTAATCTACGTCCTAAAGCGAGTGACATATGGGCCAGACGAAATATGTAGTTTCGTGATTGGTGATGCTTGTGGCGATGTTTATAACCCGTACCATGAATGGGAAGTAGCTTTCCCGCCAGTGCCAAAGCCGCCTAGACGTGATTTAGAAGCGCCGATAGAGAAAGCTCCATCGTTTAAAGTACTGCAAATATCTGACACTCATTTCGACCCGTACTATGCTGAAGGTAACCTTTTGTCGATTTGGATTTCAGATCGTCATTTTTTATATGTAATTTCTTTAATTTTCTTTATTTAACCTCAGCCCGTTATCAGTATATAATTTTACCACTTAAAAATTAGTGATACCCATAAATATATAGTAACCAAAAATTACAAGTCCATTCGATATTCAGTTGCTAAACGAGTACATTAAGCGAAAAAAGGACGCATTCCACCGAATAATTTATACTTCTAATTTAGAGAGTTGTACATCGGAATTCCGCCCCGATTGCATAGTTAGAAACGCACAGTGCGTATAATCGGAGGTCCTGGGTTCGATTCCCAAACAAACTATTTCGTTTAGACGCAGGGTTACATGAAAATATCCCATCAACACCAATATTTTACTGGAGTTTTCTTGTTCAGGATCAAATGCAGAATGCAACGAGCCCTTATGTTGTAGAGCGTCAAATGGACCAGCCCTGACCCCTGGAGGGGGCGCTGGCCGTTGGGGGGATTACCGGAAATGCGATACTCCGAAACGCACCATTGACCATATGTTGAAGCATATAGCTGATACGCATACCGTAAGGCATTTAACTTAATTAAATGTAATACGATACCTGTCATTTGTCGTATGAAATCTAGGATTAAAAACAAGTGGTGCTACAACCTTTTTGGGGTGTGCCGCCTCAGATTTGAGGAGATATGTATTTGTTTTTTTCTAATAGACAAGTAGGTGATCAGCATTCTGTGCCACACACACATATTTTTCACATGATTAACCGCAAGCATGTCTTTGCTTTGACTATATAAGGTCGTATAAAAAAAGAACTATAAAAAATGTATCTCTTTTTATATAAACAATGTATTGAATCAAATAACAAAAACCGTAACTGTTATTTCTATAGATTTGGTCGCAATTGCACAAGAGTCAAAATAGAATATTGAAAATAAATCACCTAGACACTGAGTCAGTCATGCGAGTGCCTGACTGCCCATTTAAAAAAAAATACAGCCAAGACTAGCCTTTGTCGTAATGGTTCGAAAAAACAATGGTAGGCAGCTGGTTCTATATACCTATTGGCGCGTGGAAAACAACAACACTAAGCTAGCCAAGTTCACTTAAGTAAAATAAAAATATGTTAATAAGAAGGGCTTGCTTCGCATTTCTAAATAGTTAGACACACGATGAAGCATGTCTAATACCTACCGTACGTCATATAGAACGTGCAAGGTTAATTAATGGCGCCGTAGGTCAAAGTATCTATTACGACTTGTTAGAAGGGTTGATACAATTATTTTTATGTTTACAGTCATATAAAATTTGAGAATATATTTTATTATAATTATTTATATAAAGTTCTAATATAAAACTTCATAGTGCTTATGAACTTTTTACTTATGTTACTGGCAATCGTAGTATCACGCAGTAGGTCTGAGCACATCGTTTCTTATTACATATTAAATAACACATATTAACCATTAATATATTAATTTTTTTTTAATTATATTAAAAAAAAAATATTAACATTTCCATCAAATCATACATAAAAACATAACGTTCACGCTCACAAGGTATTTCTCTTTCTCATTCTCTTATTCAATGACCATTGTCTGTAAAATCGATATGGGAATTGGTAATAACGTTTTAGTTAGCTACTTAATATATCTTGCAGGACATCGATTACATTCTTTGGACTGGGGACCTGCCACCACACGATGTCTGGAATCAGACGAAGGAAGAAAATCTTAAAGTCCTTCAGGAAACAGTCGCCCAAATGTCAGATATGTTCCCTGGTGTACCGATATTTCCCGCCCTTGGTAATCACGAATCTTCACCGGTGAACAGGTAATTATTAGAAATATAATATGTCTCATATTTTGTAATTTCAACTCAATTTTAACGTTACTTTTTTATTATTATCTTATTGCATCTTCGTACATACTTTCATTTAATTATATTGTTTTGAAGGATTACAAAACAAATATTCTCTGGTCTCTAGTCTATCAATAAACTAAAATGTTTCAAAATGGTATCAAATTTAATACAACTCTTGTATTGAAATCATAGAGATATTTTTTTTAATAATTTTACGTGTTTCTTATAAAGAATACATCTACCTTAGTGGAAAAATCAATGACGAAATCATTGGAATTTAAAAAACCTAAATTCTTCCAGTTTCCCGCCACCATACATATCAACACCGGAGTCTAACATAGGCTGGTTGTATAATGAGTTAGATGCGCAATGGCGAAGGTGGTTACCCGCTGGCGTCTCTCACACAGTTAGACGTGGTGCCTTTTATTCGGTACTCGTAAGACCTGGATTCCGCATTATATCTCTCAATATGAATTATTGTAATAATAAGAACTGGTAAGTAGGATTCTAGAACCCAATAATGATGGTCTCTCCATAGCAGCTACACTCACAAGATTCTTTGCTAACAAAACGACTTTTAAAAGGCTAAGCGAAAAGGTTAAAACAATTTTAATAAGTGGGACATTCTGGAGCGATTCGAGGTGTCTCCTATAGGAGATAATTATAGATTGAGTGGTTTGGAGCCACAAAATCAATTATTTTCTATAATAATTTTTCTATAATAATTCTTTTCTATAATATAATATTCAGGAAATTAATAATTAATTACTGTACCAATACTACTAGCTTTTGCCTTTGTTAGTGGCCAGTTGTCTGACTCCATAGTCAAATAAAGTATTCATTAATTCAAGTAGCTTAATTTTAACTTAATTTTAGTATTAGTCCATTATGGTGTGTTTCACAACCAGTAAAATATCAGAAGTATATTTTGTTTAAGAGAAGTTAAGTAAAAGTTAAAGTAACGGAGGTACTGCTATTTCCGTGGGAGCCTTGTAACAATAAGTGCGAAATAATAGATAATTGTGTAAAAATATCATCTTAAGCCATCTAACAATTTGTATTAAACGGAAGCTGTTTTTGTTGTCTATAAGTGGAAATTAAATGCATTGTGGTAAAATATATTTGTTGCATTTATGAGGCTTATAATTGAATCAATGCCGTCGAGGCATTTCTTGAAATTTTTGCTCGACTTTTTGCGCAGATTGAAGGTCTTTTGTATTAAGAAAAAATCCGAACTAATTCGTAATATGGCTTAATATCGACTAAGGGTTCATAAAAGTTTATGCTAAAGGCAATATGAGCGTATCAGTTACTATCAGATGAGCTTGCTGCCCGATCTTCCCGTATGCATAAAAAAGTAAGGTGTGATTTCACTGCATTATCATAGACCTTGGTGCACCTTGTTAGTATAATATGTACAAAATAAATCTCGCTCATCATCAAATCAAAAACACGATCAAATCCGAGTATATGTTATAGATTTTTCATCTTCAATTTTGATATTTAAGGTGGCTGCTGTTAAATAGTACGGATCCTGCGACAGAATTACAATGGTTAATATACGAACTTCAGTCAGCTGAATTCAGTGGCGAAAAAGTTCATATAATCGGCCACATTCCACCCGGACATTCGGACTGCCTAAAAGTATGGAGCAGGAACTATTACGCTATAATTAATAGATACGAATCCACGATAACCGCACAATTCTTTGGACATACCCATTTTGACGAGTTTGAGGTTTTCTACGATCCGAATGATTTAGGTAAGTGTAGAACGTGATTTATTTTCTGCAGTACGGAATTTGAATTATTTTTAATTAAAATCGAGCCTTGCAGATTATTGATAGGAATTACTTGTATTATTTATTAGTGATATCTTTAAGCTAAGTCTTGACTCCTTCGTGTTGAAAACGTGGCTTTTGACATACTAAAAGCCAAATTGTTAACGCTCGCACAAGTAAATCTTCAACTAATTTGTATGTATCGTTTTTCTTAATATAAATGGAGAAATGGACGCCGCTTTAACAATACTGATTAGATTTTTTTAAATATTGAATTTAAAAAAAACAGAATCTTGCCTTCGACAAGATTTCATAATGTCACTTATTTAAAATTTTGTTATTTCAGGAAGAGCCACAAGTATAGCGTACGTCGGTCCATCGGTCTCGCCATATTACGATTTAAATTTAGGATATAGAATATACTATGTTGACGGGGACCATGACGCTACAACAAGGGTAAATTTTATAATAATATTTTATTTCTAGACATACTTCATGAACTCCGATCATAATTCATAACACATTTTCGTTTCGTCTTCAGAATCGAAATATTTATTTTTTCTCCGATTGTAGTTAAGAAATATAACTATTTATTTATTATATAAACATAAAACCAGCCGTGAATATAATTCGTCCCATGACGACACGTCGACACGAGATTTGTCTGTAGGTACTATTGTCTGTGTTTGTGTCTATATAGAATTTGCTGTACTAAAAATTACGACTTGTAACAATTACTACTAATATTTCAAGTTTAGAAGTAAATTACATTATTTTTAACTGATATAAAACCAGTGGCCCCACAACTGGAGATTTTCTTTTTGTGCCTTGCTATGTTTTTTCTTAATAGACAAGTAAGTAGATGATAGTCCGTTTACTCGCGTGGTGTCTCTCTACCGTACGAGCGAGTGTTAAACACAAGAAATAAAAGAAAGGAAATAATAAAAAAGAAATAAATATTAACGTACTTCAAGTTATAAGAATAATATAATGCATTTATTCCGTTAAGAAATTATTTTTAAATATGTAAATCAGGTGCAACTTTCATTTATTTTTTAGCTGGTGGTTGACCATGAAACATGGATTATGAATTTAAAAGAAGCTAATTTGTTTGGATATCCCATTTGGTACAAATTGTATTCGGCTCGGTCTGCGTACATGATGTCTGCGCTACGACCCGAGGACTGGGACAGATTTATAGACAATATGACTGAGAAGGAAGACTTATTTAATTTATATCATAAGTAAGTAGCGAAATCTAGCACAGAGAATGAAATAAGTTGTGTGTTAATCCCGTATTGCAATATGTAGGTATCTCTTACATTGCAAACATTGCAAATTTGTCATTATAATTTTATTGTTACTTAATATTAGCTTTTGAAAATTAGACGTAAGTTTGAATCGCGTCCTAAAATTTATTTTAAACAAATTTTGCTTCTTTGAAAACAGAATGATTTAAACTTACGAAAGCAAGCGCCTGAAACATTGAGTTCAGACATTTTTTAATTAACATGGGTCACCGAGTATTTTTATTTAATTTTATGACTTGGTAACGGTTATTGAATACACAGATTATAAAATAGCTCTTATTAAGATAGGTAATGTTTGTAATTTTTTTTATATTGTACAATAAAAAATAATTTATTGTTAATTATTTCAAGAGACTTGCCCCAGAGAGTACATATTACAATATATTCCAGGCATTACTGGAAAAACAGTCCGCGCCGTGGCATATGCGATGGAGAATGTCGAAAGCGATTGATATGCGACGCACGCTCCGGCCGTTCCCATGACAGACGCGCGTTGTGCGTTAACATAGAAGCAAGAATAGATGGGGCCTCTCCGACTCCCCAGACATGGCGCGCCTGGTTCTACAATGGCCTGTCCGTCTCGTGAGTTGTTATGCACTTCGACTCATTCGCTTCTATCGTATTGCTTTATCGATCTGTACATATTTTGCACCTAGTATAAGTTGCTGGTGGTACTTATTTTGGGTTACAGAAGAGATACTGATTGACTACATCAAATCCTCTGTGGACCAAATAAGCGCTTTTTGACGTTACTGCACCTAGTAATGTGTAATTACACGCAAATCTTAACAAAAAAAACAAATCACAAATTAGCAGACTGATAGCCGTACTAAGTCATATTTTTAGCTTCTCTTAGAGATGGCTGGAAATTATTCATAAACAGCGACATTTTATATTGTATAGAATAAATTGAAGTTCTAGCGATACTTTTCTGTGTATATAATGTAGTGTTGTTAATAATGTCTAGTTTTTGACAATATCACATTGGTACTTGCGGTATTTTAAATAAACAAAACTTATTTATTTACATATATTATACTATTTAAAATATATTTTAATAACAACATAGAATGCAATTTGTTGTATGTTTCCTTAAAGTTGAATTGTACCGTTATTAATATGCGTATAGTCATAATTAAGGGAAATATGATTTAGTAAAAAAGTGTATCCTTATAAGTCACGAGGATACACTTTTAAGTGGAATACAATCAGGATACGAGGGTAGTTATAAAAACTCTATTTACTAATTAACTTTTCTATCTCACAGACCAAGTGTAGAGCAAGTTTAGCGGTGGTGGTTTTCAGATGCAATATACGAGGTTGGTTTGATTGCTTAATCATTAGCCCTAATCTCAGGAGTATTTTTTTTAAAAATATGAATCTTAGTAAGTTATACAAAATAACTTTTTACTGATTAACTAAATGGTTGACGGTGGCACTAAAACACAGGTGACGGTATGTAAAAATATTAAATTTCATGCTTGATACTAGTTGTAATTTGTATATAAGCTATGCCATTACAATTCCAGCTTCTACTTTTATGTAAATTTCAAGTAATTTTAGATCACAGATATTTTATAGCGACGAGCTCCCATTCCCATTCATTTCCGTGACGTATTACGGTCTTGGCGTTGACATAGCACCATATTATGAATTTTATTGTTTTTTTTTTTCAGAATGTCGATGCTAATGCAGATACCTCAAGTGGCCTACCAGATACCAAAGTTTGTGATGGGGCTCGGTTAATATAAACATACAAGTCAATTGTCACCACCGGACGTTCCTTAATTAACAAATATTTATTCTATTTAAATGTCCGCCGACCAATAATTTTTAGAATAAATCATTACAGCTTTAAAATTTTAGTGCCTTTCTGAGGTTATTTTTATAGTAAATGTAAAATTATATAAATGCCATCATATCTAACCGGTGGTCACATTTTATTAATAGTATTGTATTCTAAGCGTTTATTTGTAAATATCGTCTGTAAATGTTGTAATTAAATTTTTGTTTGTATATGTGGTTTTACTAAGGAAAATGAAAACAAACACAATTTTTATACTTTTATTAAGAAAGAGAGCATTTCAAGTAAATCATTCAGAAATCACATTAAAACAATATTTACATTAATCACTACAAATACTAGGACAACAAAGTATAAGTAGTCTTCCCTACTGAATCAAGATAAAATTATTAGATAAATCAATCAAATTATCAAATTAACTAAATCTAATCATTAAAATGAAAGAATTATTTACAAATAAATAAGATAATATTTACTTTTTAAAGTAATTAATCATTATCAGGCAGGCCTGTGAAAACAGGATTCATAAAACCTTATAGATGTCACAATTGTTTTGCCCATACAAAAAAAGAAGAAATTGGCGAAATTCAACATAATGTACATAAATGAAGCTTCTTGCACAATTGGTAATAAATAATTCTTTCTGTGGTAGAAAGTTACATTTCTATGGCTGAGCTGGGGTATGCCATCGAGTCAAGGTGAGTTCTTCCAGGGTTAGGGCTTTCCTAGTGTCAAATATTCATCACCAATCAAATAAAATATTGCTTCAATCCATGTTTTGTAACAAGTACAGCGTAATATAATTCTCGTATATTTTAAAATGATTGATACTTAAATATTTGCATACACGTACGTAAACCTCTCAGCTGCTAACCCTAGTGCTACACTGGGATTACGTCGATGATGAAATAATACAAAACTGCGACTTTTAATTAGCACAGTTTACTAACTAGGATATATTATATTACATTACCATTACAAATACTTCAAAATTAAGGATTATGACTATCAATGGTGCAGGTGTTATGTTACATTTATAAAGTTTTGTAAGGCCTCCGAAACCTGTTTCTCAGATTGCTTAATTAGATCAAAAAAATGCAAAATTCAACAGTTGGATAAAAATTTTAAACTTTCGGACCACAAAAATTCTTTTTCTGATACCATTAAATCTAATCCGAAATATTTTTCTAGTTTCCTTCGTTTATAAAAAAAGCTTTAAACAATGGGACATTAATCATTTTACAGGCATTTAATTATAACATGAGAAATTAAAAACTAAAAAACCGTTAGCGTCTTACTTCGTAGGCGTTTAATTTCGAGCAAGGAAGGGACCTCTTAACGGTAAACTGCAGAAGGCGACCCCAATTCAATTATAAAAGTATCTTTAAAATAGTAATTCTTACTAACAATTGTGCCATTGAGTATTTTAAAAATGTAACGTGATGTTCAATTAAAATGACTAAATATTTGATGTGATTGGGTACATTAAATTTAAAACAGAATATAAGTTATGGCTATTTTAAATTGATAAGACTAGAAAAAAAGAGTATTTTTATAAGAATGTTAATAAAATTAATAAGGTTTTTTTGTTAGAGAAATTACAATTCCTACAGAATATGTAGCTTATAATGCATCTGCATGTATTAATATAACGTCATGGAAATCATAATTAATTCAATCTATCAAGACATAATAGTAAATTGTCTTCCCAATTACATCAATGTACAAATTTCACATTTATAAATTAAAAGGAGTGATGTTTTTAAACCAATTAAACCAAATTAAAACCTTATTCTAATGAGTATGCTACATAACTAAAATGGCGAAAGACAGTCTCTAGATATTAAGGTGTGACTGAATCAAGGCAATTATAAAACAAAATTTCTTATTTTTTAAGTTGTATCAAACATTGCGTGTTACTAGTACAATAAGGAATTTTAAGTAATTTTATTTTATATTTTGCCTTAGTAGGTAATAATAATATTACCAGTTTACTAGTTTTAATGTGTTGAGATTTTTTAAATATTTTAATATGTTAAAATAGTTGATGGATTATCACAGGAACACTTGTACATTGTCAGCTAGTGATTTGAACTAGTCTTAAATGCTTTTGAGACAAACAAAAAATATTGCTAATTGGAATAACCATAAAAATTATATTACTAATTTATTTACAAAACTTAAAACTAACCATTTATGGCAAATCTATCAGTCTGTCATTAAATTAACTTCAAATTTTAAAACTAGTAAAATGTATTCTTTTGTAAAGCACAAATGCATCATTTGTGAGACGCCCACACCCATGTTACTTGCTATCTTAAAGATGTTGGTCCCAAAAATTACAATAAAGCAAAACCGCCATGGTATCCTACATTAACCATTCAAATGCAGCCATTTTAAAACATTAAAGTAAATTATGAGGTAAATAAAATGCCGTTATATCCTACTTCAATAAAAATGGCACTAGATCAGACCCTAGATAACTCTATGAACTTCAAAAAAAACCCTAATCTCTTAAAAATGATTTTGTAAATCAACAATCTTTGGACATGGAATGCAATGATAATAACAAATCACTGGGATACTTCATTCTTATACTTAAGTCACAACAGCCGCCTCAGATTTTTTCGGCTCTTCTTGGTGCCAATAGCATAAGTATTTTTCTTCCGTTTAGAAGGGCTAGGGCCATCCAAATCATATTTAAAGCATTTCTTACCTGGATGTCTGTCACATTTACAGAACTTACAATACTGGTAAGAGCAAGTAACACTTGTACATTCCACCCATTCTTCTCCAGAGCTTTCTTCTGTTACCTTGGCAGGTTGATGGCATCTTACACAAGACAGTTGTTTTCGTAGATCCAGAGATGCAGCCTATAAATATGCATAATAAATAAGAACAAAATATAAACATTTATACAGCCATGTCAAATAACATTCCAATAAGCAAACCTTACTATATCTTTATAACAATTGTACAACAAAAAAGTTAATTAATATAGACATAAAAAGAAATGAAACTGTGGTAAGCAGTACATGGCATAATAATAAATAAGTGAAGAATAAAACATATGTATCATGATTTAGTGCAACTAACTGGTCAGAAAAACCACCAACAATACACCTTTTATATTTTCAAAACTGTTTAGACTTAATGTAATTTATAGTTTATTTTTAATACTAATGTATTATTATATAAGGTCCTTGAACTTTACATTTAAGCACCTCACCTTTGTAAATCTCTTGAACTTAATAGTCCTTGGTGTATCTGGTGGACTAACGGGTCGAGTTTTTGAAACTATAATATTATGTGTTTCTGAAAGTGGCTTTTTCTGGTGTGATCCAATAATTTTTGGTGCAACATCTCTGTTCTCTACATTCTCCTCCACATTTTTGAGGAATGTTCTGTACTCCAACAGTTTACTTGTGACACTTATATTTTCCCAGACTGTTAGCCACAATGGGCTAACTAAAGTGAAATTGAAAATGTCCTCATTAGATAAGTAACTAAATATCTTCATTAATGGAGGTCTCATGTTGACCTTTTCATACAACATTTTAATAATATCAATTTTCTGTTCAGGTCTAAATTGAATAGATTTCACTGCCTTTGACTTAGTAACTTTAGTCACCGGTTGCAATCCTTTGGCTTCACATGAGAGTGAATGGATAGCAAAGTTTAACTTCTTCGCTGGCCTCTTTAAGCTTGTTGGACTGTTTAAGTGACAATTTGTTCTACAAGTCTTCTTTATCGGAGTGGATGGAAAAGTGTGTACTTTTTCATGAAGATTATAAAATTCATGTAAATCATCTGTGTGACCTAAGCTCCTAGATGCTTTTGGTTTACTATCATTAAATTTTAGTTTTCTCAAGCCACCAGCTATTAAGGATGTTGGAGTAGGTATGGAATTATATGGAATATCAATGTTCTCTAATTCATCAGGAAACGGCCTCTTAATGCCTCTTCGACCTTTCGGAGAATCTTTAAAAGAATCATTATTTCTAATACAAGCTGAAATGTTGGCATGTGATACAAGGTCATCGGGAGATATATTGAAGTAGTCTACCTGATAAGGACCTCTGAAGCATATCCGTCCTTTTATAAAAGTGGAGTTAATACTATCGTTTGATACTTCGGAGCATTCTAATGAGCCAGGGGTAAAAGATGTATGATAGCCACTATCCTCACTTTTCCAGTAACTACTGCTGTTATTGTAAGATATTCTAGGTGACAGGGGCTCAACAAATTCTGAATGAATATCCATCTTTCAACTTAACTTTTAATCCCCTATAGCTTCGTCTCCTTTTAATTATGTCTGGTAAACATAATTGTTTTAAGCATTTGTTAGTATAAATTTACCTTCATTATGTAAACCACAACTTGCAACATAATCTTAATTATTTAAATTTATAGAACTTAGGAAAATAATGTACTATGAAGCTTTGTATTTACGTTAGACTTTTGTAATCGTTTAAAGTTTTGGAAGCCATTATTCTGTGAAACAGATTACAAATTTGACAAAAAGCGCCAGATAAAACCACAGCGTATTATCAAGAAAAATCTTTTAAGGATGAACAGACTACTAATTACTATCATTTTTATAATATAAAAAAATATTTAAACATTTCATCTTTTTTTTTAAGAAAGACAATTGCCAAATCTCATTTTCGTTCACTAATTCCCATGTTATTCTAACGTTTAACTTGGTTTCTTAAATCTTCCACACGGTATTTTTAACATATTTATATAATGCACTATAACACTTTCTGTTAATACAGCAAATCAACTGGCGAGGGATCACTAATTTTCATTATTTCACTTGCAAGATATTTAATTATCATTTCCTTTTTTTTTAATATTATACTCTATGCTAAATTGCTGACAAGTGTCATATGTCAGTCGTTTGATCTCTCATCTCAATTGTTTTCTGTTTCTGGATTCTGTACTCTTCAAAGTTTGTTGTGAATTTATTATTTTTAAATTTGTCATTAAATAGTTTTTTTTACTTTCTCATAATTAAGAGTAAATATAACATCATTTATAATGAAATCCATCGGTTATATTATTAGCTAAGATTTTATTTAAACTAAGAGTTAAGACTCGAGATTTCGGTATTCGATAACCATGGCTATAGATGTAAAAAAAATATGTCGCCTCTGTGCGAATAAGGATCATGTTTTAAAAGATTTAAGCGAAGAGAGTAATAAAAATATACTGAAAATTATACAAGAATTTATACAAATAACTGTAAGTAATGTTATAAAATTATAATGAACATTTTTTTAGCTCACACAGCAGGTGTTTGTTGCTAAATCATTTTAATTTACTTATTTTTAAATAATTATTTCATTTACATAGATATCTGAAGATGACACACTTCCTACAAAAATTTGCCTAAATTGTGAAGAAAAAATGATATCATTTCAATTATTTGTTTTGGAATGTTATAAAGTTCAAGAAAATTTACAAAATATGTGTGCAAGGGCAGATGAAAAGCTTGAACTTAAGCTAGATGATGATTTAAATTATAGAATAACTGAAATTAAATCTGAGGTAAGTAAGAAAATTTATTAAATTTTTAACTGTCACAATATATTTTTAGTGTATCTTACAATTTTATATTGTGTTTAGTTCATATTTTAAAAAGATTAGTATTGAATTGAAAAATCTAAACAACTGTAACAATTATATCTATCAAAATATTTTCCAGGTTAAAGTTGAAATGGATGAAATAGTAGGTAAGCTTTTCTTGATTTACTAAAAATAAGAATTATTTCATATACTATTATAAACAAAATCTTTTCTGTTAAAATCAAATAATAAATTTTAAGACATGTACAATGTATATGATTCTTGTGAAAATTACACAAAATTTGAAACAAATAAAGTTATGTTTTAAGAGAAGAAGAATGCCCTATGGCTAAAATTTACATGCTACTTTTAAAAATTATAGATTTCATAGCTAGATTACTAGTAATGTTATCATTTAATTAAACAAGCATACTTAAGGAATACTTTTTTCTAAAAATATTTAAACAGGTACGTTATTATACAATCCATGGAATAAGAAAATGGATAGTGGAACTAATTAATTAATTAATATTTTTTATGTTACCTATTGTAATTTCTACAAATATTGCATTAAATCTTTATTTCAAATAGTTCACAAATAAAAAAAAATATTATATATTACAGCCACTCTTAATAATGAAGTAACCTACTCTGATGTTGATGATGACAATATTGACTATGATAATGACAACAATGAATGTGATAGTGATAGTAGTGATGGTGTTACCCTAGCATCTTTAAAGGAAACCAAGGTTAAGCAAGCCTCAGGCATCAAACCAAGAGAAATGACTGATAAAGATAGGGAAGAACTAGAAAAACTTCTTAAGGATCCAAGAGCTAAACTAAAGAATTTTGTTAAGTAAGTGTCAATGGCTTAGATGATGACTCTCATCTCCTCATCCAGCCAGATTTTATGAGATGTGAAAAAGTAGCCTGCTGAATTGTTTTACTATGGCAGAAAAGACTTCTGTTTGTACAACAGAAGTTGTTTCTGCCCTAGGGCTCTGGGAATTCATAGAATGCAGTATTACCCATAGGTTCATTTCAAGTATTATTAAGATGTTTATGGTATATCAATAATAAAAGTATTTAAAGTTTTTCTCTTAAAATATTAAATATAGAGTTACTTAAAAAATTTACTGTAAGAACCAATATAATATATCATGTGATGATTTGAATCTGAATATATATTTTAAAGATTGTTTTGTAAGATAAGATACTTCCAGAATGTCTTGTGCAGAGTGTCCGAAACGTGTGCACTCATGGGAATCATTGCGCAGTCACTATTACACTGTCCACCAGAAAAAAGTGTATACATTTTGCATATGTGGCTTTGTTTTGACATCAAAGAGTGCCATCTACAGGCATGTAGCTGAACATAAATCTCGACCACGACGAGGCTCAAGGAAATCCGACAATCGGAATTCAATTAAAGTCACAGATCTAATTAGGTATGTCCAAAGATTTAATATTTACAAACGAAAATTACATATTGGTTTGAGATACCATAGATCGAGAAAATATAATATACTTCTAATATACAATATACTAACATACAATGTCTTTCCTGGTCTATTAGTTTTATTAGCGTTTTTCCTAAATATACAATTCACTTAAATGGATGCACTCGCAAATTCATCATAAATAACTGCTGCTTTAATGCTAATAAATGTAAAGAAAATATCATTTTACAGGTTTAATTGCGAAGAATGTAATCTAGACTTTTCTAGTTGGTATAAGTTAAATACACATTGTATGTGGAAGCATAAAGCGACACCTATAGTGCATTGTAGTTGTGGCATTTCACTTAATTCAAGAACAGTTATGTATAAACACATTCAGGACCACAAAAGTCCAGATGCATTACAGTAAGTATTTTGTTTATTAATTTGCAAAACCCATTATGTTTAATTACATTACATAAACATATTCTATGGCCTATGCTCTTCCCATGATCTTGAATCAGATAACTCTTCCGTTCTTAACAAATTTTATAGGGTTCGGAGAAAGGCTATAGAATGCAATTCCTGCCTTCATCTGCTCAGCTCCAACTCTATCTATCTATATTGATTGCTGCTGTATAAATATTAGCTGTCCATATTCCTAATATAAATGATCATGATGTATTACTTTTCATTAACTATGTATTTTTTGTGTTCTTTATGGGTATGTTATTTGATATTAGTTATAGTTTTGCATATTCTGAAATTCGTCGGACGTCAAAATTTAGGCAGGTTAACAATTTAACTACTACGGATTATAACAAATCCGCTAAGACCTCAATAGTGTGTTTATTCCTTATATATGAATGAATAGAAAGTATGCGTCCAAGACATGTCCTCCAGAAGAATATACTAATTTTGTTGTCTTATTTATTTATAACAATTGTGTAATGTTTTGTCGAAACATAGTTATATTCTTAATCAATTACATGTCAGGTCCTTATGGACATATGAAATTGGCGTTTTGTGTGGGAAGAACAAGAAGATTTTTTTAAATAGAATATATTCAATTAATCAAAGTATGTACCATTGCTATCTGTTCATTTTGCCATCTTATAGGTAGTTCATCGAACTCTTTACTAATATAAACCATTTGGACGTATAGTAATAAAATCTTTAAAGGCTGTTTGCACTGCCCCATCACAGTCGAAATTTATACCTTGCAAAGAGGAGATATTTGAGTCAAAGTGGCCAGTACGTCAAAACGTCAATTTCATATGTAAGGACCGAATATCACATAGATATGCCTTTATTTATGATACTGATTCTGTTATCTGTCAAATTTTCTTGATGAAGAGAGCCAAACGAGTGTTTTGGCTAAAAAGGTTCATTTAGGCTGATTGTTCTTTTTTTTAATTAGTAGGTTATATTCAACTTTTGTTTGACAAAATTAATAAAATATTTCAGCTGTGACCAATGTCCAAAAACAGCGAAAACAATTGAGGAACTTCAAAGACATAAGTTAAGGCATATACCGAAGTCTGAAAGAACATTCCCGTGTTCATCGTGTGATAAAGTGTTTACGTCAAAAGATCTAGTCAAATCCCACGAAAGATCACATGTACCGATAGAGCAGAGGAAAATATACGAATGTGACGTTTGTAATGAGAAGTAAGTGTCATGTTTTTTTTAATTATAAAACTGTATAACCCGGTCACCTATATATTATACTAGCATACTCGGCCAAGCGTAGCTATGGCTAAGGTTTTTGTTATATTACATAGTAGTAAATTGATCAAGGGAAAACGTAGGAAAACTTATGTGAAACGTTGGTACCACGACACGGACCTAAACTAAACTACCTTTAACTCAGCGCCATCTGTTAGAATTGTATCAAATAATAACCAAATAATTTGCAATAAAATAAAATTGCGACTATAATTAAAGATCTTACCTATCCTATCTCTCAAGTTGGATCGACCTGCACATGGTGTGCGAATTTTATTATAATCGGTTAAGTGGTTTAGGAGTCCATTGAGGACAAACATTGTGAGACGAGATTTATATATATTAAGATTTATGTCAAAACTTAATACTAAAATTAAAATCGGAACTTATATTACAATAATGAAATATACACTGAAAACTCTACCAACAACACTGCTCTGCACTGCTGCTGCAAAATAACGCGAATTCCAGACATTATTTACATCAAGAGACATTTTATTTCACCAAACAGTAATGTAATAAATTTTCCTTCCTTTAATTATGTTTATAATATTTGTTTACAGATTCACCACTCGTTCATCGGCAGTATCCCACAAGCGTATAGTCCATGAAAAGATAAAGAGCTATGTGTGCGACCAGTGTGGATATGCGTGTGGCACAAATGGCGAATTGAGGCAACACCGCGCCATACATAGTGACGATAAACCTTACACGTGTCGGAAGTGTTCTAAAGCGTAAGTTAACTTGTGATTTTTTAATTATACTAACGGCCTGTTTCACAATGTATGGATAAAGTAACAAATAGCTATGCAACACATAAATTATTCGAAAGAATTTTTATGTGTTGAATGTATGAGAAATAGCGCTATCTGACATTCGTGAAACGCAACAAACACTAGTTTATCCTACCAATAAGTAAAAAATAGCTTATACGGAACTTATCCGGACATTGTGAAACAGACCCTAAGACTGTTAGAATTTTATCACTGGAAAATGGTCATCAAATTATGAATGTAAAAAAGGCTTAGTTTAAAAAGTTTTTTATAATAAGACCGCTATTACCAAACCCTTAATCGTGTGAAAGTTATTCACATACTCGGTTATTGGATGATTTCAAAGAACAGCTTCATAAAATTGTTTACTTTATTATGACTGATGTTCTTATTTTATGACTTTATGAAAACTAATGTATCATTTGCATGCCTATTTTTGTGATTAATTATTATTAAAAATTACAGAAACAATTAATAAGACATTGAAGTTTGAATATCGGTTATCATAATAACTACACATCCATATTGGTCTAATAAAATATTTTTTATTTAAATTTACAGCTTCAAAACGTACTCGAATCTAAAAACACATATGGACACACACGAAGAGACATCGTATGTATGCTTTGTATGCAGTCGCGTACTTAACAGTCGACGAACGCTAAGGAAACACCTCCTAGTCCACGATGAGAAGTGTTCGCATGTCTGCAACTATTGCAATAAGGCGTTCAAACGAAGACAGACTTTAAAGGTAATATTTGTTTAAAATATGTGTAGGATACACAGATTTTTTTATTAAAAACAGACACATATTGTGTTTAGTAGAAATGTGTTCATCTCCACCGATAAAAGGTCGAAGTAAAATAAGTTAAAGTTTCAGTAAAATATTATTCTTTTATAACAGGTACATCTAGCAATGCATACGGGCGATAAGCCGCTGTCGTGCAAATGGTGCGACGAGCGGTTTGCGTACGCGTCTACGTTACGCTCTCATCGCTTGCGTGCACACCCCGACAAAATGACAGTTCAAATGAATGACTGCTATTCGGTACAACAAGTTTCACAGGTATTTTTTTATGAATTTTCGATATATTGTTACGTTATTACCATCGTCATTTACATCCTTGAGTATTTATTCAAGTATTTATTCATGTTGTACATTACTGCTTAGTCCAGTGGCGAAGGGTGAAATTTTGGCAAAGGGAAGCCGGTCCAAAAAAATGTTGAACAGCACTCTATATGAATTAAAGCCATAATAACAAACAAAATCCACAGTATTTAACCAAATCTGCGATTAAATTAAATTACAGAATCAGTCACAGTTTAAATAACACAAATATTAAAATATAACAAACGAAATTATCACGGACCAGTGGTATAGGAACACATGTCACATACTAAAAATAATCTATTTTCAACCAAACGAAATGGAACGCGAAAATATGCCAAAATAAAAAGAATATGACTTGCGAAGGATTTCATTATAACGCTAATTCTTTTTAATTTTGTCGTGTTTTCTTTCTCCCGTGCCGTGGTTCAATAACAATAATTTCTTTGTCTCTTTCTAATAGAGGAGAGGAGAGAACTGCAAGCCGGTCGCGATCAGCCTTATCTTTCTTTAAATTTTACGTACAGTTAGCGAGCATTAGAAAGAGATGGTTTGACACGCTCTGTCTCTTTTCGCCTTATAGTAAAACGTTGGCCGAGATAAGCTGTAATTCGTCGAGTTACCTTTAATGTAATTTAGGTACGAAAAATTGACGCGCTGATTAATTTACGACTATAAAATGAAATGTGATACTTAGGGTATTGCTAAGAATTACTATTGCTATTGTAAATCGCGCAGGCATTTAATTAATAATACTTTGTTAATGAAATAGAATGTAAATACTTTTGTATGAATATGGAACTGATTTTTGAAAGGTAACCCGGTGGGAATCGGCTTGTATGGACTCTTCGCCACTGCTGCTTACTTAGATTTTTTATATTAGAAACTGTAACTTAATGGCAGTTATAAAGGCAGTCCTGGGGAGTCTTTTGTATTATGATATTTTATTTATGTTTTAAATTTGCTTAAAATAATTAAATTATTTAAAAAATGTCTAGTTTTTGAAAGACTATAACATCGCAATATAAATATTGGTTTATACATTTTCAGTCCAATATAACGGTAAGTCATTCATTGGAAAATAATTTCGGCCTTTCAAGGCGTCGCTAAGTATAAGATTTTAAAAAAATATCGTAAAAACTGGTAGTAGTAATGACTTACCATAGTCCTCAACAAGTTATGCTCCAAATTATATTGATCTAGTAGAGTTGTAATAAAAAAAAATATCATAACAAAGCCTTATTAAAAGGACTGCGCATGTTGCAGACGTGTCCAGACTAACAGTCAAAAATATACTTGACTAAGTTAAATTATATAAATATGAGATTTTTAAACAAACATTATAATCACTAATTTTAATAATGAAAAAGTTAACCGTATTCAATTTTCCGTAATTATTAAATTGCCTTCACTTAGAGATATATTATCCTGATTATACCTGAATAAAATAATGAAACTTGTGTACTTTTGTTTCAGGAATATCACAAAACCGATGTGAATTCTTTAAATGTTCCGAAGAGCGATTTACAGTAATTATATAGATTTATATCAAGTATCAGTATTTCTTTTAATTAACAGATATGTCAATAATGGTTATACAGTGAATAAATTATTTACATAAAGATATTGTCTTTTAATGATCAAAAGTGTAAAATCAAAGTATAAATTAGCTCATCTCGCAGGAATCCTCGGCTTTCTATCTATTCTAATTTTTGGTTCTGGCATGGCAACATGCTATTATTTTTATATGGCAGTAACTGTGGTAACTAATTTTTTTATGATTTATGATAATGTAGCATTAAAATGGCAAAATATTTTTTAAAACCGGTCCAGTCCTTTTTGAGCCAATTCTTTACAAACAGGTAAGTACTACAAATCCTTCCTCTTTATATTATTACTATAGATAGGATGGATATTTTTGTGTAGACCAAACATTATTATTGTATACATACCGATATTGCTAAACTGTCCAAATAATATGAAAAAAATTAGAATCTTCGATCAAATGTGCCTAGACATGAAGACAGAAATTTTGTTTTCCTTTCTGTATCGCCTGAGGGTAATTTTTGAACCAAGCGTTCTTCAACATAACTTATAATATGAATATCATTAAAAATACACGGTGTATTTTACTTTTAAACTACAATTTTATTTTCACCTACCCTCACCGATGTTGTCGGAAAAGCCGGAAAGTAAATTAGAATATCAAGTTCTTCTTCGTTGATAGTATGGTTCTCTTGAGCGTTGATCAAACCGTCCCAGAGTTATCAAATTATTCACAAGCCTTATTAAAACTTTACATTGGCATGTTTATCTGTCAGGATATTTTACGATATACCACCGCAAACTTCGAGAGATGTTTTGTTTATTCTTCAAGAAATATGCTCCATTTAATTTAAACTTACCCCATGTCCGCAATAAATTAATACAATACATGTACCTGCATGATTGAAGGCTAAACAGATAAATATCCAGAAAGCAAACGCTATCATAAACTGTTCCATTTGAAAATTTAAGATTAACATTTTAAAACTTGTTTTCTTTTTAAAATATCTTACACAGGATGCATTCAAACAAACGCACTCACAAATTGTTACATTTTCAAAGTTAACAATATTATTTTTGTTTTAAATTTGCTTTATGTCTAGGTTACAGAGGAAGTATTTAAATAATAATTTAAATTTTAACATTTTATCTATTATGGAAAACTTTGCTAGGATCGTCTTTTATTCTGTGGGTACATAATAATAATATGTCGAGGCAATTCACAGATTGGTAATTTTTTTGAAATTATTTTTTTGATGACCCAAACATTTTATGTTGTTTCCTTTAATGTAAATACATACATTCTTTCGATTGGAATTAAAACTAGAGAACCTATACACTCGCACTCGCTCAGTGGGAGTTGGTCCGATTCCCAGAGAAGACAACTAATAATAAAATAAAGTCTTCTTTCAGCAAAATAAATTATCTTTCGCACAACAACACACAATTTCCAGTAGTCTTTTCAGAAAACACATCTATTCATGTCCTCCATTCGTTGGATACCCATTGTTATGTCACTGACACATTTTCCACAAGGTTCCAATTCTTAAGCAAATATAAACATACTAAGAGTAGAGTCGTTTACATTGAATTATTTTTACTCGGTATAAAAATAAAAGAAACAACTGAGCATCTACTGTGCTTATTTTTTCCCTTAACTATCTATACCTGTTTCCTTGGTACTTTATTTTATAGGCAAATAGGTGATCCCTCTGTTGGTGTTGTAAATGTCTTACACATTCTTAGTTCTTACCATAAGCTCTAAAACTAAGCTAAGTGCCATGCACTCTTATAAAAGTAAAACTGATTTAATTATGTCACTTGCCAATGCGAAATATGACAGAAATGAAAAGTTATATATGATAGGAAAAATATAATCGAGTCGAATTATCCACGTTAGTTTAAATTTTAAAATATAAGTAATGAAATGACACAAATGAATTCTATTTGATATTTAGTTTAATCTCTATTTCCAATTGTTAATTACTTGCTTGTAATATTGTTTAAAATAAAATAATGTTTGATCATTTATTTTCTAAAAACATTTAGAGAGATTTAACGATATTATACTTTCTATGATGAAATTGCATGTTTACTTGACTTAATCTGAGATATTTTTAATATTCGTCAGATCGTTCCATTGAATCGTGAGCTTTGATTTATAGCAATAAAACGGGCGTATATCGGGATTTTCGAGGGAGCTATACTGAAAATTTTCGAATATTGGTGTCGATCTATGTGGAAATAAAAGTTGCCAGTTAAGAGATTGGCGGCCGGCCAAACCCAAATCCCTCACCCCACCCTCAAACGAAATAAATTATGCTCCACGAATATTGTATTCAATGCAAATATTGCTGAAGTTCGGCTCTTTACGTTATTACTGATTATTAACAATGGCGGATCATATAAAAATATAGAAATTAACGCAAGAGTAATGTTTTACGAAACTTCTACCCAATATATTCGCTTTGATATTTTAAATTGTTTATTTATTAACATTGTTATCATCATCCTAAAATTACAAAAAAATGCTTTATTTTCTCATTATAACTTAATCAGTTTAATGGAGACGCAATCTTCAAATACACTAATATTTATAACCTACTACAAAATCTGAATAAAGGTTTACCACGTGCAAGCTCAACAACATTTAGCCGTAAATAGTAGTAGTAGTTAGCCGTAATTTGTAGGAGTATATAATAAATTATAAATATTAAACCATTTTGTCATGGTCTACCATAATACGCACAATTAAAGCTTATTTTCGGCTACTTAGCTTTAAGAGAATCATTGGCATCACAAGCTCAGAATGAAATTAAGTGAAAATACAGATGTGTGGGAATGAGTTGGGTGCGCAAGTTCCGAGTACCTAGCCGGTGGCGGGGAGCGCCGCCCGCCCTCAGTGTCGCGGAGGCTGCGAGCCCTAGCACCGCCCGCCCTGCACGCTGCCCACAACATTGGATCTATTGTTTTTATGCAAAACATACGTTGGTGACATGAATGTGATTTTATGCATGGATGACAGCTGTGGGACGTCAATGGAATTAAGTAAGCTAATTAATAAAATTAGTAGTTATCATTGAAATAGTATCTTTATTTTTAATGATTGACCAATATCAATCAATCAAAGTAAAAGCATTGTTTTTCACACTTTATTATTATTTAACAGTGAAGGCAAATTTATATATTTTAATTTTGTTTTGTTAGAGAAAATTTTAAGTGAATTGTTTAGAAAAGCACTTGGCTAAGAAACGGCATCTACTTATCACGAGGACGGGGCTTTTTTCAATTATAGAGTTTTTCTCAGAAAAGTGGCCGTACTTGCAACTTAAATAACAAGTGCTTTGAGGTCACCTTTTTGAAACTTCACGTAAGTGCTCCTTATCTTTAAGGATCTAAGAGCACTGTGATATTTATAGCTTCAAGGAGGAAATTGCTTCCCTTTATTAAAACTTTTCCTTGTTTAATAATGTTTATATTTTAAATTTGACAGGAAAATAATAAGGGATAACAAGCAAGACTTGGTGCCAAATCTACCGTTATTTATATTTCCACAATGAGTCATATCTATTTACGAAGTTTTACACCACGCGACATGTCCTTGGTGCCAATAGCTTTTGCCTTAATCACATACCTATCTAGTGCTTGCGGTACAACCTTGGCGCCCAAGCCCGATACTACAGTATCATTGAATATCCACGAGGCTATATTTATCCCCTCTACTGATCATAGTATTGAACCATTAACGTCGACTGAAGGTACGGCTGATATTACTTTGGCGACAAAGGAAAGCGTTAAAACAACAAAAGCTTACAATGCTTCAGAGAGGCTTGTAGGCCGTTTAACGACTCAAGCGTCCCTCACAAAAGGGTTCGTGAAAAGTGCAAGAAGGCAAAAGTTAAACACTATTTCTAGTGCACTAGAGAGCGCAGTGCATCCCTTTGCCCGGCTACAAAGTCGCCTCGAGGCGATAGATTGTGATTTGCCCGTTCTGCCGAGAGAATCTCGTTTATGGAGGGGGAACGAAACACACGAATTGAATTTGCCTATAACGGTAAGTTTATATTGCTCAACGATTTATGTTTGATTTTATCCATTTTGAGATGACTGATCTTAATCTAATATTATTAAATGTCTCTCTTTCTCAAGATCCGTTAAAAGCGGATCTCTTCATTCTAACATTTTTTGATAGAATATAAGTGTAATACAATAAATGTTAATATTTTACGTAGACAAATTTGTAAGTTATCATTGACATGCATCTTTGATATGTAATTTACTATTCATTAAGTGGTAAAATGCTCGCTATTGTTTATTATATTATTATATTGCATTATTACATTGTGTATACATAAATCAACAATGAATAGTTAATAGCTTGTTTATAATAAAAGATGACTTGAGCGATGCCTTTGATAAAATTATATACAAAAGCGTTTTATGTGGTAAAAGGGATACAACGATAAATAAATAAAGTTATGCGTTTCATCTGCGAAGCTTATAATATTCTCCTCGAGGTTGATCGTGACGAGAGTAAGGAACAGAGCGAGGTCAAATACATAAGCAATAAATTGTCTTACGCTACAGAGTAAATGGCTACGATCTTTGTTCTAAATTATTCTTGTAAATACGTCGACAATCGAGAAAGAACGGCACGTTACTGAAAAAAGTTGGATACAGATTATATATTATAGTATACATTATATACGTAGAGTAGCAACACTGTTGCTTTATGATATATAGGTGTGCCAATGGACTTTGTATCCGGCTATTAAATAAATTTAAAAAAAATGATATATAGGTTACTTGAAAAAGTTTTGACTAAACCAAATGCAAAATATCTAAATTCGTTTTCGGGTAAACAACCTTGTTGATTGAATTTAAATATTATAAGTCCTGTTTTGTGCTGATCCTCGTATTGCTCAAATCAGTGTAAGGTGATATATTCTATTAATCGAAATTATAATTTTAACATAATTTGGCTTGAATTTTATGGCTCACCTTAATATTTTTATCGTTTTGACGACGAATATATAACATAACTTGGTATTACTCAAAAATTAGGATTTTATCAGATTAAAAAATATATCTTTTTACAAACACTTAATTTATTTTAAACCCCTTAAAAATAAAAAAGTCTTGATTCCAATTTGTTCAACGTTCCAACTCACACTACTCTAGGCGAATCGCGTATGGACATATAAATCAATGTATATATAGCATTAATTACGTGTCACTTTGCGCCAAAGGGGTGCGCGGGAGGGAGGGGTGGAGACGAGGAGTGCCCTCAGGTCATCGTGTCTTGGGAGGGCTCCGCCGACATACAGAGTGGAGACATCCTTATCGTCCGCATCTCCGACTCTTTGTTGCTCGATGTTCACAACGACTCCACCGATGCGAACTCATCGCAACCTGCCCTCGAAAGGTTAGTTAATGCAAACTTCATTGAAGGCTATCGTTCATTACTTCCATAAGCTTATGTTCTTTTTAAAATTTCATTTAACTCGTAATGTGAGAAGATATCCCCAGTTTTTAGAGTGATTAATTAACGCTGGTTTCTATATAACATTACCGCTACTCGCTAGTTTACCCACTGACAATACTGTAATTAATTGCGATGTAAATGTAATGTGAATTGTGATTATTACAGTTTGTTCTATAAATAACATTTACCAGTAAAAATATTCCATTTTTATTGGTACATATATAAAAATGCTCTTTCATGGATAAAAATATCTATTTGAATATCTTCCCACATCTATTGCCTACGTTCGCTTTCAGACCGCCCACTATGGGGTAGCCTATTAATGTCCATTATATATCTAGCTTTTAGGGTTCATTAAGCATTCTGTTTCTACGAGAGTGGTTTTTCAGGACACATCACTTAGCCCTTCAACCAGCCGTGTATCAGGTTACTCGACAAGGACACGAGCACTGTGATGTTTCAGAAGGAATGTTACTTGATATTACACCCTTGGACGAGCACGCAGCGAAACTATTTACTCTATACGATAAAGATTTAACTGAAGGAGTCAATTTGTTAATAGGTATTGTGATTATTCATGCAAACTTTTAAGTTTTAATTTATCGTTAATAAAAATAAAATACATATTTAAGGAAACCTTTAGTGTGGTAGATTTCAGTGGCTAATATCGAGAAATTTAACTGTTAATGTAAACACAAATGTTACATTAAATTACTACTAAAAACTTAAAGAATTTTTTTTTAATTTTTGAAAAAATTTGACTTTCACAGAGAATTTTTATTTTGGAATAATAAATACGTTGTTATTCCTTCACTATTGTACATAATACGTTAGGCTTACTTTGATAATGTGCGTGACTCGTGTAAATTTGGTGCTATCAAGTAGTAAAACGAATATTTCAACGTCAAACCGCAGGAAAAGAGCATTTATGCGTGACGAAAGCCATTCTTTTACGTAGTTATGGCCTTATATTACGTTTTGATGGTATTACTCAAATTGTGTCTTTGTGTCACAAACCGTACGTGTAATAATGGACGCATAAAGGAGACAATAACATTTTTACAGTTGTATCTGAGAATTGGGGGTCACAATGCGTCCGTTTGAAAGTGACCGTCAAGTCAGATAACTGTGGCGAGTCTCAAGATTGTTCTGGGAAAGGAGTATGTTACACAAACATATCCATGGTAAGGTCATACCGTTTCCTTTTTATTTAGACTTGTGTTTGTAACATTTGAAAACTAGAAAACTGTACCGACAGTCCAAATTGGCTATTTTCTTTCTCTTTATTTATTAAAATGAATTTAATAAATGAGAGGGGTAATAAAGTTTCAAAATTCGAACTTTCGTACTAGCGCTACCTCTTATAACTGGTTATTACCGGACGGTGTATTTTGTAACCCCTTAATCCTTGAATGACCTTCAATATGAAAATATGTTTTCCTGCATATCTGACATCATTAAGCTAAACGGGATTATCCCCAAACTTTTTTGTGTCGCGTTTTTGCCATGTTTCTCCTTGTTGGGAATTGATTTCCTGTAAATTTCTAACTGTAGTGAAGTTTAGTGTTAAAAACTTAAAGTAAAAACACATGTTAATTTATACATTTATTAATTGTATTTTTTTTACAAGTTCAAATTGTATTGCGACCACAAAGCGAATACCACCTACAACTTACACAATTTTATAAACATATATAATATTTTTTTTACTTCATAGGTAGGTAGGTTTTGTACTACATAGGTATCAAAATCGTTCAAACATTTGCCAGTTCATCTGTTCGTTATCATTTAAAGTAGGGAAAGAAAAATAATAATAAAGAGTTATTCAACACAGACTAACTCGGCTGTTCAATTATAGGAAGGTTACGAGTGTCAATGCTGTCCAGGATTTATGGGGCCACACTGCGAAGACAGGGACGCTTGTAATCCATCACCATGTTTGAATAATGGCATATGTGTCGACCTCACGCAACCTCTCAACGGAGCTAACTATCACTGCCTATGTCCATATGGTATTTACAACAGAGACTATCTTTATATATATACACTAGCTGACCTGGCAAACGTCTTTTTGCCATGTATATCATTTATAATAAAGAATAGGGGTTGATCGTAGAGGGTTGAAAATTTAGGGTTGTATGTATTTTTTAATGCTGTTGATACAGTTGATAAAAAAATAAAAATGTATCTAAAAATAAAAATAAATATATTTAGGGGTGGACTTACCCTTAACATTTAGGAGAATGAAAAATAGATGTTGTCCGATTCTCAGACATACCCAATATGCACACAAAATTTCATGAGAGGCCAATTTCGGTCAAGCCGTTTCGGAGGAGTTTGACCACAAACACCGCGACACGAGAATTTTATATATAAGATGTATAATTAAAATTTAGTCTTACGTTATAAGACAACAGATTAAACCTTAAGAAACTTAGTATTTTGTAATTGTAAATCTTATTTATTCTCAATCCTCTATTACTTTTTCATTGCATATTTGTTACGCAAATCCATGTTACGCTTTGACAAAAAAGGGTGGATTTGTTGATCAACGGGGATTAAAATTAGCGACGTTGGAATAAGCAATAAATTTTCGTTTATATCGCGGGTTTTACTTTGAACAGTGCCGAAAATAAATTACATTTTTCGGTCAATTAAATTCCGATGTGACGTAATCCGTAGCCGTACGAACCGCGTTGTTGCGTAACGTCCAACCCGCTTTGCGGTGCCTGGAAATGGTTTTATATTCAAATGCGGATAAACAATTAAAATGAAGTTTTAAATCACGACAGATTGTCATAAAACAAATTTGATGATAAATGGTTATTGCATTGGCCGTATACGGTAATTTACGATTATCCTTTGTATTTATTTTTTTAAAGTCCTTATGTCTATTCGTAACTTATACGAAATTATTAAAATCATACGCAATTATTGTGACACAATTGACTTAAAATTACAGAGCTTAATTAAAGCTCAACTTAACGTTTGACATTTATCGTGATTGGCCGTTATTAACGAGAACGCTCGGACGCTAAAGGACCAAGCTGTGAAATCAAGATTAATTAGTTTGTTAATCTTTTTGGAAGATTTATGTGTAAGCGTTTTTCGGCTAGATACGAAATAAAACCTTTCTAATTCTAATTAAAAGATAACAAGAACTGAATCAGAAGATTAAGGTTTACTTTGTTACGTTATTTATGTCGTGGAAAAAACCAAGCTAAAGTAATTAAAGATGAGTGAGTGATATAACATAGTCTGTTAAATATACTACTTTTGTTATACAAATCCAAAATCCTCATCCAATTGACATACTAAAAATATTAACAAACCATACAAGTAAGCTCACATCTTCCTTTTATGGCGTTATAAATTGCTTAGGTAAATTATTTTAAATATGATTTTTCTCAGGGTTCACAGGTAGGAAATGCGAAAAAGATCCATGTTTTTCCTCACCGTGTCTTAACGGTGGATCGTGTATGAGCATGGCCATGAATGGTTCTACTACGTTCCATTGCGCGTGCACAGATGAATGGACTGGAACGCACTGTGAGATACCATCCATGGGCGGCGCCTGCGCAGACAAGCCATGCGTTAAAGGTTTATGCGTTGAACAAACCGATGAAGAGGATGGTCCGAAGTATCGTTGCTTCTGTGAGCCTGGTATGAATTATTTTAGCTTTCATAACTTCGTTAAGATACCGGTTTTACTCGCTTACTATTACCAAGTTACAATATTTGAATATTAAAATGTTCGCTTCTTGAATATTTTAAAGACCAAACAAATATAAAACCCCTTCCTTAAACAAATACCGAAGTATGCTTACAATATTTGTACTTTACTTGATTAGAAAAAATGCCCAATATTTGGTATGCCCCATAAACATAATTAAGTTTGCATTAATATTTGTATTAATTAATAAAAACTTATACGTATTTTATAACCAAAAAGACAACGTAATGTATAAAAAATCGGTTAAGTATATTCCTATCTGTAAAGTGATAAAAATTTTATTGCCTATCGCTCGATATATAGCGTGCTTATCTTATTAAGAGTCGTAAATATTTTTAAGTTCATCATCGAAATATGTTAAATAAGCATATAATATAAACACTATATTTTTCGCTCAATAAATATGATAATGAATTCGATCGTCAAAACAAAATTTAGAAATAAAACTCCCTTCGTCAACTTGACTGACTCGTGAATATTAAAATCCCTGTCGAATAAGATTAAGGTGTGAAGTAAGGCGTGTTCGTGGTCTGGCTACTAAATGGTGGCTGATCAATTTTTAAGTTTTTTAGTAAATGTCGGAGCGAAATTATTACTAAATTTTTTTTTGTATTCACATCGGTCCAATATATTGTTACCGTTACGAAATAGATATCCTATTATCTTTTTGTGATGTTATATGGAGAATATAGGCAAAATTTGACATTTGTCGTCCTTAAGAATTTCGAATAATTTAATAAATTCAGTTTGAAATCAGATAAAACGAACCTTTTATTCAAAACCAAAAACTAGTTTATTAATTGAATCAGGGAAGGCAATTGTTTTTAGAATTTACGAAATTTTCTTTGAAGTTTTCAAAGACGGCTAAAACTCTAATGTCATACTTCAAAGAATTTGTATTTCCATTAAACGGACGGTTTTACGGTCTATTTTATTGCGTAGTACAAACATCGTCCCATTCCATAATTTCCTTAGGAATATTAGCTTATCACTGGGTGTTTTAAATCGATATGCAGCGAGAATGCATTTTGGCATTATGCCATTTAGAACATACGCTGCTTAGTCAGGATTAAAAGATAACAAAGCCTCGAAATAAACTTATATCTAGTTACTATCATAAAGTCGACCAACATGAAAGGAAATTTCAAACTTACCTTTCGCTTCGTATTAATTCCATGTTGTTTCATTTGAACAAAAAATATCAATATTATCCATCTGAATGAATTGCGTACAGATAGTAATTTAGTTGCTGCGAAAACGGTCGACAGTTGACATATTGTATTTTTTGTTTGGCAATATTTCAGACCTATCAATTGTTCTGATTTTATTATAGCGTTTCTTGTTGTGTACTTGATTTTTAAATAGCAATATTTTATTATAAATATATTTAATTCTAAACGAATCCTCATGTAGGTATGGTGCCATCAACACTCATCAGTGTTTAAATCTTAATTTTAACAACTTCAATTTCTCATTTATGATCTTTATAATGTAATCAATACTGGTATTTGACTTTGAATTAAATGACTCGACCGGTTTTTGGTAAATAGTAGTGTATGTATGTAAATAGTTTGTAAATTTTGTAATGGATAGATGTCATTCCTACCAGTGCATACGTAACACGTAAACACTAAAACGTGCCAGAGTAAGAAATCCATGAAAATAATTTGCATGCTTAATCAAAGCACTTTATCGTATACTTTAAATCTTAAGACTTGAGAGACTTCATATACATACACTATATATTTTGTTACACATCTCTCTAAATACACATTTGTATTAGGGTATACTGGAGACAAATGTGAATTGGAATACAATGAATGCGAGTCCTCTCCGTGCGCAAACGGCGGCACTTGCACTGACCGCGTGGGAGGGTTCACCTGCACCTGTGGACGAGGCTACAATGGACCGACTTGCCAGTTTAAGGTAACGTTTTCAATAATAGCCCCCCAATAGGGCATGAGGCATCCACAGTTATGTGGATTTTGTAAAACCAAGAATATTTATTTTTACATGGGGTTATATTATAAAACTCCTGATAATTCCCCTGCATCACAGGCATGTATTGACTTAAAAAAATATTTTAATATTAAATGCTTTTCAGTACAGTTCGTTTTAAGTTCGTTCCACATCTATTTAAAATTGAAATCAGACCCTGTTTATGACATTGCTTTATACGGCTCCTTTTTTTTAATGTTGAGTATTTTTTAGCTTTGACTATATACATATAGATATTTTTGTTTTTTTGTAGGTGGATCTGTGCTTACCGGACCCTTGTAATGAACACCAATACTGTGTAGACCATGGTAACAGCTACACCTGTGAATGTCCACGCGGATTCGTTGGCGAAGAGTGTCACATACCAGCCACATCGGTATTTTACGTTAAATAAAATATAAATTATTCGTAATAGTACTGCCCTTTTACTGTTTTTGAGAGATTTTTATTTTACGGACAATAATATTAACATTTTTTGGATCCGAGTGGTCGGCATACAGCACATATATACGATGTAATTGTTTTAAAAAAATAACAGGATGCTCGCACGGATCCGAGTGGACGCTACTATGACCCGCTCCACTCGGATCCGAGGAAAGAGCACTTAATGTGTTAATAATAGTTATTGTTAGTATACTAAGTGACTAAGTCATATAACATATATAACAGCTATAACAAGTTCAGCGACATCACATACTTCAACTTAAGATTTGGACGTGAGGCGTATGATTAAATTATTTAATTTGACATATCTTAAATTAACGCCAATGGTTCTTGTTCACTCTATACGTTCCGTAACTGTTTTATTATCTAAATTACTTTATGTTACAGATTTGCGATAATAATCCTTGCGCTCACGGTGGTACCTGTTGGAGTGGCGTGGATTCATTTTATTGCTCCTGCAGACCGGGATACACGGGCCGACTATGTGAAGGTACAATTAAAACTTTTATTAACCTGTACCTTTTTTACTATTCGATAATATTTTTACAATAATATACTTGCAAATAAATTTTTGAATTCAATTACAATTAATTTCATATAAAAATTAAATACAGTAAGATATAAATTTTGTTTTGAACATTTAAAGCAGTTGTTGACCTATGTTTTAATATTTGGTACTGGGAATGACAAGAACGTAACTAAAACTAGATACAAATGTTAATTAATTAGATCAATATACTTATGTAAGAGGAAAATGGCAAACGCATAGACCATGCATTTTTTGTCTAGCGTATTTTTTATACGTGTATTTTAATTCAGATTTTCTTTTTACTTTGGATTTAAACCAGTAAAAATCTGTTAATATAATTTGCTTATTAAAACCAAAAATAGTATGGATTCTCATACAAAAGTTGAGAAATAAAACAAATCCTGACCTCCTCAATAGTTGCCGCGAGGAGCAACTGTCAAAAATGTGCGTTCAGCAACCAATTAGCTATATTTATATTTCAGAGGACTTTATCTTGGAGCCAGTGATAGATGGTGATGTAGACGTAGACTCTGAATCACAAGGAGGAGGATCTGTGCGAGTAATGCGGCTGCCTCTAGGCCTGTATCATGATCGACTTCACAACGTCTACATTGCGGCAGGGACCCTCGGAGCGGCAATTGCTATTGTCGGGGTTGTGGTAAGTAGTTGTTCTAGAAAGTATTGGTTTCGAAAAAAGTTAAAATTGTTTATTTCTAGGTATAGTACTGTAATATTTTTTCAGATATGTTAGGTTAAATAAATAGGCCTAAGTTTAAATCACCGTGTAAACGATATCTAAAGTTGATAAATATTTAATAGTACTAGTAGTATTGAATGTGGACTTAGTTTTAGTTTTTTAATCTTACAATTGTTTACAAAAAATATAATGTTATAGGGTATAATATTAATGTCTTTGATAAATAATAAAAAGAGCAGTGTTGGCCAAGTGGTTTCAGCGTGCGACTCTCATACCTGAGATCATAGGTACGATCCCCGGCTATCCACCAATGGACTAGTCTTAAATATTTATGTATGATACTAGTATTAAAATATAGAATAAAAACATTAATACTAATCCATACTAATCTATTATTATAGGTAACGGCGTGTCATTGCCGCGTGAATAAAACTTACTCTCGCCTGTTATCCGGATTATCCGCACGAGTCTCCGAAGCTGGTCCTCCACACCACTGGCTCCAGGACAAACGGGAACCCAACCCCGCTCCCTTCCAACCCCCTACTTCCTTCGACACCACAGATATGTACTACACCCTGGACTTCAGCGATAATCAGAGCTCACCCCTTATCCAATAGCCATCACTTATGGACTGTTCCGATGGCGAACGGTTCAAAATACAAATATAAATGCCTGTAGTGCGCATGCGCTGTAAGTAATTGTCTTATTTTTTAGGTTGTGGAAAACATTTAGGGCAGTTTCACAATGTATGGATAAAGTGCCAAATAGCTATGCAACACATAAATCATTCGAAAGATAAAAGTTCCAAATAAGATACTTCGAATTTCATGACGTTTAGCGCTATCTGACAGTCGTGAAACGCAAAAATACTATTTATCATACCAATAAGTAACAAATAGCTTATTTGGAACTTATCCGGACATTGTGAAACAGGCCCTTAGTCTTACAAAAATATTATGAAATATTCATATTTAATTTTATGGACTATAGTTTGAATAGAGACTATATTTAAAACGCTTGTTTTTTGAACATATAGGTACTCTTATCCTAGTTAATTTTAAACGACACTAGTCCAGCTGATCTACAATATGTATATACAATCCCCAATATATTGCTTCTTGTTTTTCTATGCTGGGGCATTGATATTCCGCTTAAAGGACTTTAATCGTTGTAAAAGGCGACGAAAGTATTTAATATTTTGTAAGTGAATTGTTTTAATGTATAGATTTTTAATTAGTTTGCTGCTATTGCAAAGTAGATTTTAATCTTGGCTTCAAATGTGTAGGAATTCATTCATATAAGCAATAATTGTGACTGTTATGTATTTCAATTAGTTTCTTAGATTAACTGTGGTATAACATATGTCATTTAACATACAATATTTTTTGCGCGTGATTTCTATAGTTAGATATATAGGTATGATATTATTTATTTATTATTAGTCAATATAATTATCAGTAACTTTTAGTAGCAGTATTTATTAATATTTTTGATGATGACAGATGATATATTACAATAATGGAAAAATGTATGACTTTTTGAATAGAATATTCGTAGATGTGTTAAATTCTTCAAAAATAAGTGACTTCTTTCTATTGTTATCAATTTTAAGATATTTTTTTTCATAAAACTAAGTGCCTGCGAGATACAAAGTATTAAGGAGTTTTATAATCAAATGCATGTTTTAAATTTGACCATTTAGTTAATTTTTTAAATTGAAATGTATCGGCTTCGTTAGTTTAAATTAAATATTAATTTTTAATCATATTTCCTATTACGTTTTTATTTTAGGTACAAATTTTAATATAAAGTACCTATACGTATATTATGTCGCCTCGATGCTTTTCATGTTCGACTAAAATTTTGATGTAAATATGTGTGATGTAAAATGTTGACAATCATTATTAAAATATGTGCAAAATTATTTTTTTTCCTTCCACCATTTATCAGATTAATTCAGAATATTATGTGGTATAGTCAAAATTATTTATTATATTCTATTTTCTATTTCAATTCTTAAACATCGTTTTAGAAGATGGTGGTCTTTTAAAATCTAAGCACGTAAAATTAAACGATATTTTGTTTTGAAGAAAAACATTTTTATTTAGATCATAAACTTTGATAAAAATAATTATATTAATAATATTTTTATGACAACTTACAAATATTCATATAAAAGAATAACGTAACATCTATTTAATATTAAGTACATTAAAATTCAACGAAAATGTGCTACCACTTTCGGTACGTATAACTAGTGTGACTCCTCGAGGTGGCGTGCCCACGCAAAGCCCGCGAATTCTTTATCCACTAGAATTCCGTCACAATGTCTGCATCTCGCATTCATGAGACAATACCTGACAGATGACAATACCTCAAGAAGGCTGAAGTGTCTGTTTCAAAATGTACGATTCGCAGACGCAGACATCGATACTGTGATACCTCAAAATGGGTTTTGTAACGTGACTAACAAAATAAGAATCAGAAATATCTCTACAATTTTCAAATAACTTCTTCAATATTCACCATACTCTTTATTTTTATCTATTTCACAATGTTCACAAACATTTCATATCATAATTTAAAGGTTCTATTTACACCGCACTAACACCGGAAAGGAATAGAAAGTGTATCTCGTTCATCGTTAATAGTAAATGGAATGTTTTATAATGTTTCTGTATGTTTTGCACTAGCTTTCTTTAAATTCCACCTTAGAAAACTGGAGTTAACTAGAAACGTTTGTGAACATTGCACGATAAATATGTAACAAACATATCAAACAGCTCAAAGCTTTCAAGTTATTATCGGATCGATAGTTACAAAGCAGAAGAATATGTTACACTCAATCTATTAACTACGTACATATTAGTTACAGTTGAGTATAACATAGCTTGTTTACGTCATCGATATGATACATTTTGATTACATTAATTCCGTCTTACACGTATCAAATAACAGACAATTCCAATAAACATGATTGCACAAGATCGCGTACGCATGGCTGCTGCGCGGGTCACGCCCTTTTACCTAACTACTACAATACAACTGATTTGCGTACTTTATTGCTACTGACATTTGTGACTTATGACGAGATTCAGAATCACGATCTAAAATCATTGTAAGTTAAAAACATTAAAGCTGCACAATTTATAATATAAGTACATAAATAAATAATACATCGATAAGTAGGTATATAACAATGTTAGAGTCCGCTCCGCGTGAAAGGTAAATGCAGACTTTGAGCAATGCGATGCATACAAATTATATAAATTCATAGAGAGATTAAAATTTATAAACATAGTGGTTAGACATAACGAGTGATAACGATATGGAAGAATTAATGAGGCGCAGTCACGGCGCAATCACATACATATTATTTCCACAGAAATATGTAAATTGCAAACTTAATAATAATTCGATACCTGCAAACTTGACAGTATAACTACGCATACCCTAAACTAAAATCGTTAACTATTCTATGTCATAATATGGCAGTTAGTCGAACCGTCAGCTCTCGGCACTCCACTTAATATTATATCTTGGGCGACTTTGTCTGCGACCAATGGAATATCAAAACAGAACCTGGTTCTGAATTTCGAATAAATCGGTGGACAACACTTAATATAAATTTTGTGACAAAATTACATCTTATTACAGACATTAGCATCGGCTTATTGTGGGTAAATCTAGATTATTATATCATACGAGATTCATACAAAAATATTAAATATTTGATCGATATTGTCATGGCCCGAAGGTAAAATATATTATGCATAACATATCTAAGTAAGTAATTGTACACAAACCACTCCCGTTGATGAAATTATTAATTCTGCTTTGACGACTTGTGACTACATATAAATGACTACTACATATTAAGCATTGTAAATTATGCAAAATGGCCGCTAAGACTCATTTAAAATTATAATTTGTTTTATTGATTCCATTTACTATTTTATTAATCAGTACCCTTTTAATTTTTAATTTAGTACCGATGTAGGTATTTTGCGAGTCGAATAAATCACGACTCTATGTAATCAGATATGGGACAATAATTAATACTTGTAATAAAATGATCATTTTATTAATTTGAAATGTAAATGACCATTATAGTATTAGTCACAGCGCCCAGGATACGGAAATAATTTGTGATTGTAACTAATTCTAATTACTTTATCTAAGTGCATGAATTGAGCGAGCTTATAAAGCAAACTTATGTCATAAATCTTAAAAAAGTGGATGGCATTTAATTTGACTTAACTCACTTAACATAAAGATAAACATTAAATATAATAATGACAAAGATATTTCCATTACACAATAATGCGTAGATGACCTATCTACAAAATGTTTGTGACAAGAATTTCTTACTTTATCATCATGGCAAGATATAAAGGTACCTGTTGAAACGATAACTACATAATTCTAGAATGATAACAGATGAATGGCACACAGGTTAAATCTTCAGCAGCGATTCACTATAATTTCACAACATAATTAAATTCTCTCTGGAAATTTTAAAACTTACTTTCGATACACAAGCCATCACCATTACTGTGTGATTGTTAAGGCACTAAGAGATATATACAAGGCAGCTCGCAACAGCGAGACTTACAGGGCGTTCAACCATTATTTGTGACATTTGTTCATTAAGGTGAGTGCTGGCGATGAACCACTTATAAGTAAATTTCAATCTGAGATCGACGACATCTTGAGAAAACCTTATCTATAATTAGTGAGTTTAAAACTTGGAATGTTACAAGTACGTTTTTGAGTTCGCCACAACTAACAATAATAATTTATGGGACTTTAACGAGTACCGAAAACTTGGCAAACCTTTATCACATTGTCTATACAGTCCAGGTGAAAAATAAACCTCATAATTATCTGGTATTGTCGGGTGATAATCGTAGCTAATGTTCAGTGGGCAACTCCACGAATGTAATGTCGTAAAGAGGCTCGTCTTCGGTGGAGCCAGCAGGCCGCACCTCCAGTAGGAACAAGTCCTCGTTACAATAGTACGCCAGCATTTCATCGTCAATTTTCGCCGTAATCCTATAATTAAAAGCACACATTAATCACTAACACACATTAAATCCCACTTGTCAACGATTTTTAATTAAATTCGTTTTCCATTAAGTAAGATTAATGATATTAATAAACTTAATTGATAATTTATTAATATGTAAAAATGTTTTCGATTGGTTTTAAAGGGCTTGGACAAATTTTAATTAAGCATAAATGGGAGTTTTTTTATAGTTTTAAAAAAAGCAATGTGAAGTTAGTGGCGCGCCCTCTAGTGAAGCGAGACCTTACGACGCGAGGCGGCCGAAAACTAACAGAACTTTCAGATGCCAATGAAAACCACTTACCCTTTCTTGTTCTTTCGATAAAGATTATTAATTGCCGAACTTGAAATTTTGTACTTATTCTCAATCTGAAAATGAGCAAAAATAAAAACGATTACATTGGGCCTTTGGCTATGAACCGAGACGTCTCGTCTAGTGGTTTTACAAAGAGAGAGAATCGCGAAGGAGTTACCGAAGTCTAAATCGCGGAACGAGGCAGCCGCCGAGCGCGGGTGTTAATTACAACATGCAGTTATGATGGTCGTGTATATTAGACGTGTTATGAAGCGCCACACGGTTACACAGCGGACGAAGCGTCTCGATTATTTTCGTTTAGGTTAATACTAAGTCCGAAAACGAATATCGATACGAGGGACCGAGAGGAACTCTCGTTCGTCTTCTGTTAGCTGACATCACCAAGGTTATTTACGTGCTTTCGGTGTTCTTGATACGTTACGTTGATTTCATCAATGTGACGTATCAAGGATTAGGGGTATTTAGTGGGTACTTACAGCGTGAAGAAGACCCTGAGTGGTGGGAGGGACGACGTGTAGGGGCGTGTAGACATTATCTGTGTCTTGACGAACATAAAGCATGACGCGCTCACTAAGCGGTGGTGTTGATGTACGTGCCCTCTTGCCAAGCACACCTTCCAATTCTAATGAATCCTTACGATCACTGTAAGGTGATAGGCCACCAACATCGGACCGATACCTGTTGGGGACAAAGCATTTATTTAAATATGGAAGAATTGTCACACTTCAAACATTCAAGATTTAATGTTATCTAACGATTAAAATCTTGGTAAAAATGTTTTAAGAACTTTTAAACCACTGTAATTTCCACTCGGCAAATAAGACAGCCTTTAGAAAACATGGCTATTCTGTTCGTGCACTAAATTTGGCAAATTGCTTACAATTAGATTAAATACTCACGCAGGCGCATCCGGTGGGAAGTGGTTGTGGAATTTTAGCGCTGGTGCTTGGGGCTTCGCTGCATGCAATAAGAAAGGTGACGCGCCCTTGAGATGGGCTTCAGCTAATGCCGCTTCGTCATGTCCATAGAATCCTTGTATGTCCATGCCAGCTAATTTGTCTATATCTTCCGCTGGGCTAAATAGTACAGGAGGTTTCGATAGATCAGCCATAGAGTAGAACTCGCTTCTTTCCGTAACTGGATGATATATCTCGTCAAGCTTCTTTCTGTTTGTTGCCGACATTTTTCTTTTTGCCGCTCGTCTTTCTTCGTCGCGCGTCTTTCTCTCTGCACCCTTTAAATCAATAAGAAATTATTATTGGAGCCTCGAGATTAAGATATGAAAATAAATTATTTTTAAGTATTACTGAATTTAAATAAATGGAGTTCAAAGAAATTACCTTATCACAGAAGACTTTTATTTGACAGTAACCTCTGTGGTAGACTTGCGTATCCCGGGGATCCTCAAACGTGTCAATCTGGATGTGCAGCGGTAATCCCTGTAAAACCAAAATAAACTTTATTTCTCGAAATCTTTACATACTTTCCAAGTAGGTAGGTAGACCAGAGGTAGACCACAAAAACGGTGGGACGACGACATTAGACAAGTCGCGGGAACAAAATGGGGTAGAGTGGCCATAGAAAGGCCAGAATGGAGAAGATTGGAGGAGGCCTTTGCCACCTGACAAACGGACACAAGAAGAAAAACACAATCTACGAAAAAATAAAAAATAAAATAATAATAATAATGTTATGTCCGAAAAAACGCTATATTATATACTTTCCAAGTGGTTTTCCTTTGCTTAGATCGTAATTTTCTACGCCTTTCTCTAACCATTTAAATCATCAATCGTGGAACTATGCAATGTAAGCAAATTACTCAAGATATTTCACGCTAGAAGTCCGTATAGAGCTATCATATTTAACAAGAACCGTTTTAATAGACACACAAGGGATAATTATCGTGAATCTACGAATAAGGAAAATATGCACGTGTCTGAATCGAATCGTATTAAAAGTTATAATTGCGACTATTCGAGGTCGTCATTAAGCCAATAAACGCTCTGAAGTTATTTTAAAAGTTTTGTTGTTATAAAGACAACTATTTTAAATAATAAATGTTAATATGATCATTTGTTCTTAATAAAAATATGCAAATGTAAATTGTTAACCGGTCATGCTTAAAAGCTATTAAACCAATATTGATATGTGTTGGTATAATAATACATACCAGATCCCTTATCTTAAGCACAAAGGACACTATCGAAAATTAATATAATTTATTACTACAAATAATACTATTCCTATAAATATGACCCCTAAATAAGCAAAGTGAAAAGCTTTGACACTGATTCATGACATGACACTCGCAATACCTACTACATAGTAGTTAGAATCGAAATAACTACATAGTTGTAGGTATTGACATTCATAAAACATATTAATTTTTGATCATAATATGTAGTCGTAGATATAAATAAAATAAACCTAATATTAATAAGATTGTTAATGAGCCTAAGCTTCCGTTTTAATAACTTTATGTAAATGTGGAATATTACAAATAGCATGTTTATTTAATTCCCGTGTTTGCGTCGTCGTAATTGAATTAAAAATATATTTATACCCTAAGATATAAATAGCATATCATCAAAGAATCTAATACACAATTGATACTTAATTAAACATGATTGTTAAATTTATAGTAAAATGATGCGCCACGCGTCTTCGGCACAGTATTAGCGGTAATCGACCTCATGTCGTCGCGTTCAATGTGTTAAGCTTAATTAAAATTTTGTGGCATAAAAACATTTTAATTACATTCGTAAACTAGCCATGCTCAATAATTTCCCACGGTACAAGGCAAAGAAAGACTATGCGTGTTCCTGTTTTATTTGCACGATAAGTTGCTTTTTTTCTTTACTAATTAAGAATATGTCGATTCGCTCCTTATTTGAGATAATTCCGAAATGGATGTCGGACTTGTTAATATATTTTAAGACTGCCATAGACATATAAATTAGAAAAGAGAGAAATGTTTTAAGGTAAAAATGTATATATTAACAATATATTTAACTTATAGTCACGTTTTTAAAGTATGTTATGATATATATATAACTTATTAAATTTGTTTTAATTGCCTATTTATAAGTTTTAAATTTGTCATGTTATTATGTAGGTAATTTGTATATACTATATTCTGTATATGATATGTGTTCGAAATTAATCGATTTATTGTGCTAAATATCAAAATAAGTATATACATATTTAGAATAAATTAAACTAACCTTTACACCCTTTTGACTGCTGAAGTCTGTACTTAAACACTGCACTGCTATATTTATCTGAAAGTAAAAAAGTTGAATTAAAATGTGGACCATGTTAACATCTCTTTATAAGTACACAATATCAACAATGCCAAACAAGGACACGAGCCGTGAAGAAAACAGGTAACAAGTGGGTTTCATCCTAACAAAAAGATTGAAGGGATTTTTATTAAAATCCAATATGAGTATGTAATAGGTTAGGGTTTTTGCAAAGCTGCAGGAGGCGTGCAGGCGGGATACTCATTACGCTCTATGCAAATGACGCCTTGCGTTTTTACTGGACGCCGCACTACCGATCACTGTCAGAGCACGCATTATCTGTCGCAAACTACTTGCATCCGCCGTACCCATGCAATCGTAAATAATTATGGGTATCGATAACCGATTATTCGTTGTCCGTCGACTAGATGCTAATTTTAGAGGTATTTCTTAAACTTGAATTATAGTAGTTGAAGAAGTATAGTTGTTTCAAAAAAAACACGATGATACTTTATCCTCAATAATTGTAATTTAGGGTCAAAATTACTAGCACAGACTAGCTTCAAAAATACCATATTAGAAATTACGTTGATAGATTATCTTACCTGGTAGAAATAAATATTTCTTTTATGCTGTATTAGACTTTATTTTATCTGAAAACGGTTATTTTTGCGGAGGTGAAAAGGAGTTCATTCTCGAGTATTAAAATTATCTTAATGCGATTATGTGTCATTAAATATAACGTAAATTCCGTTTTGTAAGGGAACTAACAAAAAAATTATCTTACTAAAAATTGAATAATGCAGAAATTACGATAATAACCATAAACGTTCGTGAACATTATATTTTTTTGCAATTAAAATAACAGTTGTGCAGTACGAGTTTTGCCTCTATCGCTTGAAGCTTTTTGCTCCATTGCCGCCGACCCCTATATGGTTTCAGGATTTTATTTAATTATCCTTCAATTTTGTAATTAAAAACGTGGCTTGGGTTTCGATGAAGCTAAAGTATAAATGTAATGCATAACTTTATGCGAGTATGGACTAAGCATGCACATATTTTTGCATTCATAATATGCGTTTTATTTTGTTTGCTACGGATGAAAAACATTACAAACTTAACGTTTTAAATATTGTAAGGCATACCACTAAGCTTTAGCTTTCAAATTAATGCTTTAACATCAAGATATAGCTATTTAAAGTCACTTCGGCGACTAGCTTACTTTTTTATGCAAATTATTGTTCTTGCTTTTTTCAACCCTCTAAACAATAATCAAATGTATTTAAAAAACACACATACAATAAAAAGTCTTTATACCTAGTAATTTACGAATAGACGAAACATGTTTATACGTCGATAGATAGTATCAATGTACATATGTATTTGCCTACCTTTGCAGCGCTTTCGAGTGGGTTCCAGTAGACAGCTATCGCGTTGTGCGCGACCTCTTCGATGCACCCCGCGAGACCGATGCTGTTCTTTGTGTCTGCAACAAAACCAAACATTAATCATGTCCTCAGCTAACTGTTCAGTAATGGTTGTAGAGATTTCGATTAAGATATCAACGCACAATACGTCATCGACGATGGAAATTTATTTGCTGGGCGTGAATAATCGAGATAGGATCGATTCTCCTTCGATTTTACCTAAGCTTAAGATGTCATTATAATTAACTAATACAATAATTTATATTAGATTGGGTTTCTGCATGGGTTCTGTTTCTGCAGAGCGACGATGTATGCATGCGTTGAAATCCGAAATCGTGTTCTGTTTTTTTGGCATTTGAATTGAAAATCATTAACCGACGGTTCTGTGTTTAATAATATTTTTCTGTGGAATTTGCATAACGATTGTCAGAATGTAATTTTATTTGTCAATTTCATAATTAATTAGCAATAAAATATTCATGAGTGATTTTTTATATATCTAGTTTTCATACAGCATTAACTATATATACTATATACTGAAAATGTTATAATTTCGTACGTAAATTGTTGTTTTCGTTTGTCCATGCGAATGTTTATTATTCAAGTATTAGGAGTGCATTAGTAGACAGGCGGTGGTCGTTAGTGAGTAATAGCCGTAAGATCTAGCCTGGGCCAGTGCGTGGGCAACCTTCACGACAAAGCTGCATGAAAACTTTAGTACAAAATCGAGATACATCGCTCTATAATTAGAATTTTAAATTTGGAATTGTAAAAAAACCTTCTTTCTGGAGTGATGAAGTAGTAGGTAAGTATTGCGAACTCTATAGAAAAGGATTTAACAATACCAATTCTTATTTCTAATACAATATTCAATTTTGGTATAGTGTATATGGTAAGAAAAATTTAAAATTAAAAGAAATAGGGGAGAAATGTAGGGCATATTATAAATTATATAGAAATATGTATACGATTATAGTCGTTATTACTGTTTATAAGTAAACACTTAGTTCCGAATCCCAATAAATTCAAGTAATCAATTTCTCCTGTCTGTATGTTTATCAACTGTGGCAGGTATCAGCATATAGACAATCTGTGCGGTCGCGCGGGCGCTGACGTGTTTACGAGACGCCGCCCGCCCTCAAACACCATATTGTTCAACTATCTCTTACTTTACGTGTAAATGTCACTGCGCAAATTCACACCTACTCGCACTTGTTTTACATAATTGTTACTTGCAATTTTACAAAATGGTTGACTTAAATCAAATTACTGTAAATTATTTCTGCAATCATTTTAGGTAACAAATCAGTATCAGGTAAAATATAGTAAGCCGAAAGCAACTTTACATTCAAATATGTATTACTAATCCAAATTAATCGAAACCAAATTTTGTGGATTAAAATATCGTATTTCCGTCTATCGTTAATAAAGGTCAATGATGCGTAGCTAATGCTAAAACTTTAACAAATAAAAGTTAAGAAGCCGCTTTTCGCTGAAACTGCCGGTTGACACGCGATACAAGATGAATCCAAAGTAATCGGAGAAGTTATTGTGTGGAGGCGCGGTGCGTTGCGTTAACCCCCCTCCATTCCTCTTTCCTTCCCCCTAGACCCCGGTTCGCTGCACTTTCACACGCCCGCGCACAGGTGTCCGGTGTCGCCCTTGAAGCTACTCCAACTTTGCATATTTTATGATGTTTCTTTCATTGCCATAATTGATGAGACTATTCTTAATGGTAAAACGGTAAATTTCTTATTTATTGTGATATTAAAGTGCATCATGAGATGTTTTTACAGTTTTCAATTATTTAATAAGTTTATTATAGGTACAATGTGAACACCCTATAAATGAATATAAATTGAAAATTATTTTTCTTCAACATCTTATCGAGGAAAACATATTTCATGTCGGTTTTTAACCGAATCTATTCCAAGACATAAATGATAAAGTAAAAAATAAACGACTAACATCGAGATAAAACTCAAAACCTTGACATTAAACTTGGCCCGCCGCGCGAATTAATGGCTTCCATGTTTTTATTTTCCTTGAGATTAGATTTATAGGCACCGTTTGTGGGTACGTCGTCACTCATTACGAATGTTATAACGTCTAAGCCTTAAGTAATATTAGATTGTATGGAGTGTCATATATCAGCGGTGTTTACTTTAACTTGGGCGATTAATATGCGATGACGCAATCTTTTATTGGCGAACATCGGGGAACGTAATTTTCCATTAGATTGAAGAGTAAAATATGTATATAGGCAGACATATTTTCATAGAAGCCTGAGGCGCGGGGAGGTTCGTCGCGCAATTAACATGCTAATGAGCGCGTTCCGCGATATTATCGCAGTAATTATGTCCGCGCGCGACTATATTGTACCCTTGCTTATACGCTCCTCGTTTCAGACAACGATTTCATAAGCAATCAATGTTATCAATATGCACAGTATACAAAGTTTAGTTTGGTATTTCCAACAGGTGTTTTCGAGTCGTTCAAAGACGGAGATTTCTCACGAATTTTTACGATTTCCTGTTAGCCGCATAAAAGTGCTGGGTATCTCTATCATAATGTTTTATTTAGCCTCATCTATGTAAATTATCACTATTCTATTTTATCTTTAATTAAGTTAAAGTATGTATCATTAAGAGTGTGTAATCTGAAACTACGACGGAGGGAAAGGCTAGATGTGGCGCCGCGTCGGTTGGTTATTTTTAGGCTTAGGATTGATAGGTTCATCGTTCGGTGTAGGCTGAGTGCTTGATGTGCGCGTTATTTATGCAAATGCTCTAACGACATATAATGCTGGGTAGCGGGGTGCAAGAAGTAGGGTTGTCACTCGCATCGTCTAGAGGTTTTTTATTTCGTTGTTGTAGAAATTAAACTACCAGATACATAATACAAGCGCCTTATTTAAATTTCTCTAATTGTAAAGTAAACATATCTCAAGAGTAGAACTGTAAGTTTGAAAGTTTGCCATTGACTAAAAACAGATTCTGGAATTTTGATTTCCTTTGTGATGCCAGCCCTAGCTGGGTGCATCTCTGCGATCAGCCTGCAGCACGGTAATTAGGTCCTGCGTGCCGGGCGAGCGCCGCCCGCGCCGCTGCACGCAACGTTCGCCATGTTTCTGTGTCGCCTCGAGCACGATTATCCATGTTTTTGTTGAAAATATCTTTGCAGTCTCCGTATTTGCTACTGTCTGACCATTGCCCTCTGCCACTGAGTGTTTCGCAAAATTTTCTATGTATTCACTACATTTGATTAAAATGGTACTTTGTTCCATAAATTGAATGCGTTTTTGTTTCTACAGGACATGTATTTATTTATTTATTTTGTACTCCTACAGCTAACACAAAATACATATAATAGCAAACAAATACACCGAGAACATAGCCACACTATGTTCAGTATACACTATTCTATCTATAAATAGATTGTAATTTTCAAGTACATTTAACAGGGCAAGGCTGAATTTGACAAAAAATAAACTTACCAGCATCTAATATTCTTTGTTTGACAGAATGTTGTCGTCCGTGCCAAAACTGCCACGCCTTGATCTCGTCTTCAGGGGATTTCTCTTCTCGGAACATAAGCATTACAACACTCTGCAACAACAAAAATAAATCTTAAAAGCAATATATAATACATGCTTTGATAAATCTCTTAACAAAACCTAAACATTATAGAAATTAATTTAGACATCTGATGCAAACAAATAATATTATGAATACTTTATGTTTTACCTCGATTACCGTGTACATAACCATCTCTGTTATTACATAGTTATCTCGTAATTTTATATGGTTATTATTTTTATAGTAAGACAAGTTTATGGCTATGGCTTCATTCATTAAAGATGTGGCTAAAGTGTGCACCAAATCTATGAAAAAGCAGTTAATACTTTTTTTTAATTCTCAAAAAATCATGTTTTATTTATAAAATTAATGAAGATGATGCTTTGAATAATACTAGCCATCGGCGACCAAGTATGCGAAATATGTTGTAACGATTTCTATAGACAAGTTAGAAAACGAAGTGAAAAAGAAGTGGCTCGCGCCAGGCGTGGTGCTAACCAGCCTTATAGGGCTAACGACGAGAAAGCACTGATTGATGGAACTACGACTCTCCAGCCGTAACGAATCCCGTTCTAAAGATTCAATATGAAGAAGGCTATGAGATATGTTTTTCTTTAAATAAATGTTAAAAATCCCATTCACGTAGAATATTTTGACATATGGACGCATCTAGTAACAACTGAAAATAAACCCCCATAGTTTAATAGTATTTAATATATTTATGTCGGTAAATAGCACTTCATCTATACGCGGGAGAGGCTTTCTCTACCTATCAGCCAAAGCGTAAAATCAACGGCACTACGCATATTTATAGATAGCCCATGTATTAAATGATAACGGTGCACGCCACCTCTACTCCGTCACATCAATGCAATAAATATAAACATTTACTGTTTTATGAGAATTCCGCTGAGACACAAGTATTTTTCGAAATACATAATGCATAGTAACTGTAAACGCGCGTTTAATAGGTGTATCGAGTTGACAATCATAATGAAACTAAAGAGGTTTATAGGTTTTATGACATTTACGCAGTGTTTGTTTTGTATAATGGAGCTATTATGTTGGAGCTAAAACTATTTTACTCGAGTTACGTTAGTATTAATGATTCATAAACATTAAGCAACTAATTTAGAGGCTGTCTGCTTGCTGCTGTTCTCGTGATTAAATGCCTGTTTTCAGTCAGCAATTGATCCTGAACATTTTAACCATAATATATATCTCAGTAAGTTCTATTCTAACAGGCACTCAGATGAACATGTACATTTAATTGAATGTATAATAAAATCTGCTAAGAAAAATAACACAGTTAATCCATCTAAACAATAATTATTACATGTAAAAATGATTATGCAGTCTTGATAACTTTATATATCGTATGCTTAATGCTAAACTGGGGAAAATGGTTTCTTTAAAAAAAAATTAAGTATCAATTAGGGAGGAACTTCTACCAAATCTTTTTGACTTAAACTTTAAATATCAGTAATGATTTAATGACGCATATATTTTGTGTATTAATTAAATATAACATTGAGTTTATTATTAACGAAGTTTCAAGTACGATGATATGTCGATAAGATTGCGTTCGCCTTTTTCTTTTCAAAATAGCTCCAATGTTTCATAACAGTTTTGCCTTCTCGGACCAGTTATCTTCGGTTTTCGGACCGCCAATTAATTAATCGAGTGTATCGACACTCGACCCGATTTCAGGAGCCGAGTTCGGTTGACAATCTCAGTTATCTGATTAAGCACGCTTTCTCTTGCCCAGCCCAACTCGCGTCACACACGCCCAAATATTATGTACCTCTATCGGTTACGTTCTGATCATTTCAAATTATTTATTTCATCACATTATATTAACATTTGTTTCAACTATCGTAATTTTAATTAATACGAAACTTATCTTAATGTATACGGGAAGGGCACAACAACACGTCGATATGTTAATTCTTTGCCTAATTTTTGTTGCAATCTTTATACAACGTAAAATTTTCCATATTGGTTGTATTATTCAACTAAAGGCAAATTTAAAAATTGATTAAAATTAATTAATTATTATCTTCCGTTACGGTTTCATGGGCAATACAAGTAGTGCGTATCGTAAAATAGCGTAACCGTGTTATGCGAGTCCGCATCATACGGTTATCGACGAGCTAATGTAAACGCGTGCAAATGCGTTGAGTAATCCTAATATTACGCGTGAATCGGTTCGCTTTTTGTGCGTCTCGACTTTCCTCGTTAGCAGCAGTGCATCCATCAGACGCTATCTGCTTTATGACAATTATTTATGTTCTACGGCAAAACTATTTCGCTCACCGTTGAGCTTTATCGATAGTGTAAAAGTAATGTCCTCCCTGATATGCTCTATCTGATACGAATACGTCTGTTTGTTAAGTGCACCAGTTGTTTGTGCTAGTTGTTTTAACGCCTAGTTATTTGCTGCAAATGTTCTCTGAATTGAATGTCGGTTTCGTCATAAATTCTGAACGGAGCTGTGGGTGTAACTGCAGTTGTCTATGGTACGCGTAGGTATTTATTCTAACTTCACTAATATAAATATAAGTCATATCGTTTCACTGTTTCTTTATATATTTTATTAGAAATTAATGTGTTTTTTCACCAATTTATGTTGAGCTGTATAAAAGAAATTATATCATAGACAGGTTCGTCATGTAGTAAACATATTGTCCTATCGATAATTTATTACCGATTTCAGTACATACCTATGCATCAGTATACGTAATATAAATATAGAACCAAACTTGTACATACATTACAATAGATCAAGTTCATTACACGAAAATCTCTAGCTTCATTATTGCATTAATTAAGATATAAACTGAAGTAAGATAAAATATAGCATACAAAGTTCGATTACATTATCAGCGACAGTCATTTACCGCTAAACCTCGATAAAATCGGAGCAACTCCTGCGATCCGTCGAGCGTCGGATTAACATCCCAAGGCGCGTGTAACACTAATCTGCTTAAATGTCGAAAGGAAATGTCAGATCGTAAAGTGCAGGGCTCTGTAGCGTGATGCAGCTTAGCTCGTCTTTACCAAGTAATCACGCATTCATAGAGCTTTCAATATTACTCTGCTATCTATGTGAAGCGGACTTTTGCATTTCACACTGTGAATGTTTTTTTTAATTAAATAGTTTTTTAGAACCTTATGCTTATGTTTTTTTCAATCGCAGTTGCTACTGAACGAAGATCTTGACTAAAAACAATCATTCAGCTCGTACGTATTATGGTTAAAAGTCTTGGAGAGTTAATTTTTTTTTCCAAACCGTTTGATAGTGGTTTGTGCTATTTTGTATTGTACAGTCCCAAATGTTAAACTAATGCGGTTGAACGTAGCAGCTGCCTGTCCACCGCACGCCGATGCTATCAAGGATTGACGCTAAATACGCGCGCCCTGTGACAGTTCCAATATTGAAACAATGACGAACTCCGCCTTACGTAATGCCATTTGTGTCCAGCTTAACTGTCACTCAGTGATGGAATTAAACCTAAGTGAAAGTCAATGTAAATATATGAGCACGTCTCAAAGATAAGATTAGAATATATATATAATTGATTGAGTCAAATGCAAGTGTTACGATTAGTATGCTTTCAGTAGTTACGTGATTATTATCGAATAGTACGTAATGTTTCGTAAGTAATAGTTATTAGCAGTGTTATGCGAATCTGAAATCGAACGTGGAAAATTCATGCTCTGTGAAGCGATGCGTCTTTCCTTTTGCACCGAAGACATAATCAGAAAATGATTAACTTTTATTTAGGACATATAAATATATACTTAAGGTATAAGATAAGTTCACAGTAATTTATCCAGCTTCATTGGCTTGCGTCGTAAATAAACATTATATCCATGTCATTATTTTATATTTCAAGTAATTGGTATAAGGTAGAGCGCATTATCACACTAAAACAAAAACTGCCGCCTGGATGCTGGTAATTGCAATTTCATTCATCTTTCATGTCAAAGTGACGGTTCCAGGAATTTTACAAGCAACCAAAAAACTGAAATGCAATTACAATGTCGAGCAAATAAAACGCCCAACTTTAAGCACTGTACTAGTTAAATACTATTAGTAATAACCTTGAGAAAATATTTGCTTATTTAGCTACCTCCGCTTTTTATCTTACCACCCGCTGATAAGAACTAGAGGTTGTTGTTACAACCAAAAAATTCCTCAATTATCGTACGAGATTGTAAGGTTATTATAGAATATTTTAAATGGATATGTCTGTATAATTATGTTCCTTATATATAACCTTGGCCATCTTTTTTATAGAACATAAAAATACACACAAACACAAATCATAGTAATAGCTTAAAGGAATACCGTTACTAACAGTTGCTGAATAATATTGTAATTTATAATAATTAAAGTGAGATGGGTCGCGATGCAAAAGAAACAGATGATGCCTCAGAAAAGGGTGCAAGGTAAATTGAGTCATCTCAACAAGTGATTGATTACCGAAATGATTGGCCTCTTCCGAATGCATATCTTTTAACTTTTTGCCGCGTAACGTGCTTTTTTAGTTCTGAATACGATTTTAATTCCACGTGAATGCGCAAGGTGAGAAATACGTTGCGACTCGTATGACAGCCCTTCACTTGTCGGCATGGCCAAAATGTGTTTCAGATGGTATGATGTACATATACCTATATACATCGGTATAATCTCTCTTCGTGTATAGCATGTTAAGTGTAAAATGCATCATTAACGTTTACCGTAAAAAGGCAACCGGAGCAATCATTAAATTCGTAAAAAACAAAAAGAAAACAAAAACAACGACATGTCTCGTTACTTGAATTTCCGTTGCTACGAAAGTGAACACAATGATGTCAGTTGCGATAAAAACTGAAGTAAAAAATTATTACTCTAAATATTTGACCATTGCGCTCATAGAACCATTTAGACGATTTAACTGTAATATGAAACACCAGACGTAAAAATAATAAAATCATAAGTTTATAATGTATACTTTAAAAAAATTGTATTAACTACGTGTTATCGATTCTGTTTTCTATTATATAAATTTATATAAATATTATATTTTTATTCACACTAGCATATACTTGTTACTGACATAAATAGTTAGGTTTTTTATTGATAAGCGGAAGCTAGTGGCGCATAAAAGTAAATTAATTAATGACATTGGTATATTAACATTGAGTTTTATATATCTTTTATACATAATTATTTTACATAATTAAATTTAATTCTTGTAACATGATATTGAGACGTGTTTTTTGTTGAAATATTGAAATGATAATCGCAGGTAAATGGTAATGGTGTACGTCTTGCGACCCCTCAAGTGACGTGGAATATAAAATGAGGTGACTGACTACATACGAGATGATTAATTGCCACAGCTTTGTATGATTGATCGATTTTCTTTCACGATTTTAGTTGCAAAAAATCTTCAGAAACAATCCTTTCGAGTGTACAAACGTCTCCATGGAGAGCATTTTAAAATAAAATTTGTCATCGCAATTGAGATGTAAATAAAGTTATAAACAGAATCTATACAGCGTGCGAACTTTAATTTCAAATTATTTTTTTGATGATTACATAGCGTATTCCTGTAATAACGTATAAAACAAAGGAAAATGACTCGAAAACCAAGATACTCCTGCGTGCAACAAAACTAATTACATTTTTGCCACGCATACTAAAAAGTTACAAATTATTTACTAAAATTGTCGTTTTTGTTTTATTATTTAAACGTTTGAAGACACGCAACTTTATCCGTACGCTCGTGAGAATATTTTCTACGTCAGTCATCCTATCCTATCAGTTTATCCTAGGTTCTTTTAAATATTTTGAATAATCAGAGTCTGTCTCTGGCTGTGCTAGCACATTTATGCTTGGGAAGTGTCACGTCGCCGTGTTATAACAAAGATTAATGCACGCTTTTAAATGCTTATAATAAAGCCATTAAATATTTATACGTAAGAATGTATCGTTGTTTTTCTTTTTCCAGCTCGTTAAGGGAACACGGTGTTTGCCGTATTGGAATTATTTTATCATAATACAGTGGTTATTGTTATGCCGATATTATCCGCTAGGCTCCCGGGGCGGTCATTGTGTTCCTATATGGCGAATGTCAAAAGCGTCGTCTTAATTATCAGGCGCGGCCATACAATACGAACTAGATTCGAGCCAGATAAGAGCTATATCTAAGTATTGAATGCGGCCGGACTCGCGGCCCACTTACTGCCTTAATAATAACTTCAACCGTGTGTCTCATTGTATCTTTGATTATTCCGATCTAAGCATTGAATCGAGATAAGAATATGAAGTAATAAACGCATAGTTTATTTTGAAAACAAAACAATTAAAACGAGAATAAACTCGATTTGATGAAATCATTTCATTACTTGTTTATAAAACTCAGTGAGAAGGTATTTCCCCATTTAAACAATGATAGGTTATTATCAAAACAGGATTAACCTGATTGAAGCAGGTGTATTTTCTGGTTATTCAAGAAATCTTGTTAAATTATTAATAAAAAATGCTATTGCAATGCGCCACTGATCTATTTATTATATCAGTTTCTTGGGAAGTGGAAGAACAATAAAGGGATTTCCGATTTCCACGGTAAATAATGGATCTGGAAAGAGACAAAGGTGCTACACCTTTGTCTCTGCGCAAGGTCAACTTTTCCCACGACATCTATTAAACGACTTCAATCACGCGAATCGTGTCATTTAATTAGGACTTTACTAGATCAATAATAAAGTGTAATTAAGACTATTACTGTAACACCAATTAAACATGATTATGTATGTAATTCAAAATTTCATCTTCCACAGTTTTTTTAATAAACGTCCCATTACTATAAGGTATTAATAATTCTCGTCTAAAAAGAATATCGGTATTTTTACAATAAAAAGTGGTGGTTATGAAAGTGAATACGTGAAGGTAAACATGAAACCAGGAGCGGTGAAACTAATACTTGTGGTCAGGTACAGGACGAGTTTAACATAAAAGAACTAAATACATATCATTACTATGAGAAATGCAATAAAATGCAGTGTTAATATTATGTGCAACACAATAAAATTCATTATATATTTTCATCAGTTTTCACTGCATGATAATTAGGTATACTGGTTTGAATATCATGTTTTACGGTCATTTGAGTAAGTACGTAAGCTTTCTAAGTACCAAGTGAGGTAAACATCCGGCCTTTAACCGTTAAGGGCTAAGGCTCAATCGACTCACAAATAAATGTTTGAATATAAAATTCACGAGATGAAGCTGAAGCTGGTTCGAAATTACCACTTTGATATTAGGATTTAATGTATCTACTACTTGTAAAGTTTTGATAAAAGTTTAAATAAATCAATGACCCGATAATTAGAGAACAATCCTGTTAATATGTACCTTTAAAACCTTTGTTAAGTAATGCTGATAGTTTACATTAAATATAGAAAATAATGGAACAAATCGTTAATATCTGGTTGTCATTTATCAGTTAATTGATTTTAATTAAGGATATATAGACATATGTTATTCATATATGTAATACAAACATATAGTCGGAAACACCCGTTTGTATTTACTTGATATTATTCCGCCAACAGATATTTTTAGAAATTTTTCACAACACGATGAACATATTTGAACAAAATTATGAATAACACTTACCTTAACCGTTTGATTCTTAAGCGGTTTATCAGGATCGTGGATGTACTCAAGCGTAATGCCGTAAAACTGGCCCTTATTGATGTACGTTATTCGGTCATCTTCTCGCCGTTGCGAACTGCTACTCGCCGTTTCTAAGTGGTACTTGAATCCGTACGGTGAAAACCTATGGAAAAAACACTGCATTAGCATACCTGTCAAACTGTAATCAGATAACGTGTATGTCAATTGTCATCGCATAAAGATGAATAGATCTAGATAGCGTAAAAGTTGCTACGTTACGAAGTAGCCCAGTAGGCACAGAGTCGTTGTTTAGAAAACGTGTACAGTAAAACCAGATTTTATATATAAAAAAACGCGATTTCTTCTTTGAGATAGTTATCATCAGAAACATGCGACAATAAAGTTTCCCTGAAGTGTAGCAATAAAAGAGATGACAAAAAGTTGAAATCTTAATTGCACCGTCCGCAAGCCTGCTGCGTCATTACATAAAGACGTGGATTTCCACATCTCAACGTGGTAAAAAACTATATTTTCTCGATGTTTCCTGCGGTACACAACGGAAGGGAAACCCCAATAAAAGTAGCTGGTATCGCGTGCTGCGTGTCATTGCAGACTTATTGCGTGAAAATCGCGACAAAATTATTCGGTATAATGCACAGGACGGCCAACACCAATAACGTGGCGATCTCAATCCGCGGCCCACGCGCTCAATGCCTGCGAGACCAAATCAGTCCCCTTCATTATCAGTACACCTCATGATTCAGTCCCTTAAAATACGCAACACGATAAAAAGCTATAAATCCCCACGAATTATTTATTCCAACGATAAATTATAGAACAACGAAATAGATAGCGAGCTTGCAACGACTTAGTTCGAGTGGAGCTTACACCATTACTTAAAGCTTATTGAAAACAATTTGGTAAACAATTCCTCTGATGTTTGCGATTTAACTGAGTTGGTACTGATAAAGGCTGTGCAATGCAAACTCGGGCCGACATTGACGGATCGGCCGCAGCGGTGCTCGCCTATCTGATTCTCTCTTACTGAACGTAATTTCCATTTGTGACTTGGCTTTCCATTGTCATTGGTGAATTATTTTATGTTCCTTAACTTTGAATGCATATCGTAAAAAGTTTCACTAAGACTACAAATAGGATGTTCAGAGATACAAAGGGTGGACATAAAAATTGCGCCGTATATAGTCACGTATATATTTTATCACCTGGGATTCAGCCATATTCAGTTATAAATAACGTATTGTTTTCCAATGAGGTTCATTACAAATTTCAGCAGCACAGGGGCCAAAAAAAGGATACTTCCTGCGTGAAGACGAGGGCCTTTCATGAATAAATCAATCGATGAGGCGCGGAAATTGATGAGTGAGCAAAAAGCCTTGGATTGCAGCGACAACAAAGTGCTCGCAATAAAAACGCACAATAAGATAAGAGTGCGCAGGCGTCCCGCGGGGCCTGTGAGCAGCGCCGCCAAATTAGATGCGCATAAATCTGACCCTCTGTGTATTACTTTACCACTTACTATGATATTTCGCTATATTTATTCAGTTTTGTTTAGATGGCATATCCTTGTCATAGACTATACGATTCCACGTTGCACACACACATCTAAAAGAAACTGCAATCGTAAAAGTTTACATTTAGTGTATAAAATAACTGTGGATTTGTTCTTACATTATTACTAGCATACCAATCGGAAAATTCAATCTTTGGTGGAATAATCAAAAATAATGGTATTATTATTTTTATACTTGTGTGAATTCAATTTCAGTACGTACATTAAAAGTAAAAAATGTCTTAATATATAAAAGGAATGCTTTCTGTAATCGTTAACATATATGGACTGGATGATGTAAGGATCGCGTGCAGACCGCAATCCTGTATCGTCAGTATGATTGCATTTAGTAATTAGTATCTATGTATGCACTATATACGTATAATCGTATAGATTAAGGGTAATGTTTAAACGAGAAAGATTAAACCACTTAGAGGTGTAAGAGCAATTCATCGCGCAGGAAGTAATTTGAAAGTCTCGAAACATTTCAAGATGTTAAAAAGTAATGCACACATTTAAAGATTGAGTTACTAGAAATGAATTCCTTTTCCTGACTGAAATTATACTAGAAGCAAACAGGCAACGGGATCTCTATACCAGTTTGGTATAAGTGGAAAAGTAAATATAATACCATATCGTACGTTAATTTACCAACTTTTAATTTTTCAGTCCATTAAAACCTAACGAGTGTTAGTTAGGTACGGTTGGTTAACTGTGAGAAGTATTGTTTTTCATTGGAAATTTTTTTCTTATCCAAAATTTACAATAAAAAGTGTCTGCATTATTAACAGCTAATTGGTATGATAGCAATGCTAATTCACTAATAATTTTGAAAAGCGTTTTCTTGCCATACTAGTTTTCTTATATAGGTATATAATCAATTTCAAAATGAATTTATTACTTTTTCTAGATTGGAAATAGTGTAAGGTGTGTTAAAATAAAAGTGTTATACTTACTTCCTGTATTACTTTGAAATTTCCTTTGAAAGCATGAAAAAAGGTAAACATAAGGAAAGAAGTTTCGAGAAATATTTATGGTGTTGAATTAAACCTGTCTTATAGTTTATAGATATTGAATCGAGCGTATATAACAATTAACTTACTGATAAGAAAAAAAAACACTTTAACTGGCACATAATGTCGTCGGATCAGGGCAATAGCCTCACAAAACATTTGTTATTTATTTTATTTAAAGTATAGAAAAGCATTTGAACACCGCTGTTGTATGTTTAGTGAAAAATTAGGTTTGAAATATGGAAATTATATACGTAAAAATATAAGTTGAGTCATTTGAATTAATGCTTCTTTGACAAAATACAAGGTATGGAAAGAGTCTTAATTTTCGTAGCCAAGGAAACAAAAAAAATCATACTAACCATTTATTTATATTTTAGTATCCATATACCTCTATATATATGTGTACCTCTGTATAACGAAATATCATCCTCAAAGATTTAAGCTGCCACGTGCGTTTGTACTTATTTTTTGACAACTATATTAAAAACCCACGATCTATTAGCGTCTTAAGCCTACTGACAAAATGATTTGTAACCGTCCGTGAAACAAAAGTTGTTTACTTTTTAAGGTAATTGACTTTTCATTAAAATTGGTTTTGACAATAGTGAACATGAAACGAATATTACTTGACAATTGTAAACTAAATAAACTTATATTTGGGTTGAAGAAATGTATAATAGTGATTTAAAAATACAATTTGCATCACGGAATAAATGTTTTGAAAATATTGTTTTTTTTAACAATTTATAATGAAAGTAATTTCAAACTAATTACAAAAGCTTATGCGATTTGTGCGTTTGATTAAATATTATCGTATATTGGCTGTTCGAAATACCCCGTTGGTATATAAATATAGCATAATATGCGAAATGATTAACATGATTTGCGGAGTTAGTAACTAATTGAACAGTATTCAAACTTTAGTTTTTTATTATATTATATTCTTTTGCATATACAGACCTTTTATTGTATATTTCTTCTTTTTTTGACGTTCATAAGTGTATATAACCGACATGTATTAATGATTTTTGAATTTGAATTTAAAGTTTGAATTTATTTGTTATTATTTTTACTATATTTTATTTAACGTTTATGCAAAATTCAAGCACCACAGTCTATAAATTCGTACAAGGTGATTAAGCAAGCCAATTATTTAACATATCATTTAGAATGCCATCCGGCAAATGTGAGCTACGAAAAATATGCGTTAAAGAATGTGATTTTGCATATTTAAAAGCAGTTCTGCTCCCTTCATCTCATGTTCAATTGTACGTTTCATTAAGAAATATCGCTAAATGCTAATTAATTTATCCAATTGAATTTATAAAATTTTGCGTAACTAATTGACGCGCAAAGTGTAGCTTGGTTGTTAGTTTTAGTTTGTACAAAATTTATCTAAGCTGTTTCAAAATATTGAAATTTAGTTTTTGATGCTATAAACGGTTCCAATTAGAGGTCGATGACGTATGATAAAAATGTGTGATGCTGAATTGACTCTTAAGTGACCATCTTAAGGCTTTATTCGTAGCGGGGTTACACATAGTATTGTCTTTTATTGACATAACTTTTACACATTTAAAGAAAACAATTTTTTAAAGAATTGAAGTTATGTATTAGTATAAATTTACAATGATTTTACATAATTTAAAATTTTTCCGACGTTTCGCGTGCTTTACAGCGTGCGTGGTCACGGTGACTACACATTTGAGTTTAGTTATTTCGTTCACATGAAATTTAATACCAATGAGTCCTTTAGTATTACTAATAAAAATACTAAATTAATATAATAATTAAATTCGAATTTAGAATATAAATGAATACTCACACTTTAGCGATTTGTATTTTATCGGCATCGTTCTGTCTGCCAAAATCGTGCCAGGGCCGGGTGCGCGGAGCTTGCGCGGGGGAGTGGTGAGCTGAAGGAGTCCCACGACCATCGTCTCCCACTGGCTGCTGACATATTACTGTATACTCGAACGACTGTAAAATTAAATTGATTACTATGCTATCTTGCATTTATATCAAAGCATGCATACATTTTGTGAAAATATTAAATTAATTCGATTTATTGGTTCCACTGAAGTGTCTTTGTTTAATTAACCGTTTTGTTTTTGTTCACACGAATACTTAAAATTAAATGTGTGCCTTTTATGATCTATTGTCTCTATTCCGATTTAACCCAAATACTTAAGTCTGTAGTAATATAAAGTTGATAATTATTTATTATTACAATACCCTTATTTTACTAAGCGTTGTTGGAGGGAGTTTAAATATTCGAAACAAAAAACAAATCTTAACAGAAAATTCGGCCATAGTAAGTATTTATTATTACAATTTATGTTCTATTAAAGTGATTTCAAACAATAAATAATTTATAGTAAGCTTTGAATGTTCTCAATTTGCAATATATTTAATATACCTAACTAGCAATAATTATATTTTAAACAATCAACTAAAAGTTGATATAATTCTATGCCCGAATATGGCACCGGTACTAAAATACTTAGCACTAACTCAATTCAATCATCAACACTTCACATATTTATTGTACATTTTTTAAAGTTTGTGCATGTGAAATGAATTAACAATAAAATAAAAATAAATTTATCATTTATGAATTGGTGGTGTGATTGTAATAAATAATCCTTACTACGCATTATGATGACATGATATTATCTATAACTCCTTACATTAAACTATATGAATCTGATGTTCATGAAGCGACAAAAGCTTTATTTATATACAAAACGTTTTTCATAAAAATTACATCAGTATAATATCACCGGTTTCACTAGTCCTCATCAGAAATAGTTAGTTTAATCTAATTATTTTTGATCTAATCTATACTAATATCCTCCCTAGCTTAGGGATATAGTATATAACACAAAAGAATATATTCAAACGTTTTGACGACTCGTTTCTACATAACCATAAAATGTTTTCTTTTATTATGGCATTAAGAATTACTCATTTACTTAGGTAAATTACATAGAATTTTGTTATCATTAATTACATCGGTATTCCGGTTTTAGTCAGCTTAGTTAGATTTTAGTTCGAGACACAAATTGAGCCAACGTAATAATCAAGTTAAGTTTATTGAAGTTAATTCCTAGTTAAGTACAATAAACAATAAAGCGTTAGAATCGAGAATACTCGTGAGCGCCACACCTAGTAGTAAGAATTAGTCCTTCAATACCACTTATCTACTAAACCGATTATATTTCAACCGTGTCAATTTATTATTTTAAATATGTATGTATTAATTTATGTATAACAGATTGCTTCCGAAGGTCTCACATGGCGAATATTATATGAAATGAAACTAGTCACGTGCCTACGTGCCGTCTACATAAATATTATGTTACATAGTTTTACGAAGACAAACATACGTTATCACATACATTAAAAATATTTAATTTTAACAATTTATTAGCACTTTACTTTACCAAGAAATCCCTAACATACATAAGATATGTTTCATTAATATGCTTCTAAATATTTTGTTTATCTAATTCGTTTGGAAGTGTTCGTTTGTTAAAAATAATCAGCTCAAAAAAATACTTACTCATTTTTGAACACCAAAAATTTACTGAAATGTAATCCATTATGTAATGATTAGACTTATACCATTACAAATTACTTAGATTTATTAATGAACCAAAACCAAATTCATAATGGATTCCAAATACCTAATTAGTGATAAGTATTTTTTTAAATTGTATCGTATCATTAGACTTTTCGAATGTCGGCTACTTATCGCACTAACCATAATTTAAAAGTTAAATTACTTAACTTATTTGATACTATATCTAGCCAAGATATTTTGGCAACCCTTAAGTTTTTTAGATGATGTCTATTAAATACGTAACATTATTTGAACTTACATAAAACTAAAATGTGTATTTAGCATAATCAATATTAACTCATTTCTACTCGCCGTAATGGAAGTTATGTGATCGTTTTGTTTTATTTACTTTTTGTTCGACGTTTTCATTGTTTGATGTCTTAAGCGGCTTAGTATTAAGTGTATTGAAAAATATATAAAAAAAACCAGTGACCAGTGAGAGCGGGGGGGCTTCTCAGAATGTTGAATATAAAAACCATATTAAAAAAAAAAGGAATTTCTTAGGTGTCTAAGTCAGTAATCATTAGAAGATTTTGATGTGTAGATAATGTAGTTATTTTTTATGTCATTGTAATAGTTCAAGACGTATTACAAAGACTAGATGTACTAATATTAACTCTGCCAGATTATTCTTATTGGAAAAAAAACATTTGAAAGAGTTAAATGACAGAAGCGCCTGGGATATCCAAAAAGTCAAGGAAAGATGCTTTATAGTAAAAAAAATATATCCAGTTAGAAACTGGTAACTTGTGTCATATGGTAAAAGACATTTTATCTTCCTTGACTTTTTAGATACATTGTGTTTTGCGTGGCTAACATGAATTAATGTGATTGGGAAGCCCGCCCGCCCGCGCCCGTGTCACTCGTGGCACCGACCTGCTGAACAGCTGTGTGATCTCGAGGAGTAACGGCATCAGCTCCAATGCCACTGTCCGGTGAAGGCAGATCAACAGTCAGGCCAGCCGCAGCGATCACACTTTTGCTGTGGTATCTAGGCGCCGCGTAGCGCTCACCAAACGCCGAGGCGGAAGGTGATTCCGTATCACTATATGGAGGTGCAGCTCTCTGTTGGTAGCCATCACCGACGAAGTATTCTCTATAGTAGGGCTCTCCTGAGAAGGTGGTAGACTGCCGCGTGTATTGTTCTCCGTAAGGTGTGGGGCTTGGGGTGCCCGGTGGAGCGAACATCTGTGCGGCGTACATGGCCGCGTCTGGCAGCAGCGAGCCTGCCGAAGAGGCGCGCGATGGCACCGGCGACGGCGATGCGGCCTCGCCCCCCTCGACCGCCACCTGCGGACACACGCGCCTGTTACACGCGCTCTCCCACGACAACTGTCCACTCCGTAACGTCGACGCGTACATGCCGCGTCAAAGCACAGTTCACAGCTCCTAGCACTAGTTGTCTATACACGATCACTTATCAAACTATGCCGGATAGTCCTGCGGTTCACCTGTAGCGGTGGACGCTGGGCGGGCGCGAGCCGGCCAGACCGGGGCGCGGGCGGGCGCTGTTAGAGCGACTAGAGCGAGCGGCTCGCATCGTACGTGAATCGCAACGAATGAAACATGAGTGACCGGCAAAGAAAGTGTGTAAGTGCGTGCGCGCGCGACGGCGGCGAACGGACGTGTGACGCACCTTGTGTCGCGGCGGCTTGAGCGCGTGTTCGGGCTCGTCGACTACCTTGCGGCTGAGATCCTCGGGCTCGCGCTTCACGAGGCCCGCGTGGAGCAGACCCGACAGCTCGCCCAGCTCCGCCCCGTGCGCTCCATTGGTTGCCTTCAGCGTACCGCCGGCCCTGCGGAGGGGAGGGGCGTCATTCGCGATACTGCGCGCGCGCAGCTATATTATCTACTTTGCAGTGCGCGCGCAAAATCACTTGTTTAAGAGTAATTATTCAAACTTAAGATTTATATACTAATTTACTACATTTATCGGTAATAGAAATAATTATAAAAACAAGGCTATTGACAATTCTTGTATGATGTTAAACATTTACATTAAAGTATCTAAAACTCTTAAACCTGAAAAACTAATAAATGAACATAAAATACAGAAAAAATATACATTATGTGACATGCAATGTGCGTGAGAGAGATATTTTCTCATTAAGTATGGATGAATATTACTATCTTAATAAATTAAAAATATTTAGGATTTATTTTCTCCTTATGCTAAATAATAAAAAATGGTACTTAAAGGTACAGGACATATGGACAGACGGACCCCTACTTATTATAGAGAGGCAATATTACTATTTACATAAAATTACATTCTATAAATCATATTGGAATAATCAAAAACATTTCTCCTAAATGAAATCTTAAAATCATTATTAAGGATTTATATTTTAAGATAAATCCCTGTTACTATCTGAGAATTAATTTGACAGGAAAGTAACATAGAAAATCCGAAACTACAAATTAAGAAAAAGTAAAAAATATTTCTCTTATCATACCAAATTTGCACACTGTATCTATTATATCAAACATCAAATCTATTTATTTTGAAAATGATTAGGTACACCGCATACATATTATATTTCATATAATAATGTCAGATTATTCTAAAAATTCTGTCACCCGATACTAGAATCCTTTCTTTGGAAACGTTCATTAAACATGTCAAAGTAATGAGAGTTATAACCTTTTAATTTATGTTAATTGTTAACTAAATAAAGTCCGCTAGCTTTACGTATAAGAAAATACAATATTTATTTAATTTAATTAATAGTAATTTACGATCACAACATGTAAAACGAAAATAAAAAAGATCTTAAATCTTAGCGCTAATCGCAATATATTTCCGTCAAACCCATTTTGTTTTTATGTGATTGTTTACAATGTAATAACTATAAATCGCCCATAAAATGTTGTTGTTGGGCATTGAACATTTAAGACTATTACAAATACCACGGAGGCAGTTACATTAAATTCGCTTGATTTGTTCGCACATGAGTCGTGGACATCCTTGCGGGGCGCGGCTTTCGTCGGTGTCAGTGCGCCGATTTATGATAATTGAAGGCGTGTTTCATTGGCGCTCTGATGTTTATTTTAGATAAGAATCCCTGTTGGCACTATTTCATGTGATTCGGTCAGGACTCGACCTCCCGCAAGCTGATCCAGCCGTGTCCAATTGCAAGTCTGCCATCGCTCATTCTTTACGATTTATGCATAAGTATTGAAAATACACGAGTGTGAAATTTACATGTGATAAGACTACAAATTTTAATTATGTATTTCTTTTTGACTTCGAGTAATAAAGTATTAAGGGAATGTTTTGACATTCAGTAAAAAAGATTGATGTTATTACAAAAGATGCAAATTATGTTCAGTTAATCTGGGTACAGCATGCCCACGGCGAGGTGGCAAACTTTAGTTATTCATTTGCGTTGAGTACAATGCGTTGTTTGCTTGTCATTTATTGTAAGCTCACAGACTGCCTTTCGTCGGCAGCTGAGCCCTTAACATTATTTTTAATGCAATTGACATTATAATAATACCTAAAACACTTCATAAATACTTATTTAAAACTTCATTGTTTACTGTAGGTAGGTACATATTTTATTTAGAAATCATTTAATTAAAATCAACAAAATTTAATTTGTATGATCTTTTAATTACATTTTATTAATATTTTTTTATTAAAAGAATTATTAATAAGATAATTGATAACATGTTGTTTACTTTACTGAATATAATATTATGGTAAGTGAAAATACTTCTGAGATTTTCAGTTACATTCTCTCAGTCTCTCAAGATCTATAATCTGATAACAGTGTCATGTTGCAACATTAGCATTTCACTGCTTAATAAAATAGGAATTCACCTTCCTATCTACCTACTTTTCGAATGCAAATATAAAAATTTCTATGAATGGATAATCGGGACCGTACTCATATATCAGATGCGATCACCTTTATAATTATTTGCAATGTTTACTTAACACCCTTTCACACATGAAGAAACTTTCATAATGCTCTCCACCCCAGCCCTCGTGAAATGAATCCGTTACAATTATACATTTGTGTCGTCTTATCTGATACTAAATTGAAACGCATCTAAGAAATCCGTTTTCTAAATAAAATTCCTCGATATACGCACACGCACACGCCACAAGCTAATTATGCATATCTAATGTATTAATTAATTACACAGGAAGACATAACCTCAATAAATTTAATTTACTACATTCGTTGTTGATAGCATATTTAATATCTACAGTTAGGTATGTGTTAAAAGCAAGAAGTATGTTCACATTATAGGTTAAATGTTTCTTAAGTAGTTAAAGCTTTAATTGATTTAATGTAATGTTGTAGCTCTCGAGGAGATATAATCTATAAATAAATAATAATTTCTTATTCTCGACATAGCAGTTATTCTTGGACTGCGTAGACGATAAAAATCAAAGGCGACGACAGTTAAACATCGTTTGACGAATAGATTAAAATCTATCAAAAGATAAAGCCAGATGAAGAAGGCGCTTGCAGCGGATGTGAGTAACGTAAATCCATTCTATTTGAATATATCATTCGATAAAATGTAGGTTTATTGCTACTTTTCTCACGGAACTGATATCTAATACATTTAAAAAAACTTTAATTGAAAACATTTCGCCATTTGTCCAAGCCATTAAACTTAAATATTTGATTGCGCACTTTCCAATTTAAGGCATTTAGTTTTTTTCCTTTACCTATAGGTCAACCCGTTAGGTAAACATTTCTGCGGTACATGTGCTAGTAATTATTAGTTAATTTTAATAATATAAGTGTCGTAGCAACAACCGTTTGAAAACTTCAGCTGTTCCAGAACAAAAAAAAAAGATATAACAGATGTCCCAAGAATGGTCAAGCCCTGATTGCTCGATGTGCGATGACCATCACTTTAAAGGGACTTAACGAAGTCTATCTTTTTACACATTATCTTTTCAAAGGGACGGGTAATTCCAGGGGAGCTGAATGGTATTAACTGCTATCCTACTAACAATACAGATATCTTCAAGAGGAACCGGTTTCAGATGTAAATGGGTCACACGGTTCCAGCTACCGAGGTTTGTAAAGAAACCGCGACATTGCCATTTTATATGTGACTGTTTTTATTTACGAAGTAGGTATCTATTAACGTCAATTGCGAAATATATTTTGTAAGTTTACATTTATATATAGCTATTTAAGTTCCCTTAAACGATTTGATGGGGTATTTTACGTGATTTACATTTTGAAATCCGTAGAAATTTAGCAAATAAATTTGTATGAAAAACATATTTTATCGCACAATTTTCCTATTAGATGTGAATAGGAACGTAGGGGTCAGGAGGTTGAAGCGCTCGTAAGGCGCGTTCAATGCGTCGCACTAACGCAAATGTTCAACCTTATGTTGTGATTAGTTATGGCGGATGTTTTTACCTAATACTCTACGTACACATTACAAGATAACCAGAAGTTAGTCGCCCGTGCACGACACTTTTACGAAATGTTACCGCCTACGACGCACGAAGCACAGTGCACTAGTTAATTTCGTTATGTATGTATTCAATTCAAATCTCACTGGCGATTTAGGCAACAGAGAGCCGAATCTGATGCTCTGGCACTGAACTATATAATGGATTAGCATACAAACGCGAGCTGCGACACGACAGACTCGGATGGGTGCGGGCGAGTTGGGCATTCGTTATAATATTTGAATGTATGAATGAGAAATAGCTTCGCTGGAGTGGGCGCGTGGGACGCGTGCCGACAATGCACAGACAAGTCCTGGGCGTCCTTGTCAATGTGAGCCGCTTCCAGCCACATCCGTCTCATGTCATTATTTGTATTTATGCACTCCCGTACATAGCGACGGAGATGACAAGCGAAAAACAATCAGGAATTTAGAATAAACTATGATGCGAAGGTTGAGTTGAAAACATAAAAGTCATCACGTGTGGCAGAACGCTTCATTTTATTTTATTTGATTTCGGTAAAATAAGTTTTATGTGCAAAAACTGATTAATCTTCGAGCTGTCTCATAAAACCACGGGTGAAATATGGAATCCTGACTATTATGGTCTTAATAAAGCGGAGAATATATTTTAAAAAAATGTGAATTAGAACTAGTTTAACTTTTTAATATCGTGTTTATGCAGTATAATAAAATTTCCATAAAAGAATAAAACGGAATATAGTAGATCTGTTAACATTATGCACTCCCTTCTTTTGAGAATGTGTCACGGCGTTTGCTCATTTTTGTGTCGCATTCAATGGATGCTGTTAACAACCACTCTCAAAGAGCGAGGATAATTTGATCGGGGTCGCGTTTCTATGGGAATACCGTTGAATGCATTATCACTATCATTTTAATACGCTACTTTTGGAATACTAGGATTTGGAAACTTGAAACAATATCAAAAATTCATACTATATTTATTATAATGTTAAAATAAACTACCTATACTACTACTAATTAATATGTAGGTACTACATTTTAAGTATTTTGCATATAGTAGCGAAATACATATAAATATAGAGAAACGAATAACATAAATACAATGGAACATATTAATATTCCATTGTATTTATGTTTTTATTTTTTTTATTTTTTTGTTAACATTATTGATTAAATTCCCTATCGAACTGCACAAATATGTTAATTTCTAACATGATATACGCGCAGAAGGGGATAAGACGCTCCAAGCAGTTGCGAATTCTTTCGTTAATCTTGCTATAGGTATTCAAATGAGCGCTTATGATTTATTGAGTGGAACATTTGCATTTTTATTATTTGTTATTCTTACACCTTTCGTTAGGGCCGGAAGCCACGCGGCCTATGTCTCTGTCTAGTCAGCCGTGAGACTCGGCAAGCAACACAAGGAACTGCATAAAAACTGTACTACACTTACAACACAAAAGGCAAATATTAACATAGTTTACATATAAATTTTACGCGAACTTATTCTCTTATTAAGAGCGCCTCGATATTCATCGATTATAATGATAATTGTTACCATGCACGAACGGTGTGATGTACTGCCGTGAGAATCGACAATTGATTTTCCACAATATTTCCAAACACTGATAGGTGATCCATTCTTTAATTTGTAATTTATATCTCTAGGCTTGAATACGTATTAAATGTCTTGTTAGAAAAAAATAGTATGCGGTAATTTTTGGGTAATTAATTTAATATAGCGATTTAGATAGAGCACAGTAACGCCTAGATTTAGCTTTTACATATACAATTTTAATGTTTTATTATACTTGAGAATATGTGCTTAAATAATTTTCAGTTAGTAACAAGATTGTAAAAAAATGTTTTACTTAAATACAGAAGACTTTTTCAAATTAGTTTCTCAGTTAACATAATAGGCAGTGCAATATTTGTAATACACCTAAATATAGTATATATATTTATTTATCTTTCTTATACATTTTGGAGCGTATTCATGTAAGATTTATGATTTTGGTGAGATATTTAAGACTTTTTTAAAGGCGGTAGCAGGGATCATATGTATCGATATATAATTATTTAATTTATATCAAACATATAAGAGAAGTAAGAACATGCACAATAATACATTTAAGTAAAATTTTCAATTATTCACCAATAGTATTTAACTTCATATTTTAATGCTTCCCTTTACTTACTGCCATACTTCCTTATGAAGGGTTAAGTGGGTATCTTGTCCGAGGGGAGGGAGTTTGTAGTAATCTGTGACGAGCGACTGCGGCTGTTGGTCGTCTGCAACCCCCAGCACTGCAGAGGTGGCGGCACTCAGGGGATGCTCTGGACCCGTGGTGTAATAGGCTCGCCAGGAATCACCACTCACTTCCATAACTTCTTTGCGCCTTCTATTGACAAAAACAAATTTAGGTTAGCAAAAATATTGTTACTAAAAATATTTTACATAACATTTACTTTATATACGATTTAAAATAATCGTGTTAAATGTGTGAGCATGCCATTAATTTTTAAATTAAGAGTTCTAATTAAAGGTTGCGGGTTGGTATGGTTTTTTAGTGTAAGTGCACGCTGCAAATATTTATGGAAAGGACATATATATTATACATTCTATAATAATTATTAGATTTTTTTCATAATTATTAAAGTTAACTTTAAGGTATAGCACGCAATGGAAACACTATTACGAATGGGGCATTTGTTTCACAAGTTAGATTGATTTTGAGCATTTTTTCTTAGCAGGCCTTCTGGTCAGGCAGGAATAAAAACTTTTGAATTAAGTTACTGTGTTTTAAAGAAAACACTTTTTTAACGGATTGGTCGTGAAGAACGGTCACCGTGACCACGCATGTTGTAAGCACGCGAAACGTCGGAAAAAATTTAAAATTGTGTAAAATAATTATAAGTTTATAATTATACATAGCTTCAGCTTTCTTTTAATGTGTAAAAGTTATGCTAATAAAAGACAATACTGTGTTTTGTTTTTCAAAATGCATAAATCTGTCTATTTAATTTTAGTATACTTATGTGTACTTTCTTGTGTGTCTAACTGTGACTTTGATTTCATTTCTAATCATATTAAAGATTTTCAATATTATTTGAATAATAATATAAAATATAAATTGAAGAAAAAAAATATTAATTATTTTTAATATTATTTGAAGCTTAATGAATAAACCCTACGCGATTTCTTAATTTCATGGCTTTGAAAACTCGTCTGTGTTATGACGTTTAAGCCCGCATTACTTGTGGTAAAACATGAGGTCATTTTTCATTGAAACTATTGAATGAATTGAAGAAGCAGCGTGAAATACCCGTACCGTAGTTTTACGAGACTGACTACAAGTTACGAACCAGTTATTAGGTGTGACCATTTCGGTACGAATACTGACCTTTGTAACCATCTGCAGTCGTCATAATGTGACGATACAACGTACTAATTGTTGCGTACATTGAGTGACTCAGCAAGCCTAGTGGCCAGTTCACCAAACAAGTTATCAGACAGGATTAGAACCTACGTTACATTCAACGCTTTTTTTTAATGAGGTGGAAATGCACTAATGCAGGCCCGCATCAAGAATGCAGAACTTGACGCGGCTGGATCTACAGTCAAATCCCTCTGCCGCCCTTAAGATGGGCCCTCGGGGTTACGATCAACGCTATCCAGCTACCTCTAACTTAGATGTTTACTCATTATGCGATGTTTACAGGGGTAAACGCTAAGCTAAGTGCTTACTGAATTTGCCACGTAAACTGTGTGATGAGTATTCAAGACGCCGTTAATAATATAAGTGCAATATGTCTTACATTAGTATTAATATTTTATTCTATACAAGTACTTAGCTGGTGTTCTCTAGTATTATAATGGAAAAAGTTTTATTTATAAATAAAAAGGTATGTATTGTTTATACGTCATGGGGGAAACTTGGTACCGCTCAACCTGAATGTAGAACAGGTCCACCACACTTGCAGAACCGGAAGGATACAAGGCAAATCCCTGTTCCCTCGCAACCAGTTTAGGTTGCCTGACGTCATACCCAGCGGTATACGACGATGCAGATAAATAAATAAAAAATGTTGGAAGCACGCGTCGGACGAGTTTGACCGGATCGTAGTTCTACCTGATTCCTGTTCCTGGTAGTTTATTGATTAATCTGGAGGTCATGATGAAATACGAAAATTGCGCACATTGACTCCGCAATCCAAGTTAAAACAGAATAGTCGAACTACATGCAATAATAGTAACTGGCAAAGGTAGGTGCGGCTTCCTTAGACAGGGACTGGGGTCTTGCTGTAGACGTATCATTTACAAACAATTCTGAAAATTCTTAGATAACAAATCAGTACATACGGCAGGATCTTTGTTAATACGTTAACAAGGCTGTACATTGGTTATCTAACTGGTAATCATATCTTATCAATAACTAGTATATCTTGCTTCTGGTGCGAAATAGGCAAGGCGTGAGTCATTTGACGAGTTAACTGCCAGCGGGTGCACCACGTGAATGAGATTCCGGTAGGTGCTCACGTAAAAATCGTGCAACGAATCTAACAGGTTTGCTGGGGTCCTTGCGAGGCCACCGGGACTGGTCTAACCTGCCCTGCGCACCTGAACCTCGAATTTCCGATCGGTCTTCTAACACGTTTATTTGCGATCGTAAACACACTACCGTTTTTTCACCTACTATAGCTGTGCCTACAAACGGTAAGGTATCGAAAGAATTTGGGACAAACAATTTGAGCAGTCGTTCTAAACAACGCTGTCAAATCGCGTGTCTATAAATAATTAATTGATTTCTCTGTTCATTGTTCGCTACATTTAAGCCATTTCGCAATTTGCCTATTCGCTGCGTTTGTTTGATTTTGACTATTGAATAAGGCGATTAGAAAGTATAGCGTGCAGCTGTCACGAAGACGTGACGTATGCTAGAGCGGAACGGATGTTTTGAGCAAAGGGTTGGCAACGTTTCTGTAACATCAAACAAAGAATCCGATGCGGCTATTAATTCACGACAGTTTTAAAGATCTTGGCCTCAGTATAACGCTTGCGATCACGCAATAAGTACCAACTTAAGTGGCACATTTTAAAACCATAAGATGTCGACGATTAAAATTGAGTCGACATATTAAAAACATTGGTTTGATATGTAGATGTAAAATCAATTAACTATGAGTCACATTTATCTGAGGTCGCGTCGCATGTACAGAGTGTCAGAACGGCGCAGGCGGCGAGTTTCGAAAGGCCTCGTCCATGTCTACGTCCGGTGTCGCGTCCATCTATCGATCATTCGGTTCGTTAATAAATAACACGTTGGCGTCGTCCGTAGCTTATCTCGGCTGCTCGGGCATGTGGAAAAATTTGGTGTAGGTGTCGTAACGGAGCACGCACGTCGAAGGCTTGCGTGCCGGAGCTCGCCGCCTGCCGTGCTTATCCTCGCCGGTCGTTGCCTCGGCCGCTTCGTTATTAATCTTTTAATTAAAATGCAACCAGACTCCAACATAGTTTAATTACTATTTAACCACCAATTATACTAAATTGTTTCAAGCTTTCCGTTAGAGAACCGGATTTAAAATAACCTTTGTATTTCAACTTAACGAGTTTTAGTCTACCATTAGGTTTACAATGGAAAAGAAATTATGAAGAATTTTGGTTGCTTTTGTTGTTTTCGTTACTTTTTAGATATTAATTAAATTAATAATTAAGATATTGGATGAGAATGATTTAATATGTTTATTTGCCAAAATTTAAGTAATATGTTAAATAAATAAGATGGTTCAAAAGGTAACGTGAAAATTTGCATTAATTATATTTAGTATTACAAATGTAGATACATATATAGATAAAACATATAATTTGCTATATCATCATATCGTAGGAATATAAGTCCACGACGCGGAAAACCTAAGATAAATAATTGTGGAACAGGCTATGCACCTCTAGGCAGGTGCAGGCGCAGGGAAAGTACAGGGAGTGGCTCGTATCACGCACGCATTATCATCTATGATAAGAGAAACTAGTATCAATCCAGCTAATGATTAATTATGGAACTTATATCACTTACTTATAGCAAGACTATTAAATTTTAAATTGTTTCAAACTAACTTACGTCTAAAGATCACAATTTTTTAAAATAATCACCTACTTAACGCTTACAATTTTACGGTTTTCTGTTTATGTATAGTTAGTTCTTCTTAATTAAGCATTCTGTAGCTACGATCATTATTTTGTGTAAAATAAAGTATTTCTGAATAACCAGTCCATATTAAATAAAGTTAAGTAACATATTTAGGTATATCAAGTATTTATAAATTCCGAGTCATCATACTAATAAATTGACGATCAATTCCAGCTTCCCGCTGTAAGAGATTATTCCTCCAGGAAATTAAAAACCAATTTCATACAATCATTAGTTTGAGTGCTTGAATTACGCTCTTTCACAAGTTGTTTTAAATATCAGTAAGAAATAAGGTAGTTCAAAATATTATTTACTAAAATGTATTATTCCGTCATTATTTTAATAAATGCTTCATGATGTTTAATTAATAATAGTAGGTAAAAAAACTATACTACATAGACGCGAAAAGGTTCTTGTAATTAATATTTCTTACAACAATGCAAAATGGAATGCTTCTTGCTATTTGTCAATTGAAGAATTCACTGTATCAAACTGCGCTCTTAAAGCATCAAAAAATAAATTCTTCATACAGGTATAAATAAAGGATGACTGAGCTACATCCAGCACAGAATAAACTGAGTAGCAATTTCGACAAACTTTTTGTATCTTACGAGGAACGCATATGCGATGATTCATTCGACTTCTTTCCCGTATAAGTAGCCAGCGTTATTATTTCTGTTTTCTTAGCATCATATACAAGAAATAGTTTCTTGGAATTACGCAGCCACGCAGATTAAATACGAAACTAACTAAGTTATATATATGAGTGAATTATTTTCGAATCAATTTGTGTTATAACAATTTATGTTTCAAACTTAAAAGCCTATGTTGGATATAAGAATGCGGGGCCACGTTAATTACAATTGTCAATCATTTTCTGCAACGATTATTGCTACTGTTTTACGTATATTTTACTAGTTATTATTACTATTTATGCGAAAAAAGTTGTTAACGGAAATGTCTTGAGCTCCTTCATAACTCATAAGTTGGCTCTTAACTAACTGTATTGAAAATGCGATTCTTGACGTGGACATTAATTGAATAAAGGAACTGTTCCTTTTCACAGTTTTTTGTAAAACCGTTGACCGTTGATTGACACAAGTCGCGTACACCATGTGATCTTATTGAAAAATTTTAAAATCCGCTCAGTAGAGTGTGTTCTGCGGACATTGTTCACTTATAAATGTAAATATCGAAATGATATGAATGGACAATAATTTCATTTCATATGTTAGTTGTATTGTTATTCCATCTAAGATCGAGTTTGTTTGCCAGCCAAAGCTACAACTAAATAAAACCTACCGTTGAGACACCTAAAATAAATAGTACTGAAATAAATTTTATATCGACATGAAGATACAAGACTAATAAAAAAACAGAAACATATTTTACAATTCCATACTTAATACATAATGTAAAGGTAGTTATGATTGATGAATCAAAAGCCGTTACATTTTGCAGAGAATGCCCTGACACCCCGTTCCAATTACGACCCTGAAATGATATAAAAACGTACAGACGTGTATCACAAATCATTTTAAAATTATCTTTAACGGCCTTAACCACAAAAACATAGCTGCTAAATAATTCGATACAGCAACATCTTACAAATCAACTATCAGAAATAACATCACCACAAAAAGTTGTTTATTAAATTTTAAAGTTATGCGTCGATTATGATCAAAAGAACAAAAGATAATTGCACATGCTCGTTATCGAAAACATAAAAATAGTCTCTAAATAGATATCCTTCATTAATCATTACATGGCAGACGGTCATCATCAGATTAGGTTTCATTTTAAATATACAAATTTAAATATAAATTTATTTTAATTTGCATAATATGTAAAATAAAGTATGAAAGATGAGATTTAACATTTTTCACATATGAAAAATGTATCTGAATTATACTAGGTTGGCTACCTTAAATAAGCATGAAGGTATAAATTAACAACAATGTCACATTTTGTGGAGCACAATGCGGTGCGCTATCGCAGCACGCATTGTGTAGTGCGAATTGAAACAGGTTGCGGCTGGCAGGTATCTATATATTGTGATTTATGCTCGATTATTCTATACTCCACAAGCTATAATTAAATCGCGAATCTATTATGTACCCGTTCCCAAAAGATTTCTGACACGGCCCACGGAAATAAACCGAAAGTGATTTAATACATTCAGCTGTAACAGCTTTGTCCAACTTAAGAAATTTTCGATAAATTGTCTTAGCTATCGACACGTCGCAATATTTCAGCAAGTTTTAAGATTTACTACTAGACAACGATAAGGCTTGAATTTATTCATCGGTCCCAAGTCTAGAGCATAATCAACGCCTTCGGAATGTACGTACCGTTACGTCAATAACGCTAATAGCCTGCAAACCGTTCTAAAACAACATTTAAAAGTGTGCGAAGTGTTTGTATTGGTTGATAGAAAAAGTCAACAATTCAACAAGATGACGAATTTATACGTATGTATCGTATTAAGATAAATTATAGAAGGATTCAATAACAAAAAAAAAACATAAAGAACAAGGAAAGGAGTAAGATATAGGTATGTTGACAGATGCCGGTGCCTAACTACGCTACAAGTTTTTAATAAGTACAAAAATTACAGACAACTCGTCTGCAGACCGACAATTGTGAGAACGCGATCAATTATCCCTGTGCAAATAGTAATGGTTACGAATAACGTACGAATTATCTGTATATGAACGTTTTCATTATCGGTTTGCAGTTAAAATAGCACGTCAATCATTTTACGGAGTAATCAACGATAGAGATCGTGGGGCTACGGCTCGGCTGGAGATGGCAGAGCACTAGATAAGCTTTTAATTACGCCAGACGCCTATTTACATACCGCAGATGATATAGGCGGATATCCCGTAATTAGAAGAACCTATTTTACAATCATTTATGCAATTTACACCTACAAATATTTTAGTCAGTAATCAGAAAAACTAAGACAAAACAATATTTTTTACTACTTTTCGCTCATCTATTTAAACGGAACAAAATAAAACTAATAAAAGTGATTTTATATGTGTAAATGATGGCAGAAACATTTTTACTATATTAAGAATTTTAAATTTATCAAAATCAAAATGTAGGTATACCTATATATTTTGAATGGATATTAATTTTGGATAAGGTAATATTCGCGTTTAATTTCTTATTAACTAACATCTTATCATATTTTTATAGTTGCATTTTTAATGAATGAATGAATTAGCTATATTATTTTGATAGTAAAGATCACAATTTTTATGTATTAGAAGTATAGAACATGGATTAAAAGTTATCTCTAAGGATGTATTTTGAATGTAGGAAATTGTTACAATCTTATAATACGCCAAATCGGCGCCTGTTAATTGCGGAGGCAGATAATTTATGAGCAGCCTGAATACCTGTGCGATTAGCCTTCCACTGCCACTCTATAACCCCTTAAACGAATTAGTATCTAATAAATTAGAGTTGCTTAGAACACGAGACAATCTTTAAGTAACACTCACGAAATTACACTGAAATATGTTCTGCAAATAGTACATTTGATATTGCAATAAATATATACATGGTAAATCTTAAATTATCCCATTTACCATATTTAATTTAGTTTCACATTTATTTATATAAGTCCTGCATGAAGCAAAATATTTATATTTATTTTCACAATTAAAATTCCCCATTCAAATTATCAACCAGATCTCGGCGCAGTAATCTGACGGATAATTGATATGACATAGCTACACACATGCTCATAAAGTATAGGATTTATTAAAGGCTATATTGCTCAGGTTTAATTTAGTAATTTACACGCGATAAAGTAAAGCAAAAAGGCTTAATCTAAATGCAAATCCGATAGGTTCGGCGGATGTCCATGATAAATCAGCCCCGCGGCTGCAAAACCGTTATGTGCCGGCACTCAAGTCTCCCTATACCGTGTGATTTGTGAACATCAATATAATACTCATCTTAGTTACCACCAAACTGATTCGATTTTTGAAACGCAATCTATGAAGACGCGTTGGCAATTACGTTAGCAAGACTTTAAACAATGAAATTGTAAAAATAGAGTGAGACTAATAAACAAAAATACATTCTTATTTGAAATTTTTTGACCAAAATGATTAGCAAAAATTCAAATAAGATATCAATCTTCTATATTTCTTATCTAGTTTGCTAAATAGTAAAAACTAATCATATTTATAAATAGATTTTTAACATGTAGGTATCAGATAGAATTTAATGTATGCCATAAAGTTTTATTTATTTAAAAAATAATCCCCAAATTAAAGCAGTATTTTCTTAGTAAATGTAGTTATTTTATCATTGTATGATAATATCCGATTGTTACCCGCTGTGTATTAAATTAATCTGTTGTGTTCTTGAAATTTATGACATAAAGTTGGGTAAAATATAAGCGTTAATTAATTTGAATCAAGAATTATATCAGACCCATTTATAAGTGTCACACTACCTTTATATTTGTAAAATTTACTTGCATAATAGAATAATCATCGAATTAGTACTGTTACTGTATTTTACAGAGTTGGCAAATAATTGGTTAGGACGTTGGTTGAGGTTTCTTATAGGAATTTCAAAACTAAATCTTTCTAGCGTTGGTGTATGGCATAAAAATTTTAATATAAATAATGTAGGCTGGATTATCAATAGTATTTATAAACAATCTTTTAAATAAGGTTAAGATGTTCTGGGCAAGTTATGTTTATGTTTTTTTTAAATATGAAAGTTAAAATCTTAGATTCTATTTAATTAATAATGAACAGCTTTGATAAGTATATTGAATTTTTGGATCATCCTGTTAGTTTAATAGTTTGTCGTTTTACTTATGAGAAAAATATATTTTATTTATGCTTCTTTTAATTATTTTGAAAATTAAAGATCTATTACAAATGTGATTCAAAAAACAACGAAGTAAACTATTTTAATTGAACTTAAAATAAAAGTAAAATGTACTAAGAATATACTCAGAATGCATAAAAAGAGGAGAAATTAGAATTACTGTGTTTTAAAATAAATCTTCTGCATCTTTCATTGTTTTTACTATAATCGGTGTATAAGATGATCATTGGTTTTCGTCTTTAATGCGGTATTCCTAAAAATGATTCATCTTTGTCCACGAACGTTACATTATAATGAAAAAATAAATAAAGTAAGGAACAAGTGAGTGAGTAAAACAGTGATTATAAGACAGATTTATGTAAAATTATTAAACAATATAAAATATCATATAAATAGATAATTAAAGAGACGCAATTATACAGCATAGTTCATAGCTACAAATAGCGTTAAGTCGATTTGATCGTGTTTGCAAGTAGCTCTCGTAAAATGTGGAGCGAGAAGTTCATTAATGGACCTATACATTAATTTACATCTTAATTCCGCTTATTATAAATATTCATACAACGATAATACTAGTCTTATCTTTGTGTCAATAACGGTGATATTAGCTCTGTACACCCATTACATTTCTACTTAAGAATATTTCTAACAACACTAATGAAAGTACAAAAAGGTGATGTATTTGACGATCGTTTTAATCGGCATCTTGGTAAAGCGATAAACACAAAAATTATTTTCTATCCACAAGATCGTATGACTCTAATCATCTGTAATACTTTACCATAAGAATATTCGAAATATTATTATAAATGGTATAAGATTTACAAACTATATTATTCTTAGAAACACAATTTTATTTCCTTGAATTCTCAAACACATTGCATGAATACCGCTGAATGAATCACTGTACTCTCGCAAAGAGAGAGTGATAAATAGGTTGATTTATGTAAGTATTTTGATTATTTTAACCAGGTGTAGAAGCATACATTGTCTATAAAATGAAAGCTTAAGGCAATACAGGGGTCAAGCCCGAGAGAAACGTTGCATATGTACTTTATCATTTAAATGCCGAAGTCAAATCGTTATTTATATATTTTAATAGAAAAGGATGTCTAGCAATTTCCGCTCAATTAAATGTCTAGCGTTAATGATTCTAAATTCGAAATTGTTTCACATTCCTCAAACTGATCTTAACGAAACAAAAGTTTATAACATATTCTGATGGCCATATAAAATATTTACATACTAACTTGTAAGTTTTCCAAGAATTTAATAGAATTCGATTAAAATCCCTTCGAGAGGCTGACTAGTAAATAGGTACAGAAGTCACTTAACAGTCATGAAAGGGACGCAATTTTATGTAGATATAAACACTTATCGCATACAATTATGCAAATATGCATATAGATTATGGCCTAGTAACCACAGAGTAAGGACAATTTATAACTTGTAATCCTCAACTGATTCCCTCCAGTAATAATTAGAAGTGCCTCTAAAAATATAAAGCACTGCATCTAAAATCATAAAAATTATACTGCTATTATTGTAGGTATGGCCTTGTATAAAAGTCATACTGTGTAATTTTATAATAAACGAAAAAACAGTAACAACCTTGGTTTTTGCTTAAAGCAATCGCAAAATCATTCTTATTGTGTTTATTTTATCAAGTTTATAAATTAACAGCTCGTAATGAAAAGGTTTAAGTTATGTGTAACTTAAATATGTCATTTTCGTATCAGGTACTTATAATGTTACTTATGCAAAAATATCGCTTAAGGAAAATTAATAAACGTTGTCGTTTGTGTTATTTTTTAATTTGATACGCAGTAACGATTAATTACATGTATGTTTTTGGACTGTCTAAAATTGTATTGAACTTAACAGAAATAAAGTTACTAGTCAGCCTCTCTCATCTTTTAATCGAATTCTATTAAATTCTTGGAAAACTTACAAGTTATTATGTAAATATTTTATATGGCCATCAGAATATAAACTTTTGTTACGTTTAGATCAGTTTCTGTGGAATGTGAAACAATTTCGAATTTAGAACCATTAACGCTAGACATTTAAATGGGCACAAAATCATACATTTTCTTTTATTTACCATAACATTGTGCTGTACATGTGATACAGAAAGGGCCTATTTACAAACATCCCGTGGGAGACCCATTGCAAAATCATATGCATTGTAATTTTTCACCAAAATTCTTTGTATATGCAATTATAAGCGCATTTTGCTCGACGGTCTGTCATTAACTTAAACGTACGATGTTATTTTAAGGGCGGTAATGGTGGCTCCGGCGGCCGCTGTTTTTTCCAAGCGCTCACGGAAAGCTATGCATTTAAACGCTTGAATTATGAAATTACAGTATTGAGTGTAAACACAAGTATACGTTAAACGCTGAGAGACTCGAGAGTAAGTGGCGATAATAATTCTACCTAGATTTTATAAAAGGACAACGTCCGTTGCAATAAGAATAATAATTAAATATATATTCATAGATAAAGAAGATACGAACCTTAAGGAAATAACAGGATTTTTATTTATAAGTTTTAAAGTAAGATAAACAATTATGTTTGAAAGCACGACTAAGATTTTAATTAGTGTTAATATATATATTTTTAAAATATTTCCTTAGATATTTATCACTTCCCATAATTGAAAAGATTTTTTATTAAGATAACTATATAGCTATAGTAGTATGTAAGTTTAACACCCAGAAACAATAGACACCCGTAGATCATAGCTATATTGATTCACAAAGCGTAAATTCATTCTGTTATGACAGGTAAACATAAATTCGCGACGGGACCCATGGAGGCTGCAAGACAATGACTCTCCCTTTTGAACTGTGAGACATTATCATAGGCCGGTATAACGCTCATGGACAGAACGCTAAGAAAAGGGATAAAAAACAACAATAGTGATGGGGTTGCCAATGTCTTTAATTATACTAGAGACAAAATGGTCAAGTGTGCACCGTGTGAAATTAAAACAACTAGAGAGCTGTTGTTCTGGTAGTAGCTGGTAGTACTGAGCTGCGGTAGTAATCTTGCGATTTGAGTTTAATGTCTTGCTGTTTTAAGTACATTGTTACAAAAATTAATTAATACTATGAGATTATTTCACCACCTGTGAATAACCACAAAATTACGGGTTCTGATCACAGTGGGTTAGCCCTAAGCACGGGAACACAATAAGTGTAGAGCACAGCTATGAAGCTGATTGCCAAATTATAGGGTAAGGTGTCATAACTACGAGCGCTGAGGCAGGCGACATTTATACGGTTTTGTTGTTTACCACAATTTTTGTCGATTCATTTTATATAAGGCTAAATCAAATATCCGTTGACAAAATAAGTTTTATCAAGCTTCTAAATTAGTAGAAACTACCTGATTTTTTGTAAAAATAAACATACAGAGGCGATGCAGATGCAGAATACAAAAGTAACCAATTTGTTAAATTATGAAAGCTGGATATTAAAACACAAATCAATATGCATAACATTAAAACATTCTCCTTATTTTAGTTTAGTAATATTTGAACGTACATTATGAAGCACACTGCAAACCTAAGGAAGTACAATCCGCCTGCGGGAAAATTAATTATAATAGTGCGAGTACGTTAATGACAACAAACGGTTGCACAAAAACCCTAAAGCGTTGCCGACCCTAATGAAGGGTTGAGTTTAAGAAAGCAAAATAAAAAATTAAGAATCGCCCCGATGAGCCATTATCTTCGCATGTTAAAAATAATATGGTCATAGGGTAATGTACATTCATGCGAGCCACGTCCAAGAGTGAATTTGAATATTTCATTGTGTATTGCCCCCTGCCTGCGCCGGACTTCACACGCTCATAGCTCCGTCAGGTACCGCGGACGCCCTTCGCTAATCGCTCCCTAGCCTTAAGCCATCCGCCATATAATTAAATATTGCGATCCATGCGTTTTAATCATTTATCCAGTTTTTAATACAAATTTTAATTGATAATCAAAACAAGAAGTAAACGTAGTTTTATCAAACGAACCAATATCTATCATTGATCTTATCTTAATGAATACTTACATTGCACATGAGATATTTAGAAACACTTTAGACGAGTAAAAAATTATTTAACGGTGTCAATATGTTACAGTACAGTGGGTTTGTCTCGACGCATCAAATTAGCTAACGTCACAAAACCAAATGTCAAGACTTGTCAGTCTCAGTATATTTGGTAGATTCACTGATATTGTTCAATATACTGATTGCTAATAATAAATTGTAGCGTATTGTTACGTTTAAATAAATTATAAATCAATTTTAGTAGAATATACCGTTATAAATATAAAATCTTTTGTTCATATTTCGCGTACAACAGAGTATAATTTAATGTAGTCCATTATTTAAAAAACCTTGAACCAATGAAAAGTTAAAAGTGTTTGTGTCTCTCAATCGTGTTTTGAAATTAAAAGACATTTAGTAAAGTTAAGAGGACCCCATAAATATAGCATTCCGAGTTGTTGCGCAAGCACCCATCAGCTATTAAATTAAGATAAACTAATGTCCCTTTGAGTGAATTAATTTAAGTTGTAATTCTTGATTTTATATTGTAGTTGTGCATGTTTATACCCCACGCACTATTTTGCAAGCTGTCAAATTGAACTGTGTAATTGTTGAGTTCATTAAGGCGTGTTTAACACAGTTCCACGGGTTCTAATTAATTTACCGAGCGTTGTTAGGTGGCATTTACGTATTCAAATCTGGATAATTTTCTCATTACAAAGAGATTCTATTTTAGCTGTTTAAGTTTGGTTAGATTTATATATGGTTAAAGGGATCATCTGGCATTCGTAAACGCTGAGTTAGCGTTGGCCTTAGAAAGCTCGCGCACCAATAAATATTCGTCCGATTATGATCTACGGCGCGTAGCCCGTAGCCACAATACATTCGAGTATGAATCAGACTTCCACTCTTTACTTTAATATTCTACAGTAGTTCATCTGAGCTTCATAAATTTGCTGATACAATGTATGATTATGAAGATTTATAGTTTTTGAAAGCTAATGGTAAGCTTTCTCAAATCTATTATGGACAGGCAATTTAATAAACGACATATTATTGAGGGCCAAGAGACTCAATGTTATCTCTAAATATTTTTGTTCATCGACAACAAAAGTCACACATGTCATAGAGCAGCTAGCTAAAAACAACCTTGTCTAACTGTAAATAGCTTGTTATTTACTTAATTAAAAAAATGTTTTTTATACTAGAATTGGTTGCAAACGAATTAAGGCTATACGTCCTGTGCCGCCTAATGTACGGTGTGCATAGCTGTTAAGATAAGTAAAAAAGAATAAAATGTAACCAATCGCGGCAAACCATTTAATTAAAACCATTAAATCATTCACGTTGCTTTATGTAAAAGTAGTACTACAAAAACACACATATATGATTATTAGGGAGATATTGTTTTAAAATTTTAACTGTTGTAGAAAATTAAGAATAAGACGTAAGTACTGAACAAGACTTCCGAAAAAATAATTCATTCTATTATATGATTTTGATCTATTTATTATCGGAGAAAATCCATGTTATTTATTGCAACTGTTCATGGCATTATATAAGTTCTTGTGAAATTATAATTCGTCAGTACATACAAGCTCAATCTACACATGTGGTCTACTTGAGGTAACTTTCACGCGAGCCGGACACACCCATATTAATTGCTCCCGTTCTTCGGCGAAGCCTTATTTATTGCCTTCTCAAATTGTATTATAAAAACATTATCGTATGAGTTAATAGCATACATTAAATCTGTGTTTTTTTGTTGTTAGTGGTCGGACACAATTTTTCAAAGTAACGGATACAAGTTAAGTCTTCGTGAGAAAATTCCTCTATTTGAAGTTTCTAAACCTACACGAGGGAGTAAATAAAAAATCAATTATTATTGGCTAAACAAAAAACGGTCGCGAGCCGATGTCAACGTTTTTAGAGGAATAAACATTAATTGTTTGCACAACGACCACTGCCATAACTAATATTTGATATTCGAAAATACTATTCTAATGTATGTTGTGCTACAAGGGATCTACCTGACTCGTTCCAACCATTTGACACTTTAGCGGCTCTTTTGGTGTCTACCTATTATACGTGAGATGTTTTATTCTTCGTATTTTAGATGTTTCAATTGTAGATAAATGCAATATACAGTAAAAGCTAGTAAAATTTTGAAGGCACTCCTAAAATGTGTTATTTATGAGTATGAGCATGGTTTGGGAGATTAATTCCCGATTGAACAATAATTATTTACATATTTATTTCAGTACAGGAGACAACTACGTATACAATTAAAAATAAAAAACCATAAATGTTTATCAATTAAACATTTCAAGGATATCCAAGGCTCATTAAATCATACAAAAACACATATTGTTTATCTAAGAAAAACGGTCAATGTAATAAGTAATATCAATTAATGTACCTCGTTAGTGTACGAAATTAAAAAAGTCAATACATATTCATTAAAATCGAATAGTTGATAGAATTTATGCTTGATTCTTTTAAATTTGACACAGATGCCGGCTAATATAATGCTATTAGGTTTTTTATAATAAAATTTTAATAAATAACACATTAAGGAAAAACAGCTACGCTTCAGGTCTCACGGTCAAACTCGCAATAAATATGGTTACGAGCGTCGACCGGGCCAGCTATATCGTAACGCGGAAATTCTATGCCTACTCTTTTATCTAACTTATTTGGTAAATATATTAACGAATTATATTTCAATGACGTTACCGTTAAAAACGTACTGATAAAATCAAAAAACAGAGCAAAGCGTTCAGTTTTACTTTCAATAATTTATACATAGTAAATGACTTTGGTATATGTTTTAGTCATACTTAACCAATATTATATTACTTAGACTTGTATATTGTATTGAAACTTTTTATTTAAGGTATACATAACTAAAGAGAATATGGAATGAATCTATCGTATTTCTTAAAATTTCGTAATTAGATAAAAATAATTACAGAACAGATAAATGGTAAATACTTGTCATGAAGGAATAGCCAAAAGTAATACCTGCCAAACGAAATAAGTAGAGGGGCAAACTGGACACCCTAAAATCAGCATCCGAAGGCGTTTCGCATCGCAATGGACACCGGTCACTCCGCAGGTTCAAAATGGGGTCACTTTACACAATACGATGACCGGTCCACCCTGATACAAGGGTTGAAATTGATTCCACTCTCAGTGCGATGCCAGCGACTGTGTGGACTGGTTGCGATGTAATTTACTACTGTACGATATCGTCCGCTAGCCCCACAATTCGAAGCTTTAAAGGGTGACAAGATAACTTTATTGTTTGGGCCCTTCTTGCTGGTTAAGATCGACTTATTATTATTTAGCAATATTAAAATATTACGATTCTAGGACTTGCTTGGAAGGTCTTTAAATATATATAGGAATAAATTTAACCAATATAAACAAATTTACGTTTCTTTTCAAATGATATCATTGTTTATTTTTTGTACGAAACTTAGCTATAGCTTTATAGATGAAATAATCACTTAGCGAAGGTTCACTCGAGGCCTTAGTAGACTTAACAATAACTATGTTTTCCGCCATATACTGCCATTGTGTCCAGGGACATTTCCATCTCTTACATTTTCTACATAGATTAAAAACAAATCCATTCGAACGAATCAAATAATATGAAAGACCTAGCCATTCCCTAATATAATCATAAAAAAAATTGAAAATGTTAGCCTTTAAGTTCATAAAGAGAAATATAGTTCTATCAATTAGAATTTATTTTACCTTTCTTTGAAAATACTATTTGTACTTGTTACGTGGTATATATATTTTTATGTTAGTATCAACATTATTTCTTGGCAGAGGGTTATATATTTGGCGCCAGGGTCTTAATAATCTACCGAGGATTCAAGTTTAAACTAAGCTTCATTAAAGACTACAGAAACTTTATTTATTTATATTTAGAGAGTAGAGTCATTTACAAAGTCTTCAAGTTACATAATAATTTACACGCATTATATAAAACAATTTGCAACATTACATCTAAATAATTATATAGAATCTATTTAAAAAAAAACTTGTCAGAAAAAATAGAGCGATATAAACATTTACGAACATATCAAATTTTTTAGTAATAAAAAGTTTGGACTTAGGAGTTTAACATTGATCGATGGCTCACTTAATCTGAAAGACTCTAATTGTTCTTCAATCGTACTGTTATATTAACAATTAGCACGGCTTCGTTATTTAGCAAAATCATTCTCTATCGAACATTTGTTTAAAAAACTTTATGACTTATATTTATCTATAGCATTGTCTATAGCCCCAACATATGAGTAATAAAAGTTTAATTCCATCTTTCTCATAATGTCACTTTATAAATGATTTTAAAACATATTCTTACTAACACAATGGAAGCGTCTAATTAGTATTAAAATTATATTTTGTTAATAGTTTAATCATTAGTGATAAATAAAAATATGCCCAGATAAAAAAAAATACGTTTATTTAGGAACATAAGATCATCAAGGTATCACTTATTCTACGTCATTACAATCGAACCTGTAGGCATCTCTACTCATCGGCAAAGAAGATAGGGATAAAGTTCCAAGGGCTACAGTAAAACTTTGACTAAGTGAGTGCTAACTTAGGCATTAGGTTTTCCTGCAATACGTGCATCCGTTGATTTTTGCTCACCACACAAAATCTTGATCTGAATATATTTCTTAATTAAGGTTTTGTTGCTATAACTGTTAATACAATTTACATACGACACACACATATTATTTATTTATAATGTGAATAGAGAAACAAGGTTAAAAAAAACTTACGTGTGGTTATAAGATTGGCGGTATATTATTTAATGGTTTTTTTATATTACTCTAATTGCTAATTTACCGTCTAAAATATAAATCAGACGTTTCTAAAAACTAGTTACTTAATTATATGATAAAGAATTCATTTCCGTAATACAAGAGCAAGTAAATGTTATTTCGACTAAATATTGTGGGACACTTAAACACTTTATGACTTGAAAAGGTGCCGTAGCAGATGTAATGACTAGATTGAAATTAGAATAATTTATATAAATGTGTATATCTCTCTTATTTCAAATAGAGAAACTGTTTGCAAAGTAAAAATACGGATAATCTATTTCAATACTATATCAACGTAAAACTATTTTTTTTATATTATTTTGTATGTAGCTCATCGTATGACCTATACGTTATAAGAAACGATTTGTTTTTATATATCTTAGACCGTTTGAGCTAATCATCCGTTTTGACGCGATAGTTGGTTTGTATACATTATAGTCTTAGCAACACAGTAACATACAAATTTACGTAAATGACTATTGTATATTTTATAAGGATAAATTAATAATGTATCAATACTGAATTACTTAACTTCTTTAGTGAGTGGCGATTTTATAAAAACCGATTGCTGATACGATTAATTCTTAAAATAAATCAAGTACCAACACATTGTTATTACTATATTATTCAAAACAGTTTCAAGGGTATAAACTCCAATAAAATTATGTTGATAATAATATTTAAACGCAGATAATTACATGCAAACCTGACACAGCTTAGAACTGATAAAATTCCTCACCTATTATTATCTATGGACCAATTTCCGCATTAACTACTCGACAATATAAACAGTGTATATCAATTTAATATACTGTACTACTTTTAAAGAGTTTATTAAGATACTTTTATAATAACTATTTATTTATTTTACATACAAAATGGCGTAATAATAATGTTTATTCTTCTAATTGCTATATGGTATCTTAGTAGTTAGTGATCGATACAATTATTTGTTTTATCTTCCAATTAGACAGCCCTAAATAGTGGTGCCCACTCAAAGGCGGCTTATAAGAGAATCCAAAGCTCAGTCGTCGAGATGGATTGTCATAGATAATGTGTCATGTTAGTTTTTAAGTACGTAAATACATTACAAATTCACTCAAGGAAATCGCTAATGGAATACTAAGTATGTTTCCTATTGGAAAAAGATTATCCATCAATGTTTTAAGATAGGTACGTCTAGTCGCATGTGATTGAGATCGTTCATCTCATAAAATACAAATGCCGTAATAATTTGACTAATTAATAACCAGGTGCTACTCTAATTAATAACACCATATGAATTTCAATAACGAAAACTATTCTATTGTGAGAATATAAACTCTTATACAAAACTCGACCGATTGAATCTTAATCATAATTTAAGCAGTACAATGTGTAGCACATTTTTTCAGTGCCTGTTAAAATGAGTTTAAGTATATACTCAGATAAGTATACACTTAAAGTACGTGAGTAATGAAACCAAAACCCGACAGGCAGAAGGTATGAGTGGCGTAACGAGCACAGGCACCGATTTTGGTCAATAATCGCCATAACTATACTGAGTACTTTCGCGTACCGAATGAAATAATAATTGGAGGGTCCGTTTTATCACATTACTGTTCTCCGAAATACCTGAACAGTTCTTGTGTAAGCCATTCACGTCGTGCGCACGAAAATATCTCAAGTCCATGCCGGGTCCGCTTAATTATAGGTAGAAAAATAAATTCATGGGAAGTTTGCCGCTGAGGATTCTTATCTTTGTTATTTTGCCTAACCAACGCGCAAAAAATTATAAATCTCTACAACGAATTTCCATTCTAAGAATCGACCCCTTTCTTTTCAATGAAAGGCATCTATAAATTAACAAAGAAGGGGTCAAGCATTCTGAAAGCCATAACTGCTGCTTCCCACACTGGTCAGTACTGGTCATCGTTGGTCATCAAACTCTTTGTTAGGAGCATTGTCTCCTCTATAAAAAACAACCCTACTTTTAGAAGGGATTTAAAAGACAGTACTTAGTTACGTGACACCCCTTTCAATAAAGAACGGTTAGCAATTTCAATAGATTAGATAAACCCACAGGTGTGCTTTTATATTTCGTTTGCCTATTATGTGTTTTACAACTTGAATCATAAGATTTAGTTTTCTCGAGTGTCAAATAGAGAGAAAAATTAATAAAATGTCTACAATTTTTAAGAAATATTAAGGAAGAAGTTTACGTTTAGGTTTACTTCTTAGTGCCCACAAAGAATTCAAAATGTCGTCGTAGTCATAGTTGTCAAATTATAAATTAAAAAGATATATATTAGTTTAGAGATATAATATTAGTTTCTTATTCATAGTAGTTTAAAATATATAAAAATTCTTACTGAAAAACTTACCATAGCTCTATAAAAACATATATAGCTTTTAATAATGTTAACATTATTGCTTATAAAACTTGTAGAGATAGCACGGTTCATAATTTACAAACTTTAATGCTACGCGGAGTGTACTGATTTAAATATTAGATAAAAATTCACTAAACACGTGAATTATTTTATATTTAAATGTTGGCTTTATATTTGGTAATGACGTGGAAAGATTCAAAATCATTGAAATAAGATTGGTATCATTAAGGTTCGCCGTATTGATTATATAATTTACCGGTTTTATCTTATACAAGAGCCTGATACACGAAATAAATACTGACAAGACATGAGAAGTAATGACTAAGGATTTCAGTTAAGGGCATTCGAAAATCAACTTTGTTGCTGCTGCATAAAACACAAATTATGTTGTGGGGTCGGAGCTTTCTTCTACGCAATAAGACGGACAGGCAGTGCGATTTGTGCAACGTCGTAGCTTATGTCCTATATGCGATGGTAATCTCATAGTATTAACACCCAGAGAAAGCATGATCATGATAGGCGAGATAGCAGCGATAAATTTATGCGTCCTTTGTTTCTTTTCAACGATTTATCAAAAACGAACCCTTTGTATCCGTGTAACGTAAAGGGGGCATAAACAGGTCAACTTGGTCACATCAAATGCTATTGTTACCGTAATCTATAGGCTTTACGTACCAGTACAGTATGTATAGGAAGTCTCTAACTCTTCGACGATGTTGATGATGATGTTTGGTTAATTTTTTTTTTGTCATAGACTAGACCGCATCAGCCATCTAAATCCCAAGTTCAAATCATTATTATTTTGGTTGTTATACGTTTTATGCGATATTAACTGAACTACGTAGTATATTTTTATTTGCCTATCCTAACAGTTCTTATTATTATGTATTGGTTATGTGTGTCTTATATAAGCTAATTGATTCTACTATTCATAAAGACTATTCATTTGTGTGCATTTTTCATGAAAATTTTGATATCAAAAAACATATCACGTTTTTGTTACAAATTCAATAAACACTACACTTATTAAAAATGAAACTACATATCTACTACTCAAAAAAAATTAACAACCACGCAAATCAATCAGTATAAATATGTTTTTATTTTTGATTCAACCATCGCTTAGGCCTTGATGGCAATCATAAATCTCATTAGTGCGCACAAAATGGTTATTTTATACGATCAGTGTTTGCTGAAGGCTGTATTTTTAAAATAGAATTATATTAGCAGCCGCCTATGAAATACGTACTAAAAGCCACTCCCATGGGCAGTAATTTTTATATGAAGCCTCTTGTACAAGAGCGTGTCGCAGTAAATCATGTCATTTGACAAGCATTGATAAATTGACCCGATGCACCTAGCGTAAGGCTGTTCATAACGTAACTTTAGTGTGTATATGTATTTATTTTATCCTTCATATATCCAGTACTCATCTAGGAATTCTCTTAGTATGGAAGTAATTAAAACCATTAGTTTAGTATGTCTTTATATAAATGTACGCGAACATTTCTATTACAGCGCGTCTTTTTTAATGTTTCATAAAGAACATAAATAGTATATATTTATAGTTACGTGAGTAACACATAATGATATTATAGTCGTTATATATATACTAAAACTACTAATTTTATCGCATTACTTTATTAAATCGGGCCAACAAATGTTGGATAAATTGGTTTATTTATTTATGATTAATATAAATTGTACATTTTGTATTAAGTTATAACCTTTGTATTATATGTTAATAATTTGTAGTAAGCATTTTTAAATAACATATTTAATATTAAATATTATCCTAACGGAAGACGGCGATAAACATCACTTCATTTCAAGAATTCTCGTGTTTATGACAAAGTAATCGAAGGCAAAGCTTTAATTGCACACGCAGTATGAATTTAAAAACGCATGGCATTTAAATGCCAGTTCAGTTGCCATTTAGTACAATCTGAAAGAGACGTGAACCTTGAAAAATCTGACAGTTCCTCTGCACTACTGCAACTATAATTAGGATAATTTTATATAAGTGATTATATACATATAATGTTAATATGGGTCATGCAAATAATGTGATATGATATGTGTGTGTTTGTGTACGATAAAGTATCCTTCGAACCAAGCTTAGGAGTTGTGTAAAATGCTACAGTTACATACAGAATGAGATTTCATTAACTCTTATGCTTAAACATTGGATACAAATTGATAGACGGAAACCAAAACATTTTATGGCGAAATTTACTAAGTATATATGAATGTTTAAAAAAAATCATTTTTCTGATCCGAGTGGTCAGCATACAGCACTTCGGGTTCCGGTTACTCGATTACTAGGGATGGCAATGGTTTAAAAAAATGAAAGGGACGCTTGCACGGATCCGAGTGGCCGGTACCGCTACTATGGCCCTGCTGCACTCGGTTTCGAGAAAAGAGCACTTAAACTGTTCCTGAATTGGCAAAATTATTGTTTGTCTGTAGGCACACAAAGCTTATCACCTCTGCCTTACAAATGATCAATAAAATAGACTCAGTAATACGACTGCGCCATACATTCTTAGGGCATTGCGGAGCATTAAACAACAAACTCTTTCCTGCTACGGCTATACTATATACTATACTATACTATGGCAGAAATAATGCTATAGCGTAGTAAATATGTATAATTATAATAAAGTCTCTAGGTTCTTCATATCAAAAAACAAAAATTAATATTATTGGATTACAGAATTTACCATCGGCAAATCTGAAATTATCTGAGAATAAGTATCGCAAAACAGCGAGGAAATACTGCCAGCGTTAAAGGTACTGTCACAGGGACCAAACTATATATATTTAGATTTGTTTTGATTTTCTTTTTAATAATATTATTAAAGCACTTCATTATTTGAGTCGGAATTTTGCATGTGCCACAAATACCAGCAGCATAAAACGCTTCCTCAGTTATGTGAAGAAAAAGATAAGTTTCCATAACACCTTTACCAGACATAATGGTATGTATGTAGAAAACTCTTGAAGATAGTAATCATTTTTTCTCCGTACCGCTAAATTGCGTTTCTAGTAGCTGCATAACACGTTTAAGAGGCAGTTTAGAGATGTCACCGTAGTGGTACTGGCTTTGTTATGACTGATGGCTAAAGATATCCTTTGTTAAAAGTATTTATATGTTGAAACCAGCTGGAGGTCAAAGAAATTCGACTTGTAGTGTGATATCTAACTTTATGATGTGCCTCATTTCTTCGAAACATTATCTTTAAAAGAAGAATTTTAAAATGCGTATGTATAGTTAAAATAATTATATCTTTACGTTAGGAGAAGTACTCCTGACTGCTGATGCTACATAGATTTCCTAGCATTTTGATATTACTACACTTAGGTACGTTTTGATCTCCACGAATATACTTAATAACCCCTATTGTGATTAAGTTCTTAATATTATATTGGAGATCAGTGATTGTACAATAAATTTACACTTTCTAATAAGCTGTCGCTGCAGATCAAAGAAATAATTAGTGATAAACAACTAGATATTTTAATTGTTTTTTTATGATTATCGCACAATCTTGAGAAAACTGTAAAAATGCAATAAAAATACTGTCATAAATGTTTACAATAACAAAAACATTTATTGGATGGTCAAATACAGCAGCCGCCCTTTCACCGCCTGAGTAAGCGCAATAAAATTTATGAGGTTCTATTTTAGACTTAATTATAAAAACGATTATCTTCCAAATCTCCGTGAGAGGATTATTAACCGGATATAGGCAATATAATAATTTAAGATACAATTTTAAAAATCAAATGCTATTAAATTTGAAATTTACCCTAGATAGATCATTAGAAATTTTTGTTAAAAGTATAACTGCAAGCAACAATTACTTTCTTTATAAACAAATGTGAAAACACAAAACGACAAGGTATATTAATCAAATTCATCCAAAGCGAATTTGCAATCGTAACGAATAACTCTTAATGAACCGTTTAACTGCGCGCTTAGAGCTTTGATAATAAAACCACGATCGTTTTTCAGATGGCAGCCTTACAACGGTGACGAATGGCAACGAGGCAACGGGGTACAAGATTTATGCTGAACTAAATTAGCACTAAGGGCGGAGCCCTACAAAACGCATAGAGTAATATTGCTCGCGTTATGTTGACCTATCATTCTAATCGTCTTGGTACAAGGCACATGCACTTTAAATTTGACTTTATAAATAGCACCTCCCAATGTCAATAATTGGAGGCGAAACGAGGCTAACTCGTGTGACAGTGATCGAATAAACAACAATACAATCATACATTTAATAATGTTTCGATGTCGATTTAAAATGTCCTTGCTTTTAATTTGAAATACATTTTTTTACGCACATACTGAACTAAGTTCTGATAATAACTCTTTAACTTTTCCTATTTAATTGGGAAGAGGTTTCAGGCAGAATCCTCTCTAGAAACAACATATTTTTTTTTAAGTTTACGATGAGTATTTCACATTATAAATCTGAAAATTGTTGTTCCATACCTTATTAAAATAATAATACAAAAACATCACATTATCTATCCAACCTGGGATTTTATGAGTGCTAATTAAACTTCTTGTTTTGCGACTTCTCTCTTAAGGTACTGAAACTAATTATTAGTACTGAACTTTTTATCAGACCCTCAAACAATGGGAACGTGACCGTACTAGCGATCGCCGAGTGTATTATAAGCCCAATACACATCCAAGCTAAAGAGCAAATTCATTGCCTTCTTTGTACAGGCATTTGTACAAACAAACAAACTTAATAGGCCCGATAAGAAAATGTCATTGCGATATGCGTAAATATCAAAACAATATTGATCTCAAACTTCTTGAAAAACCTTAACAGAATTGTAAACGCATTATATGGCTGTGACTGCGGCCTGTGGCGCCGATTGCTTATCGAAATACCTAAATAACTGCAATTTGTTGTTGATATAAATACAGGCTGTTCTGATTAGAAACTATTTCTTAACGATAAATTATTGATCAGCGAACATTACTTACTGTTTATTAACCAAATTGTATAGTCAAATTCTTATAGTTTACGTAACAAACTTTTGTCGAAGCATCTCAGTTTCGTTTAAAATTTGATTAATATAATCTGTTTGATAACTTTTATACAGTATTATACATTTTTTCAATAATAAATCCTTGCTGGTCCAATTATATTGTTAGTATAGACCTAAAACTCTTAAAGATAAGTTAAGTGACAATAGGGTGTAGCAGCTAATAAATATAAAATACGAGTAAGAAAAGCGAAGTGCAATAAAACGGTTTATCCAGGGTTTCAAACGAGAGTCAATAAAACGTTTATGGTAGTCTGTACTGAATGACCATAAATTGTAAAGATTAAGGTCAATAATGCGATGGATATGATAACTGCCAAGAAAACGCTGAGCGCTCTACAACTTAAATCTGCATTAACGTTCATTTTCCACTTGCAGCGTCATTTTAATTTCATACAGTTTATCTGATAGCTAAATATGCAACGTAATTATAATTATATTGCAATATTACTCTTGTTTTTATATTGTAACATTATAACGTCTGTGGCTATAAAAATAAATAAAGAAACCACATCAGTTTAAGATATAGTTTATTGTATTCAATTAAGCAAACAGCCGAAAAATTACTGCATTGTAGTTTGTTATATATGTTTTTACGAAATATTTGAATAGGTTTGCTTTTTGATCTAATCGATAATTCCGACGAGAGTCTCTTTGTTAAACTTTTTTTGAGTAGGTTTATTAATGTATCAAAAATCATAATAGCAGACAAAACTTTAGGAAAAAGTTGGACACTTAGGAAGTTATCAAATTATTAACACAATAAAGGTTTGAGGCATAAAGCGAACTCTGACACAAATCTTATTGACATACAAACTAAGTTTATGAGAATTGATTTTAGCAGCTTTGTCAAAAAATAGAGACGGAAAAAACACTAATTAAACATAAAAAATAGGCCAAAGCCGGTAGATATATAAATTGTCTTGAAGATATTCATTAAGAAACTGTTTTATTATTAAATACACTTATTTAACTTTAGTATTTTATTTTTGTATTTGCATTGCAGAAACATTTGTTTTAGCGCAGTATTCTTTACCGTAGCCAATACAAAATAAAGCAAATATATTAAAACCTCATTCTTGTTTCAAGCGCCATCTCTTGTAGTTTAATTGAACTACAATATGCTTTATGTATGCTCGTACAGAGACATCTACAAGCGAGGAAAGGAAAAAACAGATATACCCAAAAGTTACGATTGTTCTACAATAAAAAACAGTATTTTTACTCTTTCTTCAGTTCTCGTGCATAATTAATTTATAACGTTGATACTACCTACCTAAGTCAACCTTTAAGAGGTCGAATACATTCCGATGATCCATCATGATAAAATCAGTTTCTCAATCGTATCATGTAACAGACAAATATTTATGGCCATATATAAATATACACAGCTATTATACTTTTTCCAGTTAAATAATCCTAGTCTTAACTCAATCACAGGCAAATATTATTGAAAAAAATAAAAATATGTCGTCAAATATAAGCAACGTCTATATTCATAAATTTTGATGAATAACATCTCCTTATTTCAATTAACTCTATCATTGTTATGTGTTTTTCTGTAAACGTGATGCCATTTAAAAATAAAAAACTGTGGTAGATTACGTATATTTTTTAAATACAACTATTTGTTTGTCAATGACTTTCTTGTTTACTTTACTTCGGTGCCAATATATGAAGTATATGATAAATCTGTTTATTCTATTATGAATTGCGTAAAACTTATTATTCCGGAACTAATTGCAATAGTTGTCAAGACAGGAAAGCTAGGCACCCAACCTAGCATAGGTAAAGATCTGATCAACTACTTTCTAATAGAATTTAATTCCCACACTTTACTTATATGGTATTTTAAAAAGGTAATTTTTTGCCTGTTTATTTGCATCGTTGCAAAAATAGGAAAAAATAACTTCTTAAATATTAAGCGTTCTTTGATCTAGATTATTTGCGACTTATTGTATATAACTCTTCATTATTGCTCAAATAAGTATTAAATAAATTAGCCTGACTTGAAGCAGGAAAATAAAAAAAAAATATATATTGTGCTTTCAATCGCTTGTTTTGGCATCTTTCGGAAAAAATTATAGATATAGTTCCATACATTAGAGTTCAACGACATCGTACTCTAATTAGCTAAATGCTATTACGATTTCTCGTATTGATATTCCCTTCAAGGGATCAGAACATGTTTTCAATTTATTTTTATGAAACTGGTTCTATTCCAACTTGTTGTTTTAAATGAATTCACATATTAACTGTAAAATAGCTGATAGATAAATGTTTGAAGGTGGCTAAATATTTTGACTATTTTCTGCTCAATTTCAAAATATATATTAAATGGAAAATTTCTACTTTTTTCATATGTTCTTTTTAACTTTTAATAGATAAATAAAAAAATATTTATTTTTAAAAAAGCAACATGTTAAGGAAATTCTTTTATATAACCATTTAAGGTGAGACTGAAAAATAAATTTAGCCCGAATAAACCACTGATTTAAGCTCTTTTTATAGAAAAATCAACATACTCGTTTTTAATACATGGCCCAGTCTACTTTCACAAAGTGGAAAAAAAATTAAATGCTTGAATACAGTACTATTGCAAATTCGCAAACCCTTCAAGAGAAAGTCACCAACGCCCTGTTATGGCTAAGTATGGTGCCGCATTTCTCATTCCAAAGCTTTTCTTAACACATTAAAGTGTTAATAAAATAATATATAATACCAATAATGTTATAAAATATGAAAGCAATTAAGTAACGCTTCCCTAATATAAATTCTTAATGGACTTTATTGTTTGATCTAACTATCTTCTAAAACATATATTTATACAAAATTTTGTGCATAATTTTTATTAGGGCCATAAGTATGATACCCATCATACGTTCTATTTCTATTTACCTACAGCTTATTTACATATACGTAAATTACTTTTAAATTTGATTAAATATTAAAGTCTACCAATATTAAGTCATCTTACCTAGCCACTTACTATGACTATGACTATTGCTTGTTTCTTATTTTGTAACATTCAATATTGCGTCATATATATTGTGTATTATAAATTTATTTCGTTTTCTCGTTATCGCGCAAGGTTGTGGACCTGGCGCGCTAACGCTTAGGTTTACTATTATGATTCATTCGACGATTGCTTATATTGGTTGTTATAAGTATGTATTAAAAGAGTAAGGAAGTATACGAAAATTTGGTGTGAAGCCAGCGCATCGCCGCAACATTATGACCTCAGGCAGCGCACACGGCAAGGTCACGAACGCGCGTGCGCGCTAGTCGTGACCCGCTCGCGCGCCTCTCGCCTTTGTACCACAAAATTCACACAAGACACGATGTGCCCAGGGTTCATTATCATTTGTAAACTTCCTTTATACGTTACCATAGAACTATATTCCAAGACATCGCAAAGATCGACGGTTAAAATATTATACTCACGTCTACATTCACAATTGTACAAATTATGTCACTACTTTAGCATTTGAATCGCGGCATTTAAAAATTGCCTTCAACTAAATCTGACGTTAAACCAATGCTATAAGATGTCTAGGTGGTGTGCTAAGATTAAAATGTAAGTATATTAATTTAAAATAACTAGTTCTAGATGAAGAAAAAAATATAGTCTTTTTCATTAATATTAGTTAATATTCCCTAATAACAGTGAGTAACAGTAAACAGATATTACAATATCTTGAGAATGTATAATAATAAATATATGTATATAATAATAAATAACGTTTGCATACACAGTACGCAACTTGTTTTCAGAGATTAAACTGTCAATCGTCATTATCCTTTAAATTAATTTAAATATTCCCAATAGTATGTGTAAATCAATACTTAAGGAAAGCGCTTCCTATCTTTAATTTAAAAAAATATACTAACTAGACACTATTATTGATAATTACTTTAAAGTCCAAACTTATAATTAATATAAGTATAGTATATTGTTATAATATGTAGGTAATGAATCTGTGTAAAGAATCAAATCATTGTTGTGTGCAATTTTAAATCATTATACGAGTACATCTTCAATAATACTTATTAACGTATTTCTTTGTATATGTAGATAGAAAGCGGTTACAAGTAACGGTTAATTGCCTTGTACCTTATATGTTAGGAGACGAGATGACCAAGAATGGGATACATTATTCAAGGGGATCATTTACATCGCTGCGCGGTGCAGACGTGGCGGATCGCGTCTCCTTGTACGTAGACCGAGGCTCGCTCGGCACTTACTGTACAAAAAACAATTCCATATCGTCCCTTTAACTCTTTCTTTTTTAAGCGTTATAGGTAAGTGAATTCCTTGAGCACGTCAAGAAACTGTCCTTGCTTCGCATCGGGCAAAAAATGAGCGGTAATTATAAGATGCCGAGATAAAACATTAAACACGCATATACAAAAATGTTCTACTCCTTAAAAGTGTACCGTATCCGTTGTATCTTTTTATGACGCATTAAAATAATAGGGCAGTTTAAAAAAAACAAGAGACGCACAAATATGCTAGCTACTTAAGATTTGAACATCAATACTTGTTTTGTAAAGAATACACTATCCCAGAGTTTTGGGCAATCATGATATATCAAAGCACATGCTGCGATCTGAGTTCACTTTTTCGCTTCATTAACTTTTTTATAAACTACCTAAAATGAATATGACGTGGTGTGAGTGAGAGGGGTGCCCTTGAGCTGTGGTCCTTGCAACAATGTCGCTTTTTCGGACCCTGCCCAGTGTTTACACTACCCACTACTCGAATGTAAACACAAGTGAATGTACAACCTTAAATACGTAAGTAGGTATGTCAACAAAAATAGATCGAGTTGTCCGTTGTGGTATTTCAATTTACTCCGTCTTAATCGCCACACTTTAAATATTTCATTATTTACCATTTAATTTAATATAAATGACGTCGATGTAATATCTATATTTGAAAATAAAATATTAAACATTTAAAATTAATAAACTTTATAGTACATCGTAAACCATGTTATAAAATTTAAAATTCAAATCGCGTCGCCATCAATTCAAGCTAAATTAACAAAAAATACAGAGCAGAGGCTAATATTGCTTAATCTGTGAGAAACACATCTTTCTGTTGATTTTATACGACCGCGTCTTATCTTTCCATTACCTACTTTATAATCTTTTTTATTTATGTTGGATCATTATATTAATAAACAAATTGAAAGTGAACAAAAACACTAATGTATATAAAGAAAGATCATTATAGAAAGAAAATATTCTTATATTGTACTAAAATATCCAACTAAAACTATGGAAAAGGAAAACAAAATAACTCGAACGCATTTACCTACCTCTCGGTATTATTATTAAAATGTCGAATGGTATAACGAATGAAGTTAATAAAATCGAACATTCATATTATAAATACATATATGGTAAGCCTAGCCTTGTTGACGTCTGTTTCTCTCAGTCTCACAGAATCTCTCTGTCTTTATCTCACTAATAAGCTGCTGCACACACTGAAACAACGCACCCAAACAAACACACCTTGTAACATTATGTTTACTATGTCAATGTGATGAATAAAGAGTTTCTCCGATTTTACGAGTCAATGATTTTATAGATACGTATCTAAATCTATGCAAAGTTGTTTAATCGTTTTGAAACTCTAAAATGCTATGATGAAATAAATAATTTAAAGTTCAGACTAAAAAATCTATTTTTGAAATAGCTTTTCCAGTTCCCTGTTTATAAGATTATACGTATAGCGTACATATAGTGTATTAATCTAATACTAACGAGTTATACTGGTAGCAGTAGTAATACCTTTGTATAACAAGAATAAGGTTTTTTTTAAATTAATTTTATTATTTAAAAGTCTATGTAAACGGTTTTCGCCAAAAGTAATAGATATAAATTACATTGAATTAAAATGCAAGACTTGCAGGTGTTCGGCCTTTCGTGGGCGATAGGTTATAGTCCCCTAGCGTTATATAATTAGAGCAGATAGAAATTATTTTAAAACGAGCTAATTTCCGGCGTTTTAAACTCCATTTACAGCGTAAAGGAGAATTACTCAAGTTAAATACGGTGATTAATATATATATATATAATATCTATAGCAAGATATTTAATTGGTGTCAGAGATTCTTATTATTTAAAAATTGTTATTGGTTACCTATGGACTTCTGCAAGGGTCTCTCCTACTAGATTTTTATTGAATAATTTCGAATCAGAAGTTAAATAGACATTTTGATCACTTTAAGTTTATGTAGTATTTGTTCGTATTATTCGTTTATTCTATTACATACAATGTATCCAAATGAATGTATCAGTTCTAACGAAAATCTAATCGCAAAGGAATCCCCGACAAAAAGCTAGATATCGCTTTGAATAATAAATAATAAAATAAGAAATGGCGTCAGAACATTCAACTATATTACCAAATTATAAGGCTCATTTTTAAGTAAAAGAAAAAACATTGAAGTTTTGATATCTTAGAATTTTTGGAAAACCATAGAGAGTTGTATCATTTTATTTAAAAGTAGTTATATTTAAAATATAAAATGAGTTTGTTTTAACAAATTTGTTATCATGAATGTTTTTGTCTTTTCCTTTGACATTTACACGATGTTCGTGATACTTTTGTTTGAAAGACGTAAAACTTTTTAAAAAGATCCATATATATAACATTCGTTCGCTATGAAAACGTATTTGAGATATCAGTTCGGTCCGTATTGCTCAAAGCTTTATCTGCGTGTTCCTGATTCATGTGTGAGACAACCTGCGATGGGAAATGAACCCTTTATGCGAGGGAAACGTTTTTTATTTGCAGTCGGACAGCGGCAGGTAGAAAGGATGATCGTTAATTTTTAAAGGACATACTGAACTTTGTGTTTATACTTGCGGTCATTATTATTAACTTGGAAAGATGTGATGATGTCATGTGTTTCAGATGTTTATGAAACTGTAATTATCCTGAATAATGAATTTTCATATATGAGTACTTTATCCTATCTTCTATTGTAATATATTGATACTATCTTATAGTTACAAATCTCAACTTTACTTTCTTTGAAATTCATCGAAAAAACCTTTACACTGATATAAACTGTGCGCTCGTTGAAGTCTTTCACTAGCGAGTCAACGCATACCGCATTTATTCGATTATTGACCTTTTAAGACAGTGAAAATATAAACATTTACAAAAAAGTTATATATAATATATACATTAAAAATTACTATATTAGGGACTGAACATCATATATCTGTTTTGGTGGTATTAAATAAAGAAATTCCGCCTTAAAGATAACTTTACGAAAATTATTAAACTTAAAAAAGGAATTACTTTTAACGATATTTCATTAAATAAATTGAAAAGCATGACTGAATTCCAAAGCTTATCACATAAGTAAGTAAAATAATTACATTAAATTATAATTATTGGGAAGAAGGCGATCGTAAGCTCATCTCGAGGGTTCACCGCAACGAGTGCGAGGCAATAAAATAAGAGAAACGGGAGAGGGGAACGCGCGGAGGGGGGATCGCTGTCGTCCGATCATGGAACAAGGCATAAACGTTAGCGAATTTATTTAATAGAACTACAAATTGAACCTATACCATATATTATCTGATATGTAGAACTACTTGTCCATTATTATCAATTGTGAAGTATAGCTATACGTCTGTCATTAAGAGAGAGATACAAACAAAAGGTTATTGTATCGATTATTGAATATTAATAATACAAAAGCGTGAATATATTTTAGTTGATAAAAAAATATTTATTATATATTATATACAGAAAGCACAAATAAAACTCTTATTGTTTGTACCACAGAATAACAAAAAGTCATCATTAAAGCCTTGGAGGCGCGGCGGGTGAGGCTGTGTTGCCTCTTGGCGTCCTAAACGATTCAGCCGAGTTTTTATCACTCACCTACCAATCCATATCGAGATTATTTATTCATTTTAACTAAAAGCTTTTTTTATATTGAATTCCCCTATCAAACCTTTAGAGACACGATGAACGCAATTATAATTAGAAGTACCATTATAATCCTACATTTGCCTATCTTAACAACAGTTTTTTATGGACATGAGTTTTCAATTTACTAGTTTATAATATTAAATAAACGGTTGTGTTGCACGTCAGCCTACATAGACATTTTTGTAGATTTATACAATTTACAACATTTCTTATGATTTTTGTGCTCTATTGTAAATGGGAATAAAAATTTCGTCAATTGTTAATTAATGGCTTAAGAGATAGTTTTAAATACTTGAATAATTAAAATGAATATACACAAAATTAAAAAAAATCCTCGACTATATACTTTTAAATAATATATGTAATGCTATTTTTTATTTCTACATTTAGATGTTCTAAACAAATGAGTATAGGAAATTACTCATAAAATAAAGAAGAAGCATTTGCTTTTTAAAGTTGAATAGTTTATTATATGACTTGACTGTTAAGAATCAATTTTGATTATCGACTACGTTATAATTTAATTTGCTACCAAAGTATTTAACACAACGTTGTGAATGAATATAAGGTGCATTACTGCGATGTAGTATTGTCAGATTATTTCTTTTGTCTTCAAGCCTCGAATCAAACCTAAGTGCTAAATGAAACAATACAACTTTACTACAAACTTTCCTACAGTCGAAAAATAAAATTGATTAAGTACAAATGCATTTTAACAGAAAAAAATATTTAATGTACATTTCACCATTTAAAAATTCATAATATGCTATGCTTATCGGGCTATGTATTAAAGCATAAATAGAGCTAGAAAATACTAATAAAAATCGAGATATCTCAGTCTATTAAGAGCGATTTAACGACTGAACTACAATAATTAGTAGTTGAATTGAAGTTGGTAGAATACGCAGCATCGAAATGTGATCGCATGGTGCGAGAGAGGCTTGGACTCGGCAAGTTCAAGGTGAGCACGTCTCTCCACCCACACAAGCCGCTCCTAGTGCCTAGTGCTACAACCGTTACACTGGACCTTAGAGACCATACTATACGAACTACGCACCCTACTACATATTACTTTATGCAACTTAGTCTTTCAATAATTCCAAATCCAACTGCACTGTTGATGAAAATAAATATTTGCATCAATACAAAGATTTTCGTAACCTACATATACTCATATCGTGAACCTGAAGAGTAAGTTATTCTCACTAGCGACTAGTTCGAATTAATAAAATGTTTTTATGTACGATATTCAATTTGTAAAAAAGTTTATACAACATATGACTAATATAAAAAATTAATAAATCTGTGGCGTTACAACCTTTTTTTTAAGGTCTTGGCCTAGATTTCTGAATCGTTTTCATGTTCATATTTAAATCAAATAGGCAAGTAGGTGATCAGTCTCCAGTGCCTGACACACGACGTCGATTTTTTGGGTGTCTCACCATGTTTTCCTTCACCGTTCGTGCAAATGTTAAATGTGCACATAGAAAGAAAGTCCATTAGTGCACTAAATTATCTAGGGTAAAACCGCAAGAAACACCTAAAAAACAATATAAAATATTCTATAGTGAGTAGTAAAAAGTTTGTAAATACCTAGGTATCGTGATGACTTGTCCCAATTCATCCGCTAGCACCAAAACTGTGCCTTGTCCGGGCGCTCCTACGACAACTGATACTCCTCCATCTACCAACTGTCCACTGCCGCTAACCAACTGTCCATCTTCAAGCTGCCCACTGATCATTTCTACTCTTTTTTGATCTGGGGTAGTAGTATATATAACTGTCTCTTTATCGTCTTCATAAATGAGATCTATAGGAGTCTTTTCGTCTATCGACTCCATTCCCTGGTCATATACGTCCGGCTGAACTGGTACTTTATTATCGGGTGCATACGCGGCCAGCCCATGGGGAGAATGGCGATAAGAGTGAGCTTCAGGCGGGTAGCCGTCGTCAGAGTCCATTTCTACTTTGTGAGGATAGTAGTCGTGTGCTGGCTGCACAGGTGTCATAGTGGCAAGCACGGCATGAGCTGGAGCCGGGGACCGGGGAGTCGAAGAGGGCGACGCAACCGCCCTGGGTGTGCGGGCTCGCTCGTCGCACGCGCCCGCCGGTTGTGGCGACGCGGACATCTCGCCGCGTTACTCGCTGGTTGTGACGTCTTTGTGCAGGCGGAGGCGCCACTCAAGAGCGCCCCGCTATCGAAAACTAACACTTCTTTCTGGATTCTGAAAAAACATCCCCCGTCAATAATAAAGCGGATAAAATAAATTTACCACTAAAGTATTTCTTAATACAACACCATGCTCGTTTGTGCCCAATATGTATATAAAGTGGTTTGTTTTGTTTATAAACTACTAAAACAAAGAACAAACAAAGCGGGTAACAGCTGATTCGAGTCCAGTTAGAGCAGAACAAGTATTAAGTGGCACCTGACCGGCCAGAACTCGTTCAGGAACCACGTCTGGCGCTCAGAAGCACCACCATACGGTACAAACTGGAAAGACTATAACACATCCACGTGGTTGTCGAACTTGTTATACCCTTTATATAACAATAACATCAAGTAAATTTTAGTCACCAAAATTACAATATTCCTTTTGTCTTACTGACAAATCATTCGCAGGACGTATTGAATACTATGTAGTATTAAAAGTATTTTATAGTAACAATCAATGGAATAATGAATATTCATAAAATTATATCCAAAAATCAAAAGTTCAATATACTTTAACTTAACAAATTTGAACGAACTTTCTGATCAAGCAACAGAAACTTTCATGCTGAACCTATATTACGGAGACTGCGAAGGCATTCAAGGGTGAAAAAGAGACAAAACATTAGCCTTTGTTCCTATAAACTTAAGTATTAATATATAAGCTAAACAAGGATGGATATATGTTTACGAATCGGTCACAATGATTATATCTGGCCAATGTTGAAATTCGATATAATTTGAACAAGAAAATTGATTGCTTCAGATTTTTTATGTATAAAACGATTTACACTACAATCTCCACCTCAGCTACAATGTCTAACTAGATATATTTGTAGTTTTATTAGCAATTTATTAGTTTTATTGTTTCAATAGAAAAACCATTTTTATTTTTCAAACCGTCTAAAACGCAAAACAAAAGCTTAAGATTATATACCGAATATACATTGTTTATTATTTTTAACTAACAATTTCATGATATATAAATATGTAATTACGTTGCATGTACCGCGCTATATCCATACGTTTATATATATATACATGTAGGTATACTGTATAAAGGTTGTTGTCTCGCGGCAGGAGGAAAAATAAAAACACAAAAAGGCTTCGCCGCGAAGTTGGAACGTCGAAGTGTACCTACGCTCGCACACAGATAAACAAGCAACACTACCTTCTTAAAAAGCTCGCTCGCTGCATGCCGATATAGGAAACTTACATTAAAATTAATTGAAGGTTGAAATATTTGTAGGTACTGGTAGCCGGTGTTAATACCTTCAATGTATCTTTGTTTTATTTTTCAGCCATATACGATAATAAAAGGAGGCATACCAACTCGTGTAAAACTCAAAAGATTTTTGAAACAAATCGTTCCACGATTGTGGAATGGAACTTCTGTTAAAAGTAAACTGCCAATTGAAATAAACTGTAATCGCCATTGCCTCTAAATCACTGAAATGGGAAGGAACACAAACGAGCACGCTATTGCACTGAAACTAAGGTCGGGGGCGGTAAACGTCCTGGCGCAGATCGTCACGCACGCGCGTCAAACTAGTATCGTGACGTCACAGCTCGCCCGGCAAATTCACAAAACCGGCCGAGCTGCTTAAGCGAGTATGCCAGCAAGCGTCAAGCGGCGCGGTGCAGTGAGGAACGCGCAGTCGACCGACCCCGACGCGCCAGCGGAGGGTCACGTACCGTGGCCGGGGGCGGCGGCTCGGGTTGCAGGCGGCGCGGCCAGGCGCGGGCGCGGGGACTGAGCACACGGCGAGCGGCGCTACGGAGCGCGGGCGCAGGTGCTCTGAGCGCAACAGCCTCCGCGCGCGGACGCCGCGCCGCCGCCTCCCCGCCGCCCGCGCCATCCACACACCAAAACGACGAATTTATCTTCCGTTCATGCAGGAGCCCTCAACCCCAATCGCTCACCTGGATAAAGAACTTTCATTCTTATAGAAATCAAGTCATTTTACTACATAGTTTTATTCTATTTTATTTTATCTATATTCTAAAAGGTTCTTAAACCTTTTTTGTAGTAACCCCTTTGGTGGTACTGTCAACAGTAATTAGATAATATCAAAACAATTGAATTAAATTTTAATATAAAAATGTTAATTAATAAAAATATCCAACGAAGTAAATGAAATGAACTATGAAAGATATTTTTTTATATTCGAAAGAGAAACGTTCGCAACATTCGAGACACCGGTTGGCTTGTTCGCCTGAGGCGATGAATGCCGCCGCTTCCACAGTATCAGTTATAACACAAGCCATTACTAAATTTGCGATCCAAATACTGAAAGTTTCTCTGCGAAATTCAAGTTTCACTCATCGACAGTGTCCTTATTCACCTCAATTATACAAGGAAAAAAGTTGTGATGGTATTCAATTTATATAAAGATCTAGCCGTTTAATATGACTATAGATTACTTAAAAGGAACATGTGGCTAATTCATTTATTTACTTATTTTATTAAATTAAATATTTTGTTAAAATAAATAGATAAATGCTTAAATTGAAGACAAGTATTTAATAATAAAAACCATGATGGATTGAGGTCTATTAAATATTCTAATTTATTTGGTCATCGTAGGTCTCGGATCAGACTCTTGAACCGGAATGCTAGTAATCAGAGAAAACGTATCCATATAGGGCAGAATATCATAATATATTATTATATATAAAATAATCTATGGAAAGGTTATCCTTCAGGTTACAAAAACTATTTTTTTTTACCACGTAGGTTAGAAGGGATGAACTGATAGCATATTTTTAAATATTTCTATTCTAGCTGTTGTGTTGACAATACATTTGAATACGTTAGATATATGACTGGTCAGCTTTTTAACGACTATAAAACTTGATTAGGAGAACTCGGTTTAAATACTTTGCGATGTCTCTGGCGATATCGTGACTGTAAAGAAACGAGGAGATCACGATTTGCTTACTTCGTTAGTGCTAGATCAGCCTCTGGAATCAGTAGAATGGTTCGTCTGCCGGTTCTTCTGGTTTGCCTAAAGGACAGCTTATTAACAAATAATATTAACTTTTTAGCTACCAGAATTCATGATAAACTATAAAATTCAATCTCTCTATATTAAGCGGATTTTATTTCTAATTAAAAAAAGCATAATATGACTAGCGCCATAACTCCGACACCCATAGCACAGCACACGCTGGCAAATTAAAATTGGAACATGCAATCGACTTTTCATGACATATTATTATCATTAATGTTTTAGTAAAAACTGACTATTGAAGAAACCTCTGAAGATTTATGACACAAATAGGATAATAGTAATAGGATTGAAATGTATTTTGCTATGAAAATAGTGCAGTTTCGTTACCTATGTTGTTTGTACTATATTTAATGAACTACTACTAGCCGAACATTCAGCTTATTGAGACAAAATGCAAATTTACATACATAAATAACAGTCAAAATACAACGATTCTAACAATCACATCTAATTAAAACAACAACAACAGAGACTGATACTGTAAGTTATTTATTTTAACAATCGGAGATCACGGAAAGACTGGATAGGTTTAAAGTATTGAAACAGTATAATAGTAAACATAATAAAACTTGAAACTTATGTGAAAACTCATCATAAAGTGAATAAAACTTATAGATACTACAGATAATATATTAAATTATTATACGAACAACATTTTACTTAGTTAATAGGCGTTATTCAATGCCTTCAATCCCTATTGCCAATTATTGGTGAAACTGAGGTAGGCGATTTTCGTAAATACTGGAATATGTAAGTTGTAACTATAATATAAGCATTGCGTAATTGTCAAAGTCAAAACGTTTAATCATGACGTTCCAAGTTCCAACTTGTCAAGCAACGACACGAGTTCTCGACTTTCGTTCTATAAAACTTTTGACCTTTCCCATAAAAACGTTGGATTAGTTGGAAACTATCTAAAAAATCGAATTTAAATTGTGTGATTTAAGCTCCCTTTAAGGTATGTATTTAAAATATTATATTATCGACTGTTTCGTAAAAATACTTAAATTTGTTAATAAATAATGCGCTTATTCTAACCTCGCAATCTCGAACTTTTACTATCGTTTGAAAATTATTGTAAGAACTTTCTATTAAAATTGATAATGTACAAAATTAATGAGTTTGTCACTGTTTCAGATGTCTGTTTTAATGCATGAAAAAGTTTGGCTGGACAAAAATGTGTATAATGAGGCAGAGAAAAATTACTATGAATCACTTAACAAGGTAAGTTTACATTTTTTGTATTGTAATGGTTTCTTAAGCAATTCTTTTTTAATGAAAATTTTAGTCTGAATTTGTTGTAACTGATCATTCAATTACTATTTTATCTATGTTTAGAGTCAAATAAATCCACTTATGGTGGTGGGATCATCTCTTGCTAGTGAGGTTGCAAAAGCAAGACAACACATTAAAAATTCACTAGAATGCGTAAGTAATGCAAATTACAAAATCCATTTACATTGTATTGCTATATAGCTTGTAGATGCATGTTATATTATTTAGGCTGGAAATATAATTCAATGTTATGTTGCCAATTAGCAACATTAATTCACACTCATGTTTTAATTATTTCAGATGGATAGTGTTGCTTCTTTAACTGGAGTACCAAACACTGAGATCAACTCAAAATTAAACAAATTGGTCGAAGAAAACTCAGAGCTAAAGAAGGCAATGGAAGAATTACGCAAACTTGTGATCAGCCTTCAAGCTAGGGTAGATGGTCTTGAATCAACTGAAGCCAAACCACAACAATCTGCCTCCAAGGTATTTAAAATATTTTATATCTATATTAGAATCTATTAGGGTTTTCAAATTTCAACTACAGTTTACAGTCAATTACAATATATAATTTATATATATCTTAATATTTGCAACAAAGGCTTGAATACTGAAAACTAAAAATAAAAACTAATACATGTTAATGGGTTACATAACTGTTAAACATTTACATGATCATCCCTTCGATTCAAACTGTTGAATTGTTGTTGTTGTTGAATTGTTATATATCCACAATATTTGAATATCATGTTATGTTATTTCTGTATTAAAGAATTTTTGAATAATAATGACATTAATTGACATAGATTGATATAATATATTGGTTGTCAAATATTTATGCTTTTCTTTTTGCATTCAGATATGTTTATATATATATTACTAAGGAAAATATACTATAATTTTTACTTCCTTTTGTATTATTATATTAATAAAGTAGCAAACTTAATCTTGATTATTGATCTTTAACACAAGATAGAACTATAAGGTGGTATAAAGTACACAGGATTAATAGAAATATTATTTTAGGTTGAGGCAGCAAAAGAAGAACAAGAGTCAGATGATGGTGTTGATCTATTTGGATCTGATGACGAAGAAGAAAGCGCTGAAGCTATTAAGCTGAGAGACGAAAGACTTGCTGCATATAATGCCAAGAAAGCAAAAAGTTGGTCTTAATATATTTTTAAATGTAAACTATGGTCTTACAATACTGTTAAGCAGTACTAGCCTAGTGTTTTTGGTCTTAGACCCAAAATTTACTATGTTTTCTAGTACAGAATGGGTAATCAGCTGTCAACCTATAGAAAAAAAAAGTTGACCAAAACAAATAAACAATTGTTTTGCTAGAGGATTATTGATACTACTTTTAGTATATTGTACAAAACATTTGTACAATTGTATGGCATAGCAATATTTAATTACATTCTTCAACTAAAAGGATATATTTAAAAACACATAAAATATCTATAACACTTTATTTTTCAGAACCTGTACTTATTGCAAAGTCTAATATAATTTTGGATGTTAAGCCTTGGGATGATGAAACTGATATGAAAGCACTGGAACAGGCTGTAAGAAATATAAGTACAGATGGCTTACTTTGGGGTGCAGCTAAGCTTGTTCCCTTAGCTTTTGGAATTCACAAACTGCAAATTTCGTGTGTAGTCGAAGATGATAAAGTATCAGTTGATTGGCTTACTGAAGAGATTGAGAAAAATGAGGATTTCGTAAGTATTACTTGTTTTTCAAAGTTATGATGGGGAGGCTAGTTCTGAATATTATGTTTAATAGACAATTTACGTTTAAATAACAATCGACTTTACTATAAAGTTCACAGAATAAACCCACTTTAATGCTTCCAGGTACAAAGTGTTGACATAGCTGCCTTCAACAAAGTCTGAGTTTGTAATGTATTTTTAAAACAAATAAACAATATTTTTCTAGGCATTTCTTTTTTTTAACAAGTACAATTAACTTGGCCGTTTATTAATTTATGGTAAAAAATTATTGCACCACGATTTATGAGCTCACAGTGGGGGTCCAATCCAAAATGGCGACCAAACTCGGCCCGTTCGTTAACTGCCATCTTGAAGCTCTCTGAAAACTTGGTTAGTTATCAATGTACCATAGTAGTTTATCCTTTTAAATTGCATTAAATTAAGTGTTTATATGTCGCAGCCAACTAGCTTAATTAGCCATTTAACTAGCGGCATAAAGATGTTCAGCCAGTTGATCAAACAGCTAGACCAAATAACTTGGATCAATGACGTTTTATTACATGTCTAGCCTGTTGACTGTTAGTTTAAATTTAATGCGATTTTCTGCCACTGCCAAATTCGAAACCTAACTCTTCAAACTGTCACTATGGTGTCGGAAACAAAAATTTTGGTGGAAAACATTCCAAACATTCATGAAAATCAACAAGTACCTAGGTACAACTGAATATGTTTAAAAAATGAAAAACGGCTTAATGTAGAAAGTTGCCAATACTTTTATTAAGTTATCTTCGTTGCTCTCTTAACATCGTAACATTCGATGGAACCACTGAGAAAAGCAGTGGGCCCCTTCTTCCTTAGGGTCTTGTCTATGGCATTTTAGTGCACTTTCACATCTTCAGGGCTCGTAAAGCGAATCCCTCGAATTTTAACTTTAGTTCTTGGGAATAAATTAAAGGCGCAGGGTGCCAGGTCAGGACTGTATGGCGTATGACTTATTATATCAAAACCTGCCATAGTCATAGTCAAACAACAGATGTCAGAACGTATTGTCGTGGTGAAGGAGGATCCTGCTTTGAGGGCGCTGCCGTCAAGTTTTTCCCAAGACAACAAGCACTTGGCCGGTCATCGAATGGAAACACCCACTAAGCTGAGTGTCTTTTGGTTTCGCTAGCTAGTTAGCTTTAACCACCAGTCACGATGTCAAATACATCATTTGAGTCTCTACCGTTGAACTCATCTAATATTCGGCGACACCAGTCCATGTGAAGGTGTTTCTGGTCTTAAACTAAACTATGGGGAATCCATCTGGTACCAAGCTTCCTGGCGCCTAAATATTTCTTGAACTTGACCCATACCAATGCCTAGGCTTGCCCGTATCTACTGATAGGTCACTCTCTTATCTTCCTCTATCATGCGTCGCACAGCACTGATGTTATCTTCAGTTGTCGCTGTAAAAGGACGTCCCCCACGTGGATCATCATTGTTCATCATCGTTTAACCAATTGTAAACACGAGATGGGGTTCCATTAAGAAATGCTAATCACAGAATATTATAGCTTTGTTGTAGAGTAAGACCACAACGAAAGTCATATAGAGTAAGACCACAACGAAAGTCATAAAAAATCTTTGACCGAAAATTTTCTCACGTTAAGTTCATTTTCACGTGTAACAAGAGTTTTAGATTTGCCGCCAATTCACAAAAACAAATGAAAAATGAATGCATTATACTACATAAGTTCTAGAGTGTGCGCACTTAAGTCTGCGGGCGGCCAAAGTTTGAACTATAATCTTCTAATCCCAGGCCGCCATGTAGGGATGTTCATGTAAATAAATATCTATATTTTTGTCGATATAATATATCGTAGTATTCTATCGATACTTTGCGATATATTGTACAAATATATCGATATTTTCGATAAATCATAAGCGATTTTTATTTAACTAGTCTATAATATTGGATATTAGATAGGGTTCAGGTTGATATCAGTAAAACAGAGTGCAGAAAAAGATCTTGCAAAAAAAAATTTTATTTACTCTTGGCTTGCAGTCTGCTTTAAGTAAGAAAAGCCGGTCAAGTGAAACATCTGAGAGCTACCCACCATTGTTAAAATTTTCAATGCTACATAATAAAACTTTGGGAACTGTAATCTACCCACACTTCTAATGGGTTTTCGTTAAATCTACTAACCCCTTAAATAAAGCGATAACTCATCAGAAAGACTTTCGTCTGTTTTATTTGTTTTCCAATTCCGCGGGACCAGTTTATGGTGATCGCTTCAGAGACTATAATCCGATGACATACGCATTTTGTCGGAATTGTCCGAATCAGATTCTGTTGTAGTACATGATTCATCCTGCTGAGTTTTTTTAAATTATATCTTTAATTTTACTAACGGCATTTTCGCAGGCCTATGGATCTTCAAAATCAAGTTTTTTGAACCTCGGGTTCTATATTGTAGCAATAGCCAATGATGATACGTGTTCTATAGCGCCCATTCGTTTGTTAATCTCGCTAAGGGTGTGTTTATACCTCCTTGATTTAATGTTCTACAACTATTAGGTTTTTCAGTTTTGATATCAATTGCAGTGCACTAGTGGAATGACCTTGGCACTAGAACAATATTTATCTGCAGCTATATAAAATTGGGTCAACTGTGTCATGCCATGTCATCGGTTCAAATCCATTCTGAACAAACATACAGTCTAGTTAATTTCCATATTTTATTAGAAGGTATTTGCTATTAGTTTGATTTTATCTAACATTGTGCTTGTGCCACAATACAATGTAAAATTCTTAATCTAGATAATATGGTCTATATTCTGTCTGTGGTAATGGTATTATTTATTAAGTGTGGCCAGATCAGAAGATTTTCCCCGACATTTAGGGTTTTCTCAACCGAGTTAGCGCAGAATAGGGGGAAAGAATATTTGGGCGTTTTTTTAGAGGAAATTCAAAAAACACCTCAAATACAGTACTTTTCCTATTGTATATCATGTTCAAGATTTTTAAACTAAATTGAAATATGAAAACATCGTCAGGATGGGATCCGTGTGGTCAACCTTACTAATGGTATATTCGTTTAAGCTGTCAAACGGTGTCATTTTAATTATTTACAAATCCTAAAATTACATGAAAATTCAGTCAAACCCTAGAATTTTGTTTTTTGGATTTGTAGGTTTTTGAGAATTCTTTTTTACTAAAATATTCTATACCAAGAGTCACATTTGCTTTCAGGTTATTCTCATGGTGACCCAGATGTCGTGGCTATATGTGTCCAAAATATGATGATCGGTGGAGCAGCGTCTTTCTCAACGAGTGATTTCTGGGGGAAAACAAATAAGTCTAGGAGTACGTCACCGAGACCATCTGGCAGCACATTTTAATTAACCACAATCACGTGCCAATGGACTTTGTATCTGGCTAATAAATAAATTGAAAAAAAAAAATAACACAATCACATTTTTATGTGGCCTGTAATATAAAAATCTAAAATCCAAATCTTAGTTTCAACCTATAAAGTTTAAAATATAAAAAACTTCTTTTCCATTTACCTACAAAATTATTTAAAACCTTTGAAATGTTGTGCAAGAAATGTAATAGGGAAGGAACATTAGTTATAAGAAAAGTCTTCTTCTTTTGTGATGCATGTTTCATAGCGAATATTATTCATAAATTTAGGGCATGTATTGGTAAAAACACAAAATTTACCAACGATAACAAATCTTTGATTTGTTTATCGGGTGATATTTCTTCTACTGTTTTGCTTGATTTAGTAATGAATGGGATAAATTTAAATACTCATAAGAAATTAAGAATTTCTCCAGTATTTTTACATGTGACTGGTAGGTTTTGTTTCATGCGCTTAATGGTTATATCATATGTATGTATTTCGTTATTTGCTTTTGTTAGTAACTGGTCTGTTTAGTTAAATCATTATTTTACTTAAACTATTATTTGTTTATAGGAATACTTTCAACTGATGACAGTGTCTGTAACTTAATCATGGATCAATGCAAGAAATATAATGTTGATTTAATATCTATGAACATTTCCAGTATGATAACCGAGTACAAAGATTATTACGAGGCAGACAGCAGTGTGAAAAATAATAACTTCAGATTGCCAACTATAAATAATTTAGTAAATAAGATTTCACCCTCAGCAGAAAAAGACTTTTCATCTAGAATTAAGCAAAAAGTATTTTATAAGGTGGCAAAAGATTTGGAATGTAATTCAATATTTACCTCTGAAACAAATACAAAGTTGTCAGCAAAATTATTATCAAATATTGTGATGGGTAGAGGCTCTCAAATAGAAAATGATATTGTAAGTGGTTTACCTATTTTCATATGATATTATTATATTTTACTAAGGTAGTACATACAGTAGTCATTGTGATAATCTCTTTGTTTAGAAATTAATTCATATGAGAAGTAAAGTAATAAATACTTTCTTTCTATTAACTTCTTTCTGCAATGTTATGCTTTAAATAACTTAATTTTTTAGGGTTTTGCTGATTGCCGTGACAAGGATGTTAAGCTATTTAGACCGATGAGAGACATAACAGATGAAGAATTAAATCATTATGTAAGAATAAGGCATTTATCATCTGTGGACAAGTCAGTTTCAGAAATCAATTTACAGTCACTCATAGCAAATTTTATATCAGACTTGGAAATAAATTCTCCAGCTACAATATCAACAATATGTAAAACAGCAGACAAGATTAGTTCTGCAGATGATAACAGTGGCAAACCTTGTCAAATATGCCAGGTAAATATGTAAAAGATTTTTAAGCACTACACTCCATTTGTATATATAGAACAAATAGCAAATTTCCTTTAACAAGGTTTATAAAATTACACCAAAACTTTATGATAGTACAATGTGCATTTGCCAATCTATTTTGTTATTTTCCCATTGCCAAATAATCTTACAGGGTAGTGTTAAGTCAACTGGCCTCTTTAATGTAAAATTCCACCAATTACTTAAGTTCACTAATGATTTCACCATTGAGAATTGCTATTTAGAATTATAGAGCCTGATATTTTATGGAAAAATTTTCTTCAATTTCAGAATAATTTAAAAACAAAAGTTGATAAGTTGACAGCTACTGATGCTACTGCGTTTTCAAAAGTTGTTTCTTCAGGGGAATACCAAGCAAGTCTTCTAACTGAGGACATTGAATCTGTAACTAAAATGGAGGTATTTCCCCATATATTTGAAGAACTCTGTTACAGTTGCAGCAAAAATTATTATGAATTTAAAACAAATATAGGATTGCATTAAAATTTTGTTTTATTTGCAGCATATTTTTAAAAAATACCGTGCGAATTTTCTTGGCGCTAAAAGGTTTTCCTTCAGGCCTGTACTAACATAAGACATATTCACTCACATGCCTTTAAATGGCAGAGGTTTTATTATGAGAAGCTCGAGAAAGTCATGTAACATTATTTAATTTCTTGTCCTTTATTTTTCTTTATTTGCACTAATTCTGGCCAGCATTTTTGGTAACAACGTTAGCTTACGATGTATCTATTTACTTATGTCATAGTGATATTAAAAGATTTCCAGTATATTTCATGGCTCATGTAAGACCATAAATAGTATATTTCATTACAAGTGCCTGTCATTGCAGAGTTCCGACGAATGTCACACGAGCCAAGGCGCAGCCGAAGGTGAGGGTTGCCATTCGGAACAAGTTGCTATGACGGTTCCGCACGTGTACTGAACAACTATTTTTAATACAGTTGCGAAAAAATTAAGCAATTTAATAAAACTATTTGCTCATTTTTCTCTTATGTCCACGCAATAAATTCGTTGTACGACTTACGTTTCCGGTAAAATGTTCGCCAAAGCATTTTGTGCAATTTAAAATTTCGGGTGGTGTTAATTCAAATAAAATATCGAAACTACTTATGTTGTGCAACAAAGAACTCAACTAGCAAGAACATTTTTGGAAAATGGCGCCAACCGTTATAGTATATGACCATAGATTTTTTTTTCTTTTCTTCACCCATTCTGGGTAGGCAAAGGGAACTTCGCCCATACAGACATCTCTTCAGTAGAATATTTTTATTGATATGAAATGAAAAGAAACCAAACCTAACTCATTGAATCCAATCATTAAATCTGATATTGAAACAAATTAGTAACTTCTTTTTAAAATATTTGCGTGAATCATAAAAACTTCTGTTTTTTTTTTAGTAAAACCTTCGTTGTTGGTTTTATCTTTTTAATAGACGCGTTTTGACAGTTGGGAATGATAACGCACTAGCGGTAAAGATAAAGCACGAGTGTGTAATAGCCCTCTTTCCGCACGCTAAACGTCCCTGCAATATGCCACTTTTTGAGCAACTAACTATATTAAAAAATAAATTTCATGTTCTGCTTAGATATTATATCTATGATTACTATTTGTTTTTCAGCATTTAAAAACCCTTGTCTTTATTCATAAAAGCATTACTGTAATATTGGGATCTGTCTTGTCGTCTAAAACTCCGAAGTAATACATACAACATAATAAATATTACCAATAGCAAATGACTTAAAAAAACTAAGTTTTATATTATTTCAGTATACACAAAGTACCCGTATAAACTTAAAATAGGTAATGTTTTATGTACCAAGTGCAGTGCTGAATCTACACAAGTTGAAATAAGATATGTTGCTTAGAAATCCCATTTTATAAGCTATGCTCCACTTGTTCACTTATTCTGCTCTAAATTATGCTTTCAGGAGAGAAAAATCCTCTTAAGGTTATAATTTTATTGACATAATTTGGGATGCTGCATGTAAATATTACACAAAAAATGTTATAAGAAATCCAAACATATCAGGCAAAGTTAGTCTGTTTATTAAGAAAATTTTGATGTAACAACTTCAAGTCATTACATTAAAAATAAATTATAAAACAATGTAGCTCACCATTTTTGCTGAAGACTGACTCGATTTAACTATATTATATTTATAGGGACAGCTAATGTAACTTATCGAAAATATACTAATAGAAGCAATGTTATTGAACATCACTATTCATAATAATTAACTTTACTGGTATTCCTTAAAATCATGTATAATGAAAAAAGTTATAATTTTGTATTTACTCACATATCTACACTTTTATAAAATAAATACAAAATTTTAACCCAAGTACCAACAAAATAGCTAATAACCAGTATCTAAAAACAGTATGTGGATGTTATCAGTATCATATCATACAAGTAATTACAATAATACCATAGGTTAATAAATGCAAAGATCAAGTGCAATGAAACTCCAAAATGTATACCACATAAAATAGAAAGATAATGGATTCTTTTGTATCAATGGAACTATCCATACAAAATTCTCCCAAACAGAAAGCTTTTGGGCTGATGAGGTGGTTTTATACCAGATGAAAACACTTTTAAAACAATTCATTAACCAGATTTTACTAACATTTAAACACTAAAGTATGTAGGTCCAAATTATATGTTAAAGTAGAATGGAATAGAGTTCAAAACAAAGGAGTAATTTCTCAATTGTGTCCCTTCTGCATTTCTTATGGACTCCATTAGCGCAAAGTTTTCAATGTAAATCTTCCAGAGTCTTGTATGGGTGAATATATATAAATATATATATATATATCATAACATACTGTTATAAAGAGCATTATTTAATATTTAAAATATTATTCTTTTGCATTTATTGCCCCCTGCAATGCATTTGGAGTTGGTGAATTAGAAGATGCCATTCTGCCTTGCTCCTTCACAATGGGATCTGTAAAAATAAGAATTATTATAACAGATCACTTTTATTAACATTTTAGTAAGTAGTATTATTAGTAAAATATAATAAACTTTTTGTTACAACATACATATTACGAACTATGACTTACATTGTTAGTTGATCATAATATCTATAATCATAATTGATAAATATTTTAGTGAAATTGAAAGAACTTACAAAAGTATGGATGGTCCATAGCTTCACGGGCCGTGTAACGCTCATAATGGTCGTAGCGCAAAAGACGGTCCAAGAAGTCTAAAGCTTCAGGAGAAACTAAGTGCTGATTTTCTGAATGTACAAATCGATCCCACCGTTTACGAGAATGCCTGAAATATACATATAGAAGAATTATCTACTTTTGCCTTTGCTTTTATTATAAATATAATTTTTAGTAGTTTTATTTAAGTAAAACTGACCTTCCAAGTATATCATTGTAACGTGGATCCAATTCTATGTGATACTTATCCAAGTATTCAAACAATTCTTCAGTGCCCAGCACTTTGACAATGCGTACAAGTTGGTCATAATTATCATGTCCATGGAAGAATGGCTCCTTACGGAAAATCATGGATGCCAACATACATCCTAGTGACCACATATCCAATGAGTAATCATACATTTGATAGTCAACCAGGAGTTCAGGTCCCTAAAAATTAAATTTAATGAAATTAAAAACTGAGCATTCATTTTTGATGATAACAAAAAAATATCTGACAACTAATATAGCTTACCTTAAAGTACCTTGAAGCAACACGAACATTGTATTCTTGTCCAGGATGATAAAATTCAGCTAATCCCCAATCAATGAGACGTAACTTTCTATTATCATGATCAATCATTACATTGTGAGGCTTTACGTCTCTATGCATTATGCCCATACTGTGGCAATAATCTAATGCTTTCAAAAGTTCATACAGATAATACCTGAAATGTTATGTTGTATTAACAATTAATAAAATTTTACCATTATAAACTTAAGATGATAGACAGTACCTTATATCATAATCTGTTAGTGTTTGATAGAGTTGTTTAAAATCAGTGTTGTTGACATGTTCAAATATGAGTGCTGGGGTGCGGGATACAGGATCTTTTACTACAGCTTGTAATGATATTATATTTGTGCCTCCTCTTAAATTTTCTAATATTTTAATTTCTCTTCTTATTTTCTTCTTCTTAACAGGCTAGAAAAAGAAAATGATAAGGTTATATATCCAAACAAGTGGCAATGTAGTAACTAAGCTGTGGTACAGAACTCTCAACACTAACAATGTCCATGACATTTATCCTGGCTAAATACAGTACATCATTCAAAGTACCCAATTAATGCCTATGGAGGAAAAAAAACATTGTGAGAAAACTAGCATATCATGAAGTAAAAGTTTATGACTTTTATCAGGAACTGAAGATGGATCACCTACTTGATCTTATTAGAAACAAATATCAACAAAATAAATGTAATGTAGACTATAGCTATGCAAAAGTATCTATAAATCTTCCAATGTTATATGAAAAATAATTATACTAATATGGGCTACAAGCAAACCACAGGTACAGTAAATTTGCTGTTAAATCTTGTGATATTACAAGTAGTTTACACTACACTAAAAGTACAGTATACACTAAAAGATAAAAATTTAAAAATTATTATACCAATTGAATTAATCATGTGAAGACAAATAAAATATTTGAGTGAGAAATTCTATGAAACATTTAATTAAATTTAAACTTAACTGTATATATTATATTTAAATGTACCCAATTATCTAATGCACTCAGTTATTTTTATTAAGATTAATCAACTAATTCTGACATATTGACTAATTGACATATCTGCACTAAGATTTTCTAACATGACTTCTCAAACAAGTTTAAAACAAACTTACCTTCAATATTTTAACTACACATTTTTCATTGTTTTTAATATTAATTGCTTCGAATACTTCACTGTATTTTCCACGGCCAAGTTTTCGAACCAACTCATAGTCTTCTTGATTTCCCCAGTCTACTACAAAGCTTTCATAATCCCAATACTCTCTGGGCTTTTGTGAGTTAACGTCGGCATATACCCGAGCTCTACTAGGTACTGCCATCGTGTGATACCTTTGCCAACCTAAGGTTTTATCGACGATGCTCTTACCAGATATCGCATATGTCTTGAGTAATGATACTGTGAATAAAAATATTTTCAACGTCACTCTTATGTTTCACAATCACTGGTTATTTGATTTTTAATCTTTCAAATTGTCACTGGGGATCATTACTAGCAATTACGAACATTTACGAGTCACTTGTATTGATGTATAACCTAAAAACGACATCCAACTCAGTTAAAGCAAATAATTTTTTATCAAAATAACTATTTATATTACTAAAATCGCAATATATATATGTATATTGCTAACATACAATCGATAAATTTACTCATGCTTTGATGACATGAAATAAAATTTGAAAGTCTTCACAGAGAAAAAACGCACGCCATTATTCGTAAAATGATCTAATGGAGGAGATTGCATACCTAACACATCCCTGCAGTTATCCTAAATTTTAACAATAATTACTTCGAGCATACATATAGGTCTTGAAAATTAACGAATAACTTAGAGTTCAATATACAAATTACACTTCTATCACATAACCGGCACAAATCCAGCGAAATTCAAGATGGACGCCCATCTATCCATTTAGCTACCAGTCAATTCCACTCTGGCGGCTGGCCGTGGCCATGGCCAAGTACGCCCGTAAGTGTGGTCATTCCAATGTTTTAAATACCCATTTCTATAAAGTGACTGGGAACGCAAAAATAATGTAAACAAATAATAATTATTTTTAAGATCTTTGACTCAGTTCCAATTAAATTGATATTACATTATAAAGTATTGAATTAGTATTAAAATGAATGAATAAAAGGAAAGAAAGAAAATAAATTGTATGTATTTATTGCCAACATTGTCGACATAAAAAAGTCTAATCATGAATCTTGAGTACTAAAATTCGGTATTTAATAATTATAATTAAATAAAAACTATTTTTAAAATATCTTGAATGGACATACTTATAAGGAGTTGATAAGTTGTTTAAATCAATACTATCTTTTTGGTTTAAAAAAAACTATAAAAACTTATATTTATTATATTAAACCTTAATAATAATAAATATAAGTTTAAGTAAGTCTGATTGTAAAGGTTACAATGAACGTAACATGAACTTTCACCCCTTTTATCAGCCAGTTGTTTGTATCTCGCATCTAAATATTATACTATTTTTAGCCATTCACTGCTTAAGTTAAAGGAAACGATTCAGCATGGCCACACCGTGTAAAATTTATGTTGTCACGTCAGTAGCATTCTATCACAGACACATAACATTACACTGTATTATTACCTTAAGGCTTATGGTATTGAATATTATTATTCAGTCACTAAATAACCTCTTCTCTATAAATTCTACCTAAATCTTTATAGCGTTGTGCACAGAAAAAAGTGTGTGTAATTATGTACACGCGTTAGAAGTTATACTTCTTTGGCGTATGGAAAAAAAAGTAACTAAAATGCAGCAGTGATAAACGAATAATTAAAATTAATCAAAAAGATTTTATTTAAATAAATAAATAATTAGTAAATACTATGACCATCGTATATGAAATTGATTTTAAAACACCGAAATAATATTTATTTATTCACACTGTTTAATTGTACTGTTACGAAACACGTGTTCTAAATATAAAAATACTAGAATAATCAACTTGAACATAGTTATCAATTTCCATGCCACCAAGATCTACCTTTACGACGTCGAATTTAGGTATTGGTGAGCACGCGCATCGTAAAAATTCACTCTCATCATTTTTCTCCATCGCACCAAAAGTATAAATTCAAAAAATATTTACAAAATAATTAATAAAGCTGTAAGATCTGTGGTCTATGCATGTTATGCTGTATAGTGTACTGTGAAGCATTGTATCACCCAAATCAACAATAATAATCTCACTATATAGTCACTACTGACCGTTCTAGATTATGCTCATTCATAATCATATCGTAACTCACTCTATGTAACAAATTTACCTATCTCACAAATTTAAAAAAAAGCATGAATGTCTAGTAATGACACGCTATGGTACTGTATAAAGATGAAATAATACCACAAAGTAAGTATTTTCTTACCATAAAGTAAAAAAAATCCAAATACATATTCTGATTTAAACTGATATTTCATATTTCCTTTCAACACAAATACAAATATGTACTGTTAAAGATAAGTCATGACCAATACAAGATTTTATGAAATAGGATTAACCTTTAATGAACAACTATGAATATTCATATCTAAATTATATTTTAAACTGTTTGTTTCTGCCATACTGAGTGCTAAACGAGGTCTCGTCATTGATCTGTATCCAACTAAGGGCGAAAGAGGAAGGTCGTTCGCATTTAACTATTTAACGTGTTATATATTTATATTGCATCGTTGGAAACGATTCAATAAGTGAAAATTTAAATAAGCATAGACAATTTTTATGTTTATTTAAGGAATATTTTCTTAAATAAAAGTCACAGCATCATACTAGTATACAGTTTTAATTTACGACAGCCATAAAACCGAAACGATTTTTCTACAGGAATATAACAAAACATTTAATGTTTATGCTTTGAGCCATTCATAGCACGTGAAAATTCATATTGAAAAATACTAAACATATTATAAATTAATAATTTGTTTGCTATTACATAATTAATTTAATCGGCTTGTTTAACAACTAATAAAGAGGTATTATTAATAAACTGAGTAATAGCAACATTGTCTGGTTCAATGTTTGTTATAATGGAAAAGGCAGCACCGACAGTATATGTACCAGGAATTGCACATAAGGCGTTTACCTGAAAAAAAATAATAATTTAAAGACACGAAGCAAACAAGTAATACATATTGGGGCCTACTATGAAATTGACGTTCTTATAAAAGTTTATTGTGTAGAAAACGATGTTCTCGTATATCTGTCGTAGTAAAGTAGTTAAAGATTTAATTTACTCTCTGATTTAACTACTTTACAGCGACATGTCTATATTCACACTGTATACGTGCTAATGATAAATATATAAATAAATAAAACATCTGCGTTTACTGCACGAGAGTTATAAACGCTACATCAACCAATAGCCTGTTGTTTTTCTAGATCTCCCCTACTCTCTCTCTCAATCGTTTTTACTAAGCGTTCTCCCACCTATTCATGGCACTGTGCGTGATGTGAAGTTCGATCTATCTCCCTACTCTCGCTCTATGGCGACAAAAACGCTGCAATACTTCGTGACGCTAATATTATTATTATTGCGTTTCATCCATAAACTTTTTACCCTCATAGCCCTAAAGAAGTTTCACTTCAAAAATTGATACCAGTTCTTATTTATATAGATATCCGCAGAGGTAATAAAATCGGTTTAAGTATTATGAATTTATATCTTTTAATTTCTAAGTACCTGCAGTTTTCGAGACTCAAACTTTTGTAAAGTGACTTTCAAACCCAGCTCTTTTGAATCGGGAGCAAATCCATTATTTAATGCCCCAGCCCAACCCAGCATGCCAGTCGACTCTCTAAAACCACAAATATATTAGAAGATTCAGAAAATTAAGAAAAACTCATCAAGACTAGCAGAGGGGAGGGCACCAGACTTCGATGCCGATCTCCTACTCACTGGACAAGGAAGAGTGAAGAAAGATACGCGACGCCACTAATATGACTTTCAGAAATGAAGAGTGCGGCTGTAGAAGACTTAAAAGTAGTGCTAAACGCTTCGCTTCAATGAGCAGTGTTGGCTTCAGCGTGCGACTCTCATACCTGAGGTCGTAGGTTCGATCCCGGGCTGTGCACCTATGGACTTTCTATGTGCTCATTTAACATTTGCTCGAACGGTGAAAGAAAATATCGTGAGGAAACCGACATGTCTTAGACCCAAAAAGCCAAACCTGTGTCAGGCACTGGAGGCTAATCACCTACTTGCCTATTAGATTTAAAAATGATCATGAAACCGGTTCAGAAATATGAGGCCAGGACCTAAAGAGGTTGTAGCGCCACTGATTTTTTATTTTAAACGCTTCTCTGTCTTTTCATCACTACAATATTTGTATTATGATATACCTCAAATAGATTTCCTATAAATATACACTGAACTGTCTTGTTTAGTAGATTCTGATATTATCAGCAATGTTAACTTGAGTCTACTTCCTATTAAAGATATGTTTTTACCTGTTCTGTTGCTTGAACATATCAATGAATACATTCACAGGAACCCCATAGCAGTTAACTATATTCACCGTTATTGGTATAATACACAACTTTTTCCTTTTAAAATTGTGATTCACGTAATTTGAATGCTCAAGTCTTAATATAACTACATTTGACTTTTCAGATTTCCCTTTTGTATCGCTTAATTCCAGTTTACTTTCGAAATCATCAACTAAGCCGTGATCTATTTTCTCTCTGTTCCGTGAAATAGTTTTGCTGAATCCGTCTAGCCAGAGACAATGTTGCCCGATCGTAGTTGTTCCACTTTTATTATTATATGCTTTCCACCTCAAAATAAACATGGATTGGATCAAACCCGTTCTATCGCCATGGTTGTTTGGGGAATCGAAGTTATCTAAAAGGGACGGTACATGGTCAAGAACAAATTTGGAAAATGGGAGTTTGTTGACGGAATCATCGATCGGTACCACATCCTTGGAGACTTTGAGACATGAATTTTCGACTTTGCCCTCTGGAACATCATCAAATATTCTGACCGCTTTGAATATAAGATGTAATCTTTCACGTGCGATCAAGGAGCTCTTAACGTCTAATACTCCTGTGATATCAGTTAACTTCCACTGTCTGCTTAAAAGCGACACTTCTAACACATCAAGGGATATATTTTCGTCTTTCTCATTGCTTATATTTTTTACTTCTACGGCGAACCTTGTGTTCTCCAAAACCTTGCCATCGGTTTCCCCTAGACACCTTCGAGGGGTGACTAACACTTCAACAACGTCCTGTAAATAGGAAAGTAATTAATTTATTAAAAAAACCTAAAAAAAATTTTTTGGAAAATAATAAATGTAGCAACATTAAGAATGTTTTGCAATTACGTACTTTCGTGGCAAAACGGAACACATGTCTCAGCAGCCTATAGGGCCGAGCTGGTAATCCAGTCTCATAATATATGAGCATGTATAACGTTGACGCTGCAGAATGCGGCCTTAAGAGCAGCGTGCCCGTACATCCGACACCCGCGTCCGCCCCGCGTGATATACAGCGTACACGCCGTTGGGCCGCTTGTATACGCAATTGTGCTCGGGCGGTACGTTCATCTGTTTTATTATTATACAAGAAACTTTTAAAATTTAACAAATATATGACATACATTAATTTTGAAAATAAAATAAAGAAGGACATTAAAAATTCCTCAGCTATAAATACTCTAATTATCTATGCAACATTTTAAGAAACAAGATATTCTAATATATAAACTTGATCGAGTGGCCTGCGAAAACTATCTAAGAATTGAATAATTACGTATTTTACTGTTTAAAACATGTATTTATTTCATAACTGACGTACTCTGCGGTCAAATATCCTATATTAATTATATTATTTTTATGATACTAACCCGATGAATCAGGTGGTTCTTTATACTTGTCTTGATATAAATACTTGAAGTCGTCTGTGTCATCAGGCGATACAACGTGCATACATTCTGGGTGAGATACGGCTATGTGCAAATTATTCATTGCAGCAGGACCGACATTACGAAAGTCCATATCAATTGTTAATATTTCGCCACTTATCACTTCCGTGTTTGTTTCCGCGAATGTAACCTTAAACAATTTAAAGAATTTTTAACACACATAAAATTCTCGTGTCACTGTGTTTGTAACTAAGCTTCTCCGAATTCGCTCGACCGATTTTCGTGAAATTTTTGGTGCATTCACAGGCAGCATTCGCTATTCTCGTCTCACAAATGATGACGTTAACTCTCTTCCATTCTAACTTAAATATTTATCATCTTTAACAGCAGGTAACCCTTATTTGCGGCCAGATTTAACTAGGCACCCATATACAATAATTAATAGAAATTAGCTTCAATTTGATATATAATTCATAAATGTACGTTTTTTACGTGCAGCCAGGTGGGTAGCGGTACCCGTGATTTTTTTTAATCTTTATGTAATTTGCCGTGTACATTTCAAAATTTAGTAGATATACATACATCCTCCAATTATAAATATACATACAATTTGGTTTTTATCAAATAACCGATGAGTACACTAATCCTGCAGCCGGATCTACGTCACTAATACCCCTGTAGGTATTAACTTACGCAAAAATTTATTTCATATATATTTATATAACATAATAATGTTCCAAATGCAAAATAAATAATTGCAAGATCTATGAAACTGTGCTCTTATTTGGTACTAAACAACACTATGAAATTATATTATATATATATGGAAGCAATGGCGACACTATTTAATGCATATGTTGTTAAATATGTCCAAGGGCGAATCCAGCTTTGGCGCCAGGAGGGAGTCACATAGTCGTGGTGAAGTCAAGAGCTAATACGTTTGTCATCATACAAAGTTATTATATTACTAGCGGATCCGACAGACGTTGTCCTGTCTATACGTCTTTAATTTGAAAATTTCAAACTTTTTTTAATAAGCTAAAACATTCTGGACCATTTTGATGAAAATTATTATTCAAATGTTATGACAATATCTAACGATCCAGCACATGGTCTACAATAACACAATGATAACAAAACTTTTTTTTTAATTTGATCGCAGCGCTAACTGTCGGGACAGACTAAAATTAAAATTCAAATATTATTTAAAATTTGACAGTGCGATGGTAGCGCCGTCTGTCGGATCCAATGTAAACATTCCAAAATCAACAACTACTAATTAATTAAAAAAAACATTGTCCAGCGGACAAAATTGTGAATCTAAACCATTCTCGAATCTCCACGAACACACACAAAAAATTTCATCAAAATTGGTCCAGTCGTTTAGGAGGAGTTCAGTCACATACACACGCACACAAGAAATATATATATTAAGATATTAAATTAATTAAATATTGAAGATATGTAGTTACACAGAGTCTGGATCGTGACAAAATATTGAAATAAAATCATTATGTTCAAGTAGTGATCCACCTTAGTAATGGAACCAGCTGGGTCATGGGGGTCATGACCCCCATTGAATTGGATCTGCCGTTGATTATGTCACAAGGCGTATAAATTAACAACATCAACGTAAAATCAGTAAAAGTCAAATAATCAACCTACTAGTAGAACTAGTAATGCTTTTGAACTAAAGAATAGTATTATATAACAATATATGTATTACTTGTAAACACGGAGCGTGGTCAATAACGGTTATGTGCAATCGTTTATTGGATCCATTTAATGTTAACTTTCCCATCACTGCTACACTATTCTCATTTTGTCTCCTATCGCTTGCGTTGATTAATCTAAAATAATTAAAACTGTTAGCCAAATTCGTGATCACTATTATTAATATTGTTTTGTTATTACTATTTTATATAAGTTTTTAATAATGAACCAAAACTTAATGTCAGACTTTACGGATTTACGGATTCACAGATTTTATTAAAATTTCTCTCTCTCAATGTCCAGTGCCAAATTAAGTCTAATGGTAACCAAGCACTTGAATTTTAAGTAATTTACTTATTCCATTTGACCTCTTTTTTGGTTAAAACCAAATTGGGTGTTGTATATTATAGAAGAGATTTTAAGTTAACATCAGTTTAAGCTAATTTATTTATTTTAATAAGAGGCATTACTGTAATACATTTTCTTGTGCATATTTTATAGACTTACATAACAGCTCCTGTAGGCTTTCTTCGTTAAGTAAATAAATTGTTGATAGAACTGAATTATCCAGAACTCCCAACTAACATAAAAAATATATATAAAAAACTCACTTGTATACGAAACCCTGTATATCCAACAGTCCAACCTTCAAAGGCGTAATCGTAAAACTGACCATTTTCTGGCATTCGCCTTCTAAGTGTAATGATTTTATTTTTTGTCCATGTATAACGTTACCCTCTAGCACTTGGCCAGCTGCAATGCTGTATTCATTATTATATGTCTCTCCCTGAACAATCCCGGAAGAACTTGGAGTAAAATTCCAGAGTAATTCCATATCCGTCAGGAGTAACGGAACCTTTAAGGGATTCTTTAAAGTAATAGCTACATGTATTGGTTCTGAAAATATTATTTATAAAATCAGTAAATTAAACGTATTACATCAAGCAAAAAATGCCGGTTTGACTTTTGTTATAACAATTTAGTATATTAGGAGCTGTAGGAAAAACAAAAGGAAATCAGCAAAATATATTGATCCAATGTCAAAATGGCATCTAAGCTTGTAAGTAGCAAAACAAAGCTGCAAATATAAAAAAAATTACCTCCTTGCGGCACGATTGGACTACTATCATTTTTCTGAGTATACAAATCTGTTGTTGGTTTAAAAATCATTGGAATACTGCCTTGCGCGACTTGGAGCAGACTTTCTTCTAGTTTACTCCAATATAAATTGTCGGTTATGTCGGAGATATTATTAAATGACACCGAAGTGGCTGGCGTTCGACCCGGGGATGATAAAGGCGAGGGCCCGGCGCATAACACAGCAGTTTCTTCGCCTATTAATAAAGGAACGGGCAACGTCGGCAGACGTTTTTTGAACTCCTCAGAACTGTCTACCCATTGCTGTGAATAATTTTATGTAGAACGTAGTATAAAAAGAAAGCACGCGTTAAATCACTTTAGAAAAATTCAACCAACACTATAAACATGCAATTTGTAAATAAGTAACGTATTTTGTACATACATACACACACAGTACAGTTTATTTTGTGATAAGTAAACAAACAAGATTTTCACATACTATATAAAGAAATTCACCATAATTTACATTTAAATAACTTATATTCAAATCTATTTAATAACGCATTACATATTAATCTTAATACACAAAATAGCATTACCACATTAGCATTTCGTAACACTGTATTCTCTTCTTTCTTCTAGTATCAAAATACATATTTGATAAAAAAATATTCAAAATTTATAAACATAATGTAGCCATTGCAGCCCGTATACGACAGCTAATTTAACGCACAAATCTTGCATTGGTAGATAACTGATAATATTCGTCGATAATATTCCAACCTGAATATCTGATTCACCTTTAGGCGATCGTCCTTAAAACGATCTTATCGATGTTCGATCGATCTTCCTATTTCTGAAATTGTCAAAACATTACCCCGGTAAAAATTACAAACCTGATGTGCGAGCATGAACTCCCGTAGAAAGGCATCCTGTTGGGTTTCAGGTTGTTGTGAGTCTGGTGAGAGTGGACCAGAAAGCCAGCGGGCGGCATCGGCTGACATCTTCAAGGCACCCGCTAAGCGCCCTAGAGCGAATTGAACGTGGTCCGTCGATAGACGCCAACCGCTTTCTTCGTACACCTAAGGACACATTTTATTTAAATTATCAATACCATCTATGTCCACATATAACACTGGCTCGTACGGTAAAGGAAAACATCGTGAGAAAACCGGCATTTGTGTAGGCGAGTGTCAGGTATAGAAGGCCGATCACCCACTTGCCTATTAGAAAAAATAGTGATCACAAAACAGATACAGGAATTGTGAGGCCCAGATCTAAAAGTTGTAAAAAACACTTGTTTTGTAGGTAATTAGTATTTAATAATAGTAATAAATATTTATTTCTTAAACAAAATGATTTTTTTACCATAATCGTTAAACATTTTGAATATCATAATTATGTGAAATGTGTAACGTTTTGAAATAAATAAATAATAAGTTGTAGTACCTAGACACCCTACCTATACAAATTGTAAAAATTGGTTTAAAATAAGCATGAGATACAAATATATCTATAATAATAGGGTCATATCTCAATAAAAAGAAATCACAAATTCGTTCACAATAATACTTACTTGACGACGAGACGACTTATCACAGTTAAACTACCTCTTAGTACTAACTTTTAGTATTAATTCACATAAGCACAAAATACATGCAACAAAGCGATTAAGCAATTAACCATTAAAATTACCTGATATGCTTGTCTATAGCACCGGTGAGCATGCTTCTTCTGTCCCGCCTTGGAAAACCTGTGACCAGCAAGGACCATGTGGAATGCATATTTCCGGCTCATGGTCTTATTGCTTGGGCCGAGGAGAAAGCATAGAGCTGCTTGTTCCAACAACATTGCGCTTCGGAGGTCACTGTCTTCTGACGTCATTCGTATGAGTTGTTTTGCGGCCTCGCCATGTAAACCGTGTTGTAATAAACATGGGATAGATAATAATGTTGCTCTGACTGCATATTGTACCATTCTGAAAGTATAGGTACACCCCACTAAGCGAGAATACTAAAAATCATAGTTATGTTGGTATCTTTTATTTATGTATGGAATACTTGAGCACGTGAATTGACTAGAAGAATCACAAACATACATCTTTTTTAATTAATTCCTATTAGTAAGCTATGTACCAAATGTATATATAAAAGCAAATTAAAAAAAAGATGAAATCGTAATCCATCGCCATTATCAGTAAAATTTCATTTTGAAATGTTGTACACAAGAAAGTATTTTATTGATTTACAATATATGTAAATTAATATATACATATATAATGCGTAAATATGTATATTATTTGACTGTGTCACAGCAAAAATTAAAAAATAGGGTGAATATTCTGTGGTAGTTATATAGATAGACTCACCTACAAGTATTCAAATACGTAACGATGCTCTCTTCCATATAGGCGTGTGTTTTGCGATTTGACTCGCCCGCCATAAAAGCACTAATAGCGGCCATTTCCAACGCCCCGGCATAGCAGAGCCAAGCGCTATCCGCGTAAAACTCTCTCTTCGCTGTGTGGTACGCGTCAAAAGCTCGCTGCCATTGGCCACAAAGAAACCAAAGATCGCCGAGTCGACGTAATTGTAACTCTGGACAGTCACTTGAATAGCTAAAATTATTAAACAATCATATTCGTCATTCTTATCACGTTTGGATAAGAAAGCGACGCATAGGGCGTTAGGCGTAATTGTGTATTAAATAATATCTTCGAGGCTAAGGCTGTAGAAATTTAGACTTTATATGTAATTAACATAAGCTTTTTCTTTAAATTTAATACACATCAGATTGAAAACCTCTTTTATCGGATTTTTTTGTCAGTTAAAAGTTCCCTATTAAATGCAAATTTAATTGTAGGTTGTACAATATATTATATACAATTTATTATTGTATTACATAGAATTAAATCAATCTAAATGTAATTTATTATCGAAACCACTAAAGTAAAAAAAAATTATGAATTATAATAAGTTGAATTGTTCTTTCATCTATCTCTAAATAAAATCACAACTTCTATCTTTACAAGAAAGATTTATTAAAATTCTATAACTGTTATTCGTTAGATATAATATTATGAATTTAAGATATATATAAATAGAAGAAAAAAATTTTTTTTTTAATAGAACAGGGGGCAAAGTGATACCGCCGCCCATGGACACCCTCGATGCTAGAAGGTTTAGTTTCGAAATACATATATCTGAATGATTATAACTTTTTTAGCCTTAGTCAAAACATACAACTTACATTACTGTATTATTAACTGTGGTGGTACCAGATTTCCCCGTTGTAAACCATCTTTTTGTAGCCGATAACAACGATCGGCTCACACCTTTTTTGTTAGCAACCTTGAAACATAACGATAATTGTATTAAATTTATAATAATTGTATCACGTACGTAGCACCACAGGTTATACTCGTAATCGGTTAACTCGTAAAGCCCGGTAAAGAGCAATAACATTTATTTTTGGTTGGTAGAAACTGACGGATTAATAATAACACAATTGCAGATACAAAAGTTCACTATATATATTGTATTGTCTGCATATACAGCAATTTGTCACCCGAATTTCATTTGTTAGACACTTCAACTGAAAAATTATTTGGTTTTGATTGTTTTAAACATTCTAGTATTTTTGGTATAAAATTCATTTAACATACCACTTCTGTAATTTGAGCTATTTGTTTCTCTATATATGGAAGTAACGCCTTAGATGCATAGTCTTGAATGAACTTTTTTATTGCATCAATATCGTTGTTATTGAGAGCTGCTCCATGCACCTCTGTATTGTCAAATGGTTTGCCTACAACATTCATACTTTCCGAACTACCAGAAAATGAATGAGTCTGAAAATATATAAATATACTATTATTAACATATAACATAATATACTATATCTTTAGAGACTTTGTCAATGTGAGATAAGAATTAATACATTCTTGACTTGCCCCTGGACCTAGACCGAGCCTGGCTGTGTCACAAATGTTTAATTAATATTTTCATATATAATATTATATAAGGCTTTCCCTATTCAATAATTAAAATTGCTTTGGATGTTAAAGGGAGAAAGCATAACACTAGACCTCAAGTTTTAAAAAGTTGGTTTTGGTTAAAAGATTTAGTAAGAATAAATAAATGTAGGGCATGTACACTCTGTTTGTATGACATGACACTCAGAAAGCACAATTCTAAAAAAAAGTTACATATTAAATTATAAAGATTTGATTCTTTCCCTATGAATCATACATGAGTATACAAAAAGTGTGGTACTGAATGTTTATTTACAAGCTATGTAACAAGTATAATAAAAGTAAATGATATATTATTTACTAATGAATAAATTTAATTTAAAATTTGTTTGATTTAGTAAAAATAAAAAGTTTTTTTAATCTTTACCTGTAAGCTATTGGCATTATCATATACATCACTTTCATTGGCCGTCAAGGGGTGTGAACCATCCTGATGTGTCGTAACTGGGACTGGTCTTTCTTCTGAAAACAATAAAAAAAAATTGTTAAAAGTATTATTTAAAAGTCTTCGATAATATTCGGTTCTCCTTAGTTTATTTTGCAATAATATAATGAATATTAAATCCAACTTATGATAAACAATTATCAGTGATCAAAAATCAATGTGCAGAGGGAAGTATGACAAGTTGACACACAATACTTCCTGGTCTATACTTAAATTTGCCTATACCAGTTCCATGTCCATAAAACTTAACAAATATCAACTCCCCACAAAAATATATATAGCTAATGTAGAACATTACCTGGTGTTAAAATATTTTCTGTTGAGACTGTTGATGATGATTCTTGCTGAGCAAATAATAAATTAGATGTGGATAGTGACAGAGTACTCTGAAATTAAAATAAGTGTGATTTTAATTGTTTAACTCATCTATTAAATCAGTAAAACAGCTATTACCGATGCAATAGGTAATTCTGATGGTTTCTTAAAACAATTTTGCCAATAATCCACTGAGAGTTTGGCATCTGTGGTCTGCCTTGAATTTATAGTAAGAATAAAACAATTAACTGCACCAAATGTCTGTTTCATTGTATCAAATGCGGAATCAGCTCTGAAAAAGGGTTAAGAATATAAATAAAAGGAATGTTATTTCAAAATGTCAACATAGTTACACCCATTATTATTGTATTATGTAAGTAGAATTAATATGTTTTACAAGTATTAAAAACTTCTCTTTCAAATTTACATGTTAAATATGGATTTAACATGTAAATATTATAGTGAAATTATAGTGAATCCTGACATCCATAACAGTTAAGAGCCGAACAGCAAAGTACACAGGTTGATTCTGCTACTTACTTTTCTTTTGATACCAGAGATGCATCATGCAGAAGCAAATATGACTTCAGAACTGAATTATTAAACCATTTTGGAAGCTTTGGTGGAGTAACATTTTGTAATTGAGCACACTGTTGATTTAAACTGTTGTATGTATCAACAATATTTTCATCTAATGTTGATGCCACTATAATACAAGATAAGAAGTGTTTGGTAAACTCATGGTCAGATGGAAATTGCACTTGAAAATAAGTTTCTCTCCATGCATCAAACCATGGTGTTTCTTGAGGTACATCAAACTTGTGCCCATCTGAAAATTTTAATAATAATCAAGAGTAGTTAAACATATGTATTATAGTTAACTAACAGGCTTAAAATGTAAGATTTTGAATAACATACCAATAGTCTTAGGAATTGTCTTATCATCATAGTTAAATAATGCAGCATTGTTTAACTGTCTTCTAGCTTCTGTGGGTTGTAGCGGTTTCCAATTCACATCTCTGAAGACTAGCTTCCAGTTCTTAACAATACAAACACTACCACCTGGCTCCCGAAACTGCCCTGTATTGTTAAACACTTTAGTAGTATCAACTGAGAATAATTGTGCAGTCCTTGCTTAATATAAATGCAGTATGATTATTTTAAAATTAATAGTCAATTTACCTTCCCAATTACACGTCGCAAAAGGTTGCAATAATTCAGATAAAGAAAGGTTGTTCTTTGATACAATATTTTCCACTTTAGCCGAGCACAGAGTTGCTACTAGAGGTGAAAAAGAACTCTGGATAAATTCTTGAGGTGTTTTAGGCATGACTAGTACGGGAATAATAAATTTCACGGCAGAAATATGACGTTAAATTTTTAACATATTGTAAAAGATAGTTTAATTAAAATAATGCACAGGAATTCCCATATCATGTATTTTCATTAAACGTATAATAAGCATACACAAATAAATTGGTAATGAACAATTATTTGTTATTAGTTCCTTTATTGGGATTAAGTGAAATCATTAATGAGCAAAAATTATATACATATTTCTACTTTGTTTATAAAATCTTCTTTAATTTCCTGACACTTAAATTAAAATACAGACTGTGAAATTATTAAATTGTCACCGCCCTTGAAGTATCTTTTACTACAATCTGTGCCCTGCGGCACAATAAAATTTTACGTCAGACGAGGCGGTAAATTATAAAATGTTACGCTGACCGAAAAGCAAATAATAACATAAAAACTATTTCAGCGCAAAATTCAAAGCATGTCCTGAGTATATCATAATATATAATATTTATTTAAATTAAATACTTATTAATTTATTTCAAACATGTTTAAATAATATCAAAACAGGCAGTTAGGCACTGTTAATAAAAGTAGATTAGTTATTACACTAATTTATATAGTAAAACAATCGCTAAAATGAAATAAATTTCTTTATTACCTATGTTTTGCCAGAAACTTAAGTCTATGAGTTACTACTGGTTTTAACGTTCTTATTTTTAAAAAAATTGTCAGTCTAACATCACATAAACTTTCCCTTTATTTTACCGTATATACACAAAATAATCTAAATTATGCCTTTTGTTTTTTAATAGATATTGTTGTAAAGTAATTTTTAAAATATGGATGGAGAACCTGAAGCGTTATCAGATACAGGAACTAATTGTAATATCGCATCCGCTTCCGAAACTCTTTCTGACAACATTCAAGCGAGACTCGATTCATTGGAAAAGAAAGCAGTCCATTTAAGGTTTGTATTTAAATTCAATAGTCTGCCCTTATAGTGTAGTAATACAAAATAAAATTGGCTTGGTATGTTATATTTGGAACCTAAGTTTCAAATTATCGTCTGTGTTACTACTGTCAATTAATCTTTAAAATTAAATAAATCAGTGGCACTACAACCTCTTTAGGTCTTGGCCTCAGATTTCTTATTCATAATCAATTTTTAAATCTAATAGAAAAGTAGGTGATCAGCCATCAGTGCCTGAGACACGCCGTCGACTTTTTGGGTCTAAGACATGTCGGTTTCCTCACGATGTTTTCCTTTACCATTCGAGCAAATGTTAAATGCACACTTAGGAAGAAAGTCCATTGGTGCACAGCCGGGGATCGAATCTACGACCTCAGGTATGAGAGTCGCACGCTGGAGCCACTGGGCCAACACTGCTCTACTTTTTTAAATAGTTAATTAATTAACCTTTACTTAATTTAATTTTTAATTAATTATTTACTTTTTATTATTACCAACTCTTTCAACAGCACTCTCTAGCTTTGAAAGCAGCAATTTAATTTTTCTCATCTGCATGAATAGAAAAGTCTTTCTTAAAATTACTATAAAGTGATATAAAACATAAAATTTTGCAGATTAGTATTAGAAAAAGACTTCAAAGCCGCTGATATAAAGTGGAGTCTCTTCGTGGCAGCAGCATTTAGTTTTCGATACGAAAGTTGTTTAAGACCATTTCCGCCGGCATTTCTAAAAAATGGCGTTAAAGACATGGATGAATTAGTATGTGTTAGACATATAGTAGTAGTATTTTTATCACGCCTAATTTTAAATTTAACAACAAAATCTGAATCATTTTAGTTAAGCGTCGTCACCGATGTTCCGGCTTTGGATCTGGTTTTACAACAACTAGATAATCTTGACAATTTGGAAAATATTAGCGATATTATCGATCTTCTATTCTATGTCCTTGTTAGGTTAAAGGAACCAAATTTGAAAACTGTCGTGCCAGAATCGGTGAGAAAACTATTCTTTAAAGATTTATATTTTCTTTTGTTTCTTTTCTATATTTATTTCTTGTCCTGTATAACTGTATTATGTATAAAGAAGATTGAAGGAAATAAGTAATAAGATGAAAAAAACATACTATACATTTTAAAAATATTTCATAATTACACATCTGTAATAGTTTTGTCACTTTAACACGGGAATTAACATCTTTCTATACTCTCTAGTCTAAGCACTTGAAGAAGTGTAAAATTAGTAAACAAGAGAAAAAGTTTTGCTACCAGCAGAATTTCCATAAATCGGTGACCTGATAAAATCTTAATGGCGTAAACGTGACAGGGATTGTCGACATATCCGACATTGTGTCCTGTTGCATGAAAATGGGGCTACAGCTTATTTTACGCCAGCTTATTATTTGTATACTTATGTACTTTTTTATTTCATTTAGATTTCCATGTAGCTTTTACATCTAGATATCCTATGCGATGTTCAGATGTTATATGATCTTGCACAGAATGTGGGTAAAAATTATGGAAAAGTACGAAAGAGAAGATTTCTCTTTTCTCTGAACACATACTATTAACTCCATCACAACATTCACCTTTTTCAGCATGAGGCGATTTTAATAAATGCGCAATCTACAAACCCAGCACCAAAACCTCAATTTATTTTCCAAGTAGTCTATTCAACAAAATCGAATTCAGAAATAAAATGGAAGGAGTTATCGAAAAATCACAAATCGTTTTATGCCTATCACGGCAATCGCTTGGAACATTTCTACTCTATTCTTAATTTTGGACTTCAACAACATTTAAATAAGGTAAGTGTGAGAACTAACCTCAAAAATCTCTCTAAATTGGGTCTGACTATAATATTATTATTTTTTTTCCTAAATTTGCAACTCAATTCTTAAATATGCTTACACACGGCAAGCTTCTTCTGTTTATTTCATAGTAATAGATGATAAATGTATTTAATAGATGTTTAAAAAATCTAAGTAGGTATGTCTTCTTGTTTATTTGAAAACTGTCACCCTATTCCTTGCACGACTGGGATTAAAAAAACACATTTTACATAACTAAAGCCTAAGTTAGTCAAGGGATAATTTAGTACTTAGTTTTGAGTTTATCAGTAACAAACAAATTATTCCTCTTTCAAATATTTGTATAGACGAATGAATGTCTACAATATATTTGTCTCCAGAGCTTTTTCATTTACCTTTAATTATTATTTCATGTTTAAAGACTACGTTATTGGGTAACGGTATACATCTTTCGCCCGAGCTCAGTATAAGCATGCCTCATAGCTATGGTGGATTCGGATGGGGAGCAAGTTGCATTGGCGGGCATTTATCCTGTGTCGCACTGTGTGAAATAATAGACACTCCCGAAGGAATCAACTACCAAAGACCTGTATCGAACGAAGGTTAAACGTTTATTAAATGAATAAATATTTAAAGAATAATTTATCACACGTATTTATTTTTAAAAGTGAGAGGAGAGCGGTAAGTCCCAAATACAGAAGCTGCTTGCATCTAGGAATGTGTACCTTCGTATTTTAATATTTTTTTACGTTGTTTTCCACACGCATAATCAAAACCAATCTCAATTATCAGGATTACGTAATTAATATGTAGAAGTATACCAATTTTTCGAAAACCATTTAATAAAGAAATATGTAAACAGTTTATATTTGTATGTTAAATTTCACAATTCCTTTATCACAGGGGATGGTCGCTGTAAAGATGATAGTGAGGAGCATGGAGACGCAAATTTTGATCAAAAACATACTAATTACCTTGTCACTAATTGCGATTTGGTCCGAGTGCGATATTTACTTGTTTATGCTAAACAACCTGCATCTATGAGATTTCCTTCGTCAAATACAAATAGAAATGGTAAATTCTCTATCTATTATAATTGATCCCAATTTTTTTCATTATCATAAATTTTATTTGCCAAAAACAACTAGTCGTAACTGTAAAAGAAATAAAAAGCCAATTGGCCACATTTTTTAAATGCAAATTTGAATCGTTACGATTTATTAAATAGTTCATTTGATTGCTATTATTAATATGTTTTTATAAAAAGTTTTACAAGCAGCAATATCAGTTGGTATTCTAGATAAGGAAGGAAGAAATTGTTTCACGTTCAACAGATTATTTTTCAGAAACCTCACAACTAAACAAATTAAACTAAACTAAAAATGTATTATTGCTTGCAGCAGGTGGCCTTCGTGAATGGGTCACAAGACACAAGTTGTTTTCAATCCTACTTGGCTATGGACTATTGCTCGCGACGATTGGTTTTGCCAGTAACCAACCAGTTAACTATTACTACAAAATGATATTAAAGAAACTAGATGTAGCACTTAGTAACGTGAAAGTGTAAAATTTTTGATTTTGTACAAATTTTTTGTCTCACTGTTGTAACTACTTATAATGTTTTTAAACAAATTGTTTAAATAAGATATGCATAAAAAAATCTTTACTTGTTCTTTATATAAAATCAATATCCGTTTTTATGTCCTTATAAAACAAACCTTGCGATTTCTATAAAACTGCTGATTTCTGAAGTACTAACCTACCGCAAGACGGGGCAAATATTAAAAGTACATTATATAATAATAAAAAAATAAGTTAAAGGATCGCGTAGAGTTTGTTTTTACAATTATCTGTATTGCTCTTTTTATAAATCAAATTTGATGCTGGTCAAATTTTAGAACAATGTCTGTGCCTATTATTTTCACGCGTCGAAGCATTCCATTGTGTCCTTTAAATTTTTACATTTTGCCGTAACGGATGTACAACCATGGACCCGTTACAAACACTCTCATTACATTTGCTTTCAATCATTGGATATCTAAACGTTGATGAATAACGTCTATTTTGTTTTTATTCACATATATAAAACTATCAGTAAGTAATGATACTAATGAAGATGTTACTATTATCAATATTTTGTATACTTATGATAGTTTCCGGCCAAGATCCTGTCGCAAATATCGCTCAAGGTCGTGTTGTTGGAGTGAGTATCAATTATTATCTTTTTAGTGATGATGATTAAGTATCAAGTTAATTTCATTTTATTCAATTCATAAAAAGGTAGTACACTATGTTAAGGCATTTTAGTAATCGTTAACTAACTTTTGATTATCAACATTAATACTCAATTACTTATAGATAAAAGTGTTTATGGAGAATTCTTTGGAACCAATTGAAATTTACTTCGGTATACCATATGCAGCTCCCCCTATTGGAAAACTGAGATTTTCTGTAAGTATCTTAATATTGATATATGTTCATAGAGATTATATGTAATGAAATAAGTGCTTACATACTCAGTAACTCAATGCGTAACATATACAAGTCATTGCGTTCAATGTAATAATTGCTTTTAACTTATACTTAAGAAAAATGTTGTTTTTAATACAGTTGCTCAAAAAGTGGCATATTGCAGGGAGGTATAGCGTTCGGAAAGTGGGCTATTACACACTCGTGCTTTTTCTTTGCCATTCCCGCACTCGTGCGTTTTCTTTGCCAACTGTCAAAACAATGTGTATTAAAATGAAAAAACCAACCACGAAGGTTTTATTTAAAAGATTCATAGAAGTTTTTATGATATATGATTTCTAAATATTATAATAATTGGATTCAATAAGTTCGGTTAGGTTTCTTTTCATTTCATATCAATTAAAAAAATAATAAAAAGAATTTTATAATATATGCAAATACGTATTTTTAAAAAGTTTACTAATAATTGGATTCAATAAGTTAGGTTAGGTTTATTATATTTCATATCAATAAAAAAAATATTAAAAAGAAAAAACTAACCATGAAGTTTTTACTAAAAAAAATCACAGAAGTTTTTATGATTCATGCAAATATTTTAAAAAGAAGCTACTATTTGTTTAAATATCAGATTTAATGATTGGACTCAATGAGTTAGATTTGGTTTTCTTTCAATAAAAATAGTCTACTGAAGAATTGGCTGTATGGGCCTAGTTCCCTTTGCCAGAATGGGTGAAGAAAAGAAAAAACAAGCTTTGCTCATATTCTTGCGGTTGGCGCCATTTTCCAAAAATGTTCTTTCGAGTTATTTGTTGCACAAAATGAGTAATTTCGACGATACTTTATTTGAATGAATACCACCCGAACGCAGTATAATTGCATAAAATGCTTCGGAGAACAATTTACCGGAAACATATAAGTCGCTACATATCTACGTGCAACGAATTTATTCCGTAGAGAGAATAGAAAAAAGCAAATAGTTTAATTAAATTGCTTAATTTTTTCGCAACTGTATTAAAAATAGTCGTTCAGTACACGTGCGGTACCGTCATTGCAACTCGTCCCGACTGTCAACCCTCACCTTCGGCTGCGCCTCGGCTCGGGTAGACATTCGTCGGAACTCTGTGCAATGACAGGCTTTCCGCACTTGTAATGAAATATACTATACCATGTTTGTTTTTAAGCCACCTGAAAGACATAACGGTTGGAAAAGGACATTTTTCGCCCACCGTATGGCGCCAAGTTGCCCACAAGTAGAAATAGACAGTAAAGATTCCAGTGAAAATTGTCTATATTTGAATATATGGACATCGCGGGTGAGATGTTTTTACAATTGCCATTTTTGATCAGTTAGTCACGTTAGTATTTCTTTGTCGTCTTCTAGAATCTTGCTTTTCGGTAACAATACGCGGAATATAGAAAAAAACAAATAAAGATATATCTGTCAAAATAGAGCTCATATCTAATGTGGTTTTCAGGCAGAGAGTGGATGGGCAGCTTCAACCCGTTATTATAATATTTTACAGCGAGACATGGACCGGCGGTAGTTTGAACCTACCATGTCAAGAGTTGGCATCAGAAGGCGTGGTAGTTGTTACAGTTGCTTATCGACTTCACCTTTTATCGTTTTTTAGTCTAAAATCAGTGATAGCTCGAGGAAATCTTGCTTTACTTGATCAATACATGGCGTTATTATGGGTCCGGGAGAATATTTCCGCCTTCGGTGGAGACCCGACGTCAGTAACACTCTTGGGTCACTCGGCAGGCGCTGAGAGCGTGTTACACCATGTGGTTTCACCGAGAACAACTGGTGCGCTATGACATACCTTATTACGTTGTTTGTTTGTTTTTCATAGATATTACAAAGGAAAATATAATAAAAATGTGTTATGTGAATTTAGCATTAACTACTGAATAAAGCCTATTCTCTGCTGTAACTTTTAGGGTTATATCATCGAGTCATAATTATGTCTCCGACAAATATGTGGCAAGGAATCTATGAGAATCGTAGTGTAACTGCAGGTGAACAAGCGAAGGTTTCGAAAGAAATTGCTCGCGCTATGGGATGTGTGAACTTTAGAGATGAAGATATTTTGCAATGTATGAAAGATAAGCCTTTGGAAGAGATTACAAAATTATTTGCAGTGAGTGTATTCTCGTTTAAGTAGTTTTATTTTATCTACATTAAAAATTATTACCGAAATCTTTTTCAAGAATACCAGCTTGGAAAAATATATGCAACCTACCTCTGACGACTTTCTACCAGAGTCAATCCAGTATTTACCTTCTACTTTGGAGAAGGCAATAAGACATCCAAGTGGATTGAATGTACCAGTGGATATTATGATTGGCACTACAGATCTAAACAGTTTAAAGCTTCGTGGTAAGCTTTATAATCGTATGAAACTTAAAATTAATTATATAATATCACCTAATATTACTTTGTTACCAGGATCTACAATTATTGTATTTTAAGAAGTATAATTTTTGTTAGTTTGCTTCTCATATAATTAGTTTGGCTTTATTTTTTCAGACAGTCTATTTAAGAGCTTTTTAAGGAAAACTTACAAGCAAATATATGAATTTTCTATGGAAAAAGTTTTACCAAATATTCTGCAAGTTATTTCATTGAAAAATTCGGAAACTTACCAAACGGTATTTTAAATTACTATTTTAAAATGTTCGATCGTCGTATATATTTTATTGTCTTGTGAAATTTCCATTTTTCTTAGTTACAGGAAGCTGTTCGTTGGGAATACTGGAATCGAATACAAGAGAATATAGACAATTTTAGCGCATTGGAGTCGCTTGGTTTTATGGACTCTGTCGTAAACTGGGTTATTGGAAGCTCTTATTTAGCGGAGAAACTCGCTGCAGAAGTGCCCAGAGTGTATGTTTTCCGATACTCCTTTCCATCGATGGTTGACCTTTATGGTAATCGCCTAAATTTCACAGGTAGATGTTTTGTTGTGTATACTTTCATAAATTACATCAATAGGTTTCTATCTATATTTTATAAGTACATACATAATATGATGACCCAATGAACTTCGTATCACCAACATATAATGTCAAAACTTAACAAATTTTTTTTAAACAGACAGATCGGACCTCATACTGCAGCTATGAAAAACACATTTCTAGGGTTATCTATAAATATATGACCATTAAGTGACAATTTTTATCTTAAAAATAAAAATTGTCATCAAATATTATTCAGCCAAATAGTTAGCTAACAGTTTTTATGCATTGGAAAATTTAATTGATGTTTTTCTTAACATAAGTTTTTTTATTTTAGCGAGACAAAGATACAAAATTCATTTTTATATACATTCATTTAAAATCTATCTTAATAAAATACCAAGTGTCCTTGATATTGATTTAAACTTTTTAGGAGCAGTTAACGGCGCCGATATTATTGCTTTGCTTGGTGATGCAATTATACATCAAGTCGCTAGAAGACCTCCTACTAATGACGAGAAACAAATATCGACATTTTTTCGATATTATATAATGAATTTTGTGAAGTTTGGGTAAATGTATTTTATATAATATTGACAAATAGCCAAATTTAACTATACAATTTGTAAATTTTTCCTTTTTATCTAATAGGAAATTACATATTATAACATCTTTTAAAGCAATAAAAAATCTAAATGTTTTCGGAAATATTCAGCATTTTTACGCTAAATTTTAAATATTACATAAATTTGAGCCCCTTAAGCACCGATAGAGCTTTTAAAATAACTAGAAGGTAAAGACTCTCCTTTTTTAAGTTAAATATTTTTCTTATTCTTCGTTTAAATAAAAACGCCAAAAACTGACTTTGGGGCTGAAACTATATCCTACCGTAGTACACCTAATTGAGTGCTTTTTTCTATTCCATGAGACTCGGAAGTATGAAAAAGATGTAAGATGAAGCGTAGGGCTAAATTATCTACAATATATTGACGATCATAGTAACACCTATTCTTATTCCTGAGCCGTCTACCAATTGTGGTTTCACTAAGTTTAATTACACTTACACGCTGAAACTGTATCTTTTAAATACCAGTGTAGTAGTTCATGTTCATGTTGTATGAATATCGCCATCGTTAAATCCAACGTTGTTACCTGAAGTCCAAAGTCAGTGATTTCATTTCGACCAAATACCAAAATTCAATCGAAAAATACCTTTAAATGTAATGGTGACGATAATAATTTTAGAGAAAAATATCTTTCTCGCATATTTTCTGTTTAAAAAACAATTTTTTCCAACAAATAATTTAAGGTCCAGGTAGATAAATATCATATGCAATGTGGTTATATCATATGGTAATAGGTATAAAGAATAGTGTTCATATCAGTATAAAAACGTCGTATGTCCATTGCATAGTTTATAAGAATTGAAACTATGTATCTAGTTTGAGATAGGTTAAAAAGGTAACGCTTTGGCACAATACTCGTATCTAGAATGATATTCTATTCATGTCACGTCGTTGTTGTGTAGAATATTAAAATAATTCGTGTTAGTCTCTACCTGCTTACATACCTTTATTTCATCAGTTTTAAATGTATTGGAAATCATAGCAATCATACGGACCGGTTTCAATGGCGTTATATATTTAGCAGAGAATGAAAAAAGCAGGAATAATAGTTTACGAGTAAGAAACGAGTGCATTGGCACTAAGGGGTGCTACTACTATAATAAGCACTATACTATTTATATAACATTTATAGTTTGATACATTTTCAACTTAAAACTTATCATCAGTCGCAAAGTTTGCTAGAATATTGTTGACTTTCAGTTCTATAGGATTATTCAGAATAGGCCTGCCATTTCGAATATAATTGTTTCTTAGACATACATACCTAATCTCATAGGTACATAGTATAATCTGAGCGATTTTAGTTGCATCCGGTTTGAAATCACAACTCACAACGATTCTAAAGAAGTTTTAATTCAATAATTATTTTAATATTTTTGGTTCTAAACACAATTATTTTGTATATTCAGGTCTCCCACAACGCAAGAAAAATGGCCTCGGTTTACAGCGAAAGATAGAAGTATCTTCGAAATTTGTGACTCAGAGATTTATAGTTATTGTCGTTTCAAAAGTGTAAAGAAAGACATTTCTTTTTGGCTGCAATATCTACCGGAACTAGCAAACTCTACGCTACGTAATAAGGAATATTCTGATATGATAGTTGGGTATGGAGGTACGCGTGAACCTTGACTTTATTGTTTAAGAATTTATGTTTTACACCGTGAAAATGTTAATTTTTACCTAAAATTACAAAAAAAAACATGGTAGCATTTTTTGGGGTGGGTGATACAGGAGCATCACCTGATGTAAGTTATACCGCCCATGGATCCAAAATCAGGAAGCTTGTAAGTACGTTGCCGGCCCTTTTAGGAATTGGTATGGCCCGGAAACTTGGGAAACTACTTTTAACAGCAGTTAAATAAATAGTATCTTGTACTTTCCTACTGTTAGAGGTATCGTAGACTTACATATTGTCTTAATAATTTCAGATGAATATCGACTACGCGGTGGCGTTTACGCAATGTGTGGAATCTCAATTATACTCCTTCTGATGTTGTTTACAAGTGGACTACTTCTGCGCAGAAGACGCTTTTATCGACCATCGTCTGTTGATTCACAAATTGCTTATTAGAACCCTTTTTACAATTACAAGATATTTTAATATACCTAACTAACGTAACTGTTCGTAAGGTAAATAAGTAGGTTGGTATCTTTGGATGTACATATATTTCAAAGTGATAATTTACACCAAAAAGGTTATGATATGGTGCGCTACCTTATAAAGCCCCTAAATACACATTTTAAGGCAAATTTCGGCTGATAGTTAGAGTATAATTTTACGCCTATAAATTTGTATTTTAAGTAAGCTATAATATATGATATATGCAGATTTTAATTTCTTTTACCTACTTACTAATTTTGATCATACATACGCATCCGAAGGTGTGATGTTTGTGTGTTTTTTAACATTGCGACGAAAGAGACTACCTTGTTTCAGTTGATAACATAGTACTTATTACTCCAGTTTAAGTAAGTTCCTGTATTTTCCATTCTGTGCAAAGAGTTTTGTTAAATATAACCCGACTTCTGAAAAAATAAACAATGAAAAAGGTGTTTTATTTTTATAGGTACTATAAAATTATAAGGACAAAGATATTTCGCTATAGAAATTATTTAATTCATATACTTAAAGTATATGACTGTTGGAAAGTATAAACTGCTGAACGGTCGTGATATAGTGACACGCCCGCAAGTACTTCTGGCTCCATTCTAATGATAACCGATGGGCCAATATTATGGGCATCCAATAGGCAGCCTATAGTAGCGCTATCGTCGACTGAACCCGATTACATAGCCGCAGAAAACTATTGCAAAAAGGAATTGTATCTCAAATCTCTATTACAAAAAATTACCGGTTTGGACATAAAAATAAATTTGCATGTTGAGAATCAAAGTTCGATTTAACTTCTGAAGTCTGGATCGTTCAACAAAAGGTCGAAGCATCTATATTCTTCACGTATATACGTTCGGTACCATTTTATACATGAATACTTCGTGCATGGATTAATAAATATTACCTACCATCCCACAGAAATTCAGTTAGCCGACGTAATGACAAAACCATTGTGAAAAGTAAAGTTTGAATGACACTATATCGCACTATTATTACGTAAGTATCTATAAAAACGAGCGAGGAGGAGGAGAATGTGTTGGATGGTTGTGATGTTGTCCACGTATAGTCTAGTCTATGAAGCACTGCATTTGAATTTGTATTTATGTTCTTTTACGATTGATGTACGGCGTCATTATGAATTATATTTTCTCGTATACAAATAAACACAATGTTTTTAAGTATTATTTACGTTTTAATTAATTGCTATAGCCGCTAGTCCGCCCTGTCACTTATAATTAACCAAAATATGTACTATCTTGATATTATTTGATACAAAATAATGCATGTAAATAAATCGTATGAATAAGATTTATTTACCACTTACCGAAAAATAGGTAGTGACAACCCAGCAAACCAGCAATACGGCAATACCGCAGCCATTTTATGTAATTAATTAATCTAGCCTAGCGTATACGTGATACTGTTTTTGTAGGTATTTAAGTATGGCCTCTATTTAGTATTTACAATTATTTTGCGGTAGGTGGCATCGGTTAATGTATACCATGATCTTGATATACTATCATATCAGAATAATTATCAGGCGTCATGCTATATATACCAGAGATTTTTGGTTAAGACACAAACTGTTTCTTAACCAAAAAACGTTGTTTTATTTTAAGCTTTATAGTTGGCATAACCCGAATGGCTCTCCGTTGGATATTCTAACATTTAAAACATTTTAGTAAAAACCATAATCACAGACTTCATAATCTGTGGGAAATCTCTAACCCTGTGCTTTAGTCTATTCCAATTTTCGAGATCTATTCACAATGGATTTGTTTTTCGTGCAGTGTGTCATACTGAAAGAAAAATGAAAATGGCGCTTGTGTTGTGTTAAAATTGTTAGATAAACATTCTAAAACTGTGTGTTTATTGTACTTAAGAATTTTATTAGTGATAGTGGTGATAAATTATTAACTAAAAAGTTAATAAAACGTGGACTGATGCGTGTATTGACCCATGTCTGCCGTGGCTCCCACAATCCCCGGTTGGTTTAGAATGTTAATTTACTTGTTGCAGATAATATCTTGTGTACTATTGTTTAGAGTTTTTGTATTAAGGTATTGTACAATTAATTAACCTTCTCTAAAAATTGTATTCTTAAACAACATTAACTACAAGTTAAAATCACAAATTGTATTGACGTTGCTCAGGGCTCTCGGAATCCGCGTGACGCGTTGTTAAAAAATTTATAACGTTGAAATGCTGATTTGATGATTTTATCTGTAGGTGTGTGCATATTCAATTTAATTTCATCCGTGATATGAACATCCTTACTTTGATTATTTTTGTCTAATTGCAAATATGTGATTATTTTGCTATTGAGTTGAAACCTGACCTATTTAAACCATGAATTAAGATTTACTTTAATATTGTTGTAATTCAAAATACATATTTTAATAATAAAGAGAACGAGCTGCCGTCAGTAAAATAGACGTGTTTATTATGTTTTTTATTTTTTACTGCAGGGGTTGACCCAGCAAAGGAAATACAAAAACGTCGAGCTGGTAGTGTTGGGTAAGTCTTTATATTTTATAGTTCTAAAATGAGTAGTCTAAAGTAAATAGTAAAACTTTGAAATAGATTTAAACTATTTACCAAATTTTATTTCACCCCTTTGTTGTGTATTGTTAATTGTTAGAAGTCAGATGAGTATTTTTTGGATAAACTTTCCAATATGGACCGTCAATTTTAATGCTCAAATTTTTTTGTAGATAGTACTCACCAAAACAAAGCGTTTTGCAAAGTATAAGGTTGTGGAAACCTACAGCTCATGAGATATAATTATTTATTTTATCCATACAAATGGACGAATAACACGCCATAACACAATAAATTTGACAAATAACTGATCTCCAATGTTAACCATTTCACATATCAACTAGTGAAGGGGTTGGTACCTTGATACCTGAGTAGTATCCGTATCAACGTTAAACTTTCCGATATGGACTGTCGATTTTTGAGGTTTTTTGGGTGGGAGAGGGGACAGAGAACAACCCCCCGTGTCTACCCAAACTGCAAACCCCATGGTTATGGAGATATTCATGGTTAAAGGTTTAAGGTTAGAATGGTAACAATTTAGAATTGTGTCCCTTAATTTGATGATATAAGATAAGTGTCTCTTTACCTTAAATGGAACACCTCCAACTTATTTTTTCTACCAGAGTCTAAGTATAACAACACAAACCTATTTTTTTACTAAATATCATTAAAATGTATAACTTCATTTAATTTTTGATTGAATTGTAGTTCATGTGTAGTTGAATTGATTTGGAACACCAAAAATTCTACCTACTTCAATGTTATATATAAATATATTTAACTACAATCTCATTATAACATATATACTAAAGTTAAATACATTATTTACAAGATGGAAACAAAGCTTATCAAAAGTTGTAGATTAGAAACAAGTGCTTGCAGTATAACTACAGAACTACAATTAAGTAGGAATTAATCAAAACAAGTTACACAACTTATGGGGATTTTTCAAATATTTAAAAAAACCTACCTACTAAATAACAATTTTTATTGTCAGGAAACACTGTTGTAATTCTCTTAAGGATTCGATTTTTTTTAATTACAAAAAGCGTGAAATGATAACTTTTAAACTAAAGAATAAAATTTGTTTAATTTGCGGTAAATACAAACAGTTCAATATTTACCTTACTATATTTATTAAAAAATAACATGATTTATACTCAGGTCCGATGACGACGACGCAAGTGGTGGTAAATACACAAGGATGGAGGAGGATAATATTCCAGATAAGGAGAGATTTGCAAGGTACATTTTGCTCATTAAAAATTTATAATTTCTTTAGCCTAAATGCATTAGATTAGTATTCTGATTGAAAGTTACAAAAAGTTTGAAATTTATATTGGAAATTTTAATAAATCCCATTTTTTTATTAAGGACAGTTTTTTGTTTATTTCATTAAATCGTATTTTATAAAGTTAAGTTAAATTTATAAGAGGAAAAAACTATAGTTTAATTCACGTTTCTTATTAGATTTACAACTTACAGGACATGAAGGTTAAACTATATATAGAGACAATCAAACTTATGTATGTTTTTACTTACAAGGCAACTTACGATTACGTTAAAAAAACCTATCAATGTGATACAATGGTTGTATAGAAGCTACACTATGAGAACAATTTAAAAAATTATTTGGTTCCCAATCATTGTTTTGATTGAAAACGTGTCTTATCACGCAAGAAGTTTACTTCGATATTAACTTTTTCGTACTTATGATAATTTTATGTCATGGTTATTATCGCCGATCTATATGGTTTAAAAAGACAAGTATACAATTTTGCTCGTAAGGTAGCATGTTTTAATTCGTACACTTTGTGAAACATTAACTATCGTATTAACATGTATTATATTTTTCTTATTATTACAAAAACCATCAAGGCATTTAGGAGACATATTTAATCGAATCACCAGGATGAAATATGTACGTATTTAGTGTAAAACTACATATTTATCAGATATTTAATGTATCTATTGTTTCAGCCGTGAGAACCATTGTGAGATTGAACGGCGAAGAAGAAACAAGATGACGGCTTATATCACGGAACTATCTGATATGGTTCCAACATGTTCGGCTCTAGCACGGAAACCAGACAAGTTGACAATACTGCGTATGGCGGTAGCGCATATGAAAGCATTGAGAGGTAAGGATAAAATGTAATCATTTTTTGAAAACAATTCTATAAGCTCGACTTTCGACCCGTGTTAGTAGGGGAAAGCTTTCATAGTCTTTATATTTTATTTCTCATTTGAAGATTTCAAAGATGTACATTGCCATTTATTTAATTAAAAATGATTATTTTGTTATAGGTACTGGTAATACCTCAACTGATGGTACTTATAAGCCATCGTTTTTGACTGATCAAGAGCTGAAACACTTAATCCTAGAAGCAGCAGATGGCTTTCTCTTTGTCGTCAGTTGCGACACAGGTCGTGTCATATATGTTAGCGATAGTATAGCACCTGTACTTAATTATTCACAGGTATGATATTATATATTTTATGGTGTATTAATTCAGTTAACGAATTAGGTACATAGGTTATCAGACCTTTTTCATTGTTCGTTGAGTGAACTGTCAAAAGTTTTTGTCAGTGCATATGAAGTCAGTCAACAGTAGTAAGTTATTTCTTGTATTTTAATAATGTGATTTCCCTAATTAATTTCTTATGTTTGTTGTTTCGTCTGTAAATTTTATTTACTTTTGTCAATTTAGGGTCGTCTGTTAGGGCAGGAGAGTTTTTATAAACCAAATATTAAGAACATAAAACAATACTATAAAAATATAAGAACTTATTTATTAAACTAGTAACTAAAAGTTCCAAAATTATCCTTTTATATCATAGGGTGAATGGTATTCTTCATGTTTGTACGACCAAGTGCACCCAGATGACGTTGAAAAAGTTCGCGAACAATTGAGCACTCAAGAACCACAAAATACTGGCCGCATATTGGATCTTAAAACTGGAACTGTCAAAAAGGAAGGTCACCAGTGTATGTTTTTTTATTATTTTAGACGTTTAAATAATATATATTTATAGCACATATTACTTATCAGTAAGGAGTAGCTTTTTTCAACTTTCTGTAAATAAGTAAATTCATTGAAAAAGGCCGTATCTTACAATACTTTTTGTATATTACAGCATCAATGCGGCAAGTAATGGGTTCGCGGCGCGGATTCATCTGCCGTATGCGCGTGGGTGGTACAGCTGAAAGCGCGCACTTGGGTCGACTGCGCGCGCGCAACTCTCTCGGCCCCTCTCATGACGGACACAACTACGCAGTGGTACATTGCACCGGTTATATTAAAAATTGGCCGCCCACAGGTTTGTGTATTGGATTGTTTGCACTGTTATTCATAAATTTTTGTATGATAACAATAAATTCAATATTTTATGCGTTTTGGGAAATCAGATCTGTTTCCAGGTATGCAGATGGATCGGCCAGTTGACGATGAGCTTCACGCGTCTCATTGCTGTTTGGTGGCAATTGGGAGATTACAGGTGTTGTATTGCTTTCATATCAAATGTCAAATAAAAAATGGATATTAAGAACTGAACAGTAATTAATCCATTTATTAAAATTAGTGTTGTGTATTTTTTTTAAACATATACAGATATAGACTGAAGATTGTCCGACTTCCGATTTTTAGGTCAAACGTTTCTGTATTTGAATAACTGCAACTGTAGCTATAAATTTGTCTTGTAATGTATCTTTATCCAGCCATAAAAAAATTATAATCCGACAGTACTTCAAGATCCAAGCTCCCGGTGGTTCCTACCTTTATTGCGACGCTGTGTCTAACCTAACTCCATACGTAGTGTATCCACATGAAGTTTATTAAAACATCTTAATATAGGTGACATCAACACCAAACGCAGCTGAAGGCAGCCTCTGCAGTGGCGGAGTAGAGTTTGTATCGCGTCATTCGGTTGAGGGCCGATTTACATTTGCGGACCAACGTGCGGCACAAGTAATTGGCTATGCACCGGCTGACCTTTTGGGAAAATTATGCTATGAGTTCTACCACCCGGAAGACCAACAACACATGAGGGATAACTTTGACCAAGGTGAATAAACTTGAAAAAAAAATTACTAATGGAATAATAACGGTGATCGTTTCTTTCGTACGTATTGTAATTGTATAGGCATGCCGTGCTCTTAATACTAAGCAATGAACCTTTTTGTAGTTTAAATTAATGACTAAATTAAAGTGATTTTTTTTTATTTTTATCTTAATTTTTTTTAACGTAATTTTTTTTTCAGTTTTGAAATTAAAGGGCCAAATAATCTCTCTTATGTACCGGTTTCGGACTAAAAGCAGAGAATGGGTGTGGTTAAGAACATCTGCTTTCGCTTTTTTGAATCCTTACAACGATGACGTGGAATACATCGTGTGTACAAACACATTGGCAAAGTGAGTATATGCATACTATTAATGGTATTTATACACATGTACTGTTTTATGTTTATACACCCTTGTCTTTTATGATTAGTAGTACCAAAGATACATTAACAGTAAATAACAAATATGCATTTAGTTCTAAAATCAAGGGCGTAGAACACATGAGAACTGGTAAAAATCTCTGACCTTATTATCATTTATTCAATGTACAAGCGTCTTGTAAATGCTGACGATCTTTACATTAAGCTTTAGATAACATAAAAATTAATCACAATAAAACAACGAACAGACGTTCTTCTATCAAGACAGACATAAGAACGTGCTTCCGTTAATATGAGAACAAAAATCATAGAAATTCTATTAAGTAGATGGTCTCATAAATGTTTTGGTATTCTTGCTTGTAATATGCAATCCAGACAGGACCAAGGCTATCCAAACCACGTTAGAAATGGTAATTGAGATTTATATTCGTAGTCGTTCCCTGGGCAGTGCGGGTGGCGAAAGCGTGTCAGAAGAGAGCTACGACTACCACTTGCGACAGCGGGACGTATATCAGGCCCCGCCTATGCACCACGCCCATCACGCACCCCCACCTGCGCCTGCGCCTGCCCCGCTGCACAGTACGTATATGTCCCTATAGGTTTATAGGGTTTTGAGTTGAACTAACACTTGAGTTTAACTAATTCGATTAATTAACGATAAATTCAGTGTAACATTTTACAAATTTTAAAATTAAATCAAAAATATTCAGATGCACCTGTCTTGCCATGTCGTGTCTATCTAAAAAAATCATAAAAATAAGTTTATTCAAAACCCGACCTTCCAGGTTTTGCTTAAATTTTATGTAAAGTGTAAATCCGAATTTTATACGATTTTATACAAGGCAAATTTTTTAAAATAAATTTTGGTTAAAATGAGGCTTACAGGCTAGGTGCGTGATTTGAAACCATGGCGTCGTACGTTTGCATCCCGGTGCGCACGCCAATGCATGATTTTTTTAAATGTAGTGCAATACCTACCTATAAAGTCGACTATGTATATCAGGCACAGAAGGTTCAATACAAAAATGATTGTTTTCTAAGTTAATTCATAATTGCTAGGTGGTACGGCGGCTGGTACTGCAGGCGGCGTAAGCGCGAGGTCTCCAGGTGAGGCCGTGGCAGGAGCGTACGCCCACTACGCGCCCGACTATTCACCACATCGACCCACTAACACACCACCTCACACCACATGGACCACGCTAAGACCGGTGAGAATATAAACACTCGTTATTAGGCCAAGCGTAAGGTCACGTTCCTCATTAAATTGACTCTATTCATAACGAATCTGTTAAGTTTTTAATCATTTGTTTGTTGTGTCGATGTTTATGTTGACTGTTTACCTAATATGTCAACCATGTTTTTAGTTTCCGTATGGATTGGTTAATAAACGGAATAGGTAATAAAATAAATATCAATTCTATTTCAGAGCGGCAGCGGAAGCGGAGCGGGGCAGAACGAGAGTTACGCGTATGCGGGGCCCGAAGCAGCGACGGGGCCAGGGGGTAGCCCTGCCCGCTCTCCTCCGGCGGCTCCCCCTTACCTACCTCCTGCGCACTATCACCACAATCATCATCCGCATCCCACGCACGGTACGTAAACCTTCAACTGTAGCGGGCAATATTATTCACATGAATCTGTGTCCTTGATCATCAGTTTACGTCTTTAATGTATGAGATGTCTGTTACTTACATTGTATGTAACATTGGCGTTTCACAATATATTTTTTAAAGGACAACTATCAAGTTTTAAAATTAAATATTATGTTTTTAGTTTGTCTTCTCTAAAAAGATTGGTTTGATCGGTCTTATGTATTTTTATCTCTTAATAATAAATAAACCCACTCATAAAAACCTATTGAAACAGCCTCATTATTAAATCTGTAAATATTATATGCCTGCATTGAAATAAATATAATTTCAGCGGGTATGTGGGCATGGCAAGGCGGGGCGGGTGCAGCGGCGGGCGTGGCTGGTGGGGGGTCGGGGGGTGCGGAAGGTACCCACGCCCCACACGAGCTGTCAGAAATGTTGCAAATTCTCGATCAAAGCGGCACGGCCACCTTCGAAGACCTCAACATCAACATGTTCAACTCCAACTTCGAATAGTGCTGTATACATGTATAGATAAGTTAAGTAACTTTAATAACTAAGTAATGAGCACTTTCTGTGCTTGTTCAAGTTCTCGGTGCATCCATGGGTGTAACCATTGTGAAGGATATTAAATTGTCTAATGGTCAATAAATGGAGTATCCGAAATCCCTCTTGTTATTAGATGTGATTGAACGCAATATATTGAATAATTCAGTTTGTATTTTTTGTACACTGTGACTTGGTGAAATAGCACAGATGCACACAACAGTTAACACAAAATTAAATTGTTGTCCTTTAATGGCTGCTTTTTATTAAATACGTTTAATTATTGTCATTTTATGATCTGGATAATGTTTCAAATAGTATTATTGATTTTAGGAATGTATGAATGAGAATATTGTTCTTAGTACATTGTGTATATAAAATAAGTCCAACTAAATACTTTGTATACATGTATTGCGAGCGTAAGAAGTAAATACTAAATACTGTTTTTTTCTTAATATTCAAAAGTTTTCTTTACATATCATTCATAACAACAGTTATAAGTTCTTAAGGGAAACAGTACGACTCGTAGTATCAAGTGTATATAAACTATTTTTCTAGTATTTTCATTCACCATATTAGTATAGATAAAGGTGTAATAACTTAAAATCTCTAGGTAAAGTGATTTTTACCATGTGCATTCCAATTTGTAATCAAAGTCATGACCAATTTATATTAAATTTCTAAATTTGATTTGTTTGGTAGTTTTTGCCTTATTTTTATATTATTAGCCAAGATATTTTACTCTGTTTCTAATTAATATTTTGTTTTGCTATTTAATGACGACTTTAGTATTGGTTATCATTCAAAAGATCAAGTAATGTTTCATGTCTGTCTTTTATGTTGAAATTTGACCTTAGTTTTTACTTCATGTTACCCGTTATGTACTACATAGAACATACAATTAAAATAACTCATGACAAACATTGTGTTAATTTAAGTTTTATACTTATAGTCTGGGTAATTTTTCTGTATTAATTAATTTAATGCATCTTTTATTATGTAAGATTAAGTTATAGTAGTAATGATTTAGGAGTACATACATTCAACCAAGGTCAACACATATTATTTTTTTCTGGCCCTACATAATTATGGTAGATATTAAAAATATATAATTATAACTAGAATGGTTTTTAATTACTAAGATTATTTTTTTAAGGAAATTTAAAAATAGTATTGCATTTATGAAATGTCTTATTTGCATATTTATATTATTTTAATTGATGAAATATACTTTTTATTGATATCCAATTTTTTATTTTAGAAAAATTTCCAGCGCTAATTTTAATTAAAATCCCAATTTTTTAAAGTGGAATCATGTGTCGATTTATAAACACTAGTCCTTCGCATCAAAATTGCAACATTATATATAAATATTTTATTTAGATTTAAAGGTGTGAAAAGATTATTAAAATGTATGTTCGCTGAAGAGATTATAAATACAATTTATTAAATTGTAATTATACAAGTTAAATCTACAATTTTTAGGCTCATTAAAAGTAAAAGAAATTTTTTTATTCATGGCCCATATGCATTGCGGCCCAGGGTCAAAACAGGGAAATCGGTAAAAGCTAGAGCTAGTTAAAAAAAGAGTGTAAGAAAATATATTTACATGTATTTTTATTAACGTGAATATTGTCTAAATGTTTATATCATTACTTAAGATAAAAGCTGCTACAAGTTTATATCGATACATGTGGTATAATGTTGAAAGTAAACAGGCTATGGATAAAGGGAAATGAGACCTTCGAGAAGAGCCGACCGGTCGCGCCTAAAAAAATTGATGTGATTTCACTTCGTTATACCCGCAATCGCACGTAGGGCTGTCATTAATATTTAGCTTAGTAAGATGAGCAGGGGTGCAGACGTGTCCCAGTCGAATACGAGACATGCGACGCATGAAGATATACGCATAATAGATTAACAACAATGTAACTCTATTACCGAATCTCAGTCTCCAAAACCAGGGCTTAATACAAGGCAAGCTCTGACATGTTGAGGGGCCAAACTTTAGCGTGTAAATACGTAAAGAATTTTCCAAATAATCGTCAGTCAGTCTTATCAGAAATGCTGATTTATTGAGTTTTATCAATGGAAAGTACTGTCCACATTTATAAGTACCCACTGCCAAACGCCTCAGACGGCCCCTGGGATGCCCGCGCTGACGCTGGGCGGATGACATCACCGCCGTCGCCGGGGTCACCTGGCCGCGCCTGGCCCACGACAGACATGAGTGGAACCGGTTGGAGGAGGCCTATGTCCAACGGTGGACAAACCAAAACCTAATAAGCAAATGATTATTCCTAAATGTTAGTGTATTTTTTTCTCAATTCAAAATCTATGAAACTTATCATCTATTATAATTAAATTTTGGAAATAAAGGCTATTACTATTATGTTGTAAGCTTCGGAAAGTTCTCTTTTTCTAGGATTTTTTTGTAGAAACCTTTTAATGTGTCGCCCGTTTTTTAATTTGTTTTTTTTTTCAAAATGTCTCGCGGGCTGAATTTTTCAGACAGGATTTGCCATTCTACACATTCGGCTCTCATACGGCTGATTAGACTTGACTTCATAGCTTTTAAATACTTAGACTTTATAAATTTGAATCTTTCTCTAACTTCTTTGAGGTTGTCAAAAAAATCAGCAAGGTTTTTTTCTATTATTGCTGGCTAATCTGGATAAACTGGTAGCTTCTAGGTCCTCAAACATAGCTCAGGGGTTTTCGACATTAATTACTCTGAACCAATATTTTCCTGCGCAGTTATAGGAAGTCCAGGAATCTGGAACCTTTTTAGAATTGATTGTTGCATATTCACAGCTTTACAGCCGCCTGTCTGGTTAAGCCACACTATTTTGAACACGGTCAACAAGTGCTTTCTCTTCCACGATCGTAAATAACAAAGATATTTTAAACTGACTTCCATAAACCTACAGTTATTTTAGTCAATTTGGAGATGTCTATTAAATAATTGCGTAAAGTATTTCGATCAATTCAATATTACAAAGCAACACATAGTCATAGTATATATAGCATTTCTTATTATTATATATTGTTTATTTTCTATATTTGAAAGGCATTTTGGATGATTATCTGCAATAAAATAAAAATATTATTACGGGAGAGATTGCCCTGGGTAAAGTCTCCTCCGGACGCCAGGGTAATGTGGGAGACATTACCCTACGCCAAGCTGTTCGTTATTACATTTTTATAAAAAAATCATAACACTAAGTAGAAACTGTTTACCGTAAATGTTACTAGGATAATATATTAATATTATATTGTAATATATTATAAATATATATAAAATAATAAAAAAATATTATGTATTTATTATTTATATGTTTAAAATAGAAAACATATTTCTTAATGTTCATATTTTAATGACATTTATTCTAAGTACTTCTATTATTTTACTCAACAATGTATATACTGCAAAGTGCAAGAGATGCTCCATTAATTACTGTATTCTTAGCATGTACTCGTATTTCTATATCATCGTCATCATACTTTCCATCCTTATAAAGTTGTAAATCTCCATCAGAAAATCGCATGCATTCCTATTGACACCTCTTATAAAAACCATAGGTTTTTTTTGCTCTTTTTTCACTTTCATCCTCTTGAGTAAAAGCGTTAAGTAAAAAAATCGGTTGTCTGTAGAGTCGGTTTACTGACGATAGATGAACGTGCAACGTCATAAGACGATACTTATAAAATGGTTGCATTTTTTTAAAGAAAATTTTGATTTTATTTGTTTGGTAGATATTTTGTATGGATATGGAGAAGAAGGTTAATGGAAATCACAATTGAATTGATCAAGTTAGGTAGGTACATTTATTTGTACGAATAAAGACGCACTTCAAGCTTTAAATGGAACGCATCAGAGGTAACAACTCGCCGCGACGTAACGACGCGTCGCGAGGTAACGCCGCTAGAGTTATGTTATTCGTGCGTGCAGCCGGCTCCGTCGAATTATAAGACATTGTCACGTCAGACACTCGTTATGTAAGCGTTATTACAACTGTTACCATTGACAAAGTCCCCCTCTCATTTTCATATAAATTAGGTACCTATTGACTCTCTACCTAAACTACTGTTAAGCCCTGAACCCCCAAGCATGTACTATTTTTGAAAAGTTTGTACCATTAGGTAGCAAGTGCCATCAACAGGAACATATTTGTCTCTTTCACCGAAATATGCAATTGGGTGTAAAGCTCTTCCTTTTTTTTAAATTAATATTTGTCGCTATTCAACAAAAACCTATCATAAATATTATTGTAAAGACATCTGTATAGATTACCTTCCTCTATAGAGTATTATCTGTACTTGATGTGCTTTTTTTCGTATTTAAGCTATATTGTTGACTATGATTTTTTATTATTATGACAGATAATTATTCTATGACAGTTCAAGTTTATTGCATGCTTGGAATTAAAAATTATTGTTGTTCAAGATTGTAAATAGCCGTGAACCAAGCTTGATGCTAATTTATATGATACTTTTTGATTCTATATAACGTGCTACTAAAATAGTGTACGAGAGTCTAGAAACGAATAAATTTAAGACGTGAAGAATGGCTTTAGCTCTTCAAAGGAGAGCCAATGTAAGTTTAAAATGGTGCTTTTCTATGAGTCTTACAAATCAACAATAAGTTATAAAATATAATTTTGTACCGATTCATTCTCTTACAGGTACGACTTCCTCCGGAAGTTAATAGAATACTTTATATTAGAAATCTTCCATATAAAATATCTGCTGAAGAAATGTATGATATATTTGGAAAATATGGAGCTATAAGACAAATAAGAGTGTAAGTAAACTTGTTCTAATATTGCACAAAACATCGAAAAAAAAAAATTAATTAGCTTAAATTACAACTCAAGCAGCATAAATTACTCCAAATCTCACAGAGGTTTTCGAATCAAGGTCCCCCGAGACTCCTACATACTCAGTATAATCAAATTCAAGGTATTGAATATAAGATCCAACCCGAAATTTCATAAAATAAAATTTTAAGTGTAAACTATGTGTTTTTATACTTTTAGGGGTAACACACCAGAATCAAGAGGGACAGCATTTGTTGTCTATGAAGACATATTTGATGCAAAAAATGCATGTGACCATTTATCTGGGTTTAATGTATGTAATAGATATTTGGTTGTCTTATACTACAGATCTAATAAAGCATTCAAGGGTATGGATATTGATAAGAAACAAGAGGAAATCGATACACTGAAAAAGAAGTATGGAATATCTTCAGAAGATTTAAGAAAATAATTAATTGTAAAATATAAGAATATAAATTAAGGTTTATAATGTTGTTTCTTTTATTTTCAAAAATGTTGTCATAGATGACTCAGAGGTGTATAACAATAAATTATTGCAATGACAAGCCTGCAGACCCATTTACACTTGTTGGTTGCTTGTATCACAGTACATAAGATGAGATGCAAAGTTATCCTTTATTTTAGAGCCTTTTGTACTTCTTACACTTTCTTCATGAATTGAAATAAAAACAAACAACTGTTTATTCCTAATATAGGTTACAATGAAAGTTAATTTCTGGTTACTTGTTGCCTTTTCATAGTCAGTTCTGATGCTCCACTTAGGTTAGATTATAAGAGATCAGTAAACATAAAAAAAACTTGACAGATTTTGTATATAAAAAGTCTGCGGCACAACCTTTGGCTTAGATTTTAGTATCTATGTCATTGCTTTCCAGTTTAACGAAACTTTTGACGTACGGAAGTCAAACTTACAGTGCACCAAGTTAAAACCTCAGGGCAAGAAGACAAGCATTTAGTAACATCATTCCTATAAATAAATCCCTAAAATAAATAAAAATTATGTTTATATTTTAGAATCTTTATTTAAAAGTCAGGATACAGCTTTAATTTAATAGGGTATGTATATGTGTAAGTTTGTATTGAAATAATTTAGACTTGAAGGTTTATTCACAAATATTTGGAAATCCCTTTGACTATTATAAAATAAATATATTTCTGGGAAACTTTTTAACATTATATGCCATGCCAATATTAACAGTCCACTTATGAAATATTGTAATTGTTAAATAATTGATTCTTAATTCACTCTTACAGGAGCGAACACTTATAGACAAAAATCTAGCGATTAGACATGAGTATTACTTCCTTTATATCACCCTTTCAAGTCAAAATACCTCAATAAAAAATAAGCTCATAAACTAAGAATGGAATTTTTGTTAAGCACTACTTAACAAAGTGGAATATACTTACTCCATACAACAATAACTAAAACATAAAATTAAAAAACAAGCAACACGGGGATCTTAGTTCACCTTAATAAAATGATAATTTAATACTCTTTGATAACAAAACACCCATATATACATTTATTGGACATATATGGTATGTTCTATTTATTTTGGAGATGTTTTAAAATCAACAAGTTTTGTGTGCTTTCACAAATGTAGTGTAGTTTCACTTGTTTCTCTCTTGACTTAAACTGTTATTAATTTAATAATGAGATATAAGGTGCAAATTATATTATTTTAATATGCATTGGATAACACTTTAAAATAAATGTTTTATCTAGCGCTTAAAGCAAAGCCTTTAATGGAATAGAGCATAAACAAAAAAGTTTCTTATACATTCTCTATATTCTGATACAATATAATGAAAGCCAGTTACTAAAGTTCCAGTTAAGAAATCTAATATGCATCTCACGAATAAACTAGAATATTTTGTATTGCTTAAAAATTCTGTCTCATATCAATCAACAATTTGGCAAAAATTTACCTAATTAGCTTTCTGGAACTAAAATCGGTCGTCTTTTGTATTATGAGTGCCAACAGTATAACATTGCAGAATATGAATAACTTGTTATAAATCCTAGATTATACATCAGATGTAGAAGCAGATCCCAACCGTGCTCGTTCTTCAGCTACAAGTTGTTTGTTTAAATAAATGTCTTCATCAGTCGAAGTGTCAATTAGGTCTAAGGTCAATAAAGGCTCACTGGCGTTGAGTGGGTCTTTGCCGACTTCCTTACAAATAGCAACAAATTGCTGCTCAACACATAGCTCTTGGAATCTAATACAGTCTTCTACACTCCAGTCTTGGTGAAGCGGCCATACGTCTGTAATGATTATAATTATTACTTACAGATAGGTACATAAAAATATAACTATTCATATTCGAATTACAAACATCAACGCCTCATAATGGCGTGCATAAAATGGAATAAAATAAATACACAAATATAAGGAAACAATATTAATATTAATGGTCTAAGATCCGACTGCAGGATTAGGGCGCTCATCGGTTATTTGCTAAATCCAAATTGTTGCCAGGTGGGAAATGACCTGATTGAAAACCCGTGATTTTTAAAATCTTTCTGCAGCTTACGCGATACAGCTAGACTTGTATATTTTAGTTACTTTCACAGCTTAATGACGTATAGCTTATTATTATGGGGTCATGCTGCTGATGTCGAATCTATTTTCATCCTGCAGAAGAGGGCGATTCGTGCAACCTATAATTTATTTTTGTGATAAATTCAAGGCAATTAATATACTTACCTTTCCCCAGCAATATAATTATGAAAATATTATGTATGCATACAAAAATACTGATAAGTTTACTATAATAGAACATACGCACAATGGTAATACTCGGAACAAACGCAAGCTGCAATTTCCTCGTACTAGACTATCTAAATTCTAAAGTTAGTAATTCTTTTTTGGGAAAAGAGATAATCTTCTTTAATAAAATCCCAGAGGCTCTTTTATCTCTCTCTGCCTTTTAATAAATTTAAGAAATCTTTTAAAGAAAAGGCTTACTAAAAAGTTAGCGATTATCTATATTATCTGATAAAGCTACTTCGAATTAATTTGATATATTTGTTTTAAAATAAGTATTGATGATTTGCTTTTTTAAAAGAGTACCGAGAGTTTTTTACTCTGTTTCCTTTGCCGATGTGTAGGGATGCCTACAGGTTCAAATTTAATGACGTGGAATAAGTGATAGCTATCTATCATAATAAACGTATTTTATTTTATTAAAGCTATACAAATCTTTATCTACTCCAATTTTGGCCATTTATACGTTTCTGATACATTTTTTAATAATTAAATGTCAACCTCGCTTCAAGATATTAGAAATTAGTTAAATGTTTTTAACTATGTAGTAAAATAATTCGTGTTTAATGAAGGTTATTCATTTTTAACCACTACAATTGATGTACTGCACGGCGAAAAATATTTTTTTAAATAATTATCAGGAATTAAAAGTCAATCAACACGTCCATATATAGATCGTATATCATTGTAATGTCGTGACAGACTAATCGTAAAATCTGTAAATTATAGAAGGCTACTTTTAAAAAAATGATTTTATAGAGGAACACCTTGAATTTCTAGGGAGACTTGACTATTTAGAAATGGAAAGCGCTGGCATACTGCCTGCACATTTTAATAATGAGCTGTGAAGTAAAAATATTTGAAATAAATCTTTACGTAAAATGTAGCTCTCTTTACAACTAAAATAGAACAAGTTGCTTTATTACATATTAATACCAGATAAGCCCATTTCTAATTACAGGTTAAATGTTAGTCTACAATAAATACAATCGCAATTCTATTGTCGCTCCAATATTACAAAACTACAAAACACATTTTGATGAATTTTAGACTGGATTGAAACATGTTAGTTTCAAATCAATAAATCTCGGTGTGTTCCAAGAAATTGGTGAACATAAAATTAAACACATATATATACCGGGAGGATGATTTTGATACACTATCCAAGCAGTATGCATTTTTAAAACTTTCAAAGACTTAATTAAGTAGAATAATAAATAGTATTGTAATACCATAAAGGCGCGCTTTTATAGCTTGCGGCGGTAATGTCCTGGCAAGTGGCACGGTAGTGGGCAAGGGACGCAATGAACGTATGGGACACATCGCCAGATCGCCGTAGTCACAAAAGTACACAGACACTCGGTCGGATATGACGCTGCTAGCTATTATGACCCTGCAAAAATATTCATGGATTTAATAAAATTTCCAATGTATGAATAGCATAAGGGTAATTATTAGGTAGGTAGGGTAAATATTTCATAACAATTCTGACTAAGGTTAGAAAATGTAAACCCAACTGTAAAACAACCTCTAATTAATTTGATATATTTGTTTTAAATATTGTTTGATGATTTGCTTTTTTAAAAGAGTACCGAGAGTTTTTTACGCCGGCTTGTTCTCTCGGCCTACACCCTCTGTCTTCTTTGCCGATGAGTAGGGATGCCTACAGGTTCGAATTGATTGACGTGGAATAAGTGATACCTAGATGATCTTATGTTCCAAAAAAAAACGTATTATATTTTTTTATTTTACTGGTTCATATTTCAGAATCGCTAATCTTAAGGACTATATGATTGAATATTTATATAACAATTATTTTTAACTTGTTATGTCAATGAACAAATAAGAATGAATTTGAAATTAAACTTTTAAAACAACATCGCTCATAAGAAACCAGACTTGTGATCATTATTTATTTTTCCCTCTTTAATAAAGGTACATAACAGTGTATACCTATACCAAGATGAATCCTTTTCATAATAACCAGTGTAAAGTTCACCACTTGTCGGATTAGTTGGTATTTCATCCTCAGGTATTTTAGGACATTCCTTCTGTAAGTCAGACATCATTGCTTGGAGGCTATGTCTAGAACTATTTGGCTGCACCTATAAAAATAAAATAATGGTGAATTAAAATTGTCCGCACGAGCAATGTATTGAATCAAATCGTACATATTATTATTTCTGACAAAATTAATTAGCCACCCTGTATTGATAACAAAAAAATATATGATAAACTGTCGGGAAATAATCATATTTGATACAAATCTTTGACCAAAGTATCAAAAGTTAAGCCTTATAATTTCAAATATTAACTTTGATTATAGATTATTGAACTTATAACGGTTTTATAAATACAGATATTTCAATTATACTCTATTATGCGGCATTGAGACTTACAACGAAGTTCCATGGATTAGCTGCCATAGCAATTTGAACATCGAAGCATTGTCCAACAGGGGGCAGCGCCGGCGGCGGTAAGGGACGTGTCTTGTCTTCAGTCAGGACCACACTCTTTGGCCCGAATATTCGCTCTTTTTTCTTACTCAACTCTTCTACATGATTAGTGGCCTCCTTTTCTTTCTCTCCTACCACCAATTTTCCACTGGAACTGTTATACACGTTACTTTATTTAGGTAATTAAAGCAACTCAATACATGTATGGGAAATGTGAATTTATAGTATAGTATTAATATTACGAGATCCCGAGTCTGAGAAAATCATAAATATTTGTGACGTTGAGGATAATTTACAATTACATGCGGAAATCCATATTCGAAGTCGTTACATTGTCATTATAATAAGAAACCACGAGGCCGTGATTATACGGAAACTGTTAAATAGGCAAAAATGCGTTTCTTCAAATAGAAAAAGATACCGATTATATTGACCAAAATTAAAGGTCCCTGTTCAATTATATTGTATTAGGGACTTAATAACAACATTATCGGCTGTTCGGACTAAGGGTTTTTAAAACCAAATATGGGTAGTCTATTCGATATCGTTATAACAGATGTTGACTGTAATTGAAACCATATGATTTTAAAAAAAGTTTTCTTTCAATCTTGCCTTAAATCTATGTATAGAAAATGACTATAAAACGTTAAAATAGTTAGTAATTTATTCAAAAAGCAATCCTCCAATATTTTTTTAGTAATTGGCAGTACGCATTAAAATTACAAATTCAAATTAAGAATTAACGATAAGAATGTTAATGATGCCGAACACGTAACTGAAGTGAAAGCGGCCGCACGGTCGCGCTCCAATTACAGGTCAAACATTCGGTCACCGGATTGCAATTCAATTTCTTTTTTCATATATATTGCTTTTTAGATTCAATCATATATAAAAAAAATATATAAAGAAAGAAAAAAAAACGAGGATTTATTTCTATTACAAAAAGATTACGTAGCATTAACGTATTAGTAGAAAAACTTTGTTGAGTTTGAGACATTTAAACAGTCTTCATCTTATTGTTATGTATGTGTGTGTGTATGCATATACTGTTTTATTCAAATGTTCAAATGAATTTTCATAAATCACAGTTTTAGGTGGTTTATAAATAAAGACTGGTTTTGACGTATAAGTGTACATTACATACAAGTGTACATATACAGTGTTACCTATATGAATAAATGATTTTAAATTTGTATATGCATTGGTCATTAGCATACAATAATTTTGATTACAATAGATATCTATGGGGAATTAACAAACGGTACCAATAAAACCCTTGACGCGTCATTGGCTTAGGTAACACTGAACATGTGAAGGGGAATCACCACCGGCTTACCTACTAAGGCATAAAAAACATTACCAATGACGCATATATGTTTGGGATATTGTTAGAGACCTTTAAACTGCACTAGTAAACTAGTAATCTCTTAATTATTGCCCATTCGCCTGCGTGGTAAACTTACCGTTGAACATATTCAGTGTTGATAGAATGGTTGACGGAGACCAGTAGTTGCTGTGGCGTGGTTCGTACGAAGAGTTCGACGTTGGTGGGCGTTGCGTTCGTGTTGTCGGGCGCGACGCGGCACAACACGGGTTGATCGATTAGAAGCTCGCGAACACGCTCCACCATTGCGCTCGCCGCTTGTTCCGCCCCGCCCAAACGCACTTGACGCGCCTTTTATATCATTAACATTATTTTATTTATACAAGTGATGGTGACGGTCAACACCTTGGAATAGAAACTTAGGAAAGCTTGGCTTTAACTTCGATTATACGTGAAATGGGTTGATTTTTCTGTAATCCTAATACATACTTAAAGACAGGCAATCCTTATTTTAACTATCAGGGTTAGTAGGCTTCCAGATAGGAACCATTTTTGTATCTGCTGGTGAAAAAAGATGTTTTATTTAAAAAAAACTGATATATTAGTTTTTATTTTTTTCTTACTACTATTTCAAACTTTTAGGAGCTGCTTGAGGGTATAAATCTTTATGTGACTTTAGAAACAGCTTTATCCATGAATAACTCAAAACATTGTTCGTATTTACATAAGACGGAATAGGTTAAGAATAGTCCTATTCAATTACCAAATCTAATAAATCAGACCTGATAGGGGTAGACGTTAAGCGCCGGTGAGAATGACTGCAAGGGCACGAGCGATGAAAGTGGTGCACGCATCACGAGACCGCTGTCCACTAATTGCGTACGAACGGTGCCTTCTCCGTCTAAGCCGCTGATAATTGTACATCGAACCCTGTAAATATTACTTACTATAAAATTTCTACTAGTATAGTTGAATTTTTTAATACTTCTACAGATGCAAAAGTTCATACAAGATACTAATTGATAAAAGGTTTTGAAATGAGGTGAAAGCGACGGCCAACATTTTTCCTACGACACTCTCCTTACTATAAACAAAATCATGGACTATGTTTCTATTGTCCTTTTTATATTACTCTCCTTTCTCGTCACCCTATTTTGCAACAGATACTTACCAGTCGCCAGCGAAGGTACGCACGATGTATAGAGTCCCGGGTTGGGTCGGGGGCGCTTGGGGTGCAGCGGGCAATGGTCGGCGGTAAGGCCCCGACGTTAGTAATGCCAAAGCGTTACGAACTACGGCCGCGCCACCAACGCGAGATACCCACACACGCCCATCATCAGTCACGCACCCCACTTCTACCTCGCACAACTCCTATAACCATCCTTATTTATTATATCAAGGATAAGGACCTCAAAGGATATTTTGATAGTCGAGTAGACACATGAAACCCATCGAAAATATTTTTTTTCAAGTGATAATGAACACAGACAAAATTCTACTGATTCTAAACATGTACTTACGAAGTGTACAGACTATGTGAATAAATATTATTCCCTTTAGATTTTGAGATTAATATGGTCCATTAAGTGCACTAAAACTTATCAATTTCGTATGCAAAGGAAATTAATATTAGCAAAAAATGAAGTAAAGATTTACTGATTTACACACACCATAACACGTAAGAATATCAGTAAGATTAAAACAGTAGTACTGTACTGAAAATACCTTAGTCAGTGTAAAACCGCCGGCAATACAAAAGTCGTGAACTATCTCCTTATTGAGGTTAAGGTCAAGTTGGGTAGAGGTGTCAAATAGAACCACTGCCACTACTGGGTCATTGGGGTCAGTGCGAGGTCCAGGGGCAGCTACCAAAACCTCTCCCGGTAATCTTTGCACGACCAGCTCATCACCTGTAGTACTGACTGACAACTCCTCAGCACCATCCAACCGGCATAGGATTGCCTGAATATCCAGAACATTAAAAGTATTTTTTAAGTAGGAATTTATATTAGAAATGGCTGTATGATAGCCAGTTCCAATAGAATGATTCTTGTTATGGAAATCGAACAATATCAATGGCTTCATGGATTAACTTCACTTATTAAATAAAGCAATGCGGATTAAAAATAGAAGATACCGAGGTAAGCAGGCCATTATATTTGCAATTTATTTGAAAAATGACAAGAAGATGTTTAATTAGATCAACAATTAATTCATACAACTCTTAATGGAGGGTATCTATTAAAAGCAATACGTCACATTTATGGCAATTATTTGGAAAATATTAAAAAATGTAGGTATAAAACAATGCATACTTGAGCAGGTAGTCGCCTAAATTGCGGCTCTAGGACCTTTATTTGGTTTAGATAGACGACATCATCATCCCCGTGATCTCCAAGGAACACAGTGGCTGTATCGTCTTGGATCTCCATGATTTTAGCGCGCTGCCATCCACCATCCTCCAAATTTACGGCATACCTTCCAATTTACGGTATACATTAATAATGCACTTAGTTTTCCTAATTATTTTACCAAAACCAAGAACGCGAACTATCTAAGTAATTTGTATAATGCATCCGGAAGTAATGTGTTTAATTTAGCTTAAATTGGCAGCAAGGCCCATTAAACATTAAATCAGAAACACATTTAGTGTATATCAAAACCTTTATTATTAAGCTATTACTTTACCAATTTTCTACTTTATATGAGTGATGGACTCTTGTCTAAAACATGTCAACTAAAACAGAAATGACAGATGAGAGGAAAACGGTTTAGCTCTTGAAACTAGGATAAAAGTTTTGACTGAGGTTCGCTGGTTTCCAAACAATTTTATTTGCAGATGTCGGATCCATGAACAAATGAGTTGTGATACAAAAGTGTACTACTCACCAAGCATTAATTAAAATCATAGATCTCTCTACAGTTGTTCCAGTAAACTCGTAATACTTTGCCATGTCCGCAAGAAGTGTTTCAAATTGATCCTACAATATGAAATATTGATTAAAAATAATTTAATAATTTGGCCAAAACCGAGTATTATACATTAAAATACTCACACTATACTGTGGACCAATAATTCGAAGCCAAATTTCTATACTGGAATTAGCGACCGTGATAAAAACATTCCAAAAGTCTTCTTTGGGAAATTGTAAAGGTGGCAAATCGTTATCTGCATAATCAGCTACGCTGCTGCTAATCTGTAACAGAATTATTTAAAATCCGCCTTATGTATAATGTAATTTTACTTAATGCCTTAAATGTCGCATTTCAAAGAGCTTACCTCAGAATTACGGAATATCAATACACGCCTATTTAAAACTTTTTCCATTATGATCTTTGGACATTTCTCCACTAATTCCAGCCAATTTTTGGGTAAATTTTCTTTATACTTTTCTCTGAAATAAATAATTACATTAATAATTCGATTGGCGGATATACAGAGAAAGCATGCGATGCCGTTATCAATACTAAATACTAATTGATTTGTGAATAAAGAAAAAATCCCAAATCATAGTATTTATAAATTGATAGATTACTCTTAATATTCACCTATATAAATGGGGAACATGGCTAGCCCAAACACCTGCTTCATGTTCAAACACAACTTCAGTTAGACCAAGCAGCGCTTTATTATTAGAAGAAGTAGGAAGCCTTCCCGCATCAGAACTCTGAATAGCGTGGAGCATTTTCTCAGATGCAAGTTCTTTTGAGAGATCCTCAGATGACGAAGGTTCCGGGTATGATGATTCCAAATACGAACCAACCTACCATAAACAATTAATAGTGTTATTCAAAAATATATTTACTGTAATAGATATAACATGATTAATTTTCTAATTGCCATAGAACTGAAAAAGTAAAAACGTAATATTTAGGTTTAATAATTTAAGTTGATAGAATATGATAATCCTTGGGATTGATTTGCTCCAGTTCAAACAATTTGTATTAAAAACTTGGCGATTGAAAAGAGTGGCGGAAAGTTTCTTGCCCGTTCTTCTTACCCGCTCTACGCCCTTGACTTGCGAACTGGTTGTAAATGTAAATTTATAATCAGTTTAATTTGTTTTTTTTGTCGTTCATAAGTGTACATGTTTACCTATATGAATAAAGATATTTTTGAGTTTGAGTTTGATATATAGAATATTAACAATTCTTGTCTTCAGAGTTAGATATTACCATTCCCTCGTCCATGTAACCTTAACTCCCTTCTTTCCCTCCCATTCAGTCCTAGCGTCAAAATGTTAGGGAAATTTATTTCTGTTAATAAATTAAACTTATAAGTTTCTCCCTTCCATAACTTGTAGTATAATGTTATATATCTGTATATATTATTATATATCTGTGTGTGTTCTTTTGTTGGTTGGTCATTTTTGTTTTGGGTAACTCTGCTTAGATTAAATTCAATCCATCAAATCTATCCTCAGTGTGATATCACTTAGAATGCTACATTGTCGGAATTGTGATTAACACAGAAGTCGCCATTAAAAATAAAGAATAGAATAGAATAGAATATTACCAAAAATAGCTTAATTCAACTTTTGGCATATTTCACGGCCTTTATAATGCTTACCTGAACCTTACAAGCATAGATTGGGCCTTCTTTTAGACTCAGATCTTGAACTTTAAAAACTGGTTGTGGAAGACCCAGCTCCTTACAAATCCATTCCAGTCGTACTATAGCTGATGTTGAATCGGGAGGAGGTTCTAAACTACACGCCACTGCATGTGATACTGTATCATTTGGTACCTGAAAAGGAAAATAATTTTAACTGGTTATGCGTTATGTACAATTAGAAATATACATGTATTTTATTTACCAAAAAATTTGTTGTATCACATTGTTCCTTATGAGCTGGCAATTGCAATGGAATAAGATCAACTGTATTAAGTCTATCCATAAAATTAGTTAGTCTTTCTGATGCTGGTGTTTTACTAGAACTCTTAAAGTCACTCTGTTTTTCATTTTTTGTGGAATGCTTAATCTGAAAAAGGTGAAATAATATTTACATTGTTGATATTTTTATTTCCGTATTTTAAGATTGGTACACTACAGCTTCTTCTAATAATAATTAAAGCCTTTTTGTTAAAATTTTGTTTACCTCTACACTATAACTGATATCCGGTTTTATTTGAGTATTGCTCTTGGCATTTACATTACTTTTGTCATAATTTTCACTCTTATTTCTCATCAATGGCTGCTTTGAATTATGTTGAGTATTGGTTTTTGTTTCAAATGATTTACTATATTTGTTAAACTGTAATAACACAAAATAGTTATAAAATGCCTTTAAAATTAAAATTATGCTTATAAAAAAAGCTACTTTGGCTTTCTTTTTATACTTATTCTCTAAGTAAATTACTTTTCCGTTATAGCTGTTATTGTTATTATTATATGGTGTTTTGGCTCTGTACAACATGTTATTGCAGTTTGATTCATAATTTGAAGTGGACTTCCTCCATGACCCTTGTTTAGCTCTTGGAAAACGACCCTAAAAAAGACATATTAAGATATAATGAAAAATTCATTGGTTTGAACTATATTTGGTAAACTATAGGTCACTCACTGGAGAGTTCAACTTTGCTGGCTTTTTATTTGATTTTTGCCGAGACACCATTGTTGCTATATGTTGAGTCTCTCGACTTGCAATTGCATCAACATACCATTCCCCATTTATTTCTTTTAATTTAAAACCAGGGACATCTTGAAATAATTTATCAAGTGTTGAATATCCTAATCTTTTATAAGGTATAGCCTCCCCTTGCAGTTCCCTGTAATCACCTAGGCAATAAAAAATACAAGAACTGTAAATAGAATATTAATGATTGTACAAGAAATATCTAAGATGATTCATTTGACGTTAATTTTTAAACAATAACGTTCCAAAACTTACGGTTACACTCTTTTAGAGTCAATGCTCCCTTGACTGAAATAAGAGTTGCACGTAAAGCCTGAATAATTTGGTCCTTGTCAGCCATTGCCAAGGCCTGAAAACATTTTAAAATAATTTTCTATACTTTTTGTGGAAGTCTGCAACACTATTTAATCACAAATTTCTAGGGGTCTTTAAATAATTGCTGTTGAATGACTACAATGTAAACAGCAAAAAACACAGTAACTTCATGTGGTCTAAATAAATAATTGAAGATTTGTTATCATTTGACAATTAAGCCACCAATTGTCAATTATTTAAGTAACTGCAATATTGTAAGCATTTAAATATATTTAGATTAACTGAAATCTAATAATAAATAATAATATAAGCTTTTATATACATTTTTATGGTAAATAAGCAGTGTTTGGCTAAAATTTGTTTTATTTGTATTAAGAAAACTTAAAACAAATAATATTTATTCTACAGGAATATTTGAAACTTTCACTGACAAGTTAAAATCAAGTATTAGTTTCTTGTAAATTGCAGAGAGACTTAGGAACTTCAATTATTAAATAATGTAGTGGGTATGCTTTAATTTCCATGTAAGAACTATTCATAAATTTATTTATTTTACACATGCAAAATAAAGATATTCTTATGTTGTTTTTAAATGGTCTATTTAACAAAGAGAAATAAGCAATACTTCAACTACAATATTTCCTCTGCTGATTGCAATATAAAATTATTCAGCGTACAATAATTGAAACATTAAAACGTCGTTAAGTATAAAAGTCTCATATAAATAAATATATTGAACTTACTTTTCTTCTAACTGCCTATCATATATCAAAATCACCGTAAAGACAGTAAAAGAGAAGACACTAAAACTTCAATCATCGATGTTACCAAGACTTCAATATTCTTAAGGATTCTCGAGATTTATAAAATTCGGTTTTCGACTTTCGTTTAATTTAGATTAAAGATCTGTCATTGACGTTGACATCCACAGATTAATAATGATCTATTGGTGCTACATCTAACATCACTTGTGAAAGCCTGTGGTATGTCTCTTTAAAATTCTGTGGTCCCATATAAACAAGCTTTAATTTTTTCATGAGCTTCTCCATTTTTAAGCTCTATGCTTATTAACATAAGTAGTATCGAAATATATTTTGGTTTAACATGATTTTATAACACGGCAAAACTTTACTATTATTGTAAATATAAAATAAAAATATTTTACTTATACATTTTAAGGACAAGATAAATTATGCCTATTGAAAAAATAATTCATTGAACTTAACCATAACAAAAAATCTCTTTAAAAACAATAATATTTGAAAAAAGATAAAACCAATTTACAATGAAAAAAGCTGTTTTCCATAAAACATAAACTAAAGTACAATTTCTAAACGTATTCGAACGTGTTCGCTTCCCTTGTTTTTTGGTTGTTCGCCATATTGGATTTTGCCCAAAGGCAAAACGTCACCTTTCCTTTGGTGAGCAAGGTGTGTTCACGTGAGGTTGTGTGGTTCCTCAAAATAGGTCACACAATCTTCACAATTTCGTGAAACATTGTTCTAAAATATAAAAAAAAACACAAAATTACAAAAACCCAAAAAAATAGAAAAATTATATAAAATAAACGGGAATCGTTCAATTATAAGTTAGTGTGCGTAAGCGTGCAACGTGGTCTAAGGAATGCGATAGATAAGCGTCAAGAGAAAGTGAAGTTGCTTAAACACCAGAGACTTATTAATGCTATATTTTTTACGATTCCAATAAAAGAATTAAAATGAATCCCGGGCCACCAAATTACCCGATGGCATCTCTCTATGTCGGGGATTTGCACTCTGATATTACTGAGGCCATGTTGTTTGAAAAGTTTTCTACAGCAGGTCCTGTACTCTCTATTCGAGTATGTCGAGACATGATAACTCGAAGATCTTTGGGGTACGCATATGTGAATTTTCAACAGCCCGCAGATGGTAAGTAAATACTGTTTTTTTTGGTTATTTTACATCTTTGCTTCATCATCGCTTATTAGGTTCCTTATTATTTACTAGTGCCGATTCTTAACTAATTATAACAAGTTTGTAAAGGATTATAATGTTATGTATAAATTAGTCTTCCTTCAAAGTAGTTAGGTAATTATGTTTGTGTAAGATACTGATGTACGCTTCAACCATCTTACTCAACAGGTTACTTGCCAGTAGCAAGTTTCAAATATTAATACTCGTTTCTTTTTTTATAGCTGAGAGGGCCTTGGATTCTATGAATTTTGACATGATAAAAGGTAGACCAATAAGGATTATGTGGTCGCAGCGTGATCCCTCTCTACGTAAATCGGGAGTAGGAAATGTGTTCATTAAAAATCTTGATAAATCTATTGATAATAAAGCTATGTATGATACTTTTTCTGCCTTTGGTAATATATTGAGTTGCAAGGTAGCTCAAGATGAAAATGGCGGTTCTAAGGGATATGGATTTGTACATTTTGAAACAGAAGAAGCAGCTAATAAATCAATTGACAAAGTAAATGGCATGCTGCTCAATGGAAAGAAAGTTTACGTTGGTAGATTCATTCCTCGTAAGGAACGTGAAAAGGAATTGGGAGAGAAAGCCAAGCTCTTTACAAATGTATATGTTAAGAATTTTGGAGAAGACTACTCTGATGAAATGCTTAAGGATATGTTTGAAAAATATGGACGCATCACCAGCCATAAAGTGATGTACAAAGACGATGGAGCTTCTAGAGGTTTTGGATTTGTTGCTTTCGAAGATCCTGATTGTGCTGAGAGAGCTTGCATGGAGCTTAATGGAAAAGAACTTGTTGAAGGCAAGCCATTATATGTGGGCCGTGCACAAAAGAAAGCTGAGCGTCAAAAAGAACTCAAACGTAAATTTGAACAACTCAAGTCTGAACGTTTAACTCGCTACCAAGGTGTAAACCTTTATGTCAAAAACTTGGATGACACTATTGATGATGAACGTCTACGTAAAGAATTTGCACCATTTGGAACTATAACATCTGCTAAGGTAATTTTCTGCTCTCAATATATTCCATTCAATATATCTATAAAAATCTTTATTCTGTTTCAGGCAGCAAACTATTGTAGTGTCTTATCATTGTAATTGTTTGTACAGGTAATGCTTGAAGATGGGCGCAGTAAAGGATTTGGGTTTGTATGCTTTTCATCACCTGAAGAAGCTACTAAAGCTGTTACAGAGATGAATGGACGCATTGTTGGCACTAAGCCACTCTATGTGGCATTAGCTCAAAGAAAAGAAGATCGTAAGGCTCATTTGACTTCACAATATATGCAACGTATGGCAAGTATGAGAATGCAACAGATGGGACAAATGTTCCAACCTGGAAGTGCTGGTGGTTACTTTGTCCCAACAATACCTCCTGCCCAAAGGTTCTATGGTCCAGCCCAAATGACCCAAATTAGACCTTCGCCACGCTGGACTCAACCTCCTGTAAGGCCTAGCACTCAGGCGGCTGCTTCTGCTTATCCAAATATGCAGGCACCATTCCGGCCAGCACCTCGCGGACCAACTCAGGCTACCCTCCGCACATCACTAGGTGCTAGACCTATTACAGGCCAACAAGGTGTACCAGCTGCTACATCTATCCGTGCTCCTATTGTGACAAGTGGTCGACCAGCAGGTTACAAATATACATCTAACATTCGTAATCTTCCAGCACCACAACCTGCAGTTCATATCCAAGGTCAAGAACCCTTAACTGCGACTATGTTAGCTGCTGCTCCCTTACAAGAACAAAAACAAATGTTAGGCGAGCGTTTATTCCCACTTATTCAAAGGATGCATCCAGATTTGGCTGGAAAAATAACTGGTATGCTGTTGGAAATTGATAATTCTGAGCTTCTTCATATGTTAGAGCATGGAGAGTCTCTAAAGGCTAAGGTAGATGAGGCTGTTGCTGTTTTGCAAGCTCACCAAGCTAAACAGCAAGCCACTAAGAAGGAATAATTTTTTTGCTCATTTCAGAGCCGTTTATTTTTCTTTGCTAATTTCTTTTATTTTTGCTTTTTACATCATAATGTAAAGAGTCCCGGTCATAAAAAACTAATAAATAAAAATTGTAAAAAAAAAATTAAAATATGTGGAAAGCATTATTCCTAAACACATTTATAGCATAATAGGATGTGCATCCACAAACAAAAACATTGCAACTGTCAACATTTATATATTGTCATTATAATAGGCTATATTATTATATATAACTGGGCACCTTTCGACTTTCTACTTTGACCAAGAAGTTTATTTTAAGTTAAGTCTTTAAAGTTCACTTTAATTTCCTTATCCTTAATATGGAGTTGGCTTTTGTTCTTGCAATGTATTTTTTCTGCCAGTTGTGGATTGGATATTTATCTACCTTGTATTGAAAACATGGTCGCCAATGTATCTATCTGGCAATATGTATTCCTTTGTTACATATTATATTTATGAAATAAAAAACAGGTTCTTTTATTTCATAATGTGTATTACATTATGAGTAATCTAAAAAAAATTGACAAATATTCTTTGTCATAATTTTTTTTTAAATTTAAATAGGTAAGAAAAGGGTATGAGGAAAATCCTATTTTCTAGTTCAAAAAGACAACAGGTTCCTTCTGATTATTTGTTGCATCGTTAATCTTTTACTTACAAAATCAGTGTATGATTTGTAAAAAAAATTAGTAGATACTAATTTTCCATCTGTCTTAATTCTATTACTATTCGACGAAACCTATCGTAAATCGTAATAGCGATTCGAAAAATAAAACCAAATGACTAAAGATTAAAATTTATAACCCTTACAGCTTAAAAGTAATTTAAAAAAAGATGTCGCCAATATGTATTTTCACTAGAGAACATTGTTTATGTATACCTACTCTTCATTTTTTTTATTATTTGTTAACAATTTCTATTAAATTATCCACATCTGTTGACAATGTGGAAATTGAAAAATTATACAAACAAGGTCATCTATTAGCAAGGATTTTGCTTGTGGTGTTTGATTTTTTTAAACAGTGTGTAAAAGATTAATACTAACATAATAAAGACAATTTTTAAACTCAAGGTATATTTTTAGTCAATAAAAACACTACAAAGTGAAAAATAATGCAATTACTACATTAATTAACTATAAATAAAGTTTATAATAAATATATTATTGCAAGACCAAACCAATTTTATGAGGTCCTAAACTAGGGCATCTCCAGTTATACAAATAGTATTGCAAATTTCCATCTCCAATACCGAATTTCAAAGGTTCCAAGAATTCCTTATTATCCATCAAGTCCAATGCATTAAATACATCAAAACCTAAATTCTTGGCAGTGATAAGAGCATCAAGCATTAAATCAACCCATGGTGTCACTGTTGATACATTGTAAAATGAATATGCAGCTTTCAGTGTTTTGTGTACAGGATGATAGACCACAGTAGATGGGAGAGTATAGTAACTAACAAAATCAGTGATTGAACCATCCTGTGCCTCCACTACAAAACTATCTACTATACCAGCTATGGGAGTAAACCAATGCTTGAAATCATTTTCAGTAAATATTGGTACCAGATCAAATTTTTGCAAATAATCATTTAATAGTTTCACAACTTTGTCACTGTCTTTAGTTTCCATTTTACGAAAACCTGGTGTCTTCGGTAAATCTGGTAATTTAAAAAGCTTAAGGGTTCTTTGCATTGTCATATTTCTAGAAAGGTGGCTAAATTTTATATCAATTAACTTCTTTGGGTTCAAGGATCTATGCCAATACCTGCAAGTGCCTATGGGTTTTGGTAAAACGATTCCAGCTGTGTATACTCCTTGAAAGATACCTTCTAAATTAACTCTGCGCGTAATCTCCCTTATAAGCACAGGTGCTACTCTTTTAGCACGAAGCTTTTTATGAACACACAGAAAGTTTATTTCTACAACTGTTTGGACTTTATCATAAATTCTTAGTTGAGCTGGAATTGCTGAAATAAAACCAACTAAGCGGCCTGATTTTACAACACGTACACCACAGTGCCAATCCATTTTCCAACCAGGAGGCTGCAAAGCCCACTTTAAAAATTCTGTCTGGTAATCAAAACGGAACATGCAATCATCATCTTCTACATAATTTTCATTTAGTAATGTGTAAAGTTCTTTCAACACCAAGGGCTCATTTAAATTTAAAGTATCCCACTGAAACCCGTCTGGCAGTGTGTAAGGATCCTGCCTTATTTCTTCAGTAGATTTAGGACCCTCAATTGGTTCATTAGAAATAATTTTTTCATCCATTTTAGGAACTGGTTGAGTAGACCAAAACTGATATGATTTATGTAAAGCTTCCTCAGTTGTTTTAGCTGGCTTTTGTTGCAAATTTAAAACTTCCATAGCCATTTTAAGATCTTTTACATAAATATTTTGCTGCAAATCGGTAGAATTAGGCAGTGCAACCGTACCTTCCACGGCCGGTGCTCGATGGTCTCCATCTCCGCTACGCTTTTTCTTGTTCTTATTTTTTTTTTTAGAATTCTTCTCGTCATTAAGAATTTGAGTATTAATTTCTTGAGTCACCTTATTATCTTCCATTTTAAATTTTTGTTAGATTTTTAAGTAATAAATTTAGTATTTGTTAGTGCCGAGCAATATAATTTACTCAACGAGCACAGATTAGCACTAAATGTATCGTTGGTTAGTGGTTACGCTTTTTCTTTGATATTTGACATTTACTTCTGTTATGTATTTATAGTGACTATGCTTGCAACAAAATCTTTTGGGAAGATTTAATCAAAATTCAAAATCGGGCTCCAGAGTCCAGACTCGCACGAGAACCTCGTCACTAATGTCCAATGTTGGCGAGTCGGGGTAGTGCGAGTGATGGTCATCCACACCCTACGCTTTATTAATGGCTCCCTATTACAAGATGGACATAAATTGAAATTACTACATTAGCAATTTTATGTGCATCTCAAAATTATAATGCCTTGCATTTAAATAACAAATACAAAATATCATATCAAGCCAGTATACATATAAAAGCTATACACAAATCGTTACTCCACTCAATTATTTTATGAAAACGCGCGTACAGGGCAATAGTCATAACACAGTGAGCACTGAGCAAGACTGCAAGAGTGTCACTGTGTCTGAGTAGAAGAGGCAGGTTCGCTTTTCTCGAAATTCAATTGAAATTCAAAAATCATTTATTTATGTAGGTAACATAATGTACACATATGAATGTCAAAAAAAGAAATATACATTAAATGCTTCTAATTTTACATATACTGCCAGTTCTCAAATGAAGGGCATAGAACGGAAAATAAACTCCCGCCACTCTTTTTAATCGCCAAGTTTTTTCTTTTACACAACGTTTGTAAGGAGCTTTAGGAGGATATGACATCTTGAGTAATATAGAATAATAAAATAAATTAAAAACAAAGATTTGTCCTCTATCAGCAGGAGGCATGGTGAAATAGGAGCACGCACTTACATACTCGTGAGAACAACACGCAAATACGTAGTAGAAACAACTAATATCACCGCATACACGAATTCAAGTACGACCAGCCCCCACAAGTAGCGCTCGTTCACGAGTATGACGCATGGCCAGCCATCGGCCCCTGGCCATATTTTAGGGGGAAAGACAACCCGACGCATGGACGCCGCACACAAGCAATGACATTTAAGCGAGCATGACGATCCTTGAAATGTGGACTTGGCTACACAAGAAATTAGTAATAGAATCTCATTTCCGAAATCCGAATCCGTTTACATGAAGCTGATAGTTAAAAATATATTGAACCGAAGTCATAGTTCGCGCTATGACGCTACGTTTATAAATCTTAATCAGTCTCATTTCTGAATGTTACCATGTGATTGTATAAGTAAAAAAAACTATTATAGAATGAAGACTATAGAAATATGAAAGTTGGCTTGCTAGGTGGTGCCCCTAATTTTTTTGCTTTATTAATATATTCGAACTGTAAATAATTTTGGCACACTTCCTATTCTTTTTCCTAACATGTTTAATATTATCATGAAGACCCAAACAGTCTTTTAAGGTGAAACAGGTTAAAAACTTCTATAAGTTTAACAAGTGGCAACACTGGTTAAACATCTTGCTTATTTTGTCTTTTCAGTTGACGTTTTTCTCATAGTGGTTAGTGAAATATTTATCTTTTATTATTTTTGCTATCCTCTTACTAAATGAGGTGTTTTGTATAATTTAAGTAACTTAAATGTGATAAGTTACAGTAATTAAGTTTATTTTTTAAATTTGCTTTTAGGTAAAGTGAGAAAACTAACCAAAAATGGGGAAGGGAAATAATATGGTGCCTAATGGCCATTTCCATAAGGATTGGCAAAGATTCGTAAAAACTTGGTTTAACCAACCAGCCAGAAGACACCGTAGAAAGCAAAATCGTATCAAGAAGGCTAAAGCCATTGCCCCACGTCCCGCTGCTGGTCCTCTCAGACCGGTTGTCAGATGCCCAACTATTCGTTATCACACAAAAGTTCGTGCTGGCAGAGGATTTACCCTCAGAGAAATCAGAGTTAGTAATAAATTCCTTGTATATTTAGCTTATCTATTTATTGGTGATCTTTAAGTAACACTTAAAAAAAAATATTGTTATTAAAAATTTAGTTAAAAGCCAGCCACTACTAGTCACTAAAATTATTTCAACTTAGTAGATATCCTTTATTTACTAATTATAGCTTTGTGAAAGTAATCTTTCAAAAAATCTAATTCTGAGGTGGTTAAAGGTCTGCCACACTAATCAAGTGAAATATAATTTACAACTCTAACCTCCTCAACCTCTTGTATATATTATTATATATCTATGATTGATGTAAGCTTTGTGTGTGTTGTCTTTTTTCTGTGAAGTCATTTTTGTTTTGGGTAACTCTGCTTAGATTTAATTCAATCCATCAAGTCTATCCTCACCGTGATAATGCTTAGAACGTGACATTGGCGGAATTGTGATTGACACAGAAGTCGCCATTAAAAATAAAATGAATGAATGAATAATTTACAACTATTTCTGTTTTATAAGAAATGGTTTTTATGTTCAATAGTTATCATTTTTCTATTATCATTTCAGGCTTCTGGATTGAACCCAGCTTTTGCCAGAACAATTGGTATTTCTGTGGATCCACGTCGTCGTAACAAGTCTGTTGAATCATTACAGATAAATGTACAGAGGTTGAAAGAGTACCGTGCTCGCCTCATTTTGTTCCCTAAGGGCAAGAAGGTATGCTGGATGTTTAATCATTTAAAGTTTACTAGTGAAAAAAGTTTATTAAACTACTTTATTTTTATAGTTTATTGTTGTGTTTAAATTTGATTAAATAAATATTGATAAGTTGTACATTCACCATTTGTACCAATGTTTTGATATGCAACTACTAATGCTAATAAAATTTATGATTGTTTGATTTAAGGTTCTTAAGGGTGAAGCAAATGAAGAAGAACGTAAATTAGCTAAGCAACTGCGTGGCCCTCTTATGCCAGTACAACAATCTGCACCCAAGTCTGTGGCTAGAGCTATTACAGAAGAAGAGAAAGACTTCAAGGCTTACCAATACTTGAGAGGAGTATGTACAATTTAATTGTGTAATAGTATAATGATTCTATACTATATTGACAAAATCCAGTTTTTAAATTCTATATGAAACTGGTCTGATGTAACTTAAGTCTAAATTTGTAAAGGTGTGATTATACAGTGGTATAATCATTAACTGAGTACACTTTATGCCTGATACTAAACTAATATCGTTGAAATCAATTCCTTAAAATAAATCTCAAACAGTATTATGATTAGTGGTTTATACAATACAAGTGTTAAAGCATGATTTATTTTTTGCAGGCTCGTTCTATAGCTAAGCTGGTTGGAATTCGAGCAAAGAGATTGAAGGATGCTGCAGAGAACCCTGATGATGTTACTAAGGCACCAACTGCTGCTAAGGAACCTAAGAGTAAAAAGTGAATAAAATAATACAGATTTTAACAACATTTACTTCTTTTATTATAAAACTTACACAGACATGTTTTATTAAACCTAAATGGAACCTATGTTGTGTTCTTAAACTAGTTCTGTTAAGAACTTATCTTTAATGTAGCTGGTTCAATACAGTAATGGTACGCGGCTATCAACCTTAATAATGGTACGCGGCTAACAACCTTAAGAAACGCTCAGTTGTCGAGATGATACGGGTGGTATTTATTTTTCTGCCCTTCGTGCCACTCAACTGCAAGTGAAAGATCGAACAAATGCTGTGACCAGCTCGCCATGGTAAATATGTAGAGAAACCCCCACATATCTAAGCAACACCAAGGGATCAAGCCATACGGGGAATGACTTGTCTTTGAGGACTGGAATCGCACTACATACGTTGAATACAGTAGCCAAGCAAGAGCTGGTATTTTACTGAGCTCCCACCCAGAGTTGAGAAGTCCTCCATGTGGAGCCAAATTTGTGCTTTATATAATTGTAAGCGATGGACGGGAGTGAAATACCTGATGCTGATCAAACCAAGATTCTTAGTGGCTGGCTCCTTAAGCCGGGTTTCCACCGTGAAAGGGTAATGAGTGGGAAATGGTTAGGCGGGACGGACGCCTTTTTAATGAAATAGGTTTACATTTCCACCAACAAAGAGATTTGTCTGTTGATTTCCACTGCAAAAGGAAAATGAGAGAGAGGAATCAGCGGAGCGAGCTGAACGAAAAATGAGAAATGGAAAATGAACAATCAGTTTACACAGAGAGCGAGTTCAGTTGGAGTTTGGAACGTGCGGTAGTGTTTTGTTGCGAATTTGCGATGTTGTCGAGTGACACGGGATCAAGTAAAGACAGTGATTATGTATACAGAAAGAAAAAGTACATATGTATTAATTTAAGCATAGAAAAAAACGTGCAAGACGGAGATTTTGGTTATGCCAGCACATTCGACAAAGAACATTGAAAGGGGAATATAGGCTATTCTACGATTTAGACGATGAAAAATTTAATAACTATTACAGGGTTAGTACTTAGTAGAGAACAATTTCGGGTGATGGAAACCGCGAGCGAGTCCGTTTCAAACTAGTCGGCGAGACCTTGCCACAGCGGACTCGTTTCAATCACTTTTTACTCGTTCGATCCGCCCCGCTCAGCACTTTCTGTGTGGAAACGCTACTATGTAATTTGTCACTGCGAGTTGAACGGACTCCGTAATTACTCCGCTCCGCTCCCTAGAACTGAGCGAGTTCCTTTCAACTCTTTCTGCTCGCTCAGTCCTTTCCGCCCGACTATTTGTTGGTGGGAATACAAGTATGCAGTTTACGCTTGCGAGTTAGACCGAGTCCTTAATGGGTCCGTTCCGCTCGCGGTGGAAACCCGGCTTTAAGCCGGGTTTCCACCGCAAAAGAGTAATGAGCGGGAAATGGTTAGGCGGGACGGACGCCTTTTAAATGAAATAGCTTTGCATTTCCACCAACAAAGAGATTTGTCTGTTGATTTCCACCGCAAAAGGAAAATGAAAGAGAGGAATCAGCGGAGCGAGCTGAACGGAAAATGAGAAATGGAAAATGAACAATCAGTTTACACAGAGAGCGAGTTCAGTTGGAGTTTGGAACGTGCGGTAGTGTTTTGTTGCGAATTTGCGATGTTGTCGAGTGACACGGGATCAAGAAAAGACAGTGATTATGTATACAGAAAGAAAAAGTACATATTATTGTATAGAAAAAAAACGTGCGAGACGGAGATTTTGGTTATGCCAGCACATTCGAGAAAGAACATTGAAATGGGAATATAGGCTATTCTACGATTTAGACGATGAAAAATTTAATAACTATTACAGGGTTAGTACTTAGTAGAGAACAATTTCGGGTGATGGAAGGAAACCGCGAGCGAGTCCGTTTCAAACTAGTCGGCGAGACCTTGCCACAGCGGACTCGTTTCAATCACTTTTTACTCGTTCGATCCGCCCCGCTCAGCACTTTCTGTGTGGAAACGCTAGTATGTAATTTGTCACTGCGAGTTGAACGGACTCCGTAATTACTCCGCTCCGCTCCCTAGAACTGAGCGAGTTCCTTTCAACTCTTTCTGCTCGCTCAGTCCTTTCCGCCCGACTATTTGTTGGTGGGAATACAAGTATGCAGTTTACGCTTGCTAGTTAGACCGAGTCCTTAATGGGTCCGTTCCGCTCGCGGTGGAAACCCGGCTTTAGGCTTTCCTTCCAATGTAATTTTTGAGTTATTTTCTTTTAAGAGGAATGAATATTTCTAATACTAAATTAGTCTAATCCAACCAAAAGCCCGTATGAAAAAAAAAACTTATTTAAAGGCAATGTTTATTATTATTGTTATCTAGAATAATTGTAGCAGATATTACACACTACCTAACAAATATATTGCCAAACAATATCATTATTTATCCTTAAGCGACGAGCTACAATAGGGTTCCTAAAATATATTATTGTGTTACAAAAATTCTTAAAGTACAACACTTCTAAGCAGAAGCACTAGCATCAACCGGAACTTTTTCGTCGGCAACAACATCCTCTTTGGATTTGTTTTCCTCTTCTGCAACGGGTTTAGCTTTGTCGCTTTTACGGAATTTGTCATATCTGAAAATAGGCAACAATTTTGAAATTGTTTGCATTTGAGTAAGTGGACTAGTAAAGTGCTTATTGTAATAGAAAATAAAATGTTACCTTCCAAGGTCCTCCTCATCGTCGCTAGCCTCATTGCCTTCTGGGTCTACTTCTCGCAACAACTCACCTATGTCTTTATCAACATCAGCCCATAGTTTATCCTCATTTCCTTTAACACACGAAACATTATATAGATTAATTAATGTTCATTTTTTAAGAGAAGATAAGACATCCGAAAATATAAATGTTTATTAACTTACCAGAAGCATTGACAGAGTCATTTCCATTCTCTACAACCTCTTTTTCTCCAAGAGATTCAGCCTTCTCTTGTTTACTTGTTTCAGAAGTTTCTTCGGTTGCAATTTCCTTCTTTACCTCTGCAAGCGGATAAACAATACTTTGTAAAATTATACATAGCAAAGGTTACGTCTTTTATATATTCAGCGTGCAACTGTCATCTCTGAGAGCAAAGATTCAAACGTCAGCTGTGTACCAATAATGGGCTTTTTGTTTATGTGCGCTTTTTACACTTGCTCGTACCTTGAAGCAAAAACTCGCAAGGAAACCTTAAGCCGGGTTTCCACCGCGAGCGGAACGGACCCATTAAGGACTCGGTCTAACTAGCAAGCGTAAACTGCATACTTGTATTCCCACCAACAAATAGTCGGGCGGAAAGGACTGAGCGAGCAGAAAGAGTTGAAAGGAACTCGCTCAGTTCTAGGGAGCGGAGCGGAGTAATTACGGAGTCCGTTCAACTCGCAGTGACAAATTACATACTAGCGTTTCCACACAGAAAGTGCTGAGCGGGGCGGATCGAACGAGTAAAAAGTGATTGAAACGAGTCCGCTGTGGCAAGGTCTCGCCGACTAGTTTGAAACGGACTCGCTCGCGGTTTCCATCACCCGAAATTGTTCTCTACTAAGTACTAACCCTGTAATAGTTATTAAATTTTTCATCGTCTAAATCGTAGAATAGCCTATATTCCCATTTCAATGTTCTTTCTCGAATGTGCTGGCATAACCAAAATCTCCGTCTCGCACGTTTTTTTTTCTATACAATAATATGTACTTTTTCTTTCTGTATACATAATCACTGTCTTTTCTTGATCCCGTGTCACTCGACAACATCGCAAATTCGCAACAAAACACTACCGCACGTTCCAAACTCCAACTGAACTCGCTCTCTGTGTAAACTGATAGTTCATTTTCCATTTCTCATTTTCCGTTCAGCTCGCTCCGCTGATTCCTCTCTTTCATTTTCCTTTTGCGGTGGAAATCAACAGACAAATCTCTTTGTTGGTGGAAATGCAAAGCTATTTCATTTAAAAGGCGTCCGTCCCGCCTAACCATTTCCCGCTCATTACTCTTTTGCGGTGGAAACCCGGCTTTAGGTTTCCGCACGCACAATTTGGGTCTAGGGCATACCTTAGAGCCAATTAGTAGGCGGCGAGTGTGTAGCACCGCTGTTTTTCTTTTCTACCTAATCTAAAATATATAATTTTAGGTTATTACCAGCATGGCGATGTAGCTGACGATGTATGCGTTCGGCTTGCTTACGCAGCGTGCGCGTGTCTCGGTGTTGCACATAGTGACGCAGGTGGATGCGCAGGCGGCAGTGACGCCGTAGGGCCTCCGCTTCCTCACTGCTACCAGTCTCAGCTCGCGGCAAGTACGTGCGACAAAGAGAACACCACCAAACCTGGTTGGACAATCACATGTAGTATACCAACACCACATTATTATAGAAAATATTGGCTACAATACAATGTTTTATTAAATATAACAATTATTTTAAATTAATGAAATCCATACCTCTATCTTTTTAATGTGTTCACTGCCAATGTTCATTTCAACTTTGGGTTTTGTGGTCTTTTCTTCATCCTTCTTTTCAGTACCCGAATCTTCATCTTCAACTTCTGTAATATTAATAGGATATCAAATATGAAGTATATCTTATGGTCTAGTATCTGGCTGCAGCTACTAAATAAATTAAAACAAAAACATTTGCTATCATTGTCCGAAAAATGATGTTATGCGTTAACTCTCTTTCGCTATAGCCAAATTATTTATCACCTTTAACAGCAGGTAACCCTTATTTGGAGCCAATTGTAATTAGGCACCCTTATACAATAATTAATAGAAAATAGTTTGCTTCAATTTGATTAATAAAAGTATGATATAAATGTATCGAAATCATACCTGTTTACACCTAGCTACGAAGTGTGGCCAGGTGGGCAACGGCACCCGTGATTTGTTAGACGATATTTTGAAATATTTGCCCAAAAATCAATTCGAAATAATTTCAGTAAATATACTAGCGGCCAAATTTTTATAGGGAACTTGGTAGATATACATTCTCTTTATTATTAATCTGTGGTCATAGATCAGACAAGGATAAGTACATTACTACTCAGTATGACTCATCATATTCTGACCTATGGCCACAGGAATAAACATGAAAATTTGGTTTTTGCCAAAAAACCAAAGAGCACACTAATCCAGCAGCTGGATCTTGTACTATTATATAATTAATATTATGTAATAAGTTGTTACAAATCTTACCATCAACATCACCAACAGAATCGAGGGTCATGAAGTTGTCCAAGTCCACATCCATTCCTTCATCACCACTTGCTTCTGCTTTCGGACTTGCACAACGAGCACTCTGATTAGCCTTTTTCTGTTGCATAAAGATAACATAATTTTAGTAAGTACATATTGAATCTAAAAAGATGTTAAAATTATAAGTAGACAGTTAAGTAACTAACCTTAAGATGTTCAATTGAGCAAATATGGTGCTCATAAATCATTGGCGAACGGAAGGTTACTCGACAGATGCGGCAGAATGGCGTCAGGAATCGTTTCATAGCCCGGTGGGTGTCAGTGAGGTTGTGGGCGTGCCTTGTGGTACGGTGATTAAGGCGACAGATCATACAGAAGTTAGTCCTTGTGGCCAGGTCGGCTCCAGCAGTTGCTTCCAGCTCGCGCTGGGCCCGCCTTTGAGCCACTCTCATCCGCAGTAACTGCACTTTATGGCGCCGAGCCACGCCACTCAAGGCGGTGCGATGTTTCAGAGAGAACAGATGTTTCGAGTACACCTGTTTAAAAATCAAACCTGTACCTAATTAAAAACTATTCAAATTTTGATTTTTTCTATCTATAATTTTCAGTTTCGAGTTATGAGAAAGATTTGTGGGAGTTTGATTTAAAATACATATTATATAAGTCAGAAAAAAAAGATACCCAACATCTATCATTACAAGAAGAAAAAATTGGCTAAAACTTACACTGAAGTTGGTGCACTTCTCCTTGCAGTGTACACATGTAAAGTTGACGTAACCAGCGGCGGCAGTAGTTGTGGCAGCTGGTGCGTCTGAACCTGCGTCTTCTTCCTTTTCCGTGTCCTCTCCTCCTTCTTCTCCTTCGCCCCCAGACTGCTCTTCCTCATGCTTTAACGTATTCATTATTCAACTATGTTCAATCTATATTCATATCCGTTATTATGTCTAGCAATGTGTCATACCTTGGGTGATTTGCTTTTCGACTCTTTTACTTCTTCCATAACTTCTTTTTCATCAGCATCCCAATCTTCTTCAGTTGAAGAGGCCTCTTCTTTAGATTTTGCAGGGCTATCATAACAATGCTCCAATTATAAAGGAATAAATCAGTATACTTTAAAAAAACCATTAATTGTCATACATCTAAAATTCATAGTAATTAATTATTTGGCATATTGCAGTGTGTAGTTCTAAACATCTTCATATATTTTATACTTATTTTGTCTTCTGGATGTCCAACAAGTATAATAATATGTTTATGAAAATTTGGATTGTCGAGAAACATGTTTATTACACATTCTCTTTAATTCACAAGTAATGGTAATTTTTATGTTGACGATTCTCATTTCATTAAATAAATCATATATTAAAACATTTTTCAAATTCAAGCTAAAAAGTTCATATTGGCTTATGTGGTCGATTCGGGGACAGCATGGCGTCGTAATATCATAGTCAAGTTACCTTCTATCTTTGGTAGTTCTGAAAGTACGCGAGTACGTAACCGGTCTTTCAGTGTAGCGTCTAGTGGAAAAAGAGGCACGCGATCTTGGTGCTCCGCGATAAGATGCTCGCGATCGAAGAGTACGGCCACGGAAAGAGCGGCGAGGAGCACGTGGGCGGCCGGCGGGGCGCACCGGCTCGCGTGGCGGGCCCATACCGCTCGACTTGCGAAAGCTCTCGCGAGCCGGTGATCGTCTTCTATCCTCCCCGCCGAACGACCTCCTTTCACCACCGTAACTTTCTTGTCTACCGCTGTACGATCCGCCAAAGTGTCCGCCGTCATGGCTACGTCTATCGCTCGAAGAGCCCTGTACATAATTCTGTTTTGACGTCGATCTTTTCTTTGAATATCAATTTTGTCATTGGTCAAGTAGTACATAAACAATAAATATGGGTGAATACTCTTTCCTTTTCACATTGAACTCAAGTTTTGGACCTTTGCTGGTATAAACTCATAATTTTAGCTGAGTAAAAATAGAACAGATGAAATGTTTTTTTTTGTCAAATTCTTACAGTTTAGGTGTGAACGGTTAAGTCATACGTCATTTAACCGCATCATGGTATATGTTTTTATTCCATAGTAAAAATAAGTTCGAAAAGAATAAACAACAACAAATAGCACAAAAGTACTTAATGAGGCTCAGATGACAACAAATTTTCTCATAAAAACTTCTCAATTTATACCATTATTTCATTTCTAATTATATTAAGGATTCTCTGATAGTTTGATAGGTCTTTGATATTGATTTGAATTGGCTAGATCTCCCTTATAATATCATAACATTGCTTTATAAGTAATATCCCAACTTAATAAACAAACAGAATTTTTCTAAAAAGCTTATTTTCATCCTCATTCTCCTTTTCTTTTAATATCCATTGTCTGAAATATCAACTGTAGTATATTTGTAGGAAAATTCTTTGTTCCTATTTATGTTACTTATTTTCACAAACTACTTGTGTTAACATTCAACAAGAACAGCACTACATATTAAGTCACATAAGTTCCATCATATAAAGGAAATTTTTCTCCACTGGCTTATCTACTAACCTCAACTCTCATTCTCTTTCGTTCTGGAGATCCTGAGCGACTCACATAGTCACGATTAGAATAACTTGTTGAATCCTAAAATACAATCATATTATAGATATAGCTATAGGCTCCTTTGAATGAAGCTGATGAAGAGTAGCAGAAAAATTTAATAGCAATATCTATAAACATATTTGTGGATGATTAAAAAGTTTAAACATACCGATCTGTAAGGCTTCTTATAAGAGTCATCTATTCTATCGCGACCTGATGAATACCGATTACTGTTATTTGAATTGTAGCGGGATTCATTATTATAGGATGAATATCCTCCACCACCACGTCCGCCACGGCTCTCATAGCCACCACGGTGATTGCTTCCACGGTAAGGGCCTCTGTAACCTCCACCGCGACCTCCATAACTTCCTCTTCCTCCATAACCCCGACCGCGAGATGACATCTATATATATTAAGTGCAGCTTTACTTTTGAAAAGGATATTGTCAATACAGATGATAAGAATAATAGAATTTAAGATACCACACCGGCAAAAAATGGCGACGAGTTAAAAGGCTAGAGTTCTGTCAAATTATCTAATGGTGAGTTGTTCGAGAGACAGCATGCGAAACAAATTACAAAACATGATTTTACTTACACTTCTAGATTAGAAGATAATTCTCACAATATCTAACTTGAATAAATATAGATTATTTAATTTTGTAGTTTTTACTCTAACGCGGTACGCCACGAAAACGCAAAAGCAGAAGTCAGAACGCTTAAGTCCACAGAACACTATTATTTCTAGCTTCTGCTTAAGTCTTAACCACAGAATACACGGACAATATAGCAGGTATAGAGAGGCCACTCTCGACTATAAATAATGGCACAATTAATGTAAATCTCGCCATTATAAGTCAGTATATTTATATATATACTGAGTTATGTATATTAATTATTTATATTATGTATATATATTCATAATATTAATATAATAACAAAATGTAGTACGTAGACAAACAGAAATACAATTGAACTTAAATAATCAAAGTTTTAAAATGAATACCAGATTCAAACACCATAATTTTAAGGAATTGTTTTATTAATAATGTTTAAAATTAATAATAATAAAATATAAATAATATTTAATGGCTGTGCACCTGCGTTAATTAATTCTCTATAAAGGTCAGTGCTGGAGTAGCCACGTAGCAAGAGTAGCAAATAGTACGGGCCCGCGAATTTGGGGGCACCGCGCTCTATCTAACTTGCTTTAAATATAATCATACAATTTTTATATAGGAATATATTTCTTTTCCGAATTTAAATAGCCGTAATTTTTTTAAATAGACTGGCTAACGAAAAAGCGTGGTAAATTAAAAAAAAAATAGTATGGTATCCCTAAAAGTTTGATATATTTTTTGGATTAAACTTACTTGATACTTGGTTTTTTTTTACATTGATAGTAACTGTATTTCTATTGAACTGTATTACTATACGTATTTAGTCTTTTACTATTGATACTTAAAATGACGAGCATTGCATGTAAAACTTAAACTATGTTTATTATAAACCACAACTGTATTCGCAATAATCAAAATCCAATCCAATAAAAAAAAACAATATCTATAGATTAAACAGTCATTGCTGTTATCACTGTCACTTTTTATTGATTATGAAACTTTCTAAATGTTTCTCTGTAGTCCTGTCCCTTTCTTTATATTTATTTTCCACATCTACAACATTATCAGTCATTTCTCTTCTTCGAATCTTCCACTCTTCTACTTTTACATTTTCAAATGACTCAAATCAAACTCAATTTTTGATTTTAAAGCGCTTTGATACTTTTTGTTTTTTTCGGTACTTAATTGTGACTTCCTTAGAGGGGTTCCAGTACAATTATATGCCGAAATGTAGCTGAGGGTACATCGAAGGCTGATGAGTTTTCCATGCGTGGTACAAAGAAGATAGGGGGTAGGAAATCAATTTGGACAATTTCGATTTACTGCTGTTAAGTAAAGACATTCTATACCGTTTGGAAGGAAAGTAATGTCCAACAGTAATAAAACTGTTACAAATTCTTGGAAAAGATATTTTAAAGGAGGAAGAAAGCCTCTGAGGTTAGAAAAATATTAAGTAATAATCACACTCACTCTCTCTTAGTTAGAGGAGACATATAATGTCCTGCAGTGGGATGTATAAAGACTGATGATGATGAATGACTAAGCTATCGTTTGAGTAACATGTTAAATGTTATTATTTTTTATAGACGAGTACTCCAGGAGTTACTTTTGAATATGTGTAATACCAATGGAAAAGGATAATTTTATTTGAGAGAGATAACGTAAAACTACAGAGATACAAGTTTTTGAAGCGAAAAGGGTAAGCAATGGTTTTACAGCTTTTCTAAATGAAAACCATAGTAAAAAATAATAGTCATACTATTAACAAACTCTTCACATAAGTAGTTGTAAGTTTTACGACAAATTATTTTCGCACTAAGTTATAAATAATGCAACAAGTAGGTAACTATATAATATACACGAAGCCATAAATACCTATAACTTATTGAATGTTTCGTACCTAAGCGCGATTTACTAAGGATGTTTTTTTTAAGAAAACGCAGGTACTTCTAAAACCTATCTTTATTTACACTGTTTATATAAATATGAATTTCATATTAGGCAATAGCTAGTGACTGGTGTCTCTTCTAATCCTTTTTTTCTTATCTCCAAATAGTTCGTTCCAATAACCTTGTAAGTTATTCCATGAATCCTAAAAAATATTTTAAACTATGTAAACAAGAGTAAAAGGTTTTAATGTAAGCAAGTTGTTGCGTAGATGTATAATTTATCTCTTTTATATTTATTTCTTACCTTAATATTGGCGGAAACTTTTAAAATTACACAATAGACAAAATATAATATAAGTATAGCTACCTTTTTAGCTTCGCGCCATTCTAAATTCCTCAGACGCGCCAAACCTTTTAGGTTTCGATCAAGAATATTTAAAAATTCCTTCCTTGTTATTTTCGGGGATGGTGTAGTTGCATTATTAGATTCATCTGGAGGTGGTATTACTTCCTAAAAAATTAACAATCTTACATCTACTATTCAATAATTATTTATTTATCTACTTGAAATCAATAATTTTTCAATAACGTTAGAGATTATTTGATATACGTACTACATTCGATGTAAACTAAAATCTGTATATTGATTAGATTAGGAATGTGTTACTAATAATCTCAAAGGAATTATGAAGGTAATTAAAATCTAAGTAAAACAAAACTTTTATGAAAAAAAATATATCTACTAACTCAGTCCGTTAGTAGATTGATTTTAAATGCACCAATGTGCTACCACGAGATCGGTATCTACGCAATGAAACGACGGATCATTGCTAGTAGCTAAGAAAAATATAGCTTGAAGCTTCAAGTATAATCTATTGGTAATTCAAATCCCTGGGATATGTATAAACTTAGTACCGGTAAAATTATACATATTATATTTGGATTTCCGCAGGGTCTAATAATTACTTCGATATCAAGTAAATGACAGTTATTTTTGTTTTAATGATATAATATATAGTACATTAAAAGTTGAGGAAGGAAACGCCCTCGTATGTTGACCTCTAGAATAAACTGAAAAAGTACAAATATGGTTATGTAGTTATCAATAACAAAGAAATATTAACAGCTTAACCTGAAGAAGGATAAATGCCGGGTTAACCTTGGTAATAGATCACAATAATTCGCTATTACTTAAATATTAGGAAATAAATAATTCAATTACGTATACTACTAATGAGGAATATTTAACGTAATATTACCTAATTATTACTTTACCTTTTCATCTACAAATTGATTATTCACTAGTTCGGAAATCTGGTTGTATGCACTTTTTGTGTCATTAATTTGCTGAAAAAAATATATAATCAGTATAAATTGTTTTACGCAAATTCGAAAAATACAATCTGTATTATAATATATGTAAATATAATTATTATACTATATATAGATTCGTTGGCCTTTGTCATTGGTCACGAGGTGATTTGGTCAGCGAGTTCGGTTACTAAGAAAGTACATAACTTTGTTTACTTAGAAAACACCAATGTGCTACTTACCTCACATGTTCCTATAGTTTAAGGATTCTCATATATCAAAATCCAATACGTATTTAATATAAACCGAAGCAGGTTAAATCTAAAGATATTTTATGTAGGTACTATGTATTTGTATGTAAATTTTTTTACTTACTTCCAAAATAACATTAAATATTGTTCCAAAAAATCCCCATTTTGGTTTAATTGCCACACTTTTTCCTGCTCGTAGAGAAGATTGCCGCTGAATTCGGTCTCGTCCAATGGACTCGTCTGCCGTTGGCTAAAATAAATTTACGAGAACACCAGTTAAGTGGAAACCAGGTAAAACTTTAAAGCCCTGCTTATAAGAATAAGAAAATTTAAAGTCTAAGAAAGCACCGGCAATACAATATGTTCATATTTAATCATACAATTAAATACAAACACATCACATATATAATTAATAATATATATCTATTATATTTTGTATTTACTTCAAAACCTAAACTACTATATGAATATTACGCATTAAATGTTGTTAATTATAAATAGTATTTCATATTTATATAAGATATAATTTAAAAAAAGATTAATAAATTTAACAGGATAGCGGGAGATAGGTATTAGGTAAGTACAGTGATTATATCATGACCATACTAACCGGTTGTGCATTAGCTAGAGTTGCGATAACTGCCACAATCAGAATACTGCCTAAGATGTAATCGATACGTCGTAACACCATCTTGAGTTTCCTGGATCACTTCCCACAACATAAGAAAAAAAATGTTAACACTGAAACTTATAAGTTATTTAACTATTTTCAAGATTATTCATCATGGATTAATTAATGGCGAAGTATTTACATACTAATAACGAATATAGTCATATATTTATTTCAGGCTATAAATATAAGAAGGAAATGTCAAAATATTTTTATTAATACCATTAATAATTTAACTTTTTCTATACATTTTAAGTAGTAAAGGTTAAAAGTTCTTCATTAAATATAGAGCGCGCTAAACGACTCTACGCAGTGGCGTAGCATTTTGTGCGCGTAAATGTATTTTCAACAAGGAAAGGAACCTAGCAATATGGTCATTATACAAGTCGACAACGCTAGAAGATCGATTTAGACGTTGTGGCACGGGGACCAAGATTTTCTAAAGATATTAAAAATAACAGCCATGAACTTATAACCATTGTTGTGACACAGGCTTTAATTTCAACAATTCGTAATATATGTTAGTAAATTATGTAGCGTATTTTTGAGGTCGTTAAAATAATCTGAAGGTTGTTACTTACCATTCACCCAACTGTTGCGGAATAAACCTACATATACAGGTACTTATAATGAATAAACAATTATATTTTTTTGGATATCTGGTCGTTAAGTCATTTAGTTATAAAATAATTATCTATTACTTAGTAATTGATATTATTCTAAGTACTTCTTAGAAAAATAATAATATAATTAAGTAATTGAAAATTATTTTGCCACAAACTCACCGTCATTTATTTCAAAATGTCCATTTGGTTTAAAGGTTTCAATGTTAACTTAATGTGTCTTAACACTAATCACAGAACAACATCTTTTTAAATAAAAATAAATTCGTTAAGGAAAAAAAAATATCGAGGTTCAAGATTTTCGTATATTATTGGTGTAAATTAACTGAACGTGTCCACTCGAATGAAGGTGGTAGGCAGTGTTTCGTTCGCTGCAATATTGCCTGTGGTCGCCGTTCGTTGGCGCGTTATTTCCCGCCGGTACACACCATTCGGGCCAAGGCCACTTGTGTTGCGAAGTGTTATCATGTTATGTCAGCCGCGTTCTACTTATGCAACGTTTACCAATTCAATGCACTTAGATGACCCCTGTCATCCGTTTCTTTTAATTTTGTAATTAGTAAATAATATGCTTATTAGTAAAAAAACAGACTTTCTATCGATTTCTTGATAAGTTTATGTATGTCTTTTATAAATGATTACGGTATATCTATTGACAGCCATGTGCAGCACATTGCGAACAAAAATTTAATAAATTCAAATTACGACAGAAGGACCTTTTAAGCAATTAACGGATGCAGAACTGCTTGGTTTTAAATGATATTTCAAATAATATGTCTATGTCTAAATAGTATAACTATGTATTAATTTAACCATAATAAAGCGTTAGTTAAGCTTTTATTGTAGAAGGGAGGAAGGGTTTATACTTACTAGATTTAAAAACTAAATAAAAAACAAATAAAACATAAATAACGTAAGTGTATATTATTAAAATAGGTCTGAGATAAAAATATGTATTATTTACTTTCGAACAATTTTAATTTCTATTACTGGCATAAAACATGTGGTGTACATGAAACATAGACTATGATGTGACTAATTCCATTTTTCTATACTTCTTTCTAAGGGTGGAGACTGGATCTTTAAAAAGTATAGGATCCAGTCTTAATACGGAACGAACAAGCGGCATATAACCCCAGGCGGCGGCGAAAGTGTTCAAACACGACTGTCGCTGGACGAAATGTTCGGGATCGGTCCAAGAAGTCCTAAAATAGATTAAAAAATATATTTCATTCAAAATCTCTAATGTACTATGCTTAATTACCTACTTAAATTAAATAATACAGATAAATCAGCTAAAGTCACTAAAAATGTGTGCTCTACATGTCTATAAGCTTTACAACAAAATGTATTAGTAGATTAATGTATTTGAGTTTTTTAATCGCAATTGAATCTCGGAATAAAGTACGTACTTGTATCGATGATGAGATGTCTTATACCGCCTGCGTTGGGCGAGCTTAAGGGGCGGACGGCGCGTCAGATGGGCTACGAGACAATTAAGGAGGATGTCTTCGCAGTTGTGAGCGCGCCGCACGGCCAGTCTTAAGGCGGGTGGGGCTTCTGCGAATTGAGCTAATGCCGCCCGATGCACCAGTGCTGCCCCTGGTAGCACCATAGAGTAGGAACCACCCCATTTACTGCTGTAGCCCCATGCACCCTGTTCCAAACGCGAAAGTATTTTATAAACCATACACTTGTATAAAAAATTGATGAGAAGTATTTCACTTCGGTAAGTACAAAGCATGTAGTTCAACAAGGGTCAAGTACGACCTCATGTGGAATAATGCTCACATCTCTACGTCGGTGTGCCCAGATACCAGCCTTTTGACCAAATTCAGGGATTGTAAATCTCCAATGTTCTCCAATTCTCCAATGGAGTTGATGCTCTCACTCTACGAGGAAACATTCCTCTCCGCGCGTAATCTACAAAGAGTACTGAAGGAAAGAGTAGAAGAAAAATTGTTGATATTGATCCCTACAGCCCTGTTTTCATGACCGGCGAATTATAATTTCAAGATTTCATCCGTACCAACTTGAAACTAAGTTTTTCATTTCGTTTTGCGAACTAGGAAACTGTGGAGTGGCACCCAGCGGAGGTCTTCCCTAAAGGATACGACCTCAAAAAAAGACTACTCTTCCATAACTGTTTATTTTATAATTCTTCCGTTAACTGGTTTGCCGTTTTATAAAATAAAAATATAAGGAAACAAATGGAAATAATACACGTACCTTAGATTCGTCCCAAAAGTGATTTCTCGCTGGGTAACCAACAATTCGTTCAGGGAATTGTTTCCATACCCGAAAGGCAAAATCCAATTCTTCAGCCAAAAGAGGGGCGTCGCCGTCCAGTGAAAACACTGCAGCTGTTGGAATCGCCCATAGTGGCTGCCACCTAGCTGATACTCCTTCCCTTTAAATATATATTTTTTAAGAACAATCCACTCAAAACTATAAATATAAACTGTAATTCATATTGTATGACCACATATTTTATTAAGTGGTCTCGCAATATAAAACACAAGGTCTTTTAAAAAAAAATGTATTGTATTATTACATCAAGCAAGATATGATATTTATTTTAAGTTTACTAAAATATTACATAAAATGTTTTTAGTTTTTATAGAATAGGGTCAAACGGGCAGGAGGCTCCCCTGATGTTAAGTTATCACTTGATAACGCCGCCCACTTTCAATGCCAGAGCGCTCGCAAATAAGAACCCAAAGTCCCAAATTGGTTAGTAAATACTTCAGTGAGCACCTGCTTCTACATAGTGGCGGTTCGCGGTAAAAACTGTCTTGAAAAACGCAGACGGCGGACGTCGAAGTGATACGGATGGAATTTCGTATTTTGCCTCGACATCCGATGATGAAACTCAGCTGCAGGTGATTAATCCGAACAACTTCTCTCAACACTCTCCACTCTCTCGGTAAATTCGAACCGCTCTGCGTTGAATACGAATTGTTGAAATTCGATGACGACCTTCATGCTCCGATGAGCCAGAAAGCATAATTTCACGAGATGCCCGTAGGCTGGAAGCTTCGAGAGCAGTGGATTGGATTCAATTGCCTCTGCCCATCTATGTGTAAGGTATACAAGAAAGTCACCAGCAGAACGACCACGACGAAAGCCGTAATTATAATCGTTGGTGACCATATAGACTATTTTGGAGATCAAGGGCGATATTTGGTCATCGTCATTACAAAAAACATAAGTTTTAAGAGAAATAACATGAGGCCAAATAAAGATTCCCCATGTTACAATTCATAATAACCATATTACAGTCATGATATCTGTATATAGTACCATAAAGTATTATAACATACATAGCTAGTTTTCTCACCCTGGATAGTGCGTGGTAGCGTCAACTACTGTGACAGGTAAAGGATCTCGTACGTCGCCGGCCATTCGCATTAATGATTTTAACGAAGGCGCTGCACGCTCACTATCCCACACCAATACAACCTACGAATACATTTTATTTGTACACAGAATTTTTATAATTAGATAAATATGTTACTAGAAAGTTCGATAATGTACCTTCTCACAGAATTCACTACTAGCAATATTCGCGAGTAATTTATGTAAGGCAGGTGATGTAGCTTGAACATACAAGAGAGCTGTAAATGTTTTACCGGGAGTAGACGGTGGAGCAATTAAAGGCACTGATGGGGCTGGAAGAGGCATCGGGGATGAAGATGGGGCAAGAGGAGGCTCAGGGGCAGACACACCCAAAGGCAGATGAGCCCGGGAATCACCATAGTTTGCTAATGTTCCCAATGCTCCCGGAGGTGTGTTCCATATTAATGCTTCTCGATGTCGGGATGTTCGATGTGCCATTATCCGTTCCAATATAATCTTCAAAAAATGATATGGTTCATATTTAAATTATTATGTTACTTAATAATCTTGTAATAGTTTTTAATGAATATGTGTATAATTCGTAAATATGGGTAGATAAATTACTGTTGTTTTATGTATCGACATCTATAAAAATTTGTTTACTTGTTCTTAAAGTATCTAGCATTTTATTTAAATCAAGAATAATGTATTGTAAAAATATAAATAAGAATTTTACCCAAACAACAAATAAATTTACATAGTGTATTATATAACAAAAGCAATATCTTAATGTACAGGTAGGTTATATGTTTACACATGGTATTGCATTAAATATTGTGCTTAGTGTATGGGCTTGTTGTCTTGTCATCTGACACATTTTGTATTCTGATATTTACAGATTTTTTATAACTATACATATAATAAATCAATAATATATTATAATAAGTAATAAAATAATAATACCTCAATAGTTGTAAAAACAATTTTTTCAATTGAAGAAAAATATTGTTCCCATAACAGCTGGGTCTGTTGTCTTAAAGCAAGCACACGCTCTGGTGGTACAGATCTTACTAACTCAGGTACCTAAAAAAATGTTTTTATTGGAAGCAATTACATATTATGTTAATATTTATTTCTGGGTTATTACGTACAATATTTTTTTTAAATTACATCACTTATTCTGTATTTTTCTTAACCTGTATTAAAGTGGTATTTTGTCTTAAGATTAATGTTTCTTGACTCTAATGACAGTTAAGTTTATTTATTTTAATAACCTGTAATAAGAGACGTTCATCAGCCCAAATAACTGCACGCTTCCAGTCAATTCGTTCATCAAATGGTAGTCTCCATCCATTACTAAGAAGCACAGGTACACAACCAGCGGCTAAAGCTTCCAAAAATCTATATGAACCAAGACGTCTTCCTCTAGCCACAAGGCAAAATGTGGAATTAGCCAATAGTTGTTCATAATCAAATCTAAAGGAAATTAAATTATGAATTTAACTTTGTAAAAAAAATATTTAAAAAAACTACATATTTAGCAAGTAACATATAAGTAAACTTTATTGATAGAATCATATTTTTTTCTAGATTTCTAGAATACAGTTATATTATTTTAATGATTAAAAAGAGTTGTGGAGAATTTATTGCAAGTTCTTCAACCTTGATTTGAGAATTGGCAGTAAATGTAAAATTAGAAGCATATAATGTAATTTATTTTTTGATGTTTTTTAATAAGTGTACAATTTGTTACCTATATGACAAAAATAATTTAATATAATATATATAAATAAAGTTTCACTTTAATGTTGTGGATATACTTACTTATCATATTCTTTATTGTCTTCATCACACCTTTCATCTCTAAGATCTTTCCAAGATTTTCCATGTCTACATGTAGTAACCAATATAAGATTATTACCATCATGAAGATGCCATAATGAATTTCTTGTTTCACTGCCAATACCATGTACATAGCGTTTACCTTTAAATGCAAGTAAATGTCGCCGTGGTGCAGGAAAGGGATTTGCAGTTGCAGCAGGAGGTGTACCACCTCTCTCAGGATGCTCCTTATGAAATAGTGGTAATGATATATCAAATCCCTCTCTAAATAGTGCTTCTGAGACACTGGCTCGAGCCAAGATAGCTTCGCCTGGATCAAATCCCAAAGATCCTTCTGAATAATCTGGCCAAGTACCAGCATATAAATTAAAAATTAAGTGATTACGTCCATTTTTCCAATGTGGTAAACGTGATAGTCGTGATGCAACATCTGCCACATGTTCTGAGGATAAAGGGTCTGCATCAAGTGTGTCCACTGCCGGTACAAATAAACATGCCTCCGATGGATCCCGCGTTGCATATTTGGATTCTCGAATTACTGACAGGACTTTTCGATAAGTGGCACTAACAGGACCATCTGTTGGATATACATAAACTTTGGGATCACTTCCACATTTAGCATAATTAAAACAGGATTCCATTCGACATGACTTTCTTTTTGAATCTGGATTGCGTTTAAGAGGCGACGGAGCTTTGTAAAGTTCTTCTATAGTTGCAAAGGCGGGCAGGTCAGTGCGATAATTCTTTTGAAAACTTTCAGTCTTCATACGAAATCCCCCAATGCAGCAATACAATATTACTATTATAGATAGTGTAAGAAGAATGTAACGTTTCTTTGCTTGCATTCTAACTTTCTCTATAAATATTTACATCGATTATCTTAGCATTTTCTTATTATTGTAACTCCACGATCATTCCGCTAAAACTCTGTCATTAAATTAGCATTTTCGAAACAAAGTGTGTATCATATAATATTTACCGGTACAAGTTTTCTATTCGAGTTTAATTTTTATTTTCTATTAATTTCTAAATTTATGATTTAAATTTATATGGTTTCATTTTCTTCGTAAAGAATATAGATACCTACCAAATACCATAGAGTGACGATATCTATATACTCTTTGGAGGAGTATAACTCAGTCTGACAGTCTCACAGATGGCTAACATAGTATAAGGAGGCTTAGTCAAGGTTACTTAACAGTACTGTACAAATATGTAGGAAGTCAAAAAATTTTCAACTCAAACCCATACTTTTCGAGTCATACAAAGAGTTACACGGGAGCTAAGCATTACTCATTAGTTAGCTGACTCATTCTCATGACAATTTTCATACGAACTGGTTTGGTGTTCATTGGACGCCTATCGCAAAATGATTTTGTCTATGATAACTAGCAATATGAAGATTTTCTAACGCAGATGGCGGTACGTGTAAAAAGAAGATAAACCCTTTTTAAAAACAATTTTATTTATTACGTTTGTTGTCAAAACTTTTCCAGGCTAGCCTATTCTGCCTTTGTCGACATTTTTTTTTTTGATAAAAATAAAATATCAAGTAGTGTATAATAGATGAAGAGATGTTTATAACACAATAAATAAAAACGTTGCATGAAATCCCAACATTTGGGGTATTAAATTGTTTCATACAGGGTAGTAGCACACTAATATGTCAGGGAAAACGAGACATATAAAGACAGTTTCTTACTTATTACTATTATATTTACCTTAGTTAAATAACTATTAGGAAAATATGTAAAACCCGATGTATTTTAAATATTTCTTTGGGCGAATACTTTAAGATTAAGATAATATGCCATATGCGTCAAACATACAATATTACATATATTTTAGTTACAAATGTTTTAGATTGTTTATTTACTGCCATTACATCAGCCAAAGATTTCTTCATTTCGATCTATATGGGATTTCTACCGTCCACATCAATTAGGTACACAATACAACTTACGCAAAAGAACAACAAAAATTGATTATTAAAAATAAAGGAATAAAATATGATTACATTTCTTTATAAACAACAATAAAATTGAGTGAATGATCTAATCACTATTATGACAAGATAAAGCCGAAACTTTAATAAATGTATTCGCAAACAAACTTTATTAAATTGTTTTTAAGGGTCAAAGGCAACAAGCATCCGAATTTGATAATTTGACATTTTTGTTGATAGTGTAGCGTATCGTAGATACGCACTAAAATGTACATACTATATGGTGTAGTATTTTCTAAACGATTTTGATGTATGTGGCAATATAAATACAGGACACTAAGACACTACCGTTGTTTGTGAAGAAATATATCAATTTAACAAAGATAAAAATGGGTTGTGATTTATAAAAATATAGAACATCCCATAATAGTTTTACTTGCAACTTCCTTTAATTGTACCTCCTTACTTGAACTGTGCCATATTCAAACGTAATTTTTATATCTGGGGGTTTAATCAAGATGCCATAACGCTAAAATCTATGTGGAAAGGCTAAATGATAGTTCGAATCGACATTAATTTTCATACAAATTTAGTTTTGACATTTAGCATTTGAATTTTTACACTGACGGCTCACGACAATATCAATTATCAATAAGGTAATTATAATGTACATAATATACTCGCCAATGTATTCTCAATTCTCATCAGATACCTGCAATTAAAAAAAATATGAAAATAAATCTATTGACAATAAAATTATGTACCAAATAAACTTTTAAATCCAGTAGAAACCTTTTTAATTATGTTGAAGAATTATATTCGACATTGTATCACGCATGGGTCTTGCGTCAAAGGTTTGGTCAGAAACAAAAGCAGCCTCGGCCTTTGGGTTAGTTAAAAATAATCATGGCTTGAATTAAGAACTTGTCAGCTATTCATAACATATTTTATTATTCAGGATAGTAATATTTCTTCTGAAATAAAATTGAAGATCGAAAGTCACTGGTCCAATTTAGTTTCAAAAAATGAAGAAAAGGAAGTGGAAAATTATATGTACATTCTTCCCATGTTCCCTTACCCATCTGGAAACTTACATATGGGTCATGTAAGAGTATATTCTATATCAGACACTATATCAAGATTTTATAAACTGAGTGGATATAATGTTATTCATCCAATTGGATGGGATGCATTTGGCCTTCCTGCAGAAAATGCAGCTATTGAACGTGGTATTCCACCTCAAGTTTGGACTAAGTCTAACATAGATTCCATGAAAAAACAATTGATTGATCTTGGGTATAACTTTGACTGGAGTAAAGAAATTTCAACATGTGATCCAAGTTATTATAAATGGACTCAATATATATTCTTAAAGTTATATGAGAAGGGTTTAGCATATCGTAGTAAGGTAAATGTCTTGTTTAATTGTAACAGCTTATAAATCTGAATATGAAGTTAATAAGGGTATCAGATTTACAGCATTATACTATAAGATTAAAATTAACTGAACTGAACAGCCTTGCAAATGCATAAAATGGTCTATTTTATGTAGCCTAATTTTCAAAATTCAATGTTTATTATTCTAAGTTTACCAAGCAGTTTGTTATATATTCATTTTTTAAGTTTAATACTTTCCAGGCTAATGTTAATTGGGATCCAGTGGACAAGACTGTTTTAGCAGATGAACAAGTAGATGAAAATGGTTGTTCGTGGAGATCTGGTGCAAAGGTGGAAAAAAAGAGACTTACCCAATGGTTTATTAAAACAACAAAGTATGCTCAAGATTTATACAATGGTCTAGATAAAAATTATTTAGAAAACTGGAATGATATAATAAATTTGCAAAAACACTGGATTGGTGAGTGCAATGGTGCAGTAGTCACTTTTCAGGTTGATGTAAAAGGGGAAAAGAGACCTCTAGACATATGGTCTCCAGATCCGTATAAATACTTACAAGCTCAGTATATTACAGTAAAAAATAATCATATTATTTTACAAGATCTCACTTTGGTAGAAAAAGAAAATTTAGTGTGCTACAATCCAATAACAAATAAAGAAATTAAAATTTATGTCTGTGATAGTATACTTTATCCAGAGGAGAGAGAAGTATATTTAGCTTGTCCAGCAATTGATTCTGAAGATAAAAAAATATCTGAAGCGCTAAATATTCCTTTAGAACAAGCAATAAGCATAAATATTGACTATGAAAATAAAAAAGCAATAGAGATAGCAAAAAGTAAAAATTGTGGTGGTTATTTTGTCAGTTCTAAACTGAAAGACTGGTTAATATCAAGACAAAGATATTGGGGAACACCAATACCTATTATACATTGCAGTAAATGTGGCACTGTACCAGTTCCATATGATCAACTACCAGTAAAATTACCAGAAAATTGCTCTCATGTAAATAATATATTCACATTGTCTAAATTTGATGCTTGGGTAAATTGTAGATGCCCAAACTGTAATGGAAATGCATATAGAGAAACTGACACCATGGACACATTTGTTGATTCATCATGGTATTTCTATCGATTTTTAGACTCATCAGATGAGAATGTACCATTTGAAAAGAATAAATTGACTGGTAAAATGCCTGTTCACTGCTATATTGGTGGCAAAGAACATGCAGTACTGCATTTATATTATGCTAGATTCATGAGTTATTTTCTGCACTCTCTTGGATGGACACCTTCAAAAGAACCCTTTAAAAAACTGCTAGTCCAAGGCATGGTAATGGGTCAATCATATAAAGTAAAATCTTCAGGAAAGTATATCCCGAAAGAAAATGTAGAAATAGTTGGTAAAACATATATAGAAAAAGGTTCAGGTGAAGCTATTTCAGTACAATGGGAAAAAATGAGTAAATCTAAACATAATGGTGAGAATCCCATGAGATTATTAACAACATATGGATGTGATACAACACGACTTTTGGTCATCGCTGATGTGCCACCTGGTACAACAAGACATTGGTCTGATGCAAGTAAGAGTGAATTTACACTTTTGACAATTGTACCTTAAAGGTTTAGTTCTCAACATACTAAATAAAATTGTCATTTTCTAGCATTACCAGGAGTTTTAAATTGGCAACATCGGCTTTGGATAACATTACGGGAATTTCTGGCTCATCGAAATAATCCAGATTTATTTAAAATCAGTAACCTGCAACCTGAAAAATTTCAGGAGATTGAGGGTAAATTGCGAGAGTCAAGAAATTTTTTTATTGCAACAACAACATACCATTTTAAATACACTCAAAAATTAAGTGTTGGAATATCTCAATTACAAAGCTTAACAAATACTTTAAGGGTAAGTTAAATTAATTATTTTGCATTAATTTTCAGGGAAAGAAAACTATTAAATGTCAACAATGAAATGTACTATATAATTATGGTGTAAATTATACATATTCTATGTTATTTTAGTTATGTTTAAAAAACTGATGGAGTCAGAACAATGATATAATCAGTTTTATAACATTTCTTATAATATGATAATTAAGATTGACAAAATTGACAATCAACATGTATAGTGATATAAGGTTGATAAATTCTTCAAAATATAAGGAAAACCCAAAATATTGAAAAAAAATTATGTTACAGAACAATGTCCCACCTGAGGTTATAGCAAAAAGCAAAGAATTTGAGTTAGCTCTAGCCAGCTTAATAATAATGCTTTCCCCAGTAACACCACACTTTTGTTCAGAACTTTGGGCTGGCCTAATATCTGCTCCCAATAGAATTGGATCCCAAACACATTTCTCATGGGATGCACATGTTTTAAAACAGAAGTGGCCCATCGTTGACATTGACTTTCCATTATCTTTCCAATGTAAAGTAAGTAACTTGGAGGCTTTTTTAACTTGAAATATATATAAGATAAATTAATTTAATAAAAAATGATTACTAATGATTGTAAGTAGTAGTTCAAAAGTTTAATAGTATTACTTTTCAGGTTGATGGTGTACATAGGTGTGAACTAAAAATTCCAGCCTTTGAGTTACCTCAGCTCACAGAAACACAAGCTTTAGAAATGATGTCCAAAGAACAAGTAATTGCAAAAAGATTGAAAAGGGGTATTCTAAGAACTAAATTTGAATTATATCCCGATTGCCGAGCAATATTGAATATTTTCACCAAACAAAATATATTGAAACAAACAAAAAAACTTGAGATGCAAGTTTGAAGTACATTTATTGTATTTTATTATATTATATTAATTTATTTTGCTTGCCCCCGGGAACAAAGTAGATTTCCCTTGTTGAAGTAGTTGAAACAATTTACTATACCTAAAAAAATATATAATATAGAAGAGAAAAGCAGAAGCGTTTCTGCTCTTCAGTTTAATTAGATTAAATAGTGTAATGTACCTACATATTTTAGTATTTTTTTAACTGTTTACACTAAATACATACCAACCATTTTTAAATCTGCGAATAGGAAAAAAAGATTTTATTTTATATGTATAATTGTATATGTAATTTTGTTAGTATCCTAATAATAAAAGCATAACGTTCTTTTGTTTTTCCTGAACAATATAGATTTTTGCATTTACGACTTTCCCCGGGGCAAGCGATTTATGTTATAAGATGAAAAAATACATTAATGGTTGACTAGTCATCTTCTTAATTTGACTGTAGGTCCTTTGATAAAAGTTAAAAAAAATAAACCTTATAATTGTAGAACAAACACAAACATAATAAATTTTGTTTCATAGAAATATTTTTCTGTTTGTGAATTAACGAATAAAACCACGAACAAGGTCTCATGTTTTTTTCTATGGTTTATTTATATAGTCGAAGATTAATCATCTTAATTTTACAACTACATTTGTTAGTTATAAATGTAATCTTGTATTCAATAGTTCGGTAAATCACGAAAAATACATCCACGCATACATTTTCTTAAAACTAAAAGTTTGTACGCCGTGCTTTACCTAAATAGCAACGGCTACAAGTGTGGCGGCATTACACAACATCACAAACGTACAACTATAATCTTATAAGAATTCTGTTAACGACATAACGCTGTGAAAGTAACTAAAATATACTATTCTGGAAGTTTCTCGTATGTGAGTTGCCTAATTTTTAATAGCGTATGCCGCAGAACTAAGCTTGTCAGAAAGTTAGTGAAATGCTGAGTGCTGACGCCATTGAAGTTTTTGGTCTATTGTAATGCCCAGAAATACCGTAGAATCAATTAAATTTAGTTTTTCATTGTTTAGTTTAAGCTCTATAGTTGTAGTTTTACCATTAGGTAAAGTAAATCTTATGCATTTTGTTTATGTGGCATTTAATTGTAAATTATTTGCAGAAAAGCAGGACAATATTTTAGAACGTGCGTTGTTCATATCGTCAAAGTTTGTCTTGAGTTAGTTGTCTTGAATGAGTTTATAAATCACAATAAGCTATTATGTTATTATTACGAATTATTTAAACAATTTTTTTTTCTTTTGATAGGTATTTTAAACGTAATGTTTTCTGGTGTTGTCTTTACATTTTACAATCCGTCAAATTTCGATAGTATAAATCAATATGATGGTATTTTTTTTAAATACAGTTTTATAAATATATTTGTACAACAGTTTGTTTTAACTTATAAAAATGATTGATAAGTATTACGAATTCATATAATTAAACATACTTATATTAAATCGAAAAACTCGCTGAATTGAGAGACATGCTGGCGCGGAGCCCCAATGAAATACCTAATCCATCCATAAGTTCGGTTACAAACGAAAATGTATTTTTTTTTATTGAAGTAATTTAATAGTATTAAAATTTATACTTACAGTTTTTAAAGTCACGTCAAAAAAATATTTTATTCTAAATGGCCAATCTTGGTCTTTATACAACCCTTAATGGCCGAGAGGTTTCACAATATGATTCAAGACTGTATCTTGATACACTTTGGCTGAAGTTTGGAGTCCTTTTTCTTGATACACTTTTGCTGACGTTGTGACTCCTTGATTAGACACGCCCCACCAAACCCATCACTGACCAGGATGATGACCACTTTGTACCTTTTCGACCAATTCAGCGGCTTCTTTAGAACTAAGAGTGTACATTTTATCATTTTGCTTTCAGAAGTGTCTTTTAATCGTGATATTATTTTCATCGGTAAAGAGGATATTTATGTGCTTTTCCCCTGCGTATCGTGACAGAGGGCGTTTTAATTTATCCACTCTTTAAAATTGTAAATATTGACTTATGGCATCTCCTGTATGTGTATATCGACAGTAAACACCGAACTTCAGGTCTTGTTTATTATTACGAGACACAGCCTATGGTCCTAGCTGGTATCTTCATTCCTCGCGATAACATTTTTTTGCTTCCTAATAGGGTTTCGACGAATTCTGGCCTTAATAGCATTAATAGCCGCCCCGATCTTATCTGCTCTTCAACAGGCGAAGTGTTGTTGTATTTGTTGATAGTACGATATGCCTACGGCTGTTGCCAAGCTTTTGATGTGTCTGGTATATGACCGACGGCCCCATTATCCATACCCACTTTGTGCACGGTGATTACTGCTTCCTATTTCCTTTAACATCTCATTCCATATTGTAATTTGATAATTAACAAAAAATAATATCTGAAATTGCGCAAAATCGAAAGAAGTTTTTAAAATAACATCTTGTCCGAATTCAAAGTAATTAAAATGTTGAAAAAAATTGTATTTTCATTTAATAGAACTTATGTCCAGACTAGTTATATGAATATAATATTGATCATTGCCTGAAAACATGTTTTCTATCTAGATAGTATCATATAACTAAATAAATGCTGTGATTGTTTACATTTATTTTCTCTCTTTATTTATTTCAAAAATACCTATCTTAATTTAAAGAATCAAAACCGCAGAGGAGAATAATACAATTCATAAAAATATTGATTTTTTTTCAATTAAGTATAATAAATAAGTACTAGCGATAAAGAATTCTTAGTTATTAGAAAAGGAAAACCAGGCGGCGTATATTTTTGTAGTTTTTATCTCCACAGTAAGTACATCTAAAGAAGGTTTAGGTGTGTTATTAATTATGAAGAATTTGCAAGAGACTGGTAGAATACACGAAAAAACCGGGCCGAAAATGATTTAAAGTAATATATGATTTTATAAGGAATAATGCTTTATTGTTTTTAGTATTTATACCTCATGTATTAATTGAATAATTTAGCTTGTGCATTGGTATACATTATATTGGCACACATTCATCGTAACGGATGACGAATCCGGTTTCTTGACCCAAGAGGCTAAACTGCGATCTTAAAAAAGCTAAAACAATACGCGATAATGACCTTACGATGATTCAACGCCTGATATATAAAACGAAATATTTAAAATGTAGCTATATAGTTTATATTAGGTTTGTCTAGACGCCTTTTAAATAAAGTCCCTTTTTAAGAAGGAAACGATTTGACACTGCCCTGCTACTCTGCTTCTAGGCCACAGATAATCACGTGCCCGTACGTCGCCTTTTGAGAATTGGTAGGCACTTTTCTTGAATGAGAAGTTATTTAAGACTTATAGGAAGTATGCGTTAACTAATAAGCTAGCGGTATTTGTTTAATAATTCAAACAAAGAAAAGTCACTTACGACAAAATAAAGTTAAATATGTCAAGTTTTAAGAGACACACATACAAACTAACGCATGCTTAAAATTTGTTAAAGTGTGTTATTAATATGCAAAAGGCGTAAATTGAAAGTTAGTCCTTCTGAGAACAACAATTTCGTCCCGAAGCGGTCAGTAGATTGATAATTTTGGTTATTTTCAACATAAATATGAATAGGTTTTAAAACATGGTAAGTTAATTGGCACATTGAAAAGTTCTTCGATCTCGTAGGGTTAAATATATTTTATTCTATTCTCTTTAACCTAGAAAGTATTTTAAAATTAAAACAATGAATTATATTTTAGTAGGTTTGTGAGGTTTCCCACAAGTATGTTCATACAGTTATAGTATATGTTGAACATATAAATAACGGTATTACATATGTTATTTAACTGTTCCAGCAAACTCTTCATATTTGAAAAATTAGATTAGAATTGTTATAAAAATTAGAACAGATTTTGTAATTAGCTTGGTCAAAAGTTAAATTATTTATTCCAATTAGACCACCTAAAATGTCACTTTTGAGCGTTTAATAAAATATAAAGATGATTCTGGTTGTCCCTGCCAAAAGGTTTCGTGTGGAGAAGAATGGGCAAGTTAGTACACACTTCTTTTTTCTACGTACAGTGAAGGTATGCATCGTGAGGACACAACCATTGTGTGTTGATACATTCAAACGAATCAAAGTCGTACTACGTAAAACAGTATAATTTTAAATTTTGGATAGTAGTATAGGAAGTTTAAAGTTTATTTTTGATGTTATATTAGAGTTTTATTTTGTGTTAATGTTATGTTTAAGTTATTAAATTTTAAAAATCTACCTAATTAGAAGTAAGAGACTACCTTGTCTCTCTGCTAAAATTCTTATTCTAAGTTTGGTTTGTATGTTTGAAACGTTTTACTGGTATAGGTACTACGGACGCGGAGCACGAAGAATTTCGTACAATGACCTTTGGGCCTACTGCCAGTGGTTAAAAACATTTTTTTTAAAAGTACGAATATTAAAAACGGTAGTTTAGAATTTGAGTTACCATTTTTCAATAGTGATACTATTTAATCCATCTTGAAGTAATTTTTTCACGTCGACCATCTTAAATGTAGTATTGTTTTTTGAAGAAATTTTGCGTTTCTTACGCGGAGACACAAACTCCTTGAAAGTACGGGACGTAGACGGGGTTGGTTCCATTTAAACTTCTTACCGTTATAATTAATAATAACAGCAAATAAATTCAACGACCAAACACACAAACACCACGCACAACAAACTTAACCTCAAAAACGAAACTACTCACAAGCGAATCCCAGCACGGAATGATCTTTTATTTCAGCGTTAAAAAAGGAATTACTACTTATAACAAAACAAACAAATGGTTATGACTAAAAGGTTTACAATCTCTGAATACGGCGGTCACTGCATCTGTGTGAGCGCAACGGCAATATGTTTAATAATAATAAGACATAAGATGACGGGTCATTATACGAAATTCTTCGTGCTCCGCGTCCGGAGTATAGTTATTCCTATTGGAAGTTTGTATAATTGGATACACATTTTTGAGTCCAAACTATTGTCGACTGGCGTTTTATAATTTACTGTTTCGAGGTACGCAGTCCCCGCAGAGCTATACGTAGTTTGCCTTGACACATAAGTACATTAAATTGTTACTTATTACAAATAAGGAAAATAATAAGGCATACACATTTATAACGATTTTTCAAATTATAATTAAAATTTTGAAAAATCTTTTTTTTTTTTTTTTTTTTTTTTTTTTTTTGGATATATGGCAATAGTTATAACTTTATGCCAGTTTCAAGTAAAAGCTAGGGAAACTAAACGCGAGAAAAAATTAAGAAATACATCAAAAAACCAAAGGGATAGGGCTAGTTAAAAGGATAATATTTACTTGTTTAAATATATATTATAATAAATATTTAAATCTTAATATTATTATTGATTATGAAAGAAGATAATGCATTATAATACAATAAAGGATAATGTAAAAGGCAGGAGATTTTAGTCGGAAACGGAACGTGTAGTAATTGTAAGGAATTCAGAAAGGAGGTGCGGTCATACTGGGAACAAGCAAAGAAAATATGGTCGAGGTCACCAATATCTTCTCCACACTCACAAATATTACTGTCAACAACACGAATCCTTGCTAAATGATGAGGAGTACAAACATGTCCTAAACGCATTCTGGAAATAATAGAAGTGACAATTTTAGAACTTTTCACTTTAAACAACCATGGTTTACTGGGGATCCTGGGTTGAATTTCAGCATAATATTTGCCCTTGATCTCGCTGCTTTTCAACCAAACATTATTCCATGACTCCCAAAGATGGGTTTTGGGAAGAGCAGCTAAATCATGACAATAATTCATGTATGGGACTATATCTCCGTCCTTTATAGCTTCCTTGGCAAGCTGATCGGCTTTCTCATTTCCTTTGATACCACAGTGACTTGGAATCCATGCAAAGATAATGGCGTAATTTCTTTGAGAACATATGAAAAGCTTGTCACGTATTTCGCAAATAATAGGATAACAAGGTTTCATATGAAAAGGAAACTTTTCAATAGTTTGAAGTGCACTTTTTGAGTCTGAGAATATGATTGTTCTTTTAGATTTCAATAAAATAATTAGTTCTAAAGCTTTTAAAAGAGAAAAACATTCTCCGGTAAAAACCGAGGCTTCAGGAGGAAGTTTAATTTTTTGTACTATTTTATGTTGCCAATGAACTAGGCCAACTCCAACACAATCATCAACAGAGATTTTAGAGGCGTCTGTAAAAATATAATCCCAGCCATTCCAATTTTGTTCCTCAACTCTACTCATAAAACGAATATTTGTCTCCAGAATATCTTGCTTACTGACGCCTATATTATATCTTATATCCGGAGCTAGAATTAAAGAATTGAACGGTGTCATAAAAATGGGTAATGATGGAGATCGATAAATGCGGCTGTGTATTGTTAAAAATTTACGAAAACTTATTATTAGACATGGTAACGATTTGTGACGCCAGTAACGGGATGTATAAATAATATTGTTCAATTTATGCAGTTTTTCATGTAGAGGATGGTTAGAAAACTGCATTGATTTGAACAAGAATCGATCACTTAGAAATTGTCTTCTTAATTTTAAAGGAGGATCACAGCATTCTACTTGTAAAGCATTGGTTGGGCTAGATTTCATCACTCCTGTCACAATTCTTAAAGCTTTTGACTGAATGACATCAAGTTTTTGGCTTCCCAAGACACTTCCACCGTCTAATAGAAATGTTCCATAATCTAGGACAGATCTTACAAGAGCGTTATACACAAGTTTCATAGAAAACGGATGAGCACCCCACCATACACCTGAGAGGCATTTCATGATATTAAGCAGCTGAGCACATTTCATATCAACATGTTCATAATGGGCAAGTCCACACAGTTTTGAATCTAATATTACTCCTAAAAATTTAATTTTTGTTTGTAGTGGCAAAGGTTCACCATTGAAGGTCACATTTATGACAGGAGTTGTACGTTTTTTGGAAAATACGACAATTGAACTTTTGGACACTGAGAGATCTAAGCCATTTTTAACCAACCAGACATTAAGACAATTAAATGAACTAGACATAGACTTGCAAGCCTTATCAATAGATTTCTTTACGGAATAAAAAAGAAGATCATCTGCATATTGCAGCACATTTACATGGGAATTTACAGATGATTCTAAATCATATGTGTAAATGTTATATAAAAGTGGGCTAAGTACAGAACCTTGGGGAAGGCCTTTAAAAACTGTACGCTTTAACTCAGTACTATTACCTTCCTTTTGAACAATTAATGATATGTATCTGCAGGATAGTAAATTGATGATGAAATGTATTAATAACGTAGGAACTTGCAGCTCTAATAATTTTCGTTGTAGTATAGAAATGTTCACATTATCATAGGCGGCAGCGATGTCCAAAAAGGCAGCTACAATATCTTCATCACGTGAAAAAGCTATTCGAATATCGGTGGTTAATATAGCTAAATTGTCAATTGTAGATTTTGACTTACGGAAACCATATTGACTGTTGGCTATTAAATTATTGTTTTCAATAAACCATTCTAATCGATTCTTCACAAGATGTTCAGCAATTTTGGTTAAAACAGAGGACAACGCAATAGGCCTATATGAGGCAACATCATTATTAGGTTTGTTAGGTTTTTTAATCGCTATAACTTCTTGAGACTTCCATGTTTCAGGAATATTACCTGTGACGATGACTGAGTTTATTAAATTTAAAAAATACATTAAAGCACTATCACCAAGATGAGATAAAAATGAGTACATAATACCATCCGAACCAGGAGATGAATCTTTAACATGTAAAAGCACACCTTTCAATTCATGTAATGAAAATGTTGAGTTTAAAGAGGATGGGTCATCCGTCAACGGCGATTCCAAAGGAAAGTTGATCGATTCTGCAGCTGTTGGAGGCGCTAATCTGTCTAAAAAGGCATTTGTTAAAAAAGAGGGAAGTGAAGATGAAGACAAAGATTCTTTGAAAGCAGATCGAAAACGTTTGATACTATGCCAAACTTCTGAAGGGCACGTAGAAGGAGACAAAGAAGTACAAAATTTTTTCCAGCCTTCCTGCTTTTTGTCTCTAAGGAATCTATGTGTGGTACTAACAACTTCATTGAGAATATCTAAATTTTCACTAGACATGTCCTCAGCATAAACTCTCTCAGCTTCCTTTCTTCTTCTTACAGCACTTATACATTCTTTATCCCACCATGGAGGAAAAGGAATCTTATTAGGTGTATTTCGTTTGACAGAAAAAATCTGATCGGCAGATTCTATTAAACATGCAGCCAAAGCTCTAGAAGAATTGGTCTCACTACCGCTAACTAATTCAGGCAAATCTTCTATTTTAGATTCGACAAGGTTTTTAAATGCAAGCCAATCAACATTATTTAATTTATATTTTACACGGGGTTGTCGTTTTTGATAGGGAATGCGTCTAATAGACGAGGATATGATAATCGGGAAATGATCACTACCAAAAGTGGATGATGAGGTGTACCAAGAATGAGAAGAAGCCAGATCTGGTGTACAAATTGATAAGTCAACTGCGCTAAGCTTTTCATTAGGCTTTGTCCGTCTGGTTGGTGAGCCAGTGTTAAGTAAACATAAATTATGTAAATCTAATATTTCAACTAAACGTACACCATTGGAGTCAGTGGTGCCACAACCAAACATTTGGTGATGACAGTTAAAGTCACCTAATAGAAGGAATGGACGACCAAGTGAATTGAGAAAATTATTAACACTATTGAGAATAACAAAAGAAGAACGAGCGAGATAAATGGAAATTATAGTAAAATTATCAATTTTGATGCCAACAATATTAATGGCATCATTAGAGATTAATGAAGAAAAATCGATTTCAGAAAAATTAATCGAGTTCTTGACAAGTATTGCTACGCCACCATGGCCATCAAATCTATCATCACGCAAGCAAGTATATCCAGGGATCCTAAATAGGTATCCTGGCTTCAACCATGTCTCAGATAATGCGATAACAACAGGAGAATGTTCGTTAATCAAGTATATTAAATCATGTTTCTTTGGAATAACACTCCTGCAATTCCACTGAATTATCTTGCAATCCATTATTTTTAATAACATTAATTGATTTTACTTTTTCATTAATAGAGGCAACGTGGGACGGTTTCAGTAAGTTTGAATTTATTAAAGTACTTAATAATACCAGTATCATTTCTAACAAATCTGATTTTTCTTCCTCTTTATTATTGTCAACCAGAGCACAGCCATTTTTAGACTCTGGAAATTGAAAGTCTTTAAGAATATTTTTATGAGCGACACAATCATAACCATTCCGAGGTTTAGGAGGAGATCGAGGTTTTAAGAGTACTGTTTTTTTGTATGAGGTATTATTGGAACTATGACGAGACTTAATTGTGGAAGAATATGCGGGTTTTGGTACTTTTGGAGTTGTTGAATTTAATGCATCTGCGTATGAAGGTTTAATATAAGGAAAATATTTAGTGGCTTCGGCATAAGACATGCAGCTCTGAGCCATTTTTACTTTAATTTCTGTCTGTCTCACAAACTCTGGACATGCTTTATCTATTGCTGAATGTGACCCTTCGACTTCACACATTACACAGTATAGAGGATCTTCATGAGACCTGTCACATGCCGTACCGGCATGTTGACCTCCACACTTGTAACATATTGGAGTCTTGGATCGACATTGCATTTGGGTATGGCCGTAACGGCAACATTTATAACATTGGATGGTTGGATATATATATAAATCTACTGGAAGCGCATTATAACACATAAAAACCCTTTTTGGTAGAACTTGACCGTCAAATGTTATTACTACTGTTTCAGATGGTTTCCAAGAAACCGAGTCATTAGTTTTCACCTTACGGTTCAAACGTCTTATTTTTAGTATATTGCCGCAGCCTATAGGTACGGATATATTTTGTTGAACTTCCTCAACACTCCAATCAACAGGGACCCCGCGAACTAGCCCCATTCTTGTTACGCTGAAAGTCGGAATGAAGGCTTTTAACTTTTTTGCTGCCAAAAGATTACTGCTAAGAAAATTATTGGCGTCTTTATAATCGGAAAAACCTACTACGCACCTGTTTCTTCCTATACGCTTTACACTTCCCGGAATAATATTATCAAACTTATTCAATTTTAAGAAATTCCCAAAAGTTATAGGATGGAGAACGGTCCCGTCGTCAGGTGAACTTTGTATACGTTGAACATGTATTAAATAAGGGGAAACATCAGTAGGAACATATTCATTACGGCCAATCATATTGAATTCTGTATTTATTACTGTAGGTTTCGTGTTATTTGAATTTTCCTTGTAAGTTATTGATGTTGATAATGTTGATGGTTGAGAGGATGAATTATATGAAATATTATTATTTTGCGAGTGTAGAGATAACGTGGATTGAGATATAGGTTTAGGAGTAACCTTTTTTTTTAATATTGAATCATCTTCCACATTGCATAATCTCTCGCACTGACAGTAATCACCGCTTAAACCACCACCTTTCTTTTTCTTTATTTTTGTACACTGCCGACAAAGGCGCAAATAACGTGTTCGTTTACGACTTCCTTCACCTGTCTGAGATGATAACGAACAATCCGTATCAATTTTATCAATTTCATCTTGCGAATAAATAGATACATTAGATCCCACAGGGAGATTCAGGCCAACATGGCCATCATCCCCCCGACCTAAATCGGGGGGCTCGTTCATACAATATTTACAAAAATTACAAAACTTACCAACTACACGGTGACACTATACACAAATATAATATAAAGATTACATATAATACAAAAATTAAAACTACCAGCTTATCCTCTGCGTTTTAACTATTAAAATTAAATTAAATTTACACCACCGTGAAAAATACGTCTACCATAAACGAAGTTTCCCGCGCTTTTTTTCTAAAATCTTGTATTCACAGTTCTCAGTAAATACTGATTATTTATCTCTGGCATGCGGTAAAATAATATAGAGGCGACCGGACTGGCAGCGCTGTCAAACGTCAGTCACAAGTCACAACTCACAACTCAGGCCACAGCAGTCAGAAATCAGAATACAGAGTAAGTGGACATTTCACATTAGTGTAACTTGTATAGTGACTGGTCGTGTAAGAATCGCCTTTCATTTAATATATACCTTTAGCCGTATTTATTATATGAAAAATGGCTAAACCCAAAATTGAGGATACTTCGGAAGAAGCCAAGAAAATTGTCGATGATGCAAAAAATTTCATCGAAAAGGCTATTACCGACATTGGAAAAACATCTGCAACAAAGCAGCTAATTTTAGGAACTGCGTCAGGGTGGTAAGACATATCATTGATTAGTCATTGAATCAACACTTAATCTCCACAAATGTAAATTTGTGATGTTTGCAGGATAACAGGGTTTATTTCTATGAAAATAGGAAAGTTAGCTGCTGTTGGTCTTGGAGGTGGCGTAATCCTATTGCACATTGCTAGTCAAAAGGGCTATGTTGACATTAACTGGGATAAAATAAACAAGAAAGTTGACAAAATTACAGATAAAATTGAAAAAGAGGCTACAGGAAAATCACCAGATTGGTTTGAAAAAGTCAGTACTGATTTAAAATTTAAATGCTTGACTGCATCTTAAAAAAAATTATAATTTGGTAAGAACACAAATCCTTTTTGTTACAGGTATTTTTATTTGTCAAAGCTAACTCATATTATTCAGCAGGCTTTGCAGGAGGATTCTTTTTCGGAATTGCATCTTCATGATTTTTTGGTTTAGTTAATGTGAGTTAAGATATATTATATTTGGATGCAGTCAAGCATTAATTTTTTGTTATCTATTGTAGATGTACTGTTCCACATTTATAAAATATATTGGTCTTATTTAACCTTAACTCTGAGCTGTCTCTTTTTACCATAGCATAGCATGTATAAATGTTTAATTTAGTAAATAAAAATATAACAATTTTATTTTTTTATGTAACAGAAGGCAAACATGCTGGAGGCTTACTTGATATTGCCTTGACAGTGTCCACAAGCGGCAATATTATAAGTAATATAAATTAATAATAATACCACCGCCTGTGGACACTCTTTAGAATTGTTACACTCTTCTCCTGAAATGCCCTAAGTCAAGTTAGTTCAGAAATAAGGGTGGTTGCACATAGTGGTCTTGTGTGGCACAGAAACTCTTAGTTGTGGAACCTCAGGTGATGTCAGAGTCCCCATTATTCATGCGTTGAAGGTTTTAAGGTCAGATCATGCTCTGTTAATGCTCTGATAAGTGAGAAAGTTGGAAATTCAGTCCCATAATTTCTTGGGGAGCACATAGGCTGGAATTAAAGTATACAATGAAATTCTTGTATAAATTTATTTAATCATGCTCTATTGTATTTTGCTCATTGCTAGGAATATATTAATTTAAATTTCAGGTTGAACGATTTGTTGATCGAAAGATGGATAAAGCTGAAGAACTATTAAAAAAAAGAGAGAAAAAGGCTAAAAACTGGTACAACAATTTTGTTGGTGATGACCAATATCGAGCTACTGAGTCCCATGTCTTTTTAGCTTCATTTGCAGCTGGAATGGCCATAGGCCTACTTTGTGGTTCTTAAAAATTATTTTATTCATAAAAATGTACATCTTAGAATTATAGGCTATTATTAGTCATAAGACCCTTCTCATTATTGTAATAAATATGATGTGTGTTTATATTATGTAACAAGTATTATTTTATTTATTACCAGTATAATATTGTTTATATTTAGTGGTTTTAATTTAATAAATAGTAGTCATAACTAAAAACATTTTATTAAACATCAGTCACATTCTTATAATGATTAAAAAGTTCAATAGGGGTTAGAGTTTCTAAGAAGCTTGTGTAAGATTGAATATAATTTCTTCTTATTCTTGTGGCAGCTCTTTCATATTGACCTTTTACCCCTCTTGAAAGTGCATCCCATGGTATTATATTTTCAGAACTTTTATTTAGTAGATTATAAAAGTCTTTATTTGTCCTTAAATAAAAACAATACTCTAAATGTGATGATTTAAAAACTTCTTAAGTATATTAATAGTATAGTAGAATATTATTAAAAATTCAAAAGGCTAAATACCTAAAGGCAGGTGGAGTTGGTTCAAGCATCAAAGCTGGAAGTTGTTGAATTAAGCCATTTTCTTGCTTTTCAGGCTCATAAATAGGTGGTTGTCTAAAATCAAAATCTAGCTTATTAATAAAACAGAAGTTTTCATGAAGGAGTTCACTTACTTATTCATATAAATCACTACATAGTGTAAAACAAAGTCGCTATCTCTATGTCTATAGTCCCTATGTCCCTTTGTATGCTTAAATATTTGAAACTACGCAACGGATTTTGATGCGGTTTTTTTAATAGATAGAGTGATTCAAGAGGAAGGTTTATATGTATAATAACATCCATTAAATAGTGGAGAAGTACTGTTATTTTTGAGGTTTCTAATGTGATGTCGTAAATAATTACATTTTTTCCGCTTACATTGCAAAGGAGGCTGAACACTACGAGTTTTATCAAAATATGTACTAAGTATTGTACACATTGAAAAGGTCTACAGAAGAGTCCGTGATGGTATATCTCTTATGGATAACCCACATTTTTATATACAACATTTACAGATTTTCTGTAGTGTATTTAGTATCAGCATTGCACCCGTGCGAAGCGGGTCGCTAGTTTTATATATAAGTGACATTTTTAACTAATACTTACAAAGAATTTGATGTTATGCTTTTATTGCATTTGGTTAAATCTTCACACTCATTATCAATATATTTTGGAACATCCTCAATAGAGGAATTCAATAAATTTGATCTGCAAAATAATTTTCATTGAATTATGTATATTATATTAATTAAATAATTAAATCAACTAATAAGGTAAGTTGGCTAAAAAATAATATCTACTGCTACATAGTAGTCTCAAAGTAGTGCTCATGGTATACAGACCCTTCAGCTCTGAGTATTTTTCATCCTTTTATTATAAAATATTTGTAACCAGGGGCTTGTCTCAATATCTATTCTAATTAATTAAATGCTGTAGTATCATTGATACAAAATTAGAGGCGCAACATAACATAGCATAGTTGAATGCTTAGTTGATTCAATTTAAAATTACAATATCAATCAGTTAATTGCCTAAATATTAAGAATTACCTGTAGACACCTATAACTAACAAGTTATTTAAATTTGAAATTTTGATATATATGGTTAATTCATAGTGACCCAAATAAAATAATCATAATATATGAAGAAGCATTTACTTTTATTGATAATAAACACAAATGATTTCAAATGCCCATCTTGGAACCAATATTTGTATAGCATACTTACCAGGTTAAACTTACATTGAGTTATTTACCTCAGCCTGTCTCAATATTTTCTTCGAAACTGGTTCCACAGTTTTAAGCTTCTCTGCAAATTTTTTCTTTAACTTAAGTTGTTGACTTTGAAATCGTGTTGTTATTATTTGCTTTTTCTTTGAATTCAATTTTAACCAGGATATAGTAGCTTCCGTTATTAAGTTTTTCTGTATTTAAACAAAAACTAGTTGTAGTATTATTCAATTAAGACAAAAATAACAGTAGTACGAAGACAAATATACATAGTCTTAATAGTGCACTTCACCGTCCAGGTGCAGCACCTCCACGAGACGGACTACTACGGATAAAACACATATTTAAGCTTACTTTTCTAATTTTTCTGCCATGCTTTTCTTTACTTAATTTTTTCATGGTATATAAGTGTACATAATATTCTAAAACAGATTTCGGGTTTTTATTACCAAATGCCATTGTTATTGTATATTAATACTTCCTTTGAAAATTGTGGCTCAATTTTAGGCTATTTAATATTTTTATTCATTCAACTCCTATAATGCTATGTTGTTGTTTGTACCAAATTTTTTTTTCTCAATTTATCCCTAATGGGAAAGGCAAAGGACTTTAGTCCATACAGCCAGGTCTTATTTTGTTTGTACCTAAATTATTAAATATAATGTACTCTATGGACTCTATGGTTTGTATTGTCTCTTCTCATAGATGATACACATAACACAAAGTCTATAATTTTTCCGCATCCTTAGGAATTTGTTCTTGAAAATAACTGCCAGCGGCCAGTACCTTCCGCTTGATTAGTGGCGGTGTCGTGTCCACTTAAATGTTTTACTATTTTTCAATTCTTGTTCTAAGGTAGAGTGAGTTTTTAGTGGTTTTCACCATTAGATAATATGGTAAAAACCACTAAAATTAAATATGTTTGTCACGGTGAAGTATGTATATACTGGCGTACAAGTAGTTGCCGTGGTAACAAACTTGTTATAAGAAAAATATTGGGATGATTAAAAAATGTCTAACAGAAAAGAATTGTATTTCCTTAATATAAATAAAACCTTTAAAAACTGATCTATCTCTTTTATCGGCACGTTAAAACTTTAGTCACAGCCGTGTTAGGTAATTGTATCTTAGAAAGAAAGAGAAAAAAAATTATTTAAGCATGTTTACGGGTATTATGACCAGAAAACATGGTGTAATGTTTACAAGGAGGCTTAATCTGTACGAAATTTTCAATTTTAGTTTTCGACCTTCTTTATACACCGTTAAGCCGTCTTGTCTAGACCCCCTGATAAGGCATCTTGACATAAGTTTTATGCCTAATACAGATAGACATTGTACTCTGTGATACCACCATAGATGTGGTGGTCCGTGGTGTCAAATATTTGATCAGTTTTTCAGTTATCTCTAGAATCTATTCTACTTAATAATTTATTTCAGTGTGTTTAACTTTGATCTCTTAGGAGCTGGAGTCTGGAGCAACAAAATATATGTACTTAAATCATTTGAGTAATATCACCGAATTTCATAATGTCTAACAAAAAGTGAGAATTTTAATTTCATAATATTCAAGAACCCGTAATATTTGCGGGTTCAAATTGACATTGTAATTTTTATTTTGTTTATTATAGGTATGGCCTAATTATTCCTGAGAAATCACATCTGCCAACATTCCAGGCATCACGTAATGTTTTTGGGGATGATTCTGACTCGGAAGATGAATTTAAGAAAAAACATGTTCTATTGAAATCAAGTGATGCTTCTATAAGACAGGTATTCTGATTTTTTGAACTGTTTCTTCAACTGATGATGTTAATTAATTTGAAGGCAAGAGAAGTTGATTTGATGCATCATATTTTAACCAATACTGTAGAAATACCTTTTTATTAATTTAAAACATAACTTAAATATATGGATATAAATTTCAGGGCAAAATTGAACAAAAAAAGGCTATACTAGAAGATCCAACTGTTTACCAATATGATGAGATTTATGATTCTATGGTGATACAAAAGGAAAATAAAGCAATTAAAAGTAAAGAGAACAAAAATCCTAAATATATAGAAAATCTGTTAAAAACTGCCAATAAAAGGAAAATAGAAAATGAGCGGAGGATTGAGAGACAGGTAAGGGATTACCTGTTTGATAATGTCTAAATTGCATTGAGCATTAAATAATCATAATTATTTATCTTTAAGATACAAAAAGAGAGAGAACAGGAAGGTGAAGAATTTGCTGATAAAGAAGTTTTTGTCACATCAGCATATAAAAAAAAGTTAGAAGAACTGCGATTAGAAGAAGAAAAAGAAAAACGGGAAGAATATTTAGAAAAAATAGGAGATGTTACTCAACAACAAGATTTGGGTAAGTTTTATTATTCATAATTTACAAATACAACTCTGTAGTCTCACATATACATTGATTCAATTAATTATATAATTACCAAATCAATCATTTTGATTGTAGACACAAATATTTTTTCTGAAAATATAAATTTTCTCTATCTATTAAGTAAAGTTTTATATATTATCATAAATCTGTTCAAAAACAGGTGGATTTTATCGACATCTTTACGAGCAAAAGTTAGGTTTTGATAGACCTCAAAAAGATGATATTAATGAAAAACCTGAAGAAAAAAAACAGTCTAAACTTTATATAGATAAATTTCAAGGAAATAAATCTGATAGTTCACCAGTGTCTAAGAAAAGGAACTATAGAAAACAAAGAAAATCATCACATGATGCTAATATATCAGAGGATGAGATAGCAGATTCTGACAATGAAATAAATAAGAAAAAATCTAAACAGACTGAAGTGAATATTGATGCAGATTCAGACTTCTCAATAGATGAATCTAGTGATGATGAACAAAAGCCAAAGACTCCTAGTTCAAAAGCAACTGTTGAAAATAAATTAATAAAACCTGATGACAATCCAAATATTGAATCTAAAGGTGGAAAAGCTGAAAGCACAGTTGAAACAAAACTTGAAGAAGAAATTAAACATAAACTTGATATTTGGAAGAAGAGAACTGTTGGAGAAGTATTTGATCAGGCTTTAAAAAGGTATTATGAGAGGAAAGCAGCTAGAGGAAGTTAAGAAATGGGTCAAGAAAAAATTAGAATTTAAATCAAAAGTATAATAATTGTAAAACTAGTTAAACTATTATGTATTATGTATAGCTAATAAAATAAAATTTATTTCCTTCATTCATGATTAAATACTCCTGCTTAGTAATGTGCCTTGCAGTGAACTGTAACAATAAAACATATAGTACTTAATGATTTTTAATATATTATGCCATTATTCTATGACAAAAGTATACGCACCAATAAATTCTGAAACAGGATCATTTTCACCTTCAGCCCTCATTGTACCTGTAATTTCTTCATTTTCCACCATAGGTAATACTAATTGTACAAATTCAGGTGTAAATGGAGGAGCTATTGCATCCAATACCTGCAAAAAATGTATACTCATAAACTGCATCAAACTTCAGGATAAATTATTTTTTTTATTTTTTACATAAAATTATATAATTATGAAGAGACTGGCCCTTAATCTTACTCATATCAGATTTGCGTGTTTTTTTTAAATTGATTCTTATTGATTTTTTATTCTTTTGACAATTAAACCAGTCTACGGTTTCTAGAATCGTGAATCTCTGACTGGGGCAGACTAAACCTAGTCCAATTTAACCCCAAAAAGACACAAGCTTGCGCGTTTTCCGCTAAAAAAACACCCTTTGTCGCTACTCCTCTTTTCGAAAACACTTGCAACACGCAAGATGTTTTAATAACCCTAATCAAATCTATGTGGAACCGATTAGAATCCATAATAAGGGCATGTGGAGGTAATTCAACTTATTAAAACATAAAAAAACCCATAAAGCTTGTGTCTATTGTTAAAACCAATTTTCTTTAAATTTCTGTTTTTCTTCAAAAATGATTTAAGGTCCTTTCCAGTACACAATCTTAAACTTAAGGATATGACCCTACGCTGTTTTAAAGTTAACGAACCAATCTAACGTTTCAATTTTAATCTGTGTAGAAAGTTTGCATACTTGGTTAAAATATTTATTTCAAAGTATTTTTTTACTTTGCTTGCAGTTTATGAGTCCATCAGTGTATTTTTCTTAAATCATAAAACATTAGTACTTATTAAGATTTTGTTCAATTAAATTTACTGTAATATTTAAAAACCAAAAAACCTTATTTATCATGCTTATTTGTATGAACCCTGGGACTGTGATAGTTATAAAATATACTGACCTCTGTCAAAAAATACCTAATCAAAGATAAGTCGACATCTCCACGGCTTGTGCAGTTTTTAATATACAGTAAAACTGGAACAACACAGCCTCTACTTAACAAATTTACCATGCGGTCCAAAAGCATTTTCCGCAACTCCAACTGTGAAATAAAAGTTATTACTGAACTACATTGTTTTATAAGTATTGCTTTTCTATTGCTAGCGATTTGGTAATTGATTAATATGTTTGCTGATGTTACCTTTCTATAATTTACTAAATTTATGATGTCTATTGGAAATTTCTATGGTAATTCGTTGCTATGAAAAAGACAATAAAATTAATGTCTAGCAAAATTAAACAGGTACCCTAATTAACACATCTAAAATAGATACATTAATGTATGTTGTTACCAGCGATAAGTCGGATAGTCACTTAAGTGCCCAAAAGTTTTCTAACTAAAAGAAAGCACAGATACTCATCGATTCTTGTACCGGGGAATTAATTAATATCTCATTTACATTTTTTTTTTGCAATCTTCCCACTCCCTGTCGGCCCGGCAAAACTGCTTGTGTTCTATACATGTATTCTGTATACTCATGTAACTGTTTTTTCGGTCATGCGAAAAATGTTGAGGAATTCTTTGGGTTCATTTTATTTTTTTAAATACCTAATTGTTCTATCTAAGTTTCTCTCTTTTTGTCTTTGATGTAATACATATAACATATAGCAGACGCGGCCAAGCGTAGCTAAAGTAGTAGTAAACTATTCAAGGGAAATGCTAGGCGAACTTATGTGAAACATTGGTACATTTAACACAGCGCCATCTGTTAGGATTGTATCAAATAATAAACAAGTATTTACAATAAAATAATACTGCAGGTATAAATTACATCTCAATTAGCTATCTTATCTTTTAAGTTAGATCAAACTGCACATGGTGTGCAAATTTGATGGATATCGATTGGGTAGTTAAGGAGTCCATAGCGGACAAACAGCGTGACACGTAAATTATATATATTAAGATATGATATGAAAATCACGAAGCCCCTGTACGCAAACAGCGCTGGCTCGGGTGCCGGTGAGTGGATAAACGGCCAATATCAGCAACAAACAACCAAATAGCTTATATGTGCGCTAAACTAGTACCTGAACTAAAATTTCCAGATCTTCTTGTTTAGACTCAAACAGCTTTATTAATAGTTTTAACAGTCTGTGATGGAGTAATGGATGACAGGAAGCAACCTCGTCCAATAATGCTAAGTGCACAGGACAATGTTCGGTGCATAACTTGAAGTAAGATGGCTCTGTGACCACACATTCCACCCATACAAGCACTCCCATTCCCACAACTGGGAATCTGAAATCAGATAAATTTTAATATTGTAATATGACACCTAACAACTATTGTTATTACGAGGACAACATCAAATAAAAAATAATAATTTGTAATAACATAATATAATATACCTTATACAATGATAGAGTGAGGGTAATTCGGCAATCAATTCACTTGAACTCACGGAACTGCAACAGACTGCATGTATTTTCTCAATTGCTTGTAATGTTGGTTTTAATTCATCTTTAATCGGTTTTCCGGGGGTCACACCTTCACACACTGACGCCGAATAGGCCAGAAGGTATGTGTACTTTGACTTATGTTCAGGATTTAGTTTACTTCCCAGCTTATACAAGGAGTCCACAAGCAGTTCTAAAATAGTAATGATAAATAAAAAAAATAAAAATTTTTTTTTAAGCCAACCTCTATGTTCTATGTTGTTTGTGTTGTTTTTCACCTGACAAAGTATATGCAATCAACAAAATGATATCATCCATAATAGCTATGATAGTAGTATTTTTGTTACATTATCGTTTTGCATCCATTTACCTAAAAACTGTGGTATCCTCAGTAAATGTACGGGTGGTGGTTCCGGCTGGTTATATGCGCGAAACAGGACTGATATATCTGCAGGGTTTAGCGCTCCACGAGATAACATGGCTGCCAGCGCTGTGCGAGCACCGCGCCATGACTCTCCCGCTGTCAACGCTAGCGTTATCGGCGTAACATCATGACCACTGTTAAATATTAAAATGTTTTCTATACTAATATTATAAAGAGGAAAGGTTTGATTTTTTGTTTGTTTGTATGAATTGAATAGGCTCCGAAACTACTTGGCAGATTTGAAAAATTCTTTCACTGTTGGAAAGCTACATCATTCCTGAGTGACATAGGCTATATTTGATTTTCAAAAAAAATAGGCATCCTTACTAAAATTACGATAACATTAACATTTGTTTATTATTTGATACAATTCTAACAGATGGCGCTGAGTTAAAGGTAGTTTAGTTTAGGTCCGTGTCGTGGTACCAACGTTTCACATAAGTTCTCCTACGGTTTCCCTTGATTAATTTACTACTATGTAATATAACAAAAACCTTAGCCACAGCAACGCTTGGCCGAGTCTGCTAGTATTTTATAAAAATGTATTTTGTGGAGTGTAGAATGTTGTATTTAACTAATGTTTTTTTGCTAAAGTATTTATATTATGGTATGTTTGTAGAAATTAGAAATAGTTAGGAATGCAAGTGTTGTGCAAAAGAAGATAATGTAGGTAAAGTAATATGAGAGAGCAAGTGGATATAGTTCATTAAAGAATATGAATGAGTTGGATATGTAGGCCAAGTGTGAATGGTGGGATTGAGGTTGGTAGACCTCTTAATTATTGAAGAGAAAGGTACAGTATGTTATTGAAAATGGTCTATATAGCTCCACTGATGAATAAGCATGCATGTTGAATATAATAAGAGTAAAAAAGATATAAGATATGCAAGGTTAATAGCCAGTGGAAGTTTTTAAATTTGAAAAAAAAAAACAGAAATAACTTTACACTGTCACCTGTGGGGTGTGATTGTCACACATTCTATCTATGTCTAACCTACATAAATGTCTATATTCTTCTTATGATGAACTAAGCAATGCTTGCTTATTATGGAACAAGACAAGATGTCTTAAAATTTTACCTTTGTTGTGCACATTTTGTAATTTCTTGACTAAGTCTCTTCATAATGGATCCTCCCCTCTGTTCTTGAGATAAAATGTGAACAATGACTTGGCTGTATACATAAGTGTGAGCACCATGACAAACCATTTTCTGAAATGATTTAATTAAGAATAAAATCCTTTAATTGTAAATCTTCTTAAAATTTTATAATTGTACATAAATATTCATGTATATGATATACGCAACCATTTTATTGATTTCATATAATAAGTAAAATAATAAAAATTGGTTTCATTCAATTACTTACAGCACACTCATTAACACTATTTTGCCAATCATCTGAACTCTGTAAAAAGCCAACTATAGCTGATTTTAAAACTCGTGAAAATACTTCAATTTGTTGAGCAGCAGTTGAAATGCTGGTTATTTCCCCTTGAAAACCTGCATCCGATATAAGCTGAAAATGTGTTAAACTTTTGAATACAAAGTGATATAAGAAGATTTGTATTTATTATTTTGTACAATTTACACTTGAATATTTAAATAGAAGTCAGTATGTTCTTTATCTTGCTTTATTCTTATATTGTCAATACAATAAAGAAAACAATTATATATGAAATTAATTGCATAAATGTACCTTTATAGTGAAATTCAACATAAGACAATCTGGATAATCTTCTGCTAATCTGTAAATTAGGGACCTCCATGTTGGATGTTCAATCATTTCTGTAAGCCATGCAGGGGTCTAAAAGATTGATTATTGTTTAAAATCAATAAAAAAAAATTATATTGCAAAGTAACACACACTTTTAGTGTCTATATAACAAGATAATAATTTAATGATCACAATTTTATTAAATTGATTGCTTTAAATATTTTAAAACTATCAACCAATAGAGAGTATACATTTAAAATATTGTATATGGACTTTTTATAATTCTATAAATTAAATGAGAGTCCAATAATAATTTAAACTGAAAATTTTAGTATTTATTTATTTTTATTTAGTTAACCAGTCTGTTTTAATATGCTACTTACCTCTCCCTCTTCGGTAAATATTGTATCTGCCTTTTTGGGATCAAATGTTTTAATAATCATTTCTTTCAAATGATTTTCTACCATTGCTTGAACTTCAGTCACTTTAACTTCTGTAAGTAGAATATAGAGATATAAATATTGAAAAGAATAGTAGTAAATTTCCTTTGTCTTTTATCTATATAAAAAACTTAATAAATTGCTATCTCTGATATTCATATTGTACAAAGTAATGCAATGACATTTAACTTAATTGTTTAACTAAATCTTTGGTTAATTAAATTTACTTAATAGAAGAAGTTAAATTATATTATAATTGAATAGAAAATTACCAGCAAGAATCAGCCACTCTGCTAGTAAATTTGCCATCTGTGCAACAGCACTATAATTATTAGACAGTTGCTCTATCACTTGTTCAGGGTTTCCACCAGCTTGAAAATACCTCTTAAGTTGGCCAAATATACCAGGCTCCATTATGTAATCAGGTGTTTTAAATTTTTCAAGACACTCTTGCAGCACTTCTTCTGGGTTATCAATAACATCTTCACCATTGTCATCCTTAAAGTGTAATTAAATATATACATATATTTATGAACGTCACACACTCAAATTTAATTAAGGTACATCTCAATAGTATTAACCTGAATATATGTATTTAGTGGTTTTATGCTTAAAGCTAAGTTCAATAAGAAATGCTTAAAGTAAGAAAACTGTAATTAGTGTATCTTAAACATTCACATTTAATACATACGTCATACTGAGCGTTGGATGTTTCCCAGGACCGTTCATCTTCATATTGAGTGGGCATCCTAAATCAAACTTAGTTCACAGCTAGGGCTAGAAATAAAGCAACACATATTTATTTAGTGAAATACATAGTTCAATCTTAATTTTTTTTAAACTGTTTACTTAAAACTAACATTAAGGTATTATATTAGTAAAAAATCAAAACACGAACCCTTACTTTTAACAAATCTACTAATTTCTTTTAGATGTTTACTTAATTTTACTTTTAATTAATACATTATTTACAGTTTATACCACAGACCAAGTAGAAGTAAATACCGCTGGAATATTGACAAACTGTGAAACTGATATTTGACATATCTTAAAATCTTCTTTTTTTAAAATGTATCCACAGACTAAGAACACCATGTTATATATTAATAATAAACAGAATTTCTATCAAGGTTAGGACTTTTTAACTGTCATAAAGTTATAACTATTGCCATTATATATAAAATGAAGCTTAGGTCTACCTATTTGATTGTACAATGGCTGTGTTCATAAGAGTAGTTTGCTATATGGTTAGTTATAAGATTTAGGATTTAGATTATAAATATTCTAATTATTTTTATGTAGGATAATCGTTGGGGGAACTTTTATCGCAGTAACTGTTAAGACAGAAAAATAATTGGAAATAAATTAATAAATGTTTTAGCTTAGCAACATTCACATTATTCTCAGCTTTTCCCTTGTTCTATTTATTTATATTATAAATATATATGAAAACGTATTATACAGAATTCTGTTGTACGAATGTTGTTGAAAATAAATATGCGATGTAATTTAAAATTTAATTTCCTATATTGTACACTGCTGAACTAATTTTAGAAGTCGGATAGAAATACAGAAACGTGTACTTTAAAAAATTGTATACCCACCTAACTCTCACTCATATAATTTTATCTTTTATCGTTGATACTGGTATCATTATATTTCAAGAATCTAGTCTAGTTCTAGTATAAAACACTAATCGTGAAGACGGTCCAAAATAGTTTTTTTCAGTGACAGACACTTTATAAATGAAAAGTATACAAGTATCGTTTATTGAAAATTGAAATGAATAGAGTAGCCATTGGAATAAATGAAACCAAGGGATGGTAGTTCTTCAATTATAATTTATAATACTTACAATATCATTTTGACCATAATAATAAATAATTAACAAATCCAAATAATAACAATATTAAAGTGTAAATAAAATACTACTATATTCAGATTGTAACTTATTTTATTTGCGCTTTACATACTTACTACTCGTACGTAGGTACTTATGTAAAAGTAAGGTATATATTTATATATATAAAGGCAGAATTTATTATATATAAATTATGTACTTAGGACGACGATGTAAAAATTTTAAATACGGATCCAATTAAATTAAGATAGAGATGCCTGCGTAACGATGAAAGCAATAAAAATATTTGATGTAAAATCCTAACACTAAACTTTTTGAATTAAAAAGGCTTTTTTAAAGTGCTTAATTCTGGGCCTACTTTCTGCAAATTCAATTAAGTTTCAATCTATGCTTATAGATAAACTAGTATGCTATTAAAATATAAAATTATTCTTAAAATATCTACCCATATCTACCTACAGAAAAAATACATGTTACTATGACGAAATAAGGGCTAGAATGTGTTTGACAAAGTATTGGCTTAACTATTTATCTACTTATTTTTTTAACCTGAGTTACAATAGATGACAAATATACTATAGTAACAAAGAGGTATGACAATACTAGAGCTAATATTACTGTAATTGCTGTGTACAATACTATTTAGGCAGAGCTAGGTCCCAAAGTAGCACTTAGGTTTAAGGCAAAGGCCTTTAATATTATATTGGTTTCTTTTATAGCTTAACCTCTCCTTATGTAAGCGCATATTTTACTTATTACATAAGATATTACAACTCTACTCTTATGCATACTGAATGTCAGGCGATTTTACCCTGCTTTCTTAAGAAACATTTCCAAAACTGTAAAATTGGTTCGAATAGGAATCATTTAGTGAAAATAAATCATTAACACTCCTTGTTTTTAAATTCACAATAGTAAAAAAGATAATGTGAAGAACGTCGCTCGGAAATGTTGCTTGGAAGAAAAAACCAAAGTCACATTTTACGATTCATACTATAAAATTGAGGCAATTTATACAGACGGTGTATTAAATAATCTGCAATCGCAGATAATTGTGGCTCACTTTCAAGCCAATAACTACAGGGTTTGTTACAGAAGTGTAAATATGGTTATAATAGAAAGTTCGAGAGGAAATTTTGGTCCCACAAGGTGGTGCGACTGTTTACTAAGGTACTCTTGGTTTAAAGCCGGTCAATGTGATTTGTTTAAAAGCACTTAGATACAGCACTCGCCTATTCGTCAGAGTATATACGAGATTTCAGAGTGTTTATTAATTGCTAGTAAAAATATTGAACCACTAACGGGAATACAGGTGACAAAAAATTAGATAAAAAAAGTAGTTTCATAGGCAAGATTTACAGAGTACGCGACAAATTGTGTTATCGAATTTAGGCTCAAATAATACAAATTTTTATATTCGTCAAAATTCCTCACTTAAGAGATAGTTAGAACATAAAGTTTCATCTGAATCTTCCTCTTTATTCTCTTATAAATATATATTTAAGGTTACCAGATCTTATAAAATATCTTATAATATAAGAAAAAGGACGTATGTTATGTGCATTAATGCTCTACAAATGAAATTATTATTAACTATCACAGCTCAATAAATTATTAAATGCTTAAATTACTGTTTCGTTATAGGAAAGAGCTGCTATTTTATTTACTCATTGAAAACTATACAAATATTAACTACATAAATTATCTTTAAAGAATTAGTAACTTTATGCAAATTTTAATTTGTTCTAAATGATTAAGTTACTACCAATTTGTGCATAGGCAAATATTGTATATACACAATCTGCGCCATTTACTTCATGCGTCCCCGAGTATGGATCGTCACTTCAACAATCACACTTAGTTTCGTTGTTATAACTTTGTATATTTATATAATATTTTCAATTTATCAACGCATACATTCCACGCCTAAACAATTGTTTTACGTAACCTTCTTGTTTGAAAGTGGCAAGTGCCGATGAAGACGCAACCAATAAGTAAGTCTTTTATTCGACCAAAATTTAAGCAAATTAGCGGTACCAGCTTAATATAATAGTCAAATTAGCTTTAATTAAATGTAACAAATAAAATGTAATGTACTATAACATGTAAGAGACCGCTTATTCCGCTATAGGTACTTGGGTATGATGTTAACCTATGTTATAATATAAATAATTATCACGTAAGCTGCTGATAAGATTTAAATAATATGCACTTAACTATGTACAGTGCTATAGTAGGTAACGTTAGACCTTATATTTATTGTTTATTACATCACAATTAACTCAATATTTTATTGTAATGTTTCGTCGTTGCATGTTATCGTAATAAACGCACTTCGTACAGTCACGTATAGGCACCGAGGTAAAACTTAAAGGGGGCAATTGTCTTTTGGAAAAATAATTCTATGAAATACTGTTTGCATAAGTTTTAAGTACAGTAATATTTATTTAGCAATAATTATATCGACGATATTTGCAACCGGCGTTATATCAAAACATCAATTGTAGAGATCGCTCATTGTCGCGATTACTCTAATGTTACAATTAGGTATCACCTAACCACTAGTCTATGATAAAGTCTAATTAAGTCAAAACGCTCAATGATGACATTTTAATAAAATGACTACATTGCTATTAAATTGGTTAGGAATTTTATGTAAAAATTTGCGATAGCTTCAATATAATATCAGTATCGATCAAATCATCCCAGTAGGTCACGTCACTATAATGATTGTTAAATAATTATGAGATGAAAGTAATAAGTTTTAACCCAACGAAAATAGTATTTCATTTATATATGTATAGAGTTTGTGTTGATCACTATTATAAACATGTCTCATACATCGGGGCGCAATAGATGTAAGTCTACTGCTACGTCCCGCCTTTGTTGACGCAAAATACGGGGCTGATGAGGCGGAGGCACTGTATCTGCGAGTAGGGCCGTCTCCTCAGCGACAGAATCACCAGAGCCATAGCCCCGTTCATCCGGGCCTTCGCCCTCGCACCAGGAAGGCGAACCCGAACTATCAGACCGTGTCCCGCCAGCTTCCGTTTCAACCTCTACGGAACAACTCGCACATACTTCTGAAACATTTTATGAAATAATCCTACTGATAATTCATTCATCACATTTGTATTATTTTATTTATGTATATTATCTGTAAATTTCAGTTTTATATTAATAGATTATATAAATGTTGACCCGATCCTTTTTATATTAAAACGGAACAAGACTAATACACGACAAAGACATGAACAAAGCTCATAAAAATATATGATATAAAATACAAACAGTAAAACTTGATACTGATTTAAATTATTCAGTATTAAGAAAGGAACCTGAAACTACTTGACTAATCACAATCATGCTTAATTAAAATCTATAAAACATAAGTGAACCTAAACTTTTAAACGTCGATCATAAAACCAAAATCTAATTTACGAGAACTACACGTTAGAAAAGTTCGGCATCTAAATACAACACATCGTATTCATTCAAAGGAACGAGTGGGTATAGAATGAAACTATAACGCTTTCGCATTCCACATCGAAACGGCAAGGTCACTCACGCAGTCGCCGGCCCACTAGAGGGCTGGCCCACGACGTTGTCGGTCAGAGAGACGTCGACGACGAATAGTCTTCATAAGATGCTGCAATTTTTTAATATTCTCAAAGTTATACCTGGGGCAATGATAACGTTTCACGTATAAAAAACAAATACCAGACATTATTAGATACATTTTTCGTAATAATAACGTACGTAATTAACATTTAACGTTTTGAATTGAGCTTTAAAAACGCTTAATACCATTCACTCATATATTAAGTGTTGAAGCCCGTAAGCCTATTTGGGGCATGCACGCAAGTCGTTACCAGTGTTTAAACGTAAAACTTAAATACGCGTTTGGGCTGAGTCTCAAGAGTGTCATAGATTTGCATGCAACAAGCGGACGTACACGTGATGTATGACCTTGTAAAACGATAAATTCACGCTTTATAACGTGGCTTTTATGAAGATAGTAGTTATCTGTATGGAGATGGGTTAAGTACATTTCGTAAAATATAGGCAATCAAAATTAATGACATTACCAGAGCTATCTGTGATGAGCCTCGGGGGAGTATCTTCCCTGTCGGTTGGTACTACAATCACTACTTCGTCATCTCTTGGAGACTCGCCATTTCGACTTGATGATGTTCTGAAAGTGTATACTTTGGTGATTTGAAATGTCATAATATTAAAGATGCTGGGTGGATATCAATAAATTCTTAATTTCAGTGACCTATATATTAAACAGGATATTAAAGCTGTATTTCGCAAAGATGTATCCTGATTTTATGTACTAAACATGTTGTTTCTATAAATCTACAGAAATACAAACACGTCTATCTAGATAAAAGGAAAAATAGAGGACGAAGAAAAGCAAACATTATCCTTGTTTTTTATCTTTTTCCGTTGAATTATTGGACCAGAACGACAATGGTATATTAGTTCAACGTTAAGAGATAAATAAGTAGGTATTTCACGACTAATATGATTAATTTCATAATATGATTAATAGCAATTTTAATTTTGGTTGTAAGAAAGAACTTAACATAGCATCCCCAAAACATTAGAGTGTACTTTGTTACTTCTCTTGTGGGACCAAGCCAAGCCATTATTCGGAAATTTTTATGTGGCAACATTAATATGATAAATGAAAAATAATATGACTAAATTGTAGGTATTATACGTGTTTATACGTAGAGCATGTAATTAAAAACTTACTTTACTATAACTTTCTTGCGCATGAACCTAGCGCCTAAATCTGAGTATCCTCTATTCATTGGTCTTTTAAATGCTATAGGAGGAATAGAAGCATGCACTGGTTGTTCAAATGTTCGGCATAAAGGTGAATTTGGTTCTGAGTACTGTTTTTCCGTAATTGCTGGTCGGGTGTGGCCATCACCAGAAGCTCCTCCTTTGGCGTTACTGTTCGCTTCATTACATATTCTTCTCGCTACTCGTCTATCTTCTTCATACATCTCTAGTAAATGGTCTAGCTTATTTTCTATATCATCTACCTAAAAATAAAAAGGGGGTCTTAATAAGCCTAACATATATAAACCAGTGATACATTCATAAACAAACTAAAAGCCCCAAATTAGTTTTTATTCGTTTTTTTATAACTAAAATGTTTTTGACGTTTTAAATGCGTTTGTTATAAATAATATTAGTAATTAATATGCGTTTATATCCCTCACAAAAAGTTTAAATAATTCTTGACTATAATATTTATAAACAATTGTAACTCGTTTTAAGTAAAAAATTATAATACATATTACTCACTTGTCTTTCAATTTTAACAACTCTAGAAGCTAAGCTTATTTTAGACGCGTAGACATCTTTTGCCTTCGAACCTTGCTTGCCGAGAATTTGATCTAACCTAGATAAAAAATAAATTTTCATAATATTTTTTTAAAATGGTGCATTTTAATATTACACGTATATATTAATTAGTTCATGTTAGCTTCTAAATGTTTTCTTAGATACTGATTATCATAATAGTTGGCTGCTTGTCCTTAATGTTTGTTGTAGTTGATTTTTCATACCCAACAAATGAAAACGTACTAAGAATCAATAGATTATTTAGAAAACCTAGAAGTCAAAGAATGTATAAATGTATTAGCACACAATATTAGTAACATATTAAAAATAGACAGGCATTATTTACAGTTAACACTGCAAAGCATAATTATTATTTGAACATTCGCAAATGTGAAAACATTGGCTGATACATGTTCTATTCAGCAATCAAATTGTACCTATTCATAGCTGGATGTTTATTTTTGCTTACTAAAATAGTGATTTACGAACATTAACTCGAATATCAACTGTAACAGAGACAACATTGAAATAAGTTTTATAGTTAGATTAAATAATTATTAAATTATGTATATGTAGAAATATCCATACCGTATCGTGTTACATATGTTTGTAAATAAAAACTCTTTAACTTCACTGACGAAAGTTTACGTATCGAACTTAATGCCAACAGACGCAGCCATAAAATAATTATACATTTTTAACACAACAAATGGTATTGCATCCGATTCTTAAATATATGTGTGTGTATGGAAAGTAACGCACTAACATTAATTTATTTATAAAAACTTTATCACACCGTTACTGCATCGCCAGACATTTCTGTTAGATCTTCAAGATTGCCAAGGAAATTAAAATATTTAAGTTAGAATATTTTAGGTTTTACAAAAATATAACGTCATTTTAGACAAAACTGTTCTAATACAGCTTTGTTTTCACATTCACAGTTGAAAAATGAAGCTTCAAAACTTTTAATATACAATTAATAACAAATTCATGCATCAGACAAGCAATTTAGGTAATATGTGTAAATGTGCTAAAATAAAGTAAGAGTCTGTTTCACAATGTATGGATAAAGTACCAAATAGCTATGCAATATATACATAAATTATTCAGAAGATAAAGGTTTCGAATAAGAAACTTCGCGTTTCATGACGAATAGCGCTATCTGACAGTCGTGAAACGCAACAGTAGTGTTTATCCTACCAATAAGTAATAAATAGCTTATTTGGAACTTATCCGGACATTGTGAACAGACCCTAAGTCTATTAATAACAGTAGGTAAAAAATTCGTAAGATAAGTGAGGCCAATTTAACAATCGATTGTTTTAAAAGGAAAATATTGAACCTGTACAAGGCACATAAACGTGGATACTCGAAATGAGAACCAAGTAACGCAACGAGCTCAGAGCTTTTATATTTCCATATAATAATAATTCCACTGTTTCGGTTATTGCTCACCTGTACTGTAGGTTTTTGGTTCGGTTAAGGAGATCTGCGTGTCCTGAAGAATACTGTTCAATCACGTCTTTGACGTCGTATGGTTTCAATGCTTCTCTAAATCTCTTGCGTGCGACAAAATACTTGAGCTACACGAAAACAAAACATCTTCAGGACATATGCGTCACACACATTAAAGTAAACCCTTACCGTGCTAAGTCGTCCCTTGTTGTCTACATTAAATGTATCTTTATATGTTGTTCTATACATTCGTAGTGTTACAATGTTGTTTCAACTTGTCTCTGTAATTGTTTCGTACGGACGGAATCTAGGGTTAGTATGGATATACAAAGATTTATGTAAATAAAATAAATAAATGTAGCTGGTTAAGAATTCACTGGCTGGAGCGAAACAAAGGATGGATTGTAAGATTATAATAAATTTCTACGCTTAGTCATGCTTTTTTAGAGAAATGTATCAATTTATGTTTAAACTAGATAGAAGAAGAAAGGAAACAAGGAGAGGTAAATAATAGGTAACATACGGTAGAAATTTTCTATGTTTTGTTTCTAATGAGCAAACGGCACAAATACGAATCATTCAAAGTCACTGATCATCTCTAATGTAGATAATAATACCCCAAAAAGAAATTTACAAGATAATAAATGACCTTCAATGATATAATTTGTCGGAAAACGTATAAAATCGAGCATACGAGCAAACTACCTACTCTAGATTTATGTAAAAGTTTAAGACCTAACTACTTTATTAGGTGTAGAGCCCAAACCATAAGGAGTTTAAACTTTAAGTGAATTATTGTGCAGATGGAAATTTAGGGGATAAACTGATGAAAATCATCGCGTTGCATTCACACTAGTTAGTCAATGTCACCCTTTTGACCGAACATCAAATTGATATGTAGTCAACCGGGCCGAAATTGAGTTTACATTTTGTCTGTTGACTTAAACTCAATTGGTGCATATGCAATGCGTTGGTATCCTAAGAAATAATACCTATTCTGGACGTTTTTCACTCGGCTCAGCAGATCGACGTGGCCAGCGGAATATTGTTCAATAACGTCCTTTACGTCGTATGGTTTTAACGCTTCTTTAAATTTACGTCGGGCCACAAAATACTTCATCTGTTAAGATTTCATAAGACCCATAAATTTTGTTATGGTTTGAAAGCTCTAGTCTACAAATAAAAGAACTCGGCAAAGCGTTTGATCCAAGTTTCAGATGTTAGTAAAAAATGTTATTATGTAAAAGGGTAATCATGAAAACTTAATAGGTAAAACTAGACGTAACTTTTCAACTTCTTGAATATCTATAAAACATTTGATACGATCTACTGTAAGGCAGCGATAAAATTGAATCGGATACGAGGTCGGCAACGCGATGGGTGAAGTGAGAAGCGATTTTTAAAGTTATCATTTATTTAAGCACCTAAAAGGAACTTGGGAATTGGATAAGGCCGTAGGTTAAGCAGAAGTTTGGACACAGTAAACATAATTTAATAATTCAAGATGCTCCTTGATTAGGTTCTACGCTTTGTTCTTTCTTTCATTTCATTAATATTATATTTCTGAGTAAAGCTAATAAAATGCAATGTTTTACAAAAGGTTTATGTATGATTATGTATTGTATTTAAATAGAATATAAAATTGTTTTCGTTTTATTTAAGGAATGTAAGAATGTTGTATTAGTACTCGATATTGGGACACTAGAAGTGTGTGAGGCATGTGAAGTACGTCTATAAAAACCTTAATTATTTTTCATTATACTATATATTAATATTAAATTATCATATTGTTATTGAAAGCAGAATGTTATAAATATAAATTGAAAACGTACGTATATTTTTTTCTATGAAAATCTTAAGAAATATCTTACCTTTCTTATAAATCTAATTGCTGCTTTATGCCGCGGAGTTAGTGTAACACAGCGGGGCTCGTCCTCTTCGTCTGCGTAAAGCAATGTTAATCATTATAAATTATTATCATTTTATATTACCTACAGGCGACGTGCTTTGCGTTTACAACGTTAAAACCTACAAACTTCAATAGAAGATACATCCTTTTTCTTTTCATCTCCATTTCATTATGTACGTAGATATTAATTAAATTTCGAATGTTTCATTGAGTTTCATAACATATATAATTTTGTTTTTTAATATTTTTATTTTATTTATTTATAAATTGTATAAATAATCTTAAATAGTAGAAGTTGGTGTGGTGGAAACACAAACTGGACACAGTATATATAGCGATTATTATTAAACGCATTTACATTATGTCAGTACTTTTTGATAGCATATGTGTAACCTTCACCAATTTAAACGAAATTATACCATAATTTATTTAACGGTCATATTATATTAACGGATACCAAAGGCTATTAAAAATAGAACCACAACTCCTTTAAATCTAATATAATCTACAAAACATCGTACTGCTGTGCAGTTCAAAGTCTAGTCAACAGTCTCGCCCGAACATTGTTAGGAACTTTATGACACTTTCCACAGTGAACACAAACAACCCTTGGCTGCTACCAAAACTTCGTAACTGATGAACTACACCAACTCCTTACTCTTGTCAATAATCCGTTGATTATTATTGATCAATTTATAATAGACTATAAACAAACGTCAGGCCCTAAGGAAACAGGTTTACTTTCAATTCGACGATATTCTTGATCAATGATTAATACGCATCATCATAAACGCAGTCCACACATTTATTTCCATCTCGGTTATTGCGAGTCAAAAACATGTGACATTGCTCATCTCTGTACATTAACGTTATTACCGTGACAGGAATGATTATTTGTAGTTTTGTTTGATAATTCTAAGATTAGTCTCATGAGCCATACCCCTTAACGCTTACCATTGGAATTTTTGTTGGAGAGCGCTGTCTCGGCCACCGAGTCGTCGCTACGGGCTGAGTTGATATTTCGAGTGCACCCTGAGTGGTGAATCGTAGCCCCTGCCAACCCATACATACGCTCACTTTGACAATGGACCCAATGTTTCTAGTTTCTACTGTATCTTAATTGACCCTTACTTTTAAAAAAGATTGTATTTTACTATTGACCACGAATTTCATTTTTTTCACTTTTTTTTATTCATTTCATTTTTTTTATGTACATGCTTTTATTTTATTGATAACTCTGAATAGTTAATTTTTTTTAAAGTATCAACTAAAAAACGAGCTATGAAATCATAACTTCTTTATACTGCATAAAAATACCACCTAAATAATGAGGTCAATGCAGTGGTTGTTAATGTCTAAGCAAACTATCGATCCATTTGTTATCTCTTTCTTACCCAGGTGTTACTGTTATTGTTTGTGAAGGGTTATTATAGATCCCAGTAGAATTTAATCGAATATGTTTCATTAAATAATTTTTAATTCACCTTTCACGAAGAGCCAATGCAGCTACTCAATTAATTAAGACCATAGTGGTCGAGTTTTAACAGAATGGGAACTTGTTAGTAATCGATCAATATATAAATTTATTTTTGAAAAGTTATTAAAATATACATTTTAATTAGACTCGTTTAAGTATTTTGGTTAAATATTTAGTGAAAGAAATCAATAAATTTAATACGTATTGCATTTTATTTTTGAACAGTCAATTTTGTACGAAATTTATACGACGAAAATGTATACGAGTATTATATGTATAAGAAAAAATATTTGGATAAGGTTCTATACTATATCTTTGATACTTTTTACTCTTATTCATGTTCAAGAGGTATTTTTATTATAACCATTCTTTATGTAATTGATGCGCTCACGTTATAATCAAAATTTCGTACCACGGATCTTAGGCATCAAAAGGTCTAAACCAGGACTATGAAGCGTTCCAACTGAGTTCTGTTTGAAACAATGTATAACATTTAACCATTTATAGTTTAAATTATGTATATTTAAAATATAATAAAATACATTTAAAATGATTTTTTAAAGCTAAAATAAGTATTAAAAAATTAAAGATTATGTTTAAGTAATTGTTCCGTATTTAAACAACTTCTAACCTATTTTCAATATTGTATGTGGTATTGTAGTACATTTTCAATATTGGTCTACAAGCGAGAAATATTACTTGAATATACCATAGAGGTTAAGGTAGAAAATGAATACCGATTTTCCCTTGCTGTAATCGGACAAAGAGAGCCCTACAAATTGTCCATACGTCTTAATATTTTTCTTTGGGTCAGACCTACTTCGCCTCTTGGGAAATCCAACAATGCAATACAACGCAGAGTGCTTTTAGATATCATCTGGCCTATAATAAATATGGAGTTAGCCTTGAATTATATGTGAGATAAATTCAATTATATACATTGAATCTTGACCAATTTTAAAACTATTTCATATTAGGGAAAATATTTTGTTTGGTGATATTAATTTCAACCATATTTTCAAAATTTTTATATGGTTAACTTAGAAAATTATATAGAGGAAAAATCAATTGGTAATTTTATTTATATACCTAATTGTCTACCTGGCATGCAAAAAACAAATGCAAAGCGGTGTTATTGTATAGGCTTTTTAAAATCGAAGCTTAATTAAAGCCATTCCAATAAGAGAATTATGCTTGTTCAGTTTATTAAATCAGGAAATCATTTGTGTGAACTGCGTTCTATGATGCGAAACAGACCTAACTAGCTAATGATTCATATAGAAAAAGAAATATGTCGAACTGAATCTCCAATTTCTTAGGCTACTTGAGCAGTCAACGCTATCAAAGCAGTTCAAGTTATAGAAGGCATTTGTTCTTCAAATGGATATAGTAAAGCTTATGAGAGCGGTATCAGTTAGGTATTCGAAGCGTTACGTACTACGCGGGTGCATTTTATTTCAAAATAGTGAAAAATAGAAAGAAGTACTTAATAGACCAGCAAGTGTTTCGAGCTAACAGATGCAGTTTGTCAGCCGGATTTAAGACATCCTATCCGGTATCAATGCTGCTATGCCGTTCGTGTATACACATCATGAAAGGTTTGTCTAAATAAAGGTAATAAACGCAGCTTTCTTGACTTTAACTTTCATGCCATAGTGCCGTCTAAAAGATGAAGAACAAAACCTTGAAAGCAGCTTTTCCAACAATGAAGTAGACAACACGCACGATCTCCTTCCGTAGTGCGATTATCTATGAAACAGGGCATAATATCATGTCACCCTCCATCTACTAAAATAAAGATATTTGTGATATTGATGTGACCATATACTGTTGCGTTTGGAGATCGATACAAAAAGCAATATTTTGTCATAGTTTTATCTTCATGTTTGTGGATTGGCTGTGGCGCTATGTTTGGAAGTTTTGTGCTATGTTAGTTGAAATTCTACTTCGACGTGTATAGTATTACTAAGAGCGTTTAGAAATTTATTTTGACGTTGATTTATTATTTTGTTTTCAATGTTATTTTATTTGTCCAAATAGATCTCTATTTCTGTGAACAGCGATAATCGATCGACGTGAAGCAAAACAATGAAAACCATAGAAACACAAAGACTGTGTTTAGTATCGTTAGCGTATAATAATTAGGATTGTATGTACTTACGATGTCATAATCTATTATCGTCAGAATCAAGGCAAAGGTAACTAATCGCTATACACGAAAAACAAAAGCACACAAAACAAAACTTGACAGTCTAGTATGTTACCATATCTAATGTGTCTTTGTATACCTTCGCATATTAAACACAAATCACTGTACTCTCGAGTGTAGTAAAATGTTTCTATTGTGCACATGTAATTAACATTAACAATGAAATAAAGTGAGATTTATCACTGTTTTCAATACAAATGCTTACCGAGATTTTCTGCGCTTGCGTTGACGTCGTACCGATGTGCAGGCTTCGAATGGGGTGCGGGAGAATGCAGGGAAGTACTTTTGTGTCTTCGAATTGTCGGTAGACGCGATACAAAGGAAGCATTGTTCTTGAATGATGCACTCATGACTCGACTGTCAAACGTATACCTAATTAACGTTTACTTTGTATTTCATATCATCAACGTATGCTTAACGTTTGGAATGCTTTTTATGACGTGATTACTCCACCCACTGAATAGATTAGAGTTATTAAAATTGTAATTAGTACAGTTACAGGCACGCAAAATATTGCGTGATCACGGGATACTTGTTATTTTTTATATACTCTATAAAACAGACGATCTTCATATGGGATTTTAATATATAATCTGCGACGAGGGCTTCCTATTGACTGTTAAAATGAAGTAATTCGATTTAACAATAGTTTTTTTATACCTATTAAATATCAAATAAATAAATATATAATTTAAAAAATATATAATAAAGTAAAGTTTGCTAATAAGATTTTATTTTAATATAAAATTAAAACTACTAAACAAGTGCAACTTAATTTAGAAACAGAATCCCAATATTTTATTTGAAAATCGCTATCAGCTTCTAGGAACACATACCAAGACTTAAAACAAAAAAAATGATAATAGAAATCTCATCCTATCGTCAACAATTGGTGACCCCACCTTATAAACGTGATAAAATCTCACCTAATTTGAGGGCTTGGTAGCGGTATCTGATGTATCTTCCATGTAGCGACACTCATAGAGTGCTCATCAGCGGCGTAGCACCGCCATAGAGCTTGTATAAGCGTAGCCGCGGGCTGCCGTCGTCTTATCATGTGCTTTTGCCTTTGTTGTTGTTGTACTTTAAGGGCAAAACCAGAACCTAGTATGCCCTACCCAAAAAAACCGAGAAGATATTTAATAATTATAAAAATATTAATAAAAGCACTACGCTTTACATAGGTCTATAAGGTATCATAGCTCAGCATTTTGATAAAAATTTGATGTGAGAAAATTATTTGAAGGTTAACGTTTATGTCCAATATATTTTATTTTTAATAAGTTTAGTTGAGGTTTAGAAAACAATTGATAGAGGATCATTTCTTAGTCATTCTCAAATTATTCTCAAGTTATTAAAAGTAAGGCGATAGAATTACAATTTACAATACCGGCCTTTATTAAATATTTGTTACTATGGTTGCGATGTCATTTCCATTTAAAAATACATATAAAAGTCTACGTTTTATATGGCCGAATATTTAGTAAATAGCAGAATCTTCCCGTTTATAATATAACTGTTCTCAAGTAAGTTGCCTAATTGGCATACACTTTCTACGAAATCAGATAAATGAAATGGTGTAGAAATAAATGATATACTTACAGCAGGAAGAGCAAAAAATGATATTCCTAGAAGAGCACAAAATGAGGCAATGAGTTTTCCTTGCCAGGTTTGCGGTACCATGTCGCCATACCCCACGGTGCACAGCGTGATCTAAGAATATTACTTAATGTTTACTTATTCCTAATACCAATGAAATGTAATTACGAATGACCTTGTCTCAATTCTCTCTGAAATGACGAAAAGCTCAAAATTTCTCATAAAGTACTTTGGTTAAAGTTTATGAGACATGAAGAGTCGTACTTTTGTTGGATTTTCACGTAATATTATTTATTTAATTATAAGTCGTAAAAATGCGACTTAGTTATATTATTTACATAATTTTATTTTGGATTTGATGGCCTTCTTCCCTTGGAGGCAATGTCGATCCATAATTAGTGTTTTCATACTTACAACACCCCACCAAAGAGCTTCCGCGAAATTCTTAAATTTGGTATCAGCAACATCCTTTTCGGCCAAGTAAACTAAAAACGATGCGAAAATCAGTCCCAGAAACCCTATATATAACGTAGTTATCAGTTCCTGTAACAAACATACCTTTTTTAAAGTAAGACAAATGGTGGTTTATTTTCTATCTACTGTTTTAGGTAGGTTCTTACATACATTTTGACTGATTACATTAAATTTTTATGTCATAAAAATTTAAAACATACATCGAATTTTTAATGGATGTTTATAATTAAGTTAAAACATACTAGATATAACTTGAGGTTAAGTGTCCTAATTAAGACAAAAAAGCCTTTAAAAATCAATCTTTTGGTTGAACATCTCTAAAATTAACGAAGTACCCAAGTATTTTCCTGTTAAATAGACAACAACGATTTCTAATAATAACTCGATACTCCAATATGTATAATAGAATTGTTTTCTTCAGATTATTTTCTGCAACTTAACAAAAAAGTAAGATGCGCTTATTACTACGACACCGGTGTTCTGAATCGCATTACTTTCTCCATTATTCACTGAGTATTGTAGTACTGCCAGATTCTTCTACAACGGCAAAGTACAATTTTCTTCTATTCATAGAAATGTATCAACCAAACAATAGTTTTTGTGTTCACTTTATCTAGCCACGATAGATATTATACCAAGTTTCTTTACAAAAATACTTCTATTTAAGTCTATAATGTAAAGTTCATATATATTTTACGTTCCGTAGTTGTACAAGCGACGATAACACATTTGCGCGTTCGACAGATGGATTGAAACTTTTACGAATCCAAATACAATATTAAAAGAGGTCAAAGACCTAAACTCAAAGGTGTACTCGGAAATTTATATCTTTTTGAAAGCTCGATTGATTTTTAATCTTACTTTTGAAGCAAGCTTAATTACGATCACGTACTTCGTGACCTTTAACTTAATCTGAAGCGTGTTCTATATAAATTTAATGTATGTTATAAGATATTTAAATTTATGCGCTATTTTATTTATTTATTTATTTACACTTCACAATATATATAAATTACAAGGGATGCAACGGGCGGCCTTATCGCTAACAAGCGATCTCTTCCAGGCAACCGCTATGTTCGTTACTTTGCTAAAATAAATCTATTGATATAATATCAATAAGATTCACGTAATAGAACTGAATAATGGAGCGCTGTACCGTATACTCTAAGTTGAAAATACAATTCACAACCACAAACAAACATTCATGCTTAAAGGAATCTGAATAGGGCTAGGATATTTCTACCGCATTACACAAGTTGAACGTAACAAAGGCTTTGATTTACAAAAAATGACACGCTCCGATCGCTTCTATGGAGGAGACGAATCGAACAAAGAACGCTGATTTAGCATAGCTCTTTGTTTTACAAGACGACGCTGGGAAAACAACTATCAATAAATGATACACGTGTTTTGGTTTATTTTTATAATTTAAGACTAATTAATTGTCGCGATTTATTCAGATAAAATCATGTTAAATTTTCGTAAAAGTATAAAACTAAAGAATTCAGTATCGATAATCTGTATCATTCAACGTTTGTTTATTGGATATAATTTGATACCTGTTTGGTTAGTCAATATCAAGGCGTAGGAAATCCCGCTATTTCTCGGATATATTTTTATTGATGCTCACATAAGCTTACATATACTCAATCATGAAAGCTTAATATGAAACTATTGTATATCTTTGATTTCTTTACTATATCAAATGTATACGCACCCGTAGAGGAAATAACGATGTTCCGATACCAATTTGTATACCGTTTCTGCTACGTCACTATAAAATCAGAGCTTAAATACTTAGGATATAATAACTATAATTCCTTTTCCAGAGTTAAAAGTAGACAATAGTTTTAATAAAGCCAAACAAATACTAACTTTAACTTTTAAAAGCGTTTCAAGATTTCGCTTGAAAATGAATTTGTAAAGTTGTGGTAAATACGATTAGACTAATATATAATCTTTCATTTACTAAGTTACCGTAAGTACTATAACGTAAGTTTAACGTGGTTCGAAGAGTTAACTGATAACTAATGCCATATTGGTATCGCTTGGTTTAATATTTTTAACGTAATACGTTTATGATTATGTAAAATATAGAGATTTTGAAAACTAAATCTCTCCACATATTGTATCTGTTTTAAATTACCTAAAGTAATTAGGTTATGTTATTCCGTCACTAAAAATATCACATTGTACATCACGCACATTCATTTTTCAACACCGAGTAAACAGTGTTGAACAATTTATACAAAAACCCACTCATTGTCATGTGTGTTTGTTTACATACTATTTTTGAAGCATATGCAGCAGTGAAGTATATATGTATCCGCAGAATTGATAAATAACAATGGAAAGGATAATCTAACGTGTGCTTTGAATGAACATATACAAACATTTTAACGACTGAAGTTAAGTCTTATGCCAAAATACAATATATTATATAGTATAGGTATCGTACCTGTCTGTGTGCGTATACAACTGAGCCTAGAAGTTTCCATGTACCCCCTCGTCGGTCCATTCGCACCATTCGTAAGATTTGGAAGAATCTTAAACCGCGTAACGCTGACGCCGCAAACACTTGACCCGAGGATCCCATACCCAGCACTACCATAGACGCTATGATCGTTGTAAAATCTAAAAAAAGTAGATTATCTAAGCATATTATACAGAACATGAGTTCTGGAGATATTTCTATCGTGACGGTAACTCAATTATACATTAAATTTTTATTATCATTTTCATAATAATTATTGAAATCTTTATTTATAATAAAAATAACATAGATATGCATTTAAAACATAATAATACAAGGAAGAATGGATTTTATTGATAGTAGTTGCAAGTCAGGAGACTTTTATTATTTTTTCGAAACTTGTGTTGTCTCCGTTACATATTATGCAAATGTTGAGAATATGGTAATATTGTAAGGTTTTGTGTTGTGTCGGATGAATTTACATAAACAAGTATGTTGTTTTGGAACGTATGTTGGTAATAGATATTCAGATTGGTTTCGGACCGCGACCAATTTCACTTGCTAAAAATAGCAAATAGCCTTTCGCTAAGGTGAATGGCTCTGTTTAAAAATATCATACTACAAAAGCTACTGAAAGACATTTATAGGTCAAAGTTGAGGTATAATATTATCGAAAAGCAACATTAATAATCCCTAGTGGGCGAATCGTGCAGCTATATTTTACGTTACGACGGCAAGGTAGTCTGGGTGGAGCGGCTACCAAGAGGACACCCGCTTCTATATTCCATGTATAGGCGAAACCTATTAAAATAATTACTCCAGGTAAAATTCAAGCTCTCTTCCAAATTTGAAATCTTTCATAAGTTATTAAAATTTAAATATTCCTGAATATCTTACCGATTATGCAAAAAGGCCGCCTTAAAAACTTGAGGCGGCCCATTAATCCTTGATACCGAGAACGACATCCCGACGACCACAACCTGCAATAGAATACAACGATGAGGAACGAAAACAAAACGTAATTATTACAATACATAAAGTCATAGTTGAAGCCTTACAAACAAAGTACGCTATTTTTGGCTTGTACTCCGCAAGAGCTTGTTGACCAACTTAGTAAGGAAAATAGCTCGGTAAATGTTCGAAAGCCACGCTAATTAGCAAGTCCCCCTGAGGAAAACAACTTACTTATAATGCATTACGCAATGGCGGTGTGGCTTGATAGCTACTTGTTATGCACCATATATATTAAGTATTTCTTGCATATAATTTTAATACTGCAACTATATAAGCACTTATTATTTTTATAATCATATACGATTTGGCATTATAATGCGACATTTAAAACCCCACTAATTATACACTGAGTTCAAAGTCATAGATGGATTTATTTTGAACGCTACATACACTAATTATTATTATTATAAATGGGCGAGTATGTGATTATATGGTTCTGTAGAGGTATTATCAACAATATATATCACTGACATACATTGATGAACTTTTATGGATAATTTTTTTAGGGATTCATTAAACTTATTTATTGACTATACAATCTTTAAAAGGAAAAATTTTCAGTCTTACGGTTAAGTCTGGTTTTATATAAGTTAAATGGAACCTGTTTATTTATATGAATTAAGCTCAGCTTGCAATGTTAATTAAAAACGGAAAGTCGAGCCAAAAGTCTGATTGAATTATTAAGTCTCTGTTGGGTGGAAGCGTCATTCTCTTTTTAGAGTCACTCACTGAAACTATTGTTCATTAAATGTATAGTATTGAAATAATTGTGGAATAAAAGTAGAGGAAGTTTTGATGATTATTAATTTTAGGGCCTGTTTCACAATGTCCGGATAAGTTCCAAATAAGCTATTTGTTACATATTTGTAGGATAAACAGTATTTTTGCGTTTCACGACTGTCAGATAGCGCTATACGTCATGAAATGTGAAGTATCTTATTTGGAACTTTTATCTTTCAAATAATTTATGTGTTGCATAGCTATTTGGCACTTTATCCATACATTGTGAAACAGGCCCTTAAACTTAGAACGGATTAAAAGTACTGAATTATTTGAGAGTTAGAATCCAAATGTAATCGAGCAGTCACACTCTGAAATAGAGCTTTTACTGGAATGTTCTAATGCAATGATTGGTAATAAAAGCAATGATTATTATTATTATTGGTAAGTGAAACAAGAAATTTCGTCTTATTCGTATGAATTTCAGGTCTGATTGAAAATAAGCACAATGCTTTATATTATTTATTATTATATTTATCAAAAAAATTAAATTATCATGAACAGAATTTGGGTTAGGACTTTGGGTTTAATCAAAATAGTTTAGAGTTAATCATATATTTCTTCTCCTTTTTGTTTTTAAGTTACAATATTTAGCTAAATGTTATATATTTAGTTGTGACGTATTCTGATTTAATACTTTATTTGTTACGTTACAATGATGTTATTCTATATTGCATGAGTTCAGATTTCACTTGAACGAACAGCTAAATGTGCGCGACACAACCAACTCACAAGAATAATATTATGTATGTGTGAATAGGTGTAAGTAGTATTTAAGATATTATGTAATCAGATTTGATTTTCTCGCTTCCTTTTAAAGTGGTGAAGACTCTTTCAAGCCCTTAAATATCGTGGTGAGCCTGCCCGATAGCTTTGAAATAATCCTACCACCTTGATCTTTTATCCTTTGACCTTAGGTCTTTTGATGCAGATATCTTATACTTATTTATATATTCACTATTTATGTGTTAGGGTATTACAGCGGCACAGCAGGTATTACAGGGCTTAGAGTTGTTAGGTTCTAAGTTTTCACCCTCTCATATATTTACACTGTAGCATATTATAAATTATTTTGAAGAAGTATAAAATACAAGTATGTAATAAAGAACACTTTAATGAAAAACACATTGGGCCGTAAAAACATTATTATAATGTGATTTTTCAATAGTATTCAAAACATAATAAATCATCAGTTAAGATTTTTGTTTTTGATTTTCTCATGTTTCATATTTGTTTGTTATATGTGTCCGTTAAATATAGTTTAAGCAAAAATCAATAATGAAATTATGCATATGTCAAAACTTACCGTAAACAAAATTCTATAGCGAACCACACGACGACTACGGCCTCCATATAGAGAAGTACAATACCAGCTTTTGCTTCGTATTCTTCTATAGTGGAGAAAACCGACAGTGACAAACACATGAACACCATCAAGAACCTAAAAAAATGGTAATTTCAACTAATAATCCTTATGTACACGAATCAGGCTATTTGTCTTGTCCTGATTTAAATAAAACTATAAACAGATAAAATTAGTATATTATTTACATTCCTTGATGTTATAAAAAAGGATACAAATGAGTAGTGCTAGCGAAAAACATTTTCAAAAATGCGTAACGATAGTCTACTTAGTTGCTTTAATGTTTATTTTATTTTATTTATTGGAATTAAATTGTAAGATTTTATGAATTTTTGATGGTATAAAATGAATACGACTAAATTTTAGACGATACACAATATACGAAAATAATAAAAAAATAATAAATATACGAAACGTCAATCTATATTATTTTATTAAAATACTTAATAATTGGCAATTTATCGTCTACCTATAGGTATATTGTTTTTGAGGTATTTATAGTAACTTTTTTTGTCGAATTTAATATTTCATTTAATAATCATTCAATGCGTCTCAAAGTTGAGGATAACTGGTAGTTCCTAGCTACTAGCGCTGAGAAAAGTTTGTTAAAAAACTCTGCGCCACGAATCCTCACCTACTTATTACTTATTCTTGAGTTTTCTTATCAACAGGATAGGAAAACTTTGATGCGGGCGCCAATAGTAAGAAAAACAAAAATAATACCATTATTTGTATGTTTCTCTTTACTTATATTATTACAGATGGCAAAGTAAAATAGAATGACAGCTGAATGAATAGTTCATTTAATTAGCTGGGTTAGAATGACAATAACTATGAATCAAAACTATCTACTTTCATTACAGGGAGGCAATTTTTATTAAAACTATTTATATATTTATTAAGACTAAATACTTTGAAATAGTATGCTTATTGAGTATTCAAGTACATACAAATAACATAAAGTATTACCTCAAAAGCGTATAAAAATTCCTAAATAAGGGTGAAAAGGTTGGGTCTACGTTTCCTAACAGAATGTGAGCGTAGCGTGGTCTCGACATGTTTATTATTGACACATTCATTGCCTTCGGAAACGGCCTTTACCATATATTTGTATAGTCTGCGCCGGGAAATGGGGACAAATAGTTCACTCTATGGACTGTTTGCATTGCACCAGAGACCGTCCTTTAGTCACAAAGGTTTGCTGCAATATAACTTCCATAACTCGGCCTACGTGGCTTATTGGTTAATGCACACTATAAGTCACTACTTTCTTAAAAATATCAATGAAACAGAAAAGGGTTAATTGCTGGACTTCAAACACAACATAGAGAATATATTATATTGCAATGACAGTTACAGTTTACAGAACCTTAAATTAAAACAACATACATTACGATTTACTCATATAATCTAATTACGTGGATTTCATTTTGAAATCAACGTCCGTGTAAAACAATTTCATTTATAATTTTTTTAAATAATGATATTATAATACTATAGTACTAAATGTGAATACCACATTTAGTACTTGTCAAATATACCAGTTCAAGGTTGGTAATTTATGTGCGTTTAATATATGTAGCTATATAATTTAAACCGCATTTGATCCCTCAGAAAATAGATTTACGATTAATGTAAAGATAGCGTATGTAGGTAATATGATTAAAAATTAATTACCAAGTTGAATATTCCGCGCTAATGTAATAGCAAATTTGTAACATAACCCTTGTTGATAAGTAATTTATTGAAAATTTAAAACATAAAGTAACTGTATACCTTCGTAATATGAATTTTTCGTGATATTTAAACGATATGATTGACGATTTGATGACGATGATTGGATTTTTATTTCTTACAAAACACAAAGCATATGATTTAGAGAATAATATATAAAGGTCGTTGTAAAAAATAACAATATAATTAAATCTAAAAAATGAATTCATAATAAAATAAACATTAAATTAATAATTGTTCATTCAGTTATTCGAAGTCACTTAAAACATAAAACTTGGCTTAGGACAGTAAAAAAGGAAGTACTGTGAGTAATATTTGTTATAAATAAAGCACTTACACAATCATATGATAACAGACGGCCTTAAAACCCCTGGGCCGTTCTAGGAAATTGTAAAATTTAGATTGAAATCGTCGGCAGCACGCGTCGCGTCGCGTGGCGCGGTAGCTGATGGGTTTGCCGAGTAGCGACATCCGCGGCGTCGCCAGCCGGTCGCCCGCGCCGCCGCGTTTACACTCACTGTAGACAATATTCTTATATCATATATGTGATACGGATAGAACGTACTTTTTAACATAAGAACGTTATTGAAATATTTTCAATTTCATTTAAAAAATCAAAGTCCATAAAGTAGGAACTAAAATGTATGTCTGTAAGAATTGTTCTCACAATTCTTAATCGTATTAAAATAATTGTAAATATTTCTAAGAAAATTTTCTTTATTTTAAATTAATTATCTTTCTTAGAAATCACATATTTTTTAGAAATATATGATTTTTAAGAAAGATATTTTGTTAAATTTAAATTGTATAATGTATATTAAATCTAATTTGACCTGGCAGTACAGATTAGTAAATTGTTACGATACATATACGTAGTAAGTTATTTATATACACAAACAGTGCTTAAATGGAGACATACAAATATTTTACGAAAACAACATGATGAATGCGATACCCTTCACCCCGTCGGACATCAATTTAGTGCGTAGGCGTCTTTTAAATAAAGTCGCTCTAATAAATTAAATAGTTATAGTAGCAGAATATTTCTTGTCAAGCGAGCGCATGAAAAGAAATTTACGCTGGCTAGAAGAGTTGCGAAAAGTGATTACCGGTGATTAAAGGTGAACTAAAAGTAGAAAGGCATTTAATTTTAAGATTATAAGAACTTATTTGTTTATAAGTCTATTTTATTTGGGTGCAAAAAATGTTTTCACACAGAATATAAATTACGAAAACCAACTTCTCCGTTCTACAAAACCTTAATTTAGATGCTTCCTACTTTCCGCCATTGTATTTGATGTCGTATTTTTATCATAATATGTAGACAGCGGTTCGTTGACGTGCGGCTCGTTGAAACACTCCCTTCATCAATGTTTTCGTTGTTTTAACAATTGTTTGTTACAACTCGAAAAATGGGGTTTCGTACATTATAATATATTGCTGTGTGTAGCAAAATGAAAATTGGAATGTGTTTTTTCATTTTGTTTAATGACATGGGACTGGCATAAATCCTGTATGTAATAATATAACAACCTACTATAAAGTATAATGTTCTCTCTCGTTAGAATTCTTCGCGATTTTAAGGGATTGAACACAGCTTATACGGAGCTGGAATTATTCTGTAGTGGGCTGATCGGTTTTAGAGAAACTACGTCTCGACTCGAACTTATTTCGCTGATGATTTTTTTCTGCTTAACCAAAATTTTTATTGTGTTCTTATCTTATCCTATATATGTTTAAATTTTTATTGTTTGTAACACTTATGTTTACTTTAACTGTCATACATTTTATATAGAAGATTTTGTAAAATATGCCGTAGATTTAGTACTATATATGATGTCGTAAACTTAATAAATAAATAAATATTGTATTGGTTGTAATAGTTTGTTTTACGGTTTTGCTACTTAGTAAAGCAACCTAATATATATATATTTAAAACCAAGAAATGTCTTGTATAGGAAAAACTTTGATCAACGGATTCAATATCAGTAAGTTAATAAACAGCTACGGCAGTGAGGAGTAGCCAACAAGCGTATTAATTCGTATTGTTTCAAAAGATAAACATAATACAAGTCCTGCAGGTTAAAAATATACCTCAAAGTATAACAAATAAGCAGAGCTAAGCTTAAGGAATAATTTGAAGCGAATATAAGAAGCTGTCGGTTGGAATAGTCAAGATTTAAAATTGAATTAATTTCTTATAGGGCGTGGGAGACGGCTTTTATGAAGCTTACATGCGGTAAATACATTTGGTTTTGTGTGTTCTATTTTGAATGTGAAACCAATTAGCTAGAAATAGTAAATGTTTTCTCGTAGTCTTGTGATTGATAGACGTCTATGAAACGTTTTTTTGTGTATGCGACGAATAATTAATTGTATTGGTATGTCAAGATAAGACTTTCAAGCCATGTGAAGCAAATAAGTAGAACTGAGTAAGTTTTCTATTGTATGTTATAGAAAATGAAGTTGTAAAAAACTTAGAATTGTTGTTTTTTTGGTTTAATCTAACACAACTATAGGGTAAAAGATAAAATAAATAAATAAATATGAATCAAAATTTAAAAAATAATAAGGTCTCTGAAAGTAAAGTATTTTTTTATTTGTAAATTTGAATATACATAAACTAAAAAACGTATTTTCATAATTAAAATATTTTCATATTCACAGGTACAGCTTCAGGTTTAACTCATATAGGTCAGGTGTCATTGAAAGTTTTTTAGAAAGTGAACTTCTTTGTTGGTTACTCTAGTGTACTCAAGTTAAGTAATTTTATTTGATAACAAGCGCTCTTGTTTGAGCTCAGTTAGTTTTCTTAATCTATGCATATACATTTCTACGATTCATTCTTCTTTATGATTCAATTAGTCGGAAACAGTTGAAATCTTTTTTCGCAAGCTTGCGCGGGTATTGTAATGTGCATAACATTTGAAAAAAACGGGAACTATTAAAAGCGTCGGCGAACATCAAAATGATATAGGCAGAAAAATAATTTTGGCAGTTGTAAAACAAAAAAAACAATGTGACAAATTATTTTTCCTAAAAACCTAACTTTATTCACTACATATCTACCCCGACGGGAGTCGATGAAAAAAAAAGAAAAAAAAAAGGTTAACTTTAAACAAGATTCAAATGAATGTAAAATTATAGTTTCGTTGAACTTGACGCTGACGCTGACGGCTGTAGGCCTTTGAGTGTGGACCCAGCCCGGGTCTACACTCAAAGGCCCATCCTACTCAGATGGGTAGCAAGAGCCTGGAGCCACCGGCCAGTCTCGATCAACCCCAGACCTCTCCCACAATCTCTCAGTAGCCTCCTTCATTATATGCTCATAGGAGGATTATTTTATACTCTAGCTCTCCCACCTAAAATGGCCAATATAACACGCGGTAAAGTACGGTCCGCTAAATGACTGATGGTCATGGCGCTCTCTTGTCCAGGTGATACCGACACAGTTCGCGGTCTAGCTGATTTATTTAATTGACCGGGCTCGTAAAGCAAACTGATTAATGAAACAGGCAAAAACATGGCATTACAACATGAGAGTGTATGTATTAGAAAGTGAAGTAAATATAGGCATGATAAAAAGTAATGAATCTGTATTTTTAGATTGATTTTTTATTAATTCAAAGGACTGTATACAAAATTTTCCGTAGGTGTCATACGAATTCCCAATCAATTTGTATGAAAATGGTATATGGAATAACTTAAAATTAAAATAAAATACTACGAAAGTCTTTTTTTTTTTTTTTTTTTATAGAACAGGGGGCAAACGGGCAGGAGGCTCACCTGATGTTAAGTGATACCGCCGCCCATGGACACCCTCAATGCCAGAGGGCTCGCGAGTGCGTTGCCGGCCTTTTAAGAATTGGTACGCTCTTTTCTTGAAGGACCCTAAGTCGAATTGGTTCGGAAATACTTCAGTTGGCAGCTGGTTCCACAGAGTGGTGGTGCGCGGCAAAAACTGCCTGGAAAAACGCGCAGTTGTGGAACGGCGGACGTCGAGGTGATACGGGTGGAATTTCGTATTCTGCCTCGACGTCCGATGATGAAACTCAGCTGCAGGTATTAATCCGAACAACTCCTCTGAACACTCTCCATGGTAAATGCGGTAGAAGATGCAGAGAGACCCCACATCTCTACGCAACGCCAAAGGATCAAGCCGCTTGGAGAGATTTTGGTCGTCGACGATTCGAACCGCTCTTCGTTGAATACGGTCAAGTGGAAGAAGCTGGTACTGGGGAGCACCCGCCCAAAGGTGGGAACAGTACTCCATGTGGGGCCGAATTTGAGCTTTATATAGTTGCAAGCGGTGGCCCGGAGTGAAGTACCGTCTCGCCCTGCTGAGCACACCAAGTTTTTTGGAGGCTAATTTTGCCTTTCCCTCCAAGTGACCGCGAAACTGAACGTCGTTCGATATGTCAACGCCAAGTATTCCAATGCTGGCTGTGGCTTTAAGGAGAGTGTTTTCGAAAAGAGGAGTAGCGACAAAGGGTGTTTTTTTAGCGGAAAACGCGCAAACTTGTGTCTTTTTGGGGTTAAATTGGACTAGGTTTAGTCTGCCCCAGTCAGAGACTCCACATAGTAGGGTTTCTACTTCAGACACAAGTTTGTTCCGGTACTCATCGACATCTGCCCGAGAAATACTTGCCCGGCCAGTGTAAAGAGTGTCCCCAGTGCTGTCATCCGCATAGCAGTGAATGTTGCTAAGTTGCAACATATCATTGATATGCAGAAGAAACAGGGTCGGGGATAAAACACAGCCTTGTGGGACCCCAGCGTTCACGGGTTTAAGGTCGGAACATGCTCCGTCGATGACGACCTTGATGCTCCGATCGGCCAGAAAGCTGGAGATCCAATCGCATAATTTCTCGGGAAGCCCGTAGGCTGGAAGCTTCGAGAGCAGTGCTCTGTGCCACACCCGATCGAAGGCTTTCGCTATGTCCAAACTAACCGCTAGAGCCTCCCCCTTGGACTCAATTGCCTCCGCCCATCTATGCGTAAGGTATACAAGAAGGTCACCAGCCGAACGACCACGACGAAAGCCGTACTGAGAGTCACTTATCAGCTGGTGGCCCTCCAGATACTCCAGGAGCTGGCAATTAATAATGGATTCCATTATTTTGGAGAACAAGGAGGTTATCGCTATTGGGCGATAGTTGGACGGATCGGAGCGATCGCCTTTTTTAGGGATCGGATGTATCGATGCGATCTTCCAGCACTCCGGGACAGTGCCAAGCGAGTACAGGTACCGGAAAAGGCGCGTTAAGACCGGAGCCAACTCAGGAGCACAAGTACGCAGCACAATTGGAGGAATACCATCCGGCCCGCTCGACTTATGTATGTCCAAGGAAGATAATGCTTTACGGACAGCACTTCGATGCCGGAATGTAACTTCCGGCATCGAAGAATCACACCGTGAAATGCTCGGTGGTGATCTCCCTTGGTCATCCAAAGTCGAGTTGGACGCGAAGAGACAGCCTAAAAGGTCGGCCTTCTCCTTCGCAGTGTGGGCCAGCGAGTCATCCTCCCTGTGCAATGGTGGAATGGAAGGCTGACAAAAATTCCCTTGGACAGCTTTGGCTAGAGACCAGAAGCCTCGAGTCCCCGAAGGGAGTTGGGCCAATCTCTCGCCAAATCTGGCAATGTGCTCTGACTTTGCTTTAGTGATTTCCCGTTTGAAGGACCTGGAGGCTGAGTTATATGCTTTTTTGAGTTCGCTGGTATTAGCATCACGAGATTTCGCCGCTTCTGCCCATGCCTTAAAGCATTCTCGCTTTCGACGCGAGGCTGTCTTGCAAGAACGCTTAAACCAGGGCTGAGACTTGCCACCGATCGGCACCGCAGAAAAAGGAATAAAGAGTTCCATTCCCTGCAGAACCACTTCGGCGACAGAGGCAGCGACGGAATCTGGAGCTTCAGACGAAAAGCAAATAGGCCCCCAAGGGTAGGACGCAAAGAAAGACCGCATCCCGTCCCAATCTGCTGACTTGTAGTGCCAAATACGGCGAAAACCCAAAAAGCGCGACCGCGAAGGGCGCGTAGATGGCACAGTACTCCGGACCACACAATGATCCGATGAACCCAATGGCGGGTCAACGGAGACTTGATAGTTCTCCGGATGCGAAGTCAGCAGAAGGTCCAACAAAGAGGGTTTATGACCGTCCACATCTGGTATTCGCGTAATCGCAGGGACCATTTGTGTCAGGTCGTAGGCTAAAGCAAAGTCGTGAAAGGATCTTCCCGCGTGATCGGTGGTTTCAGAGCCGAGCCAATCGGCATGGTGGGCGTTAAAATCGCCAAGTATCACGATTTCGGCGGTAGGAACCCTTTCAAGCAGGGAATCTGTAGCCATTTGGATGTGCTCGATGAGTCGGTCAGTTTCGTCATTTCCGCTATGGGACCTATACAGGCACGCATAGAATCGCGGATGGTCATCGCAGTCTATGCGGAGCCAGAGGTTAGATAGGTCCCTTCCTTCAAGCGTCCCAAGGCGACGAGAACAGATATCCTCTCTGACGTACACGCAAACTCCCGCCCGCGGCACAAATGAATGTTCCAATTTGTACCCCGGGTAGGAGAGGTAAGAAGTATCAGCCGGGGAGGATATCTGAGTCTCAGTGAGGAAGAATAAGGCCGGCTTCGCAGATTCAAGGTGAAAGTGAACCGCGTTTAGGTTTGAGTTGAGCCCCCTAACATTGGTGAAGTCCACTGTGAGCGTGGAAGGGGTTGCCTTCGGCGAATTCTTCCGTTTGCCCCGAGATCGAAACCTAAAACTAGAACTGGATGTTTTGTTTAGAGCGCAGTTTTTGCCCACCCCAGAATACGAAGGGCAGCCTGTGCATCCACCACCGGATACTGATTGTTCCGATGATGGACGCCCAGAGGGGGATTCTCCACGTGTGGTACCCCCCTGGGGTAATCTTTCTTTAAACTGCACCGTCATACTCTGGGGAAGGGGGGGGGGGATGGGCTCCGGGAGTCTCACTCACCGAACGAAACGCGAGTACAATAAGATAAACCTATTGCATCACTTCACGCCGGTTTTCTGTGAGACAGTGGTACTGCCCCGGTCGTGCCTGCCCATTTGGCTGAAGCCCGAAAGCAACAGCATGGCACTCCCACTAGGAAAAAAAACTACAGATTTATATTCTGATAGCGAGTTAATATTTTTATCTCAGGGGGCAAATAATAATTGAAAGTAGTTAAAACTTCATCCAAGTAAGTCGACAAACTTTAAATGTTACTGAAATCGTTTGTATTTGTGGCGCAGGTGTCTTACGAATTGCAAGTTTGCAAAGTTTGTGCATTTGTGATAGGCGAGGCGCCATCTCGGCGCGCCTGTGTTAAGGTGGGAAACCTCGACTAAAACAATAATATCTATGCAAACAAATCAATTGAAGACAGCGTAATTGTTGCCAAGCGTAACTGTTTACTGACATCGAAAATCTTCAAAGTTTATATTCGTAACCTATATGAAATGTTAGAAAATGGCATTTTACTGTTATAAGCTTCATATTAACTAGACTACATGTATGTTATAAATATGTAAGCATAAAGAATTATAACATACAACAAACACATGCGTAAAAACGTGTATTTTATAGTTAACGTAAAAGCAATGCAATAAAATGTGGGTGCTCATTTGGAGAGATGATAAAGTACAAAGTGCTGGGTTCAATCTCTTTCCTTTATATTTTTTTGACGAGAATATTTTATTGAAGGATATTGTGTAAATGAAGGTTAGAGAAATAGGTGAACTATATATAGAGTATATATCTAATTCTCTAGCACAATTGGTAATTTTACTGGGCTCTGTATGAAAATCTCAATATCCACGATATAATTTTTTTTAAATAAGATTGTAACGTTTTGTCTGCTTTAGTCTAAACATATGAACATACACACATCTAAACATTGATTGACAAATTCACAATATATAAACATATGTGTTATTATACATATATACATTATGTTTTGAAACACAAAGTTTACTGACATCCAAGAGACAAAGCATGGATAACTTATTTATTGCGACAGCAAGCTTATTGTTTATTTAAAGATGACTTGGTTACAATGTCAACGTGGCGCAAAATTATGTTCTCAAGCTTAAGTTTCCCGTAATATAATTTTGAATTATTCGCACCTCTATGAATATATATAACGTATTTAACTGTTATAATTATCTTTTATATGAGATTTTCCACCGTACGTGTTTATTCAGGTAGGTGATATGTTGTAGGTATTAAATAACGCATATGGATTACGCTCTAAAACACGTGACAATAAAATTAAATATGATATCTTAGATATAACTCCTTATTTAAAAATTTGATATACCAAACACACTGTAATTTTTTATGTCAAATATCAGCATACTGATTGATACAAAAAACGAGGAACATTTTTGAGGGAAAATGTTTTTAGTGTTGACGTAGCCTAGTACTACGAACATTATTACGCCCACACAAGCTATCTACTAGTGGTTACGACTGTACCGCAAATTGGAACATATTAACAGAATCGTTTATATACGATTAAATATAAAACTTGACATATAACTTCGTTTAATAATTGCATTTGTAATAGTTTATCAAAATTGTAGAGACTTACATTGGCTATTAAGTTGAGTATATTAGTCGATTTTGTTATCATTAGGAAATAATGAATGATTGTATGTATTTTAAATTGAATTAAATTTGATTTTATCTTTAAATATACTTATGTATATGAGTCATGTACCATTACCGAATTAATTAATAAAAGAAACAAACGGGAGATAAATATGTTTAATCTATTGTAATTTGGCACCACTTAAAAATACATTTAAAAAATATAGTAACATATAACAAACAGAAAAATGTATACGAATTTATTTATGTCTGATTAATATAGCGATGTAGATAAAAAAATGGATTGGTGTGGTTAAGAATATTGCAAAATAAAGCTCGAATCTCAATTTAATATTAAGAGGATATATCTGTATAATATAGAAAAAATATCAGGTTTGAACTGAGGACTTAGCTACTTTAAAAAGCATGTAAAAAAATAATATAAAAATTCTAGAAACATTATTTATTAAGTAGTGGTAGAGAAATGATAAACATCCTTTGTGCCTACCATTATTTTTTTACAATATGTTTCTTTACTTTTAAACCAAACACATTAATTCATGAATAAAAATGCCTGAGTCTAAATCAAAAAAGATTTACTATTTTTCTTGCTTATCGATTATTTTATTTTATTGATTTAATTAAGATTATATAAAACAGTCTTGTAGTGCTCACTAAGTTTCTAAACTAGGGACAATATTTTTGCATAAGAAATATTTACAAAAGGTCTAAGTAGAGGAAAGTGTATTTGAGAAAAATAATTTCATTTGGCTTTAAGTAATGTTAGTTGTGTTGGAAAAAGTACGGTTGTGTTTATAGGCTAGTTTTTGTATATTCAAAAATTAGCATATAAACCCAAAAAATATCAGTTTTTTAAATATAATTTAGCTCTATCGTTAGCTCTATAATTACACATAGAGTAAATTAGTCGAGGAATAAAATACTTTTTTTAATTAAAAGGAAGAAGATATGTTAATTATTGAAACTAAGTAGGAACTACAGCAACACATATTAATCGTTTAAAAATCAGGTGTAGTGTTACTACGTTTGTCTAATTAATAATCAAGAAGAAAACTGCATTACCTATGTCGAATAGCATCTTCGTGTACCCGAACGCGCCGTGTTGATTTCATTCTCACCTAAACATTTATAAATATGCCAATAAATATTAAGTAAACAGTGGTTTATGTTAAGGTTTTACTTTGAAAAGAAACTCTAATTTCACGCCTGTGTGAAAATTTAAACCTTTTGCGTTCCTGACTTCTAAATGTTAGTTATAAAATGGGGATTAAATATTCTCGAGGGGATCAAAGACAATTCGGGTAGTGTAATGTATAGTTTTGAATTGTGTAAGGTACTTAATGTAAACTTGCGGCGGCGCAGTTGATGTAAATATAATGCCGTTATTAAATTCATGTAATTTACTGCGAAAAATCTCTTGAACCCAACACGACTACGCTTAAGACTCTAACATACGCCGATGACTTTGAGGATTTGACCTCTACTACAAACAATAATTTACTAACGCCATCTAGTCTAACAAAATAGTGAATAGTCTAACAAAACTACGTGAATACGAAACCAATTATTAGCTAAATATAAAAATTTATAAATAAATATTGGTCTAGAAAAAATGGTGGCTGCCAATTATTTAACTAGTACATACATGATTTTTTTACATGTTTAATTCGTTCTGAGGTTAAAACTTTTTAATGTCAGTATTGCTAAAATACCGAAACCGAGTCATCATCATCAGCTGACGATGGACTCTGATGGTTGGTACTGGATCTCGAGGATGGTAAGCAGCAGACATACCGTCATTGAGCTCGTTGTAATCAGCTCAGCGAGACGATACAAGAAATGTGACTATATGAACCTGATGATGGACTCCGAAGGTGGGTACTGGATCTCGAGGATGGTTAGCAGTAGACATACCGTCATTGAGCTCGTTGTAATCAGCTCAGCGAGACGATACTAGAAATGTGACTATATGAAGCTGATGATAGACTCCGAAGGTGGGTACTGGGTCTCGAGGATGGTAAGCAGCAGACATACCGTCATTGAGCTCCTTGTAATCAGCTCATCGAGACGATACTAGAAATGTGACTATATGAACCTGATAATGGACTCCGAAGGTGGGTACTGGATCTCGAGGATGGTTAGCAGTAGACATACCGTCATTGAGCTCGTTGTAATCAGCTCAGCGAGACGATACGAGAAATGTGACTATATGAACCTGATAATGGACTCCGAAGGTGGGTACTGGATCTCGAGGATGGTTAGCAGTAGACATACCGTCATTGAGCTCGTTGTAATCAGCTCAGCGAGACGATACTAGAAATGTGACTATATGAAGCTGATGATAGACTCCGAAGGTGGGTACTGGGTCTCGAGGATGGTAAGCAGCAGACATACCGTCATTGAGCTCGTTGTAATCAGCTTAGCGAGACGATACTAGAAATGTGTTATATGAACCTGATAATGGACTCCGAAGGTGGGTACTGGATCTCGAGGATGGTAAGCAGTAGACATACCATCATTGAGCTCATTGTAATCAGCTCAGCGAAACGATACTAGAAATGTGACTATATGAACTTATTAATATTTAATATTAAATAAATATTAGGTAATATTTACTATAATACCACTATATTTCTTTGAGTTTATTGAAAAAATAATCAATTTCAACGATTCGTCTTCCAGTTGAAATTTTAAATATTTTTCTTGGTTCTGAAACCTACGAGTGCAGCATGTTATATCTAAGCCCGAAAATGAAATCAGAGTCAATCAGACCCAGTACCCACCTTCGGAGTCCACCATCAGGTTCATATAACACATTTCTAGTATCGTCTCGCTGAGCTGATTACAACGAGCTCAATGACGGTATGTCTACTGTTTACCATCCTCGAGATCCGGTCCCCACCTTCGGAGACCATTATCAGGATCATATAGTAAAATTTCTTGTATCGTCTCGCTGAGCTGATTACAACGAGCTTAATGACGGTATGTCTACTGTTTACCATCCTCGAGACTCAGTATCCACCTTCGGAGTCCATCATCAGGTTCATATAGTCACATTTCTAGTATCGTTTCGCTAAGCTGATTACAACGAGCTCAATGATGGCATGTCTACTGCTTACCATCCTCGAGATCCGGTCCCCACCTTCGGAGACCATTATCAGGATCATATAGTAAAATTTCTTGTATCGTCTCGCTGAGCTGATTACAACGAGCTCAATGACGGTATGTCTACTGTTTACCATCCTCGAGACTCAGTATCCACCTTCGGAGTCCATCATCAGGTTCATATAGTCACATTTCTAGTATCGTTTCGCTAAGCTGATTACAACGAGCTCAATGACGGTATGTCTACTGCTTACCATCCTCGAGATCCAGTACCCACCTTCGGAGTTCATCATCAGGTTCATAGTCACATTTCTAGTATCGTCTTGCTGAGCTGATTACAACGAGCTCAATGACGGCATGTCTACTGCTTACCATCCTCGAGATCCGGTCCCCACCTTCGGAGACCATTATCAGGTTCATATAGTCAAATTTCTTGTATCGTCTCGCTGAGCTGATTACAACGAGCTCAATGACGGTATGTCTACTGTTTACCATCCTCGAGACTCAGTATCCACCTTCGGTGTCCATCATCAGGTTCATATAGTCACATTTCTAGTATCGTTTCGCTAAGCTGATTACAACGAGCTCAATGATGGTATGTCTAATGCTTATCATCCTCGAGACTCTGTACCCACCTTCGGAGTCCATCATCAGGTTCATATAGTCACATTTCTAGTATCGTCTCGCTGAGCTGATTACAACGAGCTCAATGACGGTATGTTTACTGCTTGCCATCCTCGAGACCCAGTACCCACCTTCGGAGTCCATCATCAGGTTCATTTAGTCACATTTCTAGTATCGCCTCGCTGAGCTGATTACAACGAGCTCAATGACGGTATGTCTACTGCTCACCATCCTCGAGATCCAGTACCCACTTTCAGATTCCATCAGGTATCAGGTTCAGCAACTTATTTTACTTGGTTGTACAAGTTGCACTTGAAATTTGACAACTCTAAATTTGAGTTTTGTTTGGGTAGGTACTTATATACATATACTTATAACATACAATAATTTCCGAAGTTCATGTCCTCGCCTCACTTGATATTTCTTTTTATATTTTGGCATTTCAAAAAAATACGCGGGTGAATACTAAAATACGCAAATATTTAATTATTATTGGCTTCGACACACAAGCGTAGTCCTCCCGTCGCAAAGCGTTGAGGTGGACTGAAGACAAGCCGCATGCAGGGCTCGCGGGTGTGAAATTGCGGAGGGAAGCCCATTGCGCTTGAGTTTATTTACCTTTTATTACTTTCCATGCCCAGGAAACGAATTAATACAAATTTTTTTTTATCAAAATAATAATATATGCTATATCTAATAATACGTGTAAGATTAAAATAAATCGCATAAACCGTTTTGGAGCGAATTTGTAATTTATGTCTAATCTACGGTTCGATGGTAAATTTTTTTTTGGGAAATTGGTATTGCTTTTATCTTTTTTGATTTTATCAATCGATACAGTAGGCTTCAACCCACAATATATATTTTTTTCAAATGCATATGAGCGACAGTTCTTCCAACAATTTAATTTAAACTAGGGCTAGTTGACCGATTTGAGCACTGTTCAAGCCTTAATAGTAAACTATCGATCCAGATTGCCGAAGGGCACACGGAGCGACATTTACTGATCATTGTTAACATAAACCGTAAAGTAATTGCTTACCAATATTAAAGGCATCTCATAAGGTGCATAGAAACAGCCATGCTATAATATTCATTCATCTTTTCAGCGAAAACGATGTAATACTGTCAGAAACACTGTAAAAACTCTATACATACATACCTTAAATTTCACAGCCAATCTAAATAACTGAAAACTGACATCCATAAATATTTATATTCCTTTATGCCGTATAAAGTGTAAGTTAAGGAATCGTGAGTGAGCACGGAGATGTCGCGATCGTAATATCGCATCGAAACGTGGTGAGCGCGGCGCGTGGCGAGCGGCCCCGGAGCGCCGGCATAATACCCGCCGTGGGGCGGCAGTGCGGCGCCGCTACGTCCGTACGCGCCCTACGAGCGCCGACTTCTGAGTGCCGCCCGCCGTCTGACGAGCGCTGCGGCCAGCAGCCGCCCAGGGTTGCCAGTGTTAACTTCGCACATTTGAAATTCCATTTAACTCCTATAGAAGATATATATACGGTATGTGATGCATACAATTTTTAATTTGTTATTTGTATACAATGGCTTTCTCTTCTACTTGAATATCTTGCTAATTGGTTCATTTAGTATTTTCACGATTCTCTAGGAGATTTTTTTATATTATATTAGTAAAGCATAAGGTTATTTTTTATCCGTAATTAAATGTTTATATATTGTGGTGTTAAGTCGCAATTAAACCAACATTTTGGCAACTCCTTTTACAATAGCAACCCTGTTGCCTAACGGCCGTAGTAGTGACGCCACAACACGCCCGCACCGCGGAACCGCGCCCGCCCGAACGCCACCGCCCAAAGATACATAGTAATATTCACGAAAAGTCTTGAATTTATATTATTTGACTTGTATAATTACCCCTTATTGTGTTGATGTTATTTAAGTTTTATTAAAATTTATAAAAAACCGTACTATGATGAAAAAGCGTAGTATTAGTTAGTAAATATAACGACACTTGAATAAAGGAATTGTTTGACAAAAAATAATGAACCAATTTGAAATGTTCTCTTAATTAAAATAAATTATTTAAAAATTAATTTATTCTTTAAACTATCGAAGTAACTACGATGTTAGTCGCGTCGCTATCCGACCATCGTACATATGTATATTCAGCCCTCACCCGTTTTACTGCTTTTAATTGCTAACCATCTCTGACGATTCAGGTCATCTTCCTCGCGTTAAATTCCTTCCGTAACGAAAAACTCGTAATTTGAATATTCAATATGCCCTCGCTGTTTCAATTTGCCTGAAAATTATAATGTAGACTCGTAACATAAAAATTTACAGGAATTTTTCCTGTTTCTTAAATTGAGTTCAAAGAGTTATGGTATAATTTTCGTTGACTCTAATATTAGCTTTACAAGTTAGTACAAATATTTAAACAACTTCAATATAAAGTTTTAAAGATTTAATGTTAATTGCTCCAAAGCAAACGTTGAAGAAAACATATTCATTGCTATTTAATTTAATTTTTATAATTAAAAAAAAACGCTACATTTATTAAGACTTGACGCCCAGATTTATGTACGTATATGTATTTCGGTTTCGTGATCATGAGTTTTTTCTAATAGGCAAGTAGGTGATCAGCCTTATGTGGCAAGGCATGCAAGGTTTCCTCACAATGTTTCCTTTACCGTACGAGTATTGAATGTACACATACAGAAAAAACAGTGTCGCACGCTGCAGTCACGCATCACATGTAACTTCTGTATCATAGATACGGCAATATATTTCAAAGAAAAATATCTAATAACAGTAGGACTTATTTATTAAGTTTGCAATTTGAGCCAGTCTATGCCCTGGTCCTGCGGCTGTCAAGTCTGGATTATCTCTTGCAAAAATGACCAGTCTGGATAGATGTTACCCACCATGGCCAAGTGACCCTGGTAAATTTTATTGTAATAAAAATAAGCTTAACTTAAATTATATTTTTTTACATGAAATCTAAAGCCGTTAAGTTGATTTAATGCTTCTGTCGCAATGCAATGACTGTACTGTTTAAAGAAATGTCACAATCATTTTCCGTAATCGAAGCATAGAAAGCTATTATGCGGCCGTTGAAACCTAGACGAAAGGAATTCTTACCACCACATTGCATGATCAAGCACCCCTCTCCACCCACTAGCCTACTCGGGAAACGATAACTAACTAAGAAGTATTTCTTAAATAAAAAATATACTTTATACTAACTATTGGTTTCTTGTTTTTATTGTCACACACGTTGATTAATTTGTTATCTTTCAGTATGGCTTATTTACCTGGAAAGTTAGAAATAGAAAATTGACAAGTACAGGCGCTTGCCTCACGTAATGCTTATCAGATAAAAAATACTTTGTGGGTAATACTGTAAAAAAGCCTATGATTTGATATACATACCATAATTTAAAATCGCGTTTGTGAAAAAGTAATAATGGGTAAGTAGAATAATCGACTTATATATTTTAAATATGTAACTTTCTTTATTAAACTTTTGAATAGATTATTGAAAAATTTGTATAAAATTTGTACCCTGGTTCGTATTGAGAGTGAATCGATATTGGTTATTGAAAATGGTTTGTAGTGTCAGCCTATTAGTACAGGCCGGATAGATAACAGGGCACGAGCGCACGAGCCTCTTATAATGAGTGTCGTAAACGCCATAGCTCATTAGATGTAGTGGTGGTTTGAGAAAATATTATAACGTCGCTGTATTTTAATACATGTGGCTGAAATGGTCTGCAGAAAACTTACCTATTATTTCTGCGTCTAATGAATACGAAGATTTTTTTGTTATAAGAAGTTTAGTAGTTTTTCTATAAGTATAAGAAATCTAATATAAAAACAACGGCTAATTAAAAAAAGTTTTACATAAAAAGGTGTAATAAAAACTTAAGTGAATTGAAACAATTAAATTTAAGATTATTAATTAGTGAGTATAGACCCTATTTATATTTTTTAATTCTGTTAAGTACTATTAGCTTTAACAAAAATACTAAAAATGACACGACCCAGACATGCTCAATTGGAGCTTCGAGCTGGCAAATCTAGACGACGGATCCTCAATTCTTATATGGACACAAACAGTTCGTCAGATTGGTGCTGGCAAGCATTATTGTTCATAAAAATCAGTCTTTCACAAGAGCATTCAATAAGGGAATGTATGTAGAATTAGGATTTCAGTTATGTACCGGTGTGCATTTAAATTTTGATGTTCCGTTATCTACGAAAACTAACTCCGTACGATCCGTCAAATGAATTGCTGTCCAAAACAAAACTGAACTATGCCTTTAACAATGCATTTTTACCAAGAATTACGATTTGCCCCTCTTTTCACTTTGACAATAATGCTTTCGGGAAAGTTTGTTTGATTCCCATCATTAGTATTACTATTAAATTTAAGATGAGGTCTAGAATTGGCCTTAGGATTAATATTAGGATTAGGATTGGTACCTATTAAGATTACAATAAGAATTAGCATTTTTTGATTGGATTGAATTGATAGTAGGAAAATTCAAGCATCAATAAAAAGACAAAAACATTAAGAGACTTGAATTACTAAGAGATCATGTAGAGGTAAACTGGTGGAACTAAAAAGGATTGAAACAACTTTAAGACTAGTCATAATTAATAACAGTAATAGATCGATAGCTAGGCAAGCGACGAAATTTTACTGTATATTACATGCATGCATACATGAAAAGAGATAAAACAACACTCAGTAATTACCCCCAAACGACATAAGCTTGGCTTATGACGCTGTCACGCGAGCTGCTAAGCGTATTTGTTACCTGACCGACAACCACAACAGAATCTCCCCCCCCACTTTAGGATATTGTTTGCAAACGAATTCTGCGTGGCAGAACTACTCTGAAGAAGCATTTTCATATATGTACAGGTAAATTTTTATGATTTTTGAATTTGAATTCCCATTATTATACAACTATTATAATTAAAACAATATATTATGCATTAGTGCCTCATAGAGCACATTATTTATCGTATATCTTATATATAAAATTCTTGTGTCACGGGGTTAGTAACCGAACTCCTCCGAAACGGCTCGACCGATTCTCATGAAATTTTGTGTGCGTATTGGGTAGGTCTGAGAATCGAACAACATCTATTTTTCATCCCCCTAAATGTTAAGGGTGGTCTACCCCTAAATTTTTGATGTGAAACATCTATAGCCGCACGTAAAACCGATTTCTGTCGTTCGATTCGTGGCGACGCATGCTGTGGCGACGCGTCGCCACGCTATATGATATACAGTCTAAATGCAGTAGTAAATTTCACATTAAAAATATTTAATGAAAATAATGTTTATTCAACAAATAGTCATCGTTATCTGGAAAAAAATCGTAATATTTTATTTTATCATTATAACATATTTAGTTCCTATCACAATCTGTTATTTTCTGCTTATTACTTTTACAAAATAATGTCGATGTTTCACATCTGCCAGGCGTCCCGTGACGGCACACATTTTTTTATATTTATTTTTTAGACAAAATTTTTCGTTTTTATTTTTTTACTATACACCATACAAAAATACATGCAACCCTAAATTTTCACCGCTCTACAATCATCCCTACTAAACTACTAGCGACCTGCCCCGGCTTCGCACGGGTGCAATGCTGATACTAAACTGACACTACAGATAATCTGTGAACGTTGTATATAAAAATGTGGGTTATCCATAAGAGATAGACATATACCATCACGGACTCTGTACATCTTTTCAATGTGTACAATACTTAGTACATTATTTTTATAAAACTCGTAGGGTTCACCCTGCGTTTGCAATGTAAGCGGAAAAAATGTAATTATTTACGACATCACATTAGAAACCTCAAAAATAACAGTACTTCTCCACTATTTAATGGATGTTATTATACATATAAACCTTCCTCTTGAATCACTCTATCTATTTAAAAAAACCGCATCATAACTTATTGTCTACTTAACTAATTGTCAAACTAACTAATTGTCAAACTAACTAATTAAGTAAATTAATTTTAAGAATTAAAACAGCATGTGATGCCATCTGTTGACAAAACTACATTTCAAGAAATTCCTTGAGGTGAATGAGGAGAAGTATCATGTATTTACGCAGGCTTTGATGAACTTTGATCTTGACAGTCGGGAGTCGGGACAAGTTGCAATGACGGTTCCGCACGTGCACTGAACAACTATTTTTAATACAGTTGCGAAAAAATTAAGCAATTTAATAAAACTATTTGCTTTTTTTCTCTTCTCTCTACGGAATAAATTCGTTGTACGTAGATGTAGGGACTTTTTTACTTTTAATGGTAGACAAATCTTGGGATCAATGTTCTTAACGTGAGAAATGTGGTAGGTACATGTTCCTATAGCTGAATATTATTATTATTAAAGCTTTTGGAATGAAGATCAAATAGGTATAGGACTATGGTATGGAAATATCCAAGGCAATTTACTGAGAAGACCCTTGCATTATGAGTTGGTAATAGCTAGCCGTGAGTTCATTACTACAATAAACAAATTGAGATTCGGCTACAACACTCCGGCCTAAACATCAATAAAATAAATATTAAATAATAAACAGCAATATTTGTAATGTGTATAATATGTAATGAAAAGACCGCAGTCATGACTCATGACTCATGTGCCGTATTTTCTACAAATGTCAAAACATAGAGTAACTTCTTATATTATAGGAAAACCAAATGTTCATTTTCATAGACTAGTGTTAGCACTTAGCAAGTAAAATAATGAAAGTTACAATAAAATAATCCTGCCACCACTAGTGTGATTTGCTCAAAAACAAAAAGCATATTGCATTATATAATAACTTAAGAATACTGGGGATGATTTAAAGAAATAAGTGGAAATATTATTAAAAAATTAGTTCCCAAACAAAAAGACTTTGCTTAAAGGTCTCGATTCTCATATCTCATTGTCGTTGCCAGGACATAAAAATATATATATATACAGTTCTCAATCGTTCAGTGTTCTGTTTTCTAATGAAACAATTTTAATTTTTTTAGTATTTCAATTTTAATAATATTCATATTAATTCGTTCTATTAACTGTTTTGACTGAGGAAATTAAAATAAATAAAAACTGAAATATGATACTTTATTATACAGATTGAATTGTGATATAACACAGCTGATGACGATTTCATAAACTTTTCAATAGATAAACAAAGTCAAGTTCCCAATATGGAACAAAATAATAGAAGAAGAACTGATTTAGAAGTCGCCAGTTTTGATAGTGGTGAACCAGGATTTGATAGAGCACGCATGAGAAGACAATCAGGTGGCTTTGTTGATTTAGGAAATGAATCACAATACGGAACCGGTGGACACCAAGCTTCAGGAGCTAACGAAATATTTGCTGACGTGCAGGTGCTATAGTTACCGAGGTTACAATTTTTACAATTTGTATAAGGTTTTACTCACCAAATTATATCTAATTTTACAGGGTGATGTTCCATGGTGGAAGTCCAACTTTTTTATTTCACAGCCAGTTCTGTTTGGAACATGGGATGGAGTATTTACTTCATGTCTTATAAACATATTTGGTGTGATTGTATTTTTGAGATCTGGTTGGATGGTGGGACAGGCAGGCTTAGTTAATGCTGTCTTAATAGTATTTTTTACAGGTATTATTACACCATTATTTTCATAATTGTCTTTAAAAAATCTTGTTTATTTTATTTTTTTTAAATATTTGAGAACCAATTTATAAAATCTGTAACCTTAACATAATTCTGAACAAATAATATATGCTCAGTAAAAATAGCACTATGATGTATAGTATCATAGTGTATTTTTGAGGAAAGCATAGTAATAAGTATATATTATTAATTTATGATGGTTTTTTTCATAAATTAACTGATATATAATGATTATTATTGAAGAAGTCACAAAAATCTTGTCAATTTAAATAAAATCCACCTAGGCAACTGGATAGAAGTTACTGTAACACATGGTACATATTTCTTACATAGGATTCTCAATGTATGTAACTTATCTTAATAATTTTCAGTATTTGTTGCATTGATCTCAGTTCTTTCTGCTGTTGGAATTTGTGAAAGATGTAGAATTGAAAGTGGTGGAGTATACTTTTTGCTAGCTCATACTCTTGGCTCTAGAATGGGTGGAGCATTAGGAATGGTTTATTGTTTTGGACAAGTATGTAACTTGATAGTATTTTTAACTAAAAATTGTTATTTAACTACATTAATGATTAAATTGCATTTTATTTTTAGGCTGTTGGATGTGCATTAAATGTGTTTGGATTTGGTGAATCTATGGCTAGTCTTGTTGGAACAGATAATACATGGGCAGCTCGAGGGTTTGCAGTTTCAGCTGTTCTTCTATTAGGCACTATAAATGTTGCTGGAGTTAAGTGGGTCATAAAACTTCAATTTGTTCTACTTCTTATAATATTAGTAGCTGCGCTTGACTTTTTCGTTGGGTCTTTTACAACAATACCAGGTATGTTGATATAAATAAAATATTTGATTCAAAAGTAATTTAAAATATTAAATGGTTAATTTCATTACAATATGTGTTTTAAATAAAATTAATGCATTTTGTTTGACATTTAGATGTGGAGTTTAAAGGTTGGCTTGGTGGTACTATAGGAAATAACACTTGGGCAGATTATCAAGATGGTTATACATGGTTTAAATGTTTTGGTGTGTTTTTCCCTACTATAACTGGAATTTTAGCAGGAATAAATATGAGTGGTGATTTAAGGAATCCATCTATTAATATACCTAATGGTTCTCTTGCTGCTATAAGTACAGGGTATGTATTAATAATCTTATTTTTTTAATAGTATTGATTTTATACAATAACAAAGATGTGTTTATAAATGTAATTGCTATCATTCATAATTTGTAAAATGTGTCTCATTTAATAATTGTCAAAAATGTATTGAATGCTGTTTATGTATTAAATGTACATTTTGAAGCTCTATGTTATATTATATCTAATGAAAGTATTAAATCATATTTCAGGACATTTCTATACCTTATGTTTGTGATAACATTAGCAGCAACAGTAACAAGGGAGGCATTGCTAACAAACTTTTCAATTACAACTGACATGTCAGCTGTTAAAGTACTTTTACTTGCGGGATTATATGTCAGCTCCATGAGTTCTTGTTTAGGTGCCATGTATGGCACTCCTAGAGTACTGCAAAGTATAAGCAATGAGAAAGTTATTCCTGGATTGGAGGTCTTAGGCCATGGGGTATGTAAAAATATATTTAAAAAATTAAATAAATTTTATGCATGTATTGTGTTTTAATTAAATATCAGCAACAAATTTATACAATATAATTAACTTTTTTTTACTTGCATACACGTTTACTGATAGGATAAATAACACGTATACCGTACCAAACTTTTTTTTGACACAGTCACATTTTTATTTTTTTCCATATTTTGATTTTATCATTCCATTAATACCACTTACAGAGAGGACCCAACAGAGTGCCTATTTACTCCATGGTTGTTGTAGCAGTAGTGACGGTAACATTCATCATCATAGGGGACATTAACAAACTTGCACCAATTGTAACCATGCCCTTTTTGATCACATATGCTAGCATTGATTATTCTTATTTTGCCCTCGCTCAAACATTTGATTTGCAACATCGACGTGAAATGAGGTATTGTTTGTCATATTTATTCATAAGTCATTATTCAGAAACTCATTATTTGTTGTTTAAGTTCATTCTTTAATAGATTCCTTTTTTAATAGTAATATGTATCTAGTAATATGTTATATTTCCATTCCACTAGAGATTTTTGTTATTATTATTCTATAGATTTCAGGGGCACTCACAGCGAGACCCACAAGTTTACGGTGCGACTGGAAGTGACTTGGATTTATTATTTCCTGAGAGAATCCGACATAAAACTGTTGGGGTAAGTTTGTTTAAATAGCTAAAAATGTTTTTTTCTCGTATTTGATTGTGTTATTTAAAATGTATATTTCAGGATTTCACACCATCGCCAACTGATTCGGCGATCATGAATGGTCGTACATCAAATGAAGAGGTTCGGCCTCCAATAAATGTACATTCCAAAAATAAAAATTGGTATTCTCATTTATGTAATAGATGGCTTTCACTGGCTGGTGTAAGTATGACAAATGTTATGACTAAACAAATTTATAATGGCCGTGAGTAAAACTTTACTCTTCCCTAGCCTATAAGTTTTAATATAAATTTTTAATAAACATATATATATATATATATATATATATATATATATATATCTAATGTGATTTAACCATTTAAATAAATTATAAAATATATGCTAAAATGTTTCAACTAATTTAATTAATTATCATTTTTAGGTGGCCGTAAAGCTTCTACTCATGTTCTTAGTTCATTGGATGTATGCAATTGGCTGCTTGCTTATTTTGTGGCTGTTATGGTTATATATTGGAGCAGCAAATCCTGCCGTAAAGCCAGGCCGAGCATCGGAATTTCGCTTCTTTCATTGGTTGAAAATATCCTTCTTACAAGCTATTGGGTAAATATAGTACAACATAAGTATATAGTAAATAAGTATTTTCGTTCAAAAAGCTAATAAGTAATTCATTTGTAACATGAAAATTAATTTATTTATCCTTAGTCATTAAATAATGAATAATATGCTTTAATAGTATTTTATAATTGATAGTATTATACGACTTCGCTTAATTCCCATTTTTAAATTATATTCCATTAAAAATAATCTATTTTAATTGTGAATTATATAAATATATATATATAATTCCCATTCTCCAAGACAATTAATAAAACAAATCACCTAAAATATAATTTATGCTGAATGATGAAACGAATATTCTTTTGAGTTTTTATATTTATAATTTTCAGAAAGCGACCGCTAGAATATGAACAATTAGTGGTAACGCCAGTCCATGCCGATGTTTCAATGGAACAGGAAAGACTGAATGATGACAATGAAGACTTCGCTTCTCGCAGACGCTACCATCAATCTACTGCCCTACAAACGCACCTCGTTAGTGTCGATAGCTAATTTATTATTTGCGATATAGTTGACCGTAAACATAAAATCATAATAACTGTCAAATAAATTTTTTATCCTTTAAATAAAAGTTCTGACTTTGAGTTGAAGTACATAGAACAATAGTCATGTAAAAAACAAGATTTTCTAAGCACTTAAAGAAGTAATTCTAGTAACATTTAAATAAGAATTGCTTTTGCAATTGCAAAAAGTTTATCCCTTATTCCTTATCTAAATCAATTAGCAATTTTTTTAAACCTTCATATGTAATAATGTTTGCATATGAAGGGAATTTTGGCAACTAATGATTTTTGGCTGATTTGAAGCTGTATAAAACAAAGAATAATTGAATCTTGTAACTACTTACTATATTGTAGAGAATTTTTCTATTTTTGTTAAAATTAGTGTTATTATTTATTATATCTTTTATAATAACTTTAATAGACAATTGCTTTTTCTAAAGGACTTATCAGTAACATTGTAAGAGACAGGTACAAGGTCATGCATGCCATGTACGCCAATAGCTTGGATTAATATTTTTACTTTTTATTTTCAGCCATTTAGAAATAGTTTCTTTTAATTCTTTAGAAACCCTATGAGTACCCTATAAATAAGCATTAGACTCTAAAGAGTATAATGCTTATTTATGCCAATAAAAGATGTTTAAATTATATGTACTTTGTGTAAAAATTAAATTTGGCAAATTAGCAATGAAACATTGTATATACTTACATGATTTTTTGAAAGTGAATGTTCTATACATACCCAACTTACATTAAAGTGTTATGCATGATTTTTTATATACCGTGAGTGACGACGGAATTATATTTTTAACCGTTTTAGGTATATTTATAAGGCTAATTTATATTAATTGTAACTTAATATAATATTTTCTTAATTTTTATAATAAGACTTTTATTAAAAAAAATATTGCATTTTAATATTTATCATACCACTAAAATTATAAAATTATTAATTTCGTATTTAAACTAGATACTAAAACAATAAAATTAGATAGTTCCTCTTATAAGTAAAATACAAAAGCATTTAAAAAAATGTGTGCGACGTGCGTTTCGAGAAGCCTAACAGAGGTGACCACTTAAACTTATAAAGTTGAACTTTTAATATTAAAATTGTTTAACTTGAGAAAAGCTTAGGTTATTTTTTAATGCTATGTAGATTAATATGATAATACAAGGAAAAGCTTACCAAAATCTTTTATTGATTATAATATGTTTATAATAATTTTTAAAAACGGTGGTAGTTTGTGGGCTCTCAACAATAAATGTCCAACGCATACTAAACACTGAATAGGAAGAGGGGAAAGCGGCTGTCCGAAATACGGCTAGCACTGCTGGTTAGAGAGAGAGGAGGAGCCTGCCCACCGCTGCCGTATGCGTGAGAGATAGGAAAGCTGGATAGACTGGCGCCGTAATACGTTACGTCGTAATGAAGTGGTTTACCCTCAATAAGAAGTTATTACTTCAATATAAATCCAATAGGTATTTAAATACAAATAGTTAACGACAGTTTTCTATGATCGAAAATTTTTTTTCAAATTTCAGTTAACTTTAGTAATATTTTATGGCATTATCTTGGCAACAAAACATACTTTCATCAGCTATTTTTTATTTAATATTTCATTTCCAGAAAAGGTGACAACAGTTTAAATAATATCTACAACAGGCGTAAATGTTTCAACTTTAATGGTATGCCCAATCTGTGGTTTTCTTGGTGTTACTAAAACAAGTTAATTGTCAAAACTAATACAGTCCACAGACTGTATTAGTTTTGACAATAAACTTGTTTTTAATGGCGTATTGGTTTGGGGCTTGACATCGGTATTATAATTATAATCAATATTCATTAACTGTGTTGAGTGTTCATTAAACAATTCGCATTACTTAGGCAGGGGTTATCTTAGTAACGCATTAATATTCTATCATATTAGATGTTTGTTTTAGTTTTGTTGTGTTAATTTAGTTAAATTGTATTTTAATGTACAAATTTGCTTATTCTCTTTCAATAATTCAATTAATGTGAAAAACTGTGTTTACTTTGTCTTTAAATTATTTGTTGAAATCATTCAATACTATTTCGAATTAAATATCATGTTTTCAAACTATTTACTGTAAATAATTAATAAACAACAGTAAGAAATTTTTCAATATGGCAGATGATTTAAGAAATTACAAACTGCAGTTGCAACAGGTAAGATAGTGTTGATAATTATGATATTAGGATTCTGGGACACATTTAAATGTTATTTTCCACAATATTTTAGGTTGAAGCTGCTTTACTGACTGACCCACAAAATGAGGAACTTTTGAAACTTAAAACAGATTTGGAAGAAGTAATTGAGTTAACACAAGATCTGATAAAAACTCAAGAGGGTGAATCCAAAATTCATAGTTCTAGTAATGATGATGATGTTACAGCTTCCCTGCTGGCTGCTGAGAATGCTGCTATTCCTGGGAGGTCAATATCTATGTGGCATGTTGGAGAAAAATGTCTTGCGAAGTGGAAAACAGATGGAATGTTTGTATTTATTGTATCTTGTTGGAATTGATAAAATTATTTTATTATAGTTTTAATTTAATGTCTTTACCTTTAATCTTTAAAATGCAATTCTGAGATACACCATTCACCAATAAATGTGTATTTAATGTGATGTGTGTCCTGATTCTATTATTTTGTAAATATGCTGCTGAGCTTTTTTGTAAATAATATATTTTCTTTATTTTAGGTTTTATGAAGCTTCTATTGAGGAAGTTAACGCAAGCAGTTTGAAAGTGAAATTTGATGGTTACACAACACTCGAACCTATTTCTTTAAACGATGTGAAGTCTATTGGGTCTGGAACTAAGAGACCTTCTAGTGGAGATGAAGGAAAGTAAGTAAATTCAAATTAAATAATATTATTTTTATGTAATTAAAATAATTTAAATTTTTGGTTATATTCACTTATTGTAAAATTGAATCAAACATGGTTTTTACAAATTTGTTGTGTATAGATTGTTTCTAAAAATAAAAAAAATACTATGACCCAGCTAATAGAAATATTCTGATACACAAATGAAATATTAATGCAATTATATAATAAAAATAACTATATACCTTGTAATTTTTTTCAGACCTGCTAAAGGGTATAATAGAGAATATTTAAAAAAGAAGAAGCAGAAGAAACAACAAAGGTTTAAGCAAATAGAGGAAGAAAGAGAAAGTGAGAAAAATAAATGGCTTAATTTCCATACCAAGGCATCTAAAAAGCCAGGAATTAGGAACAAGAGTATATTTGCATCACCAGATAATTTAGAAGGCAGAGTTGGAATTGGTACTTGTGGTATATCAGGCAGACCAATGACAGAATATACTCCCGGTGAAAAGTGGAAAAAAGGAAGTGGATAAATTTAATAAATAGTTTTCAATTAATTAGGCTATATGTATACTTATGTCACTAATAAAAGTACTACTTATTTTGTAGTATTTGTTTTACTGACCACCATCATCTTAAAAAATTATGCTCATATTTTACTCTAATGAGTTGTTGAAGTGCCCAAAGACTATTTACTTTAACTGTATAATTAGTTTATCACTGTGAATTAATGTTTTATCTCAGAAAACCTATTCCTTATTAGTGGTTAACTCATCTAAGAATAATTAAAAGTAAATTCCAGTAAATTATTAAGGAAGTTGCAGCCATAAAAAAATAAAATTCATAATTTCATTATTATAAATAGCATCAGGGTTGTTGCTGCTCATTAAATATTTTGACCAAAAAGGCAATATAACAACACCACTATTTTAAGATACATTATTCAATATTTCTTATTCATTTAGTGTGTCCTGAAAATTTTCGATAAGAGTATCCATTTACAAAAGTGGACATTCTGTTACAACACCATACTGCGTTAAGGTAACATTTATTAGGCTTGCTGTTATATACCTAATTTCCTTAGGGTATATTATAATTTATTCTTCGCGGCTTTAGATTTAGAATAAAGAAAAAAGTGTGTGACTTCACGTTACCTATAGTTAACTCTACCAAAGAGTTCCTCAATCGAGGCATTATTGAGTCATTTTTTTCAAAAATATTGTTTCTGTACCAATAATAAATTATAGGATGTGATTTCCGTACGAAGCACAAACTATACATATAATTGTTCTCCGACTCTGATAAATGATGGATATCCAACCGTAATATCAATCTCTTAGCTTGCCCAGGCCAGCCATGTAGGACATGGACTGAATTGGTAGGCTATTTACTATCTATTAAAACAATCTGATTCAAATGTACTCCAAGTAAAAGTTAAAAAATTTCTTTGGAATCAAATGTAGCATTTGAGATCAAATTAGCATTCAATTTCGTTTAGTAGATACATTGAAAACACAAGTCTTCTGGCTTCAATTAAATAAGTTTAATTTTAAGTAGGCGTTATTGTTAGTCAAATACATGTTATGATGAGACTTAAGAACCCGTTAAAGTTAATGTAGGAAAAGGGCGGGAAACACGAACGTGAACGCGCGCGTTTTTCGATTAACTAAAATTTTATTTTGTTTGTTGGATTAGGATTAGTAGTTTAGTGTAGTTTATGTATATATATTTGTGATTTCTTAGTTTTAGTTAATAGTGTAATTAATTCATAATTTATTGGTAAGTTTTCTTTTTTTATATACTTTTGCTCCTTATGGAGCCGCCTGATGACCCTGGGGGCGGAGAAGTCCCTGGGGTTGGATATGTTGTAACTATTTCTAATGATGAGTCTGGCATGGAAACAGACGGATCAGTAAAATCTAGCAGTGGTGCTAGAAAACGGAGAGCCAATGTAAATAAACATTGCTCGCATTGTCATAAAAAAAAACGTAATAAGAAACATGAGGGCAAGGAAATTAAACAAAATGAATGTTATTGCATTCCTTTATCCAATACCAATACCCAAATTAGTACTGCTCCGTTGTTCACGGAGTCACAGCTAAATTCGTTTAATAAAAAACCAGAATCTGTAGCTCGTTTAACATATCAGGCGAGTGATGCAGCACCATATGTTGTACATGTGCAAAGGATACAGCAAACTCCTAATGACAATGTAACAGTCCATCCTATTGCTTTTGGTCGTTTTTTAAAAAGAAACTCTATACATAATATAGTTAACGGAAGTTTAAAACGAATTGGCCGTAATAGACTGTCTCTTTCTTTTAATAATTACCAAGACGCAAATTCATTCTTAAATAGTTCTGCTTTACAATCAGTCGAGTATAAGGTTTTTATCCCAACATTTACTGTGACCCGTATGGGTGTTGTAAGAGGCATACCTGCTGAGTGGTCAGATGAAGAAGTTAAGGAGAATATTAATTTACCTGTTGGATGCGGTCCAATTTTAAAAGTTAGAAGAATGAGACGGCGTATCACTGCAAGTAATGGCAGTGAATTTAAGCCTACTGAGACTGTGGTTCTTACGTTTGATGGACAAGTACTTCCTAAGCGAATTTTTATTTGCTACACTGCTCTCCCAGTTGATATTTACATTTTCCCCACCATACAATGTTACAATTGTTGCAGATTTGGTCACGTGAAAGCAATTTGTAGATCAAAACCAAAATGTTTCAAGTGTGGTCAAGACCACACGGCTGATCAGTGCTCTATCCTAGAGGATGATGCATACTGCTGCTTATGTCAAGGTTCCCATTTTGCCACAAGCAAAAAATGTTTAGAGTTTAATCGCCAAAAAGCCATCAAAGAAACTATGGCCAAGAGCTGTATTTCTTATGCTGAAGCATCAAAAATTCATGCACCGATTTCTAAAGTGTCTTATGCTGATGCTTTACTTTCTTCTTCCAATGTAGGGGCTTCCACAATTTCTACTCCTCAAAATGAACAGACACGTAAACAGTCTTTGAGTAATACTTACAAAAAGACTGTTTTTCTTAAACCAAAAAATATTCCTAAACTATCCAAAGGTTATGACAAAAATACACAACATGAATTAATTAAAGACTATGATATGCCCTTACCCAGGAATGGTTGTGGTTTAAACCCAAACAACAATAATGAATTGACATTACAATCTATTGCAGACCTAATTAAAATTCTCATTAACACTTTATCACAGTCTAATATTCTTTCACCGTCCAACGCTGCTCCTTTAATTGACACTATCGTTAACTTACCAAATTATATTAATAATGGACAAGCAAGCCACAGCTCTACAGTGGAACTGTAGAAGTGCTTCATCTAAGAAAAGTGATATTATTTATCTTATAAATAAATATAAACCTTTTATCTTTGCTCTACAGGAGACTTGGTTAAAACCAGGTACTCCATGTAGGTACTCGGGCTATGCCTGTCTCCGTGAGGATCGCATTGACGGGTATGGTGGGGTTGCCTTACTAGTCAAGCATCATCTTCCCTTTTCTCTCTTTCCTATTCCTTCTCATAGTAATGATTTTTCAATTATTGCTGCTATTGTTAATAATATCTGCTATGTTTCAATATATATCCCTCATCCAAGTTCTTCTATCTTTGTTGAAATTGACTCTATTATTTCTTCTCTCCCTAAGCCTTTTATCTTATTAGGTGACTTTAACTGTCAACATAGTTCATGGGGCAGTTCAACAACCAATACATACGGAGTTTCATTGATGGAACTGTTAGACTCACATAATCTTTGCTTTCTCAACAATGGTTCTGTGACCCGGCGGACCACTCCCAATGAAGGCTCAAGTGTCCCTGATTTAAGTATTTGTACTCCTTGTTTAGCTTCCACTATTTCATGGTCTACACTCTCTTCTTCATTTGGTAGTGACCACTTCCCTTTACTTCTTAGTTTTCCTTTTCATATTAATTTTACATTTAGACATTCTCCTAGACTAAAATATCGACTTAATAATGCTGATTGGGATACCTTTAAAACCCTTATAGAGAAAAAGATGACTTCCCTTCCTAATATCTCACATGGTTCAGAATCAATTTGTGCTGATGCATTTACTAAATTATTTATAGAGGTAGCTGACAAAACTTTTCCAGTTAAAAATGGTGCTCTGGGCTTCATTCCATCTCCACCTTGGTGGGATCAAGAATGTTCGGAAGCTATTAAAAAAAGAAAACAAGCTGAGCTTCAATATTATGAGAATTGTACATCTGAAAATTTTGATCTGGTTACAGATGCTTTCAAGACCACTAGTTTATTATTCAAAAAGAAAAAAGCAGATAGCTGGAAAACTTTTTGCCTCTCTATTTCCCCTAATGTCCGTCCTTCAGTGGTATGGCGTAATATTAGAAGATTCAGGTGTGCTTTTACTGAAACCTCTGGTTCTTTCCCCGATTCATTAACTAATCAATTCCTCGACAGACTTGCTCCTACTACAGTTCCTGAAAGAATAATTATGCCTCTGATGCCATTAAACCCCTCTGGTCTCAATAGTCCATTTTCTATGTATGAATTTAAAGGAATACTATCTTCCCTTATAGACTCTGCTCCTGGTGAAGATGGAATCCCATATTCTTTCATCTCTCATTTAGGCGACCACAGTCTTGAATATTTCCTGAAATTGATAAATACAATCATGTTAACCGGTTCTATCCCTCCACGCTGGAAAAACCAGATCATTATACCAATTCTCAAACCTAATAAGAATCCCTCCAATGCAAATTCATATCGTCCTATTGCATTATCTTCGGTCTTGATAAAACTCTGTGAACATTTGGTGAAAACTCGTCTTGAATGGTTTTTAGAAAGCAATAATTTACTTTGCGACAGTCAATTTGGTTTTCGTCGAGGAAAGAGCACGATGGACAGTATTGCCATCTTTACCACTGACATTTATTTAGCATTTTCAAGGAATGATTCTGTTGTTGCCACTTTTTTAGATGTACAATCTGCTTATGACAATGTAGTGTTGTCAGTTCTCCATAAAAAACTACAGTATTTAAATGTACCTGTAATGTTATCAAATTTTATCATAAATAATTTATATGAAAGACACATCACTCTAATTTCACAAGACTCTACTGCTGTAACTAGAACCTTATGGAGAGGTCTTCCTCAAGGATCAGTATTAAGTCCCATTTTATATAATATTTATACCCATGATTTGAAAGCTTCTTTTGGAAATCGGATTTGTATTCTTCAGTATGCTGATGACCTTTTACTTTATTCCATTCATCAATCACCGGCCATTGCTTGCTCAGTACTGTCTCATTCTCTTAATTTATTAAAAACATGGCTTGATACTAATGGTCTTGAAATATCCCCCACTAAAAGTGTTGCCATGCTTTTTTCTAGAAAGCGACTTCCTCCTCCGATCACTGTGTATTTTGGTAGTATTATTATCCCTGTTAAAAACTCTGTAAAGTTCCTCGGTGTGTTTTTAGATTCTAAGCTATCTGGCGTACATCATTGTGACTACATTTTTAATAGGTGTGAGCGAAACCTAAACATCCTTAGATGTTTATCCGGTGTATGGTGGGGTGCCCATCCCTTTTGTATGAAACTTATGTACAACGCTTTAATCCGAAGTATTTTAGACTATGGTACCTTTTTATTATCTCCTGGAAATACAACCCGTTTTAAAAAATTAGATAATATACAGTCTAAGGCATTAAGATTTATTACAGGAGCTATGAAAACTAGTCCAATTAATGCTTTACAAGTAGAATGTGTTGATGCCCCATTATATCTTAGGCGACAATATTTATCTGATAAATTCATATTTCGCTCCCTTCAATATACCAACCATCCTCTCCGTTCTAAGCTTGAAGAACTGTCTCAATTGTTGACATCTTCCAATTACTGGTCAAATAAATCTTCACCTTGTCTCATCGTTAGCTTCAATAAATTTATCAATATTCAAACTCCAACTCACACCTTGACAACTCACCCTTTATTTGGAACCAACTATGAATCTCTAACTAGTTCCCCAGACATTAGATTTAATATTGGTATAAATAAGGGCGATTCCCACGCAAGGATTACTTTTAATTATTTCTGTGAGCAACACTGCCATGAGTACAATAATTATATATTTACAGATGCCTCTAAACACGGTTCGTCTGGTATTGTAGGCATAGGAATATTTCACTTACAAAGTAAAACTACAATAAAAATAAAGTTTCCTCCAGAGTCCTCAATCTTCACAGGGGAATGTTACGGAATCTTTAAAGCTTTAAAACTAGTTTTGAGTAAGAAACTTAAGAAATCAATCATATTCACCGATTCACTTAGTGCTCTTCAAGCTCTCCAAAAATATCCATTAAAAAACAAATTAATTTTTCCTATCATTATTGAGATTAGGGGTTTGCTGTATGAATGTAAACAATTGGGGTTGTCTGTGTCATTTGGTTGGATACCTGGACATTCTGGTATTTTTGGTAACGAAATAGCAGACCAACTAGCAAATGAAGCTGTTAAGAATGGCGATGCCAATTCATATAAAAATTATTATCATGATTTGGCCTCACTTCCTGCTTCTTTTCTTCAAAAATCTTGGACTGACCTTTGGACTCAGAGCAGTTTAATTAAGGGTAAATATTTCTCATCTATACAGCCCACAATACCACTGAAGCCATGGTTTTTTAAAATGAAATTTAACAAAAAGGAAACATCGTCTCTTATTCGTATGAGATTGGGCCATGTGTGTACCCCAGCCCACCTTACCAGATTTCATATTATAGATAATGAAATGTGTGAATGTGGGCTGAATATTGGTGATTTAAATCATATCATTCTGTCCTGTCCTCGGTATAACCACTCCATGCTATTCGATCATCTTGATCCTTCTTCCAGTATCCCGTTACCTACATCTGTTCCTGTTATGCTTTCATCTTTAAATCCTAATGTATATAAAAAGCTATGTTTATTTCTTAATATAAATAATATAAAACTATAAGTATATGTATATTTTGTATACAAATAATTTTCTATATGATATATTTTAATTACTGTTCTTAGTTGTTACTTTCCATAATGTAGTTAGTAGTATATTGAATTAGAAATAGTTTTATAACCTGCTGATCCTATCCCTTATCCTATGTAATTTTTGTTCGATCTAAAATTCTTTTTCTTTATTGTTCTTTTCCCTTACCTTTGTCGGTGGCTATACGCTCAGCGTAATGCTATTTTTAAAAAAAAAAAAAAAAAAAAAAAAAAAAAAGTTAATGTAAACGTTTGGTTATATGTCTTTATTTATATGTTCAAAGTACGTAAGTATTTCTTTTCTGTTCATTTACATGGTCGTTCTAAACAACACGATGGTTTTATTTATCCTTTTAGCATTATCATTTTCATCATTTTAAGAAATCAGCTATCGATAGAACACGAACCGCTGTTGTAAGACAGTCATAAGCATGATCATGTCTTTGCGGAACTTAAGGTACTTCAAGAAAACCACATTTTAGAAATAAACTTAAAACTCTGAGCACTCTGTACTGAATAATAAATAATAATGAGGATGAAATTGTATCTAACAGGGATAACTAAAGATTAATAAAGCGTTAAAATCCATAAAACAGTCAAAAATTCATTATTACCACATATGTATATATTGTTTAGTTTTATTGTCTTACAAATCTACCAAAAAATATTTATTAATTCTTTATTTTAGAAAGAAATAAAAAAATCTTTTTTATTTCTTTCTAAAATAAAGAATTAATAAATAAACGCAAAACCGTGATAACTGGATCCGACTAAGCCTTTGCACAGATATTTTCTAATCTATTGTCTTCGCGAATCTATTGTGTAGTTGTAATTTAATTTAAAGGAGTGACAATAATTGTAATCTTTACATTCATTAAGCCCTCTTTACAATTGATAGACTACAGATAAGATTATTCGCAATTGCAAACCCTAACTAGCTACTAATAAAATTTAAACCGACTAAGCTGTCGTTGCACAGTTAGGTACGAACGCATTGCTTAGGCGATTCTTTTGTTTTATTTTAATGTGTCAAATTGTGGGAAATAACTCAAAAAAATAGAGCTATGGATAAGAATATACCTAATAGTTACTTATCGATTAAGGTGCATAAGGATGTCAATGATTATTTACTGATATAGGACAAGATAAGCATTTAACAAGTGCCTTTACTAATAGTAACCTAGTACATACTTGCATTAAGTATTTCAGCTCACAACTACGACCCATTAGTACAAATTACGATTATTTAATTTACTAGGAAAATGAGAATACGTGTCGGTACGCGCTTTATAAGATGCAAAATCGTTAATTAACTACTTACAACAACACATCAACAACTTGATACCATAATATGATGGTAGACAAACACAAAAACCGAGAGGATTGACATTTTATTCATAAACTTAAAGAATGTTTAATTTAAAACTGAATTTGTTAAGGAAGACTATTCATTATAATGAATGAATAAATAGTTAAAAGTCAACTTTAAGAGTCTTTACTTGTGTCAAGCCGTTTTCTAAATTTGAATTTATAACCTTTGTTTATAGCTTTAGATTGCATAAAATAATTATCTATTAGTAAATATTTCACTTTGAGATATATCTGATGGTGATGTACCATTCTATAGATTACAATTCTATATTCGTTTCTAACGAGATTCCTGTTTTCTGATATAAAAGGATTCCGTATCCAGACTTACAAAGTGACATGACCAACTAAAGATTACTTTTTTTAATAAAATAAAAAAATAAAATACTTTTATTATGGAACATAAGATAGACAGGTATCACTTATTCCACGTCATTAAATTAGAATCTGTACATTACAATTACATAAGGCCGAGAGAAAATGCGGCGTAAAAAACTCTCGGTACTCTTTTAAAAAAGCAAATCATCAAACAACACTTAATTTAAAACAAATAAATCAAATTAATTAGAAGTAGCCTGACCAGCACTAGTCCCAGGCCCTTTTATCAACTAGATAATCGCTCAATTTATAGTAAGCCTTTTTACACAGATTTTCTTTAATACTTTTCTTAAATTTATGAAAAGAGATAAAAGAGCCTCTAGGAGTTTATTAAAGAACAGTATCACTTTTCCCAAAAAAGAATTACTAACTTTAGATTAGTCTAGTACGGGGAAAATTGCAGCCTGCGTTTTTTCCGAGTATTAACATTGTGCGTATGTTCTATTCTAGAAACCTTATCTCACTATTTTCGTATACATATACCTATAATATGTTCATAAATATATTGCGAGGGAAAGGTATAAAAGAAAATTAATTTCCTTGAATTTATCTCTCAGAGATTCCCTACATTTTAAATTATAGATTGCACGAAAAGCCCTCTTCTGCAGGATGAAAATAGATTCGACATCAGCAGCATGACCCCATACTAAAGAGCCATAAGTCATTAAGCTGTGAAAGTAACTAAAATAAACAAGTCTAGCTGTATATATGTATAAAATTCGCTCACTGACCGACGTGTCAGTTTTAATAGAATTTTTTTAACCGCGTAAGCTGTCGAACTTAGTCTCTTCGCCAATGGACAATCGAAGAGTTTGTCCACATCGTCAATATTTGTTATTTATCGTTTGATTTTAATAATAAAGTACTGATCATCTGCAAACAAAACTATCTGATGTTATTTTTTCTCTACCATGAAAGGTAGATCATTTCTATAAAAAACAAAGAGGATAGGGCCAATAATTGAGCCTGGACCGTCATATCTACTGCCGACCCAGAGGACCTCTTACCATTCACTTCAACCTAATGAGTTCTACCATGTACCTAAGTAGGAAATCAGAAGACTAATAAGTTAAGGAGTACCTATACAATGTGTTAGAATATAGTATTAAAAAATATTTTATAACTATTTCTTCTAAGATTGATATATATTATTATTTATTTACATAATGAAAAGGGCAAGCATCTGCGCTAATCATGTGCTCGTTAACGTACTTGTAATTCCGACAAGAAAGTTTATATGAAATTATTTTTTGAAAGTGATCCATTGTCATTTCCAAAACCGAAATAATAAGTATCAAAAAATCAGTATCTATACAGTAAAAATGTAATTAAATATGTATGTATGCTTTTTTACACTATAAGTTAAAGTTAGATGTCTTACATAATTTAACTTGGCACATACGAACAATTAACTTGAAAAACGATTTGGTTATCTTAACGGCGAAACGCTAAAAGAACCTATTTATGTGAATGCAATAACTTATCAAATGGCTAATTACGGTCGCGAAACCACCTGTCCGCTATCATCACTGTACATAGGCCTTCGCATATACTTCCGCGCGTCTTAAGCCGGGACCCTCCCCCGCGGTGCTATTGGCTAGAGAACAGAGGTGCGCGCGCAATGGCCCTCCTCGCAGCCTGGTGTGAGGCGACGAGACTCCGTGTAAGCCGGTCGTGGCAATGTGGACCCGCAAACAGTGTCGCCGCGACCACGCCGTCACATTCTCGTCACCGCACGCGATCCCGTGCAAACTACGAACACAAACTTAACTTTGTAAACTTATACGAGCTTATAAATATATATTTTCGTAGATGTATATTTAGTGTTTGTAGATTTTAGTGATGTGCGATGGCTAAGCGGCGGGTCGTGCGTTGGTCTAGTTTGCAATTGCGGCGGCTGGCCAGTTGCGCATGGGCATGCGCCGTACTCTTGCCGCTTCTTAATGATGTCCATGCTGATGTGGATACATCAACTGGTCATGGAGACAACACACTTACCAATTCAGGTATTTTGAGATATATTATTATTTGATAAATGTATAAATAGAGTATGACTTTTAAAGTAGAAATCCGTTATATTGCTCTGAACTATTGCAACAGGATGACTTACTTCACTTTATTCTTTTTATTTAGGTTGTGTACTAGTCTTAATATTTATTCGTCAGAGTTTTAATTTTTATACAGTTTTATATTATATATACTATAGATATCTAGTAACTACAGAATGTAAAAAAAATATGTATTGTCTCTTCATATATTAACAACTGTGTTTTGAAGAGAAAATTATCCAAATTAAATAGAAGTATTATATGTGTTAGCCTGATCCCGGCGGGGCATTCTTTTCAAGTGACTTTCCATTTTTATTTATGTTGGTATTTTATTAAAAATCTCTGTAAGAAATCGAATGATAAATTAAAAATAATAATTTCAAAACAATGATAAGCTAAAATCTACAAACGATGCCCAAATATATCATATTTAAAACTTCTAACTATCTACGTTAAACTATACGTAGAATTATTATAATGCATATTTAAAGTTTAATATATATTTTATGAGATTTTCCGAAAGGTATTGACATATCTTCACCGACATCACAAAACACCAACCGCCTTATTGGCAAATGACAGTATACATTAGTTTTTTTGTTACAATAATGTATTTGTTACATAAGGTTAACAATATTACATATTTTGTTAACCTTATCATGACCCTAATCGTGCTGTAAAAAAACTGTTAGTTTGATTATTATTCAAAAGTTTTATTATTCTAATTTAAATATCAGAAAAACTATCCTAGTTTGTAGCACTAAAATTTGATGGTCAATGTGTTAAATAAAAAATAACGAATGAAACAGACGCTGCAATGAGGTTGTGACTTTATTAACGCTTATAGAGTTTTATAAGTATCTAATAGCACTGCTATTAAGAATTTTGGTTACCAGAATAAAAAAAAATATCTAAATTAAAACTAGTTTGCGCAAAATCTTATAAAGGCAACTTCAACCAAACCAAACAAATTCAGTTTTAGTTTTAAGTTAATGCATTAATTAATTAATTTAAAGTAAAAAAAAACTTGTTTCCTTTTTTGTAGTGGACGCAAATTTTTATCTAATTGCTGACTAATTTACATACTTACAATGGGTAAATATAATGCCGCTTAATTTTATTAATTGTGCTGCCATTATTAGGTACATATTTAAGATGAGCGATAGTGGCGAATGGATATATAGGGATTTATATTATAATGTATAAGTTGATTTTGTTATCAATAATATAGTTCTTAAATATTCGTAATAAAAATTGTCATCTTATTATTGATTTTAAAATAACATATAAATCGAACTCTGAAATAAATTGGTAAAACTCTAATCTAACCATACATTCTGTTACTGTTACCCTGTAATCGAAAATACAGTGTTTTTATGACGTATGTAATAAAATATTTATTTTTATATTAATTTAATATGTACAACATGCTGGTCCTTCTCCATTGGATAATCAAAATAGACAAAATCAACTGGTTGCTATTCAACTTTATTTTTACTTTTTTAAAGAGAAATAAACTTTTTGCATTTTTCATTACATGATTAGATTTTACATAGTATTAGTTTTATTTCTTAGGTATGTTATTTATTTTTGTATAAAGATTAATGTAAAATCTACAATCACAATATTTGTGAGTACCATGTAACTACATAATAATATAGTTATCATGAAGCATTGTTTTTAGTAACAACATGCGCCTATTTTATTTAAGTAACTATATCATAGTGTTATATAATTATCAAATCAATATAGCAATCAAACTTATAATTTTAAAATTAAGATTTGACGTTGATTTTGCTGTTATAGTATTTTTTATGTTAATAGTTATTTTCAACATGATAATAAAACTAGATCAGTAGCGGTCCAACCAACATTATATGAGTTTTGCATCTGTTTTATTTATAATTATTAGTTAAGTTTGCTTCACCATACGAATTAATTATAATTGTACACAAAGAAGAAATATCCAAACATATTTTATTTCCACAGCCGTAGCCGCAACCGAAAGAAATTAGAGATTTAGTCAGAGTTATTTCTTAAAAGGCTCGCAAAGCACCTGCGAGCCTTCTGGCATAGAGACTGTCTATGGGAGACAGTATCACTTAGCACCAGGTGATCGTCCTGGCCGTTCGCCCCTGTTATTAAAAAAATACTAGCCAACTCTTGTGACTTTAAAATATACATATAAAATTTTATATGTTATTTAAAAAGTTAAGACAAAAGCAGACATTACTTCTGCCAATCCATTATCGGATTACTGGGCTTTGGCGGTTCCTATAACGTGTATAGGTTTATTTTTTTATACTAGATAGGTCAGAGTCACACGTTATAACTCTCTTACATCGCTTTATGTTATCATACATTATTTCTTACTGCTACACCTTCCAAGTTTATTTTATAAAGGGCCAGAGTCCAAAATGGCAGGAGGTTCACCGTGGTCTACTCTTTTATTCAAGGACCCTAAGTTGAATTATGGTGGTGGGCGGAGGAAATGTATTAAAAAGGCTTCATTTTGGAACGATGGACGTCGAGCATTAAATCACCTAAGCATGATCTCTACTTAAACAGCATTTTTAATGCCGGTAGCACAACACAAGATGGATTTAGTTCGTTCGTGAAAAGAGATTTATAATTGTTTTAATGATATTAACTCTCGGATATAATTGCAAATTAGTAAACACCGCACACTGATTAGACACTCAGTGTGGCAGAAATTTTGGTTACATTTACTAACTAATATTGATAATAGCTAAGAGTTACATATGCGTATCATATTTAGGTGCAGACATAGTCATGCCAGTAATTTGCTACCCATAAATTACACGTTTAACTGAATTACGGGCGTTAAAAGCATTCCACTATTGGTGAATGTGAACCATTTTCATTTCCGTGAAACTCGCGTCCACTGATATGTGGGCATTCGGCATATCTACTCTAATGAGCTTTGAATCAATAAAATTTAATTAACGTATCCTTTGTAATGTCTCCACAATCTCTATTGTTAAAGGTAAGCCCTACTCATGAGTAATGTCAACTATACCTACATGGATTTTGAATACAGTATCTTAGTATGAAATTGAATCGGTATGATTTACTGCATTGTATAAGTAATTCAAATGAAATGTAGTCAATGACTCGTTGATAAGGTTAAACAAGGTTTATTTTTAATGTTCTTAGTATCGAAATTTCAAAACGTATTGTTTAATTGGGCACGAAACACAGGAACTTTATGTCGCGTGGGATATTCGACGTATCACTTATTGAACCACGTCATTAAATTTAAACCTGTATCATCCCTACTCATCGGCAAAAAAGACAGAGGGTGTAGGCCCAGAGAAAAAGTCGGCGTAAAAAACTCTCGGTACTCTTTCAAAAGCAAATATAGCAAATTAATTAGAAGTCGCCTACCCAGCACTTGTCCCAGGATATTTGCAATAATAATGCTGTATCCTTATAAACCGTTACAATTGTGGTTTAGTTTAAACTCGATTCCAAGATTTAAAAGCATTGTATAATTTCTGTTATACTGCAGAAGGTGGAAGTGGCGTGGTTATCGAAAACATATATTTGGTAAATGCATTTCAACAAAAAAAAGGTTGTTTCACTGATGTGATGCTGCGTATGCGTATGTGATGTTACAATGTGTTTGTAAATATTGTTTTAATAGGACGAAAATGCATTAAAAAAACAATATTTGCTATAAATTAGCACATGGACACTCATAAAACAGATCCCGCGTAGCTCTTATTTTGTAATTTTGATTTTGACAGTTGTTTATAGTGTATTTTTAAATTTATTTCATACACAATAAAAGGCTCTTCTAAAAAAATGGAATATGTTTCATGTTTACTGGATTTTGTGGACCACAGTATGTATATGTGACAGAAAACTTAAAAAATATTAAAAAAATTACTTTAAATTATCAGTAATGTATTTTAATTTGATTTTTTTAGTATACGTACATTTTATATCACAAAGAGTAGCAGGTTTACAAGTGTCTATATATGTTTCGATTGAATATCAAATTCAAAAAGTACAACATACTTAAAACTGAGAATAATAAACTGATTATTAAACTAGCATATTGTGTAGAAACACTATATTCTGAGTTAATGACCTATTTGTCTACTTTCTTCTAAATTTTAATTAATGGAACTATATGTATTATTGTTACTGTTAAATATAATATATACATTTATCTGATTTCTATTCAAGTAAATGTTGTAATAAAATATTTTTTTAATTTGTTATTAAGGCTAAACACCCGTAATTTATGCTAAATCGGTTCTTTTTTAGGATTAGTATAGTTTTTATGCTATTTTTTATCAAAACAAGGTTAAATTAAATTTAGATGTTTAAATTGGTACATTCGTTAGGTCAAGTATTGAAATATGTGTAATTGAGAGTTGATGCCACATAAATTCTTGTTTCTCTCCTTATATTTAACAATTAATGATATATTACCGAATCTGAAACTTTATTGGAAGTATAACAGTTAGCTCTTTACAAAACTTCCTCAGCTGGGACTTTCCGTACCTAACTATGTAACGAATTAATCAAGATTTCACCTCGCACAGTATGAACTATGATTTCTAGTCGGAACAATAGGTAGGAGGCGTAGCTGAATCAAACTTGTAGAAGTTAAATCACGTCGCTGCTACATTTAGAGAGACCTTTTGTTACGGAGCCAAGTAATGAAAGCTTTGATAATAATTTAGGAACAGCAGAAGTGTCAGCGGTTTAATAGTGAAAACAGGGTCCAAGCATTCCAGCGAGAGGCGGGATCTATCGTCGCATGACAACCGCGCCCGCTCCAAACTAAAATAATTATCATCATTGTTCTCGAGTACGACGAACGCTTTAATTGTTCATTTACATTTGCAACGATGATGCCAGTTCGGAACTATTTTGCTCAGGACTCATTTCACATCAGACGGCTGGCCGCAGCGCGCGGTTCCTACATGGCTAATGGCCTGAAAAATGAAAATGAATTGCTGCATTTCTCGCCTTGCTAGTCTATGCTATTCCTATTGTTTGAAATAGAACATAAATCAATTTATGTTTGTAGTTCGACGTATTGTAAAATGTGTTACATTAACAGAGTGGCATCAAATGCACGAGTAGTTTATTAAAGTTTAATTGTAAAGTAGTCTATTTAGAAACGTTCCGCTAATGTAATAAAACCATTTCAAACCGCCGGAATTAAGCTATGCAAACATGTCGAGTGAATTTCCCGTATTGTAATGTTACCTTTATTGGAAGGGGCCGTGGTATTGCGAAATGAAATTACACAAGACATTCGTGGAGTCCTTCGACGGCATTAATTTGTATCAAGAATTTGTAGAGATTTAGCTTGAGCCATGACGGAGAGTTCATCGCAGCCGGCGAACGTTAACACTTATTAAGGGGGTGCATCCCTGCGACAGATGTAGGGGAGGACCCGCCATTTGCTTAATGTTAGAAATGGTTACACTCGATTTAATAAAACTCAGACATTTCATTCTTAAGGATTTAAGAGTCAATTCGTTTTAAAGACAACAGAGGCATAGACAAAAAACCGTAAGCCGAAACGTGCTTCGAATACATCGCATCGGCTTGGATTTCTTATCGATGGCAATTGAGATAGGTACTTATGGCTTTTCGAGTGGATCGGCTTCGTTTAATTTGTTGTTTCAACGCGGAATTTTTATTAACGTTTCCCCTTACTTTATATTTTAGGAGAATGCCGATAGAATTCTAGGTGACAAGATGCGAGCATTAAAGTATTTCTTAGTAAATCTTTTCATATTTTATTAAACATGTTTTTACTTAAATGTAGAAAGTAGAATTTATTTTAATTTAATTGTCATCATTGGCTTACGGTTTGTGTCAACTTAAAATAATGTCGAAATATACCTTTAATATTAATTATCACTGCAATTCTACCTACATCATCAATAATTCTTACTCTATTAATTAAGCCATTTGTAACTATGGGATTTCTGGATTAATACCTGCAACTGAGATTCATCAGCAAACGTCGAGGCAAAATACGAAATTCCACCCATATCACCTCGAGGTCCGCCGTTCCAGAACTGAGCGTTTTTCTAGGATATTTTTGCCTCGCACCACCACTGTCTAAAACCAGCTGCCCACTGACGTATTTCCGAACTAATTCGAGTTAGAGTCAATCAAGAAAAGAGATCCAATTCTTAAAAGGCCGGCAACGCATTGACGAGCCCTCTGGCATTGAGAGTGTCGATGGATGGTATCACTTAACATCAGGTGAGCCTCGTCCCCAGTTGCTCCCTGTTTTATAAAAAAAATCGGGAGTGCGTATGCGCAATTAATAGGCGTTGTTAAACGCACAAAGGGAATTATTGTCTGTACTTAATTACCTACCAATTCGACTTAGGGTCCTGCAAGAAAAGAGCGTACCTATCTTAAAAGGCCGGCAACGCACTCGCGAGCCCTCTGGCATTGAGAGTGTCCATGGGCGGCGGTATCACTTAACATCAGGTGAGCCTCCTGTCCGTGTTCTTTAAAAAAAAAAACTCCACATAATTTTATCCAGATTTTCTAAAGTATACAAAAGCCAGATAATGTACTCAGTAAAATATAATCTCACGTAACACGATGCGAGCTTTGGTCTAAACAGTATCTGTGTGGAATTATGTCGTTACATAAATTTTACTTGCAAATATAAGTAATTGCATTTTGTCCAAGTTAGCTTTGGGACGGGGTTCAGAAATTAATAGCAACACGCGTCGATCGGAAAACACAAGGGGAGCCACTCAGCAGATGCTTATCTACACTCTCCATGTCGATTTCGTCTCCCGTATCATTGTGGACTTGCTATACTTATAGAATTATCTTGACATTATGATTAATGACTTGGTTGGTTTTAATGTTAAGTACCTAGTTACAGCGTAAAATATAATGAGTATTTATTTTATTATTGTAAAAGTTACTTAACTCTAAAATTGGATGTGTAAGTAACGCTATAATTCTATACGGCTTAACCATTAGTGCGGGACAAGCACTGAAGGCAAATTACCAATTTATCTATTTACACTCCGTTACACGCAATTAAAAAACAAGTTACATAAATTATATATTAGGCAACGGGCTGCCTTTTCGTTAACTTTGATTTCTACCAACATTACCTTCTTATAAGTGCAAGAAGTGCATAAATAAATTAAGAAGAAAATTAAAGACAAGTAATACTAATTATACGAAACTAAACCAAAACCTATTTGACAAAACAAATGATATCGAATCAAATACAGCCACTGTTTTTTTTTATTAGCAAGATATTCACTGGAAGGCATTTGGCGCGCACTCATTCACTTTCTCTGACACTGTCTAATATAAGTGCGTAGTAATCAAGAAGTCTGGTCAAGAGAAAACTTATAAAAATATATTGTCCTGTAAGAAGAAAGTGTAAGTTCTTTATACTTTCAGGGTTTAAAGATGTGCTAGACTATAATAAAAATTCTGTCATTAAAATAGAAATTAACAATTTCCATAACACTGCAACATCCATAACAACAAAGCAACATGTGTGTGTAAATATTAAATGTAATTAATAATCGATTTTAGCTTGTCAACCATAGAGTGTAGCTCACCCCTGCAAATCTTTAGCGATGCCAAATGAGAGTCCCGGGGGATCTTGCAACCGTGCCTTTTAATTTGGAAACTTAGGGGTGCACTGCCGTTATAAAAATATTTCCTTTATGAAACTTCGTTAAGAATTTACTTTTACATCTGGTAGAATATTAAGGGGATTTTTACTTATTAATATTTTATTTAATAATTTTGCGTTTCTTTTTAACCAACTTTAAATAGAGAAGTAAGGCTCATTTCGATGGTATCTTTGTATATATTCTGACAACAAGATTCCATTTCGATTTTCAATGTAAGTTTTTACATATTTAAAAAAAAATAGAAAAGGAACCAGCCAGCCTTGACCCGTTGACATATGTATTTTATTTCTTTTCATTTTGGGTACTTGTTAAATATAGTATGTGCGATAAAATATAAATGCTAATATTAAAAATATCATAGAAAATAAAGAAAACATAGGTGCCTAAATATATAAAATACTATTTCTTGAAGTACCTGGAAGAGATTGCCTATTAAAAATAAAGTCTTTGTAATACGTACGTTTGTATTAATGATTATATGAGCTATCTTGCTCTGTATATTGTGTGATTAGTGTTACTTGCATATACATTTTATTATGGCCGCCTGTGGTTAACTGGTTAGCATTTGGCATATATGTACGCTCTAAGTTCTGACTTTAAATCCTTAATGATTTTAATCAAAACATACGCCGAAAATTGTAACAGGGTACATTTCTGTGTATGAAACATATATTTATAATAGGTATTTAGTTTTGTAGAATTATATGTCACGTGCGAAGACGGTGATTATATTTAAAACATAAATATACCACATGTTAAAAACAGAAGCGGGTTAGGACTATTAGTTTAATAAAACTGGAATTCCTTTTATAATTATCAATTTACATGGAACTCTTTCTAATCTGATACTAAAAAAAGCGGAAATTTACATTTTGTTCCACACCCCAATAAAATTAGATCGGGAATGTGCATCAATGAACCAGCCGCAGGCGAACCTTGCGGCGTGACGGTGTCTCGTGGGGCCCCATTCCTCTTGTCGCCCCTTTTAATAACCATAACTACATTCGAATCAATATTTTAGACTTAATGAAAAAAATAAGATGCAAATTTATTAGAATACTAGCGACCCGCCCCGGCTTCGCACGGGTGCAATGCTGATACTAAATACACTACAGAAAATCTGTGAACATTGTATGTACAAATGTGGGTTATCCATAAGATAAACATATACCATCACGGACTTTTCTGTAGACCTTTTCAATGTGTACAATACTTAGTACATTATTTTGATAAAACTCGTAGGGTTCAGCCTGCGTTTGCAATGTCAGCGGAAAAAATGTAATTATTTATAAGTAGAAACCTCAAAAATAACAGTACTTTCCCACTATTTAATGAATGTAATTATTATTTAAACCTTTCTCTTGAATCACTCTATCTATTAAAAAAACCGCATCAAAATCCGTTGCGTAGTTTCAAAGATTTAAGCATACAAAGGGATATAGGGACAGAGAAAGCGACTTTGTTTTATACTATGTAGTGACAACTTCCGTCGTATACAGCGAGAGACTGATGTTATAGGCGTTTTTGTTAAAGAAGTTTTTACACATTTAAAGAAAACACTTTTTAACCGGAATGAAGCTATGTAGCTTATAATTATTTAAACATAGTTTTTAAATTTATCCGACGTTTTGCTTGCTTTACAGCGTGCGTGGTCAGGGTGACCGAAGACAAAAGGTGTTGAATGTTATAAAAAAAGTATCACATCTGTAGAAAACGTTGTATTATCTGTATTTGTTTTCCGGGAGTTGGTATCGAAAAAAAGATGAAGGGTTTCGGCAGAAATTGCTCACGGTGTCCTCCATTTTCGCGGATTATTTGTATTGAGATTTTAATTTGGATATTACGTGACCACGCACGTTATAAAGCACGTGAAACATCGGATAAATTTAAAATTATGTTTAAATGATTATAAGGTTACAATAATACATAGGCATCAATCCGGTAAATAAATAAAACTTCTTTTATAGAAAACAAATGTGTTTTCTATAAAAGAAGTTTTATTTATATACATTGGCGAGAACAATATAAGTTCTGGTGCCGTGACTGCACAAATTATTATACATTATTTTTTAAATATTATGTAGATTAATATAGGCAATGCGTTAAAGAAAAACAATAAAAAATAATTTCTGACGATAACACTTAGTTAGCTGTGTTGGCCTAGTGGCTTCAGTGTGCGACTCTCATACCTGAGGTCGTAGGTTCGATTCCCGGCTGTGCACCAATGGACTTTCTTTCTAGGTGCGCATTTAACATCGATAAATTCATTGGTCGAACGGTGAAGGAAAACATCGTGAAGAAACCGACATGTCTTAGGCCCAAAAAGTCGACGACGTGTGTCGACAATGTAGTCTGATTACCTACTTGCCTATTAGATTTAAAAAATGATCATGAAATAAATTCAGAAATCTGAGGCCAAGAGCTAAAGAGGTTGTAGCGCCATTGATTTATTATTTTATTTTATATAACACAAATAAATTTATTCGTTTAGATACATTACTCGTATAACTTTCAGTAGTCTTACATACAAGTTAAGGAAATGTTTCTATTCTTGGGTTGCACAATTTATCGTACAAATTAGGTCCTTAATCTCTGTCATAATGGAAATAAGTAGAAAACCTCGGCATAATGTGAATTTGATACATGATATATTAGAGTATTCGGGCGTCGCATCGCCCGCAGTCACCACTGCTAGGTACATAATGATTGTTATTCGTTCCAAATGATGATTTATTACGGGATTAACGTACACATGGTCCATTTCGTGGGGAGATTGGCCTTATTTATGTTATAATATTATACGCTGAATCAGCAAGATATCGCCTTTGTTCAATAAAAATGATTAGATTAAGTATTTAGGGTAACAGGCAAGCGTCGTGATAAATATGTGCGTAAGTTCAATAATGCTCCTTTTATCATACATAACACTAGCATGGCTCAGTATAATTTAATTTAATTAAGTATGAGTCAAATTTCTTGATTTCAAAACTTATTGTTTTTTATAGTGCAGATTGTACAAGATGTAAAAATATGTCCTGAAGTAATAGAAATAATATTAAAAAAAATTACATGTAATTTAAATATTTTCTTATCGTTTCACCGCAAGCAATCGGATTGTTGGAAACCGCACTCATTTTCTCTTCGAGAAAAATTTTCGGAATTTACTTTGAAGCGATTCTTGCGAAGAAGCTTCCGACTTCACCCACCAACCTCTGAAAAGTGCAAAATGTTTATAGGATTTCATTTAACATGCTCTCTGTTGTGTTCCTAGTTTAACAGGACAGTTTGATTTATGTAGAATTTTTATATGAATATCTATATGATTTAATAGAATTGTAGAATAGAAATTTTAGGCTGCCCATATAATGAAATATTTCAGGGTTTAAAGATGTAAGTATAATCTAAATATATAAAACAAGTCGTATTAGTTATCTCTCTTTTAGTGGATTCTTCTTTACACCGGATAGCAGAATAAGTAATAAAATATCAGATAAGTTATCGAATAACAATAAATAAATAAATAAATGAATTTTACGAGTGTATATAGCATATGGTGTCATCTGACAAAACTACGCACCATTATGCAGGTATATGATATATGATGATATCTTTTCTATAATATAAGTATTTTAATTTATATTTGCAATGCATAATAATGTGTTTGTATAGTATAGTGAAATGAAAACTATCGTGAAGGATGTACGAAATGTCTTAAAATTAAAATAAATTTCTATAATCCATACAAATGCAAATTTATTACGATATTTACTTATATTATTATGAAATTTACAATTCATTGGGCTTATTTAGTCAATCATCAAGCACAGAACTTTTTCCCATATGCATGGAAAATCCAACAGCTAACACGACGACCATTGAATCGAAAGAAAGACACGTATAAAGTTCCAAAGACATGGTATCATAGAGCGATTTCTTTTACGACTTTGGTTTCAACTTCATAGCGATGAATTATGCAGGGGCGAGAGATCTCCAATGATAAAAGTCATAACGCCCAAGAGTACTCTAAAAATCGGCTTTGCAGCAGAATATACTACGAGTTTAGTTAGAGATACGTTTTCGACCAAGTCCAATAATGACGTTAGTTTAAGACAGACGCATACTTCAGTTTTTAACTAATAAATTAACTTTAATGTATATTAATAACGAAATGAAATAAGTATAGAGCCTCTATATAAGGTTGGTCTTATTTCAAGTTAAGTTGAACGAGACATATATTTTAATCCTTCTATTTATCTTCAACCGATTCTATCAACCATCTGTGATTAAGAAAGAAAAAGAAAAGTTGCAACTATACTTTTTACTTTTATATCTGAGTTGTAAACATTTGTATATTTATATGCCCTGGCTATATGGCAGACGTTACAGGTTCGCTAATATTAATAATGTGTATAGAATATAAGAGCCGAGATTTCGTTAGCCACATCGTTGGAAAGGTTCGTATGGGTAGAATGTAGGCAGTAGCCAGACGAGCGGGGTGTATGCGCGCCCTGAATACCTAATTGACTAATATTAGTTCCTGCGGGGAACTTCCTTAGAGGTGAGTACAAAACTTAAGACAAAGAACACGTTTAAGCTTACACCTTTTAACTTTTTAAATAAAACTGCAAGTATTTAGACCAGATTGTACGGTCCTAATAAATAGGGTATTATGATAATACAAGATTTAATTATTAATTGAAGATTTCTCATTCCTATATTTTTCATTCCTTTTTTTGTCTATTCTTAAATACATTAAGTACTAAAGGTATAAAATGTTATTTTATATGATTCGGATAAAGCCGATAACTATGAGTAAGTTGTATGGGCTTTCCAAGTGCAGACGGAAGAGTAGTTGAAGAAGCTCAAGTTGGAAACGAAATTCCATTAGCGTAATTGGTAGCGAGCGAAGTGACCCAGCCTGCGACGTTCGTTACTTCCCGACCAATCATACTCGTGACATACTACTCTTGCCAATACTCAGGTACTGTTAAACTGAGGTTAAACTTCTTTTAATTTACATCACAGAAGAGCTAGGCTATGCACATAAATATAAAGAAACATCGGTTCATTCTAAGACGCATTCTGTGAATACAGCTTACTTTGTTATGCTAATCTTTGTAATTCTTTAGGCGGAACAACTTTTTGCAAAGTTACTTTTTTGGTAAGACTCTTGTAATTTTGTTGTAATTTGCGGTGAATTCCGGTGAAGTTTGTAGCGGAGTTTGTAATATTTTTCGTGCGTGTTAACTTAACATTGGCCGTATTTTAGTTACGTCTGCACTACAGTAGATTGTTTTATTAGAGATTCAGGTAGTAAAACTTAAATACTTATGGATGACGCTTGATATGTTTGAGAATCTTGTCTTAAAATTAACGAAGAAAACTTTACGCTAAAGTCCATCTACCTGAAAACACAAAGTAAACTCGGTTCGTAACTTATCCATTAAGTTAAGTAGGATCTGTAGACAGCACAGAACAGTGCAATCTAGGTTCTTTGCTACTGAATTCTGAGAGTTTTAAACTTATGATAGGACGATAGATTGATACGGGTTTGTTTCTACGTTAGATGTAGATTGAAAATGCGGAGGGAATTTTTATTTTATTTTGATCAATGCAATTTATCATGTAGTCACGGTGAAAAGAATGTGATTTTGCAACAGCGGCGTGCCGTGCCAAAACGACGAGTCACCCTTCTCCATTATGCGACAATAACAAACGGCTCGATCACGCGGAACATTTTCCAACTGTTCACATATTCGAGCATCACTAGTACAACACTTACGTTGCCACAACTTACTTTATTGATGTAAAGTACGGACCGCTTTTGTATAATTGTACGTGTTTTTCGAGTATGGGTTAACCGGTGAACTGGTGAACACTTCTTCAAAATAAACAATACACAACTACTTATACTGAGGTTATTTTATGATTGATGATTAAGGATAACCTTACTGTGATTGCCACAAGGCAATCACGCTAAATTTTCCACGAAATCTTCATTAATTTGAGAAACTTCCAAGAATTTCCTTTTGACTTGGGACTCGAAAATGAAAAATTATTTCTTAAATTTTTACTTCACTTAAAATCTGCACAACCTTGTAGTCGACGACCGCTTTATTATTTATGACAAGGAACACGAAACTCATCTCGAGTTATAAACTTCTTGGAATTTCTCCTGAAGTAATACAGAGCTATTATTATGATGTCCCCACAAAAAATATTCCCGACGTCGTAGAGTAAGGGTCGCACGGGGGCCGCGGCTCGCCCGATGTCATTTGAAAACGGAACTTCACAAAGGGTTCTCTTCTCTTGAGCTTGTTCCAAAGTTGCTACAACACACTCAGCAGCACCTAGGTTGAAGCTTTCTTCTTCAAAATGTTATTTAGTCATCATTTTTTGATCGAATGCGATCGTTGCAACATAGTCAAATCCGTCCATTTATTTCCATTTATTAATAAGAGATTCAATAATATGTCTTGTCTTGATAGCCTCTTATTATAAAAGTCTTGACGTTTTGAAAAATTTCTGTGTTTTATTTCTAATAATTTAATAAGAAGGAAAGCAAAGTTTGAGATTTTGTTGGGCTTCTAAATAAACCGAATTAAAAAGTATACATACATTTTGCTCCATTATTTATAATTTTTCGGAATCCAATAAAGGTGCTATAAGAATATTCCCTTTTTTAATGAATTGTGAAACATAACTGATTAAAGAATTTGTCAATAGAAGTTATTATATATAATAGAAGATACATCCAACCTTGATTTTATTATGTTCCAAGTGTTACATGAAGATGGAGCGATTGCTTAAAGCAGGACTTTTACAAGAATTATAAAGGTTCTTATGAAAACTCTTAACAGCAACAACTGAGGGATGAGGGTTGTTTTACTAACTTTTTGAGGGTCGGCCGGTTCTTTGCAATTTTTCGAAAATTCAATTATTAACAACAGCATAAATACAAAAGCATTGTTAATATAAAATACTTAAGTTTGTGAATGTTTTTCTTGTTACCAGACAATCTGTTACGCAACATCCCTACACATTTCTACAAGCCTACATAATACATATGTCTTAAATGGGCTGCGACAATAAGAAAAGTTTTTCTGATGTTTTCTTCCAAACCACTTAACAAGCTTGGCGCACGTAGACATGTTTGTGCCTTACTTGCATTATGACACCATGCTATAAGATTTAGAGGGGACAAAGTGAGGAGACACCGCGGCGCCACCTTCGTCGCCCTGTCATAACACGTGAACAATGTAGAACATTTATTTAAAAAATGTGTTTGAAAAAACACGGACGCTTTATTTAGTGTTATTATGCGATAATAAAGAAAGAATCCTCGATCAACACTCTCATATGTGGCACGGTGAAGCACACTTGGCTAATACGTTTGGGTATAATTATCAGTTTACAGGGAAAATTGTTTTCCTGGATAATGAACTCGGGTCTAGAGTGAACTTTGTTTTCTTTAGTCTGCTGTGCGTCCTAAGACCAGCCTAGATCCCTCCAGACTTAAGTCTATCGAGATTTCTCATCATAGATGTACTTATAACATTTAAGTATCTTTGAACAATTGCTAAATTAATATCATTCCCATATTTTCCGTAGCTTCCAATCCCAGCAAAACTTAACTTTAGGGGTTTAAACTACATGCGCCTGTATCTGCTGAATCTAGTTGTAATAAAATATAAAGAACAATATCACATGCTTTTCATTTTTTCCTCTTGCATCCTTAGCATTTTTTTTATTCATAGAGCACATGAAAATGAAGAAAAGGTGTATTATCCATGCTCTCTTTAACTCAAACGTAATTTTCATTATTATAACAACAGCCGTGTCTTAATTTTCTTGGAAAAGTACCGCATTCCAGCTTATTACCGTTGAGACCGCCTTTTGTCGTGAGTTGTCACAAAGTTAACTTTTGCTACGCGATGTTTTCTTTATTTACAAGACGACTGTATGATAATAATGTTGTTAGCATCAACAGGAAAGAAAATAATGTGGACCCTTTAATAAATTGGCGAGATCTAACTGTGTAATATATGTATTTATATTATAATCTGAGTTTTGCATATTCATGATTACTGATGATAAAAGTAGTTTATTTATTTAGGGATATTAAAATTGCTCTAGTTGGATAGGTTTACTTGTTTTAATTATTGAGGGATAGTAAATTTAACTAAGTAAATTTTTGGTTAAACTATTTTTGGCGATTTTATATTTTATATATAAGAAGTTAGTACAATCGAGTACTCACATCACGCCTGGATTACTAGTATACATGCAACAGTTAGAGACTTTATTATGAAAATTTCCCTACAATGGCCTACATAATAGCGGAGGAGCCAAGAAGCTCCCAGCAGGGGATGCTTCAGGATAGCGTAATATACGCTAACGGGCCCGGACAAGACAAATGTGTTTTCCCGACTGCTATTAGACGCAGCGTGCGCTATCCAGGGCTCATTTTCCGACCCCTGAATCACGATTAAAATCAATAGCTTATTATAGGCTCTTTAAATTATTAGCTTATACACATTATGAGAAAATAACACCTGTTGTTGTTGATTTAATGCGATATTAGGACCTCTTGAGAGTTAAGCATGCCTTTCTGGTTTAATGACATTTAGTTCTCCGATATGTGTGTGTTTTCCATTTCCATAACATTTTCCATGTTAGTATGAACACAAAACGGGTTTTTCCAGGTCATTAAAAGACTTGAAGAAATAACATAACTTGCAGACATTATTTAATCAGATGTAATATTTAAATTTTGGGTGGACTGGATTCTGCGTGCGAGGAAAGTAATGCTAATGTTCAATCACATATTCGATATAATAATATAAAGACAAGGAATGGAATTCACGTCGTAGCTAGTTAGCAGTGCAAACTGGTCCGTCGCCGGCGTTCGCGCAAATTGAATTTGTTGTGAGCTCCCGCCTGACGAGCATCACGCGCCCACTGCGCAAAAGATGCCACACTTCTTGTGATGCCTAGAAATATACAAGCTTAATGACAACAAAGCAAAAATATTTGAGCTATGAAATAATGAAAATATAGAGAATGTAAATCTAACTACATTACGATGGATAAAATTCCCATCGTGGAATTGTAAGTTTTGATGATACCAGCAAAAAATAATTATAAATCACCCAAAAGTTCGAAGCTCGTTCTAACGGATTGTACATTGAATGAAGGTAGATATGTTAACAAGCTTAATAAGCGACCCACCTAATCGATATGTGGTTTAGCTGTGGGACTTGGCACCGCGCCGAGCACACTAAACGCTACCTCGATTTAATCAACGTACTACGAAATTTGTTTAATAATGTGACATGATATAACAAAGTTTTACATGAAATCAAAAGTCACATGTTACGGTTTTATGGTGACTTGCGTTTTATCGAGTGTTAGAGAGATTAATGGGGACTCGCGAGCGGCAATTACACGCGCAATGTGGCGGCGTCATGGCTTGCCGTTAGTGCGTTTAGCGGAATGACGGGCCTCAAATGTTCCGTGTTTTTACGACATTTTTAAATACACTGAAAATAAAATCGTTATTAGGATTTGTATAAAAGTTTTTGACGACTTTTCTAGTAAGGTTTGATTGTATAATTAATACTTGTTTTTTTTTCAAATAATCTATTTCGATTGAATTCAGCTTAACTAATAGAGTTCTCAATGTCAACATTACTTCTAATTGTGTTTCATCCTGATGCAATTATACTGTAATATGTAATTTTTAAGTACAATGAACTTAGTATTGTCTTTTATTAACATAACTTTTACACATTAAAGAAAACACTTTTTTACGGATTAAGATTTACTTTTTGACATTTAATATCTTTGTCTTCAGTCACCGTGACCACCCACGCTGTAAAGCACGCGAAACGTCGGTTTCAATTTTAAATTATGTCTAAATAATTATAAGTTTAAATACAATAATACATAACTATACTCCGTAAAAAAGTGTTTTCTTTACAACGAACTTGTATATTTATAGGTTACAAAGGGGAGTAAAGGCATATTTGAAACATATGGGTAATTATTATCTATCATAAACTAAATACAGTAATAAGTTACGCTAAGTAGATAAGCGTGACAAGATTGACAGATCTACTTAGTATTACCACTTCTGTTGAGATAGTGGCCTGCGATTTATTTAAATATATCAAACACGAATCGTATAAAATATTTTTCCACTTTCGTGTCGACATTTTATGCAAATTGATATGATTTTCATCTAGTGCCCATGTTCTCATACATATGAAATATTCAAAATGGTTTTATGCTCCTTAATTATCTATGTTTGTACGACGACACAAAGTTTTCATATGTTGTTTAAAATTCATTTTCGTTCTGCTCAGCATGAATCCTAAACAGTTATGCTTTTGAAAATTTGTTGATATAGGATATTATAACTTTAGACTTTTGGTTGCCAATTTTATTTCTTCGGTTATATTTTGGACTAGATTCCATTATCACAGATAGCGCAGTAGTTCAGTGATTGATTTTCATCACTGAGATCGTGCGTTCGAATTTTATCTACAAACATTTTTCTTTCTATATACGTCTAAGAAAACTACCATGATGCGTACCATTACTCAAAACCTAAAAACTGATAGGTACAGATTAAAGGTAAGGATCTATTAACCATTACTACTCAGCTGTATAGCAAAGCCGAAAACAAAGTGCTACGCTGTAGGTGATGTAATATCGATACTACGCGCATCGTAGCTTAGCCGTAGCACGTGCGACGTTCAGAGTGGGAGCGGCGCGACGCGTCAGCTGTACGTTGCAATTACACTCCAAATGACGTACAACTAGTAATTTAGTTTCCCAGCCTTTAGCCGCTGTAACCGTTTAGATGAGCGCCTGCCGTGTCACTTTACATAACTTGCTCATAGACAATTTATATGACTTTTCTTATAACTCAGCGTGCGTACCACAAAAATTACAAAACCGTTTACAGCTATATTCGCAGTCACTCATGAAATTTACTTATTTGTAAGTAATAAATAATTTCATTATAACCATCAGCATAAATACCGCAAGGTCATGCATTTTTTATTCTGCAATGTTTTCTATTTAAAGTCCAATAAAAATATACTATTTTTAACATTTGAACAAAATCCTGTGCACAAGTGCACTTCATTCAATCCCCTTCAATAAGTGCCTCATTCAATCCTAAACATACGGTTACCAAATCCGCTAAGAGGCCCATCTTGCTCGGACGTGACCGAGTCGAAAAGAATTTGTCCCACTAAAGCCGCAGCTTTTTCACACATCCGATTGACCAGATATAGATAGTGTCCTTTTCAGACAAATTGCTTGTAAATCCCTAAGTTTTGGAGCTGCGTCACTTTTACGGTTATATTTTTGTTTTCATGACACCTCTTGAATGTCAAATAAATGTTTCATCAATAATGATCTCTTCAGTCCTTCTCTGAATTCTTAATATAACATAAAATTGCTTTTGATGCGACATCGATTGCAGTAGAATCACAAAGGTAAAAGAAATCATCATAGAGTGTGAAGCGATGGCGCCGCAGGCTTGCGGCAGGTGCGGAGATGTTTCGTGATTTAATTTGGGACTTAGGGACCTGCTCTATTGAATCTATTGAATCTTTTCACCGCTTTCGCGTTTCTCAAATATTCGTTACGCGTTTACTATTTAAACAAAAATTATTACCTACATTTCGTTGAGTTGAATCAAAACGATATTTTATAATCAAATTCCAAACAAACATTAATATGAAATGCATGCGGTTACGATTCATTCTACAAATTGCTGATCAAATATCGCGATTCAGGAAACTGTTTTATTTCACGACAAATGGTTTTCGAAATAACAAAATAACCACAGTAAAGCATCCAGACACTGAACAAACGCACAAAAACAAAATCACGCATGGTTGAGCGCGCCGCGATCCGCCGGAAAAATGAATGGTTATTTTGCAATAATTGCGAACCCGAACCGGACGTACTATGCAAAGCTACGCCGGAATCAAAACGATCCGTTGATAAACACGATAATTATTTGCTGTAATGTTTAGTGTTAACCACGCTAAACTTTATTGCACTTCTTCAATAGACTGTCATAGTATTCATAAAAGGCTTTAAGTTACTTTAAAGAATATAGAGATTTTTGCGTAGGTACATAGGTGGGAATGGCGAAGGCATCTCTAGCCCACGCGGCGCGGAGCGAATATCAAATAGTTTCGAACCCGAGCTTTGGCTAATATTGTGCTGAGTCACATACCTCTGGCTAATGCCCTCTTTTATCGTTTTATTTCCTGCGCACGTTACTAACTTTTTAATTAACGTAGATAGAATTAAAATGATTTAATTAAACTGTTGAAAATAAAATATGTGAGAGAGAGGAGCGAATCACAAAAAATATGTTGTTATACATATTAATAAATTTCATTAAACTATTATCACGTTTTTTGTCAATAAAAGAAAATAGCAACTTGCATTCTTACTGTTCAATTTTGAAAAAATAACAATTATATATTGTGTTAATTATTTGCAGATTTCTTTTCGTAAATGGATTTAAAGACTGAATACGTGCACTTAAAATGTCTTTAATAAATATACTTATACATGATGACGGAAGATTAATTGATGTATATCGATATCTTTACTATAGAATATATTGTGTGCCGTTGAATATTTATTACCGTATTATTAGTACCACTGCAATATTGTATTTGCTTGAATTGCATTTAATGTGATTTGATATGTGATAGAGTGATTTGTTATGATATTCAAATGACGATCCACATACATATATGTCACAAATATTAGTTTGATCGACACAAACATTTGCTTCAAAGCAATTTACAGTAATGAGAAATATATTAAAATCATTTCCGATTCTATTTAATCTTCTGTTTATTCATAGAACAAATTGGAGTACCAAAACTTACAGAGTTAGTTATAGATAAAATAAATTTACTAAACATAATTAACACAAACCCAACTAAGCATCCTTTCACGATGAAAATAATGTAAAATCCTGTAAATAAAAATAAATGTGTATATAATAATAATAATAATTGCAGTAAATTTTAAATGAAAGAGTACAATACCACATAACATAACAATGATACCGGCTATAATTAGTTAATTATATTCTGAATAATTTCATTTGCATACTGTATATACTATATAATAGCCTATCAAAGCAATCTTCAACTAAAGTAAAAAAATAAACAGACGTAAATGTTAAGCATGAAACCATGCGTTAATACCCCAGAGAATACTGTGCGAGTTACTTTTCGCTTCTTTATCCCACCGTTGAAATCGTACTTCTTTGTGAGTAATCCCTCCACGTCCCAGCCATGTCGCCGACGAAGATAGAGCACGATCTTCACAAATAATGTCACATGCGATTCGTTTCAAGCTACGTGACTCGCATCGGCGGCCGCGCCATGCATAATGGGGTAAATATGCTGTTATGCCCACACATGGCCCTCGAATTAAGTGAAAGCTATTTACTGCACGCTGCTAACTTTCCACACTCGCTGCTTGATTAATTAGATTACCTAGCTCCAGATGATTTTTATCAGTTAGTTGTCACTTTCATATTGTAGATAACGATATGAATTTTGGACAAACTTGTCTGTTTAAATCTAAATACCTACATTACTTATGTAGTAACATAGTTTTTTTATTTTTTTTATACTATTTAAGCGACGAGTAACACACAAAAACAAAAAGAATTATGAATACGTGAAATGTCTTATGGCGAATACATGAAAATTGGCAATTTGAGAAAGATTTAAAATAAATTGAATAATTTAAGATAAAATGGCATTTCATTCCAGATAAGGTGTAGCACGACCCACGTCTAGAACCATCCAACTCGTAACGAGCCGCCCGAAGCGAGGTGATACAAAATCATCAATCTTGCCTGAGATTGTACTATTAAATGCCTCTTCGCTCCTTTCCTTCGAATCCGAGACCAGAAACAAATGTAAAAAGTTGTGTGATAAGTTCAATTTGAATTTGTAAAGCCCCTTTCAGCGTTTCTCGCCTGTTTATCTCGGTGAGGAAGGAGCAGAAAATACAAAAGTAAGAGATAGGAAATGAAGAGGCGGAAAAAAGTGTCGGGTGTGGAACAAACGCGGAAAAGTTGGCGTTATCCGAGAGACAAGTTAAATCGCAATTTATTAGGGCGTACTAGTGAGCTTAGCGACGACACGGGACGTTTCGTATCGCTGCCACAGATCGTTCCACTCACTCGTCCACGCAATGGATATTGCCGCACTTTGACGTATAGCCGCCTCACTTGATTCATTACAGAAATACTTTAATGAACATGTTTTCGAGTTGTAGGCTAACACAAGCTTTAAGCTAAATTTAGAGTATGATTTTATAAAATCAAACAATAATATATTTAAGGTAACTTTATGGTGACATATGCAATAAAAAGCGAGCAGTTATCGTAATAGGAAATTCATTGCATCCTTCATAATTGCGGCTGAAACAAATCAGATTTGCTATCGTCTGCATATTCCATTATCTGTAGGATCGTGCTAACCCGCCCATAAATATTCATAGGATGCGAGTACTATATCAGCATCACCATATCAATAGCTGTTTCTACTTTTATTGAATCCGTATGAAGAATTTGTCACATATTCTGACAATAACCTTGGTAAAATATGCTTTTTTAAAAATACATCACAGTTTAGTACTAGTAGTATTACTTCAGTTTATATGTATTGAACAAAACATGGATGGAATCTATTAAAACAATGTAATCTCATTTTGATTTAATACAGTTCCATTTTAGATCTTAAATAAGATTATAAAACACAAATCGCGATCAATTTCTTAAAGATATTTTCATTGAAGATAAAGTTGGTCCATTAGTGTTTTATTGTGTTAATCAATACTACAATACACTGAAGACAAAGTTGATTCTATATTTACCAAATTGAGATCTGCTTCACTCTGATGCTACTTCCACTTGGAAGCTTCGACAGCAAACTTTTTAATTAGTCTGCGAGGACAAACAAGCTCTTCGTTGAATCAATATCTGTATATAATTTGGGTTTCCAGAAGATGTATTAATGGTAAACTTCAAGCAATTGTAAATGTACTTGTGGTTTTATTTGACGACAACAAGTTGATTGAATTACAATATAAAAAAAACTAAATTTAATTAAATAAGTTAAAAATATAATTATAGTTAATTCTAACATACCTAATAACTACCTTAAAATGTAATAATTAAAATATATTATTAAAAGGAACCTTTAGGCAAGGTTCCGTAGATACTGACAGCGTTCCCCCTATGAATAAATAGTTAGATAGTGTGCGGTATTTGCATTGCAGCCCTTAAAGGTGTGTAGCAACATAACCTCCTAGTCTGGCATGAAAACATACTTTGTGACATTAAATAATCGGCCTAAATTGACACTTTGCTATCCAAGATAATTATTGATTCACAGGTAATTGATTTAAAACTTTTCGGGTTAATCACATTTTGTTTGTAAACAAAGATTTTTATTTTTGAAGATGTGTAACGCCCGAATTTCTTAAAATAAACAGACACTTTATAATATAATATTCTAAGCGATCAGTCTTTATTATATTGGTTGAATACTCACAGTCATATCCTTTTATTAAATGGTCAATTTCCTTGTTCAGTCTCTGTGAGATAAAGAATAGTTGAGCTAAGATAAATCTAAAAGCGATGTAGAGAGCTGAATACCAGGGCACTGTTTGTATTATGAAACGATATAATGAATAGTAAACATACCGTCGCTTTACGTTCTCAAATTGATAACTGTTTTACTACCGTGTCACTTATTTTCACCATGCAAGGAAAACATTTAGAATAACCCCCTAATGGAGAGTTGAGTGAAAATTAATTGTTCATTACACCAAGCGTTTAATAGCGTACAGTAGAGCCTTTGTGATACGTTAATCTTAAGTCCTTCGCTTTAAATGGTTCTGTACAGAAAAGGCCTTCGTTGCAGGGATTTGTCTAATTTATGTAGTGAATATTTTTACTTGTGAGGATACCACAAAAATGATAATAAATTTGTCGATAACGGTATGAGATCGTAATCAGCCAGAAGAAAATATACATTATCTACATTATTGTAAGTTTAACTTGATTTGAGAAGAATATCTTAAAAAGAACCTTGTCTGTTAATTTTGTTTGGACCTAGAATAAAAAGTATTTAAATACAAATTAGTTTTAAGCAAATATATATTATATGCTTAAATTACATCAGCAAGAGTTCCAGGATTTGGTTTCTCGATTGCTTTTCAGTAATCCTAGTTATGGAAAGGTATATATAAAGGTATATAATTGCACGACCGCGATGTTTCAGGGATTGTGACGTAATTTCAAATACAAACTAAGTATACTCTGAACGTAAATCAAGTTACTAAACCCAATCTCAGTTTTATAGACACAGTAAACATAAAATACTGGAGCTGTTGCGGATACTAATTATTAAAATCAGCACCACCTATAAATAATGGTTAGATTTAGATGACGCGTGTCATGCCGCGACTGCCGGGCGCCACAATTACACAGGCCTACGTAAATCATAAACATCAACCCTCCATTTAATCCAAATAGTCCGTCGTTAGTCGAGCAGGCTGCGTCTAATTTGTCTCCCGAACTAGAGATTAATTTATTAACATTAATTGCATCACAATATACGCATTATTGTTAATTCTGTTTTATTTTATAGATGTCCGATTGTATCTTTTATTGGCATTTACATTTAACATTATTTTAATGATAGGTATCATAAAAGGGATATGTTAAACATACTTTCTGTGATGCGATATAATAATATAGGTAATATTTATCGTATATTTATAGTATAAAGCGAGGTAATCACTGTAATCGGTTATATTTCATCACAATACACATTCTACAAAAAGTCTACATTTTATTCAAACCGTTTAAAAGTCCCATTAAAGTTGTTCGTTTCAATTCATAAACCATTTTTGACGTATATGAGATTTTGTACCAAAATGTTTCATGTATTCCACGAAATTAGAAAACATTCTAAACGCGGCAAAATAAAAATAAACAATTGAATTCTAAAGCCCTTTACATTTTTTGTTTTACATTTAAAGAGTCAAAGGTACGCAAAGAGCTTAAAATTGCGCGTGGCCTTGTATGACAAGTCACGGGTCGTTATCAAAATTAGCATTTGTGTATTTTAAATAAAGCATGAGGGCAAACGAGCGTTGTTTGGAAAATAGCCCGCGGAAAAATCACACAGCCATCGGCCACATGGCGCACCGACGAGTCCTACATAACTGATGATTTTCCAATGGCTATTCATTCGACATACCGCGATACACGACGCCCAGCTACCTAATACTGTGCTAACATAAATGAGGTCGTTTTTCCTAGTGGTTTACTCTAGTAAACAATATTGAATATTGTATTTAGAATATCGCTGAGTGAAATATTATATTATATAAATTAGTAATATGGTATATCGATTGTTCAGGAAACACCGAAAATGACATGAGTAAATTACAATAATATTTAAGTACTTTAATGATGATGATGGTATATTTCGTCAGGTTCATTATCAAAGCGTTCAATCAATCAAAGATTTCCCGTTACAAATGGAATAATATTAATATTCGATAAGCTCGAGTATTTTAAAATACTCCGATGATATTTAAAGAATTGGATGAAGGTAACTAGATGAGCGTCTTTATTGTTGTGGAACTAATTAAAAAGTTCGGACCATCGGTGAATAGACGAACAACCCGCGCGACACTTTGTGATCGGAGCTACGAAGATCATCCAAATGGATGTGTCAAAATATAAATTTATATATTTTATTCCCACAGATCTCACTGATTACTTTATAAACTAAAAAATATACGTATAACTCAGTATCTAAATATTTATTAATACATTAAACTAAATCTAGAATGTATTAATAGGAATATTACAAGCATTTACTTACAAAATAATAATGTCTAAAAAAAGACTCTATTCATTTAAACATTTAGTTTAAACAGAATAAGTACCCCGAAGATTAGGAGAACATTATAAAATTAGTGGTTGCATTATGCAAACATTAAGTGCCTATAAAATCCGACAAAACAATTTAATAAGTAAAATCGATGGTTGATTCTTAGTGCAGCTGCGGGGAGTACACTGAACGAGCTCTCTGAGGCAAACTTGAACGTTGAAACATCGCACAATAACTTCCATTTGCAGTTTATCTCTTAAAACTTGGTATTTCTTGATGAAAATAACAAAATAAGGTTCCTTCAATTTATCGACGTAATCGCTCAAACTTAATGCAGCAAATTATGATTCAGAAACTTTTGTATAAGAAACTTAGTAATTTAAATTGTACTGTTGTGCTGATATGTTTGCGTAAAATATAATAAATAATATACGTTTTACAGACTCTGATGTCTATGAGTATTTTAATAACTAAATAAATCATTCTAATGTATACAACGTAACATTATACAATAAAAAGAGTACCTTTATAAAATTCGCAACGAGCATATATTTTCAGAGGCAAGTTACTGATAAACTAATAAATATATTTTTTTTTAAGTCACTCAAGGTTTTCTTGTAATTATAAAAGGGTTTGCTCTACGCCCTTGACTTGCAAACTGGCAGTAATTGTAAATTTGGAATTCATTTAACTACTTTTCTGACGTTTATAAGTGTACCTATATGAATAACGTTATTTGGACTTTGAACTTAGACATAGCGTAGCAAGTCTTAGTTTTAGAAAAATGTTTCAAGAAATTTTTTTCTCATTACAAAAATTTGATTATTTTAATAAATTAAAAAAATTGTACGCGGCTTCGGTAAGATACGCAAACTCGCTCGACGAGTATTGCGTGTGTATTTGATTTTTTTTAATGATAAGCAACTATGGAGAGAGTTATTTACTATGTGATATTTTATAATAATACCAATAACGAAGTCTGTTATCTGAATTTTTATGCCATTGTAAAACGATTTACAGACACTTTAAATCCTTTGTTACGGTTACATAACTCTAAAACACAAATGTCAAACTAAAAAGCCCATACGAGGTGCTAAGTCGTAGAGTGAACATTGAACAAGCGTGGTTCGCTGATGCACTGCCTCCCACGAGACAAGCACTCGGAATCTTTTGATAAATATTTTATACACCTAACAAGACTGCAGCACGTATTCACTATATTTCGGTTTTAAAGAACTTAAGTTTGGTTTAGGTTATAATTTTATTGGATCGTATGTAAGAAATGAAAAATTAGATATGTTATTGTAATTTATTGATAACTTTCTAATTACTTATTTATAAACTTTTATAGAGTCATTTTTAATTAAATTAAAATTGTGATGAATAATAACGTTTATAAGTTAACTACACTTATTTCCTCTTTTATATCAGAAAACATATAATATATTTTATTATTTAGAATTTAATAGCACTAAACTAAAATATTACTATTTGCTGGTTATACAAATATTTATATAATTTCATGTTGCCTAATAATGTTATAGTAATAAAGATATATCTATCATTCTTGAAATTATTACTTTTAGTTAGAGAAACTCAGACTCAACTTTATAGCTATGTTGGAATTTTGACCAAAATTAACGCTGACCTTTCGGTAGGTATTGATAAATATTATGTATTTCAAGTATTGCTTAATCCAGGATTAGAAAATTTGTTAACTGCGTTGAAAAGGAAAGGGGCTCACAAAATTGGAAGGGTCAATTTGAAAGCAAAATAAAAAGAAGCGTACAAATCTGAGGAATCGATTTGTGGTTTTCAACAAAATAAATTGGGTAACAATTTGATTTACTCTATGCAATTATAGAGATAATTACAATGTTAAAATATAACGTGGAATATTGATAAAATTTTTCATTATTAAGATAGGAAATAAAAACATATTAAATATAGTTTTTCGTCCGTTATTGAGAATCATTTTCATAATGTACAAAGTATTGTAGTATTTTAATATTAGGTAAAGGTAAATAGACCCATCAAAATACAAAACCGTAAGGAAAAAAATGTTCCGTATTGAAATACAAGTGGATTCGTAGTTTCCTGCGCATCGATTTTATTAATGGCACAGAGAGCGTGGCCGCTGTAAGAAGTTTTAATATCTATTCCGATTAGATTCAGTGTCAGGAAGGAACGTAGATAGCGTCGGCGGAGTTGGAAGGAAATATTAGATGGATCGGGCTTCGAATACAAATATGGGGAGATAGGGAAATCGGATTTACCAGTAGTCCCAGACGTGTCGTGTTATCGGACTTTTATTTTTATACAACTGCATATTACGCTTTATTACAAGAACAAGTAGGCTTTTATTTGGTTTTGAAACAGAAGATTCGCCAAATGTACGTAATTATAAGACTAATACGTCACATTATTTTTGGAAGTTTTATATTTGTTATCACTGACGATCTTATTGTTTTATTATTGCTTTAAAATGGATTTGTGACTACAATTCATTTAAGCCATTATAAGGTAAAAATCTTGGATGCTCACATATATAAGCGTGTTTTACTTAACATATAACTATTTCTGGTTGTTGCGTGTTTCTTAGATCTTAGATTATATTTTAAAGTGAAACTAAGGAAAATTGGTAAAAATTATAACTTAATTTTATTTTAATTTAAAAACACTTTCATTCACGTAGAATTTTAAAAAATGCGAATAAAGCAGGGTCTAAAGGATTAATTAAACGATAAACGGCAAACATAATTTTGGAATTAAAAATTTAACCAAAGTGTGTTTGGTGTGGAGATGGGCGAATGTTAGTCTACGGTAGCGACACCTCGGTGGGATTGTTCTCTCACTAATTAAATCTCGCTGGCGACGACGCGGTTTCAAACCGACCGCCTCTTAATTATTGTTCCGACTCTTAACATCTGTCTTAGCGTCACTTTCAATTTAATTCAAAAATTCTTTAGCCCCATTAATTCTTTTGTAATGTAAATTGTTTAAATGGTATCGCATTTATTTCAAAAGTATTATTTTCGAATATTTTGTAGTTTAATCTACCGGGTTTTGGATAGTTTATTCAAAGTTTAAAGTAGTTTTGGTTTTTATTCGAATTAAACATGTTATCATTCAATGGTTAAAGATAGCGATGGTTATAAGAAAATGACGTTTTCTCCGCAAGTTTCAGTTTTGTTACATTTTATATAATATTTACTTAGTTTGTGCTGCTACTAATAAAGCTATAGTTCATACCTGAATTAGAAGTTTGTTTGTATGTAATATGTATGTGAAGTAACGAAATCTTATAAATCAGAAAAATCTATTAAATTAACAAAATTTATTTAAATTTTTTTATATTTGTGACACCAAACTAACACTTATATAATAACCTGTAAATAAAGAATAAATCTGTGCAATATCCATGGGCACATCTTATGAACGTATTTTACTGTTAACTATTAAACAGCCTTAAAACTAATTATCAATGAATGATATTAAGTAGGCAATATTTGATCCCGTAAATAAAATTGAAACCGTCTACGGGTTTTTAATTTTCTAGCTGGTTTACAAATTGGGTCTGAGGAAAAGAAAGAAATGCGTTCGTTTTCGTTCGAACGGACCGAGTTTCGAATACAAATTACAAGATCGATTTATTTGCTAATGTAAATAGAACTTTTACAATAAATGTAATTTTCTACGGTTAATAAATTTTTCAATAATATTTTTAGAGAAATTTTAAGTAACCTAAAAAGCATTCGTTGTTTACTTGTGTTCAAGGCAGTCATATTTTTGCGAATATATTTCTCACTATAGGTAGGTGAACTTTCGGAGTATTATGTCTACACATGGCATGTGTATATGTTTTCTTTAATTACATGAGCAGGTAATAATTGTTCCCTAAAAAGTAAAAACGCAACGAACCGAGCTTAAACCACACGATCTTGGGGTATAGAATTGCGCTCATAACAATTTGCTTACGCTGTTTCTATCATAATAACTGTTATTGCCGTATAAATAAGATATATAAACTATTTCATTTTGATATACATCTTTCATAGATGTATGAAAAGTTCAGTTATATATTATAACCATTTTACGATCCAAAAAGTGTCTTGGCCACCGAAACTAGAAACTTACTAATTATCTATCTATAACTTACAAATTATTATTTAAAAAAAAATGAGTTTTATCAGTTTCTATGAAAAACGGAGGTTCCCTCCTTTCCCTATCGAGTATAAGATTTAAAACATGATAATATATTAAAACATGCGCGGAAATAAATAAGATATGCAGGACTCCATACCACATATCTTTATTTACTGAAACAACCCAGATTTAAAAAAAAATAGAATTTTGAATATTTAATTTTATAAAACAAAGTATTCAAAATATTTGTTTTTATAATATCACAATGATTAATTAGTTCAAAAAACAAAATTCCTACAATGCAACATAACTAGATTAAAACTTACGCAACCTTATTTCTCCGGCTGTCCAACCACGATAAAATGAGGGTGCGTTGACGAAATGGGGAAGACTAAATCCATATTCGATCGAGATTCGCACTGAGCCGAACTGACAAGCTGCCGATCCGTTTTGCATTTATATAAATAAGTTCTACCGTCAATATACACCATCAGTGACAGCCGACAGATACTTTAATATGAAAAATTGGATACTTTGAGATATGTAAAATTACGAATACTTCTTATAAACTTGATAATGAACTTTTTTTGTGCGCAGTAAACACTTTCTGCTATTGTTGAGAATAGTGAGGTAATGGTACGTCTTTAAGTTAAAAAATGGCGATGTGTACTAGGTACAAAATGCTGTTAACCTATTCTACTTGCATATATAAAGAAGAATGAGCAAGAAATCACAGACAGGAACACTAGTCTATTATAAATTCTAAAGGTATGACTTTATGAATATACTTCGAAATTTAGGTAGGTTTCTTAGGTATATAAATCTTAGTCTGTATAATGTTTTAGCGTTTAAAGCACGCGAAACGTCGGTTAAATTTAAAATTATGTTTACATTTAAAATTATCTTTAAATAATTATAATAATACATAACTTCAATCCGTTAAAAAAGTGTTTTTCTTTATAGTAAAAGTTATGTTAATAAAAGACAATACTATTGTTTAAGCGATTAACGTTACACATTTAATAGACATTTCACATAAGAGAAGGGCTAGAATAAAGTATTTTCCGAAAGGCCTATTTCTAAAATAACATAGTTAATATCATTCTAATATTAATGTGGCCTGCATTATTTTTAATCCCGCAAATATAACGTAGAGAATTATAAAAACACATTAATTACCATACAAAAAAGTGATGGATCACAAATGGATTGACGATTATTTCATGAGATCCAATAAAGGGATTTGTTTATATTTACCAACCGCTTACATGCGGCTTCGCTGACAGCGGGGCGGGCGGCGCAGGGCGGGAGGGTGCCCGGACCTTCATCAAGTGGTTGACTGCTATTAGGGTGTGCAATTGTTCCGCTGCGTTACATTCCACACCTCGTACAATATTCCAGTTTCAGATTTCCTTTGCACCTTTATCACAACTGGATTCCTGGTTATTAATAGATATACTAAATAAGCCGAGATTCAATCTAACAAATAACGAATTATTCCTTTATGAAAATATTTTTTAACTGATGCGTTACACTTAAGAATCAAATCTAGGAATGCTACACATTTAATTAATATGTAAGTAACTAAGCTAAAATACAGGTTTAAGGTTTACATAAAGTGATAAATATTATATTATTCAAAATTCGATTCGACTTATTGACAAATGCACCATTATCTAAAATCTTATATCTAAAGTCTTCATATCATTTATAACAAAAAGATTTTTTCTTTAATAGATTTAGAATCTGTTTTGGAAATATGTTTGCTAGGAACAAGTATTTAAATTTTACGCGCTGAATTTTACATCAAAGGATGAATACAGTTTATACAGGATGTATAATTACAAATCCCTCGAGTAGGCAATTTCCAATGTTTTTGCGCAGCGTGTGGGTACGTGCTGTAAAAATAATTCGACGATCCGTCGGGATCGTTTGTAAAACGTCACGCGTAAAACATATTATAAAGCCAATAAAACGTGTTTACAAGGGTGAGTAGATCCGGCGCTCTTGGGCGGGCGGGCGGCGCGTTCCGCGCCGCGCGATATCCGTAAACATTTTAGCGCTGCAATAAATTTAACATTATCCTACTGGCAAGACATTCTGTTTTCTTCCATTCCGGGATTTTGTCGGTTAGCGTCTGTAATCTCGACAGACTCGGATTTTCTGCTCTTTGAATTAAGGATTATATAATACTATTATACTACCGTTAGTATTATCGCTTTCAAAATTTTTATTTTATTTTGTACAATTCACAAATTATTTTTAATTAATAAGGTTCTCTTCCCTTATTTTAAATGACATTTGTATCAACGCATCTACATTAGACATGCATACGTCATAAACCCGGAAGCCTTAGCATATCAATGCAATACACTAACATAATACATTAATCAGTGTAAGTCTGCACTACCCTTTGCAACGTCGATCCACTTTTCTACGGATGCGAGATTAAAGGGGAGAGTAACAAAATGAGAAATGGAACGATTTCAGAACGCATTGTTGGATGGCTGGCCGTTGTCGGATTTATGACAAAGAATAGCCGGATGATTCAATCAGGCCAGTTCTTTAGTTTGTTACATTCATGTTACAGCATCCATGAGTCTTATTGTTATGGGCTTGTTGCCTTTTACTCGATTTGCTCATTTTGTAAGGATATCGGTCAAATTGTTTGGAATAAAATTCATACGAACTAAAAGCGAATAAATTTATTAGTACAATCGCTTCGTCGATTTTTAGTTCTTTGCATTGTTTGATTTTTACATTACTTCATTTTACTACATAATTATATTTATTTATTGGTAGTATAGATTACATTCAAGTGTACAGTATTTTTATTTTCATCACCTGAAAAAATATTAACCAACCCTGTTTTACTACATTGGTAAGGTTCATTCCCGGCTACATAGTTCATATTATTAAAATGGACTTAATAATTTAATATAATGATAAAATTAAAATTATTCGCGTTTGTGGTGTGTTGTCTTATTGGTATTATTATTCTATAGTTAAAGCTAGATATAAAATAATATAACTTTTAGACTTAAGTAGAAGTGAAAATTTAATTTAAAGATTAGTTAAAATTAGGAGTAGTGTATATACATCTTTGGATTTATTCATATTCTTATCCTTGTTCGGAAGCTGTATAAAATATATATGTAAATAACAGAGATGTTTATTTTGGCTAATTTTACTGTTATGAGTTCATATTGGCTGTTCCAATTATACAGGGGTACAGATTTAAATTTTGTACACTTGCAAACATTTTACAAAAGACAGCAAAAACAAACTTTTATTAAATCAGCTCACAATTCGAATGCTATAATTTTAGTCATCTTTGAAAACATACAGGTGACGATCATACGAAGGGCAAACTTTTAACAAATAGGTATTCCGTACAGGATTGTAATTTACAATTTAAATATTCTTAATGTTTCCAAGTTCTCGCGAAAAGGTGGAGAGGGGGTGACTTCCACTACATCAATCACTCGTGGACCCTGCGCCTGAACATTTCTAATTATTCGCTTCTCTTTGTAACAACCAAAATTTTGCGTATATATCTATTCCACAGATAACAGAGAACTTGGCTTTATGGTTTAGGATATTTGATAATTATTTTCAATGAAAATGTGTAGATTATTTGAATAACTAGTGCAAGAAAGGAATGTCTAAACTGTATTAACTTTATATGGCTATTTTCTAATACAATAGATATGAAGATGCTCCGCATATTTGCTTCAAGTGTATTTGCCTACAAATGTCTCTAGAGGAAAGAGGCTTGTCTCGAGGAGCACTTGTCTTCAAGAGGGTACTTCTAGGTGACAAGCTCTCTCTAATCCCCACAGCTTAACGCCGTCTTCATCGACACATTTCCACTTGACCTTATCGTTAATAAGCTATTTGTAATACCATTGGATTGATACATTTTTATATTTTTTTAATTAAAGAATGATTTTTTTATTTTAACACTTAGTTAATAAGAATGGTGATTTGAAAGTGAAATAAACACAATTAATATTAGTTAACTGTTTAATTTTAATATAATATGATAATCTCGAGATTCAAAGTTTAACGTAATGAGTATTTTTTTTTAGTACGCGTAGCGAAACATACGACTAGGTTAGTATAGTCATTAGTTATAAACATAAAAGGCTCATTAAAGATAATGGTCGCTGATGTGAAGATTAAAAAAAAGTTTATAGATTATTGTCGAAGAATGAATGTTGTAGGTACATATTTGTATTCAAACATCGAAAAGAGCCGTTATGAATACCTACAGTGTACTAGTATTATCTGCGTGTTCCGTAATGTATTCAAATATGTATCAAGCTCCATCCGCACCACGTTGTCGTTGTTATTTTATTTCATACGCGTGACGTCACATCAGCTCCATTTTTTGCTATAAAAGATAATATACGAATCATATTTATTCACATTCGACACTATATAGAAAATACAACAATATTCGTTCAACTACTAAATAACATTATCCAGTATGCCAGTATTCACCACAGAAATGTAGGAAAAAGGTAAATAAAAATATACATACTTATTATTTAAATGCGCTGGCGCACGTGCTGTGTGAAAAATTAGTCCATATAGACGACATCACTGTCGACGCTGCCGGCGTCGAACAGATATTGATTACTTGTCTGTAAGGAATACAAATGTATCAGGAAACTGTGTTCAAGCGTTCCTTTGAGTGCCATCCCTCGTGCTGACAACAAACATTAAACTTCATATGATGCGATGTCTCATGTCTCCTGTCGTTAAACAGTATTATAACCTTACCAAAACCTGAAGCCTATATTTATTATGGTTTAACTGGTATGCAATTTAAATGAATCTACGAAAATTTATATGAAACGATTCTAGAAAAAGCTCAGCCATAGCTGGGAGAGCAATGAGAGCCCGCGGCAGCTAACTAACAGGTGCACGTTGGCAAAGAAAAATCAAATAACGCAAAAAGAAGAAATCGCGGCGGGCGAGGGGGTAAAGCGGGAGGTTCTTTTCTACGAAAATCCAGTTTCCTTTAGTGGAAACAGATAACGATCCACTGCCGACGACAGAATACGTAACTGCACTAAGCATAGATCTACATACTAGTGGCATGGCTTATCAAAGATATCTAACACAACAGATTTTCTTTATTAGCATGAATGTCTTCAGCGACTTTGCTGCTGAATAAATTTTCCTTTGTGCTGAACGATATGAATTCAAATTATAATACGTTTAAGAAGTAATTTTTATTATAAAAGACATTTTACATATACATTTTACTCAATAACAATAATTTGTTTCCATAAACTCAGATCATAAACATGATTTTGATTTACAAATTTGTATTAATTAAGGCTTATTTAAATACTACATAACATTAACTTATATAAAACCAGAGATAAGCCATAAAATTATTCAAAATGAAGACGAACATTAAAAAGTATCCCCGAAGTTATGTAGCTGAGCGGCATACTTAAGTGAATAGCATTAACGTAAGTTGCAAATTCAAGAGGTAATTATTACAAAGAGATTTTTAGTTCAATGCAGAGTTGGCATGTTCCGCGAATTTGTATGAAATGAACATAGAGGGTTATTTATACTGTGTCGCTCGGGAACGTGCACCCCGCTCGTGACTTGCATTGTAACCGACTGTAGGAACGATGCTCATCTAGCTATTAACTAATTAAAACTTATTGGCTTTGTGTGACATAAGCTAAAAACTTTTGTGTAAACAATGTGTATTTGTTTCAATTGTAATTTATATGATAATTAAATATGATAAGTGTATATTACGTTCAATGACATAAAATGAGCTCATTATGTTTATTATAAAATCTTCACACAGTTTATAGTAAGTAAACAGTCACCGATACATTCGTGACGTTCAAGTTAGATTAGGAACAGGCATAACATTATAAAACATAATTTTTATAAAGTAATACAAATTTTGAAATATGTAAAAGCCCAGTACGCTAATAGACATAATTACCATTCAAAGTCGGTAGGTATGGTTTTCCGCCCGACCACCTTGTGAATATGCAAAGTGGACTACGTAAAATATTTGACTTCCGTGTCGTTGTTAAATAGCTTTCTAGCTTTGTGCTATATAATAACGAGGATACATGATTATATTTCATAGATTTTGTGCTTATCTAGCTTATCAATCCATTTCCTCTCCATAGAACAAAAATGATAAATCTAACTTATGAATAAAAACCCAATCTGATGAGCTACGTTAAATTTAGCAAGGTCATTTTTTAATGTCGCCAGATGAATCTTATTCGATATAGAGGAAATAATATTATAATATTCTTCGATAAACTGATAAAAAGCGCACCGCCAACATGTCAGAGCAAAAATAGCGAGGTAGGGCGTCCCTCGCAGTGCGGTATTGTGCCCGAAATGACACATGAAAAGCGTCAAGAGCGTAGCGCTGCTGCCTTCACAAAAGGCTTACAGATGCGCGCACCAGAAGATTTTAATGAGGCAACGACTCTGTGTGATTTTATCGTGTATGCTTTAATGAGAAATAACCAAGCGCATCCTCTTTGACTGCACTCATACGCAGTTACTAAGTATAAAGATTGTCACGCCTACGTCGAGCAAACAAATTGCAAAAATAACCAACGTCTAACTCAAAAGATTTTTATGAAGCCTTTGCGCTAGGATTGTATGAAGCCACAAAATTAGTTAATTTCGCCATTGTTCAATTACATACAATACAGGGATAGTTAAATACGGTAAAATCATTCCTGTTATTTTAAAAACAATAAAATGAATTAGGAGAAGTTGGGAAGTTACAGTATCCGGATACACTGGCCAATTCTCATCAATGCAAATCACGTTGTCGACTCGTCAACCCAATTACCAAGAAGTGAATTTAAATAAAGATAAGTATCGCCCTCGAGGAGACAATGCTAATAGGAGGTGGAGGCGTGATAATAGGCTCCGACTGGGGCTTCGGCTCACCGCTGTAGGTGCTTTAATTAGATCTCTCGACTTACGCGCCCGCGAGCTTCAAAACACTTGTTCAATTAGTGATCAGACTTAAGAAATGGTATTATGGAAACGTGGAGTCGGTGAAGTTGGCATTTTAGCGTTTAATTTTGTTTGTAAATTCCTCTTAATTACTCAATTTTATATTCAGTCGAGTCGTCGTTTAAGGGAAGTGTATAATAAGAATGGATATTTAAAAGCAGTTACTGTGTTAATATTGCTTTACTAGTGAAACCTAATACAAAATTAACTTTCAACAACCAGCCATGGTTTGAATTTATGACGGCCACTCAGCACTGCAATTTCACGCATTGAAAACATTATTTGAGCGTTGGTCACGTAAAACAGCGTTAATACTTTTGCAGAATAACTTTTAATTCGTTAACGAGTTTACAAAGTTTTGTATTGTTGAAATTAAATAATATTACACTGTAATTACTTAGTAATATATTTTTCATTGTTATATTTTGCTTATGATTGATCAAGGGCAATTCTACAATTTATTTGGCCAAATCTAAAAATTACATAGTATTATTACCGAGGGCTAAAAGTTTGTTTCTTTTGTATATTTCTTCTTCGACTGAATAAGAAATTGAAAGGACCATTCCGAGCGTATTGCCCACAGGAGGCTGATAAGAGGGGCGGGCAACTGTCAACATCTGCTTCCGCATTTCCGGTTAACTAACCGCGACATGACCTCGCACCGGACTTTTGATACATTCATCATAAATTCGCGTGATTGAATATTTTAATACAAAATTGTTACATATATTTACAAGTTTCAAAGTTATATATATATTATTGTAGTTCTGTTAACAATATTATAAATTAATTAAACATAAGTTACAATACCCATCGTGTAATGATTGCAATTAAAACACTAAACGATTCTCTAAGATAAGATAGAATAAATCAAGTAAAAATTATTTTTTACGAGTACTGTAAACGTCACAAAAGCGAAAACATTTATTGTTTTGTTTTATTCAGTAATTGCACATTCTTTATAGGTCAAAACTGGTTTGCTACAAAATTAACTGTTTAACTACAAAAGTTCCAACAAATATAATCTTATTATCCACGAAGTTGTTTATCAGCGGATAATTTCAAAAATATGTATTTTATATTACATAATATATTTCGTTACGACTCAGCGTATTTTACAAAAACCCTTGGAAAAAAATTGTTCCACTACTTAAGATTGTCTAAGGGTAACGCCAAGTAAAATAACAACAATACAAATAGGTATTCTTCCACAATCCGTCCATTGAAAGATAATATGATACTTTATTTCTATTTTCTGTATTCACTCAGGGTTTATGTATCTCGAATAGTCACGTGCCGTCCCGCGAAGGGTGAGGCATACAAATAAGTGAAAGTCCGAAGTCCAAACACCCTACGCCATCTTTATCTACGTTTCTCTTAAAAGAATTTGATCGCATATGAGAATATTACAAGCAACATCTGTTACAAGGGACGAATAAACTTAAACATCGACACTAAAAACACGCAAACCAGATTTTATTATCGCTTATGAAATAAGTTTCCTTCGGTATATTCAATTATTCCATGCGATACGATGGATTAAAAAGCATATTTAGCAGAGGCTGTGTAAGGGTGCTTATTACTTACATTTTGGACACATTCCAATACTTTTTAGTAAACGAAAAGTCAGTTGGGTTGAGTAATAAAACCTAGTATTGCTAGGAGCAACGATTACAGAGGATAGTGAGCACGGAATATTAAAAAACCTTTACTAAACTGTGACAGTTCTGATCACATAGTGGGTTTATATATTGGATTTTAATGTTTCATATACATTGTAGAATGTATTTTATCATTGTTTATACTTACCTCATTAGTTACTAATTATAGTGATATGTTTAAGAATATCACTCTTGTCGCATCCTATTACCGTATATAAAGTAAATAAAGTGTTGTTTCATCATAAAATTACGATGTTATTCGAGATAGTGGCGTAAGTAACACAATGCTTAATATGATTCCCAATGACCTTTATCAGAACCGAAAAGAGATGATTAATGTAATTCGTCACTAAATCTTACCTTATTAACTAACTAACAAATATTCTTTCGTTCTGTTTAATAAGATAAACTTTTAACGCCATGTCATGTTTTCTATTATTTTTTGTAATGGTTAAATCGGGTACATTTACGGTGTCTTTCGAGTTTGATTTAAATTTTTAAAGCCTAACCAGTGCTATAATTCTGAAACAGACTATTAATACTGTTTTAGATTCATAAAAATTATATAACATTCAATAATGTATAAAAAAGCATGAAAGAATCTTTATAAAAATATTATTCGTTCAGTTTGATAAACAGTTCGTTATCATTGGCATATCTTGCTTTGTTATAAGTAGTTAGTAGTTAGTGTATATTTGAATTTTTGGACCCGGTAGATATTCGTTAGGAAAAGTGTGAGAGTTGGCGCGAATTCAAGAAAAAGTCGGAATTAGGTTATTTGAAAAATACGGAAATAAATTGGAGATAGTATGTGAGTTACTAGAGGTTTTTTACATTAATAGTCCCAAGCCGTCATTAACACGTGAGACTCTATGAATACTGTATTCAAAGACTAACATTATACAAATTTAACAATTTACAATAAAACACTTTAATTAGTTGTCTCGGCAGAGAATTGATTTATCGACAGTAAAAAAAGGATATTTCGTGGAACCAGTACCATGCCTACCGGAAAATAAGGATCCTATCATAAAAAAAATTATCTTTGTACAAATGATTTTCGAGAATGACAAATGTAAAATATATACAGAAAAATGTGGACTAAGCGCGTTAGAAATTATAACGAGGTGGACACAATCAATTTGCCGAGACGTAGGGTTGTCAATTTGCGGCGTGTCCCGCGACGCTCCGTTGATGACTTCCGAGTGACCGCTCTTGATTTGCATAAGGCTTAAATATTATGAGATTATTCCTGAGTTAGGGGCCGCGGCGCAACCGATTCGTTATTAGTGTTATTAGTTTGGGAATATTTAGTCAGCCCTGTCCTTTCCGCAACAATTTGTAATACCCTCATAGTGGGATTAGTTTCCGTGTTCTAACATATGGAATTGATAAATGAAATATTAAGTCAAAGTGTTTCGTGTATTATAAAAACTATATTAAATTGCTAATATACATATGCATAATCAAAGAGTTCACGGTCATGTTCACGTACGAGGTGAGATTTATACTACAATAATTTTAATTACTTACTTATATTTTAATTACTCAATCAATTAAATAAATATAGTTAGATGATAGACATTTTAAAGTGATCTACATTTTTTTATTCTTTAACTCTTTTTAAAAATATTTTTTTACTATAACAACATATATCGCAGTTTAATTATACAAATGATTATGATTGAATCCCTCAAGCTAAGAGCAACGTCTTCGTGCCGCCACAAGTGACAAAGGGATTACCCCTGCACGGGGTTTGCGGTCGTTTAATTAACCCTTAAGTACCTTTGCACCCGCTTTAATAATCAGTGTGGTATTGGATCATTGCTAACGACTTACGTCTATTAAATAAACATTATTAGATTGTAGTTTATAAGTATTAATCTGATGTCATGAAGTCTGGTTATATGTATCATATTTTTACATATGAATTGAACTGATATCAATAAACTTTACGTATTTTTTTTCATAAATGCTTGTGCTTTATATTAGGTTCAAAACACGGCAACATAATTTTAGTATGTACGAAACATAAAATAAACTGATATTAAGGGACAAATATTAATTAATTTCTCCATTCGTCAGGAAAGCGTAGGCACGGTTAATAGGGTGCGTTATGGATGGTAATGCGCGATTTACATCCGTTGAGTGTGAGCAGTCGGGTAGAAAATGGAGCATCGTGCTTAGGCTAATACGATCAGGTGAGCAAACACGTAACAGAGCTTTCATCTTCAGTCGGCTATGTCTTAGTGCTTGCTTACACATTAGAAATGCTAACTTGCAATGCTCACTTCCACGTCGGAAATACACCGATTATCTCCTATCGATATTTTCTTTAGTTAATTAACGCGAATCTCGACTGACTGGCAATTGCATAACAAGGCGTACTGAAATAGCGTGAATGGATCTATAGCGTTAAGTGGTGGACAAAATAAAAGTACTGGTGCCAGTTGTACGAGACTGTGATACGTAAACAAGAGGGAACTATCGCCACCGAGCAAGTTTATTTACCAAACAGTGTGGTGCGGTGTCTGTATGCGGAGTTCGTGCCGGGCCAACTTCGTGTCGTCGACTTGTCGCGACCCCCTTCCTCCCTCCGCTCAACAAATGACAAATGTTTACTCAGCATCCCGGACAAATTTCTCATAACCTCTTTGCACTTCTGACACATATTTTATTAACATAACACCACTCGATACTGTATTGATACTCGGGTAAAAATACAATTTGCGATTCTAAGACGCATTTAAAATGGGAAGAGCAGAACAGCGGCCATCTATCTCCAAGCTTGATAAACGACGACATTATTCGTTATCGCCTACTCAATTTGTTTAAAAGCATTCTACTTTGATAATTTGAGAATTACAAATCGTATCTTTTGACGGAAAATGTCGTCATGAATGAAAAGCTTAGTTCGCTATTGGAATAGGTGCAGATAAATTGGCAAGGTTCTCGAATAACAGTGATGTGTTACATAACATACTTTGATATTAACGTCGTATGATAAAAGTAGTACAACTTTTAGTAAAACTTTTCGCGATATAGTTCTATAACAGTTAAGTAGAATTACAAACGCAAAACTAAGTTTGGATGACGAATATTAGTTTTGAACTATGATACTTAGAATATATAGATATACAAAGTATTACAAAAAGTAGTAAACAAATTATAAAATTATTCGAAGCATTATGATGTTTTTATTTTAGTTAGTGGTTATTAAACAACAATATTTTTCATAAAGGACAAAACAGTATAGTAATTAAATTCGACAATTGTATAATATGCATTACAATAACGAAGATACGAAGTGTAATAATTCGTTAATAGCTTTAACACATACAATAGTAATGTATAAAATCATTTATACTATTTTTTTTTAATTGTTTCAGTGGTGGAGGAGCCAGAATTCACAGAAGTCATACAAAACGTAACGGTTCCTGCGGGTCGCAGCGTGCGGCTCGCTTGCTCCGTCAAAAACCTCGGCTCCTATAAGGTATATTACGCCAAGCGCGTTTGCATGAAAAATTTAGGTTGTATAAAATCAAAATTAAAAATCAAAATTCATTTATTTAGTCCAGATGCGACCTAAGGCATGCTTATGAATGTCAAAAACGTTTACAAAATTCGCGAAAGAGCAAAACTACGCCATCCGTTCGCAAGACTACCAGGAGGTCTTGTTCTGAGAAGAACGGGCAAGAAACTCAGCAAGTTTTATTCTCCCTTTACATACAATAATTCAAAAGAAAATGTCATAAACCACAACGTCAATTAAGTTACATAAGTAAAAATAAAATACAATCTGTTCTGTGATTTACCACATTCACCATTACATTACATTCCATTACATTATATTATCTCCTTTGGTCATATTCTTCAACTAATGTAAATAACTATAATTTTATAAATAAATAAGGGTTAGGCCCTTATTTATTTATAAGCGTAAGTCTAAAGCTAAAATCAATAAAAATTATCCAAGTTGATTTATTCATATAAATATAAATCAATTCCTTGTATATCTCCAAAAAGTTTCTACTAATATACAATGTTTTAGCGATAAAAGCTTTTAGAGAGACAGATGTAACCTTTGAGAAATACAAGAGTCTTATCATTTGATTTAGACCGCCCCGTCAAAGTATTAAGTGCTGCGTAGAGCGGTGGGTTGTTATTTTGAGTAAGCCACACTTATAAAACCTTTAATATGAATTATTTTAATAAAATAAACTGTTGCAAAAGAATTTACCGATTTCACAATGGATTTATTAATGCAGCCCGGGTTCGATGTCTGGCGAGAACTATGTTTTTTTGAAATCTCATACGATGACTCACAACCACAATTTTTTTTGTGGTTGATGTTACAATGATGTGCGAAACAATACTTTTGCTTCTCACTGTCGGTGGTTTTACAATTGTTTCTTAAAATCAAACACAGTATTTTAAGATAAACCTCATAATACAATAAATTACGCAGCGATTGTTGGCGGTAAGGGTAATTGTTTATCATCAAATTAAAGTAAATAACATTTGGTTAGTATAAAAGCACAACTAACATAAACAATAAAAGCCAAGATAGTATTCTTACTCTTGAAATAAAGGCTTAAAGAAGCCATCACGGTTGCCCTGTATTGACAACAAGAAGCGGATTTTCTCGAAAGCTTCGCCTGTGCCATTAGTTTTCCGCATCGGTTAAAAAGATTTTCGTTCGTCTTTTTTATAAAGAATTATTAACTCGCACGAAATATTACGCTAGACAATTTTCTTATTGCCGTTTACTCGAGCGTTTTATTAAAATGTTTGTCTCCATTCTTACAATGTAACGTTTCTGTGAATTACGTAACAGATCTCCGAGATTGCCTGCGTAGAATTAGCATCCGCCTAAACAAGTATAATAGGCTTTCTTTGCGTTTACTCTTATTATGTAGGTCACTATTTAGTATTTAGTTCCAATCTTTTATGATCTCGATGGAAATTAATTGCTATAAATTAAGCCTTACTTATTGTTTGAAACATTCATCAATATTTACAAAAGATGAAAGATTTTTTTTTTCAATTACCTCTAATAGAGTCTAAGCTGTGAAGGCTTAGATTATGGGAAATATGATAGTTAAATTAAGAACTATATTAACGTAAATATTTTAATTCAAAATATTTTTTACCTACATAGTAATAATAATAATAATTAAACAGCGCTAAAAGAAAACTAAAATAAATTTCTAAAGTTTAGTCACCGTGCCATTGTACCTTTAATTTTTTTTGTCATGTAAGAGACATGTATGTTTTTTTTTGTTTTTTAATGAGGATAAACTTTTTTTAACCTAAGAAAGCACCAGCTCTGGGGTCACCAGGCGCCAACCTAAATCTTTAATTAGAGTCTGTGCACTTAAACCCTAAATTTAGCATTGAAAATTATCAGATATTATTCTAGGAAAATGCTTAAAATACAAGTTGTAACCAAATGTATGTGACACATCACTACTCTTCCTAGTAACAACACCTATTCCCACAATTATTAATACTATATACTTACGGTGTTATTTATTTAATAAAGACGCATATTATAATCTGCGTACGAAATTGTAATTAAATTTTGGACGCAGGGTGTGTTGCACGTAGCTTCATTGGCATGAAATGTCAGATAGTCACGAGCACGTATGTGGGTTTGCAATAACATGCCACAACGAGTCGCAGCTATGTTACACTCGCGTATGCCGACGTCTGTTCAAATTCTGGCATATTTCTCGTGCCGGATGCTGAAATTATTTGCTTAGAAAAAATTAACAATTTGCTACTTTTGTGTAATTTAGGTAAGTTAATAATATTTGGTTATATGGTGTGTTCGAACTCTTAGGTATTTAGTATTTTACCTAAAAAAATATATATTATCAGTATCATGTTAACAATTCTATTTTTTTTGTGTTTTATGCAAAAATCCGAGTATTACTTGTATTATTGATAATTTTTAAAAACTAAAAAATATAAATATATTTTTAATTTTATTTTATTTATTCCACAGCATTATTATAACTTATTAATATATATTTAGCAATAGTAATTAGACAAATTATATTTTTATATTTAATTAATAAAAATAGCTAGTCGAACTAGGTATCTACTGTATCGTTTGGTATAGATTGTCTTTGTAATGTTAAAATAAATGCTTTAGTAAAATTAGTTTTATAAATAAAGCTGTTTCCATAAATTATGGATGTGATGTTCATTAACCTTTATAACTTTATGGATAAACCAAAGTAACATCAATTCGAAAATATCTTATTGGTTGAAGATCGCAAAGTTGGAGGACCCTCATCACAAATCCGTTGCCGTAGAGATGTCTAAGTGGGCTTTTAGTAAAAGTAAGCTAAGCCGTCTCGTGCAAGATGCTCACTTATTTCTTGTGTGTGCCATTGCATTACTTAGTGAGCCTTCGTTTGCTAAATTCGTTTTATCTTTGTGTCTCTACATTTAACAAGGTTGTCTATGAAATAACGAAGACATACGAACGGCGATTTTCTACGACAATAAAGTCCGTATGGACCTCCATTTTCAAGAAACATCTGTTTAAGCAGAAAATACTTCAGGCATTAGGCCTAAATAAATTATAAGATTGAGAGATAAAACTATTGAACTTACAAGTCGAGTTAAGACAGATGCAATAAAGATAATAGCGTAAGAGCCTCCTTAAACGTTTCATAATTAAATCTGTCGTAATATTATTAAACACGTCTACGAATCAACGCCTCCAGCGATGGGGTCCGTCGTTAAGAAATTCCGTGCCTCTGTAGAATGGCTAAAGTTTGCAACGAGTCCATTATAAATCAAAGGACGCCTGGCAGGCATGTCCTGAGGGCCGCGAGCGTCTTAAACCACACAAGTTTAACTTTACCCCACAAATTAAGATAAAAAGAAAGAAGGGTTCAAATTAAAGGTGCTTAAAAGATAACAAGTTAATGAACGTCATTTCCTTAGCCGAGCTTTTATGGTTTTTCAAAAGTTTTCTTTTGATATTGTTAGCAAAGTTTGGCTTTAAAAATACTTTGCACGTAGTAACAATTTAAATATCTGTTTTAAAGAAAAATTCGTATTTTTTAGTTATTAAGTCACTAACCTAAGTCTCTTCAAGGTATGTGACTAAATCTTAGAATACTTAGATCGGGCGTTCAAAACCTAGCTGTGTAACAAATTTGATTATTATCTATGTGGGTAAAATTGCCTTGTAATCACTAGAGATAGTTCAAAGTGCCGGCAAATATAGGTTGTTGCGCCACATGATTGTCATAATTCATTTTTACACTTCTGTGTGTCGGCATTTTAAATCTTTTAATTTAAATAAAATTTCATAACTGACATTGATTTGATTTTAAGCGTTGCATCGAATAAAATGCAAATATGTTTGGAATTTCCTGCAACATTTGTTAAATGACGGCTCGTTACAGCCCTAACTCGTTTAGGATCCAGACGGATGAAATTAGTTCGCGGCCACCGACATTTGAAATATCATATTTGCATCTGCCGACTTCATTAAACACTTTGCTCATTTAATGCAAATGCAACATGTAATTAAAATAAGAGAATAGAGATTTTCCATTAAAAGGGTGCCAATCATAATGTTACAATAATAATGTGTTTAGTCCCGGAACAATCTGGCACAGACCAATGTTATGTATGTTTCGTTAATGGTTTTCGTAGGTTGGTTGGGAATTCTGTGTTCTGTCTGCGTATTCCGTCATATAGGCCTTTACAATTGTAAATCCCAAATAATGACTTCTTTCATCATCAACGTATTAAAAGGTTCAATATGTTTATCAAGTTTACAATAAAATGGACATCATTAATTATGTGTATGAGATGGTACGTTTATAAATAAGACGATGATGATATGTTTATAAAATTGTCTATTTTGATTAAATAATAATTCTATATAATGATCTCTTTGCATCATCTGCAACAGTACGACGCTGAATTTCTTGTGATTTCCACGCTTTCTCTTTCCACTTACGTCGCTGGATCCTCTGGCTTGGGGTTCGTCGGCAGCGCTACAAAAGTTGCTTGTTAGAGATCTTTTCGGTCCAGTAGATACTTAGAATGGCAAATACAGCGGTTGACAAAGACATGAAGCCGGTGCGAGCTGTCGTTTCACGTTTCACACCCATAGAGCAGCACATATTTGCCCTTAGTTCCGAATATTTTGACCTTAAGGCGAAGCGTCCGCGACTGCCATACAGGCCGAAATTGTCATCTTTTGTACCCCAGTTTCCCCGACCTTTCCGAAGTAAACAAATGTATAAACGTTTTTCACACCTTTTACAACCATCCGCAATGGATTTTCGAACGACAAAACGAATGGCAGTGTTGTATTTAAAAAAAAAAAAGATGTTTAGTCAGGCTGTACTTTGACTAAGATCTCCTCTACCTTCTATCTTGTTCCACCTTAGCTCGCTTAGCTATCTTTTTTTCAGTTTTAAAAATACTTGACTGTACTAATAAAGATACATTAAAATACTTATTATTATTAATTTTATAATATGGCATACATTTTACAAAACGGTGAGAAAATACTTAAACGTTTGCAATTTCATTATATAGTAGAAATTTTATTATCAAAATTCCGAATTAAGTTGGAACGTTAGGAATTATTTGGTAGCGACCCGCGCATTAAACTCCCAAGTTCAACACTCAAAGCTTATCTCTTAACCGCTTGTAAAATTTTGATTTCTCTTTAATTTTATCTAAACCTTCTATCAATGAATAAAACTTCAAAAACAGTTGAAAACATTGGCTGATCAAACATTTTATTGATTGATCTGCCGAAAAAAAACTTTTTCAGTTTAACTGGGTTCAACAGCATTTTTTAAAAATCATTGTTATCTTTCGTTTTAATATAAAAAAGGACAGAGAGAAGCAGGAATGTCTTACAAGTAACAACCACATTCATTGATAGGCCGCATACATACATTTGCGTATTTGCTAATCTAGAATCTGGCGTGGACAGATATCCCCTAAACCTGGGCATGCATAAACTAATGTATTTAAAATATTGACATTGCGATAAGTCTATGCAGCCGGTAGACTGAGATTCCTAATTGAATTTGCGAGTAGACGGACACCGCTGTGATTAGATTAGACGCCGGCCGCAATTACGCAGATCAGCATCCGATTCTGTAAGTCAAGTGCCTATTATTTATACCATACATTTTAAAGTTATAATCGTGATATACACTGTCATTTGGATGTTTTTATTACTTTGCAAAGTAGTGAATAAAAAGAACTTGAATTTAATTCAAATAAGTATTATTGTACAAGGCTTTTATTGCGAACTTAGCGAACGGAAATTGACTCGAAATCACTTCACCTAGATATGGTATGGGTTCAAATAGTTGGGTCGGGTCTTTCGTTTATTTAATCCCAAGATCTTTGATTTTTCTGTTAAAATAAAAACACGTTAAGCATCATTAAAGAAATAAAACTAATATTTTTCACAATCGTTTATTATTACAAGTAATGATTACAGAATATGATTGTGATCCATTGCCAACTGGCAAGACATTCCGTCTACCTAAAGCCACTAAACAATCAAAATTTCCTATAATTTTCTGATTAAAATAAACGCATTTATGAAAAAGAATCGCAAAAAGTATGTTGATAAGCCCAAAACTCGAAGACGGCTGGAACAATTCTAGTTTTTATTATATTTATTGCTTGAACTCTGAGGAAGGTTAATATGAAAAGAAATTTCTAGGCTCAAATCGAACTTTAAATGATTTTATACGTATTTTATTTTAGAGGGGAAACAGGAGTTCGTAAAGCAAAAAGTATTAATTGACCGATTTATTAGTAACATAATTATAACTGCAAGTTATTTAAATATATAATAACTTTAGACTGTTGTTATTGGAATGAAATTTGACCTGTCATCATTATAACGTGGCCCTCCGTAGCAACCAACACGTGCTATCGTCTCTGACAGAATAACCAGCGCGGTGGAACAGTCTGTTCCTCAGCATAATGCCAGGCAAGGGCCAATTACAACCACAACACATTTAATTATTTAGGCTTTACTCATTTAAAACGTAAGTACCTTGTTCTTTAAAAGAACAAAAACTTTAATTCAATCTTTTATTTAATAAAACACTTTTTTACGGATTATAGTTATGTATTATTGTATTTATATTTTTTATTTTTTATTTTATTTTTTTAATTGTTATTTTGTGTGTTTCTGTGTGTGTGTTTTGTTTGTAACAAATGTTATGTATACGTCTATGTCTATTATTAAAATTGTATCGCCTAGAATCAGACCTAGTGTCTCCAGGTTCGCTTTAACCACTAAGCGAATCCATAGACTGTTACTGTCCTAAATTAACTTTTGCTAAATTGGTAAGCCTCGTTTAATAACCGGGAAGCTCAGGTCGTCGTCATTAGAAGGGTACTGTCCCATTGCATAATAAAATGGGTAAAGTTTCCTCAAGTCCATTATAAATTAGACAGAGGCTTAGCCGTATCATTTTAGATAGGTAAGATGTGACCCGGCACGAGTTGGATACCGCAATCTTGATAAAAAGAACTATCCATGATTTAAGGTTGAGCTAGGCTAGATTACAGATTAAGCACTAGCTTAAGTAACTTTTAGAACTTTAACTGCGGTTACAATTTGTTTATCATCACCTTTAGTTACATTTCAATATAGAAAATAAACACTTTATGTTTCTTTTAATTGATCGAGTTTTAACATTAGTTTCAAATTGGAAAGTGAGTTAAACTAGGCTCGTAATATACAGTTGTATCAAGTTTAAAAAAGTATTCAGAGTAAACACTACATGTAATTTAAATAGCAATCTCAATCGCGACTTTACCAAGCTTTCCCGGACAAAATTTCCTTCTTATTAATTAATGGTCAGGCATCAAAATGAAGTTTCATAACAAACATCGTAAATTACTTATATAACCTTACAAAATCGATAAAATGTACCTCGGAAGTCATTTCCTAAAGCGCTCATTACACGTCGTGACACCGAACAATTTAATTTAATATCTACAAAACAGATACAATTTGTGAGTTGAACAAAAATTGGTTATTTTGAATCCCAATAACCGCAGTGCAATGTATTTTATGCGGTTAATGCTGTGGAAATTGGCGCGAAGGGGCATAGCAACACTATGCAATTACGCAGATGTCGCGTGAACACTAGCACGGTTTAATGCGTCGCACTGGGATTCATATGTACAATGCATATACCGGTCAACATACAATTTCGCTATAAAGATTAATAAAAAAAATCGGTCGGAAAAATCGACAACGACATAAGAAAATACTGATAGAATGGTTGCATTTTTTAAGAGAAAATTTTAATTATATTTGTTTGATAGATATTTTGTATGGATATGAAGAGAAATAGAAGAAGTGGAAGTAGAAAGAGAAGGAGGTAAATGTAAATCACAATTGAATTGATCAAGTTACATTTATTTGTATGCATACGCTTGCACCTTAAGCTTTAAATGGAACGCATCAGAGGTAACGACGCGCCGCGAGATAACGCTGCATGAGTCATATTTTTTCGTGCGTGCATCCGGCGCGAATTATAAGACGTTGTCACGTCAAATACAAGTTTCGCTCACAGAGGTGTTGGAAATACACCGTACAAATTAAAACTAAACAAATAATTATACAATTTGGAAAATACTATCTGAGGTTTTTTAACGTAAAAATAAATTATTATTATATTATTTAAATAATATTGGTTAAGCTATACTAATAATTAAATTAAATAACACTTAAATAAAAAGTTTGGTCATTGTGTGTACATTTAATGCTGGCAGCAATTCCTCGCTAAACTACATTGTATCACCATTGTATTTCATTATGAATTAGGCCACTTTAACGTTTTCCTGTTTCCTAACTAACGGAAAGTGTATAATCCTAAGTTATCCGAAATACAATAAATACCTAATCGAGAGAAGAGATAATTGTGTACTTAGTAGATGGTAGTCCATCTCAGGAGTTTAAATTGAACGTGTTTACAATAGGAAATAGAAGAATTGAGATTCGACAATAGGACAGAAATCATACTTTGTCGGGTTAACTATGGAGACTTCTACCGCATTTACCATGGAGAAAGTTCAGAGGATTTGCTCGGATTAATACCAGCTGCAGCCAGCAGCTGAGTTTCATCGGACGTCCAGGCAGAATACGAAATTTCACCCGTATCACCTCGACGTCCGCCGTTCGACAACTGAGCGTATTCTAGGCAGTTTTTGCCGCGCACAACCACTTTGTGGAACCAGCCGCCCACTAAAGTATTCCAACCAATTTGACTTAGAGTCTTTCAAGAAAAGAGCGTACCAATTCTCAAAAGGCTGGCAAGACACTCGCGAGCCCTCTGATATTGAGAGTGTCCATGGGCGGCGGTATCACTTAAGACCAGGTAAGCTGCCCGTTTGCCCCCTGTTCTATAAAAAAAATCTTTACTTTTAGTTTTCTAATATTTATTTATCTTAAGTGTATCATGGTCACTGGTCATGTAGTTTTAAATATATACTTGGATAATATTGAGAATGTATACGTATATCTAAATGGTATACGTCTTTTGCGGTGGCAAAAAAGGAAATTAAATTATAATTCTTATTAACTGGTAAGAAAGAGACAATAATTATTATTTTCAAATGAAATATTCAGAAGTTATAAGCGACATTTTTTAATTTCCGCTCCGTCACTCGGTTTTGAAAAATATAAATGATCGAAACTTATTGAAACGTCGTAAAGTGCTTTGAGATTCCGATTAAGTATGTTTATTTTTGTTGAATTGTACTCATTTTTTGTGGGTTGTTCAGCGTTAATGAAGTATTTTTTATTATTTTTCTTTACTCAAGATATCCTATGGAACATGGTGTAATGGTTGCAGCTCCTTACAAACGTTGCGGAGTGGCGGAGAGTTTATTGCCAGTTCTTCTCTTTCATTGTACGCCCTTGATTTAAGGACTGGCAGTAAATGTAAAATTAGAAGCATTTAATGTATATTTCTTTTTTGACGTTCATAAGTGTAGATTATGTTACCAACATGAATAAATGATTGTTAGAGGAGGCAGAGGCAGATCGTCATCTGGACCGTCGTCCACATTAAATCTTAGCTTTATACTTAAACTATATGTCCTTAATTTTTATTGTATTTTTTTACTAAAATTCTTGAAAATAAACATAGTGATAAGATCCACTTTCCGCTTGAGAAAGATTATGGCTCATCTGTTAAAGATTTGAATAAATGAAATCACGTGAAAAAATCAGGAATATTACACTACGATTTTTTATTCGCAGGTTGCATGGATGCACTTTGAACAGTCCGCTATACTGACTGTGCATAATCACGTTATTACGAGGAACCCACGGGTGAGCGTGACTCACGACAAACACAGGACGTGGTTCCTTCACATTTCCGACGTGCGGGAGGAGGATCGCGGTCGCTACATGTGTCAAATTAATACCGTCACAGCCAAAACACAGTTTGGATATTTACATGTTGTTGGTAAGGTTTAATTTATTTGCACTTTGTATTATAAATCGATGGTAGTTATTTTCATGGTTAAAATAATTAATTAAAACCCTTTTAGGCCTGGGATCTCAGATTTTTGTATCTGTTTCGTGCCTGTTTGTTTTTTTTTCTAATAGGTTATCAGCATTCTGTGCCTGACACACGATGTTGAGTTTTTGGGCTTAAGGCATGCAAGGATTCCTCAAGATCTTTTCCTTTTCCGTACGAGTGACTGATTAATACGCAAATGGATAGAAATAAAGTGCACAGCCGGGGTCCGAATCTATGACCTCAGGTGTGTGAGTCACACGCTGAAAACCCTAGTTCAACACTGCTGCTTTTATTTAAATAAAAAACACGTTATAAGCAGATTTGTAATTAGTAAAAGAAAATAACTGTATAATCCAGTCTGCTCACTATCACTTAAAACAATGTATCACAAATCAATTAATATCCATAAATAATTGAATCTAAACTATTCTTATATATCTTCATGAAGCTCCATTAGCTAATTAGCTTTTATTTAGTTGGCAAATTGGCAAGTTTGTAACTTTCCAACTTGTTTACAGTGCCGCCGTCCATCGACGATTCCTTGAGTTCGAGCGACGTTATCGTTCGAGAGGGCGCGAACGTCACTCTGACCTGTCGGGCTAATGGCTCTCCTAAGCCGACCATCAAATGGAAACGAGATGACAACTCAAAAATCTCCATCAGCAAAGGCTATACAGGTTAGTCTATTAAATTTGATTGATACATTTTTTATAACCGGACTATAATTATTTCAATTTAACTTCTTTAAGGCATGAATATCAAAAGCGCTACTACGCTTTTGATTTTAATGCTAATAAATTTATTATTCTTTATAAGAAATCGAAATTTTCCGTGTGTTGGAGTGGTTGCCTGAAGGAGATCGCTCAAAAGCGATAAGGCCAGTCGCCCACCTTTTCATTCAATGTTGTAAATTGTTTAATATTTCTGTATGCAACGAAGTGTTAATAAAAATAAAAATAGATACAGCTAAAACCTTTTAATTTATGTTTATGAATATATGAATTATTGTTATTCTATAGCCGTTTCGAGGAACGCCAATTCTTTTCCTTCGGCTTTGACTACCACTGAGTGTGTGATTTGCGTAGACCTTCTAACGGGCTATGCTAATTAAATGTATTATATTCAAAGGGATTTTTAGTTTCAGAATGGGAAGGCGAAGTATTAGAAATGGCAAGGATTTCCAGATTAGATATGGGAGCGTATTTATGCATCGCCAGTAATGGAGTCCCACCTACGGTCTCAAAGCGAGTCAAAGTTAGCGTAGATTGTGAGTAAATTTTATTCAAGATTTCCATGCTAGTATGGTTATTTCACAGTAGCGGACGTATTGAGATACATTCATACATATATACATATCATACATTTTTGGGATGTTTTTTTTTAAATATGTGTAATATTTTTTAATAATACTTCTAAGCTTGTTTTCATGTGAATATTCAAATTTCAGTTCCCCCAATGTTATGGATACCTCATCAACTCGTCGGTGCACCGCTTTATTACAATGTTACGCTAGAATGCTTTACCGAGGCCCATCCAACTTCATTAAATTATTGGACTCGAGATGACGGACATATGATACACGAGAGTCCTAAATACCATATGGAAAATACCGTTGGATTACCAGCATATAAAACACATATGAGGCTACTTATACGTCATATAGTTTCAGAAGATTACGGCACTTATAAATGTGTAGCGAAAAATCCAAGGGGAGAGTCTGATGGAACGATACGCTTATACAGTAAGTTTTTAAAACATCACAAACCTTTGTGATTCTTCATAGCGCTACAAAACTCGTTTATTACAGCTTCTTCTCCACCTACAACTACACCAGATCCAAGGGCGTTGACACAGCCACCGCCATCTAAGCCACCACGACGGGACACTCCAAGTACAGACAAAGGTATTTTAAGAGCAACATATTAAACATTCCTTTTATTCTAAACGTATGTGTAAAAATATGCGGTATAATATAGTTGTAAACACGTAAAATAAATAGTCACCCAAAGAAACGCTGAATAAGAAAACAAAGATAATCCAGATAAATGTACCAGTCATTCGTAGTTTTGTATCAAATAAAACACGTCGAATGGTAAACACGTATAAAGATAAAATAGAGGTGAATTACTGATCCAATTTGTTTTATGTAATCAATTAATAAACTTGGATAATGACGTCATTAAATTGATACAATAAAATGCATAAACAAACAAGATTTTTACACCAGTGATTCTGTTGATTAAGAGACGATAATACCTTTATAGTCGAATCCCTTGAGATCGTTCGTTTTATTTTCATTGTTTGCTGCTGTTTCAGTTATTAGTAGACGTTATATTTGTTTATAGTCCATAAAACATAACGGCGCGATCTGCTTGTCGCCAGTCAGTGGTTGTTAATGGTTTTAAATGTTATACGCTCGTAAAACGGAAATAAATCTCTTATAAACAAACATTACAATCAATATGAGTCTCGATTTATACATATTATTTCAAAACCCCATTTGAAAGTTAGATTTGAAGCCAAATATAATAAAGTTGTTTTTAACGATGTCTAAAGTTTTGAGGTGGCTATAAAAATGTTGTTAGTACGTTATTGAATGTGTTATTAAATATATTATCGATTGCGCAACGTTATTGGGAAGTTGAAGCATTTTCCGGACAAGTCCCGTCCACTGGACAACGACAACATCTTGCGAAACAACCTATTACAACAAGCAAGTGTCAGCTTGGAACTTCAAGTTTGAAACTTATCTATTTTCTCCTCGAAACCCATTAATTCGTATATTTTATTACAGAGTAAAAAATGTTATTTAAGCGAAATACATATGTATATATAAATAAGCTAACGCCTGTTATTAATTAATACTGAAACGATCTGTTTGAAGGCATAAATGGATGTTTGAAATAATTAAGAAAACTAACGTAAGAAAAGGGGTGTCTAAAATGAATGTGAACATTAAAAATCGCTTTCATGAGTGGCTGTTTTTGCGTGTGCCGCGGAGGACATCGACCGAAGCTTCTGTTTTATTTTTTGCGACCATTACGAATTTACGGCAAGCTCGGCCACTCGACAATATTGCGCAACTTTTCAATAACTGCTGCCGACCGCTGCCCGTCCCTTGCCATATTGAATCCTTTCCCTAATGAGTTGTCGTTACGTCTACTTGGAAATTCTAGTTTTTACTATCACTTCTTTTTATTGAATACCACGACTGCACGTTTTCTTACTTTAATTAAGATTAAAGTCAGTCACATACAAGTCATTAAAATTACACATTGTGGGTCGTTAATAAATATAAATACCGTGTTCTTTTAAACCTCACTCTTTAGATGGGAAGTAATATTGTTTATAGTGGTTGGTCAAATAACACAATAATATTTGACCTAATTAATATTTGCAATCATTTTTATTATGTATATTAATGGTGACATATTGTGCAGGAACGAAATATCAATCAAACTTGAACGAGATCGATAAAGGGAAGCAGAAGCCAGACGAGGGAGGCGGAAAGACGCATCTTAACTGGGTGGGAGGTGCATCACAGGTCACAGGTACACATCCTGTTTTTATTCTACATATTTATTTATTATAACAATTCTGCGTTAACAGGAATGCGACCTTTCATCAAAATCATTTTTGATTCATTAATTTAAATATATCTCAAGTTCAATAACTTCAACAACACACAATTTATTGTGTTACCTATAAGTATGTACCACACCACGTTGCACATAGTTTTGGTGGGTTTTCTTATATTTTTACGCACATACGCACTTCTGGAAAGACATTGCTCGTGTCACAACCAGGGAGTTAAAGAACAGCAACTCATTTAAATAGTAAATATATTATAAACGATCATCATATTTAGTTATGGTGTATAAAAATCATTTCTTTTCTACATTTTCTATTACTTACGACATCTTACTAAGAAGTTTTTTTAAATATAGTATAATAGTATACAGCAGTGTTGGCCTAGTGGCTTCAGCGTGCGACTCTCATCCCTGATGTCGTAGGTTCGATCCCCGTCTGCGCACCAAAGGACTTTCTGTCTTTGTGCGCATTTAACATTCGCTCGAACGGTGAAGGAAACATCGTGAGGGAACCGACATGTCTTAGACTCAAAAAGTCGACAGCGTTTGGAGCGTTGAACAGGAGGCTTTATACTTGCCTCATAGATTGAAAAATTATCATGAAACGAACTAAAGAGGTTGTAGCGGTACTGATTTATTTTGTAATAGTATATATATACATAACTATAGTGTCTTTTTTTTTCAGATGAAGCCACCGATAACAGATATCAAACCTGGATTTTAATTTCAATTTTCGTTTATGCGTTACTGTAGGTATTAAATAGGACATTTAAAACAGCTCCTAATCTGTCGAAACTATATCTTATGCACCTACGAGCACCTATCTGTAATATCATAGAGCTTACCGTATTTTAGAAATGTATTATAATTATGATTTGGCACATACGCACGCACAATACTGTTTATTATGTAAGTTCCTAATCAGCACAAGTCTATAATCAGCTTTGTTTAATGTCCATGATTAAAGTTACAAAAAATATCTATTCATCGATACTTGTATTGCGTCTCCAACTTATATGTCATCCACTAGGTGCAAACGTATTACTTGATTATTCATCAAAGTCCGGTAGGTAAATTTTAGTGAATCTAGATTTGAAAATTTTCTATTATTAAACGCTGAAGTAATCGGTGCTTGATTTTATAACACCTGATACACAATATACAGAGCGCATTTATTGATATTTTGAAGAAATATTAATTTCAGTATTTCTTCTTCATTTATTCGTTTTGTTTATATATATTTTTACATTTCTTAGAAGAAGTTACTTACTTTTTTTTTTTTTCTTATACCCGATGTAGTGTAAAAGTCCTTACTACCCAAGTTAAAATAAAACAATTTTTTTTATTGCGACAGTAATTTAATGTCCTGCCGAATAAATATAAAAACAAAGCTTCACAATATTTTTATCTGGCTTTTGTAAGTGAAATGAAATATATTGCAGCACTTGTTAGATTAATACGAATATTGTAAAGCGCACTATGTCAAAGTAGCCATTTTGTATGATTAGATTAAGACTGAAAGTGCAGGATTTTATTATTTATTTTATAAAAGTATACAATTGCGATATTTATTGTTGAAATTCTAATATTTTAATAGATCCTAAAAAAATTAGCGAAATATTAACCTTGTAGCAAAAAAAAATGTAACACGTAAATTCATTTATTTGGAAAGTCTTCAAGAACGGAAAGAAGTTCGTAAATGTATGGGGAAGGCGAGGGCATGGAAAATGGAATCTTCTGCCAAGAAAATGCCAAAGCTTGGGATTGTATTGCGACCCGATCGGTAGCCAGTCCAAAGCAATGAAACTTGTTAAATATTCCAAGTTAGGTGCACTCGCTTGCCATACTACTAGCTATCTTTAATGCGTTAATAAGTCTATTGTTTTTAACCTTATACCATTGTATGAAAATTTCTTCTGTCAATTAAATATAATATATCGTTTTAATGACGCCAGCATATCTGATCTGGTGTCAAAAGTAATCACTTTAATCAGCCAGTTATCAGGTCGGATAAGTTCGTAACATTATACGTAAATGTTAACGTTAACCTGTTGCCAAATTGCTAATTATAAGAAAAATGCTGCATAGATTATATTGTACATATAATATATAAGCAAATTAAAGGAGTGTGTTTATGAGAGAGTGTATTGATTGTTTACATTGTATTGATTGATATAAACAGTTGTAAGACGTGGACATGTCGTACCATGAATATACATAAGTAGGTGATAAAATAAAGCTTGTTTTAAACACTATTCTGTTTTTATTGAACTATTTAATCTCCCTGTTCACAAAACAAAACACAGTGTGATTATATCACTAATTAAGATCGCATACAACCTATTTCAAAAGGCCGCCGTAATCATAAATGACATAGCTATTGAATTTGATGTTATTTCTAACACATAAATATAGCTTCATAACTCTATTCTTGCCTTATATAATTAGATTACATTTTTATTTGAAAATAAAAAACTTGCAAAGCGTTGTAGTAATTTATTGCCAAAACAAACAACGAGATAACTAAGTGTAATACACAAAGTGATGTTCCGAAGTTGAAAACCGCCGTATTATTTTGATAGGCTGCGCTTGCAAACAATCTGTGTTAGATCTTTAAAGATTAAGGGCTTTAAGGGCGCCGAAAAGGCTCCAACTATGTATGGACGGCCGCCAACTCCCGTAAGCCAATCTAACTTCTTTTAAATGTGTTTTTGATGTAAAGAACACATTACGGCACGCATCGCTACCCTCCCACCAAATCTTTGACTAAATTAGCTTTTGATTTATTGAACTTTTTGTTTGAATCTTCTTTTAATTTCAGTTCAAATTAGGTAAATGATCAAAAAAGATTTTCGTTTTATTATAAAACCAATCTTGGTCTATCACTAAGGCCTGCAAAAGTTTAAACGAATACGAGTTGGTATATCGTTAGTTAAGTCTAAAACTGTTTGTAGTTTGCGGTTAGGGAAAACACGTTAATTTGATAATGAATATATAACAATTTGATACTGGGTTTGATTCCCAGCGAAACCATTATTTCTTCAACTAAAAAGGCCTGGCGAACTGGCGGTATGATATTGTTCGTCCCTATAATACTTTAATTTATTAAGATTTCAATTAAAATTTTCCCAATTTACAGAGTAAATATCATAATTACTATACACCTATATATCTGTTAATTGAGTGAAGTATCGCTGAGTGGCATATTTGTAAAGGTAACCTCATTACTTAGCGGCGGTGGGTGTGTTCCGTAGCCGGATGTAGCGAGGCAATCAAATAAATTACACTTTATTGCTATTATTATTGTTTACCCTCGATTTAAAGACACCTTAAAATTGTACCAGATTGATTACGCTAATGATAAGCAAATAACTTTAACACTAATACATTCTAGTAATCGTTTAAATCCTTTTATAAAATAATCTCACGATTAATATAATACATGTTAAACAAAAGTGTAAATCTAGTTTTTATCGTTCCATTTTATTCTTGCTAAAATTATTTTAACATTATTTTTTGCTAGGTTATATTAACTGATTACTCAATTTTAATTTTAGAACATATGTGTAGTGTAAGTGACCCACTGTCATAAATATTATCAAATCAACAACCACATAAGTCTGTTTAATTACGTGCAAGTAATAATTAAAGCTAGTGTATGCAAAAACAAAGCTAAATCCCGGTGCTCCTCGGCATTCTCGTTCCAGCCCCATACAGCGGATACCACAATATCCAGGCAAATTAATCCGAGCACGGCTGGCCTGATCGGCGCCGGTCAGCGCGTCCTCGCATACTAATGCTATTGTTTATCGAAGGGGCTAATCTGTGCGTACCAGCCGCTTGTGTCCGCTCTTCAAATTATAACGGATCACTTTCAACCGCCTAATCTGACTTCGGGCTGATCGGCAACGTGCCGTTGTTTGCCATGTTTATAATAAAAGCTATAAAGACATAAAAAGGTTTACGATATTGTTTATCTTCACAAAGTATAGTACTGTCTATGCGCCTTTAAACTTATTCAATAAAAATCTTGTCTATTTAATTAATTCAACCTTACAACATAACTCTGTTTATGAATAATCCTACTTAATCTGTTATTATTTATAATAGTAATGCAAGAAATCAATCAGTCAGAATTTTCACATTATCGTGGCGATTTTAAATATGTACAATCGATAACAGATGTTCATATGCTTTAAACACAACACATAAAAATTATACTTGAGTGATCAAGAACGATGAACTACAACGTATAAAACACTTTTACGAGCGGGTTGTGTAAAAGAATCCGGGTGATAATAAGGGTTACCCTCCGCGGCACCTTTATTGTTATCAAATAAAAATAATCCATGGATTTGAGGTTGATCGTAAATCATGGGGGACGCAATCGGCGCGGCTTTCCCAAGTCTCAGAAATCCTAATGATTACTAAAGTGTTAGCTTCTGGAACATTCGATCTTTTATAATAAATCGTATAGGGCATTGTGTTATATTCACCGCTCCATGACGTAGTTGATACAGGGTTGTTATGGATTAGTTAGTACAAAGTTGAATTCTAATTGTAAATGTAACTTACTGTTTTGGAGGCCAAGCAGGCCGATTATTTACTTGTATATGAGAAAAAGTATCAGGAATTCATATGCAGCAAAAATGTGGCTGCCACATATTGAAAGGGTTACGGAAATCCAGATGCGTATTCTGGCATTACAATCCATTGATATTTTTTTATAAATAGTATACTTACATAATATATAAATAAATAAAATATAGCTATAAACAAACAAACAAAAATCATTTATTCATATAGGTAAAATAATGTACACTTATGAACGTCAAAAAAAAAAAAGAAATATACATTAAATTAAATGATTCTAATTTTACATTTACTGCCAGTTCTCAAATCAAGGGCGTAGAACGGAAGAGAAGAACTGGCAATAAACTCTCCGCCACTCTTTTTACTTTAAGCATGATAAAAAGATATTTTTTAACCAACATTTCATAAAATAATAATAATAATAAGTCTTTATTCGTTTAAGTTGGTACATTTTTCTTTTCATAGTGTAAGATTTGGGAACCCTTTTAAGTAAATATACCTGTGTTAGGGTTCCCAGCTCTTCCATAACAAAGTTAATTACATAAAATAATTTATCCAGTTCATTTCCTTTTTATTTTTTACCTGTTAAACCGTTATCATCACACCTGATTGTGTGCATGAGTAAGTGTGTGAGAGAGTGAATGAGTGAGTGAGTAGGTGAGTGAATGAATGAGTGAGTAGGTGAGTGAATGAGTAACGTGTAGCTATTTAAATCATGGGTCTCAAAAGCAGTTCTAATACTGCATAAGGCGTGATAATAAGCCAGTCTTTTATTCGGGTTTTTAGGTTGTAGGCGGTGAGAGGGTAGATGTTAAGCAGCCTATTTAATTTATTATATAAATAGGCTGCTTGCATATTGCGTCTAGCGAAGTCGGTCCTTACGGTCTGACCGACTACAACATCCCTATTTCTTTTTAAGACCAGCCTATTCTCAAACGGGAGCGCTCTGTGGGTTTTTAAAATTAGATTCAGGACAAACAGCTTCCTAACGGAAAGTAATTTGCTAAGATGATAGAGCTCTTCCGATGGGAATCTGTATGGCCGGAACAGCATCACTTTTAAAAGAGCCCTATGTCCCCGTTCCAATTCCAAAAATTTTGTTTTATTGGCCGCACCCCATATGTTTATGCAATATGTTAATACGGTCTGAACGAGTGCTGTGTAAATTCTTTCAAGTATTACATACGATGTGATGTATCGCAAAATTTTAAAGATGTATGTAAATTTCCGTAATCTACCAGTCATGGACTCTATATGAGGATACCATGATAGCCGTTCGTCTATGTGAATGCCTAAGTATTTGGTAGAGCTAACTTTTGTAATTGGAGGACAGGGGCAGTTACCGACACTTTGCATATCGCAGTTATGTAATTTAATTTTAAAATCTTTAGGTGGTTGCGTTCGATTAGAAATTCTGAAACATATATAGTTAGTTTTCTCTTTATTGAGAGACAAAAGGTGGAAATCAAGCCAATTAGCAATAGTTGTCAGTCCAATTTCCGTAGATTTTTTCACTTCTGCCCAGTTAATTCCTGTGAAAAGTACAGCTGTGTCATCTGCATAGGAAAATATTTGCCCGTTATCAAGTTTTAGATTACTTAACGCATTAATATATATTAGAAATAACGTTGGGCCTAATATGCTTCCTTGCGGAACCCCATAGGTTATTTCCATTTCATCACTTATGTAGTCGCCTATTTTCACTCTCTGTGTTCGCCTTGAGAGGTAGTCACAAAATAGATTTAGGGGTATATCTCTTATTCCTATTTGCTCCATATTATGTAAAAGTGAAGAGATACAGACAGTATCGAAGGCCTTTCGTAAATCTAGAAATGCACCAAGGCATTTCTTTCCCTTATCTAGGTTTGTCACTATCAGAGACGTAAATTGAGATATGGCATCTTCCGTGGATTTTCCTTGCCTGAATCCATATTGTGAGCTTGATAGAATATTAAATTTATTAAGGTAGTTTATTAATCTAATATTCAGAAGTTTTTCTAGTACCTTGGAGATGGCTGGAAGAATTGAAATCGGCCTGTAATTATTGACTTTGTCCTTATCGCCGGCTTTAAATACTGGTACAATAATAGCTTGCTTAAGTTTTGTCGGGAAAATCCCTTTTTGAAAACATAGATTGGCCAAATGACATAGACAAGGTACTATAAGACTTCTAGCGAGTTTTAAGAATCGTGCGGGAATATTATCCCACCCTGGTGTGCTATCAGATTTTAGGTTTCTGATTATATGATCTACCTCTAGAAGGTCAGTACTAAATAAAACAAACGAGTGGGAGCTAGATTTAGGGGCAAGTGGTGATGTGGAGGACCGTGACGGGTTTTGTTGAATTTCCTGAGCTAGTGATGGGCCAAGATTTGTAAAGTAGTTATTAACTTCATTTACAGACTCTGTGGGCGTGGGCTTAATGTTTATTAGTTCGTTATTATTATGTTTTGTTTGAGTCATATATGCAATCCTCTTAATATTTTTCCACAACTGTTTTGGGTCATTAACTGAATTATCCAATTGTGTTCTTTCATATTTCCGTTTTAATTTTTTGATTAAGTTGTTACAAAAGTTTCTATATCTTTTATAAGTTATTGATAGAATTTCGTCATATTGATTACTTTTTAACCGTTTTTGCATTTTATTCCTATTTCTTATGCAACGTAAGATACCGGCAGTTATCCACGGCTTTAATACCTGATGTCGTTTAGATACATTTGTGATTGTTGTATTTTCTTCTAAGGATTCTTTAATCTTATCTATCAATTTGTCTACGACTACATTAGGATCCGTGCAAAGTAAGAGATTATTCAAATTTTTGTTAGCTAATGTTATTACCGCTTTATCAAAATCTGTATAGGTTTTGAATTTTTTTGCTTCAACTGCGTTATGCATTTTTACTTTCTGTAAACTTAAAAATACCATGAGATGATCTGAAATTGAAGTATTTAGTACAGCTACTTTTGCCTGAATTTTTTTATTTTGTTGTTTTATTATAACATGGTCTAGGCAACTATTATTTCTAGTTGGAAAGAGATGTCCCGGCATTAAGCCGTATATAGATAACATGTTAAGGTAGTTGAGTCTGTTGTTTTGGTTACTGTTGTCGACATTATAGATTAGATTTATATTTATATCACCGATGATGGCTATATTTTTCTTGTTTTTCACATGTTCCAAGTGCAGACGAAGTGATTCAAGAAATGTTTCTGAATTCGGTATAGAAGGAGAACGATAAATTCCTAAAATTAAATGATTTAGTACCTCAATTTGTATGCATGATGCATTTTTTAAGATTATTTCGCGTACTTTGGGTTTCAGATTATTCTTAATATAAGCTACTACGCCATCATTCTGATTCAATTGATTCGTAGTATGGTATGATGAATATTGGCTAAGTTGAGGAATAGGTTTTGTATTACTCAATCTGCATTCAGTCAATATAATTATGTCAACCTCAACTTCTAAACTGCTCAAGGTTACTTCCAGACTGTCGAAGTTCCTATAAATACTTCTTATATTTTGGGTAATGATTGTTAAATCACTTTTTTTAGGATCTATAAATTGCTTTAGGTTGTTTATTTCACAAGTGGTGGATATAGTCTTTTCAGTTTTGTCTAAGTCATTAATTGTTGTTAGTGTACTATTCATAATAAATTTTGAAGGAAAAAATATTTTCTTTTACATGACTACAATCAATGCTAAACGAATGATAAGTTGGTATTGGTAATTCAGTACTAAATTCCATGTCATGACGTAGTTGAGGGTAATAACGAGTATTTTTGTTTGTATATGCAGAAATATATCTTTTTATATGACGATAATCAGTGTCGATCGAAAAAATGAAAGGTATTGGTATTTTATTATAAAATATTGTGTCATACAGTATTTGAGGGTAGTATTGAGTATTATTGTATTTGGCATGATAGGTGTAAGAGAGATAGAGAACATAAGTTACGATGATCATTTTTGTCCGAGCAATAGAGACAGACAATAAAAGAGGAAAAATTTTTTGTTGAGTATAAAGATGAGTGTACAATGGTGTATTATGTTTTAGTGTGTTGATAATAGTTAACGGATAACAGTTGCTAAAGATAAACTGACAGTTAATTTTAAAAACTAATAAGGCCTGCAATAGTCAGCAGGATTGATAAACAATGGAAATAATTCACGTTATCTCTCGATATTCAAGTATCTCATACAAGCTATATAAACCGTAAAAGTACACAATCTGATAATAACGAGGTCGTAACGCACATTTTTGACGGTGTGAAGCTCTGAAAAGCCACCGATATCAACAAAAGTGGCAACTGAAACTAATGAATTATTCATGTCTGCGGAGCGGTGCATGTTCTATCACTGTTTTATCTATTGCGGGGCTCACCGGCTCCCGCGCCCCTCGCGGCACCCACAAGGGTTAACTACCTTGCAACCAACAATTTTACTGCCGTTTGAGAAGACTAGATAAGCTTCATGTTGCAAATAAACATTACCGTAATGTGACCGCTAACGCAATTGCTATTAAACAAAGGTCGTTTATTTATTCATTTTGAACTGTTTTGCCGTGTTCGTGGCTAATTATGTTTGTTATGAGCGGTTTGGCTTGTGAGTTTAAGAAGTTATAATGGCGATAAATTTTCAATGTATTTTTAGTATAATAAACTTTATGATTTGCAAAAATATTTACATTAATTTTTTCAAATAAATACAATTCTTAGTCAAGACTGGAATATAGGTAAATAACAGAATTTTTAATTATATATTTTGACACTAGTAGTACTCGTTCTTAGTCTTTATGATAAAGATTAAAATTAGTCTTTAGATAGGATTTCTACGCCTGCTTTACATAACGCTACAAGCTACAGATAATACTACGAAAATATACTCACGATAATGCATCTATTTCCTCATAGTCTGTAGTAATACTTTAAATAGCTTAAATGTAGTTAGACCTGTAAGAATGCTTTAGATACCTGCCCAGATCAGTGGAACCTATTAATAAAAGAAAGTAGTGGCACTATAACGTTTTCGGCCTGGGCTTCAGATTATTGTATCTTGAAGATCACTCCAGCCTTCGTCACACGCGGTCTAGGTTTTGGCCTACCTCACTATGTTTTTTTTCACCGTGCTAGCAGGTGATTAATCCCCACGTAGAACCACATAGAGGCTATTGGTAGTCAGCGTGTCGAACCTACGACCTCAGTGATAGGAGTCGCATGCTTAAGCTTTTAGGCCAACACTGGTTTTGTTATCATAAGACATAGAAGTGCTTACATTTAAATTTAAAGTTGATGGTTTATATTAAATATATATATTGACGATTTCTAACTATATTTATTTTATCGAATGCTATGATAACGTATAACAGGAATACGTCAAAATCTTGATTTCAGCAGAACCTTAGCTGCACGCTATAAACAACTTTTGCAATTAAACTTTTATTCGGGAGCGATATTCTGCGCTGGACTATATTTTGCTAAGCAACTTAGAGCGGGAACTTAGACGTAGTCTGAAGTCAGTCCGTCTCTAACAAAAATAACAAGCATGCAAATAGTGAAGAAATAGTTTCAGTTTACTTAAGTACATGTAAAAATTCTTACAGCATTATTACAGATTACACACATAGAGGTGTGGTGTAAAACATAGGCAAAACAAAAACCATACAACTATGAAAATAAAAAAAAATACGTTTATTTTGGAACATAAGATAACTTATTCTACGTCATTAAATTCGAGCCTGTTGGCATCCCTACTCATCGGCAAAGAAGACAGAGTGTGTTGGCCAAGAGAAAAAGCCAGCGTAAAAAACTCTCGGTACTCTTTTAAAAAAAAAGCAAATCATCTAACAATTCTACAATATTTAAAACAAATATAGCAAATTAATAAGAAGTAGCCTGTCCAGCACTACTCCCAGACCCGTTTATCAACTAGATAATCACCAACTTTATAGTAAGCCTTTTTACACAGCTTTTCTTTAATACATTTTTTAAATTAAATAAAAGGCAGAGATAAAAGAGATATGGAATAATCTAAAACTGCAAATCGATCCCTGGCATAGAATTTGAAAAGTTTCTATTAATACGATTTTAATTCAATCGCATTCTATTATAAGCATTTTTATAGACAAAGTTGTCAAGTTTTATGATTATGAGAATATGCTGTACAAACTCTGAAACTTGTTTCCATAGAATTTAAATCAGATTTTAGTTTGAATTATACAGTCGTGACTATTGCCAACAGTGCTCTGTGCCACATTGTTTTGTTTAATAAGCTGTGTTAGAAATTTCGTTGTTATTTCACATTTTTAAGATATTTAAAATATTACTTACCATAAGACGGTTTAAGCGAATCTTAAACCGTCGTATGGTAAGTTTGAATATTAAATACCTTTGTTTGAACATATAAAAATTACGTATGTGATAGAATCCTTTTTTTATCAAGGGCACACCGAAATGACACCAAATTTAAAAACTATAAAAATTAATCTATTTAAAAACAAAAGAATTGTAAGAGATATTATCAGTACTTCCAATAAAGATAAGTTAAGAAAATTGTAAATACTGTATATTTTATTGTTATGATTACTAATAAATACATTATAACATGTATTTTTCAGAAATAGAATGAATTTAAAAAAAAATATTTATGTAGTTGAGTCCACCTTTTATTCATTCAGAAATAGTTTTTTTTTTATGGGCTAACACATTCCATATCCGATTTTATTACGAAGTAATATTGCTAAAGTCGATAGACCACAGTTTCGGTTGTACAATATAATAGCTACCTCCATAAATCTCTGAGCAATATGAGACACTAGTATCACAATAACCCATTTCGGATGCGATCGAAACACCCCTACACTTCGCTCTGAATTGAAATAATATTACAATAAATTTTCTTTAACCTTAATAAGGGCTGATATAAGATTTACAATGAAAAAGTTCAGGCAAAAGTTCAGAGAAATCTGCGTTTTGAGATATATTATTTCTATTACATATTTGTATATTTTGCATCAAATACAGGCATTTAAATTTAAGCTTTGTATGTTTGTATAATTTTATCTATGGGTTATAACTCAGAATCATCTCTCAGAATCTAATCTCAGAATTTTTAAACAATTATTTTACATTATAAATTATTTTCATTGTTGGTCTTATTTATATTCTTATTAAAGCAATATAAATTAGAAACTTCGACGACCTAAAGAGGAAGACTAAACTTCGTTTTGATAAGTGTTTAGGAGTGCAATTAGCCTTAATAGTCTATTAAAATTAAAATTAAAATTCAACAGAACTTGTAAAACTAAATTTATTTGAAAAAAATTGATATGGTTTCAATCAATTATATCGAAACTAAATAGGATACAAGACTCACGTTTTCATTATTCAAATGCATCGAAGCAAATTATGGTAATCTGACAAACCTGTTCTGTTTCACTAATATTTCTACATGCGTTCAATTTTCCCATATTAAATTATTATAATACAATGATTATTATCTGTTACGTATGTCTTTAATACTTAGTTTATATTCAACTATATTATTAAAGACATCATTAAGATTATACTTGGTTTATTTTTATCAACAATGAATGTGATAAAAATGCTGTGGAAGCAAGCTATGCGTACGTATACGGTTGAAATACTTAAATAATCATGAACTCCCTGATCTTGAAATCCAATACGGTTTTGACAGTCATGCTAAGGGAAAAATTTGGATTCTTATAGCCAGAGTGCAGTAACTATACATAGAACAAAAATTAACAACTATGTAGTTGTAAAATCTCATATCAAAGAGAACTAAGTAAATTGCATTTACTGTACCTATTACTCTCATAGAGGCTAATAGAAATAGCTTTTACGTTTGTTTCCTAATAAACTTGGCCCTCAGCTTTTAAACTAATGATGTTTTCCAACTTCTCTTCCTCAATATAGGTATCTATAAAGTTTGAAGCCATTTGTCATAATTATATTTTCAGTACATTAGTGCTGTTGTGTACGTATACGTGTGTCCAGTTAGGTATTATAGAAAAGCTTTGTCTAGACTACATAGACAGACATAGAGTATTCAGAGGTATACTATAAAAAAACTGTGTTTTTTGTAAGTTATATGTGCTATAAATATTATGTTTATTTAAATAATTTTAATGAGATACGGTTAATATATTATTCATCTAGCTACTGTAAAGATCGAGATGAAGTCTTATAAAAATTGTAATTCTTGTCTTGATTTTTTTGCCATTTACACTTCGGAAATTTAATGCGGCTAAAGTAATTTTCCGCGAGCGCAAACCGGAAATTACCACATAGTGAAGTGACGTGTTCGACAAACGTCACGTAGTCGGATCCAAACGCGCAGATCCTTATATCCAATTTCCGGATGTTTTGTTGAAAATAGGAATTAGCTGACATGAAGTGATGGTAAGCCAAATTCAATGCTGCTGACCTAAAGCGACAGGATTCCCACGAAAATATTACAAAATTGTATAGTAAACTAAATGACTTATAAATGAATATAAAAACACATCAACCAAAACTTATTAGGTCACACTTCAATAACAGACCGCACAAGGTTGGTGGCTGTAGTCTAGGGAAGCCGGTCATTGGCTTAATGCTTATCCTTGGCAAACACTGGCACCCTTATGGAACCTGAACCTTCAGATTGCCATCAGCCTCCGCTAAAGAGTGCCTTTGGCTTTGAAGTATCCTTAGTCACCATGGCCTCCATTGCCAAAAAAGTGCAGGACGTATTGTGTGCCGCGCTCAAGGATATCCTACGCCGTTGTCTTGACTCCGTCAAAGTTCCAGCCAACAGGCATAGGAGACAATGGCAAGATGGGTCGTTGATACCTTGGAGGATGGGATAGGTTTTGGTATAGTATGGTATTTGTGTGGACACGTTAGCCCCGTTCCATCTTTCTCGGACGAGCAAAAATAGCGACCGCAGAGCAAAATAATGAACGGCTCAAATATTAGAGTCTTTCCTCCAACTTCGATTTTGTTCCCATTGAGTAGAGACTCCTAGGCCTTGGGGCTCAAGTTTACAAGGGTGAATTTAAGATTTAAGTTGGCGCCTGGTAGATAGTAGCGGCGTAGTACCTTTTCTCGCTTAAAGAATAAGTATTGCAATACAACGATTTAATGCTGCCAGCATTAAAGATGCGCTACCACAACTTTTTTAATTCGTTTTAATTATCTATTTATAAGTTTTCAATTATTATTATTATAAATATGTAGTAGGAAATTAAAAATATTCTATTATATAGGTTATAATAGACAGAATAGTACCATTAATTTGTACAGATATGTATGAATCTAGTTGAAGTAAACTTGTTATTATATCAATGTCCTTGTTACTAGATTTTGATTACATTGTCAAATACAACATCGCAATAAAAATCACTTTAATTATGCCGAAAATGGGACCTTGCGACTAGAAAAAGCTGTAACTAAAACCCTTTGCTTTACCCCAATTTCGCAACAAGGTCCCATTTACGATTATAATGACGGGAACTAGTAAAACTGAAGTGTTATTTCATCCACTTGGAACTTGTTCAGAAAGTTGAAAAAGGTGTTTTTTATTTTATATAATATTTTGTGGCGAGATTTGGTCGTGAAGAGACTCGACTGTCACTCGCGGGCTCAGCGAGGCGCACCTAACGAAGCCTGCTTCTGTGCAGAACGCGGTGAGGGCCGCTCTTACCTTTCGATGTAAAATATATCCCTAATTCAACCAATCACTTTCAATCTCTACAAAAATTCATGAAATTCCATGAAAATATAAAAACTCAGTAAACGCAGGTTACCCGATTTGTAGAAATACAAATTAATATTTTAAGAAACAAAAGTTACACCATATATATTAATTTTGTAAATACATATTACATATTATATTTAATAAAACATGAAATAGTAAAAACATAAAACAGCAAAAGTATTAGATTTCTACACATTTTGCCAACTACAAATGTTTCGGACTTAATTTTGAAAGTAACTAATAAGTAATTTTGTAACCAATTGTAAAAATAGCTTATATTGTGTACTTCAACTAACGTTAATAGATTTTAAATTCCTAACCAAGTGTGACAAAAATTATACCAACATATTTAACACGATATCGAGATTGACATCATCTGCAGGAGCAACTAAGCAGAGTTAATATATGGTGCGGGCTGAATAATTTTAAATGTAGGAAAGTGCTGCTGCATAAATTTTCGAAAAACAAGAAATCTTCACCATTCATTTCAGAGGCCAGAAACTTCTAGAGGTTAAAAGCATAAGAGATTTGGCTGTTATTATGGTTAGTTCACTAAGTTTTAGGGAGCACGTAGGTATATTATAAAATTATCCGCAAAGCTTTATGGTTTTATCTCCAGAATAACGGAGAGTCTTACCGACCCTAGTGTCGTTGTTACTATCATTACTAGCCTCGTTAGAAGCATATTGGAGCTCAATAGTTGTGTCTGGTCTCCGTTGTACTTAACCCATTCAGCAAGGCTGGAGAAGGTGCAATGAATTTTTTTTATATCCTTTAAAAATAAGAAATGTGCAATTTTTCGTAAATATGAGGATAGGTTAAACTTTTGTGACTTGGTTCTACTTCTTTGGTTCAACTTTGATAAACATCGATTTGCTATACCTATTTAAGTGAGTAACGGAATTTTGGATTACCCAGAAATTTTAGAAAGTGTATCCATAGAAGTTCCTCGGGTCCCGACCCGAGTCATTTATAGAATCGAAGATGTTTTCACATCCCATATTATCGAACAAAAGTTGGCAGAAACAATAATGATATTGCACAGAGTTTTGACATTGTTCATGGTTCGCTGGCCTCAGCTTAGAGTAAAATTAGAACACAGTACCGATAATTTCTTCTCTTGGTTTGTATTAACACTGTTTATTGTATCTTGATTTCGCTGGTCGAGTCGATGTTTTAGGGACGACACGGCTTTTTATATTTTTGTATGTATGTTAATTTTGGCATGTGTTTGTCCTATTTTGTAGTTCAAATAAAAAAACGTACGTATAACTTATACGACAGTTACTTCATATAGTCAATTCATGTAGAAAATACAAAACTATAATTGAATCAACTTAACTATATTTAGGCTCATACGATGTCGTTAGTTAGTTAATGTGTTAAGGGGTGAGAAAAATTTCAGGTAAGCATCTACTATGGCGAAACGTGAGAGGCCTACGATATCTCCGCATTTTATATACACATACAGCTGCTAAAAATGTAGCGGTACCCCGAGTAAAAACTTTCACAAATACTTTGACTACTAATCATTTCTCAATCAAACGTACTTTTTAATTTAACTATTTTTTTATAAAACTAAATACTTAGTTACAGTGGCCTTGTTTTACAAATTTCCGGGTTTGTTAATATATTAAGGTGCTAAGTTTATGATCCTACCTCCCAGTGTTGTTACGGTAGAAAGACATATATCATATATATAACCCATTCTCATGATTCAATTTGATTTTAAAATTAAGCTTATGTCGAGTAAAGGCGCAGCTTATCTATTGCTCGCACGTCAGAAAAATAAAAGTTTAGCGAAAAGAAATCAATTATAAACTTCGGCGTCAAAAAAAAGTCAAACCAAAAAAACTCATAACTCCGTATACACAACTCCCAGTCATGGGACGTTGTGAAGATGAAAATATAATAATAGAGGCGCATCAAACGTGATGTTATTAAAGCGTTCCGTGACCGGAGTCGGGAACATCGAATACAAACCTATGCAAAATGATTTTTACAATTTATTAATGAAAAAATACCTAAGTACTTGTAAAAATAAAGTTTAGACTATAGTCAAGTCAAGTCAAAATTCATTTATTCATATAGGTAACACAATGTACACTTATGAACGTCAAAAAAATATTTTATGTATCTAATTTTACATGTACTGCCAGTTCTCAAATCAAGGGCGTAGAACGGAAGAGAAGAACTGGTAATAAACTCTCCGCCACTCTTTTTAATCGCCAAGTATTTTTTACACAATGTTTGTAAGGAGCTGCAACCACTACACCATGTTCCATATGACATATTGAGTAATAAAGAATAATAAAATAAATTAAAAACAAAGATTTCTCCTCTATCAGCAGGAGGCATGGTGAAATAGGAGCCCGCACTTACATACTCGTGAGAACAACACGCAAATACGTAGTAGAAACTACTAATATCATCGCATACACGAATTCAAGTACACCACTCACTCAGTCACAGTATAATTGATAAGGAGCCAATATTTTAGTAACAGTACTAGTATTTCTTTACAAATGTCGTAGGTTTTATACAAACCAATATTTATGTGAAATAAAATAAGTTTAACACACATGTACACGATAATAAAATGGAAGAATAGCGGTCTAGCGACAGTGTTAAAATGTTATCAACTTAATTTCTTGGCCATAAAGTGGAAATACTTTTATTTGTTGCAGGAACAACGCCCGTTGGCGCCTAATCAAGGAGTTGGCCGGAGTCACGCCGCTAACGAACAGGTGTACCTATAAATACTTTCCGGGGCGATTGCTTCAGGCTTTAATCAGCGCCGCGGCACCATTTTACCGCTTTTCATTGACTCCCGACTGACCTGCCAACGATTGGAAACCTACACTCAAGGGAAATAGCTACCGGCAAAGAAAAATCTACGTATTTTTTGGGTTTATGGACTATAAGGATAGCATTAAATTTATGAATCCCCAGACGTTTGTTGACGACAGCGGATTCATAAAATTTATTTTTCATTCGATTTTATGTTGATTATGCAAATAATTTTATTGAATCTGCAAACAGGCCAAATTGTTCTCTATCACCTGACAAATTTGACTTCATTAATTACCTTAAAAGAATATGATGGAGGCGTAATTAAGAAATGCTCAAAACAAGCTTTAAACGACAGGGTTTGAATAAGCTTATACTTCTTTACATGAAGTAATGATGGCTCATAGAAATAAATTCAATAGACATTTACAAGAGTATTGGTAAACTCAATATGTCGTCTTTTATCAAATGCGTAATAAATTGGTGCCGTGCAATCAAAAGTATTGGTATCTGCATATCTCGTGAACCTACACACGGCGTAACATAGAAACTTGTATACACGACAAACTCAGTTGCTTTAATTGGGTTCGCACGGCTTCTCGCGCTTTGTCCTCGTGATTCAGCCACAAAAATGAACAAGCTAGAAAACTGCAATCGCTAATTAAAACTGCCGATCGTTTCTTTTGATTTGCTTTTTATATTCAATGTGGAATATGGGATAATAAGTAAAATAAAACTACATTTTTTTTTTATTTTAAATTAAATACGTTTTATAAATGGACTTTACAACAACTATAAACAAATAATAATACCAGTTTAAAGCAAAATATATTTCTGTTATTTTTCAAGTACTGACTATGTTAAATTTACAATCTATTCAAAGTCAAAAATTATGGGACGCAAAAGGGATGACCCGTTATTGGTAAGGAAAGTAAATTATGTTTATTTATGCAGTAGCACTGTTGTCAGAGGAAAATCTATCTATATGATAAGCAAGTCCCGTATTTGGTCGCTACCTCTATGCCATTTGAACTTATATGCTATTGGTAATGAATACCAATAAATCACGAGAATTCGTAAAGTTTTCAAGTAAATTAATATAAACTTGTGCAATCCTACGTGCATTTGTATTCAGTGACTACATTCATATAACGGGAAAATGAAAGATTTAATGAAAACTTTGATCTAGGAATCTATATAGAGCTGTACTTTAAGGTATAAATTAAAAGTTTATTTCATCTATTCGATTAACATTATTGCTTCTTGATCCAATTCTCAACGTCGGAGAGTAGAAGCATTAAAATAATGTACACACATTGATACAGCATCGGGAGATAGGCGTATATATATATTGTATCTGATTAAACTATATTTTGGCTTCTCATAAAGTATACCCGTAACAGAGATTGTAGAAAGTTGAAACAGTGTAGATCTATTACTGCACTGTTATTTCCATCTCAGACGAATCATCGGTACTAGTTGGAAGCCCTCAAGAATAGGAAGCGTTGATCTGTCAGTATGTTGTCAATTTCCTTTAGCATCAGGAGGGTTGTATATCCACTTTTATAACAGGCACGATATAGCATTATTTAAGGACCTCCATCTATATATATAATAAATATACTTGGATATACAATTTGCCATCTTAATAAAAAGCTTTTATAAGCTTGGTTAAAAAAACTGCTGATTTATAAGTCCCCACAAATTTTTTGTTAAAACATGTGTCTTTATTAAGTTATCATGGAACATAACGATCTAGCCAAATCCGCGCGACCGTCAACTCTTCGAGTTTCTTTTTAACATGGACCTTCCATCGCAGCATGTTATCCAGCGTCATACCTAGATGCTTAGCTGAATTTTAGAACGGCATTATCACGTTATGAATATACACTGGCTGGTAATTTGATAGTGTGTTAGTAAAGTTTATGCGAACTGAGATACATATTTTGTAATAGCAGCTTGTTGTAATTACCTTTGCAACATCTGGCTATTCTTGTAAGTACTTCCGAGAACGATCGCGCACCCCCACAGAGTGCTAAATCATTCTTCTTCTTAATAATTTGATCTATCTTTTGGCTAGCAATAATTAATTAAAGAAATCATATTTTACACATAAAAGGGAGTCGTTTACTATAAACATTACTTTTGTAAATTATTGCTATGCATATGTCTACAGTCGATTTTCAATTACTCGATCTTGTCTATCACTAGGTTAACATCATTTTACTATTATCTACGAAGTCACTGAAAAATACTATTAAGGTTGCGTTTCATTCTAGACGTAGAGAACTTGAACACAAAATGCAACCATTCCCCTTATTAAATCATCTAATCATATCTTCTAAACACCGCACCGCCTTCATATCTATTTATTAATCAGAAAGACGAACAAAATTATTTTGTTAATCATATAGCGTGAACATTCACCGGAAATAATGATTGTTCTAAAAATTTACCCAATTGTTCATGTTTCATTTCACATGAGTTGTAGTCTATAATTAATTAAATTTATACGTATAAATGTTTCAATATTATTTATTATATTTTGGTTTAAATAGGTATAAAAAATTATATGCTTGATATTTTTCGTCCGAGGATATATGGCGGCGCTGGTTGCTAATTATATTATTTATATCTAATGAAATTTTAAGTGGACTGTATTTTTCTAAGTATGGTTGCTCAATATTTGGGTCTTATATTGGAGAAAGAAAGAAAGGACACGGCACAGTACCTTCTTGGCTTCCTTTCTTATGGCTGGATGTGGCTTCTTGCTGCTGGATTTGGCTTCTTCCACTAATTTTATCACAGACACCGAAAAAGTATGTAACGATATATATATCCCAAAACAATTATTACAATAGACAGTAAAAGATAAATAAGTAATAAGTTTAAATGAAACGATACGAGCGTGCGGAGTCCGAAACAAATATCAACACATTGCGAGGCGACCAAATTAAAAACTACCCGCTGCTCAATTTCCCTTTTTCTTAAATGTCGACGCATTATTGTGCGTCACCTACAGCCCGTTCCGGTACTAGTGCCGTCATAGGGAAGGACATTAAGGATGGATATATTGAGCAACCATTAAGATAAAAAAATGCGAATTTGGCGCAACCAATATATATATACTATATAGATAACTGTCTATATAAAAGATGTCTATATAACGAGATCTTTAACAAATATAAAAATATTATTAGTTTGGATATTTATAACGTAAGAATTAAATTTTTACTCTTTTCACAATTTCATTTAAAAATAATGCATTAAAATGCTTTACTTTAACTTATTTTGGAAGAAGCCTCGGATATCAGATGTCAGAACTTTAACTGATAATGTTGACCAAACTTTTCTATATAAGTGGAAGCGACTAACTTACGGTCGAATAAAACTAATATATTACGTAAGCATCTTTCAACTTGTCACTTTACCGCATTGCACTCTGACAGCGAAAATTTTCATTGCAAATTCTGTCACCGTGCCACATGTAGACTACACAGCCTGCACAAACATCCCCGTTATGGATGTCAAACTTAAACGAACCGAAATCGACCCTGCGATTCTGAATAGATGTGAACAGAATGGGGTTGGCACATTCTAACTTTTAAAAAAGCTACAAACTGTCTCTTTCAAGACTTTTTGCAATCATAGTTTAGTTTATGTATGTTAAAATATTTATCAACACTCCACAGATATCTTTAAGTATAGTTTTTAATAAGCATGTAGTCCTTAACGTAACTGAATAAGAGACAACTACGATAGTTTGTACTTTATTTGAGTCTTTAAGTTTTGCAAATGTACATAATGATCGCTGTAAAGGTGTCTTTTTTATATAAAAAAAACATATTCGTCTTTGTAGCATCCCTCCAGGCGAGTTCAAATTCAACGTGACTGAACTATGCCTTAACGAACCGCACTGAAAACATTTCTCAAGAAAACTTTGATGTATGCTTATTTGAGAAAGACATGGTATTAACATATTAATATTTATATTAATGTATGCAAATCATAATTAATATGTATTATAAGATTAACTTCAATATAAAGAACATACTCGGTTCGTCACCACTTTGCTATGTTCTTTGGAATTTAAACTAAAAACCTTAGCAGTCCTGATTAAACATAAATTATAAAGGCACAATGACTCAACTAAGACACGAGTTTTCTGGTTAAGTGAACACTGACAAATCGGCTGTTATGCAATTGCGTGGACACCTGATTGCATACAATCAAAATAACTGAACCATGTGTAATATGCAAACAGTGTCCAAGGATAACACGCATAGATATAGATGGCATATTGATCGAGTCATCGATGCGACAACAATTTGCCGGTCTACTCGACTTTGCCGGTATGCAAATGTATGCTCCATTTTCCGCTAGGCCGAGAAGGATTCGCGTACTGGGGAAGAGCATGCCGGATGTACCGCTGTCGTCGCAGGAAATTGAGAACGCTGCATAAATCCTGATCCTGCAAAACAAATTTGATACAATATAATCCGGATATTGATACAGTATCGTGTGTCCTAACGATATCACGGATGGTTTATACACGAATACCATTGTTTGTTAGCAGATTTGTAAATTTGTTTTTGCTTTTCAAAAAACTTTACGAAGAATTAATGTATTTTTAATTTATATTATATTATGTATAGGACACGAATTCTAACATTTATTATTTGATAATGTGAACTAAACTACAAAATTAACGTAAAATATATGCCACCGAAAACCTACATGTAACGGTATTATAAATTACGTCGTGTAACTTTGTAACGACATGACTCGCAACATTTTAACTCCAATATTCTTAACCAAACATGTTTTGGTACTTGTGGTATCTCGAAAAGCAACACAGCATGTCGGTAGGGTGAAATATTGTCGGGAAAATTGAATACGTGCAGGTATTCACAGTCACTTCAGTGCCCTCTCGGCATTACTAGTTACTTCAGTATTCGTTTATACCTTTTGAAAAATGATATACTGGCAGTGTACATAGGAATAGAAATGAAACTTAACAAAAAAAATGTAAAATGAAAATATAATTTCATAATGTCATGTTTGCCTCTAAGTGCTTGTCACATTAAAAATTGTATTTTGTGTTTGTTTTTACCAATGTAGCAGTGTGCCGAGCGTTGGCAAACTTAATCAATAAAAATAAAATTTACATTTGGTATTTTTTAATCTGTATTAATTATTATTACGTATATAGATATACGAATACCATAGTTGAGTATTGTTCGGCGGTATGGACCCCGATATACCAAACTCATATAGATAGATTGGAGGCTATACAAAGGCGGTTCGTCAGAGCATTGTGCTATAAGTATGGTCTTAGGCGAAAAATAAACCAATATGACCAGCGTCTTGCCCACTTTCAAATGGTTAGTCTTGAAAGGAGGAGGTGGGTGAGCGACCTATGCACTTTGCATAAAATAGCAAATGGCTCATCTGACACCTGCCTTTTGGAGAGGCTGGAGATCAAGGTGCCGACGCGTTCTGTGCGCATCCAGGAATTATTTGTTATACCTATGACTGATAACAATGTTTCCCAGAATGCTCCGCTCGTAAGAATGTGCAAATATTATAATGCTGTGTGTGCTGAGGTTGATATTTTTCACAATGATATTTGTAAATTTAAAAAGATAGTTCATAGTAAATACTTGTAACCTTAATTACTAATTTAATTGATTAATGTATATGTATATACATGTGTGTGTGTGTATGTATATATATATTTTTTCCTTTATTTTTTATTTTTTTGTCATTCGGTTTGATATGTGTATGTTGTTTAGTTGATATTTAGTGTAAATGCTGTGTACAGATATAACTGGAAGTCAGATTTTTAAATGTTGTTTAGTATGTAATAATTTTATGTATGTAGTCAGTCTGTTTTCTGTTTTTGTACCTTAATGTGAAAATAAAATAAAATAAAATATACTGTCAGTAGAAATAATAAAAAAGGTTTATTATATATTATATATAATACGTGAAGGGAATCTGTAATTTCATAACGGCGACAAATGAAGTTAGTTGAATAACGTATTTAATTTGCGAAAATATATTTGAGAAGTAAGATTTGATCAGAGATGGTAACATGGAAATTGTTCAGAGCTTTCCACCTGTTCTCTGTGATTAAAGTGCGTTTCTGCAAACACACGGCGCAAACGAGAGCGACGACAAATGTAAATGTTAGCACAAGAAACCTTTTGCGGTTTACATTGAGAAAAATTTACACTGACTTTATAAGCATCGTATGAAGCAAAGATAACAAGATACATCAAAGGATTTCGATGCCATGTGAAATTGTATTTGTTGATTATGTTTGTAAGATTTAATAAATATCAAGAGAATATACTTTTGAATTTTTTATAGGAACACACAGACCGGGAATTTCTAGAGGTTTGACTCCCAACGAAACAAAAGTCTAACACGTCTGAACCCAAATCTGAACCTCTAAACAATGTTTGCATATTCTCTTATTGTTAACATAGTTTTTTCCACTGCCCACATTTTTAATATTGTTCATGTTCAAAATTACAAATACTCTCAACACAAGGGTCCATATAAATTAACAGCGTTATAATAAATATTAATTAGTGTTATCAGTTAAAAACAATTCATTCATATTGTTTAATGGTTATAATATACCTCTAGTACCCTGTTATAGAAATTATAGTGATTGTACTGACAAACGCTCATTTGAATCAATATCAATAATATTCAAACGACACATTTAAATACATACAGTCTTACAACTTAATCTATATCGCAGCCATAGAATGTAGGATTTTCTTCGAGTAAAATTCTATTAACTGCAAACGTTACCGCAAATAGCAATGTCTAACTAGTCCAAGTGATTTTATCGACACGGAATAGAACTAGGTGGAAGCCGGGGTACATTAAATTCAATAACACGAGTTAGGGAGTTCGACGCTCGCTTCGAACGTCCTCAAATAAGTAAAGAAGAAAACTTTTGAAAAACTCCGCTCAACTCTTACTGTTGCATGTATAAATATACCTAAGGTAAACTAAAATAACTTTACACTTAGCTATTTTTTTGTATCTTCCGCCAGCGTTTGTTGCCGATTAATGTTTTTATTTTTGTATGTAACTAGCATCAATTTATTAAGGTAAGACCTACTGAAATATTATTTAGCTTATCCCTGGGGACAATACCATGTACATTGTACACCACACTGTACATTCTATTGACCCCTTTTAGGACACTGCGGCACTAATTTTTGAATTGAATAACGATACACAGGCTTCCAGTATTCACGTTAATGTAAATCTTTATTGGTTTTACTGTCATTGTAGTACTCAAAGAGATGCATTGTAACTGTTCGTCTATATGATCCAATCAGTTGTATCATGCCTAAGTGTTATTGCAGTTTAAACATAATCACGTTCAGTAATTTTCATATGATATATATATGTAAGTGATGGTTCATTAGTAAAAATAATCGCAAATGCGAAATAAAAAAGTATTTTTTTTATTAATCATACATATGCTACTGCCAGCAGTCGTAGTTTTAAAACACGGGAAGTAGGATCGGATATAGAGAGTTATAGAACATAGAGAGCTGTGGTATTCTATAAGTAAGTTAAATGTTTTTTTTTTAAATAGATTATGAAAAAACTGTGTGCACTGTTAACCTTTTGCTATTAGCGTGTGACTATCAACTCAGATGTCGTTGGTTCGTAACCGTTCGTTTTTTTATATTCGCAATTAACACCTGAAGTAAAATATCGTCTGAGTGTTAGCATGGTCACGCGTTAGGCAAATGTATCGTGTTTATTAAAAATTGATTTAAATTCCGAGACGTGTTATTTTATACATGTTCTGAGTTAAGTGTCATTGTTGGACTGGACCTCCATTATTATTCGATACGACGGGACAGTTTAGTTGTTAGCACGCCCTCGTCTCTAGTGCCTATGACAAAACTAACTTGGAAGTATCCCGTAGTTTGCTCTGTAATTTTCTCTCAAACGCTAACACATGGTATCGAGTTTATGAAACAATTAAATCGTATTATTTTGAGTTATACAGTGTTGGCCTAGAGGCTTCAGCGAGTCACATCAAAGGAGGTAAATATGGACCCCCGGCTGTGCACCAATTGACTTTCTGTCTTTGTGCGCATTTAACACTAGCTCGTAGAAGGCCAGACAAGAAGATCGGCACTGGTTTTTACATAGTCTAGTCTAGTTATAATTAATATCAGTATTTGTGTGACATTTTTATTTTTTTATTTAAAAAGATAATATTAGTTTATCTTTGTAATTAGGAGCATAGATAGGAAGTAGAGAAATTATGAACGACAAAGTATAAACTCTTTTATAAAAAAACGAGCACCTAAGTAAATTAACGTTCTCAGGTACATTTCAGTAAATAAAATGTAATTATTGAAGTACATTTCAGTTAATTAAATGAAATGTCTGACGTAGTATGTATACCTATTTAAAACTGAAAATGTTTAGAAAATAAAGTACGACTTAATGTAGCAGAGATGCGAATATTTTTATTGTTTTTCGAAGTTAATCTCCGTTTCTCTCTACACATTGTCGTATAAGATGGACCCAATGAAAAAAGCAGTGGGCCCATTCTTCTTTAGGTGTATCTTCTATGGGCTTTTCATACGCTTTCACCGCATCTTCATGGCTCGTAACGCGAATACATCGAATTCTATCTTTAGTTCTTGGGAATAAATGCAAATGTATGAAAATGATGTGTCGCTGTTAAAGGACGATTCTCACGAGGATCATCATTGAGATTCTTACGTCCTCGCTGAAACTCATTAAACCAATTGTACATAGCGGCACGAGATGGGGCTTTATAAGGAAATGCTAATAATAAAGTCATAATAAATCATTGACCGAAATATTCTCGCGCATGGTTAATTGTCACGTGTAACAAGAGTTTTAGATTTTCCGCCAATTCTGCAATGACTGATTTTAGCTGATTCTATATATTGTGGAGTAGTTTGTACTGATCTTATTCGTCCCTTTAGAGCTGGCCCATCTAAACGACGGTTCCCAAGTCCCAACTTCTTGTATCTTCTGGTACATAAAAATGTAATATATTACTCAGTCATCGAATAATACAGGGATCACGGAGTAAATTAAAGATTTTAGTAATCAGTAAATAGTAATACAATGATTATACATTATCTTAAGTTATTTTAAAAATTTGAATTTGGAACGTAAAGATGATTTATGTAACATGCCAATACATCGCTAAATTAATAAAACCTCTTTCTTGTATTTTTTGTATTTAGATAAAGAATGTGAATATCCGTTTTTGTATGCAAAGGGTGTATAAATATGAATGTATTTTTATAGTAGATAAAATTTATTTTGCTTTTTACTTACATAAAAAAACATTGTGACATAAATTTTAGTTGTACAATGACAAAGATTATTATATATTCCGTTTTTCGGTATTAAGTGTGAGCATTGTGAATAGAAACAAGAGTAAATTTTTAATGAGCTTATAAGAAGTATTTAGATTTTTGTTCTAATTTTCGTCTTCATTACGCCACTTAAAAGCTATTTTACTAAATCGGTGGTTTCAATCTACATTCACTGAATTATATTTGCAGCTATACAGAAATACTACCAATAAGCAATAAAAACTTGAAATTTCACAACAACGATTGTTTAATTTGGCTCTTATGACTACTTAAGTGAGGCCCACATGGTGATCTTACGTGAGATCTTAGATCTACTTAAGTTTTTACAGTCCGTTACTGAATTATTTTATCACTTAAATATATGTAAATAATATTAATAAGACTCATTATTACAATTAGAATTATTGAGATCCATATTTTAAAATTAAAGCAGATGCCGATGCTGTCTGAAAATCTGATAAACTATTATTTATATTTTTCTATAATATTATTTATACAAGTATGCTTACTGTAGGTTTATATACTACTTTTTTATTAATCAATAAGTCCTTAATTATACGATAGAATTTTTCCACTTTTTTCAGCACTCAATGAGATCTCGTTTCAGAGTAATGTTGATTTAGCTCTTTTAAAACTACTCAAGCCTTATTGCTATTAATAAAGAAAACTAATTTTCCGCGGGCTGCAGGGATCCGGGTTATGTTGCCTCTCATCAAGCAATCATTATGGCGCCATGTTTTTAAAACGGCTTTGGCTAGCACATGCCCTGATCCAAATTAATCCTCTACTACAATATTGTTTCATAAAATTAGGATAATCTTTTTTAGGAAAATATTTTCTGTTATATAAGATTCAAATTTCAGCGTTTCCAAGGCTGCATTAATTATTCCCCCTAGGGTCTATGTCAAACCGTGACGTCAGCCGTGATTTTGCATTTAATTTTCTTCTCAATGAACGTTCACTTCACTCCTTTGTAATACGTAAAAGAGGAAGCTACTTATAAATTTATCCGATATCAGTGGAGACCGCGACCATTTGCGTAGAAATAGGAATTAAAAATGTTTGTTTAAAAATTTACGGATTCGGTCGGATCGATTAGAATTATTCATCTTGAAAACGAACAAAACTGGGGGATCAATAACTAACTTTTACGATATGTTTGTTTAATGCAAAAAAAAACATTTAAGGCAGTAAACAAATGCAGGGGTTGGCATTACAAAATTCATAAAAATTAATTTCCACTAGAACAGGTCTACGTTATGGCTTGCTTTTGCTTAACATGCGGCTAAATATTATATTTAGTGAGATTGTTTCATCATGATTTATATCTGCACCGTGCGTGTGGTGCTTACAATGAACACGCTTCCATTTTTATTTATTTCCATAGTTTGGATGCAATTACATAGTTGTTAAAAGTTGGTTGGCTATGATAACTAATTTTTCGGTTCCTTCCAGTTATTTATAACTTGACCACCAAAGGGCATTATAAGGGTACTCACATCTTTTAAGATTTATAAAGTACTAGCGACCCGCCCCGGCTTCGCACGGTTGCAATGCTGATACTAAATACACTACAGAAAATCTGTGAACGTTGCATATAAAAATGTGGGTTATCCATAAGGCTTAGACATATACCATCACATATACCATACAATACTTAGTACATTATTTTGATAAAACTCGTAGGGTTCAGCCTGCGTTTGCAATGTAAGCGGAAATACTGTAATTATTTACGACATCACATTAGAAACCTCAACAATAACAGTACTTCTCTACTATTTAATGGATGTTATTATACATATAAACCTTCCTCTTGAATCACTCTATTAAAAAAACCGCATCAAAATCCGTTGCGTAGTTTCAAAGATTTAATCATACAAAGGGACATAGGGACAGAGAAAGCGACTTTGTTTTATACTATGTACTGATGATACAGATCGAAATACCTCATTCGAACAAACGTAACACATTCCGGGAGGTAATGAAACGACGAATTTCACTTGCAAGTCACGGACAAGATTATTGGGGAAAAGAATCCTTTGCTTCGGTTCAACGAACAGATGTTCAATTACTTGTCATATTGTCGTATTGTATTGATATAAATATAATCGAACACGTCGAATGATTATGTATTGGAATCTTTAAAAATAATAGTCGTCTCGACCACCAGATGAACACAAAACGACAGCTTTTTAGTTATTACATATACAGATATTACAAATAAGAAAGATTATTTATACATTGTCGTATAGATGGTTGATAATTCTTATATGTACAGTTGCAGTGGATAGTTCTTATATGTAAATATTGGTATAATGAATGACTTTATTTAACATTTATAAGACTAAATTTGTTAGTGTATTTGTTTACATTTGAACGAAGCTAATTTATTTTGCTAAAGTAACAATCCAAGAAACGTGAAATCTTGAGCAACTTCTAACTAAATTAAATGTGAACGAAGAAAGTACTGTCAATAATAAGTGGTGGTGGAGTTGGCAAATTGAATTGAATAAAACACACAAGTCCGCTAACGAGCCGGTATTTACCCAAGTGGACACTAATTGGCTTAGCCAGCGGTCGCCATTGCACTGAAAACAAAACAATTCGACCCACTATCTATGGACAAGGCAGATTTCCTTAGATTTCTACTTTTATGTGTAGTTAATTTTATTTTATACTAACCTTAATACCAAACTATCAGTCGTGGTTGGGAAAAAAGACGTACAAATTTAAGGAAAGCACTTTTTGAATTTGTATTAATATTATATTTTTGACTTCTTATAAATTGTGGGTAACACTGAAAATGTTTAGAACTGGCCAATTAGAAACATTGCAAATGAAAACTTTTTAAAATTCAATTTTAGAACTCCTTGGAAACGTAAGGTAGCATATTGTAATTTATTGGCAGTCATGTCATTCATTTGTCATTTGTTTTTGTTACATGTAAAAATGAACCTGACGCGAGAAAATTTTCGGCCAATGACTTTCGTTGTAGGCTTACTCAACAACAAAGCTATGATAGGCTGCGATTAGCATTTCTTAATGAAGCCCCATCTCGTGCCACTATTTACGATTAGTTTAACGAGTTTAAGCGAGGAAGTGGGAGTCCTCCTACACCACGATAATGCTTCAGCGCACTCCACAAAACGTAGTAGTGGTAATGAGTCATCTGCCATACAGTCCAGCCCTGCGACTTCCATTTATTCCCAAGAACTAAAAATAACCATCGTATTCGCTTTCCTAGCTCTGAAGATGCGGTAAAAGCGTACGAAAATGCCACAGAAGAGACCCCTTAGGAAGAATGGGCCTACTGCTTTACTCAGTGGTTCCATCGAATGGGACAATTGTCGAGAGTAACGGAGATTACTTTGAAAAACAATAAAAGTATTGGCATCTCTTCTACATAAGTAGTTTTTTATTTTCTAAACATTTTCAGGGTTATCTAGGTATTCCCCTACAATGTTATATGTAAAATTGAAAAGAAAGTACACATTTTTAGAGTCCTTTGTTCGTTAATCATTGACATTTTATACACTTTTATAAAATTAATCGATTAGATATTTAATAGTTCTAAAGTAAATAATGGAAATAACGTTTTAATAAATAATTATAAATCTAATTATATACATACGAACACACGTCTATTGGGAAGATTTCCAACGACTGCCAACTTAACATCCTGCATATCCAATTCGTAACCTAAAAAATTCTTAAGATTACAAATATAGATTTAATTAATACATTTCCTAATAGCTATTTAAAGTAACCGTGAAATATTTTCTTTTCGTGTAAAATTTCGGGTATTATTAAGTTTTCAGGGTGTACATGTGCAGCATTTAAAAAGGTAAAAAACTATGCGATTAAAGCTTTTAGGTTATAATTTACCATATCCATTCCAATACGACTCCATATAAGTACCATTTAGCGGGAAGGATCCCTGAACGGAGATGCAATCACTGTAACCATGTGTCTTGGAGGAAGGTTACTTTATAAAACTACTGAACATTAAAAAGTTGTGATTTAGCGTATTAAACGACATTGGAGCATTTAAGATTTTTTCATAGTAAATATTTGAATAACAAAGCAAATGAACTGGTTTCATAAGTAGAGGGCAATTTGTGAAATGCTGCAAGGCACAGCTTAGTCATACACCTTCCGCTTCAGGAGAAAAATTTAAATAAACAGACGGAGGTTTGCCGACGAATAATGAGATTTTTTTACGTACATCTATTTAAATTCGTTTTGAGTACGTCACTGAATCTTTGGCTAGGTTATGCTAAGATACTTATAATAAGATAAGATCATAGCTGATGAACCTTTAACACATAACAACATAAGACTATGTATTCCCGGGCTCAATACGAGCAAAACACCGTCACCATACCTGTATCGCATATAATATATGTCTGTGTTTTACCTGAAATAAAATACGCTGCCTATATTTGTAGCTTACTAGATTAAAAGATTGGGGGGTTTAGATCTCTCCACTTGAATTCGACCTACGACTAACGTCACAAACAAAACTGAACAATTATACATTTTTCGGAAATTTTTATCAACTAAATTCCACAATTAGACAATTCCTGTAAAATTATTTAAATTTTATTCTTATTACTTGAGGTATATAATTATAAAATTTGGATGCTTAATGCTAGTGTAACAATTAATTAATTAAGAGCTAATAAAAAATAGACTTTATTACTTCTTTAGTTTAACACGTACTAAATTTGATTGATTACCATTATAACAAATATTATTTTAAAAGTCCTTTACAAAAACCTCAGACATCAGTTTTAGAAATATTAGTTATTTTACATAAGTTTTGGATTATTTCTTTCTTTGGTTTTATTCTTAGAAGCAATTATTAGATAACAAGACATTGTAGACATGAACCTGAACGATATCCTGCAATCCCTAGTTGTATATTCATTACATGAAACAGAACTATAATCCGCATGAATAATGACTGAAATATAATATTCTAATCGTGAAAGTAATTTCAGAAGTGGTAATACAAGCCGGGTGTCTTGTAGACCGTTGAGCGCGGTATCTCTGCTTGTATCTTCTTCAATTTGCATATAAATTGTGTCTTCCGGTCAGATACACCGCCAAGATGACACACGTCCGTAATGCTATCCCTAAAACAACGCATACAAAATTGTAGACTCTTTAAACTTCTTGATTATTTTCAGAATAAATTATTATTAACAATATTTTGCAGAAACAAAAAACCAAGCTACAGCAAGAAGATTCTTCAGTGTTTTCATAATGCTTTTCATTAGCGTGAGAAACATTTGTTACAGGAATTAATTAAGAATTTTTGAATACGGAATCGCCTATCATCATAAAGCAATCTTTTGTTAAAATTAACGCCTATATTAGTCTTCATAAAGCTGGCTCGGGCGGGCAATAAAACGATAGAAAGCAGCTAATTTTTCAGCAAATCATCTCCGGTCCCTATGAAGTCATCAATATTCATTTTGCGGCGCGCCCGCTAAACAAACACCTTTCCGAAGTAGCATAACACGCTTCCTTTGAAGAGAACTATGACGTGGGTGACGGCTCGTCGCGAGGGGGCTAACTCAATTTGTTTGGATAATTGGCTTGTTTCATGAACGTGCTCTACACCAATAAATTGTTCCACGTAACTGAATAGATTACAGAAATGTCATAATTGGCTTGATGCAGTTGTATCCGACAGAATGTAATGAGCAAATTTACGCTGCTCAGTTAAAGTTAACTAATTGAACTTTATATTAAATAAATTGTTATAATTTATTATATCACAATCAAATTAAAAATTGAGATAACTTAATAATGAAAATTCTTTATAATTTATGTTAATAGTATCGTTGGTATTATTTATAAATATTTGACGAAAACTACGTTAAAATTTTAGGGTATATTCATAAAATGATAAGGCTAACGAAGACTAGGATTGGTTTAGCAGCGCACGTACGGGACCGCAACGTCCAGGCCATCATTACTGCGGCGCGTCGCCAAATTGCGACGTCCGCAGCCTTTAGCGTCGCACTTGCAGGCCACGTAGGAGCCAACAATTTTGTCATTACACATAATGCTTATTTGGGATTTTCTCATTAGAAAATATATTTTGATTTTGGAATTCCGCCCACATGTTTGATAATTGAAATAGCATGTACACTTTTCACGTAACGTTGCACGAACTGTTGAAAAATATAAATACGTTTACAGCCACACCTATTTATTATTTTCAACGAAAAATATAAATTTAATACTACATTTTTTGTTTTAGGCGTAAATGCATACATAAAACGCTTACATTACTTGTTGTAAAGCAACAATATTTTACTAAGTTTATATATTTTACAATATAATACTTGGTAATAAGTAGGTATCCTATTCACAAGAAACAGTATTATTTTTTTATCCTTAATAGCGTAAAACCTCAAAACAATTCTTTTTAAAGAATTTAGTTCTTGTTGTAGACTTAATTTACTTAAAATACCTTCGTGTAACACTTATTTACTATTATAAATATATTTTCAAACAACTGATACAAAAGAAATCACAGATTCAGACAACTAAGAGTTCCTTTATTGTATTTTATTCTCGGACATCCTTTAGAAACTAGCAAATAGTTCACAAACAGTCAACTCATTGCGCTAAAACCGCTCGCTTATCCACATCTCTACCGTAACAACCATTGATGTTTATTTCGTCACAATGAATTTCTGAACAATTTTTTTTAATTTTGAATACATTCGAGTACAATTCTGTGGCTGCTGCTCGCCCTCGGCAATCTCCAAATTGCCTCTTTATGTGCAGATGTTCCGACCCTCGGTTTTTCCGTCTTTTGAATGTCGTTTTGCTGTTAAATAACGTGCGCTTTCATTGTAATTTGAATCTTTAAGTTTACTTCGTTCTCTTCAATGCATATTGTCATCGTCGGTGGACAAAATGTAACAAAACTTAAAGAGTTTCTCGTACTTACATTGTATTCTCTAGTAACACAGTAACGGTTGTGTTTAGATATTGTCTAAAAAATATTTTGAGTGTCTAAAAACGCTAGTTGGCGCCTAGTAGATAGTGTCGATAGCCCCAGAGCTGTTGCTTTTGTCGCTCAACGAATAAGTAATCACAATAACTAGGATAATATGCTGACAGCATTAAAGGTGTACTGTCATAGAGTCCAATCTTTATAAGTGTGTTTTAGTATATTTATCTATTGTTGATTATTGCTATGCTCGTTAAGAATATTGTAATTACTCAATATTTGAGTTATCAATATAAAATGTCGAAATTATACCTACTTCTTATTGTCATTCTATTATTAAAGTGAAACTTTTATATATCGTCTCAAACTTTTTTGTCTGTGTGGCGCATGTCCCGTGACGGTCGGCCGCGGAGTTGGGATAAAGTGAAAAGCGCTCGTCATAGCAGCCAAGTCCAATATGGCGGCGCACATAGTTCGCAGCAGCTGACCGTGAAGTGTATAGACTATTATTCTATATAATCTAAATAATTGTTAAGAATATTGTATGCCGTACTCAGTAAGACAAAGAATTCAATAAAAATATTAGTTGGAGACTTACTCTACTTTTATTAGTCCCATTATCATTCCAATTTTCCAAGTATATAATTAAAATTGATAAAACGATTTTATACCCTTAATGGAATATTATTCCAAAAATTTTTACTTAAATATAAATTAAAAAACGTTTCACTTTTACCGTGGTTTCATAAAACCACACAACATTTTTTTATTTATACACAAATTTTCCATCTGCCAAAAAATGTTATCCCCGCTAACTGCTTTCCTATTAAATTAAAAGATGTAAGGTTATAAAACGTTTCTCTCAAAGATACAAAAGAAAGAATGAGATTTGAAATTGCTTCGCAGTGAAGGAGTTTCTTTGAAATTCACTAATGGTTACAATTACACATTTAACAAGATTGAAACTCATTTAATATTTCTTGGCTGAAATTATTTTTCGTGAAGCAAATTAATTTCTTAGTATAATACTTCTTTCAAAATCTGAATAAACTTGAGGAGTAAGTATTTCATAAAAAATAGCCGAGCGGTGAGCCCGCGGCAAAAGCCAAATTACGTCGTTATTTACAAGTAGGTATACCTTCTTACGGGAAGTAGCAATAACGTTTTTAAATTAATCAAAAAATACGACAAAGCTTTTGATAAATCCTTTATAATTGTCTTCTTTCATTTTAAGGAATAAATACTTCAACTGATTGGTTAAATTAACTATTATTTAATGTTACGATACGTCTTTGCACCATAGTATAAAGTTATATTATGTTTAACACCTAGATATCCATTGGGTTGCTTCTTATTTTTTAACTTTTCGAAAATTACTTCTTCAGACCGCCATTCGCTTCTATTCTAATAAGGAACCTATTTTTTTTTAATATAAGTTTTAGGGGTCGCTACCTCGTGTAAAAAAGTGATAATGATACCTTGCAGCAAAATGTACATACATAGTTATATTCATCATTTAAACATGACAAACACTAATGCAACTCGTGAAAGAAGAGGAAAAAACCACTCATTTTCTAATAAATATCTGCGAGAATAGTGCATGTATTCCTCGATTAGCAGTAGTGATAATGATGGTAAAAGTTAAACATCAAAAATTTCAGCGAGGTCAGGAACCTACCTAAACGCATACGATGCATATATATCTTTGATGAACGCTCATACGCCTCGACTTAGCTAAATTAAATGACATGAAATTAACTTTATTTTTAAGATCAACCCTCAGCAATGCAAACCAAATACTGTTCATTAAGAAGGCAAACTATTAAAAAACATAACACAACTATTGGATGGCCTTGCCATTTTAGTGTCCAGGACAGGCATAAATCAACTTTTGGCAGTTTCAGAACTCAGTCATTGAACTGGGGAGGCGTTTGCTTCATCTGTTTCTGATGACTAATAAAATGCTTTTGCTTCGGCACTACTAGTTTTTCTAGCTGCAAGAGCAGACCGTGCTTGCATTCAAATGAAATAAATAAAAATTACACATTAGTTTTTTCGCCTTAGAACAGAATAAGGGTGACATGCATCATAATAAAAAGTGCCCAATTTAAAAGCACTATAATTATATAGAACTAAAACCTAAACTAAAATCTATCTTATAACTTCAGTTTAAAAATAGTTCCGTTATAAGTTAAGACCCATACTGTTACCAGTCCTTAGTTTTTAGGAGTTTTTAATGTATTTAGTTACCTATGAATTCTTTCATATGCGGGTTGTTAATAAAAATCTCTGTTAATTCTTGCAGTATATTAACTAAAAAATGCTTCTCCCTTGGTACCGCTGTGCCCCTTACAATTACTTAAAATAGGAAGTAGAACTGAAAAAGAAACATTTTAATTTTTCAAAGTAAAATATATTATATTGTTTAGATCCTAGTGGTAGCAAACTAAAAAGTCCTATGGGCACCCCTAAACGCACAACCTCGTGGCACGCTTATAGTGACTCACGCACAGACACAGTCACCAGTAGGCACCGCGCCGGTAGGATGCAAAACTGATATCGAAGGCTCCTCAAATCAGAAGTAAAGTAGCTCCTAAGGTAAGTAGTCGAGAAATTCTTCTACTAAACTCCAAAGATGCCTAGTGTAAGAGTTGTGTTTTGTACCTTACATAAAAAGAGATCGCCTTAAAGTAAGTTCTCATGATAGGTTAGATTAAGGAAGAAAAAATTCGTCACAAGTAATTTACTTACATTGGGATCACGATCGTATGAACATTTGTGCACATCAAACGCCCTTTGACACTTACTTTTGTCTTTAGTATCTGGAAAATTAATTTAATAAATATAAAGCATAACCTTCGTAAGTTAAAGCTCCAATTTAAATGTACAAATAGAATTCATGATAATGATTAACATAACTCGTATTTCGCTTATTAACATAAGCTGTTTCTCAAGCGAACGGTAGCGATAAAGCGGTGAAAACCGAAAAAGTATGTTCAATACAACATTATATACTTATGATATTATAGATGATTTATCTATAAACAACCCAAAAACCATTTTTACTAAATAATTGTTGACCGGGTTAAAAATCGACAGTCAATGATACTCATATAATATGTATGACCATATGGGTCACTGTTACATGAAACATTTCCTACAGATTTTACCAATGAACTTTATTTTTTATTTATATTTCTTCTTAATGTGTGGCGATTGTAATAAAATATGCGTCTTGTGAACTTGTCATAATATTTGAAGACTGCAATATTTACTTACCTAAATGCTTACAGTTAGATATCATGTTGGTGACCCTATCAGTATATTGTTCAGGTATGAGGCTTATCATCATGTCGTAATCGACGTTTTCTTCATCATCAACCTGTTACAGTTAGAACATAATATTTAACCAATGAATTATTTCTTACTTTGAACAAGTAATTAAATTTAATTACAATTGAAAACAATACGAAAACAGTTTTCTAAATGTAAGTATGAAATGCTTTATTGATTATCATATACTTTGTATAAAATCTTTGTATGAAATGTATTTCTGATATTCGTCTTCTTTAACTATTATATATCAAAACTAGCGGATCCGACAGACGTTGTCCTGTCTACACGTCTTTAATTTCAAAATTTCAATTTTTAATAAGCCATTTTGATGAAAATTATTATTCAAATGTTATGACAATATCTAACGATCCAGCACATGGTCACACACGATATAACACAATGATAATAAAACTTTTTTTAAATTTCGGGACAGACTAAAATTAAAATTCGAATATTATTTAAAATTTGACACTGCGATGGTAGCGCCGTCTGTCGGATCCAATGTAAAACATTCCAAAATCAACAACAACTAATAAATTGAAAATTAATTAAAAAAACATTGTCCAGCGGACAGTCCAGTCGTTTAGTTCAGTCACATACACACGCACACAAGAAATATATATATTAAGATATAGCTTAGACACGACATCCCATTAAAAATGCCAAAACATTATTCAAAGAAAACCTATACTTATACGTGCTTCCTCGTTTTGTTTCAGGATAAAATAAATTAATTTTATAAACAAACTTAAGAGTAAACAAAAGAAAAATAACTCACAAGGCTCCCCTCTTCCAATAGGCAAAACATATAGCACTTCAATTTGTTGTCCTCCTTAAATATGCCGTTTTCACAATTTGCTATATCCTCTGGGGGCAAGTAGAATAAAGACTCTTTAATGTAGGTATGTAAACGTGACACAGGTTAATATTTAACACAAAGAGAGCTTCTTCATCCTTTATAACTGTTTCGATCTATATAAACTTTTGCTACGAGTATTCGTATTAATGTTTTCTTATTCACATTTGTTTGGCGTTTCCCTATCACCCATATCATTGAAGATGATTATGATAAAATGCACGCTACTGCAAAATAAATGAAGACACGTTTGCCATCACTAATAAATGCAATATTTTTAAGTCCGCCATAAAATAGTCATCTGGAATAACAAATGTAATGAAAAATGAAAAATAAACTACATTAGTTATTTTTGTAATAATAATCTATGTCTAGCTTTCAATCAACAAAAATATATAGTGTGAAGATTTCGTTATGAAAGTCACATTATTTCAAAAGCAGGAATGAATAACTTTTTTTTAGGGATTAGTAGACTTAGAAATAAAAAACAACGAAAATTCAAAGTAATAATGATCATGTTATACCTACTCAGCTTCGTAGCAAGAACGCAATTTTCTTCTCAAAATATATTTATTTATTCTGCATAGATAAATATAGTCTTTAAATTGTTAGGTCTATGGAAAAAGTTAAGCTGCAAATAGAGCGGTGTTTGCTTCAAAAGTAAAAGAACAAAGGTTAGATGAAATAAATAGCTGTTTCGTTTTTCAACTCACCCTCAGCCACCCCGGTCTGACTGACGCATTCGTTGTGAACATGCTCTATTATTTCTTTGATTTCGTCGCTAAGCTCCTGAAAATATACGAGACGCAAATTACATTATAATTGAATTTTTCTTTTGGCCAAACCTTTAGGCAAAAGTCTTTAGCCAGACATGTGCTTACGGCCATGCAGGTATAAAATATTAAAACAACCATTTCAAATTTACAACTGCGTTTATGATAATGCAAAAGTGCTAGCGTAATACAATTTATATAAAAAAATTTTTTTCTGTGAATGATGAAAGGTTTTTCTTTGTGAATGACAAGGCTATGTAACTTTAATATTAAAAACGATTCAAAGAAAATTATTAAGCAGAGATTCCATTGGGACTACCCCAACATATCAAGTTTATATCATAATATTAAATATGAATAAGCCTACTTGTTTGTTTCCACAGTTTTTGTACTAGTGAAAACAAATTCTAATACTAAATAAAAATATCATTAGTATTTTTCAAAAATATCATAATTATATACATGTGAGGAATTAGTAACGCACCTGACAGTCCTGAGTTCGTAACCTGGATTTTGGCATTAAAAAAAATAAAAATAAAATGAAAAAAACGCTCTATTACATTTATAAAAAAAAATCATTAGGTAAAGGATTCAAGTACTTTTGGACGTACCTTGATTTCCTTCCAAAAATGCTCAAATTCACAGCGGATTAGTCGTTTTAGTTAGAAAATAAAATTATTATTACACTCACTAACATATATCAACGACACATGATAAAAATATGTATTAACTTTTCATAGAAAGTAAAAATATAATTAATAAAAAATCCAAAAGGAGTAAATGTTTTTAACAAATTATTTAAATACATATTGAATCATAATTATACCGACGACATTTAAATACCTAAAATATTTAAGGAAACTCTAAACTGGATATTCGAAATACTATTTACAGAGACAGAGGACAAGAAAAGTCGATTCAAGTCTGTAGAGGGACTAGCATATTGGAAAAGATGGAATGTCGGGTTTTATAATGTCATGAGGGCACGATGTTGAGTGACTGACAGTGAGTAATAGTATTTCACTGTACCTTACCAATTTACTTTAGCTATTCCTGTTAGTTTATTTACGCAAACAGTACGCGGCATATTTATTAAAATGTATGTGAAAATATATACTATGTAAAAAGGCGCTCATACTCGTAAAACTCTTTTAGAATATTGGTATTTTGTATGTGAAGAAACAATAATACTATGTTTTCAATGTTACGTTAATTTGCTAAGATTTAAACATAAATTTTAACGGGTAAACGTTACTTATATTTTACAGAAGCAACACTTTATTTAATTAATTATTTCAATTGTTCTTACCGGTTTTTCTTTTGCACCATATCCATTTGGAACGACTAATAAAAATATCAGAAGCGACGCCGACATGGCGTGCCACTATGGAAAGACAACAATTAACATAGCCTTATATTCAATCAAAGCCTAGCAATTAGAACTCAACAGTAATTATTGCTTCCTCTCATTATTGTACATACAACTTAAATTGTCGACTGTAGATTAAGTCTTGTTACCTGTAATACTAATTATAGCTTAACATATAAGAAAATCTAGACTTGCTCATATGTTAAATGAAATCTCATGGTTTATCTAACAATTTGGATAGAGATAGGTTTATGTTCCACGGTTTACTATAGTTTGAATATTATATATATTCTAGTAGAATAGGATTTGTTAGCAATACTACGGTTTGTTATATAACAGGGGAGAAAACGGGCGGCAGACTCACTTGATTTTAATCGACACTCACATTCCCCGAGGGCTCGCAAATGCGTTGCCGGCTTTTAAGAATTAGAACGCTCTTTTATGGTTGGTATGGAATGGTTATGCCAAAGTTACTGTTTATAATTTACCTATTTACACTTTGCATAACGTCAGCTTTTCTATACACAACTGTACAATAGTTATTGAGTATTGTATTTTATTTCAGATATGCCTTACCTTTTGTTAAATAAGTAATATACGTGTAATTTGACGCTCGCGTTCAGTTAGTAAAATGTAATACGAAAAAGATTAACTTTTAAAAACAAAATTTTATGAAGCACTAGAAAAATAACGCTAGCGTATATCAATCGTTTGTAACGTAACAACCAACAAGGGCAGACAATCTGCTCTGAATTGATGAAGTTGGCATAAAATATTTCCGTATTGAAAAATAAAACAATACTGTCCAGTTTTTATTAAATAGAACAAAGGGTTTATTTTTAGTTTAAATTGTGCAAAATATCTATTAAAGTTTTCGATAATCTGTTACACACACTTTCACAAAGTGCAATCGACATGAAAAATCCATTAAGGCCGTTTCGGACGTAGGCGGCGTCAGTGACCGTGCTAAGCGGATTTGTTGCGTCCTCCCTGCTGGCTGCCGGCTGCACCGCATGCAGTTTGCGCTTACTATGCAGATGCACAGGACGCATCAATACACATATTATGTGACGCCAACGAAACTCCACAGACGCTCAAATCAAATATGCAAGGACACGAAGCTTAAATGCACATGATTCTTATATAAAATAACTCAGGTATTACCTACCCCTACGGTTAAGACAGCTTTGCACACTTTCTAAGTAACGCCACAAGTTCCCAATGTACTTTCCAATGTACATATTTTGATTTTTAACAAAGATATCCCCTAACCTTCCATGATCTCTTATTACGAGCCAATTGACAACCTACAACTGGGATGACTTATTCATAATATGGCGTTGTTATTACCCGCCAGATTATGTTATCACGTGACCTTAGCGGTAGTCAGATTTCGTACTATAACTTCAACACTGAACGAAAATTAGAGTAACGAAGTATCCAATAAAACCTATATAAAATTCAATATTTTAATTTAAACTAGTTCATAAAGTAAGATTCAGAAGATATAATGTATCTATAGTAAAAACTTACTAATTTTCACATTTCGGATATTGATAAGTTTTATATTGAGTTAATACAGCCTTGGCTCGTACAATTGAGTTTAGAAAGTGTTTCATCACACCTTAAATTATGCAAAAATCTACGGAGATAAGAAACGACTACAATCCTTTCGTACCGACTTCAAATATTAAATTTATTTTTAAACCCATATATTTATTTTTATCCCCTAATATATCATATATTATTTTAAACCAGCTTCCTCCAGCGTTGATTTAGTATTTTTTCCCAGTCTCTTGTGACTTTTTCAACATTAATTTCGAGAATTAAAATATAGCGTATGACTTACAAACCTAAACGCTTCTTTAGGTAAAAGAACCAACAGTAGGTATGCGTTAAATAAACAGACGCCGCCTGGAATTCATTTTACAATAATTAATAATGCTATATCACTTTATTATAATTAAAAAAATTCTGTTTTGTCTCTTTGCTGTTTTGTTTCTTTAAATAAACAAAGCTATATTCAAAATGTATATATGTAAATAATAATCCATTTCAAAGTATTCTAATAATAGTATTGATATAGGTCTCATGACGCCAACAATGTCTTCAGGCAATATTCAATCAATTCAATATTCTTAGAATATTTTATTGGGGCTGTTCTTCACCAATAAGTATGTCTCTAAATTCAGCGAGTTTGTCAAATCAAGATTAAGCTGTAAAGAAAATATAATGTCATTTTATTATGAGCAGTGGCCAACCACCAGGCCATCCTAGTGGTTTCAGCGTGCAACTCTCATCCCTGAGGTCGTCGGTTCGATCCCCGAATCGGCATACCTATTCTAGAAAATTAACGACCATAATAAAAATTACTAGTCAGAAAGGTTGCTTTTGACTGGCATAAAAAGAAATTAAAAGAATGGTGTAATCATGCGAAAAATATATTTTGTATTAGAAGATACATTGGTCCTTCGACCATGGATTAGCAAGACTTTCTTCAACACTAACAACATGATAAGCATCTTGCAAGTCAGTTGTTGGCATCGTACTAAGTTCAAGATCAACGTCGGTTTCATCAAGCCACTCGGCGTCATCAATTTCGCACACTTCGTAGAGAATCTCTCTCGATGTATCGATCGATCGTTTTTCTAAGCCGCTTTTCGATTTATAAATCACGCGTTTGACGAAAAAATATGTACACGTAATTTTTGCCGAACCCCTTCCCCTCTTCGAACCTCACGTAATTAACGGACAGCCCCTAACGAGTTATTAGTTATGTTATATATTTTGCAAAGGTGTCAAGAATGTAAGTGTTTATTTTTAGAAAACAAATTTGTTATATATGATTATAAGTTAAACAATTTATAAAACTAAAATCTGTAAAAATACCAAATATTGATATTATAATACTGAATTGATAGCTCCTATCAAAATTTGACGGACACGTTAAAAAATGTTAAAGTCAACTATGATATAACCAGAAACGATACAACGTAAACGTTAAAAAAAATAGGGCATATTTATAATTACAAAAATATGTAATTGATGAATTATTCAAGATAATTTTAGCTTTTTTTATTATACAGAAGCAAATCAAACTTTCAAAGCAAGTTTGACAATTAAATGTCAAAACGTATATAGAAACCACAAACAAAATTATGGTTATTAAGTACGGTATTTCGATTCCGTTTTCAAAGTTTTAAAGTTTCAGTCTATAGGAGGTCATGGTACGAAAAAATGCGATTGAAGTTAGGAACCTAACCGAAATCACATCTCAACTGGAAGCTCATGGAAAGAAGCCCCCATAAAGAAGTTGAATATGAATACGAATTAAGTGTGAATACAAGCTAGCAACTTAGAATCGTACTTTACATGTATGTCATCTCTTAATTAAAAAGATGCATTAATTTGCAAGAAAAAAATATGAAGATAGTGAAAAGATGAGTGGAGTGTTGGTGGAGACGGGAGACACGTCATTACCGCAATCAAAGCTCGAAGCCGCAGCGCGCCCCGCGTCCGCTAACGACGAGAGCTCTCGATAAAAATTAAAAACACGTGCAAGCCAGTCTGAGGAAAGTTTTAATGAGACTACACGGTTTGCTCTACCAACAGATAGATACCTATGCAGATACTGTTGTGCGCGCTTTGCGATCTCCCTAAATAATTGGTTATCCTCCTGTTATACCCAGGTATTTCGAGTACCTTACTTATATTTTAGGTTGTTTTTAAAAGAGGTGAATGAAAGTATAATGTATATTTAGACGATATTATGCTTTATCATGTAAAAAAAATAATCAACAGTATAGTTTTAGATTAATCAATTGAAAGATAAAAACACAATAGGTAACGTATGAGGCGCAACGCTGAAGCAAAGTAGGTCACGTGTACATCATAATTTTGATTGGAAGAAAAGTACCCAAGTCAATCCAATTTAAGCAAGTCTGACAACACCAATTTCCTGTCGCCTAAATAGCTACCTTTGCTCCAAAAACTGTTTCGAACGCAATAATAAATCTTCACTGAAATCACGCTCTAATTTCGTGAAAGCCCCGTCTCGCTTTGCTAATTAATATGAATAGCATTTGCATCCCGCTTTTTCTCGTAGAGACCATTTTCAACTATTGTTTTGCGAGGATCCTTACAATTTATTCCTTTTTTAGTGGACTGCATTTGTTGAAGGAAGCCGGATACTTATTTAGCGTAATAAAACGACTTTTGGTAACATTGGAAATGTTGTTTTCAGTAATAAGGGCGAAATATGAATATCATCTTTGTGTATCACAATTTATGTTAGCATTACTTGCACAACTGTAAACGTACATGATGTCCTGGATGTCCTGTGTCGGTGAAACAAGTGATCAATGAATCAAGACATAAAAATGTATTTTGGCCACAGCCAATCAAATCGTTATTTTATATCTTTAATTAAACAGTTTATTTTCAAATAAATAAATACAGTTTTTATCCTTCTCCGGAAAATAAAATGTTTAATTAAAGATATAAAATAATTTTTTTCTGAATTCGATTTTCAGTGATAAGAAAAACATATAATTTCCTAATTTCTATACGCCAACTTCGTACGCTTGCTTATTGCTTAGTAGCCAAATCCAAATATTGGCTTCAGTAGTTTTGAACCAAATTACTTTTACCGTTATCCCTAACGCAATTGTAGATAGATGGCTTTCAAGTGGTCATAAACTATAAATGTAAATTAATAATACAAAAATGTTGATTTTTTATATTTGGTTAACTCAAAAACTATTGACCAAGACCAAATCAAATAAAATACTGACCATCCACAGTGCGAACAAGGCCTTGTGATATTGTAGCTACCTATTTCTGATATTGCCAACCTGTTCGGAATGACAAGCGTCATGGGATTTGAGATTTAAAGTGTTAAATTACCTTCTTTGCTATGTTGAAAATTCTGTTTCGCCAGTATATAACATTTATAAATTATCGAAATGTCGCGTAGCAAATAAATATTATAATTTCTATTATTTTACTAATATATTAATTTGCGTAACCGCCACATGGCGGTTCTCTTCTAGCAGACTCTACTAGATAATATTAAAAAGAGATTATTATTTATAAAATCCCTGTTTTGGGGTTTTATGTACATTGATAATTTGAGTTGGATTTAGTCAAAATCTTTAATGGCTATTAAATTGCATGCCCACCGTTTTTTCGTAGATATAATCGAATACTTTTAGTACAAACTTTAAATTAATTCATGTAGATTTCAAGATTCTATAATTAACATAAAAGTGGGGATTTTAACAATTAAAATAATATAATGATTAAATTTCATTTATTTCAAAATTTCAATCAGTTATAAATAATACAAAATGATGTCCTTCTATAATCTATTGTTTCAAGTTTTAGGAGGTTTCATAAAATACCCTAAATAATTAAATAATATCTCACAAAAGAATGATCCTTACAAAAATATCACAACCAAACCAAATAAATTGCAATGGATTTATACAAATTATATAATTTATAAATTTTGTTCTATAACCATTTAAATCTGTATAATAGCCTCACTCAAACAATGCACATTTTGTGACCTTGTTTAAAAACAATATATAATTATTAGCATTTATAGGAACTTATCACAAATTACAACACATTGAATGTAAATTTTTTGACTGGAAAAACTTCAAAATATAAAAATTATTTAAAAAAATTGTCTGTCAAATACATATACATAGACTGGTGTGGCCAATAGGTCATCAATAGGCTTAGAGCACCAGTGGCATTAGATATATACTTAATTAACCATTCATTGAAGAATGGCAGTAATTTTACAGTGGCACACATGTAGTTTGTGTAGGCGATAATGCCCTGGAAAATTTAATTGACAGACTGTATAAAAAACTTTATCTATCCATCTAATTCACTTCAATATATCTATTTCTAATAAGTCGAAAATGTCACAAACAAGGTGGCGGTAGGGGCATAGCAATTAACTTACAAACTTCTAGAAGAAAATTCTTCAGTATGGCAGCTTGATTATCCCTTGAACCATTTAATGTAACAGTTGGTATAAAAGTCGGTTTCAGTATATGTGTGTCATCTCCATACTTTTTCAGTAATTCAGAACCATGCGTACTTCCAGCACAGTTGATTATGGGCTCTGGTTCAACATTCAGTTGTTTGGAACACTAAAAATTTTTTAAATATTAATATATACAGTAAATTAAAAAGACTCCATTTTCAACCATTATAAATATATTATTTTTTTCTGAAATATCAAAGGTCTAGAAACAAGGCCAAAAAATTCACATAATATGATATCTCTTTTGAGCATTTCAGATAAATAATTTCCTAAATATTTATACCAGTTTATCAATCCAATCAAATTTACACTGAGCTATTCAGACAGCAAAAGTAATTAATGAATTAGTTGTATGCATCTTATCAAAAAAAGATGATAATAATGTAATACGAATAAATGAATCCTTATATGTTTCTAAATGGAAGTTACTATAAAACTTCTATATTTACCTTATGTAGAGCACCATCGGCATCATAGTTATCTTCTATCATGCACACTGTTATCTTAACAGCTATTACTATATTGTTTAATATATCAATACTGCATGCATGTATTTTATTTGCATAGCATTCTTCTTCTTGATGTTGACACTTAAAATAGTACTGTCCATTTTTTTCAGTTGTCTATGGAAGAAAAAATAAACTTTCAAAAAAACAATATTTTTATATGAATCTCAGCTTCTAAGATCATAAAGCAAATTTACTACAGTATACTGTAATGATGAAGCCAATTGATGAATTTTAACTACTTATTTTAATAAAAGTTTGTTTCTTTTAAAATTGTTTTAAATATCTAGTTCAGTACAATACTTACAGTTGCTTTACCATATGGTACTAATGTGACATCAAGAAAATCTGAAAGCTTCTCTGTCACTGGTCCTAAATGTCTCACAAAAAAATGCTTTGAATCAGGACACAATGTTTCATAATACACTCTTACTTTAACTTTATCTTGTTTATGTGTATTATATGAATCATCTTCTAACTGTACAATATTACTCTGAAAATAGAATAGCATTATTAAAACCACAAATTCAAAATTATTGTGAATCATACAGATGATAACACTTACTGCTGAAGTAGTAGTAGATTTTTTCAACATAAAATGTGAATAATTAGCATAAATCTGCCACATAATTAAAATTACAAGAATAAGAACAATTATTCTATAACGACTACATAAATAAAAACCCATTGTCTATTAATATACTTTGATGTATCCTTAATTATGTTCTCTCTACTTAGGTGATACTCCATGTATTTTTTTATCACATCAATTGGTCTTCTAACAAAACTATCTAATGCACATTTATTAATGTATATTTTAAAGGTCCGCCTTTATAATAATTTATAGATCTAAAGTTAAATTTCATTAAGCACTAACATCAAGTATCAACTCAAAGGTTTACAAGTCACAAGATGAAAGTGTCAAAGTCAGCAGTCAAATATTAAGTGCTTGGACACTTAACACGTAACATGACAGTGATTGTTTATTTATTTTTTAGTATTAAAACAAAAAGTGGCCTGGGTCTAGTCAAGACAGCTTAATAGTAGTATAGTTATAATGTATGTAGAAAGTCGAAAACTAAATTTGTATGAAAATGACAGCTAGTGTCGACAGTTTGTAGTCTAGTATTTACTTTAATTAGGTTAATTAAAGTGACATTAGAAATACATTTAATCCAGAGACAATATGACGAAACAAGGTGTTACGAACAGCAGCTCGGAGGCCGGAGCTACGCTGTCGACTTTGCGGTACTGTATTGACATGCCGCTTGGCTCCGAACGAAACGTTTTCGACAATACAATTACCCAAAAGCGGTAGAGTATGTCGAAAACTTTTCGGCACCAAGATGGTTAGACCCCTAGGCCCTAAAGGCGGGAATCAGGTCGGCCATGACAGTGCTACGAAAAGATACACATTAACGCTCACGCTTTTCGGTTTTGCGTGATCTCAAAAGCTGCTGTTTGTAATAATTCAATACAGCTATCGCCATCTTTAATGGCTAAAGTTTCAAAAAACGTTGTTAAAACGTCCGAAATGTTAATATTTTGGACGTTCTTATAAATTAAATTAGAAAGTATGTTTGAACCGAAGGATAAGTTCAGTCCACTACGTTCTAAAATAGAAATAGAAGTTTTCCGCATATTAGCGTAATAAAAACACATCAACATATTGTATTTTTTTACTCGGTCAATTGCAAGGCATTAAATTTCTCTACCATATAAAATCCTGCTTTAACTTGTCTGCCTCCAAAGAACCGTCCATTCAAATCAACCACTGCTTTTATAGCACTCTCAATACGTTTAAACTCAACAAATATCCTCACAGCTTCATCTTGAGGGGAATTAGGCAATTCAAAGATAACAACTTTAATGACTTCTCCATATTTTGTGTTACATTCATCTTTAACTTCAGGTTCAAGCTCTTCATCAACATCGCCTGGCCCAACCATATTCTGTAACATATTGTGATTTATGAAACTTTGCTTTTCATAAACATATATTTGTTGTAAAGAAAATATCTATAAAAAATTCAAATATTATAAAAAAAATCTTACTCTTAATAAAACAACTTTACTAGGTGATTTCATTATTTCTGTAATAGACGGCTCTTGCTTTGCTAGTTGAGTTGAATTTGGTGAATCTGAAATGAATAGAATAGAATATTTTATAGCCTTAATATATATAAAATATTATTATATATATTTATATATCATAATCTATACTAATATTATAAAGAGGAAAGGTTTGATTTTTTGTTTGTTTGTATGAATTGAATAGGCTCCGAAACTACTTGGCAGATTTGAAAAATTCTTTCACTGTTGGAAAGCTACATCATTCCTGAGTGACATAGGCTATATTTCATTTTAAAAAAAAATAGGCATCCTTACTAAAATTACGATAACATTAACATTTGTTTATTATTTGATACAATTCTAACAGACGGCGCTGAGTTAAAGGTAGTTTAGTTTAGGTCCGTGTCGTGGTACCAACGTTTCACATAAGTTCTCCTACGGTTTCCATTGATTAATTTACTACTATGTAATATAACAAAAACCTTAGCCACAGCAACGCTTGGCCGAGTCTGCTAGTATTTTATATTTTACAAGATCACTTTAAAAACAATATTATAGCATAATTTTATATCTAGTTCAGCAACATGCAAAACTGGGATGAGGATCATTTTAAATTGAGGACTGTATAAAGTCATTCCATTCAAGCTGACATTTTTATATCTTTTTCTCATTTAAATGAATACATACCAGGTCCTGGCAGCACAGGTAGAGCAAAAGTAGGTGGTACTATTGCAGTATCTTTTTCATGAATTATTCTTCCACCCCGTTTTGATGTTTTTTCAACTTGTAATGCCACTGACATACCTTGTTCCTTTTTACCAAGACCTTGTCCTTCCTGTAAATTACAAATTAAGCTTTATGGTACAATTATAACTAGTCATGACATGAATACTGTTACATAATAAATTTTCTTTTAGGACTCTGTCGCATATTATAAAACAAGAACTGAAACTCAGTGCTTATCATCAATATACACGACATACCATAAATCAATCTCTACAATAAAAGTGAGTGGATTGATCAAAACGCCTCAATACAAAAATATCCTCTTTACAAATGAAAAATCTTTCACGATTGAAGAACGCTACAATAAGAAAAATGATTAAGTAGTGTACATTTTATCATCACATTTCTAAAGTGTGTGTGTAACTGGCTGGAAAGGTGGTCATCATCCTGCATCAGTGATGGTTTTGTGGGGTGTGTTTTATTAAGGAGTCACAAAACTCAAAACTTTAGTTTGGCTAAAATTTGACCCTTTTGTGTATTAAGATAAAGTCTTGGATCATGTAAAACCTCGCAGCAATAAAAAAATCAATTTTTGATTTGTTATAAAACTTTTGGCTGGACTAGGTATATATAGTAATAGTAGTAATAGTTGTACCTACAGTATTTTAAATCAAACAACAAACAATTATAATAATTATTTATATACTTTACAGGACCCAGAGGGATTGCACTTTAATAGAATTTATTTTCCTTTATATGAGATATTCTATAAGTTATCTACTTATAATCTAAATTTTTAAAGTTCTACATTAGTTTATCTTATATGCAAATGAAAACCTACTTTAAATCCATATTTGGCCATAATTTTAGCCGCTACCGAACTGGCTCCATAACCACCAAGGGAGAAGCTAGGAGCTGCAGGTGAATTTGAAAGCAGTGGAGATGATGGAGTTTCCACTGTAAGTGAGGGAGGTGGGGCAATAGCTGCTCCAGCTGCTCTCTTTGATATCTCTTCAGCTTCCTCTTCTTCAGGTTGCTAAAAACAAAACATGTTTAAGAAATATGTAAATATTCAAAATTGACTTCCAAACAAGATTTTCTTAAAGCAACAAAATAACAACTGAACTTAATCTATTGTTAGATTATAATGCCGATGCAACCAACATTTTATATATACAAGGATTTAATATTTGTACATGTAGATCACTATAAATGTTAAGGTACCATAATATGTAATAGAATATTTAATTTTTCTTATACAACTTTAAATATGTTAGTGAGTATAACAGTTATTGGTTTAATTTGTAATGGAAATACTCATACATAAAATTTAGAGTAATACAGTCACTTAACCACAATACACTTGACTTTTGTTAACAGTTTTATACAAATACAATACAACAGTTAAATACCTACCATAGGTATCATGGTTTTCTCTGGTATAGCATCATCATCACCAAAACGAGATTTACGTTTTCTTTCGGATCTGTCCCTATCCCCACCATCAAGTTGTAATCTCTTAGCTTGCATTTCTGAAATATATTAAACACGTTACTTCTAAACGTTAAGAATTAACTGACATCAACAATTAAATTTTTTTTACTTTATATTAAAATAAAGAAATATATTGAATTCATTCTGGTAAAATAAAAAAGTATATATTGCAAGCAGCTATGCCCTGTGCCTGTTTCACCTGTTAATTTTGGTATAGCCTATGGCCTTTCTTAACAATGGAATATCCATCACAAATATAGATTTTTGTTATTTGAATCAGTTCCTAAGATTATTTTTCCAAATGTTCAACTTGGCAAACAAACAACAAGCTTTACAATATTTTATAGCTATAATAAATAATTAGCTTACTAGCTAATAACATTCTGTATGTTTTGTATTAAGAATATTTTAAAAATTTAAATTACCTTTTGCAACCTTTTCATAGTCATTAGGCCACATAGGATCATATTCATTTGCAACATTCCAGTCAAAATCTCGAACATTCATAGAAGTATTAAAAGTATTAGATTGGGAACTAGGACTATTTGAATTTGTTTCATCTTCATCCTTTTGTTTACTCTTTAAATCTATAACAGGTGTTAAGACCTAAAAATATATATAAGAAAATCATATAGGTATGTAATACTTACTACAAAATTAAATACTTATTTTAGTTTACTTATATCAGACTACAGTGATATTAATATCATATCTTGATTATATTTGCCAAATTTATTTTATATTGCCGAAATTTTATAATCTTTATATAGGTACTAAAAATAGCTACAAAACCTGGTTAGACCGACGTAATGCTTCTCTTTTCGGTTGAGTTACTGCAGCTTTTTTCAATTGTAACTGTGACTGTAATAACTTTATTCCTGAAGACCATCCTGCAACTTTTTCAGTAGTTCGAGCTTTTATAGTGTCAAGATCGTCATATAAAGACATCCCTATAATTTTTACGGCACAAACATTAAAAACTTTAATATCTTTATCCCAAGTAAATATTTTTACTTCAAAACATTGAATAAAACATTTTAGTCTTTAATTTTTGTTTCTAGAATTACACAGACTAGGAAGCAAGCTATGAAGAGACATAAGCTTAAGTGAAATTTCCACAAAAAATGGCGCTAGTGAGTCATACTTACCTTAACACACTCAAAAGTATTTTGAATAATATAATAGTAGCCTATTGTATTTATAAATATTGGTTTTATTACATTATTTCTAATCGTGTATTTTCTTATTATAATATTAAACTTAGATATAGTATAGTTACTTAAAACCAAAATAAGTCGCATATCTAACTATGAAAAGTTTTTAAGTTTACTAATCAATTTCAAGTTTTATAACTTAGTATGTTTTATTTCAGATTCAGTCATTTATAAGTAATAAGTATTGAAAACTTTAAGAAATATAAAACTTGCGATTTCTTAATGACATATACCATATTAATGTGTGACGTTATTTTTTTGTCTACTATATATCTAAATTATTATAACTGTTTGAAGCTGCATGTCATAAAGCACACTATGTTTCATAATTTTGTAACAAAATTTAAAAGATATTAAAATGGGCCACTTACCCAGTAAGGATACACGGCGCATCAGTTTTGATAATACATTTGCTATGAGCACAGCACTAGCAATTCCAAAGCAAGCAGATGATGAAGTTTTAACTATTGATACCCTTGAAACGGTACCTGCTAATATTATTAGATAGCATTGTAGATAAAGGCTCTTTATTAAAAAATAGGTCGAGTACATTAAGGTTTTTACAATTTTATGTGACGTGAAATTTCGAACATATTATCAGGATTTATCAACAGAAGCAAATGCACTCATATCACATTAGCTTTTTGGAATCCGTAAATAACAAATTTGAAATTTTAATAAAAGTATCTATTGATATTTGGTTAAATTTACATATTTTTTTATAATAGAAAATTAAAATAAATTATTCTAGAAGCAGTTGCTTGATGGTTAAAAACCTGCCCCTATTTTTAATTTATTACAGTGAGCCGATCGGTATTGTAAGTTTTTAAATTTTAACCAATTATAACCATCATGCTATTTTTCTATGTATTGTTTAAAATATACCTAAAAAATAATAAATATACCTACCGTTTTAACGCAATGTACTACATGAATAATTCTTTATTTATATTTATGGGTGAAAAATTCTGTTCGTAGAACAAATCCAACGAATTTTATTACAAAGAGAATACAAGACCCATTGAAGTGTATGATAATGAACATGACTATTGGGTGCAACGAATTGAGTATCTTAAAAATGAACATCAACTAATAAATAAAATTGTGGAGTCGGAATATGAAAAAACTGTTGAGGATACAAAAAATCTATTTGATCCACCAAAAATAACTCATGAAAAAATACAAAAAATTAGACCATGCTATGATTGGCGCTCTAAGGCAAGTTTTCGATGGAAATTAAAGTAAAATAAAGATCAAGTCAAAAGGAGCTATGTATTTGTTGCTTGTAGTATTTTACATAGTGGTATAAAAATCGTTCTCATTTTTGCGAGCAGTATTTTCATATTTTTATTTAAATAAAATAATTTAATTTGTGCTTATCTACTTAATAGTCCTACGTACATTGTGTCCCTTTATCGTTTAAATTTCAGATGCTTAAATGCTACGAAGATAACCCTCATCAACCTTTACTTTGTGCAGCAACTGTACAAGCGTTTACAAATTGTGTTCAATCGTGTCAAATGGAAGAACAATAACTTGTATCACATATTGTTTAAAATTATACCTATTGTTGTTATATTTACCCAGTAAAAATAATAAAAACTGCATTTTTATTATAGCGATCTTAAATACACAAGTGAAAACTTAAGTTTAGTGTTGATTTAATAAAAAGGTACCTAATAAAATCACAAAAGTTTTTTTTAGTTAAAATACTTGATTTTAATATTTAGATTCCTCTGAATTAAAACTAATGTAAACATTACATATTTGCCCATTTACAGATCACGACAGTTAGGGTGAGAATCAGAAACAAGAATTAGCGTTAACTAAGACTCCTGTATGTCTAACTCCATCAATTCCAAACATTCATTGAATTTTCGACGTACGGGGGTCATACTTAGTCTTAAATTTATTAATTTTTTGGAACTGACGTAGCATTTAGCACCCAAGAGAATTTGCAATAGCGAGTCAAGCAGGTTGCTTCGACATCATTTAGATAAAACCAATTTGCTGATGCTCCATTAAGCATTTATATAAGAACCTTACATTGACATTAAGGTAGACAGCATTAGCCATATATGTATATCTGTCTGGCTCTCGACTTGTGGTATAGGACAATATTAAGGACAATTGTCAAACATTAAGTTCTACGGTGACGTTTCTAAAATTTTAAATTTTAAAATGGTTAACCCATAACTGAAACTTGAAGGTGTACGCTTAAAAAGTGCTTAAATTAATTATTTTATTGTATTATTCCTAAGAGAAATATGTAAATGTAACACTAAATAGTCTTGCATTTAAAATACGATATCTTATAATATCATAATGACGGCCAATGAAATCGAAGAGCCGAATGGAAACTGCCATACGATTTTGGAAAAGATAAACGAAAACAATGCAGAACCTACAAATAAGGTCAGTCCAATACTGTAGTTTGGTGAATTGGTGACTTCCTTAATTAACGAAAGGTATGTTATTTGTTTACAGCTTCCAGAGATAACCGATTTCACTATAATAAAGCCGATAAGCCGTGGGGCTTTTGGAAAAGTATTTCTTGCCCAGAAAAAGTATAATCCAGAACAATTGTATGCTATAAAAGTTATGAAAAAGTCAGAAATGATTAATAAAAATATGGTAACCCAGGTGGTTACGGAAAGAAATGCTCTTGCCTTATCTAGAAGTCCATTTTGTGTTCACTTGTTTTATTCATTACAGTCTGCTTCATCAGTTTATTTGGTAAGTATACAATTGTTGACTTGTATGTTTTATATAAAGTTAAAATCCTCAAAGTTACAGTAACTATAAATATTTATAAATACTTATTCAAGTTTTTTTTTACATGTTAGTATTATTTTTATTAAAATTAATAGGAAGCTCCACAATAATACAATGTATGTATTAAAATATTCAACATTTAAATTGATATTGTATATTTGTTATATTTCTTAGTCTAAACCATAGTATGAGTAATTGTTTTACTAAATCATTACAGGTCATGGAATATATGGTTGGTGGAGATCTGAAGTCTTTATTAAATGTTTATGGTTTCCTAGAAGAGTCAATGGCAATATTTTATGTCGCAGAGGTAACTTTAGCCTTGGACTATTTACATAAACACAATATTGTTCATAGAGACCTTAAACCAGATAATATGTTGATTGCCAAAAGTGGACATGTTAAGTTAACGGATTTCGGATTATCAAAGATTGAAATACATAGAGGTAAATATTATCTTTGAAATATCAGGAAACATTTATAATAGGCTTAATAAAAACTATTGGATATTAAAAAAAAATTGTTTTTAGGAAGTTTACAATATAAAATTTAAGATAGAAGTTAAGGATGTTTAAATTATATTCTTACTATAACCATATTTACTATTCTAAAATATAACCAATATTTATTTGATATTTTCAGATTTAGAAATATCGGACTTTGTAAATCGAACACCAAGCCTAAATTTACGTACTCCTGGTCAACTATTGTCTCTGACTTCACATCTTTCATTTGGTTCTGGAGGGGACAGTTCCAAAGATTCCTTATCTACAGAAACTTGTGAGAACCTTCTTCATGCACTTAAAGAATCTTGTATGATATATATCTATGTTTAGTTCAACAATATACAATCATAAATGTCATAGTACTAAATTTTCTTTTTATATATTTAATTCAAATGATTTGATCTATTAAATTTTAAGTTCAGCATATAATGAATTGTGGTATCATCAGAAACCCAAACATAGCATGTTTACATTTACAGGATAATTTATGTTGTACAGTAAATAAAACCTGATTGTATAAAGTTGAGTGTTAATATGCAGGTTCATTAATGTCCTTTTGTTATTAGAAGTTTGTTTTTCAGCCAAGAAGAAGAGTATATTTTATGATGATGTAAGCACAGTAGACAGCCCATCTATAGACCATTCTCAACTTTCTGGAATACATCCATTTATGAGTGCCGAGAGTATACACTTGGAACATATTACTGTATGTATAATTTTTAAATTAAGAACATTACGACGATTCAATAATATTGTACTTTATACTTTAGAATGTTAAAATAATGTTTTGCCAGGAAGCGCGTACAATTAAATTTTCTTACGTATTTCGTACGTAACATGACATATACAGTACATTCAAATAATACTAGAGGTTAGCTCTGTAATTATTGTGGGATTTGGGATAGCAACAGTCTTAAATTAGTATTATTTTTTTCATTGTTTACAAAAATCCCTTACCTCAAACCATCAACTATTATAGACTGGTAGTAATCTTAATACTTTTAAATATGAAAAAATTAAATGGGGCGTAGCAAATAATATTTCTCAAATTTGCGGTGCCAATCTATGTAGGTATATAAGAACTGTGTGAATTGAATTATAGCAGTATAGCTGTAGCTGTTTCAAATACTATATTTTTTATCTCTGCCATGATCCCTTTAAGTGTATGCCCCTAACATAATAAAGGTTTTATATTTAAAGAAAAACACTTTTTTAACGGATTATAGATATGTATTATTATATTTAAACTTATAATTATTTGTACATAATTTTAAATTTAAACCGACGTTTCGCGTGCTTTACAGCGTGCGTGGTCACACAGTTTAAATATAATAATACATATCTATAATCCGTTAAAAAAGTGTTTTTCTTTAAATGTGTAAAAGTTATGTAAATAAAAGACAATACTAAAGGTTTTATATTTTTTTCAGTCAAAAGACTCTGGCTCGGAATCACTAAGTTCATACCATACATGTGAAAGTTCGAAAAACAGTTCTAATAAAAGTAATAAGTCAACAGACATCAGTAGTGCTAATGGCTCTTCTTTGGAGTCAGCGCTCACCGATTCACAACATGACCAGTCGACTTCACCTCTTTGCAGGGGTCACTCTTTGAAAAGGATTCCTAGGTATAATACCTTTATTATTTAAATCGTTTTTATAGTGTGCATTAATAAATTAAAAAATACATTTATGTATCAGTTTTTTTGATATTTGGACTTATTTTTAAACAAATAAAAATACACTTCAAGAAACACACAAAATGATAGGGATAAAAATGATATAATAATTGAGTCTTAGAGCATAATTATCAGCACAATTGTATAGTTTAAAGTAAATTTTTACTCCGGAGTCAATTTATTTACCTTTTAAAACTTATTTTGTAAAATTGGTGGTAGCTTATTTCAATGTGTTCATTACCTGGTGAAACAATTTGTGGTTTAGAGCATGTTAAGACATACTTATAAAAAAAATAAGTGTAACAATAAATTGAATAAATCATGGCGCTAGTTTCCGGGCTAAAAAAAGAAAGCGGATTTTGGATTGTGATGGTGATGGTGATACACCGACTGGAGTGACCAGCCTTTTGGAGTCAAAAGCAAACCACAGTGGGCTGACTCAGGAGATAATGGCGCTGGAACTGGACGTCACTCAGAACACGCCGAAGAGGATATCGATACACCCCACACCAGAACGAAGAAAGAATCCTATTAAGGGTGTTTTAAAGAAGAGGTATAGTATTTTATATAACTTTTAATGATACAATTCCGAGATCCGAGAGTAAAAACAGGCCGTACATTTATAAATTCTTCATTCCACAGTTAATTTTTACCAGCTAGGAATTACTACTTTATCTAAATTATAATTATTTATTTTATAATCTATTTCGTACATTGTAAATTATCTCTGAAATTAAATTAAGGCAACATTTAGTCAGTCTCGCTTACATTTAATATAAACATGGATGCTACCGAATGGCTGACATTCGATTGACTTCGAACCGTCAGAAGCTGACATGGTATTAACCTAATTGTTCTAAAACCTCTGTATATCACAATTATTCATCAATAGATGGGTTTCGCAAAATGATAGTCACCATTTCAACGTGGGAGTGATATTCTCGACTCCAGTCTCAAACAGTAAGAACAAGGAGAAAAAAGAAAAGGCTACGAGATTTAATTTACCTACCGAAGAATCGACTTTGGAAACCAAGGACCACTCCTTGACATTTGGAAAACATATTTCCACCAGCTTAGAAATATTTCCAACGAGGAGGTTAAGTAAGGTAAATATTGTACAATATTTAAGCTATGATATCATACTGAGTTATATCATACTGCCGAAAAAAAATACAAACAAAACAAATTAGCTATCTAAACTGGAGCAGTGTTGGTTTAGTGGCTTCAGCGGGGTTACAGGTCATCCCTGGCTGAATCAATCGACTTTTTATTTATGTGCGTGTATTTAACAATTGCTCTTACGGTGAAATAAAACATCGAGAGGCAACAGACATGCTATAGAACCAACAAATAGACGGCCAGTGTCTGGTACAGAAGGCTGATCATCTTTGCTTCTTGCCTATTAGAAAAAAATCAAGAATCATGAAATGATGACCAGATACTAATTTATTTTTATTAAACTAATTTATTTATTTAAGTATTCCTACAGCTAATCACTAAACAATATTCAAACAATTACATTACACACAAAAGCCAAAACGGGATACACATAGAAACAGAAACATAAAGCACAGTTTTACAAAGCACAGGTCTAAGTTTGATTGATTGGTAGATTATAATATATATTTAATATGAAAGAACAAACAAAGCCATTATTAGTAAAATATAACTTGATTTTTTAAACTATTTTTTTAAGAATTTTTAGTCACATTTAATATATCGATTTGCTGGTAATTTATGTTGTAATCTGTAGGTATACGATACATAACAGAGTTTCGTAAATAGTTGGTCTTAGATCTATTAGAGATTTATTAGTGATTTTTTTTGGTATACTACTATATTTGTTATAAATTTTTAAAACATAAATATACCTTGTAATCTTTGATATAACACTCGCTCGTAAACTGAGTCAGACAAAACGGTGATCAATTAAAAATAATGATCCAAGGACCCAATTTGAAGCCAAGACCCATATAGGGCTGTAGAGCCACGAGATTATTTTAAGTATTTCAACATTGATACTATGAAAATACAATTAAAAGAGCTTACTAATAATTAATTATTAAATAACTGTTACTGATATTTGAAGGGTGAAGGCAGCAAATCACCCACAGACCTGTGTAAAACGCCCATAGCCGCCCAAACGCCTTACAGGACACCAAAAAGCGTCAGACGCGGTAATCAAGTTTCCGATCAGAGAATATTGGGCACGCCGGACTATCTCGCACCTGAATTATTACTCAGGTACCTGGGCTTAGCCTAGTATTCGTATTCATTCATTTTTTATTCTAAAGTATCGACTTACCATACTATTCGAAGCTAAGATTTCCTATACAACAGTGATTTTTATATCTGTTTAGTCTCTGATATTTGTACGACTTATGTTCTTTCCACTTGCAAACTCACTATGATTCCCCCATTGTTTACGTGATTATATTAGATGTACATAATTTAGTTAATAAAATAAATATACTTAGGCAAGGACATGGGCCACAAGTGGATTGGTGGGCACTAGGAGTATGCTTGTACGAGTTCATGACGGGCATTCCGCCCTTCAATGATGAGACACCACAAGCCGTCTTCAATAATATTTTATCCAAAAGTAAGTTAAAAATATATTATGTTATTTATTTTTAGGTATATAGTTTATTTATATAAAAATAATATAATAAACCGGCACTTAGTACGAAAAAATTCAATGATTTTATTGGAATGTAGTTATTAAATTTAGGCATAGGTCATTTTTAATTTATGGATGTTAAAATAATTAAAAAGAGCACTTCGTAAACAACACGAATGGTCTTAAATTTTTGTTTCTGTTAATACATTTTTTAATGATTTATATTTAAAGTATTTTAACAATAATAACCGCTAAGCGCGCGAAATACAACTGAAATCACTACGTTATACTAATCATACGTATGAATTCGAAATTTTGTCTCCCCTCACAGACATAGAATGGCCTGAAGATGATGAGGCCTTATCTAGTGAAGCAGTGAGTGCAATCGAGGCCCTGCTCACAATGGATCCGAAGGAACGTCCTGCCGCCGCAGAGGTCAAGTCAATGTCGTTATTCAAAGACTTGGACTGGGATAATCAGCTTAACGTTGAACCGCCTTTTATACCCACGCCAGATGATATCCACGACACTGGATACTTTCAAGGTATTTTGAAATTTAGCTTTATATAATAAGCTTCATCGATGTTTGCTATAATACTTATCCTGCCATTTAAAATGATAGATATTTTAGTCGTAAACGCCTCGATTTTTCTTTTGACCTATCCACGCCCTTGGCCAGGTTTTGAAGGTAAGAACGTAGTATTGAGTATGGGACGTCTCTTTCTAAGCCTATTTTTTTATCGTTTAACACACTTTACATGCGTAAAAGTATGCCATACTTCAGTCCCTATATTCTGATTCTAAAGAAGCTTGTATCTTAATTTAAATCTGCAGTTATAAAGTCTAACAAAATCTTTATAATGCCTTTTTAATATGTTGACGTTTTTAAAACAGACGTCCATTCAATTATTTACTTGCTCACAATACATAATCAAATTAAAGGGATATCAGTAGAGGAATCATTTATGATATAACGTTTAGTTTATTATGTATTTTTGTATTCCGTAATAAATAAATGTGTATTAATCTGTTGCGGAAATATTAAGAAAAAAGTGTATGAAGGTTTTAAATACAAAGAATTCACTGACGAGACTAAAAAGATATAAAAAGGTTTCAAGAAACTGGTTTCAAGGCATGAATAATGTCTCTGTTGTTATTTTTCTGACATACTTATGGTAATGTAATTTTAAACTTGTTGGAATAAAAAATGTGGTCTAGACCAAGTTAAATCTGAACCTCAACATCATATTATATTGAAAAATTAGGTAAATACAAATTATTTTTTTTTATAATTTTTACCATCCGTCAGCGGATATGCTTTTAGTATATGCACTTCAGAAAGTACTTTGAATAATGCTTCAAAGAAAGACTTTTATTTGAAAATGACGTTAATTGTTCATAATAAATCTATACATATATATCTACATAATAAATAATCTTAAATCATAGATGCGACATCGAATAATTAGGGTTCATGGGTTTGAATGTCGTAAACTCCCAACTATTTAATTTCACATATTAGTTCATATACAGGGCGTCCCACGGCGATGCCACACGGAGGGAAAGTACCTTAAATGTTAATGATAGGATATTTTACTGAAAGAAGACATCGTTTAATTTTTAATAATAAGTAGAACTGCATTCACGGATTTTTTGAAAATCGCCTACCTCAACCGGGAATCGAACCCGCCAAATGTGACAGTAAAATTTCATGTATTTTATAATAGCGTTTGTAAGGGCTACTCATAAGCATTATTTTTTCCTTAATAACCTAGCATATTAAATGAAACTAAAAACATAAAATTTTACATTTTATTTAAAAAATAATAATTTACCAAATGCTCAAAATGTGATCCGTTGTTGTTGTCTGTTGTATACAAATTCTCACTCTTTTAATAATTTCTCTCCTTGTCGATTTACTTATTTTTGCATGGTGGATGTTTAAAATAATACATCTAAGTTCATTTTGTAACTCCTGCACACTGTTGTACCGGTTCCTGTAAACTAAATCTTTTACATAACCCCATAAAAAAAATCAAGTGGTGTTAGATCTGGGGATCTCGATGGCCATCTAATTTGTCCAAAAGTGCCGATCCAGGAAGGAAAATGTTCATTAAGAAACTCGGGTGTTCTCCTACTGTTATGAGCCGGAGCCCCATCTTGCTGGAATATGAGATTTCGTCGATCTGCATCAGGAAGATTATTAATCTCATTTCTTAAAATCTCAAGAGAAATTATTAAAAGAGTGAGAATTTGTATACAACAGACAACAACAACGGATCACATTTTGAGCATTTGATTTTTTTTTTTTAAATAAAATGTAAAATTTTATGTTTTTAGTTTCATTTAATATGCTAGGTTATTAAGGAAAAAATAATGCTTATTAGTAGCCCTTTCAAACGCTATTATAAAATACATGTAAATTTACTGTCACATTTGGCGGGTTCGATTCCCGGTTGAGGTAGGCGATTTTTAAAAAAATCCGTGAATGCAGTTCTACTTATTATGAAAAATTAAACGATGTCTTCTTTCAGTAAAATATCCTATCATTAATATTTAAGGTACTTTCCCTCCGTGTGGCATCGCCGTGGGACACCCTGTATATGGTTGCAACGCAACGACCATTATGACATAGAATCTTGAACTATTGTATTGTATTATTCATACGTATGCGCGGCATACGTATGAATAATAGTTTTTATTCGAAATGAACTATGATAAATTGCCTTAAACAAGCTTACAGCTTCAAGCTGTTTTTGTGGTTCTTGACATTATGACCGTTTGTTTATTTACGTTTCAGAAGATTTATTATTCGTATATATTAGGGCAATAATAGTTATTTTTTATTATTTCAGCTCGCAACATTCTACAACAACTTCAAGTGTCCAACTTTGACATATGATTTTTCTTATTTAGTTTGTAAATACTGTAGCCCAATACGTCGTGTTTCATAATCAAGTATTAAAAGTGTTCTTAGGGCTGATTTATGTGATACTAATGCGCTATAATATTAATTCTTAGTTAATTATGTATGGAATTTAAAATAAAACAATTTTTAATGTATGAATTCTTTAATTGTAGAGATATAATTTTATACCAATTTATTAAGAAAGACAAATATATTCACCTTTCTTAAAATAATTGATAGTTTAATCTAACATAGTGACATAATGAGAAAACAGGGATAATTTTTTATAGCTTCCGGGCAATTCTTAGCACCAAAAACTATAGAAATGTTCCTTTAATTTTGATGTATTTATTTAAGTTTTTAAAGTATTTTGTAGGTTTTACTCATATGAATACTTTTTTAACGACATAATATATTACATATAATGGATTGTCATATTACATATATAGATATTTGTGAAACTGGACGAGAATTTTAAAATAACTGATTTTTACAATTTTATTATAAACATATAAGAGTTACGGAAAATAATAAATTGACAAATAAGCTTTTATACACGTTAATTACTTTTCATATTATTTTGAGTTCTTTTGTATCCATGGCAGAAAAGCTGTAACTCGGGTGTATACTCCGGGGTACTGTCCCTTACCGCATCCGATGCCCCACGAGACCACACCTACTTGAGTCCACCTTCCACCCTCATTGACCATTAGGGGACCGCCACTGTCACCCTGAGAATAAATTTTTAAAACAACTAAGTTCCGTCAGGGACTGAACTAATAGAAGAAAAACTATGTCGGGTATTGTTTTTAATCTGAAAGCTATTTAAGTCGGCAATAATTTTTTTTTTAAATAGTCCAATCAAAACGGGGAGACAAATTCCTAAACAGAATTACAATGGACAGATAAGCAACTAAGGGTGCTGACCAAGAGCGGACCCGCGCGGTCCATGAGCCCCATGGCCTCGGATAGGGGGGTATCTGTACCGTATCACAAAATTTTAATACACATTTTTACAAAATAGCTTTTGTATAGTGGATATTTTCAGTCTATAAAAACTTGTGTGTGACAATTTCTGGTTCTTAGTGCTGAAAAAAATGTGACTTACGCTACAAGAGTCCATATTATCTTTCCCTGCACAAAGCATATGTTCTACGATACCACCGGGTGCCGCAGAGCCATACTTGAGGCGACATTCTGCGTTTGACCAGATCGGTATTGACACTTCTTGGAGCACTGCGGGCTGGGGTCCACCTATTGAATTATACGAGTGTATTTTCCAAGAAAATATACGTAGAACGATTTAAACACAAACCACATTTATTAGTTCACAATATACAAGAATAATACCTCGTACGTTAGAACAAAATAATGAATACAAAAAGGACAGTTAAAGAATATTAAACATCACACCATTGATGTCCCTAACCAGTGAGAAAGCGCCTTGATATTTAATAATATAAAAAATACTGAAACGTATTTTCGCGTCTAAAATGGTACGTTTTGCCCTAAAAATAAAGAGATTAAAAAAAAACAACTTACTTTCTTTCAAGCTACCCCATCCAATAACAGTAGCAGTTAGACCAGCGTATGCACGTCCGCCGGACGGAAGACAGACTGGCCTTACGCTCTTTGTAAATGTTACCGGTTGGTCTAGAGTTAAAATGGCGACGTCGTTGTACTGGAAAAACATTAATTTCATAATGGCAGTTGATTTCTTCACCAAATTAGAAAGGTATTCATATTTTTTATGGATTTAGGACAGTCTGGAATAGTTATTTTTTGCTGAGAGTCGAATTATTAATATTATCAATATTATTAGTTTTGAGTTTGAAATAAATACATGTTACACATATGAGAAGTCTGAAATTGATTATTTAATCAATTATATGAATATGCAGTACGTCTGCAGTAAACTTGTGGTGCCTAAAATTTATGGAAAATTGGAAAACTGGAATTTATATTTACCAGAGTTCGCATATCAAATCCACGATGTCTGACCACCCTTTTAATCTTTCTTTCGATGTGCTGAGTCTCCGTGTTTGTCCTGATATTGTAATCTCCGAGTCTTGCTGTCAGTCGTGCAACATCCCATGACGTCATACTTAAAACAAATATTTATTTACTAGCTAGATATCATTAATATGTCTATAAAGTATTAGTAGAGTACAAATGGATGCACAACTGACATTACGAAAGCACATAACAGACATATGTAAAAAACCATATAAGAGATTAGGATTTGTCCTTCGAAGAGCATCAACGTTCATAATCGTCAACATCAATGCTTTGATTCCTTAAAGCCTTGTATGTGTGTGAAACGGTTTTTCTACCTACTTACTGCTATATGGTTGGTACTTATGTAACTAATCTTACTTATCCTTTAATGTAGCCAACGTTGTTTGTGTTAGGGAAGGTTAAATACAACCCGATGGGAGTTTGTGGGTTGATACACTGCTTTAAATTTGTGATACATTAAATATTATTTATTAATTAACAATTACATCAATATGATATTTTTTTGGCAAATATGTTGGTTCTCAAAAATGAACAAGTTTGAACTTTTAGCCTAATCATAATAAAACTGAAATCTGACCAAAGTATGATCCTAGATTTCCACACTGGATCTAATCCCGAGTGTAACAACATTATATGTGTAAGTGAAACTTCACACTTTCCCATTTCTAATATTTCACATTTTTGTTATACTAAATTTAACAATTAATCCATTAAATACTTACTGTGCCACACAATGAGCCGCTGACAGAACGTGTCTATCGTCTATAAGTGACCCTCCGCAGAACTGTCTGCCGCCATTGAAGAGCGCCACTACGAAGGGCCACTCATTCAGATCGGCGTTATGTCCACCCACTATCCTTTCTTCGTCTTGGGGACTCTCATATGTCTAAAAAGACATTGATAATTTTCAATGAACAATCATTTTATAGTTATATATATTTCATATAAGAATCCTGTGATAATATTTTTATGTTTTTAAGGGTTCTGGATCACGATCACCCTTCAATTTTTTATTGGTAAATTGAAACGCATGTTTATTTTTTTATAAACTAAAATAAATATTGTTTTGTAGTAAACCTTAATCGACAGAGTGCCGCGGCAAATAACATAATAGGTAATTCATGAGAAAACCAAAATGAAACAACTACTACCTACCTAAGTGATATTTTTATCACATCATTATATCATAAATGAAATTACTAGTAATTTATTTCCAAAATACTTTGACGTTATAACTAAACAATATACTGTGAAATTGGACCTAATAATAATGAGGTTTTGATAAATATCGTATCTAAAACCTACTTGTGGTCCATTTTTGATCCCGCAAGAACTATCAGTTCCAGGCTGTGTTGGAGGCTTCGTTGGCTGTGTTGGGTATAAAGGAGGCCATGTCTGTAAGACATAACATATGATTTTAGCTAATTATCGCTGACTAAAGAATTTAAAGAACTTGTTTAAATAGTAAAAAAATACTCCACATGAGATGGTGTACTTATTCACCTACATACATTTAAGTTTCATCAAAGAAATTGGTTTCGACAATTTTAATATTTTACTTGTTTTCAATTCATGTTCAAGATAAAATAAAAAGGTTGAAGGACGACCTCTTTTGCGACTTCTATCTTGTGAGAATAATACAAAAAATATTAAAGCACTATCATGATTAAACAAATAAATAAATAAATGCAAGTTTTTGAACTCGCCTTCAAAAAAACTTTTTGGTCGTTTGAAAGTAAAATTAATAAATTTGAGATATCATAGTATCAAAGTTACTTAATCATGATTTATTTTTTATTTTTTATTCGGCAAATGAAGCCTGCGACGTTGAAATTGCATGTTCATATACAATTCTGATTATAAAACACGTTCTTACCTTCATATACTTGTAATTAGTATAGACTAATCTGCTAATTTAGAATATCATGATTTTCTTATGCTTACTTGTTTTGTTGTACTGGGAGGTTTAGTGCCCCAAGTTGTTGTTGGTATGGGCGAAGGATTTGCTGGTGGTTGCGTCACTTCTCCACTGACTGGAAAAGTACGAATCGTTATAAGTAGCCAGTTCTCCCTATGAATATGCTATACGTGAATTAAAGTAAGTTTGTCGTATGTCCACTTTGATCTGTCCATGTGTCTGAATACCTTTCTTTATATTTGCAAGAAATACTTCAGAAATCGCTGGGAGTTTTAAACGAATTAATATTTGCAGTCGGCAGTCTTTTTAGTTGATGTAGTTAGAATGGGACCCTATAAATGTAATGGATTAGCTTACTTATAGAAATTACAAATGTCTTTTGTTAAATTTTTATTTAACTTACCAAGAGAAGGCGGGTGCGTGGCCGGTGTGTGATTGGGTGGGTGAGTGGGTAGAGGAGGCAAAGCAGGTGGCCATTGGGCTGGGACCTGCCTCTGGTTTGCATTGTATAGCCACTGGGAGTATGCTGTTGCTTGAGGTATATTTGGGAAACTGAAAGCAAGCAGTTTTTACGCTATCTTAGATAGTGTTTGTGGCGTCGTTCTTAGAATTATGGACATTCCATGGTCCAATTTATATCAAAATTGGAATATGAAACATATAAGTAACGTCCAATACCATGCCATGATTTAGAAAAAATTAAAAGATTTAATTTAATAAATTTTGTCATGTTTTCCAAGTACAAATATAAAGGAATATTATAATTAAATATAATTCAGGATAAAATATTGTTAAAAGTTTCTTTAGAATGACAGTAAAAAATAAAATAGGATAAAAAAATTCTCAAGCGGCTTAGAGCGATATAGAAAAAGAAACTAGGTATGTAATTAACAATTAACTTTTAACAAAATGTTATCTTGACATTAAAACATCTATTCAAAGGTTAGTTTTTGTCATTGAAAGTATTAAATTGCTCTAATTCAAATGTTCACTTCCTGCTACTCAAAATATTACTCGATACTCGTACTCGCTGACATTTGCGGAGCATAGCTCTGAGATTACATTAGCTCTTGTTTTTTTTGTTCGACCAAATATTTATTTATTTAAGAAACAAAAGGATATTTTTATAGTTTGAAATCATCAATTTTTCATTTTAAATTCATACTTTTAATTAAATTGATATTTTATAAGCCTCAAAAAATATTATTACAATATAGCTAATAGTTTAAACATCTCTGGCGATAGGAAGAACTAGCTACATCACATTGGAGTTACTTCCTCAGATGATGTCATTAGATTTCTTTTATCGAGAAATTATATAGGATAGGTCGTGGCAGTGCCAACCAATTATTTATTGAGACAAGGACCAGATTTGGTGAGGCTACTAAAATTAGTTGAGGTCGATGACTGCATTCACTATGTCAAGCCATGTTGGCTCATTTTTACTTACCTAAAACAGCTAAGCCAAAATAACTAGTATGAAAAACATTACATTACTTTTACACTACATTCAAACGAAAAATGTAATAATCATAGAGGTACAACTCACCCGGGTATTTGCATAGGTGCAAACTGTAAAGGCATTGCAGGTCTAAGGAGTCCTAATCTCTGTACATCGGGCTCCTGTTGAGGTGGTGTTCCTACGGGTTGTGTACAACATACACCAAATACCTATAAGAAAATATTTTTAGACCAAAAACTACTCTGAAAATCACTATTGTTAATGCAATAAATTAACTATTTAAATTGTTTTCTAGTTCATGACATGGAATGAAAATAATAATATAGACTCAATTTTTGAATAAATAGTCATGACACCAATTATTATGATGGATTGTAAGCTTTTTCTTGCACATAACCTATTAAACTAAAGCTCTCTCTCTCTCTCCGTTCTCTTGAACCCTCTTTATATTTTTGTTCAAAGAGTTATGAAGTAATTAACCAGATATGAAATTGTAAATACGTGGGTTACACTGAAAATATTTAGAACTGGCCACTTAGAAACATTAATAAGGAAAACTTTTTTAAGTTTCAATTTTAGAACTCATCGGTAATGTAGTATATTTCATTCATTTGTCGTTTGTTTTTGTGAACAACAACAACAACAACAAGGACAACGTCCTTCCATCTTGGTATGTCAATCGCTGTTTGCCTGTTGTCTTGGAAAAATTCGATAGAAGAGCCCTCGAATCAGTATCCTCCTTCACCACGACAATGCATCAGCAAAACGGACTGCTAAATATTTGACTATGGCAGGTGTCGAGATAATGAGGCATCCGCCATACAGTCCTGACCTGTCGCCTTGCGACTTTCATTTATTCCCACGAACAAATGATAAATTTCGAGGTATTCGCTTTACGAGCGTACGAAAATGCCATAGGAAAAATGAGCCCACTTTCTTTCCATCGAATGCGACGATGTGTGACGGAACGGAGATTACTTCGAAAAACAAGAAAAGCATTAGCAACTTTTTACATTAAGCCGTTTTTATTTTCTAAACATTTTCAGTGTTACCTAGATATTATTAGGTCCACCCTGTTTGATTATTATTATTTTTTTTTTCAATTTTCAGTTAACAATTTACTCATCGGGAATCGAACCACGATTTTGCCAGTAAACTCTTGTTACACAATGTTGTAAAACGTATGTTCCATACCTCAGTATTATCTCCACTGATGTAGCTACAAGTGTCGTAATGGCCCATGACCCAACCGTCGTAGCCGGATAAGTCAACAACTTTAAACAAAGGGTAGCAGTCCCGGAAGCTCTTACAGGTGCCTTTCTTTCCATTAGTTGTTTCGCAATCCAATCCAAAAGCATCGCCCTTCAAATAACCACATCGAACCCCGTTTTAGAATCGCGAAAGCATAGACGCGAAAAAATTTTTTTTTCTTTTTTTTTTCTTAATTATTTCATAGAGTAATAAAATCTTAATCTTGATGTTACATTAGAAAACCAATGTAATCATAACAGTATTATTTCGGAGCGCGACAAAGGTATATAAAAAAACGTTACGCCAATTAATAACTGACCGGGTAGTCCTATCATTCGTTTTGTATGTATGGTACATAAATTATATGCATGAACCAAATGTCCAAAATAGGTCCAAAATAGAAACAAGTTATTAAGCACTCACCTTTTATTTATGATAATCTTTTAATGACAGTTAATTACTTTATAGCACCAATTAAACATATTGCTATTAATAAACAAGAAATAAATAATTTAATAAAGCTACCTGTCTTGGTTGTAACAATAAAAGTTGCTTTCCATCGCGTGTTGTATTCGTCTCGCGTTTCGAACGTGGAAGTGCTGAAATAGAAGAAATAGTCATAAAAAATCCTTTTTTTAATTTTTCTATTACATAGTAGTTACTATGTAAATTAGCATATCTATATGAATCTTCACCGTACTAGCAAGTATTAAATATAAACTACATAGGTGCACTAGCTATTTGGAGAACGATAAGGGGTGGGAGTCGTACGTTAGAGCCACTAGACCAACACTATTTACTGTTGAACATTTCACGTTAAAAGCAAACTGTAATTTAAGTAACGAAATTGTTTTAGCAATTTTCCCGATAGTTTGTGGAATAAATTCTTATTGGATTTTTAGTGTTAATCTCAAAATAAAACACTGAATTATGAGCAATCACTTTATTATTCAGAGGGCGTCCGAATATACATTGTTCAGAACATGCAAGTTGTTTTTATCGTAACATAACGGTCACGGACGTATCGGAATCCAATTTAAATCTAATCAAAGACAGTTTACTGTAATTTACATATTTAATATTTGATTATAAGCTTCTCAACTATTCAAATATATGAAGTACATCGTCATATCGCAATAGATTTGATTACAGTTAGAACTCTATGGGAACTTTAAATTTTGGCCTTTTAATATTTTTTCCTCTTAATACCTGAATCTTACCTAGTGTTTCCAAAATTAATAAAACATTTTGGAGATTTGCAACATATATACGTCTTAGATAAAACTAAGTCGGTAATTGACGTTTTCAAAAAACCGCTATTATCGGGCAGCAAACAATTGCAAGGGTATAGAAAACGTCAGTATTACCCATGAATTATGACGAAATTAATAGGTAACACTGTCAATACGTTTAAACAAATATAGAGTATGTACCCGGTATTCGTCAACAGATATTGCGTGCAATTATTCACCTGATAAATAAAATAATAGTAAATAAAGTAAAAAAATTCCAAGTAAATAACCGGCCTTGGAGATGTCAGTTTGCAAGGCAAGCTATTTTCAACCAAACCACTGCTGGTTTTAAACCTGGTTCCCTGTGACATTAATGTGAATATACAGGCTTAAGGTATTCCTAGATGTAGACATTTACTGTGGTGTTCAAGTAATTGGATTATCAGAGCAAAGTAAACTAAACGCCTATTTACAGAGGAATTAATTTACAATGAAGTTCACTAGATATCCCTGGCATCCGTACTTGGCACATTAATGTATGAATGTTTTGTCTTGTTCATCTTTACTAGGGATCCCTTCGCTTTTTAATAACTTATAACAAGTGATTATCGCCTCTTATTCTTTATTGTTATGCTTCGAAGTCGCCGGAACCATCATAAACAATTCGAAATTAAATGCAAAAATAACGATTTATTATACCTAGAACCATTCCGGGTTCAGTCTTCTCTAGGAAATGTCACGTTTGTCAGCTTTAACTCAGCAGTCTAATTAATGTCCACACACAAAAAATAAGAGCACTAGGAATTAAATAACAAGAAATGATTGATGTAATGTGGTTTGCGTAGGCGGTAAACATTTGCATTGAATTGCTTCAAAGGTTCACAAGAATGGCCCACGTAATTTTAGAAGATCTAATACAAGGGATTCAGGGTTGACGACCGAATTAATATTTTGTTTTATGAGTCATTAATGTATTGATTCGGTTCTACTATGTTGAGCTATAGCTTATGGGTTTGGTGGACAACTAAGGCGCAAATTTTTACTTTCTCTAGCCTAATAACCTCGTAAGAACAATGTCGCGTATTGTTTTATGAAGTCGCTAAAGGAATTACTGATGTGTTAAGGTAGTGCGATCTGAATTTTGCAGTATAATAGAATAGTAAAGTTTTTTTTTTCTTGGTACATTTAAAGCATCCTTATACGTAGTAACTATTTCATTCCTAAATTAATAATAACAACAAAATCTTACCATTTATAAATACTGCATCCTCAGTATAAAATGCGCCATTATTTTCAGAAAATCCTATATCTTCAGGCACGTGCAAACAATGTATGGCAATTAAATTTAAGAAAAATACTATAGTTCTGAGTGTCATTTTTTAAATTATTGTAAACAAGTTTGCGTTCACTACCGACGTATTTTAATAGGGTAATCGCGGCGCAAGGAGGTGTGGCTCACAAGGAGTCTCTTCGCAAAATGCTTAAGCATCTTGGGACGTGGGCTTTATAATATTTTAAACCGTCGCTCTACATTTGTTTGAAAGATAACAGAGCTTTTTTTCCTTTTGTACTAACTTGACATTTGCAGGCCATTATGGCACATTTTATACACGGCTATTCGATTTGTGCATCAAAAACTCGACTTTGATTCCGTTCTAATGTTTCAAAACAAAAGAATGATCAATGTGTCTTTTAAATATTAAAGTCATTGAACTTCTTCTGTCTACTTAAATGTACCATGTGATAAAAGTTTGATGGGTTTATCTGGTTATTAACAGTCATTATACATGTTTAAACTGGTATCTTTTAATGGATTACAAATAATAAAATTTGGAACAATAATTGCTTTGGGTACAAATTTAAAGGGCTCTAAAATTGGCGTAAAATTTAATCCAAACGATTAATGTTTTATTGAACTTACGAAAGTTGAGCTTCATCAGACAAACATTGAATATTTTCATTTTTTATCGATTTCGGAAGAGGCTATTGTTTTGTATGTTTTTAATTACGGAATTATGAGTTTGGTTAATTATAAAATGAGGGCTTGAAAAATTCCGTACACTCAATGTTTACTCATTTACCTACTATAAGGAATCTTGTACGTAAACAAAGAACGATGTCATCAGCTCGAATCATTTGAAAACTTTAAAAAAAGTGTTGGGGAGATTGGGGAGAATTAATGATTGATAAAGTAGATGGAGACGGAATTGACAATATAATATGTCCGTACTTCCATTTTGCACTAGAGTTCGACGAGATTACATATTCATGACTATTATTCGCTATTTTCCTATATAACATTTCATTTAACTTACAGTTCAGAAGCATTGAAATCTTTTTAATGACCCACCAAACTATGTTGACACTTGTATGTGATATTTATGTCGCAACCAACTAGTTTAATTAGTTGTTCAATGAATAGCCTAGCATTTTAGCGATACAGTCCCGTTTAACTAGCGGTCTGCAAGACATTCAGCCAGTTGATCAAACAGCTAGGCAAATGACTTAGATCGATGACGTTTCATTACTTGCCTAGCCTGTTAACTGTTACTCTCAAACTTGAAACAAACCACTTCTGCTGTCAATATAGCGCCGGCAAACCAAAACTTTGATGGTGTCTTCCAAAGATTAATAAAAAACAAGTTCTATGGAAGAGTAAAGAATATTTTTTTATGTCAGAGGCTTCATCTTTTTTATATTTCTATCACATACATATGTATATCTCCACCGTACGAATAAAATAGACAATTAGCCAGGTAGTTTATTAAATGTTGTAGAAAACACTACGGCTGAATATCATTCAGGCTGTTAGTTAAACGGCACTGTTTAGTTAAAAGGCTGTTCATTTAACGGCTAATTAAGCTAGTTGACTGCGACATATATATTGCAATAAAAACAACTATGACAAAACGGAACATGATCACTTACTATAAAATGACATTTTTGTAATTAGTATGAAATCAATTCAAAAATTGTTATAATTAAACCAGTTTTAATCAGGCGTTTGTACTCTGTATTTCTCACAAGTTACAATTTTAATTTAAGGTAATGGATTCTTGGTACCACTTTATGTCAAATGTTGATTTGATCCTAATCTTTAATTTTATATGATTAAATCGATATACCTTCATCATCATTGAAACTTCATATTTAAACGAAATCATTATAAGTTAAGTGCTTGAAAGCCTAAATGTTTTTTTTTTGATAACACGAAAAGCTCCGATCTGTCATTTTACATTCCTATACACAATATTATGTACAAGACATTTTGTTTTGATGATCTGTGATGACGAACATTTACTGGCTTGAGTCATTGTGCAAAAAACTGTCTATATGTATATTTGCATATTACGAAAATTTGGATAAATTCCCTGAAACCCATGAGGTAGCCTTATGTATATTTGCATTTTACGCTGTTCAACTCAAGTTTGATAAAAAATAATAATATAAACAACGACATAAGTCTATAAAATTATCTACGTTGGAACCTTCAAAGCCATGTTTCTCTCGTTCTACATCAAGTACCGTAACGAATAATTAGATCTATTAAGTCCATTTGAAGCCACAATAATTATCGTGTCAACGACCTATCGAAAAAGAGAAATATTAGCAGTACTTTGACACTTGATTGATATTGGTAATACAAGATTAGTGTATAGAATATCTCAGCTTATAACAGTACCTTTGAAATAATCTAACAATTACACGACATTTTTTGTAGAAATAGGCAAATTTTTTCATATTTAACAGTAACCATCATAAATTCTAACTTAAAAACTACTTTTACATGCATTTGTCGCGCTCCTAAACAAGACTGCTATGGTTACATTAATACAAACCACAGCGGTTTTCTAATATAACGTATTGAAATATACTATATTATTTTGTAAAATAAAGAGAAAAAAAACCATGCCGAACATAAAATACAAAAACTTCATCAATATTTATTACATGAGTACAGTGTTAATAAGTCAATAAGATAAAAATTAATAGTAATTTTAGAAAATTTTAGAAGAGTTAATAATATGCACAGATTGTTACAGTGTGGAACTCGCTCCGAAAACTACTGCGCTACAGATACATTTGTAAAGCTAGAAGGCTATTTGTCGTCTCATTAATCTTAAGTTTACCGTTAAGTCATGTTTACGACTGTCGCATTAGGGGCAGTGCGAAATATTTGAGTTGTAGTTAGTTTATTTCAACTGTTTGTATCAAATATAACGGATCTTGGACACGCGTTTTCTTTGAAGCTTCAGGGAGTGAGATGTGTCCATTTTTACATACAACTTAAAAACTGAGTCAATATTGAACTAAACTAACTAACCTTCAACTTTTTCAACTTGATTTTCAACATAAATAAATTACTTTCGCTTAAAATATAATACTGCTGCTCTTATCATAACCACAACTTTAGTTAACCGAAATACAGTTTACTTCAATAGTTTTTGGTATCAATATTGCAGTGAAAAAATGGCTTCAGTTCAAAAAGTTCTTACAAAGTAGGGGATAAATGGCACATCCAAACTTACGGGTACAATATTATATTTTATCGATTCTAATGTAACATGTCATTGGGAAAGGATTAAACCTACTTCAGTCAAATGCCTAAGCTTAATTTTTTGCGCAGGATTTTTTGCATGTCTTTATCGTGATGCCATTTTGCGAATGTTCGACATATCCATACACAATTAAAAGTACCTACCTATTGTAAGTTTGAAGGTGTTCTTTGGTAACCTGAAGGTTTGAGGTTTTAGGGCCTTCGTTTGCGATGTGTCGATTCTTATAGATTTTTTTTATATTTTAAATATGCAAACAATATTCACTCCAAAATGAATCATTTGACAACATTGAGTCATATATCGATGATGGGAAGCTATACTTAAAGCTAAACTAGAACTTAAAATTTATTTATATACATCTTAAATGATAAAAAATCATTATTATATATACCTATATACCTACTTATATTCTACATTAAGCATACAAAAACATCTTACATTCGTCTCTGTTTTCCTAAAACTGTCGCAAAAATTTTCAGTACTGTGTTAGTGAACACTTTATAAGTTTTATATTATTCTACTAAATAAAAAAACAAATTGTTATATTTTTATTTTTGGAAGAATTTATAATTGTGGGCAAACAGTAGTATTTCAGATGATTGATATACATCAGGTAAGTCATTACGAAATAGCAGTGTTCCAAGGTTCGAAACTTGGCTTATTCCAGAGCATGTTTCAAAAACAACTACCTACCCAACTATTGTTTAGGACCTCATCTAATATTGGATAGTTTTAGAAGAACGTCATTATTAATTTTACATTAACATTTTACAGAAGTCCAGGTACACAACGATAATCTGATACATTTGTACTGTGCTCGAAAATGTTTTCAATTAAAGAACGTTTGAGGCATAAATGCGAAAGAATCTACGTCCTTCGGTCTCTTTCGAAATCGTGTAAATATTGCTCTACGCTATATAAAAATGGACGTAAAACTTATGGCGTTTTAGAAAGAGTTAACTATGTAAATAAAATCAAATAACAGCAATAAAGTACTATGGGTGAAGATTCAGAGATGAGGCTTAATGTGAAGTAAAATCTATTGGATTTTACATAAGGGTTAGGTTAGGTTAGTAGTTCGTTTTTAAGTTCCGTTATTGAATAGCACCTTTTACTTCTGTCAAATGGAACGTAATGTAATAGGTCTGTTAATTTTGTTGGTCCTGTACTCAAAGGTACGAAATTTCAAGCGTAGGATTGGTAATAAAATATGTTCTGTATGACCACTAAATAATTCTCACCTACAGTAATCTTTTCTAGATATGTGATTGGTATTCTTAGGATAATTATCTAGCTAATCTTGTTATTATAAGCTATCTTTTATATTAACAAGGTCTTTATTTAAATTTAACCGAACGTATATAATAATATTATTATATTTTTAAACTTTACGCCTTACCGCTTATTCAGAGCATGTTTGACGAACCGAAACTATGCTTAATAATTCGAAGTAATTTTGTTTAATTTAAAGATTTTCGAGTAGATAATTATTATTATGTGTAATAAACTATTATAAACACATATTTTATATAATAAGGGATACACAAATGAAAATATGTATTAAAGTAAAGTATTTAATTTTATATTTATATTATATAAAAGCTAAAGGTGTCGCCTCTATTTCGATATATTTTTATGATTTTTTAAAACTATATAAATAAATTAAAGCATATTCCAATAGTTATTGTTCTTTATGAAAACCAATGTTGTATTCATTAAAATAAAATGCGACACTTACAAGGAACCGGAAGTACGATGGATTTATTAGACACCAAATTAATTCGGAGTACCTAGGTAACTCTGAAAATGTTTAGAAAATGAAAAATGGCTTAATATAGAAAGTTGCCAATACTTTTATTGTTTTTCAAAGTAATCTCCGTTCCTCTCTACACATCATCATATTCGATGGAACCACTGAGAAAAGCAGTGGGCCCATTCTCTTTTAGGGGTCTCTTATTTGCAATTTTCGTACGCTTTCATCGTATCTTCAGGGCTCGTCAAGCGAGTACCTACCTCGAATGTTATCTTTAGTTATTGGGAATAAATAAAAGTCACAGGGCGCCAGGACTGTGTGGCGGATGACTCATAATCACGACACCTGTCATAGTCAAATATACAATCGTCCGTTTTGCGGAGTGCACTGAAGAGTTGTCGTGGTGAAGGAGTTTCCTGCTTCCAGGACGCTGCTGTCGATTTTTTCCAATACAACAGGCAAACAGCGATTGACATACCAGTCTGCAGTAACTGTCCTTCCATCTTCTGGCACAACTGTCGCGAAATGCCCTTTCCAACCAATTAATGAGGAAATCATCTTTTTCTTTTCGTTGGCCGATCCTCGATAGGAAACACCTACTGAACTGATTGTCTTTTCGGTTTCGGGTTCGTAGCTATATATCCAGCTTTCATCACCGGTGGCGATGTCAAATACAGTATTTGAGTCACAGCCGTTGATATTAGCTAACATTTAGCGACACCAATGTACACGAAGGTGTTTCTGGCCTTCGGTTAAAGTATGGGGAATCCATTTGGGAAAAACTTCCTGACGCCTAAATGTTCGTGTAATATTTTTTGAACTAATACCAATGCCTAGCCTTGCACGTATCTGCTGATAGGTCATTCTCTTATATTCCTCTATCATGCGTTGCACAGCACTGATGTTATCTTCAGAAGTAACTGTTAAAGGACGTCCCTCACGCGGATCATCATCAAATTTTCTCGTGTCAGGTTCATTTTCACGTGTTTTAGATTTCCCGCCAAATCACAAAAACAAAATACAAATTAATGTTTCAAAAAAAGTTTTCATTCCTTCATTCATTCCTTTTCCAGCATAGTTTACAGTTTGTAACCATTAGACATTTGCCATAATCATCTGGCCAGATTTAAAAAAGTTATAGTGAACGACTCCGGCAGTAGTCCACCAAACAGTCACAAGTAACTTTATCGGAGTCAATTTTAGATTGGTTTACGATTTGGCTGCTTTGGTTGGGTTCAGTCATTTTAATGAATAATTGTCATTGTAATGATTCGATTTAAAGTCCATTTATAATTGTGTGTGTTTTAAATTTGGTTCACTCAATTCGTGAGATAGCCATCTTTTAAGCTTTTTCACCTTTCCAATTTGCTGAAGGTGGATTAATACAGTTTCATCAATAACACCGCAGCCTACGACTAACTCAGACATAGTTTGCTATGGATCCGCTTACACAATAATCATTCAATTATTATAATACCAATGAACCTTCTCACATAACGAACACAAACACACGAAACTTTTACTTTTACCCAAAGTGTGATGATGTCTAAAATATATTTTGATCAAAACATGACGTATTATGCAGAACCTGCTGACATTGACTGGGTTTATGCAACACCACGACGGCTAATGTTGCCTCAGGCGCAAAACCGCGCAGACTTACAGCCACTAGGTCGTCTCAGTAATAATAAAAAAGGTCACGATGTTTAAAATTTGTTTTTTATTTCTATTTTTCGGAATTTGTGCGGCTATTGATATTGGTTAGTATAATCCTTATATAACCACTCTATTAATAAGGATTAAGACGACACAAAACATTATTATAATTGATTATATATATTTGCAGAAAATTATCTAAAAATATGTGACAGAAATTCTTTGGAAGTTAACGAATGTCTGGTAGAGGCCGTACAAAAGGGGTTAAAGGATCTCGCTGGAGGTAGCGCAGACTTAGGGGTCCCTGCATTGGATCCTTTTTATCAGGATGAATTGAAAATGGAATACAATAATAATCAGGTACGTGACAATATTTAATTAAAATGTGTACTTGAGAAAATTATTATACACTTATTATATACTTAAGAAGTTATTTGAGGTGGAAATATGTAAATGTTTTTTTTCCTAGGGCTATATAAAAATAAAATAAACCTTTTGAACATGAATTATTAGAAACTAAATCATCCACATGTATATGGTAATATACATACGTATATAAAAAATCGATTAATAATATTTTCCTTTAAAGAAATATTATAATATAATATCGAATTCAACCATACCTATGTTATATGAATTAAGTCGATTAACACAGTACACTGTAGTGAGTAATTTTCTTTCCTAGGTCGAAAAGACAATTCATAAGAAATATAATTTTACAAGTTCATATAATGTATCATATACCGTATACGTAGAGTGCTAGGAAAAATGTTGAACACAATATTTAGTAGGTTAAACATAAATAAATCAATGTGTTTTGATCAGGTGCAGGACAATTGACATAAATGTGAAATACGAAATTAGCCATTAGGGCTAGGAATTTTAAATCTTTATTGGAATTCTAAATTTATACCGATTTATTCAAGTTAAATAATTTTTGCTCAATTTTAAATTTGCACTTATTATTTGGAGAAGCAAGAAGTACGGAATTCGGAGTTTACTTTATTATTTTCTAGTTGTTTTGGTAAGATGCCAATGCAGAGCTTGTCGCATAATCAAACTACGTATACCTAGTGTTATTATAACTTAACTAAGTATTTGCAATAACTTTTCTGATACTGTTCCCATTAACTTGTAAATAAAATTACAATATATTTAATGTTATATTTATCAATAAATAAATATAAAAAGTATATTTATATGAGAATCACTTCAATCAAAAATTTTATCATATTATTCAGGCTAATTTTATTTTTTCTTAAAGAATTAAGAAAACCGAACCACCAGTGCTCAAAAACCCAGCAACACGCTTGCCTTCTAACATTGTAAATATCTAAAGGCGGATGTTATTCATCGGTTAAAAAACTGTATTTTATGAACCTTTGCGCAAAAAGATATAAGTTTTCCTTTTACGACTTTATCAGTTTGACCTCAAATAAATCTTATACTTCTTGTTTTAATCCTCTTAACAAGAATATATTTCCTGAACGTGTTAGCAATAATATCGTAGGATGATTATAAAATAAAATCTTAGAAATATGTATATGATCTTTATAAGTAAATAATAACCAAATAATTTTTTTCTTCATAACTTTAGAATGTTAAAAACTCTACTCGACAAGGTAATGTAAATGGTGCATGCATTGTGCAATTGTAATTTATAAAAATTCCTACCAACACTTTTTTTTCATTCGCCCAACAAAATAATTAAATAGATAATATCATGTTTGATAGATACTTTATATCTGCTGGTAAATAAGAATTATTGTTTTAGATTCAAGGAAAAATGTTAATGAGCAATATTTTTGTGGCTGGCCTCAGCGGTTCTACGGTTAAAGACGCAAGGTTTGCAACAATTATCTATTTACATCAAAGGCGGATAGATTTTAGTAAAATAAAGAACATATTAATGTACAAGGATAAAGTAAAGTTTAAACAAAATTAAATTGATTAAAACTTATACTAAAGTATACATGGTAAATGTATAAGTTATAATTACATATGATATTATGCAACTAAGGTATCCGAAAGTAATATCGAAACAGTGATTCGAATTATTCCTTACGCGTTTATATATTTGAGATTTGATTATTAGTTACAACAATACATTTGATTCTTATGACAGTGCTATTTTTCTACAGTAACTTGTCATACAGCCGCTTAATTATATCTAAACTGTCTGTATAAGGTTATGGTCAAGGTTAGCAGCTTTGCATCTTGATTACAGGTTACATTTATTACGAATGAATTACCACACAATCCTAACAGCATGTAGAATATAAAATTATGCATGTTATAGAACTCTTGAAAAAAATACTTGTACGCGTGTTGAATCATTTATTAAGGATATGATTTAAGAGAAAAAAATATTAATGAAGCATTTGTTTGGCACAGAAATTCTGCGTCTTTGGTTTTCAAATAAACAATTTTGTATTAACAAGTTAGACTAGAGAAAAACCAAATTTGCCGATATATTAAATGCTAGATTCGTATACGTTTTACTCGAACTGTGTATTCGAATATCTATTTTAATTTCAATTTCGGTTCTGGAGTTTTGGACCGCACTGACTAGAAATTCGTTAAAGAACAATTAAGAAGTCTGTACCAGTCAATCTTTTTTAAATTACTATACGTTACGCTGGAGTGAAGATTTTAATTATAATACCTTATTATAATTTTATTTATTTAGAACGTTCCCTCGTAATACATTTTCGTCTGGTTTGTCTGTATAACTTTTTATGTTGTAAATAAGGTGTTTATTATTAATGGTACTTACCTGCTAAAATTACTTTTACAAGAGTAAATTTACTGACAATAGTAATTAATTAAAACATAGGTTAAAAGCAGACGAAGATTCATTTAATTTGGAAATAGACATGTTCACTCCGGAAGTTAAAGTCTATGGGGAATACGAAGGAGGCGGTAGTTACAACTCCTTGAAGCTACTTGCCAATGGAAACTTTTCGACTACTATGAGTAAGTATAGTTTTACTTCACTGGGGTGACAATTACATTTGCTTTTTAAATTTTTCAAAATATAATTCCGCTTGAGCTTTACGCATGGTTAAATTATTTTATTTCATATCCTTATGCTAAATAACCGCCTCCGATAGAGAATTGGTCGACATAGTTTCATTGGCATCGTGTACCAAATCAAGAATAAAATTACTTAATTTTATGTTTTAGCTGATCTTGTGTATACATGGAAGTTAAATGGAAAGCCTCACATAATTAAAGGAATTACATATATAAAAGTTAAATCATTTTACATGCGACCCGATGTCGGCACCATGAAGACAATTATTACAAATGAAAATCCTGACAGTAAACCCTTAAGTAAGTTATATAAAATTTGACAGAGCATTTTATGCAACTTGTTTTTTTTTAAATTAAACCTTCAATTAAAATTTGCTTACCTTTTTCAGCTGATTTGGGCATAAAAATAACAAATGAAAATTGGCGTTTGCTGTATAAAGAATTTTTACCATTTGCTCAAGCAAACTGGAATAAAAGTGGAATTCGAATTGCTAATAAAATATTTTTAACAATACCATATGATACCCTGTTTCCTAATAAATCATAAATCAGGTTGTACCTAAGTAGGTAAATCTTATATAAAAATTATGAATTATAAATACAAATTTTAATGCCGACATGATATTTTTATTATTTTACTACATTTATCTCCTGTTACGCATTAGGATGGCGATAAAAAAGTATAGGGACCAATTGTTTTGTTTTACGCCCAAACCCAATAACCTCTATCAATCCATTTTTTTCCAACTGTGATAGAAATCTTGATCCTAATATTGACAAATGTATGCCAATAACCAATCGACGTATTGTAAAAGCCATCTGTCGATATAAGATATCAATGGTGGGTCGGATCGGTGTATGTGGATAGACCTTTGTATGAAAATGACAGTTCATCTGTGCCAATATCCTATCTTAAGATTTTAACTTACACCAGTTTTTAAACTACTTAAAAAGCTATTTCATATGTTTTAATCATAGACATGTATATTTTAATATTATTTATACGGTTTAATTTGGTTTATATTGATTATCAAATATGATTGTAAAGAGCAAAGAGATTGCATTCTATCTGTCGCCAAAAATGAATTGTTTTCGTAGGGTTTTGTTATTGGGATGCAAATAAGAGATCGATCGACTATCATGATCGAACACATTCTCAGATTGTGGATTAATTATTGCGTTCGGTCGTTAGCTAGGTTGCTGTGCTTTTTTATATTCTATGCCCTATGGGCTACATATCAGCGTCAAATATGACATTACAGTTCTTGTTTGACATATCATCAAGGTCTGCCCATTGGGTGTCAATTGTCAATCAATTACAAAATTGTAAGGCCGGATTGTTGATTTTTATCCATAGTAATTAATAATAATTTAGAATTATATACTACAGTCAATACATAATATTGACACAAACTTGATATTCCAAATGTAATAAGCATTTAAATATCGATAATGGCTTTAGTCTTAAAATATGTGGTGGCTGTCCTAGTGAGGTATTGGCTTATTCATTCAGATTATTGGCAAACTCTATCAAACAGAGTTGAAATAGCCACACCTCTAAACTCGTGGAAAAGGCTAATTGAAGGCATTTACTTATTTGAACATAACATAGATCCCTATGATGGTGACTCCTTTCATGAATCCCCTTTATTACTTATATCTTTCTACAGTCTTCTGAAGTATGCACCATACCTAGTACCAGGAGTTTTTATATTAATTGATATATTAACAGCATACTTTTTGTATAAAACAGCAAAGAGATTTATCAGAATTTTGAAGAGTAATCAGGAAAATAATAAGGAAGTAATTTCTGATGAGTCAAAGGCAATGATCTTGACAAATTTTCAGTTGGAAGAAGTGCCAGAATATGTTTTGTCAGTGTATTTATTTAATCCATATTCAGTGTTAAATTGTGTTGGAATGACAACTACTGTAGTCCAGAACTTATTATTAGCTATCTCATTGTGGGGATCTGTTGCTGGCCATAGATTAGTGGCATGTATTTTTATTGCTCTAGCTACACACCAAGCTCTCTATCCTATAACTTTGATTGTGCCAATATCAATATTACTAGCTGATGCCAACAAAGGTTGCAATAAGTGCTCATACATAAGAACTCTCTTAGTCTTTATAGTGTGTTGGGGCTTTTTGATTTTCATATCGGCCTATATAATGAATGGTTCATATTCTTATATCTATAATACATATGGGTTTATGTAAGTATTTGAGAACCTGAGTTTTTTATAATAAAAGTTACTTTAGAATACCTACAATAATTTTATATTTTTTTCAGATTAAATGTTCCTGATCTCAAACCAAACATAGGATTATTCTGGTATTTTTTCACTGAAATGTTTGAACACTTCAGATTACTTTTTGTATGTGCATTTCAAATAAATGCACTGATTTTGTATGTAGTGCCACTGACATTAAGGTTTAAGAATGAACCTATTTTATTAGCAACAGTCCTTATTGCTCTGTCAACAATATTTAGATCATATCCATGTGTGGGAGATGTTGGTTTCTACTTAGCACTTTTACCAATGTGGAAGCATTTATTTACTTGTAAGTATAACAGTTTATAATTTAAATGACTTAATTGTAAACAATCATGGTAAAACTGAGATGTCTTAGGTCAGATTGCCAGCTATATTTTCTAAATGTTTGATGAATAAGTTACTTATTTGTCTTATTGCCTGGTTTTGGTAGAGTAGGTAGAGTCTTCTAACATATACTTTTTTGTAATAGTTCTGTCACATGTATATATTATGATTTCCAAAATCTGCCACTTGTAGGTATAATTTAGTGTTTCTCATTTCAGTTATGCAGCAGAAGTTTATTGCTGGTTGTGCATTTATTATTACATCAGTATTAGGACCAACAGTTTGGCATTTATGGATATATTCAGGATCAGCTAATGCGAACTTCTTTTTTGGTGTAACACTATCATTTGCAACTGCACAAATATTTCTCATAACAGATTTAATGTTTGCATACTTAAAAAGAGAATTTACCCTTAAACATGGCTCATCTCGTCAAGTAGATGGTAAACCGGCGAAGTTAGTTCTTAGATAAATATAATCAACTTTATTTGACATATTATTTTTAAACTGAGCTTTCAAATAATATTTATTATAACCAATATGTTTGAAATTAGTGGTTCAAATAAGTTCCGGAACAAATTGCCATTTAGTTGTGATGAGGGCTACAGTGTGATTTTAACTTATGAACTTGAAAATGTAGCTACTATAATAGTGTGTAAAATAAACTTAGAAGAAATTTTATTTTCAAGATGGATTTGTCTGTTATTGTCTGATAATTTTTTAATGAATTACCAGTAATTGCATTTTAAAAATAAAGCATAATAACTAAGGATTTTTTATGTTCAAAAGTACAATAATTATTACTCAACTGTCATGTAAGATGACTATTTTAAGTATGTTAATCCATTTTTTTTCTTAATTTATGCGTACTTCTGTGATTCAGAATTCGTATAAGTGATCATCGTATGTGAAATTGTTAGTACTATTTTTTAAGTTCTTAAACAGTTATATCGAATTTATACATTTTCATGTAACTGGGATTATTTAATTTAACAAAGCGCCACCTATTGTTCGCCAGGTCCTCTAGAGTGAATAACTTCGTAAGCCACTAACCATTCGTAAAAAGATAATACTTTTATAGTTTGTAACGATTATCAAAATACCTGGTTGCCATTTTCAAGGAATTGATTTATTAATGTGTTGTATTAAAAAAAACCACAGTACATTCCGCAATGAACAAATGTTTTTAATGTAATAGTTTAAATATATGAAATTAGGTTTTAAACTCTTGTTAAATTTACTATCACAATTATACCAAAAAGTTTGTAGTATATACGGTTTGCATGAAATAAATATTTTTACAGATTATATTGTTTTAATGACTAAACCTTTTTATAAATCAATATAGTACAACGCCCTACTTACACAATAAAAATATCTTATCTTAGCCAATCTGTTCACACAAACTTGATAATGCCTCGTTGTTCTCAAAGTCGCAACGATAATGGTACGGTAATTCGTAGCAATTATGAAATTACTGTGCTTAATGTTTGTGACACTTTGCCGTAAGTGATTTGATTTAATTACATATTCAGATTGCATTAGTTTTACCTCTTGGTAATATTAAACATTTTAAAGTAGCATCTGCTATTTTTAATGTTATTTGAAACATATGTAGTTTTATTCTATTTGAAATACATTTCTTACCACATGAGAAGCCTGTTAATGAAACTTATTTGACAAAAAGCCTTTGTGTGCTTAGGCGCAGTAAACCATGATATATTTACTTTTAAAGTAGATTAACACGATCTTTACATAATAAAATTAAGGAAACATGTAGTATGTCAATATTTTTAGCTATATATGGAGAAGTATTGCAAAGCATACCAGCGCACTTACTCCCATGTTACCGCCGAGGAGGACCCAAAATCGGGACGCCCAAACGTCTGGATGTATTCCTTAGTTTAGTGAGACGACTGGAACTGGATAGTCGACTTGATTTGAGACTTTTCAGCACATCATTATTAAGAAGGTAAAGTGATTTTAATACAGGATACGAAGTGAAACAAAAACGAGCACTAATTGTTTCATTGAAACAAACGCAGGCTGCAATTTCCCCGTACTAGACTATGTAAAGTTAGTCATTCTTTTTTGGATACTCTTCTTTAATAAAATCCCAGAGGCTCTTTTATCTCTGCCTTTTAATAAATTTAAGAAATAAATTAAAGAAAAGCTGTGTAAAAAGGCTTACTATAAAGTTAGTGATTATCTAGTTGATAAAAGGGTCTGGGACTAGTGCGGGGCAGGCTACTTCTAAATAATTTGCTATATTTGTTTTAAATATTGTAGAATTGTTAGATGATTTGCTTTTTTAAAAGAGTACCGAGAGTTTTTTACGCCGGTTTTTTCTCTCGGCCTACACCCTCTGTCTTCTTTGCCGATGAGTAGGGATGCCTACAAGTTCGAATTGATTGACGTGGAATAAGTGATACCTAGATGATCTTAAGTCCCACTTTCGCCCTGGAGTTTCACCAAATGTAAAAATCTCGAAACTTAAAGTAGGTATATACTTTTATTACAGTTTACGCCTCGATGGTATAGAAAATGCAGCTAATACACCCGAAACAGAATTTCTAATACCATACAGAGCTTCTGCCTTCCAATTTCACAAGTACAAAATGTTGATGGATCTATTTCTACCAACTCAAGACCTTATTGATGTGAATGAAATGTTAACATTGCACGAAAAATGCTTGTTGCATTCTATGCTTAGCTGTTCAATCCATCCATGGGAAAGAGGAGATGAAAACATAGTCTGCCCACTATCAGCGGAACAGCGACAAAGTTTAAGTACAGAAAGCACAAATAGGTGAATATGATACCTACACAGTATGCTATTACATTATAAAGAAGACCTATATTTATTCCCATTCTTATTAAATACTTATTTTTATTAACACTGGGAGGGATGCCCATATTAGCCCAGTCATCGCAGCCCATAGACAAGTTTTGAGTGGGTACGTTGCCGGCCTTTAAGGGCTCCTCCCTTACGCTTGAATTTTGAATAATATATTAACGAATTAGATCTATACTAATTTTCCCTCACAACTATCTTTTTGTCTATCTTTTAGGATTAAGTCTTTGGTTTGGACTATCAGAAATATAACGTTTTTTTTTCAATCGATTGTATCGAATCGGCACACTTAAAATTCTAAAGAGAAGTAGATTTACAGTAAAAGTAAAATCTTACGTAATATAAGTAAATATAATTTGTTTCCTAGAACATAAATCTCATTATGGAAATGCGTTTTCAGGTTATATAGCAGGTGTCCAATAGAAGTCGGCGTTATTCAAACTCCTTGGGGTAGCATCACTCCTGGTACTATCGTAGCTGCTGTCGCCTCATCTATGGAGAACCAAAAAGTGCTAGTTACAGACATATTGCAAACTGAATTGTTTAAAGAAGATATACCATACACATTGCTTGATATGGCGCTTGAGGAATGGGATTCGAAATTAGAAAAACTCGAATTTGATGATCTTGGAACTGATGTTTCTGATATAAGCAATGTGTGGGTTGCTACTTTGGCCGGTAATTTTATTCTCACATAAAATCACTTTCTAATTACAATTAATACAGGTATTTTATAAACGTAATAAGATATATCTAATAACTTGGAAGGCAAAGAGAGTTAAAAAATTATAATATTATTTATTTAAATATATTACAAGCTTACAAGCATCCCATACATATGTAATACTATAATTCAATTCTTAGAAAATACAATCCAATAACTGCAAGTCTGTCACAGGCCCGAATATTTTTAAATACTACAGGGCTAAAAAGATAAATCTTACAAAAATAAAAAATATTTTGGAATATAATATACAGGTGTCACCTATTCCACGTCATTAAATCTGAATGGGAATCTCTACTCATCAGCAAAGAAGAGAGAGGGTGTAGGCCGAGAGAAAAAGACGGCGTAAAAAATCTCTCGGTACTCTTTTAAAATAGCAAATTATCAAACAACACTTACTTTAAAACAAATCAGTAGCCTGCCTAGCTCTAATCCGAGGCCCTTTTCTCAACAAGATAATCATTAACTTTATAGTAAGCCTTTATACGCAGCTTTTCTTGAATAATTTTTATAAACGTATAGACATTTATTAAAAGGCAGAGATAAAAAAAGACTCTGGGATTTTGTTAAATATACGTTTTTCTTTCCCAAATAAGAATTACTAACTTTACTAAACTAAATTGCAGACTGCGTTTGTTCCGAGTATTGCATTGTGCGTATGTTCAATTCTAGTAAACTTATCACATTTTTGTATACATACATAATATTTTAATAAATATATTGCGAGGGGAAGGTTATATTAATTTCCTTGAATTTAACTCTCAGAGATTCCCTACATTTTAAATTACAGATTGCACGAATAGCCCTTTTCTGCAGGATGAAAATAGTTTCGACGTTTTATATTTTTAATTTACTATGTAATATTTATTTTACAGGTGATTTAGCAGAAGTAGTAGTTAATCAAGGAGCCAGATTCGGGGCTTCACCACAAAGAATGGTAATTGGTTCTAGTAATAAATGGAATGATACTTTATTACCAAGGGACTATTATTTGTTTATGCAAAATGCATCCTCTACGGATTGGCATATGACTGATGCAGAAATTCTCGCGGGTATTGACGGTAAGATAACATTTAGATTTTAAAAGATATATTTATTAACCAGTTTTTAATATCTTTTATCAAGTCGAGTTAATTTAAAAATACATATTATAGCGCCATCTAGATTGTAATGTAATAAAAATATTGCGTCTTGTATTATATCTTTTACTTCATTACATTTATGGTTCATGGACCCAAATAATGCAAGCAACCAAAGAAAGAAACAAATGGCTAGACCATATTAAAATGACGTTTTTTGCAATACCCTATCCAAATAAAACAATAGTGACATTTTTAGAATTACATCATATATTTTAATTTCTGTTTTTCTTAATATGTGATTCGCCACGCAGACACAACGACATAACGTATTCCGATCCCTTCCTTTTACCTCACTTTTTATCTAGAAGTCTATTTATTATTTATTTTAGATCATGTCGCTTGTCTATGATTGGACCAAAGACTTGACCAAACCTTTACAATCTTTGTTCCTGTTTTCTTCTTTCTTTTCACTATCCGGGACTACGTTTTAATACCCTACGCCTTACCTACTCTATTTCAGGATTAATACTATTGCAATACGTACCAATATGGGTAGAACAGCGTAGAACACTACGGTTATCGCAAATAATAGAGATGTACTATTCTAATGAGGGTGTATCGTTTGACCCGAAAGTTCGCGCTTGCAACAGACAGGCTTTGTTCTCGAGTATCGTTACTAAAGAAGAGCTATTTAGGGAAACTTCTAGACTAGCTCATATATTATCGTTACGTCAGATCACAGTGTATATTCCGGTGGACGAAATGAATCGGATCACTGAGGCAGCGGTCACAGTATTTATGGATTATGTATGTGAGTATAATATGTAATTGATAAGAGTGTGTAATAAGACCGAATGTATGAGAAGTAAAGAATGAACTAGAACATTGAATTTTTAGATTAACTGGCGATTATGGTTTTACTTTTTTGGTTTACTTACTTTTTTAAATATAGTAAGTTAGTTTTTGAGTAAAAACAATTACATAGCAGTGATGGAATAAAGTAATTTCTTTCAGCTTCCTTATTAAGACAGAATCATGTTGAATGCGTAGCCAGCAAAAGCGTACCAACAATGGACTTGATATTAGCTACCGATGGCTCCTGGAATGGGTATCAGGTGGAACAATTCGTGTCGTAAGTGCTTTGAATTGTATTTTTATCTAATAGTCGTATAATAATAGTATTCTTTTATTATACGACTATTAGATTAATAATTTAAAAAAATCAATAAATATAACAGATTAATTATATTAGGTATATTAATGTCGCAAGGAAAAACTATTTAACGTTAATATTATAAATATTGGTTAATGTTATTTTGTTTTCTGTAGATGGATTGGTAGTGCTTTAGAGATTAATATGCAGAAAAGTAGTATATCATTACTTCACGGAAACACGGGCCGCTGGATTGTTCCGAGAATGAAGAATTTGACCGGATTATTTACAGCGATCGCTAACTACACTAATGAATGTATGTAAAATATAATATATAAAAACACATTTATTTTCTGTGAAATAAAGTTGGTATGAGGACATTTTTTACTGTTTTTACTGTTGTATTTACAAATAAATTTGTAATATAACAGTAAAACATATTTACGTTTTGTGACAATGTTAATATTATTTTGAGATTAATACATCCACAATTCTAATTATGTGATTCAATGTGTTTCAATATATAATAATATTAAATATATAATTTCAGGGCCGAACCGTCTTAACTTACCAAACGTGGTATCAACCGTATTACAAGACGCTCGTAATACAACAATACAAGACATCTCGGACAAGCGTAGTGCTGGTCCTAGTACAGTTGTCTTGATAATTACTCCCACAGACAGACTTACTTCCGAAGAATTGGAAAGAACTCGAGGAATCATGAGTAGTTTACGAGCGAGTTTTTTTGACGTATACTTTGCGTACGCTGCGCGGGATACGACACAATTGAAGAATATCAACAATGAATATATGGATTATTCGGAACTATTTTTGACGGTTTGTATAATTCGGGCATATAATATGTTCATCATGGGAAATTGCCATTTCTAAAGAAATATTTTATTATTCTTCCACCGCTAGATGGTTAAACTTTGGCAAGAAATCTGCAATGGTTACAATTGATCACTAGAAGAATTGAAAGTTAATCGTTAAACTTATGAAGTATATTTATGTATATATTAGTAAGATCCCTATTATCTTCTAGGTGTCATCTACGTCAGTTAGCGATGTTATTTCCGCAGTTAACACATATTTAGTAAAAAACGAAATACCATCAAGAATTGTTAGTACTCAGTGTCCTTTCAATGGCACCGATTACGTACAAATTCCGTATGAAGACAACGTTTTGCCTGCGCGTGAGCAACCTTATAGAATTCATCCTTTCTATTTGAGAGAGCAGAACCTAATACAAATACAGGTAAAAACGAGAAAGTTGACACTTCCGTTATTTATAATCTATTATATAGTTTAAAAAAAAAGAGAATCAAAAGAATGAGGGATGGCTTATAAAAAAAAAATATTTATGTACTTAATAAATATAAGTAGGAACTTTTCCTACTTTTCCGTACTTTGACTAAATTGATACTTAAATATGAAGAATACAAATACTAAGGAATTCCAAATGCTTATGATTATCAAAAGGCTAAGTGTCTGACACTTATCTATTAAACGCCGATCTCATAGTTATAGCTATTTTAATCTCGTATCTCCAAGTTACGAAAGTGAGAATAGCATAAAAACCGGTTAAATATTTTTAGTTTCGTAACGATGGACAAGGTCGAATCCTGGTTTGTATGTGGCGCGGTGCAGAAACATCGCATACTTGCCAATCTTTGAATGAAAGGGAGACCCACACATTCAATTTGACGACGCCCTGCCCATCGCCGAACTTCTGTCCACCAGCCAACTTTATGGTTACAGCTTTGTCTACGCAGAACTTATGTGCACGTAAGTAATATCTCTCATATAATAGATTGATGGTTAATTTAGTAATTTTAATACCTGCTGTTAGGTTTTGGATTAAACGACCTCTAGTCAGTTAAATACGCTTTAACTGACTAGAGGATTTAAGCTCTTTCAACAAAGAAAGATCTTGCTTATATCTATCTAATATATTAATAGATATAATAATAGATAACAATAATTTAAGAGGGCCATGTAAAGACTACAGGAGTAAATATACAGGAGGCGATACGCTAATAATGATAATACTTTATTACAGACGCCATAGCTCAGCTTTGTTAGTAAAAGTTAAATACTGATTTAGAATATTAAAAAATCGTATATATTATGTTTAAATTTTATAAACTAATTCAGTCTTGTTTAAATTTTATCAAAAATACTATCTTACATTGATATACACATGTATATGGCATAAATGTTTTTTTAAAATAAATCTTCACCAATTAGTTAACATCGTGATACGCGTGAGAAATAATGTATTTAATAATATTTTATTCTCGCACGAAAGTAAAGTTTATATAAAGTGATATCAGTTTAAATTATCAGCTTGTATTATTTTAAATTTACACTTAAAATTTAATAAGCTTTATTGTTTTAAAAGATTGTGTTATTAAGATAGTATGCGTAAAAGTTTTAAAAATTTATATTGAACAGTAATAAATAAAACTGGGTTTCGAATTCGAAAGTGTATTTGTGAAAGTTAATAAAAAATCTTTAAATACGAGAAATACAAATTAAACATTTCCTACATTTGTTTAACACAATATCATGAAACTACATATTTAAAATTAAAAATACAATTATTTTAAAGTTTGAGAACAATTTATTAAAGTATATAGGTATAATAAAGATATAAGGTTACTAATTATATAAACGTCAATGCATGAAAATTAATTTGGTTTTTAATGTTGCACGTATTTGTTAATACAGTAAACCTAAAGTTCCTACAGACTTTTGTGTTACAAATTAAAGAATCCTTTATAAAAAGCGCATATTTAACTCGCCGACTTTGGCTTTGGTATGTGTCATCTGTAGCCACACCACCGGTGATAACTTGTTTGTTTCAGACGTTGACTGCCGCCTCCCGCACCAAGTGGGTTACTACATACAGCATTCTGGTTTGCGATGTCTGCCGTTGCTGGGAACCGCGGCCCGGTCGGCGCCTATTTGGAAAGTTCTTTGGCTTTCTCTCGTGATCTCATTAGTGTATTAAATAAAATAAATTTTCAGAATTGTACCTTTTCTTTCAAAAGATTAATAAAAAATTACAATGCTAAATAAAAAATGAGATGTACCCCTGGTGGGACTCGAACCCACAATCCCCGGCTTAGGAGGCCGATGCCTTATCCATTAGGCCACAGGGGCTGATGTCTGTCTTGTCGAATTTATAATACGTGTTTTCATTTTTCTGTATTAAGTCTATATACAATATTATTTTGGTGCAAGAAATTTTAATTAATAACGAAGCAACAATAATTATTAAAAAAAACTCATATCCATACTAAATGTGCTTACGTAAATGTTTGATCACGTTCATGCATTTAATCATAGACAGCGCTGTTCATTGTTATCTATTATGTATTTACAACAATAGTCCTATAATCAGCTTCAAAATATGTTTAAATAAAAGGTACTATGTATCTATATTATTCAAATATCAGTGTCACATGTTGTATATATACAGAATTTTGTTCCTCTTACGCAACGACTCCGTGGCGCAACGGTAGCGCGTCTGACTCCAGATCAGAAGGTTGCGTGTTCAAATCACGTCGGGGTCAATGGTATATTTTTAAGTAGCTTTTATATTTTTTACAAGCATTATGCAATTCAATTTTACATTTAGTTTTAAAATAAATTTAATTGTCATTGAATACAAGGTAATTTTTATTTGTAGTTCCTTCATTTACAATAATAACTAAATAAAAAAAAATTACGTAGTTGAAGAACTGGTTACGACTGCAATTTGAATACTAAATAAATGTATCTAGGATTCATATTATAGGTGCCTATGGTTTTTAAAAATATATTTTCGTATCTATAATTGTACTGATAAAGAATACTTTATACAGCTAATAAGCTGCGAGCACCTTTATTTGTGGCGTAGACTGCTAAGTCCAATTATCTTAACGTCACAAATCTTAACTGGAAAATCTTCATTCCTGACCAGAGTCAGTTCAGTGGCGCCTACTGGGATTATACTTTCCATCTTGCTGTTTTACAGTGCCTAAGGAATGCAATTTACGTGCCTTTACCAGCGTTTCGCTTCTACTCGGCGCGACGTGGTCAGGTGACTGGCATTATGGCATACGTGTCGACTGGCGCCGCCGTTTCAAACGAATCGCATTCTTGGAAAGTACACACGTACGCATTCTACTATGTAGTTGTTTCCATACTACACGGGCGGTGTGTATGTATACGAACACGCCTTCGGATTACTGTTGTGTGCTCTTGCGACTGTGTGCATCTGGAGGTCGTGTTGTAAGAAATCATACATTGACATTTTTATGTTTGGTCTATGCGTCCGTTTTATTAACACTTATTTAATGTGTTTGGGACCTCGATTTTTGTCGTCATACTTATTTTCAGCGATTTCGTCACAATAAATTTTCCAATGCGTTACAAAAGAAGGGTAACAATAACCGGAATATTTTTTCAAAGGTCCGAAGAGTTTCCATTTATTATATTCACTTGAATATATTTATATTATGTATGCAAGAGGTATTAAAGTTTAATAACGTAGTGAATAAAAAGTTTAACAAATTTTCGAAGTCGTTGAATATAAATTAATTGCTTACGTAGGTAGAAAAAAAATTAAACAAAAACTTTCAAAAGCCAGTTTAAATAAAATTGTTAAATTTTATAGTTCTTATTATTCCACGAATAATTGCTATCAAATATAAAATATATTCTACACATAATCCTTCGCTAACACAAGAGAGAGCCTAGAGGCGTGGCTCGATATAAAAAAAATCACCTTATAAACATAGGGAAATCTTTAGAATATTACAATCGTCGCTATTCAATCTCAAGGCATTTTAATTACTACAACATATGTGTTATATATATTATTTCAACTATAGGAAATGACCGCAGTAAACCCTCTCTTAGAACTTATGACGTAAAATCTTAGGAAATCTATGAACAACTTTCAGGGTCGGCGTGTTATTAAGCATATTTGAAATGAACAGATAGGCCTGGCCGGCCTTGTCAATTCCACTGCATCAATTAGTAAATCAATGACGTCAACAGTTGACGCAGATCGGTTGAAGTCCAATAATTCTTTATTATTGTCAATTAAAATTTTTGTGAACTTTTCGGACCAATTGACCCCCACAATTATTGGTGCGCACAAACGATTTGATTCACAAACTGTGTTTTATATTTTTCATCTATCTCCGTTTCAGGATTAATTTAAAGTAAAATGATTATTTCAATTAAACAGAGTTGAATTAAGAACTTAATAAAAGAAAAAAAAGGAAATTGTATTTTTAACCGTAATTGTATAACTATAAGTAATAATAAAGCCGTTATTTTAACTCGATGGTGACTATAGATAGTTTATCTAAGTTACAAGACCTAATTAACATTATAAGAAACATAATAATTACATGTTTTAAAGTTAATTGAAACAATATAAGTGATGTGAGTTTCTTACGTTTAAATTAAAAATATCGAACTTACGTGAAGCAATTATAAATTACAAGAACGGTGCATATATATTCTACTTAAGTTATAACTCTATATAAAAGAAAAAGATTAGATAAGGTAGAACTCCAAAGTCCGTCGCTCGACAATTTTAATTACTTAGATTACTTGGCGAAATTTTTAAACAAAATATGATAGTTTGACGTAATGTAGTACATATAACGACACACCCACATCCACGTGGCATCCTTCTTTCATGCTTTCGATAAGCCAAGGCCATTCCTCACGTGTTCATACCCACTGAAACTGCTGCCCACGACAAATTAATTTCGCGTGTATTAATTGAAACAGTGCGTACAAACAGTTTGATCAAGACGATTGTTTCAAGAATATTCAATACACCTGCACGTAAAAAAACGTATGAGGAAATGAAATGCGGTTTAAATACAAATTCTGATAAGATACTTTCACGTTCAATTTATTGATAAGATTAATTTTTTTGTTAAATTTAGAAGTAAAAAAAATAATATACATAATTCACGAGTTTGCAAGAATTTCAAATCTTTTAAAGAAATACTTATTTTTTAAATCAATAAAGTACAGTATACAGTTGATATCCAATATATTAATGTTATTAGTCATAAAAATAATTCACCGAAACAATATTCGATATTATGTACATGAAAATCAAAGTACCTAATCAAGCGACAGCTAATCATAAATGATGATGCAATGTTATTGCAATGCGCAATAAATGGCCGGAGGTGTGTCTTTACTCGAATAGCTGATGAAATCCCAAATGAAATTATGATTAATTAATAACAATGTGACTTTAGTCACGAGTTATTGTGGCACCTCGTGACGTGTGGGGGCTTGGTGTAGTCCACCAATCGTATGACCAGGCTGCAAGTTGCGTCATTATCGGAAAATAGTTCACAATAGCTTCATGCCAAACGGGGCGAATATTTAAAACGCAGAAACTGGATTTGATTCGTCTTAGATATGCGGCGTGTAAATTTCGTGGTGAAATATCAAGTATTTAGACATGCACGTAATTCATAATGTGCCTTCTTTTCTACTTAAGTAGCTATATTATTAATTGAATTTTTTATTTTAAGTAAATAAAAACGTAAAAAGTATAAATTTACCACCTATATGAAGTTAATATTTAATCTCACGAATATTATATATACACTTATATGTTGTAATTCTATCCATGGCAATACGTGTGTTGTAACTTTTTTTGGTGTTAGTAAAATTATATAATGATTTTGACAGCCATTGTCCTGTACACGTCTTAAATATAAAAAAAACATGTAATTGTTAATTCTTACCATTTTCGAATCTAATTGAACACATACAAAGAATCATGATAATCGGTCCATCCGTTTAGTTTTGAATCTAATTAAAAACACAGGCTCAGAACATTTATGTAAAGATTAAATTAAAATATACAGCATATTATTTGGATTTTTACTAGTATTTAGTTCTGAAAGTAGGTTTTTTTCTACTAAAATAAAAAATAACAGAAGAATAATCGAATATATGTATATATTTTTAAAGCTAAATAAAATACTTAATTAATATCAAATTGTCTTCTATAAATTTTAAACGTGTAGATACTTTTTGTATAAATAAGCAGCGGATTTAGATTCTATTTAAAGATTTCTAAAAATAATGACATACTTATAGGTCGTTCGCTTCGTAGGTTATTCTGATGCAACAGTTACAACACTTGCCAGCATAATATTAGGATGTTAGCATCTATGACTGGATTTCATAGAGAACCTAGAAATAATTTCTCCCAACGTATCTACTTTCACAAGATCCAACGTCAATGACCTCGACACACCTCCTTTCATTTATTTTCCCTATCCCCCATGGTAATGTTATTTTTATTCCAATTTGTCTATTAGTAGAAATCTGTTTTTATATTCTGTAAAACTTCCACCGTCGGCTGTCAGAAATGATAAACGACAGTTGTTGACAGATCTTGAGATTCATTTTAGGATCACTAATAATATAACTCGAGTTCTAAGATCTGTCAACCCGAATTGGAAAGTTGTTTGTCCTTTTGGACTTATATAACATTTATTAAAAGTTCATTAGAAATTTTATATTAATCATATTCAATTGAATTTAGGTTAGCATTGTTAGTGGATAAAGGTCACATTAGGGCATTTCACTTGCAAATTCACAATATATGAGGAAATTCGTAAGTTTGAGCTGTAACACAAAATAGTTACGCTTTATATTGAAGTTTGGTTGTTTTTTAATTGTAATTGACTTATTCAATTCTCATTGTTTGAATTTAAGGTTACAAAACTAGGTCGCTTTAATTTTAATTAGACTTTTGTATAATCGTACTTTCACAGTTAATTAAAAGGTGACAAATTAAGTATGCTTTATTTATATTTTAATATTAAGACATACACACGTATACTCATACCCTTAAAATAAAATAAATAAATCTGTGGTACTACAACCTTTTTTAGTCCTGAGCCTCAAATGTCTGTTGATCATCATCATCATGATATTTAGTCAATATAATAGGCAAATAGGTGTCTGTCTCCCGTGCCAGATACACGACGTCAACTTTCGAAAAGGTCTAAGGTAAGACGGTTTCCTCGCGATGTTTTCCTTTACCGTTCGAGCGAATGTTAAATGTGTACATAGAAAGAAAGTCTATTGGTACACAGCCAGGTATCAAAACTACGCCTGCAGGGTTGACAGTCGCACCTTGAATCCACTAGGCAAATACAGCTCTATAACCTCACATTACCTGTTATTTAAATTTTACTTTTTTTGCCAGAATATTTTAAGTGTACCATTCTCAACTCCAGGGCTGTCTGTTTAAAGCCTGGTTGTGCGCCATTACATTCCTTTCGATGTGCAATTGCGCGTACTGTGATGGAAATATTAATATATAGTAGGCCGATGTGTATATGTTTGAAACATATAAAAAATGTTCAAAGAAATAGGTCCACAAATGTTTCCGTTCCTCTGAGACCTCAATAGTTTTCTAAGCCATGTTTTCCTACTAGATACAATAATAAAAGTGTTTAGGTTTGGTATGAGAGTTTTATTACCTATGGGCCAGTGGCACAGTGACCTAAATCCTAATGCATTCATATTACTTGAATGTAATTAGAGATTATAAAAGACCCAATAAAGCAACGATAATAGAAATACATAATCATCTATGTTGGGAATGTTATTAAATACGACAACCACAATATAATATTACTCTATTTGTTGTTTTTAATTATATAATTGAACCTGAGGTACCTGAATAAATTGCGCAGTTATCTTAAGTTCATGGTATATGCATAGATGCAGTAGTTTATATTTTATTGTTTGCTAGCTCATTATAATAAATTCAATTAAGTGTGAGGAATATTAAACGATATGTTATTATCGAATGTACTTTATTATTTCCCATAGGTATATTTTTATTCCTTATTCCCGAGAGTAGTATTAAAGAAATATTGATAAATAAATCTTATTGATTAGAACTTGTTCTTTCTCTATAATTTATATGACTACATTGGTTTTAAGAGCCGGTTTACGAAGCCAATTAAAGATTCTTTATAAAACATCCTCATTATCAAAATATGTATAAGGCTTTACTGGTATCTAGATCTCAGCTTAAACGCCATCAGCATTAAAAACAAATATTTTTTTTTATTTCAATATTATCTACGCTATGTCGTAGGGAAGAACTTATATATACATGTATTCCTAATTTTTACATGTATTCCTGTATGAGTAAAAAACCGGGCCTTTACTGATTCCAATACGAATTCGAAGTCCATATTTTTAGACGCCATGCCTAAATCTAATGATTTCTATGTATTATGTATCCTTAATTTGGACTATGTGTATGCAAGAACGGAGTTTATTACTTCTATACCAGTAAACAAACATGTTAATTGTAAACAGCTCTTAAGATCCGACTTTGAATTATATTGTTGACATAAGATTCTCGTGAAAATTTAAAACAAAAATGGAACCGTCTGGTACTTTTCCATTTCATTGGCATATATGGAGATACACAATGGGTAGGTGTTCCGTTTCATAAACATGTACTTAAAATGCACTTACTAAGTGGAAAATTACAGCAAGCGCAGTGTCCAAACTGTTAGTGAAAATTATGTACACAGATTTGAGAATAACACATTCCTGAGCAAATGGGAAATTGCGTTGCACTATTAATCACCTGTGTGTTGTAAAACTTGTACATTACTTGGAATTAGTTTGCGGCAAATGGCAACTTTCCTAAGGCACTCCATTTGTATAGATATGACGATAGAGATAGAGCGCAGGTAGATCATTGAAATTATAAATAATAATAAAAGTTTGTAATCAAGGCTGTATGTATACCTATGGAGGTTATACCTGGTGTGTAGAAAATAAATCTTAATATAGAAATCCATGTATGCCTAAAAATGGCATTAAAAATCTTTGATTTTAATGTCAACTGATTTTGGGAGCGATGGAACTGTTAATATTTTTAACACACAAGATTTATCTATACAATTAAATACAAAGTTACTATCTTATCTATTGCTATCTGTGAAATTTAAATTAATAAATAATAATGAAGCACTAATTTTATAAGTCAAAACGTAAGTTTGCTGTAAAAATCTTCCTGTTGATAAACGTATGGACACCTTAATTCCGTAAGAAAAACATTGAGCTTCTAGAACGATCTTCCGTATTGGAAACAACGATAATTACTAACATCCCTGATCTCCTGTTTTCCCAGTTTTATTTCTAGTTCATCCATCGGATGAAGTATTTAACCTATGCTTATTTTTTCACAATATTATTATTGTCACTACAACACCCAATCTGTCAGTCAGCTGATAAATATTACTCAAATATATCCTGCAATACTGCGTATTGTAATAGTAAATACGCTCTTAGACCTCTAATTAAAACTACATTTTTTATAACCTAGACACGGAAGCCTTTTTATCCTGCTGCTTGCAAAACGTGAAGGCCAGTTAAAATACAGCAATGTTTATCAAGTAAAATAATATTCGAGGTTGCGGCATATCTTTTCTCTACGTATCTTTTTTAGTGCATATATACAAGGAATTTGAATTGTTTTGAGTCATGCTTGAGTTGATATAAGTATGACGCAATGTAAGGAAATTGGTGCTACTCCAATTAACTCTCTAGACTAAAACGTCTAATTTTGTACACTTATTTATACTTCATACCTTGGATGTATTGTTCAGCCTTTTCTATCCTACCACTTGATATTATATCTACTTTAACTAAAACGCAAATTTTCGTTAGTCGGGAATCAAATCAATTAGTCAAGGTATGTATATATATACGCAAGAATGCGTTTATGTTATATTTTAACGAATTCTGGCATTCTCGATAATGCAATTTATAAAATACATTTATTTTGTTTCATGCCATTATCATTGATAACTATCGCTACAGAACTAAAACTAAATTTAGGCAGGACAATCGCTAAACCTCGACGTGATAACATATCCTAGGCTAATAATATAAGGACTTTCATGCCTTGTCTGGCGCAAGAACTCTATCCAAGGTTGAATATTGAAAGTAACGAACTGTTTGCGGTGGACGCTTCTGATTGGCTCTCTCAGGAGGCCTGGCTGGGTGTGGCGTCTATCTAGAACGAAGTGTTCTTGTGATCGAAAAATAATTTCTAAATACATAATATCTTAAATTCGTCTATATAACATTATTCAATGACTTCTTTTCTTTTAGTCGTTAAAATTATAATTATGTCCTATTACACAGTAGATAAGGACGTTTAGAGGTCATCGTAGTTTGTACAGCAGTTACCTACACAAAATCGTTTGTTCTTTTCGAACCGGCTTTAACAGGCACTTACGAAACATGTTGCATTAACATGCAATTTTTTGCATATATGCATGAAATCTGACTTAATGATGTATATATTAAAACTTTTTCATGAGATTACCATTATCTCTCTTCTTTTTAATCGGTAGATACACAGTACAGATGCATATTGTGTTGCATTTTATTCATTATTTAGTGGATCTGTTCTAAAGTTATTTAATTATATGTAAAGTGTGTTAAACATAATAAATGTAACCACAATAGATGCATCATTTCTTCAGATACGGTTACAAAAAAAAATAGTTCGGTGATTCTTACTAGAGGCAGTAATTGTGTTACTTCTAACAGAATTTATAGAAGGAACAAAGCATGGCCTTTTGACATTAACTATATGAATCTGACATTTTATAGACTTCTGAATTAGGGTAGGAGTAATTATTGAATAACTTTAAAGGACAGATGACCCATACAAAAATCTTGTTTGCAAGATTGCACTTTAACATATTCTTTAATCTTCCGTTAATAAGTCTGGCGCCACAAACCGTTGCAGTGACCCACTTCCATCCTTTACTGTTATTGTTTATAGACCTAGTTTCTGATACAAATATTAGATCTGAAAAAATCTAGATCATTGTGACACATGACAATACTTATATCATTTTTCAAGTGAAACAATATGGTCTGATATCGGATACTGCGGAGTGGTAAGTCATGATAAATCACATATTTCTATGACACATCACTCCAATACGATGACAATCGCTTTCTTTCTAGAATTAATGATTTTATAACATTTTAATTTTAATAAGACTTGGCCCAGTAATAAAGTTGAATGTTCAAGGACATTTCAATCATCGTTTGGCTATGGTATACATAGAAACTAATATGAGTTATCAATTGTCATCTAGAAATGTCTTCAATGTCAAACTTCTGAATGATTTTTAAGAATCTGGGGGCTCGGCAGTGCGCCCGCCAAATCGAGCAAGGGCAAGTCAATGTATTTATTTAAAACATATTAGATTTTTAATATTGATGAGGTCACTATATGATGTTGTTAGGTCCCTACTTAAGAGACTAAATAAATTGAGCGATTTGGTATTACTAGGATCTCACAACTTTTTACGGTAGAACTGTGTTGCGAGGCATGGATTTTACTTTTGGAGTTATATTTTTGATGACATTCAACTTTTTCTTCTATAACATCATGTAAAATGAAATTATCTAAGTTTTCGTATAATGATACATACACATTTGCGGCAAAAAATTTTCCACCTCTGTTCCGAAATTCATTCCAGGTTGCACGAGTGCTTAAGTTTAAATTTCTTGACTACTTAGTACACAAGTAGTTGGTTTTTAAATCATAGCTAATCTTTCTTTTCTTTTTTAAATAAAGAGCTTACTTAAATATATATAAGATCTTCCTAAATGTAAAAGAGCTTCCTTATGTACGCGTATTTCATTGGTCAATTATGGCACTATAATATTTTACTAGTCTTCTGTACGAACGCAGTAATACAAAGAAATATGAAAAAACTTACAGCAAAAATATTTCTGGTCAACTTTTACATGAGAAAAGATTGTAATTAAATTTTTATGAATTATCGAACCGTAAATACACGAAAACCAGTTTAAAAGTTAAGGCAGGGAATGAACGGATGTCAAAAACAATTCATCAGATGACAATGAGACGGTAATAAATATTTAAACATGATACTGCTAATTTACAACTAATTTGCAATAAGTTGTCATGATCCTCGCGTACAATTATAATTTAAATAAATATATTACATACTTCGGATTTATATTGAATTTAATTCTTTCCAGTAAGTTCTTTATGACGCACATCAGAAAATAGTGCGATGAACCCCGAAAGTGTCTTAGAGACGAGAGGTACATACGGTTCAGATATTTTTTAACATGTAATTTATTATATTATCATGACCAACATAATTGTCGTGCATATATTGAAAATAATAGTAATAGACGCTTACCTTTAGAAGAATTAAAAGAGAATTCAAATTTCACATAAGCATTCATAAAAATTTTACCGTCTACCAATGAAGGAACAATTTGTCACTTTATAAGATTTCAAGATTACAGGTTGACCCAGTTTAGATGTAATATTTCGAATATATTAAACCACATAGACATTTAAAAGATCGTTTTGAGAACTCGCCATGTTGCAGAGAGAAGTAGAACCCGATCAGAAGTAGTATGTTTGAGTGAGCATGACGACTAGTATCAGGTAACCGATCACCTAAACGGCGGTGTTAAAAGTATCACACAGTGATCAAGCTTTCTATTATTACTTAGTTGAAATAAATTTATAATTTAAAAAAGGTTTTTAGATAGGTGTATGTAGTGGGTAAAATGATCGCTCAATAGTCCAAATTAATATGACATTGTAACAATTGCTTATTGATTCGCTGCATACTTCTATTTACTCATAATGTGTATTTGTTATATACAGGTTTATTTTCTGGAAAAATATTAATGACTACGGCTACTGCGTTAATTTAAAGGTAATGACTTACCAGCATGATCCTGGTCAGTAAGTCAATTGTTTGTTACCTTTAAAAAAAGCTTATTTCTTAACTAAACTTCACATTGACGTTGAAGGCAGCTTGTTAGAAATAAAAATATATATAAAGTTAATTTGAATAAAAATGAAACCAGTGACTTTTGAACCAGAGTTTTGTTAGCTCAACCGTACCGACCAAACTTTTTAAATTTATGTTGGTCTTCTGTTAATTAATTTGAATATTATTATTACGATGTAGATTAAGAATATTGTAAATACTATAGATTGGTGCGATTATAAACTTATTTTATCAAAATATACCGCTTATGCATTAAGTATGAAGAAATCACTTTTTGCAGTCTTTAACTTGAAGTGTGATTTTTTTACTGTGGTGTGGTTTTAAATAAGATAACAATAAAGAAATAATTTATGGCACCGCGAACAATATTTCGTACACGATATTTCTAAAGACAGCATCAATTATACCTATATAACAACAGTTACTAAGGTCGCTTTTAGTAAAAACAGGTTATAACGTATTTTTAGTACTTATAACATTTTAATGTTATTATTCTGAGATGATTCTTATATTATGGTGACATTTTTACATACTTGCATATATAAATTTAAAGCAAGCACCAGAGTAAAATTCCGTAATGCGCAGATTCTTGTATAAATATTAATTAGTATCAATATGCAATTAGCAAATGCATGGTATGACATCCCACATTCTAGTCTATTGCGCATAAGCCAACTAAATAATAGTCTATGAATTATTTACTAATCATTCGTCTATGGCAAATATACTTTGTAGATACTGTTAAAAGGTGAACTTACATACATTTATATTTACAGATTCACTACACAATTATAGATCTGTTTTATTCAACCCGGTTCTTTATATATGTTTGACAAGATAAAAATATGTTTCCTATTAACTTGACTAAGTTTTCATCTGATGTTAAGTGTTGAAGTACACTCAATGCGAGAGCCTGGTGAGTGCGTTGTCGACCTTTCATGAATTGCTTTGAAGTAGCTGCTATACGTAATAATTGGTTTTTAAATAACTTCCTGTTACATTATTAAACAATGACAATTTTGACAACATTTTGTGGTTCAAAGTAAAAATTATACATTCTATATTTTTATGCAAATATAGAAGAATGAATTTTACTCCTTTTAATAATATTTTTTAATAATTAAATTTTAAGGTTAGTTATTAGATATATTTTTATGTATTATGTTATTTCTGTATTAAATATGACTTTATGCAAAATATGATGTACAAGCATTATCTGCGCAAACTATTAGAATGTTATTTTACACCATGATTAATTACTATTTGAACTTCAGTGATTTATTACTTGTTTACCTAAACTTGTTGACAAATCGCAAACGAGAACTAACCTGATTGGTCGATATCGTGTGACGTCACAATTGAAAGTCATGTTCACAGCAATTGATCAAACTTTGCTGTAAATTATTTTGCACACAAAGTACGCAATAAACTAATCGTTCAACCTTATCACATATGTACCAGTCTATTTTAGTACTTAAAGTAACATTCTAAGCGTCTGGAGTCTAGACAGGTTACAATCATTAGGGATCTCGTCTGACGCCTATAAGCCTAACTGTACTTTAGGTATAAATAAACTTACAAAGAGGTACACCAGCTTCCACAGTTTTATGGAGATAATGAAGTGAATAAAACATTCATTATTTTAGGTGTAAAGCTAAATCACTGAATGGATTTAGTATTGAAACTATATCCTATTATGGAAACCCTGACCCAGGTATTTATTACTTAAAAGGGTTTCCAAAACTTTCACAATGTAATGCATTGTTATAATGAATAAACACATTTCCCTATACTACCCTCGGCTCGGTCGGGCAACATTATGTACCTTAATCTTTATTACTTATCTTTCTTTGTTATAAAACCTATAAATTCTGGGTTTTTTTTTAGTATCTCGCTAACAATCGGAGTCGCTTACAAGACAGATTAAATCCGCCTGCCACGAACTTTGAATTTTTTGGGTTAAAAAATGTCCTTTCAAAATTTCTAATACACAGCAGTAATAATAAATAATAGACTTTCTATTGCTAAATTAATTATAATACTGTGCATGTATTTGTAATATTTTTAAGGCTAAAATGAAAAAGGTCATAATGTTTTGACTTATTTATTTTTAATACAAAACAAATGCATGCGATACAGGGCCATTACTTTCCCATTCTCTGAATGGACCACTCTTGCTGGCAAAGCGGGCAACGGTTATTTTGTTTCACCCACAACGACATACAGCAAAAATGGAAGCTATGGTTGCACTCTCCCCATACGACGACACAGTCTTGTTTACCATACGAATCCTTCTTACTTTCACCCTGACACCTCAGGCAGGCATCTGAAACAATAATCTTGCTGTAATAATGACAAAATCGTTGCATTAGAATATTGTAGCAATAGGATCTATACAGAAAGTCACGTAGGAGAGATTAAATTATTTCCGTTCAGTAAATTTTCCATCTCATGAAATCACATGTAATTCACAGAGATATTAACAAATCATTAAAAGTGGTATACAAAATTGCGAGGGTAAAATTTATTGCTAATCATGTTACTAACAATTATTTCTAATAGCGGTGATAATTAGTTTGTTGTTCGTTATGGCGCCAACATTAATTTAATTTTTAAATAATAGGAATTAAATCTTTAAGTTGTTTTGTATTAGAGTAATTTTAAACTGCGTCAACAAATCATAATTGTGCAATTAATATAAGACTTCGATTATTTAATAGTTATAAAAATACAATTATTATTTGAGAATTTTTAGTTATGATTGTCAGAATTATATATCTGTATATTTCTGACAATCATTACTAAAAATGTCCTGAAACAACGTGTTTAAGAAATACAAAAACATATGATGTTACAAATTTTACAAACAATCCAAAGAAGTGCCCAAACTCATACATACCAACTCGGGTTACTATAGGAACATATCCTGTATTCAGTATATAACAGAGATATTATTATTTATGCTTTATGTATGCAAAGAGAGTTTAAATGTTTTAAACACCGCGATCATATATCTAATACAACCTATAGATATGATGAACTTTCTCAAGGAGAAACACACGAACACATAGAGATGTCACTGTTGCAAATACATTAGAACCTCGTGGATCCTCATAAAACCTTGAAAACTCAAAAAACATCTAATCTTAAACCTCTATTAGTCGAAAAAATCAGTAAGCCCTGCAAGCCGTTTTAGTACATATACATATATGCCCTTTAAGTACATATTATAGTTCAATTGGACCTCTGTATCCCGAACATAGCAATGCTTTATTTTAAAACCTCTCGTAACTTAAAATTAGGAGGAGGAAATCCTAACCTCTACAAGTCAAATGAAAATCATCTATAAGTCGAACGATTGTTCGAGTTATTGATGTTCTACTGTATATAACATTACATATATAAAATGAAGCCTTAATTCCTTGAAACCACTTCATACCATTGATAAGATGCTAATTCAAGAAAATGATGTGGGTACCATTACCATACATTGATAAATATTAAATCAACATAGAAAAAATGTATTTGCATATCGGTAATGTGAAAAATGTTAAGCGAATTAGACAAGTTGACTTTCTATTTCATGATCAACCTTCAATTAAACAGGTTAGAAGAATTAAAAATTAAGCTCGTTACTATGAATATTAATATGATGTTGCCGGATTTGAATTTGGGTTCAATTACGCGCCCATTCGCGCGTTCTCAAACTATGCATAAGAACGGATATAATCCAGTTTTACTCACAGTTTGCTTCTATTGCGTCATTGTCACTAAAGATGGCCGAAACACATACCTGACATATTATGACATTTGACAACATATGTCATGTTAAAAATGATCTGCGAGCAAAGTTGGCATATATTTTTTGTCTACTCTAGAAGTAACAAGTAACTAGATATATCTGTACTGTATGAATAAACGACAAAATATGTATCCCCTTATATATGATAAACAAATATAATGGACGGTTAAAATTATAATTTTAAAACTGAATCTAGTTGGTACTTCCTCTTACGCCAAATAACATTGCCTGTTCGAATTAATAATAAAAAAAAATTATAAATGTTGTATTTAACATAATTTCTGCGGGAAACGAACCTAGGACCGTACCAAAGTATATAAAATCACCGTCACACCCAAGAAGTATATTGTTAATATTTATATTTAAATTTCGTCAGCACGGACGTCATCTAAATTTCACTGCATGACAATCATAATATGATTAACATAATTATTTAGTTTTATTTAAATAGTGATAACATTAAACATTTCAATAAAATTTTGTATGTTATTCATGACTTAATCAAAATTATCCTTAACTAGGTGCGTGAGGAACAGGCAAATGCGTCAGCAAGCGTCGTGCCTTTAACCGCTAAGGCAGAATAAAAGATTACCTCCTCTTCAAACGCAGGCACGGTATCAATTAAACAAACATAAGAATGATAATCCCTTGCTTTTCACTGAGGGTTATGTTATATATTGGTATTTTTTTACTAAGGTCCTCATGCAATGGCAGTATATTTACTATATACATTAGACGCAATCACAATTCACATCTTGTTTAATATGAATTTTGGGTGTTTGTTCTCAATATTTGCTATTCAGAATTGATAATTTAATTAACACTTGACTATGCGGAACATAAACAGTTGTTTCTAAAAAATATGATATCATTGTTTTCTTAAGTAGAAATATATATCTACATTACTCTTAAACTGAATTGTCAAATTAGAATTTTAAATACTATAAATTTAAAATAGTTTCACAATATTTTTTTGATTATTTTTAATGGATATTTGTTTTTATTTGTATCACCACTTTTGCCATCTTACTCTAAATAAAAAGTGTTTCACGGATACTTCACTAATTCTTGTAACATAAGTTAATTAATTTATCTATATTGACAAAGATTACTATTCAAAAGTTACAGTCGCAGTAATAATAGTGTCCTTGTGTTTAAGTAACGAAGAACGTCACATAAATATTATGAATTTCCATGCCGGCCTTCGATATCGTATTACGATCATGAGTTTTCTTTGGCAGATGCATCTTATTGAAACAAAGTTTGACTTTTATAGTTTTATAATGATTCATGAAGGTAAATTTGTGCCCTAATCATTTAACAATCGAGAGAAATCAAAAAATTAAAAATAAATCGAGAAATTTAGGATTTAATAAAAACTTGAAAACTTAAAACTTTTTGCAGTCAAATCAAATCAAAATATCTTTATTCATATAGGTAAACATGTACACTTATGAACGTCAAGAAAAACAAATTAAATTAATTGTAAATTTACATTTACAATTAAAGTAATTTAAATTATATCCAAGTCCAGTAAGATTACGACTGAAACCGCCATCCCTCTTAGATAAAGACGAAACCAAATATTTCTATTGGTTTTTTTCGCTGAGTCATTTCACAACATAATAATAACCCACACCTCAGTTATACACAAAATTTCAAATATAGGAAGGCTATAAAAAATGTTTGTGTACTAATTAAATTTTTATCTGTTTTGCAGTCATTATTTTACCTGTGGAGCAGCGCGTGTCACGACTTTGACAAGAATACCAAGTGTTGTATAAAGAATAAACAGCTAAATTATCTATATCCTTCAGTGACATAATCTTTGCTATGGAGTTAAAATTCATAGAACACGAAGTGACTTTAGATTTCACATAATTCCCATATTCATTGTCATCTTCATGGCTTAGCTGGTATGCCTATGTAACCAACAAATACTGGCCAATTTAGGGAGGAACATTTACATTTCGAGATAGTAGATAAACAAAAAATTAGAACATTCATGCTGGAATTTTTCTAACACTTTTTTTTAATCTAACAGGAGGCACACGGGCAGACTACTCGTTTCCGACCTTGTAAGAAGAAAACGAAAGGACGACACTTGAAATAGAATAGATTTTCATAGTACTAGGTACCAAATGTTTATAACACCATGCTACTGCACGTGCACACATACACCTTACCAACGAATAAGCAATTAAATCAACAATCACGATTTACACTTCCACACACAAACGTATTTGAGCCATCTATGTGTGCAGTGTTAAATATAAAACTTTGAGCGTGTGTTTACTTAGATACCCGGCCAGTGGTACAGAACCTTACTGAAAATATACACAAGGTCGTTAAACGCGGATGAATCATAAGGTTTAACCAATATTGGTGCGGCAAAACCAATATTTTTAACAGGAAATTTCCTTTATGTGCGTGCTTGATTAGTTAAATTTTACATTATTTTACATTTAGAAATCTAGGTCCTTCGTGTACTAATTAAAGTCAAAGTCAAAAGTCAAAATTCATTTATTCATATAGGTAACATAATGGACACTAATTATGAACGTCAAAAAAAAATTTAAATGCATCTAATTTTACATTTACTGCCAGTTCTCAAATCAAGGGCGTAGAACGGAAGAGAAGAACTGGAAATAAACTCTCCGCCACTCTTTTTGATCGCCAAGTTTTTTTTACACAATGTTTGTAAGGAGCTGCAACCACTACACCATGTTCCATATGACATATTGAGTAATAAAGAATAATAAAATAAATTAAAAACAAAGATTTGTCCTCTATCAGCAGGAGGCATGGTGAAATAGGAGCACGCACTTACATACTCGTGAGAACAACACGCAAATACGTAGTAGAAACAACTAATATCATAAAAGTTAAAGTTAAAGTTAAGAGATTAATCACTTATTAAATTAATTATTAAATTCATTGGAGGTAGTCCATCCTTGAGTCGTAAGCACATTGGGAAATAACTATTTAACTTGACCTTACCACATTTTTTATATTTATGAAAATAGTTTTATTAGTCAGTGCAGAGTAAAGTGGAAATCTATTTTACCGTCTTTGGAAATCTAGAGGAAGTTAGCGACATTATTTTGACCCATATATATATTTCGACGTATATTTTGTTTTGTTAGTCAATAATCTTCGTACATTTAGAGATGGGTGGATCACGCCCACATCAAGAAGCTGGGTTAGCTATGCTATATTTTGCTGGACACCAAAAAAAAAATTGTGTAAGCTTAGTTCCAGTATCAAATATTTCTTTGAATTATAAGTAATTTTTTTTTTTAATTACATGCACACGTACATGCTTATACATATATATTGGGCTTTCCTTCATAATCTGCTTAATTAGAATTAACTTTCCTTTTCAAAACTTTCCAAAAGAAAATTGATTGTTCACAATACCAAAAAGGTAAGGCCAACCTCTTAAGCCTTTCCTGCCACCTTTCCGATGATAGGTTCGATCCGATATTTAGAATTGTAAATGAGCACAAGTAGGCCAGACATATATTAGGTTAGGTAGGTAATACCTAAAAATGTATCCTCTTTCCTTGTTGCAGTTTCGTTGTATTATAATCACTACATAGTATAAAACAAAGTTGCTTTCTCTGTCCCTTTGTATGCTTAAATCTTTGAAACTACGCAACGGATTTTGATGCGGTTTTTTTTAATATATAGAGTGATTCAAGAGGAAGGTTTATATGGACTATTGGATGGATGTTATTATATATATAATAACATCCATCAAATAGTGGAGAAGTACTGTTATTTTTGAAGTTTCTAATGTGATGTCGTAAATAATTACATTTTTTCCGCTTACATTGCAAACGCAGGCTGAACCCTACGAGTTTTATCAAAATGTACTAAGTATTGTAGACATTGAAAAGGTCTACAGAAAAGACCGTGATGGTATATGTCTATCTATATCTTATGGATAACCCACATTTTTATATACAACGTTCACATATTTTCTGTAGTGTATTATATATATTACAATCTATATATATATATATATATATATATAGATTCTTCTTAGCTTACAAAATCAAACTAGGACGTTCAAATTTTAAATATTTTTATATTATTTTCTTTGTAACTAAGTTTATTTGATTAGAACTATTTTGATATGCATTTGTCGCGCTCTTAACAATTTGTTATTGCTATTGTTAAATTAATACAAACTACAGTGGATTTCAAATGTAATATACCAAGATTTAGATTTCTATTATTCTGGAGTACTTATTAAAGTTTTGTAAGCAGCTTACGTCAGTAAGCAATATTTTAATTATGTTTTATGTAGTTGCTGAGCATTAAATAAACTTCTTATTACTTACTTCTGTTTTTCGTCTCTGAAGAATAATTTCCGGCGAAACTATAATTATTTTGGATTAGAACCTAGCAAAGAAATCAAAATGCAGTAATGTACGTGGTTACTCTGAACGCACTTCTTACATTATTTCTGTATATACTTCTCAAGACTTGTTCCATGTGCCTCCTGCGAACACGAATTGTCTGTAGTTCGCCAATGTCACGAGGTTAGCTAACTACAATACCATGTGATTTATATTGACATTATCTAACTTAAAAAAAAGAGCATGAGCAAATATTTAGGGGAGCGGGAAGACTGCCTTTGTTTAATACATAGTAGTAATAATTTTTTTTTCTTTAAATATTAATATGTAGTTTGTTTATTACTTTATTTCAGTTTTCTATTTATTATCTATTAATGTACTTTGTTTAGAAAAGTAACTAGTTTTGGGTATGTATATTGTCTAATCTTTCATAGTGTAAGCTTACTTTAATAAATACTGTTAGTGCAATAAATGTTGTTGTTTATTTATATAAAATTTCTTAGTGAAGAATAAGCGGAAGTAGATAATACATTTATTGAAATAATACATGTGACTACTATACTACTGAAGCATCTTACAACAATAATTACATAACGTGTTATTGTAATAAAGTATATAAAACAATTATACAAGTAATAGAAAATACTGATCTTTTCAATTAACACTATTAAAAATAATGTGTTATTGAGAGTAAACTGGGTATATTTAAAATGACACGTAAATAATAATTAATTTATAAAAATAATGATATGTATTTCAGTCACGTGCCAGAAAACGGTTTTAGTCGAGTCGACGACGTAAGATACTCGTAATTAATTAAAAAAAAAAACAAAATTCAAAATCATTTATTCATATAGGTGTACGTACCTAAACTTCGGTGTAAATATCACATAATTTTTTACAGTACCCTCCTTTTTTAAATTTTATTTTAAATCAACTGTTTTTGAATAAAACTTTGAAAACTTTGTAAATTTAAAAAAGAGCGAAGCTTCCCCGTCACAGGTCTCCAGACTTACTAGGGAGACCTAGTATTTGAATCCTATTGTACATATTACTAAACAAATAAAGAATTTTGTTTGTTCCTTTGTTTATTTGCTTCTATTTTTACATTTACTGCCAGTTCTCATATCTTCTCCTGTCTAATTCTACTGTCTTACGCCTAAACCCAATAACTAATCGAAGACAGTCCGTTTTTGGCGACGGATGGAATGCAATCTTTTCGCTCTTTACACTCATATTTGATCAGCCAAATACATATAAATATGTATACATAAACCAAATAATGTCAAAAAAACGTACAAATAATATTAAAATATACATGTCGATGTTTAAAACATATCAAATAGCTTTTTAATTATTTTAAATACTGGTGTAAGTTAAAATCTTAAGATAGGATATTGGCACAGTTGAACTGTCATTTTCATACAAAGGTATATACTATTCACATACACCGAAATCTGTCGATTGGTCTATCAATATTTGGATTAAGCTGTCTATCTCAGATAGTTAAAAATGGATTGAGATTGGTTATGGGTAACAACATATTTTGCCTAAAGTTGGCGTAATAATAGTTGGGTGTATTTTCAAAAAACAATTCTGTATAACATACGTCATTTATACATACATACATAATATGCTCTTAACTGAAAAATATACAGCTGCTAAGTGCGATAAACGAGGGTTAAAGTAAGGCGTAATAAGTTAATGTTGCACTTAAAAGATTAGTTTTTTGGTTGTGTAGCGTTTACAATAATTGGTTTACCTTTGTAGCAAGAAAAAAAGCAAGCAAAAATATCCTAACAGTTTCCATTGAATTAGTGTTGCCCAAATGCAAGACCAAGACGAGACTTAGACCAGTCTTGGTATTGGTCTTGCGTCAATACACCTGGTCTTGATCTTGGTATTGGTATTGCGCTCTCAGTCTTGGTCTTGGTCTTGATCTTGCAGCAAGAGTCTTGCAAGTCTCGCAAGACTTGCAAATACCTATTAGCCTATTGCTATTTATTCGTCACTCATGTCAAATTGTAAACATTCACTCCGAAAGCAATAAGAATTTAGAGTACCTAGCTAGGTAAATGGGCGAGAATAATAAATAAGATAGACTCGAAGCGAAACTCAATTAGAAATGACTGAAATTGAAATAAAAACTCATATTTATAAGCACACAAGCCGAAGACCGACAAAGAAAAATGCGGCATTCTTTGATAGATAGAATAAATCTTTGAAAGATTAAAAAACAGAAGTATCATAATCAAAGTCAAATAGGTTTTGTGCCTACGCAAAAATAAAGTGTAGATAATTATGCAAATAATATTGTTTATTATGTTCCTTTTTTATTGGAACTATACGTTGCCTGCTGTTTTTATGGAGGTTACTAGCTACTAGAGTAGATACGATAGAAGTTGATAAACCGACACTGCAAATCTCGATTTTTGGAAATGTGTGATTTTAAAACCAAATTTGGAGTTTTTCCACGTTTCAAATTTGTTTAAATCACCCACTATCGAGACAGCGTGTCAAATGCTGTGATACACTTGTTGCAAACCGCGGCGTCTTTGTCGGTAAATTATCAAATATGTAGGTATATAATACACCGACCGACCAACAGTTTATTCGCAGAACGTCACATTTTCCCAATCAACCTTGAACCTTATTTCTCTAGTGATAAAGTTGAAAATTTGATAACGCCCAAATCTCAGTTTGTCCTAACTGCAAGACGCAAGAGTATTGCAGGCTTAAGTATTGTCTTGCTCAAGTCTTGCAGGCTTCAGTCTTGGTATTGGTCTTGCTACGATAAGGCGGTCTTGGTATTGGTATTGGTCTTGCAAAAATGCAAGAACAAGACCAAGACTGCAAGACCAAGACCGATTTTGGGCAACACTACATTAAATACGTGCGACTGCTTTGTAAATCAGTTCTATAAGTTTGATGCCTTCTTGATGAAATAAATATTCTGAAATAGTTTTTAAAATGTTGACGTTACTTACACTTCCTATAACAATATACAGTTGTTTTGACATATTTAACTAAAAAAATCCAATGCAAGTTCGGTGGCGGTTGTTGGAGAGATATTCAAATTCTTCGCTTCTACTTATTAACTAATATATGTTACTTGACAAATGTAACGAGTAGGTTACATAACTCGGGGTTAGATGCGTCGGGTTGTCTCTCTCCCTAAAATATGGCGAGGGGGCCGATGGCTGGCCATGCGCATGGCTGGCTATGCTGGCATACTCGTGAACGGGTGCACCTATGGTGACTGGTCGTACTTGAATTCGTGTATGCTTAGTTGTTTCTACTACGTATTTGCGTGTTGTTCTCACGAGTATGTAAGTGCGTGCTCCTATTTCACCCTGCCTCCTGCTTATAGACAATTCTTTGTTTTTATTTTATCATTCCTTATTACTCAAGATGTCATATGAAACATGGTGTAATGGTTGCAGCTCCTTACAAACGTTGCGTAAAAGAAAAAACTTGGCGATTAAAAAGAGTGGCGGAGAGTTTATTGCCAGTTCTTCTCTTCCGTTCTATGCCCTTGATTTGAGAACTGGCAGAAATGGAAAATTAAAAGCATTTAAATACATTAAATTTCTTTTTTTGACGTTCATAAGTGTACATGTACGTTATATTAACAACATGAATAAATGATTTTGAATCATTTCTGTAGAACTCTTTGTATAAATGACCCATTTTTCGTTTATATGTTTATTACAGTTTAACTGTTATTTAATCGGCTAGTAAGCATACTCCACTGAAAGGCCTGCCTTTTATGTTCGTAAGCTTGTTTGCCATATAAATCAATAAAACAATGAAAAAGTAACCAATTAGTTTGTAATTTAACTGTGTTGATGTAAATGTATAACGTTTACAGAATGCCATAGGCCAGAATAGTGACGCTTGTTTATTTTTAAAATGGATAATAAACCAGAAATAGCATCAGTCGCCAGGTACTATCCTTATTTAGTTCCAGAACCAGTTCAGTCCGTTTTTATAAGTTCAGTCGGCGCGAATCACGATAATTTGTTCTCTTATAACTATTCCTAGTCTTTGTTGATGGCAAAACATGAAAATAATTAATAAGCATGTTGAATAGAGACATTATGTTAGAATATTTAACTCACATGTAGTGTGGGAAGAATCCAAATGCAATACTGGTACAAATCGTTTGGCAAAAAAATGCTTAATTTCGGCGGTATGGCTGCCATTTGGATCCGTCCGAAAAGTATGGCATGGTGATTTTCGTAAATGGCTGTACGACGATGCAAAAATTGCAAAAACTGTGCCAAAATTATATTAGTGAAACCTATTGTGGATACATCCAATGTGTTTATTTTATGTTTTATTTTTAACTTTATTTTTATTGTAAAGATGTATCTGTTTTGTTTCCAAATAAATAAATAAATAAATTGCTTGTTGTTTTTTTAAATCAACGCATTCGCGTCGGTATGGCGGGCTGTAAGTCACACCGAAAAAGTATAGCATGACACTACCGCCTCATATTTTTTTATGGACTATCGGTAAATACTAAAATTTTTGTGGAACAAATCGTTTGAAAGTCGTAATTAATCCGATGAGTTCGACTAACGCCCACGCTCTTGGGACGCCGGTACCAGCGCTCTCACCATCATTTTTCTTTTTTTTCTTTTCGTATCAAGACCCCTGAAGAACCCTACCATACTGGTACACATGACCAACTATTCTGGGTCACCATCTCCCGGCCTACTCTTATCTATCAGACAGATATCAGATAGATACGAATATAAGGCTGATACCAAGCTTTTGAAGTGTCTTGATTATGACCGACAGCTCGATACCTGCTTTACCCCATTCCATATTGTTATTTGATAATTTGCCAGTAATATTAAATCTCTCCTTTGAGCTTACATTATGGTGAAAAAAGGGCAAAGAACAACTAACTAAACTAATTTATTCATTATAACTCTGATTAAGAGGCGGCTTCACACGATTTTTTCACAATTAGGTCATAATTTTACATTTTATACTCAAAACACATGTTTTTCCTTAAATTAATAATTTTAAAAATAACTAATAGGCACTATTCGGTTATGCAGGAGCTCATCCAAATATTTTTTTTAAACTTGAAACTAGTACAAGATTTCTATGTATAAAAAATAATAAAACTCTTAAATATATAATATTATAGTAATATACATAAGGATATAGACAGCAAGTACATAAGCGACTCAGATATGAGAAAATTGCAAGTAGGACTTTCCTGTTACTAATAAATCATAAGGTATTTTACATAATAAATGTTAAAAAATAATTATTATCTAATAATTTTGTATTGTATTTCTGTTATTTCGTTCTGGATTGAACTCAAGGTCACCGGACACGCCATGTCTAATCAGTGGTCAGCAAAAAAGACATCATGCGATAGCTGAACGTGAGTCGACTCATGAGGTAAATTATTGCTAAAAGGCAGTAATTTTAAATTAATTATTATTTTAATTTATAAGCGAATTGCCTCGCGAGTTATAACGGGCAAATGTTGAACGTTAATATAGCCTACGACAATTACATGGTATCTCTAGCATCGAGAGTGTTCATGGGCGGCGGTATCACTTAATATCAGGTGAGCATCCTGCCCGTTTGCCCCCTGTTCTATAAAAAAAATCTTTTGGTAGAATTTTAAAATCGGTTTTGTATATCAAATCAAAATTGATTTAATCATATTAACCAACCAGGCTCCAGAAGATACACCACTCCGTATATGGAAATTGTATTCGTTTTTACAACAACCTCCCAAGCGCCATTAGAAAATTATCACTGAATAAATTCAAATCTCTCGTTAAACCTAAATTAATCAATAAACCCTTTAATGCATTTAACGAATAAAATATACTTGTTTATCTAAATGAATAGTTATTTTGAGTTTGTAATATGTACTTATGAACTTAAATGTTTTAATTTTATTCACAACCAATTCCGTAATCAAGAGATTACCCTCCTACAACTTTATCCCTATAATATATAATACACTTATGAACGTTAATTAACCAAGAATGTAAAGAGTTAATCAGTTATCTATAAAAAAATATTTATTTATTTGATTTCCGGTATTCCCACAGTAACAATAATCTCTACACAATTACACAATACATAAAAACAATGATCAATTATATAAAAAAACCACAATAATGGTCATTATAAATGAGGATTAACAAAAGATGTCTGATTTTTTAAAAGTTGTTTTTTTTTTGCATCTTCTCGAAACAATATGTATACTATACATTAAATTAAAACATATGTATACTATACATTATTTATATGATTAGACCGAGGAATTTGAAATAGATGTATTTGTATTGAACAAAGAGATTTTTTTTGTATCTTAGTAACGAATTAACCTTTGAACCGATTTAAAAATGTCAAAATTGTGACTGAAGATTAGTAAAGTTATATTGAAATATTTTAAATATGTCCAGCTACAACCAGCCGGCTAATCTCCTAGTTTGGTTTGCTTTAAGATTTAGTATTATTTCTGTTCTATATACTATTGTTTACATATCGGATATTACACAATCCACATGCCATCATCTAAGATAAAATCCGACATAACTCGCTTAATATCCGAAACTGGGATTACGCAAACTTTAAAAATGGAATCGCATTGAAAACAGGACGTTCACAACTGATATTTATTATAGAATGATGGTACACAGCATTTTGATACATGGAAGTTTAAGACGGTCGCCCTACTGACTTACTAAACTTTATGAATACATTTCATTAGGTCCGTGTTGAAAGGGTTCCATCGGGCTTCCCTGACCTTCGGTGAGCGCGGTTTACTCAAGGCCCTTTACGTCCCAGACATATTACGGTAAATTCACATTATCTATTTTAAAAGATAATTTCGAAAATATATAATAAACGCGTCCACTTTAATAATATAACACTCATAACAAGTGCAATATTTGGTGTTTGAAAATAATTAAATTAATTAATAGTTAAAAGGCTGTACATAAACAACAAGAACAGATTGTCCGTTTCCTTGCTGACGACGACGACGACACAGGCATGAGCTGTTGCATCTTCTACGACATCTCTTGACATCGTATCACAACTGACCGTTTTAAGGCAGTTTTTGCAGCCTACCATCTCTAAGTTGAACCAGCTGCCCACTGAAGTATTTCTCAACCAATTCGACTTAGGGTCATTCTAGAATAGAACGACACAATTATCAGGTGAGCGCGCCCGCGTTTGCGCCCTGGTCTATAACAAAAGCTACTGAAGCCAGAGACTAGTTAAAATGCATACATTATTTACACATACAACTATTTCTCTATATTCGTTTCCTGAACTATGACGTAAGTGAATATCAATATAAGGTGAACGGGGCAATAAACTGCCATTTTCCGATCTTCCACTGACGTCAGAAAATATAACCACTGTTAACTTTTCTACATAAGCGTTAAATTTTGAAAAAAAAAATTATTTGCTTTCAACAAAAAAAAAAATTTACTCAATTTAGATAAAACCTTAATTAATCGTACCTTCCTTGATAGGCGGACTTTGTATTAATAAAAACTGTACAAAAATCTGTTCAGTGGTTTTAAAGTTAATAAAATAATGAAAGGAATTACTAAGGGCAATACTTTCCCCTGGGTTGTGATGGAAATTTTTAAAGAGTTTTATCTAATTTAAACATAAGATACTCCAGCGAGACGCGTGACGCATGCGCATTATCAGTGATGAATCTTTCATCAGTTATTACGGAAATTAACTAAATACGATGTATTTTTAGACGAATTATACGAATCTGCACTTTCTTATCTGTACCCATTTTTTATCAGTGCTGTCCTTCGTAAGGTATGCAAATACGTACACATATGGCCCATATATAACATATATATACATGCGTCTGAGTGATATTATATTCCATTAAACGTCCTGTAGAAATACAAATAAAGACCATGAACTGATAGGTTGAAGTAACGCAATCGTTACAACAATGACCGCCTGAGTGGACATATTCGTTATCATTAACCACCGGACTTTCTTCAAAAGCATTCTCAGAACATTCGAGAACGACAGGGCTCACTGGCGCAAGCCACTAGTTTTATTCCGTTCGATTCGAAACAAAATTTACATGTGTGCGGTTGTCTACGCGTGTGTGCCATTCTCGCGTCCACCATAAAACTGTGCAACCCCCAGCATTGCATACACGTGCTCAGTCTAAATATTTTATGGAATTTTATAACAACACCGAACACATGAATACTCCTGTAACAAATTTTAATTGTTATGTCATATTTCAATTACTGAACTACTATTGCGTGTCACGCACTCGTATTTTGGGGTTAGGTGACGCACGTGTGACGAGGCCTGTGTGTGTGTCTGGAGGCGGGGCGGCCAGCTGGCAACTGGCCTCTATGACATGTCAATCTCCAATCTATCTCCAATGCGCACGTGACGTAGAGCACGCACCACTGCAGCCCATATTCTTAATATGAATTTTACGATTAATGAATCCTACATATCATATAATCATACATCTGGAAAAATGAATCTTCATTTCACGCAGAGGTTGCGAGTATTAGCAAGTAGTAATATAGATATCTAACTTTATTTAATTTATACATTTTCATTATTTAACTCAGAAATACAGCAGTTTTACTCAAACCTGAACTTCTTAGGCCTTTATTTCTTAAAGATAATAAACAGAAGCGCCAAGTAAGAGCAATCAAACCATTAAGGCAATTGCTCAAATTGAATGTTGCACGCAAAAGGCAAAACCACAATGACGCGTGCGTCCCGCCTCCGAGTCTGCCTTTCAATTGGAGAACCATAAGATAACTAACATTATTTATTTCCTATTGTTTACATATATCTATATTAGTAAAGAACAGGTATTGTAAAATTTAAACACGCCTTTATAATGAACAGTATCGTCATTAATTTAGTGAAAAAACCTGGACCGCTAAATTTATCGTTCAATATTTAATTAAATAACGGTAAATATACGTGTACTCAATATTCTAAAACATTGATCAATCTATGTGCTTTAATGTCTTCGTATTCTGTATAATATATAATAAAATTATACAAGCTCATCCAATTGATAAGTAAACATTTGTTGAAGGCTCAAAAATAATATTTGCCCAATTCTGTATTTAACCAAAAGTTATCATTGCAAGCAACTGAATGTAAGTACGTCAAAAATAGCCGACAGTCATGGACAGTCGCCTTACGCAATGTTTGACAATGTTTTTAACTGCGTACCTAAAACAGAAATTAGCTATTATCTTTTAAGAACTAATAAAAAACATTTTCCACATAAAAGAGGATTAGTAAGTCTAATACTGTAAAATTTACATTTCTAACACATACAAACATTTCAAGTAATATTCAGTTGCAGAGATGGAAATTCGTGTGTGTGTATAAGGAAAATGCACACAATATGTCTACTACGTGAACGCACACAGTGTTACCACTGTAGCACGTTTACACGGGGGGAAAGGGAGGGGGCGGCGGCGCTCTACCAAGTTGCTATATAATACTGCGCTGCCATCTGCAAGTTTCAATAGATAACTTGAACTCTGAAGAAATCGGTACGCGCTACCAACATTTCGCTTTTGGTCCAACTAAATGTGCCCTTACGAACGGCGCGAAATAGAAAACTTTCTTGAATGAATACATATTTTACAGTACAATTATAAGTGCATGCCTCAATATCAGGAAGTACAGTTTTAGTTCGAGCTGCGATCGTTTCGCGCTAACCGCATACGACCTTAATAACTTTTAACCGTAGTGATGTGTACAAATTTTAAGTGAAATAAACGAATCTGGATTATAAAGACAAAAAGTTTCGTAAAGTTTCTGTAACTTAAAGTGTTCTTCTATAACTGCGGCGTTCCTTAAAGAAAATAGGATTTGCAAGTTGAAGAAACTGAGGACAAGATGAGTTTTAATAAGAACAATCCCAACCCCATGGGAAAAATTATGGGCTACCTAAAACAACTTTCCACCGAAATGGTGAGTACAAACTCTTTAAACTAATTCAACCTTGATGTAAACATTCGGCCTACGCTGAGTTAAACTGTTTACTTGAATATTTAAAACGTCACTATACTGGTTGCATTTCGCGAAAATACTCTTCAGAAAGCTCTGGAAAGTTTCCCAGTCGACCGGCAACCGGTCGATTGTTGCTCCGTTGCCTGGCAACCACTATCAATAAACAATGCCATGCAGGAAAACACTTGAAAAATAAAACTAATTCCAATACTCATCGTATAGTATATATTGAAATATACCTAATAGAGACAATTTAATTAACGAACATAAAAAATATACTAATAATATTAGTTTAAAAGGTTAATAAAATACATGCATAAATTAAATATTATCTACTTCATTAAAATTCATTATATTATGATGCATTAAAACACTCTTGGTTTCTTTAGTGTTTCGTACCTTATAAAACTAGGCCTTGTCGACGATTTCGCTTTGATATCAAATGTAGTTATGAATATTGAACAAATAAAAATTATTAAAATAACTTATTATAAGTATTTAATTAAACTAAATAACAATTTTGATAAATATTGTTCAAAAACCGTTACAGTGGCGCTACGGCGTTTCTGGAAACTACGTTAATCTGTAAACGTCGATAAGCGCGAGGTTGAATAGAATCCCAATAGAGGGCAGTATTTTCATTAAACTTAAAAGTAACAAAAATAACCGCTACTTTTCATTTGAATTACGCAGATTAGTTAAGCGATATGTTACCTAAGGTTATGTAATGTTACGTACCACAAATAATGCATAAAAAATAATAAATAATTTAATTAGTAAATTAAATAGTTAGGAATCGTAAATATAAATATTACAATATTTTTTTTGTTTACTTAGGAAGTGAATGGGAATGTGTCAGGAGAATATGTACTTGTTTTTAATTTTAACATTAGCCTAGTAACCTAATACTGGTGGTAATTTAGCCTGTACGTATAACCTTACGTAACGGGGACCACAGGCTGAGATGCGCATACGTCGAATGATTAAAATTTAAAGGGCCGTGAGCAAGGAGAGACCTTTGATAAAAGTCAAGGTTACTACGAAAGTTATAAATAAAATCTCGGAACCTTTACCTTTATTGAACCCGGAACATCAAATGATTTTAGTAATAATAATAAGAACATCTCACTCATAAAATTTGACAAATCAAATTGTTATTCAATTTTAATAACAAATATTAAGTTTAAATAAATTTATCAATATTGCTCATTTGATAATTAACAGTTCTAGAAGGACCATGATATAGTCATTAAAACTGTATATTATATACGTATAATTATCTATATTTACACATGTCTCGCGTACGCATGAGTGTGACTCGTGACCTAAGGGCTGCCTGAGGGATGGAATAATTAAAATATTATTTACCTATGTGTATAGGGTTTTCTAATAAATAGGATTTGTCTATTACCTATTGATATATTATCTACTGATCTGCTGCTTGATTTTGACAATTAATGTCAATTAGTAACCATTATAGGTATCGAAAAATACATTTAATAATACAAATAACATTATAAATGGAATTAAGAAAAAGCATTAGTTACAATACTTTTCGAAATGAATTCGAGGTACATTTTCATATTATTGAAATTGACAATAAAAGGAATTAACCTCAGTGAAAGATATAATATGGACGATTTTGGATGGTGCGAAACAAAGACATTGTTTTGGTTAAATATTTTATAAACACCATTATTCTTTGACAGGAATAAATGATAACATCAACAATCATTTGTATCGGAACAGCTAAACATGCTTCATTATTTTTCCGGTCTAGGAGCGCATATGTTGTGTTTACTTTTATAGGAAACTAGTGATCCTGTTATGTCTAAGTAAAATTGCAATTTTCCGAGAATGGGTTCAGGGTATTCGTTATTTACCTAAGGTTATCGTCAGCATGCAAAGACCATATGGTCCATATACTGATGTGACCCCAGAGATGTTAAGTTCAAACCTATTTATCTTGGCTTACGTACATATAAGATAGTAAAATGTAATAAATGGGACATGTTTGCGGATATCGATGCCAGTATTTATTGTTTAGCGGACTCGTTTACTAAATAATACTCGTTACTAATAAGGGTCACGTGAATTTGTTATTAATTTTTTTAACTCTTTAAAGGGTGGAAGCGAACAAGGCCGGCGAGTTCAAAACGACGAGGAGCGGCTTTACCGGACACGTGGTCCGAAGTACGCCAGGGTCCCATCTAGGCCTACTCTCTCCGCTTCCACGACCTGCACATCCCTCGCCACATCTTGTGGCTCCCAGGGAACTCTTTCTCCTAACTACGCCACTATACCAGAAATCGTATCAACTGAGAGCAGCAGTGAAGACGAACCGGACTCACTTGAAAATACTCGCCGCCATTTTCAACAACTACGCCAAATAAGTTTAGGAAACGAATTCAAATACAAGATGGAAATGGAAATCCAGAGCGCAAAAGAGGATAACTTGCGCAATTCAGTGCCGTATGTAAAACAATTGAGTACGGAAAATAACAAAACGAAAGCTGACTATTCGATAAATGGCGATGGACCCACATTTGGGGCTGCACCTAAGGCCCTTTATCTGTGGACTCAGGTTAGTTTATTCATGTTTTATTCGTAATAGTTAAGATTACTATCGAAGCTTTTAGAATTCATATATATGCGATAAAAAACGCAATTAAACGGGTGCATATAACATGCGCAGTTAACTTCGGCAATTTGTCCAGCATTCGTAACTTTCATAGTTGTACTACAATGTATTCTGCAATAAATAAATACAAAAATGCAGTGAGTAAGGAAATTTGTAAATAATTTTGAAATTTTCAATATAACTACATAGCAAACAAGTATAGTATGAAAAAAATCGTTACCTATAGTGACTTAAGTCAAGAAATTGTGATGCAACTGAACTAGTTTTGTATGCTTAGGGGTGAACCATAAAATACTCGTAAACTTCGGAATAACCTTCCACTATTACTTAGCCAAACATAGAAAAGTGTACAATGCATGCCCATGAAAGCTCAGAACTTTTAAGTCAGCTTTTAAGACCGACGTTTTGCGAAAAACAATTGTAAATAATAAAAATGACAAAGCTATTCCAGGTTAAAATACTTTGTCCTGGTACATAATTATAGAAATTAATGTAATAAATATAATTTGTGTTGTTTATAGGTATTTGCTGCGATTGCCGTTTCCATGGGTTCATTAATCGTCGGGTTTTCATCTGGATATACCTCGCCCGCCCTACTTAGTATGAACGCCACGTTAGCTATCACAAATGAAGAGGTAAATGTCAATTATTTTGTAATCATATTATACATACGCGTTTCATAAATAAGAAATTAAAAAAATTAAAAACTCAACCAGATTTAACTGGCATGACAGACGTGGAAAGTTTAAGGATACAATTTCACTTTTAAAAAGGGAAATTAAAAAAAAAAGATTTGGTTCATGGATGAAATATTTCTATTTATTCACCACCCTTGGTTAGTTGTGATGATTATTATGAATGATTATAAATTATTATATTATTAATTTATTGTTTTCTTTATTACAGAGCAGCTGGGTTGGCGGAGTAATGCCCTTGGCAGCACTAATTGGAGGTATTATAGGCGGCCCACTAATAGAATATCTTGGACGGAAGAAAACAATAATTGGTATTGCAATACCATTTTTCTTAGGCTGGATGTTAATTGCTACCGCTGTTAATATATTTATGGTACTTGCGGGTCGTGCATTTTGTGGTATATGCGTCGGCGTCGGAAGCCTTGCTTTTCCCGTATACCTTGGAGAAACGTTACAACCGGAAGTAAGGGGTGCCCTAGGGTTGCTTCCAACAGCTTTAGGAAACACTGGAATCCTTCTAGCCTTCTTTTTTGGAACATATTTGAACTGGTCTCATTTAGCATACTTAGGTGCAGCTCTACCAGTGCCATTTTTCCTGCTTATGCTAGCTACACCAGAAACGCCAAGATGGTACTTTACAAAAGGCCGAGCTGAAGACGCAAGAAAAGCTTTACAATGGTTAAGAGGACGAAACTCAAACATCGATAAGGAATTGACAGCTCTTGCACTCTCGCAAGAAGATTCAAACAGATCTGGCGGAAATGCGTTTGGCCAAATATTTTCAAGGAAGTATATGCGTTCAGTTTTGATAGCATTAGGGCTTATGTTGTTCCAACAACTTAGTGGTATCAACGCTGTTATATTCTATGCTTCCACAATATTTAAAATGGCTGGCAGTACTCTTGATGAAAATGTATGCAGTATAATTATCGGTGTTGTAAACTTTGTGTCTACGTTTATTGCAACAGCCATTATTGACCGTTTAGGAAGAAAAATGCTATTGTATATTTCATCGGTGGCAATGATTATAACCTTAGTAACACTCGGAGCTTACTTTTACGTGAGAGCTGTTGGAATTGACCTCAGTTCATACGGTTGGTTACCACTAGCTTGTCTTGTGATTTATGTTTTGGGATTCTCAATTGGATTTGGACCTATTCCGTGGTTGATGTTGGGTGAAATTTTGCCATCTAAAATTCGCGGTACAGCCGCTTCACTGGCGACAGGTTTTAACTGGACATGTACATTCATTGTTACAAAAACATTCCATAATATTATTGTTGTTATAAAAATGTATGGTACGTTTTGGTTATTTGCTGCACTATGTGTATGTGGGCTTATTTTCGTTATATTTTTTGTACCAGAGACCAGAGGCAAAAGTTTGGAGGAGATTGAAAAGAAATTAACTGGTTCGCGGAGAATTCGGATAAGCGGTAGCAAACAAGCGCAAAACGCGTGCTAGGTAAAGAGAAGGGATGTTAATACTGAATGATTGTCCTGCGCTGTGTTTTAATTTGTAATAGGGCGAGATCGAGTGGGCATTTGCAGCATACATCATTATGCTTGCGAGCCGCGTTTGAAGACTGATATGGATTGTATTTAGCATATATTTGTAAATATAGTTATGTAAATGAATAACTCTCATAGTTCCTTTTGATTTATAAAATTTGGTAATAGGCTAAGTATAGCTTAGATCTAAAACAAACAAATTATAGGAAAATAGCCCAGTACATCGTGTAACGTACAAATTAACTAAGTTAATTCATAGAATAGTTAAATCTTAGTGGCATTATTGACATCATGACAATTAGTTTCGTAACCAAATAATGTATTCTGTTTCAAATACTGTGTACAGCATATTATTATTATCACACTTTATGAACACATAAAATCCATATCTCGCACTCTAGTCTAGACTATCAAGAACTGTACATATCCTTAAACTAGATTCGAGTTGTTCTTGAACTAAATTTAGTGTTTGAAACAGATCACCTGTATGTTAAACTAGTATTTAGTGTAATCTATGGATTGGTCCGTAGAAAAGTCTAAATAATCTTATATCTGACTCCGTATATTACAGAGGCAATATTTATTTGTTATATTTTAATAAAATATTTGGTACTAAACATGCTTTTTCATTTATTTAAATTTACTTTGAGAGTTTGTTTAAGGAGCTTAGAAAAACTTCAATATTTAATATATTTATAAATATATATTTACATTTGACTCACTTAACAAAGCAAAACTTTAATATTCAGATCAGCATTGTTTTAAAAATTTTATTCCTGAATAAGCGTAGGAGCAAAGTGATAAGTAATTAATCGTTTTGTTTAAACTACAAATTATCACGCCTGTATCAATTATCATGCACGAAAAATAAATGCAGTTTAGTAGTAGTCATTACTATTATTATCATAAAGCTCTTCTTATAACTTTAGACATACTTCAAACAAACAACAAATTTATTATATTGAACGAGCAAAATAGAAAAATCTAATTATTATATTATTTACATAAGTACGTTAGGTAAAATTACGTGCTCCTTATATATTTTTACACCACAGCACGAATTATGACTTTCTAACAAGTGTGAATATTCTTCCGCAACCCGGACGTTTTAGTAAAAGTGGTCGGGAAAATTGGAAAAAAATACATTATCCTTAAATTTTTAACTATTTATTCATATTATTCTTAAATAATGATTATATTTAATGCCTATTATATTCATAAGATTTAAGCCTTAACTAGCTTATCTAATAAAAAAAATCAGTAATAATTCCTATGATCAATGCTCTCATAGTACATAGAAAGGTTTTTATACATATAATATAATAATACAATGCGAAAATGAATTATATTTTTTGTGACTAGTGTGTTTTTTGTGTGTTTGTATACATACTTACTAATATAACTTACAATCTTGACATTTGGTTAGCTAACTATTAGCTAATTGATGTCTAAATGAAATGGTTTCTTAAGATTAACTACAACCAGCCAATTCTATAGTTTGATAAATTATATTTAAAATGCATAATATAAATAATAAAACCTTTTTAATATTTAACACGGTTAAGACAATGAACGTCCTTTTCAAGGTCAGTGTCTTGCAAATGTAATAGATAATATTTTTTACCAAAAAGACGCATCAATTTATGCGCTGACGTTTTTTCAGAAATTTCTGTTAAAGGCCATAGTTTCTGATATAGATTTCTGTAAAAGAGCATGCTTACGATAGTTATTTGTATGATATAACATTTGTTGTCTGTAGGTATTCTATTAGGGTATATTAAACGACTTGCTATGTATCTCTTCACCAAGTACAGTCCACAAACATGACAGTATGGTTAACTTAAAAACGTTAGTAAAAAAGTTCAAATAAACATATGGATGATAAAACAGTAATACATAGCTCTAATTGTAGATGCCTAATTTAATAGATACTTTTTAACAAGGAAATTAAGTTTTAAACTATAAATCCTTACTGTAGTATTTATTTAAATACCAAAATACCAGCATTAATTATACATTAATACGTTGTTGAATAGTGAAACAAATTTAACTGTACTTTATTGATTATCCTTAAACAATATTAAATGTATAATTTTGCAAGTGACCAATGAAAACATTGTTTTGCTGGTCCAATGTCGGAATCCAATCAGTTTTGTCAATCAATTTGTGTTCATATAAAATACGACGGTCGCCATAAGACAGACTCATTTGTACTTTTGTACATGAAGGTTTCACATCCTATGCAAAAATAGAGCAAGGGTATTAAAAGTTTTTTTTTATTGACGTAGTTAAACACTAAAAATGAAGATTTTAATGAGAGCTGATACACACTGTAGTATCACAGTGGGTGAAAGTGACTATGGCAAACCAAAGTATACATTATCGCAGGTAGGTAAAAAGTTTTATTTTAATAATTTTAAATATACAATAAAATCATACTTTATTTTGTTTATTTTAATAAACGTTAGTCCATTTAAAATATATGCATCTCTCCGTAATTAAATACACGTTTTTTAAAAATCTTGTCATTTATCGGTTTAAAAATATTTACTTTAGGTACTCAAGCCGTTGAATCTTGACGTAATTATTGTACATTAGTCAAACAAGGAAACCTCATAATTATAGTATCATCCTGCTTGTATACAATTTTGTGGGTGTGTCCGTTTTTAATAATGAATTGTACAAGATATTAGCAAAACAAAAACTTTTTAATAAAAAATATTTTATTTTTTAATAATACAATATAAGAGGGAATACTTAGCTATTTTTTTTGTTAATACTTTATTGTTTTTGACACATGAAATAGCATATTACCGCATATTACGTGTGCAATACATCTGTGATTTACTATGAGACAAAGTGGACACAATCATCGTCGATTGCTTAAATTGACGATAGGCATTTCGCTTATGCTTTGTAAATTAACATTATTTATCTGGAATGCGAGTCCGTTCCAAACGCGTCATGATAATGAAATATTTTTTATTACATTTACAATTGGTTTCTACTTTTATATTGTTAGAAAAATCTAGTGTCAAATTGTACGTAAGAAAATGTTTCACCTAACGAGTTGCATATTTTATTATTTGCTAAAAGATACCGTAACATCTTCATAGATATAGATCATTGAATTTTTTTATATTACTAGCTGCCCCCGAGAACTTTGTTTCTCCTTAATGCGATTTTACTGAGCCTACCTCTTTAGTACATACCAACATGGAACACTTGCTATGCTATCCCCGAGACTGTTCGGAATAAAATAAGTTTAGATTGTTCTGTGAATTTTTGTCTGTATAAGCCTCAGAGTTCACAACATAAGTTTTTAATAATGAAAAAAAGAATGAGGGGTTGATTGTAAAGGGTTGAAAATTCAGGGTTATATATATCATATATATTTACAAATGCTGTATATTTTTTTTTAAATCTAAAATTGAAAAGAAAAATTAGGAGTGGATTACCCTTAACATTAAGGGGGATGAAAAATAAATGTTTTCCGATTCTCGGACCTACCCAATATGCACACAAAATTTCATGATAATCGGGAAAGCCATTTCGGAGGAGTTTAACCACAAACACGGACGGTAGCGGACACGAGAATTTTATATATATTATGATGATGAATTAATATTTATTTTACCGTAACTTATTTTTATTACTTTTTAGGTACTGGCAGCTATTGGGGTCTCGTTGGGTTCAATGATTGTTGGTTTCTCTTCAGCTTACACTTCACCAGCACTTGTCACTATGAGAAATTCAACAACAATTTCAGTGTCCGAAGAAGAAGTAAGTTGGCTGTTCTTAACTTATTTGAATGTTTTTGAATTGATATTTGGAATAATAAAAATATATATTTTCAGGCAAGTTGGGTCGGTGCGTTACTACCATTGACTGCAGCGATCGGGGGCATTATCGGTGGACCTCTGGTAGATTACTTTGGACGTCGTAGAACGTTAATACTAACTGCAATACCGTTTGCTATCGGATGGATTCTGATAGCCTCAGCAAACATTGTACACTTGGTACTTACGGGACGAGCGATTTGCGGTTTATGCGTTGGAATTGCATCCTTAGCATTTCCAGTTTATCTAGGTGAAACCATTCACCCAGAAGTAAGAGGTACATTAGGAATATTGCCTACAGCAATCGGAAATATCGGAATCCTCATATGTAACGCAGCGGGTAAATATTTAGATTGGTCAACACTGGCATATTTGGGGGCTGCTCTCTCAGTTCCATTTCTTGTATTAATGCTACCTTTACCAGAAACGCCGCGTTGGTATTTATCGCAAGGTAAGACAGAAGAAGCGCGGAAATCACTTCAATGGCTTCGAGGAAAGAATGCAAAAATTGATAACGAAATGCAAGACATAGCTTTATCCGATGCCGAGATCGAAAACCAGTCATCGTTTAGAGATATATTTGATAAAAAATATCTAAAATCGATTTCAATTTGTCTTGGTTTAATGACTTTCCAGCAATTCTCTGGGATAAATGCTGTTATATTCTATACGGTAGAAATATTTAAAATGACCGGGAGTTCTGTAGATGAGAATTTATCTGCGATAATTGTAGGTGTCGTTAATTTTGTGTCAACATTCATCGCCACAGCTATAATTGATAAAGCAGGTCGAAAATTATTACTGTACATTTCTTCAGTTACAATGACTATAACACTAATGATATTAGGTACATTTTTCTATGTGGTTAATTTAAAAACAACAAGTCTCGGTTGGATCCCACTTACATGTATAATGGTTTATTTGCTAGGATTTTCATTAGCTTTTGGCCCAATACCATGGCTTATGATGGGTGAAATTCTACCTGCTAAAATAAGAGGAGCTGCCGCTTCAATGTGTACGTCATTTAATTATTTATGTTCGTTTATAGTTACTAAAACTTTCTATAACCTCGTAAATGCGATAGAACCGTCAGGTGCATTTTGGTTATTTGGTAGCATTTGTTTTACTGGATTATTTTTTGTTATCATTTGTGTGCCTGAGACGCGAGGTAAAAGTCTCGAACAAATAGAAAATAAACTTACACGTAGGCGTAACAGATCACGAAGATTAAGTTCAATAGTAAATATTAAACCTCTGCCAAGTGGTTGTTGATAGTTTGTTTGCTTAGCTGTACATATAAATTATATAAGAAGTTTATATGCAATGGTGTTTTGTAGTTAACAATAAAAATAAATTAAACCAGTTTCTAGTCGCCTGTACTAGAATGTTGACTTAACTTAAATCTGTCCTAAAAGCTGTATTTTTTTTGTATGAAGTTTAATAGCTCTTACAGTTGCATTGTTTAGGTGCAAACTAAATAAAAAAATAATGTATTTTTAAAATGTAACAACGTAACGAAAAGGTGTAAAATATGAAATTCTCATTTCGAGTTTCTAGCTAAACAGTATAACCCAAAAATATAAAATTGTTCAGTATTAGCAAAGTAATCAAACATGCATTGTTATTTAACAGATGTTAGAGTTTGTGTTTGGTAGGTGATCTGTGAAACATGTGCATAAACTACTGTTGACAATATTGTTTAAGACATAAAGTCTATGATAATGTTTACCTTATAAAATAATGTTATTTGCATCAGCAGCAAACAAATTAATTTTAAGTGAATATGGTGACTATATTATAATAATTACAAATTATACATGTGTAGGATATTTATACTAAACAGCCAGAAACAATCAAAATACAGTCAACCAAGTTCAATATTTAAATCATTAAATTATCAATCAAGTTTCATGTACTGTATCAATTATTTAAAAACATAATATAAAATATAAAATGATATAGGTAGTGTATTTATTACTGTTTTGTAAGATAGTTGTAATATAAATATGTAAATATAATAGAACTTTAACTATAAAATGTTATTAAATTTCTAAAGTTATACAATTTATAATTTTTAGAGTTTAAATTATTGCCCATAATATTTTACTTTATTTACAAGTGTAATTAGCATTTCTAGGGTAGAATTCTGTAGAAATTCTCTCTCTGCTCTAAATAGTCAATTTAGAGCCCATGAATCTCTCACAGATCAAACAACAATGTTTTTGACATTAGGTTTATAGTTCTTAGTCTACATTCAGAAAGGAAAGAGAAATAAATTTCTAGAGATTTGTGTTATACAAAAAATTATACACTTTTGCTTCCCTCTATACAGTTTTATCGCCATAAAGAATACCAGAAACATATTGTACATAGACCTATAAAGTATTTTTGCCTAAAGCTGCGAAGTCACTAAAACTGTTTTGCCAAATTTTCAATACAATTATATAAAGGAGAATACAATACATATAAGTGTGCCTAATTTTTCTATTATGACTTCTTATTACCATTTTGTCTAGATGGTTGAGTATCGACCCAGGATCACGTAAGTTTCAGAACTCAAAATACATAAATTAGTTTTGAGCTGATTCAGGGGTTCAGTATATATAGGAAATACTACCTACTGCAGTGTATTAAAGCAAGGTTAACGATAATATTACTCACCCATAACCTGGACTCTGCATATAGCACAAGTATCACACTCGACATCCCAACTCCACATAGCTACAGCATTCCATTTCTTAAGAGTAAACATTTTGTCTGGTTTTTGGCTATCATTGTCACCTTTATCTAGCGCTTCACAATCTTCACCAGACATTTTAAACGTTATTTAATGTAGACTACTTACTTTAATTAAATCATGGACTTTTAATTAACTCAATATAATGACAGTATGTTTCTTGCAATTTTGAAATAATTAAAAACAATAAACATTCAGTTTAACAATTCTGAGAGTTGAAACATCTGATTTTGAAAATTGAAATACATATATGTAATCCCATGCTTGCGTCAGTTGTCAGTTGTCAATTATCATACGGATATTTTAAAATTATTTCACGATTTTGCGGACTGCTTAGCTGTCAGAAAGTTTGAGGTATACATGTAAAACTCAAAATAATTTCAATTAAAAAATATCAGTGTTAACATTTAACACCGAGACCAAAAGGTCGTTATAGTATTTCCTAAGCACAAATAAAAAAAATAAAATAAAAAAACTGTGGCGCTACAACCTCGTTAGGTCTTGTCCTCAGATTTCTGAATCTGTTTCATGATCATTTTTAAATATAATAGGCATGTAGGTGATCAGCCTCCAGAGCCTGACACACGTCGTCGACTTTTTGGGTCTAAGACATGTCGGTTTCCTCACGATGTTTTCCTTCACCGTTCGAGCTAATGTGAAATGCGCACATAAAAAGAAAGTCCATTGGTGCAGACCCGGGCATCGAACCTACGACCTCAAGTATGAGAGTCGCACGCTGAAGCCACTAGGCCAACACTGCTCAGTGTACAAATACTTGTTGATATTTGCCATAGATGGCGTTGATATAAGTTGTTCGAATTATATGTATTATGTATGTTTGATTGATAAAAGGTAATAAAGTATGCATAAATGAATAAAAAATCAATTTTATTAATAAAAAAAATCGAAATATACACAACAATCTCACATATTTTTATGCTATTTTTATAAGATATTTTTGTTACAAAACAAAAAGGTGGGATTTCTACTTAAGAAGAACATAAATTATTGTTCTAAGTGTTAGACTTTGCTGGCAAAATAGGTTTTTGGTACCTTATACATTTTCATAATATGTGTATTACTTTAAATATAAAGCTGAGCTATTATAATAAAATCTATGTGTAATAATTATATACGAGCTACGACACCTAATTACAATAAATGAATAAAAATACCACAAATAATTAAAATTACACTTAATGCAATAGTTCCCGCGCTACTGAAACATCCAAATTCTTCGATTTGAACTTGATATCTCATATTGTAGGGAAATCTACATGCAGGGTCTGAAAAGGAAAATAAATAAAAAACAACTAGACAAAAACCCTTATTATGTAATTAAACTATTTATGTTTTAATATGTAGGTACTAGAAAGCCGAACAATGTGTTGCTTTGTATTTGGTGAACTTTGAGAAAAATTATAGTTATACAACGTGATTGAACATATCCATTTATCGAAAAAGACTATAATATTATATAATTTTTTTAAAAGGTATATAATTTTTATGGTTGTAGCGAGAATAACCTTTTTACAGTTATATATTTTCTTCTAAAACATTTTATTATTTCCAAAGCCCTTTTTTTCTATAGATGAAACTTATCGAAATACCTCCTAACATGTTTTAATTGCAATGAATATTTGGGAGATATCATACCATGAAAATAATAGATCAAAACCATGCGAGGCATCTTTTCATAATAATTTTACACTTCTCATAGAAAAACTATTTGTATTGTGTATAAAAATAATATAATTAGTGAAATAATTAAATAACTCACCAGTACAACTTTGTGATAAACTAGAGCCCTCGGGAACCTGTGATTGGACAGAAATAAAGAAAGATGGACAGGAACCAATCGTCCAATGACCTTCACATGCTCCTTGGAGACTGATTTCTATGTTACCCGATGCAAGAGTTTGACAAATAACCGAGTCCTGATCAGCCGCTGTCATATTTTGTCTGAAATAAATTATTTATAGCAATAACAAATTAGTTATAGCGTTATAACAATTATAAATCTCAATAAGACTATTATCAAATAAACAAGACTTGGTAATTGTGTAGTCAGAGTCAAGACTTAGTGCCATACTTCGCATAGTTAATTTCTTTATTGGGTTAAGATTTTTTAGATTAATTTGTAATTTCAATTTATATGATCACATATTATATTATTCATGATTTAAAACCATATTTATATTTTACCTTGGTTGTTCAAATCTTCGTGATTGACAAACAATAAGACTACCAGCACCTGCTCCTGTTCTTGAAATGCGAACTTTTCTGTTGGCGTTACCATAGAAGTAGTTTGGACTTATTGCATAGTAATTTATATAGCCTGGTTCTATGTAATCGTCAAATTGTCTGTTACCGGAACTTAATTCGCCACTAAATGTGGAACCACAGTTCGAGTTAACTATTCTTCCTCCAACTGAAATTATTAATCGTATAGTAAATGGTACAGATTGTCCAAAGATTTTTATTGTAAGCAACCTTTTTACGGATAGGCCTCGGTTATTTGTCAAGTAGGGCATCAATGCTCTGTACCTAACACTCGTCGTCGACTTAATGCATCTAAGGCACGCCGGTTTCCTGAAGAGTTTGTATCTTACTATACAAGCAAGTTAAATGGGAAGAAACATGATCATGGAAAGAACAAAGATCCCGTGCATCTTCGCACAGCAGAAATAAGGTGGGTGGAAATTAATAAATTATTTGGCGGAATGTAGGCTTTTACGCGGCCTACGATGTTTCATAATTACCTGACTTTATTCTCGTAAGTACTGGGTTCATAGTAACTTCAACATTAGTTCCCTCCACGTTCAAAGACACAACTTTAATATCATTATGCATATCACGAACCATTCGCCACAGACTGTCAAACTGGTTTGTGGACGTTGCAAATAAGACACGTAGGTCTGAAAAATAAAGGAATATACAAAATTTCGTAAGCAAGTAAGTGTTTAAATTAACATATATATTTCATTGATTTTTAATTACATTCTAGCCATTATAGTAGTGGTAATGTCTAGAAGGCTACATTAAATTAATTGGCTAATTTACAAATACCCATATATTATTAATAATTATATATACACATATCGTATTGAAAAAAAAAATACCTGGAATTGTTTCGTTGATTTTCCGAGCCTCGTTAATAACAGGACCAGTTATTTGTAAGTTTGGGGTGTTGAGTAAAAACAGTAAGACAGTTGAATTTCCACCTACATAGTTTAATGACTTTTCGTTTTCTAGTTCTCTTTGCATTAACAATCTTATATTTGTTAGGGTCGATTCCAAATTTACTCCATTGAATACTGAAACACACATAGTATTTATATTCCTTAATAACGGCTTATTAAGTTGATTATCATAAAAATTCTGTGCATTTGTTTTCCTGCTAAAAGAGTTTCTTTAAAATATTACAGATCTATTGAACTCAACACAAATAGTCGCAGTACCGGGTTTCTCAGCGCTTCCAATAGCGATTTAAAGTTGTGTAATAGTTATCAGATTAAGACATAAATACTTTACTTACGAGCCTGATGTCTAGCCAAAGTATAGTTGGAATGGAAATCAGCCAAAGAGAATGTTTTGTCCAATACTATACTCCCATCAAAAGCATTCAGTAGGGTGATACTGGAACCGAATTTACCCACTTCAATGTTGTCCAATAGATAAGATATCGCCGGATATACGGCCTGGTATGGCCAAGTAGAATCTACCACTATGTATAGATTTGTTTTAAGTCTGAAGTTATCCGTTGTTGTAACTGTATTCACACAGTTTAAGTCGTTTAGGCTGTTAGCTGAAATTTGTAAATTGAACTAAAAAATTTGTAAATTGAAAAAAGAAGAACGGTCGATTTCAATGAAGCAGTCTGTTGACTCTTCAATTAAACTTTAAATTTTTCTCGTTCTACTTTGATGTCTAGCAGTTTACACTTCTTGTCTCCCCCCACCATTTAATGGAACCATCTGCCCTTCCACCTAATTAGGGGCTTTCAAGAGAATAGGACTACATTAAAGGCTGGCACACTAGAATATCTCGTCCGATTCAGGTGTCCATGAGCGGCGGTAAACACTATAAGAAACACACCATAAAAATAGCAAATCTTGCTTCGCCATTTCTTATAAGTATTATTTTTAAAGATCTAGTTGATAAAGATATATTTTGGGTTAAACTGAATATTCCTTTAGAACGATGAAGGAAAACCATCAATTTTGTGTATCAATAAAAGGAATAAATTACTCGTATAGGACTGGAAATTTTCCACTGCAGTTGAGACCAGTTGATCAAGACCACTAACAATAGTTCCACGAAGAGGAATATTGGTGTCCAATGCGGCTGCAAATGCTGACGTTTCACCAATTAACGCATCTCTATTTATGAACTCCTGTCTTAACTGCCGGCGATTGCACGCCCTTCTGTTGGCATCGTAGACACCGTTCTGAAATAGGAATTTAATTGAACACTTGATTGCACAGCTATTAATTCATCCCCCAAGATACACTTAAACTTATTTTTAACAAATTTACATAATCATTTTCGGGGTATTGCTAGGTTTTAGTAGTAGTAGAGTACATAAGAGATTCTTATTTAGCAGCATTTCTATTTAACAGCAGTATTATCATTGATATGTATTGTACTCAAAAATTGGATCTGATAATTAACAACAATAATACATATTAGGAAATACACAAAAGCAGTAAAATCATAGTCATGTACAAGAATTACTTGTCGCTGATCATCAGATCAGCTCAGTATCAGATCTACGATTCCAATGTGGGTTTTAGAATGAAGATCATATTACAGTCTCATACTCTATAGTGTTACGCACTAGATATTTGTATTATGTAATTACGCTATATTATGTATCTTAATCCTAGACGATATCATCTTACCCTTGGACTATAGTACATATCTAGGAGTTGTGATAGCTTTATAGAAGCAGCGTCGACAACGTTTGTCTGTATCAGAGTTCCAAGCACGAAACCATCAATGTCGCCACGTAATTCTGGGTCTGTTGCTTCTACATTGACACGATTGTGAAGCATAAAATATCTTGGTGTTTGAGTGGAATTCCAGTTACCCGCTGTGCCGACTGTTATTGCATTCGTGCCTCTTTCTGTTCCTTGAATAAGAACAGCTTCCGCTAAATCACCTACAAGCAGACAAATTAGTTGAATTTTTTTTTATTTGTATATGTGTATGTCCAAATTTGTATATGTATTAAATTTGTATTATATTCTCAATAATTGTTAAAACCTTAGATAGTTTATAGAATATAGATAGGAAACATCCATACTCAAGCTATTTTGTACATATAATAGTAACAATTTATCAGAGATCCTACAATACGCGGTTTACTCTGCTAGAATAATACGAAACAGACCTGAAATTGTAGTGGCAAAGGTTGAAGAAACAGTGTCCTGAAGGTTTGCGTAGTTGGACATAGACCCTCTTACTAAGTCTGATACCCTTATACGCTGGAACTGGGCACCTCCTGCTATACCAGCTAATAGATGACCGGCTGAAACTGCCCCCCATCTTGTGAATACTGTTCCACCTAACAAAGGACATTGGCTGTCTCCTAATAACTGTCGTTCAGATTTTAAACCTCCCATGCTTGTATACTCTATGTCATCCTTTGGATTGTGTCTAATTTTACCCATAGTCTTCGTGAGTTTACTGAAAAAAAATATAATAAGTAATTAGCTTAATAGATATTTCTAATGCAATTATTTATTTTCCATTTAGTGGTAACGTGAGAACTATATATTTTTTTAATTCATAATAAATTTAATGAGGTAGTCACCTAGAATAAATATTGAACTACGCGATTACTTACATACTATCAAGATCTAAAATTTCCACATCATCCATCTTGAAGTTTCTTGGTATATTCCTGGCTGTCCTTAATGCGCGGAGTTGAGAAAGTTGATTACAATTTTGTTCATTTCCGCGGACTCTAGCATCCACGGTTGTAGATAGCATGTAATGCAAGACACACTAAAACATAAGATTTTTTTTAATTTACAGGCTGTTAGGAAATTTGTATGTCACTGAAATCATTTTTTAGAATACCTAATTCTTAAATAAATTGCCCGGATTGTCGTCATGTATTATTTTTCCTCTTTGAAGCTTCAACTGTATTTTATGCCCATAGAACTAATATTTACTCGTAAAATATATTATCGGTAATGTAATAATATAAAATTGGGAGACAAAGTCGCAATTTCACTCATATAGATAAGTCAAAGATAATCGTTTGGCTGTTACCTTATTTTTGTTTGAACAAATGTTTTATGGTCTTGGAGCCCACGTTTTCTTTATCACATATTGTGCCATATCAATTTGTAAACAAAAAGTATAAAAGTACCTTCAAAGGAGCTGTGAGGACATTTGGCAGTTCTTGTATATTGCCGGGAAGAATTTTTGATAACACAATTCTGTGTCTATGAAATGAGTGAAATGTAGGCGCATATGGGAGCACATTTCCCGACCGTTCGGCATTAGCATCTGGCTGATGGTACTCTATTCCGTCTTGTCTATATCTAAAAAGTCATAACAAAAATTAAATTAATTTCTGATAGATTTTTTTTTCGGATCAGCGAGGTTTTTAAATTCAACTTGAATTAGTAGTAAAATAGTTTATTTAAATAATGGTAAAGTGTGATTCCTAAACCGGATGAAATCGTATTTTGAAAATAATTTTTTTTCATCTTACGTTTGAATCTGTGTTTTTAAATAATATCAGTTAAATGAAACTAGACCAGATTAAGATAAGCGTGTATTTATAAAAGCGTTCATATCTACAAATCAACATATTCCGGGGGTGAACTTACGTGCGCAATATTTGAACAACTAATTGCCGAAGATCCATATTAACGTTGGGATCATCTTCGATCTTTTGTATGATATCTATTAATACAGGTACTGTTGTAGGTGGTAGGTTATTTCTATCCAATAAGGATACATTCATGTAACATTCTCGAAGCTCTGGGGCTACACTAGTCTGCGCTGTGAGCTGGGCGCTCGCGCCGCTTGCTAACAACGCTATGGTAAGTAACCAAAGCATGTTGTTTCTGAAAATCAAGCAATTTTCATGAAGGCATAAATTTAGATTTTAATTATTTTATCATAGTAGCGTCAAATAGAAGAATCTAATGTGATCTTTATATCCATATGCAATAAGGCAAAGACATATATGATATATCGCATGCAATGAATATTATGTCCCTAAAATATAATATATGAAAATGTCTCGTACGTAAAGAGTGTTAACAGGCGTGAAGCTTGTAATACAATTAATCATCAAAATGATTCACATTTGTATATCACTTTAGTACAGTCACATGTAGACTATCGAGCTAAATGTGTAAAATAGCCCTTTGTAAACAGAAGCCGAACAAAAAAAAGTATGTCAAGTTTGTACTTCCACTATTATCAGGTTGAATTAGGACGCTTGATAAGCTATCAAAAATTAGTCAGTGCAATAAACATTGCATTAGTATTATTGCAAAAATATGTATTACTGTAAATTCTTTGTTTTCATAGGGTGTGGTCTTTGGTAAATACCGATGAACCTGAATCCGTCTAACAAATAAAACTAAAGAATGTGGTAATTGGAAAAGGAGTAAGAACATTTTATTTATAAAGAATAAGAAAATTCCCACAAGGTTTCTTGCTAAATAAAACTGTATTCACGTAAAATCCAATAATTAACATAAGAAACATTAAAAATTGATGAAGGTCATACTTTTTACAAAATATCTCATATAATCCACAAGATACATACCTGTTTTTTCAGCAAACTCCAATCAATCTCCAACAATCTTTGTACGCACAAGCACAGCACTGTAACAAATATTTATAAATATCATATAATTGAAACAAAAGAAAGAAAATTTATGTTTTTACGGCACTCGACACGTTACTGCTGGCACACCTAGCTTATTCAAACTCCTAAAATAAAGGGCAGTAATACGATAAGATAGTAAAAGCAGGTCTAGATAAATTCGTAGCGGGCTCAATATTATCTACCTATATCTGTTTTTCACAAGTGATTACGACGATAGCGATTATGTGGAAATTGCTGTTCAGATTTTTTTCATTCTATATTATATTTGGTAAGGAATATTTAAGATTCCAGAGCTACTAAACTTTCGTTCAGTGCATCAAAAATTTATCATAGTTTAGTAGAGAAAACAAAATTTGTAGTAAAGTATTAGAAGACAACAAACTAACGACATTTTTAAAAGCAATTGTTCTTAAAAAGAATGTAAAAGTTAAATAACACATTAACAAAACGTTCGACGAGGATGGGATTCGAACCCACGCGTGCAGAGCACATTGGATTAGCAGTCCAACGCCTTAACCACTCGGCCACCTCGTCACATGCGATTCTTGGTAAATTTAGGTGTAATAACCTTCATTAAGTAATATCTTGTAAAATAATTGTAAATAAACGTATTGAATATATTTCATACATACAACAGTTTGTTATAATAAGGAGTATTATTATGAGATATCATCAAGTTTTTTAACTGTTTTTTTTTCATATAAGCTATATAAATTTCTGTCATATTCAATTAGTACGTACCTAATTAATCAAATAAGTGTAAAACATATACATACAAGTAATTATAGCAAATTTGCATCTTGTACACGTAAATAATGAAATAATCATTTTTTTATCAATAATAATCAATTAATATAATTAATGAACTTTTACAATAATTTGATTTATATATATATATATATTATAATTTATTTTTTAAGTATTTGCTCTATATATTTTCGCAGATTTGAAAGAAAAAATCTATACTTTAAAATAATTGCTAGCAGCTCTATTTTTAGAATCAATACAATATAACGAATATTATATGATGATATGCCCAAATTATTAATACTTTATTTGTATGTAAATAGAAACTTCTTAATCAAGTTAATTAAGAATAATATTAGGATTACTAATAATTAGGATTATAATATTAGATACAATATTTGTAAAAACATATTATTTTTTAATAACGACATCTAGTTGAAAATAAAAACATCATACATATAGTTAAATACGTTTATAAAATTTGGCTAGATGTCGCTTTACTCATTTATTAGTATTCAAAATTGTGTGTTCTATTCATACTTATAATCTATAAGTAGATAGTTTAAAATCCATAAAAATAGGAAAGTAGCCAATATCAAGAAGTCATTAATAGAAGACAGTCATTTTTATTTTAGTAGTGTAAACGAAAGCAAATACTTGAAGGAATTATTTAAGTTACTATAATGACAAAAAAATCAAAATAATAATTTATGATTTTTTCTTACTGCTATATTAATCGACCCTTATCGACCTTTATACGTCTTAGAAAGTAGATCAATGACTTCATAAGTTCATAAATATTAAGTAGGTAGAAAAGGACAAAATTATAATATCAAAGAACAGCGAAGACGTAAAAATGCAAGGACTTAGTGAAGTAAATCCCGGGATTGGCGAGCAAGACATCGGCAGGTCTTCATACTTGGAAAATTTTACAGGATTACCGTGTTACCAACCATCTCTTGTTTCCATCAATACGTTTCAAAAATAATTTTATAAAAGAAACAATTACTTAGTGTGAACTTATGTAAAGGTTTTCAGTTATATTAAAAAAAAATATAAATATAACGGAATAATCATTCATTAGATTTTTATCATTTGTATTATAAATCTTGACTGATGTAGGAACTGCTCTTATTTGGAAGATCTTATGTTCGAAGTTGAAGTGAAGAAGACTTGACCAGTATGTTTTTCATAATGTTAGAATTAGTTGATAAATTTAGTGTTTGTCCATAAATTTCTCGGAAACAAACTATGTATAACAACGATGAAAGACTAGAGAACGATCTTGTCAAAATCGGTTCAGTAGTTAAGGTACTCTGTTTAATTTTTTTAAATACCTTTTATTAAGAGTGGTGTCTTACGGCGTGCCGTATGACTGACCTTTGCCAGAATGAATAACATCCGTCGAACTTAGATTATAACAGGAAATCGATCTCTATCATCAATGACGTCGCTTACTAAAGCCAAGTGTCTGGTATAGAAAAAAAAAACATAAAAGTTACTTAGTTTAATCGTTACTGAACTCGTTGATGTATGTACGGTTGTGCATTAATAATTGGAAAGGAATAGAATTCACATTATTTTATTAAAATATAAATAATCTATAGATGCCAACTGATGCTAAATTTTTTCAATAAAGAAAATTGCCTTCTGGCTTCGAGTGGATTCTTGTGTGGAGTTTAAAATGAAGCACAGATATGAAACCACTTATGTTGTTCAATATGGACAGGAAAACGGTTCGGCTTGTGGAAAGTGGGCAGGCTCTTAGGGCAATTGAATAAAGAAGTCTCGATGCAAAGTGTTAGCTACAATAGCAATGCAACTGTTATTATAAATTTTTTGACAATAAAGAGTACGTGTTAAATTGTCTATGCACATAATTAATTACAAATAGCTCTGGAGTAGCCTGTATTTTTAATGAATATATTATATACAGAGCATAGCAACAAGGCCATCGCAATAGAATTATTATCCTTTAATCGCTGCCTCAAGCTTATTATAGATGATATATTGATTTGGAAACCTTACAACAAACCAAGACCAAAAAAAGTAATTTAATAAACATAACTTACTTAACTTATGTCGCCTAACATAAATATATTCATTACAAATAAATGTCTATTTTTATTTTAAATCACTTGATTGTACAATTACACATGACAATTAAGTACATATAAACACTTACGCATGACAATTAAGAAGAAACAATTTATTAAAATAAAAATTACGTAAAAAATGCGACTGACTCAAATTAACCGATCTTTTCGGTATTTTCTTTTCTTTTAAAATAATATACTAACTTGCCAACATGATATATGACTTGAAAAATCATATATGTAAAATGATTTTTAATAAAAATCTACCAGCTATTATAAAATTAAATTGAATATCTAGGTTATTCGCATGATTTATTTTAATAACTGTCACGTTGAATTCTGTTCAGTGGCTTGGGTCTTAAACAGTCAGTGACATGGAATTTAGAACCTCTTGAACCGCATGAATTATTTAGATACTAGGTAGTTGTCAGTGAAATGTAGTCACACATGTTGATAAATTATTGACAACATCAATTTCCTTTATTGATGCAAGCGAAACTTGAAATTGTGCGGATTTATCAGCGTAGGCAATTACTTGTTTACCTAATTTAAATTACGTATAAAAAAATTTGTTTTTATAAGTTGTGTTATGATCGAATGCTATTTTTATTAGTAAATGCAGACAAAGTGCAGAAAATTCAATCTTCTTAAGGATATCAAGAACCATCAAATGTTACAATATAATATAATTACAGAGAGGCACATGTGCCTTTGTTTCATTTTTTTCCTTTAGGCAAAGGTATATAGATAACAAATCCAACCTCCACGTGAAATGATACCTAACGCTTAAGTGCCACACATAAAACTAATTACATAATAGTAATTATTATTCCTATTGTTTAAATAGCTTTTAATTTTGTATAGATTTCATTCCGTTGTGTTGGGAGCGGAGCTTAGTTTTTCTTTGTTTTATGTTAGTATTGAAATGTAGTTCGCATTGAAAATTCACACGTAATTAATTGGAGTAGGTACAGACGGAACTCAATTACAGATCTCGGAGGTAGTTGTAGATTTATATACGCCTGGATAACTCGAGATCCACCACTTTTCTGCCAATTACACTTTGCACTACGTTCCTACAACGTCTTTTACTTAAACTTAGCTGTGGATAGTACTGAGAAATTCTTTTGTCTAATTAATTTAAATAAAGAAAACGGTTAAAATTTATCAATTAAAATATATCGCTATTTCTGGGGCCATTTTATTAAGAAGCTATAATAATATAATTGCCAGCTATAATGTATTAACCACGCTAATTAATTCTATATGCAATTAAAAAAGTAATTTGGGATGATCATTTAATATTTTCTCTAAAATTTTAGGAAATTTAACTCAATACCCTGTAAAAATAACGTTGATAAATAAGAAAACATCACAAAACCTACCAACTTCCTATCCCTTAAAAATACAAAGGTGAAAGTTAAATATATATATTATATATATGTTTATGTGCGTTATCTATGTAACACATACAATTAAAAACATTTTCCTTATATTAACTTGCGAATGCACTTTCCAATTTTCCGCGTCTGGCTCAAAACTTGGATGAAATATTGTTATGTAGATTCAAGTCTTGCAAATGAGTTTACAAGAGGAAAATTTATGACGTTTCTGTGTAAATATTTAAATTACATTTTTGTATCAGGTACACTCATACTTATGAAAACTTTTTGCTTGTTTACACAAAATAAGTTCCATTACCGGTATAATACTGGTAGAATTACTCGTAGCGCTGGTATTTTAGATAAATCTGAAAATACTTTTGTGTATATTTCATGATATTTGTTAATAATTTTGCAAGGATCATTTTATTATTGAAATTATACGGTAAAAAAGTATTTTTGTTTTATAGAACAATAGTCCTTACTTGTGTTTTGTTGTAATTTTTATTAAATTTATTATACGGAATATAGTACAGCAAAAAATATTTTTTTAATGAAACATTATAATCACTGCACATAAAAAAATAAAAGGGAGTCAATTGCTTTCATTTGAAGAAAATCTTACAAGAGCTATTAATCTGTTTAAATGCGACGGAACTCTGGCAACATTTCAGCATTTTCTCATAATTTACACGCTTTTCAACCAGACATCATAACGAGACGCACGAATAAAATATAACCGCTTTTTCATTCGCTTTCTATACTTTAATAGGTAGACTGCTTAGTATAGAGAATTATATGCACTTTTAGCACTTTACTCTCACTATTATAATATATATGCGTTGCATTACCATCATTATCTTTATCTATCTTCTTAATATATTTAAATCTCCTGTCACGATGTTTGTCCGCGATGGACTCTTAAACTACTTAACCGATTTTAAATTTAATTGGCACACCGTGAGCAGTCTGGTCCAACTTAAGAGATAGGATAGCTTAGATCTTTATTTTATTGCAAATTATTTATTTATTATTTGATACAATTCTAGCAGATGGCGCTGTGTAAAGTACCAACGTTTCACATAAGCTATTTACCTTTCACATCAGTTCTTCTACAGTTTCCCTTGAAAAGCTTACTACTATGTAATATAACAAAAACCTTAGCCACAGCAACGCTTGGCCGAGTCTGCTAGTCTATTATATAACTCTATCTATATATCAATGAAATATGTGAGATATGTAACGTGCGATGACCGCTGTCAAATTACTACAGGCTGTACATATACTACAGGATATTTTAACAAGAAATAAATATTTGAAGCGGTCAATACAAAACAAACGATACCTTTTATATTTAGTTTAAAGAAGGCGTTTGCAATTTGCATGCAACCCTCAAACAGTATTTAGATTCTTTTAACCCTATTTTCAGTGCAACAAATTAATGCAATGCGGAGAGCTACAGGAAATCTTACAAATGAAAATAATTTGCTGGAACGAAATTTAAATGAGATTGTCGACCTAAGCTTTGTATCGCCAGTTGTATAAATTAGTATATTTGGTCAAAGGCTAGACTTGTTACTAACGAGTAGGTATTTCTAATTCCTTGTATTGAATTTATTAACTGCAAGTTTCCTCATCTGCATCCGAAGTTATATCTGAATGAAATTATTTCCATTGAGACTGACAAACATTGAAGCAAATATAATATATGTACATGGATTTGTTTTACTTCGAACTTCGAAATTATTGCTCTGATCTGACTTATCATTTCTGATAACGCCTTAATAATTTGATTACAAATAGTAAAAAAAGGTTACAATTCACGCATAAAAAGATGAGCATGAAGATGTCATTAATGTCGATTAGATTAGTATCACACGTTGCATTCTTAGGTAAAAAACATAAGCAAATTTAAATTTAACATATTTTTTTTTAAATCATTCATTATAATATCGACATAGTAATAGACATATATAATATCGTTATTTATTTATTTTCTTGTCTTGTTGTTGTTTGTGAAGTTATTGTAAAAAAATACATACCTATACTTCTGTATACAATTTAATCGGAAAGCTAAATGGGTTTCACCCAAATAAAGCTTTCATCTGGCCTGGCCAACTTTGGCTTGGTTTTCATTTATATAAATAAAGGTTTTAAAATTTTACCTATTACTAACCTAATTATTGGTTTAATTAATGAATTTTCTAAGAGTTGGTAATTACTAACCACTCAATCATGGTCAATGTACTCAGTTGATATTGAAAACCTTTGACAATATTTATGGAGCCACTTTTTTAATAAACGCCAATTATTCAGTCAATCATTGAAAATCGGAACAATATTACAGACTAGCCCCGCTGAATGTGTTCTGAATTAAATAGGTTACTTGTGGGTGAGTAAATATTAAGGTGTAAAGGATTCGCGTGTGACACGCACTTAAAGCTTAGTTAGTGGAATAAGTAGTTATAGTAGAATTTTTTAGTTTGGGAAAGTAAGTAAGCTAATACCAAATTTGTAAACCCTTTCTCACAACTGCTTCCATGGCGCTGTTAAGCGGCCAATAACAGACAGATACATGTATCTCATTACAATAATGCCGAGTTCGAATGGCGCAAAATTGAAAATGTACATACATATTAAAAGTTAAGTTTTTTTTTCACGTATTTTCATCAAGGTGTGTTCATACAATGTTTTATTCGTGTAGTGTAAATATCGCGTAGATCTAGAAGCATAGAGATAGCGAGGTTGATGTCACTATTAATAAGTTAGTAGCGACCGACCCCTATACTTGACCCACGTTTTAATACCCGAAGCTCGCTTAAACAAACAAGCGATGTATTTTACTTTTTAGCACTTCAAAGGTTTGCCTCGAACGGCAAAGGTCGGACGCCAAAAGTCAAGTTCTAAAATAAGTGACTGGAAAATGTCTACGCAAACCTAAATACCAAATATATACCGCACACATTTTTCAAGTCTAATACAAAGAAAGACAAAATAAAAAGTACAATATTAAGTAAACCTCTCTCTCTTTGGGTTTTTTGAAGTTGATTCAAAATGCAACCAAGCTCAGATACACCGTGATACGTAATGTAGCACTCTCAGCATTGTAGCAATAATAAGAAATTCATGTCATATACCACATAATTAATTGTAATTTGTTCCTCACAAATTATATGTACTAGCTGTTATAGAATTATGGCACGTTATTGAACAAGGGATTATGTAAAATAATACAACATTATTAAATTATTTATGCGGTTTTAATTGCCACGCTATACCTTTTCCTTTCACCTTTCACACCTTGCCTACATACCATGCATTTAGTATTATTATCGATTCACAACGATATGTACCATTTTTCGGGTTAAATGAAACACAGAAAATAAATAACAAAAATGGCGGGGTAGCCGACCCAGCCGGGATCCAACCTCGAATTAGCCGAGAAGTCGCTGGGTTCAATAACTTATAGATTTTTGATGTCATTAATACATTCTTTAATACTGCTAACTAGATTTTCGGCTAGTAGTAGCTTAAATTATTAAGTTCAGTAGTAATTGTATTTGACAGGATTGATTGTTGTTTCTAGTTGTATAGGAGTTTTTAAATCATAATTATTAATTTTATACTTCTGAAATATAAACATGATAGTTGCACAATGGCTAAATTCACGAGAATTGCATTATTTTTAATTAGTTATAAAATGGTTTAATGGTTTTAAGTTTTTACTTATTATGTTTTTAGCTTAGTTTTTTCTATTGTATTAATATTAAGTTACTGTAAAAATAGGAAATGAGGAAATTAAATTAATGATTCATTATGAATAATAAACCATTAGTTTAATTTCCTCATTTCCTTCAGTCCTTCATGCTGTTTATATATTACTTAAATGTGTAAGAAGGTATACCTTCAGGAAATAATAAAATAGCTTCACTAATATGTATTTCAGTTTTCGTTAATATATAAGAAATTAAAGATTAAGCAAAGTTACACTTTATATATCTCAAAAGCTTATGTAGAAAATTTTCACTTCAATCTGTAATATAAATAATCTAGAGCTGTGGTAAATTGACGTCAGTGTATTAGAAAAATACAATTTCCTTGGAAAGGGAGGAAATCTCCCCAGAGAATGTAACACACGCAACTCGTGAAGAACATTTTTTATTTCAATAATAAAACGAAAACCACGTTAGAGGTGTGAGTGTTTCAGGTTGGTGTATTATGGATACAACTCTTATAAGGCACGGTTAGCAGTTTAGATTTTTAATTGAACCGCTTGCATACAAAATTCTGCGTCTGTTTTATAATTTCTCGTCAAAGACACGTGTCGAACGTCTAATCAGCATTCACTGTCAACTAAAAGTATATTAAAAGTTTGGGTCATAATTAATATATGTATATATTAATTATGACCCAAACTATTCTAAATATATTCCACAAAACGGTACCCAATACTTTGTGGAAGCAGCTGCCCACTGAAGTACTTCCGAACCAATAAAGAATAAATAATAAATACAACATATATATAGATTATAACTACTTTTCTTAATCTACGACAACTGATTCTATGTGCCTACGGGAAAGGCTATTATCCTCCATTTTTATTTATTGTACACTATTGTTATCTCATCTAGTATATTTTGTCAATAAAGAAAACTTTTTTACACGATAAAGGCTTACCTTTAACATTAAGTGTGCTGATACTAAAAAGCAATGTTTATATAAAGCCTCATGAAATATTTATTGCCCATTTGGAGGTTTGAGAAACCAAAATTTTCCGCCAATTTAACAAGATATGATGGCTATAATTCTACACTATCTATGAAAGCTTGATATAGGGTTTGTACATTTCAGAATAGATTCAGCGATTGTCTAGACGAAGCAGGAATATTTATTCGAATCATAACGAGATGAATAAAACATTGGAATGCGGCCACATTTTTTCTCATACCTTTTAACTTGCGCTAAGTCTAGTCTTAAAACTTAAGTAAGTAATATCTTTATGATATCGACCGAAGATAGAGAGCTCAATTTTACATGTGATGTCGAAAGCATTCCGGAACATATAATTTTCTCCAATATTTTAAAACTTCACGATAAACGGTGTTTGATTCACCTTTAACGAAAAATCTGTTCATCTGTATTCGTTGTGTGAATATTTCTACATATTTATATACAGAAAAGTGGTGACGGACACCAGTAGGGCGGCGTAGGTACCGCTGGCTCATCAGAGTGGAGGAGGACCTTCTGAAGCTGAAATCTGGCAATTGGCGGGAGGTCGCACATTCTAGGGAGCTTTGGAAGATTCTTATTTCAGAGGGCAAGACACTTTTTGGGGAGCCAGCGGGGTGAGTAAGTGATAAAAAAGTAGCATCGTGTATAGTGTAAGTATAATGAAATGCACTATACAGTTTTAGAGTGTTCCCAAAAGCAAATATTGGAACCCCTTTTTAATTTAACAAAAAAAAACAATAGTCTTCACACGGCACAATCTTTTGAACTACAAATCGTCCGTCTCAATTTTTTTTAAATCATCAACATACTATAACTGGCTTTGTGTAAATATTAATTGTCCATTAGCCATATTCGCTTTCCGTTTCATTAACTGTTTACGTTAATAAAAATGGATGTAAATCATGCCATTAGGGGCGCTTCAAGGCTTCGAGGCAGAGTTGATTTCGAGCCTGGCTCTAATTGAAATTAAATCTCATTACTTGGATAGCGGCAGGTGCGCATTTAGATTCAAAATACAAATTAAATCGTGTTATGGTTTAAATTTGTATTTAGTCCGGTGGTTTGGATATATTGATATCTTTTTGTACCTGGCATACACAAGTTAAAACAAATTATATAGCGGCATTCAACGACATTTCTCCTTTGTGCTTAATCTTGCTTTTGTTAAATATTGACGTTCCCGAGTGTAAAAAGTTACCAATATAATGAAATAAATTTTATTGTAAAGCTCTCTGAATCTGTGTCTTCATGTCCCAACTACATAGAACCAAACCGTAGTTGGAAATGACTCTACGACACTAATCTCCTAGAGAGGAAATTAGCTGTGAGAAGCTGTTTTCGATCAATATCAAGGATGCTATAACGAAATACAAAGTCAATTAGTAATCAAAAATCTATGTAGTTAAAACACCTATTGAAATCGAAATATAATCACTAATTTCGAATCAAAAATTACGCTGAAATCAGTTATTGGAAAGGTATGATCAACTCCGGAGATAGATCACGTCTGAAATTGAATTTTTCAGATCTGCTCCCGTAATAATATTTGCTTATAGGTTTCATTGCTTCGCTACATCTGTATCGGTTGTAAAGCGAAAGCAAAATGCAATTATCTGGTGTTCAATTTCTTTTTCTTTTCATTTGCAAATCTGAAATATCTTATTAAAGGGATCTCTAAACAACATGGAGCCTTTGACGCAATCTAGTATCAAGAAAGCATAACAACTTTATGGTTGGAAAAGCCTTTTCCAAGCTTGCTAAGTATTGTGTGATTTTCATATAGGATGTAAAATGGTAAATTTGCAAAGTAAACGGACTCCTAGAAAGAGTTCGATATTTAAAACATGCCATTCTTGTACGTATTGTCCATTCTTTAATACGTTTATTAATAATTTTATACTAAATTATAATATTCTAAACTTTCAATCTAATACAATATTTGCATACTCTCTCGTGCAGTGTACGTTTGCTGTCTGCAACGACTAACTTAATTTCTCTCCCAAATTCCATGCTCCCTTCTTGTAGCAAAGTTATACTATCTAGAGTTTAGAATGAGGTGTAAATTGTGTGTATATCATAAAAATTGATATATCCGCCTTTATAAATACATACATTAATTAAAATAACGTATTCTAAAGTTATTTGCGAATTTGCCTTTGTGTGAGTTAAAAGGATCAAATAAAAGTGTGAGCTCAAACAGAATCTGGCAGCTTAATTGCTAAAAGGATTTTAGTTGTAATTTTATTAAACTGTGTGTGAAAGGGCTGCGCTTACAAAGTCATACGGTCGTGGTACATCTACGTTAATCCTTGTAGCTAGAGCCATTCATAGCCGGTGCTTGGGCGAACAATGATGAAGCCGACATAAGTACTTGAGTGTAATCATCGAAATTCTGTCCATACCTGAACATCCTTTCAGGCTTCCCAACCAGGCTTTTAAGAGGTTTACTCTGCACTTATGTGACAAAAACCTCGTATGTAAAGATAGCTAGGAAGTTTGGCAAAGGATATCAACAACGTTTTATCATAAAGGATGCAGAATGTTTTCTATTGTTAATATTTATCCAAGGTGACGTGTAACGGGTGTAGATTTACGATAGTACGTTCAATAAGATAATTTTCCTCAAACTACATTTCTATTTTAAGCCATATTTGGGTCGGGTAAAATCCAAATAAAAATGTTACGTTATGTGAATGACTTTGCAAGGACTAATGTAATTTAAGGATCAAAACAAAAAATTAACAATACCACTATTAAAAAAGATAAATCTAAAGGCACTTATCTCAATTGATATGGTTTGATTAATATTAAGGACCCTGAGATTAATTTGGTCAGTGTGGGCTGATCGGTTTTAGAAAAAGCATTGTTGGGTGCCTTTACGTACGCTAACTAGCTACGTACGTAATTCGCTGTTTTGCTGATGATTTTTCTTTTTCTCTATTTTAAGTTCCAGCATTCTTTGTAATTTAATTTTATTTTATTGTGTAATTATCTTATCTTGTTTATGTTTTTAATTGTATTTTTTTTAGCATAACTTATGTTAACATGTATTGTCATACATATTAGATATAAGATTTTATAAAATTATCAGTAGATTTAGTAATATGTATGATGTTGTAGACGTAATAAATAAATAAATAAATAAATCTCCCTCGACGTTGAAGTATAATGACACTAGGTAAATCAATATGTTTATTATAGCACATAAATAGATTATATTATGCGCTATGAACTTTATAATAAAATCAGGTGAGGTGGTAATTCCATAGAAGGTATTTTAGTCCTGTAAATGACGGCAGCGATTACGTAAATCGTTACAATAGAAATATTTCTATGGAAGTATTTTACACTCGTCTGAAATTTGAATTATTTAAAGAAACAATAAAAAGTTATGTGTGCTTAAATATTTTTAATTACTTGCGTATAAGTTTTTATATATAAGTATTATTTGTTAAGGTAGTAAACATTGTTTTATGTTAAATATTATTATGAAATTAATTATAATTGTTGTTATTGTTTGTGCATTGGTGAAGTGTAATGCTATTAGTTTGGGTAAGTCCGTTTTGTTATGTTTCCGTTTGAAAGACTGTCGAAACCTATTTATAATGTAATCTCTTTATAACATTTTATAGATCGGTTACTCTTACATATTACCATTGGACTAATATATCTTTTCATATATTATAATACAGTATTAATTTTTTCATGATTTATTATCACTTAGTTTCTTTAACCGTACAACTTTTCCTTATTCATATTTTTTTGTATAAAACGTTGAAAACAGTTTGATTATAGTTTTTTATATATCATTTATGTCACTCTATAAAAAGTATTGGTGTTATGTATGAGTTGATTCTATATTCTATATACTTACCATAAGAGCAAGGTTTTAAAGGTTTTTTTTTATTTCCAGACTACTATGACCCCGGTTCTGACTTCTATGTGCCGCCGGATAATGATTCTGAAGAAGATTCAAATCAGGTAGGTATATGAAGTTTAAATAGGGCTTATTCGATAAAAGATTGACATCCTTAATATTATAATAATATACCTATATGTGTTGAAGCATTTAGAAGAACTCTTACAAAGTTATTCTTAATGCTTCAACACATCTATGTACTTTATTATAAGCTTATTCAAACACCATCGAGATAATAATATTTTACAGTGACATACACAGTATAGTATAGACACAGTATAGTTTTATACGGATTTTTTTTAAATTTCTTATTTGTTTAATAGTACCTACAATATTATTGAATTCACAAGAATTTTGGCTTGTACCCGCCTACACGAGTGTCCACGTATTTCTATTTATTTAGATTTTCATTCAAAGGGTGAAACAATTTAGTCATAGCTGAAGTAGTTTCTGAATTAAACTGAAGTAACGGATACAATTTCGGGCAGTTTAATATTTTTAATTTGTGGGCTTAAATGTCCGCACTGTCCTTTTGAATTTACAACATAAGTTAATATTTCACTAAGGTTAAGTCATTTGCAGTAATTTAGTGTTATAAGTGCTAAATCTACTAAAAATAAGTGTGTTTATATACCATATGCTTGTCCCGTTTGTTGCAGGCCGTGAATACATTTTTACAACCACCTAAAGTACAAATAATGTTATTTTACGAAGTTTTTTGTCCACACTGTCGAACATTCTTCACAGAAACATTCAGCCCAGTTTTAGCAAAACTAGGAAGATATCTCGATATATATACTTATCCTTATGGTAATGCTGAGGTAAGTATATTCAAAATCAAAACCATTTATTCATGTAGGTAACAGAATGTATGAATTTTAAAGGTTCATGTTAAAAATTTTCCAATTAAGCTTGTAGAACGGAAGAGAAGAACTGGCAGTAAACTCTCCGCCACTCTTTTTAATCGCCAAGTTTTTGGTTTTACACAATGTTTGTAAGAAGATGCAACCGTTGGACCATGTTCCATATGACATCTTAGGTAATTGATAGTTAATTAACGATAGTAAAATAAATTAAAAACAAAGATTTGTCCTCTATCAGCAGGAGACATGGTAACATAGAAGAACAAAGATAAGCAAGTCATTATCAGGCCCAGATTACTTTTTGTCTATTTATCACTAAGAACATCCTTTGAACCAACTTCATATCTTTAGACGTTACATCGTGGGAATGATTAACAATAACTCACCCGAAATTTGAAGAAAACGACCACCATAATTATTGTATAGCTAAATTTTTTACAACAATACACAGATTTTGACTCCAATACTTCATACATTATGTCTAAGTAATATATATAATTATTTTTTATGGTTTTTAGACAGTTGAAAAGAATAACAAAATCTATTTCACTTGCCAACATGGACCTACTGAATGCTATGGGAACAAGTTACATGCATGTGCGCTGGATATTGTAAAGTCCAACACCCGTGCTTTGAAGTATAATATTTGCATGATGAAGTATTCCAACAGCAATCAAGGTTCTGACGATAACGCTGCTGACAAGGTAAGACTTGATAACCAGGCAATTTAAATTGAAAATTATCCAGTAGAATTTAAATTTTATTGAAAAGAATGAAACCAATGGCGCTAAAACCTTGTAAGGTCTAGTGGGCCTCAGATTTCTTTTTTGTTTCCTGATCATTTGTTTTATTAATATGCAAGTAGGTCATCTGCCATCTGCGCCTGATATACGCCTTCGAGTTTTTGTGTCTGAGGCATTCCGATTTCCTCACGATATTCTACTTCACTGTGCTAGTGAGAGTAGTATGAAAACATAGACAACAAACAAGTATATTCGTGTTCAGTCGGATCTCTGGGATGAAAATCGAACGCTAATACCACTAAACCAACATTGCTCTATAGAATTTTAAAAGGGTCATTATTTTTATCTGTTGGTCGATATTGGAAATACACTCAGTAGAGGAAAGCAAATTTTGGCTTTTGCTTATTGTTTATATTATATTTGTTGTTTTTGTTGTATGTTTATTGTGTGCGGTGACTAATCATCATCACAAATTACCGATTCCACTTTTTCTGAATTTTAAATAGACGTTTTTTATAATATATAATTAAAAATTAATAATTATTAATATAATATTATTCTAATGAAAGATAAAGCAAGAAAATATAGATAAATCAATCAGTCGTTAAATTTTCAGTGTGGCAAATCTCTGCTTATCGATTCGACACCAATAAAGAAATGCGCAAAGGGCAGCAGAGGCACTGAACTTCTAAAATTGTACGGCGAAGAAAGCAAAAAGGCAGATTTTAAGCACGTCCCACATATTCTAATAAATGGTGTCAAAAATGACGGAAAACACTTTATGCGTGATGTTTGCGCAGCATTTGCTGAGCCCCCTTCAGAATGTCGGGATATTTTGTAAATCGAGCATAGTTGTTATTATTATATCGTTCCTATATGTATTTGGAGTAATATACATGACGAAGGTGGAGGAAATCAGTTGGTGTGCGAAATAATGATTAGATCGGTTTTAAATAAAAAGTATTGTTAAGTGTATCCCTAACCTTATGTTTTGCTTATAATTATTTTGTACCTAACAATAAATTGTGATATCTTATTTTAACTTGAATATAATTTATTGTATTTATTTTTTATTACTGATTTATTGTATTTATATATTTAAGTATATATTTTTTAACCAGTATGTTTTACCTAAATTGACATATTTTTAGACATAAGAACACATACCGTACATTCAGCACTACGTATGATGTGGTAAGCTGTAATAAATACATACATAACTAGTGGTTGCCTGAAAGAAATCGCTTGAAAGCGATAGGGCCGCCAGTTGCCCTCTTTTTCATTTAATTATGTTCAATTTTTATATTGTTATGTGATATATATATATATGTGTGTAATGAAATAAATAACACTGGAAAATTTGTTGATGTTTTTCAATTAAATTATTTATTTAAAATGATCGTCCCAAATGGATTACAGGGACAATTTTACATCTGTTTTGCTGCTATTGTTTGTACATGATCAGTTTTTCTACAAAGTCAAGAGTCATTTTCCGGAATTCAAACTAGGAATTTCAAGCTAGCCTCAGAGTTTTGTTTGAAAGTACCTACAACTTCTGAGCTTGGGCGGTAAATCAAATGTACAATATATAATTAACATAAATTGTTGATAAAAACACTTCGTTCTAATGAACTTGCAAGTCTGATCTCTGATATGGCTAATGACCTGTGATTGATAATATCTATATCGAATAAATGGGAGTTAGTTTGACATCATTGTCAATAAGATATAGAAGTTAACATGAGAACCATAATTTATTTGGTTTTAGTTAATTTTTTTATAATAAGTGTATTTTCAGGTAAAATCTACATTATTTGCCCCTTTTTAAAGCCAAGCGGTTTTGTTTATATAATTTATTCCTCAAAAACTTTGGTTTTTTGTTTCACACAAGAGCTCTTGATTTTATTTTCACATTATCTTTATTGCCATATTCATCACCTAAATATAATATTGAAATGTAAAGCACAAGTAATCCTTTACAGAGACGAACGAAATTACAGAGAAAAATGAAACAAAACTGGCTGATGAGGACGCGGTAAAAAATCTCCTTCCATATTTTTTAATCTTTTATACATCCATTAAGCTAAATTTGTATTTTAGTTAAACTTTTAACTGACAAGCCGACTTTATATGTGTATACACTCAACATAAATGTATTATATTTCAAGCATCTATCTAATCGGGATATCTGATTGCTATGTTTTTTGCATCATCTATAAACGGATGGTAAAAGTACGCAATTCGAATTCTGTGTAGTATTTATTTTCTATTCAAATTTAGACGAGTGTTGTTATAACTATTTAAACGGTGCAGTTTCCTCGTGTTATTTCTAGAATAACATTAGTCAATATTAACAAATCTTAAATATGTTCATGCTATTTATTTTCAGGACATTCAGAAGTCCCCGAAATTAAACATAAAATATTATTATGAAACTCATTGCCCGTACTGCAGGAATTTCGAAACAGATTATTTTAGAGAAATTATTGAAAAGCTACACGACTATTTGGATATTCAAACTTATCCATATGGAAATGTTAACGTAAGTTTATTGTCAGATATCTGTATAAGATTGAATTATAATATAAATTAATAATAATGTCGCATAAAATGGGCATGCTAGAGATACCTACTATGTAAACTTTATTTTGTTTTCATAAAGAAATATTCGCAAGAATTAATATGTTTTTTTACAGAGATTGCATCTCCCAAACGATACAATGGAATATGTGTGTCAACATGGGCCTGATGAATGTTATGGTAATAAATTGCACGCCTGTGCTTTAGATGTAATTAAAAACCATACGGCTGCTCTCCTGTTTAACAACTGTATGATGGACAAATCACAAGAAAACAAGGGTTCTGATGATAAAGCTGCTGACAAGGTATTTGCCTATATCGGTGTAATCTCACATTATTTATAACCTGTTAGCTCTACACCGACTTAGCATCAAGTCATTGATAAATTAATTTTGATAAGTTTAAGAGTATCGCTAATTTAAAAAAATTATAGACGTTAAAATAGGTTTTATTTATATAATAAATTGAAGAGGTACATATCTTTTTGCAGTGTGCCTCTAACATGGGATACGATTCAAATGGAATTAAAGAATGTGCCCTAGGAGAAAGAGGCAGTGAACTTTTTAATTACTACGGAGAGGAAACAAGTAAAGACAAAATCCGTGGTGTACCAAATATATGGATAAATGGGTCAAAGTATGAAAGAAGTGACGATGTTATGACAGACATTTGTGAATATTTTGTGAACCCTATTCCTCCTTGTGAAAATAAAAATAGAACGAATGCTAAACATAAAGAAAACGATAAATAAATCACTATTTATACGATACATTTATTTATTATTTAATTAATATTTCCATCCCCTTAGAAGTAAATCAATACGTGTTTTTACTAAAATATTCAGACATACCTTTTCTATAGTGCATACCTTGGTCTACGTATATTTTTTTTAATAGAACAGGGGGCAAACGGGCAGGAGGCTCACCTGATATTAAGTTATATGGACACTCTCAATGCCAGAGGGCTCACGAGTATTATAGATTCGTCTTTGCCGTTTGAAAGTAAACTAATCTTACTTCCAACTGAGATTAGGGTTGTCAGTCTCTGGTCGTTAGCTATATTACTTACCAAAACTCTTACTTAAACTACTTATGCTGTGCCTTCTAATCCTGTGACTTCTGTTTCACATTACAGGTTACCAAGCTTTATTATATATCATACATAATATACGTAATTTCATTTTATTTAAAAAATGTATTTAAAAATAATCGCGATACAAAGAAATTTTCATTAGAATGTTGTTAACATTTTACAGAATGTGAAATATCTAAATAATAAACTAAACTATGTGTAGCTTATATTTACTAGGGTATTTCTAAGTCACATATATACATAATAAACATTAAACGATACGTATTAATTGACCCAAATGTTGTGTCAGTAATAGCCCAGTCATATTAGGGGTTTCACCTCGGAATGAAAGATAATAAGCTGCAAATTGGTATGAACCTTTGTTTTGTCATTCTAAATGTTGTCTCAAAAGTCACAATCGTTATCGTGTCCGCGTCTCAAGATATTCAAGGTCAAAGGTCACAAAAATCGGTTTTTCGCGAATATCTGGCTTCCTATCGGTTAAATGAGATTTGCATTTATTATAAAAGTTGTAGGCTATAAAATTCCCTACAACTTTTGTTTAAACTTTTTTTTCATACGACCAACCGTTTTGAAGTTAGAGCGCGAAGTGCACATCGTACAGTCATATACGGCCTAATGCAAGGTCAAGCGTGAGTTATGGTTATCAGTACGTTATAAAGTCAATTATTTACAATAATTATAATTATTAAACAATGCCTATTATTTATGTTCTAACTATTAATTATTTATATTTAATTAAAGTAAGTAACTTGATTATTTATATATAATTATTCATATTTAACTATTTAAGTATAAAATATTATTAATTCTGGATTATATATTTTAGTTTTATTTTAAGTTAAAATGATAGTAAGAGTATATATTTTACACATATTTTTATTTATTATTAAATACGGCATAATATACATTTATCAAAATGTGAGTTCAAATATCAAAAGTATCTTTGTTGATTTTAATTGTAATGAAATTGGAAATAGAAGCTAATTATCTTCTTCTTCTTCGTCTTCTTCTTCTTCTTGTCGCTCAAAAATGTTCGATTCATTGTCATCATCCTCATTATCTGTCATGTTCATCTCCAAACCTTCCAGAATATCGGGATCATATGTATTTTCTTCATCGGGATTACTTGGATACAGTGAAGCGTTGAGGCAAGCTTGTCCGTTGCACTGGCCGCAAGCTAAAGAACATTGTAGCCCTGATTTTCTGCATCCACAGCGGGAACCACAACCATTTTTGCAATTGCAAAATATTACGTTTAGTAGTTCGGCTGGTGCTGGAGGTAATAACGTTCGTATGGGCTCCAGGATTTCATTTTCAAGCATCCAGCCCTATTCTTGAGGTTCTAAGTCCTTCCCTAACCACGTTTGAATCTGGTAGTAGACACGTTTTATGTGTTGATGAGCTGCTACACTTGTTGGTGGAAGTGTTGACAGTTGTACAGGTTTATGTCTGTACGATGTGCACTTCGCGCTCTACCTTCAAAACGGTTGGTCGTATGAAAAAAAAGTTTAAACAAAAGTTGTAGGGAATTTTATAGCCTACAACTTTTATAATAAATGCAAATCTCATTTAACCGATAGGAAGCCAGATATTCACGAAAAACCGATTTTTGTGACCTTTGACCTTGAATATCTTGAGACGCGGACACGATAACGATTGTGACTTTTGAGACAACATTTAGAATGACAAAACAAAGGTTCATACCAATTTGCAGCTTATTATCTTTCATTCCGAGGTTGACCCCTTTTCTTACCTAATATGACTGGGCTAGCCCAGTCATATTAGGGGTTTCACCTCGGAATGAAAGATAATAAGCTGCAAATTGGTATGAACCTTTGTTTTGTCATTCTAAATGTTGTCTCAAAAGTCACAATCGTTATCGTGTCCGCGTCTCAAGATATTCAAGGTCAAAGGTCACAAAAATCGGTTTTTCGCGAATATCTGGCTTCCTATCGGTTAAATGAGATTTGCATTTATTATAAAAGTTGTAGGCTATAAAATTCCCTACAACTTTTGTTTAAACTTTTTTTTCATACGACCAACCGTTTTGAAGTTAGAGCGCGAAGTGCACATCGTACAGTCATATACGGCCTAATGCAAGGTCAAGCGTGAGTTATGGTTATCAGTACGTTATAAAGTCAATTATTTACAATAATTATAATTATTAAACAATGCCTATTATTTATGTTCTAACTATTAATTATTTATATTTAATTAAAGTAAGTAACTTGATTATTTATATATAATTATTCATATTTAACTATTTAAGTATAAAATATTATTAATTCTGGATTATATATTTTAGTTTTATTTTAAGTTAAAATGATAGTAAGAGTATATATTTTACACATATTTTTATTTATTATTAAATACGGCATAATATACATTTATCAAAATGTGAGTTCAAATATCAAAAGTATCTTTGTTGATTTTAATTGTAATGAAATTGGAAATAGAAGCTAATTATCTTCTTCTTCTTCGTCTTCTTCTTCTTCTTGTCGCTCAAAAATGTTCGATTCATTGTCATCATCCTCATTATCTGTCATGTTCATCTCCAAACCTTCCAGAATATCGGGATCATATGTATTTTCTTCATCGGGATTACTTGGATACAGTGAAGCGTTGAGGCAAGCTTGTCCGTTGCACTGGCCGCAAGCTAAAGAACATTGTAGCCCTGATTTTCTGCATCCACAGCGGGAACCACAACCATTTTTGCAATTGCAAAATATTACGTTTAGTAGTTCGGCTGGTGCTGGAGGTAATAACGTTCGTATGGGCTCCAGGATTTCATTTTCAAGCATCCAGCCCTATTCTTGAGGTTCTAAGTCCTTCCCTAACCACGTTTGAATCTGGTAGTAGACACGTTTTATGTGTTGATGAGCTGCTACACTTGTTGGTGGAAGTGTTGACAGTTGTACAGGTTTATGTCTGTACGATGTGCACTTCGCGCTCTACCTTCAAAACGGTTGGTCGTATGAAAAAAAAGTTTAAACAAAAGTTGTAGGGAATTTTATAGCCTACAACTTTTATAATAAATGCAAATCTCATTTAACCGATAGGAAGCCAGATATTCACGAAAAACCGATTTTTGTGACCTTTGACCTTGAATATCTTGAGACGCGGACACGATAACGATTGTGACTTTTGAGACAACATTTAGAATGACAAAACAAAGGTTCATACCAATTTGCAGCTTATTATCTTTCATTCCGAGGTTGACCCCTTTTCTTACCTAATATGACTGGGCTATAACTCAAGTCAGTATCCAATAAGCATTCGAACCGAGAGAACATAAAGAATGGTGCCTGTTTTTCTTATTTGTTCATTCTGTGTGACATTAGCCAATTCGTACACAAGTAAGGAAACATTTGAATTATATTAGTAACGCTTTCATAGTGCTTAAAAATATTTACACGTCAGAAAATACGTCAGTGTAATGTATACAATATTATTTTTATCGTTTTTTCTAACACTTTGAAATTCTCTTACCGTATTTTTTATACCTTGTGAAGTAAAGAGCGGGTAATTTACAGCTCGGGTCTATAGTATGTCTTACACAACTTATGATTTTTACGATTATATGTAATTAAGCTGGAAAAGATACATCCATACTTGAAAACTTTAACAATTGGAATAACAAAATAACATATATCCTTATACAGTTCTTACAGATGTATCATTTAACGACTTGCTTGACGAAGATCTGCCAACTGCTGATGTCGATTTAATGCATTTTATCCCAGACAAGGTAGTTATTTGTATAATAAATAGTTAATATTTGTATAAGCCTTACTAGATATATTTTGCAGACATACACGGAACAGAAACTAAATATAAAATTATTCTACGAATGCCACTGTCCAGGTTGCAGAGAGTTTGAGACCACTGAATTTAAAAAAACGGTCGAAAGGTTGAATGACTATCTTGATATTCAAACCTATCCTTACGGAAATGCTAAGGTAATATATACAACTGTAGCAAATCTATCATTTCCAAAGTTAAATCTATTATATTATATTTTATTTATTTTAATTTTTTATTTATTTATGTATTTATTTAATTATTTATTTATTTAATCAATTATTTATTTATTTATTTGATAATTTTCCGAAGCTAGAAATATAATTGCATTTATAATTCCGATTCCAATAAAATCATTATAATGAAGAAAAAATATTGTAAAAGTTTAATATCATGTCTTCAGATATCAAAATTGTACCATTGACCCTTCACCTAAACATCTAATACTTATAATTCAAAAACGAAGCTATAAAGATATTGTTGATATTTTTGTAATATTTGAGAAACTTACCTCTAATCTTAAAGATATTTTGGTTTTCATAAAACAAACGCACATATTTGTATATATATATATATAAACAAATGTATTTTATTCATGCGATAGTAACTATTCGTTTAACAGACTGAAGAACATGACGGTAAAGTGGAATTTAAATGTCAACACGGGCCTAAAGAATGCTACGGAAACAAACTTCACGCATGTGCCTTGAATATAATTAAAAATCACACAGCTGCATTACAGTTTAATATGTGCATGATGGAGAGTTCACAAGAAAACCGGGGATCGGATGACAAAGCCGCTGATAAGGTATTAGTTTTGCTCTCCAAACCTTAACTGTAATGCTTTATTTATTTGATTTGATGATGTCGAACGTAAAGACCCGACGTTACACTTGAATGCCTGCTAAAATTTTCATAAATACTTATGTATGAAATATATGACGCGAAATGAAAATAAAAATTTGAACTTGTGTTTCAGTGTGGAGCAAATATGAGAATAGATTCAAGACCCATAAAATCTTGTGCCAAAGGAGCTAAGGGCATAGAACTGCTAAAATACTACGGAGTCGAAAGCACTAAAATTGGGTTCCAGTATGTCCCATTCGTTCTTATAAACGGAGTAGAATATAATGGAGAAAATTTTTTCAAAGATGTATGCAAATATTTTTCGAAACCACCACCATCGTGCATGGGTATTGAAAACTAAAAAAGGATTGGTTGAAAATATAGTAATTTTCAGGTCACTATCTTGTATTAAGTGTATATACTATATATGTACATATATTGTACCACCTAACCGTTAAATTATATATATCGACTTCCGTATATTGAGAAATGATATTGATACCTTCCTTATACACTAGTCCTGTGTATGAAACATATCCACATTATAGTAAATGTTTTATGTCATAGAATAATCCATTTGAAACGCTTGTAAAAATTAATATTAATAATAAATGTCATATAAGTTAATTCACAATAATTCCCTTCGGCAACTCAACATTGAGATGTAATGTGCTAAATGCTATTTTTGTATAATAATAAAACATACTTATCCTATGGAATTCCTTTATTTTATCTTAATAATAATAATAATAATAGCCTTTATTCAGACTACATACTTACATACTAAATGACATTAGCTTACGACTGTCTCAACAAATTGTATATACATTTTAGTAATCAGGAACAGATTTTTAAAATATATGTTACCTTGTAGTCAATCTATTATTATTTATTTAATTTTTTTTCAACGTTCACCTCTCTACTTAATGACCTGAAAAAGCTGAAAATACACTTATCTGTAATAAAAAGTCAATATATTGAGAGAGTGTTGTAACAAATATAGTGCAGATTTAAAGGACTGTTTAAATACAAGTTAAAGCAAAAAGTAAACAAATATTCAAAATTGAATTCGCTTGTTAAGAATAATTTGAGTGTTCTTAGTTAAAACTAATCCCGTCAAACTTTTTAAAGGGCGCAGCATCTTTTATTCATCATAAAAATATAAAAATAAATCTTTAGGACAGACATCATACATCTTTTTGGACTTGTTTAACTCACAAATGGCTTTAACAGAGGACTATCCGAATAGGATACGATTTATAAGCGGGAAGTTAGCATTTGTACGTGTCGTGGCACCCGCAGATCCGTAGCCAAATTCCCGTTGCAAATAATTCGAAGAGGCTAGTACGAGATTTATATAAAACTTTCTCCTTCTAAATTGATTATTTCAAGTCCTATTGAAAAGACGCAGCTTCACAACAATAAATTAAAGCAAAGTGTTGAAGGATGACGGGTCACAATTACGGGACTGTTTTATATATTTACGAACGTTTTCGTTTATTCGATAAACCTATACTAGCCGCACTGTTGGGTATTGTAGACTCGTCGGGAATTCTTGGCGCATGTGCGCTGTTCCCACATGTCTGGCGCGGGGTGACACGGCAAACTACATCGCTTATTGTTCCGAAGCAAATACTTAGCTTCATATCGTTTATATCCGCATAACCGACTCTCGCTAAAATTGCGATTGAATTTTTAACAGGCGTTTTACATTTTTTAACTAAAAACTAAATCGTAGATCAATATAGCTTATTGACTATATTGTGTAAGATATTGTAGCTTATCATATGGGAAGAGCTTTACGAAATTGGAGTGCAATAATTACTTTGTTCCCCACGATAATACTCTCCAATATAGTAATTTTTTTATACCGGACAGACATTGGCCACAAAATCACCTGATGTTAAGGTAGATATGTGGCTTATTAGTTCTCACGTCCTTCCTGGAAATAATTATTTACTTATATAAAAAAAATATCTATCAATCCTTTGTATATGATAGAATAACAATCAAATCAAAAAAAATCAAATATCAAACAATACTTTCCTGTTTAACATGATAAGCGACCTGCATCGGAGCCGTATTATGTGAAGAAAAATCAATTATGTAGTTTGTTTGATCGGAAATACTTAAATAACCACACGGATTTTATAAATAGGTTATGAGTTCTACAATACTTTTTCAGGTAGCAATAATTTCGTAGTGTTAGTTTATTTCAATGTAATATTTGTATTACTCTCAAATGCTTTATAAGTTATTTTAATTTAGTAAGGTCATTAAACAAACACACAAAATAATATCACAATTATATAATAATGCAAGATTTTCAATACTTCCTATTTCATTATCAATACGTAAATGTGGTGCAATATGAATCATTACAGAAATATCTCAAATATTCGTATGACTAAGTTACCTTTTACATTTGATCATAAAGAGTTATTTACGGCAAAGACAGTCTACATTACAAAGAAAGGTTATGACTTTGAACAATAAATTATTACATTACCACAGTGACGTATTTTAAAAGAATTTGTTTATTTAAATAATTTTAAAAATAATGACGTGTTTATGTTTAAAACAATAATTTTAATCTAATCATTTTAATATCTAAGATGTGTTACTCAATTTCCGACAAAGCAATAGATAAACTACTTAATTTTTTCTTTTTAAAATCACTATCGATAGTTATCACATTTTGTTTGAACGATTTTAAAAATTATTTCCATATATCCTCTGGTAACATAGGCTCCATTATAAAATAATATTAAGGTGCTGCTGACTGATACATAAGACTTAAATGGATGCTTATCATAATACCTACTTAGCTTGACACGTTTATAATTATACTGAAATATCACACCTCAATAAAGAAAGCATCATATAACAAATATGACTGCTTAAAAACATAGTATGTAATAAATAAGATACATAATAAGAGATTATATACATATTTCCTACATCCTGTCGAAGGTGGCCAGCAACTCTCACCTGTCGCTGTCCGTGGAGTCCTCGGCCGTAGGGCTCCGCCCCGCCGACATCTCGGATAGCTCCAACTGAGTGACGCGGAGGATCTGCGCGAGAAATGCATCCGGAAGGGCCTGAATTTTAGTAGCCGATAAGAATTGATTAATCAATATTTATGTTGCTCTTTAAGTGATATTTCTGTAAACGTCAATTAGAGGACTTATAAAAATTAGCTTCACATTACTCATCAAGAACTCACGAATAACGACAATTCGAGCCCTCTGGCATCGACAGTATCCATGGGCGGCGGTATCACATATCATCAGGTGAAGGCTCCTGTCCATTTGCCCCCTGTTCTATTAAAAAAAAATTATTTTAGGTCATGAAGAACAAAGGTCCTTCGTCCGACTCGTCCTCGGTCCACGCCCACCGCGTCACGGACGTTTACGTGAGTTCTTCAATCGAGACCAGTCGTATATCTCATTCACCAAATATGAATAACCTTATTACTATTTGGCTGTCTTGCCCATTACAGAGATCGTTGCCGTCGTATCTCCGTTCCTCCGTTCTGACTTCGCACGAGCAGACCTACACCAGAAGCGTGTGGGTCTCGTGTAACGTCTACTCTCTAATATAATAGATATGCCCAATGCCCCAAAAGACGCCACCCCGAGCCCCTTCGTAGGCTGTAAAGTAATATTAGTGACAAAAAAAAAGATTAGTATTATAGTATATTATGTACAGATAACCAAGTCACGTAAGCTCCGAGGCACTTCTATGAAAAAAATTAATTTAACGCAATTAAATTGATTTTCTTTAACTAATTGTGCCTTATTAATAACAATTAGAATGCACTAAAGGATTAATTTGTTTGGTATAAAGGAGGGTACCACATTGAGACTGTTCGTAATGTTTTGTTCAAATCGGGGTTGTTCAGTTAAGTCCACGACTAGATTATAAAAGAATGAAAGATACGTCGCATTTCGTAGTTAATTTTCACAATTCACCTTTAAAAATTTAAGGAAATTTTTTCTATGGTTCTTGACGTAGATCGTGGGATGGGTTGCAAATTTGATTAGCGTATTAATAATTCTACAGGAGCCCTGGTGTGTAATAATATGAGTTCGTAGTAATTCGTAGTTGCATAGCAAACGCATTTCCGCGCCTCATGCTGCGATGCGGATGCATGTGCAATTCATTATAAGCTTTGACAACTCCTGCGTATTAATTAAAACGCTAGTGTTGAAAGGTTTTTAATTTTAAAGTTCAAGGCAAGAGAACAGACAGTGAAAGAAGAGAAATATTATATACGAACGAAAAACTTAGCTAATGTAGTAAATTATTGTTATAAGATTTACTTTTTAGGACCAGCACGAATCTTTGACGAATAACTAAAATTCTTACGATGATTTTGGTGGAATTTTCTCATAGTGATTTGGTCATATTTTATTTTTTTAGGTAAGGTATTTATTGGTTCAAAGCGCTCGTTTCAGAGATCTTGCTTGGTTTGAATTGAAAAACCCTGTATGTTTTGTATTGAGAAAGGAACTACGTTAGAACCGAATTACCAGCAAGCGAAACCGTAAGTCACAGTTAGTATATTAAAAAAATGTTTTTTTTTTCATGTATATTATACAGGCTTTATATATATTGTAAAATATCAAAGCTTTACTTGGCAACTATTACATAATTTAGTATAGATCTTGTGATCAAATCATAGCCAACTAGATGTAAAATCATGAACCTTGACAAACGCGGTGGAAATTCGACACCCTCACCGCAACACATGGGTTAATAGCATAATAGTTAACGATCTTTTTTGACCGCATTTTAAAGTCTACCCATTAATTCATATAATCTAAATCTAGACAGATTGCACTGTTGTAACAAAGTTCTTAACTGTCTCTTTATATTGCAGCATGCAGCAGAAACAAATAAAAAGAACTTCAAATAATACACTGCAATAACATTGCTATATTTTTCATAAATAAAAGAGTACCTACGTCCCATTACCATAGGGAAGCATACATCTGACACCTGAGGCGCCTACATCAGCGTCTTTAATGTGTTTAGCACATAATTAGGTTAAACTGGCTCCTGTGCCTTCTTTGGTGAATTTCTTTTGAATCCTTCTTTTTTCTCATACTCGGTCAATTATTTACGCTTTCTTAAATAAATAATATCTTGCCGGCCAATAAAATTAAACATGAAAACGACCTTGCAACTCTTTGACTATACGGTACCAATCCTCATTGCTTTAATGACACGTTATCTAATACTATTATCTGGTATGTTACATAAGATTGTTTGTATCAAAATACAATCAATCTTTGCTATCAAAGAAAACGACTCGTCATGTTTGAACTGCATTCTTCGCTTTTTGGGATTTATTATCATTATTTATATTGAACATTATTTCGCCTGAAGTAACATTTTAGATAAACTATCGTTAAAGTAAACCTATCGATCACGAGATTAATCTTTGCTTATTGTATAAATACATAGCAAACACGAAATAAAGTACCAAAGAAAGTCAGTACTTAAATTGTTTCCAAAGTATTAATGATTTTTAAAACGTATTGTTATCATTTGAATTTGAAACAAATGACTGCTCCGTAACTTTTATAACGAAAAAATGGATTTCAATGCGGTTTCTAATAGCGTGCTCGAGGTTCCAGCAAGGCCAAGGCCTGCCGTATAATAGAGCTCTGCTAATGGTCGTGTTAATGCGACAACAATACGTCCCCATTCAAACATATTGCGGCCATTCGACCCGGCCAAGATGCGTTTACGAAAAGTGTGGGAGGCATTGCAACAATGCTTACGACTACAATACCATATTGGTAAAATCACGTGTTTATTAAAAAATCCGTTTACGGCAAAATCTAAATTGTAGCAAAATAATTGAAATATGTTTACGAAATTGGAGATTATCAAAAATCTTTTATATACTTGATGGTTTAAATGGTTTTAATGATTATAAAATAAATATATTTTATAAATAGAATTTGTTTTATTTGCTGTAAATTTGTATGACGTTTTTTACGGATGTTTTATGCAACGTTCTATAAACCTCTTGCAGCAGAAAATAATATGCCAATATATCAGTCAGTATCAGTAGGAATATTATATACAGTGAAATTGTCGAAGTTTCAAATTGCAGTGTAAGACAGGGGTAAATTCAATGCAGGGGATTACCCGCCCCAGACAGTCAATGCGTCGCCGTGTAACGAGACTAGCAACGCATCGCACTATGCAATATGGGAATAAATAAGTTATCATATTATGTCCTGAGTATTATATTTTATATCTCTAAAGAAATGATAATCTCTTTTAATAATAAAAAATCTTTAGTCTGTCGTCTATCTCTAGTCTATCTCTTAAAAATATATCTGGAATCAATTACTTATTATCGATGAGGTCATCAATTTCACTTCATAAATTTTTGGTTTGCTGTTGTAGCTTTTTGATGTATGAGCAATATTGTTAATTATTAAATACAAAGATAGGATTTTAATTCTTGATAATCGATAGAACATATTTCTATTATGTATATTTATTAATGTAGACTTTAATTTAATTACTCTACTATTAGGCTAACATTATTGACATTAGCCTCAGCTGGGGGGGTGGGGGGGACTCCAGACACTCTCTCCTGACTTGGCACATTGCCCAGTGACGTGTGCCAAGCGTCATCCACGTGTATCCAGACAAATAATGAACGAAAATATCAATTTCATGTATCCTTACAAGATTGACGCTTTACAAAACACGGAACGTTCAACTCGTTGAAATATTCCGCGAAAATGACGAATGCTAAACGAATAAACGTTACGAAGAAATTTGCGTTAATTAGGTAGGTCTTTCGTAAACATGATTTGTCGTCCGCTTCCACTAAATGCGTTATAACGTAGTATTAAGACGAACTTATCCAAAGACGGAACAGACGTGTTCATATAATGCAATCACTTGAATTAATTTAAAGCTACATTTGGAGCTTTGAATTTTAATATAATAGAACTCAGCGTGCTTAACATATTAATTTGATAAAAATCCAGGAATAACAGACGCTACAATAGATAGATGTCCCAACCATACAAAACTGTAAACAATAGTGACTTAATATATAATCTTTGGAACATAGATAAGTCACAGTCAAACGATATAAAAATAATTTTTCAATACGTTTAAAATTCTATCGCCCGCGCCAACTTAAAAGTGTGAGTGGAATGCAAAATTGGTTTGGCGTCTTTTGTTTATCAATTGAGGAAATAAAAAATGTGAATAATATGCGTAGGTATAGCTAAAACTTCTTTGTTCATTCACACATACTTTATGACAATGAGGGGGTAATTCAGGTTTTAAGTGGAGCTGAGAATCGCTTTATAGCAATGTCGTGAATATTTGGAATATTAAATTTTATTTACTGCTTTCTAATAATTATAAGAAAAGAAAAGAAAAGAAAATACGTTTATTTCGGAACATAAGATCATCATGGTATCGGCATGTAATCGACATAGAAGACAGAGGGTGTTGGCCGAGAGAAATAAAAAATATATACATATATACATCGTAGTGGAGTAATAAATATAAAGTGGATCAGGCAAAGGTGCCTTCTAGGCGAAGGTCAACATTTGAATATTTAAGAAATAAAGTATTTTAAATAAAATATGTTTGTTCTAATGAAGAAATAAAAAATGCATGGAGTTTATAATAACAGAAATCAAATTCCTAAAATATTCGGTGGTAGCGCTCGCTATAGTTAAGCAAAATTTACTTTAATAAGTTTTTAGATGTTATAATATAAAATGACAATAAAATTCCTTAACCTACTTAATTAACGTGAGAATAGTCATGAATTGTGAATCAACATTGCAGTACTTAAATGTTTCTTTCATTACATTTACATTACTGCATCTTTATACCATTTCAACAAAAGCTAGGCAAAGTTATATTCAAGAGATACATCCGTCCAGACGAACGACACCTTAAGGTAATTATCACATGGAAAGTTAGAAGAAATGTTATTTGCATATAAATTATGATTAGGGTAACATTATCATAATTAACTACTGTCAAAACCGTTTACAACGACAACGACTAGAACTAAATACATACCGGTTTTATGCATTGACCAAAATCGAAGGTCCCGGCGGGTGTAAGTATGTATGGTTTTAGGTATTAGATACTTAATAACAACGTCATCGCTCCTTACGACTATTGGTTTTTACGACCAAATATGAGTAGACCCTTGGATATCGTTATAATATACATATTTTGACCGTACCTATAACAAAGTGAATCAAAACGATTACGCAATAAATCTTTCTCGGACGACAGAACAGCAGACTTGCAACCCTAGGGACGCAGCAGATTTCTGGTACAGCGAAAAAGCATTGCAGCACTTTTTTAACTATTATTAGGTGCCACGCGAATTTTTATTACTGCCCTAAAAATGTTCGCAGAAATTATCATAATGAAGATATTTTTCGATGAATCCTATCCTCACCCAATCATATGCCAACAAAATACTACAGGTCAATAACGATAGTTCAGCTAACTATATTAATAATAGGATATTATTAACGACACAATTTATAAGATTAAAGTGTGTGCGTACAAAGTACACGTGTCAAAAGTTAAACTTCTTTGTAAATTAATTATTCTAAGGTATATGATCACTCTATGTATTTGTATATCTATATTCACACTGTTTACACACTGTATACGTGCTAATGATTACATAAATAAATAAAAAATCTGCGTTTACCGCACAAGACGTTATGCGACACAATTTCCTTCTAAAGTAAATCTATATATAAAAAGTCTAAATATGTAACTACTAAACGAATACATCAACCAATAGCGTGGTTTTTTTTGTCGATCTCCCTTTCTCACTCTCTCCCTTTTCTACGACAAAAACCTAAAGATTCGCTTCAAAACTCTTTAAGGCTTGAACAGTGCTCAAATCGGTCAACTAGCCCTAGTTTAAATTAAATTGTTGGAAGAACTGTCGCTCATATGCATTTGAAAAAAATATATATTGTGGGTTGATGCCTACTGTATCGATTGATAAAACCAAAAAAGATAAAAGCAATACCAATTTCCCAAAAAAAAATTTACCATCGAACCGTAGATTAGACATAAATTACAAATTCGCTCCAAAACGGTTTATGCGATTTATTTTAATCTTACACGTATTATTAGATATAGCATATATTATTATTTTGATTAAAAAAAATTTGTATTAATTCGTTTCCTGGGCATGGAAAGTAATAAATGGTAAATAAACTCAAGCGCAATGGGCTTCCCTCCGCAATTTCACACCCGCGAGCCCTGCATGCGGCTTGTCTTCAGTCCACCTCAACGCTTTGCGACGGGAGGACTACGCTTGTGTGTCGAAGCCAATAATAATTAAATATTTGCGTATTTTAGTTTTTACCCGCGGATTTTTTTAGAAATGCCAAAATATAAAAAGAAATATCAAGTGAGGCGAGGACATGAACTTCGGAAATTATTGTATGTTATAAGTATAATATACTTATATATATATATCATCAGCATCATATAGTCACATTTCTAGTATCGTCTCGCTGAGCTGATTACAACGAGCTCAATGACGGTATGTCTACTGCTAACCATCCTCGAGATCCAGTACCCACCTTCGGAGTCCATTATCAGGTTCATATAGTCACATTTCTCGTATCGTCTCGCTGAGCTGATTACAACGAGCTCAATGACGGTATGTCTACTGCTAACCATCCTCGAGATCCAGTACCCACCTTCGGAGTCCATTATCAGGTTCATATAGTCACATTTCTAGTATCGTCTCGCTGAGCTGATTACAAGGAGCTCAATGACGGTATGTCTACTACTTACCATCCTCGAGACCCAGTACCCACCTTCGGAGTCCATCATCAGGTTCATATAGTCACATTTCTTGTATCGTCTCGCTGAGCTGATTACAACGAGCTCAATGACGGTATGTCTGCTGCTTACCATCCTCGAGATCCACTACTCACCTTCGGAGTCCATCATCAGGTTCATATAGTCACATTTCTTGTATCGTCTCGCTGAGCTGATTACAACGAGCTCAATGACGGTATGTCTGCTGCTTACCATCCTCGAGATCCACTACTCACCTTCGGAGTCCATCATCAGGTTCATATAGTCACATTTCTAGTATCGTTTCGCTGAGCTGATTACAACGAGCTCAATGACGGTATGTCTGCTGCTTACCATCCTCGAGATCCGGTCCCCACCTTCGGAGTCTATCATCAGCATCATATAGTCACATTTCTAGTATCGTCTCGCTGAGCTGATTACAACGAGCTCAATGACGGTATGTCTACTGCTAACCATCCTCGAGATCCAGTACCCACCTTCGGAGTCCATTATCAGGTTCATATAGTCACATTTCTCGTATCGTCTCGCTGAGCTGATTACAACGAGCTCAATGACGGTATGTCTACTGCTAACCATCCTCGAGATCCAGTACCCACCTTCGGAGTCCATTATCAGGTTCATATAGTCACATTTCTAGTATCGTCTCGCTGAGCTGATTACAAGGAGCTCAATGACGGTATGTCTACTACTTACCATCCTCGAGACCCAGTACCCACCTTCGGAGTCCATCATCAGGTTCATATAGTCACATTTCTTGTATCGTCTCGCTGAGCTGATTACAACGAGCTCAATGACGGTATGTCTGCTGCTTACCATCCTCGAGATCCACTACTCACCTTCGGAGTCCATCATCAGGTTCATATAGTCACATTTCTTGTATCGTCTCGCTGAGCTGATTACAACGAGCTCAATGACGGTATGTCTGCTGCTTACCATCCTCGAGATCCACTACTCACCTTCGGAGTCCATCATCAGGTTCATATAGTCACATTTCTGGTATCGTTTCGCTGAGCTGATTACAACGAGCTCAATGACGGTATGTCTACTGCTTACCATCCTCGAGATCCAGTACCAACCATCAGAGTCCATCGTCAGCTGATAATGATGACTCGGTTTCGGTATTTTAGCAATACTGACATTAAAAAGTTTTAACCTCAGAACGAATTAAACATGTAAAAAAATCATGTATGTACTAGTTAAATAATTGGCAGCCACCATTTTTTCTAGACCAATATTTATTTATAAATTTTTATATTTAGCTAATAATTGGTTTCGTATTCACGTAGTTTTGTTAGACTATTCACTATTTTGTTAGACTAGATGGCGTTAGTAAATTATTGTTTGTAGTAGAGGTCAAATCCTCAAAGTCATCGGCGTATGTTAGAGTCTTAACTGTAAAATAGATAATATAATAAGAGTTTCTGACATTGATAAAATCTTAAATGAAATATTTATATGTTTTTCAAAACATTGTTAACATTTATATTATGTAGTTCGGATGTAGAGAGGTCACTATTAATTAACATAGTTATCGGTATGATTTCGAGTCAAGGATTTAGGAACCTTTCATTAGGTTTATTTCAATTATAACGTCGGTATAATGAATTCAAGGATACAAAATTTAGAGCGATTATCGCTTCGATAATCTTCTGCTTACCATTTTTTAATGTTTGTTGGCCAGTTTTGTTCTGTATTGGATATCATGTCAGACATATAAAAATTAGGCTATAAGTACTAATTAATCCAATTCTGTCAATTTTTAATAACATCGAACCTCCGTAAATGTATGTTAAAAATCACAAAACGTGTCTAAAATAACAGCAAATTTTATCGCGATGAATCAAATCTTGGATCTCCAGGTAATACTAATTATTTATTTATAAATATGTCAAGTACTGACTTTATCGATTTTACCAAGTGATTCCCAAGTTAGCAGTGCAGTAAACAAACAAGAATATCTGTGATTTTTAAAATATATGTACCTTTGTATATATTGATTATAAATTATTAAAATTTAAGATATCTGTTGAGCTTGCGATGAAAATAGTTTTGTTTCCATTACATAAATAATGAATGTTTTTTTATTTATGGCATGGTCCATTGTGAAAGAAATGGACGCGCCTTTTCGATGACGTCACAATCAGCTGACTCACTCTATTAAGATGCACCAGCGCATACAATGCTGCCTACCTGACAAAACCAACCCAACGGTCACGATATTATTTTTTATCTCTAGACCTTTAACTTCACCGTAATTACGCCATCGCTATTACGATAATAACGAAACTGTATTTACAGTTATAATTTAAGGATTTATAAATCCAGTAACAGGTCAGGTTACAAATCTTGGAGCAGGGTCAGTTTTTATATACAGATTTTGGACAAATACACTTAATTTCGTACTGATCAATTCGAAAGGATATTATTTGAATAAAGAAGGATCTAAGGATGTTTAATAAATATCATATTCAACAGTGAATGTAATCAAAGCCTTAGGCATTTACAATTGATTTACATTTATGCTATGCTAAAACGTAGTCATCAGGAACAATGAGGATATCGAACACATTAGCTAACCAAAGCACGTTGATTACGGTATGGGTCATCGGTTACTAAGCCCCATGGCGGGTTTACTTTGTATCTGTTATTAATATATAGTATATACTTATTTTTTCATTAAGTAGTTAGTACAATACTTTATTTTTTATGATCTTACATAATAAATATTGATCTATTAAAATTATTCAATATTAGAGATGTAAGTGAGTTTATGTAATATGTTACATTTGTTTTATAGTTTAAATGCAAAACTCTTTGATTTGTCTCAACTGATTTCATGCAAAAAATCAAAAAAGCATTTTATTTTACTATAACTAAAATGTAATTGTTAAATAAATGCTGTTAATATATGTGACAGCTAATTACAATTGCGCACATGTTTATCAATATGAGCCCTTATCAATGCAAAGTACAAAGGAATGGAAACATTAATCAATGATTGATAAGCGATTCATTGCTTTCAAATGGTATGTCAATATCATAAATCATTCTTTTGTCAATACACACTGAGGGACAATGTTCAAAACGTATGGAAAGAGTTATTTTTTATATAATAGCCTTCTGTGCCCGATACATGCCATCGATGTTTCATCGAAAGCATGCCAGCTTCCTCACGATGTTTTCCTTAATCGTGTCAATTGCGCCTCTTTCATGTAGAATTAAATGAAAACAAGCTCATATTATTCTCATCTGACTCCTCGCTACCATTACGTAAAAGTGTAGACGGAAACTGTATGAATATAAAAAAAATGGTTTATACATTAACAAAATGTAGTACTGGGTAGAAAACAATAATCTTTTGAGAATTTTGTTAACACGAGACAAGTGAAAGCGTTATATGGAACACGTGTTGAGAAGATACTTGAGTGGGGTAGGGGTGAAGAACCTACGTCAAGCGATAAGCTGCCATGTTTACTTGACAATGGTTATAAATCAAAGACCAAAACAGCCTCTGACCCTCAGCCTCATTCTTGATCTCAATGAAAAAGCGGAATTAATCCCATTTGAATTATTAAATCACCAAGCTAATTTTTACAACCCCGGTTGTATAATTGAATATATAACATTTAAGAATCGAATTTGAGAGAACAAGTTTCAATTGTAAGTTTTAGAATGTTATGTTTGTATTAATAGGATTTCTGTAGTCTGGTATATGATAAAAATAATATTTTCCTCAAAAGTAGTGAATATTATGGATGAATAAAGAAAACTGTATAGACGGACACAATTAAATTACTTGTAGTGTCATATATGATATGTATTTATGTCAAAAACTTATAACGAAGAAGAGAAAGAACGTCTCTGTATTATTTTTATAGACACAGTGCAAAAGCACTGTGTCTATAAAAACTTAATTACATACATTTAAAGCAATAATTCTAAGGAAACTGTAAAGGAATTTTAATTTTTATAGATTTGTATAGCTCTGGAAGACTTTTGTACGACATATTTCATTGATGTCGCTGAAGCCTGCAAATTATATTTCTTTTTCTACATAGGTGACAGTATATACCAATATTACAATCTCCACCTCAGTGAAAGAGAGTTTAAAAGAAATTACATTGAATCGGAGTACAGCGTCGTGGCAGTCCTGGTTTCGATTTCAGGAAAAACAACTGTCGGTAGGCTTTCTTGAAATAACTTTCTTTAAATAATGAACAATCAAGGGAGACAGACTTTGGGACATAAACTTTAAAGAACCATCATGATCATGAGCCTAAAAAGATGTTTTCAAGAGCTACAGTGATAACTTCGTTTTATAGTGTAATATGTGTGTGTAATTAATATATCGTTGGTCGATTCTGCAGTCTGCAAAACTTTTCTCTACGGCCTATGCTTTGGGTCTATTTCTGGATAAGGGCTTTAATTTTTTGCACGTGATCGCAAGTGCTGTAACCCGTTCGGAATCCAGCTTCTTCTCGAATATATGTATATCAATATTAAATGACATAGACGCAATAAATACAGCTGTCAAATGCATAACATCAACAAAGTTATCCTATCACCAGTTAATGTGCTCTGTGGGCCAGTGGCTTGACCACTTCCGGTGACACAGCTCCCGCGATAAACGGGCCGGCTTCCGTCGCCGGCACATACCTACACTTTCCCTGCATCCTAAATCATCCTTAACCGAGATAACGAGGATTACAAGACATCTTAAACTGCCAATATTATTGCATTTACTCGATTATTAGGCCCTAATATCTGGAATAGAACGTAATTTGAATTAATTAATGTGTATGTATGTAATCTTCATATACATAATTGCTTTTTTGTAATTTTTACAATATTTCAATATAATTTTTTTTTAAATTTTGTTTTCAATTCAGTATTATTTTTATTAAAAAACACTTTTGACGAGAGGTTCGGAAATACAATTATATAAATATAATCAATGCGACTTTTCCATTCACCTATATGTTGTTTAATTTTGTTTTACGGAAACTGCTTTTTCACTTTGATTTTTATACATAAGCCAACCAATGTGAATCATGATAAGAAAACTAAATATATAAAGGCAAACACATTGATAAGCGATATAATTTGACATGATTAGATATTAGGGCCAATTGCTATGTACCGAACGTACGATAACGCTCTCAATTGCAAATTATTAAATGTTATTTACATATTTAAATTATTTTAGTATATTGGTGCTAATCTGCGGTACTCTATTATAGATGCGATAATTTAAATACTCTTAAATTTATATTTAAAAAAATTCAAAATATACGCATACCTACAACGTATTCAAAAGGTTTTACTGAATTATACATACCTACTTATAAACATAATATAAATAGCAAATATATGGCAGGCTGTGATGAAAAAAGACCTAAACTGTATTGCAAGATTTTTTTAGTTCTTTCAAGTAAAAACACAATAATGTTACTCTAATGAAGCCCGTGCCCTATGACGATTACTGCAAGTAATTTATAGATCATTCATTTGGTCTTGAGCCCCCGACCACGTTAGGCTCATTGAACAAACCAAGCATTCCTCTTATCCATCCAGGAACTTAGGATGACAATAACAGCTAAGGTCACATTCCTGCATCAAGCTTTGGCTTGCTGAATACCACGTATGGATTCACGCTTCATTGCCTTCATAAGATATCATTACTTATATCAAGTCCGTACAAAAGTAGGTTAACAGTCCGATATTTTTTATCTCAAAAATATTGAAATCGCGAATAAATGCCAGGTCAGTCAACGCAAGCGTGCTAAAAATACAGTTAAAACCGCTTGATTAGGCAACATATATCTTCATGTTATAAGTAATATTTAATAAGTGAAATCCTTATTTGCTGTAATTATTTACGGTTACCTACTATTGACACAAAGACATTTTGTCTTATAATCTAACGAATATCGATTAGACTTTAACATTTTCAAATATAAATTACATTTCAAAACTTAATTTAAAAACAAGGTTTTTTAGAAGTTTTATTTAGAAGCGCCAAATCTTAGAAACATTGCTTTTTCAATAATACAATTAAATTATGAAATGCGTGTTACAAACAGTAGGCTGCGTATTTTTGCTTTTATGATATTAATAACAGTTTTACAAACGATGCTTTTTTCGTTTCTTTATACGTACCAAGCTAATTATGGCTTTGGTAAATACGTCGATTTACCGGTTCCCATTTCAATACCGGCCCGAACACAATTATACTAACAATTACAATTTAAAAATACTTCAACGTACCAGTGTTCGTAATAAGGGTTCGCTGTAGTAAATTCTATTATTTTGGTCCATTATAGGAGCCCGATACGAACATATTAACAGGTGAATGTCAAGGACTATTATTAAAATCCTGCGTTCCATTTTCGTATGTGACACTGGACGGTAATAGGATGCAGTGATATCCTTTTAACGCTACACTTTTCCGGCTTTTCTTCTCCAGTCGAGAGTAATGAATTTATACATAATGGGATATCTCTGTGACATATAGTGACTATCGTTGGCGTTCAGAAGTGAATCTGCGAATCTGGCTTTTGGTAGACTTATAAATTATACTACATATTTCCTGGTTTTTATAGTGGTTGGCACATGGTAGATAAACGATTAATTTTCCTGCAAAACAAATATTTACACTAATGGCTTGGCAGCAAAGTCGAAAACTATCCAAACAGAAAGGAACTCATCTTTATGCCATAAAAATGTTCCTTAACAGCAATTGTTTTACGTTTTTTTGCAATCATATGAATGTCACCGTCACGATCCAAAAAATTAAAAAAGAAATCTTAATATATATAGTGATATGATTATAACTTCTTCAAAAAAGACATTACCTAGGTACCTGGGTGCCTTCTATACAGTAACTCGTCATTAATACATACTTTTATTTCCTTATTTATTTATAATTAATTGAAATTTATTTGAAAATTGCCTTGAGATTTTAAAATTACATACTTAAAAACTATATAGGATTCGATTATGAATAGGGTGCCATCTCCAAACTTCAACTGGTGTTGTAAGCTTTATTCGAAGGTTGTTGGTCTGAATCCCGAACAGGCAGTGAGCGAAGAGTATATACTGATATAGCAATTTTCGAGTCTATAGAACTTTACTTTTTTTATTTTTATTATAGCTTTTGGCAACAAATTTCGTATTTACAAACTTGAATCATTATTGAAATGGTCCTCTCAAATTGCCATTATCAGTTTGGAACGGCCATTTAGAGCAATTTGTCGCTTGCTCGGTGTTTTTGTTTGATGGGGCAATGGTAATTAATCAGTCCACGGACGGCAGTGAGCTAGTTGAATGATTTTATTTACAGCTTCCTATCTCGAGTAAGAGATTTTCTGTGTACCACTCTCGGATATTGCAATGCTGCAACGAATCTGCAGATTTAAATTAATAAAAAATAAATACTGAGATAGTAAAGTAATAGTGATAGCTTTTCCTACGATCAATCTAATGTTATTTCAAGAGTTATACATAGAGATATATAGTTATATATAGAGATACTCTGCGTGGACGAAGAAACAGTTCTCTTTTTTATATTCATTTTCTAATGAATGAAATTTGATGATTCTGTTCTTGAATCCTAGTTTCAAATTGACCGTAAAAATGACTCATAAAAGTAAGTAGGTAATTTAGTACTGTTAAATATTTTTACGGTTATATACATGCTGTCGTTTGCTATAAAAGTCATATCATAATAAGCTTAATTTCCATAGATTAATGAGTTTATAGTTTACCAAAGCAAAGTCATTATATTATCGCAGCAGTTTAGGGGCAGTTCAGTTACATATTATATGAAAAAATGTTGCTAAACTTCCGCTCACGAGCGCAATATATTCACCCTTCGCAATTAGGGCCTTTGCGCAAACAATTTGCCATCAATATAACTGTTACCTACACTGTTTGAGGATAAAATTAATCCTATAAATAGATTTTATTTAGGTATCGCAGTACCATAACTGTTGTTGCCAGCTGCGTCGGTTCTCGAGCCATTCTATCGCTTGGGACCTTTGTACCGATAACAAAGTAAATCTTTTCATACAATTTACTTGTATTGCACTTTAGGCTTATCTAAAACATACTATTTGCCTTAGCTATCTAGCACCCATTTTAATGTATACATAAGCAACAAGTGATAAGAAATGTCTTCTAAAGGAATAATAGGTTGTCGAGAAATGGCTGGAGTAGTAGATGTGCAAATCGCTTTGGGCACGTATGCTACTAAAAAAACATTCGCGAACTTTCCCCCACTACGCATAATCCTATAAAGGTACGTGCCGAGAGTAATAATAAACGCTCTCTGTATAAATCTGGAATTAATATTTTTTCAAAGAAAATAGAACTTTGATGAGTACATGAAAGTTAATATGGTTATGAATTTAGATATATATTTCTAATTATCTAGAACTGGGCTTATGTACCGCCTAGGGGGGCTTTAAGAATACTTGCTCAAACATCTATGAAACAGGCAGTAATGTGTTTCCTCATGCCACATGGACCGTGTATATATTGCATCATAAAGGCATACATATGAGTCATATATGTCATTACACATATGATCAAAAACTTAATTAGTCTATGAACTTATAGATACAGTTTTATTCCTTTTTTAAATTGGCTTAATGTGTGTTTAGGTCCAGCTGCAGTAGGGCAGACGGAGTGATGCAGCGACAGTAATTATCGGGCGGGTCGTGTCGACGACTCCAGGGAGAGCATTCACCCCGAGGGCCGCGCACAATACTCACAAAACTCAGGGTTGCAAGTCGATCACATCTAATCTCACGGTTATCAATATAATATCTTTATCTTTTATTTGTCTGATCTTCAATCTATATATGTTTGATTCCAAAACTAAATTATTGTCTCTCTCTTAATGCTGATTAACATTTGTATATCAGTGTCATTGTTAAGGTTTACCGAAAAATTCTCACCATGTTTTACGCCCATAGTATGTAAAATAACGTACCAAATGCAATGAGGGCTATGCTATACATTGGGCGTATAACCCTGGTTTCGTTTCCCAGCGAATAATTGTTCTGAGTTGACGGACAGGCGACTGATCTGTCTGCTAAAAATATTTAGAAAGAAACAAACTAACGTGTAAGTAAATTAAATGACATACTCTATTGGTAGATACTCTTGTCTAGATAAATTATGTTACAAAACATAAATGTAATTTATAACTGCATATTATTGTATTAAGACAAAATCGGAAAACAAGAGACAAAACTTTGATATTTACTGTAACTATTCACTGTATGCTAATTTTAATCAAGTTCGGGATAATTGGGTTTTTAATATTTAAATATAAGACGTTGACGAAGATCAAATACGGACGATAAAAAGTCACAGGAGGAGCTAGTCAAGCAATAAAATAATGTAGAAATACACAGTTATGATCATGAGTAATCAATAAAATTCGTAATGCGCAGCCATTCTTGGGTGAATTTTTCCTTATACATTTCCTGTTCTCCTTAGAATTATTATAATTTATTTCACTGTAATAAACACTTAGCTTGTTTTATAGTAAAAAGATACATATAACATATAACTTAATGTTATAATATAATATATAGTTTTTTAAACCTAACTCGAAATATGCTATACCTATGTTTACAGCCGTTGAACAATTATTTAAAATTTTGAAACAGATGAATGGTTTAACATAATTACAAAGACAACTTCAACCTTTATCCCAGATTAATGGTGGATTAACAATTTACATAAAGTGCATACTGTGAAAAGTAAGCATTACCGTCGAAGGAAGACTGATACTACATTCATTTAAGATCACAACAACACATTCCAATTTATACGAACTTTTACGATTTTTTTTTTAGGTAATGTGGTCATGACTCTAACCAAAACTTGAATAATATATGTATGTGTATTGTATAAACGGAAAAACACTATACCATTCTGCCCACACATTAAAATTTCACTACATTAAAAATTTATTGATGAGAATAAAAATAACGAATATTTTAAGGGTGTGTCGCAAGCGCAAAGGGCGGACCAGGCCAATATTACAAGTTGACGGCTCATGGTCGCCAGCTACCCACTCGCGCTTTAACACCTTATACAGTATACAGCCAGTAAAATGCATATTATATTTATATTTGCTTAATAAAGCAATCTATATGGGCAAAAATCTAATCGGCATCAATATTCGTAGACATGTTCAAGAAGATTTCTAAGTATATATGGAGCTTTTCAATATAAATAAACAGGGTAAACCAATAAAGTACCGATATGGGTATATTCTATCTAGTGTTACTAAAATCTATACTTATAATATAAAAGATTTGTATGTAAATATGTTTGTAACGAATTGGCTTAGCCGATTTTAAAATTCTTTCTACATTTGCATGCTACATAATCACTGAATAAATATAATATAGGATATTATAATGTAAGAAAAGAAATAAAGATATAGATTCTACACCTCGGTCATTTTTTTATAAATTTCCCGTAGATATCATTTATTCTGTTATCATTTTCATTAAGTCCCGTACACAAAGGCAGCCAGGGATACACTATTGCTAAATACTTGGGCATGTCCGCATTTACTGTACTCTGCATCTTCTACCGCATTTTCCATGGAGTGAGTCTCGTGAACTCTCTGGCATTGAGTGTCCATGGGCAGTGGCATCACTTAAAATCAGGTGAGCTTCCCGACCGTTTGACCCTTGTTCTATTAAAAAAAAATGCAAACCCAGGACGGGCCGCTAGTTAATGATAAAGCAATGAGTGTGCTTGCTTAATGTTGTGGCTATTGCTTCTCAGGTATAATACAAATTAAGATCACGATGGAACCAATACGTCTCTGTTGGTTAAGATAATATGTAACATAAGGTAAAAAAAATATTTGTAGGACGTAATCATTGGAACCATTAAACTGATTTAGGAACGTCTTATTAATATGTAGCTTTTTCTTCCTGCGTGACTTAGCCAATATCGATATAATTGTAATGAACAGACGTGAGCGAAAAGAAAAAAAACTTTTTTTGACTGTTTAGTATTCCATGCATTAACTCAACAAAGTTTATCGTTAACAAAGTATTAATAAATATTTTCTATCGCTGTTCGTAGAAAGATAATTCTGAATGCATTCCCTGTTGTTTAATATCAACAAAACTGTCACGTCATAGGAGAATGAAAAGTTGTTTTGAGTCTAGACTATAAACAGTCTAAAGGTTTATATTATGCAATGTATAATTTTGAATTTAGAGAAATCGTTAATAAACATCTATGGAATATCTATTTTTTTACTGACTGTTCATTTGATTTGTAATTCCATCGTATAAAAGGATCATAATTAAGATAAAAACCTTTATCTTAATTATTGGTAATGAATCGAAAACGCATCCCGCTTCCGGCGGAGCTAGACCCCAGAGTTTAAAAGCATAGATTCTGACAATGCATCAACGGACCTGTCAATTGAACGGGCGTTCACCCTGCGCCTTATCTATCCTTCGCGGCATAAAAATTATAGAATAGTTTGTGTTCCATAGAGAATCTGTCATAGTCTCTGATAACACCGGAAGTTGATACTCCTGTGACTTGTGACCGTTAAAGTCAACAGTGAACCAGAAACAATGCCCCATTAGCTTTCCCTAGGCTAGAATTTCCCGCGCATAAACAAACTTTTAAACAGTAATTACACTTTTAGTGAAAGGTTTTTAGTACTGGCGTTGTTATGTAAAGGATTTTCTCCACATGATACACGCTGTTCAAAAATATAGAATATCTATAGAAACATTGAGCCTCTTTCAACATCTATTAAATTGTCTGAGATTTGTAGCATTTTAAAAGATATTTTAAACAATTCATTTTACTAAACTAATTGATAGTTTTGTTCCCCTCCTCTGTGGATCAGAAAATAAACCAATAACAGCAAATGCTTTTGATAGTCACTTAAATATCATAAATATATATTATGTTTATAAATAATAAGCAAGCGACATAGAGCTTTCCATAACTAATGATGTATTTTGAAATTTTAGTATTTTTTTTCCTAATACATATTTCTGATACATTTTGCTTGATCTACTTATATCTAAATCCAAATTTAGATAAAATAAAAATAAAAAATTATCCTTTTTTTGTCCATTACGTTACCCAACTCAGTCCTTAATGACTCAACGACATGTGTCTCATTCAAATCGGTCGAGGCATTCCTATGCTACCTGCTATGTTTGAAAGGCTTTTTGTTTTGAAGGTCACCGACCCTTATTTATATGGGCCCTAGACAATTTATTTTAATTTTTGTACTAATATTATATTTATTATCTAGCAAAGATGTTCAGCGACACGAATATGTTGATACTGATTATACTCAGTAATACATAATTATACAAAATTTAAGACAAATGTCTCTGGTACTTACTAGTCGCTTAATTTTTTCATCAAACAGAGGCAAGAGGCTGACCTCATGCTATGTGATACCTCATGCTATGGTTTAGTCAGGATGCCTTAAGAGTAGTGAATGTAGAAAGTGGAAAACTACATTTGAATAAAAATCGACAGGAACTCAGTTTCGTACAAATTTAGTTTTACAATTTACAAATGTGTCCAAACTTCTGCCCCGCCCAAGGACACGCCAGAAGGATCGGAAGTATGATGCAGTATACTCTTTTGTCTTCAAAGAATCTTTGAAAGCCTCTATGTCTAAATCCAATACGTTTTTACCTAAATAGGACTAGGTCTCGAGTGTGAATCTTTCGTCGAATAGGTTCAGAAGACATGAGAAACATCGACAGTCTTTTGTGTCAAGTAAAGCATTTAAACAGATTTTGTTCGATAAGTCAGCTCCATAATTACAACTGTATATTAGGTGTTCTTAATAAATTGCACAATTTATGTATATACTTATCGCAGTCAATGTCATATACCCCGACAGCTGTCAGGCATTTATAATATACAACTTAAAACTGGCCCTCGTGTTAACAATAGATGTGTTAATTTATCATAGTTAAGCATCCTCTTGCGGCAACTGTATCGGTGACCTAACAATTTAGTGTGATGATCCACTTAGATTATGTGGGACAACTAGTTAAAATAGAGATGGTACAATTTGTCTTTTATACACCAGCCACGTTAAGAAGGCTCGATAATCTAACTAAATAAACTGAAAGCCCTCATTAAAAGTAAACAATAAAGATTTTTATAAATGTGACAAATACTTATATGATCCTAATCCTTGGGATTGATTTGCTCCAGTCCAAACAATTTGTATTAAAAACTTGGCGATTGAAAAGAGTGGCGGAAAATATCTTGTCAGTTCTTCTTGCCCGCGCTACGCCCTTGACTTTCGAACAGGTAGTAAATTAAATTTACAATTAATCACAATTTTTTGACGTTCGTAAGTGTACTTGTTTACCTAGATGAATAAAGATATTTTGTTGTTGTTGTTGATCGTTTCGGATTTTTACGCTTAAGTCGTGAAAACGTAAAACTGATTTCTATAGATTCTGTGTGATTAAGATTACTAATTGTTTTTTTTAATAAGCATGAACATAAGCTTGTATTGTTAATAAATAAACAGTGGATACAATTTAAAGGTGCTTTACAGGCAAAGTGTGCGGTTTTACAGGAGTCGAACCTAACGCCAAACGTAGCAAACAACTAGGTGAAATCCTTTATACAGTATACATATATACTAATAAAACATTCAAATGAAAAATGCTATCACATTTCGTATCACAAACATTTGAAAATGATATTGAAGTTCGCATTTTCAAAACTGAATCTCTTTGTACAGTTACACGAAGCAACAAAAGGGCCTTTGTATCTTGGTGGTGTTATAGATGTTATTGTTTTATGCTCGTTTTGCGTTTACAATACCAAGTTGTGACCAAAATTAGTAGTTTCAAGGAAGGGGAGACGCGAAGGGTATAACGCAAATAGCACTGTGACCCGGCCGTTGACTCGGTTTATCCTAATCCGGCCCACTACTCCAGTTCAATTTGAATCGGGACGCGAAATCCCAATCTCTAAATTTGTTATAGGAACGAACTGTGACCCAGAATATTAATTCACTTCGAGATGTCTTATTTAAAATGGAAATATCACTAGTATCAACAGTATTATGTAATGTCCGGATATAATTTTGACTTTAATGTAGGAAATTATAGATTTTAACTGATCCGTTTCCGATGAAAGTAAACTGATAAAGAAATGAGGCATTCAATTATCAAAATGTCCAATTTTTATAAATAAATTCAGTTGCTAGGCGGATTTTAAAGCAACTCTATCTTCCATCTTAGTAAAAATTACGCTTTAATAAAGATAAGGGCATATATTTTTTTGGGTCATGTAGATTTGTAGTAAGCGATCCATTTGCACAAATTGAAACGAAACAAAGGAGATTAAACATTTTCCCCACTGGCAGCAGATGTGAAAACATGCCCCTTGTGGCTGCGCGGAATCAAAATAAATATCTTGTCATGGTCTAGGCAAACATACTTTTAACCTACTTTTATATTTAGCAGCTGTGCTCCTAATGCGCTATTGATTTTCGTTCTCGACTAATGTACTTCAAGTAGTGTTATAATTTATTACACGTATCATTATTTAATTTTGGTTCAGCACGAAGTCCGGTAACGCCCTAATGGGGTATGGGGAGATTTCGCTTATTTATATTTATTTCATATTTTATTTAGATATATGAGTTTAGTTACTCTGTCACCATGCACACAGCTACACATTAAAGTCACACGCATTACTAATATAACAATTATTATATCTTAAAATTTAGGAATTCAAAGTGTTATGTTTAACAACGTCCAACATTCGTGTTGAATAAACTGTTGCTCAAGAATTATATATTTAATTGAAGGTTGTTGGAGGCGGAATAAAAATGGTTATAAGGTGTCTTCCCTTTTCAGTAATTCTATTGTATATCGTCTTAATCAGAATGTTATCGTATCGAACTTTTACAAAAGACACGGTCTCATATAATTAGCTAAACGGATACGTCACTGCTCATACAATAGCTGACTTTTGCTGGCGACAAACAGCGACAAGCAGACAATAGGCGATAGGCCAACGTATACATTGCGGCAATATTTCCCATATTTGTAATTCTACCATGTGACATTGACTTGTATGCGAAATAATGAAATCACATTTTAGCCACCATTTATTTACGAATAGGTTTAAAAGCAAAAATAAAACACGTACGTACACTCATAAACTGAGAACGTGTTAATTTTCCTCAGCAGTGTGCGTAACTTTTTACATTCAAAATGTAAAGAAGCTTTATTTTTCTTTCTAATTATTATTCTAAGAAGCGAGTCAGTGTTCTTATAATCAGGTGCGGAGCTCATTTTATCCTGTTGTCAGACACACACTTTCAAGTTAGGGTTCACACGCTTTGTTCGAATACAATGACTCTCTACGTTCTTTTTGTTTTCATTCAGACGACCTTTGTTGATAATAAACAATATCGCTACTTTAATGAAAGAAATCATGTAGCGTGAGATTTTTATAACATTTATTTTGCAACTAACCTCCCCGAGCATTCCTAAATGAATTCATTTGTGACCGTTGAATGAAACGTCTTGTTATTTACAGTTATTTTTACTTAACACAGAACCAGCCTCTATAGTATTATTTTATTTGTAATTTATCTAAGATTGCCACATAAACCATCTAAGGATGTGACTCTTAGCCTATATACCATGATCACCTTTGGTAAAATAGCTAAATCAACATTTATTTACGAAAAACTTTTCATACTGAATGTATATATATGAAGTTATCGAAAAGAGTTTAAAAAATATTTTATTGTAATGTAACACCGATAAGGGACTGTTAATTAATAGAAAAATTCAATACAATACACACTGAAATTTTCCGTTTTGATTTGTTAGGCAGGCATTTTCATAGGCAGTGTTTACGTCAATGTAACTGAAATAGGCCGAACTGAACACGCAGTGCTAGACCGTTTGCCGCATGAAATTATAATGGTATTTAATACATTTAGATTATATATTAACTAGTTCACTTACCGACGCTCGCGACTATATTAAAGGCATTTAGTATATCCTAAAATGAGACGGGCGCATTCCAAGGTCTCCGATACTGCAAAGATCACCGATTCAGCATAGTATGGTGAAAGTTTAAAATAAAACTATTTATAGTTGTAGTATTACGTTATAGCATTTTTAAAACTAGTAGAATGAAAGTGCATAGTAGAGAGATCGTGTTGTCCCAACTAACTCTATACTTCAAGACTCTAATGAACTGCGATCAGTCTTACCAAAGCCTGGCCCTAAGGCGGTTTGGTTGATATCGAGATGTTTCATATTATTTGTATAATCAGCGATCGGAAACAATTCGATAGCGCGATTCAAGATATGACGTCATCGTACTGATATATTCCCTACAAATACTTACGGAACACGTTTAAAAATGTACATATATGCTGATGAAAAGTAATGAAAAGGTTTTCCTAGTGTAGAGTCACGAACATATGCAGCACAACGTGTTGTTCTCTTGTTTTTGTTTGGTTTTAAAATATTACACAATATTGTCATTTAGCGCACGTGACATTTCATAAAAGCGAATCGCGCGCAGGGACCGATTCTTTAAATTGACTTTTGGCCTTTGTACCGAGCAAGTGGGACGTTATAATAGTTCAATATAAACTTTCGCTTTCAAAGTTATGCTTAAATTATTATTTACTTGGATATTAATCATTTATATAATGGACATTGTTAGTGACAACTGACATCATAAGTGTATAAAAGTATTATATTTAATTCAAATGCATATTGCGACTCCGCTCTGTATACATCCTGTAAGAAATCAGGGGAGGGCCGTTTTAATAAAAGTCTTGTTCAGCAAGCACTTTTTATTGACTGATTGACAATTCATATATAACATCATTTGTTTTTAATCCTCCATAAAACATACACATTTAAAAACTAAAATTACATATTTAATTATATAAAAGCAATTTGTTTGTTACAAGTAGATATTGGCAAAAAATTGATCGCACGCGCGTCTTACATGCCACACGCGTGCTCTAAGAAAATTTGGCTACTGTATAATATGCGCTGCTTTGAATAGCGTTACAAATACCACTACAAACTGTTAACAATGACAACTTACATTATACATAAGAAATAAAACTTCTCTTACAAGTTAAACTTAATCTTCATTATGAAAAATCAAAAGCGGTATTGCATAGGCCTATATATACCAACTGCGTTTTTCCAATAACTGTGTTCTTCTTCGTACATGACAAAAAATGCAACGATCGTCTTTGGAGTGGCATTTCAAACCATTTTAGCTAGTGGTATTACCATTAATTGCTGCTGTGACCTAAAGACCAAAGTGGATCTGACCTGACTATTTATACATCGAATTGAGAGTACTTTCAACACGTATTCTCATCGGTGTTATGAAAACGAACCGGTTTCGTATATATATCAATTGAAAAGATTAACTGTACTTATGTTTAATAATATTGTTTCATACTTGCAACAGCAAAAGACATGATTGATTGTGTTGAATGTTAATGGCTTCATATGTCTACGCATGCTTATAATTGTGTATTGACTAAGTATTAACAAATACCGAAGTGCCTTTAAAATATAAAAGCTGCTGCAGGACCGGCATAGTGAGGACCGTAACACATTGACTCCTGCAGCAACAAACGATAAGTGAGTCCGTTGCCGGTCATTCTGGAACAACAAGGAGTTTCGAAGAGATGTAAATCGTAACCTTGAGCAGACCTTCTTTGGTACCCGATTCCACAAACCATTGACTAAAGATACCAACCAAAGCCAACTTCTCAAAGGTTGTTCGCGTTAACAGCGTAAAGGATTTCAATTTTAGCCACTACGAAACCCCTTCTATATGAAAATTTTGAACCGTTAGTATAAATCGTATGTTTGTTTTGTTTTGTCTATAAATTGTATACACTTACTGTAGACTCTTGTCAATTTAGGGCCGCCTGTTATGGCGGGAGTTCTTTTTATAAATAATAATACATATAGCCTTTTCTTCGAATCAACTTTTTAAGTACACATATAAACATACATTAAATTAAATTAAGTACATATTAGAAAGTTAAGAAAAAAACTATTCTAATATTTGTATCTTGCTGGTTTTTTGCAGATCTGTTTGCCGGCAAAGGTCTCCTCCAACCTTTCCCATTCATACCTTTCTTGGGCCACTCTGTACCACATGAAAAGCATCTATATCACAGCTTTTATAAATAAATAAATCTTAATATATATATATATAAATCTCCTGTCACATGATTTTAAATTAAATTGGCACCGTGAGCAGTCTGATCCAACTTATGAGAAAGGATAGCTTAGATCTTTAACCATAGTCACAATTATATTTTATTGCAAATATTTGTTTATTATTTGATACAATTCTTAGAGTTGGCGCTGTGTTAAAAGAACCAACGTTTCACATAAGCTTCCGTTTCCCTGGAATAGTTTACTACTATGTAATATTACAAAAACCTTAGCCACAGCAACGCTTGGCCGAGTCTGCTAGTAAAATATAATACATAAAAATTGCTGTAAAAAGAAGTAATTGTGTAATGATCGCAATTACAATACTCTAAAGTCATTAGGTTTTCCTTTTGGGCACTTCGCAAACGTTTGAGAATCCGTTAGACATGACGTGCGCTTGTGCCCTCGATACATACGATGGGACAGGCAATCCAAACAGGTTTGATTCACTTCTACCAATTTAGTACAATTGTTGATTTTAAACAATAAATAAAAGTTACCATTAGTAAAGTAGCTTTTGCGATTTACAATTATCGCTTCTGTATGCCGAGTACATCGAGAGAACAAAGGTAGATTTCTTACAATTTTCTGACTCTTTTTATAAATTAATTATACCAGTTATTATGGGTCAAATAATAGGCAGGTAATGAACAAATCTTGTGGCCAAAATAAAGACTGAAACGCCTATACCATACTGAATTAATCGCTGGTAACCAAAGAGCTAAATAATTAAAATAGATTGCCTTTATTAAAACTTAATAGCTTTCCTTGACAGATGTATCTATGCAATACCAGAGTAGATATGAAGCAGATGTAGTGGTTGGCAGCAAACTAAATTGATTTTAATATACGACTTCTACATGTTATTTATCGTCTCAAAGTGAGGCGTGTGAATATATTATCTATTCATGGTTACTCAATTATGTTGTAATATTACGTCCAGAACATCAATTTTGATGAGAAAAAATTGTTGTAATGTTATGTCTTAACAATAGTCTTTAATTTAAGTGCGACGGTGGTAATTTTGTAAATTAATTATCATTAACTGTATGCTTTTATACATATTGGCCCATATACCGCAAGAATAAGAAATTATATACTGAATGAATTAGCCTCCGGTTGCCAAAAATGAGAAAACGGTTGGAATTAAAAGTTACGATGTATTAACAAATAAATTTAAAATAAAACAGGTATACAAAATTCTAAATTCAAAAGTCATTTATTCATTTAGATAACATAATGTACACTAATAAACATCAATAAAACAAAACATATTAAATGCTTCTAATTTTAAAATACATAATTGATAATAAACATCGATTACTTTGCTCTTTTATCAGCGAGAATGTAAATTATATCAATTACACACGAGTCCTTTATACTTTTAACTAACGAATAATCTACAAACTAAATGTTGCTTTCAAAGATATTTTTATAAGGTTTGAATATATGTTGGCTGTTAGTCGAGGTTATAAAGGTCAAATCGAATGTCATTCACGCGTATCCGTTAGAAGTGCAGTAAATACCAAGCATTTGATTCACTTAAATGAACCGTCACACATATATATAGGTGTCGATGATTCAACAATGACGTTTGCTATCTAATATGCTTCCAAGGCAAACAGTCATCTATCTACTTGTAATAATAATTGATTACAACACGCCTTTTCCTTGTTCACGTTTACTTTTAAAGCTTTTCTTTAACTAACTAGAATTATTGTCTTTGATCAACGAGATTACTACTACATAGTGCTAGTACATATTGCGGACAGATCTGGAAACGTCGTATCAGGTTAATAAAAAAAAACTGCATCTATCCGTAAACGAAGTTTATCTGAAGTAAGTAATATTTTTATCGACAGAATATTATGTACCTATCTCTGTTATTCTTGAGTTAACCAGAATGTTAAAGCACTCGTTGAGGCCTGAGGTTTTTACCTGCGGAATCTTCCAGCGGAAGAATGGTATAGGTTAGTGTATTACTCTATACTACTACTAATGTTCTACTATACTCCCTAAGAAGCAGAGGATGCCCGATGTCTGTCGAGACTCACTTGCTTTCACAAGCTGTAGTACTCGCCGTAAAAGATCCATGATGTCTACATAGTGCTCATGTGAATTTCAATGGGTTTTATGAGCATTTATTTATTCCAAAGCACTAATACTCGGTTGAGCTTAGCTAACGCGTATATAAATAGAATTAGAAACAATAAATGTGCTTGTCTGCATAAATATGACCATGTAATAGAACACATTTCTGTAGAAGCGTATCATATAAAATTGTCAGCATGTGTGTGTTGTTTGATTTGTGTGATGTCCGTTGTGTGCTTATCGCTCGACAGGAAGTGGCTTGGTTTATTATTCGTGTCGTGCATCATGCGGCTGCGTGCGCGGGCGCAGTTCGGGCGTCCTGGAGAATTTACTCAATACGCAATAACGGGAAAACGATATGTAGCTTCTAATTATTATTGAACTAGATTATGTTTTTTGTATCATTGTACGTACGCAGTTTCCTTTGTATTGTAGAATAAACTTCTTTCACATTGAGGTATCTAATTCAAAGAAACTTTGTGTCGGAGCTGAAAGAAAAATATTGCGTAACTATTTAAACAAAAATAACTTTCACATTTATGTTAAACGTTCATATTATACAATTGGTTACACGCCATAAAGTTATTATTGTGGTCGAAACGAAATATTTTCAAGGTCACAAATTCAAAACAAGAAAAGAAGAGAAATTTACATCGCATATGGTATTAATATAACAACTTAAACAAATCGCATGATGTATTTTAAATGTTTTTTAATTAGCATCCGCTCGATTGTACTTGGGAAACTAATACCATGCCCATAAATTAATTTTACAACCCCTGTGGGTCGAAGGTATATAAGTCATGGAAAAATTATGTTACGTATGTTTGTATGTTTGAAGAGATTGCAAAGGTAGGACGCGGCGCCTGCGCTGTCAGCCTCCATAAGAACGGGTTTGCAGGCAATTGCAGGTCAACAACTTGAAGTACGTAAGCTGATCATCCGCGAAAATCTGTCTCTTGGAAGACATCATTCTTTGAGATCGTTATCATTACTATAAAGTTATTGATCGCGATGGACAATCCAGCACACGGCTATATCCGTATAGATAGGTAGGTTATATACATATATCAAAAGCTTTACAATACTTAAATATAATTTAATACAGTATAGTCCACGACTGCCATATAGGCTACTGATATATTCATTTTTTGGTGCTGGGTTTAATTCTTGGAAAATGAAAATATGTTGAAGTTTGGAAAGCAGGTTACCATATAATTGGATGTTGCAATATATCATTGAAAACGTACGCAAACGACAAAAATTAAAGGTAAATTGAAAAAATAAAATTAAAATTGTTCTGAAGTTTAGCGCTTCCTTGCACTCTTACATCTTGTACAATGTAACTCAAGACGAGGTACGAGGCCAGATATGGAGATATTTTTATGTCATCGTGTGTCATTAGATAATTTTATTATGTAACAGTAACAAGTTATCTAGAACGTCTTAGCAGCTGCATCTTAACTGGGTGATTATGGTTAAATATAAATATGTAAACAGATGTAGGGCAAAAAACATCGTACAATATTTGGGTACAAATAGAATGAAAAAAATTGTGTTTTGCTATTATTCCAGAGAAAATATGCCGGTGGTATTCGGAATTCAATGACACGACTAGTATATAGTAGTATGATACATACAAAAGAGAAAGACATTTTTTTACAAAAGTGAACAACACAAAAATTAAATGAGATGCCCATTACTTTAACTAGTTTAGTTTTTAGTAAGTACATACATTTAAATGGACTTCATATAAAATCAATCAAATAAACCTTAAAAGACAACTTAAAACATCATGTGTTGTGATAACGAGAAACAGACGAGCCGCTACTTAAAAGTTGAAGAACATAAAAAGTTGTTAAAGGGTTAAGACTTAAGATGTCTACTGGAGAGCCGGATGAGCTAATCAACACTGAGTCACATAAGCAACTCAAGATCGCACGCGCTCCCGTCCTGTTAAGAAGCCCCTATTCTTGTCTGCATGTGGGTTTTCATCCGTTTCAATGACAATATATGCGTTATATTTTTAATAATTCGCAAGTCATTACATAAGAAAAAAAGGAATAGTTTATTTTGTTACCATTGTAGGGTAAATCGTGAAGCATAAAATACAATTAAATACTGCGCAACACAGCTTTATTTAAATTTTAAAAATATAAAAAACCCTTTATCACTTTCACACTTTTTTTTTAATTTTAAAATGTTCTAATCGTGTAGTTGTTACATTAATATCTACGTTATTTTAATTACTCTGTCATATTCGCTACCGAATGACGTACTTACTTAATATTAGAAATGTTTGATGTACCCACTTTTTAGAATTTGCATAAAACGATAATCACCGAGGGTGTAAAACACTTTATAGTTTCCTAAGAACAAATTGTTCTAGCATCATTTAAAATATAATCAACTATTTATGTTTAATAATCCTTAATTAAAATCTGTGCGCATATAATGCAATTTAAAGCTTAACAGCAAGTTATTGAAAACCGCTGAGAATTAAAATTAATTATTATCGGTTAATAAACATAGTTAATCTCTCGAAGCCGTATTCGGAGAGGTACTTATTGCGCAAATTGTTCTTGAAATCGCTTTCTACGTCGCGTCACGTCTCTGCCTTGATAAGCGAACTTATCTTACGTAAATCGGCGACTCGGTATCGGTAAGCGCAAATGTGATACAAACAATGTGATAATTCATATATATATTAAAAGCTTATCAGTCGTACTCAGTGTCATTTCACTAATATTTCAATGTTAGTTAAGATATTTAGTGAAGTTGAAATAATTTTAAATAACGAACAGGGTCTTTCACTGTCCGCCAAAACCCACATGTATACAATAATGGTTAAAATAGTCGTTAATTTATCTAAAATTCAAATTCATATCTTAACTGTACCGTTCTTTAAGTGTATATTTTTTTATTTGAAATAACTGGATTGAGGAAGACTAAGTATGGTTACTAGTGTCTGGAAAAGGCTTATCTCTTCATAATAAGGTTGGCAATAAGTAGGTAAAGCCCCAGTCTTGGCGCTGCAAGTGTTCTTGGACGGTTAGCTTGATCTTCTAGATAATATGTAATCTCATTGAAGACTGCTGCTAAACCTATAAATGGTTTAAATATAAGTCATTAGTTGCAGTAGGTCTGGTTAATATATGTATATAAAACGCATAGACTGATGTAACTTTCCAATGTTTAATTATGAAAAAAACCAGTATCCAGAAAATTCCAGCAAAAAATAATGGTAGCTTTAACGAGCGCGAAATCATAATTTATTAACGGTTTCAATTAGTTAACTGTAACCTCAAATTTATGTTAATTCCTAAGCGATAGAATTAAATAACTTTTTTTAACTAAAACTTATTTCCGAGTGTTGATAATATTGTCTAGAATTATAGGAAATATTGTGAATACTTATATAATATAAGAAACGAAAATAGTTATTAAGAGAAGTATTTCGTAATTTCAGTTACTAATCAGGAAGCCGTTTAATATAACGTGAGACGTTTTTATTCGGTACATAATACTATGTTTAATTGCTTTTTGACCTTCTATCAACGTATTAAAATTAATTATATAGCCGTTTATTTTGTGTCACTGCAATTTTCTTTAAATATTGCTGTGATGTTTAATACTTGTCTTTCATACGTTTGATTTTATGCCACACAAGGTAATAATATACTAATACGACTTAAATTTTATTTCTAATCAATTCAGTGGCAATTCGCATAAGAAAATAAAAGCATGCTAACTTGAAGAGCAACTAGTAAGTCCTTAGTGCGTAACTAATATAAGTTTTTTCCTACGAAAATATAAATTATAATATGCAAAATAATTATCTGACGTCATTTACAAAGTGCACTAACTGCGCCCACGTTCACTTTCTATCAAGCAATCTGCCATTAAACCTGTTATACCGAATTAATCTTTCCGATAGCCTTAAGACCTGTTTCTCCTACCTATATTATAAAACTGGGACACTGGTTAATTTAATAAGAATTTGATAAGTTGCATGAGAAGACTCGATTTCTTCAAAGATCTGCGACAGTCCTTGTAAAATCTTGATTATTTTTGGTTTCATAAAAAATATGTTTACACGTGTTGTCTAGTGTTGAGAAACAATTGGTATGGACTATTACTTAAATGTAGGTAGTCTTAAATCTAAATGTAAATGAATTTTGATAAATTGCTTTCATTTAGAGATTAACATGCATGTTAATTCTGAAATGGCATAATAATCACTTCAACCTTAATTTGAAAGGTTTAAGGTTATGAAAGGTTTTCTGAATTGGTACTGTTTTGTAGTAGGCTACTTAACCTTTATACTAAAGACGTTTTAATAACTACTTTTAAGAAAGCATAATCTACCAGGACCTAACCAAATTAGTAACATCCGATGCATCTGCTCCTTATATTATTTAATGTGAAGACAACGTCATCACATTTCTGTAACAGGATGAATGAGTCATCCTTTGTCAAAAATCGAATAAGCTCGTCTGCATTTTGAGCCAAGAAAAACTATAAATATTTAATTATCCTTGTGGATGTATTGGTTTTTTACGCTAGAATTGGATCTTTAAGGAAATAATAATATTAAATATTGAGGTTTTATTAAAATTCGTTGCATGGACTACAATCTTAACGATAGTTAGCAATTGAGTGCATAAATATTGCGTAAAATGACTTGGTCTGTTGGCATTGGATGTTAGACCATTAGTTCCTTTGACCACCGTATAAGATATTGTTGTATCCATTCAGTAATTATTCAGTTGATGTTTGGCGATGTGCCACAACCGCGGGCCGTGACTCAAGCGTGTGTACACAATTATTGACTGCAGCGCTGCTGTTAGCAGTTAGCGCACATACTTCAATGCAATTAGTAACTTGTGTAGAACCATATCGGTTTTTTACCAGTCGCGTGTGAACACGCGATTTCTCCGGTAAACAGAATAGTGAACGATGATGCTTCGTTACGTTCGATTTGACGTTGGCACTCTTACGAATAGTTAATTTTGTAAAACAGCCCAAACGTTTTATTTTACAATTTATTGTACCTATTTTAGTACGAGTGATGAGATCGTTAACACATAGACGTCTCATCGAAGTTTACAAGATATGAAGTTGTTTGTACCCATACAATGACTTGACATCAAATTGATTGTTTCCTTTCTGTGCAGTGACTACCTTCTTTCTGCTTAGCTGAAGAAGTTTTTCATTTCAAACAATACAGATGAATAATACGCCGAGTCAAAGGTCACTTACAGAACCAGTAAAAACAAAACATTATGCGTAGGATTGGTACTACCAGTGGATGACTTGTATATATTAAACCACCTACTAGACTATAAAAACGATAGAAAAACACGCTTTGTACTATTAAAAATAAAATCACGTTTGGAAATACGTTTTCTACCTTGACCTTGTTTTAATTTAACTGATTTCGAGTTATTCTATAGGATTTCAACCCAATTAACGATGCCTAGTGATTTTATTTCTTATTTTATATAGATGTACGCAAAGTATGTAGTACTATTTTGAACAATACATTCTATCAATGTGTTGAATTATTATAATATTCATATACTATAATAATTATAATATATTAATGTTATAATATATTATAATTAAACCATAACGATCATGACATGATTACATGTTGCAGTTGTTTTAAAACACCATCTTTAAACGTCTGAAATACTTAGCGTATTTCGTACTTTACAACAAGTTCCAAGAGGTAATCTCATTACATAAGCCATCGTAGTTTCGATTTGATTGAGAGGAAAATTCGTCTCAGGCGCATACTTAATTTCACTTTCTGGTTTCACTATTAGAGTATCGGCACTTTGATAGTTGAATGCATGTAACTCACATGCACGTAAAATTTTTATTTCTGTCAACGCGAAAGACAATTCGACATAGTTTCTCCTGGAAATCCGAGGCTAGAGGCTCAAGGCACGAGTATTGAATTGACTCACCAAATATGTTTTTAGTATTTGATAAATTAGTGAAGTAATCTTCTGAGGCTTAGGTATCCTATGCCGAAACATTGACTTTATTTCTTACCAGCGTAGATATTGTTTTCCGTCTAGAATGTTCTCTTTAGATAGAAAGAATCCGGCGGACGGCAGCACACAGGAACATTCGAGATCCGGTGGCGGCTACTATCGCTTTAAGCCTCATCGAAAGTCTAGAATACCTTAACAATATTAGAATCAGAATGCACAATTAAATGTAATTAACTTCAAGTAACTAGTAATAACTACATAATGCATGAATTGTCCCCCTATAAGGTTCCATGACTTCATACTATGAACGAAGCATCGATTTCCGTTTTAGTTAGTAATTGTGATCTTTGACCGCATACGAATTGTGTATTTAACTTGGGGTGATTTTGCTTCAAACTGTTATACATATTGAGTAGGTGTTTTCAACCGTTTAAATGCATTTTTAATAAAGGTACCACCATATTACCACCATATTACGATCGTGCAATTAAACAAGATTATAGTAAATATATATACATGTATGTATAGCCAAATATCCTAGTGAAAATAATGCAACAATAAGATTGTACGAATAGTTTTATAATAACGATTTGATATAAAGACATTCAGTTAATTCTAATATACTCCGACCGAATCGGTATTACATAGACCGGTTTTTTATCACAAGGGTTAGTTAGTCGGAACTCGTTTGAATTTTACTCAAACATACAGTATCATATTGTAGTCATCTTGTAGACTAGAACACGTGGTCACATCTTCACAGCCAGGCCGGAGCAAACAATGCAACTCATTTTATTATTGTCGACCCTCGGAAAATGAGCACGTGTTCACTTGCTCATCCCACCCGTTAATAAGCCTCAAAACATACAAACATATGCTTTAGTAACATACATTTAAGGCCCATTGCAGCTCTGATACTTAGATAATTAAGGAGATAAAGCATTAATTTACTTTACTATACTGAGAACTAACGACAAAAGACTTGTGTAAGAAACAGATTTTTGGAGAATTCGTTCACAAATTACATACAAATGTTAAAAGTCCTTTTAAATCATATAGAAATCTCAAACTAATAATGATGTCTTTACTTAGACATACTATATATACTTTATATATATATAGTCCTAATTAAAACTAATAAGCAGAAAGCATCATCGCAGCCAATGGATACGGTGAAATCATGACAAGTATTTAAACTAGCTTACCATGTTCGGTGCAAGCAATGCAAGTCAAGGTGGGCGTTTGCGCAACACGCCAAGGACTGCTGCTGACTGCTGCAATGCAACCAGCTGCCCACATACAAGCAGCAAGTCGAACAGCTACATACGCCAACACTATATCCATATAAACCTAATACTTTAATTAAATTTTCAGAAAATCAGAAGTCGGATTAAATTGTTACATATGTTACTAAGTTTTCATACACCTACAAGGAGGACAAAGGCAAATTTGTCGCTTGAACAAGTATTAATTAATACAACCATAGTGCAATATATTATGATGAATATAAATTTAAAAATAAAAGGATTTTTATTTAATTGCGTTGTTGAGTGAAAAATTAATGCATACTTTTACTGTAGTACGTACTTAACTTGGTAGTCTAAGTAGGTGCTTTAAATTAACTAAACTTAATAGTTATTACAAGAGCCACCGCTATTGTAATCTAAACACAAAAGCAATCATAATAAATGATAGTTGAGAGTTATTCATGCGTTACAACAGTAATTCCTGCTATGCCCGCATTGATTGTATAGATGAGAACATTCGATTTATAAGAACTAAGGGCCATTGAGTAGCAATTCAACAAAGGTTTTGAGCGAATGTGAACACAAAGTTAAAATAATACATTTGTGCGAGTTCAGTACCAAATAAAGCGTTGTAATGAATAAAAAAACCTAATCTATAAGAGAGAAGGTACCGACAAAAAACTTTTCTTTAAAACCAAACAGTATTAGCTAATCTCTTTTCTACATTGCCCAATTATTAATGAGGTACTGAATTTACTTCGTTCCGAAATGTACGATCTGCCCCAATGCTATTTATGTATTTATAGCTGCCCCACACGCCGTAATAACGTACGAGATGCGCGGGAGACGCCCATCCAAGCTTCTATTCCCAGCGAGACCTTGTTTTATATACCAACACTCGAATATCAAGATTACTGAACAAGGGCACGATATTATACAAATAGTTTACGTTCAAATGCTTGTAACCCCCTTAGATTGAGTGGCAAAATACAATGGTATTCATTATTTTATCATAATTGATATTTTAACTAACCATTTGTTAACTAAATATGCAATACTATTTCACTAATATATAAAAACAATATAATGATACTATATTTTAAAATAGGTAACTCGCAAACAATAACTTAATATTTACTTGGATCTCGTTACTACTGGTACGTGAAATTTAAATCGTTTTTTAATTGAACACATCTCACATTTATAATCTATGCAAAATAAAGGAAAATCTACTAAACCATATTACTTTCAAACACTGATAGCATCATAAGCTAGCCAAAGGTTTTATTAAAATAAAAGGATCTAAATAACTTACAGACTGCATAGGTGCAAGGCTAACTTTTTTACAGACCTGCTTGGAACTATAGAACTGGATACATTGCTCAAGACGAAGCAATGACTGATAGTTTCCTACAAGGTAATCCTATTGTAACAAGTTCCTCAATAAATAGCTGACAGTCTACTGGTTTTTACGTTACGTCGAATGGCTATTGAATTATAAATAAAACTACTCACTTATAATGGATGGAAACTACATATCAGTGATGTTCAGAAAACCCATTTACTAGGTGGTTTTCAAATGCGTTAGTCACAAGTTTTGATTTCGAATATTATCGTAGGAAAAAACAGATTCTATCAAATAGATAAAACAAATAATTGACAATATATATAGTATATTATTATAAAATATTTATTGTATGTTACTCAGCCTTCTACACAATTAATTCTTCTAAAGTAAAGTAAATCCAGGTAATATGGTTATCTGGGCCGGTAACGGCACCTAATGCCTGTAGTGACTCGGTCCGACTGAGTAACCAAATCATGACCTTAAACTCGACATGGCCCACTTTAACGAGCCTTTACAAGACAGATATCATGTAAGTAACATATAAAATTTATAATTACCTCAATATGTTCATCTCGAAAGCTACCTAACAAAGCAATAAGCTTTCTTTAGAAGGATATACTGAATTAAAGTCTGAACTCGCATCAAACTGGTTTCTCTTAAGTTGTTACCAACATTAACCATTTATAGAAGGGAAAATCGAAACTGTATATTGATTGAGAAAATTATTGCAACGATGTAGAATAAGTGGTGTTTAAATGAAGATGGTTGCGCACACGATTGTCATGGTCCAACAGTTTCTTTCGATTACAAACACGCGTCCATTCTTATTGCACCAGTAACAGGCCCTTGAACTAAACCAGTTTAATTTTTAGGTAAATTAATAATAATACAAGCTTAATAGTAAATTTAACTAATATTAATGAACATACTTTAAGCATGCTATTATCATAATTCCTTTGTTAACTATTATTAGTTAACTGAGTGTTATCAGTCTGATACCTAAAATATGGCAGTTGGATGCTAAATGGATTTTTATTAAGGAGACTTACTCAGGATATATTGTAATAATAATTTGCATCACCAATCCACATTATTAATTATCTACTTTTTATATCCATTACCAACCTTAATCTGGCACCTATGTTTAACTTAAAAAGTGCATATTTGATTAACTCTAATAATTTGTGATGAAGTTTTACTTATATATATATATATACCTATATTTAGAGTTTATTATATTATACTATAAATAAAAGTATATAAGATGAGAAAACATTAGCAAAAGAGGTTTTTTCTAAGTATAGTTACTATGAAGAAGCCCGTTTTATGTTTTTAGACTTGATAATCTCATAACTAAGGCTGTTGAAAATATTTAAATTGGATTGTCTTAGCCAAACAATAAGCTTATCAGTAAGCATAACATAATAATACCTATATTCAAGGATTTTTTGGTAGTAAGTTAATTTAAAGCAGTTTTGTATCCTGTTGATGAAATTACTACAAGTATAATTTGTATGTAACAATAAATTTACTAGTTAAAATACTGTAGGCTGTAGCATATAAAGTTTAAATGGTTACCTGGTCAGTCCATGAATAAAACTTCACATATTAATCTCCCACTTAAAACTTTTATTATAGATATTTTGTTATATGTATTATCACAAATCCTGGTAGACTTTTAAAACACAATCACACATCTGACAAATCTTAAGTCCATATTTTCTTGATTACTGATTTCTCATATATAAACATAATTTACACAGTAAAACACAATTTCAATATGACTTAGGTGTAAACTCTTATTCATCGCACTTCACTCTACACAATCATATAAGATTATTGCATATTTGGATGGCCTTTTATTCCCTAAAACCGTCCTTGTCCTTTCTCATTTTAATCTCATGAAATTATAAATTATGTACAAAGTGACTAATATTAATATACAATACATTATTATTGTTGCTTAAAATGACAATAATTACACTGCCTGATGTTTTAAAAAGTAAATAAGTTTTTATGATTTTGGAATCTTTTAATAATACATGTAAAAAATCCCTATTTAGTTGATGTACTTGTTGTTTTCATATGAAAATGATTATTGCGGGAGAATCTACCAGTACTAAAGTATGAAAATATAAGATAAAGCACCTCGATTGGACAATGGTATGTATCAAAGATATTAACAACTTGATATGACGCGCATCCCGATCACTAAGTGTAGAGCGACCAGGGCTGGCGCGCCGCCGCCCAGGCCGCCCTGGAGGCGGCCAGTCGTCGAGCCAAAGAGGACAAGCCTCCACCTCGCCGTTGCAGTCTTACGAGAAATAAATGCCACATTACACTCTAAGTTTTAAAGCACTGTACAGCAACAATAAGGTTTCTTTTCCTTTTCAGGACTAACGTTCATTTCACGCACAATTTCCGCAAACATTTCGTTGACATTTGTGCGACTTTTCGCAGAGGCCTCCACAAACGGACAGCCCCACAGCTGGGCAAGCGCCGAGCCTTCGGCTTGGGACACTTCGCGTTGGTGTTCCAAATCCGCTTTGTTACCAACTAACAATATGGGAACGCGTTCTGAACCCTTGACACGCGTTATCAATTCCTTCATTGGTTTTATATCTTGGAACGTCTGGTGATTGGTTAACGAATAAACTACAACAAATCCTTGGCCATTCTTTATATACAAATCTCTCATGGAGGCAAATTGCTCCGTGCCGGCAGTATCCAATATCTCTAGAACACACGGAGAATTATCAACCTCAATTTCTTTCCTATAGAAATCTTCTATGGTGGGGTCATACTTTTCCATGAAACATCCGGAAACAAACTGCACTGTTAAAGCACTCTTTCCGACCCCACCCGAACCCAACACTACCACTTTGAATTCGCGCATTATTGTTGTATAAATTCACTGTCTATTCTTCTAAAACGTTTGAAAAACGTATTTCCACTGTGTGCTATAAAAATGTCATTGCTATGTTGGTTTATGACTCACTCGAATGTGATCACTGAGGAACGTTCACGTAGAGAATGATAACTAAATGATAAATAGCGACGCCATTTTAGATTGATAAGTAGCAAAACAACTGTGTTTGCATCGCGGTACTAGCTCTTTCGTTTTCACTACACACCCGAAGCTATAAACGCGGAAGCAACATCAATTCAACTGACTTGCAAAGTGCTGGAATTGGCAGCAGTAGCAGGTTGGTCAATGCACTCAATTGCAATGGTTTGATTGGTGAATGACAGTTGGTACAACTGGATTCAAATGTTGCAATATCATGAAGTTTTAATTACGTACAAACAATTTGAAATTATTTAAGACTATAACCTAGATTAACGAATTAATATTATTATCGTTGTAACTTATGTTTATTTAATTTGTGAAAAAAATATCAATCGATTCCTAAGGTGGGAACAATAAAAGTGTTTTTTTAAGGGATTTTTCTTATAATAATAAATTCATTTATTTTTATCTTTTATAAATAAATTGAACGCTAATTACAATGACATTTCATTTTAATTCAATACAACAGCAAATTTCGCTTAAGTTTAACTAAAGTATTTTTTATGGCTAGGTATTTGTTTCTTTTTCTTAAGTTGTTGAAATTGTAAACGTTCAAAAACTTCTTGATCTTTTGATTGTTAATATTTTCTTAAATTGAATAACATATATTTAAAATTGATCAATATACAATTTAGAACCAACTAATCAGAACTGATTTTTAATTTTCAAACCTATTTATCAAATCTATTATATTTCCTAATATAATAGATTTACAACATCGTATAAGCATGTTACTATTCCATCTGTGGAGTGTGGTTTACACTTTACCCTCTATGGTTGGTGCTCGGTGAAGCTACTAATACTAAATTACTAATGAGTAATTACTTGATTTATTGATTTTCCTTAAGTTAAAAATAATAATTAGTTGCTTTTTCCGCATTATGTGTTCAATACTGGAGACGTTGAATTAAATTGTATGACAATTAATGGCTACGGTGCGGTATAATAAAAAAAAAAATTGGACAGTGTAACAATCTATTTCTATAAACCGTTGTACTGAAATACATTATTAAGGTAGGTATGTGCTGTTCGTAAAGATTGATCGTAAAGAATAATTTTCGTCCTTAACTTTTCTGGTATATATAAATTTACTCAAACAAATTACCATAGGAGTCTTGTACAACTAAGAATAATAATATTAATATATGCCTTTATTCAGACAAGATACTATATTACTTAATCTAGAATATACATGTTTAGTATTAAAAAAATGATCTTCAATATAGTTGGATATTTACATTCCCTCAACAACCTTGTTTATTTGCCTTTTGTTGGCAAAGGCCTCCTACAATTGCCACCATAAATTTCTGACCTCGGCAGTTTGGGTCCATGTGCCACCTGCCACAGCTTTCATTTCATGGACCTACCTTAGGACCGGCCTACCTCTTTTCTCTTCATGTGACCTGTTTACAAATGCATTAATGACTTGGCCCATTTGAATGTACTTTGATGGTATGCCCAGCCCTCTTCCATTAAGTTTTTTAATTGTAATAGTTACATCTTTTGATTTTGGGTAATTTTTTATTGTTGATATGTTTATTCTGTCACAAAGTTTTTTCCCATCATACTTCTATTCATTGCATCTGACATGATCATATTTTAAGGTTTTTGTTTAGTTCCAAGTTTGACAACTGTAAATAAATATAGGCAGAAGATTTGTGTTGTAGAGTTTCTTTTTAATGACCAAACTGATTTCCTTATTTTTAAATCTTTTCTTGACTCCACAATCTTTTCCCTGCATTTCCTGTGTCATTCCATTTCTTTTGTTGATATAATTTGTCCTAGATATAAGTATTCGTCAACCAAAGCCGATTACCCTCTTTTTATGTTAGGTAGGTGGACTAACTTTCCTACCCTCTTTTATACAACTACAAGAATATAAATATTGCTGTCAGTTTTTGCGAAATGGTTGTGTGGAATGGACCACTATTTTATTCCTTAGTTTAGTTTCCTTTTAAGATAATAAACTAGTAATTTATCTTCCTTACAGAACCAAAATGTCTCATAAACCGACACCATATAGTCCAAACTTTCCATCTAGTCAGGGTTATGCTCCACCAGTGGAAGAAGGAAAATCAAATGAGAGCTACCCTATGAATCCACAAGTTGGCTATCCTGGACCACCACCTTCGCTACCCCCAGGAGCTCAACCATTACCAGGAATGCAGCACGGATTCCAGCCAGGTTTCCAGCCTGGCTTGCAACCAGGATTTGTGCCTGGTTTTCAGCCAGGATATGCTCAACCACATCCTGGATATCCACACCCACAGCCTGGTTATCCTCAACCACAATCTGGTTATCATCAACCACAATCTGGGTATCCTCAACCACAACCGGGATATCCACCTGCACCAATTGTTCAACAACCTGGACCAGGCCAAGCTCCAGGTGAGATATCATTTTATGCTAGGTCAGTCGATGTTCCAGGGCATAGTATTTAATCTATACTAATATTATAAAGAGGAAAGGTTTGATTTTTTGTTTGTTTGTTTGTATGAATTGAATAGGCTCCGAAACTACTTGGCAGATTTGAAAAATTCTTTCACTGTTGGAAAGCTACATCATTCCTGAGTGACATAGGCTTTATTTCATTTTCAAAAAAAAAGGCATCCTTACTAAAATTACGATAACATTAACATTTGTTTATTATTTGATACAATTCTAACAGATGGCGCTGAGTTAAAGGTAGTAGTTTGGCAAGACGACGTTTGCCAGGTCAGCTAGTTATAGATATTTTGTATAGGAATTATGATACATAATTTCTTGAATATACTCAGAGCTAGGAATAATTTTGAGACCACTATTATTGAAAAGTTGAGAGAGAAAAATGACTCCTTAAATATTTTTTTTTTTTTAAATGTGTACATTTATCATAAGTTATATGTATATTATGTGTTGATTGCTTATCTGATTTATAAACAAACAAACTATTTGAAATCAATATAAAAATATATTATTGATTTATTCTAGAATTGAGGTAATAACTCTTTACAGATAATAATGATGTTTATTTACCCTTATAAGCTCTCGCAAGAGGTATCTATCATTACAGTCCATTAAACTGTAGATAGCAGTACTGCTGTCAGTGAAAATTACTATTGGCTAAATTTTTAAATTATCAATTTTCAATGTCAAAAAATCAAGCTGGAAGTTATTTTGATAACTTTTATGAAGAGCCTTATATAAAGGTCAAAAAATCTGCCACAGGCTCAAACTTTGTTCAAAAATTGTTTACAACAAAGACAAAAAGAAATCTACATTTTAAAGATAAACATGTGAATTTGGAAACCTTAAATATTTCATATGTGAAAAGGTGTTTCCAGCACTTATACAAGATAGTTTTTACTTCAAAATGCAATAAATATGAAAAGTTTTTGTCCGACGATGAAAAAAGGTTGATTCAAGCTACTGTAGATAATTATAGTGTGGTGGAGGGCATTTAGTGGTGTGTGGTAGTGTTTATTTAACTTAAAATTGTTACATCTAATTACATTGTATTTTGCGTCGCAAATTACATGTGTTTGTTGTTACTGTTCCATTTATTGTTCTTAATGTAATCTTTGTTGCACACTAAAACTATCAGCTTCTTTACAGCTTTATTTTTCTAAGTGTATACTGTTCATGAAAAAATTCTCATTAATTACACCGTAGTAGTTCTCATTAAATACAGTAGTTTAATATTGTTTTTGATCGATTTCAGGTGGATGGATGACTATACCGCAAGGACTCAGCAACTGCCCTCCTGGTTTGGAATACCTGTCTTTGATTGACCAATTCCTTATACATCAAAAAGTGGAACTTCTGGAGGCGTTTATTGGTTTTGAAACAAACAATAAGTATACAGTTAAAAATGCGATGGGACAAAAAATATATTATGCTGTTGAAGATAATGATTGTTGCACAAGAAATTGCTGTGGCCCAATGCGGCCATTTGATATGAAAATCATGGATAACTTTCAGAATGAGGTAATAAGATACATATATATGTATATAAATATGTCTATATCATACTCTAGTTTCAATACATTGTAATTTGTATAATGTAGAAATATATTTATTTGTTAAACCAAACAGAAAGAATTTAATATAACGCACGAAGTTTCACAAACTTAGAGCGTATATAGGGGGTGGATAGGTTATTTTAAAATACGCGGAAGGTACAGAAATATTTACTCAAAGCCCCAAAGATTGAAAAATACTACTACATATTTTTAGGTTATCCATCTAAATCGCCCTTTGGCGTGCGATTCTTGTTGGTGCCCGTGTTGGTTACAAAGCATGGAAGTTACTTCCCCTCCTGGTACAGTCATTGGATCCATAGAGCAAGAGTGGTCAATCTTCAAGCCCTGCTACGTCATAAAGAACGCCACAGGAGAAGTTGTGCTTAAAATCAAAGGGCCAGTTTGTACGTTTTCTATTTGCGGAGATGTCAAATTTAATGTAAGTATTTTTTTTTGTTATCATACTAATATTGTTTTTTGAGTGTTTCCGTGGCATGGTATACCCATGAAGTTGATTGTTATATCTTGTTATGATTAGTTAACGAAGAGCATTGAGGGTATCCCATTGTAATTTTCTATTTTGTTGTAAATTGGGAAACTTATCTGTTAAAAGCAAAAAAAATTTCTATTCTCCTTCTGTATACTTTTTGTTTATCTGGGGATGTTTGGTATAATGATAAATTAAATAATTTTCTGCAACTATAAATACGTTGGAAACAGGACGGGGTCAAATAGACAAGTGTTTTTTTTTTAATTAGAATATTTTGTAACAGTATGGAATTAATATCGATTTGGTACTATGCACTGAATGTTGTCGCAAGACAATAAACATGTTTATGAAACACTTATTGACGTACTCCAATAAGTTCTTAGACAAACATTGAGTTATCAAGTAATTTAGTTTGAGTTCAATTGTTATCTGAGTTTAAACAATAATAATTATTGATAATTAACAGTGTTCAATGCTTAATGCTTATTATATACCAATGCTAAATGAAATTTACCGTACCAATTATATTTTATATTTCTGCGATTTTGTCTGAGTAAAATTAACATAGTTATTTATAATTTTTTGTCATATTTTTGGAACTTTATTTAAAAAATATATTTAAAAATTATTAAGATTGCTTACTTAAATGTTTATTATTAGATTATTTTTATTTAAATTGCTGGGATTGTTTGTTGACTTGTGGGAAAGTTTAAACTAAATACATATAAAAAGTATTAAGTATATCCAAAAATTTATAGTGATTTAGAAAAAAACACTAAATCTATTTAATAGCTTTGACTTCTGACTAGCTTGTATTAATTTGAAACAGCCTTGTAGAATATTATGTCAACTTGCTGAGTTAACAAAGACTTTTCGTTCAGAAAATATTAATTGGTTTATGTAATTGTATATGTACTTGGATCACAGGTTTGAAATTGTAATGTACTATTACAGGTTTATTCGAAAGATGGTGAAACCAAAGTGGGGAAAATAATCAAACAGTGGTCGGGCTTGGCCCGTGAAGCCTTCACCGATTCAGACTACTTCGGCATCACGTTCCCAATGGATTTGGATGTCAGGATAAAGGCAGTTCTGCTGGGAGCATGTTTTTTGATTGTACGTATTTTGTGGTAATTGTTGATTATATATGTGTTCTTCATGATTCGAATGTCTTCTGTAATTTTTTTTATGGATTTTTATTTTACGACCAAAGTGCTTTAATATATTAAGTTCTGGCCTCAAATTCTTAAATATATTTCGTGATCTATTTTTTCTTCTAATAGGCAAATGTTACTTCCGTTTGTGCCTGATAATCACTTTTTGTCGACTTTTTAACCATGTGTTTTCGCGTTTTCCTTCACCCTACAAGCGTAACAAATGCAATGTTGATAGAACGGCAATTGATGCACAACTGAGGTTCGAACCTACGAAGAAATGAGAGTCGCACGTTAAATTCCAAGCACCACTAGGTCATCTTAGCTCATTAATTAATTTACTTATATGAATTTATGTTTGATTTCCAGGACTTTATGTTCTTCGAAAAGTCCGGTAATCAAGAACTAGATCGACCCGGTATGCTGTAAGTTGAATCCGTAGTTTTAATGCGATTACAGCAATAGAAGTTTATTTTGGCACACAAGCACAAGAACGAAGAATATTTTCTTAGTTCCTTGAATTTAAGTGCCAAAAGATCCTTCTTTGATTGTATTTTTATATTAATACTTAAATGTTAGCCGTATATACCACAAAGGCGTTCACGCCATGCAATTATATAAGGTCCTGTCTGTTCTCATGTACTGTCCTAACCGCACCCATTGCTTAAAATCAAAATATAAATAGTTCAAGTAACGTACACTTAGTCAATACGCAGTTTTTCTTTCTCTATCTATAACTATGTGAACTAACCAGAATCAAGTCGATCTCTTATAAAAAGTAAAGCAAAAATTACGGAAGATGTGAATGGTTGATCTTTGAATTCAACAGTTATTCGTAGATTAGAATGAAACTCATTTGTCACAGTGTAAATACATTTTGGATGAGACTTATTTTTTTATGAATAAGTCGCTATTTACTTATCTCTAAAACTGAAAAAATGCCTAAATATATTTAACTATAAGTGGACTTAAACCCTAATAAAAATTTAACAAATATGCAAATAGTCAGTAAGAAAAAAAACCGTGAAGCCAGAAGGCTCGCAAATGCGTTGACGGCCTAAATTTCCAGTAACAAAAATAAAATCACAGTTACAATTGTTTCAAGTTAACTGATTGTACCAAATTTAAACGTCAACATACAAAAATATACGTGAATATTTTCCTGTTAATTCAATAATACGCATATAAGCAATAAAATGTGTTTACGATTTTATTTGCTCATGTATATATTATTTTCTGTTATAAATTAGTAAAGGCGTAGTAGAAAACTTGTTGCCTAGTTCAGAAAATAAACGTATAACAATCAACTACTATGAAGAGTTAGGACATTAGCAAATGGAAACACTTGGACATTTGCCCAATGTCCAAGTGAAACTACAATCAATGTCCTGAAACCTTGAGTTCAAGATTAAAAAGCATAGCCGTAATAAACCAAACTGCTAAACACTGAAAGTAAATGTCAAATCAACTTGACACAACTTTGACTTGTGATTATATGATACTATGTTTATCATATAATCACAAGTCAAACAAAACTATATTATGCGCCTTTCCATTTGAATAACATTAAATTAAGTGACTGAAGTAAGTGTGTGCAAGCACTTTTAAAAATACATTTAATAAACCGCCTCCGTACCTTGGGTAACATGAGATCGGAGGTTCGAAACACGAAAATAAATATCAAAGATATTGAAATGGAACTTGCAAAAATATATTTAAGAACTTGATATACAAGTAAAAGAAATTGAAGTAAATGTGTAAAGAATATAATAAGTCGGTTATTTTAAGCCTATAGCGTATTCTTTTAAATAAACGAAAAATTAGTACTTTAAAAACGGATAGGCTTGGTCCAAAACTGCCTAAATGTTTAAATCACCTAAATCGTCATCATCGTCATCGTCATATGTTCCGTCGATACATGTCAGTAGTCCATTATATTTGCACATGCCAATTACTATAACGGCAAAGCCAACAATGTGTAACCAATAAAACTCTTGCCATTTCACTGAAACCGACACGATCCAAATCACAATTATTCTAATCGAATCTAAAACCATTCGATGTGTGGCCGAAACATTCTTGGTTATACTGATTCCAGCAAAGGTGAACAATGCTACAGAGATAACCGAGCCCAATACAGCCCACATCAACAAATGATTATTACAAATTTGAACCAGTCCATCAATGGCGTCTCCTATAGTTCCATTGGGCCCATGGCCAAAGTGAGGTATAGCTGGCACCCAATAGAAAACTAAAAGTAGTAGTGACGACATAGAGAAACCAAAAATGCCTTCCCAGCCCACTGCTTGCATCGGTGGTATGTCAAAATTGGAAATAAATTTCTCTTCATAAACCATCTGACATGATGGGATCACTAGGCTAATTATAATAAGCATATCACCGGTAAGCAAACTGTTCTGCCCCTTGTCGTCTTTGGACGAAGCAAAAATTACATCTGTCACTCCAACAGTCAGAAATCCCATCATTATATTTGCCATTTCATACCATTCTTTTAATTGTATATGCTTGTGTAGAAATACAGTAGAGAGCACACCGATAAAAAGAACTGCAGTGCCTCGGTACATTTTTAAGCTCCTTGGATAGGTAAAGGCAAGGCCAAAGTACATAACTGCAGTACTGGTCAAATCTAAAATTGCAGCAGGAAGAAGTATAATCGGGTCGAAATACCTATTCCCTTTGGTAAGAACATTTTCCTGTGAGTTTCGTGACAAAACGCAAACCACTTTAAAAGCTAAAAGACATAAAGTTTCACCACCAAACATTGCAGCTGCTTGTAAAAATGTGGTTGGCCCAATTATTACAAGTGTTAAGGGAACCTGTCCCTACCAGTAACACAGTTGATATGGAAAACGCCATTGCTTAGATTCGCCTAAGCAATGACGTTTTGTCAATATCAACTGAGACTAAGTCAACCCAGTTTGATTCACGGGGCAACGATAATAGAGCCCCTCGTTCGTTGTATAATATAATTGTATATTATAATATAAATGTAACAAAAAGAAAAGGTCAAAGTTAAATTAACTGCGGCCAACGCTTGTGGACTGTATATCCATAAGTTCAAATCCGGCTCGAAGGACCAAACCAATGTAGCGGCGAAGACAAAGACCACTCACCTATAGTCCTCAGTCTCTTCATTTGTCTCCGTGGGAGAAGATCATAAATAAAGCAAAGCGGTAGCGTAAGCACACGTGTGACCTCGCGTCGACGGTTTAGTCTTCTCTGAAGCGCGGGCGCATGTAGAATGGTCCCCTCCTTCCACACTTTAATATTGCAAAAGAGACAAGAATGGTTTTAGGAATGGGTGCGGTTAGGGCAGAAAATGACGACAGAGAGGACCTTAAGTAATTGGATGGCGTGAACAGCTCGCTTCTATTAACATATGTTATAGCCATTTTGTTTATCTTTGTTTCGATTTTTATAATTGTTTTGGAAATGGCTTAGTACATATAAGCATTTTCCTTTTATTATATAAGATCTTTGTGATTTTCATTTATACTACTATGAATCTTTTTTAATGATGATTTTGTATTACTTGGTATTATTTACATAAGTATTTTAGCGCACTCAGAGAATCTCAATTTGTCAATAAAAGCCAGTTTGAGTTTTAAGATCTGTAATCTGTAATTTTGTTATACCGTATTGACTTGAGATGCCTTAACGACGTAAGTAAAATATTTACTAGTTTAAATTTTATAATAGACTTCAAACCAACTAGGTAAAAACATCAATGTTTTATTTCTTTGCTATCAGTAATTGTACCGTTTTAACTAAAACACTCAACTGTCAACAAATGAAAAGAGTTTCAATCATGGCGTTTGACACCATAACAGTAAGAGACAAAACAGTATGTGAGTTAAAGAAGGCAATTAGACTGATTTATTTGGTTTCTAAATAAGGTGGTTAATCTTCATACACCAAAGTATAATAATAATAAAGCCCATTTATTTCCAACAACCGACAACATTTTTATCTTATAACTATTCATCTAAAACTATTTTATTGGAACCCCATGAAAGGTAAAGGCCTCCTCTATTTCACTATATGCTTTTCTGCTCCAGTCTTTACCAGCTACTTGAATTATCTCGTCGATCCATCTGTTTCTTGGGTGGCCTCTTTTTCTTTTTCTCGCAGGTCCTTCCCATGTTGTGGTTTCTAATGTCCATCGGTTGTCCTTGTATCTATCTCGCTAGGTGACCTGCCCATCGCAATTTTTGTGTACGAGCATGATAAAGTACGTCTATTAAGTTGGTTTTGGCTCTTATATCTTTACTTCGTTAATTCTATGTATCATATCTCTGACCCTAATGATCTGACAATGTTTAGTTTCATTTTTTGTTATTGAATCCTGACCTGCTTTATCAACATTTTTCCTGTCATCCCACTTTTGATCAAAGTATTAATTCTGAAACCATTGCAACCATATCTCTTAACTTTTCTCCATCTATGAATATTCCTTCTTTTTCGTTTCAGACGATTGCATGACGAAGTAGGGAGGAGCATCAAGTCTGTCTCGTCCAAAGCCATTGGTTATGATTGCATTGGTCGGGATATGATCCTTCCTCTTGTTGACATATTATTTCCGATACTAGCACACATTTTCAACACTTCCGTTTTCTCTGGTGTCTTTCCTAATATCTGGAAATATGTTATTCCTAAAAATTATTTCTATCACTATTCCTAAAGTTGCCTATTCCCATCCTTCCTTTCTTTTCTAAGGTTCTTGAACGTATTCTTCATCAGCAATTAGCTATCTTTCTCAACGAACACTTCTTTCTTAATTCAGTTCAATCCGGTTTTCGTCCTGGGCACAGTACGGCTACTCCACTCATTAAGATTACTGATGACATGAGGCGTGGCATGGATAATAAAAAACTCACAATACTTACCTCGCTTGACTTTAGCCTTTAATTCGGTAGACATTGATGTTCTTCATGCTTTGCATCATTCTATTAATGTCCCCTTCAGTGAGTAATTGGTTTAAAAGCTATCTATTGGAACGCCAGCAACGAATCAAATTAACTGACAGCTTTTCCTATTGGTCTCATGTTTCTGCTGGCGTATCGCAACGTGGTATCCTTTCTCCTCTTCTCTTTTCGCTTCTATAAAGTCTATTACTAATCAACTTTCTTCCAACTCTCATCTTTATGCTGATGACCTTCAAAATTTACCACCAGTCTACATTCAGTAAATTGCAACTTCTCTTTAATATTCTTTTTAATCCTAAAACTTCTAGATACTTAAAGCAAAATTTTTTTTGTTCCTGTCTGGCGGTAGTTTTGACTTGCATTCTTTAAACAACCTAATTCTTGAAACTTCTATTCATAAAACTGAATTCTATCACTCCTCCTTTACTGTGCAAAGTATCCTGCAATGGAATTCCCTACCAATTGATATTAGCCTAGCTCAGTCTTTAAATTTATTTAAAAAACCTTTTTGATCATTTTCTTTCTGCCTCGTAATTAGCTCTGCTTATATATATTAATTATTATCAGTTAACCTTTTGATTGGCTTTCGAATTTTGGATTGTTGTTACCTTAACTTGGGTTGAATCTTAATATTATTTAAGGATCCTATTTACAAGAGGAAATTATTTTTCATGACAAATGAGGCTTATATTCACTAATAGGAGTTTTAACTTGATTATTTTTAAAACCTGTGATACTTATTTAAGAAATTGACAGAACCAAACTAATTTTGGCATTTACAAACTTTTTTCATTATTTTTTGGCATATTGTTATTGAAACGCTTCGCTTGATATTTAACCTAGATATAGTCCAATGTACAGGAAAACGGCACAATTTAAAAATATTTATACATGTTTGTACCCCAGTCAATATATTCTATAAATGGACAGATATGTTCTCATATTTAAATTTTCTGTATTTAAGTCGTCTTAGCTCAGTCAAGAATTAGCTAAGCGTCTGCTATAAAGATTTATACTTTATTTATTATGTTATAAAATATAACTACTAATATTCAACTTAATTAAGAAGCATTTAAGTTTGATGTGAGTGCCAAAAAATATTACACTTATGCAGTACTGTGTATTGAATCTAAAACTGTTGCGACGAAGTATGGTCAGTGATATTCAGTTATTGCATATAAATATTTACTGTATTCTTGCACATATGTTCCGTCGCAATTTGTACCCCTTGAAATATTTTGACTTTTTTATATTCTTACATACATTAGTTATATTTAATTGTATTGGTGCTAATAATTTCCTATTAAGTGTTATTTCTTGTCAAAATGCATTATTTATATAAAATATTTTTGCAATTATAATGTTTTGCTTGGAGACGACTGAAGTGAATTATTGTCAAGCTAAAATAAAATTTTAGAATCTTTGTACTTTTAATAGCTATAAGACGCCGATATTGTATGCTTTGTGAGTCTTGAATAAAACAGTGTATCTTTTTGTTTGTTTATTTTATTACACATTTAGATATTTATTACAAGGTAACCTACTTTAAATATTAATGGAAAAAACCAAAGTTAGGGAGATATAGTAAAATCGCATTTGACTTTCAATTTCCTTAAGATCTCGGCTGCCTCTTTCTTAGCAAGATGATCTTCATTTGACTTAGCAGGATAACTGGCAGCCAATTTTAAATAATACTTTGCTTGGTCTTCCTTATTCAATTTGAGATAGCAACAACCAAGTCTCAATAAATTGACACTATAAAATCGTGGCTGGGCGGCTTCTGCTTTTAAGAAATAGTCTAGGGCATCTTCATATGTTGAGTAAGGTAAAGGCGTGTTGTATAGGGATTCAGCTGTTTTCCGCTGGAGCCATGGAAACTCAGTGACTTGATAACACCATTCGCCAAGCATGTGGAGTAATGCAGCATCGTTTGGGTTTAAGCTAATCGCCAACTACAAAACAATTGTAGATTTAAGGTCCAGGTATGTTTTTCAGCTTACAGATAATTAATATATATAAAATAAAAGCCTTAATGAAAAAAAAGAATTTGTTTCCTTTTGCATAAAAAAAGTTACATAATAAAGTAACAAAACTTTAAGAATGCCATGAACCATAAATATGCATCTTAATAATTATTCTACATACTAATTTTACATGTGAAAATATATATCTATTGGAGCCAGAACAAGCATCACCTCAGGTCATTTATTAAAAAAAAAACACTGTAATTTGTTTAACTGATACAATGTTTATAATAACTTAAAAATAAAAACTTACTTCCATGTGTTTTTTAACATTTACCAGTTCTTGTATCTTTCTTTTTACACCATCATTGGTGCTCTTTAAGTCCAATATTAAGGCATACCATTTTTGGACAGCAAAATGATCCCAATGGTTTTCTAATTCTTCAGCAATAATGCTGTAGGCTTTTGAAATCAGCTCATCTCTATGTGCTTGGTCATGTTTTGGCTGTTTTGCTATATTGTACAAAACGCGACATACACGCCATTTAATTTCTATGTTATTTTGATCCTGTAATTAGTAATGTAATATTTTATAAAGGAATTTTATATTTTAAAATAAATGTAATGAATAAAATTCTCATCAAAGTAACATTTTTTTAACACATTTAACATTCTTGTAAGTAACTTAACTTTTTTTATTGTTCTGTGTGTTACTATTTAATATAAATTCATTTTTTATCAGACTACCATAATATGTTGTAGTATATTATGTCTAAAGTTGTCATAATATTAAATATTACTTTTTCTTATGAATTTATGGTGTAAATACATATTTAAATTGAGATCAGAGATGTTACTTTAGTAACTCAACATAAAAAATTAAAGCTCCAATAGTCTATAAGAGCTACAATATTTTGTATTTTTCTTAAAAAGTTACTTCAAGAATTTATACTTAATAGGACTTATTAATTGGACAATGGACTACCTCTGTGCTTGATAAAAGTTTGAAGCATTCCTCATATTTTCCATTTTCAAACAATGTATCAGCGACACTTGTTACTTCCACAGCAGGTTTTAAGGTCTCTTTCTGTTCTGAAGGTGTAAATTTAAGTTTTGCAGGCCATGCTATTGCGAATGTTATAGGAATTTTTATGTTTATAACAGACTTGACAATGGAAAATTTAATCTGGAAGTTAAAACATTATAAATAATTTATATTATGAGAAAGTGTAACACAACTACCACACAAGATACCTTTGATAAATAGTACTAAGAATGTAGAGACTCAGATCAGGGAAAGTAAAAGCTAATTTAAGGATCTTTTATTTTATTTAATAATACTATATAGGTACAATAGATGAATTTTCTGAAATATTGTCAGAAAATGTTTTACAAAAGATACTTACCGGTCTCATCAAAAAAAATTTGTAATTTCGTAAGTTTCTTTGTAACATAGAAACAATAATATTCTTGCTAAAGAAATTTGGTTTAAAAATAGGAATCATATATTGTGAACGTATCAAATTTTTCATTTCACATGTCACTGCAGGAACCACTCTACAATATTACTTATTAATTTATTTTTTATTATTATTTTATCATTACACCATTGCATTTAATTTCTATAAATAAACAAATGTAAAATCTAAGCTACATTATACTAAGGATTGTTAAGGAATAAAACAAGTGAATATCGTCGGGAAATTAATAATAATTACACCTTTGAAACACAATAAAGCTGACTTTATATTAAAAGAGTCGACCAGCAATCACAAAATAAATACAGCTTTTATTCAGGAATCCTCTAAAATTAGAAGTCATCTAGAAACAGAATATTCATAATATTATGGATGTACACTCACAAAACAACTATTGACTTGGTAATATTCTACTAAATAGCAAATACCTACTTAATACTTAATTTTCCATGTTTATAATAAGGCGGGAAAGCTGCTAAATAAAATTGTTTTTATTTTTATTGATTATTGCACAGTGCACACTTCTTCCTTTACTCTTGTACACAGAGGCGGAACACTTAACCCTTACCCATCCCCTATCAACTGTCAACTTAGAGTCTGTGCAATAAGAGATTTTAAATAATTATAACCAATATTGGTTTTGATAATTTCCCTTTTTTGTTATGTTAGCCCAGCCCTAACGTAATAGTAGGTTAGCAAAGTACTATAGTAATATGAAAATTTATTTAATTTGTGAATAAGAAACCATCCCATTTTTTACTGCGCCACAGCCAGCATAATCATAATAGCAGTAATCGGTATACTTGGCGATGACTGAACATCAGGTGACCCTCCTGCCCGTTTGCCCACTGTTCTATAAAAAAAAATAAAAAAAAACACATATTGAATGATGTTCAGTTTTGCGGTGAGTTAGAAAGAAAGGCTAAATTGGCTTCTACAAAGCTTGATGTGACCAGCTGCCCTGAAGTATTTCCGAACCAATTCGACTTAGGGTCCTTCAAGAAAAGAAGTTAGAGCAGAACAGCGAACCAATTCTCTGGCATTAAGTGTCTATTGTCGTCGATATCGCTTAACATTATACGAGCCTCCTGCAAGATTGCTCCCTGTTCTATAAAAAAAAACAAGAAAATAATTTTTTGTCGCACTCACTTATGACCCTATCTAATCAGTACTTTATCTTGTACTACCAAACATTGTTTTTAAGATTTTTTATAAGCATTGCCAGTAATAATAATCTCTCAACAATCTACACTTCTGTCATAAAATTGATTAATCATAGATATAAATAACAATAGGTATTTAAAATAACGTTTTATCAATTTTACTTTTTTCCAAATCAAAATAATAAAATAATTAATCTATAATTTAATATGAAATTGCCTCTAATCTGGCAAGAATATCAAAAAATCAATTTCTACCCGGTGCTGCCGCAAAGGGCGGGTGTTGCTGTTGACAGTTGTACTATAGTGAAGTGCTGATTTAAATTTTTTGCTGTGTATTAATATGTTTTTGAATTGATATTAATGTGCTATTATTTGTTAACTGTATCAATATGCAGAGATCAGGTAAGAATAATTGGTTGAAAGATTTGCGATATAAGCAAAATAATTCGCGCCAAACAAAAATGTTAATTCATAAAGGATCAAAAATTAACTGATATTTATCTGTTATCAGTAAGCATTATAATAAGGTGTTTAGAGCATTTCATTGCTCATGTAGTAACTATAAAAACTCAATCTGCTGATGTTAATACCAATGTTGAAATTTCAGCGTCGACTTCTGTAATTAATTAAAAATCATGCTGTTCCATTCATCTTGATGGACCATCATGATTGATCATTCTATAGTTTCTCTCTATTCTAGATTTTTATTCGTATAGCATTATAAACAAGAACAAACACTTAGCATGAAATAATTTACCACACATTTGTTATGAATTTTTAGGAAACTTGTGTTCAATGTTTAAAAAAAGTAGTGGTTTTAGCTTCTTAGGTTTCTTTTAATTGATTTAAGTCAGTTATATGAAGTTATTATTTTAGCATGGTTTGTTATTACAATAATATTTTATGCATCTAAACAACACAATTTAATAATGGCAATATACTGCTTGCACAGAACGGAGGTCACACTCTTAATCCTAGATATGATACTGAGGATTATAATTATGTTTATATTTAAATTATTTGTATATTTATATTTAAGAAAACTTTCAGTAATTCTACCAATGGGTTGAAAAGAAAAATAATTTTACTTAAAATTATATTTTTTTTACCTTTAGGTTAAGGTACCACATAACTAGTAAGAATGAAATAAGAGAGAATCTCCTTCTTCAGACTTTTAGTAAGAGTAAATATTATTTTTTGTAATATATAAATTTCATTGTATACTTCATATAACTTTGATAAATTGACTTATAATGTCCAATAGCTTTTTATAGACCAGGGTTCATCTTTAAAGTATGATTTATGGGGAATCTTGAATTATTTTAGATTGAATTAATCTAATAGATTGCATGTAATGATTGCACTTTTTGGAAGGTGTAGATCCAGGCAGGTAGAATAATTCTGGCCTTAAGGTGGCCATTTGTACTTTTTTTGAAAATAGCCTTGTCATAATAATGCAAAAAGAGATGAACTACCTAGTTTTATTACCTGGTTGTCCAGAGGTGGTAATACTTTTTTAGGGTTAAAGACTTAATTATGAAGTTTGAATGTTATTTTTTGGCAAATTTCAAGTTCTCTTGAGCAAGATCTCTGAATTAATAATAGACATTTTTACACGTTTAAAAAAAAATAACCGTGGTATGTTATAAACATACCTACTATACTAGGAGAATTTGTTATAAATTTGTTCTTATTAATTACTGAAAAGGTAAATTGGCACTATTTTGTGTACTCGGATTGAACGTCGACATTGTTGTAACCTCATACTTTACGTTGATCTCTCTTGCGGAACTCCGACCACGGTGACGTACTTACGTCCTGTAAGGCAGTAAATTGACACCGTGACCGTAACTACTGGTTTGGCTGTAATTGAATATTAGAAAATGTACCATTAAAATTTAAATAATATGTACCACAATATTTTAGGATCCGTGCCCTACACTTAGTTTTTAAAAATGTTGCGAAAAGTTTTGTTTGAGTTTCTGTCCATCGCAGCGAAAAATACGCCTATCGATCGAGTCTACCAAAAACAAAAAGCTTTTTTGCTTACAACCGACGTTTTTAATACGAAGATAAAGCTGTAGTTGTGACCTAGTTCTTGTTCGTGTCATCTTTAAAGTACTATAGCGGAGTTGACCTCAAATAAAGTGCTTTAGATCGACCACCCCTGGCGCTGTGGAATCTGTTGAGTTGCGAATTCCCTGCATGTATTGAAATAGCTTAGAGTTCAGTTGCATATGTTGCCGTTCCTTTACGGATTGCTCCCGCGTGCAAACGTATCAACCACTCTCCGCCACCGCTGGTAAACGCACGCCAAACTATAACCAGACCTCTAGTTAGTCGCACATTGTGTATGTTAGTTATTTTGTCAATATTTACCATGTTACTCAATTATTATTTGATTGACTCATAGACGTGGAAACAGTTAAATTAGTGACAGTATTTGTGGTGGTTTTGTGATGGTTCCTTGAAATAAATTACGATGGATTCGACAGACGCATCGGATTTATTATGTAAGATTAATTTCGATAATGCATTTGTCATGTCGAGAAAACGCTTTGTTTATAATAGTTTTCTCACTCGTGTGTACAAGATAAACATTGAAATTAAAAACAATGCTGGCATGTTTTCTCTATATTGGCAGAGACTCATTGTTGTATTTTTTTAATGGATATTGTCGTGCACGTACGTGTTCTCACTTATGCATTATTATTTACTATGTATACCTATTTGGAACATAAAATTTAATGGAAACAGAATACATGGGTAGTGATAGCCTAGAAGACGTAGGTACATGTTGTCTTCCTTGTTTTGGTACGTGATCGAAAGTAATATGATCGAACGGGCTTCGGCTCAAAAACTATTGTTATTGATTAAAAATGTTAATGTTTGCATTTTTTGTTACATGTGCTGATTTTCTACGATATTGCGATTTTAGCGGTAAGTGCAATTTATAATTATAAGGTTTTTTTATAATACACGAGCCCGAATACAATACAAAACAGCGTAAGTTGTAAAGAGTATTTATTTCAATATGTAGACTTTCGTTTTATAAATGTTAAATGAAGTCAGTAGGTGATCATATCGTATGCGTTGTCATTTATGTATGCAATATAATAAAAAATAAATTATTAGGTCACAGAGGCCAAGGACCGTTTGTCCATTGGGCACGTACGAGTACGTTTCGTTGCACGTTGTTTGAATTACGAGTAGGAATTCGCGACCGCTATGTAGCCCTCGATTGTTGTGACTTGTCCACTATCCTGACACCGATAGCCATGTCCCCATGGCATAAGTGTCCGCAACATATACGATACGGATTGCAGTGACGACTGTATTTGTCACTTCGACGCGCCCTTGCCATTGTTCCAGTATGCGAAAGTCGAATCGCGTAGTGGTCGTTCTTTCGTACACCATTTTTCTCTCATTAAAATTCCTGCCTTAGAATTCCGCCGGTTAACAATCGCTATTTTCAGTACGGAGCAGTAAACTGTAAAGCATGTGGACGTGAAATACTTATTTTAGAACCACATAGGAGTAAACTGATTTTGAATTAGTGATTCGCAATTAGGAACTTTTAAAAACATTTAATTCTTATCGGTACTTTAAGCCGTAGTATGCGTTGATTCACCCGGTTTCATTCGACTCTTCTCCGGATGTGATTTGTCGACGGAAAATGTGGTATCGCATTTGGTAGCAACATATTGCTGTAATTGTAACAGTATGTTTCCTTCGCATACCATTGACGGTTGTTTTATGTAAATAAATTGAAATTAAAATAATTGAGCGATTGTTTAAGTGTTGTGTGTGCAATAAAATGGCATCTTTGTCAGACTCGCCTTTAAATAGATCTCGTAATCGACCCGTGTTATCTCGCTATAGACCCAATCCTTTGGATCCTGCTGATCAGGTGAGCAAATCGTAATTAATATTATATAGTGTTATTCTATAACAGAGCGTCCCCAGTGCTATGCCATCGCTTCCTTAGGCAACCTAATTTCTTGTGTTCATGGATTACTTATGTGCGAGTGAAATTAATTTTTTCTAAGCTCAAACTTTAATACAATTTGTTGTGTGTATTAAATTAATAGATGAAACTAAATAAAAAAACTAAAGGAAAAAAGCAGAGTACAACCTATGCGTAACAGAAAGTTAATAGTATAATAATATTTATTGCAACATTTATTATTCCCTTTACACTTAAATAAATATGATAATATTAACCTTACACAATGGATATTCCGGCAAGTGTATCTTATCACTATATAAACGTTGCGCCTATAACAACTTACAAATACATACGTTTTCATTATTTAAATAAACCTGTTAATATAATAATAACTTAACAGTAAAATATTCTATTTTTTTTGGTTGTGGCGTTAATAGAAACCACTGCTCAGTAATATCGCAATTCTATTTTTTTATTTATCTACCTAAGGCGGTCCGTAATGAGTTTTATACATAGACTTGTTTTTATAGTTTGTAAAAATTCTTAGAAGTAAGCTATTTTTTACCAATTAATTTGAATGTGACCCTTGAGCCCGATTGCATCGTAATCATAATGACGTCATCACAATATTGAAATAGTTCAGCTATTGATTACTGTATAAAGTTAAATTAGTATACGTGTTTAGATTATTACATTTCGGCCCGTTCCTTCGAGGCATATGTTTTAGAAACATTGATGTTGTTATGATGGCACACGTGCCTTTCAGCTAAACAAACGCTGCTGTAACTTTTTTGATTATGGCCTCTTGGACTATACAGCATGTTCACAGTATTTCAGATTAAACACGACTTAAAACGGTAAAACATGCCCCATGTCGGGTGCTTGAGGCAAAAGCATTCGGTCACTTTTCAATCTACTAGCACCAAATTTGTATGAAAATGGTCAAGTGACAAGGCGTAAGCTAATATAATTTTCATACAAATTTGTTTTATTCCCTCTGCATTCTAGCTGCATACGCAGCTAAAATGGATGAGTTTTAGACGTTGCCACCCGCTTCCAACTCATATTAGGCTATTAGGCGTACATAGTAGAATATAAGAAATAAACACTTGTAGGTAACCTTGTTGATACCTAAGATTTGATTTAATTTATTCACAATTTTTATTTTTACTCGGAATACTATAAATGATTCACTATCACAACAATTGGTTACTCATCTTATACTAATGCTTGTATCATTAAAAGTATCGTAACGCCATTTATTTTCCTTGTGACAAACCAAATGAAGGATAATTATATACAATACACTGACTGTTGACGTAAAACTTATGTGCATTTGATTACCGGAACGATTAGTATTTGTATGTTACTAACCTAAATAGACACTTATCTCTGGGTAAAGGTACTTTAATGTATCGCTCTTTAAATATTTTATCATGCGCTGGACGAGGCAACATAAATTATACCTAACTTGTTAGTAAATGAGGTAGTCGTTACATATCAAATTTGGAATTTAACTCGAAACTATTTTATACTTCATAGTCTTTATACGTAGTTAAGGCCTAAATTAAGAGCGATAAAAATAGTCATACGGTGTCTAATAGCTTGTACTTATTTAAATTAAGAACATTTAAGTAAGATACTTTTCAAGATTTTTTGTGTAAATGACATGTCTAAAGGTGTAAAAGGACTTTGAATCCATGTTACTGCGATTTGCGCCGTCTGTTGTTTGATCCAGTTAGAATCCAATTAAAGGAAGTCTTATAAACGACGCCGCTTGAAGTATTTAAAATGAGTTTTCTGGGAAACAGGCATTCGTTCCGTTATGCAATGGTGTTTAGATCCTTAATCGGAGCTCCAAAGTTGCTCTTGTAATAGTAAGAAAGTTACAGAAATGGTGGTTTAAAGAATTTACAGATTAACAAAATCGTTGTCATTTGTCAACAACATTTTTTTAGGTTAAACTCGATCGAAATGTAAATTGGCGTAGGTTTTCCTTTTATCCATCCGATATAAGTGGAAAAGCGGCTCCTAGCGGGTTATGACATACTGTATATAGCAGTATGCAATTAAGAGGAAATAAATAAATATATGTGACCTTGAAATAGCAGCATACATAAACGAAGCTTTGCGGTTGTCAGTAACAATATATTAAATAAATTCTTACTAGTAGTGAAGAAATCATACACGAATGAGATTCAAAAAGATATTTCGTATTTTTAGATTGCGTATAGTTTGTTTATCTAACGTATAAGGTAACAGACGTGTTCTACATCTTTATAGCATCTTTCACTTTGTTTATGGTTCAACAAACCTTGATTGCTGTAAAAGTTGTTGCATAAAACTAGCAATATTGCTAAATATAAGCAATATAGTTAAAATAAAAATGTACGATTTTTCATTAAACTTAATTTTATATTCTGTGATTGTAAATTACTTAGTCAACTTCAAATTAATTAACCTAATAAATTTTGCGATTCATGAGCGCCTTTCATAACATTTTTAAATTGCAACAGCTATTTAAAGAACTCACGGATTCATACATAATATAAATATTCAACATTTTTACTAAAAATCCTTGAATACGTAATAATGCAGTTACTGATCGATTTTTGTAGTAAAATTATTAATTTGATTCAACTATATTCTAAATAATGTATAATAGTTCCAATCGGCTCACTCTATGGTTGTAGCTCACGTACGATGCCTTCTATGCCGATCTAATCCGTGAATACCTTACATGCGTATGGTATTTATGTTAAATGTCAGAAATGAAGGAGTAATTTAGAATTAATTATGTTTTTTTCTGTAACATTCACCAGAATTAGAGGTACATTCTCCATGAAGGTGTTTCGAAATCATTACTTACTCTTTGAGGTCCACTTGGCTGTTTACATTCCATAAATTATTTCTTAGACCAAATCCATAAGTTTGAAGGTAGGCTTGAACATATAATCCGCTCTTTTTAATAAAGCAAATCTCTTTTGAATTAAACTTAAACGATCGTTCGCGGTTGTATTTCAGTGTGCACAGAATCCTGGCTGGAGTCTAGAACAGTGTGTCATTGTTATTGTGCTACTTCCCACGTTTCAGGCGTACTTGACTTAGCGTAACGAGTACCTGGGGAGAGCTTGTTAACAAACGTAGTGTAATAGACAGAGTGCCTATGTTGCGTGTATACGTATATCTGGCTAATATTAATTCCTTCACTGTACGGTGATGTTAGACACACTATAATAAGTATAGGTAGGATTATTATTCGGAGGGACTGATGGTAAATCATCAATATTTCTTTTGTAATAGTACCTACCGAGTACAAAAGTAATACTCCACATATTACAATTTATTAATACATAACAATCTAATGTGTAGTTTTACTATTGCGTATTATTGTCAGAAAGTACTAGAAAGGCATTTTAATTGTGTTTTAATATCTTTAATTACAATACAAATTTCCCACAACTTGGTATATGTATTGCTCTGTTATTATAAGTGGTAATATGACATAAATAACTGGTGATAATTTGCTATCAAGTAATTACTTCAGCACGATAGGTTTAATCAATTTTTACTATGTAATGAAGAATACATTAATATAGTACACGTTGTGCTGCCATCTTTGTTCTGTCGCATGCAGTGTGATGCAGATTAATAATAGCTTGTTCAATCTGCGGCTATGTTTAGTTACATTGTAACGTATGTAATGTTATAGGTGGCGCCAATGCAATCGTGCAATGTATACTGTACATAAGTAGTAATTATTACATGTTTTATTCTGTTAGTTGTAAAAAATCTTGGTAAGCTCTAAATAAAATACATGCAACCGGTTGGATTCAATAAAAATTTGTATCTTAAATTAAAGACATTAAAATATTGACAACAATCGGTTTATCTGTTATTTCATAAAGCCTGTGCCTTGAGTTAATGAAGGACTATGCTATTGTGGATTTTATATGATATACAGGGTGGCCAAAAAGACGTGGATCAAACGCAACTAGGGGATAGATGAGGTCATCAGCATCAAAAAATTGTTCTACAAAAGCTCCCTAAACTCAACCCCTGCATAGTTATAATTTGCATTTTTATAAGAAAATTATTACTTCACCGTCACAAGAACTGTTGTGTAGAATAATGGATTTCAATGAATTTAGCAGAGATATTTTCGCGTATGTTTCCTTAGACTCATAGACTTACTCTTCGGCTTACCCGGGCGTACAGCTGAGAGAAATTCGATAACATCTTAAGTCACATAACCAATTACGCTTACTTAATTCTTGACTGTCGCAACTTTTTTACATACAAGACATCATTTAAAATATATTTTATACTCTATGGTAAATGCAGCGTAAATTTAAAAGATCCTTTAAAATTACTTAGATTTGGAGCTAGCCGAGCCCAGTAAAATTGCCCTTTAGGTTTCCACGCATGCATTTTACACATCCATCATTAAATAAAGCTTTGCGCATGCGTGATGCAGGTTACGGTCGATTGCTTGACCATGATCACAACACGCTGTCTGTCACGTTGTTTTACTATCATCTCCTATTCCTCTGTATTATAGGTTAATAATATTTTTAGCATTGAAAATGTTGGGTACTAGCGTTAACCGATCAGGTACTTTTGTGCTTGAGGATATCAATAAATTATAGGTAATATTCTATTCAATAAATTCAAGAATTCTACTATTCTAAAGGTAAACTCGTACAATTAACACCAATTAGAGCAAGTCAAAACCCTTGCCCTGACATTGTTAATTGGTGCCGTGAATCATGATTAATAAATGCGTGACTGGGAAACTCAGAATAGCACCGACATAAGACGTATATGAACTGAATATTTTTTATTTGTAACGAGGCATAATGTGGCGTAAAAAATATTTTTGGAACTCAAAATAGGCTGTCGGGTTTTACTTTACTATAAAATTTTATGAACTAAATGTGGATTTCTTTAAAAAGCATTACAAGCAAAATCAGATAAGAGGTTTAGTTTCTTTATGAGTAAAATTTGCTTTAAGTATCGGGAAGGAGATCGTAAGACGTAACTGTCATTATTATTTTTTTATAATGACTACATCTCTTTTAACTTGAGGTCATTGAACTTTGTTTCTTATAATTTTAAATGTTACACATAATGTTCTTTTTAATGTGAGATTTATGAAATTGCATTTTATTCTTGGAAAATTATAAAGAATTTCATTTGCATTTAGTTTACAAAGATTCTAGATGTTTATGTGACAGAATGACGAACAGTATCCATTGTTTTATGTTTCGTCACCTTATTGTTAATAATTTGCAAACAATTCCCAAACAAAATTTACTTTAGGTTCAATATTTAACTACTATCTATATGTACTTGAATTATATGCGGTATAAAATGCAGCATGTTAAACTTGAACGTCGGCATCGGTTAGTGAGGTAATGTAAAAATGAGTACAATGGGGTATGACTGAATTCGCCAAGAATTCAGGAGCTGACCTTGACAGAGAAGCAACAGTGCATTTTCAACCCTCCCGCTGAAGTCTTATTCCAATAGCTTTAAGAACCAAAGGGGTCGCGATAACCGCGGCGAGAGCGGGGCGCCGCCGAATGAGTCCACCCGCGCGCCTTGTCTGCATCGCGGAGCTGTCAAACCGCCTCCGACGGGCACCCCGCTCGAACGCACCTATATTGCCCGATCGCGATCGTAGTCTTGTGTTCTTTCGTGTGTTTATAAACCTCGTATGACGTATTAAGGAGATGAACGGCAGTGCAGCGACGGTGAATGGTACCGTCAATGGTACCAACGGTTCTCTTAATGGTATTGGATCTGCTCCACGTACAGCTACACTTGGAACTCCAAGCAGTTATGCATACACATCCAGCGGCTCCTTACTTGGTAGAGGAGGGTCGGCAAGGCCAGTGCCGCCACCGACGTTGCCCAAATACAGTGGATCGTTTAGCGCTGGTAGTGTCAGTTCTGCCGGATTGAGGGAAAGGGATAGGGAAGGAACCGGTGGTTCTCACAGATTAGCAAGTTTAGAAAGATTAGCGCTTCGACAGAGGATTATTGAACAAAGTTCAAATAACCAGATAGTTACTGGTGCGCTCAATAATTCCACTACCAGTACTGGGCCCACCTCAGCTACAGTCACCCTCACCGATACAGCTACAGTAAGTCCCCTTTTGCCATACATCTTATTCACCCTCGGATCGCTCCCCTAACCAAAGTTAATGCACCCCCAAAAGGGAGTATTCGTTATTACAAATAAACGTACCTTATGAGTGCATCTAGTGCATATCAAAATACTAAGCTTTTCAAAGAAGCCACCAATAATATTATAAAATAAAATAACATAATCCATTATTAGTTACACATTAATTAAGATAACTGTTATTCTGAATAGTGTAGTTATCTTTATCAATAATGAATAGTTTAGAAAATAATAAACAAAAATAATGATTTCATGAGTCGATGACTAAACATGTAGACATTTGTACAGTAAAATATGATCACCTACCCGCTTTACACAATATAAACACTTACTGCCTTAACTTTGATTTGATTTACGAATAATTTTAACTAACGTATAAAATATATTTTTTAATTATATTATATGAATCGGCTTCGTAATAAATTAAGGGTAAAAGATTCTTTTTAAAATGATAAGCTTAATTTGTTTATTTCCTAAGGATATTGTTTATTCCCACGCAAGTTCCTTGTGCTTGGGACTGGTCTTCGCTGTAGTAGAGACCGGGTGACTGACCCTGATGTCTACAGGGTTAAAAATAACCCGTATCGGCGGGCATTCTGTTCGCATGTGTCGAATCTACTAAGCATTAACTGTTTCAGGGTCAACCTGACCTGAAATTTCTTAGAATCCTTTGATTTAAAAGTTCTTTGTCATTTGAAAAGTCAATTTATCCAAGGTTATTTTCATTTATGTTATTTCGCTCATGTCTTGTTAGTTAATATGAACATGCATAAAATAAACATAACGCACGGCTATGTTAGTGCAGACACATCTTCCTTGCAGATGCAAAACTTGCTCGAAGATAAGCATAAATAATTCATAGCTATTTACAACACAAGTGCTGATATCATGAGTCCTTTTGTTTGCCTCGTTCTTAGAATTTCTTATCAATTACCTTATCAGTGACAAACGGAGGACTACAGATAAGTAAACAAATTATGAATGCTGTCATTCAACTAACACGTTCTGATGAATTTATAAGACTTAAGAAATATAACTTAAAACAGTTGACCTCAAATCGCTACAATTAAGACTAAGTTATCGAAATACTGTAGCTATAAGAAGCCATATTGACGTTCAAATTTTTTATCAAGCCCGCAAAGCGGTTAGGGCACGTTCTCTTCTTGCATTTTGATTTGTGAAGTAAAAGGACGTAAGTACAATCAAAAGCGGGTAATCTTGGACCTTCGTGTTACTAAAATAAGATTGACAATACTATTTTATCTGCTTGGCTTTTTCTTAAGTGTGTAAACTGTCCTTGCTGTTGTGTGCCTGTTGAGTATAAGTGTGACGGGCACAGGATCCTTTTACATCTCCCTATATAAATGTACAGCTATAATTAACTTATACCTGAGTTAACTTTAACCGTTTCACACGCGCACTAACTCTGGTGATAAAGTGTTTTATATTCATTAATATTTTATAAAATAAGTATAAATCTAGTGTGTTGCAGCATTTATATGTGTGTGACGCCGTGTCAGCGAGTAGAAATTGTGACTAGTTGCTAAACAAGGGCGTAGGCATTAAAAACATCTGTTGGTGCTTTCGTTCCACGTGATAGGGCCAGGGAGCTTGTTTCCTGCCAACAGCCGGCTTTGCCGGTAACTTAACCTCAAATCGACAGACGTGAGCGTACTTTAAGTTGAGACAGACATAACTTGAAAAACTATTATTGTCGATATATGAAATTGTAGCAATAATTTTTAAGGTGTTTTTAATAATAAAAAACTATAGTGAGTGCAAAATGTGTGTTGTGAGCGGGATTAATTGTGCATCTAGTCGGTTTATGTGAGTTGAATGGATAATATGGCATCTAACGGACAAACTAAACTCACAAGATGTGCGAGTAGTGTTGGCGATAGTGGTATTGATAAATCCAAGGTGGGATGGACGAGTCCCAGGGAGATTTGGCGAAATTTGTCGTTGCGCAGAAAAGTGGAGGTAAATTATTGAAATAGGGTGAATTAAGTGAATCGTTAGATGTTTATTGATTTACCACGACACGTGAGCGACAGTTACCCGAAGTTGGCGCCTAGATAGCCAGATGACAACATGCAACGTTTTATAACAAAGAAATATCCTTATAATATATTATTTTATATATTTTATTAATATACACTATACGCATCTAATATAGGCATATTAGATGCGTCTTCTGCGTTTTTATTTGCCTGAATTTTACATAGACAAAATATCAATATTGATTTGCCACAGCTGTTGTATGAAAAGTGTGTTCTACAAACACGTCAAAAACATCGCCTTACTTAGATAGAAAACATCTTTGAACACGTAGAATACAGGAATATTTTTAATAGTAATTATTTATTAAAATTTTAACGTTATGGTTATGCCACGGTAATTATACTTGTAACTTTTTCCTTGCCACAATGTTGACTATATATGTATAACATGTCAAATATAGTGTTTGATATGAACATGAAAGTGATCTGTTTTCTAAAACATTTTCTGCTATTGATCGGCTTAGTGACAACTCGATCCATATACATTTCTAATAGCCGACGACTAGGTCATTGACTTGTTCTTATAGTAAATCACAACCGCATTATGTCTCAGATCACATAGTATTCAAGCGATATTAGTTTTCAAATGTTGTATGAAAAAGCTTAAATATCTTTTGAGGAAAATTGCGTTTTAATATCTCGTTAAAGATTTGTAGTATATTCTGTGGTGCATTAGATTCTGTATTTAAATAATGAAGTTAAATTAGTCCTCAATATGCTTATAATATTTATTTAAAGATTTTTACGATATGTGAGGTGGGTGTGGTTTTTGTAGGCTTAGGAGTGTCAATTTAATTAACCTATATTAGCGCACCGGTAAATGTATATGTATTACCTGAATGCTTTCAAAACTTAAATATTGTCTGAACCGATAATACGAAACATTTATGTAAAATATATTCGATTCTGATGAAATGTTTTCCTCTGAACCACGTAGTTTGCAGATGTTTGTAATGCAGGACAAAATGGACACTATTCATGTGAGATTTATAAGATATAATATGCGTGTGTTTAATATATATATAGTTATTTTACATTTCGCGTCCTTGGTAAAAATTCTTACAATATTACTTATCGGCTTGCTTTCATATAAAATAATAATGTACTATTCAGAAAGTTTATTACAAGGTCTGCGGGCTTATGAAAAGCCTTTATAGAAAATTATTGTTAATTCATTCGAGTTCCCAGTTTTGCCCACGCCTGAACATCATCCACCCACTTCTATTATATTTTATCCTTCCATAAGCTATGAAGGTAATTCTAATATTTGCAACGACTTTTTCGTAATTCTGGAGCAGATAATAAGTTAATTCGTCCAATATAGCGGTTCAGTATTTAGGAGCATTACATAAACGCAGTGCTTTTTAATACTGAATTAATTACATATATACCTGTTATTAACCCGGGTTTCGCACAAGCATAATAGATATAGTAGTAGTGTCTAGTAGGTACATAATGTTTTCTATTTATAATATTAAAGTCTGTGTAGTTGCACGACTATGGAGGATTCTCTAACACTTGATAATATTTCTAACGTTTTAGTCTCATTAGAGACGTAATTTCTGGAACAACAAACTAGTGGCTTCTGTATGTAGAAACCGTATTATTCAATAATATCTATGTAAGTGCAATTGCGGAGAAAGTAACAATGATGTTAAATGAACAGCATCGACCTAAATTGCAGTTATCGTCTTTGGCATGACGTAGTGAAATCAGATGACTCATTAATTTTATTTAATGTTTTTTTTAAAAAGTCGAACAAATAATCCGTTTTTTATTACAAATTCATTCTTGTTAATAACTATTGGTCATAAATTATACATAATGAGTTCTAAGTTTCAATATATTATTCTGTTTTTATTCATTGTACCTAATTACAAATTTTGTTGTTCTAGACTAGAATTTCAAAACATATTTAGACCATATCAAATTAACTGTTAATCGATTCGTTAATGAGATTGAATTTTGAACTGCAGATAAATGTTAATACATTTATTTCCTTTTGTTCTTATCATTTTAGGCAAACTGTAGATTTAGGTATTACATTAAAATTCTTTTGTATTTGTGTTTCAATTGCTCAATGCATAGCTAATTAATAACTTTCAAAGAAAAATACATCATGCGGAACTGGTCGTGTTTGTTGAAGGAATACTCAACCATTGTTTCGTGACATTTTCCAATGTTGATTGAGGACCTTACAATTATTATATTTAAAACAAAGTTTAATGATTTTAAACTTAGATAATTATTAGATATTACTCCAAGCTGACAAACACGACAAATTTGCTAGCCATAAATCCTAGAAATATGAATAGTTCTGTAAATTTCTGTATAATCACAAGCTATAAGGTACTGTTTGTTATAAATTAGTTAATACGAAAAGCTTGAACAGTTGGCTATGATTGTTAGCGCACGTGCATTCATTAATGTTACTTCCCGTGGCTAAAGGAACGGAACGTTGTTTTGGTAACAGTATTAGTACCAATGAACACAGACTTTTAATTAATTCGATAAAACTAGTATGTACAAAACTAGTTCAAAAATATTTTTCTTTTGAGTATAATTTTAAGAAATTCAATGACAAAGTAAATGGTGGTAATGAAGAATTCACATTCGAGACTTAACGCAATCTATGACGGTATCTCAAAATTTAAAACGATATTTGTGTAATAACATTAAATACGCTTCAAAAAGTTCTGTGTCCATTGATAAAATCTTTTACCCACTAATTTAATAACTTTCTACAACTTAAAATAAAGATAACTTAAAAATATATTATTCTTACATGGACTGATATAAGATTAAGAATGATATAAGAAAACAGCGACTGAGTTATAAAATAAACTTGCTAAAATACAAAATCAGTTGATATAGTCATATGGTTGGAAACAAAATATGTTTTATTTTAATCATTTTAAAAACAGGATTTATAAGTATCGGTCTAGTATCTGGAACCTTAATCAGACTTCTTCAATCTTGTTTATGATTCGTTAAGAGTTTTCTTGCTATTACGGTGACCGCAATGAGTCACAGGTACTAAGGAAGCCGGTTGTGCTTGTTAGTAGGTAAATCGTGTTACCGTACACTATAAGTGATTCATTTTTTGTTATCTAAGAATATATCAAGTAATGATAACATTTTAATATTTTTTACAATAAAAAAATTGATTTAGTTGCTCATTTTACGTTAAAATTCATACGACAAGTATTTTTTTTTAATTCCGTGAATCAATTTAAGACCCTATTACAGATTTTACTGACATAAGCCCTAATCACCTACTAGCCTATTCAAAAAATAAATGGCCACGAATCATACAGAAATCTGAGACACCGATCTTAAAAGTTGGTTTGGTGTTATTGTCGCTAATAGAGAAACATATGTGTATACTGAATACTTAAAATGTAAGAAGGGTCCTCATCTACCGGAAACCTCTGAATTGCTTTACTATTGAATTTACATACAACGGAACTAGGCTCGATTGACAAGACGTGGTGCAGACAATTCTACTTGACTTGACATGATTATTTATTACTGCTACACTCTAGTGTCTCACTAATAGGATTCCGATTTAGCCGATGACATCTACATTAAAACATTAGTTCTGTATTTGACCGGTATGTATAGTTGATATGGAGTAAGCACAGAAAAGTCTCTTGTTTCGAAGCAATTTAACATTGACATGTCAAGTGTCACTTTTATTTGATTTTATACTTGATTCTAAGCTATATTATTTGCTGTCTGTGGTTAGGCATAGACCTCCAGTAACAACGCAATTGTACTATTTAATGCAACTATTAACTCTTTAGGGGGCTACCAAGGTCCAACCCATCGCTATTAAACGAGTCCCCAGGTGCCATATTGTTTAATGTAGCATGACTACATTGTACACTTCATGCTCTGTCTCACTTTGTCACCTAATGAATACACCTTCGACAACAATGCTTCTCATAGACTAAAAGACAAAAAGAAACTACACTGGGAATGTTTCAAAAGGGAGCTTTATAAGAACTTCCCAGTGTTCTAAATAGCCATCAGTTTTAATTTTAAACGTTTTCTGTATCTGAAATTACAAATATCAAAATATGAAATATCACGATGAGTATTTTATTTAAGTATTCCTACAGTTAATCACTAAACAATATTCAAACAATTACATTATACACAAAAGCCAAAACGGAATACACATTGAAACAGAAACATAAAGCACAGTTTTACAAATCACAGTTCTAAGATTGATTGATTGATAGATTATAATATGTATATATATTTAATATGAAGGAACAAACAAAGCCATTATTAGTAAAAGATACCTGAGTTTTTTTTAATATTTTCAAGAATTTTTAGTCACATTAAATATATCGATGTGCTAGTAATTTATGTTGTAATCAGTAGGTATACGATACATAACCGAGTTTCGTAAATAGTTGGTCTTAGATCGAGGAATTTCGAATTTTAACGGTGTAACGGGTACAGTTTATAATGTATTTATGAGTACTAAATTAAAAATCTGTTATTTATATAATATAAATATATAATAAATTTCCAACAATTAGTTTATTACATTTGAGTTAAACACACATGTAGGCCCATTAGCCTTATACAAACACTACACCCAATTTTAAACTTAAGGAATTAATGACGTTAATAAGACGTCTGGATTCAAAAACAATTGTTATTATAAATAATGCCGGCGTAACACGTTATTTTATGCTATTTGTGAAGGTCAATTAATCTAGTATTTATCGACCCTAAAATATGTTTGCTCGTCTTTTGTTTCCTCATTGATTCGTTCAATGTGGACTAATTTAGACGGTTTACTGTTTTGTGATGTATTGCAATGTATTTAAATAAGTTGTTTAATATGGTAAGGAAGAAAAATCACAACCCTGAGCATGATATTAATACTGTAAGTACTTTCCCATTGTTAACAGATTTTTATTGTGTCATGGAGAACGGAGGCTGGTACAACGGCTTTTTTATGAAATGAATTAGATATTACCAGCATAATTTGTGTAGACTGCATACTTCGTAAATGCGGTACGAAACATATTTGTACCGAAACCTTTCAGTAAGAAATGTAATTGTAGCAAAAATGTTGGCAGTCATTAAATTAGCATATATGTTTAAATTATGTTTTTATACAGCTACGATACAATATTGAATATTATTAGATATTCTTCAAGTACAGTATTCTATATACGGCCGAATGGAATGTCGCTAAAAAACTCATTTACATAACACCGCAGTGAAATGAGATTCCCATTTTGAGCCATTGGTAACGGTACTTACATTTTCGTTTCCTCAAAGTTGTTAGCGAACTGACTTCGATCCAGGCCCCCGTAATTTTCTGATATGTACACGTGTTTTGCCGATAGTAAATCATACCTTTGCGGTTCTAATAAGCATTATTATGAGTTGTACTATTGTTAGATTTCTTGTTCTACTTTATGCACGACTGTACAGTCAATAAAGAATTGTGTGAAAGTGACTTGTGTATAGTTTTGTGTACACTACGTTACTTTGATGTGTTTCATTTAGCCTGTTTGATCACGGGCGAGAAATATAAAGTATACTTGCTTTTAAATCGACGACGAATTTCAAATTGGTTTAAGTTTACTGGTTTTGTATTATTCTGATTCAGCATGTAATAATTGATCAAATATTGTGTATCAAGTACTCAACGTAAACGTGTTTGGACCTAAATGCATTCAATGATTAATCGCTATGGGTAGCATTGCACGTTTTGCCTTGGTATCGATGAGTCATCTGACGCCATATACCCAGCTGTAGCATGAGCCAAGATTATATCGCTATAGTGCCTCTTGTTTCACAAAATGAATTCATGCCTCACAGTGGGAGTTATTTGATAAAGGAATTATACGTGACGTCACATTCTTGTTTATTACCTTCTCTGTTGACGATAGTATGTAGGTCTTAAATATCTAATTAAAATCTAAATTCGATAAATATTTTGATATTTAAAATTAATAAGCCTTAATTATATTTCCATAAGTTTCAATTTGATTTTCTCATACAATAAGCTTACTTGTATGTGTTTTTTGCAGTTACAAAGTAAACGCGAGCTGTTCTTCAAGTCTGAATCAGTAAGTAGCGGCGGGGTGAGCGCAACAGGGCTGCCAAACGCTACGCCGCCCGCTCCGCCGCTAGCGCCCTCTTCCCTTAAGGAGGCGCTCGCGAAACGCTCGGCGACTCTCCCGGAGCCTCAAGAGAACAACCACGTAGAGGCGAATGGTACAGCGAAGTTGATTAGTAGCGCATCAGTTGACATAAAACCCAACCCGCCACAGATGCCCGCTCCGCCGGTACCAACATCAGCTCCGCCTGCTGCGCCACTCAGGAGTACAGAGAATATAATTAAGGTAATGACCTCTTACTTAAAACGAATTTACTACTGTGTATAAATGAAAAAAAAAGTAAGATTTTATCACTCGTAAAAGATCTGAGGTCGGCGCCATCAGTTTATATGTATGTGAAATTTATTAATCAGATTGATTCTCACTCAGACCTGTTCCTTTTATCGTTGTTCCGTACTCCTTTAATTTTTCTTACTGATACTGTTTTAATCTGAGAATAAGTGTGGATTTAATATGATTTCTGCCTTTTTTACATTTAATTTAAGGCTTCTTAATATTCTTTAGCTTTTACTTGGCATTTAATTTGATGGTATAATATATATATATCGTTATAGTAAAGATGCGGTAGTAATTAATAGTTTCATTAAAGATGTTGTTTAAATAGACTTGTTAATGCAAAACTGATGCTAATCAATGTTTTTGATTAGTTCTGGTTAATTTGTAGAATTGGAACTCTAACCGTTTAGTTTGGGAAATTCACAATCTAACTAATTGAGATTCAGAAATTAAAATTTAATATGTAAGTACTGTACTAAATAAATTAATAGTTTAATGCGTTAAACGACAAGGTTTGATTCCTGGCATAAGAATAATTTCTAAGATCTCTGATAACTTAAATCTATGTATATATTAATAATAACCAATAACCGATAATATATATAAATGAAAATAGTATAGATTATTAGCTATTTATATGTTGATTATGCAACATGACATTTAATAAGAAAACATTTAGTTTATTTAAAGGATATATAATTGGTTATTGTTTGAAACTATATATAGCGTTTTAATTTTTCAGAAGCCAGATCACCCACCTGTAGCCCCAAAACCAGAACTACCTAAAATAGAAAAACCCAAAACCAAAGAACTTGATGGTTACGTCGGCTTTGCAAATCTCCCAAACCAAGTATACAGGAAAGCTGTCAAAAAGGGTTTCGAATTCACTTTAATGGTTGTCGGTAAGTTTATCTAAAATAACTCACTTTTATTTAATAACTATATGAGTTTCGCAAAGTGTTAGCAGTAACACTCTTCTGAGACGAATATGTAGGTATTTGAATTAAGATCTTGTATTCAAACTGAATATCCTTTTTCTCTCAAATTGATTGGTGCTAAATGATATCTCCTATGCCAACTATTAAGTTTTTCTAAGGCCCTTTTTCGCTATTTCGCTTATTATTTTGTTAGCGTGTCAACTAGTTTAGCCCTAAATACAATACCGACGCACTTCAATAGTCTTAGAAAGACCATGACAGTAAAATAATGTTAGTAAAATTTTAATAATAATTATTAAACGATAATTCAAATTCATTCGAAATCATGGGCCTATTGATATAATAATCATTATTGATGACCAATGCCTCTGTTTGGGGCATTTTCAACTTGACATTTATAATACATTTTCCGTACAAATGGCACCATACAACCAATCCAGACAGCACAAAGATAAAAATATATTTTTCGGAGTATTCACATAACTTCATTTCAACTTGTAATGTCAGATATAATTACAGTAAACACTTCCTTTTAAGCTTTCTCTCAAACATTTCCATATATGCGAGAGCCGAGGAGTTATCTGTATTAAACAAAGCATAAAGAACGTGCAGACGGGTCTCTTGTACTCACTTACATTGTACGACACACTTCTATTATTCATATTTTTTATTTTATATAAGATATAAATAGAATAAGTACTTTAATTTTGGTTGACACAGAAAGATTACCTAATTACCCATTATAAAAATTATGAGTGAAATGCCCTGGTTTTTATGGTCTCTACTTTTTCTTTGCTTGGTTATTTGGAGTTACATGTTTCTACATCTACATAAATATAATCTACATACCATTCTACATTCTTTCTATCGGATCGGATAATCTTAATTATATTTTAAAAGTTTTAATAAATGTGACAGTTTAACCTACATGTATGGATGTATGATAATATGATGATCTATATTAGTCCACAAATTTCTCGGAAACTAAAAATCATGCAGGTATTTTATAGTTTGGGTACAGTCCAGGTTCAATCAAAATCGCATTAGTAGGTTTTGAATATGGGTATTTGCACGCATTGATGAAAGGTTCATGTCCTAGGTAAATGTTGATAGGTATTTTAACTAGCTTTAATTTTTTTTTACTTTTATTTTAATTACACCTAATGTCGTAACTTTCAGGTGAAACCGGTTTGGGAAAGTCTACATTAATAAACTCGTTGTTTCTGACCGATGTTTACGATAAGGACAAGCACCCTGGTCCATCGCTTCGGGTTAAGAAGACAGTTGGTGTTGAGACCAGTGTTGTACTGCTAAAGGAAAATGGCGTTAATCTAACATTGACGATCGTTGATACGCCAGGATTTGGGGACGCAGTGGATAATAGTAACTGGTAATACATTTATTTCTTATTCTGTTGTCTATGTCTATCTATATTTTCTACATTCCTTAGCTAAAGAAGCTATATTTTTAAATATATTTAACGAAATTAAAAACGCTTCCCACCTTGGCCTCAAACTTCTGTATGTTCCTGTGAATAATTTTCATTATATACTAGTAGGTCGGCCTTCTGTGCCTGACAAATGCCGTCGATTTTTCTAAGGGTTCAGAGTCGACAATGTTAAAATGTGACTCATCGAACTCGCTCTGCTTTGTTCTGAAAGAAAGACTATTTTGAAAATATTTTTAGATATTAAAAGAGAAATATATTAGTGCACAGGATTCGAATGCACGACCTCGCCCACCAAGCATAGGTTAAATTTGTTTTATTGTTTATTACTTTAATGTAATAATAATATTATAGTTTAAGAATTCTTCTATTACTAACGAGTCGTGGTGTAATTAGTTGTTTTGAGTTGCTTTAAAAACATGTTAGTGGTAACATAACCGGATTATATAATAATTAAATATTCATAAAGATGCTTTTTTCAGTGCATGACTAAAACTTGTTCTAGTCAGAACTAGTAAGTGAAAACGAAAGTTGAAATTATAATTCGTACATTCTAAAACAACGAATGTAATCTTTTAAATTGGATTATAACTAAAGGCCAAAGTTTCGTATATATGAAAATTAACAATTGTTTTTTTGTCATCACGTTTAAAAAAAAAATTGCCACTCCTAGTGAGTAATTTTAAGTCAACATTGTCATACATGTTTGCATGAATCATGTGGCTGCAAAGCCGAATTCATTGATATCATTATTAACCATATCAATTGTATTGTATTGTACTATGTGTCTAAATGAAAATTAGCTTCATACGACTTTCCACAAATTAAACCCGTATATTACGTATGTCCCAACAGTAAAAATCCCCGCTGATCCAATATGAAATAGGAAATGCGTTAAATTTAAAAAAAACTGCTTTATAGCTGGCAACCGATCATCGACTTCGTGGAATCGAAATACGAAGAGTTTCTCAACGCGGAGTCGCGCGTGACCCGTCAAGCGGCGCCACCTGACACGCGAGTCCATTGCTGCCTCTACTTTATCGCGCCGAGCGGACATGGGTTGAAACCCCTCGATGTAGAGTTCATGCAGCGGCTCGGCGATAAAGTCAATATAATACCAGTTATTGCTAAAGCGGATACCATGACGCCAGAGGAGTGCATGGAATTTAAAGAGCAGGTCAGTTTAGAGATATTCGCTTTTAAAATAGTTAACCAATAGGTGCGAAGCGAAGTAACTTCCATCAGAATATTTTTGTTGGTGAATTATTTAATACTAGTATTTTTTTTTTTACTTTAGTCTCTTTAATCTCTACTTTGTTAATAAATATATTAGTAGAAGTGTAACAGAGACAGCCATCGAAAAGCATCATCATTGTAAAATGGATGGTTTCCAGGTTAATTAAAAAATAAATTAATTATGTTAGTAAATGTGCCCAAAATATAATCTAGACGTAGGTAGGGTGCTTTCGTCAATTTGACAATTATACTATTTTAAATTAAATATTTTGTATATAATTATTTTTAGATAATGAAAGAAATAAATCAGCACAAGATCAAAATCTATGACTTTCCGGAGAGTACGGGTGAGGAGGGCGAAGGAGACGCAACTAAGACGCTTCGGAACAGAGTGCCTTTCGCGGTCGTCGGGGCCAACACGGTCATTGAACAGGATGGAAAACGTATTCGGGGCCGGAAGTACCCTTGGGGTATTGCGGAGGGTATGTTTTTATATACACATATAATAGAATAAAAAAACCTATGCTTCCTTTATATTTATCTCTGATACAAAAAGAAAGTTCTTTATACAAATGCAAAAAGTATTATACAAGTGTTTAAGGGGTGTCAAGTATTGATAAATAATAATTAAAAAAAACTTTACATTGGGCAAGTCGCTGGTTGTTAAAGCTTGGTTAGATTTGAAAATGGCCATTTGGTTGGGCAATATAAACGAAATGCAAATAAAAACAATTAAAATAAGCGCGTAGCCAATACGTAAATGTACTCAAATAGCCTGACATTAACTCTGAAAAATTGTTAAATGCATTCCGATCAATTTCGTTCAATTTATGCATTTCATATATTCCAATTACCTGAACAATTTAATTGAAATGCGGAACAGCCAATTGAAAACGTATTTACTGTCCACTTAAGACTAATAAACCTCAATGAATCCCAGTTGAAATTGCGAATCTGGAACATTTACCTTCAGAACCTAATTGTTACTAGGGGTTTAAAACCAAATCACTTATGGACAGGCGTGATCTGTAAAGCTAAACGAATTTGTATGATAATTAACACGCATTAACAGGCATGAGCTAATGTCAGTCGTTAGCCCAAGATACGATTCGAGAATAAAAATGTACAGAGAATATGTACTTACCAAATAATAATTTTGATTTTAAATATATACAAATATAATGGAATAAAGGCGTCCTGAATATCGCTGTCTCCAATTATTGTAAGAAACTGAGATCAATAAAAATTCTGCCAATTAAGTTTATTATTGAGACTTATATACGGGGACTGTCTGATTAAATTGTACCCGTATTTTATACCACGTTAATGGACAAGCAATAGATAATAACCCAGATACGTAAATTATATGATTATTTGGGAAAGTGGCCACTGAAAATTGCTTAATTGAGAAATTATTTTATGCATTTGTGATATTGATGTACACTACAACAACAACATCTTAAAGTTAACAAATAAAAATTATGTGTTTCCTGATAAATAATAACAAATTGCAGTTGAAAATCTCGAGCACTGCGATTTCTTGGCGCTACGGAACATGGTAATAAGGACGCATCTCCAGGACTTGAAAGACGTTACCAGCTCAGTCCACTATGAAAATTATAGATGTCGCAAGTTGGCTGGTCTTTCACACGACGGCAAACCGCACAGGATCAATTCTAATAAGTATGTATATTTTCACTTTGATAGATCACATTGTCATATTTTAGGGCAACCGAAGGTTATGTGACCTTTATTTTTTTTTTTTCCCTTTGGCTCTAACACTGTTTGTGCATTAGCCAGCGTCAAGTATGGGATTTTTATAATTCGTTGTTTAAATTATTTACAGTTTATGCATAATGAAAAAACTAAGGAAACCAATCGCGACATAACATAAATAATTGAAAGCGCATAAATTTACAAAAAATCAGAATAATTAATAATGGAAAAAAATCAAAATTATAGTTTAATGTTATTATTTATATATGTAACCTTTATTGACATTGTTACACGTTATTTTTTTTTTTTTTTAAAGAAGTTATGATATCCTTGTTGATGGCCAATTTGCATGGTCACACTTCGTTTTTTTCGAATATTAAAAAAAAAATTGTTCGAATTTTAAAAATGTATATGGTATCTAATTACAAACCTAAATAAGATACTGGATACGTTTTTTAAAATTCGAATGTTCGCTAATACGTAACGGATTTACTGTCCTACTGTACTTTTGACTATAAGACAATGTGATTTACGTATTGGCTTGTATTCCAGAACGCGACATAGCTGATTTTAAAACTTTTGATATACATACAAATATTCTTTATGAATATTGTATGTATAACAATAACTAAAACTGAGTTTTTATGCGTTTTGAAATAAGAACTCAATTGTATGAAAAACTATCCTTGAGTTTCCTTTACTTTCCAATAATAGCGCTCTTAGTTATAAATGGAGGCATGATGACTAACAACCTGAGTAGACGGGGTTGGTATTTACATATGTCGTCACTTCAAGGTGACCAGACATGCCGATTGCCATAACCAACTTACGAATAATTACCGTACGTTAAAAAGCGTCTTCAATTATCTTCCTCATATTTTGAACCCCATTTTTTATATTTTACTAGCACCAAAATTAAATCATTAAATTAGGCCATTGTGATGAAAAATTTTTAGTTGAAAAAAAGTTTTAAATAAATAAATAAATAAGTTTTTTATAATCAAAAAAAAACTACATCTTTATTCTTGTGGGGACGATTTGTAAGGACATATAAATAACGGTCCGTTATTCGTAAGTTAAAGTAATCGGAAATTATACATGAATCTAAAACTAAAATTGTGTTACATTGCTGCATGTCTGGTCATCTTCGAGTACGCTATTATTTTCCACTCTATTAGTTATATGCGCTTGGGCATGCAGAAATGAAATACGTGGATGTTTTGGTGATTAGCGAAAATTAATTAAACAAATTAAAGATTAAATTTCACTAAGTAATTGGCGATAAACATTCTTAGGAAGGAGATTATTTGTACATTGTATAGAGTTATATAGGTACAGAAAGACATATAAATAAAAACAAATCTTAACCAATTTTATTTCTTAAAAGTTTTCAAGAAATAAAATTGGTTAAGATTTGTTCAGAGCTTTGGGGGCGTTCATGTATTACGTAAGCAGATATAATGCAAATTATCCCCCTAATTATATAAAAAATATTGTCTCTTTCTTAAGATCGACTGCATTATAATCGAGTCTTGTCTTCATTTCCTTTCGTGACTTTGTTCTACGGATAGAACACAAATTTCTTTGTAGATTAATATTTAATAATCACCAGGACATCATAATATCATGGAGTTTTTAATAAACAAATTTTACGCTCATTAAAATATCCATGACCACCTCATAAATCATAATACTAACATCGCAGTGGCATAAAGCAATTGTAATTTCGCGTAACAATTGACTCGAGCGCAGTTTTTATTTAAACAATGCACGTGTAATGTAAATTTGGTTAAAATTTGCACACAGACTGAATAAACAATCACGGCTGAAGAATGTTGCACGTTTTTTTTGTTCGTTTGCATAATTGCCAATGTTTGGCTTGTTATTACTCATGTAACAAAATGCACCAAAGCACTTTCATACTACCAATTTTTTTCGAAATTGACTCAACAAGTAGAAAATTAAATACAAAAATGTCACGTAATTTAACTAACTAACAAAATTACCTAAAACATCAAAAGCTTCTTAATTTTACATAAAAAACATGTATTGCTTGATGTCACTGCGTATGCACAGCCATTGGTATGCTAACTGGTTGTGTTGGTGTTCAGTTTCTGCCCGCAAGGATTGATGAACAGTTTCATGACCGTCTGGTAAGTCTCATCGCATCCACATATACAAACTATTATGTATGTTTAATTAGGAACAATTTGAAAATATTTTATTGTCAGACCGTTCATAGATAACAGAGTTAAGAGTTCCGGAAAGAGAATGGGCGTGGTTCTTATGCGAACAAAAATATATATACTTTTTTGTCAAATATTAACGAACTATTATAATATAGCTTTTGAAGTATAGTGCTGTAACTGTGATGTTAAAATGTTATTCCGCATCATTGGGCAATTCAATCCACGGCGGTTCTTTTTCCACACAGACTACATTAACGGAAATTTAAAGTTTCCAAATATTGGTCTTATACGTCTTTGCATGCAGGTATTTGAAACTGTAACTCCAGTGTCGTATATTCGTAGTGCATGCACATTTGCATATCAAAGCATCCATAAACATCTTCGCATCAGCTTTTCGTTTGAAACACTTTTACAATGATCTCAATATTTAATCTATTCGTCCTATTTTAGATGAACTTTGCAATAATACCCTTAAATGACACAATTTCCTATTTTAAAAACATTGATAAATATGGATTTATCAATATTAAATTAATAATTTAAAATCCCCTCGCATGTCACACTCGATTTAAATGTGTTGTTTTCTATACGAGTGTGCAGAATTCAAATTTGTACTTTTTTTATAAACGTGGATTCGTTACAGGAATCCGTTAGCTCAGATGGAGGAAGAAAAGAGGGAGCACGATCAGAAAATGAAGAAAATGGAAAGTGAAATGGAACAGGTATAATTTTGTTGCAAACGCTTAAAAACCACACACAAAGGATTAACAAATATTTTATATTTTTATCCGATACAGTCAATCTTTGATAGCTCGAATAGATGAGCATATGCAAAGTTTACTCTATTCCCAATATTTGTATTTCCGTGTTTCCGATTAGTTTCAAATATGCTTAACTTATAGTTTCTTTGTGCCAAGGTCAAGGGAGTGTCACTCAAAAAGATTGTAATGTAACATTGAAACAATTTTCTATTTGAAATTGGCTTTATTTTCTATATAATCACATATCAAAATAACATGTTTATAATTAACAGGTGTTTGAGTCCAAAGTCCGCGAGAAGCGTGCAAAGCTGAAAGAGTCTGAGGCTGAATTGGCTAGACGACACGAAGCCACACGACGCGCCTTGGAGGCCCAAGCACGGGAGTTGGAAGACCGGCAGAGGGCCCTTCAAGCGGAACAATCTGCCTGGGAGAGGGAGACCGGCCTCTCGCTTGACGATCTGCGACGCCGATCGCTGGAGGCCAATAGCAAAGAGTCAGTATTTTATTCATTTTATCGGTTAGGCCAAGTAGTGCAGACCATAGACACGCATTTTATTAGTGCATGCGTTATCGGCCCTTAAGAGTATCTGGGCTAGAAGCGGCATGCGGAAGATTTCCAGTCATCAAGGTAAAGCGGTTAGGCGGGCCATAAAAGCCAAGTAGTGCAGACCATAGACACGCATTTTATTAGTGTATGCGTTATCGGCCCTTGAGAATATCTGGGGTAGACGCGGCATGCGGAAGATTTCCAGTCATCAAGCGGATGAAATCTGGAATCGGAGAGGCGACAAAGATATATAAACCGACACGCCCGGATGACAAATTCAATGTATTTGTTATACGGGCTTACATTACACTGTCATTATTTTTATATATTTCTCTTTTAACCTACAGGTAACTTTAATCTCAGTGATTTATATTAATCTATAAATTCACATTGTCTCAAAGTGAAAGTCCTTTGGGATAAACAAACCTTTGAAGTTCTTTACATTGTTTGGGATTTTTTTGTCTGTGCGTAACTCAGCAATGTCATAATTTTCATTCAAAGTTATGCTGTTTCTGATATAAGATTTGAGTTTCATGGAGTGGATTTAATTATATTGTTGAAACCCGGGGCCAGGTGTCAGCTCGATTGTAGGTATCACATTTGACAGTACCGAAGTGTGAAATTCTCCATCACAGAATTTAACGTATATAAACTCAATTCCATCAAAAAATTTACTGATTGCAAAATTTAACGATGGTAAGCATGGGCTGTTTGAAGAAGTCAAAGACAAACTAAACGAAACCGCTTATCGAGGCGTATTTCTTTATATATTTCTTATATAACTTCAAAATTCAAAGTCATTTATTCATGAAGGTAACATAATGTATACTAATTATGAACGTCAAAAAAGAAATAAATGTTAAATGCTTCGAATTTTAAATTTTCTGCCAGTTCTCAAATCAAGGGCGTAGACCGGAAGAGAAGAACTGGCAATAAATTCTCCGCCTCTCTTTTTAATCGCCAATGTTTTTCTTTTACACAACGTTCGTAAGGAGCTGCAACCATTACACCATGTTTCTCTATCTATCTTGAGTAATAAAGAATAATCAATACACCATTATAATTTTTTGTGCATTTATTAAATGATTTGGTATTCAATTTCAGAACAATGGACGGCAAGGAAAAGAAGGATAAGAAAAAGAAAGGTTTGTTCTAATCGCGTTAAGCGTCGGCTTCGCACCCACCGTAACTCACACGTGACTAACCGTATACAGCGTAAGGAACGTGGTAACATTGTCTAATTCTAATTATATAAAGATGTTTACGTATGTATCCTTTATAAAATCTTATTCACTCAGTAATCGAAGTTACGAGATAATTTTTATTTTGACGTAGTTTTATTGTGACATTCTATTTTTCAAAATATGTTTTTTTTATGAACTCATAGTGCCTCATTTGTAGGCGGATGTACCTTAAGCGGTTTAGACATGGAATTTCCGTTTCCAATTTGGACCTATTTCCGGTTTATGACTTCTGATTTTGGTCACATACTTAGACATCCTTATAGTCAGTAGGTCATTAGACTAAAACCGGATGGGAATTGTCGGATATTCTTGCTTTGGCCTTGTTGCTAAACACTTTTGTATAGAGTTTTAACACAGTGTTTTCATTTCAAGGTTTCAATTCGACATATCGTAATGTGTTGAAGAAATGTACTTTATAAAGTGAATCGGAATTTCATGAGATTAACTCAGTGCCATTTCTGGAGCGGTTTCACTAAATATAAATTATTCTACCTGTCTCTTTCATTACGCTAACTTTAAACAGAGACAACATCCCAAATTTGTGGACAACTATTACACTTTCTAAATTTCTATATACTAACGCGATCTCCATTTTGTGATGTAAATAAGGTTCCGGGGTTAACTTGTAATTTGACATTCTTGTATAGTTTTCTATATATTTATTATTTACGACTTTCAGATTGGTCATTTAAGAATGTCACGAGCGGTATAGCACTGTAATCGAGCGATCTAGTATTAAAATTATATTAAGAACAACGATTGTAAGACTATTGAATTATTGACCATTATTCCATGACAAAGCATTTACTTGTAAAGGCCTAATTTACTTTTTGTATCGAAATTTTGTAACTTTTTGAGCACAATTTATTTCGAATACGTCCGCGGAGATGCCAAAGTAGTGTAGGAATTAATTAACATCTTTTGTAAATAGGGGTCTGTCTTACGGTTATTCGTAAATTAATCGACTCTTAAAATTAAATAATTCAACCCCAATCTGCATTATCTTTGCGTAGTTTAAACGCTAGTGTCTTAATAATTCAAAATTTGTTTATCTAGAAAATTCACGTTTAGATTCACCTCTTACTTATAACCATACACTGTTTATTATAAGTAAGAGGGTATTTTAGGAAACACGATTCTAAATTTTAATGAATTTAGATATTTTTTTATAACTAAATGCTTGAAATTGTGTGGAGTGGCACGACGTTATACATGTGCTTAGTGATATTTAATGCTCATAGGTCAGTTGTGAAATAGATCTAGCATTAGCTAGGACTAGTAACTTTATCATAGGCGCGTGCGCAGATTGCTTCATACACATTGGAATTACGTATTTAACTGTTTATGAAGTGATTAGTTGGTCATGCCTTCATTTATTCCTATAAACCAGATTACTCTACGCTGTTGTGAACGTTATGTTATTCCATATTAGCCTCTTAGTCTTTGTAAATATTTTCGTTTAATCATAACATGACAAAGATATATTAAAGTTATGAAATGCATAATCTTTATTTGATATGTATTCTCACAGTATTTACTTCCGAGTTGAATTAGCGTAGTTGTAAGTGTAATGCTTTTTTTTTTTCAACCCGATCTAAAGTGCGTAGTCATTACGAGGAATGTATGATGAGCGACGTTCGAACGATGTAATATATTGTACCTTTGAAAATATAAATAAATACGTAATATATAGGAATGGTGTGTATTATTTATTTACCTTAACAATGAAACTACTTGTAGAACCTGACATTGAAAATTCGTCTGGTAAGCTTATTACGCTAACGTACGAAATATGGGCGTAAAATAGTATGAAAGTATTGCGTCACCACAGGGGCGCTGTAAGAATTTTTGATTTAATAAGAATTGGCATATAAATAGCGTTAAAATACGCAAACGAAAGGATATGTTGGTCCTTTACTTTCAAATGCTATCTTAATGCGTAAATAAGAGAAAGCTATGTTGTGATTTAACTAACGTAGGTTGGCAGTTGTTTTTGGCTAGTAACCAAACACCTTATTTGGTTTTTCATAGAAATATTTGACTTTCACGTCTTTTGAACTCGTGTAAGTAATGTGCCATACACGTGTGTCCAAAATGTGTTTTTTTTTGTATTCATGGTAGACATATGTATTAGAATCTTAGCCAAAATTGCATACTACGAGTATAACCATGAATCGTCATTCGCGTTCGATACGCCAGTAGAGTAAAAGACATTGTGGCCTAAAGAACTTAATTTAATAATGTAAAAGTAGTGAGTAAATCCAAAACATTGATATTTTGTATAATTTACAGTTTACCATTTCATGGACCAAGGTTTTTTTAATGATTTCAAAATTTAAATATTTGGTCGTAATGGGGAATGAAAAAAAAAATAAGTTTCATTAATACGAATACTTTTTATTCAATAAGTAAATACAGTTATGCACATGCCAACGCGGTATAAGTAATTTGACAATTTAGTATAATTATTTTTAATGTCTAATTTCTTAAACGATTTTGGCAGTCACATAATAACTTCATAATCAAACATTAAAATACATTATTCCACATACAACCTCAATTTTTGATGACGTAAATATCGTGACTACGTCTATTCATATTAAACTTTGGCAGCCCTATTGAAAATATACTATATTTTAATGAAAATGCAACATTGTATATGATAACAATCACAACAGTTTCGACAATACAACTCTAATTTTCCACTCTTATTAAAATAGTAAGTTGATTTAAATACGACACAAAACGCGTAGACGAGAACGATCTATCATAAATATTTACATTCGTTTCTGGGGTTTATTCCTTCAGGGTTACCAACATTTATACTTTAGAAAAAATAAATAGAAAGCCAATTACCCACTAGTCCTAATTTCAAATATATATCAGAAACTAGAAATCTATAAAATCGGAATTCGAAGCAGACATTTAAATTTCTATTTAAGAATATTAATAAATTAATTTATTAATGTGCGATATTTTGTAAATATTTTTTAAACATTTTATTGACCAACGCAGAATATATCTATTTATATCTTCGTTTTAATAAGAGAAATTTGATAATTAGCAAAAACCATGCATCTTGACTAACAGCTGCTCTCTATACATTATCTTAATTTACCAAATATGTATAATAACTATTCACTATGATTTTATATTGGTGTTCTTTTCGTGTCCCACTATTCTAAACATTGAAACGATAAAGGACGTTGTACTAAATATCAATTAACTCGTAATATCACAAATCTGTATAGCTATCTACGTCACTTATCTAGCTGGTTATAAATGCAATGGAAGTCACTGTTGTGGTAATATTACCTTTACGATACATCTCAGCCTTTAGCCAAGTGGCATTTCACGCAAGTTACTGACGACGTACGATTTAATCTCATTGAAAGGTAACAGCCAAAGTTAAACCTGTTCATAAAAAAATTTGTATCGTTGAATCGATTCGAACCTCACGTCTAAAGGCTGAAGTATCTAATATTCTAGTGTTGCTAACAATAGGCAGTACGTAATGTGATTTGTACATTAATTTTCTTGAACACGTACAGATGTGTATATATCCTTTATTACATTACCTACTCAAAATTCATACTGTATTGATTAAGCACTTCCGAAATACAAGCCGAAATTTGACATCTGTACGTACACAAAACATAAATTTATACAATTAAGGTATTACGTGGCGATGCTTGCATCTAGCCATATCTACTATAAGAGGCACGACGGCTATTGTATGTGTCATTCACCGAGCGATCTAATTTGAACATGAGGTTGTCTGCGATCCGTATAAGCCTACTGCACTACAAATCTCTAGCTTATGGTAATTACATTGGTCATGAACATAGTTACAACGTTATAAGCAAGTTCATAATGCCATGATTTGTCAATAACGTACACTGTATTTGTTACGTTTGAACTTAAACATGTATTTAAAAAATATATTAGAAAAGTAACGTGATTTGTACGTTGAACTGCAAACTTAGCATCTGTACCTAATATAAGCCTTACAAACCGTCATTTAGAGCTTGCTTTACCGGAATAACTATATGAAAACTCTTATAAAATTAGATTTATAATTAAGATCGAAGGCGGTCTATTCTAAACTTGAGTCTAAACGTTACGTGGCCACGATTTCGATTCACAACTCTTATGATAAAGCTTTGTAAAGCTCTTTACATTAATCGAATATTGTTCGTGAATAAAACTTAAGGCGTTTTTAAGAACTTAAGCTAACTTACAATAATTTTAAGAGGATTTAAAGATTAATTAGAAATCGATGTAGATAATCTTATATTAAGTATTAACTGGTAAATTGAAATCGAGAATAATGAAACGAGAGTTATATAGACCCAGAAAGGCAGATCGAATTAGAACACAGGCATGTTTTAGATATAATTGAAAAGCGAATTTCATAGTTCTACGTTCCTATATTAATACTATATTATATTATTAGCTTTGATATGCAGAAATATATTATTGCTTTTGAGTTATACAAAATAGGAATATACTCACGCCTTTTTTTAAAGCAATAGTTGATGTCGAAATTAAATTTATTAAATAACAATGTCTTTATTGTTCTATTCACGTGAAAGTATTTCGATTAATTTATTTAGCAGTGTAATATCTGGTAGGTATATTCGTCGATAAATGTATAAATATTAAAAAAAAATTGGTGTTACAGTCGCTGATATGTATAAAATCATTTCGCTCTAGCCTAAGCAACTCAGCGAAGCGTGATATCCGAGTTGCAAACCTTGAAGTCACTTAAACACTAAATAACATTACCCCCGATAAGCAGTAGATATGTTTTTTTTATTATGGCGAGCGACATGCCGAGCGATGTACATTTAGCAAACACAGATCATGCAACATTAAACTTGCCAATGCGTTCCTTCATTCGGTCTATATAACATCTGTTCCATGGCGACGTGGTGGTGCAAACCACCAGAGTCAAGTTCCATCATGTTTATCCTAAACGTCTTCCCGTCAAGATGAAGTACGACATCCATTGTCACACACATGCAACACACATCTAGTTTATCCGATTCACATTCATGCAATGTCGGTCCGATGGCGTTTGCTATATTTACAATTAGACATGTAACACGGAATGGAAGTGTTGTGATTGTGAAGTAGCATGTTTTAACTGATGCAACGAAAACATAAAGCAAACGTGCATAACTCAAAGGTGCAACAGGACCACAGAGGTGCATATATAGCGGCGATTAAACTTAGAATTAGGAACTCTCAACCTAACGAATAATACACAGGTTTGGACTTAGGTCAGCTAGAGGGAAAATTAAAAAAATAGGCTTCTTTGTATCATTATGTAACATTGTGTAACAATATTCTAGTGTAACAAGTATTTATTGTACGTTTTCACTCTTAATTAACGATCACATTTATTATAACCATGGAAAATTCGTAACGCGAGTGTATGCTTAGAAGATCTACTCTATGAAAGAAGAACAGTGAATAAGAAAGAAGAAGATTAAGACTATAAGGTATGTTAGTTCCACAGCCTTGCGTGTCCGCGCTCTAACGATAAGCTTACAGCATTATTCACAAATTACCAACGATCTTGTGTGTCGCAAGTGGTATTAAAATTATTTCTATATCGTACTGTCCATCTTAAAATTAAGTTGCTGAAATCCATCTAACAATCGCAAAAATATGCGCATTATTAAATACATTATCAACATTTTTATCGGTTTACAGCATTATATTTAATAACACAGTTTGTACGATGAAATAATCCCATTACGGGTCAGTTAATTCAATTAGGACTGTAGGCGCAGGTTAATGAATATAATGCTTAGAACAAGGCTTGGTTAAAAATACATATCGCAAATACTGTGAAATAAACATTGGGTTTTACGTTAGTTTCAACTCTCAAGGAATTGTCATCCAATTTCTAACTAAACCTATGAATAGCGAGAGAACAAGTTCGTCATATTTTTGTCCCACCTTACGTTATCATTTACTCTGCAATATCTGCGAAATTCCAATATTTTTCTTGTACTACCAAAATATGTAATTTTAAACATGCCCTTGTTGAACCGAGTGGCGACGAGTTGTTTTAAGACGTTTAAGTACTTAAAACAGTAGGAAGCTGACTCTGGTCCGGCGCGCGTCGCCTTTGCCGCGCCGGCCCATGCCGTACTGTCACATGGCCGTATCTGATGAGCTCCCTCCAGGCTTCGCATCTGTACCTCCACCGCCTCCGGCTTCGTCGTCCCTGGCCGTCCGGCTCGCTCCTGCACCACCGGCGGACAGCCCCGTGAAGTCCAATTTGTACTGCATAAAGCACATTCGTTAAGATAAAACTTGTTGGTGGGTCTCAATTATTTCGACGATTTTTTGGCGAAACAAAGGAGACCCTAAGAACACTACACCACCGCTAACGCACCCACCGAAAACGCCATGCATACGTACCCTTGTTAAAATACGATTATGAATTAGCTTTAGACGATTAGTTCGTTATAACGACAGCAAAAATGTCGTATGTACTAGCATATTCAACGATAGCGAGACTTAAAGTTTATAACAGTTTACAAACTTTAAGAATAGTCCTCACACGTATTCTAAGCTAGTTAGTAATTTCATTGCAACATCACATAAACAACATTCATTAATTAGCTATGGGTAAACACCATCAAACAATTCTACACTAAACTCCATTAACCATGTAGATGTATAGGCCTCTGACTGTATTACAGTGAAAACAACGCTGTTAGTGAAGAACACAAAACGTTTACCACACGTATACCTACATTAACCATTCAATACACTATTTTCACTCTTAAATGTAGATGCTTTTCGTAAATTTGGCTTCCAATACATAGGGACTCTCTCGGGCATACAAAGCGAGTACTGAAATTGCGTAAACAGAATAAAACTTAATTGGAAGCTTTATTGCTTCATTTGTTTGTTGGACAATTTTGGACATACTATACGTATACTAGGAGACTTAAACAATAATTATTATAGACCAATTTTTTAAGAGATACCACATAAACATGCTTGGATTTGACTAAATACAGGGTCCTATTTTAGAGGACACACACTGAATAAGAAAGATTTTCATAATCTATAAGAAAATTTTAGAAAAACGACATTACAAATATACATGGAAATGTATTAGCCCATAGGCCCCATAACAAAATTTCGGAGTGAAACGAATTCGTGATAAGCACCAGTTATTAAAAAAAACCAAAATGAAATTACAACAGGATGTGACACCAAGATAAAAAAATACTATTAATCTATTATACTAAGTATATCTAATAGCTAAATAAGTTTTATTCTCGTTTTATTATTAAATATTTGATTAAAAAAAGGAATATCATCAACGAGAATAAAACTTAACAACACACTGATCACCCCCTCAAGTCTAACAGACAACGAAAAAAAAATCGAAAGTACTTAACAGGTGCAACACTCTGGTGCCTTTTAACTCCCACACTCTTCTCCCACGGCAAAGGTACCTAAGGAACATTACGTTCCAATGCACTAAAATCTTTAATTTGCCTAGAAAAATCTCTAAAGGATTTTAAAAATGTGCCATGTGTTGCATTTAATGAAAAATCAATTGATAATGGTCATGATGTTACCTTGTTTGCACAGTCGAAGCAGGTCGTGACAACTTTGCTAATAACGTTCATGAGGTGTTTAGTTTCTTGAATGACATTATCGACTTTGCTGAATGTTGCGGCACGCCCGACCGTTGGCTCCTTTACCGTAAATTGTAACTGTTGTACATACGTTGGGACTCTGTCCAAATGTTCCAACAACTCTTTCTTTGCTGTACCTGCTGGAACCTTTAAAAGAACCTTCGACTTAATAAACACAAACAGTATAATGAATCATAGGATGTAATGAATCAGTTAAAAATAATGTTTGAGGCTAAAATAATTTAGAATTTTAGAGTTAAATTTCAGTCTTGGTTTAAGTATTTTGACGTCAAGTTCTGTATTTTAAGACGATATAGCAACATAAATTATTCAGGATGTTCATAGACCCCAAGACCTGTGTTCGATGCGCCGTAAAAGTACAATAATTAAACCTTATTTATTGGCTTCGAAGGCGTAGACTGCTTTAAGACATTTCTCCTAAAACTAATAAAATAAATTTGCCTCGTCCACAAAGGTTTCACGCCTTATATTTTTTAAACAATTTAGAATGAATAGCCTCTCACCTGGTACGAAAACTGTCTAACAATTTTATAAAGTCTATTCGCCTCTTCTGCAAAGTATTCTGCTTGGGTGAAGAGATCTTGCGTTGTATTCAGTCGACCTTCACCTTTTGTGAATTGGTACATAGCGAAGGCCATGGAAGACATATTCTTAGCTCTAAAAACAAAACAATGGCAACTAAGAGCTCCCCTTTGAGATGTATACAAAATAGTCTATACACGATTTTGAATACCTTTTCACGATGTCATTATTTTCGTCTGCGCCCTGCCATTTTTCAGTTTCAGCGTCCATCTCAGAGGACATCATTTTCATTTCGAGACCCGATTTGGCAATTTTCGCTTGCTCATCCGAATCTAGACGAACTGCTTTTAAGGGTTTACTAGTTGTGCCGTGTTTCTAAAATAAATAAGCACATATGAAGAATGTCGACGGACAATAATAAAGTGTATCTCAGAAGAAGCATTTATAATATGATGAAACTTGCAAAGCCATAAAAGCTGCGTATCATAAACACTTCATAATAACTTTTGAAGCATCATAAGTATTTAACAGCCTCGGCCGTAACGACACTTTTATGATTTTTAAACTTAGATAAAACTCATTTTATTGCTTGCATCAAAATTACGGAATACAATCTTTCTACCAGATATAGAATACTAGCTGACCTGGCAAACGTTGTTTTGCCTGTATATCATTTATAATAAAAAATAGGGGTTGATCGCAGTGGGTTGAAAATTTAGGGTTGTATGTATTTTTTTAACGCTGTTGCTACACTTAATAAAAAAAATAAAAATTTATCTAAAAATTAAAAAAAATATGTAGGGATGGACTACCCTTAACATTTACGGGGATGAAAAATAGATGTTGACCGATTCTCAGACATACTCAATATGCACACAAAACTTCATGAGAATCGGTCAAGCCGTTTCGGAGGAGTTTAACCACAAACACCGCGACACGAGAATTTTATATATGAGATTACAATTACCTGCTATTATAATGTTTTAGATATTTTAAACTTTAATATAATTAAATTATTCAACAGTATTCATGTTTTCATAAGTTAAACTAAACATATAAGGTTTGTAACACCAAATGTCAATATACACATAAGAATACTTACACCAGGTCTAGGTAAACTACTATATTGTTGTTTATCGGGTCTTTCGTCTGTTAAATCTAAAAGTTCTTTAGCTAGGCGTGCGGCATCAGCTAGGAGCCACGCCCACATATCTACGAACACATCGAGGTTTTCTCTTGCTGCGGCACTGCCCGGATGGGCAGCGAGCGTCCGAGCTGCCGTCACTACTTGAGGGCCGTATATCCTTAAATTTATTTCAGCGAACTTAGCACTAACTTGAAGAGTCTCCGACATCGCTATATGCCTAAGTAATTTGCATACCTGTCAAAATAAAGTGTTTCAACCTTAAGCTAGTAGATACTGGTTGGATGTCAAATCAAATAATTATATTAGAACGACATCTTAAATTCCCAAATAACGTTGATTGTCCAAAGTTGTGTTTATATAGGCTAATATTATAACTGATTTAAAAATATAAAGCCGTCAATTATTTATTAAAATGTAAAACATAATATGTTTAATGTCAAGATTCTGATGAATCATCAGATTGTGGCATTATAAGGCTGTGACTTGCCTCAATTATATGATCTAATTGCTCATGAAGCTGGCTGGCTATATTGTGCAGTCTCTCTGATTCTCTCTCACCACAGGAACTAGCTGGAACGAGGATGTAAGAATTTAACAGATTAAAAAATTTAATAGAAAGTAATGTCTAGCGTCAGCGAACACCTCTGTGATGGGGTTTAGTATTTTTTTATTAGCAGCACCAAATAAACAGCGTGTGTTTACTAATATCAAACCAATCTATGTTTAAAGCAATTGTGATTATTTTACTACAATACTTATCAGAGAGTATTACTAATATAAAACTAGCTAGATGACACACGGCAATAAGTAAGGAAAATAATCAAAAATTCATTATTCAAAAAGAGCACCAATACATGCACCATTCTTGAGTTTGTTTCGGCTTAAAAAAGTTATTTCTATTTTTCACTCGATTGAATTGGCATCCGCTGCACATGAATTCTCCAATTACCAATACACACAAGTGTTCGCTACACATACAAGTACGACAATACCTATTTTTCTTCGAAGGTTACCTATGTGCGCGAGGTCTGTAGCTATTTTTCTGGCCTGTTCCGCTAGGGAAGCCAAATCTCTCGCTTGATCCCTGGCGGCAGCCACTAAGGCTCTTTCTAATTCACCCGCAGCGTTGGTTGCACCCGCACAAGCGCTTTCCAATGCTGCTAATGTACCACTTACACCCTGTTCCTCCTGAAAAAGGTTTTCACTATTAATATGTGTATGTTTACTAAGTCCTGTATACGATGTTGTTTTATAGGCCTTAGAAATGGCGTCCCATCTGATTCACGCTTCCGTACAATGGAACGAACCTATTTAAATCCATGAATAAAATTAACACTGGCCACTAAAATTAACATGTGACACTAAGACCAAAACTGAAGGTAATTTTATGAAACAATATTTACTCACTAAGGAGACAGCAACAGACACTAATCTCTCCAACTCATAGGCTATTCGTTCAGCTAAGGCCAGTATCCTTTGTCGATGTTCGTGCGAGGTATAGGCGGAGTCTGTGAAGTCGTGTGTGCGTTCGACTAGAGCTCTCAATGTTGCCGCTAGGGCCCTTCTCCGTGATCCATCAGCACCACCCCTTGCTCTTGCTGCCCGAACCTGCGTCGTCAGCCCCCTTAAAGCACCTAACGCCGTTCCTGCTTCCCATTGAGCTGCCTATCAAAATGCCCGAAAAATCTTACGTTGTACAATACTCGCTCACGATGCATTTGTTGCAAAAGACATATGCAATAATGCTTCAATAATCAATCAATCAATGTGTCAAAATATTTCTTCTTTTGCAACATATCGCACAGTGAACAATAATATTCAATGCTAAGCCATCTCAGAGTGTTAATTTGAAATTGAGATAACTCATGTGATGCTGAAATTGAAAAGGCTGTGATTGTTTACATATTACCATGCAACTCGAAGAATTACCTACGTCTTTGTTTCTACTGAAAAGCTTTTTTCTACATCAGTCACCCTCACTTAGCGGTTCGAATAATAAAAAGTGGTATTAATAATTTAAGAAACCTACGCGGCGTGGCACTAAACAGCTTATTTTTTTAGATTTGTGGTAAAGCATCAAGCGTTACTCATAGCTTATGGTAAGTGGTCAGCGTGACAAGTCTAAGTAATCGTTTCTTAAGCATAGCTTTGTATGGGGTGTAGAGTCTGAAAGCTTAATTTAAGGTTTTATTTTCAATATACAACCAAATTAATATCCATAAAAATATTGAATACGTAAACTCTACAAGAGCTATGCTTCCCCATTGTCTGATAATTAATAATGAAATTGTTTACCTCATGTATTATGAGATATAATGTAATTGATATAACAGAAATTTTGGGAGAGCATCGGCGTTCAAGCTTAGTATTATATATATTTTTTCTAATTCAACGAGGCTTTTTATATACTTTTATATACAAACAACTTTACCTAAACAATACTGGTATACCTGTTCTTGACTGTCCGAGAAAGGTTGCAACTACAATAGAGAAATTTATTTAAAGTTTTAGTAAATCTACGTAGAAGGGTTTTTAAATATTTATGGAAATAGAGCTGAAAATAAACAATCGTACAGTACATATATTGTAACTTCGCGATAGAAATATGAAAGTGATTAATGAAATAAAAGTTCAAATAAGCAAATCTATGTCAAATAATTAAGGTGCCTTTTCAGCTACACGCCGATTTGTGTTGTGTATGAAGGTTGATATTTTAATAACTTTTTGTAACACGCAAGTCGTAACTCAGATCTACGATAACATTTCATATCAAAAAGCGTAGTTACTACTTCGATAAATACTTTGTATAAGGCCCTAGAAATAAGTAGAAAATACAATATAGATAAATTCCAGATATTTTCATCTGGAATTTATCTATATTGTATTTTCTACAATATAGATTATACAGGTGTTATAACGAACCTAATAATTAATCCACAATCTCAGATGGAAAACAATCTGAGATCGGGCCGTGACAGTCGATCGATATCATATTTGCATCCCAATAACCAAACCCTACGAAGACAATCCATTTTTGGCGACGCGACGGATAGAATGGAATCTCTATGGTCTCTACACTCATATTTGATAATCAATATAAACCAAAAATGTAAATAAAACCGTACAAGTAATATTAAAATATACACATGTCTATGTTTAAAACATATGAAATATCTTTGATATTACTTTAAAAACTGTTGTAAGTTAAAATCTAAAGATAGGATTGTTGAACACACAGTTGAACTGTCATTTTCATACAAAGGTCTATCCACACACACCGATCCGACCTACCATGTATAGCTTGTATCGACAGATTGCTATTATAAACCGTCGATTGGTTATTGGCACACTTTTATATTTGAATTAAGAAGTCTATCTCAGATGGTCAAAAACGGATTGAGTTAGGTTATTGGGTTTGGGCATTAGAGAACATACTATATTATACTATTCCGATGGAAAAGTTTCTCGTGTTTTATAACTGTATGTTTATTTGCCATTGTATAAGGATAATTAGGACAGGCGTTCACGCGTAAAAATAACTTTAATAAAAAATACATTAACATAATCACTTGAACGGCGTAAAAATTTACGGTGTAGTTTCAAGATAAGACACGTAAGAAATACCTAAGTGAATATGCATTCGTGCATACATTTACATAGTGGCGCAATGCATTCAAAGTAGTCTCGACATAAGTAATTAGGGTAGCGTGTGCAACGAAGCGTTCTATGTTTATTTCTATTGATAAGTCAGGTATATATTGTTGCACCTTTTTTATTGGTACTAGCATATATCAATAAGTAATATTTATAGGTATAAAAACAAATGGAGCTACGAGTAGTCTAGGCATCAAAATTTTGGATCTCCTTTGAGATAAATTTTTATATACTCAAGTTGTTGATGAGAATCTGGGCTTGTCACACGCCGTCAGTGTTTAAGGCATGCCCCGGTTGTCTCCTCTTTTTACCATACAAGCCAGTGTATTACGGGCACATAGACTTAAATTAGAACGTAGCCAGGGTTCGAACGCCAACGCTGCTCATAAATATTATATAATATAAAGAAAATACAGACAGACAACAAATTCTTGCGTCTTAGGACAGGAACTCACCCAGGTGTGAATACAGATTTGAATGTACATCATACAAAATGATCGGTGAATCCATTACTAGTGGGGCTTGAAAACTTATCATAGTTGTTAACTTAATTTACGTATATAATTTATTTGAAATTGTTTTTAATCTCTCTTTTCTATTCTATTTATAGTTACAAATTATGTAAACTCTTTAATTTTTTAAAGGATTTCTGATTCTGTATAGAAAGAAAAATTAATATAATCGCGTGTGTTACGTGTATTAAGTCACAAATATTTTTTATGGCCAGTAGCCCGTGCTTAAATCAAATTTCTGTTTACGTAAGCGCCGTATACACGAATCTTGATGTGTTTATGAATATCCTACGCATTTTACGACCACCGAATGATTTATATGTTTGTTTAATAGGCGATATCCACTAAAATTCTGGCCGCGTAATCGTATTTACATTTGTGTTAAATTATTTTGCATTCAAAACGCGCACGTATATACAAAAAGATACTAAATTAATTTTTAAAGAAACAGCTTCTTACATCAGAATAATATACGATATTCCATCGATAAACTCTCCCCTTATTATGCCCGCGTTATCGTCCGCCGAGAATCGCATATAACGTGAGTGTTGGTGACATTTTAATAATTGTTTGTAAATGACGATTTTAAGTTTTCCGATTACATAAACAATATTTGTATGATTCAGTTCTGGCTATTTAAAAACTGCATTTCTATGCAGTTTTTAAATGCAGTCAACAAACAGACACATAAATATTAATCAATAATGTCAATCTTACATAACTGAGTCTTTTATGCATTATATGAACAAATTACTGTATATAATAGACATCAGTAGACGCCTAATCTTATGATTTCAGTTAGGGAAACGGCATTATTTATCTCCGTAATTTAAAAAATTACAGCACACTCGATGAAGGCTCTGCGTTGGTATTACAAGTAGTTTCATATAAAGTTAATTATTATATAGGTGCGGGGAATGGTTTCCTTTCAAGAGATATAGATAGATAAGGATTTTTTAATACAGTTGCTCAAAAAGTGGCATATTGCAGGGAGGTATAGCGTTCGGAAAGTGGGCTATTACACACTCGTGCTTTTTCTTTGCCATTCCCGCACTCGTGCGTTTTCTTTGCCAACTGTCAAAACAATGTGTATTAAAAAGAAAAAACCAACCACGAAGGTTTTATTCAAATGATTCATAGATGTTTTTATGATATATGATTTCTAAATATTATAATAATTGGATTCAATAAGTTCGGTTAGGTTTCTTTTCATTTCATATCAATTAAAAAAATATTAAAAAGAATTTTATGATATATGCAAATACGTATTTCAAAAAAGTTGACTAATAATTGGATTTTGTTTCATATCAATAAAAAAATATTAAAAAGAAAAAATCAACCACGAAGTTTTTACTAAAAAAATCACAGAAGTTTTTATGATTCATGCAAATATTTTAAAAAGAAGCTACTATTTGTTTCAATATCAGATTTAATGATTGGACTCAATGAGTTAGATTTGGTTTTCTTTCAATAAAAATAGTCTACTGAAGAATTGGCTGTATGGGCCAAGTTCACTTTGCCTACCCAGAATGGGTGAAGAAAAGAAAAAACAAGCTTTGCTCATATTCTTGCGGTTGGCGCCATTTTCCAAAAATGTTCTTTCGAGTTGAGTTATTTTTTGCACAAAATGAGTAATTTCGACGATATTTTATTTGAATGAATACCACCCGAACGCAGTATAATTGCATAAAATGCTTCGGAGAACAATTTACCGGAAACATATAAGTCGCTACATATCTACGTGCAACGAATTTATTCCCTAGAGAGAATAGAAAAAAAGCAAATATTTTAATTAAATTGCTTAATTTTTTCGCAACTGTATTAAAAATAGTCGTTCAGTACACGTGCGGTACCGTCATTGCAACTTGTCCCGACTGTCAACCCTCACCTTCGGCTGCGCCTCGGCTCGGGTAGACATTCGTCGGAACTCGTTGCAATGACAGGCTTTCCGCACTTGTAATGAAATATACTATAACTAAACAATTTAATATGAGTTCGTAAAAGTTCAAACATATTTTATTACATGAAAAGTAGAAACTGTGCACAACAGTGTGGTAAATTGCGAAATGAAATTTAAAATCTGTAAAAAGCTCATTCCTGTATTGCGAGATATTTAAGTAGGCTCACCTGCTCTTTATCACGAGAGTAGGTTACCTTAAAGGAATAGTCAAGTTTCATATTAACAGTTTCAAACGGTAATTATAGCCATAGACCATAGATCTTAATTAGAGACTGACTTTATGGGCTGCCTAATTATATTAAAAAGTGAAAACGTATAGTAACATTATCCAAATTATATTTATCAAAACTTATACTTAATTAAACATTGAAAAACATTGCGACATGTTCCTCATCGGATTTTTTTTATAGAACAGGGGGCAAACGGGCAGGAGGCTCATCTGATTTTAAGTGATACCGCCGCCCATGGACACTCAATGCCAGAGGGCTCGCGAGTGCGTTGCCGGCCTTTTAAGAATTGGTACGCTCTTATCTTGAAGGACCCTAAGTCGAATTGGTTCGGAAATACTTGAGTTGAAATAATTACATTTACTATTAATAAAACAAAAATGTGTGTGATAATGATTGAGGAATATTCTTATTACATAAGTTCCAAGCGCCGAAAAGATTAAACGTTGTTTTTTTTATTAGATTATTGGCATATAAAATATGGCCTTGCACAGACCTCTTGTGATTGCTCTTCATGTCCCGGAAGTCCATCTCGTACAACATAATGTATTAGATCCATAGCTCGCCTCATTTGACAGAAAACTGTATCTCGATTTTCTCGCGCTGATGCACTCCCTGGATGCCTTAAACATGTCTGAAAATAATTCTAGGGATAAATAAAAATCTCTTATTGTTACCTAAAATATTACAGAATTTATTAATATTATTTAAATTGTTTTAAACTTTTCTTAGAACGGTTACGTTTTCTTGATACTTCACTATTGACTAGAGACGATACTTCTCTCATGTCTAAGTGGGAAAGCAAAAAGGATTACTGTATATTTGAATTTCCTTTTAAATATATTTCCTTATCTATATATTCATGAAATCTGCTGGATTAAAACATCCGTTTCAAAATTTAAATTTCCTAAGAGAAGTGGAAAACGACTATTCAAGACTTTGCAGAAACAAAGTTAAATAGAGATGTCATGGGATTATCTGTGAATTGGCGAAAACTGTACTCCTTTGTATTACAGACTATAACGTAACGTTCAATCTAGCATACCTATATGCGAATTCGAACACGCTTCCTCATTCTCTCTACACCAAATATATCGATCGATAAGATCCCAAAATACGAAGGTATTCGTAGACCGGCAACGCTCATTTCAGGTTAACTAGATGCAATTAGAGCTAACATCCCGGTGTAATGTTAAAATAGCTGTATATTTAGCTTTATAACTGCAGATGACTTACAGCAAATTACGTAAGTTGGATTAATGTCCAGTCTTTATCGCATTAAAATATATCCGAGATTATTCTAGCTTTATTTAAAATTATGTTAGCAATGTGTGCATAATAATATTCAATATGTTAACCAAGACTCAATGAATCTTGAGTAAGAGAGTTGGAAAGTTTTAAGCTTAAAAGGCGTAAAACAGAAATATTTACTTTATTTCTTCCAACTATTATTTCTTCACATTAATTATTATATGAAACAAAAACAAATTCATATGAAACAAATTTACTATTAAAGGAAACAAAAGGGAGTTTCAGGTAAAAATATCACAAAAATGATTTATTTATACTGATATTTTGCATTTAGGATCACATTTGAAAAATTTGTTTGAAATATTGTCAGTGCTTGAAAAGTATGTGTATCGCTCCGAAAGCTGAATGTAATATTTTCCGTAAATTCCCCTAGCCTCGAGTAGCCTTTTACACGCAAAATATGCATATATATTAGATTTCCCGTTATTTTCTTAAAAGGGTTAAAACATTTTTCACGATCCAAATGGGAAAGCGGCCGAAAATTAATATTTCTTTTCGTTTTATAACCTTGCCTTGCATGTTAATTGCTTTAGCTTAATCCGGAGAGGTAATTTATTTACAGATTACGTTTTAGGATTTTATTTTATATAACAAGTGTTAGTGGGACACTATATTTCGACGAAAAGTGAAATCGTTTCGTCCGTGTTACGAGTATGAAAAATTGAATTCGAGAAGAATTTTGTCTATTAAACTTAGAGGTCCAGCCTTTGATGCATTGAAATCCTTTACAATGGACCTTGTTAATAATAATTATTTTTACGTAGTTTTACTATCTATTTGAGAACACATAAGGTTTTTTGTAAGCAGGTAGACAACATCGTAGATGGGAAGATGATATTAAAAAGGTGGCAGGAACCACATGGAAGAGAAAAGCAAGAGATATATCTTTATGGAGAACACTTGGGGAGGCCTAAGCTGAAAAGCAAGACAATAAACCGGTATCTAATAGGAAATAATATGATAATATTTACATTTAACTAAATTTCGTTAATAAATATAAGTAGTATATAAAGTAGAAATAAGATAAAATGTAACTTACAAGATTGTCAGTAAAAGCTATATATTTATTTAAGGTTTTTTGTGTGGATTCGACCTTTTTTTTTAATGGCAATAGTAATAATTTTATGCCAGTTTCAAGTAAAAGCTCGGGGAGGATTGGACCTTTCTTTCATATATAGACGTAATTGTAATGTCACGAAAAACTTCGCAGTAGCCAAACTCGAACTCACTCAGAACCTACATAATTGATGACGAATCCCAGAACGCTCCTTCTAATTTACGAAATACGCGAAGCGAAGTCGCAGAGAGATTTATTGTGACCTTTCTTAAATCACTATTCTCGATTATAGACACTATAACTGTCTAAAAACGTAGAAATATTTTTAGATTATTTTAAAATATATGACGGGGAATTTTGAAGAAGTGTACGAGCCATCTTATTAAAATATAACAAAACCTTTGCTACATGTGTAGTTGTTTGATATGCCAACGAACGTTAACTGAATCGATAATGGAACGTCTATTATGGATTTAGTTCGTAACTGCCTGATATAAAGTTAAATTACAGCAACAAAAATTCTTTTATTTTCTGTTATATTATTTTTAATGTGATAACAAACATCAGTATTTCCTTCTTTCCTTCCTGAAGCTGTATGACTAAAACAATTTCCAAGTGCCAATTACCTTAGATGACGTAAGAAGCATCAGCGTAGACCTTTCAAGTACATTCCTTGCTGCTGCCACCTGCGCCCTCCGTCTCTCATCCCTTAAATCTGCTCTCCGCTCCGCCGTAAGTCGTGCAAGCTCCACCATACTTCCGCCAAACTCCGTGAATGCGCGTACAAACTCTGCAAAGTTGGACACCGACTCCAGACGATCCAATGAACGTGCCACCTGCCAGAATTCAAGTTATCTAACTTTTGCTTCTCGTGTTCAATCTATAGGTTAACTTCCGAGTACAGGTTTATTGATTTAAACTGTAAATTAAATAAAGTTTTCAAATAATGAATAAGCCGCTTTTCAGTCATCCTTCCTATATAGTCAAACCACCTAAACATACGAAGGTACTCCTCGTATTGGAGGCATTGTTGCATATTCCTTGGTTACGCATAAGTATACGAGCAATACCTTGCTCCGAGCATCGGCAACAAGAATGACACTTCTATAAAGCTCACAGAAGCGGCTTACGAGTAAGAAGGACATAGCAGCTGTAGGTGGTGAGTCTGGTCGGGTAGACCTTGTTGTACATACCTGGATAAAATCCAGAACATACTAGAGAATAAGCAGGTCTAAGAAGCCTATAACTGACAAGCATGCGTGGTATCCTGTCATGGAAGTGGATGAAGCGAAAGCCATGTCTGACCGTAGCAAATAGATCTGTAGTTTCTGCTTACCAATATGGGAAAAAGGCGTGAATGTATAAACAAAACAAATTTAATAGTTAATAATTACTATGAATTACATTTGCCAAAATTTTGGAGGTTTTTGTTTGGCATGGCTTGGCATAGAAAATCTCTGGTAATTAAAAGTATTTATGTAAAGCAACAGCGAGGTAAGTATATAAATTAAGTCATTTTTTTATGTATACAGTGACGTGTGTGTAGGGCATAAAATTGTTTGCCTATACAATGTTTGCGTGACTGGATAAAACGTTTAGTCGTGACAAATAATCATCATCAAATCGCCCTACAGCTTTATTGGAGGTAACATCGTAAATCAAACACTATAACATACATGACTCTTTAGTATTTATGCTGGAGCCTCGGTGAAAATGCACATTTCAAGCAAATAAATCAGTTTAGATGTAAGTTTAAACAATTGCCTCGGTAAATTCTTTTACAGTCTTATTACATTATTTCTTTAGGAAATTTTGACTATATTCCTTCTAAATTGTGTTTATGGCATGGTGAAAAGAGACAGACAAACTAAATTAATTATACTTATTTGGATCGAATAAATAAAAACAATATATTATGTCTCTTGTTTATTTCATTTTAAATCTTATAAATTAACACGTTTACTGTGGTATTACTGGTAGAATTCCAAATTGGGGAAATTACATTATCCACACCCGTGCCAAATTTGGTGAATAATTTAGTAATAAAATAATAGTCTTTAGGGTTGGCAGTGATGCAAATTTATTATTTAATTTAAATGAAGCTATTAATTGAATTACTAGGATCATAGGTTGAATATCTAATACCAGATAAAACCTAAGCAAAGGCTGCATAAAACTAAACTAAATAAATCTGTTAGATATGAGAATAGTTCATCTACCGAAGTAGTATATTCTGTATAATTACGCGTCTAAAAGCGTCTAGGCGCGCGGATAACTTTCTTGTAAGTTAAGGACGAAACATCGTGTGAAAACCATTATCCGCTACTATACAAACCATACACGGCTGATTATCTTTTATCTATTAAAAAAGAAAAGGATTAAGATCGCAACCAATATTTTTATAAAACTTGAAACATATACATAAATTATATACCTGTATGTTATTTTAAATGTATAGAGGGGGCCATAAAACCTAACCTTGTCCTTGGCCAATAGTAATTGTCTCACAACCACCATATCTGCTAAAAGAAGGACTCTAGTCACAGCCGCAAGTAACGCCCGCGCAGCTGACACCATCCCCGCACCATCAGTACCGCTGCATACTCGCTCTATTGCACGACCTGTAAAAAGATGTTGTTTTATTTACAGTGCTTGTTATGTTTGCATAAATATTGTATTTACCACCTTTTTAGCTAGGTTTATTCTACTACATAGATTATATAACTACACGCTATAGTAACTGGTAATTTTATTATATTTAAATAAACGAATTGGAAAAGAGAATACTTTGTTGAACAGTTTAAATACGACTGACTAACAATATTGCAACAACTTGGCAGTGATATAAATGTATTACTTTCCTTTATTAAGTTCTGAACAACTTAAGGACCTTTGTTTAAGTTAACAACTTGACGTGATGTCTTTATACAACTTAGTTACAGTCAGATGTTATATTACAGTTATGTTATATGGTATAAGTTAGCAGATACAATTATAATCTAGTTTATGATTAAATCTGAAAGTTATCTGACACAGAATAATTTGTACATTGTACATATAATTTTTTTTTAAATACAATAGATTAAGTAACACATATTTTAGTTATCATACTAAATATTTATCATACATCAGTTCTTTTTGCGCTATATATAATACTAGGACTCTTACTCTGTAAGTTCCAATATCGATACCGAACGAGTTTTTTTTCCGGGGTTACAAGGCGACATTAGCCCGGATCGATATTTCTGGCGCTATTGGAAGTTACATGGTGCGGGCTCAGGCGTGGCATGCTGCAGATGCCAAATAACAAAAGAAATTTTAAGTTTATAAAAACTTAAAATTTCTTTTGTTTCCACATATTATTTATTATGTGTATAAATTTAAAAAATAAAAATCTATCCAAATTAAATCCCGATGATTTAATATAAAATATATCTTCAATTTAAACTACTACAATTAGACATCACATAATTGATAAGAACAATTAAAAGGTATCATTTTGGAAAATCAACGATCGCAACAGTTTGGAACAGTATTATAGTATCAGTCAATATTTGTACGCCTCTAAAAATATAATCTACTTTTCACGCGAAGTTTTCTCAGTTTCAACGTAGTTACCGAAAATTTAGTTCATATATTACGCGATTGGGGTCTCAAACAATGTTCAAACGATAAATACCTCAACAACAGATACATTCATCACATTAAACATAAATATTATGTAGAATTGAATAGAATGTGTTTTGTTTGTAAGAAATAATATGTCTATGTCTATGTCAATAATATCAGGAAACAATTGAATTTCTTCGTAACCACTATCATTCTGTCATTAAATACGATTTATAAGGCAAAAGGAAAATACTGATTAGGTATAACCAAAAATAAGCCATAATGAAACTGATGAAGATACATTATTACCAAATATTTAAAATATATATATATCTAATGACATTTTAATATCTAGTAAAACTATTTAGCGATATACTTAATGTACAAAATTGAGCGGTTCCATAACAATTTATTTTGTAAACCACCGTACACATTACTCAATGTCTTAAACAATTAAATAATGAAAAACGGAAACATAGTAGTTAAAAAAAAATAAATCAGTGGCGCTACAAGCTCTTTAGGTCTTAGCTTCAGATTTCTGAATCTGTTTCATGATATATTTTTTTTAATCTAATAGGCAAGTAGGTGATCAGCCTCCAATGCCTGACACACGTCGTCGACTTTTTGGATCTAAGACACGTCGGTTTCCTCACGATGTTTTCCTTCACCGTTAGAGCAAATATTAAATGCGCACATAGAAAGAAAATTCATATTTGGTGCACGGCTGAGGATCGAACCTACGATCTCTGGTATATGAGTCGCATGCTGAAGCCACTAGGCCAACACTGCAAACATAGTAGTTTAGTTTTAATTAAACTAACAATACATACAATATAATTTAACAAAAACACTGCGAAATATAATGCACTGCTATCACCGTTCGCCCCTGGGTTTTATTTATCAACGTGTAACATATCATTATCTAAATCCTAATTGTATAATCTGAAATTATGTGATGTCTAATTGTAGTAGTTTAAATCGAAGATACTCTCTTTTTTATTAAATCATGAGGATTTAATTTGGATAGTTTTTTTTTAAATGTAGGTATAGCTACACTATAATAAATATTACCTTAGCTTAGCTCTACAATATATATAAAGCTTAAAATAAATATTCACAAACTTTAGTTAAGCTTCAAATGATCCCCGTGGAAATGTTTTTGTATGGCACCGGCATCTAAGTAGTTGGAATTTCCAGCAATAATTTAAATAAATTTCCTGAATTTATAAGCTGCGCTGTTAATCACGTACTTAACAAAATACAAACACCAGTCTCATTCTTTCCTTTAATTTACGCTAAGGGAGATTATATGAAATGTTTAATGCAATTACTTTAAGGACGTCACACTTTAATAAAAATAAACGAAAAGCTCTTTATTATAATATTAAAACGCTACGAAAATTTTGTAATATTAACAAAAATTTAATATCGATATTTCATATCTCGCAAGTAATTATTTTCGTGAAATAATATATCGTAACCTACTTCTCCATTCCGCATAAAATACTGCGCAGATATGACATATTAAATTTTCACATCGAAGGCACACAGGAATATAATAAAAATATTTTTAAAGATGAGAACTTTTATGTTGTAAGTGTAATTCATATTATCTATCTCTTAAGTTATAATTTTAACATTTAGTTGTTGCCTTTATGTTCCTAAACTGACGATGTATACATATCTATTAACATAGAATAATAATAGTAATATTTAACGGATTTCTTACGTGTAATGGTATAACAGGTACCACTCAATATAAGAAATTAAAGAGGACAAAACGGTAAGTTTGTATTTTTCAGATATAAGAAAACGACACGACCAACTTTTCGTAGGTTATTTGTAAGAGTCCTTTTGAGCCTTACTTGCGTAATTTTCATTTTTTAACATTCATTCTAGTTAGATAAATCTATCGAATTTAGTTCTTCACATAGGTACATCTGCAACTTTGTAATATAAAATACAGATTTGTATTTCGAATGCACTGTTTTTGTAACTCAATGGAAAACCCTAAAGGAATAACTATTATACTTGAGTAATTTTTTACGATTTTAAGCTTTATTTCTTATTTAAGGATTTTGTTTGAAGTATCAAGCGATTCGAGATCTTCCCTTTAAAATCAAAAAAAGAAAACGAATCAATAGGTCTTTATTTAAATTTTTCTATGCAAGACAACATATTTTCAACATATTATTTTATTTACAGTTATATTTTGTTTTAAATGCCACTTATTTTAAACTTTTTTAAATATTATAATTATACATTCCAATAACAATACCTACTACATGTATTTGCGTTTCTTTCCATATCATTCCCAATTATTCAAATTTGCACTGATTTACTCGACTTCTTTGTATTAAAAATGTATTATCCGGCGTTTTAAGCAACTTGAAATGTATTTCTCATTGTTTGTGGAAATCGGTTTTTGATAAAAGTGATATGGTTTTACCGCAGTCTGCGTCACTGCAGCGTTTTGCGGATACCGCTCAGTCATATGTGAACGCATAACCGTGCTAACTCTGTATGCAGGGATCGCTTTCCGCAAAAACGGATTTAGGAAATCTGGTTTTCAAAGGCATTCTATCAAATCTATCGTGAAGATAACTTTACGTCATTTATACATTTTTGATTAACTTTGGTAGTATTAATGTTGTGTCTCGAAACACTGGGAGATGATACTAGAATAATTCTGCGTCTGTTTAGGCATGTAGTTTCAGTGGAAACAATTACAGACTGGGAACTAAACTAACGAAACAACGGAAATGAAATCAGAATATTTTACACACCAAAAATATTTATCGCGTGAACCTTATTATCATATGTTTTCTGTAATATGTTAATTCATTAATAAGCAAACAAAGACCTTAAAGGTTTATACTGTTTTACCATCATCCCTAACACTTCCTATGTACTTTCAACTATTTATTCATTGATTTATACCATTTACGAAACATGAATTTGATGAAGTTACTGTAAAAGTGGTAAATCACCGTATCGATATCGTGTAACATTTTGAATTTTATAAAAAATTATCTCTGTAAGTCTAAGCTTAAATGAAGGAAAACTGACCAAGTTTTATGGCTTATCTCTAAACTTACATAATTTCAAGATAGCTAAAGGGTCAGTAAGATTGCTGAAGCATTTTAAGTAATACTAATTTACATTAGTGTTTTATTCAAAATCAAAATATATTCATTCATATTGGTAACAAAACGTCCACGTATAAACGTGAAAAAATAAATATACATGAAATGCTTCTAAGTTTACATTTACTGCCAGTTCTCGAATTAAGGGTGGAACAGAACAGAAGAGCTGGCAATAAACTCTCCACCACCCTTTTATTTATTCAATAATTTCTAGGCTAATGCATCGCTGTTTTGATCTACTAGTAATAGAAGTATGTAAAAGCAATATATAAGTATTATTAAAAAGTTTTACGTGATTTATAATGTCTTCATAAAATACATTAGACTATACTTCATATGGTCCAATAAGCGTGAAAAGTTCAAATATTAATTAATATGTGTATTGTCCAAGTGTTTTGTTGTCTAATATGGTTATGTCTTAGTTGAAAGATAACTAAAAAATCTGTTATTGATATATTCATGCCTACATGCATCTTCATTTAGTATGTTAGAATGTTCTGTCAGGTAAATTAGCTTTAAGTTTATTTAAAGTATAATACGCTTTTTCTATACAGTACAAGGAAATGTTTATTGTGCTTATAGAAATAAAAATAATTTGATTCACCTTTAAAGTCCAACGCATGTACAGATTGAGAATAGAAAACTAGCACATATTGCCAATATTCTAAAGGGGTTATCTAAACTGTCATACTCTGTTATAACAAACGTGCGGAAGGTAACATCTGTTGTGAAACTAAATTTGAACGTTTAAAATATTATGAAACCATTTTACTCCGCACCTGTGGCTGTTAATGACCGAGATAAAGTTAAAACCGTTTCAGATAGATGCAGTGAATTTATATGGTTTGATATACAATTGGGATTTAGTACGTAATTCATTTTTATTGTTGAAAATAATTTATTTCAATTTAGCAAAAGCCCTCATGGCATTTGTTTTCATGACTTTCAAAAAATACATGTGGATGTGGTTAACAGCTTAGTTAAGTAAGTACTTATTGAAACGAAGGACATAAGTTTGGCGGATTAGTGGTGATTTTTATATGTTTGATGATAATCACTTAAGGTTTTAGAAAGTTAGCGTAAGATATCATGTATGCTAGCGGCGTGAGTGCCTTAGTTTTACTTAATAATGAACGAAATTTTGTATATACAAGAATTTAACATAAATATAAAAATGAAGTGTTTCGTATATTACGTATTTTAGTAGTCTGGTGGAAACAAAAACACAATTTTTCTGTCCATCAGGATGCCAAATACAATCTACTTACGACTATTTACCAATGGTAATATTATGCTGTAAATTAGAACTGTGGGTACCACGAAAATTCATTATAACCTAGCCATTGCAAATCATATAGATAAAATTTGTGTCAATTTGAGAAGATAGACAAATATAGCCGTCACAGTTTAGGGAATAAATAATTAAATAAACAGACTCGACTGAATATTTTATACCAAGAAAATATGATTATAGAAGTTATTTTGTGTTTCATATAAATAAGGGATCGAGATCCCTTCACGCATCATTGACTAAAGGTCATTTTTGAAATACTCTGTTTTCCTTTATGTAACAAACATTACATTGAAGCTAATCCAAGAAAATATAGCAAGCGATTTATAAGACCAGCTGCAACCACATTTTCTTATCCATAAATTTCAGCGGAAAATGAAAGGTATGCAATATTCTCTACTTGAAGTTACCAATTTATCAAATTTTATTATAAAATTTGCAACTTGAACTTTATACGTCCAATCCAGAGAGGACTGGCTGTCTTTGGAGGAGGCCTTCACCTATAGAGGAGTTAAGGATACAAATTTAATTACTAACAAAACTAACACTAGTATGTAAGTAAATTTAATTAATCCAACTTCTTGTTCTGCTATAAGAAATAAATGTTTTTTTTATTTATTATTACTCTGTTTTAATTAACGTTTTAATGTTTATTTTTTTAAGTACAAAGAACAATAACATCTTTTTAATTTGATGTAAAGTTATAAAAACGTCTTATGTTTAAATATTATAATTTTGTAAACAATAATTGTTTTAATTTTTTTTTCATTTTCTGCTTTACAATATTTTTATCCTGGTTCAGAAGCTCCTTACAAAACGTTACTTAAATCACTTTAGCGCCTCACGTGAATCGATTTCAAAACACACTGATTAATCTAAAATAACGAAAGCATTTCTTTCAAACTCGAAATGTGTGGCTACAATCAAGCCATTAAATTGCATAATCTACAATCCTCATTAAGCATAACACAAACATAATCCCTTTAAACAAGTCACTCAATTCTCTGCTGAATTGAAATCGATTAACATAAATTATGTGCAGCTATCAGCAAGCGTAGTGGTATGATTTACGATTTGATGACATGGAATATTACTAATGCGGGTCACCTTTGCACATTAGACGTATGTAAGAATATAGGATATTTATATATTTATTTATTGAACAAAAATCTTACATATTAATAGTAATTCTAATATACCTAATAACTAACCATAAAATTTAATAATTAAAATTTTTTTTTAAAAGGATTGTATGTTTTATTTACATATACAAAGTCAGTAAACAAAGCAATGTAAAGTAAACATTATGCAACTATGCGAACTTGAATATAGTAACTCGATTATGTTTTAATGAATAGAGACAACATTTTAAAAATATGCTATAAATATGATTTATCGAATTATAGCAACGAATAATAAATTTGTTTTAAGAGTAATTTATTATTCGTATAATAAGCTACATCCCTGTTGTTGGTGGCGCCGAATTCGCATTTATATTAATAGTTGCTCAATATATCCATCGTAATTTTCCTAGACGCATCTATCTCGTCACACCTATAATCCCATCCTACGCTCGCACCGCTTTCTTTAAAACTTATAAATTTTAAATTTACTGTTTGTTATAAACAATTTTATACAGTGCTGTTTCTTCTTCTACTTCTGTGAAGTGTTAAAACTAATTAGTTTAAAGATGAAAGAATCCAGCCACAAGGTTGAAGGTACTGTGCCGATTCCTTTCTTTCTTTCTCTGTCAATTATTCAAAACATTGAGCAATATTAAATTAAATAAATACTGTCCACTATTATATATTGATTAGCATTAAGTAATTTAATTAGTATGAAGATACATTTAACAACCCGTGCCGTATTAAATTTTTAGAATTCATTCATATTTAATTTTTAGTTGTATCTATATTTTTTATATATACCTGGTAAACATACTAATAATAACAATATGCGCAACCCTATATAGATATTGGCCTCAAACATATTTGTTTATCTGATATTTATTTTTCATAGACAAGTAAGTGGTTAGTCTTTTGTCTTGTAGTCGACAAATTCTGGTTTCTTCCTTTATATGATTATACGAGTATATATAGAATAAAATCCATTCATGTACAACCGGGATTCGAACCTACGACCATGGGTCACGCACTGAAGACTCGTCGTATATAAATCTATAAGCGCACATTATATCCAATAGCTTTCATCAGGAAACCGAACTAACGTATTTAGGAATGATATGTTGTTTACGTAACACAACAAATTTAGAATTGTGGGCACTACGAAGTTACATTTAGCGCTACACCAATAATATTACACATATCTGAATTAATCCGCTAAAATAAACTATGTAATCTTGAATAAACTATAATACCGTCAAATCTCAGTTTTAGTAAACGTGTCACAATTTAATCAATTTGTAAAAGAAAACTAAAACCTTGAAGGCGACTTACAAGTTTCGTAAAAAATAGAACCGAATGGAAAGAATGCATTGCTTTTTGTATTATTTTGTTTAATCGAAGCTTGTTCAATCTCAATTGTGACTACGATTTGTCGATTTATTTCAATCGTATTTGAATCGGGAATCTGGGACATTCCCTAGACGGGATTCAATCTGTGTAAATTTATTAGATATATAAGGATTGTAGTCAGTCTTTATAACTTGTTTTACATGCTGAAAACGTTTATTCTGTGCAGATGCTGTTGTTTTGATTACTTCAAATTTCTTGTCAAATTAAACTGGGCGATTAAAATGCTCCGTGGATAGATTCTTGTCAATTCTGGTCTTTGATTTGAGAACGTTAGTATGTTTAGTATTCTTATTTATTCTGTTATACTGTATGTACCCTATATGAAAAAATACAGATTTGTTTCAATCTAAACAGTATTAATATTGTTTTCCAATTTTTTATATCTAACAATATTCAGTGACCGATAATGATGATTACAGAATAACTGATGGAAAGATAAATTAGTATTATATATAGGATATCAGTAGGTATCTTGTGAACTTATTTTAAACACTCAGGACTCAGGAAAACACACTGGCTAACTATACAAAAGAAAATAAGCCTCTTATGGTTTATATATGGATTATATAAACTTTTTAATTGCTACATACACATTTGAATAGAACATGTTACCTAATGAAAAATGCCGTATACGGACCGAAGCATAGACAATAAAAGAACTAGAACTAACTAAAGTACGTAGAATTTCCTCACGCATATGACTAGAATACCATACATACAGATTCAGTAAATTTCATTTTTGATAGTAGTGAGTTTAATCTTAGCGAAATAAATGTAACAATGCGACTGTTTGTGAATGGAAGTGACAGAGACGGAATAATTACCATTCTCTTGCTGAAGTTTCAAAGTTTCGTAAGCTCGCTATTACGCTTTTATCTGCGACCCGTATATTTCCACTTTAATTTTGTGTACTTTCGCTTTGTATGGATTTAATTTTTAACGGTAAAGAGGAGATAATGTCAGTGTTTTATCTTATCTCTCATAATATGAATGAATACGTTTCGATGTTAATCGTTTCAAGCAAGACGCAAAATTTCATATTTTGGTTTTTGTTTCTTACACGCTCTACTTACCTGATATTTGTTATGAAAAACATACATTATTAATATAATATATAATATATATAGAATACATCATTTAATATCATGTGAAAGAAAAAAAATATATATATCACCAAATTGTTTTTTTAAAGATTGCAAATATAGATAATCGGAATTTGCAGACTTTTATTTGCGAAAGACTTTAGATCACTGCAATTAATTATATAAAAAGTCAATGATTGCGAAGTTCACGCTAGCCACAAGTTGATGATTATTGGGTGATAGATGGTCTGAATGGCTCACTTAATGAGACTTCTACTTTATTTAGCATCCCCCTCACTCGGATTAATGCGGCGCCACCCCTTAATTATGCGGACTGGAATTTATAATACCAAAATTATTCATTAAAATTGGTTTCTTCTAAATTTAGTTTTTGGTTTCACAACTTTTCGATTTAAATGTAATCGATGAAAATTTATTAAGAGTATCAGAGCTATAGTTTATTTATATAGAACCGGGGGCAAACGGGCACGAGTCTGTTAAGTATGGACGACGGAAACCGCCTCCCATGAACACACGCCAGAAACAGCTCTAAGGATATTATTTATATCCTCATACTTAGTATTTACTGAGAAAAAAGTACACGGCATGGCGTGGCAAGTACTTTTTTACATACAACTAATTTTTTACATGAAGGTAAGGTATAAAATCAATAAGTGAAATACTACAATACATAGCTATTATCGAAGCGCATTTCTTCATTTTTATTTAAATGACATTGTTATTAAAAGAATTGCCCTACATTTGCTTTACCAATACAAGAAAGGTATTTAAAATACCAATGCATCAGGCACTAAAACAGTAAGCATTATTTTAAAGTTTATGGAACTACATGATCACAAATAAGCTCACAATGTAGTAGACATAAACCTTTTTATCTTACTTGGAATGAATATCCGACAGAGAGATCCCCATTTAAACTATCCCAGTATAATTCAAGCATAAGCGTCTTTTCGTATAGAAAGAATTCGCATCGTGAGCACTCACTGCACACCTGAAGCCCGTTTTTATTCCTTTGTAGACTCGAGGATTGCTGATTACACATGTACTCAGCATGAAATTAAACGAAGTCTGATCTCACAGATTATCTACTTGTATGCTTGTGAAAACACTTTTTAGTCTATCATTTATTTATCTTTGAATTTAAAACTACCTAAGCTAAATCGAAAACTACGTTATGTTTTCTTAGTATGTGGTATTTTAGTGATTTCATGACTTTGTCCATATGTAGTTGGGTATGCAAGGACTCGTTGATAAAAATTCGTTGACAACAATCGTTGATACCGTAATATTAAGTAATATGGAGGTCTCGGATTGGCTACCTGATGATACGATAATTGTTAAAAGATAGAAAGAAAGATTATTGGTAAGGCGCGTTATGAGCTTAATTGGAATGCAAAAACAATGAAATATATTATGTAAAGATTTTCACATCTTCATTATTATAAAACTTTTAATATAACTACAGGTAGTTACTAATAGTTTAATAGTAGTAAAAAAAAAGTCTAAACCTTATATCAGTACTTGAAAAGTAAGTTCCGCGAGATGAGATAGGAACTCGTGTTACAATAACGAGAGACCGGTAATGATGCCCCCCGGCTATGCGACGCTTGCTAACAAAGTGATGTGTATAATTAAAATTATTGCTCTAAATTAACCCATCAGCATAAAATAAAGAAAATAACTAAAACAAAATATATATTGCTAAATAACAGAATCAGATAAACCAAATTAACACTCTCATAATTGATTAGTTCTTAAAGAAATTTGTGCTCAAAGAATTATAAAAAAATTGCTATCTGCTAATTTGTTTAACTCCGTAAACACCAGCCATTATCAGCAACGTATTCAGAGCCAGTGATTCCCTTGGCTTTATTGCTTGCTAAAAATAATACAATATCTGCCACCTCGACGGATTCGGATACACGTTTCAGTGGAGCGTCATCAGATACATCTTCAAATTTCAAAAAGCCAACACCAGCGTTCTCCAGCAGGTCTGTTTTTACAGGTCCTGGACTCACGATGTTAACCCTCACCCCTTTACTTGCCAATTCAAGAGCTGCGCATCGAGAGAAATGAGTCAATGCTGCCTTTGATATGTGATAGGAAATCATTGATGAATATGATGGAAGTATTTTGCCAGCCACGCTGGAGATATTTACAATATTTCCTTGAGTTTTTATTAAATACGGAGCAGCCAAAGTTGTAATATTGATATGAGCCCTAACATTAACCTTCATAATCTCATCGTACGATTGTAGTATGTTTCCTTCTAAAATACTTCCGAATCTTGTCAAGCCTGCGTTGTTAACAAGGATATCTAATTTTCCCAATTTTGTTATCACTTGCTCTAACAAATTTTTGGCCTCGTTGTCATCGCTTATATCTGATTTTAAAATGAGAGGTTTTTGTCCAACCTTTTCGATTTCATGTGCAATCTTATTTAATTTTTCTTCATTTCTTGCTACTATTGCTACGATAGCACCTTCTTTTGCAAATTCAATTGCTGTAGCTGCTCCTATACCAGAACTAGCTCCTGTTACTAACACCACTTTATTACTAAAAATCATTATTTTCTTATTGTTAGTAAGACAGTCAAAAAGATACTATTGCAGTCGTGACATAATTGCTTGTTTATATGTATTATTTTCTAATATGTTATCAAAATATTATTATCTAATTAATTTTTACGATGATAAATAATTTGGCAAAGATTATTGTGAATGTAGCATATACTTTGATTATTTAAGTAATATTGACGAAGAAACACAATTTTTCTATGATTATAATATTAAGTATAATAAATATATATTGTACAATAATAAAAATGTTGTAGGTACTTCGTATTTCAATTTACATTATTATCGAAAATTCGGAATTATTAAAAAGAAATATACATATAATTTCAGTATAAATTTATTTTTATGTTAAATTGTATAATATGTTGTGTGTGTTTGCTTACTCGATACCAAATCTAAAGTAAAGTATTAAATTAATTCTTAACACTCCATCCATTATCAATAATATATTCCGAACCGGTTATACCATTTGCTTTGGCGCTTGCTAGAAAAAGAATGACATTCGCAACTTCAACCGAATCTGATACTCTCTTAAGTGGAGTTTCAGGAAGAACATCTTCCATTTTAGTGGAACCAAGACCTGCATTTTCCAAAATATCCGTTGCTACAGGTCCAGGGCTAACCGTATTGACTCTAACACCTTTTTCGGCTAATTCAAAAGCTGCACATCGTGAAAAATGACTTAATGCAGCTTTCGTGATGCAGTATGGAGTCATACCTATTGTCCCTGTTTGTGTTCCCACTACACTAGATACGTTTACAATATTTCCTTTTGATTTAATTAAGTGTGGAGCAGCTAAATTAGTAATATTGATATGAGCTCGAATATTTACTTTCATCACAGAGTCAAATGCTTCTAATATTCTTCCATCTAAAATACTACCAAATGTAATAAGACCTGCATTGTTAACTAATACATCCAATTTACTAAGCTTCCTTATTACCTCTTCTATTATACGTTTTGTATCTTGATCTTCACTTACATCTGCCTTGATTACTAAATACTTTGCTCCAATCTGATCTATTTGTTCCGCGATTTTCAAGAGCTTCTTTTCATTTCTTCCAACTAATGCGACAGTAGCGCCTTCTTTTGCAAATTCAATAGCAGTTGCCGCTCCAATGCCTGAACTGGCTCCTGTGACTAACACAGTTTTATTTACGAAACTCATTTTTACTATGTATATCAAGAAATTATAAACAATACTAATTACAACACCAAGTATCTTGAATATAATAAACTGTAAATTAATATACGTATAATAAAAAGGTATTTAATATCGCACGTTTTGCTTTTAAATGCGCGTTCGTTTAGTTACTAAAGTGATAAAATGAAAATAAAACGTGAATTGTTATCCTCGAATATAATTACTTATGTAGGACATTTACATATTATCTATATTATTCATCTTCATACGTGATGACTTTAAATAATTTTAATTTGACTTCGGCAAATTCATTGTCACCTGTTAACGAGTAATTTATAATTATTGATTATAAATTACTATAAATGACTATTTCTGCGTTTATTTAAACGCAAAAGTTGAAAAAACTTTATAGGTAAATATCTCAGATAATATATCATCATTATCAATCACATAACTCGGTCAGATTGAAGCGATTATGATGATAGCAAAAGACCAATTTCCTTTATAAGAGATAAATTTATAAAATAATTGCATTGACGTACATATTTGAACTAAAAATTAAATAACCATTTACCACTTAGATAACTTCAATACTCCCCGAAAATAGATTATAGATGTTTGTGAAAGTAATAAGAAGCAGACACTTCTATTGTTTTATGTTCAAAACCAAGCATCCTGATTCTTTGTTTAAAATTGTATCTTTCCCGCTCTTACAAACGAAAGCGAGCCTATTTGGAAATTTAATTTCCTTTCGTATATATTCCGCAAAGTTTAGAAAGTCTTTCTGGAATAAATTATATTTTAACTTCCTGAAGCCACTTGAATAATTGACGTCTACTTCCTTAAAAGTAAAAATTCGAAGCAAATATTACATGTGTGCGAGAGGCACAGGCAAGATAGTACCATGTTTTTTGTTTTGCTAGTGGACATTTAATGTAATGTCCCGTACGTTTGAAATTACAATGGACTACGCATTAGGCGTAAAGGTTGGGTAGTAGTAAACAACATTTAAGAAAAACTTAAGATAACTATCTAATTTAAATCCATTTGCCCATATTAAGCCATTTAGAAAGTCGTTAAATATCAGCCATAAGCTATGTTATTTTAAAGTGTGTCTGTAAGAGTGCCGCCGTCATGTCGTGGCACTTTGCCAGATACAGTCATCTTACCTACATTTGGGAGAGGGCAGCCATAAAGATCCTCAAGAACGATGCGGTCATGAACTTGTGATAATTGCGCAACCAATAAACAAAATGGGTTAATCGATTTGAGTAGCATTATGTTGTTAAAATAATAAAGGTTCCGTCCTCTTTACATTGTAGTTAAAATGGTACATACGTACATAGTATCTTAACAGAACAGAATGTGATTAAACAAGCCTATACATAACGATTAGCTTATTTTACATCGGTTACAAGATAATACATATAATTAAATATTTCCACAGCATTACCTGTCTTTGCTCACTTCATATAAAATTGTATTCCATGGATCTACGACTTAAATTAAATCAAATTATTAATAAAACAGTATTCATTAACAAAAGAATACATTATGAGTACTAAGAATAAGATGATAATAGAAATTGGCTGTTATTTCAGCACATTACTCAAACAAAGAGTATCTTGGCCTACTTTTTTCTAAGAGACGAGGCATCGTGCTCGGTTCCATTACCTTCATTTGTTTTTTCTGTCATACTTTCGTTTAAGTTAAAAAATATATAATTTTAATTGCATTCATTATTACACCGCCTCTGTAACTCGTGGTTTATTTAATGCATCGAACCCGGAAGCCTGGATTCCATTCAGGGCAAAATTTATTTTTTACATTATTGTTACCGTAATGGAAACTCAACTCTCGTGGGGTTGCCTAACCGTGGGTAACATTTCAAATTTTCCTATGCGCAGATTAAACTCGCTCGTGACAAAGGATTGTTGTCAAGAAAACATGCTGGTAAGACTCAAAGTATTTCCGATAAAGAATCACTTTCAACAATGCAACAGCATTAAACAGATGCAGATATATAAAGCTAAATCGTACCTACAGTCTCCTAAAGGGCTGTATCGCTACTGGATGTAACTTTATTTATATAAGTGTAATAATGTGGATAAGAAATGTTACGGCAGTAACTCAAATTGGTGATTAAAACTTAGTATGATCCGACGCGGTTAATGTTCCTTATCGAGGTTTCTTGTTCGTGTTCCAAATGCTCCTAATATAGCGTAATGTTCTAACATCTTCGAAAGTAATGGACTATTAGTGGACCGCTTGATATTTTCTTTAATTAGTTACGATATATCATAGAGAAGAAAGTTTTTGCAGATAAAAAATCTATTGAGATCAAGGAGGTGATGAAATCCTTAAAGCAGCTTGTATCAATTTTTTTAATTGTCGTTCAATCTAATGAAAGTCCCTTTAGCAAGTTCTAATAATGTTTGCCTCAATTTTAGCTTATATTGCTTGTTTGGAAAATGATCTTACTAACACACCCTTTTCTTGTGGTAATTAGCGGTAATGCACTGTTTTAACAAAAAGTAAATTATATAATCAAAGAATAACATTAATGGGGCTACAACCAGTATTTCTCATTATAGGCAAGTAGGCGATCAGTACCTGAAACACAACGTCGGGTTTTCAGTTTTTATTCTTAAACATGATGGTTCCTTCACAGTATTTATTTATCTTACACTTTTCCTTTACTGCATGGCCACGTGTTAATTGCGGTCATACAGCCATTTTTTACTCTATTCGTGTAAATAGAGGAACTGAAAATATGTTCAACATCACTGAGGCTGATGATGATGTCTGTAACATATAAAGTTACATTGCTTATTTCTATCTACAGGTTATCCTAATATATTCAAATGTCATATCGGACAGTTACAATTTACATGTATGTAAATGGTACGCATAGTAGTTTACGTTGAGTGTAACTTTAACAGCTTTGTGTCAATAGCTCACGAAAATGTTTACGCAATATGTTTATCGTAATTTCACATGAATTTGTAATAATAAATAAAATATCAGAAAAAGATTGCATTAAGCATATATATTTTATAAGTGCTTCCCTTTAGCGTTGCAAATAAAGCTCTCCTTTAGTTCTTGAAAACAAAAGTTTCTCATAATACCTACTCTTCCCTACTGTTCCTGGTATATGTGAACAGAGTATCTATGAAAGGTAAGAAATAACATTTCTTTTAACTTACGTAACCATAAAAGCTCTTATGAAAGCTAGAATATGCATATTTTGTATTCATGATGGCGCATGCCAATGTAACGGATGCTCAATTGGCTATTAATCAACCACAAACCAACGTCGATTCAAGATGACTGGCGATTAATTGCCCAGTCGACGGGTAAAGCTCGAAACCGGTTTTTAAATGTATTCTGAATTTAAACATTTTTTTAAATTTACTTTTAGTATCATCGTGGAATCTGGATACTTTTTTTATTTTTTATATTATTGGTATTTGGTATTTGGTATTTTTAATAAAACATTACTATATTTATTTAGGCTTCATAAGGATACATGTTTCTTGGGAATTATGTACTTGGAACTACGGTATCATGTCGATGATTTTAATCAAGTATATTCCAACTCAGGCTGTTCCCTAACTTAGACTGTTGTCTAAGTTTCATCACTTGAGTAAATAATGTTCTATAGATGCAGTTACGATATAGGCTCTTTATTACAAATTTATCAAACTACTACAGCAAATTAACAAATAGGTTTTGATTTAGGTATTGCATAGATTGCATATTGTAGAGGATTAAAATATACTGTGTATAGTATATTTATTTATAAAACACAGTCCATCAGATTTGAATTGGAAGAGTTTGTTTACATTTTAACAGTCAGTGTTCACTAATTGCTGCACTCGCGTTTGATACAAAATAATTAAATATTCGTGCAATTTCAGTCCTGTATCGTTTAATTCAAAAGCAACGTAAACTGTACGAGTGCAACTGATAGTCGTAAGTGAGCTGAAATCCGGGTAATAAATTGTGAGTGCTACGGGTGCGGCGTCTCAGGGGAAATTATTGACATTTCTTCTTTAACAAATTGCAATACTGCGATCTATGAGACCGTATACCGCGGCAGAACAAGGTGATTTGGAATTTTTCTTTCCTTTTTAAATTTGGAACGTTTTTAGGTTTGTGATTGATATTTCAAAATTTTACCACGTTATTGAAGCTCTTGAATCCGTTAACACATTGTTGTAACTGAATATTGTTTTAAAAAGTAAAACAGATTTTCATAGTTATTTACTTTATGTAAGTGGCGTTGAAGTATTACCGTCCCTTAAGTTCATATGAAATATAAATACACAAATCTTAATATAAGCGAGGTTAGTCTAGCGTGACCCGGCATTATAGACGCGGCTAAGCACCGACGATCGATACACAAAGATGACCACAAACTCTGGCCGTCTTCAAACTTTAATGCATTTAAAAGCACAGGAAGCTAAAAAATTCACTTCACGTAGCCCCAACTTTTCGCTTATTTTTTCGTGGAAAATGCTCCAGTTTAACTTGAGTTTAAAGAGATAACTTTTTTATTTTTATAGTACAGGGGGCAAACAGGCAGGAGGCTCACCTGATGTTCAGTGATACCACCGCCCATGGACACTGTCGATGCTAGAGGGCTCGCGAGTGCGTTGCTGGCCTTTTAAGAATAACTTTAATTTGATGATTGAGTTTAAAGATGTCTGTTAAAAAGATGTTTAATCTTAAAATACTTAACAATAAATATGAAAATTATTTATTAAAAATGCTGGTTATTCCACAATTTGCCGCGACAAAGTCACGAAACCACATCAATTTGTCCAGACACCGCTAACACGAGTCTTTTGTACGTTTGCTTTGTCGGAAATGATTAATATATTTTATAAAGTTACTACATTGAACACAATGATAGTAAGAATAAAAAGAAAACACAATAAATCTTTCTCTTTCAAAGCCGGGATTTTGAACTATCGAATTTGTTAGTCTAAGTTTTGAATATATAGTCCTGATACGATGGATTTGAACGAATATTTTTCTTCTGTACGCGATTTGCGATTCCACAAACAAGAAGGTATATCAAAGATGAAGGTATAGCAAAGATGTTGTAAAGGTAATATGACAGTAAAATTTGTGAATATTCCATGTGGCGCAATCAGTTATTAGGTGATATATTGGCGATTACGAGACATATCAATAGAATGAAGTCTGTTGCAATTGGCGCAATACAGAATGCTTCTTGATACAAAAAAAGCTTGAAATCCCTCAAGAGTATTATAAGGTATTTTATTTCAAATTTTTGGGTTAAGAATTGTTTTATGTTCAAAATAAATTGACTATGGTTATGTTATAGTTTTATCTTTAATTGTCGTTCGCCTTTACACCTGTGTCAATATATTATAAATCACCTTTAAAAATAAGATTCCGTTTTACATAACTAAGCCCTAAAATTCTAAATTGGTTTTGGCGTAATGTTAAAGAGAATACAGGTACAGGAGAACAGATATAATTTCAGTTATATATTCTAAATAACTACTTTCTTTTTATCCAACACCTTTCGGTAAGAAAGAAAAAGAATCTCGTGGTAATATATACAAAAACATATTATGCAAAACACCAAATTAAAGTGAATGCAACAAAACGGCTTTGTAGTAAATGGATTTCAGTCTTTGAAACTCTATTTTGTTACTTTAGGCTAAGCTTTGATGAACAATTGTTTAACTGTGTTAATTTAAAATATACTTGAAGAAAGAAGAAATTTATTAAAAAAAGAGTTTTAGTAACCATTTTTAACACAGATTTGGTTTTATTGTTTTTGTTATACAACTAAGAAAACTGTATAGTGAAAAACAATATCATATCGCCTGCCAAAACAAAATGAGCTGACAAAACGAAGTTTTACGTCGAACATCAAAGGGGTTTTAAGAGACATGTAATGATTTAAGGGCTATAAAACGCCCTTGGCTACGTCTTAGAGATGTTATGTTATCTAAGATGAAATATAAAATCGTTTTTTACTACTGAGCCGCCAATACTACAAAGACACGTTCAGATATTCACGTAACGTACGTGCAATGTATAGGTACATATATATTGTTATAGTAATATGAAAAATAAGACACCAAAGACATTAATTATGTTAAGAACTATGGTAGAGGTCAATATTTCCAAGAATTCCAGTAATTAATTAGAATTGGTATGTATTTAATTTTATTATTGATTTTTTGTGTGTTTTATATATGTTTGTACAAGTCTAAACAGTAATAAGTTTCAGAAAACTATGTAAGGAAATTATGGCCTCTAACTATATAACTCAATGATTTAACGATTTCTTAAAGGCTGCTTGCTATTATTATATATAACTATAATATGTCACAAGCTTCTATTAATTATCTTCTATTTCAGTTATAGATAGATAAGCAGATAATTAAAATGTAAATTTGGCTGTAAAATATTGTCACAATCTGCTGTATTTCTCAAAATTAAATTGTCAGTGTAAAAATAAAAGTCTTCTGAACGAAACAAATAGAACATGTTCCACGTCCAATAAAACGGAACAGGATGACAAGTAATTTCTTCTATTTACCGTGTTTCCTGTTCATTTCCAAACTGGGCCCAGAATTGAGGACTTACAAATTGCTGACACTAGGGAATCTCCGGTGGACCGGTTTTAATTTCCGTTAAATAATGCTGAACGAGTACAATTATTTGTCACTACGAATGTTTTCCGCGCCATTGCCATTAGTTTTGAAATAAGTACACAAACATTCGAAACCATCTCATACTTTTTAATCATTGGCAGATTTAAACTAAACTTCTCTTTGATCTGTCTATTTTTATCAAGTGTATATAATAATAGCGTCAGGTCGCCTTCGTCGTGTAGAAAAGTATCAAGAAAGCACGTAGATCAGTTTTTACATGTTACAACTAGTTATAAATTTATATATAAGTGTATCAGATTTTGCCTGCGCTTCTTTTTTCCTAGACTTAAAAAAAAGGCAGGGACGGCAAGACGGCAGGATATGACTTTGTTTTCGACCCATTTAAGAAAAACGAGCAGAGGCATAGAGGAGAAGATTGAAGGATGATTTAATATAATGTGCTTGCAAATTTTACATAAACATAAATAAAATAAAACTACTTTATGCTAAACTATTTATTAAACGGTTATAGTGATTGCTATTAAGATGTTTAATAGCAATCACTATAACCGAATAATCACTTTATAGTTGACAAATATAGGCTTAATATAATTCATTAGTTGTTGATTTGTAATTTTAAAAGTACAGATAGGTCACATGTTGAACGTTAATAAATCATACAAGGACCTCTTGTATTGTTTCATAACGTTTATTGACCATTATAAAAATTGGCTAGTTTTTAATACTATAAGCGTATTTTTTTTTGTTAAAGTATGTGTCATTTTGACGAATCTGCTGGCTGTACCAATCAGTCGAGTGACACGTCATGTAATCGCAAACGAGACATGTCACTTTGTGTCAAACTCGAGACACTCGAAGTATAATTTATCGGAATACATGATACGCAATATACGCAGTTTTCAGCGTGACAGTTCGGAAATTCGATCAGGCGTCGCTCAAATTTTATGTCATATATTTGATACAAAACTAAGATGTTTCACTACACCTAGCTTATAAATATTATATGAAGAATATTAGATTGCCTTCGAAAACCAAAGTTCCCAGCGAATTTAATACATTTCATAATTTTAACGCAAGATAAAAACTTACTTTAAAGAAAATTAGTTTTTAAATAAAATCTCTTATGAACTTTAAAGTCTAATGAAATTATTAGTAAGCACATCTTATTGCTATGTCGTGTATTCATCTTCTTAAGTTGTTTTCCATTATTTGGTCGTTGTATAATAATGGGTCGTAAACTCAGATTTATGTAGCTTGGGACAGTAGCAGTCAAGAATATTACTTTTATTAAATAAACACGTTGATCGACAATTTAAGAGTATGTTGGCTTTGCCGGTGACTCGGCGGTCTAATTATGAACCACTCTTTGATGTATATATAAAAGTTTCATTATACTAACAATATACGTATGAACTAGCATCTTGTTATTAATAAAAAAATCTGACCCTAAGTAATTACAATAAAACGAAATGCGTTTCGTCTTTTGTTTTACATTGACTTAACATGAACGTTAAAAAATAACGTTCCTATAACTTAGCACGTGTGAGGTAACGTGCGCGCAAGTTATTCTCTTCATATTTAATTTTGGCCCATATAGTACGGGAATGTAGCGTTCATTCAATTTGCAGCGAAGCCCCTGAGGGCGTAATCCCAGGCTTAGGTGTGTTGCGTCCTGCTTTTGATACTTCGAGAAACACAAACATTGGCCAAGTAATTTTGAAAACATATCCAAAATAGTACGGCGATAAGAAAAAGATATATGTTTGTTAATGAGACTGAAGTACATCTTAGTCAACAAAGCAAACAATACGAAAAGCATGTCGGACATGCTTTTTATAAACTCATTCACACACGCTACAATCCGTAGTTTTATATGACCAATCACACAGTGAAGCGAAACATCATGGCTTCGTCTATCGTTTTGTATTTGAATTCGTAGACCGTCTACAACTTTGCTCGTAGATCAGGTAGCTGTCATACAATTTCAATTGAGTACCACAAATCTCAAGAACATGGCAACTCACTCTAATAATTAATTATTTACACATATTTTGGTATTGGTTACTTGCATTTTAAATAATTGGTAGTAATTTGAATATTGGTATGACAGAAAAGTTAAGTTAGTTTGAACTATTATTATTTAAAATGTAAATCAAATTGTAGCTTTAAGTATGAACTTAAAATCATCATACTCTTAAGTTGAAGTAGGTTTGCAATAAGATATTTTTAGCATTTATTGAACGACACGCACTTTATGTGCTAACGCTTATATTTTTATACAATCTCTTGTATAAAAAAATAAATAAAAATACTTGAACTGTATTTCGGAAAAAGTACCAAAGAATTTAAAATAATCATAAATAATTAATATTTACATATGTAGTGTTAGGTGCTATAGACACATTAATTTTATAATATATTTATTTTAAATTTCAAACAAATTAATACAATATTTTTATTATTTATGAAACACTTTATAGCCTTACATTATAATATCAAATATGTGGCGCAAGAAGGCCTCAATAAATAATATAAAGAGCTTATTTGTGCGCAGATCCCTGGGCCATAATCCACAGGCTCAAGTCCGTACTTTAGATTCACATTATCACAGTATTATGCTGATTTAGCTGGTCTGATTACGAATAGGGTTAGTAATTAGTTACTGAGTATAAGGCTTACTTGCCACGTATTATTTACCTATAATATGTAGCGTGCTTACTTGAAATCGTTTAAATAGTATTTTTAAATTATTCAAATAAATTATTCAAATAAATTAACGTATGCAAATTTCAAAATCAGAGACATGTTGATTGGCTTAAGACGGACGAGCAGAATTGGAGAGAATCTCCGTCAGTCTTTCATAACATAGGTGCGACCGTCACAACTTAGTCTGATATCATAAAGTCAAAAACCCATCACGAAGCCTTTAGCACTTACCCTTTTAGCCCTCAGATTGATAGCCCTTGATATTTTTAATAGGCTAGGAATTTATTCCTGACATTGGTTCAAGCATTATTTTATCAAAGTTACCCTAGATATGGATGGATTATAAGAGCAGAGATATTATACCGCAATATGGCCCTCTCTTGTATACAGTCATAATTCTGTGAGGTTTATGTTCAAATACGGGCTCAAAATAGTTTTTTAAATCAGCCATTCCTCTTTTGTTGTCAGTATGAAGATTAAAAAGATCCCCTCGTAAATGGAATGGTTCACTAAAATTCTATACAAAGGGAAATTCGTCTGTCAGGCTCATTTAATCTACCTCGATTACACACTGTCGAGAGAGCATCCCCAAAATGCCGCCATAAAACCTAATGATCGCATATGTAATAAAGTCTTAAAGAAAACCTAAAGCTGCGGTTTATTGACTCATAAATTACCGATTCATACCATTAATAGCGAGTTATGAACTACATAGTAACTAACACTTTTAAACTAGATTTGACACAGATAGGGAGCAAAGCTGTTTAAGTCGTTAGTTTTAACTTATATCCAAATAAATATGTATATTACAATCGGAAACATAAATAATAAGTATGGTAGACGGCAACTAATAGTTAAGAAAATTAAACTATATAAATAAACATTTATACAAAATATGTAATTTCAAGTATTTTTTTTAAGTGAAACTTCTAACGCGACTTGCAACAAGTTTGCGTTAAACGTTTAACGCTTCTGGGGAGGGGGAATAGAAAAAGATTTATATGGATATATATATTATTAGTAGCAACATAATTTTTATTAATTTTTATTTATATAGTTTAATTTTCTTAACTACTAGGCGCCGTCTGCCGCTTATATATGTTCACGATTGTAATGTAGGATGTTAATGCAAAGAAGTGCTCCAGAGATAATTGTTATAAATTATTCATTATTAAAATACAATGTGATAACTCCCACTCAAGCTGATAAGCTCATACATAATGCATTAAAATAAAAGAATATTTTCTACTGTACACACAAAATACATTAATATCAATACAAAGTTTAAAACGATTAAAAAATACTCATAGCTTTTATACAGTTCGCATCGACTACTTGAGTTTATATTTATTTAGTGCATCGCTCATAGCTGACTGTATACTATACGGCACACAATGGAACAAGTACCACTTATACCTGAAGCAAAGTAAACGCTGAGTCACTATGCATATATGTTTTTCCATTTTGAGAACAATGTTCCTACGGTGTTTTTAAAACAACCCTCAAAGTATATAATAAACTTTTAGTTTAAAGTTTTAAAAATTATTTCAATGAAAAGAAAACATGCCAAAGTCACTAATTTTGATTAATAACTGCCAAAATTTTGAAATGGCTCAGTGAAATCTAATAGTTGTGATAATACTTCTATGAGATATTTTAGGTTAAGTTTAGTTTAAAACGAACACTCACACACTTACACATCCTTACACGTTACAAATTCCTACACACAACTAATAAACTATTAGTAAATTGTCTTGGTTAGTACATAATGTTTTAGTAGTCTCCGTATGTAAACCGTTTTGGCTATATTTTATTAGGTAAAAAAGACATTTTTATTCCTACTCCAGTAAGTAATTGACACATTTACATAGACTACAGACCAGGCTTACTGAGATTTAGCATAAACTCAACTGGATTTAAAAATAGAACATGCTTATTAACGAAAGCGAAAACGTAAATGAAAAACGCTCGAGAGCAATTAAAATAATGACTTTTCATAGAGTCGTATAAAGTTATTATTCTAGGCAAGCGGATATGTGGCCCCTGATAATTACATATTCAGTGATTCGGTAATCATGCTAAATTGCGTATTATAATGGTAATTATAATTTGAATTACAAATTGCTGACATTTATGATATCTTTGCCATAGACCATATTAAACTCGTCCGCGTCTTTTCTTGAGATGATTAATTCATACTGTTTTTCCTATGGTTCCTTTTTCTTATCTCCATTAGAATATTGTATCATTGCGATTATTTCGTTTGGCCTGGTAAGGTTGTCACGACATATTTTGGTCTTTTGTTATTTATACGACGCTGTGTTTTTTTGCCTTACTAGTATTTTGTGCTTGACCAAAGCATGCCCGAATGTCCTTTAAACAAAATACATCTCCGATATACTACTACGATAGTACTAGCTACGGTTCAGGTTAGTTCAACCTGTGTCGTAATTGCATATTTGTCTACCACACTTGATAAATATTATTTATAGAATAACACCATATAACCAGTGTTAGTGGCTTAAGTAAACGCCTCTGGTCCTTCAGGTAGTTCGTTCGAATCAAGTCTGTGAATTGGTTGCACTAATACAATTTGCTATCTATTTGCGTAATTAGCACTTCCTAAGGTGCCTGCAAGCATGTCAAATAAGGCACCAATAGAGATGTAGCGCCACAATATTATTATTATTAACAAAAAAAACAGATATTAAACTCTTAAATATATATTTTACAATATAAAGATCTTGTTTACGTACTACTTCATAGCCGACTAGATTCCGTATTATGTCAAGTTGACCCAGCTAAAGTTTCAATAGACTGACCTAAGGCAAGATATAAACTGTCGCCTGAACTTTGAAGCACCATATTGCCACATAAGCCTTCAGTACTAAGCAAAAAGCTAGGTTTTTCTCAATAAACTGTTATATATTGGAACAAAGTACGGTGTAAAGTAAATTGAAATGATACTTCTATTTAAGACTGCATTATTAATATTTTGATCTTGAAACCTATATGAACATACATTATGAAAGTGATATAAAATATAAATAAGATGTATGATGTATTTCGAAAAATCTTTAAACAGACAGACAACATGTATAAGACAATTTTTTTTAGTAAAATAAGCGAAATTAAACTCTCTCATTAAAAAAAATGATGAGTATAAATTTGAGAATCGCTATATTTCATGTTAATGAAAAAAATCCTTCAGATGCATTATAGTTCATTACATAATTCTAAATATTTTAATTATCTTAATAGGGTGAAATGCCACCTAACTACCTCGTTAATGTTCTGCAAACAGGTCAACTACATACAATAACACTGTATTATTATGAGCGTGTTAATTGTTATTAAAATAGCTTTTGACATATATTGTAATTCAGACATTTAGCTATGTATTGTAATTTAATTTAGGCCCTTATAAAGAGAGTAGAAATATCTCATTTCATAGGCTAGAAATTTGAAATTGTAAACTTCTTACTATACTATGCAGTTATAATAGGGAATAGATTTCTTAAATAAATGTGTGAAACTGTAGTGAAACTGAAAACTTCTAGAAATATTTCACCCAGAATTTGAACGTGATATCTTCCATAAGCAATACACAGTCAACCAATCTACGCTATTAGGGAGGAAATCGTAAGTGAATTATAAAATCATACCTACATAAGTGAAAACCGCCACCAGCAAACAACTGCTTTTTAAGTTGGCTTGTGGTTTACGGCAATAAAAAGTAAAAGGCTACTAGGTCCTACTAGCACGGAAGTACCTAAGAAATACAGAAATACTCATCCAAATTAATTTATTATAGGTTGTAAACGTTTAACTAACTTGATTCACCTTGTAAGATTTAACAACGCAAGAATACCAAACCTACAAAAGCAATGTAAGGCTACAATATTATTGAAAGAGGATGTATGTAATAAAACTATCTATGTACAGATTATAAGGCATCTAGAAAGTTCCAAATACTCATAAAACCTTTCCCCTAAAGTTTATACCATAGGAGGGTTAGTCATAAATAGAACTACCGGTCCAATATGTCAGACTGAGTTTCACTGAGGCATGCTTTTAATATTAAAGTTCCATTCACAGTACAAAATTTGTTATGTTCTCGGAGATTTAAAAAACTTTTACAATACAATATGACTTGTATTAACACACGAAAAAGAGCATAAAAATTATGCACATTAGTTAAGTATTTCTTAAATATCTATTCATTCTATATATTCTAAATAAAACACAGAATTTATAAGCATACTGCATTCTTTTTTCAAAAATGTCCGCTGTAAAATAAAAGCTTAACAATAATAAGATACTAGCGAAAGGTGAAAGTTCAAAGTCTGCCCTTTGTGAATGAGACAAAGAAAACTGAAGTCTCGCTAATCTTTAATAACGTAATTTATGATTAAATCGAATGTTAAAAAGTGCACTTTATACACTGAGCGCATAATACATAGTTTAAGTAGCTCACAATTATAATAGTAAACTATGTCTAAACACTATGTGTTATTATAACCCGTTTTTATTAATGTCATTGAACAAATTTTATTATTGCCAAAAATAGTTCAAACCTTATGTGTGCTAAAATAATATTAAACATTTAGGTGACGATTCAAAAATAGTAATAAAACACTATTATATAGAAAATTAAGGACTAAATTGTATTTTAAGAAACTAATTAAAACCGCAACTCCAAATTCGAAATTTAAAAATTGCCTCCATTAACATTTAACTGCATTAATATTTTATAATAAGAAATAACTTTCAAATGTTGAAGCTTGATATTTTTCACGGCGACAATTTTATAAGAAAAAATAGTACCTTTTAGGCTAACCCAGCTGTGCCGTGAATCTATAGTCGGAGTTAAAAATGTTGTTGCCCAATAAAGCTTTCAAAACTTCGGTTTTACGACTCTCTCGAGGATGTATAGCTTACCTCGGTCATTATATAAAGCGAGGCCACCTTGTTTTGATTTTTCCCCTATTTATATTCTTAGACTAGGAGCCACAAGATAATCAGATGAAATTACCAAAACAAGTAGGTATCTAAGCTATTTATTTATTTATTGAGCACTAACATGTGATTACGTGAGTATCACACATTTATTAGAATACACATTTAAACAGATTAATACTTGTGGTTTAATCTGTGTATTAGAAATAAATAAAAGTGATACGACGTACAGTAACTGATTTAATACTAACAATTATAGTAATTTTACACATCTGTAATTGCCTTAAGCAATCCTATTAAAGTACTATAAATCACGAGATATTATTTGAAACTAATACAACAAATCGAATACAACATGTATTAGATAATAATTAATATTGTATTTTTATTAATTTATTTAAGGTATGTGAGGTACCATATAGCCCTTCAATCAGGTAGTCGGACACATTTATGCATCTGTTTAACTGTTACCAATTCTTTATGCACCGCTAGATTTGATCCGTGTATCTACTAACACATATATAAAGTAAAGTATCCATAAAAAAATAAAATATCATCGTAAATTCTAAAATATTTCAACTTACGTAATGACAAAAGTTTCCGATTTCATTACCATCGCACCGTCGTAAATATTAAATGTTCAATAGCCGTAATGTTCGTGAATAAATGGAGCGGTGAAATTTATGTGAAACTCCTTTACGAGGCGTACGTGGTTAGGTAGAGTCAATGTACTTGAGCAGGTAACATCAAGGTGTTTGAGACGGAATTTACGCTACATCGCATTTACGGGTGCAAACAATGAATAATGAAAAGGCTAAAATGTAGATGGTAGGTAGGATATAAAGTTGACATATTATAATAGCTAAGACCCAGTTTTCTCAGAACTGCGCGGGGAAACTATCAATTGTTTACTTAGTGGCTTGGCTTTTCCGACAGACAACATTTGTTTGCAGCTTTACATATTTTAAGTAAACATAAAATTACAATAAATCTTACGAGAATATAATGATATTCTTTGAAAATACTACTGTGTATTCGTTAGTTCATTAAATACACAAAGGTTTACTAAACAAGAGGAATTTTAGATTTTCTTGTAAAGTATATATTTATTTATTTTATTAAAGCTACTCATTAAACAAATTCAAATACTTATTTTACACACAAAAGCCAAAACAGAATACACATTCAAAGATAAACATAAAGCACAGTTTTACAAAGCACAATTTCATACTTGATTGATTGATAGGTTATAATATATATTTAATATAAAGGAAAAAACAAAGCCATTATTAGTAAAAGATACCAGAGATTTTTAAATAATATTTTAAGAATTTATTTAGGCACATTAAATATATCGATTTGCTGGTAATTTATGTTGTAATCTGTAGGCATACGATACATAACCGAGTTTTGTATAAATAAACTTCACCATTGCGAGAAATGTTACATCCTATGCATTTTAGGCTGTTGTGTGAAATAAGGTGTGAATAAATGTGATATTAGCTGATGCTTGGTACTTCGCAAGTAGAAATATGTCGTAAAATACTCCGTTCTAATAGAATTATTGTTCCATTTCATTAGGCAGCAGGTGCGAAGGTCATGCGACCATTCAAAATTAGATTTGTATAATTCCCATATTATAATCTTGTTACGCGGGAAATTTTTCATAAATACAATGTAAGTTGCGTATTCTATTTGTAATGTTTAATAGGCTTCTGTTGTTTTATAATCGAAGCAAAAGACCTTTTATACATTAATATGCACGCGGTAAAAACAAATTCTGCATAGATTTTTACAATATTGTAACATTGCGAATGAAACCAAAATTTCATACTACAACGCGCGACAAACCCGATTTGTCTAGTATAAACATACTGTAATGAACACTTAGTAAAATTCTTTCTTTTTTTTCTAATACTGTTTATCTGTCATCCATGATATATTATCAACTGCAATTTCACAATGTCCGGATAAGTTCCAAATAAGCTATTCATTACTTATTGGTAGGATAAATAGTATTTTTTCGTTTCACGACTATCAGATAGCGCTATACGTCATGAAATGCGAAGTAGCTTATTTGGAACTTTTATATTTCGAATAATTTATGTGTTGCATAGCTATTTGGCACTTTATCCATACATTGTGAAACAGACCCTAATTCTATTTTTAAACTAACGTCCACATATTTTGATGAATATAAATCAATACTGTAAAATAATTCTCGAAATCAGACCAGCAGTTTGTTTTGGACAAATTTTGCTGACTTTCGCGTGATTGATGTCTTACAATTGGGTAAATTGAAAACGATTTTGACGAAGGAATGCTTGTCTTTGGTTATTAGTCAGCGCATTTGATTTTGGCATTTTCTGTTTATGATAATTATAAACTATTACCGTTTTACATAACATGATAACAGAAAACGAGCCAACATACATTATTCACTATTTTATGGTAGTCTTAAGCGATGACTAAACGTATGTAAATATTAATATAAAGAAAACGTACTAACTTTTATATTGGCTTAAAGCGTATATATAGCTTGCCAGCTAGTGGGCTGTGAAATGTGTGTTTAAATGTATCTGTAAGTATAGTATGTATTACCAAACTGCACTAGATAACTAAATATCTAAATATATGAGAGGGTGAGAAGTAAGGACCTAACAACCCTTCGAATCCCTAAGCCCTACATAAATAGTGAAATTATAAATAATTATGGGATGTCTACACCAAGAGAACAGCTACCTAAGGTAACAGACGGAGCCCTATGCGTAGAATAGGTTAAGGTTTGATAGGTAGGATTATCAGGCATGCTCACCACGATAATTAGAGACCTACTACTTTGATAGAAACGAAGAAATGAATAAGACTGAATATTCAAATCTGATTTATTGAAACATCTTAAATACCACTTACACCTATTCACACATACATCATATCATGCTTGTGAGCTGTTAGTGTACCGTCCTCTTTCAGCTGTTAATATTCACAACAACCTCACGAGCCAGGTCAGCAGTTGGTCAATGTTCTACAATCATTCTCCGAACGTACAAGATAATTGCAAATGTGTTGGATATATTGTATCTGTCAATTTTCAACAGCCTAGACAATTAAATTTATATGAAAAACAATTCATAAATAATAATAAATAAATAAAATAAAAAAAGAAGCCTTTTTATTTTTACAGCTTATAGAACAAGAAGTTGGATTAAGTTAGTTTACTAACATACTAGTGTTAGTATTGTTAGTAATTAAATTTGTATCCTAAATTTAGTTGTGTTAGTTTTGTCCTTAACCCTACTTTTATACTATTATTCTTCACTCTGTAAGAACTCCTTGTATGTGAAGGTTTCCTCCAAAGATAGCCAGTCCTCTTCAGCCATCAATTCATAAATAAGACAAATAAAATATATTTGCATATCCAAAACTATGACAAAAATGAATGTCACTTAAAAACTCCACTATCATAGCACCTTTAAAAATCCGAAAGCTATGGGTAAAGACATGCAAAGAAGTGTGTAAGCCATATTATATTGATTCATGAATCACCCTTTCTGGATAGACAGAGGATCTATTGTTTTCTTTTGTTTGAAACCCGCAATAACGTTCGAACATTGAAATTCGGGTCAGGTGGCTGACACAAATTTATGGAGGCTTTACGATATCATAGCCTTGATTTTCCGTAAGTCGGCGATTAGTGGCGTTAGGAAATTAGATGTGTAAATGGATACGTGCTATAGCTGATTATCCTATTATATGTATGCTACATTTAATTTTCTTTTCGATATAGGGTTCGTTGATTTTCAAAACAGTTTTTTTAATACCTTAAAACTCAACTACGGCTGATTTTAATATGATTGAGACTCAGTCTAGTTGATACTTCTAACAAACATTATTTTAATATAAGTTTTTGAGTGTCTTAGGATATATTTATATTATTTCATGGGAGTCGATATACGCTTAGGAATATGTACCTAATGTTGACTAAAATCACACCAAGTAACATGAGTAAATGTCAGAAGATAATTAAATCACTAGAACTGAATATAAACAAGTGAATATGTAAATATAAAATATTTTGATAAACTCTTTAAAACTAATGATTCCGACTAGTTGTATTTGATCTAATTAACACTAAGTTTATGTAAGCTTAATGCGTGTACTAAGTTTGAATCCCGGAAAACTGATGATTTTCAATGTGCCCACTTGTGTTCCTTAGGCTAGGTAATGGCATGCTTTAGAACTTTTTTGATATTCCATCAACATATATTATCATCAACATATATATTTAATATTTGTTATGAAATACACTACAGACATTTAACCATTATTTATAACATGGAATAAATACAAATCTGCTTTTAAATGTTATAAATATACGTACATATTCTCGGCATTGTTTATAATAGCATTAATACTGTTATAGTTACCAACAATTATCCACAGTCAATGTATGTCTAAAGTTAGCCAATTTCAATATGAAGTTAGATACTGTTCGCTGAGTTTGTAACTATCATTAAATGTCGAACAAAGGACGTGCATATAAATACTTGAGCTATTTTTCCACGCCATTTACCGAACAGTGTCACTGAGTATACTTAACACACACATAATATAATAACAATATATATATTATATAATTGTTGTATGCCTGGGTTTTATAGACTACGTATTTGTGTGGGTGGTCGACTGTCAAATTTTACTAGAATTTTAGGTATAAAAACAAAAAAATCTCTTCTGCCTTTTTTCCGAAACGTATCATATTATAATCAAGACTATAATAATGCCCAGATTGACTAGACAGTTCTTCTAATCGATCATTGTATTTATAGGAACACTTTCGGAGATTAAGATAGATAGATGTGTTGAAAATCATAAGTGACTATCAGAGTTACAAAGTAATTGTTTGAATGTTACTTTGTAAATAAATAAATTCTTACCTGCTGATCGCGCCTCTTTACACGCAAGAACCATACTATGCCGCACGTCTGGGTTGTCATCAGCTATAGTTTCTCCCACGGCCACGAATCGTTCCACTGCGCATGCGACGGCAGCTCCTACTCTCTGTACCGCGGCTCCAACAGCTGCATCACCTCTCGTTGTCACCAGACTGCTGATCTGTTATTTTAAATTTAAGTATGCAGATATTAAGAGATCTCAAGCGAACGTTAAAATAGAACAAGGATAGTACGGACTTGATATATTAATCCCGTTACTACAACGAAATCCACCAACAAAACACACAAAAATTGTTTTCTCTATGTTACAGAATGGCGCAAGAATTGTTTTCAGCTATGGTTTATATTTGTCTTAATGGATTTATTTGCTTGTCACTTATTGTTGAAAATTAACTAATATTTCAAATATAGCTTGAACATTTTGGATTTGAATTTTAAATACAATTTATACAGCGATTTTATTGACTGTGATTTAATACAATATATAGAAGAAGTACAATTACACAACGTAAATATATAATATATATATTTATGTTGTATAATGTATATAACTAGACGATCATATGTTTTTATGTAATAAAATGATTTATATATACAATAGCCGTAGCGTAAAATAGAATGTAATGTAACAAAACTAAGATAAGAGAGATATTTTGTATTTGCACATCACAGCCATATATCATCAACCAACACTTATATACTTCGTATTTTATTGTGTATGGAACACATAAAATAATTCATCAAAATCCTTACTTGCCATCTTAAACAATAACACAAAGGATTCTGGCGGACACTGTTTTATGAATTGACTATTTAATTAATGACTTAATGTTATTTGTAACATTAATTACGCTTATAAATATAGAATGTTAAACGAAGATTTGAATAATAATCAACCTATTGAGACAGTTTGGCATCGTTGCGCCTTAACAGCTAAGAGCGCCTTTGGCCGGGGAAATAAGAAGGCCGCGAAATTCGATCAAGGTCGTTTTTGCACGCAAGTTTTTGGCATAACTACTTGTTGAATTGATATATTTGAAGCCCCAGGAATTCAACGTGCACTGAGCTCTGTTGTATATGCGGTCAGCTCTTACCTGGGGCTCCCGGCACGTGTAATCATCGTCATCGGATAGCGCGTCCATGTCTCCTGTGTGCGTTAAGCAAGGGCCCGCGTTGCGGCGGCGCGCTGTGTCGGCGCGCACGTGTGGACGCGCGGGCGGATCGCTGCGGCAGGGCGCCGCTCAGCCTGCCTCCGCCGCGGCACTGCCGGACCCTCGCCTGCGGCCATCGATCGCTGCCGACACCTGCACCCCGCCGCCCTCCCGCCCTTACAAACCCACGTGGCCGCCCGCCCTCCTTACTCTTCATATCGCGTTTTATCAATCAGTCATTTCCGCACATTTTTATAAAGAAAGGAACTGACCCCTCCCCGCGATGCAACCGTTGTTTATTACGTTGATATAATAAATTTTCGAAATGCACCCATTACGTCAGCTTGCGCGTACTGCGCCGACGCGAACCCGTATGCAACAGATGTCGAATAGGCGGGAAATTTAGAGTTTGACGTGAACTGTCGTGCATTGACGCGGGAAATCTAAAAATATAACTACTGCTTTAGACAGTGCGTAAGAGCACCGATAATTCCGTCAGTTTATCGAAGTTCTGACGTAGAGGACGCGTGTAACGTTGGTATCTTTACGAGCGTAGTGACAGGATTCGATGAAGTTGCGGAAATGAGCAAAGCGTGTATAGCGTACCTGCTTGATGAGTGGGAGTAGCGTTTTCTCGATGGAGTGTGTTTTAATTTTCGAGAGATAAGCTTCGAAATCTGGCAAGTCGGCGGCCGCCATGGCCGGCGCGTGCGCGGACGCGACTGCGCGGGCGCCGGGCTCACAGTTCTCACGTGGCGCCGCCCGCCCACGGTAAACATAGGTTCGCGTGTACACACGTACTCTTGTGGGATTATAAAACACCACAACCTTGCGTATTTTGTTTTGATTGAAAATGCCAACTATAAATTCAATCATACTTTTACTATATACTGATTATCAAATATTAGCACAGCCTACATGCTTTAAATATTTTGAACGATATTACTAGAGTGTTACTGGGTGTGTCTAAGATAGACACACCCAGTAACACTCTAGTAATCTCAAACTCTAATTTATCGATACATTTGACAATTCCAGCTCGTTAAACCTCCACTCCCATCCGTAGTGCTCAATCGGCTATTGAGGGGTGCATTCACACCAAGTAAGGAATAACGATAAATAACGATATTAAATAATGTGCAATATATCTAACAACTGTTAAGGAATGTTATTATAGTCAAATAAAAAAAATAATAGAGAGAACAGATAGGTTATCGATAACTTACCGATTCTACAATTTTCAACTTCCGCTTCAAATCATTGTCTACGGTAAAAAAGTAAACATTGCAATAACCGTCAGCATGTTCAAGCTTATTTTCGATAAAATTTATCGTGTAATATTTCGGCATAACTAAAATATCGAGCGAAGTCGAATCACATTTATTTTTATCAGACATCTTTAGGCAAGAACTATGTCTTATAGTTCAGTATTTTATTAATTGCGTTGAGCTGAATGCTATGCCGTTATATGCTGCTATAGTTAAAGCGAAATATAGTTGTAGTATAGTCCTATCAAGATCGGAAAAGCGTATGTCGGAATACAACCTACCGAACTCTAATTGCCCGCGATTGGTAAAGATGGAGTTCTCTAGTTTCTGACCAGGTCTCACTGGAGTAAGTGTGGTCTTATCTACATAATTTACTTATTATATCGATGTCAGAATTTTAAAACTCCATTATGTGGATTCTAGATAATACACTCCTCAAGACGATGTATTAATTTCGAAAGGCAGAAGAAACAGAACATATACGGAACATTCCTTATTAGCCCATTAATTTATAAAAAAAATCAGTAACTTGAGAAGTTTTGTTTTTTTTAGGAGACGAAATTTAGGTTGACAGGTTTGTACATATTGTACAGTTGTCTATAAAAGATAATAATGATAAGTTCATGGAACTTTGATCCTCGCTTTATTTGAGAGGCACTTATATTTGTTTGTTTAATCCTCCACCTAATGCTTGGATCTTTTGTTAGCTGTATGAAGTAGCAATAAAACTCGTTTTAAAAAACAAAGATCTATTCATCACAAACAAAACACTCAAAGTATGTTAACAATAATAGACAAACTAACAATAATCATTGGCACATTATCACAAAATTCGTCAATGATTTTCTATAAATTTCAATTATTTATTAAAGAATATATTTTGAAATAAGAAGGCGTAACTTATACATAACTTATTAACATATTTAAAAATATACTTTGGTAATGCTTTTTATCTTAAAAAGTATCTATATTAATAAATCATTTGTAACCAAGTCAAGATAAAGTGTTTAGACAATGATTCTTAAAATTTTCACACTTAAAATATTTACTACCCATTTTTCTATATTAACCTAAAAACTGACAAAATATGTAACTGAATAATGTAATGTAATTATCTAAAAATGGTTTAAATCTCTTTCACATATATAAATAATTATTGTTAATAAAGTTCTGAACTTATATTTAGCAGTTCGTATAAATTATGGGTGGAAAGGATCATTCTTGCATACTCTGTCAGAGCCAGTGTAAATTAATTGTAATATACTCCCATACTTATTTGAGGTCGCCGTTTGTTGTACAACTCTTTGGAGCTATTACTATCTTGTGAACTGTCCGAGAGCCAGGGGTTTTGGCCCGAGTTTTTTACTTTCCTCTTGCGAAGGCTTTCAGTGGGTCCAACCGTCGGTCGTAGAAGTTGCTTGAAGCGAAACGGTCCGTAGTCGTCGTCAGAACTGAAGATTGGTTTTGCTAGCATCTCTGGGGAATTTCTAAGAATCTTACGCAAATCAGATTCTGGGTCGTAAGCTGGACTGTATACTTGCCGTGGAGGTGGTTCAGATTTTTGTGACTTTTTCACCAGCTCTATTATTTTATTACTGAAACGATGAAGTAAATAAACATAAGTATTCTGCTAATTTGTGTGCATTACAAAATAGAGTGATAAATGTGCAAAGCAATACGTGTATAAGGAAAACATCTATTAGCAGGTGAATACTAATACAAGACAAAAATACAAGTGATATCGATTCCCAACCGTGGTTAGTCTCTTGCATGACTATAATATAATGAATTGCGTGTGTATTGTTTGTGACTAATCATTTGTTGGGAAACATCACGTATGTAGTTAGCTTAATATACGTATAATGTCAAGACACAGTCTATGATACAAAATCCGACTGCCACGAGGGACTTTCCTCTGAGGACCGACTGCCGACCATGAATGCACAAAACATATATTCGCCTTTAAAACCTCATAAACTAGGTATTTATTAAAAATTATTTTACAAGAACATCGCGGAGGTAACCTACTTTCTGGTAATTTATGCATGAGCCGTAGAGCTCCTGAGATAAGTGTCGAAAGGTTGGCGTAATTACTTTTTATTATACCAACTTTTCCTCTGAATGAAAGTCATTTAAAATTTAATTTAACGCCTTTAAAGTTTAAATTAATGTTTAAGTAATGGATTTGGTGTTTTACGTGACACGCTTAGAGTTTGTGAATAGCTGTCTACAAAAAATACAAATGGATACTAATTATCGTGTTAACTAATGGTTAATCAAATTGAAATACTTTGATTATCAAAATTTAATTAGTAAAACTATTCCATCGTTTTCAGGTTGATTATCAGATAAAAGAAAATTTCCTTCTAAATGTCGATAATCCATCATAAGGCAATATTTCGTAACAATGTTTCTAGCTAACGTGATTACTACACATTTAAATTAACGGATTTAACCACGAACATTTTGTATTATTGACCTTTCGAGTACTGCTAAAAAGCTCTTCAGTATGAAAGTGTCTTAACACTTAAAATTTGTAGCAGACTACATTTTATTCAATAAAAATAAATAATACTATAAATTGTGTTTGAATCCGTTAACGAGCTTAACTTGATTTTTCTTATATGAGGTTTGTTATTAGCAAGACAATGTAATAAAAAACGGATAAGCACCTAAAGTGTCATTAAACTCATACCCATACTCAGAATCATCCTTACTGTGGCATGCGAGTTAAAAATAATATTAATTAAGGCCAATAGAATTTTACGTCATTATCGTCATACCTGACAAGACCACCACACTGTCTATTACACGACAATTGTCTATTATGGTTGCTTTGAAGAGGCCTGTCTTCAGCGACTCTGTGATTGCTTGACCTGGAATAATAATATTTATATGAAATTTAAATTATTGTTGTATGTAGTACTGTGGACTCAGTTTCCGCACTAAGACGCCCATCTGATTCATTGTGGGTACATTGAAGGACTGTTAAAAAATACCACTTTTTGGATATCAATTCATCTTACTCAACTATTTCCTAGACTCTATTTTACGTATTTTTTCTTAAATTCAGATTTAAGAGTTATATATATAAATAAAGTAAAATTGTTTTGGATCATACGGCTTTATATGGCTGATCGCGTCCAGACCCGATAAATCTATGATTTTTTAGCTTCAAAAGCAATATTACTATGGTAAAGCAATATAAACATGCCATCTGAGGTAAGACCCATATAGAGTTGTAGCGTTACTGAACTATTATTGTTTACCCTACGAACATAAAACAAGGGAATGTTTTAAATATCTACTAACTAACCTCTTAGGCTTAAATGGCTTTTTGTTATTTTCTTCATCATAATACTCATTATTCCAGGGTATACCAGAACTCATTAAGAACTCTGGTGATGGACTGATTCCAGAAATGGCAGCGTGAACAAGCATGTGTGTTATATCATATATCAATGTGATGCCCAAATCAGGACGTACTTTAAATTTTACCAGGACATTGCAATATTATTATTTTTTTATAGTTTTTATACCAAATAGCGCCGGTTGATACGCTATCGGCTAAAATAATATTTATGTCGTTTTTAATTTTAGGACATTAATACAAGCAAGATGAACTGGTGATAATCACTGAGAAAACTCAAGAATGTAAATTCTTGTAATTATATTTAATATATATATATACTTATAATCTATGGAGTATAACTCGAACAGATACTATATTTTACATAGATATTTTGTACATATATTTCTATATAATTCTTCTCTATCTTTGCTAGTCGCGCTGCTATTTATTTAATTTCGTGACGAATCGTCGAAAGAAGTAGTTTCAGAAGAACCAAACGAAGCTCAGTAGGAGCAAAACGAAAAGCTTATATGTAATAAAAATATCCAGAACATTACTTTATTAAAACGTTAATTATAAAGCTAATATATGTAAATGTGTTCAGATACTTATCATATAGTATACCACCAATATTTATTTCATGATCAATTTTATATTTCTACAGCTTGCTTAAATTATATTTAACTAATCAAGAACATGCTAACAATAGAAAAGGTATATATAATACATAATAATAATAATAATAATAGCCTTTATTCAGATACATTACATATTTTATATACATTTAAACAAATTTTCATATTAATCTAATTCTGGTGCATCTGTGTGCCCTTTTTTGGCAAAGGCCCATTATATATATAATACATATATAATGTTAAAACATTAAAACTTAAAGAAAACAATATTTATAGATGGAATCGTGGAAATTTCGACAGATATCCAGTAAGTAGGTATTTCAGGAGTTTGTTTATAGAAGTTACCTTGAGAGTCTGCTAGCGTCTATTTCTAGGTGAGATGGTTGTCCTCTGATAATCGCTGGGACCAAGGTAAATCCTGGAGGCGGACGGTACTCTTCTGGTGGTTTTCGAATGTCTGACAAGCGAATTCCCGATTTGTTCCTACGTAAATTCTTGTGGATTTCCTGGTTTCTGTTATGGATCTAAAAATGTATAAATTGACTATTTTTAATTATTATTTATTTATTCTTTCTATATTTAAGAAACTTTTAAAGATTATAAGTCAAAGTTCCGGATATGGGTCAGAACTCTGATACATTTGTAAGTCAAACTTCAAAGTAAAAAAATAATTTTAACCAAAGACTAACTTTGTCTTAACTAAAAAGCGAGGTCTTAAAATGCGTATTGGATAATTGGGCAGCCAAACAACGTGTCTATTTCATTTTAATAATGTATTTTAAATAAAAAAATACATATAATAAGGCTCGACAAAAAAGACGATTGCAGTTAACAAACAGCGAACGGACAGAAAACAGACGGTAAACATTCCTTGATAAAACCAAATTATCTAACACTGTTTCTATAAATGTTATAAGAATGTAAATAAATACTGTACTAATATATGAATAATAATAAATATATAACAGTGCAGTAACTTGTAGAGGTAACAACATTTTTTTGTAAAATAATAGGAAACGATAACGCCAACAATACGTCAGTCATGAAACTTAGACGTAGAAAAATGATTAATATTATATAGAGCGCTATCTTTGCTAAAATCAACAAACTGCGATAGCTTCATAAATTAAAAGTTTAGTGTAAAGGCTCTCCAGCCGGAAAATCAGCGCGCACAAATGACTTCGTCCGCAGGCCCGCTGGACTTCCCTCGGGTCAACCGGGGGTCTCACCCGGTGTGGTATGACCGCGAGTCCGGTGCGTCGTGTGTGGGGGGGGGGTCTCCCCAGCCCCACCAACACACAATAACGAGTGAACGATGAATAAGACAGCAGACGTTTAAAGGTTTTGTATGGTTAAAAGCGTCATCTTTACAATATCCAACAGACAAAGACAACTTACCATATACACTTAATAACACCATTTATCGTACAATAGCCAAACTACGGCATATATGCAAGTTTTATTTTGTAATTGTGTTAAACGCCATCTTGGTTACTATCTACGAACTACGTCAGTAACTTACCCGTTCCGCAAATATTTGAAGCTGAGCGGCTCTCTCTTGTACAGAGTGGTTAGACAATTTTTGTGTAGGTGGCGCTGGCGGAGCATGGTTAGGTGGTGGTGGAGCTTGACCTTTTTTGAGCTTTCTTCGCGTGTTATAGCCGCGGTAATCTGAATTTATAATTGAAATATTTTTTTATAATTTCTTTCAAATTTCTTTTACTAACGACTTTAGCTAAATCAAGTATATTTTTTAAGCTATTATTTTGATAATATTAATAATTAATTGCATTCTTTTTTAATATGCCAGATTCAATCAATATATAAATGCATAAAGTTTCGTTTAATTTTTAAAATAAATAAGGATTAAGGATACTAACAACTTTGTATGACGACTGCTGCCTTATCGGATATGTTTTCCTTGTTATTGATGTTATTGTTCTCCTCTGACGTCATCTGTTTGAGCACCTTCGCTTTCATCATGGCTTTGTTTTTGTTCAGCAAACCTTTTAGAAATACATGTGGTACTATTAATCTACATTATAACTACAGAATGAATTTTGCAATATACTTCTTAAATAATTTCGAAGTATATGGTGTAGAACATACATTTGGGTGTCATTCAATAGCATATTGAGCAGGCGGGCGCAACAATAAGATTTGGTGAAATTTTTAACAACTCATTTTTTATATTTAGCTGTACTTTACTGATACCCTCACCTTTATCTAAACTAAGCCTATAATATTATCTTATTTCATGTCATGTGCGTGTATTGGTTTGTCTCTATAAAGTAATTTTAAAGATATACAGGATTCCAAATATAATTTAAACATATTATAAAATAATATAAACTCTCTCGCTAATTTGGTCTAATGTTTTCTCTAGCTAGAGTCTAGGTTAGGATATTTTAGGGCCGTATTCAAGGACAAATTACAAGTCACTTAGAAAGTCCTACATCGGATAAGGCCGGTACAATTTTTATATTACTTTGAATAATAATTAATCTCTCTACCTCTTTCTTGTTTTCTCGATTTATCTTGTTCTCTCTGGAACTCCCTGGCAAGCAGTTTTTGTCGTTCCTTCTCCAGTCTCTTCCTCGTGAGCCAGCCACGCACGTGTCTTTGCAACGTCAATGCTGATATCGCCATCTGAGCGCGTAGACGTTGGTACCGTTGTCTGGCCAACCAGCCGCGAACTTGAGCTTGGACGAGCACCACTTTTTTTATCTGTTAAATTTATTATATTATTTAAATGAAATGAGCCGATTATATGGTAGAAATGAAATGTTTGAATTCCATAACTTTATATTAGTTTTAAAGGGACGAAAATAAATTCACTTAGGTATTATTTTTCGAGCTCAAGAAAATCCTAATTTTAAGACTACTAAGTTACGATACGTTAGTAGAAGCCGATTGCACATTTTAAAAGTAATCAGACAAGTTGGACTCGGTCGAATGAACAGGGTTCAATGACCCCGATTATTGATGACTAAAAACAAATAGTTTTTAAACGTACCTGTTCCTCATAAATTCTCGCTAAAGTCTCAACGTGATAGTATTTCAGGAACACCTTAGATTTACCCAACGCCCAACCATCCATTCTAAGCCGTATCAGAAGTAGACGACACGAATCGCGATTTGGTTTTACTTCCTCGTTGTAACTAAAGGCTAAGAAGCCGTATCTGTAAATAATTATAACGAGTTTTTTGACAATCTATAAAATAATATTATTAGTTTTTAATTAAAATATGTCAATAAAATTATCTCGATATAATCTAGGTTTTTAAGTATCTGTATTTTACCTTTTGATAAAATCTTCGTATGTCAATCTATGGGAAAACCCATTCTGTCTGATCCTTATGGTTTCCAGTACTCCAGTATAACGCAATTGTTTTAGTATTTTCGCTGAATCGAAATGTTTTGGCGATCGGGAATCATTTGGCTTTAAACACCTGACGAACTGAGGCGTACCACTGACCATTTTCTGTAGAAGTTCCATCAAAGAATAACGGAAATAAGTAGCTACCGTCTGCTGAGCGCGTGATTGTGAGGCGAGACCTCGACTGTTGAAACGATCCTGAAAAACCATTTGAACAAATTGTCCTACAATACAATATGTCCTTAAGTAAATCTCAACATAATTTTATTTTATTGCTAATTAGGTTAGGTTATTTTTTCATAATTCTAGATTTATAATAAATATATTTCATAAGACGCACAGACTTACCCGAAAATCTCCTGATGTGGGTCCATCCAATGTTCTGGAATCTAAATCGCCTTGCAAGGGTGAGTAGAGATTGCCCGTTTTTGTTATGGGACACTGGAAAAGAAATCTTATCACATCGTACTGACTCTGTCGCATTAATTGGACCACTTCTGGAGGTAAAAAGTTCCTGTTTTTCTCCAGGAAGCCATCAGCCTGGTACACAACACGTCCAGCGAAATGGTGAATCGCAAAACATATGGCATCTGATTTCGGACGAACATAGAATTTACTCTTAATGTTTCGGTGAAACTTTTCTAAAAAAATCAAAGAACAATTGTTGAGAAATTAAGAAAGTATATAGAAATAGGAACTTAAAACTTATGAACAGATTTTATGTACTACTAGTACTAACAAGACAATAAACAATAAACAGATATTATCAATTAATTTTGCAATTGTTTTTTTTTAACATTCAAACTTTGTAGTTACCTATGAGACTTCGGTCTGTTGACCGTGGAAATCGGCTCTCTTCATCCAAAAGAGCAAGTAGTCCCATAGGTCGTGAAAGCAGCATGTCTAAAACGGGTCTGTTGTCTGAAAACTCTACAAGATCAACGGGGACCCCTTCAGCCATGTATTCCTGCTGTTCCCAAGTAAATATATGTTGATTGAAGTAATACTGGATTTGCTCATTTGCGACGTTGATACACAACTGTTCAAATGAATTTCTTGTAAAGTTTTCAAATCCAAAGATATCCAGGATACCAATAGATAGTTGATCATTACTGTAAAAATCATAAATATTGCTCTTGAAATACATTACTCAAATGGCGTAGCTTATGTCTAACAAATCCACCGCCAGGCTCCTCTCTATAAAACTAAAGTTCTTCTATTACATACCTCTGTGGACGATTATGAGTTAACAGAGCATTAATTCTCTCGACGATTCTATCAAAGGCTCTGGCATACAGACCCCTGGCGGTCGCATCTCTGGCTACAGCCGCCTCCACCGGTGAACAATATCGGTTTATTGTCTCTCCTCTCGTTACTACACTGCTGCTTGTCAAACAGTCTCTAAGGTCGACGGTTTCAACCCCCAATAAACATGACGCTAAAAAGCAAGACAAAATTCAAAACTTTCATACAATCACAACATAGAATAGTTGTTTATATGAATGTAACTGACCCCTATGTAATGGCGCAGTGTCAATAATAGTTGCCCTATTATCCGAATTATCTTCTGCAGTTTCAGCGAACTCTATATCTCCCAAGTGCAATATTGCCGCCAGCATTTTGTATAATACTTGTACTTCATCTTCGTGAAATCCCACCACCTAAAATTATAAATATTTGCCACATAAACGTGTTTGGAACAGTATATCTATTTTTTAATATTGTTTAATTTCGTATACATTTAGTATTAACCTTAAAAGCTTGATTTAATTGTCTCCATCGGTAAACGTTATGTTCGCGATGAGCAACGGAAAGTGGTTGTAAATATCGATGTCTCGACTTTAATTGTTCATCGAGGTAAAACTTCCTCCAGCGACCCTCACTTTCAAGACCATCGTACAGATAGTAGAAAACGTGAAAATTGCTTTCACCTCTGAAAATCACGCGAATATATTGAATACAATAATATTCATATTGTAACAAAAAGTATTGACAAATATTTACTCACAATGCTTGATGAACAACTCGAGATTGTTCAAGTAAATACACGGTTATTCTAGCTCCGGATATTTTGCCAACTTTCATCATATTGAGATCTAAGTATTTTCCAAACCGTGAACTATTAGCATTAATTCCAGTTCGTGCGTTTCCAAACGCTTCCATTATTGGATTTACTTGCAAGATTTTGTCTTGTAAATTTCCACTTTGCGTCTATAACAACACAATTGTCAGATTAAACAATATTTTTAAATTAGTAAGAAGTATTTGAGAGTATATAAAAGCACTACTAACTTTTGATAGATACACTAGCTGTTTTAATATGAGGTTTGCAGATTCAGTTTTCCCTGCTCCACTTTCTCCAGATATAACAATAGCTTGGTTTTGCTTTTGATGCATCAAAGCTTGGTGAGCTGCATCAGCAACTGCGTAAATATGGGGTGGGTTATCGGACCGACAACTTCCTTGATACAATTCTTGAGTCTAAAACATAATTGGTAAAAATTTAGTTTGAAGTTTTTCCGCAATGTTTAGTTGCATTTTATACGCACCCTAATGGTATAAATTCCAATATCTGTAAAAGGATTTACAGCCACCAAAATATCTCCAATATAGGTATAGATTTGGTTTTGAGCATATCTCTTTTGAAGTTGTTCCACAATAGCTCCTTCAGTAAGAACTTCGAGAGTAGCGAGATCATCGGTATACATTTTTTCTGCTTTAGCTTTACGATGGGATTTAAGTTTTCCTCGTTTCGTCGTCGCTTCAGGAGCTCGACAGTTCCGACCTTCAGCTCGCTGTCTTTTTATTTCAGCTTGAAGTTCTTTACGAATCTATGAAGTAATGTCAATTAAATATATGAAGTGGTTACTGAATAAATATAGATTTCAACATTCCAAATTAATAGGAGCATACTTACATTGTCTTCAAAACTACTAACAGCCAATAGTAATGGGTGCTCTAATAATTCACGCGCAAACGGCCTTTGATTCATATCTTTGACTAAGCATTCTGAAATAAAATCCGCAAGTTGAGGAGAAAAATGTTCTGGATGGGACAAACTCGGTGGTGGATTTCTAGGAATTTGAAATAATGCTCTCATTGGATGTAGGCCAGATAGTGGTGGTTCGCCTTCGGCTAATTCAATAGCCGTAATCCCAACTGACCATACATCACATCTACAGTCATAAGATTGATCTAACTGTTGTTCACATGCTATCACCTGAAAAAGAGAAATATATGAACTTGAGGAAATTATTTATTGATATTGTGGCCAGCTTGACCGACTGTAAATATATGTTAAGATTTCTATCATATTGTGCTTAATGGAATTTATATACAAATATATATATTTGTATTTGTTTTTATTACGTACTTCGGGTGCCATCCAATATGGAGTTCCAACTGAAGTATTTCGTCTTGCTATTGTAGCGGCCAAGTGAGACGATACTCCAAAATCGACAAGTTTGACTTCAGCATTTTCGGTTAAAAGAATGTTGTGTCCTTTGACGTCACGATGCATGCACCTATGCGCGTGTAGATGTGTAAGTGCCCGTACAGTTCCACGCAAAACATAGGCAAGCTGTGGTTCGGTAAGACTTGAAGCTCTTGCTCGCATTCCGGCGCTTAAGTCAGTTACTGAACCTCCAGTACAAAGCTAGAATAAATAAATAGTTTATATAAGTATATCATACCACTAAATTCCAAATATTGTTTTTCAAGAATTCAAACTACACGCTTCACATATTTTATATATGAAGTAGGAAGTAGTCATTAGGCGTATAGTTTTGAATTAATAATTATATCAGTCAGTAAACAACTAACCTCCATGACGAACCATATTTGATCATCTTCCGATGAAATTCCACGCTTCAAAAACAAACCGAAGAATTCTGGAATATTAGGGTGACTAGAGAGATCACGAAAGACTAGGAACTCCTCTTCAATTTCTTCAATATTTTCAGCGATATTTTCCAGAATCTGCCAAATTTAGAATATATACAATTATTTACTAACGAAAAGTATACCTTGAGAAATTCTAATAGCAATGTCATATTTTTTGTTACATTGATTAAGGTTATTTTATTCAATTGCAGGACAACAATGACCATTGGCACAAAGGCTATATAGATGTAGGTAAATTACGAATTGTTTAGTGGCCTTGACACGGATTCCGGTGAGATAAGATCTGCTACGCAACTACTTGCCACTTGTAACAATACATTGGTATTATTCATTACACACAGACGTCACTTGGTTTCAGTATTTTTGATAATTATTTAATATAATATTATAAGATATAAAGAATGTTTTCAACTTAGTTCAACGTTCAGAAACGTTTTAAAAACTTCAAAGAGGGCATTAAACAAACTTGTATTTGTGTCAGAAAAAAATGTTAAAATTTTGGTACCTCGAATTAAAAGGTTAAACTTGTTAAATCGACGGTGGTAGATCTATTGTCATTAGTCATTAATTTGTTTCCTCAATGTACTTATCCAATATTACGTAGTTTGTGGAATCAATAATAGTAATTTAATACGAATTTAATATGACTTCAATGTAAATATTGTACAGTTTAAGAACTCTAATTGGATTACCTTGACAGCAACACGTTTTCCGGATTTCTTATCGCGAGCACTGTACACCTCCCCATAGGTGCCTTCACCAATGAGGTCCTGGAGGGTATACCGGTCACTAGGGTCCGCAGCCCTGTCCAGCTCAACATGCTGCGACAGCCCACGGTACGCCATATCGCTTCTCATGTCTCTCACATTGATAAAATCTGAAAAACCAAAAAGTTTTCGCTGTGTTCACAGTTGAGTTGATAGATATATTTTTTAGTACTAGTTTTCTAGTGCTAGACGATGGCTATACAGTGACAAACAAGGAGAAACGTAATATCACAGAAATTGTTGAATGAAAAGCAATGTCATCTCTTTTTAAGCATTCAGCATGAATTCGGAAATTGCTCGGATTACTTTTATCTTATATAGTTTATAAAGAAGTACTTAGAGTAAGTTATGTGCGTCTACGCTTTTACGTAACAGACGAAAAACTTTTGTAATTATAATTAATATTTTTTGTTGGAAGAATAAATAGATGATTAGGACTGAAATACTTTTGTAACTATTTCGTAAATTACAGTATACACTGAACATTCTAAATTCTGGATATTATAATGACTATTATTATATAACATAAAAGACAGACATGTACCTCATTATCTACAAATAATATATTGTAGATAATCAAAATACTCATGTAAAATACTTGTGACAACATAAATTATCGATACATAAAATATTTATAGTGTAACGTAATTTGATTAAATTTAATTGACTCAAATTATTTCAGTTTCCTTATTTAGTTTCGTTGAGTGAAATATTCAAAATTTATTGATAATATAGCGTAGAATAGTATCTCACCGATGAGGAGATTATATCGATTAATGCTTAAATTACAGCGTTAAATGCTTTTATTTGGCCTGCGAAGTTTACACATTCAACTACCACTAAATTTTCACATTTAGTACCAAAATGGACATCGCGGCGACATTCAGCGATATTCTGAACAACCGATGATCAGCGGCCAGTCGCTGATGCTTTTTTGACAATTTTCTAGGCTCATTATGCGTGCAAGCATAAATAGTAGGTTCATTACGTTGAACTAATTTTCAATGTCATCTCACCGCACCTAATCATACCGAACGTCGCACTAAATACAACCACAAGCCTACCACAGGTAAATCATATTATTATCTAAGTACAAACGAAGCAAAATATTAATGTAGAGTAGAAATAAGCAACACGATAACGTCCGGTATTTCCAGTTATATAGGTATATTTAAAAAAATTATATAAACGAATTAAAAATACCAAAAAAATAATATTTTTCTAATGCGAATTTACCAAGGTAACTTGCTAGTACAGTATAGTAGGCTACTACACTAATTCAGTATTTTATAGATTTATTACAGTACTATGGATAAACATTTCCTTCCTTACTTTAAATCCTTGGATTAGGTTTTTAATAAATTTACTCGAATTCATTATGCAATAATGTCCGGACGGACGCGTAAAATTATTCTGGTAAGAATAATCTTATAGAATTTAAATCCTTAAAAAGAGAAAGTGTTATCAAATTAGAAACTAAATATGGATTAAAATTATGCTTTACTCTGTGCGTGCTATTTACACATTAGTTAATAATGTTCACGATATCCAATAATATCATTGTCACACGGTTGCCGTATGAATAAAACCATATTAGGTAAATTTTAAGCATGAAGATTGATTAAAAATGAACGTTATGAATTTTGTCTCTAGTTCATTGATCTGTGTCTACTAATTTATTGCGAGCCACGCCTTCGTTTCTACCTTATGATTTGTCAAACAAAGGACACCGGAAATTCATGCATCGGTGCAACATGGAAATGTGATACATATAACATAAATGCGAATGTGTGTTTGTTACGCTTTCCAACATAAACTAATATACAACCGGTATATTGATGGTTTTTGGAGAGACAGACCTTGGCACAAATACAGACAAAGGCACAATCAAATATTACAGATTTATTGTACACCGTTATGAAAGTTTGTTGCTTTTATTGTGTGGTCTTTAAACGGTCATATTATGGTAATGTAAATAGTTTTAATTTGTGGCGCCTTAACGAGGTGATTATCTAAACATTTTGATGAATTATGAGTTTTACACCCTGTTTGCATTGTTAATTTTTAAATTTATATGTGTACGTGTTACGTATGTGTGTACGTGTTACGTACACACATATAAATTTAAAAACAAAAACAAGTTCATCTACTCTCTACTTAAGTTTGATGTTTTATTTATCACTTTATTAGTTTGCAATGAATCATATTTATAACTATTTTGTTGCATTATGATTAAGTACTACCTTCTCGCCTTAAATGTACTCTATCAACGAGGAACATAGATAATATAATTATTTCAAAAATAAATGATAAAACTGTATTTTGGGACCTTTAGGTCGGGGTAGGTCGGTTCCAGTTATCGAACGTCCACTTGGACTAGCCTGCATCGCCATCTAAACCTATGTCATCCTTTATATGGCTTCCAAAAAGGTCGTGGCGGCATGTGTCTAGGGTAGCTTAACTCAATGATGCGTCATTAAAACTTTAATAACTAAAGAAGTTATTTATTAAAACATTTTTCTGAATAATTATTTAAATCATAATTAAAAACAAATTCGTCTCGTTTCAAATTACAATAATTGTTTTTTACACTAAATTTCTCTATATATTTAAATATGTTCTTTACATATTCTTACTAATAAGCGAAATTTTTTGTTGATCGAGAGCGTAGGGAATGTCAGGTTAAATTGATTTTGTTTTTAATAATTTAATTATATGTATTACTTATACCAAATAATTATATAGTATCATAATACCCTTATTTACACAAAGGAAAAGAAAGTAACATGTTTTATGTGTTTGTTTTCATTTTTTTTCACTATTTTAATTTTTGCACAATTCACTAAAATATCTAGTGTTAGCAATTTGGATTGGGTAAATCATCATTAATTAGTTTTATCGTTATACTTAAAACTACTTATATATTATTTAACCATGTCCTGTGATGCGTGAGGAGTTTTAAAAGTTTTTTTATTCTTAAATATCGATCAACAGTTTATCTAAATCAAAGATCTGTTCCACAGAGTAATCATGCATGAAGTGGCACTTAACTGTCACAAGGAAACCTAATTATGAGGTTACTGTATTGAGTTGCAACTTCCTAGTTCTCGCGTTTCGAGTTCATATAAAGTATTGTTCGTAAATTGAGAACGGGCAAAGGTGTCACCTGTGTGAGAAAGACGTTGTGCTAATATACAGTTTGCCAAGTGTAAGTTGGCATGTGGTAAAAAGACAAATATTAATAATTCTCAACGTTTGGTCGTCTTGCAAGCGTCGTTTGGTTATCAATTTAACAAACAGAACCATTTAAAAACTTACTTAAATAACCTACATTACATATTAACTTACACCAATATATTATTTTGAAGACCTTAGCGAAAATAAATTTAGTAACAAACACAGTGTAAGCGGCGCCTCAGAACGGCCAAGTTATACTCGACAGCCTGTATCTGATGTAATCGGAGTACACTTTGTATTGGCAATTGGTGTCAGTTTTGTTTGATGGGTATCGTAATCGTAACGTGAATAGCAATATTTACAAAGCCTCATTAAAATTACCATAATATTTTTATTGCTCAAATTATTTTGTAATTTATAATACTTCCGTGACATGTTTGACATTGAAATGAGTTTCGGTCTATTGTCAAAATATTTTAAAGCAATAAAATAATACATCATCACAAAATAAAACGTCATATTGCACTTCTGATATTCCTTATCAAATCTCATCAACACATGTATTCGTTTTTGAGTAATTTATAATATAAATACATATATGTATATATAAATACAATAATTGATACGCAAGTGACGTAACTTCTAGCTAGATTATATTGGCTTATGAATTCAGGTGACTCCCGCGCACCCAAGACGGCAGTGTCGTCATTGTTTAATTAGTGCTAAATACAATAACGTAATGCACATATTAAAATATTTTCATGCACTTCTCTCTAGCTCGGTGCCGATGGACGGATGAAGGCGACACTTTCACTGTCGCATTGTCACGAACAGCGACCGTTGTTTCATATTCTGATCTATATTTATTACACGGGAAATAGCAAAATCAATAGTCTAAAGCCGTTTGTGCTTAACTAAGCATATTATTGTAAGTTGTTTGAAAGCGATCGATAGTAACCTGCTATTAGAAAGTGATCCAAGGGATTGAGGTAAATCCGTGGTATTGATTTTTCTAAAATGATCCAAATGTCAAAGAAAAAGAAAAGCTACCACCCCTGGTATCAAGCTATCAACCCTGGTACCAAGTTACTACCTACAATTTACCGAGTACTCATCTACCAAGTTTTACATCACACACAGATGGTAAATATGCAAAAATCAATATGTTGATTACCGAATTAATCAACGTTTTCTAAGCGAGGCTTTTGCTCATCTGACCCGCTATAATTTGATTTACATTGCACAAACGAGAGTAATTAATATCTGCATGTTACACAAACTTGCCGCGCTCGTATCGATTAAATTACACATGAAACATGTAATTTGTAATATCAATAATACACATTGTAATGTTTATATTACATTAATATGCGTATTTACTTTCATAACGCGCAGAAAGGCACGTTCCTCTATAGCTATTGTATGTACCTAACAATACAAAATCTCGACACATTCGCAGTACAATTAGATCATAGATACCATTCTAGACCTTATGGCGCTTCTAAACGGGCCATGTTTTGCTGCAATTGATGGCTGCAACACATGGCCCGGCAACATTGCAAACAATGTCAGCCACACTATGCAATGTTGCAGTAATGTCCCGGCCATATAGCCAAACATGTTTTGTGTAGCCACTTATGGCCGATATGGCCCCGATGGGTTGCCGAACGATCGCTAGGCTATCGAATTCAACTGCAATATTGCACAGCCAGTTCTATTGTTGTTTCAGTCACTCTCTTTGTTATGGCATAGTGTATCCTTTTCTACGCGACATGAAGTTTGCTATGAGTGAAGTGTGCCTGTTGCTATATTCTGTGTTTTGCGATCAGCTGGATTTTGACAACTACGTAAAAATGGTTACTGGTCTAACAAGACAATTACTGATTTTATTGAAGAAATACATTTGCACCCCGAGTTGTGGGATATAAAAACCGGCTCATAAAAAGATGGAAATTCTAAAAAAGATGCATGGAATGAAATCGCTGAAAAGTTTGGCATAACAAGTAACGAGGCTTACAAAAAATTCAGAAGCCTAAGAACTTACGCAAATAATGAGGAGAAAAAGAAGGAAAGTGGTAGTGCTGGCGGTAAAACAGTAAAGTGGTTTGCTTAAGATGCGATATCGTTTCTCTTTACTCAAAATACCACGAATATAGGATTACATAGTGAAAATGAAAACTTCTAACGTAAGTATCTTTAATAAAATATTTTAGTCATTATAAATGTACATATCTCTGTATTACGTATGTTATATATCGATTGATAAATTGAACTTCTTCCCTCGAAATCTTTTGCAACTTGTTTCCATTCTGTTACTCCTGACGGCATCTGAAAGGCTTAAAGATATACTAAAAATTTTATGCATTCACAGGCGACTGAAACTACATACTGACATCAGTGCTGACCCACGTGAAGTCGTAGAATCAGAAACAACCGACACTTTGGAAGCCGTCGATACTACTCCAAAACCACGTACTAAAAGGCTCAAATTATTATACGCGATGCTGGCGAAAATAAAAACGAATATGCTGCTACTAGATACCTATTATTATTAAATTTAAAAAGTACATAATAGTTACTACCTATGCGTAACATATTTAATAAACCTATGTTAACTTACCTTGATGTATTATTTTAATCCTTCTATAATAGCTGTACACACCTCTTGTATAAAAGTTGAAATCTAACACTCGGAACAGGTACATAAAACTTTTAAATGAATCTCCTGTTGCCAAAAACCGTAGAGTTATCGCAAATCTCGTGATGGCGATGAAACAGGTATTGCTGTTCTCATGTTTGTATCATTTCTTTTTATTTTTGGTCCAATTTTGTTTAAGAGAAAGTCAAAGTTGCCTTTTGAAATTCTAGCCAAGTTCTTGAATAATTTATTATCAAAGCTTATTACTGCTAGACTCAAATTGTCTACAGTTTCACGCCTATTTAAATAAGGTCGAATCCTTAATCTCTTCTTTTTCTGTTCTTTTAAAATTAATATAAGCTGCTGCGACAAGTGTGATTTCATCAGCCATTGTTGCCGGTATGTGTGGCCCGTTTAGGAGTCTGCATCATGGGCCATACTATTGCTGACATATTGCAACACATGGCCCGGCCATAGATTGCTCGGCCATCATCTGCATTAAAACATTTTTGTGATGGCCGGACAATTAATTGCCAATAGTGCAGCCATCAATTGCAGCAAAACATGGCCCGTTTAGAAGCCCCATTATACATGTAAATGAGTACTAATTTTAGAACGTAACATTTCTGAATCATACCTCGATATTTTAAGCTATAGAGTAAATGCCAATAATATGCAACCTCTTTAAGAAACTCATGTATTGGATTTTGACGTACGAGAGTCGTATTAGAGAATTAAGGATATAGTTTTGTAAATAAAATGTAATAATATTGATAAACAATACCTATGTGCAATCGAATAGTAAACAAATAGTTATTACCATTTAGTATGTAAAAACTGAGCAGCGTTCCGTAGCATATTTAAAACTATAGGATAGCTCTAGAATAAAATTAAATACTTGCTACTGTAGCAAAAAGTATCCGAAATTGTCGCCATTCGTATACAAATAGAGGTTAGGGAACTTTACGAACTTTATTGTAGAAGAAAGAAAAAACGTGTACAAATTCACAAAACTGGTTAGATCACCAATGATATTCGTTATTAATTCGAGTCTTGGATGCTTTTAAAATGTCTTCTTTTATTTCTGACACGGAGTACTCGACACTTTTGAAAACTATGAACATGATACAGTAAGAATGAGGAATAAACTATTTCTAGAAAAAATAAAATTAGCAGTAATAATATACGTACAAAAAGCGTGAGTCAGGCTTTTACAAGTGATGATTAAGCTATATTCCTAATCGAGTTTTGTAAGTTCATTGCTACAAATGACTTGGCCAGGTGTCACTATTATTTACAACTAGCAGACTCGGCCAAGCGTTGCTGTGGCTAAGGTTTTTGTTATATTACATAGTAGTAAATTAATCAAGGGAAACCGTAGGAGAAACGTTATGTGAAACGTTGGTACCACGACACGGACCTAAACTAAACTACCTTTAACTCAGCGCCATCTGTTAGAATTGTATCAAATAATAAACAAATGTTAATGTTATCGTAATTTTAGTAAGGATGCCTATTTTTTTTGAAAATGAAATATAGCCTATGTCACTCAGGAATGATGTAGCTTTCCAACAGTGAAAGAATTTTTCAAATCTGCCAAGTAGTTTCGGAGCCTATTCAATTCATACAAACAAACAAAAAATCAAACCTTTCCTCTTTATAATATTAGTATAGATATAGATAATAATGGATGATTAAGGGCAAAACAGTGCTGTATTGCTGTCATATAACATTAATAAACATTCTAACACTGTTGAAACATACATAAAAATACTTTATGACAAAAGTTTATCGTCCAACACCTTATTTCTTTAATTATTAAATTTCATTTCAATATCAATATCATTGATTTATCCGATATGATCTTGTATGGTATACAATAACCGAAGACGATTTTACTTTTTTGTTTGTTATGCTATGCTATAAACAAAGTACTTTTAAGTATATTATCTTCTTATGTTCTCAAAGATTTGTATTCAGACACGAAGCCTTATAGCGCATAATCTTCTTTGCGAAGTTAAGTCTAAGTTAACCAGGGTCATAGTGTACATAAATAGTTCAAATCTGTATAATTCTATGTTTATTACCAGTACTATTAGTTTCTTATTTATTACTTAAGTCAACGCCGACAATAAGTTTACCGCAAAACACCACAGACGTTTTATAATAACGTCGTATTATTACGATAATCTACGTTTGACTATTAGCAAAAATCTTTTATGAAAACTGTTTTATTAAAAAACCATTTCTTTTCGTAAACTATTATTTAATAGGTCGCATATAAAGAAAACATTTCTAATTAATTTAAGTTTACAAAGACTACCTACTTGAAAAGATTTTAAAATTCTATTTGTCTAGCACAGAGATTCCCAAAGCCAGTAGAATTACCTCTTCTATTTGCTTTGGGTTTCATTTTGAAATTATATAAATCTATTTCCCTATAGATGTACTGCAATTCCGTTTAGCCCATCGTAACCGTAAAAAACGGTTAGTTATGCATTTTATAACACTTTACGCTTTAACATAAACAAATAACAGCGTGACAATAACTCCGATTGTTGAAATCTTCTTCAAAATAAACGTGAAGTTGAAAATTGCTGCCATAATACCGAGAAAGTACCACTTTCTAGTCACAATTAAGGTAAATAATAGCTTTCGTCTATCGATAACGACTGTTCTGTTCAATCGGCAAAGTTAATACGAATCAATAATATTCTTTTTGTATTTTATAGTTAACTTATATTGGTTCTATAGACTAAATAATTTTGTATCTATTGAATAGCGAAAGACAAGGATTGTACGGATTTGGATTGGTTGAAAGTTTCGACTTCTTAAGGTAGTACAGGTTCGATGGGTTATTATCAATGTCGTTTGAGAAGCCAGTTTCTAAAAGTTCAATAAACCAACGATAACTATAATTAAATTTCTATAGAATTGTATGCCCATCTGTTTATTAATTGTATTTGTTACGTTAGGTTGATGGTTCTTTACTTTTTGTTTATTTTCGCATTTAAATTATTATTTTTTAGTAATATTTTACTCTACTCCCCTGCCATCGTGTCCAGGGACTTTATATATCTCACGATTTTTTTTTCAACAAAAAAAAAATACATTTCACTGCTACTATGTGTGAAATAGTGTATTGGAAGTTTAAATAATTTAAAATATTGGATAAATTCACTTCTTTATCTTGGCTAGAAAAAATATTTACATACTCAATCTCTTCAACGCCAAAATAGTGGGCTTATTCAACAAAAGTCAAAATTATAATCGTATGACGCTAAAAGTCAGCTGTATCGCGCATGCGTTCAATGACGCGACGGATGAATTTTTAAAATATTGTCTCAGAGAAGATGATTCCTTTTAAAATAATTATTGATGGAATTCATTGGTAACAGAAACATCTTGCACTACCTTTAATCGTAAAAAAATACCACATACTATATTGAACTAGTTATGAATACTTACTAATTATATAATTTTAACACGTGATATATAAAATTTTATAAACAATTCGTTTACCCGACAATAACAAATTATATATAAATATATGAATGATACTCAAAAAAATCTATTAAAAGAAAAAATCTAAACAGAGTATAACTATAACAATCAGTTATGTACGCGTGAAACAGAATCGATTTAATTTATCAGAGCTATCCCGTTCTGAATCGATTAATGATAACGGTGTGTCACGCTTTTTGCTATAAAATCTTTTTCACAATATCGCAAGCGCACTTTTATTATGCACTCGATACATGTATTTACCTACTATTGAATGTTTGATAAAGAATCGTTCAGTAAGAACATATAGAGTATCTATTTGTTAACAACCTTTAAAAAAAATTTAAAATAGATAATTTGTCTATATAAGCAAAGAGCCTTCTATGACTAACTGACGACGTTGAGTTTTAGGTATTAAGAATATTCGCGCTATCTCTTTTCTGAGATACCATAGAGAGTAAGATCCATTTATGCCAGAGTCCAAGCTTACAACCTTAGGGTAAAGAACCGCCTGTTAAGTCAGGCTAATACTGCTCATACCCACTTCGAAAAGCGATTTATGACTATTAAACATATAGGACAATGGCTTTTTCAGCCAAAATAACGTTATCTGCAAGACTGTGTGTTAATATGTTATTTATAGTTTATTAGCGACACTGAGCTGATGAGCACTGCTAGTAAGTAATTTAAATTTTCAACTAAAAATTACCTATGTAATTAAATCATATTTATTTACTATTTTGCCTTTTATCTATGAATAACTTATAAATGAGAAATTGTACTCAACGTCTTTGTAAGACCAACATTAGGAATTTACTTTAGATATCTGTGCTTGCTACACATACCGTAAAAATATGTACGTATTGACTTTTTAATCGCACATTAATCACGTATTAACGAAAACGTAATCATTATAAATTGATTTAGCGCGTGTATTAATATATATGTATGGCTTCATATTCAGCACAACTATGGATTCTTTCCACGTTACCTGCAACGTCAATTATCACAATGTCACGATCAAGAATAAGCTGACCGTGACATTTTACACGTGTTTTCATGTATTTAAGATAAACCTCCTTGCTGGATGTTTTTTTTTAATTTGTCCTTGCTGAATCACTCTCACTTTACTCTTGTCAAATGGATTTTATATTTTTTAAACGGAGCTGAATTCAAAAAACGAACAAAATTAAATGCGTAATTAATATTGATCCGAATTGCACATTTTCATTTCTTTGCGTAATAAAGATATTTTCGCAATAAATATATACCTCACAAAAAATCGCCCTATTACAATATTTTCTTAGAATGGAATATTTAATAGTGTGAAAACCATGTGTTGTAAAAGTAAACTGTATAAAAGTAGGCTCTAAAAAGCCTCCAGGAATAAATTGCGATTTCTGGGTTTTAGATAAATTCATGTGTGTATATGATTATTATAAAAGTAATAAGGTTAGCAAGTTTTGCAATAATTCGATTGTATATTGTTTCGCAACGCATTCCTTTCTTAATTATTTGAATGTCAAAATAGTGAGTCACGAAAAATGCTAATGCTTGTCTGAATGACCTTTAGCTTAGGTTGTGCCAACAACATAAATATTCTTCAGTTGAGGTTTTTAAATCGTATAAATATACTTTTTTCACTGTATACATAAAATTAATCATAAACGTACGATGAACAATGTCGCTGAATTACCCTAATAAGCAATCTCGTTCAGGTATTTGCAGGTTATACAATTAGGTGTTTGTGAAAAATAGATTCCTATTACATACTAAACATGTGAAGATATTCGTCAAGTTTTATTGATGCAAGCAAAAGACACTAAAGCACACAATATGTAGGGATTTTTATAAAAAAAACATAATTACGTTATTTAATTAGATAAAATTCAGTTTCAGTTAAGTTTAGGTAGCGAAGAGTCAAACAATAAAGTTTTTTAGTTAGTCAGTAACACTTGCATTCAGAAATAAAGTAAATTTAATTGTGCATTTAAATATTCTACACAGTTTAAAAATCTAATCTAAACTAAGATGTAATTTTTACGTTCCTAATACAAGGCAACACTTAATTTACTTATTGAGGCAAACATTATTGTAAGCCTAAAATAATATTGTGGGACATAAAAATTACCTGTGCACAACATAAAACGTTTCTGAAGTTAGACTTACTGAAATTGCTTTTAATGTAAAAAACACACGATTATTGTAACTGGATAGCCCTGGCAGATTGTGTTGCGAAACGGGTTTTCATATGCTTTGTTTTTGTTTGCGTTTAATACACTTTGTTCTCCATATATTAAATTTGTGTAGGAAACTTAGTCTGTTGATTTTACGCACTGATGTGTGATGATTTTCAAATCTCAAAATTTTTGCGGTTGATGAGTTACATACGGCGCGATTTCAAGGTTTCGAAATCGGCGCTTTAACCTTTTTTAAAGAACAAGAGGCAAACTTGCAGGAGACTCATCTGATATAAGTGATACCCGTGGACACTCTAAATGCCAGAGGGCTCGCGAGGCACTTACGTAGCCGAGCTTTTAGGAATTGGTAATTATATCAAACTGGCATTCAAAAAAGTAGGATTCCGTATCGCTGAATTATTGGAAGTAACAGAGGAAGCAAGCCGATATAAACAAAGCGTATAATCTCGCTCCGCGCGAAGCTTAATTTTTGTGAAAATAGAATTCAGGCGAGATCATCATATACAGAGACAAACAAAATGTTCTTTTCTTACACACAGTATTTTTCGGTTACTTAATGTACATACACGTTTGCTCTTTCTATTTATTACGTGTATATTTGCAATTTTGCTTGAATTGCAACGGATGAAGAAATTGTGTGGACTGAACGAATCGGAATTTAACACCAATAGTTAATTATTATTGTATTGTTTTATTTGGACTATTATTTGGACCACAAAATGACAACTCAATGGACGTTAATCTTAAAACATTAAAACGATTCCGATCTTTCATGTGAAACATAATGTACTATAATAAAATAAAGCGATAGTCCAAAAAATTAACAAAATCAAAAAAAGAAAGAAATTCTAACTACATTGCATAAATACCAATTATAAGAGAATTAAACTACCTAAACTGTTCTTGTTTTTGTATTTATACTGTTTGTTAAAGAATTATTTAAACCTGTTAATAATAGTTTAGTTTGGAAATAACGTTAAACGTAAACGTAAAAATTTATATTTCATCGCTCTGCTTTATCTATTATTTCGACTATCAAAAAATTTTATTATCCAAGTCATTTGCCTTATCAACGCTAATTACTCTACAAATTAAGAAAATCAACGAAGATATCGTTAAATATACATTTTTGTACTTAATATGTTAGATCATTAGACGATTGAATCATTTATTTAATTAATCTTACGTGATTTGCGTAGTATGATTAAGTAGGTACATAGCATTTTTGGAAAGTACTTACGTACGTACTAATAAGCAATTTGTTACGGATCTAAGTCAATATAGCCTCATTACTTTTAAAGGGGTAAATGTCATTTTAAAACGGCAACGCACGGGAGCCTCCTATTCATTTTTTTATAAAAAAAGCGAATCAAATCAATTCAAAAATAATGTATTCACGTAGGTAACATAATGTACTCTTATAAACGTAAAAAAAAGAAATATACATTAAATGCTTCTAATTTTACATTTACTGCCGAAGAGAAGTACTGGCAATAAACTCTAAAGCAATGGATCGTAGCCTACAACTTTTCGCTGAAAATTGATTTTCCAAACACAAAAAATATTTTTCAATTCGAAAAAGTTGCTCCTGCGCGTTCAATCAAAGTTCTTTAGCTTTATGAGTGCAAACGTAGCATTATTTATTAATAGAACCTTTTTATGTTCATATTTTATTATATTTTTACATGTAGCAGCTCTTTGTTAATCTATAATCCAACAAATAAAGATATATGGATTAAAAACCATGACACACAAAGCTTTGCTCCCTCTCTGAATCATTAACCAATCTATCTTTCTATATTTTAGATAAAGTATGAAGTTTGCGGATGTTATCCTAATTAGGTAACTTTTCAAATGGATTGTACATACAATTATTGAATAAATACAAGCTGTCAATTATGATATCATTCATTATAGTACTTAAAGATAATTAATTATTTTTCTTATAGTTTAATAACTACTTAAATATGATATAATATCAATAACTCATTAACTAAAATCCAACACATTTAACATAGACGTAACTTCGCATACGAAGTTGACGACTAACCACAGTATAGTTATGAAAGAGAAATGGTTATAATATACATAGACTATTCCTTTGGCCGTTAATTTCAACCCTAGTCACCTTGTGAAACCGGTATGTCTAAAAAAATAAGAAATTATGACTCCCTTTTGTCCAAATCCAGTACGATATTAACACACAAGTATTAGCGCTAAGCTTAACAACGCTCTTAATTCTGAATCTTAAAGTAAATTTGAACTTTGAAGCGACGCACGATGGAGTCAGGCGGTCGCAGTCACGATTCTGAATATCACGCTTAATTTATTCTTAGGTAAAATAAAAATGTACGGAGTGTGTCAGGTGCTCATAAAACCTACTTAAAAACACATTTAAAAATCTGTTATCAAGGGATAGTCTTCTTTAATATATATGCAAGCTACCCGAATGTAACAAATAAATTAAATAACTTGAATTTGAAATTGAATACAATCGAAATATTTATATAATAATTATAGGCAACACAGTCATACTGATTCTGGGATATTTGAGGAAAGGCTCTAACAACTTATTCCTTATTTTAATGGAATAAATGATTTCCATTGACCAATTTCACAAGTGAAATCGGAGATGAGAGCTTCGAGGTCGAACTTGCAATTGTGTAGGCGCATCGCTCTGATTGACAACACCGTGACGTATCGATGGCGAACTATTTCATGCGACCGCGACCAATGCACGAATTATGCAGTTTCAAGTGGTTACAAGAAATATGAACCAACGCTTAGATTTCACCAGAATAGTTCTACGTTGTTACGAATGCTCAATCATAGCAATGGATACCCAATTACAGGACTTGATATATATGTAATAAAAATAAATTCAACTTTACTTCCGACGACTTTAATATGGATCGACTTTAATATGCTTATACGATCGAAGAAAAAATCTTTGTTTGGAATGAAATGAACTGCATTTATTTTGGAAGGTTATAAAAGCAGACGTAATTATTTTCGGGTGAAACCGCAGGGCACAGCTATTATATGGTGCTATGAACAAAAAAAGTTTCGGGGTATTGTAACAAGATGAGTTTTTGTTACGGTTTCAAGATTTAGTGTTGATGGCGTCGTTTTGTGAAAATTCAGTGCGCATGAGTGATGTCGCACTTTGACAATTAGTTACGGAAGACACAATGCACGCTAACTACCACTTAGGTGTTCTTCCGTTGTCTTTTAATATGTTTAAAATAACAATGTACAACATAAGAATAAAGCCAGAAGAAAATTTGTACTTCGTGTAATTTTATTAAGTTTTTCCTAATTTCTATAACAAATATATCCGAGATAATGTAAAGAAGTAAATAGTCTATTTGGACTGCGACAATTCATTTTGACTTCCGTGTTAAAAAAAAATTTGGAACATAAGATAATCATGATATCACTTATTCCACGTCATTAAATTTGAACCTGTTGGCATTCCTACTCTTTGGCAAAGAAGACAGAGGGTGTTGGCCGAGAGAAAAAGCCGGCGTAAAAAACTCTCGGTACTCTATAAAAACAAGCATGTTAATGAAATAAGTTAAAATTCTCAAAGTGTGGATGTCCATTAACTTAACGTTTATATTTCTAATCGCAAATACAATACCTATAAATTGTTTGGTTCAGTGTGTCGTGTAAAACAATAGTGAGACTTGAATCTTACATAGAAAATCGTTATGGGAAAATGGAAAAACAATACAACTGATACAAAGAACTTGTCTGTTTAAAGAGGCTGTATAAAATGAGCCGTGTATACAATTGTATTTCAAGATAATGATCGTTTTTTAATAGCGAGCGTGGGATAAAATTTATTTTGTCTATGACATTTGAAATTAGAATATGTCTAGTCTGTAGCAGGTAAGAATCTATATTATTGTGAAGTATAACTGGCGGGTTTTATAATCAATTGACCTTCTATGCTTTACCAAATACATAGTTCGTTTATTCGGGAATCGAACTCAAGATATTTAAAGCTTTGAATAAAAGTTGCCCAGGTATTTCTGTTATTCCCACTATCGACATTACTTGGTATGCCTTGTCAAACTGAGTGATTCACAACTACCGGAATTCTTTTTTTATAAGCTTTTAAGGTAATCTGTAGTTTAGGTAGGTACCTATGTGTGTGTTTTAGTTTACAGTTCGCCGTTTATATTTCGTTCAAAGATTACAAATAAATCCAATAATAATAAGGTAATTTCGGTGTATACTAGTTACGTATACATCTTACTGCAATACTTTATACCTGTTTGGAGTTCACTTATTTAAAATATACAATTAATTTAATTCCGCAACTTGGTATTTATGGAATATATTTTTATACTAACGAAATAAGATCGTAAGAAAGAAGATATTTGCATAAATTATGCTTATCCTCATTTACGACTTTAAAAAGAATATATTATCTTACATGTTGATTAAAACTTCTTTAAAAGAGTTCACCAAACAGTAAATAAATTCACAGATCGTACAAATATCTTGTTTTAATTAGATTATAAATAAACGAAGACAAGAATGTTTAGTGGCTAACTACCAACAATGAAAAATTGTTATCGGCGATATACCTATAATAAATAAAACTCACTCAAGTTTTCTTAAAATAAAAATACAAATAAGGTATTGGCTGATAAAAGTCAATGAAAATGACTCATGTGTTGATAATGCCTCTGAAATGTATAACCTTCAGTCTTTGTAATATTTAACGATTTCCGTAAATGCTTTGGAAACACGATTACAACCAAAAAACAGCATATCCATTATGCAGCGTGATTTCAGCACGGATTTTGAAAATGTTCAATAACTAACACGCACAGTTTGCAAAAAACCCTAGCAACAATTAAACAACACCAGGAACCAAGCCATATAAGTGAATCTGTCCTACATTACTTGTAATTGAAAATGTATCAATGCTTAAGAATCGAATATCAAGTTAACCGTAACGCATTAACGGTGTTACATATTTCATGAATACAAAAACTTACCCACGGAAGGAGGATATCAGTGCACTAATTACAAATAAACACGATTGTCACTTAGCCACTATTCATCAAATAGATTTAAGTTGCCGGCATTTCTGCAACAGCAGAGACGAGCGCGCGACGCGGCGGTCACAGATAATATGTGAAATCAGCTGTGCAGTGTGCGGTGAAGCTAACGGGCCCGTTCCCCGCTCCCCTGCCGTAGATAACCAGATAAGATAAATGCTGTTTGTTTATGGACAAACATAGCCACTTGAAGTGCGTGACCATGCCGTGGGAATATAAGTTCTATTCTTGTATTTTTCAAACTCGAATGTAATTCAGCCTCCATTCCCCATGGTATATATTCATGCTCAGAGGTTTCCTTGATAAACCGTGCTTATCTGCCAACTCTCTAAAAGCTTGAGGTCTAAGCCTTAGACTAAGGATACTTTAAAAAAATATCTCTTAGAAAGCTGCTTATTATGTACGACAGATGACATCTCGTGGAAGTCTGCGTGTTCTGCATAAGTGTAGTATTTTCACTCTGAAGTCAACAGGATGTACCAAGAGTATATACCGACAAAGACAATAACTAAAAAAAAAACAAATGTGTAATGTAATATCATTTTATGTTAATACTGAACATTGAAATATTACTGAAGATTTCGTGTATCATAATAATGTTGTGTTGTACATTTCTACTTTTTAAGCTTAATGCCCATGTACACACATAAACTTTGATTAATAGTAATCATACTGCATTAATTGAGAGTTTCAGGTCAAATAATGCCGTTAATAATTGGCAAAATTCAGTATCGCCAATCCGTCTACGTCTTATGCTTTTCCAATAACTGGAAACAGACGATCCTTTTACGTCTAAATGCTAAAATATAGATGGCGCGATTTGTAGAAGAAAAAGAAACATTTTATGTCACTAAAAATAGAGAAATTTATTTATTTTGATTTGAAACTTGTCTATAGTAAAAAGTCAAGGAGGATACAGAAGAGTCGTAATGCCGGTATTTGATCGTGTGATATAGGCCCAATTAGCATGCTTTTTTTTGTATGATTTCTGCTGCCTAAACAAAACAGAAACCCTTTAAAAGCGAACCTTTCGCCTTTTGTGAAAAATGCATATCTATAGTTACTTCATTTCTTATATTCGATAACTGATTTCCATATTTTTTACGTAAATTAGGGAAAATCTTAATCTATGTTCATAGACCGTATGCTATAAACTTACACGACAACATTACGTCTGCATGTTTTGCTGTTTTTTGTTCTCAAGGCGTTACTTTCTCAATTGCAGAATTCTACTGATAAAATTATGTCAAAAGGGATTGGTTAGAGTACTAGGAAATTTTAAAATTAGGGTCATATGTTTGTGGCAAGTCCATTAAGTTACACACATCATCGACTAATGACTTTATTGTTACGAGGTGTATATGTCATTGGCCTTAGTTTTTTAAATTACTACTTAAATCTTTTCGACGTTTTTTTCCTGTATAATAAATAATAAATCTCAATATATAAAAAACCGATGAAAGGAGACCTGAACATTTTGAAATATGGAAATGGGTGGAGTGACATGGTGACATGTTTTTTCAATCTAAAAGAATAGGTCCAGTCTATCTACTGATCGGCTCGCCCGAAGAACCCTTAGAAGAAGGTTTCAGTGCATGACGTCATCACTGATTCTAGTCGTAGAATGTAGGTGTCGCTAGAATATTACCAACAATCATCAGTTGGTAAAGGCTATGGGTACAACGATTATTTTAATATAATTATTCCTTTTATTAATGTTTTATAAAATAAATTACAATTTAAGGTTATCCAGAAAGAGCATCTGCTGACTTGTGTTAGATTCCAGGGTAGTTAGGTCTTCCATTAGTTAACGCTATGCCAATCAAAACATAATTGTGGATTAATGTAGCTCCAACACCACAGCATCAATAATACCAGCACATAGCAAATATTTTCATTTACGAACAATTTATACTGTGGCTTAAATATTTTTAATATTAATAAAAGACAGTTTTTCGTATCTATTTTTTTCTTCCTGATATTGGACTAGCCTGACGACAGGGTCTTAGTATTAAATTAAAATCGTAAAATGTCATGTGATGGAAAGAGAAATATTCTGGGTTTTGGTAGTATGAACACTTGCAAGCTCCGGTTCCAAGGCGCTGAAATTATGAACGGCTACAAAAGTATTTTAAACACTTCCCTTACAGTTTCCTTTTTTTAATAATAATCTTAAGTATAACAATAAGTATAATAGATTTATAAGTCAATATTGAAAATAATGCAACAAGTCTACTCATACATCCTCCATATAAATGAATTTTCAAAGTAGAACAATTTTAATATTTTTAGGAAATGGTTATACTCGTATATAAGCACTATTGAGCTATAATCGTAGTTGAGAAACTGTAGATCTAATGACAGAGGTATTTTGTTGTAGTAAATATGACGTACATATAGTGCATAGTACAAGCTGTATAGTTTAATACATAAATATATAATTAATTTACTGTCATTATAAATATAAAATGTCCTGTCTAAAGTTTTACTATCTTTATTACTTACTACTTCCTGTATTACTAATAGAAAACAAAAACACATTTCAATGGGACCTCTGAAAAACACCGTTAATTCTAACAATTCAAAATATGATTATACTTATTTATTGTACAGTTGCTAAACGAATACGAACCTCTCCATCTGTGCATCTAAATACTCCAGTCGGTACGCCAGATAATGGCTCAAAGCTTGGTCTTACGGAATCGCAAGGCAATTTGTGTCCATATTTCCGCATCTTAAAAAAGATTGTGTATGGTGAGTTAGAGACTCACCTCACTTTTGGTCAAAGCACCAAGTCATTGTTTAGAAGTTACGCAGCCAAAAGTATAATAGCCATTATGATCGCCTTTCCTTCGCAAAGAGATGGCACTTTATGAGGAAAGGAACAAACCAAAATTCGAATAAAAACAAAAATCACTTCACAGTTTATCATTGTTCTTATTAGTGGCTTGTGAGTACAAATACGTAATGCATGAAGAACGCTAAGAAATTTATAATTCTTATTGATTTTTGTCTATATTAGGTTGAATTTTATATCCCTAAGTGATGAGGGCTTTGCTAAGTTTTAATCTTTGTGAGTATTTAATTATAATAAATTGTTCTCTTAATATATCCTTGATAATAAGGCTGATAAATTAAGACGTACGTCATAGATTGAAGGGGACGGTGCACCTGGGGTCTGGTCTTTCGGAGGCTCTTTGCTATCACCACTACAGCTATCACAATATTCTGCGGAAGGAATATATTGACAAACGATTTTTTTTAACCAAAATTTTTGAGGGAACACCTTGCGTATTAAAATTTTTGACATTGTTACGAAAATATATTTTTAATTTGGAATTTCATTCATTTTTGGCAAAATTTAATCAATTTAAAAAAATAAATCTGTTGCATTCTTCTGTCATTGGAACGTCAAAATGTCAATGTGAAGTATAGGATTTTTTTATGAATAACACAAAAAATACTTTTACGGAAAAATAAGCACGGACCACGTCACAATATTTTGATTCTGGGAAAGGAAATTATATTTATTTTAGCCTTAATGCAATATAAATATAAAATTTCAATTTAATTTAAAATTACGTGTAGTATTAATGTATTTTTTTAGTTAATATATATTTTTTAAACAATAAATAACATAATCAATGTTATGAATTTTTTTAACAATCAAATACATAACATTGAATAGTTAGTCTTGTGGCTTTTGGCCTTTCATAAACAATATTTTTAGACCACGACAAATAGACGCCGAAAACGTTTACATATTATTCTATGTTGTATTTTATAGATTACCTTGATCAATAATTGATTGATCTATAGATAAGGTACATTGGTACGCCTGTCGCAAAAATTGTTTATTTAGAAGCGCGTTTGTTATGGGCATAAACAAATTTGCGCCCAGATTAAATAAATATTCTTTAAAACTTCAGCACTCTGAATAATTTTCTCATTTTAAAAAATAAACAATCGAATATCATTAAGTTTTAACAAAAAAATATCAAATCATCATTTAGATTGTTTTCGTCATAACTTTCAACATGTGTAAGTATTTATTTCAATCTATTTTTCTATCAAATCAAGTGGATAATAAGGTAAATTTAAACATAAATACATATGTATCTCTATAAATTAAAGACTATAAACAAAGCTCTTTTTTATAGTATAACGGTTCCATAATTTATAAGTAAGAAACTTTTACTTTATATATATTAACTTTTTATATGTACTTTTACGTACATACAAATCTATCGAACAATATAGAACAAGCTGCCTAGCATTGTTTCCTATCCATGAACGATAAGTTTCTTAAGAATGACCGTATTATTTATTACTATTAAATATTGTTAGGTTATTGTATATGGGCCTGTTTCACAATGTATGGATGCAGTGCCAAATAGCTATGCAACACATAAATCATTCGAAAAATAAAAGTTCTAAATAAGATACTTCACATTTCATGACGTATAGCGCCATCTGACACTCGTGAAACGCAAAAATACTGTTTATCCTACAAACAAGTAACAAATAGCTTATTTGGAACTTATCCGGACATTGTGAAAGAGGCCCTAAATGTAAGCTTTTTAATACAAAATTTTATCAAAATTGGTACAGCGGAAATTCAGTGTTAAATTCAAATAATTGATTCATATAGGTAACACAATGTACACTTATAAACGTCAAAAACAGAAATGTATATGAAATGCTTCTAATTTACATTTACTAGCAGTTCCCAAATCAAAGGCGTAGAACAGAAAAGAACTGGCAATAAACGAGGCGTGGTGAAATAAGAGCACGCACTTACATTCTGGGGGAGCAACACGCAAATACGTAGTAGAAATAACATCACCGCATACACGAATTCAATTACGACCAGTCTCCACAAGTAGCACCCATTCACGGGTATGATGCATGGCCAGCCATCGGCCCCTCGCCATATTTTAGGGAGAGAGAACCCGACGCATGGACGGCGACACAAGCCTATGACATTAAGCGAGCCTGACGATCCTAACTTGTTATTGGCATATTGACGAATAACCTCGTTAAATATAAACGATATTTATAAGTTTTATATTTTATTTCGTTTTACTCTTCACGTTACATAAATTTTAACACAACTTCATTACTAAGACCGGCAAGCCTGCCGCAGTCTCTGGATTGCCACTTTGCATCGCGCTTCCTTTTGTAGAACAACCTGGTAACATTTTACTGAATGAGTGTAAGGATTTTTATTTTCTCGCCCGATTTGTAGGGTCCGGCATTGGGGCCACCACCGCCAGCGAGAGGATTGCGTCCTGGTTGAATTCCCGGGGGCGCCTCAAAACAGTCTGCCTTACAAGGAGCATCCCAAACACATGGAGGTGGTGGTTTCCAATGCACACATCCCGGACGAGTACAAATTTCTTTTGGCGCTTCGACTTTAGGCTTCCGAGGTCGTCCCCCGGGTCCTATAACAAGCTTGTCCTCGCTTGACGCGACCTCTTTATTATTAAATTTATTCATTATACTTTCTAAGGTCTTTTCATCAAACACAAACATTGATGGCATATTGGGACCCTGGCTAGAATTACAAAGACAATCTTTGCTACCAATAGTTTTTTGAACTGTCGAGTTATTCGCTAAAGGTGGGCACTTACAGCACTTAGTCGTTTTATCGGCTTGTGAGTCCGGAACTATGCCTTTCAATTCACAAACAATGAATCGTTTTCCGCCACCGGCAGCTCCACTAGAGTCATTAGAAGGGCCAGCTCCACCACCTTGCGCTCGGTAATGTGCTGCCAACGGTGCGGGGTCTGCCAGACCTCTTGCGCGAGCTAACTGACTAGGGGCACATAAAGGATCGGGAAGAACTAGACATGATGGCTCACCGCCACAACCAGTTCGTCTACAATCATGTTGTAGCCCGTTACGTTTAATACAATGACAGCTGTAATACATTATCCCACCGCGGAGTTCGCGGCTTTTTGTTCGTTTGAGCTGGTTTTCCTTTTCATTCTTTTTTTCATCGCTACTCTCCTCTTGAGGTGTTGCATCACTTGATCGGCCTTTCTGAGGACAAAAAATTGCTTATGATTTTTACGGTCACCCAAAGCCTCCAAATGTCCGCCGTGATTTAATGAAATAAAATTACCGATGCTCTCAGAAGCCGGGGAGTAGCGTTTTCATTTTATTACCATTGTGAAATTAAGTCAAAGTCACTAAATCGTGTCACGTAGGTTTTTCCGGGTGGTGGGCGTCGAACACACGGCGGACAGGGCGGAGGACAAGGCTTCGGACAACCAGGGCCATCTCTGCATAAATAGCGTATGGACCCTTGCTGGAAATACTGGCAATCTTGCAGACCATTTCGTTTGAATGCTGATCGCGGCAGGCACTGAAGCTGCACACAAAATATGATGTAATTTTGATAAAAATAGTGTATGTAATGATAACGAATTTAGTAGATGTTATGACCCCCCCAATATAATGAATATACTTACTGGAGGACCACAATCTTCGTACTTGTAACATATCATTGGACCACATGGTGAACACCTGAAAGAAAATTATATAAGGTAAGTAGACTAAAAGAACAGCATAAAGACCATACATAGACACACTTACATTTTGACGAAGTGGGTTTTAAGGAATCACACAAGGGAAGAGTTAAGCTTTTAATATTTTACAGATTTTTATTTACTTTTATTTTATTTTATAGATAAATTTTTACTTGTAAATTTATACAAAAATTAATTAAAAAAATTACAAAATATTCATGTGCAATTGTCGAAAGGCGAAAATGTTCTGTCAGTCGTATATGTTTCTTTTTCGAATTTCATTTTATTCTTCTTAATATGAAAATACATGCCAGTATAGTCCTAATATATATAAAGGTGTTGATAGATACTGATAGACTTTAATAATTATTTCTCCGCATTTTACAAATGTTGTATAACGGTTCAGCATGTGGATTATATCTGTGCTTGACGCAAGCTGTGTTAGCTGGTCCACATAGGGGTGCTGGTAAAGTCTGACAGAGTTTGGAAGCTTGGCAGCCACTTCTTCGACAGTCATACTGTAAACCATTTCGACGTAGGCAGTAGCAGTCAGTATAAAGAATCCCTCCTCTTAGCTCGCGACTTTTGCAAGCTTTTAAAGGCGCACACATTTTACGTCCCATTGTTTTTATGTAAAAAATGTAGATGTAGACACAAAGAATTTAAAAAAATAATATATAGACAGGAATTTTGCTATGAATGTCTTATTGAAATGGTAGACGTTTTTATATTTTCATCTAGATGGCTATGATATAGTTTTATATTTTTAATCTATGTATGTATAAGTATTGTATGTGTGTATTAAGTATGCTAAAAGAAGCTATATATTTTTCAAATAAAGAATGAATGATTGTAGTGGTGGTTTAAGTGTGGGACTGAGAAAGGCTCTACATTCGAATCCCAGCTGTGCACCAATTGATTTTTCTGTGCCAAAATATTACCACATGCTAGTACGGTATAGATAAAAAATCCTGAGGAACCGGCATGCCCTATGATTCGTGAACATGCGAAGGGCAAAGAAATCGAGACTAATAATGGATTTTCTTTGTATTTTTTAACTTTATTAGAATAATTAATAAGTAAATACGTAACTAAAATCATTAGGTATATTGACGTTTAAGTGAGTAAGTTTTCAATAATATTTAGATAAAAATTAAGTATGATTGATACTGTAGTTGGCTATTTTAAGTTTATATAATTAGTATATTAGATAATAATAGATACAAATAAGAATATTATTAAATAGATAAACAGATATTAAAATGAAAATTTGTGTATAGGACGCTTCAATTCTTTAGCCTATATAAAAATATCGCTTTTATTCAAAATAGTTATAATGGCGTTACATTGTGTAACCCAGTCCATCAAGTTATTTTTGTCATATAAAAATAATGCCTACTAATACTACGAATAAATTTCTTTAAATACTTATATTTAAAAGAAATATATTCTTATTTATTAACATTTTCTTTAAAGTATGATGAGATGAGATATATGTGTTGTTACCCTTTTAATACGTCAAATGAAACCTCTATATTAAATCCTCTTTAAAATTTTAAAAATTTCTTCCATTTTCAAACCTACTTTCATATAAATAGCCGTCCAAAGAATTACAATCAGTAGTTCAATAAAATCTCCGGAGTCTAATAAACCTAAAAAAGGATAAAAAAAACCCAATAACTTCAAGTACTAAATATAAATATTTATTTTCTACTTCAACTTCAGTCATATAAATCTTAATCAGTCAAAATGTAAGTATATCAAAATATTGTGTAAACAAATTATATCTGGTTTTCTTCACCTTTTTTTTCATCTCAGGTGTGGACCTTGCGGTGGTTGCGGCGGTTGCTGTGGAGGCTGCGGCCCTTGCTGCCCCTGCATCACTATATACACGTGCTGTACGAAGATTTGTTAAAGCAGTATGAACGGGTCGACTTTTACCATAGTACCGCGGACTAAGGTGCTTCGACCCTATGTGTTCAGTCTACTCAGTGCCGTCTTGTCTTAAATAAAATATCCTAACCCATTGCTATCTTTTAATTTAAACGTCGTATAATTATTCAACTTCATTTCTAAGTAAAGGGTGAGTAATGACAATTTATGAAGATACAAATATGTCGTTAAGGCGCATGGCCCTTACGTGGCCAGCGACATCACGTCGCCATGGCATCTCGGTTAGGGATGGCCCTCAATGAAAGGTAGGACTGTACGATGGATGACTCATTATCTCAACACCATAGTCAAATATTCCAGTTTGTTTTGCGGAGTGCGCTGAAGCATTGTCGTCAAGGAGGATCCTGCTTCGAAGGTGCTCCTTATTTTTTTCCAAGACCACAGCAAAAGTCTTATAACCAGCCTTAGTGTCACGCCGACCGCACGCGCACCGTCGGCGCTGATGGTCGAGATATATGAACTTCTAGAGCGTCTTTGAATGACGCGTAGCTGTCAGCGCTGACGTCGTCAGCGTGTACATGTCTTCGTCTGTACTGTAAGGCTGGTTATAGTGTCACGCTGACCGCACGCGCAGCCTGAACCAGCGTTACTGGGACGACTAGACATAAGTATTTATTTATTTATACCGGCACAAACTCGTTCACATTACTCCGGGCCCGGTCGTTCTACCGGCAATTCGTAGTGACAAAACGCTCGGTAAAAATGCCGGGCCCGGGATAATGTGAATAGCTTCATATGAATTGTACAGCCATTAGCCCTTCCGGCAGATCTGCCGGCCAGGTTGCCACTATCTTAATTATGCCAAAAAAAGAACCCCTTTTACAAGTAAAAACTAAAACTTTAGTTAAGGTTAAGGTGCTGGTAATATATTGTGTGATGTACTTTAATAAAATAAATATGTTGTAATATGTATGTAATATGTATCTAGTAACTTTAATTGCTTGTTTATCTATATAAATCCAGTACGTTATAATATTTTATCTTATGATCGAAATCGTATACGAATCGTAATACTATACGTAATACATAATGAAGGAACACATGAGTTTACAATACTTAGGTACAGTTTAGTAGCGTTTTCCATTTTGCGCTGTAACTTGATATTCGAAACAAGTCAGTGCATCTCATATCATCACTCATCATTTCTAAGCTAAGATAAGTTTTCGCCATGGCAAATATTCGCAGGTCAACATTGAATTAAAAGTAAGAAAAACCATATATTACCAATATTTATTTAAGGTTTCAATAATCTTTATTATCACTACTATAATGTAGAATAGTCATCAGGTGCGCAACAACATTTAAACAAAAACCTTACGTTGTTTATTGTTAAGAATATCAATATTGCATAATAAACTATATATAACTAAATATAATCACTAGCTATTTTGTACGTGTGCAATGATATATTTTCTTAATGCATTTTTTGATATTAAAAATATGGATTATTTATTTAGATTATTATGTATATAGGTAATATGTATAACAACGAATATAAATTATGGACAAAAATCTTAAGTCAGAAGCAAATCCTATAAAGTATATATATATAGTATTCAAAGTAGATCATCACAATTAACTATTCTAACTGAAAAAAACTTTCTTTTTACCAAATTGTCAAACATAGGTGAGAAACAAAATTGTATTTCAACTGGATGATAGCGCGCGCAGCTGTTAGTTTTATATTATATCATTTATCAGAATGATTAATGATTTTTAATATCAATAATCCGAATAATGGACTAAAGACAAGGCTATAAAACATGGATAATGGCGAGTCTAACTAGTCTGTCTCATAGTAATCTTCCAACATGAAAGTCGCAGTGTTAGCTCTACTTGTAGCTGTTTGTGCAGGTGTGTTATTTTTTAATTATTTTATTACTTATTTCTATACGATGTACAATCTCTTTGGAGTAACGCGTTTCCGGAGTTCAAGTCCGATAGTACAAGGCTAGAAATTTGCGCCCATTACGGAGTATATGTAAAAAATTAAACATGAATACTGTAAGTTTTATTAGTCAATTTTCCTGAGTCACTTTAACGTGATCGTGTTTTGTATTGTGTTTTTACTATTTTAAATTCGAAATACATTTTCGCGTTTCTATCCAGTATATTCAATCGTATTATTTTACGTGTATTGTATTTTCGCGGAGCAATGTTCTCGCGTTACGGCTGTATGAAGAGGAAAATTCATTTATTTTATCTAACCAGGCGCACCACAACAGAGAGTCATTGGTGGAACTCAAGTGGATATTTCATCTTATCCCTATGTAGCTGCACTCCTAAGATACAATTCCGAAGTAGGGGCCTACTCCCAAACTTGCGTCGGCTCCATTATCAATAACAGATCCATTTTGACTTCTATTAACTGTGTTGAGTAAGTTTAATTTCAACCTACAATTAATAAGTACCAACCGATTGGCAAATAAATAAAGAATACCTGAAGAAATTAAGCCATATTTCGATAACCACGCAAATTATGGCACTATCTGTATATTTTTATTTAATAGATTTTGGCGTAATTAAAAAATTAAAAATACATACTTATAAAGTGATAGATACATAGAACATCTTAAAAAAATGACACCCAAACCAAGTTTCAGGCACCGAATCCTGATAACATAATTGCCTCTAACCTAGTCGTAGAGCCACTGACTTTTTATACTATATTTATATATTTACACTAGGGATGCATCCTGTACTGATACCGATATATCGGCGATACTTTAGGTTTGCCGACATATCGGTAACGGCGATATTTTAATTGCCAATACAACGATGCTTTTCAAATTTATAATTAATTATAAATTTATAATAATTTATATATAATAATTTGCAATTTAAAAAGTTAGTGTAAACGCTGTTCTGAATTTTAATTAATAAGTCCTTCAAGTCAATTGTGAGTATTTATATTTTAATTCAATAAGCGTTATAATATATTTTCATAATAACAATGTTTATAGGAACTTTATTCGTAATCGTGAAATTTTCATTTAAGTTTTTTGTGGTGAATTGTTTTAAAGATTACTATCAGCTTAAAGGATACGCAGACTTCAAGTATAATTTTGACTCACATTTACAGAAATGATCCTGTTAACTACTGGCGTGCCCGAATTGGATCATCCCGTGCCAGCAGTGGTGGTATTGTCTACTATATGAGTGCTTTCCTCTTTAACCCGAGCTATGACATTTTCACGTCGGATGGTGATGTTGCCATTTTAAGGACGTCACAAACGATCCAATACGGAGGTCGAGTCGCCCTAGCTGGCAGAAATTACGTCGTACGAGATAATACTCCTGTAACTCTTCTCGGATGGGGTGATATTCGTGTAGGTTTTTGTTAATTATAAAATAAAGATTTCACGACGCTCACGACGATTTCATCCTATTAAATAAAATATTTGGTTTTGTTCAATATTTGAATAGTAATAGTATGTAACCGTACAGCGATAACCCTAGTGAGACTAGGATCGGTCAATCATGAGTGTTGTTTCCTATATTTTTTTATTACTCATATTAATCTATATATCACTACATCTTTTCGTTTTCAGTATGAAGGCCCTCGCTCAGAAAATCTTCTAAAGGCCGATCTCATTATGATCAACCAAGAAAAATGCAGAGAAAACTACAACCTTATTGCTATGACTGTAACTGAAAATATGCAGTGCGCTGGCACTGCTGAGGGCGGCGCTGACTTCTGTGAAGGTGATGTTGGAGCTCCCTTGATTCACAACAATGTGCTTATTGGTATTGCCTCATTTCGTACACCAGTCTGTGGTCGGGCTAACTATCCTGGTATCTACACTCGCGTTAACCGATACCTTTCTTGGATACAGTCAAACGTTTAAATTTAGAATATTAATAAAATGTTTAATTTAATTTTTTTATTATTTTTACCTAATCTCAACGTAACAATTAGTAATACCATCCCGCATAGTGTGAGACGTCTCTTAGCTGAGTACCACCTCACGCGAAGCGGATGGTCTAAAGGTCATCAACATCAGTGTTTGCATCAACCGAACAAAGAGCTAGAGCTAGAACAATCGCCAGAACACAAGAATGCTTTGAAGAGACCGCTCAGGTGCGCTAGCACATCCGAACACGCATGATTCTATAAAAGCAATACTAAGCAACTGTTCGTAGGGTATAGGGATAAAAAGATAAGAGTAAATACCCGTACAGACTCGATACTTTTTCCGATACTTAATACTTTTGCTTTGAAATTAGATATCGAGTAGGTACGTATCGGTTAAAAGTATTCGTATCAGTATGCCATTGTCACGAATTAATTTAATATTACATTAAAAAATGCATTTGTTAAAGGAAGTTTGTGAACGCATTCTAGTCTCAATTTTGTTACTATTACCGAAAAACTTAGTCTGCGTTGATGGACTAGATATGGCGGCTAGTTCATCAATATTATTTTCGTTCTAAAATAAAAATAAATAAAAAAAGAAAAACATATGTGCAATTCACACATGGTAGAAGTGAAACCTTCAAAAACATTTTTTTTATTATTAATCATATATAAATTAATCATTTTCCATTATCTAAATGTGTGTGTTCTTTTAAAACAGTATATTTTAATGATAAATTTTAATTTATAAGTTTAATATAAATTTTTAATTTGGGAAAAACTAAAACATCGAAAGTTTGAAATTCGATCAAATGAAAAAGCGGCAGTAAAGAGAGGCTGTATAATGCCTGCTATCTCATTTTCTCCCACGTTAAATCATATGATGAATTGATGTTTCTGTCTCTCTTTACCGCTGCATCCGGTTTGAAATCACGACGATTCGAAAGAAGTTTATCTATCTCATTTTCTCCCACGTTAAATCATATGAATTAATGTTTCTGTCTCTTTTTACTGTCGCTTTTTCGTTGCATCCGGTTTGAAATCACAACGATTCTAAAGAAGTTTCACTTCAAAAATAAAATACGTTTATTTTGGAACATAAGATCTTCTAGGTATCACTTATTCCACGTCAATCAATTCAAACTTGTAGGCAATAGGCATCCCTACTCATCGGCAAAGACAGGGTGTAGGCCGAGAGAAAAAGCCGGCGTAAAAAACTCTCGGTACTCTTTTAAAAAAGCAAATCATCAAACAATATTTAAAACAAATATATCAAATTAATTAGAGGCAGCCTGCCCAGCACCACCAGCACCAGCAACACCAGGCCCTTTTATCAACTAGATAATCAATAACTTTATAGTAAGCCTTTTTACACAGCTTTTCTTTAATACATTTCTTAAATTTATTAAAAGGCAGAGATAAAAGAGCCTCTGGGATTTTATTAAAGAAGACCCTTTCCCCAAAAAAGAATTACTAACTTTACATAGTCTAGTACGGGGAAATTGCAGCCTGCGTTTGTTCCGAGTATTGACATTGTGCGTATGTTCTAATCTAGTATATTTATCACTATTTTTGTATACAAACATAATATTTTCATAAATATATTGCGAGGGAAAGGTAAGTATATTAATTTCCTTGAATTTATCTCTGAGAGATTCCCTACATTTTAAATTATAGATTGCACTTCGTACCATATTATCCGGAAGGATACCTTAACATTAGGCTTTAAAAGTAGTCGCTGTTTGTTTTGTGTTTAAAGCATTTCTTTTGATTGATTGAAAATTACCTCCGAAGTCTAGTGTGTGGCAATAATATACAAAAAACGGCAATAATATAGAAAAACCGCAACCTGCAAAAATGCCTATAAAACGTGCAGTTTTTTGGCAATACTTCTAATTTACATCTTTATATATATAATTCTTCTGTGAGTGTGTATGTCACTGAACTTCTCTCAAACGACTGGACAGATTTTGACGAAATTTTTAGTGTGTGTTCACGGGGATCTGGGAATGGTTTAGATTCACAATTTTGTCCGCTGGACAATGTTTTTTAAATTAATTTTTAATTTATTAGTAGTTGTTGATTTTGGAATGTTTTACATTGGATCTGACAGACGGCGCTACCATCGCAGTGTCAAATATTAAATTCGAATATTAGAAATTATATTCGAATTTTAATTTTAGTCTGTCCCGACAGTTAGCGCTGCGATCAAATAAAAAAAAGTTTTGTTATCATTGTGTTATTGTAGACCATGTGCTGGATCGTTAGATATTGTCATAACATTTGAATAATAATTTTCATCAAAATGGTCCAGAATGTTTTAGCTTATTAAAAAAAGTTTGAATTTTTCAAATTAAAGACGCGTAGACAGGACAACGTCTGTCGGGTCTGCTAGTAAGCATATAAAAACCCACAAAAAAGGTAAATTAGTAATAGTAGTAAATAAGTAGAGGAAAGGACCAGCTGCAGCAGAAAGTCAACAACTGGCGAAAAGTAGCACCGGACAATGAACGGCGGCTAGTATTATAATATTTCTAGCCATCGGTAAACACTAACGCCCAAACCCAATAAACTGTCTCAATCCGTTTTGACGATCTGAGATAGACTTCTTAATTCAAATATTGATAAAAGTGTGCCAATAACCATAAGATAAATAATAATCGACGGTTGATAAGAGCCATCTGTCGATACAAGCTATGAATGGTAGGTCGGATCGGTGTATATAGATAGACCTTTGTATGAAAATGACAGTTCAACTGTGCTAATATCTTATCTTTAGATTTTAACTTACAACAAATTTAAAAGTAATTTCAAAGCTATTTGAAATGTTTTAAACATAGACATGTATATTTTAATATTAATTGTACGGTATTTATTTACTTTATTGAGTTTATATTGATTATCAAATATGTGTGTAAAGAGCGAAGAGATTGTATTCTATTCGTCGCCAAAATGGATTCTCTTCGTAGGGTTTGGTTATTTGATGCAGATAGGAAATCGATCGACTGTAACGGTCTGATCTCAGTTTTCAATCTGAAATTGTGAATTAGTTGTTGGGTTAGGGTGATATTCGGTAGTGGATAAATAATTTTATAAAAACTGTTGTTAAGCGCCTATAGGGTACATTGTTAAGCAAATTAGTATTAGGCGAATGAATAATTTGCAATCGGTAGCTACTGTTAAATCCTAAATTGAAGATTGAAAGTGTAATATTTATATTATTTATTTTATATTATAGAATAATTTATACTTTATAATATATTTTGTGGTGTACTTTAATAAAATAAATAGATGTGTGTATAATCTACTAATTTTAATTGCTTGTTTATCACATCACAAATCTAGTACGTCATAATCTTTTAAATGATAGTAATACGATACGTGATTACCAATGTAATGTCTCAGATTATGGGAACACATACTGAAGTAACACATGAGTTTACAATACTTAGGTACAGTTTAGTAGCATTGTCCATTTTGCGCTGTAACTTTTTATTCGAAACAGGTTAAGTCAGTTCATCTGATATCATTACTCATCATTTCTACATTACAGCTTAAGTAGTTAAAAATATAATGTATACATTAAGACTACAACGAGACGTTTAAGCAGGGTTAAGTAGTCTTACAATTGCACACATTTTTTTATCCGTAGCACTGATATTGCAACTTTGCGTTGTACTATCGCTAAAGATATGGAAGTTACGGATTGCTCGTACAATTCGTTGTGTTTTAAATGTAATGTAAGATAAGTTTTCGTAATGGAACATATTCACAGGTCAACATTGAATACAAAGTAGAAAAAAACATATATTACCAATATTTATTTAAGATTTCAATAACATTTATTAACACTACTATAATATAGAATGGTCATTAGGTGCGCGATAATATTTTAACAAAAACCTTACGTTGTTTATTGTTAAGAAAATCAAGTAGGTAGGTACCTCCTAAAACGTAATGAAACCAGCATATTGAATAATAAAAGTATCTATAACTAAATATAATCACTAGCTACTTTGTACGTGTGCAAATAATATATTTTCTTAATGCATTTTTTAATATAAAAATATGAATTATTTACTGTATATAATATTATGTATAACAACGAATATAAATTATGGACAAAAATCTTAAGTGAGAGGCAAATGCTATATATTTAAGTATTCTATAGTAGGTACATCACATTTAACTATTCTAACTGAAAAAATCTAGTGTATTTCTTTTTACCAAATTGTCAAACATAGGTGAGAAACAAAATTGTATTTCAAGTGGATGATGGCGCTACACCTGTTAGTATTAAATTTTAAATTATATAAATTATCAGAATGATTAATGATTTTTAATATCAATAATCCAAATAATGGACTAAAGACAAGGCTATAAAACACGGATAATGGCGAGTCTAACTAGTCTGTCTCTTAGTAATCTTCCAACATGAAAGTCGCAGTGTTAGCTCTACTTGTAGCTGTATGTGCAGGTGTGTTATTTTTTAATTATTTTATTACTTATTTCTATACGATGTACAATCTCTTTGGAGTAACGCATTTCCAGGGTTCAAGTTGTGTGCCCATTACTCGGAGTATATGATTAATAAAAAATTAAACATGAATACTGTAAATTTTATAAGTTCGAAAAATAATAAAATAAGTTCCCATCCGTTTACATGTCTTGTATTTTCGCGTTACGGCTGTATGAAGAGGAAAATTCATTTACTTTATCTAACCAGGCGCACCACAACAGAGAGTCACTGGTGGAACTCAAGTGGATATTTCATCTTATCCCTATGTAGCTGCACTCCTAAGATACAATTCCGAAGTAGGGGCCTACTCCCAAACTTGCGTCGGCGCCATTATCAATAACAGATCCATTTTGACTTCTATTAATTGTGTTGAGTAAGTATAATTTCAACCTACAATTAATAAGTACCTACGTATTGGCAAATAACGATCTCAGAAATTAAGCCATTTTTACATCACCGCGCAAATTATGGTACTGTCTGTATATTTAATTGCCATAATGAGGGTTTTGTTATAAGGAGGGAGCTTTGGCTAGGCGCACCACTCAATTCAACTCACTCGCGTACATCCGATCCCTGTTCGTACACCAATAGATTTTGGCGTAATTAAACACACTCATAAAGTGATAGCTAACATCTTAAAAAAATGCACACCCACACCAAGTTTCAGGCACCGAATCCTGATAACCTAATTGCCTCTAACCTATTTGTAGAGCAACTGACTTTTTATACTATATTTATATATCAATTACACTTATATATATTTTTTCATAGTAACAATGTTTCCATAGAAACTTTATTGGTAATTATGAAAATGTTATTTTATATAATTTTGACTCATATTACAGGATTGATCCAGTTAACTACTGGCGTGCCCGAATTGGATCATCCCGCGCCAGCAGTGGTGGTATTGTCTACTATATGAGAGCTTTCTTCTTTAACCCGAGCTATGACAGCTTCACGTCGGATGGTGATGTTGCCATTTTAAGGACGTTACAAACCATCCAATACGGAGGTCGAGTCGCCCTAGCTGGCAGAAATTACGTCGTAGGAGATAATACTCCTGTAACTCTTCTCGGATGGGGTGATATTCGTGTAGGTGTTTGTTAATTATTATTAAGGATTTCAAGACGCTTATTCGTCTTATTAAATAATGTATTTGGGTTTGTTCAATATTTGAATAGTAATATGTAGTGTGTAGTGATAATCGTAATGAGACTAGCGTCTGTCAATCAAGAGTGTTGTTTCCTATTTTTTTTATAACTCATATTAATCTATATCTCACTACATTTTTTCGTTTTCAGTATGAAGGACCTCGCTCAGAAAATCTACTAAAGGCCGATCTTATTACGATCAACCAAAACAAATGCAGAGAAAACTACAACATTATTGCTATGACTGTAACTGAAAATATGCAGTGCGCTGGTACTGCTGAGGGCGGCGCTGACTTCTGTGAAGGTGATGTTGGAGCTCCCTTGATTCACAACAATGTGCTTATTGGCATTGCCTCATGGCGTACACCAGTCTGTGGTCGGGCTAACTATCCTGGTGTCTACACTCGCGTTAACCGATACCTTTCTTGGATACAGTCAAACTTATAAATATAGAATGTTAATAAATGTTTAATATAATTTTTTTTATTATTTTTACCTAATCTCATCGTAACAATTAGTAATACCTTCCCGCATAGTGTGAGACGTCTCTCAGTACCTACATGATGGTCTAAAGGTCGATTTAGATCAACTGAACACAGAGTAAGAACAAGAGCATTATTTCGTGATCTTTTAGTGTAAACGAAAACTCGTATTAAGTGTTTGCATCAAACGAACAAAGAGCTAGAGCTAGAACAATCGCCAGAACACAAGAATGTTTTGAAGAGACCGCTCAGGTGCGCGAGCAAATCCGAACACACATGACTCTAAGCAACTGTTCGTAGGGAATAGGGATAAAACGATAGGAGTAAATACAAGTACAGACTCGATACTTTTTCCGATACTTTTACTTTGAAATTAAATATCGAGTAGGTAGGTATCGGTTAAAGGTACTGGTATCTGTATGCCAATGTCATGAATTAATTTCATATTACATTAAAAAATGCATTTGTTAAATGGAAGTTTTTTAACGAATTCTAGTCTGTTTTGTTTCTATCACCGAAAAACTTACGTCTGCGTTGATGAACTAGAGATGGCGGCTAGTTCATCAACATTGTTTTCGTTCGTTTCATATTATCAGGAAGGATACCTTAACTTAGACTTTTACAGTAGTCGCTGTTTGTTGAGTGTTTAAAGCATTTCTTTTGAGTGATTGAAAATTACCTCCGAAGTCTAGTGTATGGCAATAATACACAAAAAACTACGAGAAAACCGCAAGCTGCAAAAAACGCCGATAAACCGTGCGGTTTTTTAGCAATACTTCTAATTAACATAAGCATATAAAAAGCCACTCTGATCATATTAATTAACTGTTAATAATGATAGCGACAAGATTTCGATGCAAGTAAGTGAAGTTGTGAATGCGATCGTAGCTTCGTTAAGTAATTGTTCTAGGTGTTTGTTCCAGAGCACTTTACTGTCCAAAATCACACCTAGGTAAATATTTGTTGACAGATGGCTCATGCTCATTCACTTTGAAAGCCTTTCTCATGAGATCACATTAGTTGCTTTAAAAGCTCCCCGACATAAGGATAGCTATGTCCTCCGCATATAACACAACATATCACATAATCCGCATATCATAGCGTAGAGATTGTCAGCGATGAGTTCAGTAATGAGCTTGTTAACAACTAGGTTCCACAAAAGCGCCTTGTGGACAACTGCTAACAATACATTGCGTAGTAGTGTTTACGGAGAACTGTATAGATCGTTGTTTTAGCATATTGTTTATCCATTCTATAAGAGTGTTCACAGATGTTCCTAGTAATACTCTTGAAATTTGTCAAAAACACCTTCAATGTCAATAAATGCACCAAGCGTTGACTGATTTACATATATATATAGGCATATTGATTGGGAAACCAAGTTTCCCAGCCTATCCATTGTTTTTAGGAAGAATAAACCGGCGATGATGGGTCTGAAGGGTTTCGCTTAGGTATAGTCCTCTCTACCTGTACATGTACTAGATGTACATACTAAATGATGTAATTATCAGGTACCTATATATCGCTATCGATTATGATGAGCGTTGTGTGGTACGTTACTTTATCGATATCGATAAACTTTTGTTATACCTAATCTTGCTGAAAGTATTAGCTGATATCGATAAAGTTAGGTAATAGTATTTATCTTTGAATAATAATTATTTTATCTTGTAATAAAGTAGTAAATAGTAATAGTAGCACTGATGCTATGAAGAATAAATGTATTGGAATTATTTTAGGAGAAAGAAAAAGGAAATGGATAATATCACTGAAGTGAAAAGACAGAATAAAGAAATAGTTCCTGATTCCCCTAAAGCTTTGACATAATCATCTACAAAGACTAATTCAGAGCCAATCTGAACCCCATCTCGAGACTTTTGTAATACAATGAAACAACAAACAAATATTTCTTATTTCTATCGATATTATTAGCTATAGCTATATCACATCTCAGCCCTTTTAAATGTATCTATGAATTATTTTAATGAGAAACCGTGTCATTTTGTTTAATGACGATATCATCAAAAACATAACGTACCTAGTACATATCGCATAAGTATTTTCATTAAGAGATTATAAATAAAATTATGTATTATATAACAGTTGCTTTACACATTTACTCAATATAAAAAAGGATTAAATTGCATCACTTTGGGACAAATACATAGTCTTAGTCTACCAAATTGGCATGCAAGGGCCGCAGCATCCGCAGCAGACTGGAACTCCAGGATGACTGCAACGTTTCGGTGCGCAAGTCCCAGGCCCCATACAAGAGTAGCAAGGGCACGGCTTGCAACGGTTAGGCCTGCAAAATGGTATCGCAACGCTGTCGCAGAATACGTCTGGTTTAGGCACAGGTGTCGCAGGCTAGAAAAATATAAAAAATATGGGTTATCGTAATTACATTTGTACTGCGCACATTAACCATTTCCTACTAAATTGGAAGAAGATATGTTATATTTGAGTCAATAAGTTTCCTAATAATGAACAAGCCAAAAGAGATGATTTTACAAGAAGCTGTCGTAAAGCGTTTTTTAAGAAATGAAATATTTTTATTACCTTGTCGCAAGGTGGGCATGGTGGTAGACATGGCAACACTGGAGGAGCGGGACATGGTGCGGGACAAGGTCTTACTGGTGCAGGACAGGGAGAGCATCCTCCTCCTGGACAAACGGAACACTTGCCAAGATCGTTAATTGAGGCTGCACATGGCTTTGTCGAATACGGGTAGCACGCACCACACGGCATACCCGTGCAAACACACGGATCGTAACTGTAAAAAGGGGCGCTCATTTTTGATTTTTTTATAAATTTAATAAAAAAAACTTACGAAAATTTCACTCAAAATTTATAATGGCATATTTGATTAATGTCATCATTTTAAAATTCTTTCCGGTATTTACTGCCCGAAAAAAGAAAGAAAATTATAATCTGTCAATATTTTTTAAACGTGACTTAAACTTTCTAGAAAAAATTTAATAAAAAATTTATGTAAATAAAATTGTGCAAAATTCAGTAATCCTTTAAAACAAAAAACTGAAAAAATGTGTTCATCTATGTGCTTCTGCCCGACATGCCCATCAATATTGCCGTGTGGTAGTGGCCCGTGTCGGTTTAATTGTCCTCCACCGCCTCCCTGCTGTCAGCCTTGCTGTCCACCTCCTGTCCCTTGCACTCCCTGTCCGGCTTGTACATGTAAGCCAACATTCAGACAATGTCCGGCTCCAGTAATTCCTGATTATGTGCCACCAATAATACCCATGCTCCCTTGCTGCAAGCCACGCCGAGAGCCACCGCGTGACCCACCACCTTATCCACCACCGAAACCTGTCTGCTGCCCACCAATATTACCTTGTTGTCCTCCTCCTGAACCTTGCGATCCACCGCCAGTAAGTATGCATAGAGTCGATACAAAAAATAAAAAAAACAAAGAGATTAAGCGAGAGAAGCATAGTAACATGAAATATGAATAATATACTTACAGAAATTATGTAATTTTATATCAAGTTAAGGCATTCATCCTCTTGTACATATGTGGATATCATTTTCAGGTCATTCCGTGTGTAGAACCCATAAGGTGTTACCAACCAGTTCTACCCTGCTGCAATCCGCAGTGCCCTACTCCAATTCTTCCAAAACAGCGCCCCATTTGTCCCAGAGCACCTCCGTGCCCCTATCCCTGTCTACCAGTTTGCCGAAGCTCGTGTGAAGATTGTGAAATAGACCCAGTTACGCGACGAAGACCGCTTATCGTTCATGATAGTGTTTTCTCAAAAAGGCCAACGGCTTTCCCCAAGGAATGCCTGCAGCGCAAAAACCCTAATGTCCGATATTCGGTTAATAATTGGATGAAACAGGTATGTGACATTTTTATTTGCAGGTATGGTACTCTCATACGGCAACTAGTTTAATACAATTAACATAAATATAAGAATACTATAGCCACCGTGTGCTAAAATTCAGTATTAAAAACGAAACAACGGATTGGAAGCATAACCAAGAGTTCACGTGTTACATGTACATCATCATTGTGATTATGGTTTAATATAGAAGCTAAGAAGAGCCAATAAATTTTTTATAATTTTGTCACTTATTCACTTTTTTACAGGGTCCAACGCCTAACCTATGCTATCATGTTCCGGTTCCATTGGTGTAAGTCTTAATATGACCAAATAAATAGTGTTTTTTAAACGTGTATTACTGTAACACACTGTGCTCAGTCGTGATAGTATGTGTTAATGATGTAAAGCAAAATCTGTATGTATGTCAATAAATTAAATTTTGTTCCGTTTTCTTGATTTATTTTAGCGCCTATTTCGTAGTTTCCTAGTTCAACCAAAATTAATCGGTTCCAGTCCTCCGAAAACAGTCCTCTCATTCGTTTTTGAACTAAATACGTTTCCGTTTTTTTTATCTACGAGCTGGGTTTATTTTTAATTGATAGATTTTATAATAATCGGAAAAGATAACGGACTAATACATTTAAATGGGTTTATCACGAATTAATCAAATTGGATTACGGTAATATTAAATTAAAAACAATTATCATAAATGGAATTTTCCCAATAAAGTTGAGAGACCCGTCTATACGAGGTATACTTATACATAACAACTGAAATTAAAAGAAAATATCTTGTAAAAAGGGGTCATGCGTGATACTTAATAAAAAGCTTTGTATTATACTATACTTTATTGTTGTAGCGTTCAGGATTCTCAGACATTTCTTAGTCGTGTTACATTATCTGCGTGTGGCAGCTGTAGATATTGATACACGGATTCACTGGGTAGCAACGCTGCGTTGGAGGTATATTATTCTGACACAAGTAAGGCCCAGGCCCGCAGTTAGAAGTCGGGAATGGCGTGCAGGCTGGAGGGCACGGAGGCGATCCACAGCCATTCATGTTCATTGTTCTTTATCGAATCTTCAAATTTCACAAGGATTTAACCTGAGGTGGTTGACCAAATGGACAGTTTGAAAGGACTCAAGTCCTTTTATAAGATTTCAACCAACTAGATTTTATTAAAAATCGAGGAGGTTATGCACCTAGTTCGCAACGAGCATTCCGTAAGAAATTGTTAAAACCCATTTTTCATGATATTTTTCTATTGATAGATTTAATAGTTATGAGTACGGAAATTACTTTAAAAACGAAATGTGAAAGAAGTTCATATTCAGGTCTGCTTTATATAAAAAACGTCTCGAGCGTAAAAATAATTGCATTTTATTGTAGAAGGAACATAATTTTTTTTCCAAAGATTGTTCTACATCTTTGTAAGACAATTCTCGTGTCCAAGAAACAAAGTTTAAACTTTACCGCATTCAAAAACAATAAGTAGACATTTTTTAATTTCCTGACAAGAAGAATGCGTTCATAGTAGTAGTTTGTGTAATTCTCACATAATAGGGGGTATTAAAACATGTGTGTAGTTTTTTGAAACGAGACCGCAAGATTGCACGAGTGTTTTTATACCTTATTATTTATTTATTTATTAACACTTCGTTGCATTACATAAAAGGTAAAAAAATATATTAAACATAATTTAATAAGAAAGCAACTGGCGGCCTTATCGCTTTAGAGCGATTTCTTCCAGACGAGATTAAATAAAGGAATGTATATAACTGCATATAATTAGGTATTATCACTCGTCTGCGGCTCGTTTCAAAAAAATACAGTCGTGTTGTAATACCCTCTAGCATGCAATACTATTTTTAATTTTCTTAAAGAAGTATGTAAATTAAATATGCCAATAAAAGTCTGTATTACATTTCATAATTAGAATATTACCGAATTAGAATATATAAATATATGTGTTGGTTCCAAAAAACTACAAAAATATTTTCTTGAGGTTAAGGTTAATTATTATTATATTATTTTTAGCCCTGTCTTCCGAGTTGCACCCACCGATGTAGGAGCTAGCTAATTGTGAAATGTGGGTAAAAGATTTAGTATAAGCCAACGGTTCCAATGTTATTTATTTAAAAGAAGAATGGGAACCACGGAAATATAGGTTTTATAAGAAATTATTATTATATTATTTTTAATTCTATATCAATAATAATTTTTTTTAACTTAAATCGAAGTATTATAATAAAGTTTTAATAATATAACACCTCAGTTCTGATAAAAAGAAGTTATATAAAAAAAGAAAATTGACAATAACGTCAGTATCGATAAAAATATAGGGATAACTAAATTTTTGTGTATTTAATTTTGAAAACTCTTAAAACAAAAATGTGCAGTCCAGTTTTAAATCTACCAAGTTATAAAGATCCTCCAGAGTGTATACCATGCTATCCAGTGAAGGTATTACATACATTATATTAGTTTCTTAAGTATTGAACAAGTAAGAGTAAAAAAGCTTAAAAATGCATAAGTGGCAGCGTCTCCTTTGATTACCAAAACAAAACATTTTTTTTCCGGAATACGAACCCAAGCGTAGGTATATATTAAGGTTTTTACGGGTATTACGGGTACTCTAAGATTGTGTGAAGTCACAATAAACGAGTATTAAAAGTATTTAAAATTAAATTGGTGTATCCACTAAAGACGCTGTAATGGTTTTTTTATAGAACTTGGGAAACGGGCAGGAGGCTCATCTGATGTTAAGTGATACCGCCGCCCATGGACACTCTCGATGCTAGAAGGGCTCGCGAGTGCGTTGCCGGCCTTTTAAGAATATATAAAGTAAAGTGATGAAAAATGCATCTTAAACAGAGTTCGAAAATACTACTAAAACGTTTACTGTATATAAGCTACTACTACTACTGCCTTATCAATCAACAATAAGTTAATTAAGTAGCTGAAATAAAGTCCACTGATATGCATTGTTATTTTAATAAATGTATGTCCATGCTATACAATGCAGTCAACATTAGCGTGATTGCTGTTAAATAATCTTTGATTAGATACAGCATTAAATGGAATACCTAAAATTGTCAAATTGTCATTTGTTAAAAAAAAATTGGGTCTAATATGTCAAATGGAAGACTAATAAATAAGACACGTTCCGTGTATATGATCTATTTGAAAGCATGAAAAATAACATGTTTGCTGTAAAATCGCTTGTATTTTTATACAATAAAAAAATCATGTTGAAATATTGATACATCAGGCAGATTAGACGATGACGTACCATTCCTGTAAATATTATACGCTTGTTTGTCTAAGTGGAGTTTGATTATGTCAAAAAGATATTTATTTGTATCATAAATGCGGATGATAATTACATTTTTATTATTTAAAGTAAAAAAACGCGTATTTTTTATGTGCTTACTGGCATGGTAAATGACTGAGACGGGTGCGACGCCATATGAATGGAAAGGGAGTTAAAAATAACAGTTTATGTAGATTTTAAAGACAGTAAAATATTGCTGATTATGTCCTTTATTATGGATTTTATATGGACATGTAATAATCTGTAAAAAATAATAAAAGTCTTTTTAAATGAACCAGCCATTATCATTCTGACAATAAGACGATATTATTAAGTCTATCGGTATATTTGATACGGTAAATAAGTTATTATTATTGAATAGTAACAATACAAATTCGTATGGAAAACTCGTGCAAAAAATAGCAGAATGTTTGGTGTTGTTAGAAATAATGTTAAAGCCTCGTAGTAAGACTACTGGCTCGTAGTCAATCTGATTTAATTGTAACTATGGTTTAATTATGATTTAATAACCATTTGTATTACAATTCAGGGTCTCCAATGTTTACCTTGCGGTATGGACCCAGTAACAGTTCGCCGACCCCTCATAGTCCATGATAGCACTTTCGACTACCGCCCTACCAGTTACCCTGGAATGGTGCTTAACAATCAAGATAAGAAAGTCAGATATCAGTTGGTCAACTTCCAAAGGCCGGTATGTTCATTTTCATTAAACAAATTAGAACAAATCATTTATATTGCTATCCCATTATCTGGTATATGAAAAAGATAACGTATACAGTCGTGTGGAAAATTTATTCTACAGAAAAATAGTGTATCTTTGTCTGAATAGACAAAGATACACTATTTTTCTAATTAAAATAATGAGTTGGTAGATTTAATATGCATACTATATTATTCTACACTTTTTGTTCAAATCTAATTTTGGTAATTTTTTTTATGTTCAGCATTCGAGATTAAACGCCGTTTCTAAAAAAATATTTTTCTTCTTATTTTTAGATACAACCCCACTATCCATCTTGTGCTCCTTCGTATAATTAAAAGTTTAGGTAAGTATGTACTTAATAGTGATGTAGAAATAACATACTACCTCTTTTGAAACGCCTTTCATACGCCTACTTTTTAGAAATAGTAAAAACTTTTTTTAAATGTGACAGTTGTTCAAAAAATATTGTCATTTGGACATTGAAAAAGAAATATTAAATTGCATAGTTATCAAAATCACGACACGAATTAAAATATCTCGGACAAATTAGCAAAAATTTTCGGAGTGTTTTTATCAATAAATTTAAAAATAAGTAAAATGTGTAACAGAATGAATATGATAAACAAATTACAAGCTATTGCATCTGAAATACAGTAAGTTTTCGTAAGGCTTATTAAAAATACCGTTGCTTTTTTATATATTTTTATATTATTAAGAAGGATATAAAAATGAAGAAATGTTTAGAAATATTACAATTATTTCCAATTATTCAATTGCATATGTCTGCAAAGTATTCCCTCAGCCTGAAAAGCTGTGTATAACTGAGCGTACAAGGTTCCGTACCCTAGTTTGTTATATTCCCTCTGTCATTTCAGACGTGGTGGTTGTCCTTCGCCGTGCTGTTCACCATGTCAGACCTCTCCGTGTTGTGGAGGAGTTGGCTCCCTCGTCACAGTTTACAGTCAAGTAGCACATATACAGTGACCCGGTGACATGCGCTTCACCTAAGTCAATTTCATTATTCAATTGTTTTTATTTCTTAGGGTCATACCTCACCTCATGCCATGGCGACGTGGCCAGCGACGTTACCATGGCTATGTCTGTCCCCGTCGCCAGTCTGAGTCGCCAAATCGCGTCGCCAATGCATTCCTTTCTATCTCGACACAGTCAGGAATGGTCTTGGTGAGATGTGGCCCTTATCACGAGCTAACGCCTATAGACCTTTAAATCGACGAACTTCTAAAACAAATCATGTTGAACATCGAAGTCACTTTTAAACTATTTAAAACAGATAACCAAGCAAATAGGTCTATCTAATTGTAACTCTCTGGAACTTTCTAATAGTTTATGGAATATGTGCAATTTAGTAAATAAAAATTAAAACAAATACTAACAAGTCAATACCACGTTTTTAATGGCTGTAGATGAACTACCTCAGCAACTTAATATAAAACGGCGGCAAACGGGCTCAACTGATCTAATGTGATACCACTGCCCATGGACCCTCGATACCAGAGTTCGAAAGTGCGTTGTCAGCTTTTATTTGAACGCTCTTTCATTAAAAGACCCTAACTCGAATTGTTTCGGAAACACTAGAAAGAGTAGCTGAATGTTAACAAATCTTTAAATGACTGACAACATCATATTACAGATGCAGTACTTGCCGTAGGCCAGCCTCCACAACCTGTGGCGGCTTTTGACAAAGCAGTGATTGCGATAGGGCACCACGGCACCAGCATGAAGACTTGTTGATACGAGAACTGAAATTGTCCCTTGTTTTGGTTTATACATTGTAACGTAAAATTTATATTTAAATAAAGCTTGTGCATTGTATGTTATTTACTTTATTGATAGTAAAATTGTACTCTGCGCCAACGTCAGTCTTTCCTACTTGTCTTTCCCGGTAACATTGAATTAAGTTACTTGAATCTGAAGTAGTAGATTTGCTTGAAACTAAGGGTGGTTACATACAAGCGCTCTTTACGCGCTTATAAACTCGCAGTTCGCAGTTCTGGGTAGAGTTTATTAAAATGACCGGTTCTCTGTCTTGATACAACCATCGATGACACCGAACATATTTTTCGTCTTCTCAGTCTTCAGACGGCGAATTATAAATACAAACAGCAATGTTTCTTTATCAGTATCCATATTAATACTGACACTACCGTTTCGAGTGCCGAAACGCCGAACGCCGAAATATGGCCGTTTCCCCGCGTGCGATTTTTTTGAAGCGCGTATTGTAGCGTGTTAGTGCGTATGGAGAAACGGCCGTATACGTGAAGAAAAATAGTCAAGACTGTAACCCAAGAAAATATATGAAAGCCCGCGTTCTAATCTAACGCGTTCTCTTGTATAAAAAAATGCGACACGTAAAATGTACTGTAAAAAGAAAAAGGTGGTTTTCCTCCGACCAAAAGGGAAGTATCCTTTACCAGTCTTATCACTGTATGGTCTGCCCACAGTCTCCGGTGGCTTAGGTTGAGAAACCTTATCGTTCCACAAAATTTTATTAGCAGTTTTTATGGTGTGACGTCATAGCAGTGATGATGAGGCTACTATAAAGTTTAGATAAAAAAGAACAAGAAAAGCGAAAGTAACTTATATATATATATATATATATATATACTATAACTTTTATACATTACTAAATTAAATCTAAACTTTATAGCCATAAGAAAAATAAAAGAATTTGCCACTATGCCATACAAGCAGATTTTAAAAAGAACGTCTTCAAAATACTGTCAGAATAAAGAAAACGTTTTTGTTTTCATTGTTTTTTATTTTCTCAAATGTAAAATAACTTTCTTTTTGTTATAAAATATAAAAATAATAAAAATCGTAAATTATTGTATTTCATACTAAAAACATAGGTACGATATTACTACAGTGCGTACAAATTATAATAAAATACGAAAATACTTTATAATTTATTCTGAACTTTCAGTGAATTATAACCAATACGATTGACAAGCATGTCAGTGCTTCCACGAGGTTTTGAGAGCTGTCGGCCATGCCCCAGGTACGGATTTGTACGGGGCGAATACAGTGTATACTATAAAAGACCACGGTATGGTCAACCCCGACCACAACCCTACATAAAAGAGGCAGCGAAATACCACAGCGGTCCGACCAACGCCCCACCTGAAAAGTAAGATTTTACCACATTTTCAGAATTCAATTCTCTTCTAGTTATCTAATGGCTGGAATATATTTTAATATAATACGACGATGTATACACATTAGCGCAGCAGATCTTTAAATAAATAATATTTTATTTCTATAGTAAACAATATTTAATTTGAAATTAATTTTATTACCTTTAAGAAGCTAATTTTGATAAAAATATAATCGTTATTTTTAATGATATGAAGATATGTTTTTTTACAAAATACGCGATATGTATACACGTTGTGTGATTAAACAATCATACTTCTTAGACTTTTCACGTAGAAAATGAAATAGTATTTAAGGCGGTTCTAATGACCAAGATTTATCTGTTCCATGCCTTACATCCTTCACCTAAATTGTTTTGATAAATTTTAGGCCATGCTGCTACGACTATCCCTGCAAAGCTCACTGCTTCAACCACGGAGCGTGCACAAGACCAAGTGGCAGATACGCTCGCACTGTTTGGTACCCTGGCGAATGCTGTCCAGTAGTTCCTCCCTGCCAAGCCTTCACGTGTCCCAATCCTCCATACCATCCCTGCTGTTATCACACGTGCAACAAACTAGTCTAGATTGGTATCATGCTGTTTAAAACGAAGTTACGATTGGTTGTTTTTTGTTGAAGAAATTTCAAATCTTTAATATTTCTCGAGACTATATTATCAATTATATAGTTTCTGGGGTGACGTACAAGAAATATGGCCGATAAATTTGTGACTCGTTGGTGCCAATTTTCAATGCGTCTGGTACGCTTGTGAATCGTAGTGTCAATAAATGTAAACAGATTAACGACGTTTTTTATTGATTGATGTCTTGTTATAACAAGGTCCTATTGATAAAATTTGTTAGTGGGTCAGTGGTCAGTTAATTTACGATAGAATATTATGGATATTACCAAAATACATGTGGTATTAAAAACGGGAAAGTACAAATTCAAGTAATAAACACAGCGATTTTAGTGCCTAACACTGATTTAATGAGCCTAATTACGGTGATTGGCGTGACACCTACATACACAGATATTCACACTATTACCCACTTCCAGCTTTATGCTATATGTAAACACATTAACTTTAAGTAAAAATATATTTAAAAAAATGTACAAGTAGGTATTCTAAAATGTTAAAAGAAATTGATTGAAAATTTAATTTAAATTTCCGCGTTATTTACTCACATCAGCCTGATCACATTGAGTCACAAAAGTAACAGAAAAATGTATTTTATTACTACTACATTAAACTTTAAATATTACAATATTTATAAACATATAGTGTATATTGTGATACACATACTTTACATGTGTTAAGCCTGTTAAAAAGTTGAGTATCCTCATTCTTCCTTTTCCTCCATTCCTCAGATGGGATTTGCGCTTATGACTAATAATAAAAAAATTAAACACGGAAATAGATTGTGCAGTTTGTAAACAACGTACCAAACGTCCTATATAAGCGTATTAAATATTATTCTGGCACCTGTGTCGTGCCACCCACGCCAGTCTACTCAACACAAGTGCGAAGCGGAATTCATCAGTTGCTTTCAGTTGCCTTCTAAGTGTCTGCGGCTACTGTCGAAACACTTCCGCAAACTCTTTTCCGTATTCGCCAAAAATGTATTTTGCGAGCGTGATCTTTATTCTCACTTTACTTGGTAAGATTTTGTTCAATTCATTTACTTTTGTTTTTTTTTTTGTAAAACAAAAACAACGTTACCATTTAAATATTTATTGACATAAGTGTAACTTTATTTAAAAATACATAGTCAAATTGTTTATTCTCACTTAAGTAAGGTAAGATTATGTTCATTTTATTTACATTTTTTTTGTTTTTGTGTAAAAATGAGTACATCGTTACTATTTTAATATTTATTGACATAACAATGTGCATTACATTATTTAAAATACATAGTCAAATTCTCAATTAGTAAAAAATACTAGACAATGAAAAACAGGCCTTTTTAATTAATGACAGAATATAAATCACCTAAAAGATAACGTTATAATCCCATGATTATATAATAATAAATATATAATTAAGTAATGGCATAAATACTAATAAAAACACACCTCATTGGCATTGGCATATCCTACGCATCAATGTAAAAAAGATAATTTTTATCGAGTGATTTCGATAAAAAATTATCAGCTCATTATTATTTAAGATGATGACATCAGTATCATTACTAATCCTTATAATAAATGCGTTATGCATCAAACTGTGAACACTGCAAATGATATTATTATACGATCATTTAAATTCCTTAGTCACACGTGTTATTTGTACATGTTATAAATATGGCAGTGAAATCTATAATTACTAGTATATGGTGAAATTTAATTAAAATATTTTTTATTTAATTTACATTATTACATAAAACCATTGTGATTCGGTACATAAAATCGAAATCTATAAAAAGGCGTGCATACTACTTGTATTAACGTTTAATTAATTAACGGCACTCTTGAATGCATCGAACATAACAACTTATGTGACATAAGTAAACAAGTTATCGTACAAATTACAATATTTATATGGAATTGGACAGTCAAAAAGCTATAATAAGCCCAAATAAACAAAAAAATGTGTGAACTAAATTAATAATTTACGCACGTGTTAAAATAAATCATCTGTGTTTCGGATAACTACGAGATTCATTTGATTTTTTCTGCGCATTGGTAATTTATTATTTCTGAACAAACAATAAATTACAAAGTTATGTATGAAATATTTATAAAAGTTTTGCTACTATTTGTATTGCAGGCATGGCTTGAATTCGTCCCATAGAGATTCCATTAAAAAAAATTATTTCTGTTGTATGTGGTTTCTTTATGAAAAAATAATACATAGTTGGAAACAAATTAGAATATGTGTGCCGAATTATATTTTTTTTTGTCTGACTAGGACAAAACGAAATAGATTTGTATTGAAAATAGTTAACTACCAACAATGGCATCTATTATATGCAATACAATCAGGTATATTAATACTATATTTGTTCGTAGTTATTAAGAACCTTGACTCCACAGCACAAGTATTTCCCCGTTATTTCTTAAAAAAAGATTTTCTATTTGCAAAACACAAATGTCCTTGGACTCCTCGTACTACGCATTTGTATGGGCAATCAATTTTCGTAAAATTAGACCACTGAAAGAAATATATACTAAATATTTTATTGTAAAGAAATTTCTACGAACACTTACTCGCCACAGGTATGTAACGGTTAACGTACATGGAGCATATATAATCATATAATCGGGGTTCGAATTCTGGAGAAACAATAATGTTTTAGGTTAGAAGGCACAGAAGGCAGGTTAGAATTGTGTGATTTTAAACAAAACTTATAGATTATACGAAAGCCAAATATAGCATATAGTTTTTTATGTCCTTTCGTTTTTTAAGGTATATACCTACTGGCAAAAAATACGGGATATCACAGCTAACTGTGATATACATTAATAGGTCTCATACGAGTGTATAGATCTCTGTATTCTCCTGTTTATCATTAAATATTATTAATGTAATTGTAAGGCAGGATTGCGCCAACCCGTGAATTATGGTACATTTCTTATTTAATTTTTTTAGGAAGTGTGAGTTTGCATCTTACGGAGATTGATATCAACAGGTCAGTGACGCATGAGCTTAGCAAATAGTTTTGGAAGATTCGACACGGCAGTATCCGAATGCTTTAAAATTTAGAAATAGATTACTAGGCATGCCTTTTAAGTTACGTCGTTTCCATATTTCCTAGCAATTTTGAATTTGTAACTGTTCTATATTCGACTGTTTTCAAATTTTAAATCTCGGAACAGTTGAAAGTATTAGGATTAATGCTATTGTTTAGTCACAGCGTCGATTGGAATTTGTCAGGTTACGTACCGAAACGAACTTTCTAAGGAAAATGTTCGTGCAATAATTTTCTACAACTTCAGAAGACATGGGCATACTGTCGAACGCTGGTATTTAGAATTCCAGCGTAGACATACTTGTGTTAGTGGACGAACGAAGTTAGTGTGTGTTAGAAGGACGCACAAAATCCGTTTTCACTGACGATAACATCATTGCTATGAGACAACTAATTTTCGAAGATCATCATGTGCCGTATCGAGAAATAAAGACTAGTAGCAACAACCATTCAGATTTTGTTTTTTTTATTCGGTTAACGCTGAGTGGTTTTTGTTTGTTTACCAAAACCACGCATCATCCTGCACCACAACGACACAAGCTCACAAAGCGCTCGTCAAACGATTGAGTATTTGAAGCAGGAAAAAGAAGAAATTCTTGACCATCCTCCATACATTCCTGACCTAAGCCCTAACGATTTCGATGTTTACATTTCATAAAATTAAGAAAAGTCTTTGTAAAAACTGGTTTGAGCGAATGGAATAATGTCAAAGCTACGTGTTGAATACTTTGATAAACAATAAAAAGTACTACAAGGTTCCAGTTCCGTTTTTTTCTTCAAACGACAAAACTTCAAAGCCATGCCTCGTATACCACATTGTCTCCATCCCTCATATGTTTTCATGGGAGTGAAAACTTTTTAAAACGTAACATTTTATTTATTAATTCAACAGTCTATTTGCATCACATAATATATGGATTTGCTAATAAATATTCATTATTAATGACTAACTCTGTGAGGCTTTAAACTTTCGCGTATCTCTGAGTTTGCTTGGTAACCTTTTATGGCTTATTCCAACTCTGGATTATTCTTAGTATTTTACTGTATAGTAGATTTGGGTCAAAATATCTTTACAAATTGGTGCCAGATTATATTTCCTAAATATTCGTTTATATTGAAAATTCCCACAAAGGCAGTAGAATTCGCAGTATGACTTTACATGCATTCCAGAGTTGTGAACACAAAGAGCAATATTTCAATGCATTTGTAATGTGTTTGTGCAATTTTAGAGATACCATTTATCAATAATCCTAACGGCACTTCAAATGCATTCAGAATATTTTAACAGACCAGTTTGTTTACATATGGAAATAAAATTATGATACAATAAAGCTACTTTTAAATGGTGTTTATGTGTTTTAACTGGAAAAGTCAGTCGCTGTCGCAATAAAATAACTACTTAATGGCGAAAATGTTAATATTTTATTTTATAATAATAATTTACTTCTGTTGAATAATAATTTCGTTTCGCTTTCAATAGCCTGTGCTAATGTAAATTGATTAATATTATTAACCGGCCGGTTGTAACAATTTACGAGTAACGAAAGTTTGCGCCTGCTAATTTAGCATGCAAGGAATGTATATAGTATTGTAAGGAGACAGACCTAATATATCCAATAAATGTCGTATTCCATTACATCCTCGACGATAGACAATGGAATGAAAGACGAGTTTGAGATCGTCTATAAGGGACGACAGAATGTTGTCTACGCACGTATCAAGAAAGTGATACTAATAATAAAGTAATTAAGTTGTAACTTGTTTGGAATGTATAGTTTTAATGTAAACGACGACGCATACTATTTGTGTTAAAGCTTTTCTATAGATATGAAATTAGCACTGTACTAGTCGTGTTCTTGTTATTCTTAGTTTTTACGATAAACAATCTATATTCGTTTTTTCTGCTAATAGAGTCGGTAACATTCTATGCGTCTGGCGTCGACGCGACGCTAGAGTCAGATTTGCCAGAACTTTAGCCTCATTAATAATACTTTATAGACGTCGTTTAGTGTAGTGTAGTGTGGATCAGTTTCCGCTCTTAGACGCCCATTCTTTGCGTTAAGTCCTGGCTAATAAGCCAGCCTCTTTTTACTCCTTCCAGAAGCTCAGAAGTTTTCAGAGCACTCCGCAAGCTTCATGAAGGGATCTTACCAAGGATTGTATTTGTTGGAAAGCCATAGACACGCGTTCCAGGACTACGTAGGTGACTAGTTCCTATGCGCTAAAGTAGCCAGTGCACAAGGACAAGGCTGTCGCGACAAGGACAAAGAGATGTTTATTGAGACAGTGGAACATTATACCACTTTAGACAAAGGATTTTCAAAATATAATCAAGTACATTACTTGTCCTGTAATCTTGTTTAAATTTAACAATTTCATTATGTATATTTAAACGCACGCGTTCCTCCCAATTTACCGAATACTACTAAGAATATGAATATTTGTTGAAATAAATATTCTTAAAATATATTTTTATTATTATAATAGATAGGAGTTATAAATTTCTGAAAAAAATCAGTTAATGGTTTAGACATGAGCAAATTTAAATTTAAATATATTGGACTTATATGTCCGCCGCCATTAGTTTGAGCCTGTTCTTAACAAAGTATATTTTTTATTGCAGAACACGACAACTACCGAACGATTTTTCGCCTACCTTCAATTCAAACAACAGAAGGTCATTAACCCACAATTTATATAGAAACAAAAATTATGATGGCTATAAAAGATACGACATACCGTCCCGAAAACAAACGATGGAAAACGAAGTTATTCAGACACATCAACCAAGAGAAGACCCTAGGTATTTCTATCAGACCGATAGTTATCTTAGAGAAGTTCAGGATCATAACCATGAAGTCACTTATATTTATCTGGGACGGGAGGTCGTCAATGCTGAAGAGGAATATAGTCGACCTCGGCGTCTCAGGAAAATGGTTAAAAGCCTGGCTTTAAACTCAGGTAGTTAAAAGCAATATAAAATATGTATACATTTAGTTCCAACAAAGATATAGTCTCTAATCTCTTTAATAAATATTATTAAAAATATTCATTTGTTGATTGTTTAACACAAATTTCTCAGGTTTTCCGTGGAAGCTATTAAAAAAATTCATTGTCTTTGCATTCATTTTTTTCATTCATTAAATGCTTCTTTTTATGTCGAGCATAAGGACTTCTTTCTTCATTACCTTTAGAATGTAAATACATTTCTCGCTTATATAGACTTATAGTCTAGACATAGACATATCATAAACAAAAGATTATTTGATAGTCCAAATAATGAAATAGATAAATAAAGATGGATATAAAGGAAGGAAGGAATATGTTCATCATAAGAGACCGCCCAACCAAACCTTGCGACTTTTAGTTAAGAGGTGCGGCTGTCGGCCCTTCATCATTGTGCGTTCATACCCAGTAGCATGCGTCGATGCAAATCATTTAAAAATTATCGAAGAAACAGATGCAAAATATGAATTGACCCAGAAATACATGTAATGTTCTTTATTTTTTAGATGACCACAATCTATGTATGCAATGTCCGCATGATAGAACGTTAATAGCAAAAGCAGGCTTAGATAAAGTTGTTCTACAGAGTCCACGTCTGTTTTCATGTAACGGAAGGCCTGCATCCAGAGAAGTTCGGTTTGTTACTATGTATGGGCCTAATTTTGGTGCTCTACTACATCAAGGCTCTTACGTTATAGTAGGAAAAATAATGTATAATAGTCAGGTGAGTATAGAATTAACTATCTTATTGGTATTTTAATACAAGAAACAGAAAGACTTCATTTGGGTCTAGTATTGTATAAATGTCTGTCATTGGACGAAACGTGATAACGTTTCGTCTTTACTTACAGATTTTCAACCTCGAGTATTTTTAAATATTAGAAATAACGTATCCATTTATTCTACTATCAAAATTTATCATCGACTGACATTATTTATAACGTTCATGATCATACTTTCTTAACTCCATATATAACTACCTATTTCAATTATTGCTTTCTTAATATTTAACGAAGCGTTTCTTTTCTGTGTTTGATATATTTTTAGTTTTTTGATAATAAAATACTTTATACACAGGTACTACAAATGTGTAAAATGCAAGTACACGTAATTCTCCAGTCTTCACGTAAATGTCCACTTCCGAATATTTTACGAGCGCATTGTAATAATGATTATGAATGTAGTTTTACCTGCCAAGACCCTAACTTAGATTTGCAAGGAGCAAGAGCTCTTGTTTGTGGCAAAGATTTGAAGTGGGAAGGCAATCTTCCAATATGTAAAGGTTGGTTATTAAAGTACTGACTAAAACTTTCTATACTTATTTCGCTAATAATTAGAAAAGCTCTTTTTTACTTGAAGTAATTGATCTACGGTTGTTTTCATTAATGGATTCAATTAATTAATTCTGGCTCAAGATATTCATTTTTATGGTTAATCAAATTATTATGATTTAGTTCTCATTCCTTGCCTATCAATTTTATATTGACACTGTTATTTGTAATCCATCTTTACCGCGATATATATCCCTTAGCTACTTAATGACATACTGATGATTGACATATACAATACCTTAAGTAAAACAATGTTGAACAGGTCGCAAATGGTGTGTGCCCCAGGAGCCACCAGAACATGGGAGAATAAGATGTAAGGGCATCGCAGTAGAGAATGGGCCAGGTTTATCAGAAGGTTCAAGGTGCAGAGTGCGTTGCAGGTTAGGGTGGAAGGCTAAAAATACAGTAGCAATTTGCCGACGTGGATCTTGGAACCGTGAACTAACGTGTCAACCAAGCCAAAAAATTGTCGTGTAAAAGTTTACATGTGAATTGTATGAAATAAATTTTATTATTCTTTATCTATATTATAACCAACAAACTGTTTTATTATCTACCAGCAATGCAAAATAGTTTTCCTCTTTATAATATTAGTTTAGACTAGCGCCCCCCCCCCGGCATCGCAAGATAAACTGTGGACCGTAAATTATATTCCTCCTCAGATATTGTTGAAAACCGCAATAATATATATATATAATATATAATAGATCCTATAAAACAAATAGATAAAGCGGAGGACATTCTTTTATAAAATGAAAAAAATTGACTCATATATCACTTACAGAGCTTGCAAGCAAGCGAGCAAGCAATAATTCGATCTTTGTAGTGCAAAAGCGGGCTATAAGAGCGATCAGTGGGTTGTCAAAACAGGAGTCAGTCCGAAGGAAGTTCAAGGAATTACATATTTTGACTTTGGCAAGACGTCAAAACTTGCCAAAGTCAAAATATTTAATTGTTGTTTAATAAAACATTTGTTTTTAATTTATTTTATTATTCTTTATTACCTAATCAAGATGTCATATGGAACATGGTGTAATGGTTGCAGCTCCTTACAAACGTTGCGTAAGAGAAAAAACTTGGCGATTAAAGAGAGTGCCGGAGAGTTTATTGCCAGCTCTTCTCTTCCGTTCTACGCCCTTGATTTGTGACCTGGCAGTAAATGTGAAATTAGAAGGATTCAATGTATATTTCTTTTTTTGACGTTTATAAGTGTACATTATTTTACCTACATGAATAAATGGTTTTTGAATTTCAATCTGAATTTGACTTATATTTAGTTAATAATTATAGCACTTAAACTTTTGCCTAGAATTTACATTGCTTAAATATATGCCATCTAGTGTTGGCTCTAGGTAGCACAGTCTAACAAGGTTCTCGTAGATTTCCATAAAATGATTTGTTTTGTTGTTTTTTATTATTGCTTAAAGTATACTACAAGTATAATACAATAAAAATACATTTTATGATTAATCATATGTTTGTATACCCAAAAATAATTAAACTACTTTGTGCTGAAACGCAAAGAGTTTGTTTAACAACGTACTGTACTGACGCCTACCGGCGACTGCGGACATTACTAATTTAAAAATAGAATGACAGTTTCAGCCGTTATTGTATTGTTTGAGAAGTAGAATTTCATTCCGCGTTCCATTTTGTAATATTTACTTTTACTTTAATAGTTGCTGTAACGACGATGCCTGTTGGTATTTAAACTTAACAGCGTGTACTAATTGAAATAAAAATCAGTAAAACAGTAAAATGGGGAGCAATAATAGTAAATGGCACGACACAGCTGCTGCAAGCCAAAAAAACGAAACCAACAAGGACATTAGCGGCAATCCTGATCCTCGTTCGCCAACTCCAGAAATAACTCGGACTCCATTACAGGTATATTTATGTACATCCGCAATTTTCTAAAAAATTTTAGATATCAAATATTTAAAACCCAGTTCGTATATATTGGGGCGTCGGATTTTAAGATACGTGAGTAATACGAACTGAGAGCACAGAATTTATCATTCATAGAATATTTCATGAGATTTCTTTTAAAAGTAACTAGATCTTTTGATTTTCTTTTTCTTTACCAAAGTGATCTTATTTTTAAATTAATTAAAGTTTTGGTTTTAGAATAAACCAGGATCGAAACATCACATAACTAAAAATATGGATTTAAGAAAGGCCTTAGAAAATGACAACAGTGAAAGTAAGCTTATTCATAACAACCCAATTTTATCTGCAGTTATAAAAAATCACTTGCAGTCATTTGACCCAAGGTCCCCGACTCAAGAATTTAATAGAACCCCTATTGTTATTACATCAAAAACAAGTGATTCAAGGGTGGAACAAATATTTAATATTAATAGCTGTGGTAGTCCCACTCTGGATAACACTGCACTTGATACTAGTAACATTCATATATCACCACCATGTCCTGAGCTTGTACCCAAAAACCTCTGCAATGAATTCTATGACCTAAATCTTAGTGATAGTTTAAATAATGAAGAACCACTTGGTTCATCAACTGCATCTAATGAGGTGTTGGAAAATATCTCTCATGGGTCACCTAAACCAACTCAGCTACTGGAGACAAATTTTGATTATGATGAAAATGGTAGAATGAAAATTGGTGAAATAGATCAAACTGATGAAATCACAATGAAAAATGAAACATTATTTAGTCTACTTAACCCAGAAATTAGCGATGTTCCAATATTTAAACTACTTAATGATGACCCTCGATCACCATCCATTGGCATTGACAGAACACCCATTGTAGTTGCAAATCATGAAGAACCATGCATTGAAGAAAATGTGGAAGAGATGTCTAATGAATTGCTTATTAAGGTATTAGAAAATTCCAATTCAGAGACCAAACATATTAATAATGCAGAAAAAAATTCTGAAGGTATACCTATTTATGAGGACATAGCTAACAATTCAAATGATACACCAAAAAAATCAAAGTCTGCCAGCAATGATGGTTCAAGAACACCATTATCATGTATGAAGAATAAAACTGAACCAAGTCATGGCAGATCAAAGTCTGCAAATACTTTGTTTGACCCTAAGTCTAAAAATGGAGTGTCCCAAGTACGAAAACATGTATCTCATATTCCGAGGCTAAAATCCCTAACAAAACCAAATGGTCTTTTACTGGGCAGCAGTATTTCACTTAAAAATGCTACTATGAATGGAGACTGTGAGAACACACCACCACATTCACATCGCGATAAATGGGACAAAGAAAGTAGCATTGTACTATAATTTTTTTAATCTTACTTATATGTAATTGGAGCTAATATTGTTGTACAGTGTTGAAATGTTATTTTCGTGTATGAAGAATAATCATATCTGAAAATTAAACCTATATCTAGGTACAACAATTTTTATCATCTTCACTAATGTTTAATTTGGACTAAGATATTTACTATCATTATTTGATATGAATAAAATGTAACTAACTATTCCATCTTTGAAAATTTGTGTAAAATATATTGCTTCATCCATTCATTTTCCAGTTAATGTAATTTTGGTACAAAAATTAAGGACAAATCAAGAGCATAGCTTCCTTTTTTGGCTTTACCAAAAACCAAATCCTGAATCCCAACTTTTCATCCTATTGAAATTGAAGAAATTAAATAATAGACATTATATATCTACTGAGATTTATTGTTAATGTAATGATTACCATCATAACATATTCTTTGTCATTGTTCAATGTTACAAAAATGAACATGTTATACAGTAGAGTACATTTTATCCAGGGTGTTTAGTCTAGGTGCCTTAACAGTTGAGTATGCAGAAAGTCGAAAGCAAAATTTTAAAATTCGTCGACACGAACTGTTCATTTTCATACAATTTTAGTATTTGACTTTCTAAATACACTACGGTAAGGCATCTTGACTAAGCTCTGATGACTAGATTCATATAATAATTCTAGTAACCTTCACTAGATAGATCCTCAATATTAACAAGATACAAAATAAATATGCATACTTTTGAAAACATTTATTTTATGGTATTCTGAATAGTTATGTTGAATCTATGTGTAAAATGCCACAATTGACTTAGCATCATCTGGAATGACTTAATTATCAATTTGTTTTGGGTTACAAAAATAATCCAAATTTCACATGAAATTCAATTTGTCTTTCTTTTAAATTTAAATTGCTGTCTTCATACCCCATAGACGTAAAAATAATAATAAACAAAATACGTAAGGATTAACGTTTACAAAACTGTATTATAACCCAGGACCTGGATGACCGAGCTTAGCTCGGTATTTTTTTTATAAATCGTGTTTTTTGGAAATTTTATTTAAGTACGAATTACATACTAATAAAATTATGAAATATGAATATAATTATCGAATAAAGATAATTATATTCATATTTAACTTTTTATTTGACTGACATCTTTAAACAAGCAATTCTATGTTTAAGTTGATAAAACACAAATAAAATGATATTTTCTAGAAATGATTCCTAGCTAAATCGATTTATCGCCCCCGAAACCCTCTGTATACTAAATTTCATGAAAATCGTTGGAGCCGATTCCGAGATTCTAATTATATATATATATATATATATATATACAAGAATTGCTCGTTTAAAGATATAAGATTAAGCACACAATAGTAAATTTACTTACATTTTGTTGAGAAAAAAATATCATAAATACAGAATGTACAATTAGCATAAAAGTTGTTTTAATTGTTAACTTGCTAGACATGAACATGACAAATCTACAAAACGATTTTAATCTAGAGATAGATGTTATTATCAAAACATTAAGATAACATTATAAATATTTTAAAATAGAACTATGAATAACGGTTAAACGATGTATACAATAAAAGCTTTAACGTATCAGCTAGACATAAAAACTAAGCTAAATTATGCTCTTTTAAGTATAACATTCTAACATTAATGTTAAAGGTTAATTATCATGGCTAAGCGCAGCGAAAACCACTACTTAAAATACATATTACAGTATATTTGCTTATTAATATAAAGGTACACAATGTAATGTATAAAATACATTATTCAAAGAATAGAAAAAAAAATGTTATGAATGAGGCAACATGTATGTAGATTTAAACTAAAAATTAATATTATTACATCTTTACACTATGAGTATACAAAACAAAAAATCTAGAGTTGAATTGAAACTACCTATTTGATAATTTTACATATTTTAACTAAGAATTTTTAAAGTTCAAAACAGGGCAAAACCATCATCACCAGATGCCTCAGACATTAAATGCACTTTAGATAGTTATGAAGTTCAAACAGACATAAAAAATTATGTAAGTATAAGTAAATATATCACAGTGAAAGACTTAATTATGTATTTGCATTTTACAAAATGTAGAAGAAAGATAATAAGTTAAATCTTGAAGGCCTTCCTTATCAATACAAAATGTAATACAATTAACAAATTTCAAGTATTTAAATTTCCATCCAATTCCAATTTTTTCATTCAACTTATTCTCATCTACAAGTATCATGAATGCAATCTCATCTTCATTTCATCCTATTATGACTATCTTTTTGTCTACTTATTGTTAGTAATATAGAATGTTTATAATTAACTTTAATTCAAAAAGTTTTTTTTTTTAATTAAGTTTGGACACAGGTTTGGGGCAAGATTTCTTACAAACTCAAAAACATCATAAAAACTTCTTTATATTATTCTTATCTATCTTTTAATAAGATGTTCAATCTATTTTTAGGAAAAATAAATCTGTCTGATATAATTTTTTCCAATATCAAATATAATTATGATCCTAAATTGAAATAATTTAGGTTTTATGAAGGATAAAAATCTGTAAATAGATAATTGATATACCTTTTTTTACTACTAAAAACAGCATACATTCTAATAAGCAAAAACAACAAATTTCCTGTAAAATCTAGATGTGTGGGTTATTACAATTATCTATAACAAATCCATGCACTGCTTACTTGTCCAATGAAGCATCTTTCTCTGTAATTAGTAAGGGAAGTTAGTATTCCACTTAAGTAAAAAAGGGTAGGGGTTTCCCAATTATGTACATGACATTGTTATTACAAGATAATAATTCAGAAAAATTTATATGTGGATATTAAGTTATACTGACAAAGGCCTTATAAAAAAAACAGTCTAATAGCACACTAAACTACAGCACTTTTTCAACAATATTGTTTTTATGCTGCAATGATGTGACACAAAAATAAATTTAGTACTTAAAAGGAAGATAATATTATAAGTAGTAGTTGTTATTTTTTTAATTTTGGCTGTATAGGATAAGATAAATTGTTTTTAATTAGGATAACATAAAATGTGTTGCCACATAAATTTTAATAAAGCAAGGTTAAATTATTACCTTCAACTGCATTATTCATGTTTTTTCCAATAAAATCACGTAACTCTGAGTATGCCTTCTCTATACTGTCATTGAGAATAAGAATATGGAAGTTTCCTGGCTCCTTACCTGAAATTTTTAAATTTACCTCAATTTTAATGCTTATTTGAAGTACTTTGAATTACCGTCTATTTTTCTAAGATAACATCTGCATTTAGGGCATTAAAATATTGATAAACTTGTGCCTGTTGCAGGGTCTCAATGCTTTAAACTTTAGGTATGAAACCTACTGTCAAAAGATTGAATCATTGAAAAACAGAGAACAAATTGTACTTATATTTTTACACCTATTATTATTATTGAAATAAAACAAGTATACAAGTATGACTAAAAAATCATAGATCTGATGGGTAGAGGAGAAACATCTTGGTAATAAATTATTATGTGATGTTGATATATTTCTAATTAAAATAGACTGAGTTAAAAACATTGTCACCTTTTAAAAATCATGTATATAGGATTAATACCACACATTACACTGGGTCAATTTGAAAGTAGAGAAGTATAAAAATAAATGTAATACAGGATCTATCTAAACATTGTAAACATTACCATATTCAATCTCATGGCGAGCTTGTTCCAATCTCTTTTGGAGTGCATCTTCTTGTTCAGTATTGCGATTGCGAAGTCGTCTCTCAAGCTCATCAATAGATGGTGGCATAACAAAAACAAGCAAAGGATCCAAGTCAGTTCTTTTTATTTGCTTCACTCCTTCAATTTCTATGTCAAGGACACAAATTCTGCCTGTACGCCTGACATCTTCAACAGCTTTCTTGCTATTAAACATAAAATATTGGAAGTATAATTAAAAAGTTTACGTAATATAAGTAATGTTCTATAAACAGCATAAATAATTATGATTTTTATTAAATTATTACACATTTAAATATTCATATACAGATATGAAAAGCACTATCAATATTTATGTGACAGTATTTTTATTACCAGTAAATAATGAGTTTTAAAATAACTGCAAATTGAATTAATGGATTTTTGCCAAGTAAACAATAAGCACATGGCGTTCACTTTTATTACGTACCTTGTTCCATACATATTTCCACTAAAAACAGCTGTTTCAATAAACTCTCCTTTATCAACAGCCGACATCATTAGTTCCTTCGAGGTAAAGTGATAATGAATTCCATCTTTCTCACCGGGTCGTGGTCCTCTCGTTGTGTGAGACACGCTAAAACCAAACTTGTCAGGGAATTCTTTTAACAACCTTTTCAATAATGTACTCTTCCCAGAACCTGACGGGCCACAAAGAACTAGAGGACGAGGTCCTTTTTGCACCATTTTAACGAGAACTGTAAATCAAAGTAAACCATATTTAAGGTTAAGAGAAAGAAAAAATGATACGTTGTTATTATTTTTAAAGTCTTCTTTCTTACATCTTAGGTAATTCGTGGTTACACCAGGTAATTAAAATGATAAAGTATTTTTATGCTTTGACTTTAAATTAAAATCTCTATACGCCTTACTCTATTTTTTTTAAACATTAAATCACTGATCACATCTCACGAGAGTTTAATGTGTGACCAACTGCTAAAATGGCTAAGTAAGGCCCTTAAAATTTTCTACTTAAAACAACGTACTTGTTAATTTTTTTTAGAAATAGACTTCTATATAAATTGTCACAAAGAATTTATTTATGTATTTCTATAACTATATAGTTTGTTTTTCATAAACTTAGTATGTAAAGAAACAAAAATCTATCTAAAAATATATTGTCGCAGTAAACTAGATTTAAAATGTTCCCCTAAAATTTAGAATAAATTCCTTAAGTTGGTAAGCACTAAGCACGCACAGTGCACTTTGGGCGTAGCCACAGACTAAGTAATTTTAGTAACCACAGACGACAAACAATTCTGTAACTATAATATATAATTATAGACTGCTCCTCAATTAAGTCTGCGCGCGGCCAAAATTTGAATTAATCAAAAAAAGGAATGTTGTTGTGTCTTGAGCTTGTATTCGTATGATCAAATTTTGTAATCATCATTCATCATGCCAAAAGTCATTAAAAGTGCTGGCCGAGAGATTGTTCTAAAGGTGAAACGTTCTTGCGAAGCAGAACGGAACAATAAGGGGTCAATTGTTCCATTTTCTGAAGTCCAGGCTCGGGTTGCTTTCTTAATATAACAGGTAATTTTTGGGGTGACCATTGTGTGGTATTTTGCCTCCGTGTGTGGTTTGTAATATTAGTATATTGTCAGGTATTTCTGAACGCACTGTCACTCAAATAACTCAAGAAGGTTATCAAGTTGAAGCTTCAACTTCTAAAATTGTAACTCCAGGAAAACATAGAAACCAAGAGAGTTTTTTTCTAAATAGACGATTGTGATAAGTGTGATATAAGGCATCTGATACACTCATTTTATGTCGTCAAAAAGGAAATTCCCACCATTCATCACCTTTGGCTTGCATTGAAAACTGATATCGATTTCAAATACAGCAAAACGACTAAGGCGTATTTTAAGAAGCATGGGGTACAAATATAAAAAGTGCCAATACAAACGTAAATTTTTTATGGAACATTATGATATTGTAGCTTGGAGAACTAAATTTATTTTAAGGATGTGTAATAACCGTTTGAAAGAATTTGGCAATCAAATGAAGAACCAGGTGTTTTGACATGGGATAGTACCGGTGCAAGATGGATTCTAGCTCACGCTGGCGGAAAAACAGGATTTGTGGATTGGATGATTCCTATTGTTTTAATTACAATCAAAATCGAGCGATTATCATGATGACATGAATGCGAAAAAAGTATTCCGATGACGGATTAAATTGTTCCTAATTTGCCAAGTAACTGTATCGTGGTTATAGATAATGCACCATACGCACAAAAATAAACAAAGCACCAGCAATTTAAAAGTAGAATTGGAGCAAATAAAGGTATTCCATTTGATTACTTCCACAGTTGCACAAAGAAATAAAAAAACAAAAGAGAATCAGTATTTGAAGTCGAATATTTATTAAATCAACATGGATATGAGGTCGTGCGTTTACCTCACTATCATTGTGATTTAAATCCAATTGAAAAAATATGGGCAATAGCCAAAAGACTTAAAGAGTATTGCGGAGAAGAATGTTAGTCAAACTACAAGTGAAATATCTTCAATAACTGAAGCAGCGTTTAGTACCATAACTACGGAGGAATGGATAAATGTGTGTCAACACGTGGAAAAAATCGAAGACCAATATTTCGTATCCGACATGCTCTTGGATATAGAATTTATTAGACAAATTTATAATTGATCTTACAAGTGACGATGAAAGCTCAGACTCTTCGGACGACGAATTCAGCGAATATTCAAACAATACAATGAAAGGCATTATCCACTAGAAAACCAGATGCCTAATAAAAAAATTCTAAAAATATTTTATGTTGTTTTCATTTATTTTTAAAGTACAAACACTTAAAATCGGTCCAGGCGTTCTTAAGCTATGGTGGAATCGACCTGATATTATAAAAAGCAGTAATTGTTTGTTATTAATTGGTAGTAGTTCACTTGATTTACATAGTTACATTAGCAGAAAAGCAATTTCCATAACTATCAACATTAGCTACGCCACCAGTCACGCGCAGACTTAACTGGCGCGCACTCTAACAAAATTTAATTGACGCTACAGGCTACCTCAAGCTTAACCACTGTCTGTCTATGCTAAAATAAACCTAATAGAATTTAGTAATAATCCATGCAGCCTATTTTCTACATGCGTTATGAAGGTTTTTATTTGATTTATTAATATAAAAAACACCTTCACATATACACTTCTTAAATTGAAATATGCGATATTTCTTTAATATTTTGTCTTTCCCACATCCATTTATTACCTCTGGTAAAATGTCGACGAATATAGACTGTCAAGTATAAGTTGGCGTTCCAGTGGCGGCGCCTCCTACAACCCTCTGTGTTGCCACTTTTTTTGTTTAGTTTGGATTGATGGATATTCTTAGATATTACATTAAAGGTAAATAAAAAACTTAATAACAAAAAATTATTTTTTATAGTAATTATGGTCTGTTAGAGGCATTATTCCTTCCATGAATTCTTCAGAGTCATCTGTGTCAGAAGAATCTGAGTCGCTGCTATTCAAATCAATTAAAAATGGTTCCATTACTGTTTCAAGGCGGTTGTCTGTCATACGATAATTATTTTCAACATTTATAACGTGATTACAGTGTTTCTGCCATTCTTCAGCAGTTATTTTGGAAAATGCACTATGGATTCTCTGTTCCATGTTTTCAGAGAGGTTCACGGTTCTTTCAGAAACACCTTAAATAAAACAAAAAATATTTTAAGTTATCCATCAATCACATTTACTTTCAAAAGCAATTATTATTTTTCCCTAAATTTGGGGATATAAATATCACTTTTAACTGGCAATACTTTACCTGTCAAAGCCGCTGTTCGAGCATTCACTTGTTGAAATGGAATAATCGGCCCATTGTTACGTTTCTCCTCTTCACAAAAACGTTTTACAGCTAGAATAATTTCTCTAGCTGCACTCCGCACTACTTTTGGCATGTTTCGTAATGATTTTTACACTTTAAAACACAAATTATTAGCACCGACACACGTGAGGCTACCAAGCTGTTAGAACTGTCAACACAACTGTCAAAATTAGTACCTTTTTCTGCCACACGCCAACTTACACATGACAACCTATACGTCTTGTTACCAGGCCATAAACTAAAAAAAAGACGAATAACATACTTTTATTTTAAATTTTCAACTAAACGTATATTATTAAATATGAATATAAATAATTAAATAAATTAATATTTAAAATTCTTTTTTATTTTTTGTTTAATAAAAAGTTATCGGAAAAAATTTCAAGTGAGATTCAGTTGACTTCCGGCTACCGCAATCGGCCAATGACGATAGCATCCTTTCTAATAGAAAAACGTTTTATTCGTTCGTTATTTTCAAGCTCACAAACGCTTCGTCAACGTCTGGTTTTTACAGCTGTTCTTGTTAATGTTTATTCATTTTAATGATTAATATATGCTGTAACGTTCTTATTTCTTTGTAAAGCACTAGTTTTTTTTGTTTATATCGGACAATAGGTTTCAAACCTAATAGCAATGGAAGTTAAGACCAGGAGGGCCCGTCTGGTAAGTATTTCTAGCGTCATTATTCACAATATTAATTGAATATCTTATGTTTTAAATAATGAACATCCTTTTTGTTAGCTTCATCATGTCGATGAGAATGCACAAGTTGTTAGAGGTAAAACCATGGTTTCACGGCCGAAAGAACAAGGATTGACAGTCCGCGGAGTTTTAGGCGAAGTAAATGCTAACTCTGATGTTCACCGTGAATTTTCTGGGAAAGATAACTTCTCTACGAATCAAATTGAGAAGAAGATTCAAAAACCTGTTTTACGAAGGTATTTTTATTTAAATTTTTACTACCTACCATATAATCAGAATAATCATTCATTATCATATGACAGACTTATGATTTTCTGCTTAAACAAATCAGTTTTATTAAAGAACGTTGTTTTTTTATAGAAATTACTGCCATGTTCAATCAAAAATTGACACTGGGCTGTCTGCAAAACCCATTCAAGTTTCAGCAAGACCACCTCTTCGACGGGAGGAGAGCACAGCAGGGTTTGCGGCTAGGGCCGCTCTACTGACCAGGGTAAGATTATTACTATTGTAATGTGTTTAATGATAAACTATTTGTTTAGTTTTATGGATTTTTTTAATATTCATAATTCCTTTGATAGAGACTTATTAGTGCTACAAACCTATTTTGGTCTTCAATAAATGGATCATGATTTTATACTCATGTAGGTTACCAAACTTTTGACATGTATAACTTCATGAATATATTTACATAACTCTATACAGATTACGTCAGGTACCTACCCTTGTTTTTAATAGTCCTAATTAGTGTTATAATTCCAGGCAGCAGCAAAAGAACTTATTAAAAAGGATTGTGAAGGTAAAGAGAATGGAAAAGTTTCCTCTAAAGAAATAAAAAAAATAGATAAAGTTACTGCCAACAAAGAATTAAAAGACAAAAAACCTGTTAAGGACACAGCTGAATCATTTAGAAAACTGAAAATTGGTGAATCTTTAAATATAAGTACAAGGTTTAACGAAAACACATATTTACCCGATGACATTGAAGATATAGATGCTGGTGACAATAATCCATTGTTGATGTCAATTTACATTAAAGATATCTACAGATACCTGACTCACCTTGAGATGATATATCCAATTGAGGAGAACTATTTAAAAAACCAGGTTTGTATGGAATAATAAGTTAAGTTTGTATTGATTATTATGTCTTGATAGAAATTTGTTTTTACTGGAAATATTATCAGCACATACCTGTTGGCTAAAGGTTGCTTGGTGTTTTTAAAAACAAATATTTTATTACAGAGTATTATTACTGGTAACATGAGGGCAACACTTATAGACTGGCTAGTGGAGCTCCAAAATCAGTTCTCTTTGTTAGTAGAGACTTTTCAGTTGGCTGTTGGCATCATAGACCGTTATTTACAGGTAATGTTTTTCTATAGATTATTAAATTTTGTTTGCCAGAAAGTTACCTGGGAACCATTTGACTAAAGAGATATTATTAACTAATACAATCTGCTAGTTTATTTCTCTCTATATAAAACCATTATAGCTGGGAGCTCATGTAGCTAGCTAGCTGAGGAATATGGGGATTTTGATTAGTTTCTTAAGGTTATGTCTATCATGCATATATATATTGCAGGAATTAACATAGTTTCAGACTTCCTAAAATTTGACTAATTTATTATTGTTTTTTCTTTCGCCTTGTTTTACTATCATTCATATCTGTTACCCAAAAACACTAGACTAGAGAGTCGATATTCTTATGTGCTAAGCACTAATGTTATGAATAGAATTTTTTTTTCTTTTTAACACCATTTTTTACCTATCTCTAACTGAATTGTGAATTAAGAGTTAATAATATTTTTCAGGCAGTATCAAATGTCCCAAAGGAGAAACTTCAACTTATTGGTGTGACAGCCATGTTCATTGCAAGCAAATATGAGGAAATTTATGCACCAAGTATTGAAGATTTTGCTTACATTACTGACAATACATATACCAAAAACGATATTATTAAATGCGAAAAGCAAATTATGATCAAACTAGATTTCTGTTTAGCTCGGCCAATTCCAATCAGCTTCTTAAGACGGTAAGAATATAATTGTTATATTAATTAATAACTGTCTTTGTGGCTTAGTTTGTAATGCTCATATTGTGTAACCCTGGTGTAATTTCAGTAAATAACAATTGTTTTGGAGTAAAATGTAATTAAATCAAATGCTTGATACAACATTTACACTTTCAGGTTTGTAAAAGCAGCCCATGGCACATCAAAGAATCACCACTTGGCTAAATACTTTGTGGATCTTTGCCTAGTCGATTACTCGATGGCACATTATAGACCTTCCGAGCTGGCAGCTGCAGCCATCTGCCTTTCCTTGCATCTGCTTTCAAGTGCACCACTTACAGAGGTTTGGTCACCAACATTGTCATACTACTCTGGCTACTCATTCTCACATATTGAACCGATTATCAGGAAAATATCAAAAATTGTATTTAATATAGAAAAGTCAAAATTCCAAGCTGTTTATCAGAAATATACTAGTGCTAGTTTAGCTAAAGTGTCGACTCTTCCCCAAGTAAAGGGAACTGCTATACATAATTTGATAAGGAGTAGTTAATTTTAGATTATTTTTAAGTGTGGTTGACTGAGTTTTGTAAACGTTTTAGGTGTTTGTTAGGATTATTTATAACTTTAGAGATTTGTGATTAATGAATTTTGATATGACTTTTGACATGACATAGATATATAATTGCATGTAAAGTATATAAAATAAATTACAAGTAACAATTGTAGAAATTTATTACAGAAAAATACACTTCCTTTACAACACCATTGCTAGAAATTTAGTGGAATGTGTGTAATGTACTATAATTATTTTGTTATGACTTAACAACGCTCCTCAACCAAATTGACTTGTTATATAGAATTGAAAATATAAAAAAACGTTTCTTTTATCCAGTTATTGTAGTATAAGGCATCTGATTGTACCTTTTTACTTTAATTATTACTGTATTTATTACAAATGCACCTAACATAATTGCATTATATCCTTTTATTATATTTTAACAGTATTCGGCCATTTAAAGGAAAGATATTTAATATTTGAGTCTATACATTGAATGCTAGTTTTCTTGCTCATTTTTTTCTGATGTCTTACAAATTTACATATTTTAATTTGCTTAATATTCATATTGTGGTTATTTTGGGTGGAGCGAATACTTACTATATTTATATGTCGTCTATGACCCAATTTAAAATTTCGTAGTTTTGTTAATTAAATGTTTTATAATAAATGTGTTTTACTTCCCATTACTTCTTTTATTTTTCTCATTTAGTTTTATATTTTATGGCTATACTGTTAATATTATTTCATTGCAAAAAATTCATGTAATTACGTGGTTACCCTAAAAATTAAAGAAACAATCTTGTTTCGGTATGAGATGTGCAAACATTGCTGAACTATTGCTGTCGAAACACAACAATACTAGGATTACTAACTTCATTCGAACGACAATGCGAGGGTAATTACGTATCTAATATAATGAATTATAATTTTATGCAACAGTTACTACTTTAAAATTATTGTTAATACGTCTAATGCGTCTAATAGTCTTGTTCAAGTACGGCTTGTGTTGAATTTATTAATAAGTAGCTTTTAGCTGAACTTTTTTAAAAGTATATTTACATACCTGTATAGTATTTTGCATTAAGAACAATGGAAAACATAAGACTTAAATTGCTAACCGCTTGTTTATTATAGTATGTTTGATAAGAAACAGGTTACGTACTTTGTTCAGGCTTTGCTATGCTCAGGAGTGGAAGTGTTATGGCGTTATTACGAGGATACTTATCTGGGATCGCGAGAATTGATACCAAAGTTCCCAGAAGATCGGAATCGTAATTGGGAGTTTCGTGGTCGACATTGTTATCTATTTTCGATTCATAAGTATGTTTCAGAAATCGGTTTGTACTTTAAAATATAACTGTTCATGGGAAGGAATCGTGGAAAACGTAGAAAGCTTGAAGAAGCCTGATGCCCGAACCCAATAATTAATCGACAATCTCAGATTTCAATCTGAGATAGTGGATTGTCAGACCGTGATAGTCGATCGATCTCCTATCTGCATCCCAATAAGCAAACACTACGAAGACAATCCATTTTTGCGACGGATAGAATGCAATCTCTTCGCTTTTTACACTCATATTTGATAGTCAATATAAACTAAATAAAGTTAAGAAAACTGTAAAAATAATATTAAAATATACAGGTTTATGTTTAAAACATATCAAATAGCTTTGTACATGGTATAAGTTTTGCGTCTACCCGCAAGTTCGTTTGAAAACAGCGTTTTTAATCTTCAATGAATGTGTAGGTAGACTGATAACCTTCATACTTTTAATTTTAAAAAAGTATTGTTATTAAGTTGTGTCCAAATTTGTTATGTTAAAGCGAATGTGTCAGTTCTCAAGGTTCTCGATTATCTTAGTTGCAAGTGTAACCGCAATCAGCATTACTGTTTCTTGAGTCGTGACCTAAAAACGTATTGTTTAGTGAGGCACACAGTAGGCATGAGAGACTTTTTCAACAAGGCCACGCTTAGCACGTTGCTGTTGGATGCAGCTAAATAGTAAAATAGTTTATAAGCTTACGATGCGAACCGACTGCCCTTCATATTTCTGGCTTATGCATTAATTTTTTTTATCATAGTCTTATTTTGAAGTAAAGAAACTTTATCTAAGGTCGAGCTATTACAATTATTTTAATAGTCAAGCATAAGTAGTTTAATCCCCAGTTACAATTACTCATTACACAGTTATTTTTAGATAACTTAATCGTTACGAACGCAAGTCTACGTTATTCTAGAACAACCCAAAAATGGTTTTGTGATAAGACCATAAATTCGAAATTAAGTTGACCAAAGTAACAAGACCGCGATAGGCAACTAGTCAGCTATCTTAAGGTTATTCTTACATTTTAAGCCGTAACACATTCACGTATTTGGTGTACGTAATGCTTGAAACTGGGGAGGATTGCCTCGTAAATATTTTGTAAATGCAATTTACGGCACGGGAATCCTCTTAACGCAATGTTGGAGATTTAGTGAGCCCTCAGATGCTTACAATATTTGGTTTTAGGAGTTTAAATTAGATAAATGATTATTTTTGTACTGTACTAATTTTCATAAAAGATGGAACATAAAATATGTATGGCTTATAGAAACATTTGTGTATGTTGTATGTGTAGTTTTAATGCTATTTAAAACCGGAAACATAGTTTAGTTATCGTTCCCATAGTCTAGACTTATCTCATAAACTGTTCACACAAGCTTATATTTCAGAAGTTAGCTATGTCTGGCAACAAAATGTTCTATATTATTGTCGTGTTATACTTTTCTACTTAACGTCGGGAGTCGCAAGTGTCTCCAAGTAACATTGCTTCCGTTGTTTCCCAAACTTTTAACGAGTTTGTCGGACACGAGTGGAGCACGAAGACTGCATAGCACATGTTACATATAAACAATGCTACAAATATTAGAGATCTCTTTCCTAATTTAAGTTTGTGGGATAAGTCTTGATTAAAGACGACACTTATATAGCGGGCGAATGTTTTTCAAGAACTAAATGAAATTTTATTGCTGTTGCTCTTTGTTAGCCCAATGAGTATATTATTTTTAGGTTAAAAAAGACTGATTGCTTAACTTTTTGATGTATTATTTGTCGAATAGTTTAGTGTTGTATAATAATCTTTAATGGAAATAATAGGAATGGGAATAATAGTTTAATATTGAAAAGTGGGCGTTAGGTATAGTTTAAATAATTTCAGTTTTCCATATAGAATTTATTGCTAAATTATTTGTAATCTTGTACACTTTATTATAGCGAATATAATAGAGAGGTTGCCTAGTTGGTATTGCTGAATTATATTTTAGAAATTATGTTAATAGAAATGCAAGAAGTAACAATATTGTATTCAAACCCACGCTAAAGTAGTTACAATAAAAATAACAGGGACATATTATAAATCTCAAATAAATATTACATTAATAAGTAACTTAATGCGTACTTAAATAAAGGTGCGGTTTTTATAAAATCTCTGTAAGATTTGCTGAAGACTTAACTAAAAATATGGTAAAAATATTTTTCTTTAACAAAATCACTTTGAGAATTAAGTCGTATAATGAGCGAAATCCATATATTATTTTTTTAGTTCCCGTCGACATTGTACACAACGTTGAAAGAACTTTATTGCTTTACGGATTTTAAGTTACTGAAGGTATGTTTACTTTTTGGACTGTCAAAGTCTCCTTTTTAAAGGACTTAGATAATCCGAATTTGCAATTTTAATTTAGATAATCTTAGGTTGAAAGACTTTATTTTCTCAAACAGACAAAAATGCCTTCAGGCAAATATAACATTGTAGTCGTTCAATATTTACACATAATCACAAATCGTACATGCAGCAAACCTAAAAGTTACCAAAGATACACGAATAAAGACCAATTATAAGAAAATGAAATTAAAAGTAATTTTGTTTGACATATTCACCCAGCTTCGAATTGAATGCATTGAAAAAAGTAATACTTTTTATTTTGTGGGTAGTTTATTATACAGCTGTGTGCCTTCGTAAGTAAACATTTTTTTGCCCGTAGTTCGTGCGTATTTTACGTAGAGCGAGTGCAATCTTAGCTTTTACCGACTTTCTTATATACTAGCTAGAAAATCTTAAAATTTTCTACTTCAAAAAATCACACACATTTCAGAATTACCCTGTTATGCAGTTTGCGGCATAAATAATTGAAATGGCGATAGTGGCAGAATTATAATTTACTTACACACAAAATTACAATTATAATAAATTAGGCCTTCTTAAGAGCATAAAAAATCAGTAAGATGTATAAAGGAATAATATCCTTATATGTTTAGAGATACGACTGATGGTTAACGAAAACTAGCGTTCATAGTAATCCATGTACTATTAATATAAATAAGCTGGTAATGCAGCGGGATGGGTAGGGGTTTCGTCAAAATTCCATAGAGATACCTTCACTCCCTTTTTAATAGTGGCTGGAAACAGGGCACGGTGCCGATTGGTGAAAAGCAAAGGGTTACAACAAGATTGTAAAAATTACCACAGAATACCACGCTTACTAAGCATCGTTGAAAACGTTTACATTTTGACTATGTTCCAACGTTGACAAGTATCTGAAATTATAATTGTATTTGTGGTTAACCATACATATTTACACTTCACAATAAAGTAAAATAATCAATGAAACTAAGACAGAAACGCAGCGAGGCGTGTTAAGATTTTTATTGATACATATTCCAATATCTAATAAAATAAATCGCTCCCAGCCTATCAATTGATCCCTACTATAAGAGCGATCTGCAATTGTAGCCGGACCACGGGCACTTAAAACTGCCGTTAAAAGGGGCATGGCTTCAAAAGCATCGTATAAATAACGCAGGCTCCGGCGTTTACCGTTGTGACGATATTTTACGATTACATTTCATTTCCTTTTGCTGATTTGTGAGATATCATACCGAAATTTTTAACAATGATCCAAATATTTTTTTTAACGGCTAGCAATCAATCCATTTTTCAGAAATTTGCGCTGACCAAGGTTGTAACACTAGCTAATTCTGTAGATAATAATAAAAATTTTGTGTAGCAGCAAACACCAACATACTATCAAATAAATATATAATTTGAAGCTAAAGTAAATTAATTTGCAATTAATTATCAATATTTATCTATGTAGAAGAATAATGCTAGGTTGATTAATTAGAAACTTAATAATAATGGCCAATATTACCGAAATTACTTTATTTCACGTTATCTGTGACATGCCATGAAAGGTAGGATCTTGGACCTAAAGTACATGTATATAGCATAATTAGTAACTTCTTTAATTAATTCATAAATTGTTTTATAATTCCCCGTATCATCTCGGTATCTGATGTAGACATGTGGTAAAAACTCTGACTTACATTTTTCATTCATCACAACTATTCTTAAAACATTCAATAGAATATCGTTACTATTTTAAAAGATACGTGATTGAATCGCGAGTCTCTACATCACACACATAATTTGGTAGGTTTAATTGATTTAAAGGAGCCATTTAATATTCTCTAGATGTTGTATTATAGACGTAGAATCTTCTCCTAATATCTCTATAAACCTGTCGAATTTCGTAAACAGAGTCAAAAGATTTACGACGTGTTATCGATAAATTGTCTTCGAAGGGACTTCTGCAAAATTCGCGTCAGCATGGGTCTCGGCAGTTGGCAGGGTCGGACTGATTGCTCCATCCATCTGGCCCGCGGGTTAAGGTTCAGAAATAAAATAAATACGGAGAATCCTCGTTTTATCTTGCTTTGTATAGATATAAATTTACGATAAGTGAACTTAGTACGTAATAATTTTTTCGAATATTCATTTTATGTAATTAACAATAAATATGTTGTTTTATTTGTTTTCACTATTATCTTCCTAAAATTAAATAATTAATTTCATAAGATTGAAAAAAGTGTAACAAATTAATAAATTTTCCATAAGTTGAAAATATATTATATTTTTTACTTTTTTAACGTTTTACACAAGTTTCAATATAGCCAGTAATAAACCATCTATTGACGCAAAAGCCGTTACGATTTCATACTTGTATCCATTACCGATATAGAAAAGTGCACAAAGTCGATAAGTTCAGTTGCGATGCCTACTTGTACTTGAGAAGTTTTTCAAAACCGCTCTCAGTAATGTCTGTGTTACGTGCGAGTGCATCTACAATGGGCAATTTTATCGTACCACGTGCATTTTCAGACGTTGCTATGAATTGATTGTGAGAATACCTTTAAGTAGGTCTGAAAGCGACAAAAGCCTTAAGCTTTAACAATCACAGTTGCGAAAGCATATTAAAAGAAATTCATAATAAAAAAATGGATTCTGTATTCTTGAATGGCGGACAATGTCGTTTATTATTGTTCTTTTGATAAAGATGTTATCTTTTTTCAAAAATATTTTACGATTTATTTATTTACTTAGTTACTAAATCTATTAGTAGAAGTATTTTGTATTTTATGATTACTGTACTGTATTATACTTTTTTTCATTAATAATAATATTTTAGAACACACATGTATTCATTCATTATATGAATAGAGAATTTTATGAATAAAATAATTTACTGTTATTGGTGTTTTTTTTTATTGTACCAATGAACGTTCTTGGATTCATTTTATTATCAGATCGACGATGCTCTGCGGGATACCGCGCTCCTGTCGTTTGCTGAATCTCTTCCGTTTCCGTTTGATTCCTTAGAACCTAAGAGTTAATAAATCTTATACAACAACAACTATAAACTGGTTGTGTAAATTCATGATTATGTCGCACTCCCAATTAGGCAAATACATTTCTGCATATCCCAGTAATGACTTATTATCGGAAACTTGTCGATACAGTTTATGTGAAATGAAAAAAAAATATTACCTTCTTAACACAAATATTATTAGTTTACAGCTAGACTTTTTAGGTCTAAAATATTTTGCCGTGTTACTGAAATTGATTTCATTTATCTCACGAGCGACAATAACTTCTTTTGTTGGTCCATAGTCTACGAACCTACGATTTCAGGGATAAGCGTTACTCGCATGAGTCACTTTTTTTTACTTGAAGTAATGCATCCTGCGGCGCCACTGCTTGGTGCGGAAGGGTCATGTGGGAGTGGGACTTGCTATTACGCATACCCACTAAAACCCCAAGGTGCCACCAACAATCGATTTAAGCGGGATGCGGTAACAGCAGAGCCTTATCCGCTTCCCGACTTACGATGCGGCGGTTGCGTCCGCCTTCACGCCCATTGTTGTTTTTGGTACTTGACACAGCAAATATTCTTCACAGACCGGGCTATACGCTTTTACAAATAAAAAAAATAAATAAAATACGTTTATTTTGGAACATAAGATCATCTAGGTATCACTTATTCCACGTCAATCAATTCGAACTTGTAGGCATCCCTACTCATCGGCAAAGAAGACAGGGTGTAGGCCGAGAGAAAAAGCCGGCGTAAAAAACTCTCGGTGCTCTTTTAAAAAAGCAAATCATCAAACAATATTTAAAACAAATATTTTTTATATCAACTAGATAATCAATAACTTTATAGTAAGCCTTTTTACACAGCTTTTCTTTAATACATTTCTTAAATTTATTAAAAGGCAGAGATAAAAGAGCCTCTGGGATTTTATTAAAGAAGAGTATCCCTTTTCCCAAAAAAGAATTACTAACTTTACATAGTCTAGTACGGGGAAATTGCAGCCTGCGTTTGTTCCGAGTATTGACATTGTGCGTATGTTCTAATCTAGTATATTTATCACTATTTTTGTATACAAACATAATATTTTCATAAATATATTGCGAGGGAAAGGTAAGTATATTAATTTCCTTGAATTTATCTCTCAGAGATTCCCTACATTTTAAATTATAGATTGCACGAATAGCCCTCTTCTGCAGAATGAAAACAGATTCTATATCAGCAGCGTGACCCCATAACAATAAGCCATAACTCATTAAGCTGTGAAAGTAACTAAAATAAACAAGTTTAGCTGTATCGAGTCATGTCATCGAGATCAGTCAGTGAGTTAATTTTTTTAACCGCGTAAGCTGCAGAACTAAGTCTCTTCGCCAATCCGTTGATATGAGGGGACCACTGAAGTTTTGAATCCAAGGTGATCCCAAGAAATACAGTTGTATCATCCAGATTCAATTCCTCATTATTTATTATTGGTCTAGTACCCATAACCCTCGCATTTCTCAATGGCTTCTTCAATAGCTAGGGGAGATCGGGTACAGTACTTGCAGGGATGGGACACGCATTCACTAGGCCAACTAATAACAGTTATAAATAAATATATACACTTTGTAAATAAATAATTATTATTGTGTATCCATTGCACTCCCATTGCCCCACTGACACAACACCATTATAAAAGGAAGCGGACAACATAAAGCTTTGATTGGATACCTCAAATCGGATCGATCAATTCTCAATTAGTAATATATTTAAAATATAGATTATTAGTGATATTTAGTTAAGTCTCAATGATTGTTATAGTAATTAATTAAAATAATGTTGTTTTTTTTTTGGACACCGCTAGTCCTCATTTAATTATTGTTCGTCGTCGTTTATAAATGAAATGGAGTGACTGTTTGTGGGATTCCACTTTTATAATAACACTGATATTTCAATTTTACATATCTTAACTATATTTTTAATGATTATTTTTAAATGTTACTAACTAACAGGGTCAGTTATAAGTACAAAAGAATTCACCTTCGAGATCACATTGTTCTAAAACTTTAGATGAAAGAATAAATTGTATTTGTGTGAGCACAATTCGTGAGAATATTCTTAACTGAAGTGTTAGTCAAGAAACTCTGAACTTTTGTCGTAAAAGTAAAGTCACAAATAAAGCTACTTTTGACACTAATAATATTGCTGGTTTGAGACATTACAAGTTTGATAGATTCTAGTAAATTAATTTTAATTTTAATATGAATGCAGCATTAATGGTTGTTTAATTTCGGTAAGTCTTTATGTAAAGAAATATAACCTAAGCACTTAATATGTACAAAAATAAATAGAAAAAACATGCTGTAATGAGAAAATATTATGAAAAAAACGCAAGACAATAATTGTTTCTTAAATTTTTAAGCCAAAGTAAATTCGAATAGTGGCAAAGTAATTCCACTGGACGTAAATTCGAAGTTTCCCAGAAGTCACTTTTAAGCCTTCTTTAGTTTCGTTTTTTATTTGTAAAAAAGGTAGAGCGCACCAAGACTAACTTTCCGGCAATCAGCAAGCCTAACTTTGGGGTGGGTTAAATCAAAGGGTTCCGGTTTTATGAAGACTTATTTCAGACTTACCTTGAAGTTGAAATTAGATTTAATCTGAGTCGAAGCTTTAGGATTGAATTTTGTAAACAATTTCAAATAACTCTACAAGTTGCAGGCTTTGTTAAAATACCAATGGGATCCCGGGATACCGTTGTTTAGAAATTCCGCTAAAATGAATTTGTACTTATATTGGGATTTACATTGGTTTTGGGAAATGTCTATTTAATTTTGGATATTTTTGTTACATATTTGCTTTTGTACTACAGTACCCGTGGGGTCTCCCTTGAGGTGTCGGTTTTGTGTAGAAACAAAAGAGAAAATCGTTATAAATTTTTTGCAGTTCAGGAGTTGGATGGATGTGAATAAAATCTTTAACGATATCCATAAATATATAATACATATAAAATGTTCGTTTTTAAAGGTCTGACAAACGCGATCGACATTGGTGTTCATAAAAGTATGAAACTATCGTATGCCACTCACGAAAACTGCCACGTCGACAATGGTCGGGGCCGGATGTGTGTTTCTCTTTTGTATGAGGGCTTTTAACACCGAACCGATCACAAACCGTCAGGCAATAGTGAAATCAGAACAGAGAAATTTCTATACAGTTGTATGTGTTTCTTTTCATCTCAAATAGTACAATGAATATTGCTATTTCTAGTGTGTTACAAATAAATAATTTCAATGGAAAAAACAGCAAGAAATAACGAAACTATCTATTTCTATTTTAGTTCTATATATTAACATGGAACAGACTGATAAATCTACGTTTCATAGCTATTACAGCAGGGTTTTAAAATAATACATCAACGTATAAACCTTTCATACATTATATAAAAGCGAACCACGTTCGTAGCTAATTATCCCTTCGAAATCGTCTATCAAGTGTTTTGCTATAAAAGAGCATGAATCGTTCACTTGTATTTATGAGAGGGGTACTTAACGACGTGCTGAATTAAGCCAACATTTTTTCTGAGTGGTTATAAACGGTCTGCTTTCACCCGTATATATTGAAGTGTCGTATATTTTACGATCTATCCCGTTCAAGGGCTCTTCCAGGGGCACGAGTGGACGAAATTACCTTCGTGTTTTACAAACTGGACAACTTTGTTTTAAGTTGCGATCGCTTTTATGGCCAAAGATAATGTAGCCTATATCTTAATATTAATATACATCATATAACTTTATTGAGGTTTTATTTAATGTATATAGTTGTCAACTTAGTTTGTACTTTGATAAGCTGAAAGGTAAAATGCATGTTCGGCTCAACAATCTACTGATTATGAAAAACAGGTAAATCATAACTATGAACAAACAAGCTAAAAGTTTGACAAAATTATACAAAATTAGTTAAATATGCATTTTAGTGAAATATTTTAGAGGGTAGATCTTCAGCGGACATGCAAACGATTAATTAGCGAGGTTATTAATGCAGGACATTAGTCAGGGACTGGCCGTGTCAGCGGTTTGTGCCAGCCCTCATCTTATATATACTATTTAAATTCAAATATAAATATTTAATTAATATTTTTTTTGTATTCTTCTAAACATTGAGATTAAGAGGAAAGATCAATAAATATTCCCCATTTGGGTATGATATACTCTTATGTCTATCATTGAGTCTATGACATAAAGAAATAAAAGCCGGGGTACGAACGCACCACCTCAGATATGAAAATCGCACATTGTAAAGGTTCATATGAATAAAAAATAAAGAAAAATATTTCAGCTTCGCAAGCGTTATTAAACATCGATGGCCGAGGCAGGCCTGCGATGATAACGTACATAATCCCATAAAATATATCTTCTAGAGCCTGTATTGCTCGTTAGTTGTAATTACTCTATGGGATTGCACCGCATTGGTATCTCGGCCATTTTATAATTGACTTCTGACGTGCTGATAATATTAAGGTTGTGCAAAGTATGGCCACTTTAATAAATTATTTTAATAACACTTTCTTGATGGAACCTGAATTAAACTCAACTAAATTAGGAATCATGTGCTTTAATTATAAGTGAATTACATAATAATTTTCAAAATGATTTTTTGTTTTACTAGCAATATTTTACATAATAATAAGAACCTTAGTCTAGAAGCAAATATATTTTTAAAGAAAGGAATGTAAGACTATTTTTAGCTTCCGGCTTGTTTATTGTTTTAGTCAATTCTAGAAAACATTGTCGTATTGTCTTTTAGACGTACCTTAAACCGATAAAAAAACTTTTTGCTTAAAAGATAAATTCAAGTTACTGTAGCGATTTCGAAGAGAGAAATCCTAGATTCCGCTTTCAAAAACCGTTTTTTTCTTATAGATAGTACTTTAACCAATTTTCTAAAATTGGGTGAGAAAGCATAACGAAGCTGGCTTTATTCATTTTAAATGAAAATGGTGACATGTACAACCTTTTTTCGAGTGATTTGTAGTTGATATAAGATAGCTAGGAAGCACTTAGATCTCTATCCGGCCCATCCGACAACCCGGGAAGTTGTTTTACCCAATCTATTATGGACCATTTAATTTTATTTTAATATTCTTGGAAAAAAATCCTTGAAAAAATCTTAAAAGGTCAACCGTGTCTACCATATTCATCAGTCTATTCGCAGTGTCCCAACAGTTGTGCCTGTGTGTATAAAATTAAATAAAAATAATAATAATAATAATATATTTATTTTATTTCTCACAAAAACATATACAATAATTGTCATTAAACATTCTTCTTTGGAGCAAATGCTATTGCTTAAGTGAGACTGATGCCTGTTAAAGGTTGTGCACCTGTGTTACAGGTCATCAGGCCTCCACAAACACAAAAATAAAAATGATTTTAATGTTTTATTGATGAACTGTCATAAATAGTATCAAGGAGTATTCATATGTAGACGCAACGGTCAGACGCTTTGTCGCGGCTACAATTTCACATCGTTTGATGTGTTTAATTACTTTGTTCTTGTTTGACTGTTGCTTGCGGTCGCCCCAAGTCGAAAACGCTAACGAAACTGTTAGTATTCCTAAATTAAATGTAACCCACGTCAAACTAAACGAATAGTTACGAAATTAAAGCCATACATGTAGTAATATCTTTATAATTCTTGTTTTGGTTTTGTTATATTTTACGTTTGTGTAATGTAAAATTATACATATAATTGTAGGTGTTTATAAAATATATGTCTTTATCTTTTCTACAAACTATTACAGAATGTTCTCTCAATTTGTCAATCAGACCGACATAACATTTATTACAAATAAAACATACACAGATATCCACACAAAATAACAATACAAAGAAAAAAATTAAATGAGATATCAAAAACAATAAAAAAAATATTACGTATTTAAATTTACTTTAAAACGAAAATAATATAATGAAGTATTTACTTTATTTAATAAGTTAAAAAAATCATTGCTCATATAATATTGATCCTTTATATAATATAGACCGGTATAAGATTAACTGCACGAAGTTTTGTGACCAGTGTTTGAGTTTTGACGCCATTCATAAGTTGTATAACATTGTTTTATTCAACAAAAATAAAACATAAATTTTAACTCTAAAGTCAACATTTCGGTCATTAGACATTAGTCACTCAAAGAAAGGAGCAAGAATGAGAAATGGCAAGATAATTTGTCAATGAGGATTCATTGTTATTTGGTTTAGTGTAACCCGCTAGTGAGGCAGATAAATGTCCTTTCAGAGTTGCCGTCAGTCAAATCGCGGTTGCCTGCCCGCAAGATATATTGTGAACCCAGGGATAGCCCTACAACCCAAACGAACCCACTTTAAAACTATCCCTTTAATTAATATTTGGTTATTTAATAAGGTGGATACAACTTTTCATGAAATGGAAAATTCATCTAACTGAATAACGAATAGTTACTAATAAATGTGGGCCAAACTTTTTTTTTTGCATCTGTACTTGCGGACAGCGTTATCTTTTTTTCTGTGTAATATATAAAATATAGACGAAGACGAAGAACAATAGTCATATACTATAAAGTATCAAATTATAAATTAATCGTAAAGACTAATAACGCTAGACGCGTTGTCGTAAAGCAAGAGTGGCTTAGAGCGATTGACCAGTCTTGTTGTATAGCAGCTAGTTTTACCATGATGGCTTGCAGTTGCTGACAATAGACATCTACTGTAATCGTCTGGACAGATTTAAGAAAGTTATAGTGAACGACCCCGGCGCTAGAGCTCGATTTGGCTGCTTCAACTGGGTTCATTGCGATAAGCGCTTCCGATTATCGTACTGGATTAACTTTTCATCACAGGTAATGATTCGACTTAATACCCTTTTGTTATTGCGCCGGTTGAGCAATGTAACGCAGCAGTCGATGCGCGTTTGTCGATTTGCGTTTATACCTTCCCAATTTGTTTCAAATGGATTATTATGTTTTTATAACTATGACCGAATCCTGCAGCTAACTCTTTCTGAGTTAGCTGCAGGATTTGCATGAATGTGTTTATAAAAAAAGTGTGCAATAGATTCGCTTCCACATAGCGTTCAATTCTTCGTTAACATCAGTGGTCTTTGGTCGTCCACGGGGCCTGTTGTGCCTCGTAAATAACGCGAAGTTTCATGTTTTCTATTTTATAGATTAACGCAAAGAAAAAAAATATAAAAAAATGGTTTTCGAAAATCAATTACACGAGTAGCAAACAGCTGTAAAAAAATTGTAGAAAGAGAAATTATTTTAGGTCTTAGTGGCCAGAGTAACGGCCACAAAACGTCAATTTCATATGTAAGGACCTAATAACTTTAAAACTGTTGTACTTCAGGAGCGAAGCTATAAGACATCTATGAAAGTGAACGTAAAACGATAAACCAAAGCTCATTTTCCGCGTGAAGTAAAACGGGCGGTTACAAATTGCTTTGGGCAAAGCGTAAATTTTAATTTTATCTCTAATACCCAAATGAGTACCGTGACTCGACATAATAAATGTACTCTCTTCACGTTAGCGGTTCACTATATTTTGTTTGCGAATCGGCTTACAACAGCAATCGTTTTCATTCATACCGCCTTACCTATATGTGATATATATGTGTTAATATTTTAAAAAAAACTCATGGTACGAAGGATAATAAGGATAATTATAAATATAGCTCTTAACATTTTGTTAGGCTCAAAACTAGTAAACAGTTAGAGAAATAGTTTTATTTAGACAACCTTAAAGTTTCTATATGGTAGCATAGCAAAATATACCAAATATTGTCTACTAAAAAGGTAGGCTATATAAAAAGCCAGATTAAAGTGATTAAAGTGAAACGGAGACCACGGGAGCAGCAAGTAAAAGATGTAAAGAAGTCTGTGGTTCAATCTCATTTCACACACCAATTAGGTAAAGGTTAATTCATAATGAATGCGTATTATATTATATATCACAAACATGTATAAAATAAGAAGTTTGTTGGCGTCCTTTATACACATACACTATATGTACATGGTTACTGGTACAATGTAAAGTAAGCATAATAAATGTTATCTCGGTCTCTTGATCGCTCCCTTCGCTAGTAAGTAAATTATTACTTAGTACGCAATTCATCTTTTTTTCTATCATGATTTACAAAATGTATATTTCAAATCAATATACCGAGTAGAAAACGCCAATTTACACGCATGGAAGAATTTGATCTGAGTGCGAGTCACGACAGACCAGTTTATTTCAACTTCTCAACTTTCTCGCGAGCGTTCGTATGGCGCGTAATTTTCATAAGATACGCGTAGCAAAAATTAGATTCATCAAGCCCCCAGTCACATTTGCTACCGAACATTTTCTCATAAATTCAATTCCGATCTTAAGACGAGTGCGTGAATAATACGATGCTAACTTCTTCTTACAGCATGAACAATCATTACGAGTACCTACTTTAGATTATTAAAGATAATGGAAGCTGTAATAGATTGGAATATTATACTAAAATTTTTTTTCATAATTCGCTAAGAATAAAGGAAATAACCGTAAAACACTGCCAGCATAATTTTGCAATCCACGATATATTGCTTTTATTTTATGAAACTCGCGTTCCTAAATATGAAGAATTGTTGGAGTAAAATTGTGGCATTCAAGATGTAAACATAATTTAGTTACCTCGGGACAGAAAGTTAGTTCAAACAAATAATATAGGTTTCCATCGGTGCGACACCTGGGCGGCACTGCGATCGGTGTGTCCCCGGGGAAATAAAAACTTTGTCGCACGTCGTTTGCGCTAAAGCCTTCTTGCTGGGTCTCGAGTGTCGGCTACGACACGTGCGCCGATTTGCTCGTGACGTACACTTTGTTCCTTTGATTCACTGTGACGTCATGTTTACATAAACCTCCGGTACACAATAATAGATTTATATTTTATCAAATATTTCATTGACATTTTGTAAAACAATTTCCCAAGAGATATAATGCTTTCACTTATTATTTGTTCATTAAAGGGTGTCTATTTTACACAACCATATGTGCGTTAGGAACCTAACGGTATTAGGGTGATTACCAGGCTAGTGTAATCTGAAAAAAAATTCAGACAAAAATATGTTTTAATATACAAACATATTTAACAAGAGGGGTTATCGACCCTAACTAAAAACTTTAATTGAAATTAACACTCCTACATTCTTAACGTCAGAATTTCTTGAAATGTCATCTCTAATATTAGTACAGCACTGAAAGTTTCCGAGTTCGATAACTGCTCGGATCTTTGCTGGAATTCTTAAATTAATTCAAAGGAAAAATAAAATTAGCAAAGTTGGGAAAGATTAAATTACACCGACATCATTTGTGTCAAGAGAGTGGAAATATTGTTATAATTGTTCTCGCACGTTCTTAAATTAAACTTTTAATAATAGTTACTCATATTTGAAAATAGCTTCGGCGGATAATCAACCAGAAACTCGACTAAAACTTCAGATTCAACTCTATTCAACGTAATCTCATTCGCGTAGTTACTCGGTTGTTATTAAGTTAGTAAAGGATTTCTTTTTCTCTCTCAATCGAATACAATCTATAAACCTTTAAATAAACATTTACCTTCTTCGCATTCGTAAAAGGGATCTTAGAAGTTCACCCAAAACTTATTTAAACTTTTGCTCTAGAAAATCCTTTTGGAAAACACTTCAAATATACAATAGAATATGTATTAGGTAGCAGATTACGGAAACTCTACAAGCTCTTAGGCCTTATAGATTATTAATTTGACATTCACCCGTGTACTTTGTTTCCAGTATTTAACATTTAGCGATAATCAATGGTATAAATAATTTTGAAGGAAAATTTTATTGCTATTCATGGGTAGCCGGATCAGCTCACATATGAAAATAATCAAAAAATTGTTGTGGGTGAAAACTTTTATTAATTACGAAATTATGTTTAACTTCGACAAGGGTTCACAAAGCCGTCAATATCCTCATATCATACTGTATTCAAAGACGCCCAAACTTACTTTGCCCGGGGCAATTTCTTGATGCGTCAAACCGTTTTCCAATTTTAAGTTTTATAAGCTTCACTTGCGGTTTCACTTGACGTCGACTCATCAAATTCCCTTGTTAGCCTTTGATTTCGAACTTTGAGTTTTGTTTATATTTACGTAGAAAAAACTACTTTTGATTATGGAGATTATTATTCATAAAGGTTGAAGGATAAAACTTCTAATTGTTTTATTATATATGGAAAAACAATAACGTTGCAGCATATTTATATATAAATTTTACATCGCTAAATTTTAAAGAATTTTACGGATTCATTGCAGCTAAAAGCGTGGTTTCTAAATTCGGTGCAGGGATTGGGGCCGGGTAGTAGTGGTGTGTCATTGTTTAGAGATCTCGGGGACGTCGCTGGAGTCAATATGCGGAACATTTCCTATTACACGCCCACTTCTTCCCGTGAGCATGCAGATTTATAAAGAGCTGTTAAGCAGTTAGTATTTTTACCAAAGAGTTATGTATCTTTCTATAAAAACCTTAATAAGTAGACTGGGGATAAATTCATATTGTTATATATGATGATGCAAACCTAATTATAACAATATAATTTGGATACTTATAATTTTCAAGGATAGAACATTTATAATAATAATCCATAAAAGTTATAATATATATGAGCATGAAACGTTTAAGTGATGTCAATGCTTATATTTTCCTTTTCCAATTACTTAATATGAATGTTGACATTTAAGTGAGGTTATGCGTAAAAGCAAGACTTACTTTAGAATTTACAGTTTTACTATAAATTAATACAATTAATTGTTATATAAAGCAAACGATGGTAGCGTAAAAATATAAAAAGTATAAAGTGAAAAAATGAGGTGAAAATTAAATATAGACTTAAGGGCAGCTAAAACAGAAGTGACAATTGGCGGGGCGGGTATATATCAAAATGCTGACAAAAAATAAAGACAACTTCATTGAAAAGACCAAGGGGAGAAGAAGAAGGGGAGAAGAAAAGGTCTAGAAAAAGGTGGATAAAAGATATAAAAGCGTTAACAGAAAGTGAATATCATCAATAAGAGAGGCAATGAAGGGGGAAATGAAATATAAATACATATTGAAACTGTATATTGTACAATTATAAGGATGAGAAATAAACGGGCTTTGTTATTATATTTTTATTATGAGTATCATATATCAATATATGAATTCGATTTTAGGTCACTTCAAAACATATTAGCAACTAATTAACTAATTAACATTTCTTAATTTTATTCATAAGTATCCAGATTCAGCCATTGCCAAACTTTACATACTTACATTACTTTACAGCTGTGTGTTATAGTATAACTTTGATAACATGATGAGAATTTTAGTTTCCGGTCACTCCCGGCTTGATCAAGAACCCTAATAAAACAGTCTTTGAATATATTGAAAAATATTGTTGTATCAGCTCTTAAAGATGAGGAATATATTTTATTCCAACACAATTTGTAATGGAAGCGACACGCGGAGACAAGAGAGCAAGGGGGCAGCGGGTCGATGTAGGCGACAAAATTACTTGCAAATTCCATTTACTAACTCGACAGTCGACGTCAAAAGAAACGGTTGAAATGGCCAACGCTCCGTCCTAACACAACGGTGAACATCAAAAGAAATACAAATAAAAGGACTTAATAAAGCTGAAACCTAATTAAGGATGTCTTAGAATAAAAACAAAGGAGAAAATGCAATTTAGCGTTTATAAAAGAAACTAGTGTTTTTCTTAGGGTCGTGATCTTATACAGCCTATAGTCACCCTCAATACATTGAGTATGCATTATTTTTTTAATATAAAAAAAATAAAATACTAATTTTCGAACATAAGATCAAGGTGTCACATGGAACATAAGATCATTAAAGATCTCTGAAAATCTTTTGTCATAGTGACTATCTTATATTATGTGATTTAGAAGCAAAAATTCAGTAGTATTATGCTGCTTAGAACCAGGAGACGGACATAGGTGTTTTTATCCCGTTACCGCAGAACGTGATATAAAACTTCGTAAAACAATACGTAACAAACAGAAAAAAATATATCTATCAGTGGAACCATCAGTCATTTGTTAAGAATCGTATAACAAAACGCACAGTTAAACGTAATGTTATCTATGGTTAATTATACTTGAAAATTCGACATATAGAAGTTTTGATTTTGCTCGGTTAATGTGTTTATTTTAAGTTTCTAATATCTTATAGTTATAAAGATGTGTGTACAGGACACAAAACAAACAATATATATTTTTATTGAATATTAAGTACCTACAAATACTATCTAACACAAGCCAAGGTGTAAAACCTTATATGGTTTTACGGTCGGGTGCCACTTCGCTCGACTTATAATAAATTATTTATTGTATTTTACAATGTATTACCAAACAAATCATACGAGATAATTTTGACCTCCTTGCATATTTCTATAACGAGCGTAACAATAATTCAAATTAAACGTACATTACAAATGTTTTTTTCTACTCACAATGTGTACCTGATGGGTGTAGTTTAGTTTTCTACAGACGTCATACAAAAAAACCAATGATTACAAGAGCGTTAATTAAGCACTGTTTCCTTATAATTGCATTCGCTATAGCCTGTGATTTGCGCACAACGCAGGAAGCACTTTCAATCTCTAGATTATATTTCCAAGTTTAAAAAACTTGTGGAATAATCCAATAACTTTAGCGTCCTTTGGGGTACAAACATGATTAGAAGTTTTCTGTTTTCAATGTTTGTGGCATGATTACCAATGGCGGTAAGGTCGGGTCCGATTGGTATGTAAGTTAGGAGATGTTACTGTGAACTTAGCTCATTACCGTTGGTACGTTGAGTGAATGATAATGCTACAATTTTTTACTTCATTCCCATTGAGAGTTTGTGGAACGTGCTCTTGAATAATACTAATAAGGCTAATAGTTAAATTTTAGTTTACGTTACTTCAAGCTATTGAACCAAGTCATTATTATTTTGTGGAATAGCTACACTGGTACTTTTTACAGGTATCACTTATTCCACATCATTAAATTTGTATCGCAGACATATATATCGTAGACATTCCTACTCATCGGAAAAGAAGACAGAGGGCTGAGAAAAATTTCCGGGATAAAAACTCTTGGTACTCCTTTAAAATAGCAAAAAATACTTTTTTTAAAACAAATATCGCTATGTAATTAGAAGTAATTAAATGAATAAAACAATAAAAAGCTGCTCTCCTCAATAGACTATATCTCATACTTAATTATTGTAGAAACAAATGTATCATAAGAATATGTATTACCAATTATACTGACAATCATATAATATATAACTTACTATTTGATTACGTTAAAAATTAAGCGTGAACCAACATAAATTTCTCTCTCAATCTTGTGAAATGCACATCGATCCCACTTACAGAAGATCACATGTATGAAACTAAGTCTGTAAAACTGAATTATATTGCAGATGTCATAGGTTAAATCTTGTATTGGTTTGTAAGGTCTTCGGGTAGCCCGTTTGAAAAGTATTATTTAAAAGAACGTCATAACACACGAACAACATTAAATAGTTTCGTACCCTTTTTTCTTTAGTAATACAGTTGATTATTGCTTTGGCAGATAGTGTACGATTGTGAGATATGTTTTGGTTGTGGAAACCGGCAGTAAATAACAAGTGAGATCGGATTATTTCGATAAGATCGTAAAATGAAACAAGGCGCGCCTTGGCGGGACATTCGGCCTTTGAATACGACGTACAGGATAATCGAAATGTATTAACGATTATGAAATATTTGATTGGTCTTTTTATTATTCAGCAGTTTATTTTGTTAACATATCGTATATACGCAAAGCTATTATAATATAATCCATTAGGCAGAATATTAGACACGATAAAGACAAGACTATTTGCAAAATTTTGTCTTATAGTTTAACTTCTAGTTTACACTGTAAGGCTCATCGAACATCCTATTACTATATTACGATGAAATTTATTAAAAATTAAGTTTTAGCCCGCACTAAAACATCAGGGATCGCTGTAAGCATTCTGTGGCTATGAAGCTATGAAGCTATGAAGCTATGAAACTGAGACGCAATGTCCATTTTTTGTTTCAGTCTTTCTTCTTAGACCAAACACAGAGAAACTATTAGTCGATTTCTTATAGACTCAAAAGCAGGGAAAAGACAAATTTAATTTACACTTTAACCTGAAATCGAATCCAATATAAAAGTAATACGGTGCTGTTACAAAATCCCATACGAATAACATTATTTTTTTACTCAAACGAAATGGAATTGATTATGACGGGAATGATCGTATTTAAGTACTACAAACGCTTAATTTAGTTTTCATCTCATGACCTATTAACTGTATGTGAGGGCACGCACGGTGGGTCTTCAGGATCTTATTTTTCCGGCGGCGGCGCTTTGCCAGCGGCTTATTGCCTACGTGCCGGCGGACCGGACTCGCTGTCATATTATTCTATCGGCTATCGGCTGCTTCCATACACCCGATATTAGTATACTGCCTTCCTTAGATATTGGCCCCGATTGTAAATAAAACTGGTTCCGCGATGTCGCCTCTAGAAAAGCTCTCGCTACTTATCACCTTGAGACGTCTTAGGTCAAGCGGGAAAATTGCTTTGGTATCGGAATTCGAATGCAGCCAAATTTATGCATTTACATGTTTATTGCAGATATTTCGTTGTAGTTTTATTATTCTATGTAACATCTACCGAACCATACAAAATAAAATACTATTGTATAATTGCATCCGTTTTATATAAGATATATTAAGTATTTAACTATAAAGCACAAATTGGGCCCCACGTGGAGTCCTCAGCTCTGGGCGGGCTCAGCTCTTCAGTACCTGCTCATTCCGCTTGACCGTATTCAACGAAGAGTGATTCGAATCGTCGACGACCAGCGGCTTGATCCAATGTCGTTGCGAAGAGATCTGTCTGCGTCTGCTACCGGATGAGTGTTCAGAGGAGTTTCGTGAACCGGATAGTATTTTGTATTGTGCCTTGACGCCCGTCCTTCCACAACTGCGTTTTTTAAGGCAATTTCTGCCGCGTACCACCACTATGTAGATCCAACTGTTCTTCTAGAAAAGTGCGTATCAATTCTTAAAAGGCCGACAACGCGCTTGCGAGCCTTCTGGCAGTGTGAGTATCACTTAACATCAGGTGAGCCGAGTAACAGAGAGGGTAACGTAAAAAAAACAATTAAAGAAATATGTATTGGAAATCTAAACATCATTTAGCGAGTTGCAAGTGTTTTCATAAACTTTCTTAGAAGAATGTCTCAAGTCAATGTAATAAAACAAAGTAGTGTCAAGGCAGGTTTGTGTTACCACAAATGTGACCGCTGAGGAATGAAAAAAGTGAAAGTTTTATCTTTAGGCGCTCCCCGGTCGCCCGTTCTCATTTCCACGAAGGCAGACTCGGTGTTGATCGCAATCGTTCCAGTAGGGTTGCACCGCATGTTTAATTGCTGATCAACTGATACATGTTTAATGGCGGTACACTCACTGTACGTTAAACAATACTTAGGGCTACTTAAGTGCATTTGTTTAGATCTGTACTAATGACAATGTATGCAATGACGAAACCTAAAAGCAACTTTATTTTTTAAAGTGACAACCCTATAGATAATAAGGTATGGAGAACAAAGAAAAATATGTGTACACTCTTGGGTGTAATAACTCAGAAATTTTGCTTAGAAAAGATTGACTAGATTATCGAATGATACGAAGGACGTGTCATCCTTTTTATGAAATATAAACAACTTACTATACTAAACTTTAAAGACATTTTGTTTTATTTAAAACATACGTGTAAATTTTTGTTGACTTAAAAGATCTAGACTAGATTTACATTGATTTTTTAATGCAATTTAATATTTGAGTTAAACAATAACACCTGTATTATAATTCTGTTCTTATTAATGTGTAGAATAATAGTTAAAAAAATACAAATCACAAACTTGGATTTTTATCTTGTATGTTTTGAGTGTGTATCAAAACATACAAGATAAACGGTATTGTTATCTATATATGTAGATACACTTGACACGATATCGTTGTCAAGTGTGTTCTTAATATCATATTATGTATAAATTTTAGATTTAATCCATGATTGATCCATGCCCAGAAAAAAAAAGCGAAATTTCCGAGCCAGCCTTTTCTCGAAACAGTTCAGATAATTTTCAATAGGATGTCGCCCGATAACTTCGTTGTGCATAAAACTATAAGCCTGTATATATATATATTGTCTTGATTTATATATAAAGGAATACATAAATATTTTGCAATTTCAGTCAATCTTTATACTTTAAGAATAGATTTTTAAATTGATACAGTCACTATGTGATGTTATTAGGTAATGTACAGAATAACTTGACATTTCAACCATATTAAAGCTTTAAATTATAGTTGTATATTTCAACAAAAATTCGATCAGAGAATGTACCTAGAAAAAATGTCAGTAACATTAGCATATCGCGTTAGTGGTTGCGGTATATCGGACCCCTAATAAAACGAGCCGAGGTGACGGTGTGTTTGCCCACGCCCGCCAGATGACAGATAGGGCACGCCGCCCCACAGAGTTCATTCGTTCTTATCACAGTAAAGACTAGTTCACTCGACACCAACGTGAATGCGATTTCACATTTACCGTAGATTTTTAGGGCAGATCTACCTAAACCTAATGACACCTAGTCAAGATCAGTAGATGTTTTAATAAACATATTATATAAACTCTTTGAGAAATATAGAAACTTCTATTTACTTTTTTAAATATGCAAAATAACAAGGATAAAATGGAGTGACGTGTTTTTTTTTATTTAAACAGTATTTAATAAGAAACAAGGATAATGTGACACCGTGTCGAGACCCAGGGGGAGTTATGAGCCCCAAGGTTCTTGGAAGCTAACGTAGTGGGAATAATAGACTGAAATCCATTTAGTCCTGGTGTAAAACATAACCTCTATTCTTTATAAAGGTAAATAAATTCTTATGATTAAATCGTACTGCTATGCACAGGTAAACAATTTATTTTAATAGATAGCTTCTATATTTCACAAATGAGGCTTTTAGTTTGTTACAATATTCGTGTATCTGTGATAATCGAATAAAATAAAATTTATTCTACTACAAATCCTCTTAGAGGTAAAGGTTTATAAATATCTTAGGCGTAATATGTCTTTCGTATAAAACATGGTGTTGTAAACACTGAAATGTTAAGACAAAAATAAAACAAAAACATTAAATTACACAACAGTTACGCTGTATACAAATTAGATTTAAAATCCTAAATGAAAAAAATCACTAATTCAACAATTCTATACAAAATTCGTAGAATCAGCTTTTGAGGATATTTTGTTTAAAATACTTATTAAATCACATTTCTACAAATTTGGGTATATATGATGGCTAATCTAATGAATATATTGTTCCAAATCGGGCCAGTCACTTTTTTCAGTAGATTATTTATTTTATTTATTTATTTCAGAAATACACCCCCAATACTATCTTTATAGCCTATGCCAATACGACAATGTGGAGAAACATTTAATTAAATATAATAATGTACATAAAAAAATTTCAGAATTTCACATATATTGATACCCGTACTGATTAATATATTATGACAGTACAATTAAAGAGAGTATTAAACCTTTATAAATAATTCCACGCCCAAACACCTCGTGTATATAAATCAGCAGTTTAATAACATTAAGCGACTACGCCTAAAGTGCGCTTTAAACTTCCTACTTTTAATTTGCTTGCGAGATTTTAATTTAGCGTGAAACTGTTTCGAGAACTTGTTTAATGCATTCATAAAATTAACAATAAGTATATCATGCAGTCAAAGTATTTGCCGTATACATTTTATACTTTAACCGCTAAGCTTTTATTGATGTTTAATTACAGTCGTAAATTTTATGTGTCGAGTTGTTAAGGTTGCAGGTTCTAGTTATTTAGTTAATCTGCTTTTTTAAATAAATAGTTTCTAGTCGTGGCCCTAATACAAATTTAAAAAAAAAACAGTGGCACAACCTTTTTAGGTCTGGCCTCAGATTTCAGGCACAGGAGGCTCACTTGATCAGCCCCATGTGCCTGACACATGCCGTCGAATAATCCTCCGTCATTGGGACGTTCACCTTTTCCGTCGTTCGATTGAATGTTTTATGCGCTCATAGAAAGAAATAACACTCCTCTTACCCCTCTACAAGACTTCCATAATTTTGTCAAGGGATAAAACCTAATACCACCAGATATATTAAGCACTAAGTAGCGGAGGTAGTATTAGAAAAGTTAAGCTTATAACCCAATAACTCTGCTATCAAACTAAGTTGGACAGTTGAATTGAGTTAACACATTCGACGAAAAATATGAACTTTGAGTTCAATTCTTGGAGAAGAAGTTGGCCAAATTTACAAAATGTCCAGAAGCTTATTAATTATCATAAATTAAACCGTTTTGAAAGGTTTTGTAACATTTTAAATACTTTACACATTACTACAATTATTTAATCCATTAGTTTTTTTTTAATTTCTATTCGCTACATTATTGAGTCCGTGTAATTTTTTTTATCAAATATTCAACTATTTTTGTCTCTACTGTTCCAGATAATAAAGTTATACAGTTCTTGCCTAATTATTTAAATAACATATATTTATATGATATATTATTTTGCGAATAATAATTTTCACTTTATTTTAAAATTTCGTCATTAAAATTAATATATTCCTATTACCGAATCCTTTTAAATTATGATAAATTGGTCGTAAAAAGGAAAAGGTATTTTTGCCGCGCGGTGACACTTTTCTTCACGACTCGTCTTGTTTTCATTAATTTTCTTTTCTTTTAAAATAAAATCTACGTTTTCATACTCTAAATACCAGACGAGTATGTTGGCTTGCAACCAGAAAATACGGAACGCTTAGCTAAAAGGATTAAAAAATGAAGCTAAATGCATTTTGAATAGTCCCATGCGGAATTTTTATGTAACGTTGACAAAATGTTCTTGAATTACAGGAGATTTAATGCTGATTACTATATATTTAATTCTTCTGTATTACTCTTGCTTTGGGTCCTTATTTATTGCGAAAAAAAATTCAATTGAATTCGTAGCATTAGCATTCATCTAATGAATAAAGTTCACTTGTTTTCTTGTCTGTATTTCTTAATTGAAAAAAGCTGATGCCTAATTCAATTAACAACAGTTTTTTTTTCTACAAAAGCTCACCTAATATAATTCAAGCAATTTCTGTGCTTTCGAATTGATTCGACATTTTAACGACTCATTCAAGAAGTCATAAAGTTGGCGCCGTCTCACTGCTTAATATACCGGCGTTGCAAGAAACAATTAGACAGGGGTACGCTCATAGGTACCACAGTTTCTTCGAGATGTATTAAGATAGTTAAATCGATGGATATGCTGTATAAATTATATAAAATGAAGATTGATTGACTAGAAACATATTATGCAAATATACATGTGATTCAGATTATTATGTATATTAAAAAGATTATGCAGAATTGTATTCTAGCCAAAAAATCGTAGTATTTGTAGAACAAAAGATCGTAGCAAAAAAATATTAAATATTCTTATAAGGTTGGCTACATTCACGTGCCTCCACCTTCTGGCATAGTGGGTGTCTCACTAGTGCTATCACTGATAGCACTAGCGTCCGAGTTGAGTGCAACATCAGAACACGACAGAAACAGCGCGGATAACTTTATGCGCGTAGTAGTAGTAGTAGGGTTTGATATAGCTATACTCTATGTACCGTATAGCTATACATGTGTACTTATACAATTACAACAAGTATTTGGCTACCAATTCAAATTGACTGAATGGACTGGACTGTACCTGTTTTACAAGTGTCATCTTTTCCGAATTATCGTTCTCAAATCACCATAAACCTATTCATTAATACTTCATAATTCCCTTTAGGCATACCTTTAGGGCTATACATCTGGTTTAGACAGGTATACCTGCTAGTTCATAACTTCACATTGAAAATCACGAAAAGCGAAACGGTGTATTTGATGTTCGAGACACTTTTTAAATCAACCTGAAAATAACTTTGTTTATTTTAGACAAAAAATACCTACGCACTAATGTTATTTTGAGTATGAAGATTCCAATAAAAACATATTTTATCACCAGTTGAAGCTATTCGTAGGTTCACGTCAAAGGTGCTGTAACGTGTCGAATGACATGTAATACGTGAACATAAATCGTGTAGAGACGGTGACAAGAGGCGCACTTACCCACTGAATGAGAGAGCTACGCCGCGCTAAACGTGCGTTCTTCTCACTGAAATTCCCCTTTAATTGCTCCTTTCAACATGCGATGCTTTCGTCTAAAACTATTTAAATAGTCTCGTTTCCAATATCAATTAACCCTATATCTATACAAATGTTAGAGATACTACTTTTATGAGCACTTTGTATTTAAAGTGCTCAGTTAGGACGATAACGCGGGATAACAGTCGACTTGCACAATATTCAAATGAAATTGCATCTTTGCCAAAACTAGCGAGAGAATGGCGTCGCTAACATTAATATATAATTATATATCAGACCCTTACATTAAGACAATGTCGTGTTTTATTGAATTTCAGTTGAATTTCGGGGGATTGAGAACGTAAATTTACTGGAATCATCTACGCGATAATAATATATTAAACTGGTTTTTGTATCTTTTTACGTTTTTGTAAAATAAAAAAAAATAAAATAAAATACGTTTATTTTGGAACATAAGATCTTCTAGGTATCACTTATTCCACGTCAATCAATTCAAACTTGTAGGCATCCCTACTCATCGGCAAAGACAGAGGGTGTAGGCCGAGAGAAAAAGCCGGCGTAAAAAACTCTCGGTACTCTTTTAAAAAAGCAAATCATCAAACAATATTTAAAACAAATATATCAAATTAATTAGAGGCAGCCTGCCCAGCACTAGTCCCAGGCCCTTTTATCAACTAGATAATCAATAACTTTATAGTAAGCCTTTTTACACAGCTTTTCTTTAATACATTTCTTAAATTTATTAAAAGGCAGAGATAAAAGAGCCTCTGGGATTTTATTAAAGAAGAGTATCCCTTTCCCCAAAAAAGAATTACTAACTTTACATAGTCTAGTACGGGGAAATTGCAGCCTGCGTTTGTTCCGAGTATTGACATTGTGCGTATGTTCTAATCTAGTATATTTATCACTATTTTTGTATACAAACATAATATTTTCATAAATATATTGCGAGGGAAAGGTAAGTATATTAATTTCCTTGAATTTATCTCTGAGAGATTCCCTACATTTTAAATTATAGATTGCACGAATAGCCCTCTTCTGCAGAATGAAAACAGATTCGACATCAGCAGCGTGACCCCATAACAATAAGCCATAAGTCATTAAGCTGTGAAAGTAACTAAAATAAACAAGTTTAGCTGTATCGACATCAGTCAGTGAGCGAATTTTTTTAACCGCGTAAGCTGCAGAACTAAGTCTCTTCGCCAATCCGTTGATATGAGGGGACCACTGAAGTTTTGAATCCAAGGTGATCCCAAGAAATACAGTTGTATCATCCAGATTCAATTCCTCATTATTTATAATTGGTCTAGTACCCATAACCCTCGCATTTCTTGCACAAAATTTAATGCATTTCGTTTTTTTAGCATTAAGCAGAAGGTTATTCATACTAAACCAATGGACAATCGAAGAGAGAGCGTTGTTCACATCGTCAAAATTGGTTATTTGTCTTTTGATTTTAAAAATCAAGGACGTATCATCTGCAAACAAAACTATCTGATGTTTTTTCTCTACCATGAAAGGTAGATCGTTTATATAAACAAGAAAGAGGAAAGGGCCAAGAATTGAGCCCTGTGGTACCCCCATATCCACTGCCGACCCAGAGGACCTCTTACCATTCACTTCGACCTTCTGAGTTCTACCATGTAAGTACGAAGTCAGAAGATTCAGTGCGGTATTCTTGATGCCATAGTGGCGGAGTTTCCCGATTAAGGTCTCGTGTTGGACACAATCAAATGCTTTGGATAAGTCGCAGAAAACACCTAAGGCGTCATGCGACTCCTCCCAAGCCTTAACTATATATCTATATAACTCAACGCCGGCATCGGCTGTCGAGCGACCCTTGGTAAAACCGAACTGATTATTGTGTAATAATTTGTTTGCGTTAAAATGACTTACAAGTTGATTTAATATAGTTTTTTCAAAGATTTTACTACAGGTAGGTAGTACGGAAATAGGTCTAAAGTTACTGGGGTCGGACATATTACCTGCTTTAAATAAAGGAATTACTTTACTATGTTTCATAAGATCGGGAAACTCCCCACTTTCGATACAATTGTTGAAAATTATAGCTAGATGGGGGGCAATTATATCAATTATGCTACTAATTATTTTTACAGAAATACCCCAAAGATCGGTAATGCATAAGCTTCAAAATCACCAACCAAAGACGGAAGATTTTCAGGCGAGTACCATATATATAATATATGGTACTCGCCTGAAATAATATAATAATAAATTTATATATTCGTCTATTATCTATAAGTAATAGACGAATATATAAATCGCTGTTATGAAGAATAAAAGTATGTTAGGTATAAATTGTAAAAAACAAACAAATAATTTAATTAACAGTATATTTTGTTAGTACAATTACAGTCCCGGAACACAATTGCAACATTGGCTTGGGAAGAGCCTGTAAATGTGTGAAAACAAATATTGGTGTTGGCAACACAACATGGTGTTAAAGAAATTTCAACAATTTGGACCAGATAAAAAAAGTGTTTTAGAACAACGATTTCGGTAGTTACGGTTAACAATTAGTATGGAAAAGTTTACAAATATTCTATGAATTTTTTATCGTAAGCAATTTATTAATTGCTTACGATAAATACGATAAATTACGATAAATACGGTATTATATGCTATTGCATATAATACTTTAAATCACTTACATGTACTAATCTACTTATCGTCGTAACAAGTAACGAATTATCGTCATAACAATCACGGAGTAAATGTATTCTTTAGATGTACCAGTGGTACATGTCATTATTCGCATTTGTACCCATAAGTGTATGCAGTAACAGTTCTAGATTTTTTGGCTATACTTTTCTTACCGGTGTCAAACCTTATCGTCTATCTCCACATTCGTTGCTCGACTGTATGTAGCTATAATAATAATTTAATTAAAATTAAATAAATAACCAAAAACACGATATCTATTTAAAATATTTGTGAATGCAATATGAAGTGGGGTCAGCGGTAAAACCTTGTTATATTGGATTGATTTCGATTCACATATGGTCGCAGTCCCGCGGTACTACATCAAAAACGATGCACTTCAACTAATTGCATTCGCTATTGATGCTAACTTATACGCGGGCAATGAATACTCCGACCTCCTCCCATTAGTAAATTATTATTTAGGAGTCCTAATGGTGATTGATTAGGTGCATTCGCTGTACGACCTATATATATGTATGCCTATACGCACGCATATTAAGCGTCGTAAAGTCGATGTTATTCGGTAGGACTGACGGAAATATAGGAATGGAAGAACTTTCTAGAGTAATTAATTATTAGTTATGTAAATTATTTAGTAAGACATCCACTATAGTAAAATAAGCGTACGACATGAAATTATAAACTTTCTACGTTATTTTAGTTTTAGTGTCGTAAATTTAATCATTTGCGGAATACATTTTCGATTATTTCTCATAGTAAGTTAGCTGATGCATAATATCTACGTTATTTATTCCGACTATTCCTGGCCTTTACTTCTGTACTAAGAATTTCTTATAAAGAATGTATATAATATAATAAATAAAAAAGCATTCTATAAATGTAGTCTTTTGCCGTCTGAAGTCTAGTTAGAAATGCCTTTAGTTTAGTTTATTTTCGTAGTAAATAGTAAAATTAACGTTTCATTCGAGTTGCTCAAAGGGTAAAATATTGTACAGTTCGTCGAAAATGCATGAATCTGTCGATATATGCTCAGCACTGTTGATTTACGATTTCATTAGTTCCAACTTGACGAGGCGCAGCTACGTATATAGTTATGGGTGCTGGGTTGCTATTAGTAAATGGGATTTCCATGCAAGGTTTTATAATTTTTGGGTGTTTAACGTACACATACATGTGACAAGAATTATTGAGCACAATATATGTCCACTGGCCCTACCTATACTCCTACAGGTTATCTCACATTCTAGATCTGATTTATAGATAATATTACTTTATTAAACTTTTGTACTTGACACAGTTTCTGTCTCTGACATGTTTATATTTGAATTTGAAAATGACCGTAATAATGCACATTGCTCTGTACTGCCAAGTACAAGAATTTAACCAAATGAGAGTAAAATTTAATAGTTATTCGTCATCCGTCATATTATTTGTCAACGAGCCGTCATCGGCAGTCGGCGGCGCGGGTGTGAGCGACGCATGCCGTATCCAATTACACATTCGCAATATTTTCTATGCTATGACACGCCTGTGGAAAATGCAATCAATCTATTGAAAGCCTAGAATTATGGATTTGTGAACCGATAAATTCGTTTTTATATTTAAGAAAATATGTGTACTGGAAAACCAGAAGTTATTCATGCAAATAAATAAAATTTTATCGTATATATTGAAATATTATTATTTGCAATTACGTTTAACTTATTGTGCATCACAAATTATATTAATATACTATAACAAATCCGCGAACAATAAAAATGCATCACGCTTTTAAATTTCGTTATCTGTGTGTATTAATTTCCAACTTAGTATTTAACCTGTTTCCTTATACTTAATCATATAATTGTAATCAATCATATCATATCTTCGCATGAGCACTTCCAATCTAAACAAATATTACTAGTCGTGGTTTATAAACATAAACATTAAAATCACCAAAGGTAAATCAACAAAAGTATATAAACCTAATGTTTAGACTTTGTTTGTGTTTAGGATTTGTTCTGTATGCGATAAAGTAAAAAAAAATTATACATGAAAGTTTCAAACTTAGAAAATAGCGAAGCATATTTACATAATTTCCTAACAGTCAACACTTTCTTAGTTTCAAGGGTTGTTTTCTATTCCGGGTATATCTGGCCATTCAGCGTCCCGAATGTGCTATAGCGAAAATAGTTCTCAAACACTTAAGCTGGGGGTAGATTGAATTGAATATTGCTTGTTGGCTAGACTTCGGTTACTTGACTTAGCATTCGATAACTAGCTTAGTTTAAGTACTTTAGCTAATTCAAAATAATTTGTAACAGAAATTTACGTATGTTATTTTAAATATAATATAATTTTTCTTTTTTTTTTCAGATTTAATTCTTTTATAGTTAGCATACAGTAAACACTTAAACAAATGATATAATGTGTCCAAAGAGTATACTATTTATTTTATTATATTACAAGAATACTAGTATTTTTTCATGCAAATTTACCAAGTTAATATCTGCGTTTAAACTAAAAAAATATTATAGTCACAGGTTGATAATAACAGGTTGGCGAAAACATAAAAACTTCTATTTTCTATAGAATTTAAAATGATTATTTAATACCTTCTTGAGCGATACAACGATCATATCAGCCATACTATTATTCCACTAATGGGTATATAGGTAATCATTTTTACAGTAAGTTTCGTTCATAACCACTATCTGTTATGTTTTTTGCATTAGAAGTTAATTGTTTGAATATCAGTCGGTAAAAATATAAATATTTTAAAGGATAAAGCAACTTGAGCTCTAAATGGTTTAAAAATAACATTGTATGTTGATTTAAACATATCCACAATGTTGGTTAAGCGTAAACGATAAAGAGCACAAAGGTTATCCAACAGTTATTTAAAGCAACAGACGCCTCACCCATGACCTGGGGACGGTCGTGTGAATAGTGCCTGTATCAAGCTCTCGGTGAAATGTTTTGAAAGGAACGATTTTACTTTGCGTCTCGCTCCCCGGCACCTACGCGTCTCGCCGACTCGAATTCTAAAGGCAGCTACAATCGCACAATATTGTTTTCACCATATACGTATCCCAGTTTTCATGCAAACCTTTGCACATTCCCGTAATGGAAATGAAATTAAAACGAACTTTTACTAACGTTCTATTGTTTTATCTGTCACGCTCGGCTCCAACTTTGTAATATTTTCAATAGATTGAAATGAAAGCTATATTAGATACTACTTTTACAGCGATGCTTCGATTTCTATGCCTTTCAGTTTTGAGAGGTAGTTTATATTTCCATGCGGAGTTATTGAAGGTTAAAAGGTTTCTAGAAATGAGTGACTTTTTTATTGAATCCAATGACGATTTAGTACATATAGTATATGTTTTGACTAAATTAAAAACCACTTTTTTGGGAGATATTGCTAAAAAATTGTAATTGTAATTGAAAAAACAAAAAATTGATTTTTATTAACATAACTTTTACACATTAAAAAAAAACATTTTCAGCGGATTGAAGCTTTTTATTATTATAAACTTATAATTATTTTACATATTTATTCCGACATATCGCGTGCTTTACAGCGTGTGTGGTGACCAAATGAAAAATGTTTTCGTTAAATCAAAAATTGTTATAAACTATAAGGTTGGTGTTATACAATACTAAGGCATATTTTAATTTAAAGGATTTCCAAATCTTTCTTTTCACATAATAAGGGATCCTTAATACATTTTTATTTTTTTTTAATATTTATTTAATTAATAATATATATTTATCTAAAATATAATTTCATAACATTTTATGTTCCTTTTTTTTGTTAATGAAACCCATACCTCAAAATTATATTCAATGAATTTTTATTTGATTCATTTTATAATATAGCGAGTAACATAGAGCTTTAGTGCAAATCATTAGCTGGATAGAGACGGCTGTGGTCCGCCACATTCTGTTTGAATTTGTAATTAATACACTGTTTGTACTTCTGATTTACGATAGAGCGTCTAATGTGTTTATGGTCTGGAATTAACACAAATTTTCTTTCCAAGTCAACGTTTAGGTACATTAGAGAATAAACTACCTGAAAACACTGAGTTTAATTACATCATTAATTTATATAACGTTGAGTTTCCTACTGTGTATTGTTGTAGTGACATTTTCAAAGCATTGAAGATAGTACTGGTAGATGTAACTTTGAAAACGCATACCATGTAGGGGCATCACTTTCTTTCTCAGATATCGAAAAGTATATAAAGAACGTGGTAAAGAAATTGGAAATCTGATAAATCGTTATAAATATAACGAGATCTGTATACTTATACTGGAAACTGTTTTCCATGTGAGGTAATCATTTTTTACATTTAAGATGGCAGTTTCATCATACAAAAGGTTACACAGCTGCTAAACTTTTAATGAATCAATTCCTAGTTACTTGGATACTTGCGACATAAAACGCATCAACTATCCAAACCACTGGTTTGCTGTGTGAAATAGTTGTGTACTTGTTTATTAATTAAATTAGGAAAATATTGTATTGCAAAAAACTGAATTATTCTTAATCATCAAGTTAACTTATTTTGTTAAATTGAAAAATGATTTTCCGCCCCTCACTTTGTCAACTCGACGCGACCCAGTATAAGACTGGGGCGTGGTGTCAAATCGACAGAATTTGCATTTTTAGCGAAAGTACAAAGACGCACGTCTCGGGCAGACAGATTGTGCAAGAGACGAATGATCCCGCGAACGATGAACAACTATTCTCTTTGAAAATTCTTATAAGATTTTCAAATTATGTAGATAAGTTGCGAGCAATACATTGGCTTAATGGACTAATGGTCTAAAAGGAGCGACAAGAATTAGTTTTAACTTACACACACATAGAAACTGTATTGGCCTAGCTTTAGTGGTTACAGCGTGCGATCGTCATCCCTGAGGTCGTAGCTTTAATCCTTGGCACCAATCACTTTATGCCTATGTGTGCATGTACACTCATACTTAGCAGCACCACAGAGCACCACCGGTCGATCTATTTCTAATCAAATTTTAAATGTCAGCGACAGCACATCGGAATTTAATAATTAGGAAATGTCAAAAATCGGACCCAAGTACATCAAAATCTTTTTTATATATTTATGGTGTCCATTATTCTGAAACTAATCCCTTCAAAGAAACATTTTTAATTTAACCAAGTACCGTGAACTTTTAAGTTTGAGTCTGTAATCACAAACTCATACACGTAGTGAAATTTTAATATTATTGCGTCTCACGTCCTCTGGAAGCAATAAAAATCCAGAAGTAAGTTTTGCGTGGAAAGTTTAGCTTTGCTTTAGCGAGCCGAGTCGAGTGGAATACGCGGGGCCCTACAAGGAATAGGCGTGTGCGGAATGTATAATAAACAAGGAGATTAAAAACTACGAAACCTTGTCAAATACAGTCACTGGCAAGATTGATAAACACAGCTTTACTTAATATTATCGGCCAGTATCTTTAAAATGTATTATGGTATTTAAATTTTAGGCTTAGTCTCTATTATTTTTCATTATGTTAAACCTCGACAGGCCCACCAATACACCTGTTAAGCTGAGATGCTGACTAAAGTTTTTTCAATATTAAATTACACTTCAATATGTATACGCTAAAGAAAAAAACAAGTAATGCGTGTGAAGTCATGTATCTCCCAACAAGATTGATCGTTTTCTTTATAGGCAAGTAGGTGATCAACCTTATTGTTTCTCACTTGAATCATTTGATTCCCTAAACCCCAAATACGCACGTTACGAACAAAGCCATCAATAGCGGCAGAATTCACAACACTTAAAATGGATGTAAAAATTTGAATATGCGTCTAAATTATTTATCGATAATCGAAGGGAAGAACTTTATACTTCAAACAACCCGTAAAGTTCTTACTCGAAAAAAGTAAAGCAAACTTATACTAAAAGTTTTATTGTACCGCACTTTGTGTACACAAATTGAAATTGACTGCGTCTTGGTATACTCGTAAAAATATCGTACGTCATAGTAGTCGTCCGAGCATTTGATCACGTGAATTTTTAATCTCTTTTCGCCAAAAAATATAGCGAAGAACCGCTGGTTTCAGTTTAGAAACCATTACAGTAAGTGCATGTTTCTATATTGAGCTATTTCACGTTTGGCGTCGTTTTTCGAAGACTTGTTTACTTTTAGATAGCTCGCCTTTTGTACATTCTTGTTAAACCTTGTTCCACTTTACGAATTTTTTCTGAATTCAATTTATTAACAAGCGATCTAGTTATAAGATATAAGCCTCCTAAATATCGATTGAAAAGTACTTTCTTTACTCGAATACTACATAACTTATTAAATATATTAAAGTATTAAATGAGGCCATATTTCTTATACCACTAAAGTTATGTTAGAAAATGACATATTTGAATATGAGATGTTATAGCATCACTGTTGTTTTAACGCTACACAAATCAGGCTCTTGGCATTGGTTTAAAGATATAGAACAATCATTGACAAATACAATAATAAATGACAACGATATAATAATAAAATTTTACCTATTTATTAAGATAGCTTTAAAAGGCGAATGTAAAATGATATGTAGTTGATACATGCAGGAACACTTTAATTGGATCGTTACGAATATGCTCAGGAAATAAATTGTGTTTTCATTTAGAGGAAAGCAATATAATAAGCATTTTTCGGAGGCGAAGTCTCAGGTGCTGGCTCGTATTTGAATATCGAGTGTGATCAGAATCGAGATGCATTTTTATTGTCACCAGCACCAATGAAGCTATGAAATTTTATTGATTCCTTTTACATTCCCTGTCTGTAGTTGCTAGCAGTAACGAAATGTAAGCACTCTTTTGTTTAAAATTAAAATTGCTAATTTAAAATTGTAAATCATTTGATTTTTTTTACATATTTTAGATATTTTGTATCGGACATTCGAAGTAAGCTAAACAAAGCGAAATGAGTAAGAATTACAAGCAACTGTTACAGCAATGCTCTATGCCTAATTCTTGAAAATGGTTTATGATTAATATAGTATTGTTTCATTTAAATATTGGTAGTATAGATGATACCATAACAGATATAAATGCTGTTACTATTATAACTGACAAGTTATAATGTGCTTTTACAAAATGACCAAGTTGGAGATGTAAACAATTTTATGTCACACATTAAACTCCTTAATAAGTAACACTTGATAATACGTTACAAATAAGCTAAGTTTAATACCAATCCGTACATATTTGTGTTCAATAACGTCACGGGAAATGAGAGCTTGTATCTTAGGATTCACACACGACTGAGCGGTGCAGATTGTCACGAAATGTGGCGTCACTAACGTAGCTAATGTTGTATGAAAGTTATTGCTTTATCGGTTATCTGTGTCGACTTATTTCATGTCACATGTTAATAGATCATAGAGTTAATTCAGAATTTGCTTTAAAAAAAAATTAATGCGTCCTGGGGTTATTGTTTATGAAATTTGTTTATTTAATGTATGATCACCGTCAAATAATTTAGAATACAAACCACAAAATATAAATATAAATAAAAAATATTATTAAATTCACCAAATGATTCATGACTTTTGTAATTAAAATTGCCTTCTATTTTTAAAAAGGCTGTATCATTTTGAAATGAATATAATTTAATTACGCTTTTCATAGTTGTATAATCTTTGACGGCGGGCCGCGTATGGCAATACATCAATCAGCCTGTTGTCAGCGTGACGGGAGGTTCGCAATCAAATAAAATTTAACTCGAAACCGTTAAGCCCTCCCATAAGCTGTTTATTGCAGTTCCATCGAACACTACTGTACGGAATACTAATTGCATTATTATCCGTGAATGCATTTGCAAATTGTACTTGATTGCTAATTGGGCGCTCAAGAACCTATACCTTTTGTACAGTATCCCTAAAACTTAGTCTAAAGTATCTCAAAGTACTTGAACTATAATATGCCATGGCGTATTATAGATTTCTATTCCGTCCGTTTCACTGGGCAAACAAATAATGTACCGAACCTAATGAGCCATATTCGTTAATCACTATTCGCTACAAAGCTATTGATGTCGGTGTGTTGATATTAATATATTTTAATTGACTCAATGATATACTTATAGTATTATCTAACATTTTTGATATATATATCGTAATTTTGATATTATATACATTAATTTTATAATTATATTAGGAATTTAGTTTTACTATATTTGTATTGATATAAAAAAATTAGATACATAATTTTATTTTCGCCTTGTTAGTACCGTTGCTCCATACTACATTAAATCATTAACTAATCAGGGAATAATTAGGTAGCTGACATACGTCGTTAGATAAAGTTAGTGTAAATCGTAAATTGGTAGTAAAACTAGTGAGTACTGTGCATGTAGCTATTCTATACTGTGTATATTATCATATATCTTCGTAACAGACAGGTATTGGTTTATATTTACTATTTAGTTACATTTTGGAAAATCGCCGCAAGCGAGGACGGCGGACGTCCTACCAATCATAGGCAGCGTACCAAACTAATCTGTCTAAATTGTTCTTAACTCGTCGTGTTTGTATTTTGAGTGTGTCGTTACTTTTGGAAAATGAATGCGGCAGTTTTGTGAACCTTTTCTGCCTAACCACTGAGAGCTTTGTCTAACTTTTATAACTAATCAAGAACGTTAATTTAAATCGTTAATGTCATAAATATGATATTACGTCAATACTAATCCTGTGGTGCTACCAGCTAATTAACCGGCGAATTCTGTACCTGACTTTTTTGGTATAGGTACTGTCAATTGTCCAAAGCCAGAGCTGAATTGAGAGTCACAGGCTTAAACAATAAGTAATCTACTCTCATGAAGGTATATAGATAGTTTCTATTTTCTATGACCTAAGGCGTTAAAGTTGCGTTTGCAATGTTGCAATTTGTTAAAATTCAAATCTGCTGTTGACATCGAGTCACAACAATGAAAACTGGTCAGATCTGCTATCGATTTATTCTAAGTGTGTCATGTTTACGTATGGGATTACGGTATATTTTTCTGAAAAACGACGTGAAATGCTGGAATTGATTTTTTACTTTATTATACGTTTTTTTAATTCATAGCAAATTAATTCTTAGCCTAGTACGTACGAAAATTGTTAACTTGTTTATTATTTTGAGAATACGTAGATACATACATAAATAGTATACATACGTACATAGTATACATAGTCATTATATAAAAAAGTATCTGATAGTACGCGTGTTTTGATGAGTTTTATTACAGTTTTATTCAGTTCTATTACATTATCTCTTGAATGTTTTATGAATAAAATAGGATATAACATGGATAATGTTTAAATATATACTGGGGTATGAAAAATGTATTTAAATGTAATAAAAAAGGTTATGGGGTTTCACTTAGGACTTTCTCGCAAAGAAACATTGCTGGACGGTTGCAGTGAGTAACTTCAAGAAAACCAGTCCTTGATAAGGCACCGCATCGCTTGTCTGTAGTTGGTTTGAGTGTTTCTTGTAGTGGACTCCACGATGCATAGCCGGCTTCTTCTAAAGTTTGACCTATCAGATGTGATTATGTTATAAACTGTACAAATAATTTCCAGAAAATATCTCGCCTATTAGCACTCAAGGCCATTTTCTATATTACGTAGTATTAAATATTAAAAAAACCGTAAATATATCTAAAACAAACAATGGCTTAGGGTCCTTCAGGAAAAGAGCGTACCAATTCTTAAAAGGCCGGCAATGCACTCGCGAGCTCTCTGGCATTGAGTGTCCATGGGCGGCGGCATCACTTAACATCAGGTGAGCCTCCTGCCCGTTTGCCCCCTGTTCTATAAAAAAAAATGACGGTGCGTACGTGAATAAGTCTTATATTCGTAAAACTTGAAACTTCATAACAACGATGATATTTTTTTTTATAGAAAAACAATACAAAACTTTGTCAAACTGATTGAGGATCTGGCTGGCCACGCTGCTTTAAAGTACATACTCTAAACATGTTATGAATGTAAAAAAATCGCGGTTATGCGTCAGTTACAAAAGTTTATTCAACAACCAAACAATATTAACGTAGTATAAAGCAAAAATATGTTTTATAATTCTTTGAATACGCACTTACTTACCGACAATTGTCCTATATTGATACGGAAACATCAAATCACTGAAGCCTATATATAGAATATTTGGATCAGGAGTGTTACTATGGAGATATTCCCCCAAGAGGCTCACAAATACACTGGCTTCTTTTGCCGAATTAACTATTGCCAGACGTCCTTCTTCAAGCTTGCAAGCAAGGTACGCATCATGCCATGACAATGGTTCGCCGTGGAACTTATAGCATTTGCTGTTTATTACACTATGTTGTTCATAACCTAATGAAGTTGTATAATCTTTATATATTTTATGGTTCAAGCTATATAATTTTCAATTATTACACAATAAGATAAATTGTACTTTTCAAATTATACTGATACTGTGACTGATGGTATACACATATATAGTTTGATTTGTTCAAATTTAGATTCAAAAACTTTAAACTAGTATAAATTAACTTATTAATACTCCTATAATAGCGCGATTGCACAAACATCCCAAAAGTATTAAAACATGACTTATAAAAAAATTATAGAAAACTGTTTGTGTAATATGCAAAGTAGCACTGTTTTTCTACTGTCGTATTCGACCTAGAATCATAAAACAAATGATATTAAAATTTACTATAATCTTCTATAAAAGGTTTCACACACGGTGACCCTTCTAAAAAGGTTAAAACTCTTACCCATATCGAAACTATCACATGGCTCATTATATTGCGTATCATTCCCTAATATTTTACAGACAAAGGGAAAAATATCAGAGCAAGGCCGATCATCAAACAACCCTTCCCTAGTCATGATGACACAGTGCTCTGACCCGTTTAAGTTGTCCGGGCGACCTTCCGCCCACAATAGTTCCAAAATTGTTCCCGTTATGGGTTCACCTGTAAAAAAACAATAACACATTTTTACAGGCTGATTTTATATCTGCCTTTTCGATGAATTTTTTGTCACAGAATTCAGTATCCATTTTTCCAAATTATTACCTTTGACAGTGACGTAGTGGCCATCGGAAAATTGGTCGTGGATGCCTATAAAAACGCCCGTGTAGTGCGCTTTCATGTTGCTCATAAGTAGTTTGAGGTTTTCTATTTCATCTAAACTTGATGGTATGAGTAGAGTGGTTCCTTCAGCTTCACACATTTGGCGCGCTTGATCCCAGTCTGTTGCCAAGTCGTGAAGCCGATAAAATGTTTGGAATGCGTGGGCCCACATGTAGTCCATGCGGAATTTTTGGGCTATTAAAAACAAAATTAACGAAACTTATATTGTTAAACAGAAAACAAATGTAATACGTAATTACAATTATGCCTCACAACTGATATTGTTGAAACATAGCGATAACACAACTAATACTAATAAAGACATTGTAAGAACAAGCAATGAAAATTTTATAGCTAATGAATTTGATTATACAACTTTCTATTGAAATGTACGATTTTGTTTTCAGTACATTTGTTATTTGCAGGTCTATTTTTATTTAGCTACCTGTAAAATGAAATCGAATCTTTTACCCAAACAAGCGCGACTGGAATTCAATTGTCTGACGCGGGCGGTTCCAGTCGATCGCGCCCTCAGATATTGGGTATCAGTTTTTACAATGATAAAACCACAGGCTCCACTTGGTCCTCCGAGTACGCTTATTTGAATCTTTTCTAGAGCCTTCCTTTTCTGTGAGTGTCAGGTAATTATCTGTGTGGCATTCCAATTTTCCGATCGAACGGCTAATTCACTTTAAATCTCTTCGTATTATCTAATCCTGGTCGGTCCCTCGGAGGCAGCCCACAAGTTGTGGAGTTTTGGCAAAGTTCGAACAATATACGATCTATCTATAGCGGTTACCTAGATTCCTATCGTCCTAGCGTACGTTCCTACGGTAAAATCATATTATTAATTAGAATCTTAAAATAATTTAATATTGAAAGTTATCTTTTATGGCTTCCAAGGCGAAGAAATTGGAATCCTTTACTTTTATTCCTGCTAATTAAGGAAATGAACATTGAACGTCGGTAATAAGTATTCCCTCTTTAGTTAAGTACAGTATTATTTGCCCATTTTAAGTCAATAGCCCTTAGTCCAATGAACATTGAAAATAATAAAAAAAAGAAAATTGTGGTTTAATTTAATTTATATAAAAATGAATTGCTGCTCGTTTGTCTCCCTTGACACCTTGATCGATTTTGCTTTGGCAGGGAGAAGATTTAAACTGTGGGAAACATAAATAAGTAAGCAAAAACACTTCAATTCTATTCAAAGATTTGTCCTCTATCAGAAGGACGTATGGTGAAACAGGAGCACGCACTTACATACTCGTGTGAACAACACGCAAATACGTAGTACAACTAATATCACCGCATACATGAATTCAAATACAACCAGTCACCACAAGTAGACTAAAAACTACAATTGAATTTTCCAAAAAAGTCTGATCCTAGGAAATATTAATATTATTAGATATATATATAAATATATAATAATTAATAGATGACTTTTGTCTCTTTAGGAATAAAAAAATTGATACTTGGTTGTCCTTCATGATGAAGACGTCTTTGACAAGATTTGTGTTTCATTGATGGAATATGAGGTCTCTTTCCCTCATTGGCCTGTTATAAAAAATATGTAGTGAGACAAATATATTATATGTAACACAGTTCACCGGGTCATCTTACTAATAATAGTATAGTTAGTTCGTTATGCTTTTAAAAAAAATCAATGGCGCTACAACGTCTTTAGGTTTTGGCCTCAGATTTCTGAATCTGTTTCATCATTTTTAAATCTAATAGGCTAGTAGGTGATCAGCCTCCAGTGCCTGACACACGTCGTCGACTTTATGGGTCTAAGACATGTCGGTTTCATCACGATGTTTTCCTTCACCGTTCGAGTAAACGTTAAATGCGCACATAGAAAGAAAGTCCATTAGTGCACAGCCGGGGATCGAACCTACGATCTCAGGTATGAGAGTCGCACGCTGAAGCCACTAGGCCAACACTGCTCCGCTGCACCGCTCTTATGATTCAGTAAAATCTAACAAAATCAAAGAGTTACAAAGTTCAGTAATAAAATATTTAAAAACGATTCTAACAATAAAATTGTTTAAAACTATTACTTCCGGCTTTTAAAATGTTTGGTCAGCGAATGCACTTGCAATCAATTTTTAGATTTGCACATGTGATGACTCAGCCCTCAGTCACCACTTGACATTTAAATTTACATACTGTGTAAAGGTTTGTGAGCAAATTTGTTTTGATTTATAGATTGAACGTTTCAAAATATAATAATAATAACGCCAATTTATTTCCAACAACCTTAAATTACATTTTTATATTATAATCATTTATCTAAAACTATGTTATTGAACCCGATGTAGGGTAAAGCCCTCCTCTAGTTCACTCCATAATTATTCGGTATCTTATCTCTGACCCTAATGATCTGACATTAAATTTACCAATTTTTGCAAACTATATTTAGTTTCATTTTTTTGTTTTTATTTTATTTAGAGGGTTATGGTATGGGGGACCCACGGGGACTCTAGATAAAATTTTGAAAAATATAGGCATATATAAAAATGTGTTGAGCTAATTAACTATATTGAATCTATATACTCACGCCAGATCTCCATTTGCTACGGTGTAATCTCCACATTTATGGCATTTAGTCAATCTGCCTGCTCCTTCAGTTATGGGTACTTTTGACCTATCCCTCGTTGTCGCTTTTTTTATAGAACAGGGGGTAAACGGGCAGGAGGCTCACCTGATGTTAAGTGATACCGCCGCCCATGGACACTCTCAATGCCATAGTGATGGTAGTTATATTTTATAATTGCAGTAAGAATAATACATTTTCAAATTACTTTTCCCTATCTACAGACTTTACTCGGTGTTATCTTCAGGAACTTGAAGATAGCTGAAGATGAACTTTGGAAATCCCCCTTACCTTTAAAGGACAATATACCACAAATTGGCGCTGAATTTTGAATTCTGTCCTGTCATCCAAAGATGAAATTCAGCTGCAGGTATTATTCAGACACAACTCCTCTGAACAGAGTGTTCAGAGGAGTTGTGTTGCTTAGTAAATGCGGTAGAAGGAAGGTCCTAGTACTGGGGAGTTTTTTGGGGATTACATGTGTTTACGCAAAACAATCAAGACTATCACAAACCATACAAGAATTTCGGTTATTTAACCTCTTCTTTATATATATCTATTACTATGAATATTGTACACTGATATAACTTTGATTGGCGCGATTTTTGTCCTAGGCGCGGTTAACAGACAGAGGTTGTTTCAGCGAGAGGAATCAGTCACTCACGTAGTCCTGAATTCCGAGGCCTTGGCTAAATAAATCCTCGGGGCAGTGTGGTCGGTGTGAGAAGCCCACGAAGTGAAGGAGACTTCTGCGCTTCGAAGCCAACTTCGGTCCTTCCAGAGCGCGAAGCGGACCAAAAAAAATCGCGATAATTTTGAAAAAATAATAAATAAAAAGTAAGATGTTGAAAGTATAGATTTACCACACCCAATTAGAATTTCATTTATACAGGAGACATACGCTTAATCGGTGGATGGGATATCATAAAAGTTATGGAAAGTTTCTTATCCTACATCATCTACATCATGTAAATTGGACAAGTTGACGGAAGCATATAACTAAATTCGGTGAAAATCCTACAACATTGCTCTTATAATCAGGATAAAACTACAGAATAGCGAGACATTTGGGGTCAAGGGCCGCTTTATACAATAATATATATGTATATTATTGAGTCATGAAAATGTTTTGGAAAAATACATCAATATTAAACTGTAATGTTTCTTGTGTAATTTTGTATCGATGCCAAATAGGAAACACAGATTCTCGTGTACCGACACAAATGTGAATACTAAATAAACAAAAAGAAAAACAAGCTAATTTTATTGCTCAATTTGAAATAGCTTTTCAATTTTGATATCGCCGTGTCAAATGATCCATATGAGAGGATTGAAAAGTTTTTATTGAGCGATCGAAAGAATAAATAACAATACACTTTCAACGTTTCAGTCGGGTTAGCCGTAAACCATCTCAGTTTAAGGAGGCATTAAATAGCAACTCAAACAAGAACCGTTACACTGAAGTTAACTCACATATTGCTTTGTGTCACGAACGTGGGAGAGAGTGAGTGAACTCGTTCTTAGCCTCATCGGAGTGGGACGGTGAGTGAGATCGGAGAATGGGAGTGAAGGGTGTAAAAGGAGAAAAACTACGTCGCTAAAAGTGAATGCGGTCGAAAGCCGCGCTTATTTCATCGTTAAGTGCATGGATTTTTCAAGTACTATGAGTGTGCCGTGACTTGCCTTCGAGATGCGATGTGGTATCAACAGACCGTCTGTGGCAATAATCAAAAGCATTTTTCTGTCAATTATTTTTGTAGCTCGTTCATTATTGAATCAGATACCTACTTCCACTTGTCGTGGGGTACAAGATTTTCCAAATTTATATTATTTAAATTAAATTTGGATTTTCTTATGTAATCTTAATAACAATAACAGTAGAATTTTAATGACATATGACATATAATATTAAACTTATGAATTTTATTAAAATTTTAGTTCAATACAGTATAATATGTAATGTTTACATAAATTAAATTAATAATTAAAAACTATTCTTGTTAATGATACAATCATTATTTTAGTACGAGTCATATTGTAACGAAGAGTACTGTGGGAAGTGCGGGTAATTGGAGTAATTTGTGACAGAATTTTGCGTGTCGTAATTAATGTATGTTTGCGAGTGGTCTGCGTCTTTTTAGTGTAATTAAATTCCTCGTTGATTTATTTAAAAATAAACCCGTAAATCTATCTCTATATACTAAGTAATTATAAACTTTCCTTCACTTTCATTGTTATATTAAACTATAGCAAAATGTTCTTTCTTATATATTATGTTATAACTAATATTTTTGTAGCTTCTTTACAATTTTATTGTTCAATCATAAACAGGAGATAAAATTACATATTTTGTTTTATTGTTTCAAATTGTTCTATTGTATTACACCAATAGAAAATGTTTTAAAACAACTAGAAGAAAATATTGGGTTACTCATTAAGACATGAATCATGAATAGCAAGCATTACCATCAATCTGGAGAGGAAACTAGGAGACCATTGTTATGCAGATTGGAACCGGACATCCCGTACGCTAAGGATATTCCCATGATACCATGTAAACAAATACGTGGTTAATACTGTTGATGTTTACTTACCATGAGAAAAAGTTTTTAAATAGACTAGTATATTTAAGTAATATAGCCATAAAGTTTATTACTAACAAAAACAGACACACTAAACGATATTCCAAGAAAAAATTAATAAGAGATAATTTTATTTTTCGTTTTACGTATGTAATGTGCTGTGGTTATAACTGGGCCTGGCTTAGTATTATGCTGAGGAACTGATGCATAGTGCTAATCATTCTGCCTCAGTCGCAAAAAAGAAAAAAAAAACTAATAATATATGAGTGAAAAGTTTGAGTGTCGTACAATTATATAGACATTCTTATATTTATAACATAAAAATTAGGTCCGTTAACTATTGCATATACATAAAAAATAACAATACAACAGACGAAGGAAGAATATCTTAATTTTCAGTGCTATAAAAGTATAACATTTAAATTTATACCTTTTATATGTCACCGTAAAATGTCAGCTGTTGTGATGTCAATATATCAGTTGGATACTTAGGTAAATTTGTCTTGTATAGTGTAATTTCCAACGATTTCCTTTGAGTATTTGTATAGTGAGCACTTGAGATGCAAACTGTAGCATCGAAGCTGTAACACTCTTGGGACACTCGGATGTGTACAAACGCCTATATTAGGTTATCGTGGCTCCGTTCCCAAACCCGTTCTTTAGGAACCGGCTCTTTGACAAATATCCAATTTTACTCTACGCACTCTGCAAGTGAAATTTATTCAGATTAACCTCGTTCTTTGATCAAAACTTATCACACAAAAATCTAAAGCATTAATTAATTATCTTTAAAAAACTAATGCGTTATAATTATATCCTGCTTCATTAAATAAAATGATTGCATAAAGTAATTATCATACACTACGGCGTAGAGGCTCTACGTACACCCAGCAACCTACATCTTCATATCACACAACTGTACAATAACTTAAACATAATATTAAAATTCGATTTATATGCCGCTCTATTTAATTTAATAAATAAATTACATACTATTACAACAAATCTTACAACAATCATTACAATTTACGTATATTAAACTCCCAGACTATTCGTTTTTATTATACCCGAATCTCTTAGCTAGGGTTGTCGCAATGAAAATAATAAAGCCTCAGGTAATTTCGCTAATGCATGCGGTTACTCCCTATCTAGATCACACTTGAATACTCCATATCCGAAGGCAGCAATTACAAGGGTATTATTGCTATCCTGATGACATTTACACTTAGTAGATACTTGTAAAGACGCCTCAATGTCTTTAAACATCAAACGTCAAACGCAATGAGCTGTGGTGTGAATTATTAGATCGGTTTTAGGTTCCACTAATCCGCTTTTAGCTTTTTAGAGCTTTCATACAAACGTGTATAGGCTTGTAACAGGAAGTCGGTAGACCGTCAATGAATGAAGAGAGTGGCCCTTTTCCTGCGAAACGCTTTAAATTGTAGATATGGTTTCTATTTCTTTAAATTGTAATGTTAGGTTAATTTATATTTTTATATGACGTAGGAAATACAAACTTTAATTACGATGGCATGTCAAGAGTTATATCATTATCAATATATGCTTCACAAACTAAGTTTTTTATATTTAATGAAGACCGATAATTTACGATTCAATAAGATATGGTTTGAAAGAAAAATGACTGGTACAAATATAATATTAACTAAGATGGATGAAAATACTATAAATTAATTATGAGGTCTCAAAATCTTTTCAGAAGAAATGCTAAATTTGTATGAGATAGATAAATAATCAAACTGACTACTTAAATGCCACCTAAGAAAACCTACGCATAAATTTGGTGGTTCCAAATTTAAAAATAAAATCCATTTGAAATATTACCACAGAATATAAAAGATGGATCTCGTATGACTTTGATATATCGTCACGTCACTCTACACCCATCAAACAATAAATAAAACACAACATATATGTATATAATTTTTACTTCGCAGGCATATTTATACACTTGTTACATGGCCATTATGTAAGTGGCTTATGTTAAATCAAAAATATATTGATCTAAAACCGAGTCCTAAGTTATTAATGCTCATTAAACAAATCTTCACCAATATTAGCGTTATTTTTGTCGATTTAAGAAATTTAATTAACTTAACTATATTTTATTGACAACCAACTTAAAATTTTGTATGTACGTATATAAATTTGAAGCAGCTCGGACCAGTATGAACATTTTCTTTCAAAAGCTGCCAATAGACAAACTCTATTTTGGCATTGCACAACATCGTGGCAATCAAGAATACAGACGTTTAATTTTAACAAATTTTTTCAAAAATTTTCGATTCGCTGACTTCTAAGTAAATTTAACTCCAATTAAAATCATTGATGTCAGTACATTATTAGAAATTCAATAAAACATTACAATATTCACATTTTCAATTAACAGATTAGGACCCTTGATAACTAAAACTACAACGTCAAGTTCTATAACAGATGACAGTTAATAAATTCAACAACATTAATTTTAACAATAAATACATGTCTAGCTATATTTGTTTACATTTCACTATACATGCAAAATCTAGTTAAACTTAATTCGTGAAATACATAAAATATCATTATGTACAAACATAGTAAAATATCGATAAAATACATACATTCCTTTACGCAAGGATAATTTTATTAACTTATAAGAAAAGCTGTTTATACATCAAAATGCTTACAGCAGTTTTAAGGTTAAATACACACAATTCACTTAAATTGTACCCAAGCATTTACAACGCTCATTAGTGTTTATAAAGTCCAAGCACATTCACTATTTAAAAAGAACACAATATCATATTAAATTCGCTTTTTGGTACGAATTAATAGCCACTCATTGGTAACTGCTAGTTTTAACATAAATTCTGTTTCGTTATATAGATGTCGAGAACAGTTTATTTAGCACGCGAGAGCTAAAGCAGTTAGTAAGAAAATCGCGTGTGGGGTGACTCGACAAGACATAGCGGGTGAGGGTCGACCTCCCAGGAAGTCCGCGTCCTCAGTACGATGCCCTCCTTCCCGCAGCGGGCCTTGGAGACTGGACCGCACATCGTTTGTCTCTACGTAATTCGTTTCTGTGTCTTCGACCCGTGATTTAAGATACGGTAGCTCCATTTCTAAAATAAAATTTTACATTATATGAGATTTCACTCCCAACTGTCTTAGCTGGAATATTTCAAGATTTAATTGGCTTGTCTCAAATATTTATGTGTAGTGAATTGATTATATATAACAATGTTTATTACATTTACATTTCTTAGTTGGGCTTCTTTCAGAATGTCTCTCATAAGGTTTCCTTTTCAATTCGATTTTTTGTATATATGGAACATTCATAGAATAAAGAAAAGATATACGTACTATATAATCTAATGGTCCCTTCAGCATCACCAATGGAGTTTTTGGATATACACTTGTAGCCTCCCATATCAGTGTCTTGAATGTTACGTACAATTAAACGCATTTGTACACTGTACGCCGAATTGCTGATTTCACTCATCTGGTACTTGTCATTAGTAATAATCATTTCACCTAGACAGAATATTATTTTAATAAAAATAAAAATAGTATGAGAAATTAATTAAATAAGGGAATATCTCGATAGACAATTATTCGTACCGAGTTCTTGTTTAATACTATGTTGAAGTTAATTCTAAGAAGAGTAATTTTATAGCACTAAAAAGTGTATACCGCTAGTTCTATATGGGTTCGATATGGGTTTCGCGTCATTTGCATATCACATAATATTAGTCAGCATTTTGCAGAGGTTGGAACATATAAATATAACGCAAGATAATATATATATAATCATCAGTTATCTAATGATTATCAAACTTTACACTTTAGAAGCTTAAGTAGCTTCTTCAACTATGAGAATTCATAATTTTATTTATGTATGAAAATATCGTTTACGAGAGCAAAACTCATTGTTATACTAACACGATAACATGAAACTAGTCGATTATTGATATAGTTATTTCCTCACCCTTCGATAGGACCTTTCCGATCATTTATATTCAGCTACATCCGAATATTGCTTATCGATATGAAATATGTTGTTTCGTGTGTCGTGACAATAGTAATGACTCGCCCACAATGCTTAGTCAACGTTTATATCAATTTGACCTTACATAGGTCGTAGGTTATGGATAATTTTATATCTAACATATATCTATATTAATTTAATTATTGAATTTCGTATTTTATACAGTGAGGCAGTGTATGAGATAACAATTATAAAATACGTACTAAAGACTATTATTGATTAACAATATAAACGATGTTTGAAAAAAAACGCGGGAGCCTTCGAAATTGGCGGGCGCTATTTTTGTTTGAATTTGCTTTTTATATTATGCATAAACTGTAAATAATTAAAAGAACGAATTATAAAATCCCATACTCGACGCTGGCTAATGCACAAACCGTGCTAGAGAAAAAAAAAACTTATTATAAAATTTATAATTGGCTATTGACTATCTTGGTTATAAATACCGATCTGTGTAAATTTCCTTAAGACACATGTTTTTTCTCTTAAAATAATCACATGATTATTTTAAGAGAAAAAAGGAGTAAGAAGTCGCTGTTACATAACAGCGACTTCTTTGTTCTTATATATTAACGTTACATACATAATAAAATATGTACTAATTTTATTATTTAAATCAAGACCATTTTGTGAAAATATTCCATTTCAGTTTGAATACTTTTTATTATTCATAAAAGGTTAGGATTATAAAGTCTTATTCGATTTTTTTTTACTTTTGTTCTCCTGAACAATACCGTACCTTTGACATGAAACCCCACAACTGTATAAATGCAGTGAACTGTGTAAACGTCTTTAAGGCATATTTTTAGATTTAATTAGCAAAAAAATTAAATTATGTTCAAATACTAAACAATAGTGACTTTTAAATTAAAGCACCCAGTATATAATTTAACTGTTTAAGTTAAATAAAATAAATAAATATATAAAAACACTTTACTATTATCAAAGCTACATAATGTCAAAAGTGCCATAACTACTCATAAAACAGACTTATTTTATTGATAATTTTATCAAAATACATCTGTTTTCTGTTGGTCAATACAAATGATAGACCTAAACTTAGTATTTCGTGCTTTATCTACTTTATCACAAAGACAGATATATACATGTCATAAAAAAATTATTTAATTACCATAAAATAATTAATAAAAATGTCTAATAAAAAGTAATCACGGTGAGTACAATTAATCATCTTATCTGAAGAAAAGCGTTTAAAATGTGCAAAGAGTGTGACGGGTTGTTCGCTTCACTCGCTACATTATATCGGGGGTCATGCTATTCTACATTAAAAATTGCTTGCATTCTTCTTGTCCCGTTTATTTGTGCGGGCGAGTTTTATTTTTCGTTTCCACAGCCACCGAGGCTTATTTTATTACAGCGACATTTAATTGGAATTCCTCATTTTTTGGGATATATCCACTTCATAACAGAATTCTTGACGATGTTTTTAGATATTTAAATATGTATGTTAATTTAAGAAATAAAGGAGTACGTTTTATTTAACTATGGCCTTCATTTTACGTGAAAATTTGTTATCTCGTTAAAATAGTTAAGCTTTTAAAGATACAACTATAGGTTCGTAAAGTATAAGTGTTTTTTTTTATAGAACAGCGGGCAAACGGGCAGGAGGCTCACCTGATGTTAAGTGATACCTATGGTCACTCTCAATGTCAGAGGGCTCGCGAGTGGGTTGCCGGCCTTTTTGATTTTTAAATGACAACCTCTTTTCTTGAAGGACCCAAATTGTTGTTTTATGTATACTGATTTGACACAATATCTTTACTTGTTGGTAGTACCAATTATATAAAATTGTGAAAATTCGATTGAATATGCATGTAAACAATACGCCTCATAGTGTAAATAGTAATTGTCACTAATCGTAAGGATCATTCATTAGTAAGTCAAATACATCAAGCCAGCCCACTGGTGCGAGGTTTCGGCTTGAATTGACCACAAATCTGTGGCGTGCTTACTGCAACTGACACCTTGACGGTGCCCGGTTGCGACAGTTACGCCCTCTTTGTTTATTATCATACAAACTTAATTAACGATCGATTAAAATCAATTAAATATGAATAAACTTTCGGTATTCAATGTATATGAAAAAATGAGAGAACTAATTGTGGTTTTGAAAAGCGTATGTTTTCATCTGTATTGAGATTTTGTTTATATTTCATTTCTTTATTTAGAATTTTAGATCCAATAATATAAATAATTTTAAACTTTTCTTTTTATCGAAACTTTGACAAACGTTAAGTCAGAGTGGACTGTCTGTCTGAATCCACCCTTTTCGTGTCTACCGCGCCATAGCTCGTCCCGTCTCGTCACAGCCATGTATTACCTAATTTAATTTGTAACTCACCACAATTTATAGCCCGTTGGACCGGCTGACCATTCCTATGTCTAACTAAACACGATACAAAATGGCTTTTAAATAGACAGCGACCAAATGTTATTGAAAAGTGAATATGAATTTTATTTGTTAAAATATTGTGGTATAGTGGAGTAAATATCGCGAATGTAGCCTAAAGCAATTTCAAGCGGGGCGGGCCAGTGGTCTTTGTTGCATATCGGCCGGTAATAGAATTTGGTCCGCTTTTTGCGTGGTCGGTCTACGCGTAATAGCTGGCTCGGTTGCCTTTGTAACTACTCCTAAATCTGCCCTGCAATATCCATCTGGTTGGCTTATTTTATTATGGTCACGTTGTCGCATCAGAGATATGATTAGAGTTCTTTTGTTTCACTGCGATATAACAATTTCGTTCAAAATTCAACGTCTCATAATAAGTCATTTGTAATTCAATTAGTTTAGAATTGCAGCATAAGCAATAACTACTGATATGCTAAGTTTACTAAGCATCGCCACCTCTAATACGTAAACAATTTTTACACAATGTTTAATGGTATCTACTTGAATTGTATTTCTCCAATTTACATATCGAATTCTGTTTTAGCTATAAATCGCGGAACAATTTGAAATGTCAAAGAATCCGCTGAAAAGTTTTATTCGTTGTATTGGTTTGGGCAGCTGGTGTAGCCACACATGTCGCTGCGGCAAGTAACGTATTTCTAACTGGACTTTAGTGAACGGCTGGCGTAACGCATTATCTGGCAATACTGGCTCTCGTTTCTCGGTTCTCAACATATACACTCGCATTAAGGACCTATATATCCTATAAGACTTTTTTTTAATTTAATATGCTAGGTTACGAACCTTATTCTTTTAAATTTAAGCTGAGCCAAAATAAAAGGTTGAGTTATTTAGCATTTTTTTTCCACGGCATGCGTTGCATTTTTAACTTTTCGTATTCAATTTCAAAATGTGTCGAATTTCTTCATTAGTTTTACTGATCTTGACGGTACGAAAAACAAATGAAAATCACATATTTCCTTATTTAAATTTTGAATTATATTCTTTAAAATCTAGACTTTTAATGATACCAAAACCAGCCAGATACAAATAGTATATTGCTAAAGAGATTTGATTAAAAGTTCATATATACTATAATGCGAAAATAATTTTTCTCCAACCTAATACAATTATTTATTATGACAATAATTCCAAATTCTAAATCTAGGCCAAATTGAAAGGAAAAATGTATTTACCGAACCATATATAGAAGACTGATCAGATCTTTAAAAACAGTTCAACCATATGAACACTAATTCAGAAACTCTAATAACGTGCGCGAGTTTTACACTGTATGCCTTTTATGGCGATATGGTATATTCATCCTTTTTGGTGGGAATTCATCAAATATTTTAAAGTAGTAATAGCTATAGGCCCTTAAACGTATCTGAAAATGTCCTTTCCGATGCTCTTTTCGCAATCGAACAATTTACTTAAAGCGAGTGGCGCAGCGCATACAATTACGAGTAACGTAATTAAGTGCGGTATTGATCGCGTTTCATTTTTGGTCCCAATTTATAATTGTGTATAAATTTTAATTGCTTCAACGATAATCTCCTTACGTTCGACTTCATAGTATTAAGCAAAATAGCAAATTTCTGTCTCTACTGCTGTCTACTAGTAGATCTTACAATATACAAATAATCAACAAAATTTATATTGAGGTAGACCTATTTGTTTGTACACTGGCTGAGTTCACATGAGTTGCTTGCTATATCGTTAGTTATAAGATTTAGGAATATAAGTTTAATTTTTTAATGTTTTTATGTAGGATAATTGGTGTGGGTTATTTTGGAATTCTATCGAATTAGTGGTAACTGTTAAGACAGCAAAATGTAGTGGAATAAATAAATAAATATAATTATATGTGATTGGAAAAACGTATGTTATATTCTAATATTGGATATAGACTTGATAGTAATTACACACAAAACAGTATAAACCATTTGAACACTTATTTTTCGTATAATTTTTGATTTGAGTACGTTAATATTAATTTTTAATGTTATTAGCATTTCTACCTGCGCACAGAATAAACAAGTTTCAACACAGGTGTGTCGTTATAACGAAAAGTAATGCCCCTTCCAACGTTTTGTTAGGTTAAGTGCCTTATTTGTATTAGTTAGCACGTATTTTTACAGGACTCCAATTATATTAGTCAGACCTTTTAAATATTAATAGGACTTTTAATGATTTACTACGACTCATACGACAACTATATATACTTTTGAAAATATACAATGGTAATCAATAGGAGAGTTTGTATGAATTGTATTATAATGACTGAGCAGTGTTTACCTGGTGGCTTAAGCGACCTCATCTTTAAGGTCGTGCGTTCGATTCACAGCTGTCCACCAGTGGAATTATCTTTCTATGCGAGCATTGCATATTCGCAAGGTAATGTATAACATCGCGAGGATACCGGCATGACTCAAACCCAATCAATGACAAATGTCAGACACGGAAGATTTATTATTGTTATGACTTACGAATTTATTGAAACTAAACTTTAACAGAAATGTGATTTTTACATTTACATTAGTATCTAGTAGTGTGATTCGAATTAAGAATAAAGTAAATTATGTGATAAATTCGTATGTATATTAGAAATGTTTTATGAGAATGAGTAATACTCACGTATATAGATATAATCTTATATAAATTCTGAGAAACGCATTTATTCGAAAAGGAAATATTGTTGGCGCATTTCCCACAGCTGTAAGGGTATGTGAGACTTGACGCAGAGTATCTTCTCTGCTACTCAAAGAACTGTGTGAGCTACTAACTTGAACTAGAGAAAGGCTTTTCACGTTTTACCGATGCGATCAAAAGGCAACTTAAATAATATTCAAAAAGAAATAATAGCTTAAACATTCTTCATTCGCGTTACATGGTTTAGGGATTTCACTTTTAAAATGTAAATGGATTCGTATAATAATTAAACGCTAGTTCATAATTACCAGTAATTAATAATGTACATTGTCGCTCCATAATCAACGTCGAAATAAATCTTTGTTAATGAAACGCGAACATGAAAATTTCTAATATTTTTTAAATACTCATAAAACGTACCTTGTAGACACTAGCCCTTGTCAAAGAGGGATAGTAGAAATATGAAAAACGACTCATTTAATGACTACTTTAACGCTTTCAATGTGCTTTATGAATAATGAAATTAGTTGCTTATTCCGTTCTTGAGTTCCGTGCCCGAGACTTAATAAGCTTTGTGAGTTACGACTCGGTTATAAAATATCCTACCGGCCTTGTTGAACGTAAACAGAGATTGTAAATAGGTTTTGAGCATTTTAATGTGCGAGATTAGGCGTTACAATTAAAGACAAATAAAATGTATGTACGTTCAATATTAATAATTAAAAACTAGCAGTAAAGAGCATTTTTTAATCAGACTCATGTTTTTAATTATAAAAACCATGATTATTAAATTAATGAACATGATCTTCTACCATGTGTGTCTTTGTATTATTTATATAGGAAAGAACATAAACGCAGACATTACGAAAGAATCTTACCATTTTCCCTAGTCCAATAGTTAATAGCCTTGGGCGAAGCTTCCACGTGGCACTGAAGGTTGACATCTGTGCCCGTCGGAGCACCGACAAGCTGATTTGGGACTTGTACTAATGGATGGACTAGAAAAAAAACACATTTTCAACTTATATATATATATATTCTTATTAGACACATCTAGTAAAAAGTACATGTGATATTAATCAAGCCGACTAGGCTCCGATAACAAGTGCAAAAGTTTGGATATGAAAGCGTTTTAAAAGCTTTTACCGATAACTAGACGTATATTATGAGTTTTTGGGTACATTAATTTTAGTACACAAATAGCAAATATAAACATAAGTGAGTGGTTTGCGGCACAGCATAAAGTACAATTTACCACGTAGGTACTGCTATTACCAAAATTCGCCACGCAGTTTTGATGTTTGCATACATAAAATACGGTACATTCTAGCCTGTTAGGTTTTGATACATTTTAACCGAGTGCCGTACCGCGATTCGCATATGCTGAGGTTTTACTAGCATTTTTGTTTACACAACTTTCCATTTGCCGTTGAAATGTTTGTGTGCGTGTGTTACTATGCAGATACTGGAAAAGGTTTTGCATTTCATATAACTGAATGTTCCTGCACTTGCCGCATAATATTTTTACTATACGTGCAACTAATATAGCTTTTGCTTATTTCAACTTTTTAAACTACGGTGACACGTTTTAACACTGTTTTGATGTGATTTATTTAGGAACTTTATTCATATAGTAACACTTGACTGTTTCTTTCTTTTTTTCAATTAGTGGTTTTTTAAGGTTTATTATCGAAACTAATTAATATAGAAAATGAAGTAAACTTAAGAGTATTTCGTAAATAATTCTTAATTATAGGCAAAAGTTCAGCAGCAACCTTACAATTCTAACCCGTGACTTCGGAATTAACCCAAAAACAATTCGATAGAAACCCAGATTGAAACAGAATTTGAAACAAAATTTGAACAGATCTAGATATCAAATGGTAATTTTTTTTCGTTTATAATATTTTCTATCTTACATTTTTATGTTTCTGTTTCAACTACCTTTTAAAATTATAAACGTATTAGTTTATATTTTCATGTCTTTTATATATATATATATTTGTGATGTGTCTGTCACGTTTCCTTATTGCATACAATATATATATATTGTTAGAATTAGAATTAACCACGTTATTTTATACTTAAATAGAGTATTTGACTAAAAATTTAAATTCTGCTCATACTATATAAATTTTGCGTCATACTAAAAAAAGCGTTGCGATACTCATAGTAGAGCTATCAATACCGACTAATTTTCGAAAAGCTTAAACCTACAATAACATATTTTATCATTAATAATAAATGAATTTGCATTTGTCACATTGTCATTAATAGTTATATCAGTGTTGTGTTTCATTATAGCGGGAATTAATTATAATTTATGAGCAATACAATATTAGTGGACAGTAACTAATACTAAAATTTATATTCTAATTTCAACAATTTATCCTGTCAAGTTATATGCAATATAGCCAATTTCCTATTTAATTATTATGAATAACTTATGTAAAAACAATTACAATTATTTTATTTATTAACGTAATTAGCGATTATTATGTTATCTATTACCTACAATATTAATAAATTATATTTAGGTGTGATTATGATATGAAAGTGCCAGTGTTTATTTTGTTTTTAACATCCTTATGTCACTTGGAAAACATAAAAACTGATATTTTAAATTATTTTTATAGTCTTTATTTAAAATTAAGACAAGCTTTATTTACAATAAAGGATATGAATATTACGTTAAGATTAAATTTGAATTCAGCATTATGTCTGTCATCAGGATGTATTAAGTATTCTCCTCCATTTCGAGAACACGAGACTTCGCTTAGACATGAGAAGCAAACTTCAAACAGAGGTCTCACAAATTAGTTAATATTTTAAAACCCATATGATACGTGTAAAATATTCGGTACACAGTCGGGAAGTGAATTTGCGTAATATCCGGCAAGTATGCACATTAGGCGCGCCGCTCGCGCAGGGTGTTTGCACAGTTCCGGTACAGCACTTCGCGAACTTACTACTGTCAGGTGTTTACTTTGAATATTATCTGAGAACTGGCTGCATTACAAATGTTTGTATTGAGTTGAGTTTTATTTGACTAGTCTCGTAATAGTTTGTTCCCAATTAAATTAAAGTGTCCGTTCTGTTCTCAACTTTACGTTCGTATCTGGAATCGTATGAAAGTTGAGTAATTTGCGTCAAAAGTCGAATTAATTGGGCATGATTATTAAAATTATTATTTAACATTTAAACTTATAATTATAACCAAGTTTTAGACATTTCTTTCAATGTAAGTATACTTCGTCCCTAAAGTCTGTTTAGAGTGAATTAAGGAAAAAGGAATTTTCTCCATCGGCCTTAGATTGCAGCTTATTTGCGGTTATTCTCTTTGACCGTCGTTAAGTTCCTTTGGACGGCTTTTACGAGTTCGAGTGGCCAATTTAGCGAACAAAATCTGAACGATCAGAATTTTTGTTGTAATTAATAACTCGACCCAAAGAATTTCTAATAAAATAAAATTAGCTGAGACTTTATTGTTCCGATTATAGAGATAAAAAGTGATGAAATTAGAAGGTGCTATTAACAAATTTTCTTATATAAGTAGATTGGAATTCTCTACAGCAATCAAAAGTTAGGGCGAGTTTTCCGAGGAAGGATTTTGCGCGGAATTCTTGAAGTGACAGTTTGATTAACCGAGCGGTGCACACGCTTTTCGATTTCTTGGTGTTTTGTAGACCTGTTCTAGATAGCTATTACAAGAATTTGTTACACAAATGTCTGCTACTATTTACGTCTTTCATTGGTAAATTGATGACATGGATATATATATAAGTTTCTGTCTCCTCTCATCTTAACTTAAGCTACAGTTTAATGATAATGATTAAAATAAATAAATAAAACACGAAAATAAATTTAAAATGTTTAGTTCTTTAATAATGGTATATCTAAGTACCAAATTAATAGACAGGGCCAAAAAGAAACAACAAAAAATTAGACAGCAAAATTCTGATAAAATATCTAGTATTTGTCAAATAATTACTGCCATGTATTTAATCCACCTCATAATTACAATTCCAACAAAGTACTAGATAAAGTGTAAACAATTCAATGTAACATTAATTAATTCAAGGAGGACGTATGCAAATTGCTAACAATTTGTTCACTTCTCTGAGTTTCTTTTTCTAAACTAATTTAGCGTGTTTTCAAGTCGTCTGTGAATGAACTAAAATAAATCGACCGCGTAACAGAGCATTTATCCATATCTTAAAACCATGAATATTTCTTGGTGGTTCAAAATGATTTATCAATAAAAAATTCACTGAACTTTATATCAAATTAAATTATACATTACGTACGCGAACTTTTATTAATTATTATATATAAAATTTACAAACTATGCGTGTCAACGAGTCACTCCCGGTGACCACTGCTGAAATGCTCTTGAGACATCGAGTTAATGAACTCACATTTATTAAACATGTTTTATTTACTTAGATATTTTTAATTAAATTACTAAAAACAAAAAACATCAATAATTGGCGAACTCGCGGGCAATCAACGGGTTATAAGGCGACAACAACAATCTCTTTTAGGCAACCCAAGAAAAAACCTAGAAAAATAGTTATGTTAAGGAAGTGCAAATTATCAAAATAATACAATATACTGGAAATTATAAAATAGAGAAATATATTATATATTATTTTATTACGCTAAGCTTGATCTGCTCTCAAGATACCTTTAATATGTTAGCAATCAATTTTAATACTTAAATGCTTTTACTAATTTCGCATTTTCTTTTACCATATTGCTTATACTCCTTGTATAAGCATTGTCAATAAATACATGTTAATCAGGATGTGAAAATGATTAGTAAATGCGAATGGGAATCACCTGAAAGGGTTCTATTTTATTGCAGAGTAAATCCCATTTTCAAGAAAGAGACGAATGTGTGTATCATTGAAATAGGAGTGATAATGAGTGTGAGTTACAGAAACTCGCGTTTCTTGCTGTTAATGTACTACTGAATCACATAATTTAACTTACTACTAATGAAAAATAACGCTTTTGGAAAATTAAAAAAAAAAATTTTAAAAGCTCAAACGTCAAACATACTTAGGAAAAAACCTTAAGCACAAATAATGTCTTAAAATGCGTGGTTGCAGGTCACTTGTTATCAAGAGGACCGTTTGTTTCCAAGAGGGATATTTAAATTAAATATTTGAGGGCGTTAATTTTGTCTCCTCATCGGGTGAACGCGACGCATTCTTTGCGAAGTAATTAAACAGAGTGGAAGGGTTCCTGTATTAGTTTGTTTGTTTGGTTTAAATTGCGTTTTCTATGAACTCCAAATAGTCAATTGCTCCTAGCTATAATTACAATGTTTTGTCAGTATTTGAATGCTAATGTATGTAGTAAATTGACAATTGCGTTATTATTCGTATAATTATATATAGTAATTTATATATATATTTTAATTACTTCTAGAGAATTATCAAATCAGATTTTATCGAAATTAATTGACAGGGTCATAACCCTGGTTCAAAAAAGTTAAAAAAACTTAAGAGCAGTTTTGGTCTAGTAGATTGGCATTCCTAAGGTCGTAAGTTATAACTCACTATACAGTTCTTTTAAGGTCCTTATTTAATCTCTTCGCTCAAAGGAAAACGGCATGCTTCAGACTAAAAAGTCACAGTGTGTCAACCACAGTAGACTGAAGAATAAGAAATAGAATTTAATGATCATGAAACATGAAATCTGAGGCCAGACCAAGGGCTGAAGCGTCACTGGTATTTATAATGTTTTGCCACTGTCAAATACTGAAAAGAATTTTTAATATGTTTTTTTACTGTATCCCAATTTTTTTAACTGGCCAATTAGAAACATAGCTAACTCAAACTTTATTGAATTTTAATTTTAGGACTTTTTGGTAACCTAATTCATTTGTCATTTGTTTTTTGAGAATGTGCGGCAAATCTAAAACTCTTGTTACACGTAAAAATGAAGCTAACGCGAGAAAATTTTTGGTCAATTATTTATTTTGACTATCGTTGTGAGCAACAACAAAGCTATAATAGGCTGCGATTAGCACATCTTAATGAAACCCCATCTCTTGCCACTATTTACAATTGGTTTAACGAGTTGAAGCGCGGACGTAGCAATCTCAATGATGATCCGTGTGAGGGACGTCCTTTAACAGTGACTACTGAAGATAACATCAGTGCTATGCGACGCATGAGAGGGTAAGATAAAAGAGTGATCTATTAGCAGATACGGACAACCCTAGCCATTGATATAATTCAAGTTCAAAAATATTGACACGGAAATTTAGGCGTCTATCTAATCTAGGCGTTATAACAAATGGATTCCCCATACTTAACCAACGACCAGAAACACTTTCGCATTAACTGCTGTATTTGACAACGTCACAGGAGATAAAAACTGGATATATTGCTATGAACACGAAACCGAAAGACAATCAGCTCAGTCGGTGTTTCCTTTCGAGGATCAGCCAACTAAGGTAAATAAAGTAAGAAGTAAAGGAAAAAAGATGCCCATTCTTTGCTCGGAATGGTCATTTTGCGACAGTTATGATAGAATATGGAAGGACAGTTATTGCAGACTGGTATGTCAATCGCTGTTTGCCTGATGTCTTGGAAAACTCGAAACATCACCTTCAAAGCAGATCCTCCTTCACCACGACAACGCTTCAGCGTACTCCGCAAAATGGACTATTGAATATTTGACTATGGCAGTCAGTGTCGAGATAATGAGTCATCCGCCATACAATACTGAACTGGCGCCCTGCGCGAACTAAAGATAAAATTCGAGATATCCGCTTCACGAGCCCTGAAGATGTGGTGAAAGCGTATGAAAATGCCATAGAGATCCCTAAGGAAGAATGGGCCCACTGCTTGTCTCAATTCTTCTATCGAATGCGACGATGTATAGAGAGCAACGGAGATTACTTCGAGAATCAATAAAAGCATTCGCAACATTTAAAGCCGTTTTTTATTTTCTCAACAATTTCAATGTAACCTATAGGGTATAAAAAACGGTTGATACATTTTCTTACGAAGAATTTACAATTGATGGCTAAAGCTACAAAATTATATTGCGATTGATCTAACATAACTTATATATAAACACAGTAGGTGTGCAATATAACGTAAACTTAAAATATAACTGAGATCTTGGTCTGGAATTTCTGCATCTGTTGTATTGATCATTTTTATTTATAGTCTGCTATCTTCCTGAGATACGTCGTAGCTTTTTGATACAGCGAGTCTTTCATGTTTTTCTATGCCGTAAGAATAAGTTCATTGTCATAATATAGAATAACACTTTTGTAAGAAGCTGAAATTCGAACCCGGTTTACATCCCAACTGTGTATAGTGCATAGTACACATAACAAAAAGACAAAAACGATTATTACATGTTTTGTGCTAACAAAAAATAAAAACAAGTTAATTTACAATTTTCCTGTAAAAAAACGTTTTCTCGTCGTACATAATAAAGGTGAAATTTTATTTGTACAGGTTTTTAATCCACGTAACAACAAATCTTTACGGAGTCGTACCTCGAGCTTAACCGACTTGCATAAATATTAGGCTACGTAAATGTATTACCATAATGCAACTTTGTTTCATTTTACATAAACAGAACAAAGGCAATTTTAAAGAAAAGAGTCACGTTTACGCGGCTTACTTTTAAATCTGCTTCTATGCAACTTTATAAAACTAGTTCTTTTGTATGTTCGTGATTCAGTTTGTTCATAATGCATCTTTTACGGAGATAGATCCTCGAGTCGATGCAAGGGAAAAAATGTTCTGGCTTGGACAGGAGATGTTATTACTTATTTAAAATGTAATGAAGGAGGCATTAGACTTATTTGGGCATAATAAGTATATACAAAGATTCTAAATAATACGACAGAAATAATATAAATATATTCTTCACTCGTCCAAAAGAAAACTTTGGCACCGTTTTTCTATTTTCCCATAAGTTTCTTTTTGCGGTAATTCGAAATGCATCCAAGGAGGTTTTTGTGTATTTTTTAGAGGTTTTAATAATTTATATCCCACATATCCTTGTTGGTAAAATTGCGATGCAGGAAATACAAATCCTCACATAAGAAATGTACCCATCATGTTTCTGCGACTATGACTGTAGCTTAACCTGGCTGATCAATCTGCGCGTCACTTAGCTACTATACGTAGGTAGGATCCAATCAGAGCTGTGTTTACATCGGAAATGCCAATAACAGAATGCAAATACATAGTGGACAACACGTTCGGGCGTCCGGTGCAGTTGTGAAGTGCTACGAAAAACTTTAATACGTATCGAACTAACACAGAGTCGATTCATGAATTTAGAACGATTAATTAAGGTTTTCAATTAAAACGTACGAATTACATCGTTTAATTTTTAAGAGATTTTTTAAAAAGTATACACGTTTTGAATTCCGCAATCTATAAGCTGCTGTGTATGTCACTTTAACCCTTACACTAAAAAAAAATTTAAATACATATATTGGATTTCTCAAACTTTAAATTTCAAAGCCATATTTTTAATGTATATTATTATGTACATATAACAACTATCTTCAGTGCTTTAATAAATGATGGTATTAACTTTAATTTTGTTTGTTTGCTATGAAACCATTTAATAATTTATATTTTTAAAATTAAAGGTTATTAGTATACTCAGTGTACGCCTTCATAATTTCAATAATATATTTTTACGTTTCATACGAAATAAAATGAATTGTATACTCAATCGTTATTTAAAGCTTATAGTACATTTATAATAAAGGGTTGCTTTTATAAATTGTTAAAAGGTCTCAAGAACCCGCGCTAAGAAAATAAGCCAAACTTCAATTATTTCTATTTTATTAAGCAAATATTATAAGGATTATTTTAATGTTTTTTAGGACTTAATAAATAGTTTCAGTTTTACACATATTTACATTTATATATTATAATTTACCATTGTTTTTTAAACCTCACTACATATATATATCTAACGAAAATTGATAAATACTTCCGGTAATTCAGACGTTTGATCTGCATACATGTAAATCTAGGTTATTAATTTCGTAATTCTATATATTAATGGACCCTGAATTTATTTACTCAAATATATATTTTAGCAATGCGGTAGCAATGCGACCTTTATTCTTGAGGTTGTAGGTTATAGTTAAAATAGTTTTTTTTATAGAACAGAGGGCAAACGGGCAGGAGGCTCACCTGATGTTAAGTGATACCGTCGCCCATGGACACTCTCGATGCTAGTGGGCTCGGGAGTGCGTTGCCGGCCTTTTAAGAATTTGTACGCTCTTTTCTTGAAGGACTTTAAGTCTTAAGGTTAGCCTTAAACCCAAAATGTAGCCGGTACGTCTCAGGCACTGAAGGCAGATCTACTTGTATATTATCAAAAAACAAATGGCCACGAAAAAAAAACCGAAATCTGAAGCCCAAAACTAAAGGTTTTAGGCCTTGGTTATTATTCAAAACTTTGTGTAAAATACTAAGACTAAAGTTGTGCAACCTATCAATGAATCAGTTTCAAGTGCTAATCCTTTATAACAGTTGAAACAGTGGCAGCACTCTGGCAAAATTAATGTTTTATCTCGATCTATTCTCGTTCACACGTACACTAGAAGAGCAGGTACGTTTCCATTTGCATGTATGGTATGCTATGACGATAGTAACAACATTACCCGAATTCGAAACTGTGATTAGGTGCATCGAACCACAGCTGCTGTGTTCAACGCTATTTACATACCTATCTACCTCTCATTACTTCATTCACAATTAGTTTGGGAGTATATTTCGTTGCGGAAAATTTCGCGTTTAAACGTTGAAGCAATTTTGTTTTATGTGTGATATTAGTCGCATGATTATTTGTACAGATGAAGCTAGTCTGAAATCTTGTGAATAAAATCATTGACCTGGGTTCGTAGTGAAGCAGATTAATCTTTTGAGTCTTTATTCTACTCAAAACAATGTTGGTTTTTCCCGGAAATTCTACACGAAACATTCCACTACAATACCAATTCCAGTATGGAATAGTAAAAGTAAATTGGTAATAAGTAAAATTAAAATAATTAATTCAAACTGATATTATAAATACAATTTTAGGTGAGAATTCTTAACTAATTTGAATAAATCAGAAAAAGAGGTCACCATGGAAAATTTTTACCCAATAAAGTATAAATACGAAAGCCTGTTATTATATACGAAGATGAATATGATAATCCATCAATGTGGGTAAAAATTGTTTTTTTTAATATTTCGACAAAGCATTCAATCATCGACACATGAACAACGCAACAATTTTACGGGTATATTTTTGCTCATATTCTGATACAGACAATAATGTTAATAGCGAAAGTGGTGACATCTTAAATTCAACTGAAATTAGTCTGATCTCCGAGGCTTTGTTTATATAAAACCAAAACTTTATTAGTCAAAATTTATTTAAGACATACTTTTACGAAAATACACGTTTTTTTAAAAGATAACTACAATTTGGGGTAGCTTTAGAAAATACATTCAAAACCATTTACAAAGACATCGTTTAGAACAACATACCGGTTCTATTGACCAAAATCAAAGGTCCCGGCTGAATTCTATGTATTAAGTACTTAATAACAACGTCATCGGCTGTAACGACTGTCGGTTTTTACAACTAAATATGAGTAGTTCCTTCAATATCGTTATAACAGATTTTGACTGTAATTACATCATAGAGTTAACGTACGTTTGGAGATCGTATTGATTTACAAACGTAATTGCAAATTAAAAAAAAAAGATTCACACAATGATCTCATGTCTGACAACGTAACGATACATCAAACATTCCACTGAAATTCAATAAACCAAACATCACTATGAGTAGATCTTTAGCAAACTGATAGTAAACAGGGCAAGCGCGGGACGAATACAAACATCCAATTCAAATGCAAGACACGTGTCGAAGATGATACGTGATAACACGAAAATCTCCCAATTGCTTACGTGTTTGAGATGTCGGGCCCAACAGTGTTTCCCGACTAACCGAGCATTGAATAGCTCCATATAAATTACCCTTACAGATCAAACGATAAGCTTTTTGCGTACAGGTGAGCTGATTTCATCGACGGATGAATTGATTCATGTTTTGAATTTTGCGATTAACTTAATCGTTCACTTTGATAAATACAGTTCAGAATTGCCGATATTAGATTTTTATTAAATAAATCCAATCGAGGTTTTACTGTTGTAGCATTTGCATTTTATTAATCAGCAATTGTTTATGTGTATTTAAATAAACACTTAAATTAACTCGGCATAAAATATCTTACAAAAGATAATATATTCAAGCAAGAATCTCTTAATAGAAATTTTATTTTAGAGATAATGCTAAGCGCCAAATAACAATGTATAGAATTAAAATAATATGAGGCACTAATTAACGCGATCGTTAATGTAACATGTATTGACTTACAATGTACGTGAAGCATAATCCTCTTGCTGACGGAAGGGGGTACGCCGTTTGCCGCGATGCATAAGTACGCCCCCATTTCGGACCGAGTTACTTTCGTCAGGTTCACTATCTCACCCTCCAGCGACGACACTGTAAAAATATAAATTTTAAATTCTATGGCCAAAATCTATAAACTGTGGTAGATGCAGATAAGCGGCTAATCAATCTAGTTCATTACATATAAGATTTAAACATATCAGACTGACTGATGTGTTTAAAGTCATTACAGTACACTATATATAGTATACAGTAATATCTATAGTACATTACTTATATATATGTATATGTATATAAAATTTACACTAATTTATTCATTAAGGTAACACGATGTACACTTATGAACCTCAATAAAGAAATACATATTAATTTTTTTTAAATTTTACATTTATTGCCAGTTCTCAAATCAAGGGCGTGTAGAACGGATGAGAAATACTGGCAATAAACTCTCTGCCACTCTTTTTAATCGCCAAATATTTTGTTTTAGACAAGGACCTGCAAACAATACGTGTTCCACATGACATCTTAAATAATTAATACATAGTTAATATAATTTAAAATAAATTTGAAACATAGATTAGTCCTTAATCAGCAGTAGGCATGGTATGTTTAAATGGAAAAGTAATTTAACATACAAAAATGCTTATATATAAATAATTTCTTTATATTTATATAAACATTAGAAGTACAATTTTATAAATCAAGATTGATTATCAAGAGCCGATTACTAAAACATAACTGTGTACGATACGCTTGCCTTATTTTAAATGTCTATGAATACCCTTTATTGAATTTTAAATGAAAATACTTGCAAAACAATAAATTTTTTCTATATTATAGAGTAGAAAAATAATTTTATACAATATCAAAAATGTTACCCCCGTTGGTATAAATATTTGTACCCTATAAAGAGTAGTGCTTATTTTACATTTCTCCCAAGAGCCTACAAAAACACTTAGAAATGCCAGTAGACATTCTATAAACAAATGCGGTTAGCGGTCCCAACTTGAACTGTTTTCCTGACACCTTGCTACCGAGTACATTTACAACCATTAATTCAAACAAGAGGATAAAAAGCTGGGACAATATTTTCGAAGGGAGTTGATGGTTTAAAGTGTAGAGCTTTTGGTAGTCGACGTCGCTTCGTTAGCAAACAACTTGAACAACGACCTACTGTGGAGTGTCTACTTAATTGAAATAATTATAAAACTTTTGCATTCACTTCAAGTGTTCGGAAGTTATGGACAGTTGTCAGATTAATTGTTTAAGTAGCTTAACCTAATTTAAATAAATTGGTTAACACGATAATTATTTTCACACATTTAAAACGTCATTACACTTTGTCTAGACATGTATAGTTTCGGCAAGTCATGCTATATTCATTATGAATACATAATAAAAATAATAAAATGTGAATCGGCTCTTATGCTTTTTATGTTCTATTACATCTTGGTCGTGTCGATGTGTCATAAGTCAAGTGACACTCAGTTGTAGTGCTTTCTTAGGGAAGAACGATAAACAGAGAGGAAAAGCTATAATTATTATTATTTTTTTGTGTTTCTACAAATTTTTAATGATGACTTGGTAACAATATTTAGTAACAATATTTATTTGCAAACGAGATTTATTTATATACGAGCAATCAGCCACATTAAAATAGGCAGGATATAATTTTAAATTTTTCGTGTTCCTTAAAAATTTTTAATCAGGTCTTGGTAACAATATTTAATAATAATATATATTTATTTGCAGAGATATTAGTACATTCATATTGATCATTTTTATACGCATAATCAGCCATTATAATAAGAACAGTCAAAACATTTATAATTGATGTAAAATTTACGATCTAAAATCACTCCCACATTATAAGGACACATTGCCTTTAAAAATCTGAGACTTCTGGGAAGGTGAATAAATAGTATATATGAGATGATATTATGTCATTACATTATGGGTACTATAGATAATTAAAACAATATTTTGTTGAATTGCCCACTCCCAACGACATAAGTTTAATCAATGATAGCATCAACGTCAGAGTACGAGTGATCTTTAATGACATAATCAAATTATCTTCAGGCACTGATAGTCTTACAAACTACATAATATAGATATGTAACAAGACAGTACATTCAGGTAATATTTCAGATCATACGTACCGTGGTGAATTGAATGAAATAGTTCGGATCATCTTATTAAGAAAGTTTACTTAAAAGAAGAAAAAACTTCAAGCTCAATGAGCTTTTTGATATATATATTAACGAATGTATCCTCTGGCAGTGAAATCTAATATATTGTAAGCCATCATGTTAATTTGTATAAGCTATTCATATCTGTTTCAAACTTTCAGTTGATGAAAAGCGTCGAATAGAAGGATGGTTGAGTTAATTTGCATCAGTCTGAGCAAGTTTCCTTCATTCACTCGCTTATCTACATAATTTACTCTAGAACATGAAACAAATAGGCGTGCGACACGCTTTTGTCATCGGAATATGTTTTATATGGCACGTTAAGGGACAAATCCTGTAAAGAATCCTTTGTTGTGGCACTTTATTATTCATTCCGTTATCATTATTGTTGTCACATGTATTTCAGAAAGTTATTAGACCTGGCATAATTTAAGTTTAGAATAAAAGTTATTTGTATTTATTATTTAACGTGAAATTCTGTTACGTTATCAAATGTTAGAAATACTTGGTGTGCCGATTAAAAGATAGAAGTAAATAAATAAATAAGTATTTTCAAGTGAACAGGTGAAGTTAAACGTACCTACCTCAACGCTGAGATCGAATCCTGCCTGGACGTCAATGGCTTTGGACCTTAACGGAACAAGTGAAGAAACTGGCATGCCTTTGATACAAATAGTGACGACGTGTTTAAATTTAGTTTTTTTTTATACTGGCCTATATTGAAAACACATAATTTGAAACAGACGCAAGATATATCATATACTCGTTATATCATTATTTTAGTTCTCAATAAGAGCAACATTTTCGACAAAAACTTTTCCCATTTAAATATTTGACATTTTCGTAATATTGTTTCCTTACAGATTTATGGAGGTAACTTGTAACGACTACTTTAATTACTTTTCACTCAAATTAATGATTGTTTTGACAATTAAAAAGTGGTTTGAACGATGCACAGGGTCACACAGGGTAATTGAAGCATTTGCTTTTAAACTAATATTCTTAGTTAGAAGAGAAATTAGAACGATTTAATCTTAAAGGCTGTGTAGTCTGTGAAAGTCATTACTGGTAGTACTTTGTTAACTTAATGAATTGACTGATGGCAGTGCTCGAGCAGTGGTGGGGTTAAGTAGGACCTGCCAATTAATCACCCTGTCACTACAGTTTCCAATTGCTACTCGTCACGAATCCCCTTGTAACTATTATTTATGTTACTCAATGCTATTGATTCGTTTCGAACAATTACTAACCTATTGAAGATCATTGTATAGTTGTAGCGGTAAGCAAAGTTTTAAAGTTAAGACTTGATCATAACGAAGTGTGAGATCTCCTTACACAATAATTATAACCAGAAAAACTTTTCGTACACTGATTTTTAATGAATAAGTTCTATAAACACTAGATCCATTATAATTATTTATTTTTTAGTTATATGCAAGCCTTCAACAGTTATATTCCTATATACAATTGTAGGAGTCGTTCTATTTCATAATACTTTTTGTCCACGCTAATGCTTAAATATAGATTACTTGCAACGAATAAAGTTCGTAATTTTCATGGCCAATTCATTCTTTCAAGGCAAGGCATTTTAGTGATTCTGTGGTCACAGGTTAACTTATCTGTGGCTTATATATGTATAAACCACAGATAAGTTAACGTACTAAATAAATAAATCAATAACTTTTTGTTTTACTCGGCTATATAATAATGATTACGTTAATATGGTCTATAGATAACAACGAGCTAAATTGATATACAATGGTTTAATTCAAATGATGCATAGTCTCATCATCCGATATTTGAAAACATTAAACCTCGCAATGAATTGTGTTACTAAAATTTATGACCATACAGTCGATATCTGACGTTTGTACATGATTAATATTTTAAAGTCATTTTGGCTCATTGAAACATGTTAATTACAGTGTATTAAATGTATACCGTCATTTATCTGAATGATTAAAATTTTCAAACTTTTGAAACATTAATATGATATGTGAAATAAAGCTATTTTTAATTATTTGTGAAAAGTTACTTTAAAACGGTCAATTTTAAATCAGATTACTCCTTATCATAATTTCGTGTACCTAAATAAAAAATACACTATAAGGAAACGAACTAATACATATTTTTCCAGTAAATTTTTCATTTCTTCAACATTTTTAGATTCTTCTGGAACAAATATCTTTGTGATGTCATCTTTGGGTCTTTCGACGCCCGTTTGACTGACCATGTTTTCTTCACCCATACAGTTGGAAGCTCTCTTTAGCTCTCTTAAACTGTGATCATGTATCAAAACCTGTCTTTTACCAGCCTGTACTTAATCGGGTTCAGAGACGCAATATAATTCAATACAGAATCATTATTTAACTCCGCGATCTTAACCCGTCTGAATCTTTATTTGGCCGAATAGAGATGAGTAGGTAAGTAATTATTCCCGGGCGGTCCCGAGATTGTAATCCCGTGGGGTTAGAAAGGGCGGTGAGAATGGTAATAGGAGCTCTGAGGCACTGCGGTCTGATTTACTGCTAAGATTCAATAGTGAATATTTTAAGCGCTGATTTATTTGCCGACGTTTCTTAAACTTCTACGCTGTCTATCGGCACTAACTCTATGATTTATTGTACTCGGGTATGCAACTGTGTATTCGTGTGGAAATTGCAGTTATTTATTGCATCAACACTGTAGTGTTAGATCGATACGTCATTGAATCATAAGAACAAAATAATAAATATACGATTCTGGGAATTGGGCATACATTTATTTCATTTTCCATGTGATTTATACTTTTTTCTGCACTGCCGATCGTTGTCATGTTACAGTTCTGACCTTGCGGTCCTGGTTTAAAAGAGTCGTCTGGAAAGTGAGAATGCATCAAAGCGTGGGAAGAGTTGGTGATTTCGTGGTCACAATACCAGCGAACTTAGTTAAGTTTAACTTTTCCGGTCTTGTACTCACTCAGCACTGTCCTAAAGTGTTGCAAGACCGCTTCAATACTCCTGATCCCTAAAAAAGGTGATTGCTCTGATCCGTCCAACTGTCACCCAATAGCTATGGCCAATGTGTTCTTCAAAACAATGGAAACCAGTAATAACGGGCATCTCCTGAGATATCTAGAGGCCCACGAGGGAAGAAGCTTATTCAGCAAGGTACGAAGCTACTTCACTCGTACATTCACATATAACTGAACGAACCGCAAATTAAGCCCCTCATGGAATACTGTTCTCACCCTCCCCAGAACCAGCTCCTTGCAATAGACTGTATTCAACGAAGATTGGTTCGAAATGTCGACGATCAATCTCTTTTCAAGCGGCATGTTCCCTTAGTGTTGCATCTGTACTTACCATGGAGAGTGTTTAGATTACTAGTTCGGATATATAGCGCAGCGGAGTTTCATCATCGGACGTCGAGGCAGACTACGAACTGCCACAAGGTTATTTCGAACCAATTTAACTTCAAGAGTCATTCAAAAAAAGAGCATACCAATTCATAAAAGGCCGACAGCGCACTCGCAAACCCTGTGGCAATGTGATTGTTCATGCAGTATCATATAAATATCTCGTGTTCTATAGAAAAAATGTGTCGGTACTGTCGTTAGAAAATTAGGCTAAGTTAAAATTTAATACAAAAAATTATTCGTTATGTTCTTTCTCACAAACTTCGTTGGTCTTCAAGACATAAGGACCGCAAATATTTTCTATTAATATAATTATGTGACTAATTCAATTAAGTGTACCAATAATACGACCTCAGCACGCAAACGTTCAGTCATAAAATTTGCATGATATCCCAGACCTATAAATTTTGCGTTATTTCATGATTTATTTGAAAATGACTACATTAGTTCCGTTCTGCATTAACCAGTGGTATCTTTTTGTAAGGAAATATTGTAGGTTCTAGGTAAAACTGTTGTTTGAATTTAAAATTTTTGTATAAAAATCTGGTTCAGATTTCTCGATAAAATTCAATGGCTTTTTATAGGGCGCTCGAACAAAGTTGTATTGAACTTGTAATATTTTTTAACAAATAATTCATTGTAGCTGAATTAAATAATTGGGAATTCAAAACCAGCAGATCTACTTATTAATTTTACGATATTTATTTGAGAGGCAGTGAATCGAAATTTAGAATAATTTAATTAAATATTTTTTTCGAGTCTTGTAAATTCTTTAGATTTTAAAATCATCTTATAATGAAAATTAACGAAAATGATTCCTAAGTATTTAGATCAATAAATCATAGATATAAAGTTCATATACTGTACATCAGTAACAATAAGGATAATGCAACTCTTATTTATAAAAACGTATGTAGTTATGATTTTTCATAACGTAGCCTTGACCTTTTTTGGTATATTTTATATTATGGTGTATTATTTAAGACACAACATTTTAGTAATATGCACATTAACCCTCGAAAGAAACTTTATTAATAAAGCTTCCTTTTTCACGTTCCGTTTCAGTGTTTACCTTATTTTGCTAAGTCCTATATTATGAAATGATAATTTTACGACATTTTGATATTACTATCTAGGCTTTGGTGGACCAACTGACCATTATACAGTATCGCTTATCGATAGTAGTTTGCATTAATTGTTTATTAAACCGGTTCAACGTAATTTTATTATAGAATCTAATCAGTGCCTGTGCTAATGACGTCATTCGTATTTTTATGTGAATCGTTTCGTAGATCGTGATAAAAGTTTTTCAACGTGACAACATTAATTATTATATAATTAATTATGTGTTGTATTAGCCAAAAGGTCGTGCGGTAGACTACGACTGTGTTACGATTACATTTTTTCATTACCATTATAACTTGTACGTTGAATAAATTATTGCAAGAAAGTTGATGTTGTTGGCGCCACAAAACAACGACGTGCGTTTATTAAGTACTTTGTAGCAACTAGTTTGATATTATTTGGAAAGCGTAACAATATTTAAAAAAAACAAATAAATATACATACACAAGGCTGTCTTGCCTTTTACCTTGGCTATAAAAGTGACCAAAGAGAGTTAAAATGTGACGCTTTGAATATTACTAACTACATTACATACTAACTTATATTCACCAAGATAAATATTTCGCTTAGCAATTCTTCTTACTGCAAAAAATGTTGATATGATATATTAGAAAGATGGAAAATGATTAGTTATCATTTTCCATCTTTCCTAATTACAATTGAATCACAATTATAATAATCATAAATACAATCGTATTGATCACATCTATAAGCGTAATTCTGATCAACGTGGGAATGTTGTCAATCATAGATACTGTTCAGCAAATACGGCTTATCAAAGATGGAATAGTCAAAATATTTATAATAAAATGGAATAAGATTGTGGCAATATATTCATACCTACTTTATAATATCATTTTGGATTAATTTATCAAATGTGACAAATGTACCTAAATAAGAAACTAGATAGATTTGTTAGTCTATTAATTTTTACAAAAAATAAAAACTTGCCTTTTGTTTTTCCCTGTGGCCCGCCCCTAGAAATGAGGTCCCCTCCATCCTCTCTTCGCCAGACGATTCTTGGTGGAGGGTAACCCCTTGCCTTACACACTAACTTAGCCGAACCGCCTTCTGGCACCATCATATCTCCTGATGTCTCTTCATACACGATGTCAGGTGGTATTACAACTTCAAGAAATGCTGTCTGCAGGAAAATATTTGCGTTAGGTAGTAAAGTTTTGTGTATTTCTTAAATGGTTGACTCAAAATTAAAAACAAATCGATGCCAATACGATGTATTAACAATATATTTTTTTATTTTAAATAAAAATTAATATATGCTTTATCTTATAGGTTGGAGATTTTGACTTAATATATCTATTATTGAAATACGTATTAATTTATACTACCAGAAAAATCTAGTTGAAATAGAAATTGTTAATTAGACTTTCAACAATATAAACGTGATTAAGCCATTATTGAGAATCTATTTGCTTTATTTACTCTTTAAGAGCTAATGATTTTTCCATAAATAGAACGGCTTTTTGTAGCCAAATGGAAAATTTAAATCATTTAAGTTAATACCTGCATTTTCATAGGATCGGTGTTAACTTGGCACATATATTGTCCTCTATCTTCTCTCTTTACGCCACGAATACTCAGTGTCCACGTATTGTAGTCGTTATGGGTGACGCTTAGCCGCGCGTTGTTAGTGATCACGTGCTCGTGTATCGCTAGAATTGCCTTTGTATCCGCCTTGATCCACGCTACCTGTCTCGGGAAATGTATCCAACAATCCTTCATATACATAAACTTTCTAAACAAAGCACTCAGACGAAAACTTTGGATTGAAAGGATTCGAACGGGTGAAAAGTTTGCATAATCGATTATGCGGTCTTAAGGACTGAGAAATCTGGTCTAATTACAAACGAATACTATCCGAGCAACACTATCTTGTTGCGAAAACCTTGCAAAATGCTCATGGAATGTTTAATTACATTTTCGTTTGTTGGCCGCCACAAGGCACACTGAAAACGCCCGTTTCGTCCATTCTACCAAAAGCGTCGACATTGCAATAGAACCCTATTTCCTGCGTCTTGTAAAAAACGACTACCCTCAAAACATGACACGGAATAAAGTTGGAGAATTTTTATTAAATTTTGAAATCATTAAGGTTTCATAGTAAATGGTAATAAAAGTTTCTTAAATATTTATTATAATATGACAATATAGTTTCTAGGAAGTGCTAAGTGCTCTACATAAAGTGCTTTATTATAGAAGTGAATATACTACAAGTGTTGTTATTTTTCAACTTGAAACAACCGGTGCAACTCTAAATTGTGCTCTAGGTTACCTACATACAAGAATGGATTTTAAACAAATACTTTGTGCAGAATAGTCTCAATTTTTCAAATCTTTCAATACGAACTGGGAAATATAAATGCATCGATATTGTAGATTTAAAAAATTGAGTACATACAATATAAATCCAGCTTTTTAAAGGTAGAACAAATATAGTTTTTAATTTCATAGTTATTATTTTTTAAATGAAATATTTGTTTGATAATGCACAGTTCTGGATTTATATTTTTATAGTAACATAAAAATTAGTATTTACAGATCTTTACCCTTATAACTCATCCATACCAGCGGTGCATATCGGAGTTGTAATGTTAGATCCGGAAAAATTATTAATTTGTGTAACTGCTTTTATTATAGATGAATTTGATTTATGTTCGTGTTAATCTGCATTTAAGGTGTATCAGTAATAAATATACGTATCTTTTAAAGTTTACTAAATTAATTTTAAAACGCATGCTAAGCTTTCGAGCTTTAATCTTTTATTTGTTTTGTTTTTCCTAAAAATTCTTTGTATTGAATTCACACATAATACTTTATTTAATTTTTTTTATTTCATTGCTTATCGTAACTGAATCATTACTGTAATTTTGGAAGTTTATTTGTAACAATTTAGAAATGCGGCGAATTTGCTACTCCAAACTTTAAATTTTATAAAATTTATAAAAATTAGGTACACTTATTAGCGTTAAAAAACGGATAACATATAAAGGCCATTTAAAAACATAACGAATGTTCCGATAATAGTAAAGCAGATGGAGATTAGCTTTGGGGACAGAGAGCTTACCTCTCGAAATGATTGAACGGGGACCATGGGGACTGTCGTAGCTTTATTTTAATGTCGTAAAGTGACTGTTTTGCAAGACCACACTTAAATGGAATAGCCTTGTGGAGGATTTGTTAAATCCATTATGAGATAACGTAAATGTTTATGGAATTTAGTGAAGTTAATATTAATTAATATATATTTAAATATTTATTTTTAGATAACATGTTTGCAGCTATTTTAAATGGAAAAATCAAGTTATTGAATTAAAAACACGTAAAGTGTATTTTAAAATTTCTTAATAATAATAAAATATTCAAAAGTTAATACAATGTGATACATATAAGTTAAAATAATTATTTATAGATTTTCGTTATATTATATTGGAAATCACTAATTCGTCAACAGTGTGCAAATTTTGTTTAAGATAGTGCTAGTGCTGTGGAATGCATGCTCCTAATTTCATTATTCCATACTAAACTCAAGAAATTGTATTGTTGTGTGTACACATTACTACTGCATAATAATATTACATTTTCCTTAATAAAATCGATCTATGTAAAATTCTCTTTTCTCCAAGAAATTTAAACGCATTACAGGAACACAATGTTTTTGATGTATAAACTAAACTTAAGAACGAAAAATAAGATTAGGAATTAGTAACGTATATGAGGCTGTAGTATGCAGCAATAATGCAAACAAACGTAAAATCCAAAATAGAAGTATACGAGAATTCTTGAGTTTAAGTTAATTATGTGCAAGTGTGTGCAAGTTGAGTACTAACTATGCTAAAATTGTCAAGAAACTGTGCAAAGTGTCACACTCTATACTATAGACAGTTCCTAAGTGAGTGAAGTGCATCGGAACTTGTGTGCTAAAGGTGTGCAAGAAGTGTTGAAGTAAGTGCAGACTATTAGTGAGATCTATTATTGGGATGAATTCTCATAAATTCGTGATATTCAACGAGGAAATTGTCTACGAACGTCGGCGTGGGGCAAGATTTAACGAAAACAAATATCGATCCATTCGTATTTTTTATTTGTATCGATGTGATTGCATTAGATTTCTGCATTCTAAGTTAAAGGTTTTGTTTCAATAGGTCACAAGAGTTTTCGTTTAGCGTTTTGAAAGCTATTAATTTGATGAAACTACTTAGATTTATTATGTTAACGTGTTTTTTTAATTTATTATTTATGTAACTGGATATAGGTAAAAAATTATGTGTTTCACAATAATAGATCTCATCAAGTGCTGTGCTCCTCTAGTCGGCTAGCTGTATTGAGTTAGTTTGATACACACCCTGGCAGTGGCGGAGTCGCCACTCACCCTATAACCACCTAGATTATTGACCACACAGGTGAATGTCGCGTCTCTTCCCTGTGCGATGGTTACATTCTCCAGGGGAAACTTGAAATCCGGTTCGAGGCCCAAAGCTGAAAACAAACATTGCAATTAAAAATATTAGTTTTTTACGAGTAGTAAATATTTGTAAATGAAATGTCAATAACATATAAAATGTTATAAAAATAAACATTGAAATATAGTATGTTTAGATGCCTCAGTAGTTGATAGTACACTTATAACTAGGAGTTCCTGGGTTGCGGCTGGTTAAACAACCATTGTTTAAGAAATACTACTACAGATACTTAGAAGGCTGATCATCTTAAAAAAGTCAATCAAAACTAAACGTGTGTGTACACGTTTGACCTTATAATCCGGAACTGCGTGAAATCAACTATTACACCAAATAAAGGCTATCTGTAGGCGCCCCGTGTAAGGGTGTAGCTTAATGTCTGACAGAACTGAGTATGATGGGAGGGGGCTGATATTAAAATTTCAGGGACTTTTAATTTAGTAATTTTTATTCAATCACCGATGTTTATTTTAGTTCGGGACTACCGTTAAATTAAAAATCAGCACCTGGCACATATATTTGATTTGCCCATCAATGATTGTTGTCTTTTGAAGAATCAGAAGCAGAACTTCCAGGTAAAAAATTAAAAATATATTTTATCATCTTATACATGTATATATACAAATCCACGATGTTCACCGCTCTTTATGTTCGTCACAAACAAGACGTCAAAGTCAGAATGATATTTTAGCAGATATTCAAGTTGTCATCTGCTCGATATTTGTATTCTTTGACACTATTAATTATTGGTAATTATGTATCAATTTTTAAATATAATTTCTCAAAAACTTAAAGCATTCATTGTACTTTACGAACGGGGAATAAATAAATATGGGTACACAATCACGCAATATCCTTCAAAAAATATTTGCCCAATATTACATTTCTCGGAACGGGCAACATCCAATGCGAATTTTTAGTATGTCAAGTATATCTTGGCGAGAGCTTTGTATTGCCCGATCGCTGGAGGCGTCAATATTCTACGTGACCAGGCTCAAGGAAACACGTGTCGGAAGTAAGGACTATCTATTTGCCCATAGAAAGTCGTCTCACTGTCCATTTGTATATCGAAACGATTGCATCGTCATTCAGAAATGTTCATTTCTACGACTAATCTGATATTCCAAATATAAAAACATTTGAAAAACATTATATTATATTATATAAACGAAATAATTTATAAGTATTGCTTTTATATGACAAATTGTATACTTTGAAGCAATCGTGCTTTTTAAACAAATCCAGTTTTTTTTAACGCAACAAAAAAAAAGGTAATGAAAGCTAGTTTAGTAAAAAAACCCTTTTCATTACTGGAATACAGATTGTATCAATGACGCATAGGATCAAAGATTTTTATCAAAGTGTTAGAAACATTTTCATATAACATTTTAAATCACCGAGAAATGCAACATTGCATTGAGTGACGAAAAAATTTTTGGTATGAAATTTTAGAACCATAAATTTAATTGACTGGCGGAATATAGAGGTCTGATAAAATTGTAGTGTATCAAAGCGAGCCAATAGCGCCGTATTTGTGAGAACGTGTGGACAACGCAAATGGGTCAATTGAAACACCAGTGCAAATGTCGCCACGTTTAAATGCCAACGTTTATTACGTATCCTATGCATATACCTTGTACATAGGAAACTGCCTATATCTAGATGTCACTTTATCTAATCTTAATAACAATAAACATTTATTTTACATCTTATATAACCATTAAACAGTTAATCAGTTACTAAACCTTCATACTGATAAGTTTAAATTTATAACCCTGAAACATATGCATACTTCTCCAATTCGTCATAATCCTAGTGCTATGTTGCCTTGTGCATTACTTAAAAATAAATGTTTCCAAGCAATTATTACTTGGGTGAAATTTGTATGATGTAACCCGTCAATATTGGTATACGTTCAAAATTAAAATTTAATATGAACACTAATAAACATTTCAGAAATTCATTTTGTTCTTGTAACAAAAACCTCTCTTATGAAATTATTGTACAGATTTGTGCGATTTATTTGTTGTAGCATTTGTAATTTAAAGATGCCATAAGTGTCATCTTGATACATCCTTCAATATTCTTCACTAAATGCAAACGATGCAACGTCGGGCAGAGATATTTTTCCTAAACTAAACCATATGGTATAGTAAATTGAGTTAAGAATTCGAGCCACACGAGTTGGTCAACTTTAGAAGTTATGTAAATATTGGAAGCATATTTCAAAGCGTGAAAGATGCCTCGATTTGTTTGCCACTACTAGTTAAATGTTGGCCTAAACTTGAATAGACATCTAACTTGAAAATGTTTGAGGCCTTGTTATTGTTCAAGTTCATTTTAGAGTTGGGTCGAGTGAATTCTATTGAAGGAGATGATAATTTAATATAGTATAGGCTTGTTGTTACGGAGACACTCATAAGTTATTACTGCAAAAACTCAGCCTCTATAAACACTTGAGACGTGTTAGTGACTTTCAACTATGAGGTCGTGTGTTCGAACCTTGGCTGTACAGTTTTTTTTCTTTATATATCATAACAAACATTTGCTCATACGGTGATAGGAATCATTGGGATTGTAACCCAAAAATTTACACCCTGCATCAGGTGCTAAAGACTGATCCTTTTAAAAATATCAAGAAAATAGATGCAGAAATATGTCTGCCTACTTTTGAGGCTACTTCCTAAATAAATGATTCATTTTATACTACTAATTGTTGTTCTCCGGCTATTATTAGTACGAACGACAATATTTTTTAGTTCTAATGTGTTAACTAACCAACTTTTATGGTTGACGAACTTTCAAGTAAGTCTGCATACAAACTGACAAACTATGTTTCTAAACTTCGACATTGCTAAAATTTTGCACAAACATTTAATACATTTGTTTCCTACATGTTAATTTACATTCTTATAGATATATTCGATATCGTCTTTTACGAAAGATTTCTGAGAGCCAACAACTAATGCATATCCTGTAAGATATGGAATTCTTTCCATACTTGGATAGTAGAAACACAACACCTGCAGGCTTGCCGAAATTCACTTATCTATCTCTTAGATTTTTGAAGAAAATGTAAACCGCAGAGAAAAATGTAAACTCGAGAGCAAATAATAATCTTTAAACAATGCTGGATAACCAAGAATTTTAGGTTTGTATTTTGAAAGCTTGGTCGAAGTGAGTGGATTCTTTAACAACATTGTTTCTAAATTAAAACAATCTCATAATTGCACATTCTCTAACTTCTTTGATGCAGAGAAGCGGGGGAAGGGGGAGGAAGGGAAGAGGAAAGAAGGGGGTGAGTTGGCTTGGGGTAAGTTCTGAGGCGAAGTTAAGCCGATTAAGTGTCATTTCCGCCGCGGAACTAGCACTGTTCATTAAATATTTCGAGCAACTTAATTGCTAAGGTCGTCGCTTGTACAGTTTTGAAAAGTGTAGGAATTTTGATTTTAAGACCATAATATTATTTATAAAGTAACCAAGATTGTAATTCAATTTCAACATGTTCTTATGCTTATTAGTACTATATCGTTTTGAATATGTATTAAAGAGCGTAGTCACTTTTAAGGACTGTTGATGATATCAATAATATTGACAAATAACAAGAAACGATATATTAAGTATAAAATAAAGATCTCTCTCTGAGAAGGTGAGATGTGGCGCGACTTATTCTGCTGAAGCCGGTTCCCGGTATTTTTTATATGAATAAAACGTACATGAAACCTATTTACAATGGTGTAGAGGATTTCAAAGAGCAATACTAATTAACTAAGAGTCAATACAATTTGCTATGTAAGTAATAAACAAGACTCCGCAGACTAAAGGCAGAAAATCCATTACAGACATCTTGAAGGCACGTGTTGAAACTATTCTCACGTGTAAACGAATTACCTGCGCTAGATAAATAAAAGGATCGTGGATAAACCGACTACCAATTAAACGAAGCGCGAGTTGTACTTGTACAATGACAAGTGTTTTTTTTTAGAATTACCCTACTTTTATAAAAAAATAAATAAAACATGTTTTACGTTTCTTCTGCTTAATTAATTATTCACTTTGTTATCGAGAGAAAATTTTCAGATTATTTGAATTAGTTTACATGAATATAGTAGAATATAATATTTATGAGTATACACTAAAAATATAACTATGAGTATTTAAACTAGTATATACCTACAAAAAATAAATTTTAGATCAACTATACAATAATATTAAAGGTGAGTCAGGCAATCTTAAACTTTGAGGATAGCCGAATAAAAAAACCCAGAAAAGATTTTCGACTTTTCGAAACTTTCTGTAACCTTTGTCGACGTCAAAAAGACCAGAAACTTTAGTATTGCTATTTTACGAAACAGATAATACTTTTTCATATCCTGATATTACGAATCTTCCTTCAATGGGAAATAAAAATGTTCATCACGTGTTTAACATCGTACTTTTTCAATATAAGCTAGACCTAATGGCCGCCAGATGGCGAGTTGGGCAAAGTGCTATCAAAAAGCGGTTGTGTCGGTTATCGGAGCACTTTACGCCTTCGGCCTGACGAGGGTCACCTTACGTATACCCACAAGATTTCCATTTCCCTTTATACACTAACGCACGTTAATTTGCTAACGTGCAATTATATTACCATAGCAATAATAGGCGTTATCGATTTATTAAAATATCAATAATCTTCACAGATAAGCAACAAAAGTAGCTACTAGTTTAATTAACTCCAAAACACGGAATTCAAAACCGAAACTATCGTATAAGTATTGTACGGAAGCAGTTAACAATATGTAAAATGTTCTCAATAAACGAGTGCAGTTAGTAAAATGCAAGTAAAGTATATTAAATTCACAACATCCCGGGTTAAACTCGCTCCGGCAATATTACTCAACAAGCTACATTTTCTCTTAGAGGATTCCTTTAAGCATAATTCTATTAGGCGTCACCGTCGTGTCACAGTTCACCAAGCTGAGCGTAGACTTCATAAAATTGTACAAAGACTTTGCGCTGAACGTTTATGCTACTTTATTTGAATATATTTCTCTGAGCATTTTAGCTACCCGCATACATTGTTATTCAGACGGCGAAGAGCCGCGCCCCTTAGCTTATCGTCGACCCCCAGCCGTTGTAAATTAAATAAATATACATCTAATGAGCGGAAATACAATGCATGAATGAGTTAAATAATTGCTTCATCCTGTACTTCAGCATTCTTTGAACTTTACTACTTCAATGTGCATCAAATAACGATGTTATAGATGTTGTTTCTACGGTTTATGTGTGATCTATTTGTGGTACATGATTTTAATTTAATAATATCTTTATCAAAGATTTTACTGTAGATATTTTGATCATATTCTAATCTGAATAATAGGATCATATTTAGATAGATTAGATCACTTAAATTATGAAGAGGAAATTTCTAATTATTTCCTTGCATTTTCTCCTAAACTACTGTATTGATTTGAAATAATTGTCACCATTAGAATCCAACATTATCCCCAATAAAGGTCATAGAATAGTTTCAAAAAAAGTAGGTATGAAATAAATATGTTACACTAAAATACGGTCACTATTGACAATAAAGTGTACTAAAGTACAGCAGTGCAAAGAGGAGACTGAACGCAAATCCAATAAATAAAAATGGCTAAATCAATATGGTAATGTAATCTGCATAGTTGAGAACTTTAATCAGAAGTGCTTAATAGTAACTAAAACATAGGAAAGTAATAATGTTTAACATTTGTACAACCGTAATAAAAAAATAATAAAATTTACTACCCACTCACTCTTGTAACAAAGCGCCCTTTGGTAAAAGTTAGAGTTGATTTGTTTTTGTTAAAATGCGAATTAAAAGTGTATACATATGCGGGCGAATTCGTCGGATTGGAAACAATAGATTGTTTAAATTACCATTCATTATAATTGTATAAATTCCTTGTTATATTGAATATGTATAACAAAGAATTTATACAATTATATACCCGCGTCCTACATTAAGAATTTAAGAAATAAATATTGAAATTCCATTTAAAATTATTATTTTTAAGTGTAGGACTCGCGTATACCAAGGACAATAAAAACGATATAGCTATTGGCTTTATTAGCGATAAGATATTAGCTTTTCTTTTGGAATGGATAAAAATAATGTTCACAAAATATATAATGCACTAATGCACAGTTCAGACAATATGGATTCAATTCTATGTAAGCGACAAAGGGGTGCTAGAATGCTAGAATTCCTTGTCACCATTGTGTAAGCTCTATACGGTCAAACGTAGTACAGATAAATAAGAACAGTTCTAATGCTTCCCTCATAGACATGCTCTTATATTATTGTACATTGATCTGGGAATGTACGGCTTGTTTCCTCTGAACAGAGCCTTTGAAGCGGTCTTTCGGCCTTTGAGCGTGGTACGGACGCATTTGATAGTGCTATCGATTTGAATTATTCTGAATAGATTTTTAGTGCGCTCGTCCGTTGCATCGACACGTTTTTATTTTGTTTTTGTGTTTCGTAAAATTGCCACCAATCCGTACACCGTGTGCTTTGGCATTTGAAAGGGTATATGATAAATGATTGACTATTTTTTTTACTGATGCTATATATTTTATATACATTCTTTTTCAAAGTCCAAATAAGCTAGGATTTGTATTACAAACTCAATGGTAATAAAAAGCTAGAGGATTAAAGTTAGCAAAGTTAGTATAAAAGTAGTTAAGTCAAGGTTCGAAAAGTTGGTCGTGATTTAATTTTTAATAGAAATATAATATTTGATCGCATAATCGTCGTTCTATTTGTCTTTTGGCTCCTGACCCCGTCCCGCTCGAAGGCAGAGCGTTCGAGAATTTCAATTTAGGAGAAGAATGTGCCGACATAACGTGTGGCCCGAGATATTTTGATAGGACATGTTCTCCCTTGAATAAATCTCTTTAAACATATTAAAACTTTCTAATGGTGTATTTAATTTATGACACTTTTAATCACTCGTTTTTATCGTTCTTTTTATGTTTTACAGTACGTGAAATCATTTAAGGTAAGTTATCTGGAAAATTCTGTATTTAGATTTTACGAAACTAGATTGTTATATGGTATCACTCACTACAGGTAACTAAGGCTAACTAAGTAGAATTAATTGTCTCTATAATTTTATAAAAAAGGGCATATGGTCTATAAAGAAATGCGAACAACTTCCTTAGAGGATTTGCAGGGCTACCGACATTGCAGGTGATATACACGTGCTAGACATCTCCAGTTTATTATTATTTACTCTCACAGTCCTTTAATAGCTTTGATGTTATCGTATGTCAACGAACACTGTAATGCAAAACTATTATATGCATCATTTAAGACCCAAATTTATTTAATTTTAAAAAACAATACACTATTTTTCCCATCAACTAAGAGCTTTAAAATAAAAAAAAAAGGTTTAACAAAGGCAATTAGTTTTAAAAAAAATTGTATCGACATACAATGCTATTCATCGACAACAACAGCCTATGCATCTATTACTAATAAAACATTAATAATATTTTCATAATATCAAATTCATTACGACAATAAACTCCCGAATGTATTTACAAGGGATCACTCCATGAATAAATTTTGTCAACGGAAAGTTTGATACGTAGAATAACGCTGCCAACTTAGACAAAGCTTAAAATTGCGTATTACGAATTTTCCAAGCCTTTCGCGTATTTATTTAAAAGTCCAGAGGGCATGCCTCCTAAGAGATAAATTCTAGATTCAATTAAAAAATACGCAAAGCAAGTGCATATTAAGTAATTTTAAGAATCGGGGTATACATTTAGATTTGCACGAAATGTTACTGTCACTATTATACTAAACACTTATTAAATACAATTCAGTGTAAAACAACAATTCATATTGCTTGTATTCATACTTGTGGTAAACAGCAAATTTATTCACCTCACCGAATCTTCAAGATAAGGTTTTATTTCCCAATTATCCGTAACGATTTTAGATCTCGTAAACGTTTGTCATATCGTGGTTTATCACCGCAGTAAATGGGAAAATAAAAATATTCAAAATTTGCTGTTAGAAAGTTCTCGCAAATGGTCTGTCTCTCTATAATAGTAAAGATCCATTTCTATGTTTCCATTTCTCCGTTTTTTATCTATATTTTTTATAACGGTATGAATAAACACATTCCGCTACGGTAAGGGAAAGTAATAATATTTTTTTAGAAATAACTATAAAGAAAAGTAAACTTTTTTTATCTTGTCCATATATAAGTCTAAGCATATTATTTGAATTCTATTAAGTATGAGGGTGTGCAATTTTAATAAATTATCGTATAAACTTCGTAATATTAGCGTGTTTAAACTATGCAAAAGGGCATTAAAGATACATATCAAAATGAGCCTAGTAGAATAAAATCATGACGACTGTCTGATGGCGACATTTATTTCGTTCGTATATATTACATTACTCGTGTAAAAAACAACATTTTTGTAATGAGAAATAAAGTTTTTTAAACGTTACAAGTTTATACCATGTAAGGATAACTTAATAGGCAATGTTATCATTTCTTTAGTATAGCACAGAAAGACTGTAAAATCGCATTAATAAAATTTAATGGGGTTTAAGATTAAACACATTCAAAGTTCGAACTCGGGAGTAATAGTTTGTTTCGTAAACTCATGGTGTGAAGCAGATAAAACCCACGTAGACAAGTGACGACGGTCACGTTTTTAATTACCTCGATTCATCCGTAATGTGTCAACTGAACTCTATGGATACGGTATACGAATTACGAAAGTTTCAGTAATACGTATTACTTTTGAATTTAAGGGAGAAAATACTTTGGTCATTATTGCGATGTATCGTATATGAAGTCGATTACGATAACGTTATCGGACGCGTAGTCGTGTGATCATATCGGATAACTGATTTTTAAATTAATTGTAAAATGTTTTGCTTGACTATTGCTTTTTTACTTTAGCTTATGAAGCCTGTAGATTTTCCGTTTGATTCCGAGAAAATAGTTTCTGGTTGATACAGAAGGCCACTAGTAGTAGTTCAGTAGAAGTTATGTCTTTCTGCCTTTGACAACAGAGGTTGCCAACCATCATTTACAACGTAAGTACATAAAACTAATAAAAAATTGATTTCCGATAAAATTCGAACTCTTAAACTACTTTCTTCATAAATTAAAAGAACATCGTTGGCGGAGGTCTTAAATATACTTAGCAGTGAGTTTAAAAGCGGATAAGGCATTAAAAAGCAACAGACTGACGCAAAATATGTTATGAGCGTTCGCGCCAGAACGTTCAACTATTTTCCGGATTATTTGTATAAACTTCCCTGTGCCTTGGGTTGTTAAGAAAAAAGTTATCGCGCTTGAAATTTTTAAGAGCCCCCACATTTCTTAGTAGGTTCTGTCGGAGGCTTTATTCTCTTTTAAAGATTATTAAAAATTCCTACGATATCCACAGAGGTGCTTTTGAGATGTTTTATTTATTACTCTGGATATTTTTGGACCTGAACAAAAGCTTCATTTTGTTTTCAGACTATATGCGAGTGCTATATACGTTTACAAAATGGAACAATTTAAAATTCAGATTATTGTTTTTTTTTTGTTGCTTAGTAGAAGTTTTTCTTGAAAAGAATCATATTACAATTATATTATATTATAGTAGTTCTTAACAATGAACTTTAAGCTAACTTTACGTTTTAGAATTATTAAGAAAAAAACCTTAGTGTGTTACATTGATTTAGTACCAATCGTAAAAATATGAGGGAAAAGTAATAAAAATTATAATATTTAAAATATAAAAATCGTTGAATATATGATATTATTACAATGCACTATTTCTGAAATTTATCACGTACAATGCGGGACTTTAATTCCCTTTATCAACGTATAGTTATTTACTACTTCAATACTGAACTATCCAAAAGTATCAAATATTTTATTTAAAATCTATAAAACAATCCCAAATCCTACACATTATTTAAGTACGCATTTTACGTAATCTCTCACTGGCACGCTCTAAGTCAAGTGGGTAATAAATAAAATAGCTCCCCTTTCTATATTTTAACATAAAAACGCGTCCCACCCGCAATCTACATGTTTATGAGTAAATATTCTATAAATATACCGAACGGCACGACTTGTGAGGCTGGGGGCAGCAATAGTCAGAATTGCATGCAAATAAGATCACGGTCATAAATACTGGCTTTGTTTCCGCGTCTGTCTTCGAACATCCCCTACACATAAGTTCATTGAACTCACTATTGTTAAATCTACACTGCATCGGAAACACGAAATTACTTTCTACTACATTACTCCTAGGAGTAGGTCGCTAGGGAAGGATTGCTCATCAGATATGTCCAAACACAACGGCTCATTGACTCCCTGATTAATTACGAGAAAACCGCTGTGACATTATAATAAAAATTGCGGGTGGGTTTCCACTAATAGGCTGCGGTATCGTCCTCAACATTTTCAGTCAGGAAAACATAGCAAAAAGGACGCATTATTCAAAATTATCACGTATATTCTTAGTCGCCTACTTAAATTATCCTGGTGTGTTGTTTCGTGTTCTGCAGACTTCTAAGTAGGGATTTAGAAAAAGGTGGCAATAAGGTATGCAAGCCCTTTTTCCTGTGTCGGCCACTCACAACGTGAGTGGAATGTTTGTATGGGCTCGTGTGATTTCCTAACTCGTATGCAAAGAATTCTGGAGGTATAACGTTGACGGCGAAATCGTAAAAGTGTTTGTTTACTCATTCATACGTCCTACGGGTGAGTTTTTTGTACATTTGTTTTTAGTGCCGCTCTGGTGATATTCAAATAGATTGAGGGATGACGGTGAATGTATTCTCGAAATAATACGAGTGGCCGTTTATTATGGCGAGTCAAATTTGTATCATAGCGTAAAGGTAAGGGCGTACGAGGTCGAATAGCCGCATCATTGTGTGGGCCAGCAACGGGCGCGATTACAATGCCAGCGCTCTGACATTTTCGCTAATGGTTTCAGGGTAGGCACAATAAAACGACAATACGACACGAGATAAGGTAGCAAGTGAAAATTTTACGAGATTAATTTAATTTTCCCATTTCCAAGGAAAATAGCGTGCTGATCTCGCTGTTTTGCTAGTTACACTATACTTTTATCTTATCTAGCAGCTGGTCGTTTCATTTGAATATGAATTAAGGAGTAGTTCTGTTTTGATTATATTTTACTGTCTATGAAATCCATTGGCATAAATATTTACGCTTAAGCATTGCAGTAAATATCTTTCTATATAAAATGTTGCCTATGTGAGTGAAATGCCTAAAGTTTGACAGTATCCTGTTGGCTTCGTTATTTTTTTGTTTTCACTATGGAAGTAGTGATAATAACTGGATTATAGGGCTTATAATAAACTCCATTTAAACAGGGTCTTCTTATATTTTATCAAAACGTTTTCATCCACAAAGACTAGTGAATAAATAGAGGAGTCTTTGCAAATCCTTTTTGTGGCCGATGTTGATGATATGAAGCGTTATACTTTTCCAGGAACATACCGCATTTCAGTACGCCTTGCTAGATTTTGTCTGTAGTATTTGTTAATCTCTTACGGAAAAACTTGACTTTAGAGAGATATACCTCCATTAAATATGTAAAGTAAGTATTTTTTACTTTAAAGACTAAAAAATCTTAGAATTCATTTATTTTAATAAATAATAAAAACTTTATGTACGTAAATTAATAAAATATTTATTATTATTAAATATATTTTTATTATTATTATATATATTAAATATTAAATAAATATTAAAATTTCCCTATATTATAATAATATTTTGACTTTACTCATTTTTATGACTTTGGAGACGAAAACAATGTTTATCTACGCCATCTTCTTTTACACTCGCACTTGTCATTTAATTTCTGTTTTAAGTCGTGTTCGTTGCCCCCCACAAATTATGACCCGTGAGGGCCCTTACAGTAATGTCTAGTGAGTAGAGGCTTGGACATTTTAGATCTCGATGTTACATGTCCAAAAAATACTCACGATGCGTTGGAAACAAAGTGTCGAAAGACGATTTTTAATCTGTAACTGTCTTAGTATGGAAACCTTTGTTTCCTTAGCCGTCTTAGAACTCGTAGCATCCACCTCATTTCTAGAGCATCTATGTTTATATTTTGAAAATGAAAAAGTAGGTAATCTTCGTTCCTCTACATATCGTCGCATTAGATGGAATCACTGAGAAAAGCATTCTTCCTTCCTTCGGTCTCTTCTGGCATTTTCCTACGCTTAGACCGCCTCTTCAGAACTCGTAAAGCGAATACCTCGAATTTTATATTTAGTTCTTGGGAATAAATGAATTTCAAAAGTCCGTTTTGCAGTGAATTTATCTAACATTTGGAGCCACCAGTTCATGAGAAGGTGTTTCTGGTCGTCGATAAAAGTATGGGGAATCCATCTGGTACAAAGGTTCCCGACGCCTTTAGCAAGTGTTCAAATCCATCCATATTCGTGTATTCTCTAAAACCATAGAGGCTAGAACTTAAAACTTACCCACTCTAATAGAAATCCACTGGGGATCGAACGCACGACTTAGAGTTGAGGGTCAAACGCCTAGCCAATTCATCATAAAGTGTATTATATCAAATATAGTCAGCTATAGAAACAAACAATTCAATGCAATTTCCGAATTTAAAAGCTAGTTTGTAAAACGTGATAGTAATTGATAGGTTTATTTTTAGTTTTATTGCTATGCTAATAAAATATTTCAGTTAAAAGAGAAATTGGCATACGCCCATCTATCTCTGGAGCTGGACAAATAAAATAATGCCCACACTGAATGAATTTATGCTGTAGTCCGATCTGTTTACGTGTTGAATTCTTTTGATAAAATATTGTGAATTAGTTACATTTATTCTCAATTTTCGTGAGAAATATGTGTATTTTTAACGTTATACTAAGGGTGTTGTAAGTTATATTTTACTATATTATACTTCTGAAATAATTATTATTATGTAGTAGATTTCTCACTTCTTCGTGACTTTCGTAAATCATAACGGCGATTTAATTAAGTTAGATAACAGATATGTTTTTAAACGTATGTGAGTAGCCATAGCCTGTGCTTTAGATTCAGTTCGTCGAATACATACTATACATACCTACTTATATACAAGTGTTAGTGACCCGCTTTACTAAGACAGTTAAAAGTTAAAACTTACCTATAAAGTTTACATGTAATATGGCTAGAATTAGTAGCCGAGAGAGAGGTCCACCACTCCGCGCGCGCGCCCCCGCCATTTTGGATTAACGCGTCACCCGTCTGTGCTGACCACTCTTCAAGATCCGTCTCGTATTCATTACGAAAACTTTGTCTCAGCCAATTCAGAAATATCTGTAATCAATAAACTTAATTTACAAACTATTACGGTAATTAGTTTTATTAATATTTGACTTTGAATTTGGAATGGGAGTTTGACGGTTGCACTTTTGACATTGATAAATCAAGATGTTCGATAAATTAAAAATGATCTCACGACCTCCCTTTAAAATTTAAAATTCACTTTAAAATTTAAATCACCATAGCTTGTAGCTGGCTTATGTCCTCAGTAGGTTTATAGAGACGACAGATTTTTTCATGTAAGACAACGTGTCTGGTAATGGTATCATGTATTAAAACAAATGAAATGTCCCTCGAAATTATAAATATAATAAAATACTATTTATACAAATGTGTGAAATGTTTAAATAAGGTATACCCAATACCAATGCACTGTTTTAATTAAAGTACTTAATCGTCTCATTCTGACCATTTATTTTCGCTTTGATGAGCAGAGAGAGATACATTCTTGTTCAAGCAATGTATTTTTTTATTTAATCAAAAAAGCAGATTTGTTTTTAAATATTTAACAATTTCCTTGAATAGTTACTGATTATTGTATTTGAGGATGTTCTATATATTTTTGGATAAAACTTCCACTTGACTACTATAAATCTTTACCTCTATAATTTACATATAGTACGCTCTAGCCTCTTTTAAGCCCAACCACAAATTAAGTCATTTGGTGATATCAGAATGTCAATTTGTCTAAAATATGTAAAACAATTATTTTTTTTTTTTTATTTATGAAATTAAAATTTATAGTGAGGTGACCTTTTCGGTAACAAGCGATAAATTCCAGGCAACCCTGTTGCATATCAGTATAACTGTGTGTAGTCAATTAATATCAAATATAACATACATAAAACTAATACTGTAATTTCAGTTCAGTAAAGTAAATAACTGAAATAAAAGAAATGTGTCATATGTAGCAGCAGTTTATTGAAATTTCTTAAACAATAAAAATCCTGCATCCTTATAATTTTTGATAATTTTTATTGAACTAATTTTTAATTAATTATTTATATGTATTTAACTTTATTAAAGTATTCGAAAATATATATATAAGACCTCACTTATTATTGGTCGACCTATGTACTTATTTCTCGAACCAAAAAATAGGCTATTAAAAGAAAATATATTTTTTTTTTATAATATTGAAGCCCGAGTTTAGTTTTTTTGGTGTTGTACACCTATCCTGTTCCTATTTTAAACAGAGACCGGGAGCTGAAATATTTTTATTTTTGTTCACAAAGTCAGCGTGGAGCAGGCTTTTGAACGTTATCTAAAATATGAGAGTGTGCCGAGCTGATACGTGCGGTCGCTTCTAAAAGAATTTCATATCAAAGATCTCGCCCTCGAATATATCCCGTTTTTACCATCGGTTATTTCCATGTCATTAAAAAATTTTGAAATTAGAATTACTCATATAGCTCATTTTTTTAAGAATTAATTTGGGTCAAAAAACCACTTTGATTGTGGCACTTTAGGAAAGAATGAGTGAATGATTCATTAAAATAGACTAGGTAAAAATAGGGATCAGATTTTATTCGACTTGGTTTATATTGTTAGATAAGCTTTTTATGTATACTCCTTGTACTTTGTAAAATGCATCGCAGGTATCAGAGAGGTAAATTAATTGTTATCATACTTTATGCCTGCCCGCGTTAGCCCTAACGCTAGGGCGGGCGGCGCAGGGTTGCCGGAAGTTGTAATTAACGCCCGTAGCGCATTACGCGTTTTCCTTCCTGCCGCGTGTACATCAAGTGACATTATCGCCGTGTAACGCCGATGGTGCGCGTACATTAGTTACTTTAAAGTTATGTCCTGGGATAGGGTAAATTATTTCAATTTGCGAGCACTGGAAATAGTTTCCAAGTAATAAACTTTTTAGGGTTGTTTCGCATGACTTGTTTTAGCTCGCGCGTGAATCTTGAGATTTTGCGTCTTTATTGCATTAGGATTGTTCATGAGTTGCTTGGAATTTGTGAGATTTGTGTTAAATTCCTAAAGAGTTTTGTACCGGATACAAACTTCAGCATTGTTGCATTTTAACGGTCAATATTAACAGCTTATAAGTTATTCAGAAAAAAATCCTCGAAAATATCTGACTTCACACAGATAAACAAAAACCTATACATTTTATACATGTCATATCGTTATCGTTAACTGAAAAATGATGTCTCACTGAATGTAACTATCGTTTACAATTAATATGGAGCTCATGAATTACAAGTATACGACAAAAATACAGATTTATTATGGCTTTACTTAAAATATAAATACCACACATTGTCTTACCCCACTTAACATCAAAAGCAGTAAACTCTACCTTGCAGCTATGCTATTGAGTTAAAATGTCCACGATTTCAACAAGATAATCTCATTAAGTCCTTGAAACAAATATAAAACAAAATCGCCAAGTTGTAAGCAAGCCTTTCTCTAAAACTTCAAAGGCAAATTGTACCTACAGAAATTAGATTAATGAAAGCATAAATAAAGCCAGTATTTCTAAATTACAATACGTAAATCAGTGACAAAGCGGTGCCGCATTAATCAGACAAATGTTGAAATTGACACAATATACACAAATTAATGGACGATCAACCGAAAACATTTTCGATATCGTCGTGTCGGCAATTCGGACTCATTTGTAAGAGCAGCAATTATAAACCAACGTAATCAGTCTGCCGCATGTGGCCGCGATCCCTGATTCACGGTGCAATAAAGTGATTAGTACTACGGAAATGTTGGTTTTCCTCCCTTTCCAAACATCAAATATAGCTCCACATTTGTATTAACTTTTACTGATCTATTGGGATAAATAGATAAAAACAATTGGTTTGATAATGTATTTTTTTCTATCTAGATCTAAAGTAGATAGAACTTTTAATTTGAGCTTGTTAAAATGTTCTATACATATATGTTTTAACAAGCTTAATTTAAGTGATAAATGAAAACTTCGTATGAAAACTCGAAAACATAGATTAACTTAATTATATTAATTTATACTTATGAGTGAGTAGGAAAACCTATGACACTCGTTTAACAAAAGTACTCAAAACCACTCCTTTCTACGAGTATCAAATGATCAGGAAAATTTACGTGCCTTCAAATAGTATTATAGGAATTTTAAGTTTGAATAAATAAGGGATTTAATAATGAATTCTTTCCTTTTTGAAGTAAACTACTTCTTTTGTTTTCCTTTCAAAGCTTACTCATATTGGTATAAAAAAGGAATTTCAAATTTCTATACTTCACAATCAAAATGGCTCGCAATACTATATTATGATTATAATTAATACCAATTTGGCCATAACGATCTCCTAGTTATCATATTCACTAAGGTTTATTCAGACCCCAAAACTTTCAATCCTAGTTTAATAATATATGTGTGCGTGACTTCTACATATAGTTAGGACAACTGTACAAGATTGAGAGAGATGTATCTCAATTCTGACGTAGCAAATACATTCTAATCCCTTCACTAAGTTTAGATCAAGGATAATTCCCAGTGTCAGTTATCTTAACATGACTTTAACACATACAATTACGATTAATTGCTGTAATTTAATTAGGTTTATTGGAGATGAAGTATGGACTTCTAAGATTGTGTATATCACTTAATGCATTAGTATCACGTATAAGTGGTAAACATTAGTTGCTTAGAATTTATTTGTTATATGGTTAGGACATGACAAAAATTAGAATAAAATTATGAAATGAATCTCTAAAGCCTACATTTAACTTTTTTAATTAACTTAAGATTCATAGTGATTTCGCCACACAGCGATGCCAATTCTAAATGACACCAGAGTACGGTGCCGACATTATAATAATTAGTATCCTTGTTCTAAAGATCCTAAGTATTTGTTGGAAAATAGCTTGACCGTAATTTTGGTGGTTGCTGGTCCATAATTTTTTTTTATCCATGTCTATTTTTTCTTATAACTTAATAGGCCTTAATACCGCGTATGAAAAACTGACCAGTCTGCGTGCGAATCGACAGAGAAATTATTCGATATAGGAAATTCTAGATGTCAAAATGATAGGCACATATTGGATGGCTATTGATTTTCGACGGACACGAACTGACGCTGGGATTTTATTTTCGTTGAGCCCATTTTGACGACAATGAATAATGGAGACGTATTTCATTGGTGTTTGCTTGAATAGATTGTAACGTGTTTGTTGTTTTAGGATTAGCGCATTGTACAGCCTATTGAACATTTACATAAAATTTATTTCAATAGATCCATTGTTGTAATAGGAGTATCATCACAAAAATATTGGTTTAGCATTTTATTGATACAGCTTAAAGCTTATTGCTATCACTTGATGATTTTGTGTATAGGTTAGCCATAATTGTTTGAAGTTAGTAGGCACCGAGGTCTATTGTCTCGTAGAGGATTTGTACGCTATTGCAACGGGTATTCGATTCCCGGTCGGAGTGCAAGTTGTAATCCAATTTGTAGTTTTTGCGCAGAATCCATCAAGATGTTAAGCTGCTGACTAGTAACGTTATTTTAGAGCCACCTCGACGTCCACAACTGAGCGTTTCCATTCAGTTTTTGCCACAAACCACCACTATGTGGAACCAGCTGCCCACTGAAGTATTTACGAAAAAATTCGATTTAGGGTCCTTCAAGAAGAGAACGTACTAATGTTTAAAAGGTCGGCAACGCACACGCGCCTACTGGCATTGAGAGTGTCCATGGGCGGCGGTATCACTTAACATCAGGTGAGTGATACCGCCGCCCATGGACACTCAAACCATTTACTAAAACTTATACATTGGAAATGGCTCAATGACATAATTAGTTAGTTTAATAATAAGCAGCTAATTTATGCACTGCTAAAACTCTGAATTGCTTCTGCAATGAGCTTCTTTTATCGAGAGAGTTTATGCATTATAGCTAGAACCTTTGTACTTGGTTCGTGAAAGAAAGTATTCAATATGAATTAGCGTACATTCAAATAATTTACGACCTGTTCCTAACCCTTTGTTGGAAGGTAATGGATGCGTCAGCAGATATCAGGCAACCGTCTTTAAATTACTCACCGCTCAGGAAACGTAACCTCACTTACTGTGAATCCACTTACCTGTATTTTACACACTATTAAGATAAGAAATGGCCGTAATAAAAATCAAGTTTATTACTTCGCGGCTCGCTAATTGTTTTTAACACGTCGCGAAATAAAAGAGCTTAGAGTTTTGTATAGTTATTAAATTATTTTCGAGTTATAGTAATTATTTTAAGTATTTCTTTGAACTTTGAATGAAATGAAAGAGATTTAAAATAAATTAAAAGGCAAAGGTTGTATGTATTTTTAAAGAGCCTTAAAATTTCCTTATAAACAGAAACTCACACCAAATGAATGGAATATTGAATTATCTTGGTCCTTACTTTATATTAAACTGACGAAGCGTCTTGTTAGGCTTTCAAGAACCTTTTAACTTAATGAACAACTTAGAAAATGTACCTATTGACTCTTTTGCAACACAGCTTTATATTATGACACTGATTAATGCGCTGTGTTTTTTTATTTATAAAGTAGTTAATGGGTTGAACCCTTATAACTTATTCTAATGTGTATTAGCCTCATATATAAAAAGAATCACCAATAAAAAAATTTGTGTGAAATTGATAATCATGATCCAAATTTGTTGTCTTTTAGTATATATTTTCGCAAAGCAGTTTGTAAATAGTTCTACAAATATTAATAGCACTGTTTCAATATATTTTTCCTAATTTAACTATATAAAAATCCATTGGAATATCATTTTAGCTCTGCCACAAATAATTCTGTGTAAAACTGGGCATGTCGTAACATTTCACATATATATATTTACAACTATAGAATTGCTAAAAGGATTTCCTCTTGGCTGGCTACATTTTTGTCCTATTTACGTTCTTGTGTTAAAGCGTTATTTGTAGTTAGAGTTAAAGCAATTAATTGTATACGAATGGCATAAGGCGAAACCTTTGTTATGTGTTTAAATATTTAGAGATGAAATTTGTTTCAACTATTATTTAATTTATTTAACAACTATAATTTATTTAACAAGCAACCACTAGTTTACTATAAAATTATAAATCAGTATATTCCGGTTGCGTATACGCATAATATTACGGCATTTTAAAAATGTAATCTTTAAGAGTGAATTATTAACAGTTTAAAAAATAATTAACTCCACTGATGCATAATATTCCTGATATAATTATTTAATCACATCCCAATGTCCAAATATTGACGGCATTCATTATTACGTCGAATATTTAATTATCCAATGGTACTGGTTACTACGTAGTACACACGTATAGAATAAAACAGGTTATTACGAGTATTTTTATTTATTTTTGTCGAATAACATAGACTACATAGGAGCAGTATAGTGGTGTGGGTGATGATGTTAGGAAAGCAACATATTTTTAACCCGGAGGTAGTACGTTCGAAGCTCGAGATAAAACATCGATAATAATAAGATTGATGCGCATAAGGAACTAATGATTACTGTTAGTTACCGATACTTGTACCGGTACTAGATGTTCTTGAAGGTTTTGTTGGAGTTATACATTTTTACAAAGTCTATTTATGTTTTATTTTAACCACACACAAATATTTTACATATATACAAAAAATTACAAATAACTTATGAATTTTAGAAATTTAAATTCCAGCTTTGTATTTGGCACAAAATTAAATTCCCGGGATTTCAATGCAATTCAGCAAAGACATACAGTTTAAATTTAAATTAAAACCTCGTTAATAATGTAAGCTGGATTCGTGATCGTACTGAATGGAACAGTGTGCTTTGTTCAAATTCATGGCACTATGAGCAAACTTTGTTGACCCTTGAACTTTTAATAGAGATATAATTGATCCTCATTTAATACATCTTCAATTTTCATAAAATTACATGCAACAAATTAGAAGTAGACGAATGAAAAACAATTCAACCAATTTCTTGAACAGAAGAAATGGCATATCAGAAAAACTTTATTCGTAGTAATAAATAAATTTGTTAAAAAAACTTATATATATTTTTTGTTTTATTTAGCTCCTCACTGGTATAAAATCTGAATACAAAGAATTATAAGGAAAATCATAATACATATGTAAGTTACATGATAAAATATAAAATTAAGAACGTTGTAACAGTCCTTATAACATGGATGATATTTTTATTAACTAAATTTGACATGCACCATGCAGAATATGAATGATTTTTTTTCAATAATGATTAATGATAATGATAAACAATAATGAATTTAAAATATGTTTAAATACCTTTTATAAACATTTATTTTCTTATTTTCATTGCCATAGTTTGGTGTTTCACGTCCTAATGAGCACACACATGACGAATTTTTCACTTAAATCCATCTCAAATATTTATTTATTTTCACCCAAAGTCACGCTGAAGCTATATTAAAGTTCATCGAAGTCAAACACTGGGAGTCGATCTCGCTTCGATTTGTAAAACAAACGCGAAGTATTATCGTTAGGAAGTTGTGAAGTTGCTTGGGAAAGCAACACAGACCTGACCCGCGATACACTGTGTACTGGCTTTGTTTGCGAAGTGAGCGTCTGAGCGATATCCGAGCGAAGCGAAGTTAGCGCTGTCCATGCGCGGATCACTCGACAGGCGTGGTTTCACGATACCACGCCCACCAAGAAGCTACACATTTCTTTTTCAATATGTGTAATTCAATTTCGCTTATGTCTTCGCTGGGAAAGTTGATGCCCCGTTGTCGTTCAACACAATGTTTTTTTATGTAAAGTGTAATGTAGTTCGTGAAGCGAGTCAACCCGCGAAACTACACTGTGTGATTTTCTTTCCCCTTTTTGCCAATTTCACGTGCCGATGCTCACGTGTTTTCGTATGGTTATGAGTTTGGGAATATAGGTTTAAACGATTGAATTGAATTTACTAAAACTATGTCGCTTATAAAAATAGTGGCAAACTTTTTTCGGAACTTTGACGATTAAAGTTAAATTTATTGTAAAATTTTTGTTTCAACGTTTTGATTGAAGCCATATAGATAATATTTATAGAGGTTATATAATAGATCTATTAAAAGTAGTGTCTCTTACACAATTAGTTAAGATTTATCTAAGTACACGAACATCAACAAGCCACAGTTTGTGGCCAGAGAGCTGATATGAATACACTATACAAAAGCATAGAGGAATTTACTAAATTATAACAGTAAATTAAACGCTAGTTTCATTTGTGTAACACAGTGAATAATGTTTTGGTATCTTAGCTCTGTCACCACTAAAGTTACTACGGTTCAAAATTAATACAGTGCCATAAGCCAGCGTAATACCCTTACGCCCTCTAGGCACCTATTTCAGTCTCAAAATTTGAGATTTAAGTCGATGAAATTGGAGCCTTGTTTACATTCATTAAGGTTTAAAATTCACAACTTATACTACTGGTGGATTCGCCTTTACCAAAACATGAAATGATTATTAAGTGTGCACCTATTTGTTTACCGGCGAACGTAACAAGATCCCGAAGACATTTGACATGTATAAATTACACAACATTGAGTATATATCAATATCCTACAAAATTAAACTAGGCCTTAGTAATCATTAATTTTATAACGCTTATTGTTAATTAAATTAAATTTTCTAATTTTAATGTCATATGGAAAATGGTGTAATGGTTACAGCTCCTTACAAACTTTATGTAAAAAAACTTGCCAATTAAAAAGAGTGGCGGAGAGTTTATTGCCAGTTCTTCTCTTCCGTTCTACGCCCTTGATTTGAGAACTGGCAGTAAATGTAAAATTAGAATGATTTAATGAATATTTCTTTTTGTGGACGTTCATAAGAGTACTACATTATGTTACCTATTTGAATAAATGATTTTTGTTTGTTTGTTTGATAAAGTCAAACTTGTTGATAATTATTTAGCCTTAATTTTACCTTACAGTAGTTGGTTTAAATGTTATCCATGATTAATTTATTGCAGAAGAATCTTATAATTAGCATTATACGTATTTTTTTTTACTAGCAGAGTTTAATTTACATTTTGATGAGACACGAAAGAACTACGAAATTAAGTTATTCTGCTTCAAGTGAATAAGTTTAAAACGTTTTATTCTCCCTATCAGAATATTCTGTGCAACAAAATATTGTTCAGCTATGACCGTACAAATTAATTAGCTCCACAGAACCTTAAATATACTTAAGTAGTTCCCGGGCGGAAATGAAAGTAAATTCCGCATCAAACAAAAATAGCACACAGCATTGTTTGAAACTAGCTCAGCTCTTTAAGCTAACGTTTTAAACTCTACAAAAAATACGGAAACACTTTAACGGGTGAAGTTTTTCGTTTAGCCATAAGAGCGTAAGTCTATTGTAATCTGGATAAGTTGGCTACGCTAGACGAAGTTAAAGAAAGCAAGAGGCCGATCGGGACTTTTCCCGGGGGCCTCGTTTTACTCGGAGCGATTTTCGCGGCTCGTTCTTATTATTAAGTCAACTCTTGCGGGATTCGAAACTGAGGCTTTTGCGACTATAGTTCGCTTCGTCAATTTTAGCAACGTTTGGAAAAATAAATTGCTGTAGTAAATGCCAATTTATTATCTTGTTATATTCGATTTAGATTTTACTTTTATTGACTATAGTACAATCATTTTTACTGCTGCCGTTATTTTAATAATTTTGTCTAACTTTTGTCTACTACTAGTGTGTACCTAATTCTAAACTATTAATTCTATGTCTACACTCTTTATATGTGAAATAGGTTTAATTTCGTATATATATAATTTGTAAGAATAGTTAAAGCTATGACATAAGTAAAATTGATACACAATCTCTCTTTGAACTTTATAGAAAATCACGCTTTATGCACAAATATTTTAGCTTGATCTAGTTTAATCAAAATTTCAGATCCAATTAATAAAATAACTGATCAAATTGGATCAGCCAGTCTGGTAATCAGCTAACAGCAATTTCTAAAAATCAAATTATCCCGCCCATACATAGAACGGAATTAATGTTTAATACATGAAAGATAATTAGCGCAAATCAAACTCGCCAACATTAATTATAACAAAATGGCAAACAATCGTTTAATTACCCACCGGCATGGAAACCACCAAATTAAGCGGCTACAAACTCCCGTTCGTGATTATTGTTCATTTTAAAACCGAACCAATACCTATATTTATTTTCAAGAATCAGATATAATTGTTATTATTGTGGCAATCCAACTTTCGTCCTACACGTCCCTGATAATAAGTTAAAGGTTATGAAACAAATCAAACGTATTATCTACCAATATCCATACGCCTATTTAAAAAAAATAAAGTTATAGTCAGGGTATGGATGTCGAAACAAGAATTTACAAAGACTTATATCACTTATTTTGGAAATGTATTCCTATGTGTACTATTAAAAGACCGTAACCTATAAAAATAAATATCAATGATATTTATGAAATATCACAACACATGATGTGCTACAGAACCTATCCTAACCTATCTAACTTTTCTTTCCTTAGATCATTTGTTACAAACATTTTATTAAAGGGATTGATTGAGAGAAGATATAATCCTATTAAATATTACAGGAAATACCTAATTACAATTAATAACAGTAAAACTTAAATTAAATAAGGCAACTCATCAATGAGGGCTGTATTAGCAACTTATACTATAGTTTTATCTAAATTTTTGAGAGAAATTCAGAAATATTAGCCTAATACAAATACAAAACAAAAAGCCTCACAGATTCATATGTCTAAGTTGACGTGTAAAGCGGAATAAATTCAAGAGAAAGAAAATTCATTTTGTATGTAATTTAACCCTTAGGTGGGTTACTTCGTATGCGAATTGTGAATCGCATGTATTTTATATTTCTATCAGGTTTAATTTTACATCCATTTATCATTTCCTTTTTTTGGCCGCAAAAATATATAATTTTTTTTCGGTATTAATAGTGACTTAATAAATTTTTAACCAATTACTTGAGCAGTTAAAATCATTTTGTGCATCTTTGACGATTTAATTTAAAAACCATAGTGAAACTAACTTGTGTTATATCCATGCGTAACATCACCGTTTAGTCCGAAGTTGCTAATATTATTGATGTAAATAGCAAACTAAGTGATCCTCCACCATAACTTATTAGAGAAGCACAGCTAATAAACGTTCCTATCGTTCTGGCGGTACTCAAAGTAAGAGCTAAATACTTTTAATACTGTTCCTGTTACGCCAATATCGTTAATTTTTTTAAAGAGAAGTTCATTAGAAACAGTATCTGAGATCAACAAATATAAATATATATATAAAGCTCGCTGCTGTCGGTAATTACCACCATCGAACTTTTGCCTGACTAATATATCGGAGTAACCTTGGCTCCTTTTAAGTTGTCTGAAAATACATACTTAGACTTTGGTTAAATCAACACATGGGGTCGATCACAATCCGGTTTTTAACACACTTTTGTGCTTTCGTGCATATGCCATCATTTCGTATGGATTTGTTGCTATTTGAATTGAAATATATATTATTAATATAATACAAATCCACACACATACTTAATGAATTTAAAGCAACTTCATATTTATAAAATATATGTATATAAGAAGTTCTCTCCACAATAGTCTTTGATGTATTTAGCAAATTAAGTGATCCTCGTATAGATCCTTGGGGTACACCATACTCGAGGAGAGTCCACTCCAAAACGTGTGACTCATAGAAGTATGAGTCGCATCGTTATCTAGCTTTACCTGGGATACGTATGGACTACGGCAAACAATGTTTACCCACGAAGGCGCACAGCTTATATAATAAACTACCCACAATATAAAAAAATATAACTTCTTTTAATTAATTCAAATCGGAGCTATGATGATTAGTGATTATGATATACAAAATCACTTTTAAATTAATTTCTTATATTTAATTTTGGTTCAAATTTCTTTGGTTGCTTTTGCTTTTATGTTTATTTCATGTACTATATATCTTTTTATTGTGAGAACGACTACAATGTAATGTTAAACTAAAGTGTTGTTCTCATGCAAGCGCATTATTATCTTTTTTAAGAAAACTGGATAGCAAAGTGTGCACTATATATGTTTAAAGACCTTATGGTGCACACTTTGACAGTGTTTCTGTCACATAGCTGTGGCATTTTCTAACTGGTGCAGGGCGAGCCGTTTTCCAATGTAACGACGATTGCAGCCAAGCCATCGAGGTCACTACTTAGTTCGGGTTCGGATATAATACCGATGTTGATGTCCCACTGCGCTAGACTGTGATGCAGTGGGTCTTGCACTACGGCGCAGTGGTTTCTATTTATTTATTTATTTATATGGAAACCAAACAGAAACATCCTTACAATCTATTGCTCGGTAAGAACCGTAGGGCCATATTAATTCGCTTCAATTTCGATAACCTCCATATAAATCGAATTTGTCTACGTCGTTTTATAGTTGAGAAGCGGCATCTAGGTACCATCACACTGAAAGCTGTACAGCTGCTGAGCTGTGCCAGTGGTCTGATTTCCTGCCTCATAGCCCCACCAGCCACCCCAAGAGGATCTCCATAATCAACTTGTTCCGTTCCGTAAATCAACAAGTTCCTCCTTTTTAATCACATAAAAAAGAAAAAGTTCAAAGAAGGAAGAGTAGGTTTTGAGTAAGTTAGCAGAAGGAAGATTAATTTAGCTAAGTGAGGGGACACGTAATATAAATTAGTTATGCCTAGCAGAAATAGATATGAGATTAAGAGCTGATATGCACACCGAACCTACTATGCTGTTTTACGTCCTAGTCTGCAAATAGAACCATATATAGAAGGTATAGACTCGCTCAGCAAAATTGCGAAAGTCAAGAAGGGGCAAGCAGTTTTTGTTTCCAACTACGTAATACTAGTAGCATTATTAGTTTTCAACTTTAGAAGTTTAGAAATTTTGGCTGGCTGTGGAACGCTCAAATTAGATGTTAGAGCATATTGTTTCTGCTTTTTGATTAAACTAAAACAATTTAACATGCGCTAAAATAAGTATTTTCGTTTACCAAGTCAGTTTTAACTTTTATTACTGTGTTGAATGTTAAAATGAATTTTCTGCATTTGAATGGATAAAGTAAATATCATAAGTAACATAATAAAGATGTTCAAATTATAAAGTCTAGTATAATATAAATCTAATAAATTATAAAATTATAAATAATTGACTAAAAACCAAATAAAAGATTGAGTATATCTTGCGAAATTAGGTATGTAGACTGTAATTAAAATATCGGAAATTCCATCCCTCTGAAATATAATATAAAGCAGTTGCAGTAAAGTGTACAAGAAATAATACACTTAAGTAAGTGTACAACATATAAAAATGAGAGGTTAATTTCCCTTTCTTATGTATTTTAAAAAATGAGTCACGGAGGCAGTCTATATTAACTAACGAGGTATACCAAAATATAAATATACTTAAAACGCAATAAAAGAACACAATGCTCAGAAACATGGGCATGCATAATTTGTTAGTAGTTTTTAACTCTATAATACTCACCATGATTGAATAAAAACAAGTGTTAGGGGTTTGATGTGTTTTTTGTATTAAGTTTAAGTTTAAGTCAATATTATAATTAATAAAATAAATAAATCAGTGGCACCACAACCTCTTTAGGTCTTTGGCCTCAGATTTTTGAATCTGTTTCATGATCATTTTTAAATCTAGTAGGTAAGTAGGTGATCAGCCTCCAATGTGCACTCACGCTGTCAACTTTTTGGGTCTAAGAGATGTCGGTTTCCATATGACCAAAGTCCATTGGTGCACAGCCGGGGATCCAACCTACGACCTCAGGTATGAGAATCGTACGCTGAAGCCAACACTGCTCTCAATATTTTAATTATTCTTATAATATTTAAATTATCAAAGGCAGTATTATATTTATAAAAATCTCATTAGAAAATAATAGCGATAGTTGCCTACCAAAAAGGGAACTAGAGGACTGCTGCTTCATACAAGGAGGTGCTCCGACGCAATTAACTTGATTTATTCGGGCATTTACTTATTCAGTTGCACGGTACTACGCCATGGAACACGCAACCACTGTGCTGTTTAGAACGACCATTTCAACTTGAAAACAACGCCAGACGAATTTATCCTCTACATTAGTGCAACATTGTTCGAAATTTAAAAATGTTACTTTCCCTTACGACAGTCTTATACTTGCGTAAACTATCTCGATAGATAGCAATGGATCCTTGCATTTTACATTTGACCACAATTTCCTTAATATTTTAGATAGGATTTGTAACAAAGCAATTTTAGTTCACGTAGTGACATCAGAAATGGAATGGGGTATGAATATGCTAATTCTGAACACGATCGGAGAATGCTGTATAGATTTGTTTGTAGCCTATGCTTTCTACCTGCAAGGGAAATATTCTGTTTTATATGAAAATTACGTTTATATTCAATTTAAAGAAATGTATTCAATTCAATGTTATTTAATTAATTAGTAGATAATATATTAATTCACATACATTCAATGCAAAAATGTTAATCTGAATTTACCTCGCAATGGCTAAGCTGATTGACAAACAAGGCAATTTTGGGTGTAGTCCCAGTGGGGGAAATCTGTGTTATAAATCACAGTTTCGTTTGGAATCGGTTGACTATATTTTTTATTGGTAATTACTTTAACCAGGTGAACTTAGTCACATAACAGTAACCGCTAGTGTAGTGTAAAATAAACATTGATTGATAAAATTCTTAGATCATTTGAGAGATTATAATTTTAGGCCTATTTTTTTTATAGAACAGGGGGCGAACGGGCAGGAGGCTCACCTGATGTTAAGTGATACCGCCGCTCATGGACACTCGATGCTAGAGGGCTTGCGAGTGCGTTGTCGGCCTTTTAAGAATTTGTGCGCTTTAATTTGATTTGCATCAGGCAAATTAGTGCCTCCTCGGAAAGTATGAAACAATATTGTGTATATTCCAATAGAGGGATATTTCAATAAGATCATTAACTTAGTAACATTTCTTTGAACATTAATTTTATACGAATTGATCATAGTTAACTTAACAAAATTAACACAAGTGAACATAAGTTAGCAGATAGCTGCACCACTCTCAAGGGAATCTCCTCAATATCTAAGACGGAGCAAGTATGGCGTTCGATAAACTAAAGCAATATAATATTATGATGAACACGAACGAGCCATAATGGTTTGTCTCGTAAAAGTATATTTTATGTGAAAAATAACAGCGATTTTTATTATTAAGTAGTAGTTTAGTTAATATAAAAAGTATTTATTATTATACATGAATCATTTGATCTCAAATAAAAATATAGCAGTTTGAGGGACAAATTAACATTTCATTTTGAACCCAGACCGGGAGTCGAACGCAAAAATCTTTAAGGTTCCGTTAGGAAGCTTATACACTGGTTCACAGGCCTTCTTCGTAGCCGAAAGAATTTTCGTTTTTCATTATAATATTTATTTTTTTCCGATTTATTGCGATCATATACAATGCTACGAAATGTGTGATAGTATAGTAATTAATTTTTATTGAATATTAATTATTGTTTGACGAATATCCTTCCCTTGGAAGAGAGACCATTGACGAGAAACCTGATAAAATATGAAAGATTGCTTAAAAACAGTAACCATGATGACAGACAAATGGAAACAACTAAAGTTATTCGCTTCTTCCAAAAAATATGTATAGAGAAAATATTAATGTAATTAAAAATTATGGTAGAAAATACCTATTGCCCTCCGCGAAAAAGATTTAAGGACCGTCAATTCCATTCATTCTGCTAGCTAAAGTTGAAAGCGCCAAAAAAAGTAACCACTGAAGTCGGAACTCATTTAGTTTGTTTTTCATGTTCCGCCGGATTTTTATAAACACAGCATCATTATTCCGCCGCTGTAAACACAAATTTTAAATTTCATACAGAAAAGTTGCTCGTAATCGTTTGAAATGGGGTGAGGTATAATTTATTCTATTCCCTTGCCAGTAGATTTCATAAAGAGTTCACAAGATATTGGAACATTATACAGCCCTATCTATACAAGTGCATAAAATTTTTAGGAGATTTTATAGATGCTTATGGAAATAGTTATTAGGTATGAAAGAAATATAGTAAAGTATTCTCGGGCAAGCATTTTTATTCACGTTATAGATATAAGTAAGATATTGAACTTAATAACTTTTAGCGTGCGGCCTGGGGTTGGAGGTTCGAATCCTGGCTCATTAACTTTCTATGCACGCTAGTATGTAACACTAGCTCGTACGGTCGTAGGAAATAGGGATGCGTTAGAGCCGACGACAAGTCGACGACGTGTGTCAGGCTTATAAGACTGATCGAAGACCTGTAGTATTAGATAAAAGCAAGTAATCAGGAAACAGACACAGAAATCTGAGGTCCAGTTGGCGACTCTGTTTTTTTTACGCGATCATTTCTTGCTAAACTTTTTTTGTAAAAGGTGGATGACAGGCCGACTTTTTATGTAAGAAAAACATTGTCTATAATTGTTTAAAATATAAAAAAAAGGAAAGGAAAGGAAAATCCACCTTCTACGCTTCTTTTTTGCTACAAAAATATCTATTCTTCGATTAATTTCGACATGTATTATTTTGGTTTGTTTTAAATCCTGTCCGAAAATCCCTCCTACAATTTCTCGCCTCTAATCCACCATATAGTATAGTGAAGCAATGTCTGAATAAATATTTTTTGCGATAACATCTTGTCGTATTCCGGTAAGAAGTTGGTTCATTTGTACAAATGCATTGTGAATTTTAACACGTACCTACTTTTCTTCTCGCAATTTATTTCAAAGGATCTTATCCATTTCTGTAATTTACGCCCATATTATCGATGTCGCCTTAATTCAAGAAATTTTCTATCGTACGGTAAAACTGTTGCTATCATGAAAATAGAAACCATACATCATAAAAATATATCCTATAAAATGTTATTATTTGTCGCGGTATATTAATACTGCTAGTATAATACCGCGATGTTGGTTAAATTATAGAAACATCGATTCGATAAGAATTCCCTTTATGATTCGTTTCCTTCAGCAGCGCATTGAGCAGATAATTTCTTCGTCAATGATTATTAAATCGGGAAACAGAACGTATATGATGTTAATAACCTGTATATGATGTTATGTAGTTTCTTACATTATAAAGACAAACTAAGAGCAATATTGGTTTTATTCAACATAAAGAATTTGACAGTAAAAAACACCAAGTGACAGTTTAATTGTCTTTTTCACCATGACGTCTTTCACAAAAATAAACACGAGCGTTTCTTCATTTGATTCTTGGTTGGAGCTGAAGTTGATGCCACAGTGTTATTGGTAGGTATATCTCTGGTAATGCATTCATATTTTCTGGACGTGCTTTCTAAATAGTCGCCTGCCTTTGTTACCCCTCGGCATCAGATAAAGAAATTGCCAAATTTACAGCCTCAGCTAAGATTACATAACATCTGCAAAAGCCTCCAATACAATTCCTCTTATAGCCTGATTTTATATTCTTCAGCAGTTAAAGGTTTGAAATTGCATTCGATTTCCAACAATTTGAACGAGTGTATACTTTATATAATGCCTAATGTTTTAAGGGGACGAGTTATATTAGGGCAATGTACTCCAGAAAATTTCAGAGGCAAAAGGAATAACTGCAGTAGAGTATTCTTAAAGATATTATTCATAAGATAATATGAAATGGTTACCACGGAATGGAGTGATTTTGGTAATCGGAGATTACACCCGTTAGGTTTTTAAATATGTAATTTTATTTAATTTAAAAAAAAACATCGTCTTTACAAACAAACAAACAAGATTATAAGTAAACAGACTACGTCAGACAATTAATTTAATTAACTGAAACCGACTTTAGAACGTAAATTTCCTTATGTGTTTTGCTTGCAAATAATTTTATATTTCCAACCTTTACATTCGCGTATAAATAAATAAACCAAAGCTGAAAGTCCATTTACCAGTAGCTGTTTATTTATTGAATAAGGAAGTATAATACATAAATAAAATAAAATTATTACAATATAACGGCAACTTCTGATCAAACAAATATAGTTATTTCTTTGAATTTGTGCTTTTATTAATAAAAAATGTTTTTAACGCCATCTTGGGGATAATAAGCAACGTTGTTAAAATTCAACTCACAACAAAAAAACAGCTATTTTCAATTGGGATAGATGGCGTTAAACTAAATTTTTTTCATCTTTAATACTTATAGGTATAAACTCGTCTGCTGTCTTCCGCACTGCACGCGAGGGTGGCGGGCCTGGAGCGGCTCTGGGCCTCGTAGGTCCTGTGGAGCGTCTTACCACACCTGGTGAGACCCCCGGTTGACCCAGGGAAGCCCAGCGAGGGACCTGCGGACGAAGTCTTTTGGACCTCTTACTAATATTAAATAACAGCAGTTCCTGCACTTTGACAGAGATGTCGCTATTCTTTTGAAGGCTTTCGATCAACTTAGTTATGATAAAACGATTTAAACATGGAATTGGTCCATTGCATTTCTGGTGTAGTTCCTGACTAAAAAGGTTTTTTCAATATTCGTAAAGATGTCGCGTAATAACTTGTAACATGTGTGTACGTTGTGTATCACTACATATTATAAAACAAAGTCGCTTTCTCTGTCCCTATGTCCCTTTGTATGCTTAAATCTTTGAAACTACGCAACGGATTTTGATGCGGTTTCTTTTAATAGATAGAGTGATTCAAGAGGAAGTTTATATGTATAATAACATCCATAAAATAGTGGAGAAGTACTGTTATTTTTGAGGTTTCTAATGTGATGTCGTAAATAATTACAGTTTTTCCGCTTACATTGCAAACGCAGGCTGAACCCTACGAGTTTTATGAAAATAATGTACTAAGTCTTGTACACATTGAAAAGGTCTACAGAAAAGTCCGTGATGGGCTATGTCTATCTCTTATGGATAACCCACAATAACTTTTTTTTGTCATTTACTTTTAACGACAAATAATGGCTAATTTTTGAAGCGATTTTAACCAATACAGCATTAATCCTTAAGCAAGAAGATAAACGAAGATACTCGAAAATAAACAAAAATAAACGAAGATAAACGAAAATACACGAAAATAAACGAAGGTAAACGACAACAATACAACGTTTACAGATTTTCTGTAGTGTATTTAGTATCAGCATTGCACCCGTGCGAAGCCGGGGCGGGTCGCTAGTACATTATATACAATAAAATTTATGTGCGTTTTAGGTTTTGCTTTAATTATCAATTTAATGGAGGAAATTTATAAGTTACTACGACGACGTCCGACGGGAGATAAGTTATGAAATCTTTAGTACGAAAAAAAAATTATGAAAAAGAATTCACCAAATCCATGAATTGACCGTTTAATGGTCACCATGCAATGGTATACTCAACGTGGAATACTCAAACCACTTGAAACAATAATAGCACTTACTGCATAAAAAATAGGACACTTTATAGCGGTTTAAATATTTGCAATCCATACAGTATAGAACATACGTGACAAGTTCCGCAAAGTTGTCGCTCCTTGTTACTGTTACGTATTTGGCAGATTGGATTTGTTGGCTCGAATGCTAATGTGGGTTTTGTGACACCATCGGATTAGCGAGATAAAGAAAATAAATCCCTTTTTCAACCGTACAATAAAAATTTTACATGAATTTGAATACGTAGTAATTGGATTTAATTCTTTGAGAACACGTTTGTGTACAATCAGAGAGGTAATAGGTACTGTTTGATATTATGTAATTAAGTAGGACTTTGTGATATTGAATTTGTTAGTGCTATCTATGTCTGTGAGTAGTGTCGGGTTAGTGGCCCACCCTGTAGGACGTAGGTTTATTCCCCGCCATGCACCAATAAACTTTCTGTCTATGTACCGAAATAGTAGCACTGGTTTTGCTTTAATCGTCTGTGATTATTTGTAATAAAGTTAATATACCGGTGAAAATTTAGATGTGAATTTACACGAACGATTTTAATAAATTATTAAAAACTAATATTCACATACCGGTGAATATGTCAACAGCATCCACACATGTCTATAATTCCACCGAGACTCCGTTTGAGACATTATTGTCCGGAGATCCTGGGTACTATCCCCGTTGATAGAATTATTAAGTATTGCTTTTCATTTGCATTCATCAGAAATCATGAACTTACCTTACTAAAATAAACGGTCGGCTACATTTGAGGCTTACGGGTCTTTTGAGAATTCTATTATTTAATTAATTTTTGGAATTTGGAAATTGAAAGGGCCCTTATCATTAAAGAGTCTAGGTTTAGTATCGTACTTACGGCATGTACGGCACTTATGAGTACGGGGACGCGCCGTGAAAATTGTTAAAGTTGGAATTGTGGTTGTGATTTTCAGTGCTGCATAAAATATTGTCAAGGACAGAGTCGGATTTGGATGAAAAATATAGGTTACACAATATAGGAATAAAAAAACTAAGATATTCAGCAAAAATATATACTATAACTGTTGCACATTCTCTCAAGTTAGTATAAATATAAGAGACTACTTACTTGGATGAGGTTACTATTTTTTTTTTAGAACCGACATCAGATGGACACCGTCGACACCAGACCAGTTGCAGGCCTTGAATTGGTTAAATGAAGCTTTAAATTTATTATATTTATGGTTTATAAATAAAATTTCCTAATTATATTCTGTTTTTCACAAAGTTGAGAAAAGACATAGAAATATCATTTAAATTATATAAGAAATTATCTTTAAAATACCTCTCTGCCTAGAGGAGTGTGGAAGTGGAGGATGGAGGCAGTCTTTGCCTTTTTGGCACACTTTCATAAGCCTCACATGATTCGGTTAGCTTCGCTTTTGGATGCTAATTTTGTTTTGACTGTGATACACTTCCATTTTAATGTTTTTTCCCAGCGCTCACATTTGCCGTTTTAATTTTACCAAACATTAATAATTTATATTTTATTTACAGAAATCACAGTGGTTACTTATCATACGTTATATTTAGTGTATCTTTATCCCGTTATCCTAGTAAATGGTAATGTGGGAATTATATTGGGCTTTATGCAGCAGGAACACCTAATGTTGTGATATCACCGACTCACACACATTGTTGAGAGGTTCACAAGTGCTTTACCGGTTTTTAAGAAATTGTTTTATTAAAGGACCTTCAGTGGAGTTGGTTCGGAAAAACTTCAATGGATAGCTGGTTCCACATCGTAGTGCGCGGAGAAAATAGCCTTTAGAATCGCTCAGTTGTGAAACGACAACCGTCAAGTTGATACGCATGATATTTCGTATTCTGTCCGATGATGAAATTTGATGAAATGATTTCGTTTGCGTGAAAAACACATACGACTACAAGCGGTCTCTTCTATATGTATTAGTAACTATTAGGTCCTTACAGTGTGGCCGAAATACGAATCGTATCGTATTTCGGCCACACAATGCGCAAAGGCGATGAGAACTTGGAGAAGCTGATCGTGGTTGGTAACACAGAAGGCAAAAGATCACGTGGCCGCTCACCAACCAGATGGACCGATCAAGTGAAAGACTCATCGTCTTCAAAGCTATACAATGTCATAAGAGAAGCGCTGGACAGAAACCGGTGAAAGCAGATAGTCCGCGCTAAATGTTTCGTTGCTGACCACGACGCTCAGAAATGAGCTGCCGACTAAAGAGAGAGAGGTCCTTACAGATGAAATTGACGTTTTACTGGGCACTTTGACCTCAAATATTTCCTCTTTGGTAAGAAATTCAAAATTCCCGATTTTTCGATGATTCAATTTATTTTCCCGTTATAATTTTTTAAAATTAAATATTAATTTTACGAATACGAGTTCTAGTTGGTCGCCTTACCCATCACTTTTATAAACAACCAAGGCTGATTAATTACTCTATGCCACTGCTGCTTCACGACAACGCTTTACCACTCACAGCATAACTCTATCTAATTGGAATGTCGATGGAGGAAGAGGAGCTTCAATAGAATGTCTCAGACATCATACATTCATCATCTCGAATCATCATTTCGAAATTCGAATAACTTCTTGCAGTTAAAAAACAAACAACTCTGATGAGGCGTTTTTTGATTCTCATCCGTATGATTTTTGTTTTCGTATGTTATTGGTCCCCCCAGGGCAGCACCCCAGGGCAGAAGGCATCCAATGTAAAACATCAGCTTGATCGGTCTGTGATATAATAAATAATAATAATAAAAGAATTCTTTATTTGACTCAAAACAAACATTACATTCTAAATACTAATTCACAGTGGTTAACGTGTAGGATATAGGAATTTGTATTGGGCGTTGGCCTAATTAGCCTATTTGTGTGCGAGTCTAATTCCTGTGCCCGTAGATTCGATTCCCGGCTGTAAGCCAATAAACATTTTGCTTATATGTATATTTAACACTTGCTCGTATAGTGAAGGAAAACATCGTGGAAGGAAACCGCCATGCCTTAGACCCAAAAAGTCGATGGCGTGTGTCAGTCACAGCAACCCAAATTGCCAGTAAGAGAAAAACAAATGCTTACAAATTAGATACAGAAATCTGAGGTCTTACTCTAAAAGGTTTTTCTGACATTTTGGATAACATTGCTTTTTTCATACGCTTACGATAACAAAGATACAAATATTTCTGACTCTCCCCCCCCCCTGACTAGAATCTAGCATTCTAGTGGGGAGAGTCCGCCCTAGCGCTGCTCTATATATGTACAGATAATTAATTACTAAGCGTGTAAACACGAGCGACACCTGTTATATTTTGTCAATAATTACGCATGTTAATTAACATTTGAAACTGTTGTTACAATTGAATTCGATTTGCAATGAAAGCAGTGAAGCAGTCACGTAGGCAAAATGAAAGTATTCATCATTAAATTCGCATTATCAATGTGGACTTTAACAAATTAATGTTGAATTTAATGGAACAAAAAGATGTATTTGTAAACATTAATTACAACTGTAATGAAGTAAAATATAATTTATTAACTAATTGATGGGTTAACAGACGCAAACATGAATTAAAAGTTTAGAAATAAGAATATCTTTTCAAGGTCAGATTCCCTCTGAAACAATAATTGTTTCACATTAGGTACAGAAGGTTGATGCATGTGAGGTGATTTTAGTGGATATTAGTCTCCCACATGTGAGGTCCCCATTGAAATATTTCTACTTTATAAAAATAAACAGGAGGTTGTCAAACAACTTAAGCATTGTAAATGAAATTCCAGGTGAAAAATTTATTTATTTCACTTCCTTTTTCTATCTTAACAGTAATTACTAATACGAAAATGTAGCATTGGATAAATTAACATATGTCCCTTCCACGTTTCCATTGAAGAGTAAGGGAGCTTAAAATAATTATAATATTACAAATGTAAACTATACTGCATTTTACTGCTATGACGACGACTCAATGCAAATCTAACCCAAGACCTTCGTGTAAGAATACCACTAAGCCACAAAATCTATTTTTTATAAGTGCAACGCAGCTGCAAAAGCAACCTGGGGCTGGATATCCAGATGCGTGTCCGGCCAAACTAAAATATAAATACATAATAAATTAATTTAAAAATTATTTCTACGAACCCACTCATAGACAAACATATACGTAAGAGGCAAATGCAGTGAGATTCCTCTAAGCAGGCTAGGAAATAGTTTAGTATGTTTGGAATTAGATGCATCTGTCAGTTTTAGGCAAACACTCGCAGCGCTCGTTTGAGAAGTGGGTATCGCCTCTGTTCCTCACATTATTTCCATTCCAATGAATTGCACTTGCCATCAATGGTTGAATTTAGCTAGATTTGACGCTTACTACAATGTATTGTAAAAGGATATAGACGAGTATACTGGTTAACAATATTCATACTTATACTATATAATATGCACTTTGTGTCACAATGAGTTTAACATTTAATATGAAACAAAAAGATTTTGTAAGTTTCCTCTTCCTTCAAAACATATTAATTATTCAAAACTTTAAACATTCACTTACAATCAATCTGATCTATACTGAAATGAAAAATAATAATAATTGTGCAATAGTTTAATTATAAAATGTAGAAATTATCATGCCAAGGACAGTTAACATGTCAAATCAAAGAGACTACGGGAATCCTGGTTTCCCAGACAAGGATTCCCTGTGTTTTTAAGTTTCCTTGTGAACGGAAAAAGTGAACTTTATTTTTATGTACAATAAAGCCTTTTATGGGTGAGCGTAAAATAATAAGGTTAGGTATTTTAACCATTTGAACTAGTGCATTAGTGTTAGTTAGTATTAAGTGCTAAACAGTGAGTGAAAAAATATAACAAGAACAGAATGTCTTCCCTTTAATGGAGGTTGTAGTGGTATTGGTAGTGGTGGTAGTATTATTGGACACTTCCTTGTGTTAAAAATCCTTTTTAGTGAATAAGGTTAGACTTAAATTATAAGTCTTAAGTTAGGCTAAATCGTAATGTTCCATGATGTCTTAGTAAAGACACATGTATAAAGATAGGTTTTATTAAAAATCTATCTTTTAAGCTTTATACAAAAAGCAAAATCAATTTATTAGGGAAATTAATTACTAGCTTTATTTATACCAAACAATAACGTCTATTCAGTTCTGATTACACTTATTACTCATATAACAATCATTCTTAGAAAGAACACGTAGAGAATGAACAACTTATTGCCTTATTTATCATAATGTACGAAAATTAGGTCTACTTAGTAAGAAATGGACATAACACTAAATATATAACGGAGTGATTAGTCTGTAAAGATTGTGTGTATGTGATGTATAATTTATATAAATAGTTAATTAGTTATAATATGTTTTAATGATTATGTTTTAAATGTAGTAAAGTATTTTGAAAATATATTTATCATGGCGCAATGACAATATATTTATTTCATTTCATTCATTTATTTTATATAACATGATTAATAATATGTACAATATCATGCCCACACATACCATAACATTTACAGTACGTTACGATAATTATTTTAAAAAAAGTATCATCAATATTTTATGATCTTTCGGAAATATATCTGAAAATACCCACAAAGGAATATCGTTGGAAAGCATTGCTTTGAGTGTAACACCTCCGGCACTAGATGGGGCTTTTAACAGGTAATTGTGTTAATAAATTCTGACATACGGCACCTACGTTATTAAATGGGCGCGAATATTCTATTAAAATTTTCATAAATACATTTATAGCTTTTATTTCATCGTAATAATTCTATGCTCTTTGAATTTTTAATATCAAATTTTAATAATATGAAACAAGCTATAAAGGCTTCATATTGATAATGTACTTAGTTAATTAACGTATTGTACTGGTATAAATAAAAATAAAAACAAAAGGTATTGGCTGTTGCAAGTAAAGTACAACCATATTTTACGAATATGAGGTTGTGTCAAAATGTAGTATATAATGTATTTTTTTACCATTGTACGGATTAACGCCTCTCCTCCGCTCTCCTCTTAATATCTTCCTAATTAAAGTAAACAGTTTAAAAACAGTATTGTGAAGAAGAGCACTAGTCCGATTAATTATTATTGCTATTTTTATAATAAATATATAAAAAGAAGAAGAAAAAATAAATCAATTAAATCAACAACATTACAAATACAACTTGTAAACTAACCAAAACAGAGAGAAAGAAAAAGCATTTTATCAGCGTAAGTAGCTGTTCTCCTTATCACTCTAGGGTTTGAAATGAAATAAACGCGACCAAAGTTTTTAGAGCAAGATCCTGCCAGATCTTGAGAGCAGCCATATTAAAGGTTAACAGGTAACTTACAATGAACATGAAATTGGGTTAGTTGTTGACGGGTTCTCTTTGGACTAAGTTATTATGATATAAATGAAATCGGTGTGTACTCAGTAACGACGACAAGAACATGATGATTAGTATCAGGTTATACACAAACTACAGTCTCACAGTCTACAGGAGTCTATGAACTACGACTCCTGGGTGTCAAATGCCTGGAAATTTTTGACTTAAGGAAGTTACACTTAGCGGTTAGTCTCGTTCTGAATCTTACCCTTACAGGCACTAAAGGTAAACACGATTCACCATTATTTATTAAAAGATCATAATTAAAACTTCCTAATAATTACTTGCTAGATACGGGTAACGATCCCCAGACGCTGGTTATATTATGTAATATATAATTATAAACGTTGGTTAACCTTGCAACTGTGTCTAAGAGATAGCACATTGGCCGGTAATTGAAACTCGGACATCTTTGATATATCGGCTCTTTTATCGGATTGGATAGACGCAATAACAGACTGTTGATTGCTTCCAAGTGGACTCGGGAGATTGATTATTTTCTCGTTACGCTTCCTATGTCCCACTATTGTTTACGCGCAGACATTTTCTCTCATTCTTTTTGAACACAATGATAGATGGTAGATGACACAAGTTTATACTCACCAAACCTTTTTCTCAACTGGTATTACCTCGTTGTTATATGTATTACAACATTGTTGATATGTTGTCGCTGCTCATGCAGATTTTTTTAAAATATAGAACAGGGGGCAAACGGGCAGGAGGTTCACCTGATGTTAAGTGATACTGCCGCCCATGGACACTTTCGATGCTAGAGGGCTCGCGAGTGCGTTGCCGGCCTTTTAAGAATTTGTACGCTCTTTTCTTGAAGGACCCTAAGTCGATTTGGTTTGGAAATACTTCAGTGGTCAGGTCTAACAATATTTTAAGAATGTAAGCGAATACCACTTAAGATACTAGATATTTTATCGGAAGCTCAAAAGGATTATACAAACTTATACTCAACATCTCGCTTGCAGTAAAACCCTTATCGGATACATAAAATGATTTTGCTCATAAAATAGGACGCAAAGTTGGGTAAAAATATTGTTACAAATCTGAGTAAATAATAATGCCAGCCAAACCTTCCGTCCGTTGCTATCCAAAGCTCATAAATAAACAGAAACTGGTTGCCCTGTTGAAAAGTTGGGTAAAAACTCACAAACGTAAAATTTATAACCTCCATCCAGATGTGTTTTAATTAACCGGAACGCGTAACCAAATGTACCGTAAATTTCTATATGGTTCAGTGGTTAAAATGGTTTGCTCACAAGGACTTCAGTTAGTGAAATAATAACCGTTAGTAATCACAGAAGAATAATGAACTTTGGGATAACAAGCGACAATTAATACGTTTTACAAATTGGTTAAATCGAACGCGGAATCGCAATTCGTTCGCCTGATATTAAATCCAAAAGTTTTGTTTGTTTATGAAGAACGAAAACAAATTTGCATATATTGTTGAGCACATGCGTGAACAGGGGAGTGTTAGAACGAACTTGTTCGTATAATGAAGACGAGTGAATCTGGCAATCCGTCTTACCTCCGCCGCAAACTTGAGAACCGCACCAAATGGTTTACGAAACTTGACTTTACACTGAACTCCTTTATACCCAAAAATATTCATGATTTCGTCTTGTTTGTACATTATTACATTTCATATATATATTATAGTTTTTTTGCCTTTATATTATTGAGTAATTGATTATTGATGTAATTTTTTGTAATAAAACTATTTCCTACTTGAATTTACTTGCCAATTGTGATGTACTTACATATAATTTTTATCGCGTACCCCTAGCATATGTTAACTAAACAACTGCGGGTTTTAAAGTTATTTCTGCATCAATAAAAATAACATTTTATTACTGAAAAGAATAAATTATTAGCTAATAATGTTTAAATATTGATGGAAATACTACTCTAACGAACATAATTTTTTATTATAATATGTATATAATTAAAATTCAGCAATTAACCTCTTTACACATTTATTCATAATATTTTAGTTTTCAAACAATAATATATAATATAGTTTACATCAGGAACAAGTAGCATTATATTTTATAAACATGATAAGAATTGAATCAAAAAATTAAAAATAATTTATTAATACGAATAGTACCTAATTCAAAATAAAACACAATAAATTATTTAAGACGTTCATATTGAAGTATCTGAATAAGAATTTATTTCTAAAATTCAATAATAATTTTAGTTTCAACATTAAAACCAAATAATATTATTTTCACTAAATACTGTATTACCACAAATATATACAAACTATATAATTTACAGCACAATACACCACTTTATATCATCAAGCAATTTACAATTCTCCTTTTTAAATAATTTTAGAATATATGCAGTATTTATGATAACACTTAATGTCTATATGGTTTTATGTACAATATAATTATTATATGTTTAATGCTACATATTTTTAATATCACATCCGTATTTAGATTTATTTACTTGGAGCTTGTGAATTCAGAATTACGAGAATATAACCGATTTTGGAAATCTATGGGACCTTTCCAACAAGTAACTCGCGGATTTTTTCCGAAACTGTTTCCGAAATTGGTGTACAATTTCGATACTTTACTGACAACATAATTGAATATCTAATAAAAGCAACAACATAACTCACCCATTTGCCATAGAACTAACTAAGCAACAACATAATTAACCCATAGTAAACCCAAGTTTAGTTAAAAACTTAATGAAAAATCGTATTTGAGAATAAGTCTTGTCTACCAAAATCGGAAAATTTGTCAATCTGTGGTTCCTACAGATGAAGTAAAGTTGGTATAGAAAATGGTGAATCATTTTTATTTATATTATTTTTAAATACAAATAATAGTCTTGTTCGTATTTTAATACCTTAAAATGTAATATACTAAAGTAACAAATAGTTGTAGAGAAGACTTAATCTTTAAAATAGAACTTTGATTAACACTCGTTTCTGAGTTACTCATTATCTTTTTAACTTTATTGCTTACATTAAGCTGTATAGAATTAGGTGTTGACTCGTATAATGATCTATTATGATTTTGGGTTATATTTTCAAACATATCAGTTGCGGCTTCGTCTTCATCATCAGGTTGTTCAGCTGACCCAAATTGATTGTCAGGTCCTTCCATTGGGGTTGAAATGTCGTCGCCCTTGTTCGATGGACTAGAGTTGTTTATAACATTTCTTGTTATTCCTGATGAAGAATTGTTTTACATTATAATTATAATTTTAAAAAAATGTTGACAATACTTCTTACAGGATTCAAAAATTGATTTTAGCACTTAACATTCATAATCCTTCATTCTATTTATTTTAAATGTAAAACAATATATAAAATCTATTGTACGGTTTTTTGATTATGGTTGTGATATGTCTGTGGGCCGGAGTATATTTTATAAATTTTCCGCTATTTAACTCACTGCCATCATACTTTTAACATTAAGGGAAGGAGCAAAACAATTTTATATAATTATGTAAAGCTCGTAAGTACATTTGCGTACTATATTGGATCTTAAGCATGCCTTATTTATTCACGATTGGCTATTTAGGTCATTCGATGTTGCAATAATAGCCTGATTGTACTATTGCAAGATTGGAACAGAAATTATCGTGAGATTAGTTGGTTTTGGAAGTACACATAATATATTTGAATAAAATTTTGTCACTTTAATATCTAAATTTTTTTTTAAAATAATTATTTCTCCAATATGATTGTTATATAATATCGACCTTATAAGTCAAGTGACAACCATATTATTTCCAAATGATAGAATCCTAACCTTGGTAATGAGACCCGTACTTTTAGGTTTTATAATAAGACTAGGTATTATAATATCTTTATAAGAACTTAAGAGTATTGTTGGCATAGTAGCTTGAACGTGCTACTCATATCTCTATGGTCGTAGGTTAGAACACTATTTTACACTAATACTGCCCGTTTGCCCCCTGTTCTATAAAAAAAACTTTTTTCTATATGCATTTAACACAATACAGTGAAGGAATCGTAAGGACACCGATCATGCCTTAGATGCAAATCTGAAGCCATGGCCAAGGCAGTTTTTGATCAGAATTGATTAAATATATAACGTGACAGAGAATATAAACATACCATAAAGTCGTATGGTTCCATCGACTTCACCCAGGGAGTTCTTTGCTATGCATTTGTACCCTCCTAAATCATCATCCGTGATGGCTCGTACCAACATTGTCATTCGGCTCTCAAAAGAACTTAGTACTGTAGTCGTTACTTCGTACTTGCTGGATGATATCACCATATCATCTGCAATAATGTATAGAATATTAGTACAAGCGGTTCAGCATATTCCTGCAGGGCTCAATTGGCACTATTTATCAAAATGTCGATACTATCAAGACCTGAAATAATCTGATACAAAATATAATGTAATTGCTACGAATACAAAGTTACGATTTAATCTTGCATATTATATGAAAAATATATGAGTGATGAATTTCCATTGATGTATTATGTTAATAGTAAGACGGAACAAACAAATTTTGTATCGGTATTTGATACCGTATTATTCTGGGAACGAGACAAAGTATGTTCGATAAAGTAATTCCAATACAAAATCTATAGCTATTATTATATAGCTATTTTTTAATAAAAAACTATCCAAATCTATTGAGATATTACTACTGTTCATAACTATCTTTTACCTATACTTTGAAATCTCTATTCTGTTTATCTTTTGCCCTCAGCTACAAGTATTTAACTAGAAAAGGTGCCAGGTGGTTTTATAAGATTAGAATAAACGCAAACATTGAAAAACCATCGCATTATACTCGTACTTACCAAAATAATAAATGTCAAACTGAGATTGAGAGATGAGCCGCTGTTGCGTATTCACTGTTAAATCGTCTGTGTTATTTCTAATATGTTAATATATGAGCTAGAAGTTCATTTTAATTCTGTATGAGTGTTTTAACATTCTATTTCATTTCAGGACAATGTTTTTCATGTAAACCTTAAATAGTAGCAATTTGCTACTTTAGTCGAAACAATTCAGTACTGGGAGCTTCGTAAGCTCCAGTGTCCGTTGTCCGCAAATGATAAAGAGAAGCTCCGGTTGAACGCATTGTACTCGTTTCAAATCTTTTGTGCTATGGCCCCTATAGTTTTGTACAAATCCTGTATAGAATTACATAATTTATCACATTCCAGTGATGGATCTATGCAAAGTTACTACACAATTTTTTACGTTAAGTTCGCTGTTCTATGTCGTTACCAAAATTAACAATAGAATATTTATATTACAATGAGCCTTGATTATAATCATATTTGAAGTTAAAACTTATCAGACGCAGAACTTTAAAGGAAAAGATAAGAGAGGCAAATGTTTTGTGTAATCTTAATTTCGATCGAAACTTCAGTTTGTTTACTCTCCAATGTTCTCGGCTTTACGATGTGCGCAATGATGGCCTTCGAACGAAATTAACAAGCCTGCGCCTCCACTCGTTTCATAACAAGAAATTTCGTCTCAATTAATGTCTAAAATAACACTGTAACACTCTTAATTACGCTCGAGTGAGGGCTGCTTAATTAACACTTACATGTCAGAGGTCCTAACATAGATTGATGACAAACGAAAATGACAACCTTGTTCCGTTCGCCCTTTGGATAGACGGGGGCTGAGTGAAAGCGCAAGTCACTCCGAGATCGCAATAAAACAAAGGTTTGATCGACGGCTTACTACGCGCCCGCGACCCTATTATGATCGCAAACAACTTTAGGGGTTTAATGCATTTTAATAATTAGCACTTTGGCTTTTTGTTGTCGTGAGTTATTCAAATTTGGAACACGTGCTTTGGTTCCTTTAAAACGACTTTAATGTCACATAGTATAAACAGAACATAAAATCTAAGCATAATGCAGATACAAGATAACGGTTTCTAGTAGGTGTGAATAACAATGCTTGAGGTAAGTATCGGCCATTCAAGTTGTTATGACTGTAACGAGCTCCCGAGTGTTTTGTAAACTGTGTCACGTAATGGAATGGGAGAAAATGATGCTTTTCAAATGTACCAAAATGGATGATATTTTGTTTCAGTGCTATTTAATACGCATTGTGCTTATGTGAGGAAATGCTATCTGTTTCGGATTTTAAATTAATGCTGTAAATACAATAAAGTCATATGTTTAGATTTCTATCAAAATGTGCAGAATATTATTTTGGCTTTATTATTTGAAATATCGTAGTAATGTGTCAAACTTTCCGTATTACTAACATTCTCTAAACAATAATTTACGTACATTTAACAAAACATCTAACGATACTCTATAATTACGGAAAATCTTAAATTGAGGTATCCATTCTATTTTATTGCAACTCCACAGGGTCTTCCAACTACTCGACATCGTCACACAAATTGTTCCCCGTTAAAATAATGCGTCACACTTGACCGGCTAACGAACCCCTTGAGGATCTGGCACTCTCTAACCTTTTACATTAAAGTGCCGTCATTTTGTATTGTCACTGAAATATATTGCCTTAGATATTCTTTTAAAACCCGCAAACTTTATGTCTTTTATCATCGGCGATCGAGCGCAACACAGTTATAATGTGCAGACCTCAAACCTCTATATAATAAGGAATAAATTTTAATGATATAATTTATTGATATTGAATTAAAATTTACGAAACAGGTCCGTGTCGTATGCTGTGCAAAAAACATGGCCGCTTTATACTTTAGACCGTAAATATTTGAGTAAATAAAAGATAATGTTAACCTAAGAACTAAGGCAAGAATCATTTTCAATCCATTTCATTTTAAGTAATAAAAAATATAAATGATCTATGCATCTTTTTATCAGTGTAAGCTGTAAATTCTGTACAATTGAAAATTAACCCGTAAATTTTACGCTACAACTGCTGAGCTGAAAACTTTCTGAAACCGCCGTCGGCTATGCGAAGAAATATTATGAAGTAAGTCTGTGTAATCTGTAGCAAGCATACACCAAGCTTTTCTTGTGCAAAATAAACTCAGAAACTAGTATTTTATTATATATTCTTATCATCGATGAATGTCACGAAAAACATCCATATAATATTTATTAGTATGCGGCAAGAATATGCATAATATTTCTAATAAATATACTATTTTGCTTTGGCAAGATTTGCGCAGTAAATAAGTGCGTATATACGACAAAAAACAATATTATCTGAAATATTACAATTTCGTGAATAAGTAATAGAATGATTTGGGGTTGGTTACGTGCGCAGATTTTCTTGACACATTGTTCCGACTAAAGTATGCTGCGAAAATGTATTATTTTATTACATAACTTTAGTTGGTTTATTTTACGCCCGAATAGGTGCTAATGGATATTTCAGAGTGGATTCCAGGAAGTTTTATTATCATTCCACAGTGGTAAAGTTTCCAAGATGTTATTGGAAGACATTCTCGTTTTATGCACTCGAGATTACGTACCGCAGCTTCCGTGACCAGCTTGATTATTGAACTATCCGCATTTTATAGTTCTACATTTCATCTCGACTGTACGCTTTTGTTTTGAAAATTGCTTGTAATATCCGGCATAAAGAAGAATGCACTAGCATTTAGGGTTTCATTTGTTTTTCATGGATATTTAGGTGCAGTTATTTCTGAAATTTGTTGGTAGTTATTTTAAAACTATGAGTTCATCTAAGTGAATTTGATTTAAAATTAAATACGTTTGCGTATAAGCGCTTGCCTGTGATTTTTCAGTTTCGCTTTGTTTACGCAATTTCACGATTCACGCAGTGGACGCTCAAAGGAATAATTTTCCCATTATTGCAATTTGTTACATTCCGCACCTATTGGTAGTCGTAGTAGTAGTATTTTAAGCCTTTCTCGATACATGGACTAACCAACATAAGAATTTTAATTTTAACCAGTAGCTTCTTATTGAACTAAACAGACAAACAGTTTATAATATTGGTATATATTAAATTCAATTAAGTCCAATCAAGAGCAGTGTTGGTCTAGTGGCTTCAGTGTGCGATTCTCATCCCTGAGGTCGTAGGTTCGATGCCCGGCTGTGTCTTTCATTTGCGCATTTAACATTCTTTCGAAGGGCGAAGTAAAACATCGAGAGGAAACTGACATGTCATAGACCCAAAAAGTCGATAGCATGTGTCAGGCACAGAAGACTGATCACCTACTTGCCTATCAGATTGAAAAATCATGAAACAGATCCAGAATTCTGAGGGTAGACTTAAAATAAGTTCTACCGCCACCGATATGAGTTATGTACTATAATAAGATTATATTATATATTATTATAGTATATAACTTATATCGATATTATATCGATATTAGTACCGTAAGTTGGGTATAGTTCTGTTCGTAAAGACAACTGTCAACTGTGAAAACAGTATAATGTGATAAGTAAAGTAAACAGTTGTAGTTCATTGTAAAGCGATAGAGTCACGATAGCAAGCGTGTCGGTCTGTCCAGTTTCTTGAGCGGAAACTTGGCGAATCAAAAGCTTGAATAGTTCGGGAATGTTTGATCTGCCGACAAAACTTGGCTTTCAAAATGTCTACGAGGTATATTATAGCTACCACGGTAGACAGCAATTAATTTATATTTTGTATATCAAATATTGGATGTGTATATATGTATATTTATTTCCAACACAAAAGTATACATAATTTACAATATTATAAAGTAATAATAATTAAAATTGAAAATTAAATTATTTAAAAAGTTTGTTGGTATTGTATGTATGTGTGTGTATCTTTAATACTGACAGCTGTCCTCGCTGTATTGTAATACATACTTATTCGTTGTGCGAGGAGAGCACCAGCTCTGGGTTGACTAGTACTATCTACCAGGCACCAACATAAATCTTTAATTAAAACCTGTGACCTTAAACCCCGCTCAAAACTCTCTACTTCAAAGGGAACGAAATGAAACTTGGAGAAAAACTGATTGGTTAGACGTTTATTATTTTCCGCGTCTCTGCGCCGCACCAGGTTTTGTGCGTGTTTGAGTGAGGTGCGATCGAGCTAACGTGTTCACACACGTAGCATCCAACTAGTAGTAGCACAAGTACAAGCTAATTACTTGTTCTTATATCGTAATAAGTGCGGATTTATTTCAGTGTTAATGCATATATTAAATGGTGGTGATCACGCGGTATTCTGATTATGTAAGACATTACCTGTCCAGGTATTAGGTTGTTATACATCGCTTTAGAATGTTTACCTGTTTTTCAAACCCAACACGTTTGGACTTATGTTTGTATTATGTCAAAAAAAGTCATAGAGATACAAGTCCTGCATAAATAACCGGTAATGTACAGACTAATCATTATTATATGTATGTTATTTTAGTAAAAATATACGGCTTTTAACTTCAGTCTTACTCTTTAAAGGAAGTAGCAGGTTCGTTTGAGATAATAGAGTGTCGTCTATATAATACATTCTTAAGATATAAATTATGGAACCTTTGTTGGGCCCCTCGCAGAGGAGTCGTAAACGCCACATTCACTGAAGTGGAACTAATAAGCATTGTCTTATTTTACCACAATAGGTCACTTTTCTTAAGTCTTTAACGTCTTAACCGTAAATTAAATCTAATATCTCATTACTTGCAAGCTAGGCCCCTCCCAAGATCGTCGCTTGCCAAAAAACTACACTAATTTGAAACAGAACGCGTGGGTTAAGGAATTTAATTAATCTTATTGAACACACTGTATAGTTTAAAAGGATTCTTCAAAGGTATTACAGATGTTTAATAAATAACAAAGTTTAGTTTAACTTATACGAGTAAATAAGTTTAGATTAAAAATCTATATAATTTGCATACAGCTCTGAAATCACCGTTAAAATTAGTCAAAGTTACAATTAGCGTTAATGGTAATAGGGGTCGTTGTCATGGCAACCAAGTGATGGACTCCCGAAGGCACAATAAGATTGCATTAATTAAACCGCTGGACATGAAAAGGGCTTTCTTGGAGCATTTGGCTCTATTATTTTTATAAACTTGTGAGAAGGATTACTGAAGTCCCATTTCCTTTTGTGTGAATTATAGAATCTCTTTATACTCTCACTATGTTTTATTTAGACTTATTAGTAGACTAATATTTTTTTATTACTTAAGCTTAAACATGTTTTCTAATCCCAAAATGAAACTAGGTGAAGTGAAATTTCTACAATAACTAGTTGATTTGATAATTGTATTTCTTCATACATATTTTTTTTTTTGCTGACTGGTGCCAAATGAACACTTACGTCGTTCTTGTACTTCTCTTCTAGTGAGAAGTCTTTTCTATACTATTATACAAACTAGCTGCCCCCGCGAACTTTATTACTCTTTAATGCCTAAATCCTTCACTATCAAATAAAAAATAGGGGTTAATTGTAAAGGGTTGAAAATTTACAAAAGAGTTATATTAATTTACTAATGCTGTATCATAAAATAAAAAAAATATTTTATCTTAAATAAAAAAGTGGATTACCCTTAACATTTAGAGGGGTGAAAAGTAGATGTTGTCCGATTCTCAGACCTACCCAATATGCACACAAAATTTCATGAGAATTGGTAAAGTCGTTTCGGAGGAGCTTAACCACAAACACCGCGACACTTTTATATATAAGATAAAGTTGACTTACTTGAATCTCGAACCCAGTAATTAATGGATCTAGGCGACGATTCGACGTAGCACTCCAGAGTGACATCGGTGCCGAGAGGAGCTCCTACCAGCTGGTTCGGGACTTGAATGACTGGGTGGACTGTAACCAATTAAGTTACGTATATTTTAAGGACAGATTAATTACATTAAATCCAAGGCGAAAACCCAACAGTATAATCTGTCAGTGGATTAATAATGAAAACAGATTCGTATTGATTTAATCTCTAAAATAAATAAAAATATGTTATAAACAATGAGTGCTCACATAACTAGTTAGTTCTATTTATTGTCTCTTTTTTAGTATAAAATATTCTTCTTAACACTTGTTAAAGCGGTAACTGTTTTTACAGCGAAATATTTACCAAATAAATACAAAACTAGAGAGCTCCCGACGACTAAATAAAGCAATTACTGTAGAAGCCTTTTAAAGGGCCAATTTTAATATGAAAAAAAATTATAATAATAATATGTTGCTTGGTTTTCTATTGTAGTATAAAACCATGAATTATACTATACCATGGTTAAGGTCTCTTAAAAATCTTCAACATTAAACATGGTAGTAATGTTTTTTCTATAATTAGTGAACACAAACGTAACACTCTTAGTGTGTAAGGTATAGTACCAGCTATGTACTGATTAATTATTATTTATATTTGCAAATTACAGTCGCTCGTGTTGTGAAAGAATGATAGCACCATTCAAAATCTAGTACGCTATAAACATGATAGGCACAAACCTTCAATTTGATGACCTACCTGTCTAGAAGGAAAAATAAATGACAAATTTTGCCCCAGCTATGTGTCTACCTCCATAGTCGTTACGGAGAACATACACTAGGCATCGATAAAGCTTTGTCTCTATTGTCACTATTCATTATCCCTTGATTATAGTAATACCGGATCAATATCCTTCAGAAATGTATCGATATCATTTGGCAGCGTTACCTTCTGCTATCAGTTTTTATACAATATTTTAATCTACACAGACATACATACTTTTATTTAACCACTTACAGTGCACTTTAACAACCATCCTCTTGCTTACAGACGGCGGGACTCCATTGCTTGCAATACAGAGGTAGGCTCCCATGTCGGACCGAGATATTTTATTCAGAGTAAGGATTTCATCTTCATATACAGATACTAGTAAGAATAGAAATGCTTATATTAGTAAAATACATAACAGAAACTTATGAACAGTGCTATAGAAAACCTATTGACTATTTTTTTAAGACCATATTAGTTATACTATTAATACTATAGAATAGAAGTGTCTGTTTCAATATTGTTAGTAGATTAATAGTTTCATACTTTTGCTTTTGCTGCCATTTGAAAACCGAATAACAATATCAGAGCCATCCTCTCTCCTCCACATTATACGAGGTCGGGGCTGACCTCGAGCTCGACATGACAACTTGGCTGTCCCACCTTCAGGTACCATGACATCACTTGAAGTTTCTTCTGCTATGAAATCAGGCGGGACTACTACATCAAGGAATCCCATCTACAAAAAATATATAGGAATTATATCGTGAAACTTTATTCTAGTTAACGTGAACCAAAACATTTATATGTAGTATAAGAATAATACAACGTTATTTAGAATTAATAAACAATATATATTTTTTACATGTGGCATTTTCGCAATAGATTAAATTATTTCTACTAATACTTGAATTTCTAATAGGGTTGAGGCGATGATTGCAATATTATGATTTCTGGCTCTAAAAAACACTATCTGTAGCATCGCCATATAGCGTCATTTATAATTAATTATGATTAATATTTAATTAATTCTTTAGAATTCATAATTATAACTTTATCTGAAATTTTAAGTATTATATGTATTTAGGAAATAAATTCTGTATATACCACTTGGTATAATACCAAGTAATCTTTGTTACTTGGCTTCGACTGTCAATTCGCATTAGTCGATAGGAGGAATTTCATTATAGCTCCACCACGTTGAACACTAAGGTGAAAAGAATTACGTAATTAATTAAAGTCTGGAGTATGAAAAGTTCTTTTATTATTAATAATTTGGGTATATAGTATTGAATTTTCTTTAAATGTGGGTAATTACAAGAATAGTTTTTAACTTTTCAAAACACTAAATAACTGCTTAGATTTTAGGCTGGGTATGCAAAACTATAAGACTTGTAAACTTCTAACTAATTAATATAAGGTATTTTTTGGTTTTTTTAAAGTGGCAGATGGGCGGGAGGCTCACCTGATGTTAAGTGATACCGCCGCCCATGGACACTGGGCACTGGGCACTGCCAGAAGGCTCACATGCGCTCTGCCGGCCTTTTAAGAATTGGTACACTCTTTCTTGAAGGACATTAAGTCGAATTGGTTCGGAAATACTTCAGAGGGCAGCTGTAGAATTTTATTGTACCCCCTTGTGTTAATAAAGAATGGATATTAAAAGCCAATGTAAAACACGGTCTATCGCTATTTAATGAAAATATAATATGTAGTACTGGTACTCCATTCGTAATCTAATCTAAAAACTTCAAAGTATGGAAGTAACTGGGAAATAGTCGCGTAATATATAAAAAAAATGTATTTGTGTGCCTTACGTACTACGACATAGAAATCAGAATAAACTTTTGCTGAGACCACGCGTCAAGATTCATATTTATGAAAGTTAGCCACTTTATTTGAAAAGTAAAATCGATTGCAACACTGCTAATTCCTAAGTTATGATAGTGCCAATGGACTTTGTATCCGGCTAATAAATAAATTAAAAAAAAAACTAAGTTATGATAAATATGTTCTGTTAACCAGTTCATATTATATTTGCTATAAATTTTTCAACATTGCATAGCGTTGAAGGGTCCGTCTCATCGTCTCCGACAACTCTGTCTTCAATGTAATAACATTGTTTATAATTAATATTCAGAATATTGATCTGTTTATTTATCATTCCGCTAGAGTAGGCAGTGTCTTTTAGCCTTTACAAAGACAATATTTAAAGTAATTGCCTTTGTTACAACTTAAACAAACCGCCTTCGTCGATTATGTGTATTTAACAGCCCCGGGAAGTTTGATTATCAGCAAAATAATAAATGTTTCAAGCCTAGTCGTAAAAGGTTTTCTTAATATTAAAATAATCAATAAAAATATGCAAATATATGTTCGCGAAACTGAAGTGTCACGGGGTTTCAAACAAGTAAACAAAGCAATCAAGAGTTCCATATATCGGTGGAGTCCATTTCAAATACTTTTTGTAACACATTGCATCAAGTGGCGTCATGCCGCGCCGACGCCGCCGTCGAATCCTGCAGCTGCACTGTCGGCAGCGAGGATTTATGCCGTTATCACACCCGAGTATAAATTACAACGCAGCGCAATAATTTAGGAGAACTATACACGAATCATTACCCGCTGCGTTGCTCGCTTGCCGCCCGCCTGTAGTTTAATTCACTTTATCTCTCGGACGGTTAATGTAATCGCATTTTCTTTCAATTTATTGACTCCAGTTTCATTTGGGCAGTTTTACGTAATGCCCACATGCTTTTTGACAGGCGTCTGGTAGTTTTATACCACAGAGATAAAGTTCCCTTTTGGTTAACTAATTATATAATTTGTCAAGTTTATAAACAATATTTTATGTAAGATATTTAAGTATCTAGATGGTCTTGATTGTAAAACAAAATGGTCATAGTAATAAAATGCTCTTAAGCAATACATTGAAAGAAATTTTTTAACAGTGCCTAGTGTAACAAAGTAAGGATGAATGCCAAGTATTGCCCGGAAATGAAGAGTCAGTGGAAATCTTATAGCACTTACAAATTCATTTTGTGGGCATGGATGATGAATGAAGTGGCCCTAGTATTCGCACCAGTTGACATGTCACACAACGGTTTTTATATTCACGGAGTTTTACATGCCGTCCCTGCAATCATTATCGGCATACCCTTAATTTACTCGGAGGTTTGTGTGGCTCAGTACAGCAATTCCAATGTAATAACAATGTGGGACTTTTTCCCTCTATTTCGATGTATCGGATACGGAACAATATATTTAGTCATCCTTAAAACACTTTACATAATGGTTCTAACTTCTTGGTATATGGAGTACACATTTTATGCAGCACTGGACCCACCTCCGTGGTTTTCTTGCGATGAATTTAAAGAAACGAAATGTATGGTTAAACGAATCAACGTTTCCATATTCCAACATTGCTTAGAAGCGCAAAATTTATTCGATGACGACTGCGGGATGAAAACTGCTAGCCGATGCTTTTTTGATAGAGAGATTGGTGACAATAATACGCTTGAAAGGAATTGTGTACTCGTTTGGAAAATGGTAATGGCTAGTTTCACTTTGGGCGTGGCTTATTTTATTCTATTTATGAAAATAGAGAAATGCATTAAAGTTGTGGTGAGGTGTTTGGCAATTTACGTTGGCATTGTAATTTTCGTTTTGTTTTGTGTCGCATTGTCCTCGAGCGGCACTTGGTATGCAACAAAAATAACTATGAATTGGAGTGAATTCAACTACAAACATTGTTTTTACACGTTCACGCGAGGTGCTCTATCCTGCGGAACCGGATGTGGAATTATTGGTTTTTTATCTCGAGATGTTTCATTTCGCAGCCCGGCCACTATGACTTCTGTTACTATTTCTTTATTTTCAGTTTTCATTTCGCTCGTACTCGGTCTTATAATTTTCAGCGGAATAAAGACGATGTCATACTATCACGGCGAGGAGGAAAGTGTACTGGAAATGGGTGAAAGCATGTTTTTTACACCGTTTGCCTCTGTATCAGAAATTATGAGTTATTTCGAGACTGTTTCTGTTTGGGGCTTCTTATGGTTTGCTTTAGTTTTTTTCTCTCTTTTTATGAACTTGTGGATATTGATTTTATTTCTTAACGACATTTTATATTATAATATTAAATTTGCTCAAAGGTACTCAAATGTAAGTTTAGCTGGATTAATAATTTTGTTATGTTTATTATCTTGTCCATTCTACTGCTCCGACCTCGCGAGCTCCGTTGCAGATGCGACTGAGATTATTCAGCTGATGAGTAGTTTTTTCTTTTCTTTTGCTATTTATTGGGTGTACGGATACAAAAAACATAATATTGATATCATCTTTATGATAGGTGTTAAAGCTAGTTGGTTTTGGAAATTAGGATGGATAGTAAACCCTATGTTACTGGTCTTAATGATTTATATAAAAGTAAAGAAATTTATTACAAAAGATTATGAAAATACATACATAATAAAATCAATTATGATGCGCTCAGATTCATTGCTAAGTTGCATTTTAGTCAGTATTTACATATTAATTATTCTTATTGCACTTTTTATAGATATCCATCGTCATTATTTGCAATCTAATTTGAAGGGACTGTTTTTCCCAACTGAAAATTGGGGTCCACGAGATAAAGTTCTCTTTAGAAGTAGAAATATGTTTGTACCAGAAATTATGACTAGAGAATTTTTGTATCGTCAAGTTAGGATTCGGGGC